>NC_138078.1:112872145-117672145 GCF_964212035.1 Myotis nattereri | reverse complement strand
ATTTTCAGCTGAGAGATTGTCTGCAGCTAGGAAAGACTGAGAACCCCCCAGGGAAAAAAAAGGACGGTTGGAGACTGCGGCTGAAGCCTCTCCTGGTGCGCCAGCTAAGCAGCTGAGACTGCGCCATCTTGGGTGGTTGTTGCCGGCATCCAGAGACCAGCTACTAACCTGGAAACAAGGGATCTCAAGCAGCGTGACTGCGTGAACTCAGACGAGCACAGCTTCTTCTCACGGAAAGGTTGGACATCCCCTAAAGGTGCGGTTTGCAGTTCGGGTTGGAGGGAGGACCTAGCTCTTGCGCACGGGGTGGAATCTGCGCCCCACAGAGTCCGCAGCCGCTGGGACCAGCGTGACCCGCGAGTGGGGAAGGGGCCCCACAGGGCTGCTGGCAGAAGGGAACGCGAAAAATGAGCCCATAGCTGGACTGGATGTAAAGGAGCAGCCTTGGACTTTGCCAATCTGCTGGCTGCTTGGTGCCAGGGGCGAGTGGGCGCGCGGAGACTGCGCGCCGAGACTGTGCGCAGACCTGGAAGGTGGAGGCTTGCGAATTCGCACAACTATCAGGCTCTTGTTACAGTTCCCCTTAGATCCCTGCATTTGATTATTAAACCCAGCGCATGGGATTCCCCAGTTGGGGTCATTCGCAGAGCCTGTAGGGGAAAGTTCTTTTTGGGGAGCCTGGGAAACAGCGGACAGTGGCAAGGAACCAGCTCTGGGCAGTGGTCTTTCCCGAATCAGTTCCAAATACCATAGAGGACAAAACCCTACTGATAGAGAGGACTTAGAGCCTCGGTGGTAAATCCAGACACACTGCCACCCAGAGGCAGAGCCACGAACTGTCTCTTTTGCGATCACAAATAAAGGCAGTCTGGTAAAAAAATACAACCTGCCTTAAAATCAGGTCTGTGGTTTACTGCACGGAGGGACAGTGTATCGCAGGGAAGTTCAACACTCCCCTGAATGCCTGGCAGGACTGAGGCGTGCCAAAAAGAAGAGTGGAAGATCTGAAGCACCTTCACTTCCGAATATTTTTATATATTTTTTTTTTTAATTCTTTTTTCACCATTTCATTAAGAACCTATTTTATTTTATTTTTTTTTATTTTTTTCATCACCTGATTTTACCTTTTTAATTACTACATTTTTTTAACCAGTATTATTGCTATCCTTTTACCATTTTTTCAAGTGTCATTTTATTTTTTATTATTTTTTTTATTTTTCTTTATTTTATTTTGGGATTAGTGTTCTACACTCTATTTTCATCGTTCCTTTAGCATCATTTCTCTCTATCTCCCATTTACCCTTAAGCCAAAACTCTCTTCCTCACTTTTCCCCTTTTGTTGTCCTGTTTCTCTTACCCTATTCCTGCTTTGGATTTTACCTATTCCTTCTTTCTACCCACTGTCTAAATTTCACCCTACTTATATATCTAATTTCCAATCCCTCACTCTCCCCATACAAATAGCCTCTTCCCCACCTCTATTTCATTCTCTTAATTTTTTTTTTGTTTTTGTTGTTGTTGTTTTTTTTTGTTTTGTTGTTTTTTGTTTTTTTTTGGTCTTTTTGTGTTGTTTTTTTTCTCTCCCTTTTCCCAATCTCATTTCAGCACTCCTTTTTGTTTTTTATTTTTCTCTCTAATATTTTTCTCTTTTTTCTTCTTTATCACCTAATTCTCTTCGCTCGGGGGGGTCACCTTTATTTGGGGTTATTAATATCGTGAATGCATTTAGTTCGGTGCCTTGTACGTTGTGCCTTGTTGTGTTGTATTTTGTGCCTTTGAATCAGCGCAACAGAGAGAGATCTACATAGCCAAACACCTTGAGAAGAGAAATCATGGTGAAACAAAGAACCAACCCAAATATGAAAGAAAAACAGGCATCATCAGAAAAGGAAGTAAACGAAATAGAGGCAATGGAGGCAAGCAACCTGTCAGAGAAAGAATTCAGAGTAATGGTCATAAGGTGGATGAAAAGAATGGAAGACCAATTCAACAATATGTGTAGGAACCAAGAGGAAATGAAGAAGAACCAAGAGGAAATGAAGAGAAACCAAGAAGAAATGAAAAACGACATCACTGCCATAAAGAACTCAATAGAAAGCATCAACAGTAGACTAGAAGAAGCAGAGGACCGTATCAGCGAGCTAGAAGACAAGGTAGAAAAAAATACCCAAACAGAACAGCTTCTAGAAAAAAAAATTAAAAAGCAGGAAGAGAGCCTAAGAGAACTCTGGGACAATGCTAAACGAAACAACATCCGAATAATAGGGGTGCCAGAAGGAGAGGAAACTGAGCAAGGAATAGAAAACCTGTTTGAAAAAATAGTAACAGAAAATTTCCCTGATATAGGGAGGAAAAAACTCACACAAATCCAAGAAGCTCACAGAGTCCCAAACAAAATGAACCCGAAAAGACCGACACCAAGGCACATAATAATTAAATTGGCAAACACCAACGACAAAGCAAGAATCTTAAAAGCAGCCAGAGAGAGACAGAAAGTTACCTACAAAGGATCGCCCATCAGACTAGCGACCGATTTCTCAACAGAAACACATCAGGCAAGAAGGGAATGGAATGAAATATACAAAGTCATGCAAAGGAAGGGTCTGAATCCAAGAATACTATACCCAGCGAGGCTATCAATCAAAATTGAGGGTCAAATCAGGAGCTTCACAGGCAAAAATGGTCTACGGGAGTTTATTACAACCAAACCAGCAATGCAAGAAATGCTAAAGGGTCTGCTGTAAATAGAAAAAACACGAAACAAAGAAGGAACGCAGCGGTGAAGAACAAAAATGGCGACTAACAAGTTTCTATCAATAATAACTTTAAATGTAAATGGATTAAATTCCCCAGTCAAAAGGCATAGGGTAAATGAGTGGATAAGAAAACATGACCCATATATCTGCTGTCTACAGGAAACCCACCTCAGAAAAAAAGACGCACACAGACTGATGGTGAAGGGATGGAAAAAGGTTTTTCAGGCCAATGGAAGTGAAAAAAAAAGCCGGGGTAGCAATACTTATATCTGACAAATTAGATCTCAAAGTGAAGGACATAAAAAGAGATCAAGAAGGCCACTTCATAATACTAAAGGGAGCAGTCCAACAAGAAGAAATAACTCTGGTAAATATATATGCACCCAATATAGGAGCACCCAAATACGTAAGAAATCTTCTGGAGAAGATCAAGGGAGAGATTGACAGCAATACAATCATAGTAGGGGACCTTAACACCCCATTATCGCCACTGGACAAATCCTCTAAACAGAAACTCAGCAAAGAAACATCAATCCTAAATGACTCACTAGATCAGATGGAATTAATTGACATCTTCAGAACATTTCACCCCAAAGCCACAGAATATACATTCTCCTCAGGTGCACATTTGTCATCTTCAAAGATAGACCATATATTGGGTCACAGACAAAGTCTCTTCAAATTCAAGAAAATTGAAATCATATCAAGTATCTTCTCAGACCACAAAGGCATAAAACTGGAAATCAACTACAACAAAAACAATCCAAAAAAATCAAACACATGGAGACTAAATAGCATGCTATTAAACAACGACTGGGTCACCAGTGAGATCAAAGAAGAAATAAAAAACATCATGGCAACGAATTACAATGAAAACACAACAATCCAAAATCTATGGGACACAGCAAAAGCAGTCTTGAGAGGGAAGTTCATAGCTCTACAAGCCTACTGCAAGAAACAAGAAACAATGAGAATAAATGACCTAACTCTACAACTCGAAGAATTAGAAAGAGAGCAACAAAAAAGGCCCACTGTAAGCAGAAGGAAGGAAATAACAAAGATCAGAGCGGAGATGAACGACATAGAGACCAAAAAAACAATACAAAAGATCAACAAAACCAAAAGCTGGTTCTTTGAAAGGATAAACAAGATTGATACACCTCTAGCCAGGCTCACCAAGAAACAAAGAGAGAGGACCCAAATAAACAAAATCAGAAATGAAAGAGGAGAAATAACAACAGACCCCATAGAAATACAAAGGATTGTTAGAAAATACTATGAACAACTCTACTCCAACAAACTAGACAACCTGGAGGAAATGGACATATTCCTAGATAAATACAATCTTCCAAAACTTAACCAGGAAGAATCTAAAAATCTCAATAGGCCAATAACTATGGAGGAAATCGAAGCAGTAATCAAAAAGCTTCCAGCAAACAAAAGCCCGAGGCCAGATGGCTTCACAGGGGAGTTTTAACAAACATTCAAGGAAGACCTAAAACCTATCCTCCTCAGACTATGTCGAAAGATCCAAGAGGAAGGAACACTTCCCAGCTCATTCTATGAAGCCAACATCACCCTAATCCCAAAACCAGATAAAGACAATACAATGAAAGAGAATTATAGGCCAATATCCCTCATGAACATAGATGCCAAAATCCTCAACAAAATCCTAGCAAATCGGATCCAGCAGTACATCAAAAAGATCATACACCATGACCAAGTAGGATTTATCCCAGGGATGCAAGGATGGTACAATATCCGCAAATCAATAAACGTGATACATCACATAAACAAATTGAGAGAAAAAAACCACATAGTCATATCAATTGATGCGGAAAAAGCATTTGACAAAATCCAACACCCTTTCTTGATAAAAACTCTCAGCAAGATAGGAATTGAGGGATCATACCTCAACATAATAAAAGCCATATATGACAAACCCACAGCCAACATCATAATCAATGGGCAAAAACTAAAACCATTCCCCCTAAAAACAGGAACAAGACAGGGATGCCCCCTCTCACCACTCCTGTTCAACATAGTACTGGAAGTACTAGCCATTGCGATCAGACACGAAGAAGAAATAAAAGGCATCCAGATTGGAAAAGAAGAAGTAAAACTGTCCTTATTTGCAGATGACATGATACTGTACATACAGAACCCTAAAGACTCCATCAAAAAATTATTAGACTTAATAAATGAATTCGGCAATGTAGCAGGATACAAAATTAATGCTAAGAAATCCATGGCATTTCTTTTCACCAATAGTGAACTTACAGAAAGTGAAACTACAGAAGCAATCCCATTTACCATTGCTCCAAAAAAATTAAAATACCTAGGAGTAAACTTAACTAAGGAGGTAAAAGACTTATATGCTGAAAACTACAGGACACTGAAAAAAGAGATAGAGGAAGACATAAACAGATGGAAGAATATACCGTGTTCATGGATTGGTAGAATCAACATCATCAAAATGTCCATACTACCCAAAGCAATCTATAGATTCAATGCAATCCCCATTAAATTACCAACGGCATATTTCACAAATCTAGAACAAACGTTCCAAAAATTCATCTGGAATAAAAAAAGACCCCGAATAGCTGCAGCAATCCTGAGAAAACACAAAGTAGGTGGGATCTCAATACCAGATATCAAACTGTATTACAAAGCCACTGTTCTTAAAACAGCTTGGTACTGGCACAAGAACAGACATATAGATCAATGGAATAGAATAGAGACCCCAGAAATCGACCCAAACCACTATGCCCAATTAATATTCGACAAAGGAGGCAAGAGCATACAATGGAGTCAAGACAGTCTTTTCAATAAATGGTGTTGGGAAAATTGGACAGATACATGCAAAAGGATGAAACTAGATCACCAACTCACACCATACACAAAAATAAACTCAAAATGGATAAAATATTTAAACGTAAGATGGGAAACCATAAAAATACTAGAGGAATCCACAGGCAGCGAAATCGCAAACATATGCCGAAGAAATTTCTTCTCTGATAATGCTCCTAGGGCAATGGAAACTAAAGAAAAATAAACAAATGGGACTACATCAAAATAAAAAGCTTTTGCACAGCAAAGGAAACCATCAAAAAAACAACAAGAAGACCCACTACATGGGAGAACATATTTACCAATGATACCACCGATAAGGGTTTAATTTCCAACATATACAGGGATCTCATGAAACTTAACAAAAGGAAGATAAACAATCCAATAAAAAAATGGGCAACGGACCTAGATAGACACTTTTCGAAAGAGGACATACAGAAGGCAGAAAGACATATGAAAACCTGCTCAAAGTCACTAATTATACGAGAGATGCAAATCAAAACGACAATGCGTTATCATCTCACACCTGTCAGAATGGCTATCATCAACAAATCAACAAACAACAAGTGTTGGAGAGGATGTGGAGAAAAAGGAACCCTTCTGCACTGCTGGTGGGAATGCAGACTGGTGCAGCCACTGTGGAGAACAGTATGGAGCTACCTCAGAAGACTAAAAATGGAACTCCCATTTGAGCCTGTGATCCCACTCCTAGGAATATATCCCAAGAAACCAGAAACGCCAATTAGAAAGGATATATGCACCCCTATGTTCATAGCAGCACAATTCACCATAGCTAAGATTTGGAAACAGCCTAAGTGCCCATCAGCAGATGAGTGGATTAGAAAACTGTGGTACATATACACAATGGAATACTATGCTGCGGTAAAAAAAAGGAACTCTTGCCTTTTGCAATAGCATGGATGGAACTGAAGAGCATTATGCTAAGTGAAATAAGCCAGTCAGAGAAAGATAAATACCACATGATCTCACTCATTTGTGGATTATAGAGAACAACATAGACTGATGAAAAAGGACAGACCCAAAGACTGAGAAACAGCGATCAGGCTATCAATCCCCAGAAGGAAAGTAGGGGAGGGCGGGGGTAAGGGGAAGAGATCAACAGAAGGACTTGTATACATGTATATAAGCCAAACCAATGGACATGGACAACGGGGGGATGGGAGCATGAGTTTGTGTGTGGGGGGGGGGTTGTGGGTTAATGGGGGGGATGAGGACACATTTGTAATACCTTAACTAATAATAATAAAAAATATATATAATATTATAATTAATTTGTCCCTCAGATTTTCAGATTTTTCTAGATTTAACCTTCAGCTTCTTCTGGTTTGGGGTTGTGTTTTATTTTGGTGTGTGCTGTCTTTCCTTTTCAGTTTTTTAAATGAAAATTTTTATTTTGGAAAAATTATAGACTCACATGCAATTTTAAGAAATAATATAGATATATTCCATGTAACTTTGACACAATTAACCTATTACAATATTATAACCAGGATATTGACATTGATACAATCCATTGATTTTATTCAGATTTCTTCAGATTTACTTGTTCTTATTTCTGATTGTGTGTGTGTGTGTGTGTGTGTGTGTGTGTTTAATTCCATGAAATTGTCTCTCATGTGTAGGTTTTTGCATTGAGAGTTGGCATACAGAACGGCTTCATCACCACAAATATTCCCAGTACTGCCTTTTATGACCTCTCTTCCCCCAGATATCCTCCTTCTGTAATCCCTACCAACCACTACCCTATTCTCACTTTCTATAATTGTGCTATTTAAAGTATGTTAAAGAAATTGAACAAAGTATTATGCAATCTTTTCAGATTGGCTCATTTCACTCAGCATAATTTTCTGGATATTCATCTAAGTTGTTGTATACATTGATAGTTCCTGGCTGTGTTTTTACTGAGTAGTGGTTCATGGTATATTAGTCAGGGTTCTTAGTGACTACACTAAGTCTGCTCCAACTTTATGTTACTTCCACTATTATCCCATACTTTTAGTATCTATTCCTATCAATGTTACCCATATTTCTGTCTATATAAATTTGAAAAAATCAAGTAGTGTTTTTGATGTGTATTCCACTTCCTCGTGATTAATACATTATACTTCACCTTTAGGTGGGGACTTGAATATAATTATAGGTCTAGAAGCAAAGACAGAAGTTGGGACAGGCCCCAAGGAGACAGTAGTGTCTTATATAGCAACGGTCTTGGGGAGGTCCTTCAAGTTTCTTCAGGCAATTCAGGGTTAATCCTTTCAGAGAGACATGGAGAGGATACTTCCCTGGAAAGGAGAGAGGCCTTTTCTATTGGCAAAGAAGACATCAAAATTTAGAGGTTCAGCTCTAGCCAGTTTGGCTAAGTGGATACAGCGTTGGCCTGTGGACTCAAGGGTCCCAGGTTTGATTCCAGTCAAGATCATGTACCTAGGTTGCAGGCTCCTCTCCACCTGGGCCCTGGCCAGGGCTCATGCAGGAGACAATCAATGGATGTGTTTCTCTCACATCGATATTTCTCTCTGTCTTTCACTCTCTCTTTCAATCTCTTTAAAAATCAATGGAAAAATATTCTCAGGTGAGGATTAAAAAAAATTTGAGAGGTTCATTTTCCCCATCTTCTTCATGGTCTTTGCATATATTCACATTCCAACTTTTAGGATCCTATTCCTTCCCAATCAGTGCCTTAAGGTTTGTAGTGGACACTATGAGATTCAGAGTTCAACTTACATTATGATTCAGCCAATCACAGGATGAGGTTCTCCATTTGCTTTTTCAGCAGTGTCAGATGGGCATACATAGGAGATAAAGGTCTTCTTTGAGACATAGAAGATTTCAAGTAATTTATTCAGCACTTAGCTGGGAATTTGAATCCCTAATTTATTTTTTCCTTTTCCCACTTTTTCTAGGGATATTAGGAGAATGCAGCTAATTTCATTAAATTCCTTAGATTGAGAAAAATATTCAAAGGTATCATATACACAGTTACACAGGTTCCTGTTTCTTATACATGGTTCATTAAGAATATCCAGTGGTGAAATTTTGCATGTCTCCATTGCTAGATCACATCACGGACTATCAGTAGTATCTTCACTAATGAAAATTTACCCTTGAAATTATGTCTCTTTAGAACCACTCTTGGTACCAAAATCTGTATGAGTGAAGGGTACTTCAGAGAAACAAAAACAATAGCATTTATTTATTTATTTATTTATTTATTTATTTATTTAATATACTTTATTGATTTTTTACAGAGAGGAAGGGAGAGGGATAGAGAGTTAGAAACACTGATGAGAGAGAAACATTGATCAGCTGCCTCCTGCACACCCCGTACTGGGATGTGCCCGCAACCAAGGTACATGCCCTTGACTGGAATCGAACCTGGGATCCTTCAGTCCACAGGCTGACACTCTATCCACTGAGCCAAGCTGGTCAGGGCTATCTAGTTATTTATTATGAGGGATTGGCTCATGCAATTATAGTGTTACACAAGTCCCAGGATCTACAGGCAGCAAGCTGGATGTTGTATATCCAGAACAAGTTTGAAAGCCTGTGAACCAGGAGAGCCAATGATGTTCTGATCCAAAGGACTATGTACTGGAGACCCAGGAAGAGTCAATGATTCTGTTCAGTTCCAAAAAATAAAAATAAAAAATCGGTACCACAGTTTAAATAAAGTTAGGAAGAATTTCCTCTTATTTGTGGGAAATCCAGCATATTTGTTGTATTCAGGTCTTCAACTGATTGGATGGGGCCCACCTACATTAGAGTGAGCAATCTGCTTTAATCAGTCTATCAATTCAAACATTAATCTCATTCAGAAACATCCTCACAGGCACACTCAGAATCATGTTTGACTAAATGTTTGAGCACCCTGTGGCTTAGACTTGTTAGTAGATAAAATGAATCATCAAACATGATATACACAAACACTAGGTTGTTTACCTGTTCACCTGTTGAAAGATGCCTGGGCTGATTTCAATTTTTTGACTTTTGGAAAATCCCAGGAAAATTTGTCTACAGGTGTTTGTTTATTTTTTTAAATATAAACATGGGTTTTCATTTTTTTTCTGGGAAATCAAGTTTAATTGGTGGGCTGTATGATAATTGCATGTTTTGTTTTAAAAGAAACTGTAAAACTATTTGCCAGAATCATTGCACCATTTTACATTCCCAACAGCAACATGGGAATGATCCACTTTCTCTGTATCATCACCAAAGTTTGGTTTTGCCAATATTTTTTACCTTAGTCTTTCTCATAACTGTTTAGCAGGGTCTAGTTGTGATTTTAATTTCTATTTTATGGTAGCCAATGATATTGAAAATCTTTTCCTTTTTTGCTTTTAATTTTATTTTTTATTGTTGACAATATTACAGATGTTCTATATCCACCCTCCACCCCTTATCTTTTCATGGGTTTAAATGTCATCTGTAAATCTTTGCTGAAATATGTGTTAGGGTATTTTGTCCCATTTTTTAAAATATCTTTATTGATTCTAGAGGGGAAGGACGATGGAGAGAAAGATAGAAATATCAATTATGAGAGAGATTAATAGTCGGCTGCCTCCTGCACACCCCCTATGAGGGATTGAGACTGCAACCCAGGCATGTGCCCTTGACCAGAATCGAATCCATGACTCTTCAGTCTGCAGGCTGACACTATATCCATTGAGCCAAATCGGCTAGGGCGCCCATTTTTAAATTAGATCATTTGTTTACTGTTGAGATTAGAGCATTTCTTTTAATATATTCTGGATTTAACCCCCTTATTGAATTGATATGAACATAATTTCTTCCAGTTTTTGGCTTGTATTTTCATCTTCTGTACAGATACTTTCATAGAGCGAGCTTGTTTAATCTGATGAGGTCTACATGATCTTTTTTTTCCCCTTTTATAGAAGAACATGTTTTTTGTGTCAAGTCTAAGAACTCTTCACCAAGCTCTATATCCCGAATGTTTTCTCTTTTATTTTTCACTAAAATTTTTATAATTTTATGTTTTGTGTTAAAGTCCATAATCCATTTTAGATTACTTTTTGCATAAGATGTCTAGGTTTAGGTTGAGGTTCACAAAAGAAAGCCCAAGGTAGACATACACCTTCCCCAACATTGTGTGATGCTTCCCAGGAGGCTCAAATAGGGCTTTCATAGGGATCATTAGGAGAATCTTTAGGTTGACAAGGTTTCAGATAATATGTTGTCATTTGAATTTGTGTTCTCCTATAAGTGATATGTCAGTTCTGTCTGACTGCTTTCAAGATTATTTTGTCTTTAATTATTAGAAGTTTCATTATGATGTATCTTGACAGAGAATTATTCTGGTTTACTTATGTGGGATTCAATCAGCTTCTAAATTGGTGGATTTATGTACTTCACCAAATTTGGGAAGTT
Organism: Myotis nattereri; assembly: GCF_964212035.1. Classification (NCBI taxonomy): domain Eukaryota; kingdom Metazoa; phylum Chordata; class Mammalia; order Chiroptera; family Vespertilionidae; genus Myotis; species Myotis nattereri. The sequence goes on along the minus strand of NC_138078.1, from coordinate 117,661,133 downwards.
TTCTTTCCTTATTTCTTCAAATACTCTTTAAACTTCTTTCTTCTTTTCTCTCTTCTAAATCTTTAGTGTGTGTGTGTATATATTATTATTATTATTATTATTATTATTATTACATATGTGTCCTCATCCCTCCATTTACCCCCCAACCCCCCACCTATGCCCTCACCCTCCTATTGTCTGTGTCCATTGGTTAGGCTTATATGCATGCATACAAGTCCTTTGGTTGATCTCTCCCACTTACCCCCACCCTCCCCTACCTTCCCTCTGAGGTTTGACAGTCTGATTGATGCTTCTCTGTCTCTGGATCTGTTTCTTACATTAGTTTGAGACTTTCATAATATGAAATGAAGGAAGGGAGACTCCAGCTAATGGGAACAAATCATACTTCCATTCCAGGGGCAGGTGCTTATTGTGACAAATTCCCCCTTTTAGTGCTGTTTTGGTGTTCATTGTCTCCAGGTAGATTTAAGAGATTCTCTGACCTATGGATATAAATAATACTCCCCAGGACAGGAACTTGTTTAGGCTAGATCCTTCTGCCTGTGACACTCAACCATCTCGCCATGTGGTTTTTCTAGGTCAACTAAGCCATTCTCCAGCCTTCCTGCTGGAATAGAGAGTAATTCTTACTCCAGACACTTGTTTTGTCAGTAACCCTTTGTTGAATGTCTCTAGATGAGGAAAGGGTTTCTCAAACCCCTGGGAACAAATAGTGTGTCTAGCTCTGGGTCTTGTAATGGTAGGATTCCCCATTACTTGAACCACCTGGACCCCTCATGTCTTTGGTTAGGGGAATGGAGTCTCAGGACTGGAGGAAATGATAATGCTTCCTGGGCTGTGTACTTGTACTTGACAGCACTACCATTGCCAACTGCCTGGCCAGTGTCTCTAAGATAGGGGAGGGTGGTATCTCATATCTGCCAGGGAAGGAGAGAAGTTCTACTGGCCACTTACTTTCAGTTCCTTTGCCAGTGCTCTTGGGTCTGCCTGGTGTTTTTGAAGAAAATCTAATTACATCCTGGATAAGATTGAAGATCTCCAAGCTCATCTCTATGTTCTATGACTATAATGCCTATCAGGAGTCTCAGGGCTTAGAACGCTTTCTGGTATTGTGCCATGCATCCTAGAACACTCTGCTGCTATGTTCTTTCTCTAGACCTTGGGTCCTTTCTCTTTCTACCTTTAAGGGTTATCCTTTCATTTACTCTGGTGATTTTTAGAAGAATTGGTAAAGTAACAAGGAGAAATGAATCTATTTTATATGGTGAGACCAGAAGTCTTGCCTGTTTTCTTTTGACAGATACCATCTTTTTTCGAGTCTTTTCTTACTTTCAGGGAAGCACAAATTATTTCAGGCTCATCTTGTATTTTCCCTGCCACTGACTTGGATCCACAAGCACTTTTTGTAGAGTTATTATTTTGATGTATCTTGACAGAGAATTATTCTGGTTTACTTATGTGGGATTCAATCAGCTTCTTAATTGGTGGATTTATGTACTTCACCAAATTTGGGAAGTTTTCTTTCCTTATTTCTTCAAATACTCTTTAAACTTCTTTCTTCTTTTCTCTCTTCTAAATCTTTAGTGTGTGTGTGTATATATTATTATTATTATTATTATTACATATGTGTCCTCATCCCTCCATTTACCCCCCAACCCCCTACCTGTGCCCTCACCATGTTTTCTATTTGGGGAGAATAGTGTTTAGACACCAAGATCTGGGTGCTAAGTATACTCATTGTTACTGGGATTTTATTATCTACAATCTATTTTTATTATCTATAGTCAATTTGATTATTATAGTTACATCAGATATTTTCTACCTCAGTTCCTTCAGTGTGATTGTGTTATTTATTTACAATAAGAATCATTTGTTAATTACTGAATTCCTTTTGGGTTTTACTCTCAATCATGGTTGATTTTAATTATTTGTTTATATATTTAGTAAATGAAGTGTGTATGAAACATTAATATGCTTCCAAAATCCAGTCATTCTTCCCAATCTCTCCTATGCAGTTTCAATTCCCCCTTTCTTGCCACTTGTTCACTTGGCATGTGTAGGTAACCAATCTCTTCAGTTTCCAGTATGTATATCTTTCCTGTATATCTTTTGCACAAAGGAGCAGATACATGTTCACATTTCATAGCACATATTCTTACACAAAGATTAATATATTATTTTGAGGGGTTTTTTCACCTAATACTATGTCCTGGAAATTGTTTCATGTCAGTTAATAGATTTTTAGTCATAGTTAGAAAGACTTTGCCTACATAAGAATTAAAAGATAGTTCATCCATATTTTCTTCTAGTACTTATTTGTTTTTATGTTTTACATGTAGATTCCTACTACATTTGGCATTTATTCTTGTGGTGTATTGTAAGATATGGATCCATTGGTCTCTGAACTGTTTATTGAGAAAATTATCTTCACTCCATAATTTGAGATATGGTGGCTCATTTTGAAGAGCTGGTGGCTTGTGACTTGAGAACCAATGAACTATATTATGACAAAATAATACAAAACACATACATAGTACTGTAAATTAAGCCATCACAGGAGGGAGTAGGGAGCCAAATTTTCTCAGGGATTATGGTGTCATTAAGTCTAAAATGTGGTGCATAAGGAATGGAAATGAAATAATTTAGTTTGAGGAGGTCATATAGGCAAGAGAAAGAGAGAAATGGGTCTAGAAATAATTTCACTAATGTAGACATCATTACTGCAGTTTTTTTGAGGCAGAGGGCATAGGGAAGAGAGCAAAGGAGATGGTATAATTTTGCTTTATAAACTCTGAGTTTGGGATTTTATTTCATGGATTGACATTTATGGCAGTTTATGATCATAATAATCATGTAGCTAATGTTGTGTAATTCAATTACTCCACTGTTGTGAACATTAACAATCATGTAGCAGATCTGAAGAGCAGAGGGACAAATAGGCAATATTCATATTTCAGTTAGTTACAGCCTATTGCATAATTACTTAACATAAGTTGTTATTTGTACAAAAGTGGCAACAATTAATTCTGTGACTAATGAATCATCTGGAAGTTGGTAGTGTGCACTAAAGGGAATTTATGAAACAAATGAAAGTACATACCTTGTCAGCAATCATTATGATACAAAAATATTCGTGTTTGTAAAATTTTGGGGTGAAATTATGTCTCTTTCTTGACTACAGTGACAACTGTTTTTGCAATGTCTATATTAACTCTGTATTTTATGAATGTATTTTATGGGATAGATCTGGGGAAAACTTTTCCTCCTTAATTCATTTAATTTTTTATCTGGAGACTGCTATGCTCATTTTAAATGAGTTTGTGAAGGAAACATTAGCTGTTTAATGCATTTGTTTTTGCCATTAGATTTAAAATTTTTTAATTAAAATATTTAAAAATATTTTAGGAATAATTGGGTTTTAATAGTATTATTTTGAAAAATGATACGTATTAAATTTCTAAAATATATTAAATATGGGGCCTTAAATATATTAAATACAGAATCTATAAATTTTGAATATAGTAAATGCAGAATCTATATGTTTTTTATTTTAATTATGTACCTTTTAATGAACTTTTAGGTATGTTTATTTCTAGAAAAAAATATTTTTCTTTTTGCTAGATATTTATTAGGAAAATATAATAAACTTGCATTGAACCATTCTAATCTCTTGTTTTGTATGTCATTTTTTCTAGCTAATAGTTGTTTGTGTGTGTTTTTATAAAAATATGGTGAATTACTCTAAAATTATAATTATAGATTTACCCTGAAAAATGTACAGATAACAAACTTCCTTGAAAGATGGCTTGCTTATTAGTCCAGAAGCAAAAGTAGTCTTCACTGAATTATTGTTAAACCAAGGTGTAATAGAAAATGTCCCACTGGTTACAAAACATCAGTTAAATGAATGTCTCCTATTATTATGGATATTAGTATTATATTTGTACTTCTTTATAATACCCAGAGCACCTAGTGCAATGCTGGGTACACAGAAGATACTCATTAAGATCTTATTGATTGATTACGGGATAAATCTGCATTAGACTGCTTATGAGGTTGTTATAAGGAAGCTGAGGATAGGTAAAAGCACTTTGTAAACAGTATAAGTGCAACTCAATAATAAGTACCTTTGCAATAATAATACTCCTAATAGAATATATACAGAAAATAATAGGTCATTCTTTGTCTTGTCTCTATATGCAATTTGATGCTTTAATGTGTTTTTTTTTTTAAATATTAGGTCATTGATAATTAGAAAGAACCAATGTCTCATATGACAAAATGTGGAGGCACCATCATAATGGCTCCATTAGTGATCTTATATGACCCCTTCTGTTTTTTGAGTTAACCATAAGTTATTATTAACATTGCCTACATTGTGTTTGAAAGGGTAATATTATATAGCCCTTCAGTAATGTTTTAATGGGCTGTTATGACACCACTTCAAAGAAAGTTACTTAACTTTGTATGTAACCATGGTTCATTATTCATTGAGACATGTAACTTCTCAGACATTCTGGAGTCCATAAGTCCTCTGAAATCACAGTAATTGAAAGATTGATGTATCAGGCTGTTTATAAAAAAAACTGTGCATGATTAAACAATTAAATCAATCTTCAGATTTAAAAATAAACCCGGGGAATGTGTAGAAATTTAGGAAGGAACAGCTGAGGTAATATAATTCAAGTTAGGCTTATTAGGCTAAAATTCAAAAACAGATGCTGCATTATGCTAAAATTTTCACTGAACTGTATGCAACTGTTAAAATTGTTGAATTACTTGCTCTCATTTGCTTATTATTTGTACAGTAAAGAAATTTGTTCAAAATACCTTACTTTTGCTACTAAGGTGGTCGTTGCAATCTATATGTTTGTAATTTTAATCTGAGAGTCTTCCTGGAATCTCTGGTTAACAGTATTCACAATTTAATAATTATCTACACATGTTAATTATGTTTGAAAGTATTACAGATGTCCCCCTATTTTTCCATTGACCCCCTCTACCTGGCTCCCACCCCACCCCAGGACTTCACCCCACTATTGTCTGTATCCATGGATTATGCATATATGCATATAAGTTCTTTAGTTGATTTCTCTCTTCTGAGGATCTCCTCAGTCTGTTCCATGCTTTCATGTCTCTGGATCTATTTTGTTCATCAGTTTGTTTTGTTCATTAGAGTGAGATCATGTGATATGTCTTTCTCTGACTGGCTTATTTGCCTAGCATAATACTCTCCAGGTACCTCCATGCCATCTCAAAGGGTAAGAGATCCTTCTTTTTTTACTGCTGCATATATTCCATGGTATAAATGTACCACAGCGTTTTTATCCACTCATCTACTGATGGGCACTTGGTCTGTTTCCAGATCTTAGCTCTTGTAAATTGCACTGTGAACATAGGAGTGCATACATTGTTTCTGATTGGTGTTTCAGGTTTCTTAGGATATATTTCTAGAAGTGGGATTACTGCCTCAAAGGGGAGTTCCATTTTTAATTTTCTGAGGAAACTCCACACTGTTTCCCATAGTGGCTGTACCAGTCTGCATTCCCACCAGCAATGCACAAGGGTTCCTTTTTCTCCACATCCTCACCAGCACTTGTTTGATTTATTGAAGGTAGCCATTCTGGCAAGTGTGAGGTGGTACCTCATTGTCAGTTTAATTTGCATCTCTCTGATGATTAGTGACTTTGCGCATGTTTTCATATGTAGGTTGGCTATCTGTATGTCCTCCTTGGAGAACTGTCTATGTAGGTCTTCTGCCCATCTTTTAACTGGGTTATTTGTTGTTGTGTTGTATGAGTTCATTATATATTTTGGATATTAACCCATGATCAGATGTATCATTGGCAAATATATTCTCCTATCCAGTGGATTCACTTTTCACTTTGATGCTGATTTCTTTTGCTGTGCAGGAGCTTTTCTTTTTTAATGTAGTCCAATTGTTTATGTTTTTTCCTTTGTTTCTCTTGCTCTAGGAGCTGTATTAGTGAAAATTTTGCTATGTGAGATGTATGCTATTTTACTACCTATGTTTTCTTGAAGGATATTTATAGTTTCATGCCTTACATTTAAATCTTTTATCCATTTTAAGTTATTCTTGTGTATGGTGTAAATTGGTGGTCTAGTTTCATTTTTTTTTTTTACATGTAGCTGTGCAGTTATTCCAACACCATTTATTGAAGAGAATGTCTTTACTCCATTGTATGCTCTTGCCTCCTTTGTCAAAGATTAATTGAGCATAATGGCTTAGGTGGATTTATGGGGTCTCTGTTCTCTTCCATTGATCTATATGCCTGTGCTTGTGCCTGTACCAGGTTGTTTTGATTACAGTGGCTTTGTAGTACAACTTGATATCTGGTATTGTGATCCCTCCAACTTTGTTCTTTCTCAAGATTGTAGAGAATTATATTGTTAAATTATGCTTTCCTTTTTATATTTAGAAACATTTTATATTTTAAACATTCTAGCTTCTGACCTCAGAATCAATCTCTAAAATATAAGGAACATTACATTACTGAGATTTCAGTATGGGATTTAAAAACATTTATTCAACAGATGTTTCATAAGAACCACATATGTTTTGACCCCGAGCTTATAGCTGAATGCACAGAAATATAAGTCTCATTCTTTTTCTTTAAAGAATTCACAGTTTGCTGGGGGAGAAAGATAGCTCAACAGTAAGCAATGTGTGTAATGAAGAGAGAGCGTCTCCTCAGAGCTGAAATCTTGGCTTCTTTACATCTATAAAAATAGATCAATTTCATGATACATCTTTAAAATATCTTTAACACTAATTTTTTTTAAAAAAATACAACTTTATAAGAAAAGATTGTTATATTTTGTTAAATTTAATAACACCTTTCCAAACACTGGAGGAGGTCCCCTTATTTATGTTCCTACCTTCTGGCTAAACCATATTTAAATTCTGGATTTGCTGCAGTAAAGTTTAAATTTATAGAGAAGTGTTTTGTTTGACTCAATTTAGCCACCTGCTTCCCCACCATGAAAATCCATAAAATATCATTTATTGAGGAGGAAAAAATAATACATAGTAGCCATAGTAGGTCAGCCATTGCATTTTTTTTTTCTCAGAAACCATAGGGGAGAAAAATCACTTATGAAATGCAGGTATTTACAAGAAGTAGATACCAACTTTTTAAATCCTAGTTGAATGTGTCCACAGCCTTTAGGCTTGAGAAACCATACAGTATTACCAGAAGTGTAAGTAACATTAGAGATATGGGGGGGTTACATTAAAAAATGGCAAAGGACACAAACCTCAAATTCCCCATTTTTGGAAATTATAGAGGAAGAGATTTAAATTCATTGTTGCCTTTGTAATAACGGTTACACAGATAAAATGAGTTTGGAGCCTATAGGCTTGGAGCAACTATTGCAATATGGAACAAAGGCACATACAGTATATCAAGATGTCAACCGGTGGTCCTTGCCATTAGTTTAATGCGTAGAGGAATCCCCAGTTTGGGGTTCAGTAAAGAAGGAAACTTTTTTCAGTGCAAACAGCTCAATTGTGATACAGCATGGCTGTGAGTACCACACGGCTGTGGAACATCTCAATAATGTTACAGCTCAATTTTGAAGCAGCAGGGTGGTGACACAGCATGGCTGTTAGGAGGCTCTTGGGTGAGGTGGCTCTGGGTCCAGGCAGCCCTGGGGCCAGGCCCCTCTCTTGTTAGACAACTCTGCTTTGCTCTGATCTGCTCCTATGCTGATCTGCTCCACTCTGCTCCAGTGAGACATTTTCCATGTTTCTGTCTTTGGTGTTTCAGCACCAGCCAGAGAAAGGTAGTCTTCAGTAAAAAGGAAAAGTGTGCACTCTGAGCCAGAGGGAAGCTGACTGATATAGACAGAGTCCCCCTTCCTGGACCCTGACTGGTCCATCCTCATGCAAATGAGACATCTAAATCTTTGCAGTTTGGTCCAAAAGGCACTGTCCTGATTGGGCAGAATGGAGTTACCCTGATTGGTCGATGAAGATGTTGATGGATATATAGCTGTGCAGCTCTGGTTGAAAGAGAAAAGCCTCAGTCCTATCTGTTGAAATACAATTCCAGGAACTCCTCTATAAGGGTTCGCTGATATAGCAGGAGGGACACAGTGCAGGCAGACAGTTCAGTGACAGAGGCAGGGAACTTGATGCAAATTTCTTTCTGAAATGTGGTTTGTATGAGAAGCCCTGCTTATAAATGGCTGTTAGTCAGTCTCTCTCTCTCTCTCTCTCTCTCTCTCTCTCTCTCTCTCTCTCTCTCCCTCCCTCTCTCTCTCTCTCTTCCAATTTGGCCGAGTTGAGCCACTGAGAGCCCTCCTTAGTAGATATCTACTTTTTCAGGGTCCACAAAAGAAATAAATGGCACCAAATGTTGCTAAATCTCAAAGGGAACAATTCTCAATGTCAGATGCCAATTTCTACCCTCATCAAACCAAAAATTCTAGACAATAAGCTAGAGTGCCATTTAGATTAAGGACATGACTGCAACCTTGTCAGAGGAGGCCCCTTAAGGGGCTACATTTTTTTTTAACCCTCTCCTTCTCCACCCCAATAACAGAAGGGCATTCTCAGAAAAAAAGAGGCAAATTTAGAAAAGATAATGCCTCCCCATTCCTCCTGGCATTATCAATTATTTTGGATTGAGGGGAAGGTTGCAGTGGGCAAGAAGGAAGAGAACTTGGAAATGAATAAGGGATTAAATTTTATTATGAATAGGGCAAGACTTAACTGAAATGAGACTGCTTTCATATCTAAAAAACTATGAAAGTTATGGAATTTAAATGAGTTGTTAAGGGATACCAATGCCTAGGAAATAAACAAGAATTGAACTGAAACAGTTGATAGTGTTCCTTGAAAAAAAAAAAAAAACTTGTCATATTCATACCCCAGTAAGTTGAGAACTTTCACTAATCTGGCTATATGTATTATCAGACAACTTTTTGCTTAATAAAACATATTGCAACTTTGAGTAAAAAAGAGAACTAATATCATATTTCAAATACATGGTTTTATGACCAGTATGATTAAAATATTTCTGATATCTAAATCATTCTTGTCAATGAATGCTTGAGATAAAAGATCAACAGAGGGAGTTATAATCATTGAAAGGACAAAACATTCTCTTATAATCAAACTAGTGGCCCAGTGAATGAATTTGTGCACATTGAAAGGAAAATAATTAGAAGAAATATTTTAATATTGCTATTCGCCCTCTATAATGGAAATGTCAACCAAATTCACGATTGATAATGCCAGATCAAAACACACATGTGCAATTGGCGCCAGCTAGTGCTTTATATGTATTGTGCATGCGCGAGTCAACTTAGTCTTTTATAGATATAAAATAAACTTGCTTAATTAGACCTGTTTTCTGATTTACCTAAACCTTTTCCAGCCCAGTGAAGCACCCCAACTTCTCTTTCAGGTAATTGTTAGCAGCAGAGCAGTAAATATCAACACAAAGCAGATTATTATTGTAGATCACACAGGGAGAGCAAGGTAAAATATTTAACTGCAGCAGTGTTTGACTATATTCTGCGCAGTGAGAAAACCTGAAGTCATATTCAAGGTCCACCATTTCTTACTTCTTTTCAGTTGGGTCAAGTTTCTAAACTTTCTAAATCTCCATTTTCTGGCTAATGAAAAGAAAATAGGATTCCAGAGTTTCATATCTACCTACTCCAGGACTTCCGTGAGGATCAAATGAGATGAGACACAGGAAAATGCTTCACAGACATTTGGTTAAAGTGTAAAATGTTTCCAGCTGGCTATAAAGCAAGTCATGTTCCTGGGCTGAAGAAACTCCAAGGAGGCTAGTCGCTGGGGAGAGAAAGCCGGGCGTCGCTATGTGATGTCATTACCCAGTGCCCACATCCAATGTTTTCGGATTTGGCTGGGCTGTGGGCCACATTTCGTGCCATGGGGTCTTGACAGTATCAGCTGCAAAGTGGTAGGGTGTCACTCTAGGGTGTTGGAAGGACCTGTGTCCCACTTGGGGGAAGCCGAGTGTTGCTTTGTGGGTGCCAGGTCCATGGTGCCGTTTCTCTATAAATAGCCAGTGTGTGCCACGGCAGTTCCTGCATTGAGTGTATGCTCCCTGGTGGTCAGTGTGCATCATAGCAACTGGACATTTGGACACTTAGCATATTAGCCTTTTATATATATAGATATGTCATTGTGGGAGCATAGATCTGAAGATATGAGCAATCGTAGGAGTGTATGAGAGACTTTATTGCAGACTAAGTAGTCATTGCTGACAAGGAGCCATCAGACAAAACAGTTCTTCAAAGTAGCCTTACAAAGTAGCTACTAACAAAGCAGCCGCATAAAGCAGCTGCAAACATAGGAGCCACTGGTAAGAAAGCAGCCCAACTAAGCAGCCAGCCACCGGCTGCTCAGTAACACATTTTATACTAGCTCAGACAAAAGAAGCTTCTTGCCAAATAGTGACGTCAATATTTGGGTTATAGAAAAGTATACAGTAAGATTGCTGTGCCCTTGCTTTTGCACCTGCGTATGACAACTTGTCCTTGACCATCCAGCATACTCTGAAAATTGGCCTTGAACATCTAGGGTGTACTCTGATTAGGGTTCCCACAGTCATTTGTATATTCATTTAACAAATCATTATTGAGCACATTCGTTCCAGCAACTTTGTTGGGAATATCATAGTGAGAGAATAAATATTCTCTTATGGAGCTTATACCCCAGCGAGATGGAGAGAGACAAAATCAAAGAAGTGAATACATAGTGTACCAGATGGTGGTAACTGCTATGCAAAAAAAAAAAAAAAAAAATAGATAAAGGACAAAAAACAACTGTTCAGGGCTGGGTTTGAGTTTATGCTTGTCAGGAAAGCATTTGCTAATAATATTACATTTGAGCACAGATGAAGACAGTGATATATTTCATAGTTTAAGGTTTTACTCTTCTCCCAAAGCACAATTCAAACCATCGCTTCAAAACATTTTACAAATTTAAAGCTTGCATACTAATAGTCTCTAGAAGCCAGTACACAGAAAGAAATATCATTTCTGCCAGGGGAATTTTCTGTATCATGTACAAATATCTTTCCTATACAAAGAAAACATAACACCTTCAGTAAGATTTTTCCACAATGGTGATTTTTTTGGTAGTTTTGTAAATTCAAAAAAATGTAATTTAAGTAGAATCGTACAATGCATAATATTTTGAGATGGATTTATTTTATTCAGCGTAATTTCGTTGAGATTCATCTAAGTTGTTGTGAGTCTAAATAGTTGTTTCTTTTCCATTACTGAGTAGCATTCCAGATATGAGCATACCACCATTTATTTAAACATTTATTTGTTGAAGGATATTTGGAAAGATTTTAGTTTTTGAATATTAGGGACAAAACTCCTGTTAATGTCTATGTACAGAATGTGTTGTGTGTGTGAACATAAGTTTTCACTTTTATGGGATAAATTCTGAGAAGTTCAATTGCTATGTTGGATGGCAATTACATGGTTTGTTTTATAACAAAGTGCAAAATTGTTTTCCAGATTATGCTGTATCATATTACATTCCCACCAACACATATTAGCAATTCACTTTCTCTGAATCCTCACCAGCATTTATGCTGTCATTAATTTATTAAAATTTATAAGGATGTATTGACACTTTATTGTGTTTATATTTTGAATTCCCATGATGGTTCACATTGGATACCTTTTCATATACTTTTTTGCTATCTGTTTATCTTTTTTAGTAAAATGTCTTTCCATAACTATTTCCCCTTTTAATTGGGGATTTTCACCCATTTATATTACTGATAAAGAAGGACTTCCTCTGCCATTTTCCTATTTGTTTTCTATATGTGATACATTTTATGCTTCTCAATCCATACATTACTGCTTTGTTTTGTGATTGTTATCTATTTCTAATGAGATTCCCTTTTCTGTTTCTTTTTATGTCTGGTTACTTATTTAGTGGTTACCCTCATAATTAAAATAAAATCTGAACTTTACAAAATTCCAGTTAACTTAATACCAACTTAATGCCAATAGTGTACAAACTCTGCTCTTTTCTACCTCCATCCCTCTTTTTTAGGTTAATGTTCCATTTTATATTTTGATGCAGAATGTGCCTATTGTTAGTTTATTCCTAACCTGAGGATGTGTTTTTATTGATTTTTTTTTAAGTGAGAGAGGAAGAGAGAGAGATGTGAAAGAGAAACATTGATCAATTGCTTTCTGTATGTGCCCCGACTGGAGACTGAACCTACAATCTAGGAATGTGCCCTGACCAGGAATCAAACCTGCAACCTTTTGATTTACAGAGACGATGCTCCAACTTGCTGAGCCACCTGGCTAGGGCAGTATGTGCCTATTAACACAAATCAATACTTATTCTTCAATACTGGTACATTTAGTTATCTTATATCTTTCGGGAGGATTGATTCTTTTATCATTATGTAATGTCTCTCTTTGTCTCTACAAATTTAATCTGTTCTGATATATATCTAATATCAATACTGCCACTCATGTTTTATTTCTGCATGGTATAATCTTTTCCTATTATTTTACTTTCAAACTTCCTACATTTTTTAATACTGAAGTTATTTTTTCATTTTTCTTTGTGGTTCTTTGTTCTCTGTTCTTTGTTTCCTTAGGTTCTCATTTTCTGTTTATTTTTGCCTTCCCGAGGATTATTTGAATATATTTTTAGAATTTTATTTTGATTTATTTTTGGAGGTATCCGTTTGTATAGTTTTCTTAGTGGTTACTGTAGGCATTACAACATACTTGAGTTACTCATCAGTGTCTATTGATAATAATGTTTTACCACTTACAATGAAATTCTGAGACCTTCCATTTAGATCTCTTAACCTTCCTCACTTTTAAATATCATTGTCATAATTATTTGTTAGTATTGTAATTTATGTTTCAATCATCAAATGTGATGAATTACAGAGGGAAGGAGGGGGAGAAGAGATTAACCAAAGAATTTGTATGCATATATGCATAACCCATGGACACAGATTGGTGCGGTGAGGGTTTGGGAGTGGGGACAGAGGCAGGGTAGAAGGTGTCAATGGGAAAAAAGGGGATATCTATAATACTTTCAATAATAAAGATAAATTTTAAAAAAACATTTTAAAAATTCAGAAGGAAATGGAAAGTCGTTATTTTATGAACTCATATTTTAGCTTCTTATATTTAACTAGTAGCCCAGTGCACAAAAATTTGTGCACTCACGGGTGAGGGTGAGGAGTGGGGCCAGACCCCTCAGCCCGACCTGCACCCTCTGTCATGTTCCGGGACCCCGGCCACTCCTGGCCTAGGCACAGGCCTACAGGCTTGGGGCTGCTTGACTCCCAAGGCCCCAATTTATCAAGAGAACAAAGTCGGCGTTAGTTACAGCCCTCACAGAACCCAGTACACTGCATCTGTGCATACAACTGCCTCGTTCATGTGCCTGCTTCACCCTACTGAATTACTAACATCTTGAGGACATAGCTCTGTCTTATCCTGCTTCAACTTCAGTGCCTGGCCTGGTGCCATGGACCTGAGAGGGTTTGCTAAGTGAGTGAATAATGAGTGAGTGAATGAGTGAATGAATGAGTGAGTAAGTGAATGAGCAAGCAGCTGCCAGCGGGGATAGTTCACACTCTGCTCTGAGCTGCCTGATGCAAACCCTGGGAAGTTCCCGCCCTGCTCCCAGCGGCCCCACTCCCCTCTCCGGGCTGCATAGTTCCTGCAGGGCAAATGCTGCCTGGGTGTGGGTTTTGGCAAATCAGTGCATTAGCACCTGTCAGCTGGGGATCCCCCTGGAGGGCCGTTTGTGGGCGTGGCCAGTGGAAGATGGGTGCATTAGCACCGGTCAGCCTCAGATCCCCTCGGGATGGAAGTTTGTGGGTGTGGCTGGTGGCGGATCAGTGCCTTCAGCCCAGGATCCCTTTGGGAGGTCCGTTTGTGGGCGTGGCCAGTGGCCGATCGCTGAGGTCCTGCTGCCAGCCCTGGGTCTGTTCCCATAGGGGCCGCCTGCTACCTGAGTTGCAAATAGCAGGCCCAGATGGCAGCGGGGCAGGCGGGATGGCGCTGTCCCGCCCTGCCTGCAGTATGCAAATTAGCCACCATCTTTGTTGGCGGTTAACCGCCATCTTGGCTGGTGATTAATTTGCATATCGCCCTGATTAGCCAATGGGAAGAGTAGCAGTCGTACGCCATTTACCATATTTCTCTTTTATTAGATAGGACTAGAGGCCCGGTGCATGAAAATTCATGCACTGGAGAGGCTTTCCTCAGCCCAGCCTGCCCCCTCTCACAGTTCGGAAGCCCTCAGGGGTGGGAGGTGACCCGGCGATCAGGGGAAGGCAACGCCCCATCACACCTCTCCTGCTGCCACTGCTAGCAGCACAAGTCTTGGCCAGCCTTGGTTACCTGAGCCTCGGGCCGGTCCTGGGTGGCTGGGGGGCTGAGGGGACTGGGGGACTCTGGAGGCAGGCGCACAGAGCGGCCAGGCCTGTCTGGGAGTAGGCCCAGCCTTACTATGCACCTGCCACCCTAGCGGGGCTTAGGGGACTGGGCACCACCATCTTGTGGCTGCGGGTACCACCATCTTTGAGGGTGGGGCAGTCAATTAGCATACTCCCTCCTTATTGGCTGTGGGTGCCACCATCTTTACGATGGCGTGAGGGTCAATTAGCATATTCCCTCTTTATTAGAAAGAATATTTTTCTTTTCTGATGCTCTAAGATTTCTTTTTTTTTTATTATTATTAGGTAAGGTATTACAAATGTGTCCTCATCCCCCCCATTAACCCACAACCTCCCCCCCACACACACACTCATGCTCCCATCCCCCTGTTGTCCATGTCCATTGGTTTGGCTTATATACATGTATACAAGTCCTTCGGTTGATCTCTTCCCCTTACCCCCGCCCTCCCCTACTTTCCTTCTGGGGATTGATAGCCTGATCGCTGTTTCTCAGTCTTTGGGTCTGTCCCTTTTCATCAGTCTATGTTGTTCTCTATAATCCACAAATGAGTGAGATCATGTGGTATTTATCTTTCTCTGACTGGCTTATTTCACTTAGCATAATGCTCTCCAGTTCCATCCATGCTGTTGCAAAAGGCAAGAGTTCCTTTTTTTTTTTACTGCAGCATAGTATTCCATTGTGTATATGTACCACAGTTTTCTAATCCACTCATCTGCTGATGAGCACTTAGGCTGTTTCCAAATCTTAGCTATGGTGAATTGTGCTGCTATGAACATAGGGGTGCATATATCCTTTCTGATTGGCGTTTCTGGTTTCTTGGGATATATTCCTAGTAGTGGGGTCACTGGGTCAAATGGGAGTTCATCATTTTTGTTAGTTTTGAAGAACTTCCTTTAGCTAATATTTAGAAGTAGGCCTGCTAACTATAAATTTTAATTACTCTTAGTCTGAGAATATCTTTATTTTATTCTCATTTCTAAAAAATAAGTGAATTAGCAGATGTCAAATTCATGGTTGAAAATGCTTTGTAAACATTGTTCCACTTCCTCTGGCCTCCATGGTTACAGAGGAGAAATGTACTGTGATTCAAATTGGTGTCATTATACTGTACTATCCACTTCTCTCTGTCTGCTTTCAAGTTTTTGTTTTTACTTTTTAAACATTTAATTATGACTGTGTGTGTGTAGATCTGTCTGGGCTGATCCTATTTAGGACTTCTTCTTTTTTTATAGGTTGGTATCATTCTCCATACTTGGGAAATTTTCATTTACTTCTTTTTTTAAAAATATGTTTGTATTAATTTTTTAGAGAGAGAAGGGAGAGAGATATAGAGATAGAAACATCACTGATGAGAAAGAATCATTGATTGGCTGCCTCCTTCATGCCCAACACTGGAGATCAAGCTTGCAACCTGAGCATGTGCCCTGACCAGGAATTGAACCATGACCTCCTGGTTCATAAGTCAATGCTCAACCACTGAGCATGCTGGCCGGGCTCATTAACTTCTTTAAATGGTCTCTAAGCTTCATTATCTTTCTCCTTTCCATCTGGGACTCTGATTGTTTTAATATTGAATCTTTTGTTATAGTCTCACAAGTCTAAGGCTCTGTTTATTTTTTTCCAGTCAATACTTTCTCGATTTTTCTGACAATGCAAATTCTATTTTTCTGTATTCAAATTCAATGATTCATCTTATTTTTATATCCACTCTATTATTGACTCTAGCACATTTATTAACATTTCAGTTTTTTAATTTTCTTTTTTTATTTTTTTTATAAATTCTATTTGCTTAGATTATCTGCTTTTTATTTGTTATATAAAAGTTTATCATTTTTGAAGAATTTTAAGATGCCTGCTTTAAAATTATTTTTTCTAATTTTATTTTTTAATTACAGTTTACCTCCAAATTTATTTTTTATTAATTTCAGGTGTACACAATATAGTGACTAGACCAGTGATGGCGAACCTATGACACGTGTGTCAGAGGTGACACGTGAACTCATTTTTTTTGGTTGATTTTTCTTTGTTAAATGGCATTTAAATATATAAAATAAATATCAAAAATATAAGTCTTTGTTTTACTATGGTTGCAAATATCAAAAAAATTTATATGTGACACGGCACCAGAGTTAAGTTAGGGTTTTTCAAAATGCTGACACGCCGAGCTCAAAAGGTTTGCTATCACTGGACTAGACAATCATATAATTTACAATGTTTTTCCCCAATATTTCCAGTACCAACCTAGTAGCATACACAGTTATTATACTTTTAATTAAATATTTGGGTTGTCGTTGGTTAATAAGATTATATAGATTTCAAGTGTAAAATTCTGTGATACATCATCTGAATATTGCATTTTCTGCCTACCAGTCAAAGATAAATTTTCTTCCATCACCATATATTTGACCCATTTTATCCTTTTTATTGACTACTAGAGGCCCGGTGCATGAAATTCATGCACTCGAGGGAGGGGGTCCCTCGGCCCAGATTGCGAGAGGGTGCAGGCCAGGCTGAGGGACCCCACTGGTGCAGACCGGGGCCGGGGAGGGACACAGGAGGTTGGCCAGCCAGAGAGGGACCACAGGAGGGCTCCAAGGCATGTCCGGCCCATCTCACTCAGTCCCGATCTGCCAGACCCCTGAAGCAAGCTAACCTACAGATAGGAGCATCTGCCCCCTGGTGGTCAGTGCACATCATAGCGAGCTGTTGAGCAGCCTTAGCATATCATTAGCAGATTATACTTTGATTGGTTGAATGGCCGACCAGATACTTAGCATAATAGACTTTTATTATATAGGATATGCCCTTTACTGTACATCCTCATGACTATTTTGTAACTTCTTAATTACTTCACCTATTTTACCCATCCCCTACCCCCTCCCTCTCACAACATTTGTGTGATCTCTATATCTGAGTCTGTTTCTATTTTGTTAGCTCATTTATTTTGCTCTTTAGATTCCACATATAACTGAAATCATATGGTATTTGTCTTTCTCTGAATTATTTCACTGAACATAATACCCTCTAGGTTCATCCATGCTGTAGCAAATGGTAAGATTTCATTCTTTTTTATGGCTGAGTAGTATTCCATTATGTGTATGTAGCACAGTTTTTATTTTTAATCTACTTGTGCATTGATGGGTACTTGGGTTGCTTTCATATCTTGGCTGTTGCAATGAACACAGGACCGCATATACTCTTTCAAATTAGTATTTTGAGTTTCTTCAGATATACACCCAGAAGTAGAATCACTGGCTCATAGGAAGTTCCATTTTTAATATTGTTTTCCATAGTTATAGTTGTAGAACCAAAGTTAGAGTTTAGTGTTATAGTTTTGGTTATAGATCATAGTGCTAGTTATAGTGATAAAGTTATTGTTATATAGTTATACTTATTTTTATTGAGTTATAGAGCTATAATAATTTTATTTTTATAACACTATAGCTATAGTGCAGTGCTGTAGTTATGGTAAATAGTTATATTTATAGTGTCTATACTTCTACTGCTAAGTTAATAATTGTATTGATATAGTTACAGTTATCACTATCATTATATTGCTAATATTATAGTGTTTGTGTTTTACCTATTTATGTTTGTAGTTTTATGATTAGTATCATTTTTTAGTTAGAATTTTATATTTCAGTTAATGTTATAGTTACGGAATAATATTTATAGTTATTTTTATAGTTGCATAAAATTAATGATATAGTGTTATAGTTTTAAAGTTTTAGATCAGGGGTCCTCAAACTTTTTAAACAGGGGCCAGTTCACTGTCCCTCAGACCGTTGGAGGGCCGGACTATAGTTTGAAAAAAAACTATGAACAAATTCCTATGCACACTGCACATATCTTATTTTGAAGTAAAAAAACAGAACGGGAACAAATACAATATTTGTATTTACATGTGGCCTGCGGGCCGTAGTTTGAGGACCCCTGTTTTAGATATATTTATAGAGTTACTAGAGGCCCGGTGCATGAAAATTTGTGCACTCGGGGGCGTGGGGTCCCTCAGCCTGGCCTGTGCCCTCTCGCAGTCCAGGAGCTCTTAAGGGATGTCTGACTGATGGCTTAGGGCTTAAGCCACAGTCTGGCCCTCCCTCTGCAGGAGTTGACCAGCAGGCCGATCAGGGGACAGCACCAGCAGCGAGCAACCAGCTCCACCCCTCTCATTGCCCCGCTGCCACCACTGGTCGCAATCAGGGGCTGGTGCCAGTAGTGAGTGGCCATCCCCTCCCTCTGCGCACTGGCACATGCCTTGACTGGCCTGGTGCCGCCTGCTCACTGGCCCCGCCCCCTGCCGACCTGATCATTCCACTGTTTGGTCAATTTGTATATTATGCTCTTATTATATAAGATTATTATATAAGATGGTTAAAGTGTCAGAAATTAGTTATAATTATATACCATTCATCATAATTATAGTACTATCACTATATTTATAGCGATATAGTTATAGTGTTATAGTGCTAACGGTATTGTTCTAGTGCTATAACTGTAGTGTTAGTAATATATTGTTAGTGATATAGTTATAGTGTTAGTGATATGGTTTAGTATTATACTGTGATAATAACATATATAAGTATGGTCTGGTAGTATCATTTATACAGTTCTAGTGTTATAGTCATAATGATTTGATAGTTGTAGTGTTGCAGTTATAGTGAATATGTTATAATTGTAGTATTATAGTTATAAGGTTATTTTTAGTTTATATCATGGTTATTTTTATAGAATCATGGGTCTCATTATAGTGTACTTGTGCTAGGTGTTTATTTTCCATTCAAATTATGGAATCATAGATGTAGTTATAGAGTTATAGTTAATATTATTATGTTGTAGTCATTTTATACTGTTGTATTACTACATATTTAGTAATAGAGATATAGTTATAGTTACTATAATGTAGTTATCATTATAGTAATTATAGTTCTAGTATTATATGTATGTTATATTTATGGTATTTGTAATATAATTTGTGTTATAGTTATAATATTATGTTTATAGTGAGAGTGATTTCATTTTTTATAGTTTTATGTTTATAGAGTTGTATTTATGGTTACAGAGTCAAAGTTTTAGATTCATAGTTCTAGTTATATATTTATATTATAATTATAGATTTATTGTTACAATTATAAAATTTATTTTCAGTTACAGTGTTATACTTAGAGTGATTGTTCTATAGTTTTTATAGCTCTAATAATTAGATGTATAGTGTTATAGTTAAATTTTAGTGTTATAGTCTTATAGTGAATTGTATAATTTTATGGTTTCTTTTTGTTTTTCATTTATCTTTATTGTTGAAGGGATAACAGATGTCCCATTTTTGCTCCTCTCCTTCCCACTCCTTCCCCCTCCCCAGGCCTTCAGTGCACTATTGTCTGTATCCTTGGGTGATGCATATATGCATATAAATTCTTAGGTTAATCTCTTCCCATCTCCCTCCCTCAGAAAATCGTCAGTTGCATGCTTCCATAATTTCACACACATAGGCTTTTAAAAATTGCAAAACACAAAATAAGAATTTACTTTTCTCTTTGTTTAACATACCTTTTATTGCAATACATTTCCCTCTCCTCTTTCCTACACTGTGAGTCCTCATCATCAAATATCATGTCATAGCCTCAGGGGATAAAAGAAAGGGTATACCCAATAATTATTTATATGTTTATTCCAAATTATATACACAATAGCCTTTGAAAATATTATGCTACAAACATCAATACAATTAATAAGAATAGTTTTAAATGTTTTTGTATGTACATTCTGCCCACACAACACCTTTTTTGTGGTTATATCTATACCATCTGCACATATATCCATTACATAATATAATCTCTCTCTCATTTAAATCTCATTTAGTCTTAGTCCTATTAGTAATTTACATGTTTAATGCTTACCACCATGCCTTATGTCACAGTCTCTGGATATTTTGTTTAGCTACTTGACATTTTATCTAAGAAACACAGTTATTATTTTTGTATTTGGTAATTCTCACCTGAGGATATTTTTTTTTTCCATTGAGAATGGAAGGCAAGGGGAGAGACAGAGAGAGAGAAACATTGAAGTGAGAGAGACACATCTATTGGTTGCCTCCTGCAGGAGCCCTGACAGGGGCAGGGGATTGAGCCTGCACCTTAAGTACATGCCCTTGACCCGAGACCCCTCAGTCCTGGGCTCTGACCACTGACATAAACTGGCTAGGGCAAGAAACCCAATTATTTTTTTCCATTTCCTAAAGTTCAGTAATTTCAATCTCTTACAACCCAGTGTCATTGTGTTTATCATTATGTACTTGAATTTTCTCAAGTGCATGTTTCTCAGGTGTTCTGTTTCAATTGCAAACCTAATTTTTTTTTTTAAATTCGAATTTTAGGATTTGTTCTGCCTCCAGGTTTTTTGTTTTCCTCTTTAATACATTTTATTATACATGTTAACTCTTCTATACCAATATTCACTATTTGTCAGTTTCACATGAATCATTTTTATCTTTTGCCATTTCTTTTTGTAAGTTTTGAAAGTATTCCTCTTTCACCTGTCCCTTTCTGTAAAGTGTTTAAAATATTTATTCACATTTGTGATCCCTTTTATATTTATTTTATTTTTGAAACATTTTTTATTTTATTTGTAATTGGCTTTTTGAGTTTTATTACCTCATAAATGAGGCTTTATAAGTTATATTTTTCTTTTATATCTTGTTGCATCAGTTTAATGTTTTTTTAGGTCATCTTTAAATTGATAGTTAAAATAATTATCTATTCTTTGGGCATGCCTTTTTGATATGCTTTTATTTCTTACGAGGATTTTCATTCTGCTTCCTGTTCTCTCTGATAGCAATCTTTTCTGGGGATTTTTGTTTGTTTTTGTTAATCTTCACCCGAGGATATTTTTCTATTGATTTTTAGGGAGAGTGGAAGAGGGAGGGAAAGACAGAGAGAAACATTGATGTGAGAGAAACACATCTATTGGTTGCCTCCTGGCTGCACCCTGACCAGGGCTGGAGTCAGGGAAGAGCCTGCAACCTAAGTACATGCCCTTGACTGGAATTGAACCCGGGACCCTTTGGTCAGCAGGCCAAAGCTCTATCCACTGAACTAAACCAGCTAGGGCATTATCTGGGGATTTGATTCTGCTAGTTTTAGTAGCTCAGTTATTTGTAAAATTTAAATTCTCTTAAGTTTTCAGAGACATAGATCAAGGTAGTTTTGATTTTTACCTATGAACGTGTCTCCATTTTTTTTTAGTGCTCAAATATACTGAGATTTATTGATTTTATTCCTCCCCACTTTTATTTGGACTTTCTCTTCCATTTTTCTTTCTCATCTCTAGTGTTGTCAATTTTACCTTCACTCCCAATGATTTTTCCTCTGTGTGGGGCCTTTTCTAAGAAGGCAAGTCTGGTGCCTCAGTTTCAACAGTTCATACAGTCTCCACTACTCCACCTGTGTAGGACCATATTACAATCCCTTGCATTCACTTGCTAGCATATTGAATGAGACAGGTTTAGGTTTGGTTCTCTGATTAGAATGCCATAATTTTTCACGGAACACCTGTTGGATCTTTTGAGATGCTTCTATACCCAGATGCATTAGATGCCAACTTCTTTTCTATGCTTTGTACACTCCTTTTCTAAACTTACGCATGTGCTTACCTAGTTGTGTTTTAGGGTTTGTGGAGACGACACGAGATCTAATTTTATGTTAAATTTTGCCCATAGGATTTTGATTTTGCTATCTAGTTGTTCTGACATTTTTCATGTGAGGTCTCATGACTGTTGAACATTTGTGCTGTCACTGCTATCTTCTCACCACAGCATGCATGTGCAACTATGTGTCCACATCTATTTCAGTTATCTAAATCATCTCTATAAATATCAATATATCTACTGCTTAGAAAAAAAATACTGCCTATGAGTTAGCCTGCAGAAAGAGCAAGTATAATAAAAAAAAGTTCAAAATTGAGGGCATTTTTATTTTAAGACTTGCTAATTATAAACAAGGTTTAAGTCAACTATCTATGAAAAGCATAGAGCATTTTATATTCTAGGTCAATTTGTTACCTCTATCATGATTATTCTGATTTCTGCAACTTCAGTTATTTCTCTTGAGTGCAAAAAGTTGCTCTATTTGTTGTTATTTGGGGATTCAGAAGGATTTTAAAAATTACTATTTTGATGTAGTCCCCTTTGTTTAATTTCTCCTTAGTTTCCTTTGCCCAAGGAGATGTATCTGTAAACATATTGCTATGAGAGATGTCTGGGATTTTCCTGCCTATGGTTTCTTCTAAGACTTTTATGGTTTCGTGATGTATATTTAAGTCTTTTATCCATTTTGAGTTTATTCTTGCATATGGTGTAAGTTGGTGGTCTGGTTTCATTTTCTTTTCTTTTCTTTTTTTTTGCATGCACCTGTCCAGTTTTCCTAGCACAATTTATTAAAAAGACTGTCTTTACTCCATTGTATGCTCTTGCCTCCTTTGTCAAATATTAATTGAGCATAATGGCTTGGGTCGATTTCTGGGTTCTCTGTTCTGTTCCATGAATCTATATGCCTGTTCTTGTACCAGTACCAGGCTGTTTTGAGTACAGTGACTTTGTTGTATAACTTGATATCTGGTATTATGATGTCTCCATTTTTTTTTTTCTTTCTCAAGATTGCTGCGGCTATTCAGGGTCTTTTTTGGTTCCATATAAATTTTTGTACTGTTTGTTCTACATCTGTGAAATATACTGTTGGTATTTTAATAAGGATTGTAAAGCTCTGCACAGCAAAAGAAACTATCAACAAAATGAAAATGGAACCCACTGTATGGGAGAACATATTTGCCAATGATACATCCAATAAGGGGTTAATTTTCAAAATATATAAGGAACTCACAGAACTTAACAAAAGGAAGACAAACAAACCAATTAAAAATGGGCAGGCAGAGAACCTAAATAGATACTTCTTTAAAGTGAACATACAGATGGCCAAGAGACATAATAAAATGATCAAAGTCACTAATCACCCAAGAGATGCAAATTAAAATGACAAGGAGTTATCACCTCACACCTGTCAGAATGGCTATCATCAACAAATCAACAAATGACAAGTGTTGGCAAAGATGTGGAGAAAAGGGAACACTTGTACACTTCTGGTGGGAATGCAGAATGGTGCAGCCACTGTGGAAAGCAGTATGGCGTTTCCTCAACCCTTCGCTCTGCAGGCTGACACTCTATCCACTGAGCCAAACAGGCTAGGGCTTCACTGAAGTTTTAATTTGCTTTATCTGATTATTAGTTAGATTGAATATATTTCTAAGTGTACAAAAGGCCTTTTAATTTTCTCATTCGCAATCTTGTTTTTATATTTTCGACAAGTTTTCTATTCACTTCTTTATATTTTGGTATGAAAATTTTAGGAACAAAAAAACTTTGTGTTTCTACCTGTTACAGACCGTTTTTTGTGTCTATTAGAAACAATTTCCCAGCCTTTTATTTCTTCTTATTTTTTTGGATACCTGTATGAATGCTTCTTTTTTTACTGAATTTATTTGGGTGATTTTGGTCCACAAAACCATACAGGTTACAAGTGTTCAATTCAACAAAACGTATCTGTGCACTGCATCGTATGCCTCCCGCCCAAAATAAAGTGTCTTTCTGTCCCCATTTACCCAGCCTCACACCCCCTTTCACTGCTTACACCTACCCAAGTGCCCCTTTCCCTCTGGCTAACACCAAAATGACTGAGGATCTATTCTAACCCCAACCTCATTATGTGCCCTGACCCGGAATTGGACATGCAACCTTTTGGTGTATGGTACGACTCTCCAACCAACTGAGCAACCCAGCCAGGGCCATTTTAAACATTTTTAAATGTATATTCCCACTGTTGCTCAACATCACATGAACATCCATCTTTAGAATAATTTTTTTTTATCTTACAAAGTACTTTACCCATTAAAAAATAACTTAATTTAGTTTCTTTCTGCAAGGTTTTGTAGTTTTCTGTGCACAAATTTTCACCTTCTGATGATTATTTCTATTTTGTTCTTTTTGACACAATTGTATATTTTGATGTATTGTTTTCTTACTTTCCTTTTCAGTTTCCTTATTATTGAGGTTTGACACATTTTAAAATATGTCGGTTCTTTCAATATTTTCATTATTGAAATGCCTATTCCAGCCCTTTCCCCCAGTTTTTAAATTGGGTTATGAGCCTTTTTAACATTAATTATAGAAGTTTTTAATAGATTTTTATGTAAGCCTTTGTAGATTATATACAGGGGTGGACAAATGTAGGTTTACAGTTATGTGTACACAAAACACAGAGGTTATTTATATATATATATTTTTTTTAAATATATTTTATTGATTTTTTACAGAGAGAAGGGAGAGACATAGAGAGTTAGAAACATCGATGAGAGAGAAACATCGATCAGCTGCCCCCTGCATATCTCCCACCGGGGATATGCCCGCAACCCAGGTACATGCCCTTGACCGGAATCGAACCTGGGACCTTTCAGTCCGCAGGCCGACGCTCTATCCACCGAGCCAAACCGGTTTTGGCTATATATTATTTATTAAGTATTGTATTATGTATTTGTATTGTAACTGTAAACCTGCTTTTGCCAACCCATATATAATATATATATATATATATATATATATATATATATAATATATATGGCCAATATACTCTCCAGTCTATGGTTTTATTTTGTATGCTTTTAGACATATTTTGATGAGCCAAAACTGTACATTTTAGTATAGTTGCACTACGAAATTTTTTCTTTATTGAAATGTGTGTGCCTATTTCAAGAAATATATTTCTAGCCCAAGGCTCAAGGTTATTATGACAATTTTTGTTATTATAAAACTTTAGGTTAAATGTTTAATTATAAAGTTTACACAGTATTTTTACATTTGTATCTTTACTGCTTATATTGTCTTACAATTGAATTTACTTTATTATAATTGCCTAATGTCATTGCTTTTCAGCCATTCTATTTTTAAATATGTAAATTAATTGTGTTAATTTTACTCTAACACTGCTTTTGTTTGCATACTACACCATTGTTATATTATCATTACATTCACAACCGATTTTTTTCCATTCCGAATTCTTTTTTTTTTCTTCTTTTTTTTTGCTTACTTTCCAAAACTCTGGGCATTTTTAGTGTTTTTAAATTTAATTTCACTTAATGTATCAATTATTTTTTCAAATGTTATACATTTATCATTTGTGTTTTCTACATATGACATGTCATCTGAGATAATTTCCTTTCTATTTGAAGAATGTACTTTAATATTTACTGGAGTCTGACAATGACCAATAATTGTGGTTTTACGTGAAAGTTTTTCTCTTGCACTTTCATTCTTGGATTTTTTGCTGACTATATTATACTAGGTTAGCATTTATTTTATTTCAGCATCCTAATGTATCAGTCTATCATCTTTTGGCTCCCCCCTTTCTTTTTTCATTTGAAGATATATGAAAGTCTAATAAATTCCTCATTTAACATCAGTTTTCTTATTTATTTTTCCTTTGTCTTTACTTTGACTCTGAAATTCCTGTGTATATTTCTATTTTTTAATATGTTTTTATTGATTTTAGAGAGGAAGAGAGAGAAAGAGAGAGACAGAAACATCAATAATGAGAGAGAATCATTGATTGCCTGCCTCCTGCATGCCCCACACTGGGGATCAAGCCTGTAACCGGGGTATGTGCCCTGACCAGGAATTGAACCATGACCTCCTGGTTCATAGGTCAATGCTCAACCACTGAGCAACACCAGCCAGATTGTTTTTGTTTTTTAATTTATCCTCCTTGTGTTGCATAGGTTCTCTTGAATTTGGATTTTGTTACCCTTGTCCTTTTTGGGCAAATATTTGTCATTGTTTTTGTCCCAATCCCTCTATCCTTTTCTTCTGGAATTGCAATTAAACATATGTTAGACATTCATGTTTTATTAACTTTGTATATAAATTCTCTTTTTTCTATATTCTTCATTCTGTACATTTTTGTTATATTTCGTTTTACTAAATTGCCGGGGTCCAACCCCAGCAGGTCCAGGGGTTCCCAAAGGCGTAGACGGAGTCGGCGAAGAAGGAATGACACGGAGACAGCATTCAGTTGATCAGCAGCCTAGCCAGGATCTCCAGCCAAGTTCTGGTCTCGATCTCCAGAGAGGTTCTGCTGTTTATTGTCTTGTTACATCCGTATTTATCCCAGTTGATTTTAATCCTGTCAATTTCTATTACAAAGGTTAGGGCGTTTCTTATCTCCATTCCAGGGAGTAAAGATTATGTAGCTTAAGCATGATTGTTTGTAGTGATTAACTACCCGCCTGGCACTTAGTTAAGGAGTTTCATCCCCTCCCTGACTTCAGGGAAAAATTCCTACCTGGGGAAACAACCTTTCTAGGAGAGGCATCCCCTCCCTGACTTCAGGGAAAAATTCCTACCTGGGGAAACAACCTTTCTGGAAGAGGTGACCTTGGTTAAAACACACAGCGCTAAGGGGAGCAAACATATTAAGAACAGTATGCTATATACGCCAGGTCCCTTGAAACATATGCTGTGCAGATGTTTCTTTCCTGCAGCGACTGTGTCAAGCAGCAAGGATGGACCGACTTCCGGCACTAAATATGTTTCTTATTTTGTCCAATCTATTATTTAAACATCCAATGTATTTCTTTTTTAATTTTTAAGTTCTTTTTAATTCTGGTAAAATAAACATAACATAAAAAATTACCATCATAACCATTTTTAATTGTACTTTTCAGTGGCATTAATTACATTCACTTTGTTGTGCAACCATCACAACCATCCATTTCCAGAATTCTTTTTTTTTTCATTTTTGTCAGTTTATTTTGTTCATTAGATTCCATATATAAGTGAGATCACATAGTATTTGTCTTTCTCTGACTGGCTTATTTCACTTAGCATTGTAATCTTCAGGTCCATCCATGCAGTAGCAAAATATAAGAGTTCCTTTTTACCATTGCATGGTATTCCATTGTGTAAATGTAAAACTGAAATTCTGTTTCCATTAAACAATAGTTCCACCTTCTTAATTTCAGTTATTGTATTTTCAGCTCTAGAATTTCCACTTAAATTTCTTTCACACTTTTTTATTCTCAACTCAGTTTTTGATCTTGAACTTTATGTATTTGAAAAGTCAGTTGCCGTTAAAGTTGGTGTCTAAAATTGCTATTCTTTTTATGCCCAGAGTTCTGCTTTTAATGTTTAATATTTTCCTTGGTTTGTAGCTAGTGTTTTTGTGTTCTTGTTTCATAAAGTGTGATTTTTTTTCATTTAGTTTAGGATATTAAGTGTGAAAAACTATTATAACAGTAATTCCAGGCCAAAAATGATTTATATTTCCTCTGAAGAAATTTACCTTTGGTTCTGGCAGGTGTCTAGGGGTATGGGTAATCTCTAATCATCTAAATCCAATTATAGAAATTGAAATGATTTTTTATATTCATTTCAGAGAGAGGAAGGAAAAGAGAGACATAGATAGAAACATCAGTGATGAGAGAGAATCATTGATTGGCTGCCCCTGAGCCTGCAACTCAGGCATGTGCCCTGACTGGGAATCAAGCCATTGAGCTCCTGGTTCATAGGTTGATGCTCGGCCACTGAGCCATGCCAGCCAGACAAAATTGAAATGATTTGATACTGAGCTCCCATCACTTAGAGTGCAGGCATATTTACAGTGTCATATTACTCCAGGATGGAAATCCTTACGGTCCCAGTCCAAAGCATGAGAACTTTACCAGTGTGCTCTCTCCTTCACAGAATATAACTGAAATTTTTGTTTTTAGCCATTTAAAATTCTCAACATCTATTATACATTTCCTTGACAATCACTGCTTTTCTGGAATTAGCAGGTGATTCCAAATAAAAAACTACCATGAGTGCTGGATTCATATCTCTGGGTTCCCATCTTCTACTGGATCTGACTCCCATTGGTATTTACCACATTTTTTAGCTTTTCGTTGATTTTAAGCAGGTTTTTGTAATACTGCTTTGAGGCTTTCTAGTTTTACTCAATAGGAGGATTGTTTTATATTCCCCAGACTGCCATTACTATGGGTGTATGTCTTTTCTTCTTTAGGTAATTCTAAATTTTAGAAATTTCTTACTGCTGTCAGTTAAACATATTTCCATATAGCTTTTACTAACTGAAACATATACTACCCCCATAAATACATAGCAAATATCTGATCCTATTTCTGTATACTTATAAAATACTTGAAACTAACTGCATTAGTATAAGATTTAGATGTTAGTAACAGAAAAACTAAAGAAATATTTCAAATAAGAAAAAATAAACTTTTTTTCTCATATAAACAAAATCCAATTATATGTATTCCAGGGCTGATAAAGAAATTCTGTGATTTCTAGTATATGGGCTCCTTCTAATTTTTTAAAATTTATTTCAGAGAGGAAGGGAGAGGAATAGAGAGATAGAAACATCAAAGATGAGAGAGAATCATTGATCCGCTCCCTCCTGCACGCCCCTACTGGGGATGGAGTTGGCAACCCAGGCATGTGGCCTTGACTGGAATCAAACCTGGGACCCTTCAGTCCGC
Organism: Myotis nattereri; assembly: GCF_964212035.1. Classification (NCBI taxonomy): domain Eukaryota; kingdom Metazoa; phylum Chordata; class Mammalia; order Chiroptera; family Vespertilionidae; genus Myotis; species Myotis nattereri. The sequence goes on along the minus strand of NC_138078.1, from coordinate 117,632,090 downwards.
AGGCTGATGCTCTATACCCTGAGCAAAACCAGCTAGGGCTAATTTTTTTTACTGCAAGTCTAAAATATGGCTTCTACTTCAGGGTGAAAAATGTCTGTTCCATCTTTACTTATCAGGTCTGCTTTCAACCATCTGTTAGAAAAGAAAAGAGGTCACAATTCTACCATTGTAGACTATTTGTAGAAGGTACATATGACTTAAGATGAGTCACACTTCCAGGAAAGTAGTCAGGAACTTGTCTCCAAGACAGGCTCAGAAATATCATCTTTAATTTTGTAGGTTATTTTCCAGATCAAACTGGCATTTACTTTCCTCAGTGTGGAAAAGAAGAATTCATATTGGAATATAACAAAGTCTCTGCCACAATAATAGACTTATTTCTCTGCCCTCCTTCATGAACTTGCCTTAATATTTACTTTTATCTTTTTCATATGACATAATGCTTCTTTCCATCAATCAATGGTTATTTATCGGGCATTCCTATGTATTAACACTATTATGTTCAGGGAGCAAAATATCTAATGAGACTTGGTCCCTGAATGTATATCAATATGATCTGTTCAAAGTAAAATGGGTTGTGTTATCACCTCCCTAACTTCATCAAAGGCTAAAACTTCATTAGTTTTAAAATGTACTAAAGCACATTTCTCCAAATACATATTTGTGTACTTAGATTTTTGTATACTTATTCAATTTTGTCATGTTATATATATCCTCAATGTCTGACACAGAATAATAACTATGGTATCCAATAGTGTTACCTTTTTCAACATTGGGTCATCTTCAAATTGTATTATCATTTTCTTAATGTACTTTTCCAAATCATTTAATAATGATAACAACAAAATCGTTTATGTAAATTTTCAAAGGTCATTCCATAATGTCATGCTAAAAACCTTTTCTTTAGAGTTTATATTCCTATTTAGTGAATATGGATGATACACTTTTTAAATCCTCATCCTAGAACATGATTTTCATTGATTTCAGAATGATGGGAGAGGAGAGAGAGAGAGAGAGAGAGAGAGAGAGAGAGAGAGAGAGAGAGAGAGAGAGAGAGAGAGATGAGAGAGAAACATCAATTGGCTGATTTTCTGTGCCAGGCCAGGACTGATTCATTTTTAATAATGTTATAATAACTGTCATTTGTCATTGGAAACATTTCAAGAGAGTTCTCAAACCTCTGTAGATAAAAACACATTCCCAATGGATATTCTTACTGGCAACAAGTGTATGTTTATGATTCTTTTCTTTTTCCATTTGCCTCTTCAGCCATCACCTTTAACAGATGCTTCTTTAATCTCACACACACACACACACACGCACACACACACGCACACACACACGCACACACACAAACACACACACACGCCAGCTTTGCCACTAAGAGTCACGGGTGCCTCAGTTTGATTTTATTGACATGAAAAAAACACCAAAAGGAATAAAACAATTGTTCAACAGAAGTGTCAACATTACAGTTGCCAATTGTTGCTGTAAGGAGTGCCCAGGTCTTTTTTATTTTGTAAATGACTGATTCTTCTTCTCAATTCCCACTTTTAGTTTTTGACCTATAGTCTGCAGGGCTAATTTATGTGAGTTCATAAAAAATTATATTTATGAGAAATGTTGTTTACTTATTGGTGTAGCACTAAAAAATAAACAATACCTCTGCATTTTAATTTTATTCTCTTGTGCTATGTAGCATACTTAATGGCAATACTATGCAGCAAACTTTGGCTATCAGTCCATAAACAATAAATGAAACCACAAACAACTGGTTGTATGTTTATTTGCTTGCTATATGTCATTCATTTTTTACAAAACTGTTACTAATGACTTATAAGTTAACTTCAAGCAAAAACTGCTTATCTGGCTTTACTTTTTCTGCTCAAATACTGTGCTTAACCATGTCCAGGAACATCAATCATAGACTTTAGCTGGATAAATTAGTTTATCTGTAGATTCATGGTGGGATAAAAGATAATAAAGTTTAAGATATGAGATCTTGTATATGCATTTATGATTTTGTAATAATCAATTCATATAGCTGAAAGTTTATGAAAAATATGCAAACTTTACACAGTACATTAGACAAAACTTTAACTACAAATGTTCTCATTTATTTGTGAAATAATGTCACTTCCACCTTCTTTACATACCTGATTTAATCACCCATTATTTAATTTCAGAGGAAATGCATTGGCCTGTAGGCTGTTTGCTAGTGAGCATTAAATAATCTGATAACTATTTTTCATAATTAATAAACTGTCTATTCCTGATAGCTGTCTGCATTAATAGGCACTTTCTGTAGGCAGTAGCTGAATCTAAGACTCTCATTCTAATGTTGACATTTTCAGTTTGCAAAATAAGCCCAACAGCATCATTTTCAGTTTTTCAGTTAGGTGGATGCCTTCTGTATTTAAGTAGAGACCAATCTTGTTCTGTTGTTTGCAAGGCATTTTAAAGTCATTTGTCAGATTCAATTATCCATTCAGACTCTAAAAATGTTGTTGGCATACAATTTCCTTTGTCTACAATGGATGGTTATCCTCTCAAGGTACAAGGATGTTTTGCCTAAAAACACTTCAGCAACTAATTTTTTGTGGTATTATAAGTAAGTAGTGGTATTATGCTCATAGTTTCTCTTTTTATGGCAGTTATTTTCAGATTTATCTTTGGTCTAAACAAGTAGTTTCATGATTTTTTTTTTTTAGATTAGAAAGCCCATTTTAAGTGATATTCTTACTTTCCAGAGAATATTCTCTGGCTAAATTTCAAACCCACTCAATTTCAGAAAAAGTTAATAACTTAATTGTATTAATATGCATCAAGATGCATTAACCTTTTGGGAGAAAACTATTATTTATCTATACTAATAAAAACTTTTGTTTATCAGGCAAGCCTTTTTGAGCGGGTTCAATAGAAGATGAGAAGAGTGGATAATAATTTCAAATATATCTTTTGAGAGTTCTACTAGAAAAAAGAGTAGGAAAATAGAGGGATTGCCAGAGGGGGATGAAGAGTCTACTTTTTAAAAGATAAAAGATATTACAGCAAGATATATTACCTTTTTTCCTTGAGATATTAATGTTTATTGCATGTAACATCATTATATTTAAAATTGGTTTTCTTGATATGAAAAAACTGAAAAAAGTAGGCTAACACTAACAGTTATGAGTCAATTACTTTGTATTTTTTAAATAAATCTTTATTGTTCATATTATTACAGTTGTTCCTCTTTTTCCCCCCATAGCTCCCCTCCACCCGGTTCCCACCCCAAAAAATCAAGTGAATAAAAAGATATATTACCTTTTAAGGCACTTTGATATATATAACATCTTGACACACATATATATATATATATATTGCGTGTTGGAATCATTTACTTAATCTATTATTTTTGGATTGGTAAATAACACACTTTGATTAACTGATTATATTACTGAATAGTTTACCTGATTCTTCTAATTTAGCTCTTCAAATTATATTATTTTTGCCTGGCTGGTGTGGCTCAGTGGTTGAGCATAGATCCATGAACCAGGAAGTCATGGTTAGAGCACATGCCCGGGTTGCGAGCTTGATTCCCAGTGTGGATTGTGCAGGAGGCAGCCAATTGATGTTTCTTTCTCATCGATGTTTCTATCTCTCTACCCTAATCCCTTCCTCGCTCTCTAATAAAAATATATTTTTTAAATTATATTATTTGCATTAAAAAATCTGATCAGCCCTGGAAGGTATTCTCAGTGGTTAGAGCCAGTCCTTGCATTGAAGGGTCTTTGGTTCTATTTCCAGTCAAGGGGCACCTACCTGGGTTGCAGGTTCAGGAGGCAACCAATCGATGTTTTTCTCTCTTTTTCCCCCTCAACCCCCTTCCCCCCTTCTACTCTTTCTAAAAATCAATGGGAAAAAATATCCTCAGGTGAGGATTAACATAAATAATTTTTAAAAAAATTGCTGATAGAAAGCACTAAGTCATTAAATCAATATATCAATAATTGAAAATTGACATAAACACTGCAAATGCTTGATTTTTCCTTCCATCTCTACTGTATATACTCCAGCCATAAAGAAATTATTTCAGTTACTTAAAATTCGCCATGTAGCCCTGGCCAGTGTTTCTCAGTAGTTAGAGCACACCCCAAAACAAAGAGTCATCGGTTTGATTCCTGGTCAAGGGCCCATACCTGGTTTGCAGGTTCAATCTCCAGCCTTATTCAAGGTGTGTGATGGAGGCAAGCAGTTTGTTTCTCTCTTTCTCCCTTTCCCTCCCTCTCCTCCATTCTCACTCTGAAAATTAATGGAAAAAAATATCCTGAAGTGCTAATTAATAAAACAAGAGAAAAAAAAATTGCCATGTACTCTCCTCTGCCTGGTCTTTTATATGTGTGGTTTTCATTCTTCTTTATTTACTCTATTCAGAGTAAAATGGAGAGGATTATTCCTCCAGAAAGCTCAAAAAACAGCCCTGTTGCCTCAATTTAGTATTTTCAGTGCACTTTATAATTCATTCAACACAGCACTTATACTCTTTCATGATTGCTTACTAGTATATAGTTATCTGTATGTCCCATTCAATTACAAGTTCCCTAGAAATCAATACATTTTTATTCATCATTTTTACCTTTGGATCTCTATTATCTAATATAGCACCTGGCACATCGCAGGCACTCAATAAATACTTATAACTGACTCTCTGAATGTCAAAAATGAATAAATTAATAATTGTGTGAATATTTTAATAATTATTATGATATTAATTGGCATAATATTTTTAGATGATGAAGAAAAACCTTAATAAAATGAAATGTTCAGATAATATTCTCTATTATATTGTGATGTGTGTAAGCAATATAGCATTATTAATCATTTTATGGATGACACAGGAAGGCAAAAATTAAATCACTTGATAAGAATTTCAGCGTAGGTAGATGGTAGAGCTAAATCCAAATCTAGGTGTTTGAATTCTTATCCAGTTTCGATCTAACTCATACCTTATGTTCATTCTTTGTTTAAAAAAATATTTTTATTGATATCAGAGAGGAAGGGAGAGAGATAGAAAAAAGAAACATCAATGATGAGAGAGAATCAATGATAGGTTGCCTCCTGCACGCCCCACACTGGGGATTGAGCCTGCAGTCCAGGCACGAGCTCTGACCTGAATCAAACCATGACCTCCTGGTTCATAGGTCAACACTCACTCACTGAGCCACACTGGCCGGGCCTTATTTTCATTCTTTGACACTGCCCTCCACTATCATCCTGCCTCTCACTTCAGTAGTAAAGTCTAACCTCCCGCTTGCCAAATATTCTCACTTGACAGTAATGCAGAGGCACAAATCCTGGCAATTACTTTTCCTGTAGAATTCTAGTAACAAAAAAATTCAATGTCAGTGCCTAAAGATACTATACACTTAAGTGAGTGTTCTTTCAGTGTGTGGACATTGAATTCCTTAATAAGTTACCAGGAGGTTTGTTTGATGCCAGCACTTGCCAATTATATCATGAATGCTCATGCATTAAGAAAGTACAATGAGCCCAAGCTGGTTCTGCTCAGTGAATAGAGTGTTGGCCTGTGGATTGAAGGGTCCCAGGTTAGTTTCTGGTCCAAGGGCACATACCTAGGTTGCAGGCTCCCCGCCTTGGTTAGGGATATGCGGGAGGCAACCAATGGATGTGTGTCTCTCACATCATTGTTTCTCTCTGTCTCTCCCTCTCCCTTCTACTCTCTCTAAAAATCAATGGAAGAAATACCCTTGGATGAGGGTTTAAAAAAAAGTAATATGATTTGTTATATGCTGTTGGTTTTCAGCTTAAAAATAGCTATTTTTAAAGCTCTGAAATATGGAGAAAACTCATCTAGTATTTTCCTTCACAGAAAAAAGTATATAGTGTTGGTATGAGAGACAAAGGGGGAAAATGTATGCTGTACTATTTGCAATGTTATTGTTCCTATTAGTATTAAAGATGTGTGCACTTCACTTAGCAATGTCACATGGCTCTATAATTGTGTTGATATAGAAAAACTAATTAAAAGGTGATTTAAAAAGAAATAGCATGCACATTTTAAAATATATTGACTATTAATATCTTTCAAACTAATAAAACAAATCACATTCATTTTCATGTAGTTCATTCTTTTGTTTTATCATTTTGTTAAAAATAATAAACTACCTCAAGAGTCTCTGTTGATCAAAGAAATAGAGAGAAGTGTAAATTGCCAGAAAATTCCGTTGAAATAAGTATTTCATTAAAATTAAAAATAAATAATTATGAGTAGCATGTTAAATTCCTCAGGTACAAAATTATATAGGTAGATGCAAATAAAATTTTACAACAGATTTGTTCATTTTATTGATTGGGACAGTTCCACATATACTGGTTGAACACACATATATAACTAAAAATCTAAATTGCTTTCACAGTATTTCAAAAAGCATTATATCTGGTCATTTTCTTATCAGCAGGAGACTTCTACATAATATAATGGGCCCATGAATCTAATTCAGAAACCTAAACAAAATAGTCATTCTGTTTCTTTTTTGCTCCTATTGTTTATTAGATTTTCCTCACAAAAAAATTCAAATATATCTATTCAATTAATTTACAGTAAGAAATTCATTGTGATATTACATAGATTCTAGCCTTACATAAAATATTTTATAATGTACTTGCTGAATGTTGCAAGTGTTGGTCAGAAATTGTTTCCCATTATGCCTTAAGACATTGTAACTAGTGAACATATTATGCAGTACATCAAGAAATTTTGGCTGTCAAGGCAAGAGATCTTCATAAAATGAACAATTATACATTTGAATAGTTCCTTAAGGAAGTTGGATTTGAATTAGACTCTTTAGAGTTGATATATTATTGCTGCATTGATTCTTATAAGAATAAACTTACTGCTTATGAACAGTAACCATGAACAGAAGCCAGAAGTTTTGTATGGGTATTATGTTTCTTGACTATTCTACTTTGATTACTTTGGTGACTATACCATTAAATATCTTATAATTTTAATTCCTGGTGTCTTTTATTTTTACAGAGTATTTTAAAAATAGAAGTTACTGTTTTATATTTTATGATCAAATAAACACAGAAGTTTTATTAATCTTTGCTTCTGACTAGCAGCATTTATTTAACATTTTCATGAATTAAAGTTTTGGGTTAAACTAAGGTTTGGCTCTGATGTTTTATCTGTTATATCTGTAGAGAACTCCAGGTGGTAAATATAATTTGCTAGTATGGAAAGTTCTCCATAGGAGAGGAATTAAGAGGACATCAATATGATATTGGCTAAAGAATGTTTTTGGAGTTAACATTTTGATAGTCATTTATAAATTACTTTCAATTTAATTTTTTTCTGAGAATCAAGCAAAAAGAAATCTACTTCCCATGAGTATCCTATGGATCTATAGCGGATGTAGAAATACAGGTTTTGATATACTTCATATGTAGATATGTAAAAGCAATTTCTTAAAAAATTAGCTGTGACCTATAAGTTTTGCTTTAAAAATAATGAAGTATGCTGGGATCCTTTTATATTTTAACTAGAGGCCCAGTGCATGAAATTCATGCACTGGGGTGGGGGGGTATCCCTCAGCCTGGCCTGCACCCTCTCACAGTCTGGGACTCCTCTGGGGATGTCTGACTGCCAGCAGGCAGGCAGACATCCCTTTCACAGTCTGGGCTCTCACAGTCTGGGACCCCTCACTCCTCACCGCCCACCTGCAGCAGAGGCTTCCACCACCACGGCTGCGTTCACTAGCCATGTGCCCTGCTTCTGGCTGAGCTGCGCTCCCCCTGTGGGAGCACACTGACCACTAGGAGGCTGTGCCTGCATTGAACATCTGCCCCCTGGTGGTCAGTGTGCATCATAGTGGCTAGTTGTTCTGCTGTTTGGTCAATTTGCATATTAGGGTTTTATTATATAGGATTTACTGAAATCTTGTATGTCACTTCAGGATGAATTTAGAATGCATACCTAGTGAATATCATTAGAAGCAATAAAAAGTATGTTTCAGAGTTAACTAATTCTTCAGGAAAGATAATATGCTGAGTAATTATAGAAAGGAAAACAGACACACAATCTAAAAGGCAGGTGATTATATGTGAAAACATGCAGATGTAGTTGAATTCTATTTACAGCATGAGGTCAAGAAACAAGGTGCTTAACTGGTAACAGAATGACTCGGATGCAGACTTTACAAAAAGTGAGTATTGTATTCTGCTCCATGGAAGTTAATGTGAATATCCACACTACTCAGAAAGCTGTCAAATCTTTATTCTCTATTCTGGTTCACTCTCATCAATTTGGCTTCTACCCAATGATTTGCACTAGAGAAGGTGAGAATCACTGTTAGGTAAGAAAATGAAGGCAAGAACCATAAGACATAGTTACAGAGGACAAATTTTTTAAAACAACTTTTGAGATATAATTCACATTTAAAATTCACCCATTTAAAGCATAAAATTCAATGGACTTTAGTACATTCACGGAGTTAAGCAGCCATCAGCTATCCCCACAATTGATTTTAGAGCATTTTTATCACCCATTAGAACAGTGATGGTGAACCTTTTGAGCTCGGCGTGTCAGCATTTTGAAAAACCCTACCTTAACTCTGGTGCCGTGTCACATATAGAAATTTTTTGATATTTGCAACCATAGTAAAACAAAGACTTATATTTTTGATATTTATTTTATATATTTAAATTCCATTTAACAAAGAAAAATCAACCAAAAAAATGAGTTTGTGTGTCACCTCTGACACGTGTGTCATAGGTTCGCCGTCACTGCTTTAGAAGAAACCCCACAAACCTTAGCTTTCAGCCCCAACTCCCTATTCTCCCAAGCCCTAGAAAAATACCAATCTATATAGTTGCCTATTTTGAACATTCATAAAAATGGAATCATGTAATATGTGATCTTTTGTGACTGACTTTTTTCTTTAGCAAAATATTTTTAAGGTTCATTCATGTCGTAGCTTGTTTCAGTAATTTGTTCTTTTTAATGGCTATCTAATACTTCATTGTATTGATATACACCAATTTATTTAACCATTCATCAGTTGATAGACATTTGTGTTCTTTATCCATTTTGGCTATTATGAATAATGCTGCAATAGACCTACATGTGTAAGTATTTTGTGGCTTTAATGTTTTAATTTACCTTGGGTATATACCTAGGAAGAGAATTGCTGGGTCACATAGAATTTCTGTGTAATGTTTTGAGGACCTTCCAGATATTTTTCCCAAAGTGGCTGCATTACTTACATTTCTGCAAGCAATTCTCCACATTCTTAGCAATATTTGTTATATGTGTTTTAATTATATCTATCCTAGTAAGCATGAGCCAGTTTCTATCTCTTTAGGTTTTGCTTTGAATTTCCCTCATGGATAATTATGTTGAGTATCTATTAGTGTGCTTATTGGCCATTTGTGTATCTTCTTTAGAAAAATATTTATTCAGATCCTTTGTTCATTTCCCTTTAATATTGAGTTGTAAAAATTCTTTATATGATCTAGATACAATTACTTTGTCAAATATAGGACTGCAAAATTTTTATCCCATTTTTTGTTGTGTTTTCATTTTCTTGTGTCTGTGAGAGTATTTATAGATGAGATAAACATTTGATTTGGTGGACTTAGTAAAGTAGATGGCACTATAACAGCGGTTCTCAACCTGTGGGTCATGACTCCTTTGGGGGTCGAACGACCCTTTCACAGGGGTTGCCTAAAGACCATCGGAAAACACATATATAATTACGTATTGTTTTGTGATTAATCACTATGCTTTAATTATGTTCAATTTGTAATAATGAAAATACATCCTGCATATCAGATATTTACATTATGATTCATAACAGTAGCAAAGATACAGTTATGAAGTAGCAACGAAAATAATTTTATTGTTGGGGGTCACCACAACGTGAGGAACTGTATTAAAGGGTCGCGGCTTTAGGAAGGTTGAGAACCACTGCACTATAATATGGAGGGCATCATCAATCAATAGAGGGCCTAAATTGGTAAAAAGGCAAAGAAGAATTTTTCCCATTTTTCTCACTCACTGTGTGAGCTGGGACATCTCATCATGTGTACTTTTGCTCTTGCACTGGAATTTACACCATCGACTCTCTTTGTTCTCAGGTTTTCAGACTCAGACTAAATTAAATCACTGGTATTCTTGGGTCTCCAGCATGCAGATGCCAGATAGGTCATGGGATTTCTCAGCCTCCATAATCATGCAAGTAAGTTCCTTATACTAAATCTCATTTTATCTGTATATCTTTATTCATGTATATGCATATGTCTATCTTGTTTTTATATTACTGGAGAACCCTGTCTAATACAGACTTTAGTACCGAGGGATCCTAGAGAAACAGAATTTTAAACTTGAGTTTTCTAAATTGGTTCTAGGGTTTCTGGGATTGGCTGTCTAATATGACTGGCTTAGAAGGTGTTAATGTCCCTATTTCCATTAGTAAAGAGAGTTCTGAGAGTGAATGGTGTTGTTTATAAAGATACACAAAATATCTGCATTAAACAGATATTTGATACTACTAATAAAAAATCTATAAAAAGAAATGAGCTAGATGGTTCTGTACAAAATATTGTTGAATGTTTTCTGAAAACTAATGAATATAATGACATTGGTATGTTGTTCAGGGATTCAGCTTCCCAGCTCACACACCATATAAATGACCTAAGACCTTCCAAGTGTGCCCTGAAGGACACTTTTTAAAAATATATATTTTTATTGGTTTCAGAGATAAAGGAGAGGAGAGAGACACAGAAACATCAATGAGGAGAGACAATCATTGATCAGCTGCCTCCTGCACACCACATGGGGGATCAAGGCCACAATCCTGGCATGTTCCCTGACCAGGAATCAAACCGACCTCCTGGTTCATAGATTGATGCTCAACCATTGAGCCATGCTGACCAGGCTGAGGTATACCTTTTACTCTTGTGTATGTAGTACTGAAATTGCTGAAAATCAAACATAGAACCTCAGGCCTCAAGTGCCTGAATTACAACACAATTTGAATTATTTTTTAAAGAGCAGAGCCAATCTTCTTCTTTATATATATATATATATTTTTTTTTTGATTTTTTACAGAGAGAACAGGAGAGGGATAGAGAGTCAGAAACATCGATGAGAGAGAAACATCGATCAGCTGCTTCCTGCACACTCCCCACTGGGTATGTTCCCGCTACCAAAGTACATGCCCTTGACCCGAACCGAACCTGCGACCCTTGAGTCCGTAGGCCAACACTCTATCCACTGAGCCAAATCGGTCAGGACCACAATTTGAATTTTTAGTCTCGTAAGTTGTCTACCATTAAATTAAAGGCATTGTTTAGGAAAGAGTGAACTCTATTCAGTTGAAATAGAAACAAGTGGGAAAATACTGTTGATGTTGGGGACACTAAACTCCTAAGCCCTGATGACACTTCTATACCAGTAGAAGAGATCTTTCCCATCCCAGTGAAATTACCTTTCTCACCCTGAGGAGAAGTGGCCTCAACTATAGCAAAAGTGGCCTCCCCCTTTCAGTGGCATCAGCATTTCCACCCCAATTAGAATAGGTCTCTTTATACAATGTGGTATCAGCCTTTTCACCTCAATTCATTAGGAGTAACATGGCATTGCTATAAGAAAACTGTAATGGCCTCCCTTAAGGGAGTGGATATGCAAGACAATGCTGATTCACCTCAGGACATACTTCCATACTCTAAAACTAAAAGTAAATTCAACTCCTATCAGGTCTCTACAGGTAAGGTCCCAGCAGGTCTCTAAAGGTAACCCATGAGGCAATGCATGCACTACACTCCAAAATAAGTACTTTCATTTTGAATTTATATAGACAGAAATCCAGGGAAGATGTTCAGGATTAGATACTAAGAATGTTGGACAATAATAAAAGCAACATAAGGTTGGATCAGGTAGAATTTCTTGACACAACCTAACAACAGGTTCTGTTAAAGAAGACTGAAATCATATCAAGCACCTTCTATGAACATAATGGTATAAAACTAGAAATCAATCATAAGAAAATAAACTAAAAAATACACAAACACATGGAAGCTAAATAGCATGTTACTAAACAATGAATGGATTAACAATGAGATCAAGTAAGAAATCAAAAGATACCTTGAAACAAATGAAAATGAGAACACAACAACCCCAAATCTATGGGGCACAGCAAAAGCAGTCCTGAGAGGGAAGTTAGTAGCATTACAGGTCTACCTCGAGAAGCAAGAAAAATCTCCAATTAACAATTTAACCTCACATCTAAACAAACTAGAAAAAGAACAACAAAGAAAGCCCGGAGTAAGTAGAGGGAAGAAAATAATAAAGATCATAAAGATGAGAGTAGAAATAAACAACACAGAGACAAAAGAAACAAACAAAACAAACAAACAAAAAACACACACAATGAAACCAAGAGCTGGTTCTTTGAAAACATAATCAAGATTGATGAACCTTTAACCAGACTCATCAAGAAACAATAGAGAGAGAACACACAAGTAACAACTGAGTTCACAAAAATACAAAGGATTGTAAGAAAATACTAAGAACAACTATATGCCAGCAAATTGGAAAACCTGGGTGAAATGGACAAATTCCTAGAAACATGCAATTTTCCAAACCTAAATAAAACTAGTAACACCTAATGAAATAGAGTAACTGAAAAACTTCCAGCTAACAATAGCGCTGAACAAGATAGCTTCACAGTCAAATTTTACCAAACATTCAAAGAAGAAATAACACCTATGATTCTCAAACTATTTCAAAATATTATAAAAAATAAGAAACTGTGTGTAGAAGGAATTTACCTCAACAAAATAAAGACTAAACAATAAAAGCCTACAGATACATTATACTCAATGGTGAAAAATTTAAGCTTTTCCACTACTCTTTCATTCAACATAGTATTGTTTTACATAGAGTAGTTAGGTGAGAAAAAAGAAAAAGGTCAGGTTATCCAAATTGGAAGATCAGAAGGAAAAATATTTCTCTTTGCATATGACATAATTTTTCATCTAGAAAACCTTAAAGACTTCACATACTAAAAAAAAATTGCTAGACTTAGTAAATTTAGTTAACTTGCAGGATACAAAATCAACATACAAAAGGAAGTTGTGTTTCTATACACTAAAAATAAAGTGTCCCTAAAGAAAATTAAGAAAACAATTATAATTACAAACGCATCAAAGCAATAAAATACTCAGAAATAGACTTAACCAAGGGGGCAGAAAGAATTGTACACTGAAAATAACATTGATGAAAGATAAAATAAAAAGGACATAAATAATTATAAAGAATTGTCTCTTCATGGATTAGAAGACATAACATTGTTAAAATTTCAATACTACCCATAGGAATCTCCAGATTCAATGTAATACCTAGAAAAATTTAAAGGCATTTCTCCCAAAAGTAGGAAAAAAACTATCCTAAAATTTATATGGAACCACACACACACAAAGAAAATATACCCCACCATGAATAGCCAAAGCAATCTTATGAAGATAGAACAATGTCTGAGGCATCACACTTCCTGATTTCAAACTATATTGCAAAGTTACAGTAGTTAAAACAGTATGCTACTGGCATAAAAATGGACAAATGGACCAATGGAATGGGATAAACAATCCAAAAATATACCCAGGCATATATGGTAAACTAATCCTCAACAATAGTCCCAATAATTGCACAATGGGAAACAGTTCCTTAAAACAAATTATGTTGGGAAATCTGGATTACTATATTAAGAAATAAAATTTGTCCATTATTTTACACGACAAGAAAAAAAATCAAACCAAAATGAATTAAAGACTTAAATGTAAGATTTGAAACTGTAAAAGTACTAGAAGAAAACAAGGTAAAGTCTTATGACAGTCATCTTGGAAATGATTTCTTGGCTATGATTTTAAAAGCTCAGGCAACAAAGCAAAAATAGACAAATGATACATACAAAACTAAAAAGTTTCTGCACAGCAAAGAAAACAATCAAAAGGTTGAAAAGGCAATCTATGAACTGGAAAAATATTATTGTCAAAGCATATATCTCATTAAGAGGTTAAAATTCAAAATATAAGGATATCTTTCAAGTTAATAGCAATCCAATAAATTAATTAAAAATGGGCAATATTCTGAAAGATATTTCTCTAAGGCAGGCCTATAAATGGCTAACAGATATGAAAAGATTCTCAACATCACTAATTATCAGCCAATTGCAATTTAAAACCAAAATGAGATATCATCTGAAACTTGTTTGGATAGCTATCATGTATATATAATATATAATATATGTACATACATATCACAAGTGTTGGTGAAAATTAGGAGGAATTGGAACCCTTGTACACTGTTAGTACTATGAAATGGTACAGCCTCAGTGGAAAAGAATTCCTCAAAATGTTAAAAATTGAACTAATATATGGCCCAACAATCACCCCAAAATTGAAATCAGAATTTTGAAGAGATGTCTCTATTTACTGTGGAATATTTTACAATGGCCAATAGGTAGAACCAACCAAATGTCCATGGATGGAGGAATAGTTTAAAACAATGTATGTACACACAATGGAATATTATTCTGCCTTAAAAAACGGAGATAATTTCATTTGTGCCAGACATTGATAAGTCTGGATGACATTATGCTATGTAAAATAAGCCAGTCACAAAAGGACAAATCTGCATGATTCCACTAAGGGAGGTATATAAAATATTCAAACTCATAGAAATAAAGAATAGAACGTTGGTTGCCAGGAGCTGGTGTGTGGGAGAAATGGGGAGTTGTTAACTTAAAAATTTGTGAAGAACATACATTCCATGTCAAGTGTTCTTACAAGAAAAAAAATAGATAAATTTGGAGGTCTCTAAATGTTTAACTATTAAAGGCAGACTTAGTAACATATTTTCTTAACCAATCATAGACAAGATCTTGGTAAACTGGAGATTTGGGGTACTGTAAACTACTACAAAGTAATTTCACTTCTTACTATGTCTAAATACTGCCAATATTCCTAAATACTATTAATTATAGGTCATGGATTTACTCTCACATTACCTTCCTTATCTTTTTCTCCTTAGAAAGGAATTGTGAATTACTACATAATCTGTATAGGACAGTATGTGAAGGATATGAAAACTTATTGATGTGACTGCTTTAAATAAACATGATTTACTATGTGATGAGAAGTATAGTGGCACCATAATGTCTGAAATGTGAGCCCAATTTCGCTGTTCTTTAATAGTCAGGAAACATAAAAATATTGATAAAAATGTTGTTAACTCAGAGTGAAATAAAAGGTAAGGTGATAATTCTATTTATATTAGCTATATTCATGAATCAGCTGGATATTTCAGAGCCAAAAATGGTACAATTTTTAAAATTAAATTTATTATCATGTAGAAAATTGAAAACTTTAAGCAATGCCAAGTTCTTTTTATTATAAAAACAAGAATAATAAGAGTAAAGGAAGAGATTTACTTGATTAAATATCATTGAATATAGCTTCTGTGTATGACTCAATTTGTTAAAAATACAGACTGTCACTTTTTGGATCAGTCAGAAACATTTTATAATTTAACAACTATGGAAAGCAGATTCTCTCTCCTTAAGGTTTTTTGTTGCTGTCACTCTCTGGGGGTTTTGTTTTGTTTTGTTGTTGGGTGGTGGTGGTTGTTGTACTGGGTCTTTAGTGATTTTCATTAATTTTGTTTTGTAAAGTCTGCATATTTGTCATGTGTGCCCACTGAGGTCTCTACTCAGTCAAGTTAGCAGTCAGAAAATTTTTGGAAAAAATATATCTTTATCAATTGCTTTTTTAAAGATATATTTTTATTGATTTCAGAGAGGGAGAGAGAGATAGAAACATCAATGATGAGAGAAAATCATTGATCGGCTGCCTCCTGCATGTCCCACACTAGGGATCAAGCCCACAACGTAGGCATGTGCTATTGACTGGAATTAAACCTGGGACCCTTCAGTCCACACAGTGACACTCTATCCACTGAGCCAAACTGGGAAGAGCGGAAAAATATATCTTTAGATGAGTGGAACTAATAACTCATCAAGTCCTTGCTGAAGGGCTTTGTGTGTGCATTAGGGGCAAAGCTTCAATATTCAGCGAGGTAGTTTGCAAGTCGACCTCTTGTGCAGAACCTCAAAGTTAGCCAACAGTGTGAGCTTCAGGCCTTCTCAGATATTTCCTGAGCACACACATAGGCCATGTGCAAGTGCAGAGCACTATACATAGGCATGGACGTTTATATCCTCTGGAATATGCTGAGGCTTTGCAAAGCCTACTATGGTCATTTGATCCCCATATTTTCCTTATAAACTCTTTCCTTAGGCTACTCTTTGCCTAAACTGTAATCCACTATCTCAGGAAGTTGGAATGTTTAATTACCTCTGATTTTCTTTTTAATAATGCCTCCAGAGGAAAAGCTATTTCCACTGGGAAAACTATGCATCAGGTCAAGGAAAGACAATTTTGTGAGTTGATTCTTCCAGGAGGCTGCAAAGGCTGCTCAGCTCTTGGACGCATGCAACCTGGAGAGGTTTAAAAGGAAAAGGAGATAAAAATAAAACAAAATAGCAACAAACTCTGAAGCCGCTGCCAATGCCGTCAAATCCTCCGCGCAGTAGTGATGTCAGAGCCCATCTCCCCACGCCAGGGGCTCAAATGGCTGAGCTGCTGACACCTGCCAGGTGGCCTGGCACCAGCCTCATCTACGCAGCCACTTTCAACCTCCTGCCAGCTCCTGGAGGAGGGTGGGCTTGCGAATGGAGGCTTCAGTGTTAAAGCAACCCTGTTGGTGTAGCACAGGCACACGTGGGCTTTTTTTATGAGAGAGAACCCATAACATCCCTTCACAAATGTGTTTTTAACTGTTCTGAGATCAGGTTCCCAGCCTTGGGGACTCTCAAATAGGCCTCAGTGATTCCACTTGCCCGATGCAAAGACTGACCTGGGTTTCATGAAAACTGAACCCTCAGCCCCGGGAGCAGCGGCGTCCTTTCAAAAGGAAGGTCACTCTGGCTGCAGGTCCTTGCTCTTCATCACTTTGAATATTTCTGGCCATGTCCTTCTCTACCCAGCAAAGCTCATTTAGAATTGAAGGCCAGATAAAGAGCTCCACAGACAAGAAAAAGCTAAAGGAGTTCATCACCCCGATTGGGGGTGGGGCCGCTGGCCAACCCCCCATGGCCTCTTCCCCCAGCCAGCCTGGCTGATGGCCCTCATCTGGGCAGCCAGCAGGACCCCACCCATGCACGAATTCGTGCACCAGGCCTCTAGTTATTTTATAATAAACATATCCCTAGAACATAAGACTCTAGTCCAGCGGTCGCCAACCTTTCAGACCTCATGGACCACCAGTAGTCCACAGGCCACCAGTTGGCAACTGCTGCAATATTTGCAATTGTAGATTATAGTATATCAAGTAAAAGTATAATATCTTTAAGTAATTTGTCAATATTTAAATGTGTGATGAACAAAAACGTGACCATTAAAAATGATAAAGCAGTTTGGAAAGGAAAGGCACAACTTCTAGAAATGATAAATACGAATTTTTATTTTAGAAATAAAACGATGTGAAATATACAATTAATGCATTACTTATAAATTTATATTGCTACACTGAAAATTGGTGATCTGAAAAGAGAAGTTATGCGGAAAGCAGCATTGAAAGAGGTTGCAACTATAACAGATTAGATTAAATTAAGGATTAAAATGAAGATTCAAAAATAGTTAACATGAATATTATAGAGGAGAAAGAAAATAGGAGAGAACAATATTGAGAAAAATTAACTAATAACCTTCCAGAATTGATGAAAGATACCAATTAACAAATGAAAAAAATTAAATTAACATCTAGCAGGAAAAATAATTAAATTATACCTACACAAATTGTAGCAAATTGATGAATGTTTAGGGCCAAAAGGAAAAAGAAGCATGCTACCAAACAAAGGAATGAAGAACATCATTACAGGTAGTGGTGTTATATAGTTCATTAATACCATCTTGCAAGATTTGATTGTTTGATGGACTTACAGCATGACAGAATAAGAAACACTTCATATATACTTCAAGCAAATCTGGCAAAACTATTTTAAAACAAAGCATTTAAAGACTAGGAAATGACCCTAATGACATGAAGAAACTTTTGTTTGAGAAAAGCCACTGAAATTTGGTAATAACAATGAGTCTGTGGTATTTGAAATGACACACAGCCCTTTCCTCCCCCTTTCTAACTCAGTGAGACAGAAATGTCAGACATATACTTAGAGTTCTCAATTGAGGACTATCTTCCAAGGAAGTACAGTATTTCTCATTCTGCACTCAGCTACCTGTTGCTAATGCTGTAGCAAGTAGGTGGAAATGAGGGGTGTAGGGTCCCTTTTGCTGCTCAGCCTACACAGTGGCACAGAGGCTCAACAGAAGCACTGAGAATTCTGGGATCTCTACTGCCTTTGCCATGGCTTGTATAGTAATGGTTCCTCATAAGGAGAAGCAATCCAAGAACATCTGAGGCTACTCCTCCCTGCACTAAATGCTCATAATCTACAGAAGGATAATCACTCAGAGAGAAACATGCATTGTCTTCAGCCACACATCCAAAGCCTTGACTCTGTGAGGAGAAGGGAGAAGCAGACTGGACAAATATATAGCTCCTAAGTATTTCACAAAGAAACTGACTCATTTGGAATGCAATATGGGGAAATTAAAGCTTATAAATACTTTATAACTATATATATATGTAACTATATATATATGCCTAAGTGACTTATGACTGGTTGCTATGATGCACACTGACCACCAGGGGGTAGACGCTCAACACAGGAACTGCCCCCTGGTGGTCAGTGCACTCTCAAGCCAACCTCCCCTGGCCAGTCAACTTCCCGTGGTTCCTACCCCTGGCCGGCAGGCCCCGATCTCCCAATCGGGGCAGGGCCCTGGGCTGGGATGGGGAACTGGGGGTGGGTGGCAGCAGACACAGCCCCTTTCTCAGGGGGGCCAAGGGACGGATCCCTCCTCAGGGCTGGCAGCCAACCTCCCACTTCCTGTACCTCCCCCCAGCCAGCAGGCCCCATTGGCTCACCACTTACCCCCTGCAGTGGCAGTGTGGTGGTGAGGGAAGGAGGAGTGGGGAGGCAGGGAACCGCACAGTGGCAGTGGTATCAGCGTCAGGCGTCTGTACCTTCCAAGCCAATCTGGTGACCGTCGCCTCTTCTCCCAGCCCTGCCGGGGCCTTTGGGTCCTGATCGGCCCGGCTCTGATTGCCAGGCAGGCCTATAGACCCCACCTGTGCACAAATTTCATGCACCGGGCCTCTAATTTTACATCCATAATGAGAGAGAATAATTGATTGGCTGCTTCCTGCACTCCCCCTACTGGAGATAGAGCCTGCAACCCTGACATGTGCCCTCAGCAGGAATCAAACCATGACCTCCTGGTTCATAGGTCGATGTCCAACCACTGAATCATGTTGGCTGGGTGCCTATAGACACTCCTGAAAAACAATCTGGAGGTTGTGGTGAACAATAATTTAGAAACTATTAATAAGTTCATAAAGACATAGGCTAAACTGTAGGTTTGATAGTGTGCTAGAGAAACCTAGAAAGAAGAAGCTGGACGAGACATGCGTCAGTCATAACAGATTTCAAACACTGACCTCAGAAACTATCACTTCAAAGGGATCTGAATTTGATTGGCTTACAATGTGTGGCATTTTGTCTAAAGACATTTTGAAATCAATAGAGCAATCTTCTCACTATTAGTGGAGCCTAATAGCTGGATGTGGTTAGGGAAATAGACAGAGAGCCCTGCCAATACCAGTGTCATCATTCCAGGGTGACTACATATACAAGGCTGCCCCCTGAAGTACAACATAGATGATTAACACTGCAGAATATAAATAAGTTCTATTAAAAGTCAGTCATGAAACAAACAATCTAATAATAACAAGTCCCGGGGGTGAAAGTACCCATATTTCAGAGAGCAAATTTGTCCTTCCCCTGATTTTTTTTTTCTATTAAGGGCTTCAACATTTTGAATAATGCCCACTTGCATTGATAAAGCTGATCTTTACTCAATGTACCAATTCAAAGGCTAATCTATACTAGATTCATAATCATTTACCCATTAAGAAACACTGTTCTGCAAGATGGCTGGGCATCTCTTAGTCAAGTTGCCATATAAATTAAACCATCACAATCTTACAACTTTGAATTCTGTTAGAGTTTTGAGACAGAATTCCTTCTCCAAGAAACTTCAGCTTTTGCTCTAAAGGCCTTCAATTGGTTGGATGAGGCTCGCCCACATTATGGATGTTAACCTCCTTTATTTAAGTTAACTTTTAAATGTTAATAGCATTTACAAAATCATTCCAAGGTAACAGCTAGACTAGTGTTTGATCAAACAACTGACCAAAATGCTTTCCCAAGTTGACAAAATAGATAAACCATCTCAATCTACATTTAAGAAGAAAGAATCCAGCCATTGTGGCTCAGTGGTTGAGCATCAACTCATGAACCAGGAAATCACAGTTTGATTCCCAGTCAGGGCACATGCCTGGGTTTTGGGCTCTATCCCCAGTAGGGGGCATGCAGAAGGTAGATTGTAGATGATTCTCTCTCATCATTAATGTTTCTATTTCTCCCTCTCCTTTCCTCTATCTGAAATCAATAAAAAACATTAAAAAGGAAGAAAGATATCATCTATATCCTAACCTTTCAACTTATCATACTGGAAAAAGAAAATAAAACTAAAGCCAGCAGAAGGAATGAAATGAAAATGAATAGTGCAGAAATTATTGAAATGGAGAATAGAAAAATAATAAAGAAATCAATGAAACCGAAAGCTGTTTCTTTAAAAATGTTCCTAAAAAAGTAGAGAGGATATTACTAGCGATCTTACAGATAAAAATAAAGATTATAAATAAATACTGTGAACAATGGTATGTTGTAGAATAGATAATTAAAATGTGTTATATTCAAACAATGAAAAACCTTGAAGCCAATACGCTAAATGAATGAAGCTAGTCACAAAGGCCACATATTATTATTCCATTTATATTAAAAAGGCACAGAAGATAAATCTATAGAGACAAAGATATAGGAATGGGGTTTAGGGCTCACAGGAGGGTGGTCTGGAAAGGGTGACAACTAAAGAGAAAAAGGTTGCTTTTTGAGGTGAAAAAATGTTCTAAACTTGTGATGTTTGCCTATGTCAGTGAATATACAGAAAGTCATGGAAATATACACTATAAATGGGTGAGTGTATTGTATGTGAAATTTATCTCAATAAAGCTGTTAAAAAAACAAGAAAACAAATATAAGCACCTCTGTAACTAGACTATGGCCATCCTCACTGCAATTTGAACCTGTGCCTCATGCTTAATTCCTCCCCTTAGCAAAGGGAAGGATATTTTTGTTATTCTACAAAAAGCAGCTAAGCTGATCATAGAAGCCAATTTTGTTTTTTGGAAGGAGGTGGCAGGAGGGGAGGGGCGGCGGGCGGTCAAGTCCACAGCTGGGCTTACTTACTCAGTTCTAAGGCTAGAACTTTGCTTCAGGTTCAGAGAGTTATCAAAGCTATCCATAGATACAGTTTATCTTCCTCTGTTTCACCCTAAGACTATTAGTATCTCAGAGACTCCACCCCTTAAAATCCTTCTAAAGCTCTCTGAGGACAATTGTTACCATGACGACATTGTTACATAGCAGGTAATCATCAGTGAAATAGCCTCACCAGGCCCTGGGCTGCCATAAGGAGAAGAAAATTCATGGGTTGAAGATGGGGTTCTTTGGGGTATTGGGGACAACCTGCTAGCTTCAACTGAGCACAACCTGATAACTTGGGTATCCTGTGGCTTTAGAACTTCCAGAGGAGCCTACTATTTCACCTTGTGGTCAAACGTGCTGGATTTTGGTGAAGTTCAGTAGAACATTCTTCAGGTATGTTTAACCGATACATATTAGACATTCCAGCTGTAGTTTTTGACAATGGATCAGGAGCCTGCAAAGCAGGCCTGTCTGGAGAGATGGTACCCCATCATGTCATCAGTTCTGTCGTGGGGCATCCTCAGTTTAACATGCCGTTATCAGAACCCTATCAGAAAAGCTACATTGTGGGGGGAAATGCCCAGTACAAGTATGAGGACTTCCAGTTACACTATCCCATTGAGCGTGGGCTGGTAACAGGGTGGGATGACATGGAGAAACTCTGGGAATACCTTTTCGAGTGGGAACTGGGAGTAAAATCCTCTCAACAGCCTGTACTCATGACCGAGACCTCCTTGAACCCAATGAAGACTCGAGAGAAGATGGCAGAAGTAATGCTCGAGACCTTCAAGGTGCCTTCCTTCTACCTGTCCAACTACGCGGCGGCAGCACTCTATGCCTCTGCCTCTGTCATGGGCCTTGAGGTGGACAGTGGGGAAGGAGTCACTTGCATGGTTCCCGTCTTTGAAGATTACTCCCTGCCTCATGCTATCACCAAGCTCGATGTGGCAGGGAAGGGTGTCACAGAGCACCTTGCCCAGCTGCTTCTCACTAGTGGGAGCATCTTCCCTTACATACTCAACAAGGACTTAGTGGACGGCATCAAAGAGAAGCTGTGCTATGTGGCCTTGGATCCAGAGAAAGAACCACAGAAGAGCCCAAAGGAAGTCCTGAAAAATGCCTACTGCCAGATGGGAGTGTCATCTATGCAGGGGGACAGCGATACCAGGTGCCCGAGATTCTTTTCACACCTCAGCAGCTAGGCACCCACAGCCTGGGGCTCTCAAAAATGGTGGTCAGCAGCATTATGAAGTGTGACATGGACATCCAGAAGAATCTCTGCAGAAATTATACTGTCTGGGGGCAACACTCTCTTCCCTGGGCTTGAGGAAAGACTTATGAAAGAACTGGAAGAGCTGGCTTCAAGAGGAACTCCCATCAAGATCACAGCTTCTCCCGATAGGTGTTTCTCTGCCTGTATTGGTGCATCCATCATGACTTCTCTGAGCAGTTTCAAACTGATGTGGATCACTTCTGCAGAGTTCCTTGAGTTTGGGATATTTGTCATTTAGAGAAGATGCTTTTAAAATAGCCACAGCACAAGGAACAGCTGAAGGGTCATATCATAGAAGCAGTAAATGAAGGTGAAATCTTCCCATTGTGTTCAATAAAAGTTATATGACATTTTGGATTTTAGTTCATTTTTGTTGGTGCCACAGTAATTACTGATCCAAGTAGTGACTTTTTTTGTCAGGGGTTCTCAAACAGGGCTTATTTGAGCAATGGGAGGAACTTGAATCCCTTCATAGATACATGCAAAATATTTGCTTATTTGCATAAGTACAATTTTCTAGAGGGAGAGAATATACCTTTCAACAGATATTGAAAGGCTTTCATAACCCAATAGTGTTAAGCACCATCAATGAAAATACCCAAACCTTTTTATAGATTGTAGTAAGTTTCTGTTATTATTTTATTTGTAGATAAAGCAAATTTTTGTTCAAGTTCCCATATTGAAGATAAATTTTCAAAATTTTCTATTTGGTTCCTAATTTTTTTGTTTTGCTTAATTAATGCTTTCACAGCAATATTTTTTATAATTTACACTAGTGTGAATCTTTTTAAGTGGTCCTATTTCACCCTTCCTGTCCTACGAACCTCTTCAATTATTTTCTCTTCAGAAATACTTGGGGTATATGTTCAGGCTGTATCCACTTGCAGGGTTTGTAGTAAAAGCAGGTGTTTGAGCCTCATGCCAAGTTTTTGACTCAGTGGAGTCCCTGGAATCTTCATTTTAATCAAATGTCTTATGTTTGTATGTTTTAATTTCTGTTTTTACTATTTTTTTAAAATTGTTCTTTATTGTTGAATGTATTACAGATGCCCCCTCTTTCTTCTCATTGACTCCCTCCACCCCACACCCACTCCCCCCAGGCCTTCACCACACTATTTTCTGTGTCCATGGGGTGTGCATACAATTTCCTGGTTAATCACTCCCCACCGGTCCCCCAGCCCTCCCTCAGAGATTTTCAGTCTGGCCGATGTTTCTATGCCTCTGGATCTATTTTGTTCATCAGTTTATTTTGTTTATTAGATTCCACATATGAGTGAGATCAGGTGATACTTGTCTTTATCTGGCTGGCTTATTTCACTTAGCATAATACTCTCCAGATCCCTTCATATTGTCTCAAGGAATAAGAGATCCTTCTTTTTTACAGCTACATAGTATTCCACGGTGTAAATGTACCACAGCTTTTTATCCACTTGTCCACTGATGGGCTCTTGGGCTGTTTTAATTGATTTTTAAACGTAAAGGAAGGGAGATATAGAAACAGCGATGAGAGAGGATCATCATTGATTGGCTGCCTCCTGCACTCCTGCATGGCTCCTACTGGGGATAGAGCCTGCAACCCAGGGTTGTGCTCTGACTGGAAATAAATCCCGTGACCTCTGGTTCCTAGGTGGATACTTAACTGCTGAACCACACCAGCTGGGTGAGTGTCTCAAATATTGTTGATAGATCTTGTTTAGAGGAGAGACAGAGTACCAGAGAAGTGGAGGGAGGGGATGGGAATTAAGTTAAAAAAATGCTCCCCTCCTTTTAGGGATCAACAGAACCTTTCACTCAATTGGTATTTAATTAGCAAGCACAATAGGGCTCTCTGCTGTTTTGAGATCAGGCAGCTAAATAGGATGGAGCTGTTGTCCTTAGCAAAGAGAAGCATTGTGAACGAAAATCTCAGGACCTCTATTTCCAGTTGGAATATTAAAAAGCAAAACCTTTCATTGTGTGTTTTGTATCAGAAAAATCAATATTATTTCTATTTTGAAAAACAAAACAAAACACTTTAATTCTCACACTTACCAATTGTTAGTATGCCTCATTAATAAATTCATTTTTTATGCTATAAAACTTATTTCTCGCTTTTACAAACAAATGTAACTAATCAAGTATAAAATGTCACAAAACTGTCATTTCTGTGACTGCTGTTTTAGGCTTTAATGCCTAAAATTGTGTATTTTAATTACCCCCATTTAAAAAAAAATAATGTGTTTAATTTTCAGTCCTGTAGTCATCTGTCCAGTAGTCATCATATCTGTTTTCATGTCATCTTTGCAGACAGCTCTTTGGGACTCAAGGTTGCTTAGGCCCTGTGCAAAGTTTATTTTGTCCTATTTTTTTTAAATTAAATCTTTATTATTGAAAGTATTAGATATGTCTCCTTTTTTCTCTCATTGACCTCTCTGAGACTGCCCCCATCCCTTGCCCCAGGCCTCTACCACCCTATTGTCTATGTCTATGGGTTATGCACATATGAATACACGTTCTTTGGTTGATCTCTCTGAGTTCTTTGGTTGAGCTTCCACTTTCCGTTTGAGATTGGACAGCCTGTTCCATGATTCTGTCTCTGGTTCTGTTTTGCTCATCAGTTTATTTTGTTCATTAGATTCCACATATGAGTGAGATCATGTGATACTTGTCTTTCTCTGACTAGCTTATTTCACTTAGCATAATACTCTCGAGGTCCCTGAATGCTCTCTCAAAGGGTAAGAGATCCTTCTTTTTTACAGATGCATAGTATTCCATGGTGTAGATGTACCACAGCTTTCTTATCCACTCATCTACTGTTGGGCACTTGGGCTATTTCCAGATCTTAGCTATTGTAAATTGTGCTGCTATGAATACAGGGTTACATATATTCTTTCTGATTGGTGTTTCAGACTTCTTAAGATATATTCCTAGAAGTGGGATCACTGGGTCACATGGCAGCTGCATATTTAATTTTTTGAGGAAACTCCATACTGTTTTCCATAATGGCTGCACCAGTCTGCATTCCCACTAGAAGTGTACTAGAGTTCCTTTTTCTCCACATCCTCACCAGCACTTGTCATTGATTTGTTGATGGTAGCCATTCTGACAGGTGTGAGGTGATACCTCATTATCATTTTAATTTGCATCTCTCTTATGATTAGTGACATATGTAGTTTTTTATTTATCAACTCTACCATTTTACAGATGGGGAAAAAAGCCTCACTCTTAACTATGTTGTCCCTCTTCTTCCTATTTACCCTGTGAGAAATGAGGAGGAAAAATAGATTATACTCTAAAATTTAGTCACTTAAGGTAACAGATGTTTTTCATCCCAAATAGCTTGAGAATCATGAATCTGTGAATACCTTAACTAAGTGGTTCTTACTCATCATAAAGAGACAGGCTGAGATAGAGACAGAGAGATGCAAAGATGAAGAGATACAAAAAGATAGCTATAGAAAAAGTAAGGATCCAGGTAAAATTTTCACTACTGAATGAGTCAATTTCTGCAATACAAGTTGATCTGTGACAGCACTTGCATATATCAAGTTCTCTTCTGTACATATGAACATAAAATTCTCTATTCTGTGTATATATTTCTTTATTTCTCAGCCAGCTTCATACAGTTTTTAAGTTTTTAGCACTAGAGTACACCTTAATAGATAGTTTGGTAAGATTCCATTATTTGATCTTTCCAAAACTGACTTATTACTTTATAGACCATTATTTTCCATTTATTTTTATGATGAAACTAGTGACCTGGTGCATGGATTCGTGCACATTGAAAGGAAAGTAATTAGAAGGTGGCCGGTGGGGCGGGGCTGGGTGAGATGGGCCAGACATGCCCTGGAGCCAACCTCCCGTGGTCCCTCCTCAGCCGGCCATACCTAGGGTGGCGCTGTGGCTCAAAGGGTGTCTACGGAGTGAGCGGGGGTCCCTTCAGCAGGAGGGTCCCTTGGCCTGGCCTGCAGGGATGGACTGAAACCAGCTCTCAGACATCCCTGAGGGGTTGCAGAGTGTGAGAGAGCACTCTGCAAAGTTGCTGTCATACAGGGTGTGGAATGCAAATGCAAGGGTGCAGTAAACCAGATTCGGGCTGACAGTGCCCCAGCAACAACATAACCCACGGCCGAAGGTGGAATCACATGGCCCCGTGAGGAATTGGGCTCCCTCCTCTTTGGTTTCAGGGTGCATCACCCAAGAACTGCAGCTGCTGAGTCACTGCAGCTTGGCAGCTCCTGCGTTGAACATCTGCCTCCTGGTGGTCAGTGCACATCATAGCGACCAGTCGGATGGGCAGAGGGACACTTAGCATATTAGCCTTTTATATATACAAATTGTTAAGTTTCTAAATATCTGCCTGAAAATTTAATTGAAATCAAATGAAATTTATAGATAAGTGCAATTTATAGATCATGGAGAAATATATTATCTATAAAATATTACCCCATCCATGAACATTGTTTATACTTTCTTTTATTCAGGTTTTTATTTATTTAATAGTGTCCTTATATTAGCTCACCAAAAAATATTATGCATGCTCTGTTAAGATTGCTTTTAGAAAAGGTTTATACATTGTGCTTCTTTTCATTTGGTTCAATAAGTGAATTATATCAATTTAGTTTTATGACTATAAGCCATGTTAACTTACTTGGTATAACTCCTACTTGTTCAAGATACATGTTTGAAATTCAGTGTTGAAGTCAGCTATGTGTTACTTATGGTTTTCACATCTGTATCCATCAGTAAAATGAGCCTCTAAAAAATTTTTTGGTCTTTGTTTTTCTAATTCTTTTAAAAGTTGTCATTGTATATTTATAAAATTAGGTTAAATGAGTTGAGAATCCTCATGTTACCTCTCTTTTCTGGAGCTGCTTGAACTCTCCTGTAAAAACATATAGACTGAGTCTTGTGTTTTGTTTTGTTTTTTTTTTTTTCCCCACTTATTTTATATATTATTTGGTGTGGAAGTTTTATTTTTTTGTTTTTTATTACCATGCATTTTCTAAAAATAGTTATGGGAATTTTCAAGTTTTATATTTAATTTTAATTATGACAATTTATATTTTAACAAAAGTATAGTAATTTTATTTTCAAAATTATTAGCTTTTTGTTTATAATATATAGTTTAAATGCTGTGGTGAATGTACATTTTTCATCTTTTATATTCATTGGCATCATATTTTTTGATTCCTAATTAGTATTAGTAGAGGCTTTTCTCTCTTCTAGAGGACTTAAAGAACCATATTTACTAATCTTCTCTGTTGCTTTGCTGTCATTTTTATGGCTCTTTCTTAATAATTTCTGCCTTATTGAAACCAAAATGTGGGCTTTGAGTCCAAGTTCTTTGTCTTGCAAAACAAAAGAATGGATTCACTGACAAAAATGTGGTTTATTGAGAGAAGCCTGTCCTGGAAAATGTGCAGCTGGGGTTCCAAAAGCAGGCCAGTGTCCAGAGCATTCATTCTATGTTGCAGCTGGGTATAATTCAGCATCCAAGCTAATTAAAATCATTATTCTATGTGTGGAGTCCCATATGGCCATAAGCCATGTGGGCACAGGGGAGAGCATCAAAAGAGAGAGAGAGAGAGAGAGAGAGAGAGAGAGGGAGAGAGAGAGAGAGAGAGAGAGAGAGAGAGAGAGAGAGAGAGAGAGAAGAGGAAGCAGATACATTTTTACCTAGGGTTAGATATATGCCTTGCTAGCTTCTGATTGGTTCTTTTCTTTAGTTCGCCCTTAGCAACATCCTTGGGATTGGTTTATATTCCATACTGCTTTGTGATTGGTTATCTGTAGTCTACCTGCCTTAGCAATATCCATACATTTTAAAGCTCATGTCTCCTGGTCTTGCCCTTCTTTCCCCACTGCGTTGCTTAAGCAATTCCTCCTAGCTGAGTTTAATCTTCCCTGCCTAGCTGGGTCTAGTTCTAGATCATTTTGTCTGTCTCTGTGGTATGTCTAGGAACAGGGCTCAGTCAACAAGTTGTATTCTGCCCATGTCTGCATAAAATATGTAATATGTCATCATATACCATATGTAATATACAATATACAAGTTAATAAGTTGTATTCTGTCCACTTCCCAGCCCCCGTAGTCCTGTCCCTGTCTACCTAGCTTCCCTGTGTCTCCTCATTATCATTAGTATTTCCTTATTTCATGTTTATTTGTGTCTGTCATGCACTAAAATATTTCTCATTTTTTTCTATTATTTCTTATTTGTCAGTATGTGTATGTAGAGCTCTAAATTTCCTTAAGCCCTGCTTTGTCTAAACCTCATAGATTTTGTTATATAATGCTGAAATCACATTCAGTATTTTATAACTTTAAGTGCAGTATCTTCTTTAATAAAATTACTATTTGTTGATAATTTAGTTTATAGTAATAAAGAGTTTGAAAAGTTTTCATTTATTATTGAATTTCATTCTATTGAATTATGGCAAGAGATATAATCTGTTTATTATTGAGACTTCTTCCTCTTCACTTTTGCTTAAAGGATGGTAATTGGTTGGTGAATCATATTTGCCCATGAAAGCTTTGTTTTCCCATTTTGTTGTAAATTTATTTTCATTACATATTGTACATTATATATTACAAATGGTATATGATGTCATATTGCATATTTTATGCGTATTACAGCATTAGTTTAAACCTGTTGGCTGCCTAAGTGGAAATATGGTCTTCCAAAAGGGAATGTAGCCACTGATAACTTGTTGACCATTGAGAGCCAGGAGAATAAATACTCCAAATTCTTTTTCTTCTTATCCTTCAAGCTTTGCTTGTGATTTCTGTATCTCAAATCAACCAAAAGCCAGAGGGTAAGGGAGGGAACCAGGTAGATACTGTCAATGGAGCTCAGTTTTCCAGGGCACTCGAAAGAGTAGAGACAAATGAAGAGTGGACATGGGGGAACAAACAGCTGAATTTAGTTGAAGTAGGCAACTATACAAACTAAGTCCCAATTAGTAATAGTAATGCATACATACATTTATATATATAGTAGTAAAATTCCTACCATTTTCCAACCTTAATCATACAAATTTATAACCAAAAATAACAAGCTAATTATGATTGAAAAATTACCAAATGAGCATACAACTTTTCATCTGAAAGCTATCAGCTCAAAAGTAATAGAACATTCTATTTAGAACATTTACATATTTAACAATACTAGGTACTAGTCACTTATAAATATTGAAGATATATTAGTAAGGAATACTGATAAGGTACCTATCCTTACACAGTACATATTTAATGAAATAAGAGAGATAAATGAAATAATAAAAATAGAAAATCTATAAATACAATATAAATCCATATATTTATGTTTGCAATGGGTAAAAATAAATCAGGGTAAGGAAATAGTGAAGTCTCATTGAAGAAAGGAAGTTTTGAGTTTTGTTGTCAGTCTGTAAAAGAAACAGCTAAGCTCTCTGGACTTCATACTCCTCACTATTCAACCATATAACTACTCCTTTTACTATTTTTACACACCAGAAAACAAGAGCTTTGGAAACATCAGGCAGATACAGCATCTTGACTATAGTTAACAATACTATATTGTATATTTGAAAGTTGCTAAGAGAATAGATCTTAAAAGTTCTCATCACAAGAAATGAACTGTAACTTTAAAAAAAAAGAAAAAAGACAGAAATATCAACTCGAGCCACAGGTAAGGGCTATCATGATAAAAACTAGCAGAATAAGTGAATATGAACCATAAAACCCTTAGCTCCTACAACAAGCATGTCAAACTCATGGCCCGCTGGCCTCAAGTTTGACATACTTGTCCTACAATCAGCTCAGATAACTTTGGAAGCTATATTTATATCTTAGTAAGACAAGCAAAGTGTCTTGCAAAGGGAAAAAAATACCCTAAGGCTTCTCACAAATGTGGATTTTCTAATCAAGCATTTATATTCCTTGAGTGGATTCTATCCTTTGAAAGTACCTAGTCACATAGTACTTCCTGGCTCCCATCTTGGAATCTCTCATCCCTTTGACTATTTTAACTTTAATTTTTTTTGTCAGATTTCTTCATGGTTTTATGCTACCAAAGATATAATTCTATTTATAGCTTGTTTCCCAACTGTAATTGCAAAATTATATGTATAAGATACATATAACATGATTTATTATAAAAATAGTATCTGATTATACAGTTATTGAACTTTTAAAATAAATGGTGTCTCCACTCAATTAGCACAATTAACAAATTAATGGAAAGAAATTAGATGCATCCAGAAGCCTTTTTTTTTCTGTCTTGGAAGAAGAATCTTTTTTTAAATTTTTATTAAATTTATTTTGGTTACACTGGTTAACAGGATCATATAGGTTTAAAGTGTACATTTCTATGATACATGATCTGTATATTGCATTGTATGCCCACCACCCAAAGTCATATTTGGTCCCCTTTACCTTTTACTACACCACTACACCTACCCTCTTCCCTCTGATAATCACAATATTGTTGTCTGTGTCTATGAGTTTCCATTTTATATACCACCTATGATTGAAATCATACAGTTCTTAACTTTTCCTGACTTAATACACTTAACATAATATTCTCAAGGTCCTCCCATGTTGTCACAAATGGCATTATGGTATATATGTACCACATCTTCTTTATCCAATTCTCTATCTAAGGGCACTTTGGTTGCCTCCAAGTCCTGGCCCATATGAATAATGATGCAATGAACATAGGGGTGCATATATATTTTCAAATAAATGTTTTTGAATAGATACCCAGAAGAAGGATTTCTGGGTCATATGGTAACTCCATTCTTAATTTTTGAAAAATCACCATACTGTTTTCCATAGTGTCTGCACCAATTCACATTCCCACCAGCAGTGAATAAGTGTTCCTTTTTCTCTACAACTGCTCCAATACTTGTTATTACCTGTCTTGCTGATAATAGCCATTATAACAATGTGTGGATGTCTCAGATGTGTTTGTGGGTGAGTTGGGAATCACTTGTTGAATTATAGCTGTTCAAATTGTTGAAACTTCAAGGAAAGAGAATGAGGCAATCTCTCATGCTGACATTCCTCTGACATGACACTTATATTTTCTTTATTCTCAAGATTCCATTCTTTGTGGAAGTAATGTTGTATATTTAGTGAATTGAGGAGGCATTTCATTTTTAAATTATCTGCTATAAATTTATTTGTGAAAATAATGACTAAAGATTTATGCTTTAGTGTGAGGTTTAAGGTAAAGACATGAAAGTGAACATATTTGAAACTTCTGGTCATTTTTTTGGAAATAGATTTTAAATGTGAAGGATGATACAGTCCATATAAGTTGACTTTCCTTTTATTTACTAGTAATAAGTACACTTCCTCAAACCAATGTACAAAACATGTAAATCACCCCTAGATGGTTTGGCTCAATGGATAGAACATCAGCCCATAGACTGAAGGTTCCCAAGTTCAATTTCAGTCAAGGGCATGTATCTCTGTTGTAGGTTTGATCCCTGGCACTGGTCAGCAGGTGCAGGAGGCAACCAACAGATGTGTCTCTTCACATCAATGTTTCTCTCTGTGTGTTTCTCCCTGCCTTCCACTTTCTCTAAAAATCAGTGGGAAAATATCCTTCAGTGAGGATTAACAACAACAAAAAAAATCCACAGACATGTAAATCACATAAGTATACTAAAATGTTATCAGTTTTAAATGTTGTCTTGAAGGAAAACTAATTTCTTTATGAAGAAAGGTATTAATGTTTGTGACAAGAATGAGTATGACTTTTTCAATTAATTTTTTAATTGTTGTTGTTAATTCTCACCCGAGGATATTTTTTCCATTGATTCTCTGAGAGAGTGGAAGGGATGGGGAGAGACAGAGGGAAACATCAATGTGAGAGACACACTGGTTGCCTCCTGCACACACACCAACCGAGGCCTCACATGGATCCTGCAACTCAGGTACATACCCTTGACCGGAATAGAACCCTGGACCCTTCAGTCCACAGGCTGATGCTCTATCCACTGAGTCAAACTAGCTAGGGCTTCAATTAATTTTAATTAATAGTATTTGATTTTTAGGGCAGCTTTAGGTGTACTGAAAAAATAAGAGGAAATTATACAGACTTTCTATGTATATAGTCTATAATGCTAAGTAATTTCAAGTTTTGCATGTATTTTATTGCATTGAATTTCTAATTTAATCTAATTTTTCTTAAAGGATATTCTCTGTATGATTTTCATGTTGAAACTCACTGAGATTTGTAATATAGAGCAATATATATTCTATTTTGATGTGTGTTAATAATTATATCTTATAAGTATTCTAATTATTCCTATTTTACAGATGACAGTTTAGATAATGGGTTAGTTTCCATGCTATTCCAAAGATTGCATAGCTAGAAAATTGTAAAGCTGAAAACTGAACAAAGGCAATAATCAAGTGAGAGCTTTGAAAGATTATCACTGGCACAATTATGCTTTGCTCTTTGGCACTGGCAATGTTCATTGTAGTCAGTATATATCTGCAGTTATTAAAAATAATGGAAAGTAGTGCAATAAAGGTCTGGGGGAATGGAGGGGGTCAATGGGGGAAAATAAGGAGTCATCTGAAATACTTTAAATAATAAAAATAAATTTAATAAAAAAATAATAGCATGGTATTGATGCCAAGGAAATCGGTTTTTCAGATCATTTCTCCCATCTACCAGCTTTGAAAACTTGAGAAAATTATCTAACCTTCAATACCTGTTATAGATTAAATGTTTATGTCTTCCTAAAACTCATTTGTTTAAACCTAATCTCCATGATGGTATTTGGATGTGGAATCTCTGGAAAGTGATTAGGTCATGAAACTGAAGCTCTCATAAATGAGATTAGCAGACTTATGAAAGAGACCCCAGAGATCTCTTTTACCCCTTCCACTATGTGAGGACAAAGCAAGATGGCCATCTATCAACCAAGAGGAGGACACCCACCAGACAACAAATCTGCCAGTGCCTTGAACTTGCACTTCCAGCCTCCAGCACTGTGAGAGATAAATATTTATTGCTTAAGCCACTGATTCTATGCTAAACAGCCTAAAATAATGCTGCAGGATCCTCATCTGCATAATGGCTTTAATGACAACAGTTGTCTCAAAGAGTTATCATGACAATTAAAATATTTAAACCATTTAAATATTTATCATAGCACCTGATAATCACTAAGCTTTGATAAAAGTTACTTATTTTATATAAGTAGTTTACTTTCCTACAAGTAATTTTCTTCATCTGTTTGTTGATCATAAAGGAGCAGCAAGTTACTTGACCTAAAGATTTCAACAATTATATTTTGAAATATCTTTAATATGTTTTCTTATAATGCATTGTGCATCTTTATTTGAGCTAGAGAATTATAAAACTTTACATAGGCATGACTGTTGCTAGGCTTATCAGAATTATGTGAATAATTGCTTCAAATTTGTACTTAAGTTTGTCCACACAGAGTAAGTTCTTATCATTCTTGAGTGCATGCATTATAATTATGAGAAAAATACTATTTCTGTCTCTTTTTTCTTTCTATTGGAAGCACTCCTTTAACTCTGGCACCTTTTCCCTACATTCAGAATCTTGCCTGTTACCTCTTTCCTTGGAAGAATTGACAGGTCTTGTTCAAACATCTAAAATCAAACGTTTGAAGTAAAGGAGAACCAGTACAATTTTTCAAAATTACTTCCCCCACGTGGCAGGAGATTTGACTTTGGGTGGTGGGCACATGGTCCTAGATACAGATTTCGTAAATTAATAATCCACACATGAACCTATATGTTCATGTTGAGTAATGTCACCCCAATAACATTTAAATAATGAATGAATGAATGAATGAATGAATGAATAAATAAAAGTACACCATCTGAGAAATTTCAAAGAATGAAGAAGAGACTGGAAGACTGATAGAAATATGTTAAAAACACAAAATATCAGTGTTTTATGAAAGAAAAGGTAAATAAGAGAAATAAATGGAGTATAAAGCCCAGAGAAAGGATAAATTGTGAGAAGAAAAAAAAATAGAGATACAATATTATTTGTTGTTATTTGTAAATCAATAATATTTAATCAACTATACAAAAGAAAACAGTAAATATAGCTATTATAAATTTATTTTAATATTTTTCAAGGTTAACAAAATTAAAAAGATACAATACTAAATATTCTGTTTATTTCTGATCCATCACTGAATGTTAGCTTTTATACCTTGTCAACTATAGCTGCTGGAAATTTAGGGGAATCTCTTGAGGATTCATCAGTTTGAAAGTAGCTGGTCCGAAGATGCCAAAAGATGACTTGCAAAAGATGACTTGCAAATCTGTAGGTGTTGCTTGCCCTCTTGCAAAAGCTCAGAGGGCAAGCAACACCTACAGATTTGTGAAAGTGTAAGCATTCCTAGAAATAATGGAAAAGGAAAACGTAAAAAATCTAGAGTTCTAGTGGCAGGAAAGTCTTTTAAAACTATTGTGATGTTACATATTAGATAACCTTCCCTTAGTGTTCACATTACAGTTTGCTAAATTCTTTTCTTGTAGTATGAAGTTTAAGCAATACTATAAGTTATTTTTATTTTTTAATTTTCTAGATGACAGTGCTTGTCTAAGGCCATGCAGTTATATAATGACCCTTTCAGATTTAAATCTAAGCAGTCTGCTTCCAGGGGCTTAACTCAAGTTTATTTGATACACGGAACGGCAAACTTGGACTCTCTCATTGCGGGTTCTTGTGTCACAAAGTTTGAAGAATAAATTTTCGCCGAAACCGGTTTGGCTCAGTGGATAGAGCGTCGGCCTGCGGACTGAGAGGTCCCAGGTTCGATTCCGGTCAAGGGCATGTACCTGGGTTGCGGGCATATCCCCAGTGGGAGATGTGCAGGAGGCAGCTGATCGATGATTCTCTCTCATCGATGTTTCTAGCTCTCTATCTCTCTCCCTTCCTCTCTGTAAAAAATCAATAAAATATATTTAAAAAAAAAAAAGAATAAATTTTCAGACTAAAAGATTTTAAGCAAGAGTGTGGAAGTTTATTGCAAGTGTATACAAACTCCCCCTGGTAAAGGGTCCCCAAATCGGGAAAAACCTGCTCTCTAATGGGGAAAAACTAGTCCAGTGAGTCTCTTTGTCTATGGGTTTATAAATGCGGGAAGCTTCTTTGTCTCTTCATGACTCTTTCTAATTGGACATTTCCTTATTTTATGTTCACTGTGTTTTCCTAATTGGTCACTTTCCCCCTTTTCCCTGCATGGTACCAGTTTCAAAGTTTCAAAGCTCACCTGGTGCCCCCTTCTTATCTTCCCCTTATTTTATAACATTCTTATAAACAATCTAGTGGCGTGTAGCTGTCTCTGCCCGTCACATATGCATTCCTCTCCCATGGACCCTTCTTTCCCTAACTGCTTCTCCTGTCTCCAAAAATCCTTTCATATTGACTTCAAAGACTTAAATATTCTGGTTTATTTGGCTTTTACAAGAAAAAAAAAACATTTTCAACAACTCAGAAACAAAGTACTTGAATCAAAGTCCAGACACATGCCATTACAAATCACTACCATAGAGTGGTGTGACAGACTTAGAAATTATCCAACTTAGACTCACAATGATACAATTTATTGAACTGCACTAATTAAAAATGACTACCAGTTCACTGGTTTGGCTCGGTGGATAGAGCGTCAACCTGTGGACTCAAGGGTCCCAGGTTCGATTCCGGTCAAGGGCATGTACCTTGGTTGCGGGCACATCCCCAGTAGGGAGTGTGCAGGAGGCAGCTGGTCGATGTTTCTCTCTCATCGATGTTTCTAACTATCCTTCTCCCTTCCTCTCTGTAAAAAATCAATAAAATATATTAAAAAATAGTAAAAATGACTACCAGTTCTTTAGTGTAGTAAACTAATTGTAAAAAATGTATACTAATTTTTAAAATGTCCCCATTCGTCAACCATCTTTGTATTCAGGCCCTTTCAATGTGACTTTTAAGCTCCTCCTTTTAAGAGGTGATACGTGTGTTTTTACACCCTTTAAATTTGGGCCATCTTTGTAGCTTGTGACAAGGATTCTCATTGATCAAACTTTAGTCAGATATCTCTGAGCCTTATTTGGCCTCAGCGTTGCGCATGTCCACAAAAGCCCACTTTTAGCAAGAATCCTGTCAAGTCAGTTCATCCAGAATGCCCCAGACTTTGTCTAATCACCCTTTTCATCCTCTACCATGAGATATGTGATCATCCCAGCCTACCTCAAGCAAGAATCCTGTTAGGTTAGTTTAATGAGAATTACCCTACCCTCTCAGTAATTTTCCATCCATCAATCCCCCTCCCATAACTTTGCTCCTTGGCTATAAATCACCATTTTTTCTTGTTGTATTCAATGTTGAAGTCAATCTCTCCCCTATTGCAAAACCACATTGCAATAGTCTCTACACCTGAATAAAGTCAGCCTTGTAGCAGTATCATGAATAATTTTTCTTTTATACTTGATTTGTCCAACAAATGCAGCAGATGTAAAAGTGTGCCAATTCTAATCTTAGATCTCAAGAGGTCTTATGCTTTGCCACTCTCATAAAAATCTGTCACCATCATGGTAACAAGCCCTGGCTAGCCTACTGATGGTATGTGAGAGACACCTGGAGGGGACATGAATGGTCCCAGTTGAGTTCATTCTAAATCAGTAGAACCATTCAGATGATTCATAGACTTGAGAGAAAAATAAATGTTTATTGATGTTTGTCAATAAGGTTTTGGAAATTTATACACACACACACATACACACACACATACACACACACACACACTGATACACTGAGTGGCCAGATTATTATGACCACCCCATCAGTACTTCGTTGGGCCACCTTTTGCCTTCAATACTGCGGCGATTCTTCTTGGCATTGACTCCATGAGATGTTGAAAGGTGATGCAAGGAATCTGACACCATGCCTGATGAACAGCACTGTCCAGTTCTGTGAGATTTGATGGTTGTGGAACCAGCTGCCTGATGGCTCTTTTAACTTCATCCCACAAATGCTCAATTGGATTGAGTTCTAGTGATTGTGGGGGCCACCTAAGCAAGGTAAAGTCTCCCTCATGTTCTTGAAACCACTCCTGCACAATACGAGCACCGTGGCATGGTGCATTGTCTTGTTGGAAGAAACCATCTCTGCCATCAACATGATAGGATGAACTTGATCAGCAACGATACTTAGGTATGTTGTGCTATTCAGACGTTGTTCCACACAAATTAAAGGGCACAAATCATGCCAGGAAAACATGCCCCAAACCATAACACTACCCCCACCAGCTTGAAGGGTTGTACTCATGCATGTGGGGTGCATGCTTTCATGCTGTTTCTGCCGAATTCTCACTCTGCCATCTGCATGATGCAACTGGAAACGTGATTCATCGGACCACATGACTTTTTTCCAATGCTTTACTGTCCAATACTTGTGTTCCTGTGCGAATTGGAGATGTTTTATCTTGGTAACTGCAGACAGCAAAGGTGTTCGAACAGGCCTTTGGCTTCCATATCCCATATGATGCAGTGTATGGCTAATTTGCCTACAAATGTCAGGTGGTCATAATAATCTGGCCACTCAGTGTAGTATATCTCCCATTGATTTCAGAGAGGAAGGGAGAGGGAGATAGAAACATCAATGATGAGAGAGAATCATTGATTGGCTGCCTCCTGCATGCCCCCCACTGGGGATTGAGCTCGCAACCCAGGCATGTGCCCTTAACCGGAATCAAACCTGGGACCCTTCAGTTCATAGGCCAATGCTCTATCCACTTAGTCAAACCTTCTAGGGCTGGAAATTTATTTTTATATAGAATTATTGTACCAAAGATAACTAATGCATTTAGAAAGTTGTAATTAAGAATTGGTAATAGAATCGAATCAATATTTCTTCTTCTTTTTTTAAATATTTATTTATTGTCTAAAGTTTTACATATGTCTCCTTTTCCCCCAACCAATTTTCTTCTTCTTTTAAAAAAATCTTTATTGCTGAAAGTATTAAAGATGTCCCCCTTTTATTCACCATTGACACCCCGCCCCCCGGCCCAGGCTTTCACTAGACTATTGTCTGTGTCCATGGGTTATGCACATATGCATACAAGTTCTTTGGTTAGTATCTTTATATATTTTTAAGTATGTGGTATAAAATAGTAAACCATATATAATTCTACTTATAGACTATGGGTTTAATTATTCCCAATAAGCCCTGTTGTCATATTTATATGTTCCCTACAGAGAATAATGAGGTAGGCTTTTTTCTATCTTTACCTGATATGTTTAACTGCAACTTGAGACTTTATTTCTAATAAAATTCTATGCATAATTCTTATCTAATCATAGTACTAAGCCTATTCTCTTTTCTTTCTTTCCATGTGGAACCTCATCATTTGGACATTGATGCTATATCTCTAAGAAATTTTTTCCTCTACTTTCCTGTGCAAAAATTCTCACAGCCGCACTATTTTAAATAATCTTTTGTGAGTGACTTTCTATTAGAATTAAAAATTACACATTGGAATAGATTTATAATTATCTTGATGTTTTCTTTTGTTTGACTTTAAATTATAGATTTTTCATGAACCTGAACAACATAATTCACTTTCATATATGGTCATATTGTTTTCCATTACACTGAAATAATACAGTTTACTTAAACATTTACTAACTGTTAAGCATTTAGTTTATCACAGGTATTCTCTGCACAGCAAACCTTCCCACAAATCCTTGACACACACCTAAATTCAAAGGAAAAAGGTCATCAGAATCAGAAACTTAAAATATCAGCACCGAAAATGCAGCTATAACTTCAGTTCTAGATATATTATTAATTACCAAACATTTCTAGTCTAACCATGTCACCTACTAGTCTGTCTTATTTCTTAAATGCCTGCAATTTTTTTCTTGAAATTTTTTATTTCTATTTTTCACACTGTTATTAATAAAGTCAATTCTCTTTCTCCCTTTCCATGTGGAAATTTATGAGTTGAACATTGACCCCATAATTATAGAAATATTTTAATTCACTTTTCTGTCCACAAGTCCCTAACCTCATATGATCTGAATAAACCCTTATGAGTGACTTTGCTTTAAATTTAGGAAGTTAGTTCTATGAGTAACCAAATACAAGTACAATAAAAATTACCTCATTTTTGACAACTGTAAAATAACAATACTTATATAGATAATTAGAAAATAAAACATAATCTACCAAATAGCTTTATTGTTATTTGCATAATGATAATAATATTAATTTTATTTAATACTGGGAGTAATGTTACCAAGATGGTGGAATAATAATCTCAAGGCTGTCTTTCCCCTATGGAAACACAAACTTAACAATATATAACCCAATGGCGTTTGTGAGAACTCCAGAAACCAATTAATAGGATGCAGCACCCCAGGCAAGTGCAAGTGCAAAGCCTAGAAGAACCACATAAAAGCAAGTAAGAGGGGTGAGAGAAAATAAAATTATCTTCTGAAATGAGGAATAAGGCCAGTATACCCACAACTGTGACTTCTAGTCAACATAGCACTGAAAATCCTAGCCAGAAAAATGAAAGAAAAGGAAAAAAGGCATTTAATTTGGAAACGAGAAGTAAAATGATCTGATTGTGGATGATATGATCTTATATTTTAAAAATGCTAACAGTTCCACAAAAACTGTTAAAGCTAATCAATGAATTTATCAAAATTGCAGGATACATTTTTAATTTTTTTTGGTATTTTCTGTATTTAAAAATCCTTATTGTTGAGGGTATTACAGATGTTCCCCTCTTTCCTCCCATTGCCCCCCCATCCAGTTCCCGCCCCTCCCCAGGCTATTCTGTGTATTCATAGGTAATGAATATATACATATAAGTTATTTGGTTAATCTCTTCCTGCCCCCCTTCACTCTGAGATTCATCAGTCTTTTTCATGTTTTCATGCCTGCCTCTGGTTCTATTTTATTCATCAGTTTATTTTGTTCATTTAATTCCTTGTTCATTTATTTTGAGTTTTAGATTCAATTGTTAGATATTTGAATGCCATTTGTTTTCTTCTTCTTCTTCTTCTTCTTCTTCTTCTTCTTCTTCTTCTTCTTCTTCTTCTTCTTCTTCTTCTTCTTCTTCTTCTCCTTCTTTTCCTTTTCTTAAAGGATACCTTTCAATATTTCATGTAATACTGGTTTTGTGGTGATGAACCCTTTAACATTTTCTTGTCTGGGGAGATCTTTATCTGACCTTCAATTCTAAGTGATAGATTTGGTGGGTAGAGTAATTTTGGTTATAGTTTCTTGCTTTTAGTCATTTTGAATATTTCTTGTGGCTCCTTTCTGGCCTGTAAAGTTTCTGTTGAGAAATCAGCTGACAGTTATGTGGGCACTCCCTCATAGGTAACTGCTTTCTCTTGCTGCTTTTAAGATTCTGTCTTTGTCTTTAACCTTTGGTATTTTAATTATGATGTGTCTTGGTGTGGGCCTCTTTGGGTTCTTCTTGTTTGGGACTCTTTGCACTTCCTGGACTTGTAAGTCTATTTATTGCACCCGGTAGGGGAAATTTTCTGTCATTATTTTTTCAAATAGGTTTTCAATATCTTGCTCTCTCTCTTCTCCTTCTGGCACCCCCAGAATGTGAATGTTGGTATGCTTGTAATTGTCTCAGAGGCACCTTATACTCTCTTCATATTTTGGATTATTTTTTTTCTTTTTGCTCTTATGGTTGGGTGTTTTTTGTTTCCTCATATTCCAAATCATTGATTTGACTCTCAGAATCTTCTACTCTACTGTTAAATCCCTATAAATTATTCTTTATTTCAGTTAGTATATGCTTAACTTCTGACTGGTCCTTTTTCATGACTTTGAAATTCTCACTAAGATTCTTGTAATTCTCTAACTCCCTCGAAGCTCTCATTAAGGTTCTTGAGCATACTTATAATCATTGTTTTAAACTCTGTATCTAGTAGTTTTCTTCCATTTCATTTAGTTCTTTTTCTGGAGATTTCTTCTGTTCTTTCATTTACTACATGTTTCTTTGTCTCTGCATTTTGGTTGTTTCCCTATGTTTGTTTCTATGTATTAGGTAGAGCTGCTATGTCTACTGGCATTGGTAGTGTCATTGTGTAGTAGGTGTCCTGTAGGGCCCAGTGGCTCAACCTTCCCAATAACCTGAGCTGGATATTGTTGGTTGAACATCATCCATGCATGGAGAGGTCACTGGTTCAATTTCCTCTCAGGACTCATGCCCAGGTTTCAGTCTCAATCCCCAGTGGGGGGCATGTGGCAGGAAGCTGATTGATGTTTCTCTCATCAATGTTTCTCTCCCTCCATTCCTCTTCTCTAAAATCAATAAAAAATACATATTAAAAAACATAGGGGGGGGAGTTTCATGACATTGGTTTTGGTGATGATTTTTGGATATGACAGCAAATGCATAGGCAAAAAAGGTAAAAATAGGCAAATAGGACTGTAACTGAAAAACACAAGTTTGGATGCCTGCCACAATGAAAGCCAAACTTGTGAGGCAGGTTCTGGTGCAAAAGCAATGAGGTTTTATTCAGGTGCTGTCGACCTTGGAGAATGGAGAACTCCAGTCTCAAAGACCATCTCCTCTTCCTGCTTAAGCTCATGGTTCTTATAGGGACAAGGAGGTGAGGGCTTTCTTGTTAGCTTTTGATGCTTTCAGGCCCTATCCATTCATTTTTCTAGATTTTGGAACCCTTAGTATAAGAACCTCATCCTGTGCCATCATGGACAATGGGGGAGATTCCCTGACTATGTGCAGTAGCAATTGGACTATATCCAACTGTAAAATTCTTTGCATCAAAGGAAGCAATAAACATAGGTAAAAAAAAAAAAACCTATGGAATGGGAGAAAGTATTTGGAAATCATATATCTGATTAAGAGTCATTATCTAGAATATATAAACAACTTTCATTGCTTAACAACAACAAAATCAATTCAATTAAAACTGGAAAATTAATTGAACAAATATTTCTCTAAAGGGGATATACAAATAGCCAACAGCAAGCATATGAAAAGATGCTTATCACTAATCACTGTAGAAATACAAACTAAAACTGTAATGATCTATGACTTCACATCTATTAGGATAACCATTATTTAAAAAGAGAGAAAATCACAGGTCTTGCTAAGGATGTGAAGAAACTGAAACCTCTGTACACTGTCAATAGAAATGTAAAATGGTGCAAATGCTATGAAAAACAATATGGATGTTCCTCATGAGGTCATGGGCTTGAGGGTGGGGGAGGGTGGGGAAAGGTCGATGGGGAAAAAAGGGAGACATGTGTACTACTATTTGTAATACTTTAAACAAGAAAATAAAATAAAAAATAAAATGTAACTGCAAAAAAAAAAAGTTAAACATAGAATTTCCAAGTGATCCAGCAGGATCTCTATTTGCACACCCATATATACTGTAGCATTATTAACAATAACTAAGAGGTAGAAACAACTCAAATGTCCATCCATGGGTGAATGGATAAAGTGTGGCATATACATACAATGGAATATTATTCAGCCTTAAGAAGAAAGAAATCCTGTCACGTAGCTACACCATAGATGAATCCTGAAGATGTTATGCTGAGTGAAGTAAATCAACTGCAGAATGATAAATACTGTATCATTCCACTTATATGAGATTTCTAAAATAGCCAAAATGATAGAAACAGAAAGTTGCCATGGGCTTAGGGAATTGGAAAACGGGGACTTGTTCAATGGGTATAGAGTTTCATTTCTTCAAGAAGAAAAAGTACTGGCAATCTTTTACAAAACAATGTTGTTGTTAACAATTCTTAACTGTACACTTAAAATGGTTAAGATGATAAATACTATGTTGTGTGTTTTTACCACAATTAAATGTTTTTTAAGTATTGACTGTGCCATGTGCTATTAAAGTACTTTACACACAGTAAAATAATTGATCCTGAAAATAATTATTCAATTATTTAAATTCTTTACTGTTATTAGCATCCCCATATTTTATATGAAATAATTGAAATAGAAAATGTTTCAATAACCTGTCAATGGTTTCACAGTTAGAAAATGAGGAAGTTGTATTTTATGCACAAGCAATCTGAT
Source organism: Myotis nattereri (assembly GCF_964212035.1). Lineage (NCBI taxonomy): Eukaryota > Metazoa > Chordata > Mammalia > Chiroptera > Vespertilionidae > Myotis > Myotis nattereri. The sequence goes on along the minus strand of NC_138078.1, from coordinate 117,588,194 downwards.
ACTGTGCCCTTAGCCACTAAATTATGTTACCTCAGTAATTTTTTAAAATGTCAAATTAAAGCAGTTATCAAATATGATTTTTCACAATTTGTGGGTAAATTTTCATAGGAAAGATCCCTATAATTAGATGTAATTTACTCTTAAGTATCTGTGTATATACTTCTGATATTCTTTGGCTTTTATTGGTACAGCTGAAAATCTCCATCACTTAATTGTCCAATCACTTTTCTTTCTTTTTCTTTCTTTCTTTCTTTCTTTCTTTCTTTCTTTCTTTCTTTCTTTCTTTCTTTCTTTCTTTCTTTCTTTTCTTCTTTTCTTTTCTTTCTTTCTCTTCTTCTTCTTCTTCTTCTTCTTCTTCTTCTTCTTCTTCTTCTTCTTCTTCTTCTTCTTCTTCTTCTTCTCCCTCCTTCCTTCCTTCCTGCCTGCCTTCCTTCCTTCCTTCCTTCCTTCCTTCCTTCCTTCCTTCCTTCTTTCATTCTTTATTTTTTTAATGTTTTAAAATATTTATTGTTGAAAGTATTACATATGTCCCCTTTTTTCCTCCATTGACCCCTTTTAGCCCATTCCCGCCACCCTCCCCACCCCAGGCCTTTACCACCTTATTGTCTGTGTCCATTGGTTATGCAGATATGCATACAAGTACTTTGGTTGATCTCTTCCCACCTAGCCACCCACCCCCACCTTCACGCTTAGATTTGACAATCTGTTATGTGCTTCTTTGTTTCTGGATCTATTTTGTTCATCAATTTATTGTGTTCATTAGATTCCACATATAAGTGGGGTCATGTGATACTTGTCTTTCTCTGACTGGCTTATTTCATTTAGCAAAATACTGTCCAGGTCCCTCCATTCTGTCTCAAAGGGTAAGAGATCCTTCTTTTTCACTGCTGCATAGTATTCTATGCTATAAATGTATCACAGCTTTTTTATCCATTCTCTTGCCCTAGGAGATATATTGGAAAAAATTCTGCTACTTAAGATGTCTGAGATTTTACTGCCTATGTTTTCTTCTAGGATTTTTATGGTTTTATGACTTACATTTAAGTCTTTTATCCATTTTAAGTTTATTCTCCTGTATGGTGTAAGTTGGTGATTTAATTTCATCTTTTTGGATATGTCTGTCCAGTTTTTCTAACACCATTTGTTGAAGATACTATCTTTACTCCACTGTATGTTCTTGCTTCCTTTGTCAAATATTAATTGACTGTAGTGGTGGGGGGCACTTTTGAGTTATAGAAAAAAATGGCACTTCTGAGTTATAGAAAAATTGAACAGAAAGTACAGATTTCTCATGTACCCTCTCACATCCTCTTTCAGTTTTCCTTATTTTTTATTTTAAAATACTTTTATTGATTTTTAGAGAAAGAGGGATAGAGAGGTAGAAACATTGTTGAGAGAGAAACATCATCCATTGCCTGCCTCCTGCACTCCACCTACTGGGGATTGAGCCTGCAACACGGGCATGTGCCCTGATTGGGAATCAAACCAGTGACCTCTTGGTTCCTGGGTCTTCGCTCATAGCTGAGCCACACTGGCCAGGCAGTTTTTCTTACTATTAACATAATTCATTAGTATGATACTTTTTTATAATTGATAAGCCAATGTTGATACATTATTAATAACTAAAGTCCATCTTTTACATTAGTATTCATTCTTTGTGTTAAACATTGGATGGGTTTTAGCAAGCGTATAATGCCATTTATCCACTATTATAGAATCATACAGAATAGTTTTACTGCCCTAAAACAATTCCCTGTCCTCTACCTATTAATCCCTTTCCTCTAACCTGAAACCCCTGAAAATCACTGACCTTTCTACTCCCTCCATTATTTTACTTATTCCAGAATGTCATATAGTGGGAATCACATAGTATGTAGTCTTTTCAGTTTGGCTTTTATCACTAGCAATATGCATTTAAGATCTTCTCATGGTTTGATAGCTCATTTCTTTTTAGTACTACATAATGTTTCATTGTATGAGTGTACCACTCACTGTGTGTTTACCCACTTATTGAAGGACATGTTGGTTGCTTCCAAGTTTTGACAATTATGAATCAAGCTTCTATAAATATTTGTGTCCAGGATTTTGTGGGGACATACGTTTTCAACTCATTTGTGTAAATACCAAGAAGTGTGATTACTGGGTCAAGTGGTAAAAGTATGTTTAGTTTTATAAGAAACTCCCAAACTGTCTTTGAAACATGTAAACGTGTATCATTTTGCATTTCCACCAGCAATGAACTAGTACTTATTAAGAATTAGTTCCTTATCGGAGATATTGTTGGCAAATATGTTCTCCCATGCAGTGGGTTTTCTTGTTGTTTTGTTGATGGTTTCTTTTTCTGTGCAGAAGCTTTTTATTTTGATGTAGTCCCATTTGTTTATTTTCCCTTCAGTTTCCATTGCCCTAGGAGCTGGGTCAGTGAAGATATTGCTTTGGCATATATCTGAGATCTTGCTACCTATGGATTCCTCTAATATTTTTATGGTTTCCTGTCTTATGTTTAACTAGCTTATCAATTTTGAGTTTATTTTTGTGTATGGTGTAAGTTGGTGCTCTAGTTTCATTTTTTTTTTTTGCATGTTTCTGACCAAGTTTCCCAGCACCATTTATTGAAGAGACTGTCTTGACTCCAACATTTACAGGGAACTCATGCAACTTAACAAAAGGAAGTCAAACAACCCAATCAAAAAATGGGCAACGGATCTGAATACTTTTCAAAAGAAGACATAAGGAAGGCCAAGAGACATATAAAAACATGCTCAAAGTCACTAATCATCCGAGAGATGCAAATCAAAACGACAATGAGGTACCATCTCACACCTGTCAGAATGGCTGACATTAACAAATCAACTAATGATAAATGCTGGTGAGGATTCAGAGAAAAAGGAAGACTCGTGCACTGCTGGTGGGAATGCAGACTGGTGTAGCCACTGTGGAGAACAGTATGGAGTTTCCTCAAAAAACTAAAAATTCCATTTGACTCAGTGGACCCACTCTAGGAATATATCCCAAGAAACCAGAGACACCAATCAGAAAGGATATATGCACCCCTATGTTCATAGCAGCACAATTTACCATAGCTAAGATTTGGAATCAGCCTAAGTGCCCATCAGCAGATGAGTGGATTAAAAATTGTTGGCACATCTATGCAATGGAATATTATGCCGCAATTAAATGGAAGGAACTCCTACCATTTGCAACAGCATGGATGGAGATGGAGAGTATTATGCTAAGTGAAATAAGTCAGTCAGAGAAAGATAAATATCACATGATCTCACTCATTTGTGGACTATAATGAACAACATAAACCGATGAGCAAAAACAGATCTAGAGACAGAGAAGCATCGATCAGATGCTCAAACTTCGGAGGGAAGGTGGGGGATGGTGGGGTAAGAGGGAGAGATCAACCAAAGGACTTGTATGCATGCATATAAGCATAAGCGATGGACCCCAGACAACAGGGTTGAGGTTGAGGGCAAGACTGGCGTGAGGGAGGGTACAATGGGAGGATAAAGACACATTTGTAATACCTTAATCAATAAAAAATTTTTAAAAAAGAATTAGTTCCTATTTATTGCTCCATATTCTTGCCAGTATTTGTTGTAATCAGTGTTCTGGATTTTAGATATTCGATTAGGTGCATAGAGGTATCTTACTGTTGTTTTAATTTGTAATTTCCTGCTGACACATGATTTTGAAATTTTTTTCATGTTTATTTGCCATCTATATATCTTCTTTGAAGATATGTCTGTTCAGACCATATGCCCATTTTTAATTGAGCTGTTTGTTTTCTTTAGGTTGAGTATTAAAAGTTCTTTGCATATTTTACTTAGCCATCCAAATACATCAGTATTCACTCTTTGTGTTAAACATTCTATGGGTCTTCACAAGTGAATAATGATATGTATCCCCCATTATAGAATCATACAGAATAGTCTTACTGTTCTAAAACACTCTCCAGTCCTCTACCTATTTATGCCATTCTTCTAACCCCAAATCCCTGAGAAGATTTACAATTCAATGACATTCAACATATCATTTTTTTTCATGGATTTTTGTGGGTTTTAATCATCACCATAGCCAAGGTCATCTAGGTTTTCTCCTGTTATCTCTTAGGAGTGTTATAATTTTGCCTTTTTTAGGACTATAATCCATTTGGAATTATTTTTTATGAAAGGTGTTAGGTCAGTTTCTCAATTTATTTTTTGCATATATATATACAATTGTTCTATCACCATTTGTTGAAAAGTCTATTCTTTATCCATTGTGTTGCCTTTACTCCTTTGTGAAAGATCAGTTGATTATATTTGTATTCTCCTTAGAATGTCTCTCTCTCCCTTAAGATATATACTCTTTCATATTAATTTTAAAATCATTCTCTGAAGTTCAGAAAAAGAAAGAAGAAAATTTTTATTATTTCTTCTCATCCAGGAATATGGTATTTTTTAAGTTTTTCATATCTTGTGTATTTAAAGAAGTTATTATAGTTTATATGGTAATCTTTTTGTTAGGTTTTGTCACTATTTAATCTTGGTTTTAGTTATGTTTTGTCATTATTGTGAATGAGTTTTTTTTTCATATCAGTTTTCAGTGGACTATTATGAATATAAGAAAGTTAATCCTTCTACATTTTAATCTTATAACCTACATAATTTTCATATTTTTTCACTATACTCTCAATTTTTTCAGTTGAAAAATCAAATCATCTGTAAATAAACATAATTATGTCTCTTCTCTTTCAATATTTGTACAGAAATTTAATTATATTTTCTTATTGCACTTGTAAGCTCTTCCAAATGATGGTTGAATAATAGTGGTTATAGAGGGCACCTCTAACTTGTTCTGGATGTTTAATGGAAATAACTTCCAAAATTCAAATATTTGAATAAAGTTTTCTTGTTTATTTTTTGTTGTGCAAACTTTATAATAATTTTAAATATGTACCTTTTATATCTGCTTGAGTTAGTATTTTATGAGACATGTCAGGTGATTTTGTCAAAGTATTTTTGACATTTATTTATAAAATAATAGACTTTTATTTTGTAATGAATTGTATTTATATAAAATTTATGATCTTTTCACTTTTATTTTATCATGCTATATTATTGTTTTTATATACATTTAGATTTTGAGTGTTAGCATTTCATCAAGTTTTGTTTTTTGTTTTTTGTTTTTTTGTATCAACATCAATAGATAAGGTGGAATTTTATTTTGGTTTATGTTGTAGAAGGATGCCAAACCCAATTATAACCATGGTAACAACAAAGAATAATAGATAAGTTAATAAACATATTTTATTGAAGTCTATCAAAGAACAAAAGATGCAAAGATGCCTTAATAAGTTGAATTCCCAAGAGGTCTGGGCCTTCATATATGAGCAAAAAGCAGTGGCTTCTCTCAGACAATCAGATAACAGTCTAGAATGAGTACAGAAATGTCTTTGGGGTTCAGCATGTTCTATATATAAAAAGTCATGCATGGCCTGTAATTTTCTTTCATTGTGTTGTCTTTATCTGGTCTTGGTATATCCCTATTGAACATAGATGCCAAAATCCTCAACAAAATCTTAGCAAATCAGATCCAGCAGTACCTCAGAAAGATCATACACCATGACCAAGTAGGATTTATCCCAGGGATGAAAGGATGGTACAATATCCACAAATCAATAAATGTGATACATCACATAAACAAACTGAGAGAAAAAACCACATAGTCATATCAATTGATGCAGAAAAAAGCATTTGACAAAATCCAACACCATTTTTGATAAAAACTCTCAGCAAGGTGGGAATAGAAGGATCAAAGCTCAACATAATAAAAGCCATATATGACAAACCCATAGCCAACATCATACTCAATGGACAAAAACTAAAATCATTTCCCTTAAGAACAGGAACAAGACAGGGATGCCCACTCTCACCACTCCTGTTTGACATAGTACTGGAAGTATTAGCCATTGCTATTAGACAACAAGAAGAAATAAAAGGCATCCAAATTGGAAAAGAAGAAGCAAAACTGTCCTTATTCGCAGATGACATGATATTGTACATAAAAAAAACCCTAAAGACTCCATCAAAAAACTATTAGACTTAAAAAATGAATTTGACAATGTAGCAGGATACAAAATTAATGTCAAGAAATCTATGGAATTTCTATATACCAATAATGAACTTACAGAAAGAGAAACTAAAAAAGAAATCCCATTTACCATAGCACCAAAAAAATTAAGATACCTAGGAATAAACTTAACTAAAGAGGTAAAAGACCTCTACTCAGAATACTACAGAATGTTGAAAAAAGAGATAGAGGAAGACATAAACTGATGGAAGAACATACCATGTTCATGGATTGGTAGACTCAACATCATTAAAATGTCCATACTACCCAAAGCAATCTATAAATTCAACGCATTTCCCATTAAAATGCCAATGGCATATTTCACAGACCTAGAACGAACTCTCAAAAATTCATATGGAATAAAAAAAAAAAGAGAGAGAAACCAAGATGGTGGCATAGGTAAACACTGAAAATTGCTGTCTCCCACAACAAATTCAAAAATACAACTAAAAGACAAACCGGACATCATCCAGAAGTATAGGAAAGCTGGCTGAGTGGAAATTCTACAACTAGAAGGAAAGAGAAAAACACACTGAGACTCAGAGGAGCTGCGGAGGTAGAGTGCAGAGGTACAGAGGCGCAAGCAGCAAGGGCTGGCAACTGAGGATGCGGCTGCCTTTTTAAATCAGGAGGGAGTCACAAGCCTTGAGTGCTCTGAACTCTGGTTCCAGGAAGTCTCTGGGTACCCGGACTTGTGTGGGGAGAGACTGGACGGTCTGGCAGCAGGCAGAACACTGAACTGGAGAGCGTCTTTCTCTCGGAGGTGCTTGCAACAATTACTGGTACACTGAGATGCTGGGCCCCTTAGGGCAGGGCTGAGGATCAGCCATAGCTGCTTGCTCCACCCTGTTGATTCCCTGAGACCCCGCTCCACCCAGGCTGCAGCAGAGGCTTTTGCATATGAATGCCTTGGCCCTTTGCAATCTGAAAATTACCTAACAAACTGCAGCTGGGCCAGACAAACTCAGCACTTCCAAGAGAAGGCCCAAGGCCCCACAGCAGCTTGCATTGCTTCACAGCTGGGCCTCATTTGGGAACCTCCAAACCCCAAACAAGGAAGGGGAATCTGCAGACCTCTTTGTAGCTCCTGATGGGTAGCCTCAGGCAGAAGCTAAATTAGCACCTCCTTAGATCCAAGGCCAGTGTACCCAGCGGTCAGAGTGGGACCATCCAATTACAAACTCCTCAGATCCATAAGGGACTCACTCAGGGGGCAGACTCAGTGAGCACCAAATCCCCACTGAAGCAAGTCTTGCCCGATAAGGGTGTCTTCAGCACAGAAGTTCTCCCACTGTAGACACAGCTGATTCTCACAGCCAATAGGCCTGGAGGTCAATTCCTCCCAGTGATAACTACAACAATCAAGGCTTAACTACAAGAAGACTGTGCACAAAGCTCAAAAAGGGGTGCACCAAGAGTGTCTACCTCAGGTAATTGGGGAGGCTGAGCCACTGGGCCCTATAGGACACCTAGCACACAAAGTCACTCTACCAACACAGGGAAGCATAAAAAATGGGGAGACAAAGAAACAGGACACAAATGACAGAAATGGAGGAACTCAAACTACTGGATATAGAGTTCAAAACCACACTTTTAAGGTTTTCAAGAACTTTCTAGAAACCACCGATAAATGTAGTGAGACCCTCAAGAAATCTAGTGAGACCTTCGAGGTTATGATAAAGGACCAACTAGAAATTAAGAATAAACTGACTGAAATAAAGGATATTATGCAGAGTTCCAATAGCAGACTAGAGGATCGCAAGAATCAAGTCAAAGATTTGAAATACGAAGAAGCAAAAAACACCCAACTGGAAAAGCAAAATGAAAAAAGAATCCAAAAATACAAAGATAGCTTAAGGAGCCTCTGGGACAGCTTCAACCACACCAACATCCGAATTATAGGGGTGCCAGATGAAGGGAGAGAGCAAGATATTGAAAACCTATTTGAAGAAATAGTGACAGAAAACCTCCCCTACCTGGTGAAAGAAATAGACTTACAAGTCCAGTAAGCCCAGAGAACCCCAAACAAAAGGAATCCAAAGAGAACCACACCAAGACACATCATAATTAAAATGCCAAGAGCAAAAGACAGAGAAAATTTTAAAAGCAGCAAGAGAAAGACAGTCAGTTACCTACAAGGGAGTACCCATATGACTGTCAGCTGATTTCTCAACAGAAACTTTGCAGGCCAGAAGGAATGGCAAGAAATATTCAAAGTGATGAATGCCAAGAACCTACAACCAAGATTACTTTATCCAGCAAAGCTATCATTCAGAATTGAAGGTCATATAAAGAGCTTCACAGATAAGGAAAAGCTAAAGGAATTCATCACCACCAAACCAGTATTATATGAAATGCTGAAACGTATCCTTTAAGAAGAGGAAGAAGAAGAAAAAGGTAAAGATACAAATTATGAACAACAAATACACATCCATCAACAAGTGAATCTAAAAATCAAGTGAATAAATAATCTGATGAACAGAATAAACTGGTGATTATAATAGAATCAGGGGCATAGAAAGGGAGTGGACTGACTATTCTTGGTGGGGAAAGGAGTGTGGTGAATGCAGGAAGAGACTGGACAATAATTGTGCACCTATGGATGAGGACAGTGGGGAAGGGGGAGGGCGGTTGGTGGGGTGGGAACCGGGTGGAGGGGAGCTATGGGGGAAAAAAGAGGAACAAATGTAATAATCTGAACAATAAAGATTCAATTAAAAAAAATAAGACCCTGAATAGCTGTAGCGATCCTGAGAAAGAAGCACAAAGTAGATGGGATCTCAGTACCAGATATCAAGCTGTATTACAAAGCCACTGTTCTCAAAACTGCCTGATACTGGCACAAGAACAGACATATAGATCAATGGAAAAGAATAGAGAGCCCAGAAATCGACCCGAACCAATATGCTCAATTAATATTTGACAAAGGAGGCAAGAACATACAATGGAGTCAAGACAAGTCTCTTCAATAAATGGTGTTGGAAAAATTGGACAGATACATGCAAAAAAATGAAAGTAGACCACCAACTCACACCATACACAAAAATAAAATCAAAATGGATAAAGAACTTAAATGTAAGATGGGAAACCATAAAAATACTAGAGGAATCCAAAGGCAACAAAATCTCAGACATATGCCAAAGCAATTTCTTCATCGATACAGCTCCTAGGGCATTGGAAACTAAAGAGAAAATAAGCAAATGGGACTACATCAAAATAAAAAGCTTCTGCACAGAAAAATAAACCATCAACATCAACAAGAAAGCCCACTGCATGGGAGAACATATTTGCCAATGTTATCACCAATAAGGGTTCAATCTCCAATATTTATAGGGAACTCTTACAACTTAATAAAAGGAAGACAAACAATCCAATCAAAAAATGGGCAAAGGACCTAAATAGACACTTTTCAAAAGAGGACATTCAGAAAGCCAAGAGACATATGAAAACATGCTCAAAGTCACTAATCATCTGAGAGATGCATATCAAAACAACAATGAGGTATCATCTCACACCTGTCAGAATGGCTATCATCAACAAATCAATAAACGACAGGTGCTGGAGAGGATGCGGAGAAAAGGGAACACTCGTGAACTGCTGGTTGGAATGTAGACTGGCGCAGCCACTATGGAAGACAGTATGGAGTTTCCTCAAAAAATTAAAAAGGGAACTCCCATTTGACCCAGTGATCCCACTTCTAGGAATATATCCCAAGAAACCAGAAACACCAATCAGAAAGGATATATGCATCCCTATGTTCATAGCAGCACAATTTACCATAGCTAAGATTTGGAAACAGCCTAAGTGCCCATCAGCAGGTGAATGGATTAAAAAACTGTGGTACATCTAAACAATGGAATACTATGTTGCTGTAAAAAAGAAGGAATTCTTACCATTTGCAACAGCATGGCTGGAACTGGAGAGCATCATGCTAAGTGAAATAAGCCAGTCAAGAAAGAAATATACCACATGATCTCACTCATTTATGGATAATAAAGACCGTTATAAACTAATGAACAAAAATAGATGGAGGCAGAGCAGGATTGAACAGACTGTCAAACTACAGTGGGAAGCCCAGGGAGGGTTGCGGGGGTGGGGATGGGGTAAAAGATCAACCGAAGGACTTGTATGCATGCATATAAGCATAACCAATGGACTCAAGACACTGGGGTGTAGGGGAGGCGGGGGGAATGTCAAGGGGGGGGGAAAGGAGACATATGTAATACTCTTTGTAATACTTTAAGCAATAATACAAAATTAAAAAATAATAATAATAAATTAAATAAATAAAAAGTCATGCATGGCTCAGATGGTGTGGCTCAGTGGTTGAGCAATGACCTATGAACCAGGAGGTCATGGTTCCATTCCGGGTAAGGGGCACATGCCTGGGTTTTGGGCTTGATCCTTTGTAGGGACATGCAGGAGACTGCTGATCAATGATTCTCTCACATCATTGGTGTTTCTATCTCTCCCTCTGTCTCTGTTCCTCTCTCTGAAATCAATAAAACCATATTTTTTAAAAAAGTCATATGCATTTATATATGCATTTTCAATGTATAAAAAGATTTAACAAAGTAGAGGAAAAACAAGAGTTCAAAACTGCAATATAGACTGGTATAATGGATTGAAATAAAAAGGATTTTCAAACATAAAAATAAATTGCGCAGCCTAGCAGTCTGACCATTCTCCACCCCAGTAAATATGTTATAGAATTGGACAGTTTAGTTATGCTTATATTCCAGGGCCTTGCTGAAGTTGAATCTACATTTGAGTCAAAACTGAAGCCATGACTAAACTTATTATAAGCTCAAATACTGACCAGATCAAACACACCAGCCTCTCAGCAGGGGAAGCTTTAGTTTGGATTTAAGGGCAATGAGAGAATTTTTTAACTTCATGTAAAAATCACAAGGAAACACAATCTAGTTAAAACAGTGGCCTAGAGCCTGCTCAGGACATTTTTTTAAAATCCAAATGATCATTCTCTTACTCTAGTCACTTGACAGAGAAAAGAACTTACATTTTCTAGGTAACTAATGTGTATCTCCAAACAAAAGTATAATATACTTCAGTCTCTATTTTTCTTCATTAGACAATTTCTAGCATAGGATCTATACTTAAGAGACATATAAAAAGGTAGAGAATTTTGCAACAAAAAAAAAATAGGCAACAGAACAGAATTACTGAATATGACATAGATATTAGAATTAGCAGTCATGGAGCTTTAGAACCACTATTAAAACATAGTAGTGTTTTTCAGTAAAAGATGGATAGAATAAATGAACATATGGGATATATCAGGAGTGATAAGAAAACTCCACAAGAGAAGAAACGGGAATTCTAGAACTGAAAAATTACAGTACATACAGTGAAAAAATTGTTCAGATCAACAACAGACTGTGCACCAAAGAAGAAAAAAGTCAATGAACTTAAAGTCAGGTCAACAAATATTTTGCAAAGTGAAACAGTGAACAACTGCAATACTGAACAGAGCATCAGTGAGTGGCCTATTGAATAACACCAAATAGATGCTTCTGTGTTATTCTTTGCCAAAAGAGGAATTTTCATGAGATATTAAAGTAGCAGCCACTATTCTATGAAGATAGGCAATTGCTGGATGTGATGACACAGATGTCAATGGGTTGCAACTTGTCCTTGCTCTACTCCGCTCTATGTCCAGTTCTTTTTCCTGACTGTTGGTCCTGTTGACCAATAGTAGCCCTAAGCCCACAGAGGCTATGTATCCCCAAAGATTTCTCCATCGGGTACTCCTTTGCCATTCCACATTGTGGAGCTTTATATTTCTGACTTCTCTAACTAACTGATGACTCCAGCGATACTGTCACTATTGTTTGCAGACCTTCACTGCCCAACATCTCCGGAGATTGTGTAATGTTAATGTATATAATTTCTTTATCCCATAACTCATAGTGTTTATGTTTTAAAATTTATTCTGACTGATACTCATTTTAAATCTGCTGTTGACTTAAACCCCTAAGTAATTTTCTTTAAATTCCACCATTCTAAATTTGGGTAGTTTATGATTGGATCCCTAATGAATTTCATCTTCTCAGAATTACTTATTTCATCCTGACAAGATAAAATTGAGCCATGATTAAAATATGCAAAATAATCACTTTTGCTCCCTATCATCTGTGGATTTCAGGGTTGCAAGCTAAGTAATTAGTGAAAATGTTGATGCAACATATTCTAGAATATTGTGCTGTCCTAGTATATACCTCCCTCCAAATTGACATATTGACATTATTATACTTATTAGTATGGTTTGCCTTCAAATATCAGTAATTAAAAAACTGAATGTGCAGAAACCCCATGTTTTATTTTATTGTGTGAACATAGACATAGCATAAAATTTACTGTCTTAACCATTTTAAAATATACTATTCAGTGGCATCAAGAACATTCATAATACTGCAAGACCATTAACACTATACATTTCCAGAATTTTTTATCTTCTCAAACAGACAGGCTGTATGTATTAAATAATAATTCCCATATCTTCCTCCCCCCATCTCCTGTCAACTTATATTCAACTTCAATTTCTATAAATTGGCCTATCCTAGAATCTTCAAATAAGAGAAATCTTAAAATATTTGTCATTTTCTGCCTGGCTTATTTCACGTATCATAATGTTTATAAGGTTTTTTTATGCTGTAACATGTTTGAGTTTTATTGATTTATAAGGTTAAATAATATTTCACTGTATATTTGTATATATCACATTTTGATTATCCATTCATTGTTGATAGACATTTGTGTTCTTTATACATTTTGATTCTTGTTCTGTTATGAAAATTGGGTTACAAATAAATGTTTGAGTTCCTGATTTTAATTTTTTTAATATAGGCCTGGGAGTGGAATTGCTGGGATCATATGATAATTATATATTTAAGTTCTAAAGAAACTACTAAACTGTTTTCCACAACTTCTGCACCATTTTGCATTCCCACTAGCAAAGCACAAGTATTTCAGTTTCTACACGTTCTTGCCAACACTTGCTAATCTTTGATTTGTTTTTATTTTTTTATAACTCATCCTAGAGGATGTGCAGTATATAATCTCATTGTACTTTGGACTTGCATTTCCCTAATGACTTTACATGTTGAAGATATTTTAATGTGCTTATTGTTGATTTATATATATTTTATTGAGGAATATATATTTAAATCTATTTAAGCCCTTTGACCATTTTGAATTGGGATTTTTGTTTATTGCCAAGTATGTAGTTATTTATACATCCTGGATATTAATCCCTTGTCAGATATTTGCTCACCAAATATTTTCTCCTATTGCTTAGGTTGTCTTTTCATTCTGTTAATAATGCTCTTTGTTGCACAGAAGTTTTTAATTTTGATGAAGTCCAATTCATTTAATTATTTTTTTGTTGCCTATTATTGTGATGTCATAGCCAAGAAATCATTGCCAAATCTAATGTTTTGAAACATTTTCTCCTATGAATTTTTCAAGATTTTGTAGTGTTATTTTTTAAATTCGGGTTTTTGATCAATTTTGGGGTAATTTTTATATATAGTATAAAGCTATAGTTCAATTTCATTATTTTGCACCTAAATATTCAGTTTCCCACCATTTATTGAAAAAACTTTCATGTTTTTCAAAATACATCAACTATATACTATATGAGGGTAGATTTTTGGGTTATCTATTCTTTTTTGTTGGTCTATGTCTGTGCTTATATAAGCACTGCACTATTTTGTTTACTTTGTAGTGAGTTATGAAATCAGAAAGTGTGAAACCTCTTTGTTTTTCCTTTCAATATAGTTTGGCTATTAAGTATCCATTGCAGACTGGGTTTTTCTATATCTTTCAAAAATTCATTGGAATTTTGGTAGGGATTGTATTGAATCAGTATATCAATGTCTTAATCTGTTTAAGTAGCCATAACAAAATACCACAGATAGGGTGACTTAATAGAAATTTATTTCTCACAATTCTTGATACTGGCAAACCCAAGATTAAGGTGCCAGCAATGTAGGTTTCATTCTGAGGCCTGTCTCTTGCCTGCAGATGGTTAACATGACCTCTTCTCTGTGTGGGGGTTGGGGGATGAGAGGAGTGGGGGAAATGAGCTCTTCTGTATCTCTTTTTATTTATAAAAATACAAATCCTATAGAATCAGGAACCACATTTATAAACTCATTTAACTTTATTTCTTACTAGTGTCCCAGTGCCTGGATTCATGAACATTGAAAGGAAATTAATTAGAGGAAATATTTTAATATCACTATTTGCCCTTTCTCTCTAACAGAAGTGTCAAACAAATTCCCGATCGACCATGACAGATGGAAATACACATATGTGATTGGTGCCAGCGAGAGTTTTATATGTATGGTGCATGCACAAGTCAACTTAGCCATATATATATATATATATATATATATATATATATATATATATATACTTTTTTGCTTAATTAGACGTGCTTTCTGTTTTAGCTAAACTTTTTCCAGCCCAGTGAAGCAGCACAGCAGTAAACATCAACATGAAGCAGATTATTATTGCAGATCACTCAGGGAGAACAAAAGGTAAAATATTTAACTGCAGCAGTGTTTGACTATATTCTGTGCAGTGAGAAAACCTGAAGTCATTTTCAAGTTCCACCATTTTTTACTTCTTTTCAGTCGGGTCAAATTTCTAAACTTTCTAAATCTCTGTTTTCTGACTACTGAAAAGAAAATAGGATTCCACCGAGTTTCCTATCTACCTACTCCAGGACTTCTGTGAAGATCAAATTAGATAAGGCACAGTGATAATGCTTCACAAACATTTGGTTAAACTGTAAAATGTTTGCATCTGGCTATAAATTAAGTTGTGTTCCTGGGCTGAAGAAACTGCAAGGAGGCTAGTCGCTAGGGAGAGGAAGCCAGGCATTGCTACATGACGTCATTACCCAGTGCCCACAGTGACTGTTTCCGGGCTGGGCTGGGCTATGGGCTACATTTTGTGCCATGGGGTCTTGGTAGCATTGGCTGTGATTTGGTGCGGTGTTGCTCCGGGGTGGTGGCGGTGCCTGTATCCCACTTGGGGGAAGCTGAGTGTTGGTTTGTTGGTGCCAGGTTCGTGGTTCCCATTTATTTTTAAATGGCCAGTGCAAGTCATGGAAGCTCCTGCACTGAGCATCTGCCCCCTGGTGGTCAGTGCACATCATAGCTACCGTTTGGAAGGATGGACATTTAGCCTTTTATATATATAGACTAGAGGCCCGGTGCACAAAAATTTGTGCACTCGGGGGGAAAGGGGGGTCCCTCAGCCTGGCCTGTGCCCTCTCGCAGTCTGGGACCCATCGGGAGATAACGACCTGCTGGCTTAGGCCTGCTCCCGGGTGGCAGAGGGCAGGCCCAATCCCTAGGTGCAGCCCCTGGTCGGGCTCAGAGCAGGGCCGATTGGGGGGTTGGGGCGCCGCCACCTGTCATGCACAGAGCAGGGCAGATCGGGAGGTTGCAATGCCACTCCCAGTCACGCTTAGGGTAGGGCCGATTGGGGGGTTGGGGCACCACCCCCTGTCACACTCAAGGCAGGGTCGATGGGGTGGTTGCGGCGCCACCCCCTGTCATGCACAGAGCAGGGCCAATCCGGGGGTTGGGGCGCTGCCCCCTTTCATGCACAGAGCAGGGCCCATCAGGGGGTTGAGGAGCTCCCCCCTGTCACTCAGAAAGTAGGGCCGATAGGGGAGTTAGGGCACCGCCCCCTGTCACACACAGAGCAGGGCGGATCAGGGGGTTGGGATGCCACCAATCTCACACTCAGGGCAGGGCCGATGGGGAGGTTATGGCTTTACCCCATCACACACAGAGCAGGGCCTGTGGGAGGAGTGGGGGGGTTGGGGCACCGCACCCTGTCACACACAGAGCCGCAGGGCGATCAGGAGGTTGGGGAGCTCCCCCATATCAGGCACAGAGCAGGGCTGATCAGGAGGTTGGTGCGCCTTCCCCTGTCATGAACACAGCAGGGTGGATAGGGAGGTTGTGGCCCCACCCCCTGTCACACACAGAGCCGCAGGGCAATCGGGGTTTGGGCACTGCCACCTGTCACTCTGATCCTGGTGCCGGGAGGCCTCACAGCTCCGCTGATCCCGGTGCTGGGAGGCATATTACCCTTTTACTATATAGGGTAGAGGCCTGGTGCATGGGTGGGGCTGGCTGGTTTGCCTTGAAGGGTGTCCTTGGTCAGGGTGGGGGTCCCCACTGGGGTGCCTGGCCAGCCTGGGTGAGGGGATGATGGCTGTTTGCAGCTGGTCACACACCCTTCAGGGTGGGGGTCCCCACTGGGGTGCCTGGCCAGTCTGGATGAGGGGCTGAGGGCTGTTTTCAGGCTGGCAGGTGACGGAAGCTCCCAACCGCTCCTTTTTTTTTTTTTTTTAATTCTGGGCCAGCTTTAGCTCTGAGGCTCCAGCTCTTAGGCCTCTGCTGCTGAAAGTAGGTAATCGAAACAATGTATAACTCCAGCTCTGACTCCAGTTCTGAGATCCCAGCTCGCTGAAAGCTGGTTTCTAGGTGTTTTTTTTTTTAGCTTCTATATTTGTTAAAATGTTTCAAACTGCAGGCTCAGAGGCCTGCAAGGCAGGCGGGGAACATTGGAGTCCTCCGTCACTGAAGCAAGCAAGCCTCATGTTAGTTTCAAGCTGCCTGGCTGCCGGCCGCCATCTTGGCTGACAGTTAATTTGCATATTGCCCTGATTAGCCAATGGGAAGGGTAGCAGTCGTACGCCAATTACCATGTTTCTCTTTTATTAGATTAGATAGGCCTTATCTCCAAATATAGTCACATTGGGGTTTGAGCTTCAACATGAATTGGGGTAGGGTGGGGAGCACAATTCAGTCTATAGAAATCACTTTGAGTATTGTTGCCATCTTTACAATATTAAGTCTTTCAATCCAATACAGGATCTTTTTCTATTTATTGATGCCTTCCTTAACTTGTTTCAAAAATATTTTGTTTTTATTCAACAGTTCTTATGCTTTCTGGGGTATTTTATTATCTTTGATGCTATTGTAAATGTATTTGTTTTCTTAATTTTCTTTTTAAATTGTTCATTGTTAATGTATAGAAATGCAACTGATTTTTAAGTGTTAATTTTGTATCCTGAAACTTTGTTGAATTTGTTTTTTAGTTTGAATAGTTTGTTTAGTGTGTGGAATCTTTAAGCTTTTCTACATATAACATCATGCCATGTGTGCACAGAGATGATTATATGTCTGTCTCTTCATAGTGGAGATTTTCAATTTTGTTTTCTTGCCTAATTACTCTGGGTAGTACTTCCAATGCCAAATTGAATAGAAATAGCAAAAAGGGAGCATCCTTGCCTTTTCCTGATATCAGGGGGAAATTTTCAGTCTTTTGTAATGATGTTGTTAGCTATGGGTTGTTTTATACATGGGTTCTATCAGGCTATGTTTCCTTCTATTCTTAGTTTATTGGGTATTTTTATTATGAAATGATCTTGAGTTTTGTCTAATGATATTTTTTATAAATTGAGATCTTTATGATTTTCCCTTATTCTATTAATATGGTTGATTTTCACCTGTTGATCCATTCTTGTATTTGGAAATAAATCCCACATGATCGTGGTGTATACTTCCTTTAATATGCTGCTGAATTTGGATTGTTAATATTATGTTGAGAATATTTGTATAAATATTCAGAAAATATATTATACTGTAATTTTGTTTTCTTATAGTGTCTTTATCTAGCTTTGGTATTAGGGCAATGCTTGCATCATAAAATGTGTTTGTTGAGTATTCCCTCCTCTTTAATTTTTTGGAAGAGTTTGAAGAGGATATGTGTTTAATATTCAGTAGAACTCACCAGTGAAGCCATCTGGTACTGAAATTATCTCTGTTGGAAGGTTGTGATTATGGATTCCATCTTTTTACTAGTTATAGGTCTATTCAGATTTTCTACTTGGTCATAAATAAGTTCTGAGTTTTTGTATGCTAAACATTGGATAATCTGGAGGAAACAAACTCTTGGAATAGTTGTCATATCTTTACTCAAATTACTCTCTCATATTTTTTTCTGTAAAATCAAGAGTAATATCTCTACTTTCATTTTTAATTTTAGTAATTTGAATATTCTCTCTGTTTTCTTAGTATATATAGATAAAGGTTTGTGAATTTTGTTGATTTTCTCAAAGAAACAACTTTTGATTTTACTAATTTTCTTTATTGTTTTTTCCTATTCTCCTTTTTTATCTGTTACAATTTTTATTTTCTTAATTTTTTAAAAAAAATTATTCTTATCTAATGACATGTTTTATTGATTTGAGAGAGAGAGAGAGAAAATTGATGTGAGAAAGTAACATCAATCAGCTGCCTCCCATACGTGCCCCATTTTAGTGTATGGGATGACACTCCAATCAACTGAACCACCAGGCCAAGCCAATTTTTATTACTTTCTTACTTCTAACAGCTTTGGGTTTAGTTTGTTCTTTTTCTTCTAGTTGCTTGAGGTATAAAGTCAAGTTATTGGTTTGAGATCTTTTTTTTAAAATATGAGTTTATCTATATATAAAAAAAGCCAGTGACCGTAATGTCCATAATGACCATAACCACCGGTCTCTATGACGCCCACTGTGGCCAGCGAACTGCACGATCAGGGGGTGTGGCCAACTGGCCAACCTCTCAGCCCCTCTCCCCTGCCAGCCAGATCAAGAGCAAACTGGCTGGCCAAATGGCCCTTCCCTTCTCCCCGGCCAGCACTGCCCCCGATCAGCCCACCCCACCATGGTAGGCCTGCAGCCCCTCCCCCTGGCAAGCCTGCCCCTGATTGCACCCCCCCACCCCAATAGGGGGTGGAGCTGGGCAGCCGACCTCCTGCAGCTCTTCCCTCTGGCTGACCCACCCCTGATCACACCCCAGACCCCAATAAGGGGCGGGGCTGGCTGGCCAACCTCCTGTAGCCCCTCCCCACAACAGGCCATGCCCTGGATAGGCTCCCACCACCCTGATCAACCCACAGCCCCTTCCCCTGGACAGCCTTGCCCCTGATCACCCACCCACCTCAATAGGGGGCAGGGCTGGCTGGCCAACAGCCCATGACCCCTCCCCCAGGCCACTGGCCCCCGATAAGCACCCCCCACCCCATTTGGTGGTGGGGCCAGCCATCCCAATGCTCATAGCCCCTACGCATGGTCGGCCCCACCCCCAATAGGCCCCCCAACTCAAATCGGGGGTAGGCCGGCCGGCTGGCCAACCTCCCACCATCTCCTCCTCTCAGCAGGCCCAGTCCTGATCTGTCCCAATTGGAGCTAGGTAGGCCGGACCCCACCTCTGCACAAATTCATGCACTGGGCCTCTAGTAGGTACATGTACATCCTTAGTACTATTTTTGTTGCATCCCGTAAATTTCATTATGTTAAATGTATGTTTTTATTTGTCTCAAATAATTTTGTAATTCCTTTGTAATTTCTTATTCGATCTCTTCACTATTAAGTAGTGTACTATTTAATTTACTCATATTTGTTAATTTTCTAGTTTTATTTGTATATTGATTTCTAGTTTAACGTTCTTGTAATTTGAAATGATACTTTGTGCAATTTTAATTTTTAAAAATTTATTAAGGCTAATTTGTGGCTTAAAATGTTGTCTATCCTTGAGGATGTTTTTTGGGCACTTGAGAAAAACAAGGATTCTGCTATTTTGGATAAAGTGTTCTGCATAGGTCTGTTAGGTCAAATTGTTTCATATTGCTGTTTAATTCTTCTGTTTACTTATTGATCTTATGTCTGGTTGCTATATTTATATTGAAAGTTAAATATTAATGTCTTCAAATAATTTTTAGAGCTATCTGTTTCTCCATTGAAGTCTGTCAATGTGCATCATATATTTTGAGGCTCTATTATTTGTGCATTACTAGTATGTTTATAATTGTTATATCTTCTTCATAATGGACTGTTTTATTAATATATAATGTACTATTTACATCAAATATATTTTTCCATCATTTATCTTTCAGCCTATTTATGTCTTTAGGCTTATAATGAGTGTATTATAGATAGTTCATAGCTAGATCATGTTTTTTTTATAACCATTATTGAAAATCTATATTTTAAAATATTCTCAACAAACATCAAATAAGTATCATTATTAAATGATTTTAGGAAATAAAATTGAACTTTATAAAATTTTTATTTAACATTTTATTTTAAAGAAAGAAAAAGAAAGAAAATGAAAGCTAAAAAAGGCATAGTGACTTGACATGATTTATCTCAGTGAACCTATATAGATCCTTTTGATTTCCTTGCTTCCTCTAGAGCTCAAAACTGAATTCATAAATATCAATTTTAAAAATGTCAGTTGGTAACAAATCAACAGAGTGCGGTCATACAGAATTTGCATTCTTACACTCTTTTAAAATATAATTACCTTAATAAATAGAATTTCTAACACCTCTTATATACTCTATGATGCTGCAAATTGATTTAAAATTATTCACACATTATTCAAAGTTTTCCTTTTTAAATTCAACACAAACATTTATTTAGTGATTACTCTTTAAGAAATATCTTGCATGGCTGCAGTTATTTGGTTATTACAAGCAGAAACATATTTTGCATGGCACCTCTGGGCATTACAATTACCTGAGGGTCTTTACAAAGTATAATTAAAGTCATAGACCTATTAAATCAGAAACATTGTGGATGGGTCCCCAAGAATATGGATTTTGAAATGTTCACTTGTAATTCTCAGCCATATAAATAATAATGTGACTTAAGGTTGCTGATATGGGAAAAGATGTAGTCCTTCTTTTCAAAGAGGCATATTCTTTTCTTGAAGAATATATATTCATAGACAGATCATTGTAACACAGCTAGATAAGCATATTGACAGAGGTGAGCAATGGCTTTATAACAGTACAGCAGAGAAATCTTGAAGATCATCTAAATAGAACAACACTTGATATAAATTTATCAGGATGAATATAATTAACCACACAAATTTTTCTCTACCCTGGGGTAAAGTAAACCTATTGATGACATCTTCACTTTATTTAAAGTTGTAAACTGTATCTTAAGTTCTCTTTGCTATAAGTCAAAATGTTTATATTAAATACAGACAAAAATGTGACTATGAAATTTACATTATTTATTTCAGAGCCTTGGTGCTATTCTATAACATAAATCAATTATGTTAGGTGACGTGTGGTGATGATCACATACACATTTTCAAAACTATATACAACTCTGCCCAGGTGGCTCAGTTGGTTGGAACATTGTTCCATACACCAGACAGTTGTGGGTTTGATTCCTGGACAGGGCACATGCTTAAGTTGGGGGTTCAATGCACACTCAGGGATCATATGAGAGGCAAACAGTAAATGTTTTTCTTTCACATTGGTGTCTATCTCACTCCATTCCTCTCTCTCTCTCAAAATAAAAAAAAAAAAACAGAAACAAAAAACAAATCCTCAGTGAGGATAAAAAAAGCATACCTATATACAGATTAGTAAGGTAAATAAAAATGCAGATAAACCTTGAATTATTACATCTCAATGAGTAACTCTCTACTTTTATAATTTCCTTTTCATAATTCATTTTTAAAACCTCAAGGTGATTAAGAAAAAAAATGTATTTTAACACCTACGACTATTTTGAAGTCTCAGTGAGATTAAGGTAGATATGTACCCTGCCTCATTCCCAGCATTTACCATCAAAACCTTTTCAGAAACATTAATCACGAAGAAATTGAAAATAAAAATGTTTTAAAAGTAAAAATCTAATAATTAATAATAATTTCCATTGATATCCTAAATAATAAAAGGGTAATATGCAAATTGACCCCAACAGCAGAAAGACTGGTCACTATGACACACACTGACCACCAGGGAGCAGATGCTCAATGCAGGAGATGCCCCCTGGTGGTCAGTGTGCTCCCACAGGGGTAGCTCTTCTCAGCCAGAAGCCAAGTTGATGGCTGCTAGCACAGTGGTGGTGGCGGGAGCCTCTCTCACCTCCTCAGCAGCGGTAAGGATGTCTGACTGCAGCTTAGGCCTGCTCCCCACTGGCAAGTGGACATCCTCCGAGGGCTCCTGAGCTGCCAGAGGGATGTCTGACTGCCAGCTTAGGCCCAATCCCCCAGGGAGCAGGCCTAAGCCAGCAGGTGGAAATCCCCTGAGGGATCCCAGACTGTGAGATGGCACAGGCCAGGCTGAGGGAACCCCCCAAGTGCACAAATTTTTGTGCACCAGGCCTCTAATAGATAGATAGATAGATAGATAGATAGATATAGATATAGATATAGATATAGATATAGATATAGATAGATAGATAGATATGTATTTTGTTTTGTAGAGAAATATAATAGAACAATCAAAATATTTTCAATAAAATTATACTAGAGACCTAGTGCATGAAAATTTGTGCACTCGGGGGAGGGGGTTTCCTCAGCCTGGCCTGTGCCCTCCTGCAGCCCGGGATCCCTCGGGGGATGTCCACCTGCCAGCTTAGGCCCGCTCTACAAGGGATCAGGGCTAAGTTGGCAGTCAGACATCCCTCTGGTAGGCTAGGAGCCCTCGGGGGATGTCGGACATTCTTAGCACTGCTGTGGAGGCAGGAGAGGCTCCCGCCACTGCCATTGCACCTGCCAGCCATGAGCCAGCTTCTGGCTGAGAGGCGCTCCACCTATGGAAGTGCACTGACCACTAAGGGGTAGCTCCTGCATTGAGCATCTGCCCCCTGTTGGTCAGTGCACGTCATAGTGACCAGTCATTCCTAGTTGTTCCACTGTTAGGGTCAATTTGCATATTACCCGTTTATTATATAGGATTAGTATAAAATATCATGAAGAACTTAAAATGGAAACATGAGTTTAGATATAAAAATTAAATATTTTATTATTACTGAAGAGATTGCTTATTTTTAAATGATAATTATATGGTATCAAATTGTTATGGCCTTTGAGTTATGTTCTTCAAAGTAACTTTGTTTTCAATCTAGCATTACCCTAGCAGTAACTATGTGTAATGGTTACCATTAACCTCATTTTGCTATTGATGTCTGAAACCTCAAACACTACCATGCTTTACTCAATCAAGTTCACACTACAAATTAACATCAGAATCAGGACTCAAGAAAACCTATGTCTTTGTATCTTTTAAGATAGGCTGGTGTATTCTTCGGTTACAAACAATGACCAATCCCAGTGGCTTAAAACTTTCTTCAATCATGAGACAGCTGAGGGTTCTGTTCCGCATTGCCATCATATCCTATATGATGGATCAGCTACTATGTGGAATAGTGTTGTTCACTGTAATATAAGAAAAAGAGAACAAGGTGAAACATGCAATAAATCTTTAAGTTTTCATCCAGTACTGCTACACAATTTTTCCTCTCATATTTTATTAGCCAAGACAAAACTCATAGTCCTTCCATGGGAAAAAAATTATATGGGATTATTCTATGGCTACCAGTATCTTGATGTCTGATTCAATGTTTGCTACATTGATCAAGATGCTTCTGTCAGTCAATTCCATAGACTAATGGCTATGAATATGTGTTCTGACTCCCTTTAGGGGTTTCACAAAGTCCTTTTTGCTCTAACTACATATCTGTGAGATGCCAAATTATCTTCATATGACTCAACCAAAAGAGCATATCTGAAATACTAAATGCAGATACTGATAAGAGGATCCAATGGTCTTCAATTAAATACGGTTTGTAAAAATGTAAAAAAGAAATAATTATGTTCTATACTATTTTCTATAAATATAATTACTTTTCATAAAGTATATTTTATGTTTACATGAAATAAGTCCATTAAATAAATAAATATTTTAAATGATCTGTTTTAATGTATATTATAAATATTAGTGATATGGCCCTATAAGGAAAAATACTTTTGCATCCCCAACCATTTACTATAATCATTAGAACCAAAATGTTTAAGAACTGCTAGCCTAATCAATTAAAAAAGAAATAAAAATTTTAGCATTTGATTACATTGGAAGGCTATTTTTCCAAATATGGCAAGTTTATTAAGGAACAATATCAGTATTTTGAGCCAATTGTGTGTGTGTGTGTGTGTGTGTGTGTGTGTGTGTGTGTGTTTGAGTACTAATTATTTACAATTTTACTTTACTCAGGACATCCATTTACATTTTATCTGATTATATTTAATGCTCTGTCTGGAGCCAGAAGTAATTCACCTGAAGTTATGTGTCCAACATTTGTAAGCTGGGGGACCCAAGCCAATTATTTATCTTCTCTAAACTTCAATTTCTTATGTACAAATAAAAATAATATATGACTAATATACTTACTATGAGGATGCACATATGTAAAATTGTTACATGCTGTCAGGTAAGACATGGTCAGTAAACTGTTAGTAGAGATAACACTGGAAATAATGAATAGACAAAGAAGTATGACTAGAAGGAATATTCTTCCATTGAGTGAGAAGATGAGATATTGATAGTAAGAGAGTCCCTCAGTAGTTTTTGTACCATATATGTAAGCTGCGCCAACTCTGATTTTTTTTAAAAAAAAACAACTGTCTACCTCACACATTTAATAAATATTCAGCTGATACTTATCCTTCATAAAAATCTGTTTGCCTTGTAATCACCACATTTTGTAACCTAGCGTTCTCCGAAAATATTATCATAAACTTCCCTCAGGTTTATCAGCATTTCTGGTTATCCTCTCCATCTGGGCACATAAGAAGAATTGCACTCACTATCCTGCCCTTTAAAGTTAGGCATGGCAATGCATCTTGCTTGGTTCAATAAATATGAGCATGAGTGATGTGTATCACTTTTTTTGTGGAAGAATTTAAGATCTAGTGCTCTACTCCCTGTTATTATTATTATTTCTTGCATACCTCTACAACCAAGGAGTATATTTCATATAGTGCAACTACAGAGTGTTAAGACCTCTCAAAATCCTGAATTAGTGAATTCTTAGATAGAGAATTGGTGCCTGATAGAAGTGCCTGGATCTGTATCTGACTTTCATAAGTAAGAAACTATCCTTCTTTGTGTTAACCCACTGAGATGTAAGAGTTCTTGAAATAGCATAACCATATCTACTATAGTGACCCTCAAACTAATTTCAGTAGTGGCACAAACTCAGCAATAATTGTTGTAATGATCCATTGTCAGTTAATGCATCTCTTAGCTACAAATATACTCTTTGCTTCTCCCCTAGATGGCTAATCTATTGAGTACACTATTGACATTACCACTTTTTCCATTGGAAATATCCTCTAAATTTAGTGAAGCTTTTCAAAACTTTTATACTCTTTATCTTTTCTAAAAGGCAGTATTTTAAGTAAAGTAGGCTAAATTAGCCCTTTTTACATTTCTCTTCCATTCTCAACAGGGCAATAAAACACACAGTTGAAATTTACTCCCATGCATGTGTAAGACTTAGAAAGATTAGTGAATAATAGAGTCCAAATAAGGAGCTTTTGAACACTAATCCACCAACAGTTTAAGTTAGAAAATGTATCATCTTTTGAGCTATTGGGTATAATATTGAGCCAGATAGATTTGGATGGATTGTATAATACTTGGAAAGGCATTTCAGTTGGGGTGGATTAGGAACCAATTTTCTTCAACCATCTGGGCTGGGAAATTCACGTTTATTGTGGAAAATAGTCTATTCTATTGTACTGCTCAGTACAGTCATTGACACACTTTTTTTTCATTCCATGTATGTAAACAGATGTCTAATTTACCTGATGTGTGACTATAACAGTGGTGATATTGATCCTTGGCCATTGAGAAAATGTGGTCAGCAAAGATATTGTATATAATTTGGCTTTCAAAAAATATTCAAGTTTTTATTTTATTGTTTATATTGTGTAGAAGAAGAGATGTATATGTCCAGAAAATCTAGCACCAAGGATGCCTGGTTTTTTACATGTTGAAGACCCAGGGTTGGGAAGCTCTTATGGCTATACAAAAAGAATGGGAAAAAGAAGAACATAGATTTGGAAATGGGTTCAGGTTTAGGCATCCAAGCAGAATGATAGAGAGGAAGAACTTCTGATGCTGTAATATATTATAAAAGTCTTACTTCCATATTGATGGACACTTAAACATTAGGGTTTTTTTTTCCAGCTTCATTGAGATATAATTGTCATTGAACACTGTGTAAGTTTAAGGTGTATAATGTAAATAAATTTATACATGTATGTTTTGCAGAATGGTTACCACAAAAACATTACTGAACACCTACATCGGCTCACATACAGACAATTTTTTTATGTGTCAAGAACTTTTATAATCTACACTCTTAGCAATTTAATATATACAGCTGCTTCTTGATGCATGTTCCAGTAAACCCTTGAAAATGTAACTCAAGAATGCTTTAAGACTTATAACCTATTAAACATTATAGCGTAGCCTAGCTTACCTTAAATGTGTACAGAACATTTGGATAGGCAACATTTTATAACATGAAGCCTATTTTATAAGAGTTTAATATCTCATGTAATTTATTAAATACTGTGCTAGAAATGAAAAACACAATGGTTTTTGTGTTTGCCATTCTCTGTCTGTGTACCAGTTAAGGTACACAGCTGAAAGCACAATAGGCCTGAAGAGGGTTTGAAGCCTTAAGCTAAAATTAACAGAATGTGGAATCTCAGAGGGAAGGTGGGGGAGGGTGGGTGGATGGGAGGTAATCAAAGACCTTGTATGCATATATGCATAACCCATGGACACAGACTATAGGGTGGTGAAGTGGGGGGTGGGAGAGGGCTGGAGGCGGTCAAAGGGAGAGAAAAGGGGACATATGTAATACTTTCAACAATGAAGATTATTAAATTTTTTTTTAAAAAATTAACTGCTGATGATGGGGATGTTACAATGACAATACCA
Source organism: Myotis nattereri (assembly GCF_964212035.1). NCBI lineage: Eukaryota > Metazoa > Chordata > Mammalia > Chiroptera > Vespertilionidae > Myotis > Myotis nattereri. The sequence continues at coordinate 117,561,215 of NC_138078.1, read as the reverse complement.
TCAATTTCTCTCTCTTCTGATGAGGATTGATAGAAGAAGGCACTGGGTCCTTGAGACTTGTTGATAGTTTAGCAGGCGTAGTGCTCTTCAGCACATCACTTTTGTACCACGGTAAAGTAAAAATATTATAAGTTGAACCATAGTAAGTCTGACCATCTATAGTTGCCATGCTATAAATCACTTACCCCAAATTTATACATCTTATAACTGGAAGTTTTTCTTTATTGACCATTTTTACCCATTTCCCTCACAATCCACCCCCTTCCTATATAACCACTAATCTGTCTGCTATTTCTATGAGTTTAACTTTTTAATATTCCATTTAGGTGAAATCACACAGCGCTTGCCATTCTCTGTATGACTTGTTTCTTGTAGCATAATGCCCTCGAAGTTTATGCATATTGTCACAAATGGCAGGATTTCATTATTTTTATGCCTGAATAATATTCCCCTGTGTGTGGTGTGTGTGTGTGTGTGTGTGTGTGTGTGTGTGTGTGTGTGTATCACATTTTCCTTATCCATCACCTGACAGTGGACACTTACATTGTTTCCATGTCTTCACTATTGTAAATAATGCTGCAGTGAACATGGGGTAGCAGATATCTCTTCAAGATAATGATTTTATTTTCTTTAGATATATACTCAGAGGAGTTGCTGGATCATATGGTAGATGTACTTGTAATTTTTGAGGAATCTCTAAAATTTTCCACCGTGGCTGTACAATGTACATTCCCACCAACAGTGTTCAAGGATTCCCTTTTCTCCATAGGCTCACTGACACTATTTGTGTCTTATCATTTTGTAGTAGCCATTCTAACAGGTGTAAGGTGTTTTCATGAAGGTTTGCAAAAATTTTAAATATGCATAAGTTTAAAAATAAAATTTAGTTCTGGCTATTCTTGGTTTTCTGTTCTCTCTCTTTTTTTTGCAATTTTTCTTTTTTAAATTTATTGTTGACACTATTACAGATGTTCTCCACTTTCCACTCTAAGTAATTGAGGCAACTTTGATTTAATTTAATTATTTGGAGTTTTTGTTATTGAGTTGGATGAGTTTCTTATATATTTTGGATATTAATCTCATTTGATATGTGGTTTGAAAGTATTTTCTTTTATTCTGTAGATTGTCTTTTATTTGGTTGATTGTTTCTTTTGCTGTGTATAAGCTTCTTAGTTTGATGTAGTTTCACTTGCTTATTTTTGCTCTTGGTGCTTGTCCTTGGGTGTCATATCCATAAAATCATTGCTGAAACCCATATCAAGGAGCTTTTATCCCTGCTCCCCCCCCCCAGGAGTTTGGTGGTTTCAGGCCTTTTGTTTATGCCTTTAGTCCGTTTTGAGTTAAGTTTTGCTAGTGATGTAAGATGGGGATATTTTTGTGTGTGTGTATATCCAGTTTTCCCAGCACCATTTGTTAAAGAGACCATCTTTTTTTTCATTGAGTATTTTTGGTACCCTTGTCAAATATAGTAGTTTTCCTTTATTCTCAGAGTCATTTGATTGCCTTAAATCCCTTCAACCTATGAAAATCTATACCAACATAATTTCTTCCCTTTTCTTTTATGCTGGCAGAAACACTCTTGTATATAAGACCAAAATGTTCATTTGATTCTATTCCTTTGTGCACCATTTTACATACAGTTTCTTAATGGACATCTCCACATGGATGCTCAATAACTGTCTTCAACTTATCATCTACCTAGTTGAACTCTAGAATGCTAGTGGTTTTTCCTCTTATTCAATTATACCATATTATTTATATGTCAGGGATTTTGCTAATGCCATTCCTCCTACTTGTACTTCTTCAAATAGTTTCATCGATACCTGTTTTTATAATTTCTGTTTCATCTCAAAGTTTGAATCATCCTGAGAAACCTTACCCAACCACTCAAGCTAAAATTACTTTTCCCAAAATATGGTTACATTCTATTGCACTGCTCTGTTTTATTGACACTATCAAATGTTAAGTACTTTATATTATCCTATTTATTTGTGTTTTTTAATGGTATCTATTTCAAATTAGGGTTAAATATATCTTTCTAGTAACTTTGTGTATCCAAAATATCTATAATATGGTGTGGCATGTAATTGGTCCATAAAATTAGTTTTGATTGACTTACTCTTTTATTAGAGAAGAAAAATACCTCAATATTCATATAAATATTTGGGAAGATGAAGTACTTTAAAGAGATGCTCATTTAAAAATGTGGGCATGCCCTAGCTGGTTTGGTTCAGTGGAGAGAGTGTCAGCCTTGTGGACTGAAGGGTCCCAGGTTCAATTCTGGTCAAGGGCACACGACTGGGTTGTGAGTTTGATCCCCAGTAGGAGGTGTGCAGGAGGCAGCCGATCAATGATTCTCTCTCATCATTGATGTTTCTATCTCTCTCTCCCTCTCCCTTCTCTGAAATCAATAAAAAAAAAATGTGTGATGGTCCCAACTTACAACAGTCCCTATCTAAGCTATTTTATATATATGAAGTTCCTACCTCTTATAACTACTATTTTCACATATGTAAATTACAGTTATAAAAATGTATGTTTCATCTTTACACCCCAAATAAACCCATTCATGAATGAACAAAGGATGTAATATTCTGCATTTCCCTTTCCTGAACCCAAAACATTGGGGTTAGGTATTTCTCTTATACTTAACATATGTGTGTGTGTGTGTGTGATTCTACATATGCCATTGTGAAAGCCTTTGTAAGATTTACTGAAGTTATCTCCTTTCACTTTAATACTATCTATAATAATAAAAGCATAATATGCAAATAGACTGAATGGCTGAACAGTGGAATGACCTCCCGGACAAAGCTGGGGCTGCAAGGGCTGAGCCCCTTAAACGAATTTTATGCATCAGGCCTCTAGTTATCATATAATGTCATGTTGTAATTCTAATAAGTGCTCAATTAACCTCACTATGTTGAAATAAAATTTTTGTTACTGCTGCTCAAGGCACATTCTTTCACTCTTATAATCAATGGTTATGTGGAGAATTTAGTACATAACTTTTGTTTTGACCATGTTCTCTTATCAAATGAGCTAACTTTCCTTTCCTCTGATTTAGTAGTATCTGTTCTTTAAGTATATCATATATACTGCATTATAATGATACATCAGGATGGTTGTTCAAAGTCATGCCCCCATTATTTCTTTGTTTGTTTATTAATTCCCTCACCGCTCCAGAACATCTATATTCTTTATTTTGTATTTTCCTGACCTTAATTCAGTGGTTAGGATGATAGAGTATTACAGCTATTTGTAATTTCCATGGAATTGTTTTAGAGATGATATAAGAGAATGTAAAATTTATAGTATTCATGCTATAAGTTCAGACCTCAAAAGTGATATTTTGCTTTATATTAAATAGCTTATTCTGCCTGTTTTTTTCAAGGGGTCTAGTTTTAAAAGTGTTCTTTAGAAGAACTTCAGAGGATTCAACAAAGTTTGATTTAAATTTCTTCTTGATATGTATTTACTGAAAATCATTCACAAAAATACACATACTCAAATATAAGCACATTGTCTCATTTTTATGCAGAGTTAAGAACACAAAAGGTTTCCCTGATATCTTTGCATAGATTTTTCTTGTCAATAGGAACTTTAAGTCACACATGAATTTTTATTATTATTCAAAACTTTGCATATTCATTTATGCAAGATTTTACAAGGGAGTGCATTTCGATAGCACATATGCTGTTGCTCAATAAAAATACCCAATATTCTATTGTTAATAGTGAGCTTGTAAATTTATCTTGATCACATATTGATGTCTAAAGACATAAAGCACTAAAGGGAAACTTAATTTTCATAGCAATAGTGTGTTTACTTTGATATATCAAATAAATATGCATTTTGCCTCCTTTAATTCAGAGACTGCTAGTGAAGCTTTTGGTACTGTGCTTTGTATGATAACAATATAAAAGCAAAGATAGTGGTACTGTTGTCTCTAGTTACCATGGCCTTTAACATTGAATTTTCATGATTATTAAGATCTATTGTGTAAATGTATAATAGAGTAAGTGTACAAAGTATTGTGTGACATGTCAAAATGTAAATGTATGGCATCCACACAGAATATTATGATTGTATTACTTTAAAATATATTTGATATTGACAATATTTTTGCTTATAATTAGGCAAAAATAGCATTAAATAAGCTATGACATTTATTTAGTTTTTAAGAAGGAGTACAGAAGTGCTTTCCTTCTGATTAATGATTTTAATTCTGTTTAAATAAAAAATTAGGAATATGAATGATTTTCTTCCCATTTTATAGTCAGCAAAATAGAGTTTCCCTGGGCAACTATGGTTCAATCTCAAATCTACTAGTAACTTCTCTTAGCCATTCTTATAAGGATTTTCTTTTCTTTTTGACATTTTGACATGTCACACAATATTTTGTATACTCCCTTTTTTTATTTCCTTCGAAGTCTTGGTCACTTTGATTAAATGGAAAACTAAATATTGTTTCACAGTGACCTATGAAGTGTTTTAAACATTTTAAAAAATATTTAAAGTATTATATATGTCCCCTTTTTCCCACCACTGACTCAATCTAGCCTACCCCTCTCCACCTCCCCAGGACTTCACCACACTATTTTCTGTGTCCATGGGTTATGTGTTTTGGATTTTCTTTTTTTAAATATATTTTATTGATTTTTTACAGAAAGGAAGGGAGAGGGATAGAGAGTTAGAAACATCAATGAGAGAGAAACATCGATCAGATCAACTGCCTCCTGCATACCTCTTACTGGGGATGTGCCCGCAACCAAGATACATGCCCTTGACCGGAATCGAACCCGGGACGCTTCAGTCCGCAGGCCGACGCTCTATCCACTGAGCCAAACTGGTTAGGGCTATTTTGGATTTTCTTAATGTATTAACATGGGTATGACTCTCATATGACATTGATGTGAATCTGGAAATGGGAAGAAGAGTAGCAATCCTTTATTTTACAAGGAGATGGAAAGATAACTCTTGGTTAGCATCATAACTCCTCTGAGAATCCACTGATCATTATGTTCATTTTATTGATTCTTTGGGTCACATTCTCTAGCACCTTTATGAATTAGAAAAATGATAGATACACTTTTAAAATTAAAAGGAATAAAAACTTCAATTTGCCAAAGACATTAATTTAAATAGTTACTGAACTGTTTACACCTAACCACGATGGCTATTTTCTCCTAGAAGCATGATTTGCAGATAATGAATAAATAATGTTTTAAGAAAGTTTGCAAGCATTACATTTTGCAGGATGTGGTTTTAGAGATCGTTTACTTTTTCCCTTTTTTAAAGTTCTAAGAAACCTAATCCCTGGTCACTCAATTAATCAGACTCAATAGTGCACATATGCTGGTATCCATCTGCTAAAAGCTGTCATCATGCGACATTACCTTGTAACTGCATTTCAGAACTATTTGGCATGCCTGAAACATAGCCTACCTTCTGTTTCAGGCTATAAAATAGGAGCTTACATATTTTCCCTTTCTCTTTATGATAATAATTTATATTACTAATGTATCAGAGACTTTTCATTTAAATATTCAATATATTTTTACTATGCAGTGTTTTCTAGGATTCAAACTTTTGCAGAGGACACAGGGGGTTCTGTGTCAATTTTCCATGTTTGTGACAATAATGGAATACTTATGTACTTCCCTCAACTTTTAGCCTCTGTGATTTGGACTAAGGGTAGTAAATGGTGAAGAAGTAACTAGGAAGATAAGGGTGAGTTTAACAAGCTTTGTTTGCAGATTCTTTGGGCCATTTCTGGGCTAAGACTCTGTCTTCAGCTAAAGGAGAATGTCTTTACTGATTTTAAGCAAAAAAAGGAGGAGGTTTTTAATGCATATACTGCTTCTTAATTATCTTGAGCTCAAACTAATTTTTATTACAAAAGTACATATTTTAGGTTGACATTTTTATTTCATTTAATGCCATTCCACTTGAGAAAATGGCTTATTCATCTTTAACATTTAATGTTACTTTACATATATTGCTCAAGTACTACAAATAATTTCCACTTACCCACAAAGATTTTATCTCCCCTCCCTAGTCAGTTTTTCTCAGTGGATAGAGCATTGGTTTGTGGACCAAAGGGTCCCATGATCAATTCTGGTCAAGGGCACATAACCTTATTTGCAGGCTCCTCCCCAGTCCAGGCCCTACTCAGGACTCGTGCAGGAGGCTACCAATCGATTTTCTCTCACATCGATATTTCTTTGTCTTTCCCTCTCCCAGTCTCTCTAAAAATCAATGGGAAAATATCCTCGGGTGAGGTTTTCTTTTTAAAAAAGATTTTACCTCCTGGTCCCTAGATTGAAAACATCACAAAAGACACATATAACATCATTAAAAAAATAAAATAGCTCTATTGGTGATGTACATGTACCGAGGAAAATTAAGCAATGTTTTATTTTTTGGTAGTATAAGAAAATATATTAAAGGATTAGCATATCCAAGAATAACAGGAAAATATAAGTTCACAGTTTGGGAAACATTTATTGGTGACAGAAAAAAATACAAAGCAAATTTACTCAATTCTTATTTTGCTTCCATATCTTCTAACAAATAAGGCCAACTTCAATGTGATGATAATGAAATAGACATTGAGTAAAAAATTAGAATAGGAAGTGAAATATATAAGAAATGCTGAGAAATTTTGTTTTTTAAGTTAATTCAAATGTTACCAATTATACATATTATATGCCAGGATATTGATATCTCAAAATACAGAGAGAAACATGGCTGACAATATTTGCAGTCAGTTGATAAGGGGAGTGGATCCCATGAAAAATCAGGTCAGAAAAAGTTGAATTTTTAATGAAAAACAAGATAGATTCTGCTAAAATAAATTGCTGAAAATGCAATAGCAAGGCTCTTATTTACTATAACCAAAATACATTAACCATAGATAAGAAATTCACACACAGTAGCAGGGATAGAAATAGAATCCATCTTCTTGCAGGTAAAATATTCAGATTTGTTGAGTACATTGCCCTACATCATAGAGCTTATAAATGGCAGACAGGATTCGAGCACATATGTGTCTTATTCCAGAACGTTCATGCTTAACTATTTTTTAAAATATATTTTTATTGATTTTCTACAGAGAGGAAGGGAGAGGGAGAGGGATAGAGAGTTAGAAACATCAATGAGAGAGAAACATCAATTCAGCTGCCCCTTGTACGCCTCCTACTGGGGATGTGCCCGCAACTGGGGTACATGCCCTTGACCAGAATCGAACCTGGGACCCTTCAGTCCGCAGGGCAATGCTCTATCTGCTGAGCCAAACTGGTTAGGGCCATGCTTGACTATTGCTATCTACAGTTCGTGATAAATACCCAAATTTCTAGGCTGTATTATTGAGCATATAATTATACGTGAGAATAGTGTTTATTAGAACCACTAAAAATAACACAAGCTATCACACTGGCAAATGAAGAAATATTTTAAAATTTCCAAACAGAAATTATTAATATATTGATTTAAGGCTTTATAAGGAAAGTGGTTGGTGATGTTACAGTTTGAGTGCCAGAGAATCTCCACCATTGCCCAAGATGGGGTAGGGGGAGGGTCTTACACTGAGTATGCCAAAAGCTAGAAGTATGAAAGGATAGAGCCTGAGTGCTGCCAAAAGCTAGCAAGGTAATTGGGTAGAAAACAAAAACAACTACAAAAAAACTCCCCTCCCTATTTCTGTAACAACCAGGGGCTTGAGCAGGAAGGGCTGATGGTCTTTGAGGTGGGAATCCACCATTACCCCAGAACACAATGCACCTGAATAAAACCTCTTTCCTTTTGCGCCAACACCTGCCTCAAGAGTTTGAGTTTTGTTGCAGCAGGAAGCAGAACCTGCATTTTTCAGTTATCTGCATTTTTGGTGACTCTGCTGGGACAGCATGAACCTTGGTAAGTCCCAGAGTGCCCAAACTCAAGTTCCAGCTGCCCGTGGCAGGCAGGCCCTGGGAGAGTGTGACTGTGGGGATTTCCCAGCAGCTGCAAAGAGCTTTTCTCAAGGAATTTCCTTACACTCCTTCTCAAGGACCCAGCCACCCAAAATGCTTGACTGGTGAAAGGAAATGGGTTTTGGGGGAGCAGACGGACTCCCAAATGGGGTAAGAATTGGCCTGCACGGTGGAGGGTCACTATATCTGCCACTTGGCCATTGTGCCATTTGGGCTTTTTGCCATTTGGGATTTGTGCCACTTGAGCTTTGTACAATCTGGGTCTGGTGAGGAACACTTGCCGTTCTGGTTGGCAGGCTCTGCCTGCCACCTGGGCTTTATGTCACTGGAGCATTGTGCTACTTGGGCTTCATGCCATTTGGGTCCGGTTAGGACCACTTGCAGTATCGGTTGGCATGAGATAAGATGCTAAGATTTGATTGTTTGGAATAATAGAATTATGGATCCAAGTTTTGTTTGTATGTCCACACTTTGTCTGGGATCTTGCTCTGGTTATGGTTTGGGGTTTGTACTCTCACACCATCAGGAGTTGTTCCATCTCAACTCCTGAAGGGAGCCCACTGGGCCTAATTTTAGCAGATTGTTCCATATACAGCTGTGATCCAATGACTAAGAAGAAATTGGTTTTCTATTGGAACACTACTTGGCCTTTGTATACTTTAGACTATAGGGAAAAATGGCCCCTAAATCACTATACTATTGTACAATTGGCATTGTTTTGCCAATGGTCAGGGAAATGGGATGAAATCCCTTATGTCCAGGCATTTAGTATGTCTTTACACAGTAAGGATTTGACAAAGAAAGGGAACAAACTAAACATGCATAGAAGACAATTGGCTTCAAAACCTATCCCTGATATTAAGATACAGGAATAATTGAAAAATGAGATTAGTTTCTTTAATTCCCTGAACCCAGGGGACCCAAGATTAGCAGCATGAAGACTTCCCCTGCCACCACCCCCGCTGCTAGATACCCTTGAAATAGGGTCCAGATATAAAAGCAAGTAGTTTTTGCCATTTCTTTGGGTCTTCAGTCTTCATCAAGGCTCCTCTATCATGTAGAATTTACATTGAATAAACTTCCATTCTTTTCTCCTATTGATCGGTCTTCTGTCAATTCAATTATCAAGCCAGCCAAAAGGAACTCTAAGAGAGTAAAGGTAAAATTTTCTTCTCTTATAATACCATCAAGCTCAATTCAGTGGATTTCCTCTGCATTGTTATTCAACAAGTCTGTGCTTGAGTAGCTAATGGCAGGAAACTCAGCATATCCTGGTGTTTCCTGTTTTAATCATGATTGTTACATTCTTTCAGTAAATAAAGTATTCTGTTTCCCACAACAACTTGCCTAACTGTCCCTTTTCAATATAGTGGAACCAGAGAAAATTCTATGTATATTTTAAAAACAGAGGGAAGATCTGAAAAGTGCTTGTATGGTTGAAAGTATCTGCTAAATCGAGAAAGTGTTTGACCTTATTTTAAATGAACTGTTAGAGTTTCATTTCACCAAGGATATGGATAAATTAAATACATTAAAGAAAATAATGACAAAGACATGAAATAATTGAATTAACATTATAAGAGAACAATCCTGGATTATCTGATGGAAAATATTCACTTTATCTTAGTAGTACTGAAGCATGGTAACCTCCATCTTGGGTAAAAACTGCTGTTTAAATTTTAACCCTGCTATTCTGGCTTCTGTAAACATTTGCTTGCTAAAATAATCAGGAAAATAAGACTACTCCCATTCCAGAGAGGCCATAAACTATGCCCCAGACAGAGTTGTCAGTGCTGGTGCCAGGCCAGGCCTTGAGATATGGTCTTACAGCCCTGTCCCAACACCCAAGACTTTTTATCAGAAGATCCGGAAGTCTCTCTCCAAATTTGGAAAACAAAGAGCTGAAAAACGTATAAATAAGGAAGACTTCCACCATATTGGGCCCCAGAATTTGAGAAGCAATAGTTCCTCTGGGCCTGCTATTGCTAGTGAAATGAAAAGGATTCCAAATAAATTTGGCTTATTGATTAAGGTGTCTTCTGATTTACAGTATAACAATATCAAAGAAATAACTACTGTTAATTTTCTATTCAATTAATGACTACTAGTATTGTTAGGTATAGTCAGTACCAGCTGATCACTTACAATGGTAATAATCTTTTTAAAATTGATTTTAGAGAAAGAGAAGGGAGAGAGAGAAAAAGAGAGAGGGAGAGAAATATTGATTTGTTGTTCCAATTATTTAAGCATTAATTGGTTGCTTCTTGTTTGTGCTCTGACCAAAGATTGAACCCTCAACCTTGGCATATCAGGTGATGTTCTAACCAGCTGAATTATCTGGCCAGCACTAATCTTAAAATAATAATAATAATAATAAGAAGAAGAATTTACATACAATAAAATTCACTAAGTGTACAATTCAATGTGTAACAACTATTATTTTCACCACAATTAAGATATAGACCATTTTCATTACCTCAACAAAGTACTCTCCTGATGAGTTCCCCAACTATAACTTCTATAAAAACAACAACAAAATTACCTTCAATTACAGCACTGGTTCTATGGGAGAAACATTTTCTAAGTCATAAATAGCTGACATGCGATTGAAATTTCAGAACACAAAAGCTTAAGTCATGACACAGTTGCTCTATTTGTCATTCACCTATTATTTCCTTTTAGACTCATTTGTTTCCTGCTCACTCTTTCACCTACAGTATTGCAACAATTTATAATTATTCAATGGGATACCAAATATAATAACATTATTTATGTAATGCATTGTGTTTCCTTAGCGTAACTACTACTTTTTGTTGTTCTAAAACAAAAACATAAATTCCATGATTTAACTATTTCTTCTGAGGCAGGATTGTAAGAAGCCAGGAAAATTCCTTGGCAAGTGGAATGGGGAAACTGAGACAACTGATTCAAACTGGCCTCATACAGCACCCTGACTCACCTATGTTCTTCTCCCTTACATGGCCATGCCCTTAAGCATTAAGCCCTCAGGACAAGGAGGTTCTGATCAGCATCAAATAATCTTAGCAATGTAGCCTTGCATCTGTTGACCACAGAAACAGCATTTTGGTCAAACTAGAGATAACATCTAGGTCTCAGTTATGTTTCACCTCCAGGCCCAGAAAAGCAGCAAAACTAGGTCAAACACCACTATGCCTGCATCAGGACCAGATATAATGACCAATGGCCCTCTACCTTGATGCCAAGCAATCAGTAGAGACCATGACCCTGAAAGGACACACCCAAAAAGTTGATGAATATTTTATTAAGATCCTCCCTGAAACCACCCCTAAATCCCCACCTTTAAAAAACAGGTGCAAAACCTTAAGATAAAAAACCCAGCTCTCTCTCTCTCTCTCTCTCTCTCTCTCACTCTCTCTCTCTCTCTCTCTCTCATATTTCTCTTCATCTTTCTGGAGCATACCACACCTTTCCCTTCCTTCTTTCCTCAGGCACATATCTTTGTGTGTTTTTTCCCTTCTAAGCTCTAAGGATTCCCAGGAAACTTACAACGAGGGGAGCAGCTCATCCCATGCTAATCCCCTGAACCTGTCTCTGGGGGCCCTTCTTTTGCATCTATACCAGTGATGGTGAACCTATGACACGCGTGTCAGAGGTGACACGCGAACTCATTTTTTGGTTGATTTTTTTTTGTTAAATGGCATTTAAATATATAAAATAAATATCAAAAATATAAGTCTTTGTTTTACTATGGCTGCAAATATTAAAAAATTTCTATATGTGACACGGCACCAGAGTTAAGTTAGGGTTTTTCAAAATGCTGACACGCCAAGCTCAAAAGGTTCACCATCACTGATCTATAACTTGTTTTCTGAGTCCACACAGCTGAGGTAACTCACATCTTTTGCCTCTGTGACTTTCCTTCCAAAAGGCCAAGGCAGCTCCTCCTAGGCTTACTCCTGTTGCTATGATCATGCCTCTTCTATTTTAAGCCTTTTTTAACTGTCCCAGCTTTAATAAACATACTCTTAAAATCATCTAGACTCGAAGTGTAAAATCTTTATTGCATGAAGTCAAGAACTGAGAGCCAACATTGCCCGTAATACTTCTATCAATGTTTAAATATTAGGATGAAGAATTAGAAGAAATCGAGATAAACTTCTTTAAAATTCTGAAGGTGAAATAGAGAAACCCCATCTCCCATTTTTTTTAAAATTTTGAATAATATCAAGAGAAAGAAGTTATTGTAAATTAGCTTAAATTTGATGAGAAAATATTACTTATTTCAAGATTTTAATAGATTTTTTTCATTTTAGTATTCTGATATGAATAAAGGCTTCTTTTCAGTGTATGATAATTATTCCTCTATTCTGATCAATTTAATTTGCCTTCCATTAGATTCAATTAAGATTGTATCTAACTCATTCTTCTCTAGTTTTTAAAATATGCTTTTGAAATCCTTTAGTTTATGTATCTCTAATTCATACTTGATATTCAAGAATACTGAAAGCACTTTGAATAGAACTATTTTTAAAACTTAGAGTTCACAAAATGTACTAAAACCCTGATTAACAGTAATGCCTAAGAAATGGGTAATTTTAATGTGTAAATACTCTGCTTGTTATAATTAAACAAAAAGCTCATTGTTTCCACCTCTTGTTATTTAAAAGTTTTCTAATATGCCCCTGCCTACTTTGTTTATAGCTTCTGTATTAAAATGAGCTTAAGGAAATATGTTTTCGTTTTGAATTAACATTATTTTTTATCTCTTATAGCTAAGTTAAAATGTCACAAACACTGATTATTTGAGAGTTCTAGTAAATTGTATTCTAGTTAATCTATATTTTATAACTAAATATATTCAATTACCTGGAATGAAACCTTAATAACAGCATCAAAATTCTAAACCATCAGGGTTTCTTTGTTATATAGAATAATGTACTACATCTGATGGATCATATGAAAAAGTGACCTTCAATAATCCTTCCTATTCCTATAAGCACATACCACTTTTCTCATGAAAAGCTAATCTGTTTTCCTTCCATGTGTTTCTAAAATGGTCTTGTGACTTATTATGAACAACAGAATATGATAGAATTGATGCTATGCTGTGTCTGGGCCTAGGTCTTTAAAGGCAATACACTTTTGCATTTGCTCTTTTAGAAACCAGTCACCATATAAAGTCTGAGTAATGTACTGGAGGAAAAGTATGAGGAGAAACAGGATTTTCCAGCCTCCAGCTCTTCCAGCCATCCCAGCAAAGTTACCAAAACTTTGAGTGAAATCATCTTGTATGTTTCAGCCTCAGCCAAGTCCCTACATGAATGCTACTCCAAGAATGACACCAGCACACATGTTGTTGAAATGTATAACAAAGCCAACATAACTCATAGATCATTAGAAATAACATTCATTGTATTTTTAAACCATCATGTGTTGGGTGTTTTGTTATGCTGCAATAGATATCTGATACAGAAATTAGTATCTGAAAGAAGAATGCTGCTTTAACAAAAAGCTAAAACATGTGCACTGGCTTTGAGACCAAACGTGGGTTGGAGGCTAAAAAAGCAATCAAGAGATTATTGGAAGAGACTAGAAGAACAGTGAGAAAATCCGTATTCTGAAATCTGGAAAAGAAATAACCCATATTATACATTGGTATGAAGTTCACTAATGAAAGGTTCAGAGTGGGCTGGGGCTGCCCACCTGTGACGTGAGGCTCTAATGTATCAAAAAAGGCTTTTATTTCAGTCACCTGGGTGCAGATGGGCTGAGTCCGACAAAGGAATCAGAGGAGAGTGCAGGGACGGAAAAGTTTTTATTAACTTTTGCTGGCTGCAAGCCATTCTTCCAATGTAAGGGTCCGGTCCATCCTTGCCTCCTCCTGGCACCACATATCCAGTGGCTAAGTGGGCTATGCCGTGCTCAAGGTTGCAAGCTGTCTGCAAGATATTGTTGTATTGTAAATCAGTAAATGAGATACAAGACGCCTTGATGACCCAATTATTTAGGAGTCGTTTATTGTGCGCGACCCAGCGGGAGGTGTCTTCCAAATCTCTGAGCAACACATACAGGAAGTTTCTCGTATTTATAGTTTTCAAGCTTCTTTGTTTACAGATATTACAAAGAGCTCTGTGTGAGTTATTGTTACAGACAGTTGTAACCTTGCAACATAATGAGTTAGTACTTGGCATAAGAATATGGGAATTATCAGTATTAGTCTATATTAGTCTATTACATTGGATGGCTAGCTTGCAAGGTCAGACAGTTAAGTTTTTATCTTTTTCTATTATTCAAACTAAAACAAAGTCATTTTATAGAATAAGAGATTGTCTTAAAGTGAGTTTAGAATGACAGAGTTTACAGGACTAGGGACTATCTAACAATAGCAGAGAGTTTCAAACAGCAGTTGTTGTTGTTGTTGTTGTTGTTTTAATACAAGATGGAGGTTACTATGCTTCAGTATCTGCTAAGCACAATAAGTTTTCTCTGCCCTGTTTTATTCTCTTTAACCCTTTCAACTAACATTGTCACCCAAGGTAATATTGTTACCCTGAATGGCAAGCTGGAGTTTCTGGGTTCTTGTCCTACGAAGTTTGAAGAATAAAATCCACTAACAAAAGGATTTTAAGCAAAAGTGTGGAGATTTATTGCAAGCATATACAAACTCCTGTGTAGATAATCCCAACACCCCCGCCCCCTCCCCATGAGTCTCTTTGTCTAAGGGTTTATAAATGCTGGCAGCTTCTTTGTCTGTACATGCTACTTTCCAATTGGACCCTTCCTCATTTTATGTCCCCCCTTGTGTGTTGTTTTTTTTCCTAATTGGCCAAATTCCTCCTCCCTGTTTGGTATCAAAGTCTCAAAACCTACCCAATGCTTCCCCCTTTACCCTTTTCTCTTGTAACATTCTGCTACTCTCTGTGTTTTAAGATAAATATTCCAGCGGTTTGGAGCTGACTCTGCCAGTCACGAATACAATTCTTTCCCATGGACCCGTACCCTAATTGCCTCTCCTATCGCTAAATTCTCTCAATATGGAGAATAGAAAATTTACCTAATAAAATTATGCATCTGGCTCATATTTGTCAAATAGTTTACTTTAGTAGAGTATGATAAGGTATTGCAAGAGAAAAGTAAGCTAAATAAGGAAAATTTCTCTCTTCAAGTAGAATTTGGACCCAGTACAGTCTCTCCAGCTGGTAAAATATTTGTAAAGTAGGAAATCCCACACAGCACAGATTATAGTAAGCATTAAAACAAAGCCTAAGGAGCAATATAAACTTAAGTTGTATACCTGTAAACATCTTTGTAAAGACCTCAACAATATTTAAATTAGTTTCTAGAAGATTCCCCCCTCACTAGACAAAATGACTTAAAATTTAAAAAATTATGTTTTACAGCAGCCTGACACTTCTACAGTAGACAGAGATAAATCTAAAAAAAGAATTGTAAATGTGGCATATGATGATTCCAAATAAGTTTCATAGACAACCCAAATGTTTTAAGAAAATTATATTTGCAAAAGCAGCCTGGACTAAACGTTATACAATTCAAAATGAAAAGGAGACATAGGCTACCAATTTTTCTGTTGGTAAAATAAAGGCTAAGGAAATTATTCAATTGCAAAAATAGGTCATATTTTATTGAAAAGTATAGAAGACTTAAAGGGTGGAGCCAGGAGCCACCAAAAATAATGAATTAGGGAACTATTCCCAAAAAAGCAGAATTGGGCATTAATTAAGGAACATCTGTCACCCAAAAAGGGGAAACTCATTATTATGTTCTGGAACAATGTCGTAACTTTTAACAGATCAGGGTTCCAATGTGCATTTCTTTTCTCACTTTTTGAATCACAGTAACTGTGATGATCATGTTAGCCCTCTTTTACTATGGTATTTTGAATGTCTGGGGGCAGATAACTTGTTCTAGTTCATACATTTCCAGAACAAGATTATCTATGCTTGAGGGGCCTTATCCACATCTGAACCTAAAGCTAATAATGATCCTTGACTTTGAGCTAATGCCATAATGAATAGTAAATGGCTTTGGAAAGAGTGGGAAGGGGAGGGCACACTGGGAGTTAGTATGTTTTGCATCTGGGTGGTAGGTGGATTGTTATAGCCGGAGGGTGTAATGTAATGTATTATTATAGGCTACAGGCCTAGTGCACGAAATTCATTCACGGGGGTGGAGGGGTGGTCCCCTCAGCCCAGCCTGCACCTTCTCCAAAATACAGGACCCCTCAGGGGATGTCCAGCTGCTGGTTTAGGCCCGATCCCCAGGATCAGGCCTAAACCAGCAGCTGGACATCCCTCTCACAATCCAGAACCGCTGGCTCCTAACCGCTCACCAGCCTGCGTGCCTAATTGCCCCTAACTGCCCCTCCTGCCAGCCTGATCACCCCTAATTGCCTCTGCCTGCTGGCCTGATCGCCCCTCACTGCCCCCCCCCCCCCGCCAGCCTGGTCACCCCCAACTCCCCCCCGACCAGTCTGGTCAACCCTCCCTGCCCTCCCACCAACCTGGTCACCCTCAACTGCCCCCCCACCAGCCTGGTTACCCCTCCCTGCCCCCCCGTCAGCCTGGTCACCCCCAACTTCCCCACCCCACCTGCATGGTCGCCCCTCACTGCCCCACCCTGCCTACCTGGTTGCCCCACGCAGCCTGTTGTTCAGTCATTTGGTTGCCCTTCACCGCCCCCCCTTGCCAGCCTGGTTGCCCCACCAGCCTGCTGTTTGGTCGTTTTGTTGACCCTAACTGCCCTCCCTGCTGGCCTGGTTGCCTACACAGCCTTCTGTGTGGTCGTTGCTTGAGGGCGTCCTGACCAATATGCATACTACCCTTTGATTAGTATAGACTGGAGGCCCGGTGCACAAAAATTTGTGCACTCGGGGGAAGGAGGGTCCCTCAGCCCAGCCTGTGCCCTCTCGCAGTCTGGGACCCCTCAGGAGATAACGACCTGCTGGCTTAGGCCTGCTCCAGGGTGGCAGAGGGCAGGCCCAATCCCTAGGTGCAGCCCCTGCTCGGGCTCAGAGCAGGGATGATTGGGGAGTTGGGGCACCACCCCCTGTCATGCACAGAGCAGGGCGGATCGGGAGGTTGTGATGCCACCCTCAGTCACGCTCAGGATAGGGCCCATTGGGGGGTTGGGGCACCGCCCCCTGTCACACTCAAGGCAGGGTTGATGAAGAAGTTGCGGCGCCACCCCCTGTCACGCACAGAGCAGGGTCCATCAGGGGTATTGGGGCTCTGTACCCTGTCACCCACAGAGCAGGGCTGATCAGGGGGTTGGGGCGCCACCACTGTCACACCGAGAGCAGGGCCAATGGGGAGGTTATGGCTCTAACCCATCACACACAGAGCAGGGCCCGTGGGGGGCGGTTGGGGTGCCGTACCCTGTCACACACAGAGCAGGGCCGATGAGGGGGTTGGGGCGCCGCAGCCTGTCACACACAGAGCCGCAGGGTGATCAGGGGGTTGGGGAGCTCCCCCCTATCAGGCACAGAGCAGGGCTAATCAGAGGGTTGGGGTACCTTCCCCTGTCACGAACAGAGCAGGGCGGATAGGGAGGTTGTGGCCCCGCCCCCTGTCACACACAGAGCCGCAGGGCAATCAGGGGGTTTGGGTGCTCCCTCCTGTCACACTGATCCCGGTGCCGGGAGGCCTCTCAGCTCCACTGATCCAGGTGCTGGGAGGCCTCGTGGCTCTGCTGATCCCAGTGCTGGGAGGCATATTACCCTTTTACTATATAGGATAGAGGTCTGGTGCATGGGTGGGGGCCGGCTGGTTTGCCCTGAAGGGTGTCCTGGATCAGGGTGGGGGTCCCCACTGGAATGCCTGGCCAGCCTGGGTGAGGGGATGATGGCTGTTTGCAGCTGGTCACACACCCTTCAGGTTGGGAGTCCCCATTGGGGTGCCTTTCCAGTCTGGGTGAGGGGCTGAGGGCTGTTTTCAGGCTGGCGGGTGACTGAAGCTCCCAACTGCTCCTTTTTTTTCTTTTTTTTTTTAATTCTGGGCCAGCTTTAGCTCTAGCTTCAGCTCTGAGGTCTCTGCTGCTGAAAGCAGGTATCTGGTTTGTTTGGGTTCTATAATCGAAACACTGTATCAACTCCAGCTCTGAGATCCCGGCGGGCTGATAGCAGGTTTCTGGGGTTTTGTTTAGCTTCTATATTTGTAACAATGTTTCAAACTGAAAGCTCAGAGGCTGGCAAGGCAAGCGGGGAACATTGGAGTCCTCCGTTACTGAAGCAAGCAAGCCTCATGTTCGCTTCAAGCTGCCTGGCTGCTGGCCGCCATCTTGGCTGGCAGTTAATTTGTATATCTCGCTGATTAGCCAATGGGAAGAGTAGCGGATGTACGCTAATTACCATGTTTCTCTTTTATTAGATAGGATTGTTACCAAAACATTACCAACATTTTTTTCTCATATTTTTATTTTCCTGCTCCTTCTCCAAGAGGTGTGTTCTCTTTGCTTTTTCTTAAAGTGTGGGCTGCTCTTATGACTTGTTTGACCAATGAAATGTGATGAAAATTATGGCCAGAGATTTCCAAGTCTAGACCCTATAAAAGGTCTTGTAGCTCCCACTTTCTGTCCATTGAGAACCAGTCACCATGCAGCTAAACTCAAGTCAAATAATTAAATGATGAGATGATATAAAGAGAACAAGGAGAAAGAGAAGTGCAACCAGCTGTTAGCCATTCTAGTTGCCTCAGCTGAGGTGCCAGATAGAAATCTTGAGTATCCCAAACCCAACTCAGCTCATAGCTAAATTCAGCTCCAGCTGAGAACATGTGGCAGGTAACTGCCCAGTTGATCCCGGGAAACTAAGAAAATTGTGAGAAAAATATTATTGTAGTTACTTTAATCCACTAAGTTTTGGAATACTTGGTAACGTGGTAATATATAACTGAAATATTCCCTATTTAAAAGTAGTCTTGGGCAAGATTGAGGGTTGTATTTCTAAGGAGAGGTAACATGATGAATTTACTTATATGGGAAGTTTTAATTTTTTAAAATTGATTTTATCTTTATATGTAGGAATAATATGGATTCATCAATATTATTGTTGGCAAATGAAACTATTCACATTTCATGAACACTGGTGGAATAATTCTTTAAATCATTAAAAACAAAAGCATTCAAATGTTTTAATAAATATTAGTCTGTTCCCATGCTATGATAATTAGCCTGTCTGTATTTAATTTCAAATAACTTTAGTATTGTTCTATGAATAATAATGTTACTATTTAAAAACAATTTTCAGGATTTAAAAAGACTCAAAAACCTACTAAGATTGAGCTTTAGACTTTTATTGTGGTAAAACAAACAAAAAATCATTTCACTCTGTAATTTCTGTCAATTTCAACTAGAAAAATAGATCTGTGCTAAGAATATAATATATAAAATATCAATAGTGCATTAAATCTTGTAATCATGGAAGAAAAAATTATGCAAATTTCAGTTCTTCATTTAATATTATAAATGCTAACTTATGCTAAACCTCTGTATTTCATTTATTCAACCAGGACTTAATGCTTTTGCAATGATAGGATTCTTTTAGGTAAAGTGAGTGATTCCAGTAGAGAATTGATTTACATATGTAAGATAGAGCTTCCAAAATCAGGCTAAAATATTACTTTGGAAAGTAATTATGAGCATGGTGATGGTGATGGTGATGACAATGACTTGAGAAACAATAACCTAGAAATGAAAAAAAGACATCTATATTTTTATCTGGTTGGCCGTGGCTCCTGGCAGATTCAGTAAAGCTCCCATCATGGGAAGAATTTGACAATATACATGGACACACAGTGAAATTGGCAGAGATATCAGGGAAATAGAAACCTGACGAAATAGGCACAAAATAATGCAGAAAATAAGCTTTACCTTCTTAATAATTTCTTTTTTTACGAATGCTTGCCCTTCGTGTGACATGAATTTCTACCTATCTTGCATGCTTGTTTGAAAAAATAGTTTATAAAAATACATATGCTTTTCAAAAATGAATCATTACATACCTGTGAAATATTATCATTCTTGTTTTATTGACTGCATCAAATGAAGATTATAATTCATTCATTTTAACCAAATATTTAATGGGAATCTAGTACCTGAGTCAGGTACTCAAAATTTAACATATAAAAAGACACTGATACCACCAAAAATTCTCAGTCAAGTGAGAGAGACTGATGGAAATATTTACAGTACTTTACAATGTAATCCGAGTTATAAGAGAAATGGCAATAAAGTGCCACATTAAACAATGATTCTTCCAGGGATGTTCAGGAAATGATACCTATATTACTGCTACTTGAAGAATGGCTTGTCATTATGAAGCAGAGATGAGGAGGGGAAAACAAGGGCACAAAAGATGTGAAAGAAATGCTGAGGAATTCAGTGTAGCTTGAGGCAATTATTTGTATGGGCAAATATAAGATTATGAGGCTAGAATTGAAAAGGACTTTGAATGTCTTGATGAGAAATTTGGCATGCTAATAATTTTGAATATGTCTTTCATAAAATAAGATGGACTTTTTTTCAAATCTAATCAAGATTTTTAAAGAAAATCAAACTTACAAATATTCAGTGTCAATTTAACTGTCTGTGCTCTTCATGGCATATGAGGTAATTTGGTAGAAGTCCTCCCATATCATATTTCATATTACTAGAGAAAAAAATAATTTTATTTAACTTACTCATTTTTTTCATAAATATTCATTGATACCTCTATTTAGATTTTTTAAAAAAATTTATTATATTTTTATTGATTTCAGAAAGGAAGGGAGGGGGGAGAGAAATAGAAATATCAATGATGAGAGACAATCATTGATTGGCTTCCTCCTGCACACTCTCTACTGGGGATTGAGCTCGCAACCCAGGCATGTGCCCTTGACCAAAATCGAATCTGGGACCCTTCAGTCCAAAATATCGAAGAGGCTCTTGAAAAAGCAGTATCTATATTACATTTTAGATTTCGCTTACTTCACTCAGTGTTATTTTGGGGATTTATACAAGTGAAAAGATGTAGATCTAAAGGCTATCAAACATTTTCTGTGAAGGGCCAGATAGTAAATATTTTAGGCTTTACAGACAAGATGGTCTCTGTTGCAACTTCACAGTTTCAAAGGCTATACATAAATTAATAATTGTAACTGTTTTCCACAGTTTAAATATCACGTAATTTTCACATGTCACAGATTATAGTTCTTTTATTTTTTATCAACCATTTAAATTTTTTAAAAATTGTATTTGTTGTGAGCTATGCAAAAGCAGTAGAAATATTTTAGCCCACATGCTGTAGTTGTGGACCCCTTGTTTACCACATTCCTTTTTATTGATGAATAGTATCTCATGTTTATTGAGATACTATTGTATACATTGTATACAATATTTGTGCATTGTATACAGCTTAGAGAGGAATGAGCACATTATTGGTTAACCCATCTTCTACTATATTCTACAACAAAGAACCCTAACCCTAACCCTAACCCTAACCCTCAGCACACGGACCAGGGTTGGGGATCCAGCCTGCGACCAAGGTACGTGCCTTTGACTAGAAATGAACCCAAGACCCTTCAGTCTATGGGCCAAAGCTCTGACCTCTGAGCTAAACTGGCTACAGCAAAAGTAATCTTGAAATAAAGCAAGCAAATTTAGAAGTCTCACACTTTCTGATTTCATAGCTTGTTATGAAGATACAGTAAGCAAGGGTGTTGTACTGACTTAAACACAGATGTATAGACAAATGCATTAGAATAAAGAACACAGAAATAAACTCTAGCATATAAGGTTAAAGGATCTATCCTAGAGAAGGTATTGTGTGCTTGAGAAGAATATGTATTCTGATGCTATTAGATGGAATGTTTTCTATATGTCTGGTAGGTTCAACAGAAATAAAATCTAGTATATAAGGTTAAATGATTTATCCTAGATAATGTTTTGTGTGCACTTGAGAAGAATGTGTATTCTTATGCTATTGGATGGAATGTTCTCTATACGTCTGTTAGGTTCAATTGATCTATAGTGTTATTGAAGTCCACTGTTTTCTTATTTTCTATATGAATCATCTATCCAGTGTTGAAAGTGGATTATTGACTTGATCTTCCTATTATTATTTTATTGTTCTCTATTTCTCCTTTCAGTTTTGTTAATATTTGCTTTAAAGATTTAGTTTCTCCAGTGTCACATGCATATATATTTAAAATTGATATGAATTTAACCCTTTATCTTTATAGTTAGTGATCTTGTTTGTCTCTTGTGATGAATTTAGACTGAAAGTCTATTTTATCTGATCTAAGTATAGCCACTTCTGCTCTCTTGTTTCCATTTGCATGAATATATTTTTCAGACCCTTCATTTTCAACTTATGTTTAGCCTTAAAACTAAAGTGAGTCTCTTGCAGGCAACACTGTAAGAACTTATGTTTTTTACCCATTAATCCCTTAGTAGCTTTTGATTAGAGAATTTATGATAGTAAATTTAAAGTAGTCAAAGTAATTAATGGCAGTTAAGGACTTACTATTTTCATGTTGGTAATTTTATTCTATTTTGCAGTGCCCTCCCCCCTTTCTTCTCTTGTTGTCTTCCTCTTGTGTTTGGTTGACTATTAGTAGTGGTATGTTTTAATTTCTCTATTTTTAGTGTTATCTACGTGAGGCTTATCACCAGTGAATGTTTCACTTTCATATATTCCCATGTTGATTCTTAGTGTGTATAAATTTCAACTTGAAGAATTCCTTTAGCATTTCTTGTAAGGCGGACATAGTGGTGATGAATTCCCATAACTTTTGTTTTTCTGTAATATCTTCTTTATCTTTCCTTCATTTCTGAAGGACAACTTTGCTCAGCATAGTATAATTGTTCATTTGTTTTTCCCTTCAGCACTTTGAATATATTCTACTCTGTTGTGGCTTGCAAGATTTCTGCTGAGAAATTCACTGACTGATAACCTTATGGAGGTTCCCTTGTAAGTTACAACTTTCTTTTCTCTTACTGATTTTAGATTTTTTAGAATGATTTTATATATTTGGTGTAGAAGATCTCTTTAAATTGAGATCTTTAAATTTCAGGAACTATTAGCTTCATGAACTTGGATGTCCAAATTTCCCCCAAGATTTGGGATGTTCTCAGCCATAATTTATTTCATTAAACTTTCTGTCCTCTCCCTCCACTCTTCTTCGGGTACTCTAATAATTCACAAATTGTATCTTTTGATGGTATGCCACTGATCACTTAGGTCCTCTTCACTCTTTTTCATTCTCATTTCTTAAATGTATTTTTATTGATTTCAGAGAGGAAAGGAGAGGGAGAGATAAAAACATCGATAATGAGAATCAGGGGGTGGGCGAGATGGCTACTGGCAAGAAGGTAGGGATGGAGAGTGTGTGAGAGAGTGAAGGAGTGATAGAGGAGTGTGTGGAAATGTGGGGAGAGAGAAAGAGAGAGAGAGAGAGAGAGAGAGAGAGAGAGAGAGAGAGAGAGAGAACTAGGCACAGATAGATCCTGCAGGTCTTCCAGGGGGCTGCCAAACTGGGCAGTCTTAGATGGCAAACCCCTACTGCCACCGCAAACACTCCAGGGTGGTCACCGCTGACACAGAAACCATGCTGTCTTGAAGAACAGAACTGCTTAAGACTAGGATCCTAACCTCACCACCACCCAATCTTGTCTCAGATGCAAATCAGGACCCTGCAGCCACTCGGGACAAAGACCTGCAGCCCCATTGGACACCAAGACTCCAGATTTCTGTGAGTCACAGAGCCTATCCACCTCCCCGCAGACCTACTGCAGGGGCATAGGAACTGCTAGACCCACTCCGCAAAAGCAGGCCTCCTGCCCAAACAGGGTGGCTGAGCTACCTGACATTGAGTCTGGGTGCACGAACATGGGGAGTCTGTTTCCTGCAGTGCACACTTGCGCAACCAGGCACCATGCCCACACAGGGCAGCTGTGCTACCTGAATTTGAGTCTTGGCGAGTACACATGGAAGTCTGTTTCCTTCAGCACAGGAGTGGATCTCCCTCCCTCCCTCCGACACAGGGCCGCTGTGCAACCAGGGCTCCCAAGCAGACCGGAGACTCTGATTCTCCATGCGAGAAGCAGCACTGACCACCAGTGACTTGATTCTGTTTCTCCTCATGCACACACAGGGCCCCTGATTCTCGGTGAGAGGCCACATCAAGCAACAAAGACTCTGATACTCAATTCTCCGAGTGGGCACAGGGGGACTCTGACTCCTGGCGCCGCACACTAAGGGACTCTGATTTTCAACAAATGCCAGTGGGCTCTCTTTTTCAGCATGGCGCAGGCAGGATCCTTGATTCTAGGTGTGCACATGAGGCCACACTGAGTGCCCATGACTCTGATCTTGGGCAAGCGTGGCTCCCACCAATCCATGGCAGCCACATGTCTTGGTGTCAGAGCTCTTCAGTGACACTTAGGTGGCGTGAAGCTCCCACTGCACATGGCCCAGGCTCCTGCAACTTGGAATGTGGATTTTCTGGTGATAGTTAGAATGTGGAGACAACAAAACAATTCCCAGAGGAAAGCAAAAGAGAAAACACCAAGGAAGGAAGGAAGTGAAGTAGAGGCATGGAACATGACATAAAAAGAATTCAGAGTAATGGTCATACAGTTCATACACCAAATGGATGAGAAAATTAACAACCTATGCAAAAATCAGGTAGAAACCAAAAGTGATATAGCTACAATCAAAAACACCATGGAAGGTTTCAACAGTAGACTAGAGGAAGCAGAGGACTGAATTAGGGAGTTAGAAGATAAGGTAGAGAACAAGCCCAATCTGAATAGCAACTGGAGAAAAAATTAAAAAGCAGGAGGAGAGCCTAGGGGAGCTTTGGGACAACACAAAACAAAGTAAGATATGTATAAGAGGTGCAAAAAGGACAAGAAGAGCAGCAAGAATTAGAGAATCTATTTGAAGAAATAATGACAGAAAACTTCCCTGATATGGGGAAGAAAAAAATTACACAAGTACAGAGAGTTCCAAGCAAGATGAATCCCAAAAGACCCACACCAAGACACATCATAATTACACTGGCAAATGTTAATGACAAAGAGAGAATCTTAAAGGCTGCTAGAGAGAGACAGAGAGTTACCTACAAAGGATCCCCCATCAGATTATAGAATGATTTCTCAACAGAAATATATCGAGCTAGAAGGGAATGGAATGAAGTATACAAAGTAATGCAAAGCAAATGACTGAATTCAAGAATACTCTATCCAGCAAAATTATCAATCAAAATTGAAGGGGAAATTAGGAGCTTCACAGATAAAAAATGGCTAAGGGAATTTATCACTACCAAGCCAGCAATGCAAGAAATGCTAACGGGACTAGTGTAAAAAGAAGGGGGGAAAAGGGAAGAAGAAACACAGGCACAAAAAATAAAAATGGCTACAAACAAGTACCTATCGTAATAACATTAAGCATAAATGGATTAAATGCTCCAATCAAAAGACATAGACTGACTGAATGGATAAGAAAACATGACCCATATACATGCTGTCTACAGGAGTCCCACCTCAGAAAAAGGTACTCACATAGACTGAAAGTGAAGGGATGGAAAAATATCTACCAGGCAAATGGAATTAAAAAAAAAAAAGCTGGGTAGCAATATTTATATCTGACAAAATAGACCTCAAAGTGAAGACCATAACAAGAGACAAGGAAGACCAGTGCATAATTCTAAAAGGATCCCTGCAACAGGAGTATATAACTCTGGTGAACATTTACGCACCCAATGCAGGAGCACCCAAATAAATTAAAAAACAACAACAAAACAAAACAAAACAAAACAAAAACTTCTGGAAGATATCAGGGGAGAGACATAGTAGGAGACTTTAATACCCCACTGACATCACTGGATAAACCCTCTTGACAAAAAAAATTAGCAAAGAAATAGCAATCATAAATGACTCACTATATCAGATGGACTTAACTGACATCTTCAAAACATTTCACCCCAAAACTACAGAATATACAGTCTTCACAAATGCACATGGGATATTTTAGAAGACAGACCACATATTGTGACACAGGCAAAACCTCTCCAAATTCAAGAGGATTGAAATTATATCAAGCATCTTCTCAGATCACAATGGCATAAACTTAGAAATCAACTATAGTAGATACTATCAAAAAAGTTCAAACACTTGGAGGCTGAATAGCATACTATTAAACAATGAGTGGGGTACCAAAGAGAGGTAAGAAGAAATAAAAAAACATCCTGGAAACAAACGACAATGAAAACACAACAATCCAAAATCTATGGGACACAGTGAAAGCAGTCCTGAGCAGGAAGTTCATAGCATTACAGGACTACCTCAAAAATCAAGAAAAACTGGTAATAAACAATCTAACTCTATAACTTGAAGAATTAGAAAGAGAGCATAAAGAAAAGCCCAGTGTGAGCAGAAGGAAGGAAATAATAAAGGTCAGAACAGAAATAAATGACATGGAGACAAAAAAAAAAAAAATCAATGAAACCAAAAGCTGGTTCTTTGAAAGGATAAACAAGATTGATGAACTTCTAGCCAGGCTCATGCAGAGGCAAATAGAGAAGACCCAAATAAACAAAATCAGAAATGAAAGAGGTGAAATAACAATAGACCCCACAGAAATATGAGAATTGTAAAGAAAATACTATGAGCATCTATATTCCAACAAACTAGTCTATGTAGAAGAAATGGACATATTCCTAGAAAAATACGACCTTCCAAAACTCAACCAGGAGGAATTAAAAATATCTGATTAGGCCGATAACTATGGAGGAAATTGCAGAAGTAATCAAAAAACTTCCAACAAACAAAGGCCATGGACCAGACAGCTTCACAGGGGAGTTTTATCAAACATTCAAAGAAGAACTAAAACCTATCTTCCTCAGACTATTCCAAAAATATTCAAGAGGAAGGAGCACTTCCAAGCTCTTTCTATGAAGCCATAGCCAGTATTACCCTAATCTAAAAACCAAATAAAGACAATACAAAGAGAATTACAGGCCAATATCCCTCATGAACATAGACGCCAAAATTCTCAAAAAAAAAAAATAATAATTCTAGCAAATTGAATCCAGCATTAAATTACAAAGATCATACACCATGACCAAGTGGGATTTATTCTGGGGATGCAAGCATAGTACAATATCTTCAGATCAATAAATGTGATACACCACATAAACAAACTGAGAGATAAAAACCATATAATCAGCCCTGACTGGTTTGGCTCAGTGGATAGAGTGTCAGGCCATGGACTGATGGGTCCCGGGTTCAATTCCCAGTCAGGGCACCAAAAAATAAATAAATAATAAATAAATAAATAAATAAATAAATAAAATTAAAAAAAAACCCAACCATATAATCATATACATTGCTGCAGGGAAAAAAAAATGACAAAATCCAACACCTTTTCTTGATAAAAATTCTAAGCAAGGTGGGAATAAAAGGATCATACCTCAACATAATAAAAGTCATATATGACAAACCCAGAACCAACATCACACTGAATTGGCAAAGCTAAAACCATTTCTCCTAAGAACAGAAACAAGACAGGGATGCCCACCTTCACCACTCCTATTCGACATAGTACTGGAAGTACTAGTCATTGCGATCAGACAAGAAGAAGAAATAAAAGGCATCCAAATTGGAAAAGAAGTAAAACTGTCCTTATTTGCAGATGACATTATATTGTACATAGAAAACCCCAAAGACTCCATCAAAAAAAATTCTAGACTTAGTAAATGAATTTGGCAATATAGCAAGATACAAAATTAACACCCAGAAGTATATGGCTTTTCTATACACCAATAATGAACTCACAGAAAGAGAAATTTAAAAAGCAATCACATTTACCATTGCAACAAAAAATTAAGATGCCTAGGAATAAACTTAACCAAGGAGATAAAGGACCTGTACTCAGAAAATTAAAGGACACTGAAAAAAGAGAAAGAGGAAGACATAAACAAATGGAAGAGCATGCCATGTCCCTGGATTGGTAGCATCAATATCATTGGTAGCATCAACACCATACTACCCAAAGCAATCTATAAATTCAATGCAATCTCCATTAAAATACCAATGGCATACTTCAAAAAATTCTCCAAAAAATCATATGGAATAAAAAAAGACCCTGAATAGCTGCAGGAATCTTGAGAAAGAAGAACAGTATTGGATGGATCACCATACCAGGTATCAAGCTATATTACCAAGCCACGGTTCTCAAAACTCCCTGGTACTGGCATAAGAACATACATATAGACCAGTGGAACAGAACAGAGAACCCAGAAATCGACACAAGCCATCATGCTCAATTAATCTTTGACAAAGAAGGCAAGAGCATACGATAGAGTCAAGACAGTCTCTTTAATAAATGGTGTTGGGAACACTGGACAGATACTTGTAAAAAAAAATGAAACTAGACCACCAACTTACACCATACACAAAAATAAATTCAAAATGGATAAAGGGATTAAATGTAATATGGAAAACAATAAAAATCTTAGAAGAAGATTTTTAGAAGAAATGTCAGCAACATAGCAGACATTTGTCGTAGCAATATCTTTACTGATACAGCTCCTAGGGCAATGGAAACTAAAGAGAAAATAAACAAATGGGACTACATCAAAATAAAGAGCTTCTGTACAGCAAAATAAACCATCAACAAAAAAAGAAGAAGGCCCACTGCATGGGAGAACTTATTTGCCAATGTTATCTCTAATAAGGGTTTAATCTCCAAAATTTACAGTGAACTCATACAACTTAACAAAAGGAAAATAAACACTCCAATCAAAAAATGGCCAAAGGACCTAAAGAGACATTTTTCAAAAGAAGACATTTAGAAAGCCGAGACATATGAAACATGCTCAAAGTCACTAATCATCCGAGAGATGAAAATCAAAATGACAATGAGGTACCATCTCAATGAGGTACCTGTCAGAATGGCTATCATCAACAAATCAACAAACAAGTGCTAGGGAGGATGCAGAGAAAAAGGAACCCTCTTGCACTGCTGGTGGGTATGCAGACTGGTGCAGCCACTGTGGAAAACAGTATGGTGTTTCCTAAGAAAATTAAAAATGGAACTGCCATTTGACCAAGTAATCCCACTTCTAGGAATATATCCCAAGAAAACAGAAACACCAATCAGAAAGGATATATGCATCCCTATGTTCATGCCAGCACAATTTACAATAGCTAAGATTTGGAAACAGCCTAAATGCCCATCAGCAGATGAGTGGATTAGAAACTGTGGTACATCTACACAATGGAATGCTATGCTGCTGTAAAAAAGAAGGAATTCTTACCATTTGCAGCAGCATGGATGGAACTTGAGAACATTATGCTAAGTGAAATAAGCCAGTCAGTGAAAGAAAAATGCCACATGATCTCACTTATTTGTGGATATAAAGAATATTATAAACTGATGAACAAAAATAGATATAGAGGCAAAGAAGCATCAAACATACTGTCAAACTACAGCAGGAAGGCAGGGGAGGTTTGAAGGGGGAAGGTAAGAAATCAATCAAAGTACTGATATGCATGCATATAAGCATAACAAATGGACGCAAGACACTGGGTAGGGGGAGTGAGGGCATGTGTTAGGGCCTAGAGGAGGCCGGGGGAAGGTCAATGGGGGGGGGGGGGAAAGTAGACATATGTACTATTATTTGTAATACTCTAAATAATAAAAAAATAAATTAAATAATATAAAAAAAATGAGAATTACTGATTGGTTGCCTCCTTCACGCCCCCTACTGGGGATCAAGCCCACAACCCAGTATGTGCCTTGAATTGTGTCCTCCTTGTTCATAGGTCAATGCTCAACCATTGAGCCACACTGGCTGGGCCATTCTCTCTTTTAAAAAAAAAATTTTATTCTTTATTGTTGAATGTATTACGTATGACCCCCTTTCCCCCCATCAACCTCTCCCAGCCTGCCCCAGTCCCCCAGCCTAGGCCTTCACCCCCACGCCATTGTCTATGTCTACTGGTTATGCTTATATGCATACAAGTTCTTTGGTTGATTTCTTTTATTTGTTATTCCCTGCCTGGCTAATTTCAGAGCTCCTATATTTTAATCCACAGATTCTTTCTTCTCCTCGGTCCATTCCTCTGCTTATGCTTTCTGTGGAGTTTTTCATTTCCTTCATTGTTTCCTTCAGCTCCTGGATTTCTGTATGGTCCTTTTTAGTGATTTCTATCTCTTTGTTAAACTGCTCATTTTGTGTTATCTTTATTTGTTACTTTGAATTTGAATTACCTTCTGGAATCATTTCTGTAATTCAATACAGCTTTTCCCCACTCAATTCCTTTGTGATGTTATTGGTAAATGTATTACATTCCCGTATGTTAACTGCCCCAAAATAAAAATTATTTTACACAATTGATTTTTAAAATGGTTAGGAGAGAATAGGAAAATTTATACTTTTATTTTGTTTCTTATAATTGCATAATTATTTATATTGGTGTTCTTTTTTATGTGGATATAATATCACTTGCTTTCAACTTGAAAAAATATCCTTAATACTTCTTATAAGGAAGGTTGGCTATCAACAAATTCTTTGTTTTGTTTATTTGAGAATGTTTTAATTTCACATTTATTTTTGAAAAATAACATCAAATATTGAATTCTTTTATTCCTTTTTATTAAATTTATTGAAGTGACACAGGCTAACAAAATTATACAGTTTTATATGGACAATTTCACAATACATCATCTGTACACGGTATTGTGTGTTCATCACCCCAAGTCAAGTCTCCATCCATCATCATTTGCCCCTCTATAACCTCCTCCACAATCCCATAAACCCCCTATCCCAGCCATCACCACATTGTCCATGAGTTTTTTCTTTCTCTTTATTTTCTTTTTTCCCTCAATCCCTTCACCCTTACACCCAGCGCCACACCTCCCCAACAGTTGTCAGCCTACTCACTATGAGTTTGTCTCTATTTTGCTTACTAGTTCATTTTGTTAGATTCCACATATGAGTAAAATCATGTGGTACTTGCCTTTCTCTGATCAAGTAGGATTTATTCTGGGGATGCAAGGTTGGTAAAATATCTGCAAATCAAGAAACGTGGTACACCACATAAACAAATGAAGATAAAAACCACATGATCATATCAATAAATGCAGAAAAAAAAACATTTAATACATTCCAGCACCAATTTATGATAAAACATCTCAGCAACATGGGAATAGAGGAAACATACCACAATGTAATAAATATATCACAAACCCATAGCCAACATCATATTCAATGGGAAAAAACTTCAAGTGTTTCCCTTAAGATCGGGAACAACACAGGGATGTCCATTTTCACTTTTATTCAACATAATAGTGGAAGTCCTAGCCATAGCAGTCAGAAAAGAATAAAAAATAGGCATTCAAATTGGAGAGGAAGAAATAAAACTGTCATTAAATAATTATATAATGACATGATACTGTATATTGAAATCCTTAAAGATTCCACCAAAAAACTATTAGACTGATAAATAAATTTAGTAAAGTAGCATGGTACAAAATATCCAGAGATCAGTTGCATTTAATTTTTTTTAATTTATTGATTTTAGAGAAAGAGGAAGGGAGAGAGGGAGCAGTAGAGACAGGACTGGAGGAGAGAGAGAAAGAGAGAGAAACATCTATTTGTTTTTCTACTTATTTATGCATTCATTGGTTGACCCTTGTATGTGTCCTGACGGGGGATTGCACCCACAACCTTGGTGTATAGGAATGGCACTCTAACCAACTGAGCTACTCAGCCAAGGCTAGAATCAGTTGCGTTTTTAATACATCAATAATGAACTACCAGAAAGTGAAACTAAGAAAACAATCCCATTTATAATTGCATTAAAAAATACCTAGGAATAAATTTAACCAAGGTTGTAAAAGACCTGTAATCAGAAAATTATAAGACATTGAAGAAAGAAATGGAAGAAGATTAAAATAAGTGGAAGCATATACCATGGTCATGGTTCGAAAGAATTAACTTCATTAAAATGCCCATGCTACCTAAAGCAATCTATAGATTCAATGTAATTCCTACCAAGATACCAATGGCATAATTCACTGAACTAGAACTAATATTCCCATATATTTTGAGTTGTTGAAATTAGTTGCTTAAAAATGTTTAATCAGGTATATCATCAGACACACACAATAAGCATTACATGAGAAAGAAAACGATATGTATTATGCAATAATTTTTATTCTGTATATTTTGTCTGTCAACTGTTATATGTTATATAAATACTAGAGGCCTGTTGCAGGAAGAGTCACGCAATAGGTCATTCTTACCCTGGCTGCCTGCACTGGTTTTCCTCCGGCACCCGGGACCCAGGCCTTTAGTCTGGCCACAGTGGAGAAGCCAAGCCTCGAAGCTAGGCTTCTCCACTCCGGCCCGCAGTGAGGCTTGGCTTCTCTGCTCTGGCAGGAAAAGACTTAAGCCTCTTAAGTCTTCAGTCGTCTTCAGTCTTCGCTTGGGGCCTGCATATGCAAATTAACCCATGGGGGGGCGTCTGGCGGCTGCGTCTGGCACTGCTTGCCCCGCCTCCTGGGGTCCCCGGTGACCCAGGCCCCCAGCCACTCCTTCAGCAGAGGCCAGGGCGGGATAGAAGCTTGGCTTCCTCCGTCGCCGGAGGCAACCGAAGCCTCCAGCCTGGTGGTCACTGCCATCTTTTTTGGGTTAATTTGCATACTCACCTTGATTGGCTCGTGGGTGTAGCAGAGGGATGGCCAGTTTGCATGTTTCCCTTTTATTAGTGTAGATACCTCTCAGGATCATGAATATTCAGTGTTTAAACTTATATAAGCTGAATAGAAACTGCTATTTTAGGACAACAAATAATTTTATTGCACAATAGAAGTACTCCCATACATATCTGTAACACTGGTGTTATGTCAGTGTTTAATAGTTTCTTTAAACTGTTGGTACTTCATAATTGGTTTTTGAAAAATACATACCTCTAAAAATGAAGTATGTTTTTATAGAATTTTACCTGATTACTTAATTTTTGTTTAGTATGCATGCATATATTTTCAATCAGCTATAATGTTTCCATTAGGTAGTTTCAAACATAATAATCAACAGCAAATATATAATTGTGCAAAAACCAGAATGAAAGTATAATTTTGAATATGTATTTATAGTAAAATTTTCACATATATATTTACTGAATTGCATTAGAAAGAAATATTCAAATAGTCCTTTGAAAATTGTTGAAAAATTTGCTCATTGAAATTCATTTAAAAGTATTTAATCAGGAGTAAGGAAATACCAGGTGTACTGGTTAATAATGCGGATTTTTTCCATAGATGGAGTTACACATATGTTGATATATATGCGATTTGATATGTATGCTATTTTGTTGTATTGACACCGAGCTTCAAAACTTCATATGTCAAATTTGCTGAAGGTGTTAACATCATAGATATTTTTACGCTTAAAAATGTCAAATTTCGTGCCAAAAAGAAAAGAGCATTTGCGGGAAGCTTTAATTCATTATTTTATTTGAAGAAAAGTGATGCTGAAAGTTATCGTATACTTCGGGAAGCTTATGGTGAACATGCTCCATCTCAAGATACTTGTGAACGCTGGTTTAAACGCTTTAAAAGTGATGATTTTGATGTGAAAGACAAAGAACGTCCAGGTCAACAGAAAAAGTGTGAAGACCAACAATGACAAGCATTATTGGAGGAAGATGCGTGTCAAACTCAAAAACAACTTGCAGAAAGATTAAACTTTGCTCAGCAAACAATTTCTGATTGTTTACAAACAATGGGAAAGATTTTAAAGGAAAGAAAATGGGTGCCACATCAGCTGAACCAAAGACAAATGGAAAACAGAAAAGTCATCAGCAAAATGTTGCTTCGACGGCAGGAAAGAAAGTCTTTTTTGCATTGAATTGTGACTGGCTATGAAAAGTGGATTTATTTTGAGAATCCCAAACGCACAAAATCATGGGTTAATCCAGGTCAACCATCAACATCGAATGCAAGGCCAAATCACTTCAGAAAGAGGACAACGCTCTGCGTTTGGTGGGATCAGGAAGGTGTGGTGTATTATGAGCTTCTAAAACCAGGTGAAACCATTAATACTGATCGGTACCGACAACAAATAATCAATTTGAATCACGCTTTCATCGTGAAACCACCAGAATGAGCCAGAAGACATGGCAAAGTAATTTTGTTTCATGATAACACACCATCACATACTTCAAAACCAGTTAAAGACATATTAAAAGATCTTGCCTGGGAAGTATTAACCCACCGGACGTATTCACCAGACCTTGCTCCTTCAGATTACCACTTGTTCCGGTCGATGGCACATGCTTCAAAACATATAAATAAGTGGAAAATTGGGTCTCTGAATGGTTTGCCTCAAAACAGGAAAAGTTCTATTGGGACGGTAGCCACAAATTACCTATAAGATGGGGGATACATGTAGCTAGCGATGGACTTTACTTTGAATAAAGCACTTTTGATGTTTCTCTTGAAATTACTGTTTTTTCTTTGATCACAAAATCCGCATTATTAACTGGTACACCTGGTAATTCCTACTTCTATCTTGAAGATGCATGAGTGGTCATAAACATCAGTGTAGTGCTATATTAAGAACATACAGAAGATAGCTGTCATAGCACTAAGTCAGGTACTGCTTGAATAAAATCTTACATTGCAAAACAAAATCCTTATGATTTTCTCCATTGTTTTTTTTTTATTTTTATTCATGATAGAATGAGGCAGGTTATTTTTTTTTAAATATATTTCATTGATTTTTCACAGAGAGGAAGGGAGAGAGATAGAGAGTTAGAAACATCGATGAGAGAGAAACATCGATCAGCTGCCTCCTGCACATCCCCCACCAGGGATGTGCCCGCAACCCAGGTACATGCCCCTGACCGGAATCGAACCCGGGACCTCCCAGTCCGCAGGCTGACGCTCTATCCACTGAGCCAAACCGGTTTCGGCGAGGCAGGTTATTACTAATGCAATGTTGACAGCAAAATACTCAAGGAAGAAAATGGCTGAACCAGATAAACATGAGAAGACATGTTCCTCAAGTCTCTAAAACAATCTAATGAGATGATTATTTATATAATAATGGAAAGTTGGTTATTATTGAGAAATCATAAAATCTCAGGTATTCACTTGTTGAGCAAATGTGTATTTGTATATTCCAAGTGTACAATGTGTGTACATATAATAAATTGCTAACAACTATAATTACTTATCCGTTTAACAAATGTTTCACTGCTGATCTACCTCTATGAAATTAAGTGGATTAATCACCAAATGTTTTGAATAATTATATAATGTTTTTATATAGTCATATATATAAGATCATATAAAATGATTACTTGTAAGAATCAATAATTCTATGTATTCATCAATGTAAATTTATTGCCACATTTGTATATGTATAATTGTGTGGACTTATATAAATTGTTTTCACACATGAATTTTTTCAATAGAGATTAGTTTAGTTATCCTTTTAAAAAATCTTTGGCTATTACTCTTTACATTAAATGACATGTAAAAACTCTTAAATTTTCAACTGCCTTCTTATTTTTGGTTTACTAAGGATCCAGTTGATAAAACAAATTAGGCATTTCAAATATATGGGTTTTAACATAGGGGGCTATTTACCAGGTGGTGAAAGGCAATAAAGGCATTCTAAAAATAATTCCAAAATCAATCACCATAAGAAGCAATTACCACTTATAAGAATAGGAAAATAAAATAATTTAGATGTTACTTCTAAGTATGTCCAATGACTTACAATATCTAGGAAGATTCACAATATAGTCTCTCTTATCTGTTAAAAGAGTAGACTGTTTTTGAAAATTTGAGTCTTGTATATGTTTAAACCTGCTTCCTCTTTATGAAATCAATGTGTGTATCTGAAATCTTTCTTATGACATTATAAGAGTGGAGGAGGGGAAGGCCCTCCCCTCCAACTCAAGGGACTTCAACTCAATAGTCCGCTAACAATACTATTACAAAGCTTGCCTTACCTTTCTGATCAGCAAACCAATATAGGAAAGAAAACTGATTTTTAAAAAAAACAAACAAACATGTTTTTATTGATTTTTTAGAGAGAGAAAGAGAAACATCAATGTGAGAGAGAAACATTGATTGGTTGCCTTCCACATGTACCTCTACTGGGGATCCATCCTTATTGGGTATGGACCCCAAAATCTAGGCATGTGTCCTGCCTGGGAATTAAACCAGTGACTTGTTGGTGCACAGGATGACACTAGGAAACTGATTTGTTTAACCAAGTCAATAGGCAAATTCTATGAATAATAGTAATATAAGCTAATAAAGGCAATCTTGCTTCTGTCACATTTACTTCTATGAAATAATGCCTATTTTTCACATTTTAAAACACTTTATGGAACAACTTGAATTATTTTTTAAAGGTCACCATTTGCATTTGCTTCTGTAAGCCTCTTTCCTGTTATGTGCGATGAGCATGTGTTTCTGCCAAGTTTTGATTTTTTCTGACAAGCTTGGAAGAACATTTTGCTAATTAAAAGGGCTTACATATTTTTAAATATTCTATCATCCATTCCATTGATCTGAGGCATTTCCTAGTATAATGAACACCTAAATGTTGAGCATAGAGAGGAATAGTTATTTTTCCATTTGAAAAGACTGAATATTACACTATAGTGATAACACCACATATCTGGAGATTCCTTTCTAGTCCAATTTTAATAACTATAGGGAAAACAACTAAAACATCAGAAATAAAAGTAAGAAACAAATCTAAAAGTGATTAAGTATAGAGATTGTGAATTCTTTTAACCTTGAGGAACATTTCTTTTGTTATTCAATACACTCAACACTCATTAGTAGAAACTTTTATACTCAAAATTTTAAAATAATTTGGACAAGAGTTCATCAAAATTAGAATTGTAGTAAATATATAATTTTTATATATTTTTAAAACTTCATTTTTAATAGTTTAAATTCAATGTTATTTTGTACCAGAGGCCCAGTGCATGAAATTTGTGCACAGAGTGGGGCTTCCCTCAGCTCAGCCTGCACCCTCTCCAATTTCGGACCCCATGGGGGATGTCCGACTGTTGGACATTCTTCTTGCAATCTGGGACTGCTGGCTCCTAACTGCTTACCTGCCTGCCTTCCTGATCACCCCTAACTGCCTCTGCCTGCCAGCCTGATCACCCCTAACTGCCCTCCCCTGCTGGCCTGGTTTCCCCCAACTGCCCTCCCCTGCTGGCCTGATCTCACTCCCAACAACCCTCCTCTGCTGGCCAATTTGGTTCTGATTGGTCGGTTTCTATGCCAGTCAGCGTCAGAAGCTCTGCCTCCTAGGCAGCCATTTGCTCCCCACAGCACCTACATTTGGTTCTGATTCGTTGGTGTCTACGCCAGTCAGCATCAAAAGCTCTGCCTCCTAGGCAGCCATTGGTTCTTCACAGCATCTACATTTGGTTCTGATTGGTCACTTCCTATGCCAATCAACATCAAAAGCTCCCCCTCCTAGGCAGCCATTGGTTCTTCACAGCACCCACATTTGGTTCTGATTGGTCGGTTCCTATGCCAGTCAGCGTCAAAAGCTCCACCTCCTAGACAACCATTGGTTCTTCACATCACCCAAATTTGGTTCTGATTGATGGGTTCCTATGCCAGGCAGCATATCCAGGCCTATCTCTGGGCCTGTTCAGAGAGCAGCAGCCCCAGTGGCCGGGAGAGAAAGAAAGGCCTGGCTGCTGGCAAAGCCTGGAAAGAAAGAAGGAGAGAGAGAGACAAGTACTGATCAACAGCTGCCACTAAGGCTGTGGATCAGATCCTGCCTCTCTCTCTGGGTCTCAGCCCCCTGGGATGTCAGTGCTGGGTCACAAGGCAGCAGCAGGGCAGTCAGTGCTGGGTTGCCAGGACAACCCAGTGCTGATGGAAGGTCTTTTGGGTTGGTCAGCCTTTTGTCATGATTGGTTATTACAACGCTGGTCTTTTATATACTAGGATTAGTTTTAGATGTACAGCATAGTGGTCAACAATCATTTACTTTACAAAATGTTCTCCCATATATTTTAGACCCAGCACAGCCAGGTAGGTACCTAAAATTCTTATGTTTTTAATATATATATATATATATATATATATATATATATATATATATATATTTTAATCCTCCTCTGAGGATATTTTCCCATTGATTTCTAGAGAGAATGGAAGGGAGGGATAGAGACAGAGAGAAACATCCAGTGGTTGCCTCCCACATGCACCCAGACCAGGGCCAGCTATCAAGCCTACAACAGAGTTCCATGCCCTTGACCTGCTACCCTTCCGTTCTCAGCTTGGGCCAGTGCTCTCTCCATTGAGCCAACCTGGCCAGGGATAATTCTTATATTTTTAAAAATAGGTTTACTCTATGAACTTCAGTTAAATAAAGTAAATTTTATTTTTAAAAGCCATAATTCAAAATTTTCACTAATCATTATTTGTCTTTATTAGTTAAGATTTTAAGTATCATTTTGCTTCTTTTACCAGGTTTGTATGTATATATGTGCATAATATAGTTGGCAATTTTACCTTCATTGATACAGTTCAGTAAACAAGAAATATATGTGATAACATCTTTTAATATAATGTCTAGTTCAGGGTAATTTTGCAATTTTAAAAACAGCTTAGCTAAGAAGAATGTGAGATAAAAAACATTCTTATGTTATATTTCATTCATGTTATTTATTTCTTATGGAAATTGATCATTTTAATTTCCCAGAAAAACTTAAAAAGCTGAGCTGGTTACATAAAAGCACATCTACATGTTCTTATCAAATTTAAAGTAGGAATTTAAAAAAAACTTTTGGCTCTGTCACTGATCTCCTAGGTCAGTGGTCAGCAAACTCATTAGTCAACAGAGCCAAATATCAACAGTACAATGACTGAAATTTCTTTTGAGAGCCAAATTTTTTAAACTTAACCTATATGGTAGGTACATTGTTATTAACTTAGGGTACTCCTAAGGCTTAGGAAGAACCACACTCAAGGGGCCAAAGACCCGCATTTGGCTCGCGAGCTGCACTTTGCTGACCACAGTCCTAGGTAACCTTAAACAAGCAATATCCTACTAGGGTTAAGGTTAATCACATTTGCCATCTATTTACCTCATAGTTGGATTAGAGAGGGGATTATTGAAAAGTGTTTTTGAAAGCTAGTTAATAAATAGGCATTATAATTTATATGTTATCTGTGATTTGTTGACAAAGTAATAAAACAGATTCATCCATTTTAAGCCATTCAAAAAAAGCATGATTATGGATATAGGCATTAAACAGAATAAAAAATAGTTTTGAGATATAGTCAAGACCTTTGGTGTAATTCTCTCCAACAGCAAGTAACTTTTCTTACTATTTTAAAGAACTTCATTCTAAACTATTCATAGAAAAATAATAATCTGAATTATTTAACATCAATAGAGCTGCCTGCAATATTTGGTCAATACTCTGAGAAATAAAGAGAGAGGACCCAAATAAACAAAATCAGAAACTAAAGAGGTGAAGTGCAACTGACCCCACCAGAAATACACAGGATCATTAAAAAAATACTATGAACAACTATATTCCAATAAGCTGTACACCCTGGCTGAAATGGACATATTCCTAGAAAAATATAATTTTCTGAAACTCAATCAAAGAGAATCAGAAAAATGGAATAGGTCAATAACAACTGACAAAATTGAAGCAGTAATCACAAAATTCCCAGCAAACAAAAGACCTAGTCTGGACAGCTGCACATGGGAGTTTTACTAAACATTCAAAGAACTACCACCTATCCTTCTCAAACTATTCCAAAAAATCCAAGAGGAAGGAACACTTCTAAGTTTTTTTCATGAAGCTAGCATATAATATGCTCATGAATTGGAAGAATTAACATAATTAAAATGTCCATATTACCCAAAGCAATTTACAGTTTCAACATAATCCTTATTAAAATAGCAACACCATATTTCACAGATCAAGAACAAATATTCCAAAAATTTATATGGAATCAAAAGAAAAATAAATCCCAGAGAGCCACAGAAATCTTTAGAAAGAAGAACAAAATTGGAGGGCTCACAATACCACATATCAAACTATACAATGTAGTATACAATGTAGTATACTACATTGTAATCAAAACAGCCTGTTACTGGCACAACAACAGGCATATAGACCAATGGAATAGAGCAGAGACCCCATAAATCAATTCACTCCAATATGGGTGATTAATATTTGACTAAGGAGGCAAGAGCATACAATGGAGTAAAGATAGTCTCTTCAATAAATGGTGTGGGGAAAATTGGACAGGCATGTGCGAAAAAACAAACAAACAAAAACAAACAAATGAAAGTAGACCACCAACTTATACCATACACAAGGATAAACGCAAAATGGATAAAAGACTTAAGTGTATGTTATGAAACCATAAAATACTAGGAGATTTTATTTATTTATTTGCTTGTCTGTTTATATTAAATTTATTTGGGTGATTTTGCTTACTAACAAAAAATCCTAGGGGAAAACATAGGCAATATAATCTCAGACAGCTCATAGCAGTATTTTCACCAATACATCGCTTAAGCAAGAGAAATAAAGGAAACATAAATGGGGCTACTAGTATATCAAACTAAAAAGCTTCTACATAGCAATAGAAACCATTAACAAAATTAAAGAGGAACCCACTGTATGGGAGAACATATTTGCCAATGATATATCTGCTAAGGGATTGATTTCCAAAATATATAAAGAACTTAAACAACTCAACACCAGGAAGACAAACAATCCCATTAAAGAAATGGGCAAAGGACTTGAATAGATACTTCTCCAAAGAGGACATACAGAGGGCCAATAGACATATGGAAAAATGTTCAACATCACTAATTATCAGAGAAATGCAAATTGAAACCACATGATATTGTGCATAGAGAACCCTAAAGACATGGCTACCTGCCAGAATGGTTACTATCAATAATAAATAAACAAGTACTGGCGAAGATGTAAACAAAGGAAACCCGCCTTAACCAGTTTGTCTCAGTGGACAGAGCATCAGCCTGCGAACTGAAAGGTCCCAGGTTCGAATCCGGTCAAGGGCATGTACCTGGGTTGTGGGCACATCCCTGGTGGGAGGTGTGCAGGAGGCAGCTGATCGATGTTTCTCTCTCATCGATGTTTCTAACTCTCTACCTCTCTCCCTTCCTCTCTGTAAAAAAGCAATAAAATATATTTTTAAAAAAGAAAAAAAAAAGCAAGAAAAGGAAACCCTAGTGCACTGTTGGTGGAAATGCAGACCGGTGCAGCTACTGTGGGAAACAGCATAGAGCTTCCTCAAAAAATTAAAAATTGAACTGCCATTTGACCCAGCAATCCAACTTCTGGGAATATGTTCTATAAATCCTGAAACACCAATCAGAAGTAATGTATGCATGCCTATATTCATAGCAGTGTTATTTATAATAGCTAAGATCTGGAAACAGCCTTGGTGCTCATCAGTAGATAAGTGGATAAAGAATAATTTATACAATGGAATACTATGGGGCTGTAAAAAAGAAGGAACTTTTACCCTTTGTGACAGATGGATGGACCTGGAGAGTATATACACTAAATGAAACAAGCCAGTCAGAGAAAGACAAACGTCATATGATCTAGTGAGCAAAATAAATTGAAGAACCAAATAAAACCAGAGGCCTGGATACATGGAACAGATTGACAGAGTTCAGAAGGCAGTGGGGTTAGGGGGACTAGAAGAAAGAAGGTGAAGAGATTAGCCAAAGAACATGTATGCATAACAATAGACACAGACAATGGTGAGGTGATGGCCAAGGCCAGAAGGAAAAGGGGGTGGAGGGTGGTGGAGGTGGGCAATGGGGATCAGGGATATGGGGACATCTGTAATAGTGTCAACAATAAAAATAAAGTTTGAATAGATTATCTATAATTTTAAAGTAATACATTTAAAATGACTAAAATATGTGCAAAATTCCTTTTAAATTCTCTGTGATAAAATTTACTTTTAAAAAAATAACTGCTATTTTGTTAACTTTATATTATTTTAAGTGCTATGAGTGCACAATAAAAGGAAATGGTAAAGCACAAAGTTGATGGAGTTGCTTCTAGAAGGATAAATATAGGTTGCATCAGACAATGGAATAGAAAGTCCAATGGCATGAAGGAAAATAGCATATTCAAAAATATGGAGGAAAATGGAATATTATGCATGGAAATTATGAATTGTTTTTCTCTAAAACTATTCTAGGAAATTTATATTATATTTTATTGTACATGTTAAAATGTGTTTTTCGGTATTATTTTGATTCTTATCCATGTTTTCTATCAATTCTATTTAATTTTTCAGACCCTTCTGATGTTATGGTTTTCACATTTGTCAAGTTGGACATGTGATATTCATTAAATTATATTCAAGTCAAATATTTATACCAGAATTTTGAACATATAAGACTTGGATAGTTTCTACATTAGCAAAATAGCTTCCTTTCCAAAAAATTGTACTCTGAAAATGATTTTGATCTGCTTTTCTTGCCAGTGTTTAACTCACTAATATTTGTGATTTAAACTTTAAAAGTTCCTGGAAATTAAGTCATCAGTAAAGTGAGTGGAATAGAATGATCAACTTTAATATGCAGAAGCCAGACAAAACAAATCTTAAAAGAATCACTCGATTTTGCCTTCTCCATTTACGTTTTTAAAAAACATATCCTTTGGAGTGAATTCTCTCTCATCATAGTTAATCACATACTTTAGATGAATAAAAAGTTCCATTTTAAGAAATTTATATAAAAGAGTAACTTAGTCCAAGCCGGTTGGCTCAGTGGATAAAGCATCGGCCTGTGGACTGAAGGGTCCTGGGTTCAATTTCAGTCAAGGACAGGTACTTTGTTTGCAGGCTCAATTCCCAGCTGGCCGTGGTTGGAGCTTGCATGGGAGACAACCAATCTATGTGTCTCATCAATGTTTTACTCTCTCTGTCTCTCCCCCTCCCGTCCACACTAACTAAAAATCAATAAAAAAAATATCCTCCGGCGAGGATTAACAAAAACAAACAAACAAATAAATAAATGCAAACAACCAAAGGATTTGTATGCATGCATATTAACATAAACAATGGACACAGACACTGGGGCAGTGGGGGCTTGCCTGGGGTAGGAATGGCTGGTGGGGGGGGGGTCAATTGGCAAAAAAGAAGACATATGTAAAACTTTAGACAATAAATAAAATAAAATAAAATAAAAAGACAACACTGAAAAAAAATAGTATCTTAAATTCCAAATTACTGCTCCACTTTGTATATTTGTATATGCAGGGTTAGAATCAATGTTAAAATGAAAGCATATATATATATATTGATTTCAGAAGAGAAGGGAGAGGGAGACAGAGATAAAATCATCAATGATGAGAGAGAATCATTGATTGGCTGTCTCCTACACACCCACTAATGGGGATCGAACTCATAACCTGTGCATTTGCTCCGACCAGGAATCAAGCCATGACATCCTGGTTCATAGGTCTACACTCAACCACTGAGACACGCTGGCTGGGCCATACCATATTGTTTTGATTACTGTAGCTTTTAGTAAGTGTTTCTTTTCTTTATTGATGAAGGTATTACATATGTGTCCTTATCCCCCCATTATCCCCCTCCCCCCTCCCCATGTATGCCCTCACCCTCCTGGTATCTGTCTCCATTGGTCAGGCTTATATGCACGCATACAAGTCCTTTGGTTGATCTCTTCCCCTTACCCCCTCCCTACCTTCCCTCTGAGGTTTGACGGTCTGATTGCTTTTAATAAGTTTGAAACTAGGAATGTGAGTCCTCTGCCTTTGTTCTTAGTTTTAAGATGATTTTGGCTATTTTGAGTCACTAGAGATTCCATATAAATTTTACAATAGACTTTCATTTCTGCAAAATCATTATTGAGATGTTAATTTAAATTGTATTGAATATGTAGATTGCTTTGGGTAGTATTGACATCTTAACAGTATTGTTATTCGATTCATGAGCACAGAATATCTTTCCATGTGTTTCCTAAGATGCATGAAGGGCTTCTTTGTGTGCCAGAGGACATAGGCAGTGTTTTAATTTAATAAACCCAGTATTTTTTAGGACCTTTAAAAATTCCTTTGATTATAAGTTACATTGCTCAGGTA
Source organism: Myotis nattereri (assembly GCF_964212035.1). Taxonomy (NCBI): domain Eukaryota; kingdom Metazoa; phylum Chordata; class Mammalia; order Chiroptera; family Vespertilionidae; genus Myotis; species Myotis nattereri. The sequence continues at coordinate 117,517,071 of NC_138078.1, read as the reverse complement.
AGACCATTCCTGCATAATTTGGCAGAAACTACTAGTTGGTCAAAGCAAAATCACCTCCTTCCTGTCCCACCTATTATAGTGGTGGCCCATAATACTAATAACTGTATATGAGATATGCTAATGATATAGGTAAACTCAAGCATAAAACATTGAACATGTCAGACAAATAACTCTTTCAATAATATAAAAGGTTAATGGGAAAATAACTTGTTCTAGTGCTGACACATATGGTCATAATTCTATAACTGTGTATCACATCTGGTCTTGGAGTGTGAGAACCTATAGGGTACTGTGTTCTCTTCCATTTTGAATTTATTACTGGGGGAAAAAAAGTATAGAATTACTAAATAGGTATTTTCAATACTAAAAATAGGTAAGATTTACTTTATAAGGAACCCAGTGAGAACAGCTTTCTTGATTAAATGAAGTGCTGTATAAATTCTCTGTATCTCCAAAAAACAGCTAAATTGCTAGCCATGCTCTAAATTTGGTTATGTACTTCAGTGGTGTGGAATCACATAAACTCCTGAGTGGATTATTAGATGACTGGATTGAAGTCACTTTATTACAAGGACCATTATACACACTCACACATATACGCACAAATGCACACACTACTTTTCCAACAAAATGACCATGAGGCATCAAAGGTCTCTGATTAGATTATAAAATGTTTCATATGGTGTTAAAGAAAGCTGGTTGTGTGGATTTGAAAATATTATATCAAGTTCTGCAATGTGAAAAATACCATCAATGTACCGGATTTGTTCGATATTTGAGAAGGCCATCTGTTCATAATGACATTCTTATAGGAATTTTATTTACATTTTTTTTGGTCTGTTTTGTCAAGTCACAATGTAAGAATCTAATTAAGCTAAATCAGAGGCCACATTACTCTATCTTTTGACCATTATAAGGGGTATTTTTGGATTTAGAATAGTATTTTTGGCTTTATAAAGGATAAAGATATAAATAAATGGACTACCTCCCAGTGTTTATTTTAAATTCATGGGCTTCTTGTAATTTTTAACACACAAGATATAGCTCGCCCAGTTGTCAGGTGGTGGAACCTATGACTGATTTATTATATTGAACTTTGAAAAAAGTGAAACTGCATCTTTACACCTAAAGTTAACTGATTTTATGCAAAATACTGGCAAGTATGAATTTTGTTGCAAGCAGATTCTATATGACAAATGATAAATGTTGAAACAAAAGATTAACTTTACTTTTGTTTTTACTTTCACTTTTCTGGTTTTGGCCAGGTAAACTACCATATTTCCATTAAATTGAAACCACACTATATCACTAGGTGGGAAATATCCTTTTCTCCATCTTTTATATGGAACTAATGGGGGGGTTTGAAACTGAGGAAATTTCATTGGATGTGGCCTCCTATTAACCCTTCATAAGGTTATGTGTGAGTTTCCTTTCTATCTATCTGACATGGTATAATGTTTTATTTTTATGATTCTAAATTTAGTATCATGTGCAATGGTTAATTAATCTCTCAAATATTAGGCATCATGTCCTAGCCAGTTTGGCTCAGTGCATAGAGCATGGGCCTGTAGACTGAAAGGTCCTGGGTTCATTTCAGGTCAAGGGCACATGCAGGTTGCGGGTTCCATCCCCAGTAAGGGCCGTGCAGGAGGCAGCTGATCAATGATTCTCTTATCATTGATGTTTTTATCTCTATCTCTCCCTCTCCCTTCCTCTCTGAAATCAATAAAAATGTATTTTAAGAAATATTAGGCATCATGTGGGCAGAATCACAATGGTAATAAAAATCAAAGTAAATTACATAAAATGGAAATTATTCTGCTCAAAAGCCCACAAATTACTTCCTCCCAAATGGAAAACATTAACACTCATTCTTTTATAAGGTAACTAGAGGCCCGGTGCACAAAAGTTTGTGCACTCAGGGGGGAGGAGGGGTCCCTCAGCCCAGCCTGTGCCCCCTCACAGTCTGGGACCCCTCAGGAGATAACGACTTGCTGGCTTAGGCCTGCTCCTGGGTGGCAGAGGGCAGGCCCAATCCCTAGGTGCAGCCCCTGATCGGGCTCAGAGCAGGGCCTATTGGGGAGTTGGGGCGCCACTCCCTGTCATGCACAGAGCAGGGCGGAACGGGAGGTTGCGATGCCACCCTCAGTCACGCTCAGGGTAGGGCCCATTGGGGGGTTGGGGCACCGCCCCCTGTCACACTCAAGGCAGGGTCGATGGGGAGGTTGCGGCGCCACCCCCTGTTACGAACAGAGCAGGGCCGATCAGGGGGTTGGGGCGCTGCCCCCTGTCATGCACAGAGCAGGGCCCATCAGGGGTGTTGGGGTTCCGTACCCTGTCACGCACAGAGCAGGGCCCATCAGGGGGTTGAGGAGCTCCCCCGTGTCACTCACAGAGTAGGGCCTATAGGGGAGTTGGGGCACTGTCCCCTGTCACACACAGAGTAGGGCGGATTAGGGGGTTGGGGCGCCGCCACTGACACACTCAGGGCAGGGCCGATGGGGAGGTTATGGCTCTACCCCATCACACACAGAGCAGGGTCCGTGGGGTGGGGGTTGGGGCTCCACCTCTATCACCCACAGAGCAGGGCTGATCAGGGGGTTGGGGCACCGCCACTGTCACACTCAGGGCAGGGCAAATGGGGAGGTTATGGCTCTACCCCGTCACACACAGAGCAGGGCCGATCAGAGGGTTGGGGCGCTACCCCCTGTCACACACACAGCAGGGCCAATCAGGGGGTTGGGGCACCACACCCTGTCACACACAGAGTTGCAGGGTGATCAGGGGGTTGGGGAGCTCCCCCCTATCAGTCACAGAGCAGGGCTGATCGGGGGGTTGGGGCGCCTTCCCCTGTCACGAACAGAGCAGGGCAGATAGAGAGGGTGTGGCCCCGCCCCCTGTCACACACAGAGCCACAGGGTGATCAGGGGGTTTGGGCGCTGCCCCCTGTCACACTGATCCCGGTGCTGGGAGGCATATTACCCTTTTACTATATAGGATAGAGGCCTGGTGCATGGGTGGGTGCCGGCTGGTTAGCCCTGAAGGGTGTCCTGGATCAGGGTGGAGGTCCCCACTGGGGTGCCTGGCCAGTCTGGGTGAGGGGCTGAGGGCTGTTTTCAGGCTGGCGGGTAACTGAAGCTCCCAACTGCTCCTTTTTTTCTTTCCTTTTTTTTTTTATTCTGGGCCAGCTTTAGCTCTGAGGCTCCAGCTCTTAGGCCTCCGCTGCTGAAAGCAGGTTTCTGGCCTTTGTTTACCTTCTGTATTTGAAACAATGTTGCGATCCTGCTGGCTGAAGCCCGGCGACTAAAGCAGGTTTCTGGGGTTTTGTTTAGCTTCTATATTTGTAACATAGTTGCTTAGAGTTGCAGCTCAGAGGCCTGCAGTGGCAGGCGGGGAACGTTGGAGTCATCCGTCACTGAAGCAAGCAAGCCTCATGTTAGTTTCAAGCTGCCTGGCTGCCGGCCGCCATCTTGGCTGGCAGTTAATTTGCATATTGCCCTGATTAGCCAATGGGAAGGGTAGCAGTCATACGCTGATTACCATGTTTCTCTTTTATTAGATAGGATACTAACAAATCCCCAGCCTTATGTACATGGAAGGTGATTTTCTGTAGATTACATTTATTTCACCAGAGGATATTTAAAGTCACCAAAGCATGGAATCTCAGAGTTGAAAGACAGCAGACTGGTCTTCTATTCAAACATGTTACCCAATTAAAAAAAAAATTCTTTTACAGGTTAACTTCCAAAACATCTTAGTAAGGAGTTTGGTGTACTTTCTCTCCTTTTAAAAATGAATATATGTATAAAACATATGAAACAAGCTATTTTAGAACTCTGATAATTAACTAAAGCCATAGAATAAACTGATCGTGATCTATCCAAGACATACTCCTGAGTCTCAGTAAGATAACAATATCTGACATTTTAATTTGTGTCTATTCCTTTCATGCCTGCCTCACATGTTTAGCAGTGCAGTAGCCAAAAGCTGCAGACTATGGAGAGATGTGACCTCATTGGAGTCCTTTTAAAGGCACTATTCCTAGAGCACAATAAATATTTTATCCAAACTTATTGGTCTCTGGGAAGTCAATAAAAGTATGATTACTGTTTTATTTGACTGTTATTTAAACTATAGCAAACTCTGAGAGCATCTCAGCTGCCTGACTGTGATTTCAGATGTGGCAAGGTAGAGTCTGGTCAAGAATGTAAATGGATATACTGGAAAACTACATGATAATAGAGAACTTTGGAAGGCTCTGACACATTTATGGCAATCTAATAGTATTCACTCCTGCAGAAGACTGTGCACATGCCCAGTAAATACCTATGAAGGGCATGGGTCCCAATTCCACACCTCTGGATTATCTTAATATCCTGTGCAAGCAGGAAGCAAAAATCTAAAGTTTTCTTAAAAGTTTGAAAATGCTCTTATTCACATATGTCCCCTTAGGAAAAGGTGGAGAAATAAAGGAATGCTATTAATGAGATCTTCTGATGAACCCTTGCCTAACTACTAAATTATACTGACACAAGTGTGATTCTTAGGAAGTCCAGCCTTAGAAATAAAACAAGAACTTAACAACAATAAAAACACCAGGAAGAGTACTCAGGGGCTACACACTGCCAGGAATACAGAATCTACTTTATTAGTCCAAATTAATAACCAGCAACAAGAAAGTAAAAAAATAGAAGAAATTAGCAATAACAACAAATTCTGTGTGGATAGAAAAAAATGTGATAGCCAACTTACAACAATGTATCTTCTAAAGTAGTGGTTCTCAACCTTCTGGCCCTTTAAATACAGTTCCTCATGTTGTGACCCAACCATAAAATTATTTTTGTTGCTACTTCATAACTGTAATGTTTCTACTGTTATGAATCCTAATGTAAATATCTGATATGCAGGATGGTCTTAGGCGACCCCTGTGAAAGGGTTGTTCGACCGTGAAAGGGGTCGCGACCCACAGGTTGAGAACCGCTCTTCTAAAGTATCTCATTTTCAATCAATAATTAAAAGAAATTTAAAGTGATGGGATGGTTTGTTACATACAAAAGGAATAAAGGTAGTCAACCAAAAAGTCCCAGAGAGACCCAGATTTGGGAATGAGTAAAAACAATACTTTAGTGGCTATTACAAATGTTTTCAGAGAACTAAAGGAAACCATGTCTAAAAAATTTAAGGAAAGTATGGGGACAAAGTATTATGAAATAGATAATCTATAAAACCAGAGATTATAAATACAAAATTAAAAGAGAAATTCTGGAGTTGAAATATAACATTCACTAGAGGGGGTAAATAAGAGGTATGAGCTGGCAGAAAAAGGAGGAAATATCAAACTGGAAAATTGGCCAATAAAGATTATGTAGTCTGAAGATCGAGGGGATAAAAAGAATTAAGAGAAAGGAAGAGAGTCTCAGAAACCTATAGGATATTATCAAGCACATTGAAGTACAAGGGAGACCCAGAAGTCAAAATAAATTGAACATGATAGAAAAAAAATACTTGAAAAAAATAATGTATGAAAATGTCTCTAATCCTATATAACAAAAGGCGAATATGCAAATTGATCAAACAGCAGAACTACCAGTTGCTATGATATTCTCTGACCACCAGGGGCAGATGCTCAATGCAGGAGTGGCCAGTGACCACACAGGGAACACTGTTCAGCCAGAAGCCGGGCACACGGCTGGTGAATGTAGCACCAGTGGCAGGAGCCTCTCCCACCTCTGCAGCAGTACTAAGGACCTCTTGGTGGACATCTCCTAAGGGGTCCGAGACTGCAAGAGGGTGCAGGTTGGGCTGAGGGACCACCCAACCCGTGCATGAATGTCATGCACCAGGCCTCTAGTTTTTTATAAAATTATTATTTCACAAGCTTAAAAATCCATAGAAAAAACTCAGGGATCCACATCACAATTAAATTAATAAAAGTCATAGGCAAAGAGAAAATCTATAAAGTGGCAAGAAAAAAGATATTGTGTAAAAAAAGGAAGGGGATCCTTTAATAAGATTAATAGGCAACTTATTAGAAAACCTAAAGGAAAAAGGACGGTAAGAGAACATTCAAAGTATTTAAGGAAAAAACTGTTAGACAAGAATTTTATATCCTGCTAAATAATACTTCAAAGATGAAGGAGAAACTAAGACAGTTCCAGGTAAACAAACGCTGAGAGAATTTGTGACTAGCCAAGCTGCCTTATGAGAAATGCTGAAGTGAATTATTCAGGCTGTAATGAACAGACACTAAGCCAGTGATGGCGAACCTATGACATGTGTGTCAGAGGTGACACGCGAACTCATTTTTTTGGTTGATTTTTCTTTGTTAAATGGCATTTAAATATATAAAATAAATGTCAAAAATATGTCTTTGTTTTACTATGGTTGCAAATATCAAAAAATTTCTATATGTGACACAGCACCAGAGTTAAGTTAGGGTTTTTCAAAATGCTGACACGCCGAGCTCAAAAGGTTCACCATCACCGCACTAAGCAGTAACTCAGATCCATATGAAGAAATAAAGTGAACTAGTATAGGTAACTACAAGGTAAATATAAAAGATACCATACAGGTATGTTTTGTGTATAACACCTTTTATTCTCTAATCTGTCTTGAAAAACAATTTTATAAATAATGATAAAATGCATATATATATTAGAGGCCTGGTGCACGAATACTTGTGCATGGGGGAGGGGGTTCCCTCAGCCCAGCCTTCCCTCCCCCACCCCCGCCACAGTCCAGGAGCCCTCACAGGATGTCCTACTGATGGCTTAGGCCAGGGGTGGGCAAACTTTTTGACTCGCGGGCCACAATGGGTTCTTAAACTGGACCGGAGGGCCGGAACAAAAGCATGGATGGAGTGTTTGTGTGAAGTAATATAAATTCAAAGTAAACATCATTACATAAAAGGGTACGGTCTTTTTTTTTTTTTAGTTTTATTCATTTCAAACGGTCCGTGGGCCATAGTTTGCCCATGGCTGGCTTAGGCCCTGCTCCTCTGCAACCGGCCAATCAGGTATATAGATACTTTCCAGAGGCAGCACAGACTCCTTCCTTATTTCTTTCCTCTGTGGTTGGAGAACAGGGGATTAAAAGGTGGAGACAGAACTGTGGCCTGGCCTGGGCTTTTGTAGGCAGTGGAAAGAGGGAGAGGGCTGGGGAAAGTTTACACACATTTCCTTTGATTGTCCACCCTTCCTCCGGGCCCCTTCCTCCGTTTTTTCCTTTCTCGTGGTGGACGCTCTGGCCTCAGACCAACCAGAGCCCAAGATGGTGGTGTTCAGCCCCCTCACTTCTTAGTTGAATGTACAGCCACCTCACATTTCAAGCGGGGCTGTTTTCAAGTGACTAAAGCACTGGGAATCCACAGTTCCCAGCCTTTCCCCTCTAGGTTTTCTCCTTGGGTGGGTCGCAAATTTCACCGAGACACTGAAGCAGCTCTGTGCTGGGGAGGTGGGGATGAATGCATGCAGGCAGCACCACGTCCCATGTCAGGGACACAGGCAGGCAGTGTCACGTCCCAGGTCAGGGACACAGGCAGACAGCATCATGTCCCTGGCCAGGGATGCAGGCAGGCAGCTTCGCCTCAGCACCGGCCTGGACATTAGTGCTGGGCAGGCATGGGCATGTTTCCGCTGGGGGTGGAAGTCCCTGCCCCCATCCCTGCCCCCCAGCTCCTGTGCTTCCGCAACCCGTTCACTGGTTGTGACTAGGACACCATAACGGACAAATTAGCATATTACCTCTTTATTATATAGGATATAATTTTTACTATAATAAAAGTACAGAAGAAGGAGGAAATGAAAATCAGAGGAATTAAAGTGTAAACTAGAAATTAACTATTTAACACAAAGTACTCAAGAATATAAGAATAGAAGGAAAAAATGATGTGAGACATAAAAAACAGAAATTGGCAAAGACAAATCCTACCTTACCAGTAATTACATTAAATGTAAATTGAATATTCACTCCTATTAAAAAGTAGGTATTGATAAAATATATGAACAAAAATAATCCAACTATATGAGAAGAGAAGGAAATACAGACTTATAAAATACATATGTTGAAAGAAAAATAATAAAAAGATATATGTTCTTTAGGCTTTAACCACTGGGGTGGCTAAGCTAATACCAAAGTAAATTTTATAATAATTTTTTTAGCAGAAAATGAAGGACATTATATAATGATAAGAGACTCAATCCACTGAGAAAATATAATGCTAGGGACCATGCTAATTAACTAGTTCAAGACACTTTACTGATTTATGAGACAAGAATGTTTCTGAATGTAGGTGGTAGATACGGCTCATTCTTAAACTGTGATATACTTATTTCAAATCTCATTGTGGAACTTTATTTTTTTCTTTTTTAATGTTATATTGATGTTCTATTGCAAAGTATCAACAGTGGATAAAGGGGTAAAGGGAAATATTTTAGAATTTTGTTTCCTCACCAGAGTATATGCTTATTGATTTCAACAAGATGAGAAGGGAGAGAAAGAGAGAGAGAGACATCAACGTGAGAGAGAATATCAATCAGCTGCCCTCTGCCCGTGCCCTGACTAGGGGTTGAACCCGCAATTGGTATATTGGGTGATGATCCAACTAACCAAGCCACACCGGCCAGGGCATAGAATCTTGATCTAGCATTTTACCTATCATTTTTATCTTTACATCAACATATATACTTCATGTATCTCTGATCAGTGTGTATACATTAACTACAAAAATTAATTTATTAAAGGGTAAAGAATAAAGTGCTGCAGTATGCTCTTAAAAAATTCATCTACATTGATATCAGTGAGTGTGTTGCTCAACCCATTACAAGTCCTTACATCTTTACTGTCATTCAACCTTTATTTCTCCATTTTGGCCACACCATAAAATGATCACCTATCCAAATTTGCTCAAAACTCAGTAGCTTTCTGAGATTCAGGACTTTCTGATATAAAACTGCGGCAGCCTTGGGAAAACAAATGGTCACGCCATAAATTTATGATGAATGTATATTTCTTAAGTATAAATTCAAAAATCCAGAAGTCTATTAGTCCCTTGAAATTAAAAAGTACATGTAGAGAACTGGTTGATATCTGTATTATCTTTCTAAATTTAGTTTGAAATTAAGTGCACCAAAGGCCATTCTGTATTTGGATAGGAAATAATATATAATTTCTTCCTTGGTGGACTTTCTAAAGGATACTTCGAAACTAATTATGTTTAGTGAATCTCAGAGAGTGACTGACTAAAAAGGAACTGATTTAAACTGATTTAATCAACAATCCCCTAGTTGGTACTTTGTAAAAATAGTTAAATCTCGAAGAAGTCAACCTTAAGAGCAAGAAGGGGGCATAAAACTAGTTCATGATCAAAAAAATGGGAGATACGAAGCTTCCTTTGAAGTTTGATTCTGATGTTAACTAATCCTCATCTACCCAACATACTTTCCATGCATATTACTGTGAAAAAAAATATATTTAAAATACAGCTCAGGGAAATTGGGCATTCTTCTTCCCCAAATACACTAAAAAAACTGTATTGATTTATAGCTCAATTATTCTAAAGCTTGCTACAATTTTAAGTTAGAACACATTCTGCATGCACTATGTCTGATTCTCTCTAGTCTGTACCTCTACCCTATATTTAATCATCCCAAAGAACCCTAAGACCACAAGAGAGATATCAAAATTGAATATAGAAAAGAGAAATATGTTTCTCAAAGTAACAATTTCTTGTTTTTATTCTTTCAGAACTTTCTAATCAAGTCATGTTCACCTCTTTGTAACTGGAGAGGTTTCTGTGGAATTTGAGAAATACCTTCAGGACATTTCCTATTTATTTATTTATTTATTTATTTATTTATTTATTTATTTATTTATTGTTTTCCAGTATACCGTCTTTCCCAACATCATATGACTAAACTTTATATTCTAATTCATTACTTTGTTCTCATTCATTCTTTCATTATAACAAGTTAACAATAAAACTATGCTTTTCCATTTCATTTTTTGTTTGCCCCAAAAGGATAAAACTGGTCTGGGGTTTTTAAAATATATTTTATTATTGATTTTAGAGAGGAAGGGAGAGAGAGATAGAAACATCAATGATGAGAGAGAATCATTGATTGGCTTCCTCCTGCACACCCCACACTGGGGATCAAGCCACAACCCAGGCATGTGCCCTGACTGGGAATCAAACCGTGACCCCCTCATTCATAGGTCGATGCTCAACCACTAAGTCATGCCAGCCAGGCAAGAATAGTCTGTTTTTAATATTCTTTGCCATAATATGTTAAAAACTGATTTGTTAAAGCTTTCTTTTTCTATCTATGATCTTTGCCTATGCTCTGAAACACGATCATTATTACTAAAGAATAGCTAGAAATTTCATTGCACTTTCAGTACAGGAAGGTGGTTAAAAGTCAAGTATTACTCAGAACAGTCTTCAAGGCAGCAATTTTGCCTGATTAAAAATCTAGGCTTTCCATCCTTGTATGTGAGCAATTATGAATCATAGCTTCTTTTCATTTGCTCAAAACTATTTGAAAACATATGTTTAATTGATAGTTTTCATGAATATATTTGTTCATGATTGGATTCTTGTTTGATGAAATCATTTTAGTTATACATTGACTAAACCATAAACATTTGAAGTATTTTTATATACTAAGAATTGAATATTTTCAACAAAATTATTTTTGAAAGTTAAACTTTCCATTTATTGCATGCTTTACTATCTGAGGAAGTTCTCAGTAAGTTTCAAATAAACATTTTCAGCATAAAAGAATGTATTAATGCATTTTTTTATTAATACCCATGACTATGGAGTAAACTTCCATTTCTTATCAATTCACTTTTTTCTGTAGAAAGATGGCATATTTAATTTTAACATTAATATCTCAAATAGGTAATGAAAAATTATACAATTCATTTATCTGTCATATCTTAAAGTTTACAATCATTAAAATATTTAACAAATTATTTTTGAAAATGCAAATTTAATCACTACTATAATGTAAATTAGATTATATATATTAAAAATGATAAATGAAATAAAGGTAGATATGTGAAAAGATAAATGTAGTACTAACTCCTCCAAGATATAACTTTTCAGATTGGCTTCCTTCACTTAGTAATATGCATTTAAGTTTCCTCTATGTCTTTTCATGGCTTGATAATTCATTCCTTTTTAGCACTGAATAATATTATATTGTCTGGATATACTACAGTTTATTTATCCATTTACCTACTGAAGAATATCTTGGCTGCTTCCAAGTTTTGGCAATTATAAATAAAGCTGCTACAAACATCAGTGTGCAGGCTTCTGCATAGACATAAGTTTTCAACTCCTTTGGGTATATGCCAAGGAGTGTGATTGCTGCATCAGATAATAAAAAAGTATGTTTATTAGAAAAAAAAAACCTGCCAAACAGTCTAAAAAGTAGCTGCACTATTTTGCATCCCCACCAGCAATGAATTAAGAGTTCCTATTGCTCCATTCCCTCAATAGCACTTGATTTAGGAGTTCTACATTTTGGCTATTTTAATTGGTGTATGGTGGTATCTCATTGTTGTTTTAATTTGCATTTCACTGTTGACATATGATGTGGATCATCTTTTAATTTGTTTATTTGCCATCTGTATAACTTCTTTGGTGAGTTAAGATCCTTGGCCTTTTCTGAATAGGGTTATTTTTATTGTTGAATTTTTAATAATCATTTAAGTATTTTAGATAGCAATCCTTCATCATATATGTCTTTTGGAAATAAATTTGTTCTATTTTTAATACGTCCTACCTGTGTGTTACTTAAACATTTTTCAGAATTTCATTTTTATTAATCTCTATTGTTCTTTTTTATTTTTTTAATTGTTTTATTGCTTAAAGTATTACAAAGGGTATTACATATGTGTCTTTTTTTCCCCCCGCCCTTGACAATCCCCTGGCCTCCCCTAACCCCCAGTGTCTTATGTCCATTGGTTATGCTTGTATGCATGCATACAAGTACTTCGGTTGATCTCTTACCTCCCTCCCTCCTGCCCCCCAACCCTCCCTGGCCTTCCCACTGCAGTTTGATAATCAGTTTGAGGCAGCTCTGCCTCTGTATCTATTATTGTTCATAAGTTTATAATGGTCTTTATTATCCATGAATGAGTGAGATCATGTGGTATTTTTCCTTCATTGACTGGCTTATTTCACTTAGCATAATGCTCTCCAGTTCTATTGTTCTTGAGTTTATTCTCTTGTATAGCTCTTTCTGTAGTTTTCTAGGCACTACATGATGTATACATGACTTATCATAGTCTCTGATGTGCTCATTTTACCTGTTTTGTATAAAGTGCAGAAACCTTAACTTCTTTTACTTTTATTTATTTTTTATTAGTGGCCCAGTGCACAGATTTGTGAACATTGAAAGGAAATTAATTAGAAGAAAGATTTGTGCAGTAATTACATTACTGCAAAAAATTACATGTCAAAATAGTATATATACGTAATATAGTATTATAAAATTAAAACACATGTGTGATTAGCACCAGGGAGAGCTTTACATGTATTGTGCATGCGCGAGTCAATGTTTATTTATTTTTTATTTTTTTAAAATATATTTTATTGCCAAAACCAGTTTGGCTCAGTGGATAGAGTGTCGGCCTGCAGACTTAAGGGTCCCAGGTTCAATTCTGGTCAAGGGCATGTACCTGGGTTGCGGGCACATCCCCAGTGGGAGATGTGCAGGAGGCAGCAGATCAATGTTTCTCTCTCATTGATGTTTCTAACTCTCTATCTCTCTCCCTTCCTCTCTGTAAAAAATCAATAAAATATATTTAAAGATATATATATATATATATATATATATATATATATATATATATAATTGATTTTTTTACAGAGAGGAAGGGAGAGGGATAGAGAGTTAGAAACATCGATCAGCTGCCTCCTGCATGCCCCTGACTGGGGATGTGCCCGCAACCAAGGTACATGCCCTTGACCAGAATCGAACCTGCGACCCTTTAGTCTGCAGACCGACGCTCTATCCACTAAGCCAAACCAGTTAGGGCTCAATGTTTATTTTTAAATTGCCAGTGTGTGTCATATGTACCTGCTGGTCAGACAGTTGATGAATAAATCATGATGCAGTTCATGACGAATATCAACAAAAACAACCAAATTCATGATTGACAATGACAGATTGAAACACATGCATGCAGCTGGCACCAGTGAGAGCTTTACATGCATTGCACCTGCTCAAGTCAAAGTTTATTTTTAAATTGCCAGTGTGCATCATATGTGTCGGTTGGACAATCAGACATACATAAGTACATACGGTTGGTCACTTAGCCTTTTATATATAGACTAGAGGCCCAGTGCGCAAAAATTTGTGCACTCAGGGGGGGAGGGGAGTCCTTTAGCCTGGCCTGTGCCCTCTCACAGTCTGGGACCCCTCAGGGGATGAGCACCTGCTGGCTTAGGCCCGCTCACCAGGGGATTGGGCCTAAGATGGTAATCAGACATCCCTCTGGCAGCCCGGCAGCCCTCGGAGGATGTCCACTTGCCAGCGGGAAGCAGGCCTAAACTGCAGTCAGACATCCTTAGCGCTGCTGAGGAAGCAGAAGAGGTTCCCACCACCACCGCTGTACTGGCAGCCATTAGCCTGGCTTGTGGCTGAGCAGAGCTCCTCCCATGTGAGAGCACCCTGACCACCAGAGGGCAGCTCCTACATTGAGCATCTGCCCCCTGGTGGTCAGTGTGTGTCATAGTGACCAGTCATTTTCAGTCCTTCTGCTGTTAGGGTCAGTTTGCATATTACCCTTTTACTATATAGGATAGAGCCCTGGTGCATGGATGGGGGCTGGCTGGTTTGCCCTGAAGGGTGTCCCAGATCAGGATGGGGGTCCTGCTTGGGTGCCTGGCCAGCCTGGATGAGGGGATGATGGCTGTTTGCAGCTGGTCACACCTCCTTCAGGGTGGATTCCCCACTGGGGTGCCTGGCCAGTCTGGGTGAGGGGCTGAGGGCCGTTTTCAGGCTGGCCTGCGACTGAAGCTCCCAGCCTCTCCTTTTTTTCTTTTTCTTTTTATTCTGGAATTTATCTACCTTCTATGGCTGTCACTGGAAGTAAGAGCTGGCTTTAGCTCTGAGGCTCGACTCCAGCTCTGAGACCTCAGCTGCTGAAGGCAGGTATCTGGGTTTGTTTGGGTTCTATAATTGAAACTCTGTTGCAGCTCCAGCTCTGAGGATCAGCTGGCTGAAAGCAGGTTTCTGGGGTTTCTCTAGTTTCTATAATTGCAACATTGTTTCTTAGAGTGCAGCTCAGAGGCCGGCAGCGGCAGGCAGGGAACATTAGCTTCCTCCATCACTGGAGCAAGCAAGTCTCCTGTTCGCTTCAGCTGCCTGGCTGCTGGCCGCCATCTTGGTTGGCAGTTAATTTGCATATCACCCTGATGAGCCAATGGGAAGGGTAGCGAAGTTATGGTTAATTACCATGTTTCTCTATTATTAGATAGGACTAGAGGCTCGGTGCATGAAATTCATTCAGTGGGTGGGTGTCCCCCAGCCCAGATTGCACCCTCTCCAATCTGGGACCCCTCAAGGGATGTCTCACTGCCCGTTTAGGCCAGATCCCAGTGGGCCTGAGCGGGCAGTCAGACATCCCTCTCACAATCTGGGACTTCTGGCTCCCAACCGCTTGCCTGCCTGCCTGCCTGATTGCCCCTAACCTCTTCTGCCTGCCAACCTGATCACCCCCTAACCACTCCCCTGCCAGCCTGATCGACGCCTACCTTCCCTCCCCTGCCAGCTGATTGCCCCTAACTGTCTTTCCCTGCTGGCCTGGTTCCCCCAAATTGCCCTCCCCTGAAGGCCTGGTCCCCTCCAAAATGCGCTCTCCTGCTGGCCTGGTCACCCCTAACTGTCCTCCCCTGCTGTCCTGATCACCCACAACTGCTGTCCGCTGCTGGCCATCTTGTGTCCGAATGGGGGTGGCCATCTTTGACCACATGGGGGCAGCCATCTTGTGGGTTGGAGTGATGGTCAATTTGCATATTATCCCTTTATTAGATAGGATTATAATTTTTTTACATATATATTTCACATTCATTTACAATTACATCAGACAGGGTCTCAACATTTTCATCAACTGTCAAACATAATATGTACTAGCAGACATATTTCTGTATATCATATCCTTTCTTCTTCCCAGATATGTCAAAATTCCTTTCATTTCCTTTTTTAAAAATTTAAATTCTTTACTGTTTAAAGTATTACATGAGTCTTCCTTTTCCCCCATTGACCTCTCCCCAGTCACCCACATCCCCCAGTACAAGCCCTCATCCCTCTACTGTCTGTCTCCATTGGTTATGCTCATATGCATACATACAAGGCCTTTGATTGATCCCTTACCCCCTCACCCCCCACCTTCCCTCATAGGTTGGAGAGTATGTTCGATACTTCTATGTCTCTGGTTCTATTTTTGTTCATCAGTTTATGTTGTTCATTATATTCCACAAATGAGTAAGATCATGTGATATGTATCTTTCTCTGACTGGCTTATTTTGCTTAGCAAAATGCTTTCCAGCTCCACGCATGCTGTTGAAATGATAAGAATTCCTTCCTTTTTACAGCAGTATAGTATTCCACTGTGTAGATGTACCACAGATTTTTAATCCACTCATCTGCTCATGGGAATTTAGGCTGCTTCCAAATCTTAGCTATTGTAAATTGTGCTGCTATGAACATAGGGGTGCATATATCCTTTCTGATCGGTGTCTCTGTTTTCTTGGGATATATTCCTAGAAGTGGGATTACTGGGTCAAATGGAAGTTCCATTTTTAATTTTTTGAGGAACTCCATACTATTTTCCACAGTGGATGCACCAGTGTGCATTCCCACAGCAGTGCAAGAGGGTTCCTTTTCCTCCACATCCTCGCCAGCACTTGTCGTTTGTTAGTTGTCGATGATAGCCATTCTGACAGGTGTGAGATGGTACCTCATTGTTGTTTTGATTTATATCTCTCAGATGATTAGTGACTTTGAGCATGTTTTCATATGTCTCTTGGCCTTCTGTATGTCTTCTTTTGAAAAGGTCTATTTAGGTCCTTTGCCCATTTTTGAATGGATTACTTATTTTCCTTTTGTTAAGTTGTATGAGTTCCCTATAAATTTTGGAGACCTGTACTCAGAAAATTACAGTATACCTAAAAAAGAGATATTGGAAGACATAAAAAAATGGCAGAATATACCGTGTTCATGGATTGGTAGAATCAACATCATTAAAATGTCCATACCACCCAAAGCAATCTGTAGATTCAATCCAATCCCCACTAAAATACCAAGGGCATATTTCAAAATCCTAGAAGATACTCTCCAAGAATTCATCTGGATTAAAAAAAAAAAAAAGACCCTGAATAGCTACAGCAATTTTGAGAAAGAAGAACAATGTTGGAGGGATCACAATACAAGATATCAAGCTATATTACAAAGCCACTATTCTAAAAAATACTTGATACTGACATAAGAACAGACATATAGGCCAATGGAACAGAACAGAGAACCCAGAGATCAACTCAAGCCAGTATGCTCAATGAATATTTTACAAAAGTGGCAAGCGCATACAATGGAGTCAAGACAGTCTCTTCAATAAATTGTATTGGGAAAACTGGACAGATACTTGCAAAAAAATAAAACTAGATTACCAACTTATACCATACACAAAAATAAACTCAAAATGGATAAAGGACTTAAGCATAAGATGTAAAACCATAAAAATCTTAGAAGAAGCCATAGGCAGCAAAATAGCAGACATTTGTTGTAGCAACATCTTTACCGATACATCTCCTAGGGCAATGGAAACTAAGGAGGAAATAAACAAATGGGACTACATCAAAATAAAAAGCTTCTACACAGCAAAGGAAGCCATCCACAAAACAATAAGAAAGCCCACTGCATGGGAGAACATATTTGCCAATGTTATCTCCAAGGATTTAATCTCCTTTTTCTTTATAAAATTTTATGTTGCTAGTCTTTTAAATTAAATAGAGTAATACACTCTTAATTTTTCTTTCTCTGAAAATATCTTGATTTCCCTTTCATTCCTTCATTATATTTTCATTAGATATAGGATTCTGGATTGATGGGCTTTCTTTCTTTTAGCACTTGTAAAAGCATGTGCCACATCTTTCTAATGTTCTTAATTTATCAGAAATCCACTGTCATTTGAATTGCTTTTCTCTTATGAGTAAGGCATTGTTTTCACAAACTAATTTCAATTTTTTTTTGTCTTTAGTCCTCAGAAATTTTACTATTATGTATCTTGGTAAGCATTTTATCAGTTTTTCCTTTTCAGTGTTCTAGAATCTATAGATTTATGATGCTTGCCAAACATGGGAAGTTTTCAGCCATTATTTCTTCAATTACTTTTTTCAGACCTAATATTTTTCTTCTTCTTCTTCTTCTTTTTTTTTTTTTATAAAATCCCACTGACACCACTGTTATATATATTTTTTATAATACCACAGTTCCCTTACTTTCTGTTAATTCTTTTCTGGTTTCTTTTGCCTCAATCATTTAGATTGGGCAATTTCTATTCTTTCACCTACTAAATTACTGATCAATTCCTCTATTCCTTCCATTCTGTTGTTGAGTCCATCTTTTGATTTTCTTATTTTGCTCATTCTTTCCATCCTAAATTTCTATTTTTTAAAAAATATCTCTTTGTTGAGATATTTCTTTGTTGAGACTTCTACTTCTTTCCTAAGACTCTTTTCCCCATTTGTTTTATACCTCTTCATAATTGCTCATTGAAGCATGATTATTATGGCTGCTTATAACCTTTATCACATACTAGTAATTCCAAGATTTTTTCCAATGGTGTTTATATCTCTTGATTGCCTTTTCTTATTCAGTTTGTGATCTTCCTGGTTCTTGCTATGAAGGGTGATTTTTCTATAGAAACCTGGACATTTAGGGTATTATGATATAAGATTCTGAATCTTTAAGTACCTTCCGCTGGTACTGCTCCAGATAAGATGTGGGATGACTTACTAGTATTATTGTCAGTTTGTGGAGAATCCACCTTATTAATGTCAAGCAGAGGTAAAATTTCCGGTTGTACGCTTGGCTGCTGTTGACACCAGAGAGGAGAGACCTCCTTATTGTTGTACAGGAGTGGAAGTACTGACTTGTGAATAGGCCCCCACAGAAACTTTCTTGGCTAGGAAGTGAAGCAGTGCATCATTTATGTTCCCCATGTGGCGTCTAATTATATTATAAGGGGAAATAATGAAAGTCCTAATACTCCTTTAGGCCTCTTCTAACACCATCCTAGTGGAGAGAAAGTTGGATGAGGTAGAAACCACAGAGAAAAGATGAAGGCCCTTGCAGAGGAGCCTTGCAGAGGAGCCATGCAAAGGGATAAAGAGCTAGGAAATCTGGATAGGAAGCTTGGGGCCAAGGGCAGCAGCTGCAGAGAAGGCTCTTGAATCATCAACTAGGACAGGTGTGAAGAAGCCATAGATCCAATCCAGTGATTCTCAACCTTGGCTGCACATTAGAATCACCTGGGAATCTTTTTAAAATCCTGATTTCTGAGTCTCATCCTCCGGAGATTCTGTTTCTTTGTTACTAATGTTGTGGCCTTACCCCATAACAATGAAACAGAATTTCTGGAGGATGAGGCCCAGAAATCAGGATTTTTAAAAGATTCCCAGGTGATTCTAATGTGCAGCCAAGGTTGAGAACCACTGATCTAAAGGGTTGTTAAATAAATAACTTTAATTTCCATGGCTGAAAGTCTTTTTTAAAAAAAGGTTTATTAGGCAATCACTAGCAAAATAAGTAGAGAAGTCTTTTGGCATTCAATATAAACTACCAACAGTGAAGCTAGTTAAGAAAGAAAATATGGGAGAACCAAGATGGTGGCATAGGTAAACACCTGTACTTGCTGCCTCTCACAACCACATCAAAACTACAACTAAAAGACAGAACAACTATCATCCAGAACCACGGGAAAGCTGGCTGAGTGGAAGTACTACAACTAGGAGGAAAGAAAAAAGCACATTGAGACTGGTAGGAGGTGTGGAGGTGTGGAGGCACATGTGAAACCGGCTGGCAACTGGGTGCGCTGTTGTTGTTTTTTAATCAGGAGGGAGATACAAGCTCCTGATTGCTCTGAGTTCTGGGTGAGACTCTGGGGGCCCAGACTCATATGGGGAGAAACTGCACTAAAGCAAAAATAAAAAAGAATTCCAAAATATGAAGATAGTGTAAGGAGCCTCTGGGACAACTTCAAGTGTACCAACATCTGAATTATGGGGGTGCCAGAAGAAGAGAGAGAGCAAGATATTGAAAACCTATTTGAAGAAATAATGACAGAAAACTTCCCCTACCTGGTGAAAGAAATGGACTTACAAGTCCAGGAAGTACAGAGAACCCCAAACAAGAGGAATCCAAAGAGGACCACACCAAGACACATCATAATTAAAACACCAAGGGCAAAAGACAAAGAGAGAATCTTAAAAGCAGCAAGAGAAAAACAGTTAGTTACCTACAAGGGAGTACCCATATGACTGTCAGCTTATTTCTCAACAGAAACTGTGCAGGTCAGAAAGGAGTGGCAATAAATATTCAAAGTGATGAACAGCAAGAACCTACAACCAAGATTACTCTACCCAGCAAAGCTATTATTTAGAATTGAAGGTCAGATAAAGAGCTTTACAGATAAAAAAAAAAAAAAAAAAAAACTAAAAGAGTTCATCACCACCAAACCAGTATTATATGAAATACTGAAGGGTATTCTTTAAGAAGAGGAAGAAGAAAAAAGTAAAGATAAAAATTATGAACCACAAAGTGACAACAAATACATATCTATTAACAAGTGAATCTAAAAATCAAGTTAATAAAAAATCTGATGAACAGAATAAACTGGTGAATATAATAGAATCAGGGCCATAGAAAGGGAGTGGACTGACAATTCTCAGGGGGAAAGGGGTGTGGGGGGTGCGGGAAGAGATTGGATAAAACTCTAACACCTGTGGACGAGGACAGTGAGGGGGAGTAAGGGCATGGGGTGGGGTGGGGACAGGGTGGAGGGGAGCTATGGGGGGGAAAAACTGTAATAATATAAACAATAAAGATTGATTTAAAAAAAAGAGAGAGAGAGAAAACGTCCATCGTCCTGAAGTTTTGTAATCATTTTTATATATCAAGTAGGGGAGAGCAAGATTTTTGTTGTTGTTGTTATGTTATTTCTATAATGCAAAGCTAAGGGCATATTTGGAATTCCACTGTTGATTGTTAACTCTTGACCATGCTGAACTGCTTTCTCTTGGGTTTTATAGTTTTGATTGTGAGAATTAGGAGTATCCTGTTTTGTGGGTCTTTTCCTTTAAGTATTTTCTATGCATCACCATATGGTGCTATCAATCTAGATATATTCAATGACTTATTAGTTACAGATTTATTACACCACATGTGTGTTATATCCCTGAATCACACATCAATATGAGAATAGTCTAATTTACAAATTCTCAGTAAATGTTATTTTTAATGAGGACTCAAGCAGTAGGTATGTATCTTGTCTCTGGATTAACAGATTTTTCTTTTAAACTGGCCATTATACTATTATAAATTCTAGTAGGTTAGTTTTATAATATTCTTAAGCAAATTATAGCCCACAGGCTAAATCTGGACTGTAAGCTAAATCCAGCTTGCCAAGAAGAGTTTTTGCATTTTAATGATTTGTTGGAAAACATATAAACAAATAAAATCAAAGAAGAATATCTTATATGTGACCTTCATAGTCTAAAATATTCACTCTCTGGCCTTAAAACAGCGGTTCTCAACCTTTGGGTCGCGACCCCTTTGGTGGTCAAACGACCCTTTCACAGGGGTCATCTAAGACCATACTGCATATCAGATATTTACATTACGATTCATAACAGTAGTAACATTACAGTTATGAAATAGCAACAAAAATAATTTTATGATTGGGTCACAACATGAGGAACTGTATTTAAAGGGCCAGAAGGTTGAGAATCACTGCCTTAAAATAATTCCGTCTCCTGATCTTAAGCAATGTATGAACCCCAAAGGTCATTGATGAAAATAAACTAAAAAATTTGACCTAATCAAAATTTTAAATTTCTGTTTGATAAATGAGAATAGATGCAAAGTTAAAAGTTTCAAATTGGGAGCAAATACTGGTAATATAAGAATTAATAATAGATGAAGATAGTTTCTGCAAATCAATGAAATAATAGTTTTTTAGAAGGCAATTTGACAATATACATAAAATTTTAAATGCACATAGGCTTTGAGCTAATATGTCTACTTCTAGTAATATTTGAAAATTGCTGACATTATATTAGTAAATATGCTCACTATAGAATTGTTTGTAACAGTGAAAAAGTGTGAGAAACTAATGAAGAATAATTAAATTATGGTACATCCCTACCATGACATAATAATTTCTAAAATTAATGAGTATTTACCATAAGCCTGAGATACAAACGATTTACATGTATTAATGAATTCATTCCACACTCATGACTATAATATTAAAGACTGGAGGCCTGGTGCATGAAATTCATGCACAGGACAGGGCGGTCCCTCAGCCCAGCCTGTACCCTCTCCAATCCAGGAACCTTTGGGGGATGTCCAACTGCCGGTTTAGGCCCGATCTCGGGGATTGGGCCTAAACCGGCAGTCGGACATCCCTCTCACAATCCTGGACCACTGGCTCCTAATCACTTACATGCCTGCCTGCCAGGTCGCCCCTAACTTCTCCTGCCTCCCAACCTGATTGCCCCTCACTGCCCTCTGCTGCTGGCCAGGTCACTGCCAACTGCCCCCCCTGCCAGCCTGGTCACTCCTCATGCCCCCCACTGGCCTGGTCACCCCACACAGCATGCAGTTTAGTCTTTTGGTTGTCCCTCACTAACCCCCCTGTCATCCTGGTCACCCCACACAGCCTGCTTGTTCAGTTGTTCGGTCGTCCCTCACTAACCCACTTGCCGGCCTGGTTGTAGGCAGCCATCTTGTGAGGGCGTGAGGTTCAATTTGTGTATTACCTCTTTATTATATAGGATTCTATATGTTCTCCAATGTATAGAAGAGAGAACAGGCTCAGTGAAATTAAATAACTTGCTATAAGTCAGACAGTGAGTTGTTAACAAATATTCTTACCTAAACATTCTTATTTCAAAGTTTACACCCTCTCTTAATCACTATTATATTGCCTCTTCATGTAACATTATCTTATTATTAAAATAAAAATATTAACCTATATGGAATATACAAAGACCTTTAAATATGTATTTTAATGAGATAATCACAGAATACTCTATGTTAAAAACCACAGCTTATGAATAGACACACACACACACACACACGTGTATGTGTATATACAGAAAAGAAACAGAAAAATGTATACCAGAATACTGATAAAAATTATCTGTTGAATAGAGTATGGGCAGTTAACAGTAGGTGGTAATAGCAGAGTGGGAAAAAGCTCAAATTTAATGTACTTATGTGTAAAAAAATCACTATTGTTTGACATTTTACAGTGAGAATATATTAATGATATTATTGGTTAATAAAAACAAATAATGTAGATTTTATTATGACAAAATATTATTTACCTTTATACTAACATTTTAATAAGAGTCTTTGAACTTAATGGAGTGATGAATGCTTAAATACAAAATGATACACCAGTGACCTTTTTAAGCAGTTCAGTATGGAAAATGGAAGATATGGATGATGGTCACTTGGGTTAGAATTAATAACCTCCTTAAACCTCAATGTAATACTTGAATTTAATGAAAATTCCCATCCCCATTTTATTGCAGTGGTATCACACCATTAGCCTGCTAAAGAATTTCTCCAGCTTAACTATGCTTCTTTGCTTTTTAGAAGGAGAAAAAAAGATATTCATCTTTGTGGAGGGCAAAGATTGTAGATACTGTCATGCTACCAATTTAAATAGAGCTGAAATTCTCTGAGATTTCTTACCATTCTAGTATTACATATGCATAGCAAACTGTCTAGTGGAACATTGTACAAAATGTTCAACATTAGGCAAAACACTTGGAATTGTGCTAATTAAGCTTTTTATGACAATGCAATTAGATTTTGTATGATTGCTCAAATAATTTTAGGAAATAGCTGAAAATAACATTTATGGATACAGGTATACAGCAATGCACAAACCATGGATAATAACCCACTGAACTTGCATTTCAGAGTCTTCAAAGAAATTGATCATACATGTAGAACATGAAAAAGGAAAAAGAAAATAACATTTAAAGTAACCAGTCCATTAAGATAAAAGAAGTAGCAATATATTTCAAAAGATTAATTCTCCGATTTATTGTTTCAAAAATGTTTGAATATTTTTCATAATATTAAGTTAACATCATTTAAAAAAACAGTTGAATTATTTCTATGTGCGAGTTGCTATTCTGAGCACAGAGTAAAATAGAAGATAGTATGTCTTCCTAGAAAACCTATTAATCTGAAGAAGGTAGGAAATAAATTTGTAAATAAATAAATAATTATGTTATCGAGCTAAAATAGTCTATGAGTACACTTTTTTTTTTTTTCAGAGAAAGAAAACAACCCAACCTAGGGTGTTCAGCAAAGATTTGATAAGTCACGAATTTTATATGGACTTTAAATGACTTTGGAAACTCTATCTATAAGGGATATAAAAGAAGGAGTAGCATGAGTATAGTCACGGAGAACTAATATATTACATATTGTATATACAATATATTTTAATGCAGTATATTAATATATAATTATGTATATATCTTTTATATAATATATAAAACATATTAAATATAGTTAAGGAAGAGTGGACATTATTTTATGAGTGTCATGTAGTGTGTGAATGTGTGTTGTATGTGGAATGTAGTTTTAGGCAGGAAGTGGAAAGTGTGTTATAAAAATATGAGGAATAAAATATAGTAAAATTGTGTTGGTTTGTCTATACCCTGCTAAGAAAAAAAGAATTTACAATAGAAAATGTTCAAGTGTTTCAACCATTGATTTTTAAAATCATAAATTAGGGATTTAGAAGGAACACTGATGGCAGAAAACAATCCAGATTGATGTGGCCACCTCTTCAGTTAAGATCAGTTTGAGAGCTACTACAAAAACCAGAGAAAG
Source organism: Myotis nattereri (assembly GCF_964212035.1). Taxonomy (NCBI): domain Eukaryota; kingdom Metazoa; phylum Chordata; class Mammalia; order Chiroptera; family Vespertilionidae; genus Myotis; species Myotis nattereri. The sequence continues at coordinate 117,492,919 of NC_138078.1, read as the reverse complement.
TTTTAAAATACAGGGAACATTTAGAGTTATAGATGCATTAGATTTGATAGAGCATGGTGACCTAAAATTCCAAACTGAGTTTTAAAATAATTATAGATTATTATGATGAAAAACTTCAGAGAACAGTAAATAAAAAGGGAGGACATTTCATGATTGCCCATGAGTACATTTTTTAAAGGACAGAACTACAAGTGAAAGAACATATAAACTCAAGTCATTTTTTCATTTGTTTATAATTAATAGTCTTTATTTTCTAGAACAGTTTTACGTTTACAGAAAGTACTGAGTTCCAATCTACTCTCTCATTTCCACATTTACCCCTGTTATTTAAATTTTCCATTAATGTGATTAAAAATAATAATTATGTGCTTTGGTGTAGGTCTTTTGGTGTTCATCTTGATTGGGACTCTGTTTCTTAAACTAGAGTGACTTTTTCATTTACCAGGTTAGAGAAATTCTCTGTCATTATTTCTTCAAACAGGTTCTCTGTTTCTTTTTCAGATTCTGCTCCTTCTGGTACCCCTACAATGCAAATATTACATTTCAGGTTGTCCCAAAGCTCCCTTAGACTCTCCTGTTTTTTTTGTTTGTTTGTTTTGTTTTAAATTTTATTTTTCCATTTGCTGCTCTGAATGGGTGTTTTTTTTCTTCCTTGTCTTCTAATTCCCTGATTCAGCCCTCAAGTGTACTGTTGAATCCTTCCAGGGTGTTCTTTATTTCAGCTATGTCATTCTTCATTTCCAGTTTATTCTTATTTATTGTTTTAAACTCTCTTTTAATGTTGGTATAGCTCTCATTTAGACCCTTATAATTCTCATTAAGTTGCTTGCAGTTCTCACTGAATTGTTTGAGCACTCCTATTACCATCACTGTGAATTCATTATCTGGCAAATTGTTTACTTCCATTTCATTTAGTTCCTTTTTGGCAATTTCTCCTTTTCTTTCATGTGTGGGTTGTTTCTTTGACTCCCAACTTTTCTGTCCCTTTGTTTTTGTTGATATGTATTAGATCAAACTGCTGTGCCTCCCAGATTTTGTGGGGTGGTCTTATGTCATAGGTGTTTTTTGGGACCCAGTGGTGCAATGAACATTCCTGTGCTCTGGGCTAAAAACAAACAAGCAAACAAACAAACAAAATGAATCAAAAGTGTGGCTTTCTCTCCAAACAACTCCAGTCTACTGGCTTCCGACTCCACTGCTCCCAGCAGCCCTGCCACCTTTCACAGCTGGATGTTACATGGGCCATGGGTCTCAGCTCTGGTGCTCTGGGCTGTGGAGTCCAACATGAGATCTGGGCCTCTTCTGAGGGAACAGACCCTCCTATAGCCCAGTGCTTCCTCCTCACTGCTGGTCTGCCACCCCTGGAAGCTGGGTCAGCTCCTCTCGCAACCTTGGCCTTCCTACTGGTCTCCAGGTATTTTCTGTCCTTCCTTGATATAAGTGGACCTCAGCTGGACCTCAGTTGGTAATTTCAGGTGAATGTTCTCCAACTTAGTTCTATTTTGTGTCTGGCTCTGGGACAAGGTGCACAGTAGGTCTGCCTATTCAGCCACCATTTTTCTCCCTCAAAGTGTATTTTGATTTCTTCCTTGACCTTATTGTTAACCTAGTCATTGTTTATTAACATGTTATTTAGCTTCCATATGTTTGTGTGTTTTTCAATTTTTTATCTTGTGATTGATTTTTAGTTTTATACCATTGTGTTCAGAAAAGATTCTTAATATAATTTCAATCTTCTTAAATTTATTGAGACTTGTTTTGTGTCTGAACATATGGTCTATTCTAGAAAATGTTCCAAATGAGCATGAAAAAAATGTATATTCTGCTGCTTTGGGGTGAAATGCTCTGAAGATACCAATTAAATCCGTGTGATCTAGTGTGCCATTTAAAGCTGCCATTTCTTTGTTTATTTTCTGTCTGGAAGATCTATTCATTGATGTCAACGTGGTGTTCAACTCCCCTTCTATGACTGTAGTACTGTCTATCTCTTTCTTTGTGTCCATCAAGATTTTCTTTATATATTTAGGTGCTCCTATGTTGAGTGAATAAATATTTACAAGGGCTGTATCCTTTTGTTGAATTAATCCTTTTATTATTTTTTATCATTTGAAATGTCCATTTTTGTCTGGTGTTATAGCCTTTGAATTAAAACATATTTTTTCTGTTATAAGTATTACTACACCAGCACTTTTTTTTTTCACTTCCATTTGCATGCATTATCTTTTTCCATCGATTTATTTTCAGGTGTATGTATCTTTCATTCTCAGGTGAGTCTCTTATAGACAGCATATCTATAGGTCTTGTTTTTTGTTTTTTTTTCCATCCACTCAGTTACCCTCTGTCTTTTAATTGGAGCATTTATGCCATTTACATTTAATGTGATTATTAAAAGACCTATATTTATTGCCATTTTATTATACCTATTTATGTTCCTCTCTTTTTTCTTTCTTTTTTCTTAAAGCAGGCCCTTTAACATTTCTTGTAATACTGGCTTGGTGTTAATGAACTCCTTTAACTTTTTCTTGTTTGGGAAGCTCTTTATTTCTCCTTCAATTTTAAATGCTAGCCTTGCTGGTCTTTGCTGTAGGTATTTGCTTTTTGTCACTTTGAATATTTCATACCAATCCCTTCTGGCCTGAAAAGTTTTTGTTGAGAAATCAGATGACATTATTATGGGGAATTTCTTATAGGTAACTAACTATCTCTTGCTTCTTTTAAGATTTTCTCTTTGCTTTGATCTTTGCCATTTTAATTATGATGTCTCTTGGTGTATGTCTCTTTGGGTTTACCTTTTTTGGCACTCTGTGCTTCCTGGACTTGTGTGTCTTTTTCCTTTACCTGGTTAGGAAATTTTTCAGTGATTGTTTAAATGGGTTCTTGATCCCTTACTTTCTCTTCTTCTGGTACCTCTATGATACAGATATTTTTACGCTTCTTGTTGTCCCAGAGGTCCCTTAAACCATTTTCATTTTTAAACTATCTTCATTTTCTTTTTTGGTGCTCTGATTGGGGTTTTTCTGATACTTTGTCTTCCAAATCACTGATTTGATTTTCTGCTTCCCATAGTATGTTATGGATTCCTTCTAGTGCATTCTTTATTTTAGATTATTGTATTCTTCATTTCTGACTACTTCTTTTTTGATGTTTTTTATCTCCTTTTTATGCTTATTGTCTCTCTCTAAGTTCTCACTGAATTCATCCATTCTTCCCCTAATTTCCTTGAGCATCCTTATAACCATTGTTTTGAACTCTGTATTTGGTAGATTGCTTGCTTTCATTTCATTTAGTTATTTTGGGGGGTATTTTTCCTGTTCTTTCTTTTGAGGAATATTTTGTCTCCCCATTTTGGTTGCCTCTCTGTATTTGTTTCTGTGTATTTGGTAGAGCTGCTACATCACCCATTCTTCTATTGGTGACCTTATTTAATAGGAGCAAGTAGGAGTTTTCAGGGGCTCAATGGTACAATCTCCCTGATGACCTGAGCTAGGTGCTCCATGAATGGCTCTTGTGTGATGTGAGCTCTCTTATTGTAATTGAGTCTTGATTGCTGTTGGCCTGTCAGTGGATGGGGTTGACCTACAGGCAGCTGACTGTGAGAAACTCTCTTATCACAGTGTAGGAGCTGCTGTGAAAGGGCAGACACTGTGAAGTGAAAATCATCCCAGCAGTGTCTAGTGTCTAATGAGATTTTTCTTTTGTATGTGTCACTTGTGGATTGAACTGGGTGCTCTAATGTGGTCTGAAGATCACCACTAGGTGTCTTGGTTCTGGTGCCTCTTTGGAGTAAGTATGAGCAGGACAACATCAGGCACTTCCTTTAACTGGCCTTGGGCTGCCTGTTAAGAGCTACACAGTGACCCTAACTGGTTTGGCTCAGTGGACAGAGCGTCAGCCTGCTGACTCAAGGGTCCCAGGTTCAATTCTGGTCAAGGGCATGTACCTTGGTTGCGGGCACATCCCCAGTAGGGGGTGTGCAGGAGGGAGCTGATTGATGTTTCTCTCTCATCGATGTTTCTGTCTATCCCTCTCCCTTCCTCTCTGTAAAAAAATCAATTATATATATATATATATATATATATATATATATATATATCTCCTATCTAATAAAAGAGAAACATGGTAATTGGTGTACGACCGCTACCCTTCCCATTGGCTAATCAGGGCAATATGCAAATTAACTGCCAGCCAAGATGGCGGCCGGCAGCCAGGCAGCTTGAAACTAACATGAGGCTTGCTTGCTTCAGTGACAGAGGACTCCAACGTTCCCCGCCTGCCATTGCAGGCCTCTAAGCTGCAACTCTAAGAAACTATGTAACAAATATAGACGCTAAACAAAACCCCAGAAACCCACTTTAGTCCGCCGGGCTTCAGCCAGCAGGATCGCAACATTGTAAGCAAAGGACAGAAACCTACTTTCAGCAGCAGAGGCCTAAGAGCTGGAGCCAAGCCTCAAAGCTAAAGCTGGCCCAGAATAAAAAAAGAAAAAAGAAAAAAAGGAGCAGTTGGGAGCTTCAGTCAGCCTGAAAACAGCCCTCAGCCCCTCACCGAGACTGGCCAGGAACCCCAGTGGGAACCCCCACCCTGAAGGGTGTGTGACCAGCTGCAAACAGCCATCATCCCCTCATCCAGGCTGGCCAGGCACCCCAGTGGGAACCCCCACCCTGAAGGGTGTGTGACCAGCTGCAAACAGCCAACATCCCCTCATCCAGGCTGGCCAGGCACCCCAGTGGGGACCCCCACCCTGATCCAGGACACCCTTCAGGGCAAACCAGCCAGCCCCACCCATGCACCAGGCCTCTATCCTATATAGTAAAAGAGTAATATGCTTCCCAGCACCGGGATCAGCGGAGCCGCGAGGCCTCACAGCACCTGGATCAGCAGAGCCAAGAGGCCTCCCGGCACCGGGATCAGCGTGACAGGGGGCAGCGCCCAAACCCCCTGATCGCCCTGCGACTGTGTGTGACAGGGGGCGAGGCCACAACCTCCCTATCTGCCCTGCTCTGTTCGTGACAAGGGAAGGCGCCCCAACCCCCTGATCAGCCCTGCTCTGTGCCTGATAGGGGGGAGCTCCCCAACCCCCTGATCGCCCTGCGGCTCTGTGTGACAGGGTGCAGTGCCCCAACCCCGCCCCCCCACCCCCGCCATGGGCCCTGCTCTGTGTGTGACGGGGTAGAGCCATAACCTCCCAATCGGCCCTGCCCTGAGTGTGACAGTGGCAGTGCCCCAACCCCCTGATCGGCCCTGCTCTGTGGGTGATAGAGGGCGATGCCCCAACCGCCCACCATGGGGCCTGCTCTGTGTGTGACAGGGTAGAGCCATAACCTCCCCATTGGCCCTGCCCTGAGTGTGACAGGGTCTGGCACCCCAACCCCCTGATCGGCCCTGCTCTGTGTGTGACAGAGGGCAGTGCCCCAACTCCCCCATCAGCCCTACTCTGTGAGTGACTGGGGGAGCTCCCCAACCTCCTGATTGGCCCTGCTCTGTGCATGACAGGGGGAGCTCCCCAACCTCTTGATCAGCCCTGCTCTGTGCGTGACAGTGTACGGATCCCCAACCCCCCTGATGGGCCCTGCTCTGTGTGTGACAGGGGGCAGCGCCCCAACCCTCGATTGGCCCTGCTTTGTGTGTGACAAGGGGTGGCGCCACAACCTCCCCATCGACCCTGCCTTGAGTGTGACAGGGGGCGGTGCCACAACCCCCCAATCGGCCCTACCCTGAGCGTGACTGAGGGTAGCATCACAACTTCCAGATCTGCCCTGCTCTGTGCATGAGAGGGGCGGCGCCCCAACTCCCCAATAAGCCCTGCTCAGAGCCCGACCAGGGGCTGCACCTAGGGATTGGGCCTGCCCTCTGCCACCCTGGAGCACGCCTAAGCCAGCAGGTCGTTATCTCCCAAGGGGTTCCAGACTGCGAGAGGGCACAGGCCTGGCTGAGGGACCCCCTCCCTTCCCCCCAAGTGCACAAATTTTTGTGCACTGGTCCTCTAGTATATATATATATATTACACAGTGATGCATTGTTTGTGCTTCCTCTGCTGGGCCTTGAGGCACATGCACATGGGAGGGTCCAAGATGCATAACAAGTCAGGTTCCAAAGCCAGGTGCAGGTCTGCAAAAGGCCCACGGATCCTGGAGATTTACCTCTGCCTGTTGGCTGCCTCTTTGGCTCATTCACTGAGCCAAAGTATATGCCTTTACTGTTAAAGTGGTGTTTGTTGAATATTTATTATTTTTAGATTATCAATTTAGATCGAACTTGGTTCTCCATTAGGCAGTAAAACCTTGAGCACTAGGATTATTTCTGATCTTCATATTCTTTCATGGATTTCTGCTTAAATGGAAGATATGATTTTTTCCTAAAACATTAGGAGGTTTCTCTTATATCTCCATTTCTTCTGTTAATGATCAGCACACATGTGTGTATGCATATTGGGATGTAAATGTTATTTATTTTTAACTTCCTGATATTATCTTCTTATTACCTTGAATTTCCATAATTATATTTTATTAGAGGCCCGATGCACCAAGATTCATGCAATAATGGGCCTTCCTTCCCCTGGCTGCTGCCACCGCCTTTGCACCAGCCTGGAGCCGCCTTTCTGCCTTCCCACACTGCCCGGAGGGCCAGAGTGGCTGGGGCAATGCGGAATGCCTGCGTCATCACCATGGCAATGACACAAGCATCCCACCCCGCCCCTGTCCTCTAGGCGCCTGTGTATGCAAATTAACCTGCCATCTTGGTTGGGTTAATGTGCATACTCACTCCTGATTGGCTGGTGGGTGTTGTGAAGGTATGGTCAATTTGCATCTTTCTCTTTTATTAGTGTAGATTATTGAGACATTTTATGCATTCTATTGTTTTTGTAGTGAGTGCATATCTAGGGACTGGCAATGCTCATTAAACATGTGGTATATCGCCAAAACCGGTTTGGCTCAGTGGATGGAGCGTCGGCCTGCAGACTAAAGGATCCCAGGTTCGATTCTGGTCAAGGGCATGTGCCTGGGTTGGGGGCACATCCCCAGTGGGGGGTGTGCAGGAGGCAGCTGATGGATGTTTCTCTCTCATTGATGTTTCTAACTCTCTTTCCCTCTCCCTTCCGCTCTGTAAAAAAATCAATAAAATATATTTTAAAAAAAAACAAAAAACATGTGGTATCAAATGTAGCTAATGGCTGAAAATAGTAGCAATTTTTTTCCAACTGGACTGCTTACATTTATTCCAGGTGTTAAAGGAAGATATTCTAAATACTCTTGGGCAATGACACCTGATTTTATCAAGAAAGCATGGACTGCAGCATGTGATCATAAGAGTTATTATAGTAATTAGTAGACAGTGTTTCCCAAGATTAGAGCAATACATAAAATTAAAGTCTGTAGACACCTGCTTTATTTTAGTTATTTCTGAGAAAGGGAATCTGCTTGAGATATAAAACTGAATTAAACACACACACACACACACACACACACACACACACACTCATTTATTTCCTGTGTGAACACCTCAAATAAAATCAGTATTTAAATAAAATTTGTTTTCCTTTGAGGAAAATGTGTTTTCCTCAGTGCCCTATGGTATCAATGGGAAGATGATTACAATGCTATTCATTTGAATACACCTCTTGAGATTTTAGTTGTTTACCTGCAGAAGGCCTACTTTCATAAGCAGAATGTCATTGGAAGTTATTTTGTGAAGCATATGAATAGGTAAAAAATAGGTACCCTAGGATTTTCCCACAAAGACTGCTTATATTTTATCATTTCTCTCTCTCATATAGAATTTCAAGCATAAGCAAGGCATGTTTATTCAATTAATCTGTAGAAATGCTGAGTTCAACTGTTATGGTCATTTATTTAATAATGATTTTTATTTTTGGAAGCACAACCAGACATGACAAATAAAAGGAAGGTAATATTATCCCTGGCTGGTATTACTCAATGGTTAGAGTGCCAGCCAATGCACCAAAGGGTCATGGGTTTGATTCCCAGTCAAGGGCATACACCTGAGTTGCAGGTTCAATCCCTGGCCTATTCAGGGAGTATTCAGGAGGCAACCAATCAATGTTTCTCTCTCATATTGATGTCTCTCTCTCTCTCTCTCTCTCTCTCTCTCATCTCTCCTTTCTCTCTCTTTCTCCCTCCCTTCCTCCCTTCTACTCTCTCTAAAAATCAATGGAAAAAATATCCTCTGGTGAAGATTAACAGAAAAAAAAAATGACAAAATCTTTTTGGAAATAAAAGTTTTAAAAAATTAAAATTACATAAAAATAATGAAATATTTCATATGCATGCAACACAGCAGCAGTGGTATTCATTGAGGTCCATGCAACTTAATGACCTCCCAGTTTGTGATAGTTTCTGAACATCTAATCTAATAAAAGATAAACATGCAAATTGACCACACCTCCGCTACACCCCAAGCCACACTCACCAGCCAATCAGAGCGACTATATGCAAATTAACCCAACCAAGATGGTGGCCAGCAACCACAGAGCTGGAGCAAGCAGGAGGCTTGGTTGCACCAGCAACAGAGGAAGCCAAGCTTCTAGCATGCCCTGGCTGACTGTGGCCTCTGCTCAAGGCAACAAAGTTTCAATTATAGAAGATAAATAAATCCCAGATACCTGCTTCCAGCCAGCCTCCACTGAGAGCTTGGGTGGCTGGGGGCTGTGGCAAGCCTGAAAACAGCCATCATTCCCTCACCCAGGCTGGCCAGGCACTCCAGCAGGGATCCCCACCCTGAAGAGGGTGTGGCTAGTCTGAAAACAGCCATCAGCCCCACACCCAGGCTGGCCAGGCACCCCAGCGGGACCCCCATCCTGATCTGGGACACCCTTCAGTGCAAACCAGCAGACTCCCACCCATGCACCAGGCCTCTATCCTATATAATAAAAAGGTACTATGCAAATTGATCCTTACAGAAGAATGACTGGGAATGACTGGTCACTATGACACACACTGACCACCAGGGGGCAGACGCTCAATGTAGGAGCTGCCCTCTGGTCGTCAGGGCGCTCTCACATGAGAGGAGCTCTGCTCAACCACAAGCCAGGCTGATGGTTGCCAGTACAGCGGTGGTGGTGGGAGCCTCTCCTGCCTCCTCAGCAGTGCTGAGGATGTCCGACTGCAGCTTAGGCCTGCTCCCCACTGGCAAGTAGACATCCCCTGAGGGCTCCCAGGCTGCCAGAGGGATGTTTGACGGCCAGCTTAGGCCCAATCTCCCCGGGAGTGGGCCTAAGCCATCAGTTGGTCATTCCCCTAGGAGTCCCAGACTGCGAGAGGGCACAGACCGGGCTAAGAGACCGCCCCCCCCCAAGTGCACAAATTTTTGTGCACCGGGCCTCTAGTATAATATACAAATAGAATTTACTACAGAATTACTAGTGATAGCTGTTTATTGCTGGAATGGTAAAACCAAAGAACACTTTTTCTCATGAAAGCTTTTTTTCTTTCCTATAAGAAAAATCTTACATAGTCACTAGTTTTCTGAAAAAAATCAATCACTAGGGTCTACATATATTAACCTAACAAATAGGTTAGTCAAGGGAGAAAATTAAAGATAATATGTGGGTGAGAGTGGTAGAAAGGAATGAGAGAAAGAGACCTGAAGCTTTTATTTAAATATTTATTTAAGCTATATGAAAAATGCTGCCATCCTCATGATTCAAAATTGAAATTTGGTACAGTTATTACTACAGTATTATGCAAGGACTGGATGAGGAACCATCTTCACATCTTTTTTGTGTGTGTGTGTGTTTTTTTTGTACTAGCCTTGCATCCCCAGAATAAATCCCACTTGGTCATGGTGTATGATCTTTTTAATATATTGCTGACTCTAGTTTGCTAATATTTTGTTGAGGATGTAACCATTTTCACATCTTTACCACTAAGGTTCTAGACACAATTTAGTTTCTGTCAATGAGATGCACCACAAAGAGACTTAGAAAACAGATGGGTGATAGAAATCATTTGTCTTTATTATAAGAGATAGCAATTATCAATACCAGGTTTGCCAAACATGACTAATTGTCACATTCAGCCAGACTCTGTCTTTCCCTGTTAAGTCACTTATGTCAGAGATGCAGGGAAAGTGTGACATTTTTGTTTGTTTCCTACAGTTTCCTGACTATAACTGCAATAATGAATCTGAAACCTACTGGTGTTCCATGACTGACATCCAAGCTTTTCAATGGTCTTAAGTACTTAATTGTCTGTATTAAATCCCTTTTCTAGAAATACCTAGAGTAATTTTTTATGACCCATTGTAGAGAGCACCTGGAAAGGCACATGAGCATTTCTTTAATTATTGTCAGCTGAATCCAGTGGCATTGGCAGAGCCATGTCCTAGAAACACACCTTGCCAGAGGCAGGTGGTTATCAGCTCCAGCGCCAGGGGGTGGGTTTCATTATCTAAATCCAGCCAAGCACCAGGAACAAACATGATTATCTGGGCCCACCCAGAGTGACGATTACAAAGAACCCACAAGAATGTACATAATCTCCTTTGTCTTGGACTTTAGTAAAACTTCCTGGTTTTTTTCTGTATAAAATAAACTCACTGTATTGGCTCTGGGTCCCTGTCTCTCCATCAGAGAACAGTGGTCCCACCCAGTCCCAGCTTTCCCTACTATATTTGTGTCTGTCTCTTTCATTTTCTCAATCCCCCGTCGCCCCTACTCAGGAACCGGACCGCTCTCTAGCCGCACTGGACATGGAAAAGAGAGAAATATTTATAACCCATAACATGTATTGATATACTATCATTACATTGTTTGAGATGACTGCTTTTGACTAACAAACTTAATCCAATTATATTTTCTTTAGGAGAATTATTCAATTCGTATAGTACATATGCTCTAATTGTTTTTCAAAACTTTTTTCCCCCTCAAGTTGAATGGTAAAATATGAACCCTTGCATCACCTTACAGTAGGGCACATTGCAATTACCAACCATTATTTATTGGCTATCTACTACTTTCTGAACACTGTGCTATGTCCTGGTGTTAAAAGAATGCTGTAGAACACACTTTATGTTTACAATCTCATATGAGGAATGGCAATACTTTGTATTTTATAACTGAGCCTTCTTTTATACTAAAGACACTTGGGTTAGTTAGATTATTTTATTTTATCCTACACCATAGTCTGTTATAGTATAACTAGAGGCACTATGCACGAAATTCGTGCAGGAGGAGGGTCCCTCAGCCTGGCCTGCGCCCTCTCACAATCCGGGACCCCTCGCTCCTAACCGCCCACCTGCTCTCTCCTTACCACTTGGCTTGCCACTCTTTACTGCCCACCTGCTCGCTCCTTACTGCTTGGCTCACCACTCTTTAGCATTGCCGCCAAGGAGGGAGAGGCCACCACCACTGCACTCGCCAGCTGGGATCCTGGCTTCTGGCTGAGCAGTGCTCCCGCTGTGGGAGTGCACTGACCACCAAGAGGCATCTCCTGTGTTGAGCGTCTGTCCCCTGGTGGACACTACATATCATAGTGACTGGTCGTTCTGGTTGTTCCACTGTAACGGTCGCTGGGCTTTTATTATATGAATGAGAATTGATTATACTATAAACTTTATAATTTACTTAGTAAATTTAAGTTCCTTCTTTGTACAACAATCTACTTTGTTTGCCAAGTTATAAAGATGAATAAATTATAGTCCATTTCCTAATGTACTCACAATCTAGTGGCAAGTGCAGGCATGGGCATGACAAATTATAAAAAGTTTAGGTTACAATGCATTCAACATAGAAGTATAAACAAAATACTATGATAGCACAAGCAAATGATTTTAGTTCTGTATCAAGGAGTTGAGCAAAATTTGACTTTATGAATAAGCAATATTGTCTGTGTCTAATTTGAATTCGATAAAGCCTAAAGAAAATGACATTTTTTGCTCACTTGGCATGGCTCAGTGGTTGAGTGTCGACCTATGAACCAGCAGGTCACGGTTCTATTCTCAGTCATGGCAAATGCCTGAGTTACAGGATCAATCCCCAGTAGGGGGCGTACAGGAGGCAGCTGATCAATGATTCTCTCTCATCACTGATGTTTCTATCTCTCTCTCCCCCTCTCTTCCTCTCTGACATCAATAATATATATTTATATATATACATAAGTATATATACATATATATATAAGTATATATGTGTATATGTGTGTGTGTGTGTGTGTGTGTGTGTGTGTTTTGGAATTCTATGTATAATGAGAAATATTAATGTAAAACTTTTTTATCTCACACATGGTTAGTTATCATAAATTCTTTATATCAGACTTAATATTTTCATTTTCCTTAAAAAGCATGCCCATAATTTGTATAATTGGTCTAAATTATATCCTTTGTATAATTTATCAAATGATATCCTTGATCATTTTACCCTTTTTGAATGAATTTGACCTGTTATTAAACCCTTAATAAGTTGTAAGAATTAAGAAATCTTTCAGGCTTACGTGAAGTATTAAAGTTAGGGTCTCAAATAGAAAATGGTTTACAACAGAACACTTTATATTTAAGAAAATCAGTGTAAAGTATATGTACTATTATCTAGCCCAGCAAAATATAGTGCATTATATACATTTCTCAAAATTTTCAAAGATAAAAATAACTTTTCTGATCCCCCCCCCCCCTTATTATTCTGTCTTTGTTATCTCTTTTGTCATTGAGCACATTTTTGCTGGGATCCAAGGGACAAAAATGTCTTAAAATGTATTTTTAAGTAAAATTTATAAGCTGTAATTAGTCTCAGGACCTCATTTTTTCAATGGAAAAATTGAGGTCATGCCATGATTTAGATTTGTCCTTACGGATAAAGATGTTAAGATAACATCTTATTAGGTCTTGTGCTTTTCTAGCATGTTCAAGAAATCTTTTTTGCTTAATGGAGTAATGAAATCATCATATTATTTTTGTTTTTGTTATCCATCTCCCAGTGTTCTATTATTAATAATAGAATGGCCAGGTTGAAAATAATGCCTCTTATCCATTATTTCTCAATGTCTTTGATGTCATACTTTTGAATAAAACTAAATAATATTAACATTTATTGCAATCTAAGAACAGGAGAAAAAATATTTAAAGATTTCTAGTTTCTCAAATTACCTTTGTTTTGACTAGTGAGTAAAAAATCATGTTCTTGACCACTGGGCTTTAATTCATCATCAGAGTTATCTCCAGAGAATTGTATTTCTACATCTAGAGAGACGCTTCTTGCTTGTCATTCTTAATTGAGAACAGCAGCCCAAGTCACACACCAGTACAAAGACCATCAGTAAAAATGTCACATCAAAATGAATTAAAGTAAATGGATTTGGTAGCTATCAGTGTGTCTGTCAGGGCATTATAAGTCTTCACTATCATATATTGTATGTATAAACTGTTTATCATGGTAGATTTCTCCTGCTGCAATGTATGCTCCAGTGATTATAACAATTACCTACACAATGTAAAATCAGTTCGCATAAAGCTATAATAAAAATTGTGTGATAATGCCCTAGCTGGTGTGGCTCAGTTGGTTGGGAGTCATCCCATGCACTGAAAGATTGCCAGCTCGAATTCCGTTCCAGGTACAAGTCCTGGTTGCAGGCTTAATACCTGGTAGGGGGCATGCAGGAGGCATCTGATCAATGTTTCTCTCTCTCATGGATGTTTCTCTCTCTCTTTTTCTCTCTCTCTTCCTCTCCCTTTCTCTCTCTCTAAAAATCAATAAAAATATTTTAGAAAATTTGTGTGATACAGATTAAGTGAACAAACTAGCAATTATAGAGGGAAAGATAGAAGATAATTATTTAGTATATAATAAATAGAGCATATCAAATTGGAATGGAAAAGTTACTACTCAGTTAAGTATGTTAGAACAAATAGTCATTTAGGAAATATATATATACTTTTTCTGTAACTATATATGTTTACTTCATATTTTATACTTAAATATACCCTATGTAGATTAAAATAATGGTTTACAGCCAGGGAAAAATACCAGAATACTGTTTCCAGCACTCTCAAAATATACATTACAGCTGTGTTCACTTGAACCAAAAATTGGGACAAACTAAAATATAAAAAATAGAAGAGTAAGCAAATGATGGTGCTTTAATTAAATCAAAGGTCTTTTGTGGAAGAGACATGAGAAAGACCTCATTTTGTTAACATGAAAACATAATATGTAATATAATATTGAGATAATGAACCAAAGTTACAAAACTGCATGCATAGTATGCCCAGAGGTAGGGAGTAAAAGAGAGAGAGAAAACACTGTAAAACAATAATCGTTGTCTCTGGATGTTGGAATTAAAATAGATTTTTCTTCTTTCAGTTCCTCTTTGTCTCTTTTTGCTTATCTGTATTTTCAAATTTGTCTTCCATTAGCACATATGACTTTAGTGTTAAGGAGATTATTAAAGATAGAAAAAAAAGTGAGTTGGATATTATATACATATCATATATGTAATTATATGTAAAAATGTCATATGTAATTACATATGTCATAGATAATATTATAGTTATATTATATAATTTTTGGAAGCAGTTTTTTTCCACCTAACATAATCATTTTTACTTATATCTCTTTTTAGTGTATCAGCACGATACAAATATAACCTGTTGAAAAGTGAAAATTGAAAAATCCAGTCAACTGTGTCTCCTGTCCACACGTTTTTGTTTTTTTTTTTTCCCTCTGGGAACTGAATTAACTGAGAGATTAGATGACATAGAAATAATAAGACTTATACTGAATAGTGAATTTAAAATATATCAAACTATAATCATCATGGTACTTTAAAACTACAAAACACTTTATAAATCATATAATTCTATCTTCCTGGAGATAAGAAACCTGAGTAATCAGTAGTGTTGTTGCTTTTTTTTATTTAGCATGGATATTGGACATAAATATTTCAAAAGACTGCATAGAAAACATCGGAAAGAACAACACAAAAAAGCCATAAAATTTAAGAAGCAAAGCAGTGAAACACCTGAATTACCTACCACAATCTTCTGGTCATTCCTTCCAGTACTGTGTAGTTTTGGATTAAACTAAACTGTCCCTTTAGAAAAGAGGTAGATATAACATGCAAGGAGCTGTTTTCAAAAAGATGGGCTGATCATCTTGCTCTCCCTCGCTTCTCCTCACTCTTGTCTGAAATTTTCTGAGCTTCACAGAAAAATTCTATTTTCTGGTAAGAGGTATTCCTTGAGTTATATTTATTCTTCTCCTTGACATCCTATAACTTAAATGCTATGAAATAAAATTAATAATACTTAAATATTATAACTACAATATATGTATGGTACAGGAGAGAGCCTGGGGGAGCTCTGCTTTGGCTTCCTAGATATGTTGTAGGAAAGAAGTGGGCCAAGGAGGGGCTGCTGTTAGCTCACTTGGAAGTAACAGTCACAGTGAAAGAAGTGAGAGCTAAGGCAGGGCAGCTGTTAGCTCACTGGAAAGTCAGAGAAAGGGGAGCCTTGGAGACAGGATCAGGGGCTAAGCCCTGGAGCGCTGCTGCTTCCCATTGCTCCCCTGGTTGCAAGTCTCCTGAGGACCCTTACAGTGTAGGAGGAAGTACAAAGTTCATGCCTGATAAAGAGCATGGCAAGTACCCTTTGTCTTGAGGGTGTTATCTCCGTTCTCTGCTTAGGGAGGAGAGGTATAAACCATTTGTTCTCAAGTGTCCTTGGTTAAGAAAGATAAGGTCTGTGGTTCACTAGCTGGTTGCAAGTGGTTTAAATTATTTGGCCTTGTTTAATTATCTTATCTCAGTTTCCCTATTCCACTTTCCTAGGAATTTTCCTAGCTTCTTACTATTCTGCCTCAATATGGTATGCCATATATATACATATATATATATATATATATATATATATATATATATATATGTATATATATATATATATCAGCATGGCCATAAAAAAAAAAAGAAGAAAGCCCTGCCATTGTGACAACATGAATAGACCTTGAGGGCATTACACTAAATGAAATAAATTATACAAAAACAAATACTGTATAATCTCATTTTTTATGTGGAATGAAATCAAACAAAACCCTGAGCTCTTGGAAACAGAGTACAGATTGGTGGTTATCAAAAGGGAAGGGAGGGCTTTGGCTAAATAGGTGAAAGTGGTCAAAAGTTACAAATTCAATTTATGAAATAAACAAGTCCTGGGGATGTAACAACGTACAGCATGGTTACTATAGTTAACAACAGTGTATTGCATATTCAAAAGTTGCCAAAAGAGTAGATATTAAAGTTCTCATCATACACAAAAAAATATATAAATGTGTGATATGGATGTTGACTAAATTTATTGTAGTAGTCATTGCATAATTTTTACAGGTAACATATCATTATTGTGTACACCTAAAACTAATACAATGTTCTATATCAATGATATCTTTATAAAAATTGGTTTTGAAACAAGGAAAACATTTTCTTTCTAATAATTTTCTTGCTTTTGTTTTTCTGAGAAAATGAAACCTAAATAAAGTTATATATTCCTTATTTCCTTTTTCCACATATGTCCTCTTTTCAAGGTTCCAGTTATGTTTGTGTCATTGCTAATTTCATTGTAAATTATGATAGAGCATCATGAAGTCTTTTGGGAAATAAGTGGAATATAAATCCTAATTAAGTAAAGTAAAATGCTCAAATACATTTTCATTTATCCTTATCAAAATATAACAATAACTCAATCTTGGAATTTTGTGAAATTTACATTTATATTATATAATGAAGAAATTTCCACTGTCTTCATTAAATTAGAAAAGTTGCTATAAAATTTGCAGTAGTCACTTCAATTTTTTTAAGTTTGTATATTTGTCAATTCAAATGGATACTTCCCAATCTTGTTATAGGAATGCCAGTTTTAATCATTGGGCCTGTTACAGGAGAGCTAACCATGTCTAATGGGGCTCTCCCCTCCTTGGTTCTTGTCAGTTCACAAGAAGGAATTTAGATGAGTGACAGACAACAGTGTTGAAGCAAAGCAAGTGAATTTATTAAGGAAGCAAAGCAAGTGAATGTATTAAGAATACACTTGGCATAAAGCATAAGCAGGCAACTCAGATAGTCTGAGAGCCCAGCTCAATGGGGATTTAAGAGGTTTATATCTTTCCTCCTATAGGTTTCAAAGCTCCCCTGCTGAATATCTTGGGTAGCAGATGAGGTTTTAAACTCCCCTTCTACATTGTTGTGGCTTATCTCAGAATGTTTGTATATACATCTGTTCATCTTATTTGGCAAGTCCTAAAATGGCTGACTTCTTTATTTAGTGGGTGAGGTAAATTTCCCTTTTTCTTTCCTTCCCCTCCTCCTGCCCTAGTAGCTATCATTCCTTCCTAACATCCCCCAAGTGATACCATCCAAATACTTTTGGTGTTTTATTGTCCCCCAGATTTTATCTGTCCTTGGATTTAGCTGGCATAAATGGCATTAATTGGGACTTTGTTCTCTATTTTCTCAGGCCAGGGTGATGTGAGTTATGTATTCTCTGCTTAGGGAGGTGAGGTATAAACCATTTGCTCTCAGGTGTTCTTGTTTAATTTTCCTGTCTCAGTTCAGTTTCCTCATTCCACTTGCCCAGGGATATTCCTAGCTTCTTACTATCCTGACATATGCCTATGAAACCCTAATTCTGCTATTGTTACCCCAGTTTAAACAAGTCTTAAACTCAATCACAGCTCTGACTTAAAGCTCAAGGAGAATCTTTGCACAGTGAGCATCAGACATTTTCAATGTTAATATATAACATCGTTTGGCACAATTGCCTGTAAAGATTTTTTTTTTTGGCAGCCAAGTGTTACTTCTATTTCACTCAAAATGTACATCTGTCATAGAATCAGAAGAATAACAGGTTGGCTGAATATCTGCAACAGATTGTTTCTTTTTATGCATTTTTTTTGTATTGTTAGCCTTTTTACTAACTACTGATGACAGTGTGGTGTAAAACAGCACTTTTTAAAGCTTTTTTTGTAGTTAAAGATTTTTTCCCCACATAAAGTGGCTTCTAAAAACTCCCAGAAATAACCTAGACTTAAATACTTTCCCCCCTTGAGAACTCTAAAAGGAGAAATATCTTTCTGTAATGTAGTGTTTATAGTGTCATTAAGAAGGCCTTTTACCTTCACATAGGTCAGTTTGTGTAAATATTGATTCTACTAGCTTAAGTGTCTTATATAATTATTATGAAGAGAAATCTACAAGTTAGCTATGGCAGTTTGAGAGTAGTTCTAGATGTTGTTAGTGTAAATCTGACTGATGCTGAATTACTGTCTGTCTCATGATGTGTCAGAGTTGTTAAGTGGGCCCATTATAAAAGACTGAAAATAATTAAAAATATATCAACATTATTAAAGTCCAGAAACTGAACATATAATGTCATTATTATGTGTATGCCACATACCCTACTTTGTATGATGGATGATGGGAACTGCCTGGAAAAATATACGAGTTAATAGATTTAAATTGTATTGTTGGTGATAGGTGAAGTCTCAGTTACCAAGTGTTTAATATAGAAAATGAAAAAAAACTTAAAAGGGATTATAGTTTAATTATATATTTTCTGGGTAGCTTCACTAATTAACTTAATTGGTCTCTGGGAGATATTACAACTGAGATGTCAAAAAACTGTTTTAGGCTTCCCATCCAGAATAGAATGGAAGTTTAAGTAACAATCCTATATAATAAAAGCTTAATATGCAAATTGACTGAACGGCAGGATTACTGGTCAGTGGGGGGCAGGTCCGGTGAGTGTGCGGCACCAGGCCAGCCAAGGCGGGTGCCAGCAGACAGACGGAGGTGAGGGCAATCAGGAGGCAGCAACGAGAGGCGGTGGAGAGGCAATCAGGGGGCAGGGCCAGCCACTTTCCAGCCAGCACCATACCCCAATCAACCTGCTGGTCACCTCCCACAGAACAAGTGAGCCTAAGCCATCAGTTGGAAATTCTCTGAAGGCTCCCAGACTATGAGAGGGCACAGGCGGGATGAGGGACCCCCTGAGTGCACAAATTTTCATGCACTGGGCCTCTAGTCATTGAATAATAGTAAGAGAAATTACATTAGAAAAAATCATTGAGATAATTAGATGCAATTGTAACAAGCATATGTCAAATAATTCTATGCATCATCTATATGCATAGCCTATATAACTAAATTTGTTGTACTTGCTCTTTTGATAATTCCCTGTTCATTCTGAGTTTGATATAATAAGCATACTTAAATCCTTCCTAAGGATTTAAGGGGGTATGATATTATCTGTCCTATAAGCCATTTTCAGCATCACTATTAAATACTTTTATATATATTTTTTATTTATTGCTTAAAGTATTACAAAGGGTATTACATATGTGTCCATTTTATCCCCCCACCCTAGGCAGTCCCCTAGCCTCCCCTATCCCCCAGTGTCTTATGTCCATTGGTTATGCTTATATGCATGCATACAAGTCCTTAAGTTGATCTCTTACCCCACTACCTCCTGCCCCCCAACCCTCCCCGGCCTTCCCGCTGCAGTTTGACAATCTGTTTGAGGCAGCTCTGCCTCTGTATCTATTATTGTTCAAAAGTTTATAATGGTCTCTATTATCCATGAATGAGTGAGATCATGTGGTATGTTTCCTTCATTGACTGGCTTATTTCACTTAGCATAATGCTCTCCAGTTCCATCCATGACGTTGCAAATGGTAAAAGTTCCTTCCTTTTTAGAGCAGCATAGTATTCCATCGTGTAGATGTGCCACAGTTTTCTAATCCATTCATCTACTGATGGGCACTTAGGCTGTTTCCAGATCTTAGCTATGGTGAATTGTGCTGCTATGAACATAGGGGTGCATATATCCTTTCTGATTGGTGTTTCTGGTTTCTTGGGATATATTCCTAGAAGTGGGATCACAGGGTCAAATGGGAGTTCCATTTTCAGTTTTTTAAGGAAACGCCATACTGTCTTCCATAGTGGCTGCACCAGTCTGCATTCCCACCAGCAGTGCACAAGTGTTCCTTTTTCTCCACATCCTCTCCAGCACTTGTCGTTTGTTGATTTGTTGATGATAGCCATTCTGACAGGTGTGAGATGGTACCTCATTGTTGTTTTGATTTGCATTTCTTGGATGATTAGTGACTTTGAGCATGTTTTCATATGTCTCTTGGCTTTCTGAATGTCCTCTTTTGAAAGGTGTCTATTTAGGTCCTTTGCCCATTTTTTGATTGGATTGTTTATCTTCCTTTTGTTAAGTTGTATGAGTTCCCTATAAATTTTGGAGATTAGGCCCTTATCAGATATGACATTGGCAAATATGTTTTCTCACACAGTGGGTTTTCTCGTTGTTTTGTTGATGGTTTCTTTTGCTGTGCAGAAGCTTTTTATTTTGATGTAGTCCCATTTGTTCACTTTCTCTTTAGTTTCAAGTGCCCTAGGAGCTGTATCAGTGAAGAAATTGCTTCGGCATATGTCTGAGATTTTGTTGCCTTTGGATTCTTCTAGAATTTTTATGGTTTCCTGTTGTACATTTAAGACCTTTATCCATTTTGAGTTTATTTTTGTGTATGGTGTAAGTTGGTGGTCTAGTTTCATTTTCTTGCATATATCTGTCCAATTTTCCCAACACCATTTATTGAAGAGACTATCTTGGCTCCATTGTTTGTTCTTGCTTCCTTTGTCAAATATTAATTGAGCATATTGGTTCAGGCCGATTTCTGGGCTCTCTATTCTATTCCATTGATCTATATGCCTATTCTTGTGCCAGTACCAGGCAGTTTTGAGAACAGTGGCTTTGTAATACAACTTGATATCTAGTATTGAGATCCCACCTACTTTGTTCTTTTTCAGGATTGCTGCAGCTATTCGGGGTCTTTTTTTATTCCAGATGAATTTTTGGAGAGTTCGTTCTAGATCTGTGAAGTATGCCGTTGGTATTTTAATGGGAAGTGTGTTGAATTTATAGATTGCTTTGGGTAGTATGGACATTTTAATGATGTTAATTCTACCAATCCATGAACACGGTATGTTCTTCCATCTGTTTATGCCTTCCTCTATATCTTTTCTCAACGTCCTGTAGTTTTCTGAGTAGAGGTCTTTTACCTCTTTAGTTAAGTTTATTCCTAGGTAGGTTAATTTTTTTGGTGCGATGGTAAACGGGATTGCTTTTATAATCTCTCTTTCTGAAAGTTCACTATTGGTGTATAGAAATGCCTCAGGTTTCTTGGGGTTAATTTTGTATCCTGCTACATTGCCAAATTCATGAATTAAGTCTAGTAGCTTTTTGATGGAGTCTCTAGGGTTTTGTATGTATAATATCATGTCATCTGCAAATAAGGACAGTTTTACTTCCTCTTTTCCAATTTGGATGCCTTTTATTTCTTCTTCTTGCCAAACTGCAATGGCTAACACTTCCAGTACTATGTTGAACAGGAGTGGTGAGAGGGGGCATCCCTGTCTTGTTCCTGTTTTTAGGGGAAATGGTGTTAGTTTTTGTCCATTGAGTATGATGTTGGCTGTGGGCCTGTCATATATTGCTTTTATTATGTTGAGGTATGATCCTTCTACTCCCGCCTTGCTGAGAGTTTTTATCAAAAACGGGTGTTGAATTTTGTCAAATGCTTTTTCTGCATCAATTTATATGACCATGTGGTTTTTTTCTTTCAGTTTGTTTATGTGATGTATAACGTTTATTGATTTGCGGATATTGTACCATCCTTGCATCCCTGGGATAAATCCTACTTGGTCATGGGGTATGATCTTTCTGATGTACTGCTGGATCCGATTTGCTAAGATTTTGTTGAGGATTTTGGCATCTATGTTCATGAGGGATATTGGCCTGTAATTCTCTTTCATTGTGTTGTCTTTCCCTGGTTTTGGTATTAGGGTGATGCTGGCTTCATAGAATGAGCTTGGAAGTGTTCCTTCCTCGTGAATTTTTTGTAGTAGTCTGAGGAGGATAGGTTTTAGTTCTTCCTTGAATGTTTGGTAAAACTCCCCTGTGAAGCCATCTAGTCCTGGGCTTTTGTTTGCTGGAAGTTTTTTGATGACTGCTTCAATTTCTTCCATAGTTATTGGCCTGTTGAGATTTTTAGATTCTTCCTGATTGAGTTTTGGAATGTTGTATTTTTCTAGGAATTTGTCCATTTCCTCCAGGTTGTCTAGTTTGTTGGAGTAGAGCTGTCCATAGTATTTTTTAACAATCATTTGTATTTCTGTGGGGTCTGTTGTTATTTCGCCTCTATCGTTTCTGATTTTGGTTATTTGGGTCCTCTCTCTTTGCTTCTTGGTGAGTCTGGCTAGAGGTTTGTCAATCTTGTTTATCCTTTCAAAGAACCAGCTCTTGGTTTCATTGATTTTCTCTATTGTTTTTTTGGTCTCTATGTCATTTATTTCTGCTCTAATCTTTATTATCTCCTTCCTTCTGCTCACTCTGGGGTTTTCTTGTTGCTCTCTTTCTAATTCTTTGAGTTGTAGAGTTAGCTGATTTACTACCATTTTTTCTTGTTTTTTGAGATAGGCCTGTAGAGCTATAAACTTCCCTCTCAGGACTTCTTTCATTGTGTCCCATAGGTTTTGGATTGTTGTGTTTTCATTGTCATTAGTTTCCAGGATGTTTCGAATTTCTTCTTTGATTTCATTGGTAACCCAATCAATATTTAATAGCATGCTATTCAGCTTCCAGGTGTTTGAGTATTTTGGGTTGTTTTTATAGTAGTTTATTTCTAATATTATGCCATCATGGTCTGCGAAGACGCTTTTTATGATTTCAATCTTCTTGAATTTGGGGATACTTTGCTTGTGACCCAATATATTGTCTATTTTTGAATATGTCTTATGAGCATTTGAGTAGAATGTATATTCTGTGGCCTTGGGGTGAAGTGTTCTGAAGATGCCTATTAAGTCCATCTGATCTAATGAGTCATTTAGGATTGCTCTATCTTTGCTGATTGTTTGTCTAGAGGGCTTATCCAGTGCTGTCATTGGTGTATTAAAGTCCCCTACTATGATTTTATTGTTGTCGATCTCTTCTTTGATATCTTCCAGGAGTTTTTTTATGAATTTGGGTGCTCCTGCATTGGGTGCATATATGTTTACCAGGGTTATATCTTCTTGTTGTATTGATCCCTTTAGTATTATGAAGTGGCCTTCCTTATCTCTTGTTATGGCCTTCACTTTGAGGTCTATTTTGTCCGATATAAGTATTGCTACCCCAGCTTTCTTTTCCTTTCCATTTGCCTGAAAGATATTTTTCCATCCTTTCACTTTCAGTCTGTGTGAGTCCCTTCTAATGAGGTGGGTTTCTTGTAGACAGCAGATGTATGGGTCATGTTTTTTTTTTCCATTCAGCCACTCGATGTCTTTTGTTTTGAGCATTTAGTCCATTTACGTTTAAAGTTATTATTGAAAGGTACTTGTTTGTAGCCATTTCTTTTTTTCTGTGGCTGTTTTCTTTCTGAGCTTTTATTTCTTATTTTTATACCAGTCCCTTTAGCATTCCTTGCATTGCTGGCTTGGTGGTGATAAACTCCCTTAGCCTTTTTTTGTCTGTGAAGCTTCTTATTTCCCCTTCAAGTTTGAATGATAGCCTTGCTGGATAGAGTATTCTTGGATTCAGTCCTTTGCTTTGCATCACCTTGTAAATTTCTGTCCATTCTTTTCTGGCCTGATGTGTTTCTGTTGAGAAATCATTTGACAGTATAATGGGAGATCCCTTGTATGTAACTTTCCGTCTCTCTCTTGCAGCCTGTAAGATTCTCTCTTTGTCCTGAACATTTGCCATGGTAATTATGATGTGTCTTGGTGTGGGTCTTTTCGGGTTCACCTTGTTTGGGACTCTCTGGGCTTGTGTGACTGTTTTCTTCCCCACCTCAGGGAAGTTTTCTGATATTATTTCTTCTAATAGGTTTTCTAATCCTTGTTCATCCTTCTGTTGTTCTGGTACCCCTGTTATTCGTATGTTGTTTCTTTTCATGTTGTCCCAAAGCTCCCTTAGGCTCTCCTCCTGTCTTTTAATTTTTTTCTCCAATTGCAATACATTTTGGGTGTGTTTTGCTTCCTTGTCTTCTAATTCACTAATTCGGTCCTCCGCTTCTCCTAGTCTACTGTTGATACATTCAATGGAGTTTTTCATTGCAGCTATATCACTCTTCATTTCTTCTTGGGTCTTACTTAAGTTGTTGATTTTTTCATCTGTTTCTTCTAGCTTCTTCCATATGTTATCGATTTTTTCATCTGTTTCTTCTTGCTTCTTGCAGAGGTTGTCGATTTTTTCCTCCATCCGGTTTATGCACTCTAGGACCCTTATTCTGAATTCTTTTTCTGTCATGTTGCATGCCTCTGTATTGCTTAGCTGCTTTTCTGGAGAGTCTTCCTTCTCTTTCCTTTGGGGGTTTCTTTGTCTACCCATGTTTGATCTCACTGACATATCTAGACGTTGAGTCGTTCAGTGGTTGCTCCCTTGGTGGCAGTGACTCCTTGGTCTGTGGTTGCTCTTCGGGTGGTTGCGGTAGCAGCTGCTCTTCAGTTGGCAGCAGCTCCTCTGGTGGGTGCTGTTCAAAGCTGTGGTGGCTCTTCTGGCTGGTGGGGCGAGGTTTCACTTACAGCTGCTGTTCCTCAGCAGAGGGTGTGGTGCTCAGGAGGTTGCTGTTGCTTTAATCTGCTTTCCAGGGGAGTTCTGCTCTTCCCGGCTGCAAACCGTCTCACCAGCTGAGCAATTTCACCAATTCGGGGTGGATGTTATTAGTTTCAGCTGCTCACTCCATTTGCTCCGGGACACGACCTGGGGCGCATCTGCCTATATCGCCGCCATCTTTCCAGCCCCTTATTTTATATCTTTTATAAGTTTCATATATGCCAACTGTCTTAGATCATTTGGGCTGCTTTAACAAAAATCGCATAGACTGGGTTTAAACAACAAACATGTATTTCGCATAGTACTGGAGGCTAGAAAGTCTACCATCAAGGCACCTACAGAGTTACTGCCTGGTGAGGGTGAGCTTCCTGGCTCATAGGAGTCCATCTTCATGCTGTGTCTTCATGTGGTGAACGTGGAGTGCACTAATCCCATTCATGAGGGCTTCACCCTCATGACTTAATTGCCTCCCAAAGGTCCCACCTCCAAATACCATCACACTGGGGATTTAGGCTTCAACATATGAATTTGGAGGGAGCATAAACATTCAGACCATAGCACCAGCAAACTAAGGTGTTTCATAGGTTACAACTGTTAGATTTATTATTTTCTAAAATTTATACATAACCATTGGGACAATTTTCAACTTACATACAACTGTTGTGAATTTTGTCTATATTAAATTTTCACCAAGATTTGGGCAAAAATGATATTTTTTCCATTCTCTTAAATGTTATTTATGCATGAGATTTAAGGGAGTATTGATGTCTTAAACTTTGTATGAGAGATGATTACTGAAAAACTGAAAGGTTGATTGTTAAAAATTTAGCAGATAAAAACAGAAAGCAAACTTCAGTGATCTTTTACTGGTACATGCAAAAATCATTGCCACAGCCCAGCCGGTGTGGCTCAGTGGTTGAGCATCAACCTATGGGCCAGGAGGTCATGGTTCGATTCTCAGTCAGGGCACATGCTCGGGTTGCAGGCTCAGTGCCCAGGAGGGAGTGTGCAGGAGGCTGTTGATCAATGATTCTCTCTCATCACTGATGTTCCTATCTTTCTCTTTCTCTCCCTTCCTCTTTGAAATAAATAAAAAAAATATATTTTAAAATATCATTGCCACAGCTGATAAATACTTCTCTCTCATCGTTGATGTTCTATTTCTCTCTCCCTCTCCATTCCTTTCTGAAATCAACAAAAATGTATTTAAAAAAGTCATTGCCACATTTGAGAAACACTTAGATATAGAGAATGTCAGCCTTTCTGTGACAACAACATCTGGATTAAAAAGAAAAAGGATAGATCTGCTTTCATGGGATGCAAACATCCTGGGTACCCTTTCTCCACAAATGCAGTTATTAAAATACTGATCAGGTTTTGTATCAGCATAGTACTCCAGTGTATTACAAAGCAAGCCTATTCAAAAGGGGAGACTGGAAATCTCGTTTGGCTAAGATTTGCCTAATGCAATCTTGTTTAGTATTCACATCACATTCTGCCAGCTACACTGCAGAGAGCAGTTGTCACACAACTGAGCATCCTCGGAGCCAAAATAAATACTCCTCCCTCTAAACTAGTTTCCTGGGAAGGAGAGAAAATAACTAAGGACAAAGAAAGACAAAGAGAATGGGGGTGGAGAGAATGAAGTTACTCTTTTCTAAAAAGGCAACAACCAATAAAACTTTTTTTCTTGTGTGTTTCTTTTTTAACCACTTTCTACTAGAGAAAAAAAAAAAAAGTTCTCTCAGCCATTAAGCCAGAGAGCCAACAACTAGGGTTCCCAGCTGTGAAAGGAATTAGCAACTTGTACCAGGTACGAAGTCCTTTCTCTCTCCTATTTAGTTTTTCTAAACCATGATTTCTATGTTCAGATCTTAGTGCTGACTTCTAGAGATCTGGGGTCTGTCACCCACCTTCTCTTGAATGCAAAAGTCCTTGGTAAATCTTCATTACTGATGACCTTCAGGATATTTATTTGAAAGGAGAGAAGACAGTGCAATAAAAGGAGGCAGTCTTGCTGTGGCCAGTTTTTCTTAGTGGATAGAGCCTCAGCCTGCAGACTAAAGGGTCCCGGGTTTGATTCCAGTCAAGGGCACATGCCCGGGTTTCAGCCTCAATCCCCAGTAGGGAGCTTTCAGGAGGCAGCCGATCAATGATTCTCTCTCATCATTGGTGTTTCTACCTTTCTTTCCCTCTCCTTTTCTCTCTGAAATCAATAAAAAATAAAATTTAAAAAAAGGACGCCATCTCTTCTTATATTTTCTTGAGCAGAGGTATGTGGAACATTGGGATGCAGCTGACATAGCTGCAGCTGTTGCCTATCTATGACTGGTGTCCCAAATTTGTAAAAAATTAGTTGTTTTGCAATTACAGAAATAGCTATACTGCTTATTTGGGAGCACTGTTGCAAAAGCTTTCATAAAATTGCCAGGAGCCGGTCCATGCTTGCTGTTTCAAAGGACCTGGCATATATGGCATACTGTTCTTAATATGTTTGCTCACCTTCTTGGCACTATGTGTTTTAACCAAGGTCTCTGAGAAAGGTTGTTTCCCCAGGTAGGGATTTTCCCCTGAAGTTAGGGAGGGAATAAAACCCCTCAACTAAGTGCCAGGCGGGTAATTAATCACTTAAACTATGAACAATCATGCTTAAGCTACATAATCTTTACTCCCTGGAATGGAGATAAGAAACGCCCTAACCTTTGTAATAGAGATTGATAGGATTGAATCAACTGGTATAAATACAGATGTAACAAGACAGCAAGACTCAGAACTTAGAAGACAGAGCTTAGAACACAGAACTAAGAAGACAGAATCTACACAGAACCTACAGACAGAAGAACTTCGCTGGAGAGAACATGGCAAAAGATCCTGGACTGAACCTGACTACAGAAATTGGCAAGAGAACCTGATCTAGAACCTGGTGACTGAACCTGGCTGGAGAACCTGGACAGAACCTGGCTGGAGAACCTAGCGAGGGAACATGGCTACAGCACCTGGCTGGAGATCCGAACCAGAACTTCGCTGGAGATCCAGACCAGAACTTGGCTGGAGATCCTGGCTAGAGATCCTGGCTAGGCTGCTGATCAACTGAACGCTGTCTCCGTGTCATTCCTTCTTTGCCGACTCCGTCCACACCTTTGGGGACCCCTGGACCTGCTGGGGTTGGACCCCGGCAATAAAATGTATCACCATATGTTTTGTTCTGTACAATAGGTGAAAGCGGCTTAGGGCACTCAAAGATATGCCATACATTAATATGTAGTTTTAGTTTTTTGAACATTTTATGCATATTTTATTCATAATTTTCAGCATTGTGTTTCCTTAGTAGTTTCTCTTACAAAAAAAAAAATCAATGTGTTTTCCATTTTCCACTGTATATATTTAACAATATATGCTTTTCCATTTCCTTTACCTAATGAAAATTGAATTTGGAAGGCATTCTTGAATTTATTCACTTTCTTGTTCTTCACATTTAAAAGTCTAAGTGAACAATTTATTAGAAAATTATTAATTGAATATTCATTTTTTCTAAGCTCTCCTCTAAATTCTCATATTTAACTTGATTTATTACTTAATTTTACTCAAGGCTTCATTTTATATTTTAGATTTAATTTAAAAAAGTGAATTTTCAATCTGCATTTATTTATATGGAATTATTTAGTCTTTATTTTATTTTTTGGTACCTTAAATGTACACATGCAAATATCAGCTGTCTGGCATTCTCCTTAAAACTTTTTGTTTTGAGGTTGTGTCTCTATCATTTCCATAGTAATATTGCTTAATTTTCAGGTAAATGTTTAAATGGCTCATAGAACTCAAAAAGCATAATATTTCTGTGCTCTCAATTTATGGTTAGTAAGCATAAAGTCTTTGCAGGAGATATAGAGTATTTAAAATGATAGCACCTAAATAATACTTAAAACATTTATATATCTAATAATGTTCATACTAATATTAATACTAAATATTAATACTAATGTTTGAATGCTTTGGTAAAAATTCTGTTAGTAAACACTAACAATTAATTTCAGGAATTAATAATTCCCAAGCATCATATTGAAAAAATATGTATTTTATAAAATCTTTTAGCTTATAGTATTTAATGGCAAACTTATTATGAATGCTCTGATCAAACATTGAATGACTAATTAACACCCATACCAAAGAAGGAAAATTAGCAAATTTATGAATCCTGGTCTAGAGAAAAAATTAGTTTTACATAAAATTCTATGCTTTACTTACAGGCATGATCATTTGGGAATATTAATTAATCCTGAATACCTATTTCTCAATAAGTAAAGCTAAAAAAAACATACATTACAATCTGCCATTTACTTTTCCAAATAAAACAGAGTTTTCAATTCAATGATCTTATCTATTTCCTAATTTTTTTTATCAGATATCTGTTTGGAGCTGGACATTAATTTTGACACATATATGTATTTGTCTTATTAATTCATTAATAAATTGAATCTGAACCACTGAAACAATCTACTAATCAGAAAGGACCCAGTTAACCAATATATTTTATCTATCATTTTAAAAATTCTTAAAAAAATTATATATATATTATTGATTTTCAGAGAGGGAGAGAGACAGAAACATCAATGATTAGAGAGAATCATTGATCGGCTGCCTCCTGCATGCCCCACACTGGGAATTGAGTTCACAACCCAGGCATGTGCCCTGACCAGGAATAAAACCATGACCTCCTGGTTTATAGGTTAACACTCAACCACTGAGCTATGCCAGCTGGGCTAAGTTCTTAATTTTAAATAAGAGTAACCGTAATACTATCATCA
Organism: Myotis nattereri; assembly: GCF_964212035.1. NCBI lineage: Eukaryota > Metazoa > Chordata > Mammalia > Chiroptera > Vespertilionidae > Myotis > Myotis nattereri. The sequence continues at coordinate 117,463,523 of NC_138078.1, read as the reverse complement.
TTGCAAGTGAAAAAAGTGAAGGATGTTACCATTTCACTGTTCATGACTGGAATTTGCTGTTCACGACCGGAATTTGCAATCCACTTTTTTTTTTTAAATATATTTTATTGATATTTTACAGAGAGGAAGAGAGAGAGATAGAGAGTTAGAAACATCGATGAGAGAGAAACATCGATCAGCTGCCTCCTGCACATCCGCGACTGGGGAAGTGCCCACAACCCAGGTACATGCCCTTGACCGGAATCGAACCTGGGACCTTTCAGTCCACAGGCCGATGCTCTATCCACTGAGCCAAACCGGTTTCGGCTGCAATCCACTTTTTAAGTTTTTATTTATTTTTTGCTAAACTATACTTTCCTATTAGTTTGTGATTTCTATGCTGGCAATCCAAACCTTTCATATCTTTGTCATTATTTAAATGATGTCTTTGTCACCAAAATAGAACTTGGGGTGAGAGTCAATAGAGCAGAGTATCATTACTGGGTCCTAGTGGGAGTCAGTGTTCTGTTAGAAGTAGGATTTGCTTTTTCACAATGATTGACTATTTTATGTTAATATGTATTCAAATGACCTTAATAAGATGTTTTCAAAAATAGGATCTCAAATACAATCACCCTTGCTGACCTAAGTCCTAAAATAAAGCGTAATAATAAATCAATATATTATTATGAATGATTCATCTTAAACAATTTAACATTGTGTTTGCAGATATGACCAAATGTTTTTATTCATATATCTGTGTAGATAAATTTGTACCATATACTGAGGAGAGTCAATGAATGAATGAAATTAAGTATAAAATATTATGTGGATTTTATGACAAAACAATGAAGGAAGATTTTGTTTTTTATATTTGTTTTTGCAATTCAAGGATTAAAAGCCAATGTTTATTTGGCTATATTTTGTGCATACATAGGACTTATTTGGAAGCACAAAACTTTTAAAATACATTTAAACTATTAACACCAAGAAACCAAGTAACCATTAGTTTGTTAGTTCATTATGACCTATTAATGCTTTCAACACAGTGACTGCTAAATAAAGCAGTAGTATTCCACTGAAGTGGCTATTGGAATTGAATTACCCATGTGATATAATCCCTTTCCCTGAGTTAGAAAACATAAACATACTGAATTTTCCAATTTTAAATATAAAAATAATATTTTTTGCAAATAAGTCCTTTTTACTCTGTGTATTTAAAGGCTAGGGCACCTAGTATATGTGTGTAATAAAAAGATATAATAGCTCACATGAATCTGTGTCATTGCTCATGGACTCAGTACTGCTCATTTATTCATTTTGATCTTATGCATTAGTGAAAGGTAATGAGTGCTCAGATAAAACTGAAGGATGATGTCATTCAATAACATTATGCCTGGCTCTGGAAGAAACTCTTATTCTTACTCTCAAATATAGATTCTGGTAATTCCCAATAATGCATTCCAAAAAAATAAGCTCATACAGAAAAAGAAAAGTCCATAAATAGCTTCTGCATCCTTTTTTCTTTGTTCATCTTCTTCTGTTGACCTTTTCTTTATTCAGGATCAGATTTTGTGTCCAGTAAAAGAGAATATCACAATTTGGAGGGGGCTCTAATCGCCATTTCATGTCTGTTGAATGGTCATTAAAACTTGGCTGTAACATTTCAAGTAATAAGCATCATAATCTCCCTTTGGACTCGTTTGAACTCCTCTGACTACAAGTCAATTCTATGTTAAGCTGAAGTCACATCACATACTAAATTTCTTAAGTGCTTTGGTTCTAGGGCAGCTGTGGGCAAACTACGGCCCGCGGGCTGGATCCGGCAGGTTTGAAATGAATAAAACTAAAAAAAAAAAAAAAACAGACTGTACCCTTTTATGTAATGATGTTTACTTTGAATTTATATTAGTTCACACAAACACTCCATCCATGCTTTTGTTCCCGCCCTCCGGTCCAGTTTAAGAACCCATTGTGGCCCTCGAGTCAAAAAGTTTGCCCACCCCTGTTCTAGGGTCTGAAAAACCTAATTATGAATGTTAACTTTCACAAGCTAGACAAGTTACTTACTCTCTGTGAGCTCAGCTCCTCATATGCAAAATGGGGATAATAATAGCATTGCCTCCTAGTGTTCAGAGAATTCATTAAGTTGATTTACTCACAAATGTCTAAGCTCAGTGACTTGCAAATGGTAACCATCCAATAAATGTTAGCTATTTTTATTATTAGGAACTCTCACATATTAATCGTAGGTGTACTTCTCAAATTGCAGCAAAGTTAATGAAGTTCTGAATGAAATAGTATGTAAACACATCAACAAAATTTTGAAATTACAGCTGGTCTTCAGTGTTCACAATAGAGATTATCTAAATTTTCTATGCAACAAATATTTATATTATAAATATAAATATTTAATAGATATTTTACAGATGGTTCTGTAAAATATCTATTAAATATTTATATTTATAATTTCCAGAACCAAACAATACAATAAAGTGAAAAAAGTAAAGAGAAAATATCTTCCCATACCTATGAATTTTAGTTTACTTTGCTGTTAACTTATGAAATTGCTAAATGCCTGCAAAGTTCCCCCATGGCTTCATTCCATTCTCTAGAAATCGAGACTCCCTTGGCTACTGAATGATTTTATGTTCTTCATTACCAGTCTGATGCGAACAATTCAAACTGAAGTTTAAGTGGTTGGTAAAAGCCTACATACTATTTGCACCTCAACATGGATTTTTAATGACTCTATCCCAATGTGTGAATGAACTGTGGCTATTATAGTCCTTTGGATAGGTCAGTGGAAGAGCTCTGTGAGATCTGTAAGAAATTTTTCAAGTCATTTCATATAAACAATAGACCAGTACACTTATATATGTGTTGACATATTAGTATGCTACCTGTAGGTTTGCCATCTTAATTTAGTATGTTAAATTGCTAAAAGAGCATATGGTAAGACAGAGGGAATGTTAGTATATCTATTAAACACTTGGAAATATTCACAAGAAGATCACCAAGGTGTTTTTTGTTTGTTTGTTTGTTTTCATTTAAACATGTTTCAATGCACCACTCCTGTTCAACATAATACTGGAAATGCTAGCCATAGTGATCAGGCAAGAAGAATAAATAAAAGGCATCCAAATTAGAAAAAGGAGAAGTAAAACTATCATTGGTCACAGATGACATGATATTGTACAGAGAAAACCCTAAAAACTCCATCAAAAAACTACTAGACTTAATAAATGAATTTGGCAGTGTAGCAGGATACAAAATTAACACCCAGAAATCTGTGGCTTTTTTATACATCTGTTAAAGAACTTGCAGAAAGAGAAACAAACAAACAAAAAAAACCACAAACAATTCCGTTTACTATTACATCAAAAAAATTAAGTTACCTAGGAATAAAATTAACTAAGTAGGTAAAAGACCTGTACTCAGAAAACTACAGGACATTGAAAAATGAGATAGAGGAATCCATAAACAAATGGAAGAACATACAATGTTCATGGATTGGTAGAATCAATACCATTAAAATGTCCGTAGTACCCAAAACAATTTATAGATTCAATGTAATCTCCATGAAAATACCAATGGCATATTTCACAGACCTAGAACAAACTCTTCAAAAATTCATCTGGCATAAAAAAAGACCCTGAATAGCCACAGTGATCCTGAGAAAGAAGAACAAAGTTGGAGGGATCACAATACCAGATATCATGCTATACTACAAAGCCACTGTTCTCAAAAATATCTGGTATTGGCATAAGAACAGATATAGACCAATGGAACAGAACAGAGAACCCAGAAATCTACCCAAGCCATTATGCTTAATTAATATTTGACAAAGGATGCAAGGGCATACAATGGAGTCAAGACAGTCTCTTTAATAAATGGTGCTGGGAAAATTGGTCAGATACATGCAAAAAAATAAAACTAGATCACCAACTTACACCTTATACAAAAATAAACTCAAAATGGGTAAAGGAATTAAATGTAAGATGGGAAACCATAAAAATATTAGAAGACTCCATAGGCAGCAAAATATCAGACATATGTCATAGCAATATCTTTATCAATACAGCTCCTAGGGCAATGGAAACTAAGGAGAAAATAAACAGATGTGACTACATCAAAATAAAAAGCTTCTGCACAGCAGAAGGATCTACCCATATGACTTCATTTTATCTTAATTACCTCTTATAGGTCTTGTTTCTGAATACAGACACATCCTGAAGTACTGGATGTTAGAACTTAACTATGAATTTGGGGTGGACACAATTCAGCCTATAATAGGGATCCAAACAAAATACTCTGGGGGTTTATCAACCTTCAGACCATGGAAAGCCAAGGGAGGAGATTAGGAGTAGATGAGTACTGACTACTTAGAGTGTAGGAAAGTGTCTTCAGGGTTTCATCCTTCTTATACACCCCATTTAAGGAGGCCTTAGCAGATGCACCTGAAGAAGATCTCTGTCCAAAAGATTTAGGAATGAAGGCACAGGATTAGGAATGTAAATATGTGAAGAGCATGACCAGCCAGAGGCCTGAGTTCTTGACTGCACTCCCTTCAGAGACTGCAGTGCACTGGTGTGGAGAGGCAGCTTTCTTCCCATTGAAAGCCTTTGTAATTGTCTATGATTGGACTTGAAAAATCACTCATAAGTTTTTAACCAGGTGCTGTACTCCTCAATGTATTTTCACTGTGAAGATCTCTTACATATCGATGCCAATTCAGATTAGACCTGAGTTCTGAGGCTTCCTTTAGAATGTGCACAATCTTTGTTGGAGATCAGACCTAGAGAATGAATCAACCCACTTTCCCCTCTTCTTGCTGGCTTGTTACTGGCATCCCAGCATACCTAGGTGCCATTTTATTATGACATAATTGACTTATAATACTCTTATTACATTAAATAATTAAAAAACATAGATATACATATATATACATATATATACACTAGAGGCCCGGTGCACAAAAATTTGTGCGCTCAGGTGGGGAGGTCCCTCAGCCCAGCCTGTGCCCTCTCACAGTCTGGGACCCCTTGGGGGATGACCATCTGCTGGCTGAGGCCTGCTCCCCAGGGGATTGGGCCTAAGCTGGGAATCAGACATCCCTCTGGCAGCCCGGCAGCCCTCGGAGGATGTCCACTTACAGCAGGGAGCCGACCTAAGCTGCAGTCGACATCCTTAGCGCTGCTGAGGATGAAGAAGAGGCTCCCACCGCCACTGCTGTACTGGCAGCCATCAGTCTGGCTTGTGGCTGAGCAGAGCTCCTCCATGTGGGAGCTCACTGACTACCAGAGGGAAGATCCTGCATTGAGCGTCTGCCCTCTGGTGGTCAGTGTGTGTCATAGTGCCCACTCATTCCCTGTCTTTCTGCTGTTAGGGTCAGTTTGCATACCCTTTTACTATATAGGATAGAGGCCTGGTGCACGGGTGGGGGCCAGCTGGTTTGCCCTGAAGGGTGTCCCGGATCAGGGTCAGGGTCCTGCTTGGGTGCCTGGCCAGTCTGGATGAGGGGCTGATGGCTGTTTTCAGGCTGCCCGCACCCCCTTCAGGGTGGGGTTCCCCACTGGGGTGCCTGGTAAGCCTGGATGAGGGGCTGAGGGCTGTTTTCAGGCTGCCTTCACCCCCTTCAGGGTGGGGGTCCCCACTGGGGTGCCTGGACAGCCTGGATGAGGCGCTGAGGGCTCTTTTCAGGCAGGCCAAGCCTGCAACTGAAGCTCCCAGTCTCTCCTTTTTTTCTTTTTTCTTTTTTATTCTGAGGTTTATTTACCTTCTGTAATTGAAACTTTGTTGCGGCTCCAACTCCGAGGCTGGCTGGCTGAAAGCAGGTATCTGGGGTTTGTTTAGCTTCTATAATTGAAACATAGTTGCATTTCAGAGCTGTTGCTTTCAGGCTCAGAGCTGTGGCAGGCGGGGAACCTTGGCTTCCTCCATCACTGGGGCAACCAAGCCTCATGTTTGCTTCAGCTGCATTGCTACCGGCTGCAATCTTGGTTGGAAGTTAATTTGCATATCACCCTGATTAGCCAATGGGAAGCATAGCGGAGGTACGGTTAATTACCATGTTTGTCTATTATTAGATAGAATATATACATACATACACACATACACACACGAACACACAAACGCACACATATTCTGGCATCTTTTTTATAGCTAACAAAACTCAATGACCCATCACAAAGTGCAGTTTTTCACCTTTTCAAAAATAGTGTTGCATTTTATTACCTGTAAACAGTGCTTTAGCGATACTATCTAGGAACTATTTGGTAAACTGAGATCCTGGATTTATGTTAAGCAATTAAGTGATCTCTTACAATCAATGTCAAATATATTAGAATTTAGTTGATTCTTGCCAGTATTTGTTCCACATTTTTTAGCCTGATAAGATTGATCAGTTTTGTCTTATTTCTGCCATTCATTTTCATGACCTCACCCACGCTAACAAAGTCTTTTATTTGTTCTTTTACATGTTCTGAATATAAATATAGAAGAGTTTTGTTTTCTAAGATGTTTTTTGAGAGTCATTTTATTTTGAGACTTTTCTTAGACTATACTAGCAAAACTATTCCATTCTCTTTAGTTTAACCTTGGTGGGAAGTCTACATGTAATTTTGTTCATTTCTTATCTTTACTTCAAATGTCATTTATAACTATTTATTTAGAAATATATTTTTAAAATTCTACAAATATTACACGATCCCACTTATATGTGGTGTTTAATGAACAAAATAAACTGACAAACAAAATAGATCCAGAAACATTGAAGCATTCAACAGACTGATGATTCTTAGAGGGAAGGGAGGGGGCCCATGGCAGGAAGAGATTAATTAAAGAATTTATATGCCTATATGCATAACCTATGGATACAAACAACAGTGCAGTGAAGGTCTGGGGAGAAGGTGGGAGTGGGGAGGAGGGGATCAATGGGAGAGAGGGTGAAGGGGACATCTGTAATACTTTCAATAATAAAGATAAATTTAAAAAATTAAAAAAAGAAATTCTCAGCCTTCATAATCTTTATTCACTTTTAGAAGTATCAACCCACAGATTATAAATTTTTGTTCTTCCTCTGTCAAGACTGAGATGGATATTTGATTAAATTCACTTTATCCCATCCTTCCTTATGCTAATTGTCTTCCCCAAATTCTATGTATTTCAATTTAACCAATTAATTTTAATTTGTTAGTCAGAATTTATCACATAGCTGATTTTACCCTAGTGTCACTTCTAGCACATACCCAGATTGTTGAAATCACTTATGATCCTATATCTTACCCTCAGGACATGTTTTCTTTGGTAGGAACTCATTATCTATTTTTCTATCCCACTGTGTGATCAGGAATGATATGCTTATAACTTTGGAAGTTGTACTCCTCTCTACATTAATCATGCAACTAGTATTCATGGATATTTCATTCTTAGGATTTTAAATATCTATGCAATTAGACATACATACTGCAATTTACTTTTCTCACAAATCTGTATTTAATGGGAAAATTTTTGCTTCCACAGCTAAATTTCAGTCTTACATTGTTCGCCTCTCTTTTTTAGTTTAAATTCCTTTGATCAGATCTACAAATCACTCAACTTATATATGCATATCTGATGTTACTTCTTTCCTAGCTGAGTCCTTTATTCAAGTGTCATAAAAATGGTGGCCCATATCATTAAAAGAGATGAGAATCATGCTATTGTTTTCTTTGTGTTTTGTATTTTATCTTGTTTTACTTGGCATTGACATCCTTACTCCTAATTAATTGAAAATATATCATTGCTTTGTCTTCTTTCACTACTCATTTCTTCATTGACATTTATGTAATTTTTTTTCTGAGAGAAAACTGATATATCTAAATTTGAGTATTTCTATTATACTCAGGAAATCTCAGCAGTAATGATTTTGTGGGACCTCATTTTCTTCTTTTTAAACTAGGGTAAGATTGAAATTTTATAGCAGGAAGTTTAATTGTTGTTTTGCACATTCTCCTTAAAGATATTACTAAGGTTTTGCTGATGGTAATGTTTATACCACCTGAACTCAGAAGACTGAGGAGTCTAGATGTTTGACAAACTTCTCAAGTACTTCATCTTCTCTGGAAATACATTGTAGGTAGGCTGCCTTCCTCCCTATTTGCCATATTGTCTTCTCAAATATTTCCCCATATTGCTAGGCAGGGAGACGCCAATCACCTCTATAGATTTATTTTATACTTATAAAGACATATACTGCCTCCTTACTGTTCTGTTGAAAATGAGATGTTTATTTTGAATCTCTTTCCATGAAGAAGTTTGAGGAATTTTCTCATTCAGTCTTTAAAATGAATTAGACACTCGACAAGGAGGGAGGGAATAATATTGAATTATTCAAAAGTTAAATGTGTGATTATGCAAAGTTAAAAATAATTATAATAGAATATTTGAGGTTGTGAAATTGTTTTTAGTCATTAAATACCAGGCATTGCTTGGTATCATTCCATCTGAATTATTTAATAAATCTACTGGGAGAATGTTGAATAATATGCAAAGACTAGATTTGATCAAATGTTACATCAAAACTGTAGACTAGATGGTGATATCAACAACAGAAATGATGTGTTTATGGTTTATTATGATAGAAAAATTGCTAATTAACCTTGGCAAATTCTCAGTTATTCTGGGAATCCTTCCAACTTATCAAGAATTTTTTCCATCAATTTATGAATTTCAAAACTGATATTTAAACTTGTTGGCTTGTTGGTTGTTGCCTAATATGAGACATATGCACACTTGGTATTTATATGGTATTGAGTCATGGTACTAGAAGAAACCCTGAAATGCTTCCTTATACTGTTCCTTGCTTCTAGATAGCAAATGAAAAGAAAAAGAGTAATTTTTAGAAATTGAGTTCTAAGAGGTTCCTGGACCCAATTCCAATGTGTGTGTGAAGGCTTCCCCACACCAACAAACAATTCTTGGATACAAGCAGTGTGCCTGAAGATGTAACTGAATTCTGGCACTATCTATTGAGGGATAGAATCAGATTCCACAGGTAAAGGGTTCTCCATTGTGGTTCAAACATTAGGTTTGGCCACTGTGCTGGCCCATATTTCTGGTAGCAATACTTGTTAGCAAATGCCTCCCCCTCAGCCCACTCCCATTCATACAGGTTAGAGCTATGAAGGTATAAAACTAGTGGGCTGACCAGACCCCTAGATAACATAATAGCATTCACTGTCTACCCCAACTTTGCCAGATAGTGTGAAGGCACAGTTCACCCTATCAAGCCTTTAGGAATTCTGACATGAAGATTTAAAAGTATAGTTACAATTTCTAGAAATCATCCTTGTTTCTGGCACCCACAGTTGCTTCACTGGTCCTGGGACTACTGAATCAGGTAGGAAAAAAGAAGGTTGCCTGGAAGTAGGGAAAAATTGTATAGTCACAATAGCATCCTCTCCCACCCCGTCTTTCCAGATACTCAGAAAAGTGGAGAAATTTATCCAGTGGGAACTTCCTTAGCCCCCCTCATATTGAATATGAGCCAGCCCTTAATGTCTTTATCTCCCCCTGCTTTAGACAGCAAATGTTTCAACTGCCTATTTTAATTTTATATTAAACCATTTTACTGAGGGTGATATGTGACATGATACGTCTATCTTATGTGATATCTCTTGGCCCACTATTGGATGCTATGGACTGTAAAGGCATCCCTTTGTCCAAAGAATTGTAACTCGGTGGTCCAAACTGATACAGTATTTTCTGTTCCAAGAATTTTGAGCATTTATTCTACCACTGGGTATGCAAAGCACAGTCTGGAGTGTGTATTCCTGTTAAGACCTATATATAGCCCCCAAGAACTACTTACATTGTTCGAATGTAATCCACTTGCCAACTATATGCAGGGCCTTGACCCTAGGGAATTTTCCCCATAGTCATCTTCAGTCTCTGTCTCTCTTGTTGACAGAAAAAACAAAACAAAACAGTTCTTGTTGACAGAACAGCTCTTGTTGGCATTTTATGCCTGATAGGGTGCAAGAGAAATAGGTCTAGATTCAGCCTCTCTCTGCAGTGTTATAGTCTCCACACCCCCTATTCATTTTATGGATCCAGGTGGCCAACTCAGGTCAGCACATCAAAGGTCCATCCACTTGTTAATTCCAATCACCTTCTGAACCTGCCATCGACATGTCTCACTTTACTGCACCCCTTAAATTCCTAGAGTGAATTCTGTAGAGCAATCCCCCACAGAGGCATCCCTTTAATGGTCCAGTTTTCCATTGCTCATCAACCTGACCATATGGCCAGGCCATTGGCTATGACCTATGAGTCAGTAAAAACTCAAACATAGAGGCTTTTATTATTGTCCATTTCTCTGTCATTGCTAGGAAAACAGCATGTACTGGTAATTCAGCCCGCTAAACCCATTTATTCTGGTCTTATTTAATCAGAGTCTTGCCATCCACAGGTTGTAATGTGGCAACTTCCCAACCACGATATTGTCCATTCATTTTGGAGCTGCCATCCATAAACCAAGCAGCTTTGTTGTCCAGTTGAGAGCTGTTCACAGGGCATTGTCCATGTGCAGGTTCTGGTATCTCCTCAGGTCGTTCCAAAGTCAGTCTTATAGGAAAAGAGGCTACATATTCATGGATATGGTGAGTGCCTCTGTGTATTACTCCAGTAGGATGCTAGTTTATAAACCATTTCCATTTTATTATGGAACTCTTCCATTTTATTATTGGGAACTACCTTCTTTATAAGTGTTTATTTGACAACACCTAAGACATTATGGATATCTCAAGTTTTTTGATTATTGTATGCCTTTCATTCATGGAGGCAGTCTCAGTTAATTCCCCCAATATCAGGTCAATAATTGTCTCTCAAGTGATGTATACCGAGTAGCAGCATCTGTGAATTTTCTCTTCCAAAATCCTGACAGTAAGAGGGAGGTACTCATGGGCTTTTTGCCATAAGTTCCAGGCTGCATGTGTATAGGTGGCAGACACTTCCAAAATCATATCTGAATGGGGGTCTTTAAGTGCCCAAAGGCATTGAGAGACCTACCACTTTTAAAAAATATATATTTTATTGATTTCAGAGAGGAAGGGAGAGGGAGAGAGAGATAGAAACATCAATGATGAGAGAGAATCAGTGATTGGCTGCCTTCTGCATGCCCCATACTAAGGATTGAGCTCATAACCTGAGCATGCACCCTGACTAGGAATTGAACTGTGACAACCTGGTTCATAGGTCTATGCTCATGCACTGAGACACACTGATGGGGCAAGACCTACCATCTTTTGTAATTTAGACATGGCCTGCTTTTGTTCAGGTTCCCATTCAATAAATAGCTTCATTTTAGGTAGTCTTATATGTGGGATCTAACAGTATTCCCAAATGTGAAATATGCCTTCTCCAAAGTCCAAATAAACAAATCACACACTGGGCTTCTAGGGGTGGATAATGACAGTAGTATATGTTTAGTCACTTGTTAAATATCCCAGGTGGCTTCTGCCCAGGTTATTCCTAAGAATTTTACTGTTTGACCAGAACCTGGAACCTTTGCTGGATCTATTAACAAGCATTGGTTGGTCATGTGTATCACCATTGCATCACTTTCCAATATTATTACAATATTATCAAAATAGTGTGTTATTACACTTGAGGCTCACATCAAGTCCAATTCCCTTATGACCAAATTATGGCAATAAGCCATTTAATTATGATAACCTGTGGCAGCACATTAAAAGTGAATTAGGATTCTTCCCATGTGAAGCCAAACCACAGGTGGCTCTTTTCTGAGGCTGAGATTGAGGAGAAAGCATGTGTAAGGTCAATAACTGATTATTAGCCTCCATTAGTTTCTGTATGGTCAGACCGTATCTCAAAAACATGAGGCTATGGGAGGTACAACTTTATCATTATTATTTTTTTGTGTTTATCCTCATCTGAAGATATTTTTTTCCATTGCTTTTCAGAGAGTGAGGAAGGGAGGAAGGGAGAGAGAGAGAGGAGAAAGACATCAATATGAGACATATATTGACTGGTTGTCTCCTGCATGCCTGACTGGGGTCGGGGAGCAAAACTACAACCCAGGTACATGCCCTTGACCAGGAATTGAACCCATGACCCTTCAGTATTCAGGCCAATGCTCTAACCACTGGGAACACTGGCCAGGGTTGGAAGTACAACTTTATTTAAGCTTTGATAGTCTACTGTTAGTCTCCAGGACCCATTTGCTTTTTTTCACAAGCGACGCAGGGCTATTGCACAGTCAGTTCATGGGGACTAGCACTCTAGCTTATAGCATGTCATTAATTAAAGTGGCAATCCCTTTTTATCCATGAGATGTTTTATGTTAACCACCTGTGTGAGCTTGGGATGTTTCAGTTGTTCCTATTTAGCATGCCCAATCAAAAATGGCCTGAGGGTGGATTTAACATGCCTTCCATGTTACAATATTATGTAGGGAAAGCAATCACCAGTCAGACATAATGCCCATCCCAATAATACATTCAAGTAAAATAGATGTGACCATCTCACACAAAATCTATTCAAAAATTCTAATTTTTATTCAAATAATCACTTTAATACTATTCACCAGTGTATTTTCATATCCTCTGAATTTAACCTTAACCCAAGTTAAGACTTCACCAACAGGTTTTGGAATCACAGTACATTGGGCTCTTGTATCAAGGAGTCTCAGAAAAGTTTCTTCACCTCCTACTAGCCATTTTACCCACACATGTGCATATGGCCTTGTTTCACTGTCTTGGGGGTGAGGCCAAAAGACATTGGCCTCTACATCAATCTTTACCAAGATTAATCTTCTTAATCATTGCCCCAAGGGAATCCTTGCTCAGAATCCTCATCATAATATTTGCCTTCTGGCTGTTTAATTTCCTCCAAACTGGGGTAGAGTTTACTTATTTGGGGCCATTTAATGTTGGGGGACTAAGAGAGAGACTACTTGTTTACCCAATCTCTGGTATTGCTGTAGCAATACTTTTGTTTCAACTCCTTCAATGTCAGCTTTATTCACCCCTCTTTCTTTCTTTCTTTCTTTCTTTCTTTCTTTCTTTCTTTCTTTCTTTCTTTCTTTCTTTCTTTCTCTCTCTCTCTCTCTCTCTCTCTCTCTCTCTCTCTCTCTCTCTCTCTCTCTTTCTTTTTGTAATGTTGCTGTGAATATTGTACAAATATATATTTAAGTCTCTGCCTTCAATCCTTGTTTATTTCACCCATTCCTCACCCCCTTCCTTTTTTGGCAACCATCATCATGTTCTCTATATCCATGGATCTAGTTCTGTTTTATCTATTTGTTTGTTTTGCCTTTTCACGTTCCACATATAAGTGGAATCATACAGGATTTGTCTATCTCTGTCTGACTTATTTTAGTTAGCAGAATACCCTCTAGGTCTATTTATGTTTTCACAAATGGCAAGGTTTTTTGCCGGGAGCCAGTCCATCCTTGCTGTTTCAAGAGACCTGGCATATATGGCATACTGTTCTTAATATGTTTGCTCACCTTCTTGGCACTATGTGTTTTAACCAAGGTCACCTCTCTGAGAAAGGTTGTTTCCCCAGGTAGGGATTTTCCCCTGAAGTTAGGGAGGGAATAAAACCCCTTAACTAAGTGCCAGGCAGGTAATTAATCACTTTAACTACGAACAATCATACTTAAGCTACATAATCTTTACTCCCTGGAATGGAGATAAGAAACGCCCTAACCTTTGGAATAGAGATTGATAGGATTGGAATCAACTGGTATAAATACAGATGTAACAAGACAACTAGAGACAGAACCTAGAGACAGAAGAACTTTGCTGGAGAGAACATGGCAAAAGATCCTGGACAGAAACTGGCCACAGAACCTAGAGACAGAACCTAGCGAGAGAACCTGGCTGAAGAACCTAGAGACAGAACCTGGCTACAGAACCTGGATAGAACATGGCAAGAGAACCTGACTAGAACCTGGTGACTGAACGTAGCAAGAGAACATGGACACAGAACCTGGCTGGAGATCCTAACCAGAACATCGCTGGAGATCCTGACCAGAACTTGGCTAGAGATCCTGGCTAGGCTGCTGATCAACTGAACGCTGTCTCCGTGTCTTTCCTTCGTCGCTGACTCCGTCTACACCTTTGGGGACCCCTGGACCTGCTGGGGTTGGACCCCAGCAGTTTTTATTATTCTTATGGCTAATATTCTATTGTATAAATGTGCCACATCTTTTTTATCTATTCATCTATCAATGGACATCTAGATTGCTTCTTAATCTTGCCTATTGTAATTAATGCTGCAATGAACATAGGATACACATAACTTTTTGAATTTGTGTTTTTGTTTTCTTTGAATAATTACCTGGAGGTAGAATCTGGCAGCTCTATTTTTAACTTTTCTTTTATCCTCATTTGAGGATATTTTTCCATTGATTTTATTTTTTTAGAGAGAGTGGAAGGGAGAAGGAAAGAAAGAGAAAGAGAGAAACATCTATGTGAGAGAGGCACATCGATTGGTTGCCTCCCACATGCACCCCAGCTAGGCCTGGGAGCCTGCAAACAAGGTATAGGTCCTTGATAGGAATCCAACCAGGGACCCTTCAGTCCGCAGGCTGATGCTCTATCCAATCAGCCAAACCAGCTAGAAATCTATTTATAACTTTTTGAGGAAACTCCATACTGTTTTCTATACTGGATTCACTAATTTACAATTCCATCAACAGTGTACAAGGGCTCCCTTTTCTTCACATTCTCTCCAGAACCTGTTATTTGTTGATTTTTGTTTTTAATGATAGTCATTCTGACTGGTGTAAAGTGATATCTCATGGTGGTTTTGATTTGCATTTACTTGATGATTAGTAATATTGAGGATCCCATTTTTTTATTAACCACCTAAAAACTTCTCTGTTGAATCTAGTCTCTTGTTTCTCTGTCTTTCCTTACTTTTTAAGTACACTTTGTCTTTTTGTGGTCAGTAAGGCCCATATGGGAAAGTGAGCTAGCATGTCTGATAAGGTTTTTCAAACTGTTGTTCTATTTGGTAGCAGTAAAGTTACATGAGGTGCCCATGCAATAGGGGCCCCCTTAATCACAGCATTTACCATAATCTCAGTAATGGACATATTCAGTGTGTGGATATCCCTATCATCATAAAGCTAGTCCCACATGATTTGCATTGGCAACCTATCAGTTGCTTCATCTAGACCAGTGATGGCGAACCTTTTGAGCTCAGCGTGTCAGCATTTTGAAAAACTCTAACTTAACTCTGGTGCCATGTCACATATAGAAATTTTTTGATATTTGCAACCATAGTAAAACAAAGACTTATATTTTTGATATTTATTTTATATATTTTAATGCCATTTAACAAAGAAAAATCAACCAAAAAAATGAGTTCGCGTGTCACCTCTGACACACGTGTCATAGGCTCACCATCACTGATCTAGACTCTAGATTCTAGAGTATTCAATTTGGCATGTTTGGAGGAATTGGGCAGACCCTTTTCTCATGACAAAAATACTTTTACAGTGCCTTTTATCCAGTCCCATAGTCTGGGTCTTCCCCTGGGAATAACCCCCCATTTGTCTAGATCACAGACAACATTCTGTGATTGTTCAACAGTGAGCTGTGGGTCCTACATCAACCCAAACATGCTCTTCCACTCTGCTGCATTCAAAACCAAAGGCACAGCCCCCAAATTGGTTACTCTCATGATCCATTTTAATAAAGGTTCTTCAGAAGGTGATACCAATCCATAAAATGAGCCTATTCCTTCACACTATATCTCTGGTTTCAGTTGTTTCTTGGTTTTTCCCTTCCCCTGTATTAATTACCATTTTGGTGGCTAGAGGTCTTAGAGCAGGGGTGGGGAACATCTGGCCCACAGGCCATATAAGGCCCATGAAATCATTTGGTCAGACCCTGCCAAGGCATTAGGGGTGAGTTAATTAAATGTTTGATCAAATACAACAATCTAATTTTTAAGTTGATAATTTTGTATGGCCCACAAATAATGTTATAAATATCCAAGAGAGAGAGAGAGAGAGAGAGAGAGAGAGAGAGAGAGAGAGAGAGAGAGAAGAGCTCTTTGATGTTTCTTCTTATAAGGATACTAATCTTATCATGAGTGCCCCACACTCACTAACTCATCCAACAGTAATTACTCCCAAATCTCTAACCACATGCTTGGCTCCTAATGGTAACCATATCCTGTTCTTGGGTGAGGTTCAAAAGTTACCTCATTAACATAACAAAAGACCATTCTTGCTTTGTGATGTGAAAACTACCTTGAAGATGTAAACAGCTTTAGTCATTAATCTGGCTGTGATTCAGCAGATTTATAGAGAGGTTGGGGATAGTAGATGTCAAATAGCTAATATACAATCTAGAAACATGGTTAATACAGAGAGATTTTGTTTCTACCTTATAGATAAGAAAAAAAAGAGCTGAGACAGTTTCTGAATACAACTCTTCTGTGACATATTCAGTGATTTTCAAGTTACCCTTTCCCAGACACACATACAAATCTACATTGTCTACATGTAATAAAAACAAACATTTTGACAAAATTCATTCAAAAATGCACACAGACATATTTTATTGCGCTTTGCTTTACTTTATTGAACTTCACAGATGTTGCATCTTTTACAAATTGAAAGCAAGACCCTCCAGCATCAAAAAGATTACAGCTTACTTTATGGCAATACTTGCTTTATTGAAGTGATGTGGAACCAAACCCACAATATCTCTGATGTATGCTTATATATACCAGGTACTGTTTGAGATCCTGGAAACAAAACAATAAAACAAAGTCTATTTTCCTATTTCATGGAATAACTAAATTAACAATAAAGAGCTCAGTTCCATGAGCATGTGATTTTTGTTTCCCAAGCTGTTTTCCCCAACCAGTCTAAGAATCTCAAATCAAAATACAGTCACTCGCCAAAACCGGTTTGGCTCAGTGGATAGAGCGTCGGCCTGCGGACTGAGGGGTCCCAGGTTCGATTCCGGTCAAGGGCATGTACCTGGGTTGCGCGCATATCCCCAGTGGGAGGTGTGCAGGAGGCAGCTGATCGATGTTTCTCTCTCATTGATGTTTCTAACTCTCTATCTCTCTCCCTTCCTCTCTGTAAAAAATCAATAAAATATATTTAAAAAAAAAATACAGTCACTCATTATTTAATACCCATCTATTTTTAAATCATGTAGGTCTTTTATTCTTTTCCAAAAGAAGAGAAACTATCTTTTGCATCATTTATAACAATGACAATGACTTTAGGTATACTGCCTATCTTAATCCTTAAAATAATTCCGTGATATATGCTTTTTACAGAGGTGAACCAAGAGGCATACAGTATTATTTAAATAGACATGAATTTGAACCCAGGAGGTCTGCATCAGTCCTTTTTCTTAACTACTAAATAAAATGGCATTCATAATAACCTAAGACAATATCAACTTGGGATCATTGATAATCAGTATGATAAATCTAGTATTCATTTCAGAGAAAATGAAGACATTAAGCCCCACAGAGTCTCTCAATGGTATGATAGATTGAGCACTAAAAAGTAGTCTTCATTGTTTGAGAAGTAACATGCCTTGGTGGAAAGAAAATAGTGCTTTAGAAAACATAAATTATATTTCTGATACTAATGTATTATTAGGTCTATAGTTTTATAAGCTGCTGTACTTCTTCAAGTTTTAGTTTCTTTTATCTCTAAAAGAAGATATTCATCTTCAGGGGCTGTTTAATATTACATACTAAATTAGTGCAGTATCTGAAACATAGCAATTAATATCAATTTCTTTCATTGTTTCTTAAAGATATCTATTCAATACTTATCTTTAAAGTGTCACTATTTTCTTGCCACATCAATCTATAGTGTTTTTCCTGTAATAATAAAACAGCATCAGTGGCATTTCATGAAACTCAGACTCGGTCTCAGTTAAGTAAAAATGTGTTTTGGTTTACTTCTCCCTCCATAATTGTTAGAAAACTGTATTAGCTAGTTCACTCAGGCTGCCATACCAAAATACCATAGCCTGGATGGCAAACAATAGAAATTTATTTCTCATAGTTCTGGAGGTTGGGAAGTCCAAGATCAAGGTACCAGCTCATTTGGTTCTTGGTGAGAGGAATAGAGAAGAATAGACATGATTTGGGGTTTTTGTTTGTTTGTTTGTTTTAGTTTTTTTTTGCTTTTGTTTTTATTGAGCAGGGTACAAGGGTGGTTTCTTTCCCAGGTTCTTGTCCAGATGGATTCGAAGAATGAAGCCATGGATAAAAGGTGGTAGGTGAGAAGTACAGAAACTTTATTGCAAGTAGAAAAAACTTTATTGTAAACAGATACTGTCTCTAAAACCCAAATTCTAAGACTCTGTCCCTCCTGGCACAGAGGGAAAGGGGGTCCACTAAGAAGGGTGACCACTGCTTTCTTTGTCTTGAGGCATTAAATAGGCTGTAGTTCTTTGTCTGGACATGACCTGTGCTTTTCTCTTTGTTCACTCTGCTAAGGCCAAAGCCCACGTGGTGCCTCCCTCTTAAGAAACTTTATTTTGTGTCTTTTCTTTGCCGTTCACATGTTCATTTTATCTGTTTAATTTGGAGTTTCTTTTGATCTATCTTATGGCTTTCTCCTAGTTATGCTGGCCAGAAATGTTTTATCTTATAGCTCTCCCAGCTGCTCAGGTCAGGGCTACTTTTAGTCTAACTTATGGTACCTAGCAAACTGATCCTGCCATGCCTTGAGACTGAAACTGCTGGCTTCTTTGCTCAAAAGAGTAAAGTGGCCTCTTTTTATCACTTTTCTAGAGATTTATTGCCACAGCCATTCAGGCCAGAGATATTTCTGTCTTTGGTTTATGGCTGTTTTATTTGCTCAAGCCAGAAATGTTTCCATCTGTCTGGACCCCCTCCCTTTCTGTTTTAAGGTAGCTAGTTAACCCTTTCAGAGAGAAGGTAGGGGAGATGGGGAGAGATAACCCTGTGTATACCTCAAAAATGAATCTTGATATATGATTATTCTTAAAGCTTTCTCTTACATTGTGCTGCCTTCAACTTTCCTCCTTGGACCTAGATGTAGCAGTAAAAGCATTTTATTATCATAAGAAACATTTGAAGTTATTAATAGAAGTAAAATAGCCTGTTAACTAGCTTATCCTGAAACAAAACTCTAAAAAATTAGCAATGTGCTTTAGAACAAAAAATACAGAATAAATACATTTTCCTTCTTAAAATGATTACATTTTCAATAAAAGCAGTCAATTTCTCACAATTATTTGCCATTTTTCTATACAATAGCTCTAGAATTTTGTGTAGCCTCTAGAATTTTTATTAGAGATAATAAAGTGTCATGAAATGCAATTATTGACTGTAAAAGAATAACAACAAATGCCAGATTTTCCTTTTGCTCTTATTTTGTTTTGTTTTTCACATCTTCTGAAAAGTCACTTACAAGTTTAGGGGACTAGGAAGAAGAAATAAACACCAACATACAAGGCTGATCTTCAATATGATTTTTGTCAAAAGGAAGGGCAAGGGGAAAATAAAGGGAGGGCATCTGTAATATTTTCAACAATAAAGGTTAAAAAAATGGTTGATTCACAAATAAGCTATCCAAAAAATACTTGACCTAACCTTCAAATTATCTGGAATTTTCATTTATCATGTTCCTCATCTTTTACATCCCTATCAATCAATCAGCAACATTATTCTAGCCTACATTATTTCTGCTTAAACACAACTAACATGCATTTTGCATAGAAACATATAATTAATTTGGTAATATCCCTCTAAATGACTCAAATAAAAGTAGATCTAGGGAGTAGCAATGATTGTCCCTAAGCTACTAGCCTATAACTTCTGTTTGTAAATTATTAAATGAGGCATGAAAATTTTTACTCCTAACCCCCAAGTCATAGATAATAGTTGAGGAGACATTAAACAGTGTTTAAGAAGGAGCTGCAATTTAAAGCATGCAAGAAAACATTTACACCTATTACTTCACAGTTCTGATCAAAATGTAATCTAAAAAGTAGTTTAGTGCAAAAAGTAAATCAAAATAATTACAGTTGAATGCTTAATGTAAATGTTATCACACTTAACCATTTATTTCCTCTTTTTATCACCTATGGTTTTCTTTTCCTGACCTCTGATATAAGGGAATAAATATGAAGATATGATATTTTCCTAGCTTCAATCTGTGTCCACACATCAGGCCATAATAGCCAGAATAAACCACTTTGACTTGGCCCAGTTCTAAACAAAAATTATAAATCAGGAAAAGTTTGTTTTCAGTGACTTTTTAATTTCTTTTTTCTCCCTAATTGACTTCTCATCCAATTCTTAATTTCTTGATGTTTTCATGTCACTGTATTGTTACTAAGGGCTAACCAATATAACTTTCTAATAATATCTATCTGCTATGAATAAAGCTTCATAATTTAAACACTTTTCCACTGATTACGATTACTTTTCTACATATCATTGGTACCAGATCCTCAACTACAAATTAGATTAAAAGGTTATGCCAGTTTCTGTGCTAAGATGTATTGGATAATATCTATTGAGACACATTTGCAGTTGAATAAAATAAACACCTTTCACCACAGGTTATTATTTGGGGTTTACAGACCTCTTACAGAATTCGGAATGTTAATAAACTTGGGTGGGGACAAATTACATTTTTTTCTCTGCAATGAAACAAAAATTCTGCATTTCCTTCTATTATAAAGATCAACAACAGTGTAACAAATTATTAGGAGTAATGCTGGGGTCCAACCCCAGCAGGTCCAGGGGTCCCCAAAGGTGTGGACGGAGTCGGCGAAGAAGGAATGACATGGAGACAGCGTTCGGTTGATCAGCAGCCTAGCCAGGATCTCTAGCCAGGATCTCCAGCCAAGTTCTGTTCAGGATCTCCAGCGAAGTTCTGGTTAGGATCTCCAGCCAGGTTTTGTGTCCATGTTCTCTTGCTAGGTTCTCCAGCCAGGTTCTCCAGGTTCTCCAGCCAGGTTCTGTAGCCATGTTCCCTCGCTAGGTTCTCCAGCCAGGTTCTGTGTCCATGTTCTCTTGCTAGGTTCAGTCACCAGGTTCTAGTCAGGTTCTCTTGCCATGTTCTATCCAGGTTCTGTAGCCAGGTTCTGTCTCTAGGTTCTTCAGCCAGGTTCTCTCGCTAGGCTCTGTCTCTAGGTTCTGTGGCCAGTTTCTGTCCAGGATCTTTTGCCATGTTCCCTCGCTAGGTTCTGTCTCTAGGTTCTGTCTCCAGTTTCTGTCCAGGATCTTTTGCCATGTTCTCTCCAGCAAAGTTCCTCTGTCTCTAGGTTCTGTGTGGGTTCTGTGTCTAGGTTCTGTCTCTAGTTGTCTTGTTACATCTGTATTTATACCAGTTGATTCCAATCCTATCAATCTCTATTCCAAAGGTTAGGGCGTTTCTTATCTCCATTCCAGGGAGTAAAGATTATGTAGCTTAAGCATGATTGTTCGTAGTTAAAGTGATTAATTACCCACCTGGCACTTAGTTAAGGGGTTTTATTCCCTCCCTAACTTCAGGGGAAAATCCCTCCCTGGGGAAACAACCTTTCTCAGAGAGGTGACCTTGGTTAAAACACATAGTGCCAAGAAGGTGAGCAAACATATTAAGAACAGTATGCCATATATGCCAGGTCCCTTGAAACAGCAAGGATGGACCGGCTCCTGGCAGAGTAACTTTGATTATCTCACTAACAGAAAGATGGATATAATTCTAATTCATTATACCTGTTCACAGACAAATACCATTGATGGCCATAACTTCAAAGTTTTGATAGTAGATGCACTGCCATATGTTTTTTAAGTGACTTAATTGCTAGTTATATATATTATATATCACAATTTTAATGTTTTGATAACTGTCCATAATATTCTTCCATTGCAATTCTACATATTTTATTTTATACATTTAAAAATATTCTTGCAAGGGATACAGGTGATTCACCAGATTGCCAAAGTGGTCCATCACCCAAGAAATGATTTAGAGCCCTAACTGGTTTGGCTCAGTAGACAGAGCATCAGCCTGCAGACTCAAGGGTCCCAGGTTCGATTCCAGTCAAGGGCATGTACCTTGGTTGTGGGCACATCCCCAGTAGGGGGTGTGCAGGAGGCAGCTGATTGATGTTTCTCTCTCATCGATGTTTCTAACTCTCTATCCCTCTCCCTTCCTCTCTGTAAAAAATCAATAAAATATATTTAAAAAAAAACACCAAAGAAATGATTAAGAATCTTTGGTTAAATTCAAGCAGTACATCTCTTTGTTAACACTTAATATGTCAGAGTATAAAAGGAAGAGAAAATGCATGGCAAAGACTCACTTTTCTTCATCTACATAGACTAGGCATTAGATTCACCTAAGGTCCTTTAAAAAATACTGATGGATGAGACCCACCCCATAGACTTCCATTAAATTAGTCTAAAAGAGAGCTTAAACACAAGATTTTTAAATAGCTCCCAGGAAATTCTAAAATGCATAGGGAATATAGTTAATAAAATTGTAATAACTTTATACAGTAATAGATGGTTACTAGACTTATTGTGGTGATCATTTTGTAAGGAATATAAATTTTGAATCAATATGTGATATACTTAAAAATCATGTGATATTGCATATCAACTATCTTATCTAATAATCCTATCTAATAAAGAGGTAATATGTAAATTGACCATCACCACAACACACAAGATGGCCACCCCCATGTGGTCAAAGACGGCCGCCACAAGAGGGCCAGCAGGGGAGGGCAGTTGTGGGGACCCAGGCCTGCAGGGGAGGGCAGTTGGGGGTGATCTTGCTGGCAAGGGAGCAGTTAGGTGTCAATCAGGCTGGCAGGGGAGTGGTTAGGGGGTGATCAGGCTGGCAGGCAGAAGTAGTTAGGGGCAATCAGGCAGGTAGGCAGGTGAATGGTTGGGAGCCAGCAGTCCTGGATTGTGAGAGGGATGTCTGACTGCCCGTTTAGACCTGATCCTGGTGGGATCCGGCCTAAATGGGCAGTCAGACATCCCTCAAGGGGTCCCAGGTTGGAGAGGGTGCAGGCTGGGCTGAGGGACACACCACCCCCTGCATGAATTTTGTGCACCAGGCCTCTAGTACTTCAATAAAATAAATAATTAAATAAACAAATAAAATGCAGTAAAGGTTGATAACTATTAAACTAAAGGAACACTGCTGAGTAAATATTGGGCATCAGCAAATGGTTTCTATTTTTTTAATCTTTATTTTTGAGAGACCCCGTCTCTTTCCCCCCCTTGCCCCTCTCCACCTGGTTCCTGCCCCACCCCAGGATTTCACTACCCTATTGTCTTGTCCTTGGACAATGCATATATATTTTTTGGTTAATACCTTCCTGCCCTCCCCCCACTTCCCTCTGAGACTTGTCAGTCTGTTCCATGTTTCCATGCCTTTGTTTCTACTTTATTCATCAGTTTAAATTGGATCATGTGATATTTGTCTTTCTCTGACTGTTTTATTTCCCTTAGCATAATACTCCCCAGGTCCACCCATGCTGTCACAGAAGGTAAGATTTCCTTCTTTTTTACAGCTGGGTAGTATTTCATTGTACCACAGCTTTTTTTATCAACTCATCTACTGATAAGCACTTGAGCTGCTAACAAATCTTGACTATTATAAATAACACTGCAATGAATATAGGAATACATATATTCTTTTGAATTAGTGTTTTGAGTTTCTTCAGATAAATTCCAGAAGTGAAATCGCTGGGTCATAAGGCAGTTCCATTTTTGTTGTTGTTGTTAACCCTCACCAGAGATATTTTTGATTGATTTTTAGAGAGAGTAGAAGAGAGAGGAAGACAGAGAGAAACATTGATGTGAGAGACACATATTGATTGGTTGCCTCCTGCACGAGCTCTGGCCAGGGCCCCAGGCCAGGGAGAAGCCTGCAACCAAGGTACATGCACTTGACCAGAATCGAACCTGGAAGCTTTTGGTCCACAGGCTGACTATCCACTGAGCCAAACTGTCTAGGGCAAGGAAGTTCCATTTTAATAGAAGTACAGTGATCTCTTGACAAGTTGAATATAAGCTATTTAATTTGATAGGTTTTTATAGGGAGAAAGTACACATAAGTTATATAGATAATTAAATGGGCAAATGGACAGATATATAAATAGTGATCTAAATTTTGTTTCATAATCTGGTAGGTTTCTTGCAATTGATATTTCAATAAAGCTACAACCAAGTCAGTGGAAGAACACCTTCCAAAATATTTATTATAAATAGACATTTTAATAGTATCTATGGTGAAAGTCATCTCTAGCTGTCTTAATAAATAGTATATAAAGAGCAAACAGCTTGATAAAAATAAACACTCTTTTTTTATTTGATAGTTTCCCTAGAATGGGAGAATAAGAGCAGAGCTTCTCCTTTCAATGGTGATAGAATAATATTGCATTGTGTATTTCAAGATACATGACACCCCACCTTCTGAAGATATATATCTAAACTATACAGGATTCATGTTTCAGTGATATAAAAAGAATTGTGTTATGCCTTAGATTTTTCTATTTTCAGACTCTATGACCTTGGGTACATTAGAATCCAGATATACTGTTTATCCACCAGAGGAATATTCTGTGGGTAAATTTAAAATACGAAGAGTGAAAATGTTAAAAAGAGTAGAGGCACTGACAAGAAGGATAAATGAATATTGAATAAGCATGTATGTGTACAATGTGACATGCCCTTCCATAATTTAATTTTAAAATCCATTAACACTTGTGGATAAATGCTTGTCAAGTACTTTGAACTCTTTGTCAATCGGCATAATGTAAACACAAGGGAGAATTTTGATTTATAAAGGGTACTATAAATTCCATATTATACCAATCAGTGTTCAGCTCAAGGTTAAAAATAAATTGACAAATAAGATTCTATATATATAAAAGCTTAAGTGACCATTCGACCATTCGACTGGTAGCTATGACGTGCACTGACTACCAGGGGGCAGATGCTCAACACACAAGCATGGAAACATGGAATAGATTGATGAATATCAGAGGGAAAGGGGGAGAGGGGAGGGCAGGAAGAGATTAAGCAAAAATTTTATATGCATACTAGAGGCCTGGTGCAGGTCCCTCGGCCTGGTCTGCAGGGATTGGTCAAAACCAGCAATCTGACATCCTCCGAGGGGTCCCGGATTGTGAGAGGGTGCAGGCCAGGCCAAGGGACTCTACTGGTGGATGAATCCATGCATCAGTCCTCTAATTTTAATATAAATATATTTTATTCTGTAAAATTTTCTATTTAAGTAACAGAAAGCTCATCTCAATTTATAGCCAATAATTTACATAATGAAAAGAAATCCTTTTTGAGTCTTCATATACTAGTATTTTTACTGAAGAGCCCTAATGTTCTTGAAGGAAGTATTCCAGAAGAAAGAATTGTTATCATAAGAGATGAGAGCTCCATGAGTGTTATACCTGAAGACCTTCCAGTGAAATAAAATGTGGAGGTTGAAGATAGTGATATTGATGATCCTCACCCTATGTATACCTAGGCTAAAGTGTGCGTGTTTGTGTCTTAGTTTTTAACAAAACAGTTATAAAGTAAAAAAAAATTATATATTTTAAATAGAAAAATGTTCTAGAATAAGGATAAAAATATTGTGTACAGTTGTACAATATGTGTTTTAACCTAAATATTACTACAAAAGAGTCAAAAGTTTAAAAAATTAAAAAGTTTATAAAGTAAAAATATTACACAAATTGAGGTTAATTTACTATTAAAGAAAGAAAAATCATTTTTAATCAATTATATGTAGCCTAAATGTACAGCTTTTATAAAATCTACAGTAGAGTAAAATGACATTCTAGGCCTTCACATTGATTCACTTACTCACTGATGCAACCAAAGCAACTTTGAGTCCTACAAGCTTTATTCATGGTAAGTGCCCTATACAGGTGTACCATTTCTTATCTTTTATGGTTTTTACTGTACCTTTTTATGTTTATATACACAAAATCTTACCAATGCATTATAATTCCCTGCAGCATTCAGTATAGTAGCATGCTGTACAGGTTTGTAGCCTGGGAGCAATAGGCTACATCATAGAGCATAGGTGTGTTGTAGGATAGACCATCTAAGTTTGTGTGACTACACTCTATGATTTTCCCAAAAGGATGAAATTGCCTAATGACACATTTCTCAAAGTATCCCTGTCATTAAGCAACACATGACTTTATTGAGAAAGAAATTGAAGCACTTAGAAGCAAGGTTTAATGAGAAAGCAGTCATATATATGTTGGTAAATAAGCACTGAAACTGGAGTTTTCTCTAGGATTTCTTCCATTCCTTTTCAAATATAACTTGAATTTTGATAAAACACAAATCCTATTACTTTTACTATATCAGAAACTCCTGATTGAAACTGGTGTGGTAAAAGGCTACAATTTTATGGAGGAAGAAAAAGTGTGTGTGTGTGTGTGTGTGTGTGTGTGTGTGTGTGTGTGTGAGAGAGAGAGAGAGAGAGAGAGAGAGAGAGAGAGAGACTTGGTAAAGAAAGAAGAACCTTGGTCTTTAGTAGAAAGGTAGAGAAGATAAATAAATCTTAAATCCTCATATAAAAATGTTTTTGTTTTTTAGAAAACTCAGGATTTTTAGTTTATTATAGAATTTATTGGGGTGACATGGTTAATAAAATTACATAGGTTACAGGTATACCATTCTATAACATACCATCTGTATTGTGTGTTCACACCCCAAGTCAAGTCTCCTTCCATCACCATTTATCCTCCCTTTACCCTCTTCTACCTCTCCCCACCCCCTTTCCCTCTGATAATCACCATACTGTTATCTGGGTTTATATATTTTTTTCTTAATCCCTTCACCCTCTTCACTCAGCCCCACAACCCGCCTCCATTCTGACAGCTATTTTTATTTCTATTGAGATAACATTGGTTTATATTATATGTTTCAGATGTGCAACATCCGTATTTACTACATCATGCACACCACCAAAAGTCTTGTTTTCATCCATCTCTATACAATTGAGCTCCTTGATCTGTTTGGCTCTTTCTCTACTTTCCTCCCCCTATGGTAACCACCAATCTGTTGTTTGTTTCTATGTTTGTTTTTATTTGTTCTTTTTGTTTTGTTTTAAATTCCACATGAGTTAAAGTCATATGGTTTCTGTCTTTTTCTGTCTGACTTGTTGCACTTAGCACAATACCCTCAAGTCCAAATATATAAAGAACTCATACATCTCAAGAACAAGAACAACAACAACAAAACAACTTGATTAAAAAATGGGCAGATATTCTGACATTTTTTCAAAGAAGATACATGATAAACAACATCCACATGAAAAGATGTTAAACATCACTAACTATTTGGAAAATGCAAATCAAGACCAAATTGAGATGTCACTTCACACCTGTTAGACTGGCTATCATAAAAAAGACAAGCATGTTGGAGAAGATTTGAAGAAAAGGGAACACTTGTACACTGTTGATGCAATTGTAAATTTAGTATAACCAGTATTGAAAACAGTATGGAGATTTCTCTAAAAATTAAGAATAGAACTACTGTATGATCTAGCTCTTCCATTTCTGGGTATATATCCCAAAAGGCAAAAACAATACTATACACACTCCTATGTTCATTGCAGCATTATTTACAACAGCCAAGAAATAGAAACAGCCTAAGTAGCCATCTGTATAAGAATAAAGAAGAAGTAGTGCATACAGTATATACAATGGAATACTACTCAGTCATAAAAAGGTGAACATTGGATTTTAATTTACCCTATTTATGTAGCCAGAAACAAAAAAAATCCTAAATTAAATGATGAAGTATTCTAATATGCCAAAGCACTGGCAACTACATTCTCTCTGGGGAGCTGTCACAACAAACTGCCACAAAGTTCTAAATAACATAAATTAAAAATCAAAACACAAAAACTATATAAGGAAAACACTTATCATGAATGAAAATTAATAAAAATAATGAAATTGAATATTAGATCCATTGTTAACTTAGATTTTAAAGTTATAGGGACTGAACATAAAACGTGGTTGTTTACTGTTTAAAAACATGAAGAAGGCTATTGATATTATGAAAGCTGAGTAATACACATTTAAAAGTACATTTGAAAGAACATTTGAAATTACATTTGAAAGAACAAAAAGAACCCTTAGAAATTAGAAAACACACATTTAATTTAGAATGACAATGGAGGACTTACAAAATAGATTAAACACAAATAATGAGGAAATTGTTGAAAAAGAATATAGTCTGAGGAAACTATAGAAAAATAAGTTCAATGAGACAAAAAGAAAAAAATATGAAAGACAAGCTGTATGAAACAAAAAGAAAAAATATGAACGGCAGTTTAGGAAACTTTTGCTTTCAATCTGTTTGTAGCTATTTCCTCTATTAATGATACCTTAATTTCCCAAAATCACAGGCTTGAAAAAGGTTGATTATGAATTATCGGTGTCAAGTAGGAAAATCACAACATAAGACAAAGGCAGAGTCTTACATGAGCAGTGCATTCCAGAAATGTTTTCTTTTTTAAAAAAGATTTTTATTTTTTTCCTTTTTTTTTTTTAATCCTCATGGGAGGATATTTTCCCATTGATTTTTAGAGAGAATGGAAGAGAGAGGGAAGACAGAGAGAAATATCGATGTGAAGCACATTGATTGGTTGCCTCCTGCAGTAGCCCTGACCAGGACCAGGCCAGGGAAGAGTCTGCAACCAAGGCATGTGCCCTTGACCCGAATCAAATCCTGGATCTTTCAGTCCGGGGCCGATGCTCTATCTACTGAGCCAAACAGGCTAGGGCCCAACAAATGTTTTCAATTTGTTACATAATATTTCAATGCTATGATACTTAGGAAGTGAGTTTTCAAGAAAGAATAATGTGTAAGTGTGCAAGTTTAGAAAAATATAGCCCATTCTCTCCATAAGTGTTTCATTGATCTGAATTCCATTTGCAATTTATAAGTGAGTCAGAAATATAACACTAGTACATAAATTAACTATATATTTATAAATGTATGCATATATTATAAATTTCTGTTTAAGAAATATCTGTAATGCAAAATATATCCAGTACAATTAAAAAATGTAGTGATGGCACAAACCAATTCAAATTTTT
Organism: Myotis nattereri; assembly: GCF_964212035.1. Lineage (NCBI taxonomy): Eukaryota > Metazoa > Chordata > Mammalia > Chiroptera > Vespertilionidae > Myotis > Myotis nattereri. The sequence goes on along the minus strand of NC_138078.1, from coordinate 117,434,415 downwards.
TGTTCAGTTGAAATAGTTTTAGCAGTATAAAATTTATATCTCTAGAAGAACAAAAATAACAGAAGATTGCTTTCCTCACATTCAATTTTGTATATTCCAAAGTCTCATTTGCATACTTTTTTGTTTTTTCAGCAGCTGAACTAATTGGAATAAAAACAGATGACACGAATAACACTGGTGCTTATTCCATTCTCTACAGAGCATCCAAATTCCTTCTAGCTTCTCTGTAAAGAACAGGATGATTGGGTGAATGTTTCCAGAGAAAAGTTCTATAAAATAATGTACTAACATAGTTATGGACCCAGCTCAAAGTATGCCCTGAAGTAGTGAAACTATACATTAAATTATTTAAATAGCCTTCTTTTAAACAATTGGTCAATGTGGGTAAAGTGTAACTATACATTTGTCCCTGGCAGAGAGCTGATTGATGAAGACACAAATACATATGCCTGAGAACTAAAGCAGCTGTGCACTACTAATTTCATGATTCCAATCATTGTAGAATCCAAAATATGTGTAGCTATAGATATTGATATGTGTACTATATTAAAACTGAATAATGACTGATTCCTGCAAATGTGAATAACAATTAACAAATATATTAATTCTTATCTTAAAGATGATTGTTTTGAGAATTATACTTGCCAGCATTCCTTTTTAATAATATAAATTTTTCTTTTTTTCCAAAGGTCTTATATTATGACTTAGACTTACCCTCATCCTACATTTTTAAGCAGTGTTTTTAATTAAGACAAAAAAGTTCTACATAAAAAAATTGTAAATATTCTTTACAGTAGCATATAGACAGTATTTTATTTGCTATATATTCTTACCTACTGTGAATAATTCACAGCTTTCATTATGTTTATATATTATCTATAAAAATTATAAATATATTCCATATGTACTTCTGTTTTGTGTATAATTTTATATGTATCTATATATAACTGAAGGAGTGAGCATATTTATGTTTATTTATATATTATTTATAAAATTATCTATATATTTGATATGCACTTCCATTTATGTGTGGTATTATGTTATACTGGCCTTAACTGACTAAGATAGTGAAGGATATATTGTATCTGGCCCTTCTTACAATTAAAAAAGAGGCACAATGCCTAGTGAGGCTCTTTGGATTTTGGAACCAACATATTTTACATTTAGATATCTTACTCTGGCACTTATGAGTTATAGAACTCAGAAGAAACACCAGTTTTAGGAACCTGCTGGGACTTGAGTCTAGTTAAAAATCTAGAAGCAAAGAGAGGTGGGAGGGGTGGGTCCTGAGAAAAATTAGCATTATGTTGCCTTGGGGGAGGCCATTACAATTTCCTCAGGCAATGTAAGGTTAATCCCCTCAGATAGTGGTGGAGAGTACACTCCCAGTGAGGGTGAAGAAACTGTTACCTTGCCCTAGCCAGTTTGGCTCAGTGGATAGAGCCTCCGCCTGGAGACTGAAGGGTTTAGGGTTCAATTCTGGTCAAGGGCACATACCTCGGTTCCTGGCTAGATCCCGGGGCCAGTCTGGGAGCATGTGGGAGGCAACCATTTGATATTTTTCTCTCACGTAGATGTTTCTCTCTCTGTGTCTTTCCTCCCTCCCACTCTCTCTCTAAAAATCAATGAAAAAAATATCGGGGTGAGGATTAACAAAACAAAACAAAACAAAAGAAACTGCTACCCTTAGGGTAGGGAGTCTTCTTCAACTGGCAAAGAGAGTCATCAAACTTTAGGGGTTCAGTGTCTCCACTTTCATCAGTCTTTCTACATGTTTCCATTCCAACTTAAAGGATACATTTCTTTCCCAATTAATACTTGCAGTTTAACAGTAGAAACCCTGGAGGTGACAGTTCAACTTGCATTGTAATTTAGCCAATTACGGGATGATATTCTGTTATTGAATTTTGGCAATGTTAGCCTCCTTGGGGCTGTGGGAGATCATGGTTTTCTTTAGGGCACACATAGAAGCTTTCAGGTCTCTTATGTGGTGCTTGAGTTTAGGATTTGAATCTCTGAGTTTATCCTTTTCTTTCTCTATTGTGTCTAGTGACATTAGGAGAAACCAATTAATTTCTTTATATTTTTAGTGTTCTTAAAGGAACTAAGCAAAAACCAAACAGACAACAGACTGGTCATTACCAGAGGGAAATGGGGGTGGGTGGAGGTAGAAGAGAGTAAAGGAGGATAAATGGTGATGGAATTAGACATGACTTGGGGTAGTATACACACAATACAATATACAGATGATGTATTACCGAATTGCACACCTTAAACTTATATAATTGTATTAACCAATGTAAATTCATTAAATTCAATTAAAAGAAAATAAATTTTCCCCAAGTATCATATACACAGTCACCCAGCTACTTGTTTCTTACTAGTGGTTGATTATGAGTATCTAATGGTTATATATTGTGTATCTCTATTGCCAGATAACACTATGGACAATCAGTGTTCTCTTTGTTACTGCAAATAGAGTCATTACCATCTTTAAATATAATCAGGTTGGAAGCCCAATTCCAAAAACTCTAGAACCAATTCTGAAAATGGAGAGAGAAAAAGAAAGAAAGAGAGATGTTAAGGAGATGTTGTAGTGGTACTAAGAAGTCCCAGGATCTGTATTCAGCATAACAGAAATGCAGAAGAGCCAATGGTATATTTTTTAGTCTGAGTCTGAAGACCTAAGAACCAGAGTAGTTTATGATATAACTTTCAGTCTGAGTCCAAAGGCAGGAGAAGATCCATGTTCAAGTTCAAAGAATTAGCCAGAAAGCAAATTCTCTCTTACACAAACTTTTTGTATAGTTGAGTTCTTTAACAAATTTGTTGATGCCCACCATATTGGAACAGGTAATTTGCTTTACTCAGTCTACCAATTCAAATGTTAATCTCTTCCAGAAACAACCTCACAGGCAAATCTAGAATAATCAGAATAATGTTTAACTACTATCTGGACATCCTGTGGCCCAGTCAAGTTGACACATAAAATTACCTATCACAATACAAGGCACACACACACACACACACACACACACAATGACATGTATATAAAGAGACTGAAGATTTTTTTCTTTTTTTCTACTAAGGGCTATGGTGAAAAATAAAACATTGGGGTGGGGTGTAATATATAAAATTGAGGCTCAATATCATATGTTGACTTGATGTCTGGTGAAATTGTGAGAATCTCCATGGCCTAACTACAATTTCCCCTCCTTATTCTGTTCTCATAAATCAAGTCCTCCAGCCAACCAATAATCTTTATCGATGAGATCAGGAAAAGTTATTGCGTATCACTGTAAAAGAGTTTCAGTTCCCTGCCAGTCCAAAGAGTTATTCAAACAAGCCAATTGCATGTTCCCAATGGAACCCTGTCCTCTTAGCAATAAAAGTTTGCCTCCCACAGTCCCTGGTTTTTCATTCTGTTCTTAGCACAACCTCCATGTGACACTGCAGAGTGTGTGGTGTTCTCTTATCTGGAACTTTTAGTATATGTGATTAATAAACTGCTGTTTTTTCTTCCCTCCAGTCTTTGGTGTTCTGTGTCCAGCCATTCCTATAACTCTAGGGCAGGAATCCCTCCCACACCAGTAGGGTAAATAGAAGGTGATTAAAACAAAGGGAGCTAAGGAATGGTAGGCAGCTTAGGTGGGTAGAGAAAATCGGTATATGTTAGAAGGTTAGAATATGCCTTTCTGCCCAGCCAGTGTGGCTCAGTGGTTGAGCGTCAACCTATGAACCAGGAATTCACAATTTAGTTCCCAGTCAGGGCACATTCCTGGGTTGTGGACTTAATCCCCAGTTCGGGGCATGCAGGAAGCAATGGGTCAGTGATTCTTTCTCATCATTGATGTTTCTATCTCTGTCTCCCTCTCCCTTCTTCTCTGAAATCAATAAAAATATATATTTTAAAAAAGAATATGGCTTTCTGAAAAAGTTGAATTTGAGTAGAAGTGGAATAAATGAGGAAGTTATGTGTATGTTTCAGGTAGGATATTCCAGACAAAGAGAGAAACACAATAAGAGACCATAAGGTGGACATGTGTTTAATAATTTTGAGTAACAAACATAGGTTAAGGGATAATAAACCAAAATTAATTGGGCAGGGATAGTGGCAAATGGTGAGGTTTGAGGGGCATGGGTGAAGGTGGTGAGATAGGACAGCAGTGGAAGATTTTGAGCAGAGGATTGAGATGAGAATCAAGAAGACCTATTTGGAATTAATTGTACTACTACCAATAATTATCTCTATATATAAAGAGGCAGGGCCCATAATGTCCACAATGATGGAAGGCTAGACTGAACACCAGAAGTCAGTGCAGGGTTGCCATGGTGACCCAGCAATGACTGTAGCCGGTGATGGTGCAGTGACCCAGCACTGACTGCTGAGGGGGCTTCGGATCAGGCATGGAGAGAGGCCTGCAGAGAAAGAGGCAGGGTCTGATTTGCAGTCTCCATGGCAGCTGTTGATCAGCCCTTGCCTCTCTCTTTCTCTCCAGGCTTTGCCAGGAGCCATGCCTCTGTTTCTCTCCAGGCCTCCGCAGGCGCTACTGCTCAGCTCTGCCTCTTTGATCAGGCCCAGAGATAGGCCCAGAGACACTGACTGGCATAGAAACCGACCAATCAGAACCTAATCTGGGTGAAGTGTCAGGAGCCAATGGCTGCCTGGGAGGTGGAGCTTTTGATGCTGACTGGCATAGAAACCAACCAATCAGAACCTAATCTGGGGGAAGTATGAGGAGCCAATGGCTGCCTCGGAGGCAGAGCTTTTGATGCTGACTGGCATAGAAACCGACCAATCAGAACTTAATCTGCGTGAAGTGTGAGGAGCCAATGGCTGCCTAGGAGGCAGAACTTTTGATGCTGACTGGCATAGAAACCTAACAATCAGAACCTAATCTGGGTGAACTGTGGAGACAGAACTTAAGGTGGGGGCTGAGGAGGTGTTTTAAGGGCAACAGCCGTTTGGTGTAAAGTGTAAGAAAGTGGTTCACTTTTTCATGACTGGTTTGGCAGTATAGTGCATATGGCTGGCCATCAGTCCAGATATAAGGATTATGTGTTTTTGTCTGCCAAGAGCATCTCCTCCTGCTGTAAAAGACTTCCCCCCTCCCCATTTAAGCAATGCTATCCTGTATAATCTATCTATACTACTAAAAGGGTAATATGCTAATTAGACTGGGTTGACTGGACATCTGCCAGGTGTCTGACTTCCTTCTGGACAAAGCCATGGTGGTGGGAGCCAAGGCAGAGGCAGTTAGGCAGTTTGGGGCAATCAGGCCGGTAGGGGTGGGCAGTTGGGGGCAAACAAGCAGGCAAGCAGAGGTAGTTAGGGGTGGTCAGGCAGGCAGGCAGAGAGGTTAGGGGCAATCAGGCAGTCATGCAGAGGCAGTTAGGGGTAATCAGGCAGGCAGGCAGGTGAGCAGTTAGGAGCCAGCAGTCCCAGATTGCGAGAGGGTGCAGGATGGGCTGAGGGAACCTCCTCCCCCTGTGCATGAATTTCATGCACTGGGCCACTAGTTAATTAATTGTAGGAGGTCAACATCATGGTGGTACAAGAGGTCCCTCTTTTTTGTCCTCCCCTTTTAACAATTAAAATCTGGCATCTATCCACATACAAAAAAAGTGCTTCTGTGGAAGTTGTGAGATCCAGCAACATAAACAAGGGACCTTGAAGGAGTTTCATCCACCTTTGCCTCAGGTAATAGAATGATATTGGGCCCTAGCCAGTTTGGCTCCGTGGATAGAGTGTTGGCCTGCAGATTGAAGGGTCTCAGGTTCCAGTCAAGGGCACCTACCTAGGTTGCAGGCTTGATCCCAAGTAGGGGCCATCTGCTGTGGAGGAGGTAGCTGATTGATGATGTTCCTTTCTCATTGATATTGTTGTCCCTATCCCTTCCTCTCTCTCTAAAAATCAATAAAACCATATTTAAAAAAGAAAAAGAAAAATCTTGACCTGGGTTGTGGCACTACAAGAGACCGTGAAATGGCTTCAGCCCCTCTCAGCTGTGGCCAGGGAGCATTTGGAAGTGCTGGCTTGGGTGTTGTTGAAATTTTTTTAAACTTGAGTAAATTTGAAAATCTAATTGGATTTGTTAAGCAATTTATGAATCCGGCAGCATCCCATCTAGCAAGTAAAAAGATACTTCAAGGGACTGTACAAAATGGAAGGTTTTTAATCAGAAGGAGGTTGCAGAAAGACAGTTATTAGCAAAAGAAAATATTATTTTTATGCCAAGCATCTTTTTTAAAAATGTTTTTATTGATTTCAGAGAGAGGAAGGGAGAGGAAGAGACAGAAACATTGATGAGCAAGAAACATAAGTCAGCTGCCTCCTGCATGCTCCCTAATGGGGATCAAGCCCTAAACTCAGGCATGTACCCTGACCAGGAATCGAACTGGTGACCTCCTCCTACATGGGTCAATGCTCAACCACTGGGCAACACCAGCCAGTCACCATCTTCTTTTTTGTGGGTAAGAAAATGACACGGCTTTTATCATGAGGATTGCTTCTTCCTGTGTCTCCTGAAGGCAGAGTATGCTTGGGTTTGGTTTTAGATCCAATCCGTTACTCTGTGCCTTTATATTGGTGAGCTCAGTCCATTTACATTTAGAGTAATTATTGATATATGAGGATTTCCTATAACTAGTCTATCTTTTGTTTTCTAGTAGCTCTGCGCTTCCATCATTTTTTCCCTTGTGTTTCTGTCTGTTGTTTTAATTTGGTGATATTCTAGAATTTTTTTTCTCTTCCCTCTTTTTTTCAAGTTATGTGTCTCAGTTGTTTTGTGTGTGTGTGTGTGTGTGTGTGTGTGTGTGTGTGTGTATCATTAGGTTTTATGCAAAATAAAGTTTTATATATACAGTAGTCCTTTTTTTTGAATGCATCATATTTCCATCCTCCTTTGCAAATTCAGACCTTTACACCTTCCCTTTTTATGTTTTTGTTATCTCAAATTATCCTTATTTATGCTGTGAGTTCATTTCTGGATTGCAGTAGCTCTTGTCTTCTTCCTCGCTCTTTTTAAATTTCTTTACCTCTTTCAAACTTTATGTGATATGTAAGCATATAGGACTTTATTCTGATAGTTTTAATATCCTACTCTGTCTACCTGTTGGTGATGTTACTAGTAGTTTTGTGTCCTTTTGTTCTTTGTTTCAGGTAGAATAACCGTCTTGAGTATTTCCTGTAATAGAGGTTGCCAGTGTTAAATTTTCTCAGGTTCTGTATGTCTGGAAAAACTCCTTATTTTTTCTTCACATCTGAGGATAACTTTTCTGGATACATTGTTTTTGGCTGGTAATTTCTCTCTTTTAATAGTTTTGATATTTGATTACACTCTTTCCTAGCTTGTAGCATTTCTTCCTAGAAATCCAATGATAATCCAATGGGGATTTCCTTTACATGTTACTGTCTACCTTTCCCTGGCAACCTTGAGAATTCTTTCTTTGCCATTAACATTTGAAAGTTTTAATACAATGTGCCTTGTATTGGCATGATGCAAATTCTATATAAATGTGCTAAAAGAGAAATACTGTAGTGGTTTAGGGAAACTAAGAGAAGCCAGGACCAGTAAGAGCCCCAGAGCCAATTACTTTTGGTTATGAGAGACCTTGATGATTTACTAAAGCATGCCATACAGAAATTATCACTATCTACTTGTTCAGCTATGTGCAAAAATAATGCAAATTTATGGCCTAGAATGTTATTTATCACATTTTATTAACTATTTATAGTTAGTCTGTATCATTATTAATTTTTTTACAGGCAATACATACTGTTTGTTAATTTCTTTGCACACCATTGCTTCTTGCATGCTAATTTTTCTTTATTCAGTTTTCATCTAGATGAAGTACATCTTTTAATAGCTCTTTTAGTGACACTTTATGAATCATAACCCTTTTATTCTTTGTCTGTAAAGTGTTTTTATTTGATTCTAATTATTGTTTGATTATTTAGTTGCATATAAAAATTATTGTTTAGTAGTTTATTTTCCTCAAAACTTTGAAAGTAATATTTTATTTTCTCTTGTCATTTATTACTCTTGTTCTGTGGTATGTAGTTTAAACATTATTCAACATTTAGCTCTTACTATATTGCTTCTACACAACCCTTTCTAATCTTTCCTGCTTCTCCTGTTAATATATATTGGACCTTATTTATTTATCTACATTCCTTAAATATTCTTTCATAATACTCTTTTTAAATTCTTTGTTTCTTTCAAACCCATTCTGAGTAATTTTTTTTCTCTTCTATTTTCCAGTTTACTTAATATATTTTCAGATGTGTCTAATCCAGTGGTTCTCAACCTTCCTAATGCTGTGACCCTTTAATACAGTTCCTCATGTTGTGGTGACCCCGAACCATAAAATTATTTTCGTTGCTACTTCATAACTGTAATTTTGCTACTGTTATGAATCATAATGTAAATATCTGATATACAGGATGTATTTAGGCGACCCCTGTGAAAGGGTCATTTGACCCCCAAAGGGGTCTCAACCCACAGGTTGAGAACCACTGGTCTAATCTAATATTTGATCAGCTTGTGTATATTTTATTTCAGCAATTAACTTTTTCAGTTCTAGAAGTTCTCTTTTATTCTTTTAAAAACTCTTATTAGTAAATATTATAATAACCTATTGCTTGTTTATGTTTTCAAGGCTTTTCCCCCTTATAGTATATTCATCATACTGATTTTATTTATAATATCCTATCTAATAAAGTGTGAATATGCAAATTGACCATCACACCATGATGGTCAAGATGGTTGCGCCAAAGGGGAGGCAGGGATTCTGTAACACAAGATGGCTGTGCCCATAGCAGAGGCCGAGTTCCCATAACAATCCTTAACGAGCAATCACCAGGGACCTGAGGCTGCATGGCACTGGGCCGGGGCAGGGGACCTAACGCTGCGCCCCCCACCCAGTGGGGCTTGACAGGGCACCTCAGGCCACTCTCACCGCCCTGGTGCCAGGCTGGGAAACCTCAGGCCATGTCCCCCACCCAGTAGAGCTTGATGGGGGACCTCAAGCTGCGCCCCCTGCCTGATGGAGCTTGATGGGGGATTTCTGGCTGCACCCCCACCCTGGTACCAGGCTTGGGAATATCAGGCCACACCCCCCACCCAGCAGGGCTTGACAGGGAATCTCAGGCAATGCCTCCTGCCCAGCAGGGTTTGACAGAGGACTTCAGACTGCACCCCTACCCCAGTGCCAGGCCGGGGGATCTCAGGCCGTGCCCCCTGTATGGGTTCCAGCCTGGAGGATGTGAGGCTGCATCCCCTGCTGCAGGGACAGGCTGGGGGACCTGAGGCTGTGCCCCACACCATGCGGGGTTTTATGGGGGACCTGTGGCCATGCCTGAACCTACGAGGCTTGACGGGGAACCTAAAGGTGTGCCACCTACCCCAGCCTGGGCTGGGGGAACTCAAACCGTGCCCGTGGCCCTTGCACCGGCTGGGAGAACTGAGGCTCTGCCCCCACCACCCCACCCAAAGGGGCTTGAAGAGGACCGCAAGGCCTGCCCCCTGCCCCCAACCAGGGCTGGGAGACATCAGGCCGCACAACCCACCTTGGCTGGGCTTGATGGTGGTGAGGCCAGGTGGGTCTGGATCTACTCCAATGCAGGTGGGGCCAACTGGGTCTGGGTCTCATGTGATTTTGAGGTGCACATGGTTGGGCAGGAACTTGAATCTGGTTCCCATAGCACACCTTAGACTCTGACCAGAGAGATATTTTTTATATACATTTTATTTTATTTTTTATTTTTTTATTATATATATATATATATATATATATATATATATATATATATATATATTATTGATTTTTTACAGAGAGGATGGGAGGGGGGATAGAGAGTTAGAAACATCAATCAGAGAGAAACATTGATCAGCTCCCTCCTGCACACCTTCTACTGGGGATGGGCCCACAACAAAGGTACATGCCCTTGGCTGGAATCGAACCTGGGACCTTTCAGTCTGAAGACTGACACTCTATCCACTGAGCCAAACTGGTTAGGGCTTCATATACATTTTACTAATTTTCTTTCATCTCTGACACTTCTATTATAGAGAAAAGGCAAATAGCAATATTAAAATATTTCCTTTAATTAATTCCTTTTTAATGTGCATGAATTTCATGCACCAGGTCACTAGTTTAATAATAACTACTGTGAAATGTTCATAGGTCTTATTCTGTTATGTTTTTTTCTGGTTACCCTAATTCATATGGCTTGTTTCCTTTTAGGATTTTCCATTTTATCGATGAGCACATGTTTCTTTCTTTTCTTTTTTTTTTTTTAGTTTCTTTCATCTTTTTTTTCTTTATTGATTAAGGTATTACATATGTGTCCTTATCCCCCCATTGCCACCCCCACCTCCCCACTCATACACTCACCCCCCTGGGGTATGTGTCCATTGGTTATGCTTATATGCATGCCTACAAGTCCTTTGGTTGATTTTTCCATCTTACCCCCACCCTCCCCTACATTCATTCCGAGTTTTAAGCATCTGATCAATGCTTCTCTGTCTCTGGATGTGTTTTTGTTCATCAGTTTATGTTGTTCATTATAATACACAAATAAATGAGATCATGTGATCTTTATCTTTCTCTGACTGACTTATTTCACTTAGCATAATGCTCTCCAGCTCCATCCATATTGGTGCAAATGGTAAGAGTTCCTTCCTTTTTACAGCAGCATAGTATTCCATTGTGTAGATGTACCACAGTTTTTTAATCCACTCATCTGCTGATGGGCACTTAGGCTGTTTCCAAATCTTAGCAATTATAAATTCTGCTGCTATGGACATAGGGGTGCATATATCTTTCTGATTGGTGTTTCTAGTTTCTTGGGATATATTCCTAGAAGTGGGATCACTGGGTCAAATGGTAGCACCATTTTTAGTTTTTTGAGGAAACTCCATACTGTTCTCCGCAGTGACTGCACCAGTTTGCATTCCCACCAGCAGTGCACGAGGGTTATTTTTTCTCCACATCCTTGCCAGCACTTTTCATTTGTTGATTTGTTGATAATAGCCATTCTGACAGGTGTGAGATGGTACCTTAGAGTCGTTTTGATTTCCATTTTTCAGATGATTAGTAACTTTGAGCATTTTTCATAAGTCTCTGGGTCTTCCTCATGTCCTCTTTTGAAAAGTATCTATTTATGTCCATTGACCACTTTTTTGAATGGGTTGTTTATCTTCCTTTTGTTAAATTGTATGAGTTCCCTGTAAATTTTGGAGATTAAACCCTTATTGGAGATAACATTGCTAAGCATGTTCTCCCATGCAGTGGGCTTTCTTGTTTTATGGGTGGTTTCTTTTGCTGTGCAGCAGCTGTTTATTTTGATGTAGTCCCATTTGTTTATTTTCTCATTAGTTTCCATTGAGCTACGAGCTGTATTGGTGAAGATATTGCTTCAGCAGATATCTGAGATTTTGCTGCCTGTGGATTCCTCTAATATTTTTATGGTTTCTCATCTTATACTAAAATCCTTTATCAATTTTGAGTTTATTTTTGTGTATGGTGTAAGTTGGTGGTCTAGTTTCATTTTTTTACATGTACCTGTCCAATTTTCCCAACACTATTTATTGAAGAGACTGTCTTGACTTCATTGTATGTCCTTGCCTACTTTGTCAAATATTAATTGAGCATAGTCGTTTGGGTTGATTTCTGGGTTCTCTATTCTATTCCATTGTTCTATATATCTGGTCTTTTGCCAGTTCCAGGCTGTTTTGAGAACAGTGGCTTATAATACAGCTTGGTATCTGGTACTGAGATCCCACCAACTTTGTTCTTCTTTCTCAGGATTGGTGCAGCTATTAGGGGTCTTTTTTTATTCCAGATGAAGTTTTGGAGAGTTCATTGTAGGTCTTTGAAATATGCCATTGGCATTTTAATGGGGAGTGCATTGAATCTATAGATTTCTTTGGGTAGTATGGACATTGTAATAATGTTGATTCTACCAATCCATGAACACAGTATGCTCTTCCATCTGTTCATGTCTTCCTCTATCTCTTTTTTCAGTGTCCTCTAGTTTTCTGAGTACAAGTCTTTTACCTCCTTAGTTAAGTTTTCTTATTAAAGTCTAATAATTTTTTGATAGCGTCTTTAGGGTTTTCTGTGTACAGTATCATGTCATCTGTGAATAATGACAATTTTACTTTTCCTTTTTTAATTTGGATGCCATTTATTTCTTCTTCTTGTCTGATCACTGTGGCTACAACTTCCAGTACTATGTTGAACAGGAGTGGTGAAAGTGGGCATCCCTGTCTTGTCCCTGTTCTTAGGGGAAATGGGTTTAGATTTTGCACATTGAGTATGATGTTTGCTATGGGTTTGTCATATAAAGCTTTTATTATGTTGAGGTATTATTCCTCTATTCTGACTTTTCTGAGTGTTTTTATCAGATAAGGGTGTTGGACTTTGTCAAATGCCTTGTCTGTATCAATTGATATGATAATGTGATTTTTGTCTCTCAATTTGTTTTTGTGATGTATCATGTTTATTGATTTGCGGATATTTTACCAGCCTTGCATTCCTGGAATAAATCCCACTTGGTTATAATGTATGATCTTTCTAATGTAATGCTGGATCTGGTTTGCTAGAATTCGGTTGAGGATATTATCATCTATGTTCATCAAGGATATTGGCCTGTAATTCTCTTTCTTTGTGGTGTCTTTATCTGGTTTTGGGATTAGGGTAATGCTGGCTTCAAAGAAAGAGCTTGGAAGTGTGCCTTGCTCTTGAACTTTTTGGAATAGTCTAAGAAGGATTGATTTTAGTTCTTCTTTGATTGTTCAGTAAAACTCCCTGTGAAGCCATCTGGTCCAGGGCTTTTGTTGCTTGAAGTTTTTTGATTACTGTTTCAAATTTATCAGTAGTCATCAGCCTATTTAGGTTTTTGTTCTTCCTGATTGAGTTTTGGAAGCTTGTACTTTTCTAGGAATTTGTCCCTTTTTTTGTAGGTTGTCCAGTTTGTTGTAATAGAGTTGTTTGTAGTAATTTTTTCCAATTCTTTGTGTATCTGTGGGTCAGTTGTTTCTTCACCTCTTTCATTTCTGATTTTATTTGGGTTCTCTCTGTTTCTTGGTGAGCATGGCTAGAGGTTCATCAATGTTGGTCATCCTTTCAAAGAACCAGCTCTTAGTTTCATTGACCTTTTATATTGTTTTTTTTTTTTTTTTTGGTGTCTATGTCATTTATTTATGCTCTTATCTCTATTATCTCCTTCTGGTTACTGTGGGCTTTTCTTGTTGCTCTCTTTCTAATTATTTAAGTTGCAAAGGTTAGGTAATTTACTACCATTTTTTCTTGTTTTTTGAGGTAGGCCTGTAGAGCTATGGACGTCTCTCTCAGGACTCTTTCATTGTATACTATAGATTTTGGATTGCTGTGTTTTCATTGTCATTTGTTTTCAGGATCTTTTTATTTCTTCTTTGACCTCTTTGGTAACCCAATCATTGTTTAATAGCATGCTATTTAGCATTCAAGTGTTTTATTTTTGTCATTGTTTTTATTGTAGTTGATTTTGAATTTTACGCCATTGTGATCTAAGAAGATTCATGTTATGATTTCTATCTTCTTGAATTTGAAGAGACTTTTTCTGCGTCCTAATATGTGGTCTATCTTTGAAAATGTCCCATGTGCACTTGAGAAGAATGCATATTCTGTAGCTTTGGGGTGAAATATTCTGAAGATGTCAATTAAGTCCATCTGATCTAGTGAGTCATTTAGGATTGATGTTTCTTTGCTGATTTTTTGTTTAGAGGATTTATCTAGTGGTGTCAGTGGGTTATTAAAATCCCCTACTATGATTGTTTTGCTATCAATATCTTCCTCGATATCTTCCAGAAGTTCTTTTATGTATTTGGGTGCTCCTGTATTGGATGCATACATGTTTACTAGAGTTATATCCTCTTGTTGAATTGCTCCCTTTAGTATCATGAAGTAGCCTTCCTTATCTCTTGTTACAGCCTTTACTTTGAGGTCTATTTAGTCAGATTAAGTATTACAACCTCAGCTTTTTTCTCATTTTCATTTGCCTGAAAGTTATTTTTCCATCCCTTCACTATCAGTCTGTTTGAATCCTTTGTTCTGAGGTTGGTCTATTGCAGACAGCAAATATATGGGTCATGTTTTCTTATCCATTCGGGTACCATATGTCTTTTTATTGGAGCATTTAATCCATTCACGTTTAATATTATTATTGATAAGTACTTTTTTGTCATCATGTTTATTCTTAATGTTTGTGTTTCTTCTTGCTTTTCTGTTTCTTCTTTTTACAGCAGTCCCTTTAGCATTTCTTGCATTGCTGGCTAAACTCTCTTAGCCCTGTTTTTGTCTGTGAAGCTCCTGATTCCACCTTCAATTTTTAATGATAGCCTTGCTGGGTATAGTATTTTTGGATTCAGTCCCTTGGTTTGCATCACTGTGTATATTTCATCCCATTCCCTTCTGGCCTGGTGTGTTTCTGTTGAGAAATCTGTTGATATTCTAATGGGAGATCCATTATAGTTAAATTTCTGTCTGTCTCTGGCAGCCTTTAAGATTCTTACTTTGTCGTTGATGTTTTCCAATTTAATTATGATGCGTCTTGATGTTGGTCTTTTTGGGTTCATTTTGTTTGAGACTCTATGTGCTTCCTGGACTTGCATGTTTTTTGTTTTGTTTTTTCTTGCCAGTATCAGGGAAGTTTTCTGTCATTATTTCTTTAAACAGGTTTTCTATTCCTTGGAATGCTTCCACTCCTTCTGGCACCCCTATGATGCAGATGTTTTTTTTTCTTTTTGTGTTGTCCTAAAGCTCCCTTAGGTTCTTTGCTTGCTGTTAAAGTTTTCTTTCCAGTTGCTGTTCTGTTTGTGTGTGTTTTCCTACCTTGTCTTCTAATTCACTGATGCGGTCATCAGCCTCTTCTAGTCTACTGTTTAAGTCTTCCATTGTTTTCTTTATTGCAGCTATGTCATTCTTCATTTTCTCTTGGTTCTTTTTCATGTTGGTGACATTCTCATTCAGCTACTTATCATTTTCATTGAGTTGTGTGTATTTTTCATCTAGCTGTTTGAGCACCCTTATCACCATTACTCTGAATTCTTTCTCTGACATATAACTTGCCTTGCCCTTTCTGGAGATTTCTCTTTTTCTTTCCGTTGGGGATTTTTTTTTTTTATCTTCCCACTTTTTGCTGTTACATTTTAATTGTTTCTGTGTCTTATATCCAACTGCTTTGCTACCCAGGTTCTTTTGGGGGTGGTGCTAGAGGTACAGTTTCTCAGGTCTCCTGGGCTTGGCGATCTGGTAGAGCTCCCTATTTGAACTACTTGTTGTATTTAGATCTTGAATGTTAGTTTCTTATTCATGGATGTAGTCTCATCATGGGTTGACAATGTGACTGACCCAAGGCTTCATTGTGCAAGCTGTTTTGGATGTGATTGTCATTTTGGTTCTCATGGAAAAGGTTGTCTGAGGTGCTCACTGTGGGTTCCCAGAGTCCAAAGCCTGGGAAGAATGAGTCTCAGGGCCTGAGGCTCAGGTGCTGTGACTTTGGCTGGTGTAGTGTGACTCTTGCTGGATTAATGTCACTTGCAACTCACTAGGAAGGGCCCAGAACCCATGACAGTGGGGGGCAGGCATCTCGTACTCTGTGGTTGAGGCTGTGGGACTCTGGACAAAGTGATTTCCCTCTCTGAATCAGGCATGTGTTCGGGATCCAGCAGCTGGGTATGTGGGAATCTCAGGCTCTGTGGCTGAAACAATATGACTTTGTCCAGGGAGGCAAGTCCTCAGGAATTCAACAAGCTGTCCTGTGGTAGATAGCTTGGAGGGGATGTCATGGATCCTACTGAGGGAGCTATGTGCCCTTGGATGGAGAGGCCCATGCCCACTGGCAGCACAGAGGGGGGCCCAGGAATCATCTGCACAGGATGTGTGCTCATTGGGCCTACATGCAGGAATGGAGTAATTGTGCTGTGCCAATGGCCCCGTCGAGGGAGAAGTTCCAGTTTCTGCTTTGGGGGATATGCACCCTTCGTTGGATATGCACGCTCAATGGCTGCTTACAGAGGCAACCAGGAGCTATCTGCTGGGGCAGTGGGCTTAGGGGAGCCCTTGTGCTGGAGCAGTGCTACCGCAGGAACTGGATCCCAGTGGCCAGGGTTGTGCTTTGCAGCAGGTCAGAGAAGCATCCAGGGGCTGCCTATCGGGATAGAGGCTCAGGGGGATTGTACACTGGGTCAGTGCATCTACAGTGACCAAGGATCAGCAGCTGAGGAGGGGAAAGTCCAAGTTTGTGCTGCAGGGCCTTGAGCCCTTGGTTCAATATAAGTGCACCTAGTGGCAGCTCACAGAGGCACCCGGGAGATGCTTGCTGTGGCATGGCTTCAGGGGTCCTGCGTGCCAAAGCAGAATGACTTTGGTGTCTGTGGGTAGGCAGACGGGAAGAGGAAGTTCACATTTCTACTGTCAGGGCTGTGCGTCCTTATTTGATATGAGTGCACCCAGCCAGGGCTCAGGAAGGCACCCAAGAGATGCTATAGGTGCAGTGCGCTCAGTAGACCTGTGTGCTGGAAAGGTGTAACTGTGGTGTCCCAAGGTCAGCATCCAGGGAGGGGGATGTTCCAATTTTTGCTGCATCGCGCCCTTGGTTGAAATCACGCGTGTCCAGCAGGGGTTCATAGAAGCACCCAGGAGCCATCTTTCAGGGTGATGGGTCTCAGGAGGCCTGCGCCCCAGAAAGGCATGACTGTGGTGTACAGAGGTTGGTAGCGGTGGAGTGGGAAGGCTCAGTTTTTGCTGCTGGGGCCTTTCACCCTTGGTTGGATTCACGCTGCCCAGTGGCAGCTCACAGAGGCACCCGGGAGCTGTTTGCCAAGGCAGTGCACTCAGAGAGGTCCTTGCATTGAAGCCGCGTAACTGAGGTGTCTGTGTGAAGGTAGCCAGAAGGGGGAGGAAGTCAGAATTTCTATTGCCGGGGCTGTGCACCCTTGTTTGGATATGAGTGTGTGCAGCAAGGGCTCAGAGATGCACCCAAGAGCCACCTTTGGGGCGGTGGGATCAGGAGGCTTGCGTGCTGGAAAAGCATGACTGTGGTGTCTGGAGGTTGGCAGCTGTGGAGTGGAAAGACTCAGATTTGGTGCCGGGTGTTGTGCCCTTGGTTGGATTCATGCACACTCAGTGGCGGTTCACAGAGGCACCTGGGGGCCGTTTGCTAAGGTAGTGCACTCAGAGGGGCCCTTGCACTGAAGCCACGTGACTGAGGTGTCTGTGGGCAGGCAGGCAGGAGTGGGGGAAGTCCGAATTTCTAATGCCAGTGTTGTGTTTCTTTGTTTGGATATGAGCGCGCCCAGTGGCAGCTCACAGATGTACCCCAAAGCCGTTTGCCAGGGTGGTGCACTCAGAGAAGCCCTTGCGCTGAAGCCCCATGACTGAGGTGTCTTTTAGCAGGCAGCCGGGAGTGGGGGAAGTTTGAATTTCTACTGCTGGGGTCCTTGTGCCCTTGGTTGGATTTGTGCATGCCCAGTGGCTGCTAACAGAGGCACCCACTCACACACTCAGAGGGGCCCTGGTGCTGAAGTTGCACAACTGAGGTGTCTGTGGGCAGGTATCCAGGAAGGGGGATTTCTGTATTTCTACTGCCGGGGCAGTGCATCCTTGTTTGGATAAGAGCATGCCCAGCAGGGGCTCACAGCAGCACCCTAGAGCGGCCTGTGGAACAGTGGGCTCAGGAGGCCTGCGTGCTGGAAAAGCATGACTGTGGCATCTTGAGTTTGGCAGCCGGGGAGGGGGGAAGTCACACTTACTGCTGCAGGAGCCATGCACCCTTGGAGGTGGAGTTCCTAGGGTCTGCAGGTCTGTGGGTGGGGCAGCAGGATTTTGGCTGGAGTGGCTGCAGGGTTGCGGGCAGTGTCCAAGGTCTGTCTGGGTGATGGTGCTGATGAGTTCCTAGAAGAGGCCACTCTGCCCTTCAAGATGGCATGGGCTCGGTGCCTGAGCACCCAGTCCTGGGAGTGCCCACAGTGGTGGTAGGTGCTCCCTGTCCAGGAGAACCTGGTCTGCCAGCCCCTGCTACTCCTGCCGGATTTAACTTTCCATCACTCACTCACACACACCCTACACACATCCACACATTCTCCTTTCACCCACTCATACCCTCTCCCTCACCTCTGTTCTGCCAGCCGCCATCTTTCTCCTTCTCCACATATGTTTCTTATAACTTTATCTGTAGGTCTTTTTGAACTGTGTGTTGATGTTTTATTCCAGGCAGTATTACTAATGGTTAGACTCTTCAGGAATGATGGTTTAGGTCACTTCACTGGGTAAAGAACCATGGTCATTTGAAGTGTTTGCTGAAGGCAAAGGGAATGTAGAATGGCAAGTGGAAGAAGATAGCTATGTATACCAGCCAGGACTATGTGGCCAGTTATAGAAACTGAGATTTTAAAAATATATTTTTATTTATTTCAGAGAAGAAGGTAGAGGGAGAGAGAGATAGAAACCTCAATGATGAGATCCCCCTACTGGGGATCGAGAATATGCTCTTGACCAGAATCAAACCTGGGACCCTTAACTCTGCAGTCCAATGCTCTATTCACTGAGCCAAACCAGCTAGGGCAGAAACTGAGATTTTGTCATAAGTATTTCCTCCTTATTTTTTTATAAATATGTTTGTGTCTGTCTATCTATTATCTATTATCTATCTATCTATCTATCTATCTATCTATCTATTTATCTATCTATCTTCTATATATCTATCATCTATCATCTATCATCTGTCTATCTATCATCTATCTATCTATCTATCTATCTATCTATCTATCTATCTTCTATATATCTATCATCTATCTATCTATCATCTATCATCTGTCTATCTATCATCTATCTATCTATCTATCATCTATCTATCTATCTATCTATCTATCATCTATCATCTATCTATCTATCTATCATCTATCATTTACCTTTGTTTTCTTCCCCCTCTTATTTAAATCTTTGTGCACACACATATTTTTATTGTTCTTGATTAAATACCCAAGAACATTATAAGAAACTGCCAAACTGCACCATCAGTAGATGCTTGGTTGTTCTCATTTGCGGAGGGGTAATTTTATGCTAGTCACTGTTCTACATGCTAAACACCTTATAAAATTTTTTGGATTAAATCTTTAAAACAACTCTATTTTGTTTGATATTACTCAATGTCTATTATATAATGAAGAAACTGAAATTAGATAAATAAAGTCATGTGCCTGTGATTACATAGCAGATAATTGTGAAGTTGGGGTTGGATTGTTAAAGTGCTATGATCCTAGAATCTGTGTTATAACAAGAACATTCCACTAGTGTCATTCTGGCTTTAGCTTTTGAAGTTTTGAAGATTAATGAGTGAACCTAGATTTTCCATTTTTCTGGGTGGCTTCTGGTGGGAACCAGTTACTTGGCCAGTTACTGAGCAAGGGAAATGCAATAACTTTGATTGTTTTTTTTTTTTTTTGCTAATCTTATTAGCAGTAATACTAATAAAGTGATTGAGCAACAATAAGTGAAACCCAGTATGCCAACTGTTTGTGGTTTATGTACATGAAGAGATAATTGTAGTCATAAAATTCAAGTTAAGCAAATTAAAGTGGGAAATTCAAATTTGGCAGTGGCTTACAACTGTGACATGAATGAAGCTACCAATGAAAGTAGTTTTAGTGAATGCTGAATCCAGTGCAAAAAATATTATTCAAGTGAGAAAAAATGGTGGGGTTTGAATAGGTAATATAAGGCCTTAATGGCAATATTGTTCAGGAGAAAGACAGAAGCCTACACAAACATTGTCATATTTATAAATTCAAACTGAACTTTATTTATTATTGCATTTTATAAGAGAAGTAATATGCTATAAAGTTACTCAAGAATTGGGAGATTTGTGAAATTCTTTGGACATGTTCTTCACTATTTTCCGTAGTCATTTTTTTTAACCTTTGCATTTAATAGAATGAATTATGATTATCTATTCATCTGCTTGTCTTCTTAATCCCACTGTGAGCTCTTTTATGATTGAGAGCCTATCAAATTAATCTTCATTCTACAGCAGTTAGCACAGTACCTGCTCAATAAATTATGGTAGGGACTCAAATGCTTATTTAGTCACTGGAATGAATATATAAATAAGTGAATGAGATACTAAGAGGAGAGCCTTTGTTCAGTTGCAAACATAACATTCATGCACAAATAAAAATATAATAATTTAAACGTATACATTTTTTATTGATTTCAGAGAGCAAGGAAGAGAGAGAAAGATGGAAACATCAATGATGAGAGCGAATCATCAATCAGCTGCCTCCTGCACATTCCCCACTAGGGATCGAACTGGCAACCCGGGCATATGCCCTGATCAGGAATCAAACCAGTGACCTCTTGGTTCCTGGGTCCATGCTCAACCACTGAGCCACACCTGGCCGGGCAAAAAATATAAAATTTTTAAAGGGAGGTTTGATTTAGTAGGAAAGCATTTTAGACTTTTCCAGGAAAGGATTTTGGCTGTTTCTTAAACCAAAAAAATATATTTGTAAGATACTTTATTTTTGCTGTGTGGATCTCAACCAAATAAATGACTACTTAGAAAAATTCTGCTTCTGACAACAAGTATATTAAAAAAAGATAGATCAAGAAAAATTAGTTGCATGCTTCTGGAAATACAAATGTGCCATATAAATATTCAGTTCAGAAATGTTTGAGTGTAAAACAGAATATGTCAAAATATATTCATTCCAAATTAATTAGAATATATATATATATATATATATATATATATATATATATATGTTATTTTTTCAGTTGCTTTCTAATTAGGTATTTTATTTACTTATTATTTGAAAACTGAAAGTTATTTTCAATAAAGTCTAAATACCTATAGATGTAAGGCCATACCTCAATCCCTGTGTGAAAGCTTTGGTATTTGAAGTTGTAACTGGTTTTGGATATCTTCTCTCTTGACTATTTTACTCTGATTCTTAACTGAAGTAGAACAGACTCTTTTTCCCCCTGTCCCTGCCCAGTGTGACTATAATTAAACTGAACAAACTAAATTCTGCTACCTCAGCAGCCAACTCATGGGGATCTGACACCATTAAAAAGAAGTTAGACTGTATTAAGAGCTACAAATATGACTCTGCCCTCTTTAGAAATTGAGTTGCTGGTGTGGAACATCATTGAATGCATCTTAATAATAATTTATTATTATTAACTATCTTCTATGTAGAATTCAAGGAATGACCTAGTGTATTGCCTTGGAAACAAATACATAATGCTGAATTTATTTTATCTTCCTCTGAATGCCACTAATTTAACTAGAATAAAAAAATAGCACTGAGATCCACTAAATAATTATGTCTATTTGGTGTTTTCCAAAAAGATATGTGTGTACTGATTAAAGCAGAGAGATGACAAAGGGGTCATTTTGTTCTTAAGTCATCCAATATACTCTCTATTTTATAAAGAACAAAGAGGTCACAAGACATTTCTTATAAATCAAAAAGAAAATTTGTCTTCAGAGTTAATTAACAGATCCTCTTAAGTAAAAAAAAAAAAAATCTTATATATGAGTAAATTGTATCTACCATTTACTGAGCTAGAATTTACCTACACTAATAAAAGAGAAAAATGGTAATTGGCATACGGCGCTACCCTTTTCATTGGCTAATCAGGACTATATGCAAATTAACTGCCAACTAAGATGGCGGCTAATTTGCATATGTAGGCACAATGCAGGGAGGCGAAAGGGAAAGCAGGAAGAAGCCCCCTGCCACTGACAGTGATTGGAAACCCAGGGGGGAGCTAAGAGCTGGGGGGCAGGGCAAAGGCGGCCGCCTTTGCCCTGCCCCCCAGCCATGATTGGAGAATCAGGCACCTTTGCCACCCTGGCCAGTGATAACAGGAAGTAGGGGTGAAGCCAGCGATGGGAGCTGGGCACGGTTGAAGCCGGCAGTCCCGGGAGCTAGGGGTCCCTTGCCTGGGCCTAAAGCAGAGCCCACGATCGCGGGGCCACTGCAGCTGCGGGTCCCCGCTTCCCGGGCCAGACGCCTCAGCCAGAGGAGTCCTGCAGGGGCAGGGGTGGAGCCTGCACTATCACGGTGCCCCCCGCTGCCGCTGCGGGTCCACGCTGCCCGGGCCAGACGCCTAGGCCAGAGGCATTAGGCCTGGGCAAGGGGACCATCATATCCCCCCAATCCCCGGCTCCGCCCCCCACCCAGTCCTGATGCCTCTGGCCCAGGCATCAGGCCTGGGCAGGGGACCCCCAGCCCCCCGCCCAGGCCTGATGCCTCGGCCAGAGGAGTTGACCCTCATCACCCTCCGATCACCAATCACCGGATCAGCCCCTTGACCAGGCCTGAGGCCTCCGGCAGAGGTGTCAGGCCTGGGCAGGGGATCCCCAGCTCCCCGCGGTTGCAGGCTCTGCCCCTGCCCAGGCCTAACGCCTCGACCCCCAGCTCCCCGCGGTTGCAGGCTCCACCCCTGCCCAGGCCTAATGCCTCTGGCCGAGGTGTCCAGCCTGGGCAACGGGGACCCGCAGCGGCAGCAGCGCCGCGATCTCCTGGTTCAGAGGCATCAGGCTCAGGCGGGGGGTCGAGCAAGCGATCAGAGGGAGATGGGGGTCCCCTGCCCAGGCATGATTCCTGGGCCAGAGGCCTCAGGCCTGGGCGGGGGTCAGAGCCAGTGATCGGGGGGAGATGGGGGTCCCCTGTCCAAGCCTGACACCTCTGGTGGAGGCGTCAGGCCTGGGCAAGGGGCCGATCAGGTGATCGGAGGGTGATGGGGGTCTACGCCTCTGGCCGAGGCATCAGGCCTGGGCAAGGGGAAGAGCCAGCAATCGGAGGGGTCTGGGGGTCCCCTGCCCAGGCCTGACGCCTGGGCCAGAGGCATCAGGCCTGGGCTGGGGGCAGAACCAGTGATGGGGGGAAATGAGGGTCCCGGCCTAGGCAAGGGGCCGATCCTGTGATTGGAGGGTGATGGGGGTCAATGCCTGAGGGCTCCCAGTATGTGAGAGGGGGCAGGCTGGGCTGAGGGACACCCCCCCCACACACACACACACACAGTGCACGAATTTCATGCACCTGGCCCCTAGTATATATATATATACAATCCCAGGGACCATTAAGGTGGAACAACCAGAACGACCAGTTGCTATGTTGTATGACATGCACTGACTATGAGGGGGCAGGTGCTCAATGCAGGAGCTGCCCCCTGGTGCTCAGTGTGCTCCCACAGCAGGAGTGCTGCTTAGCCAGAAGCCAGGCTCATGGCTGGCAAGCACAGCGATGGTGACAGGAGCCTCTCCCTCCATGGCAACACCAAGGAGCAGTGAGCCAAACAGTAAGGAGAGAGCAGGTGGGCAGTAGAAGCAAGTAGGTGGATGGTAAGGAGCAAGCAGGCTGGCGGTTAGGAGAGAGGGGTCCCGGATTGCAAGAGGGCACAGGCCAGGCTGAGGGACCACCCCCCCCACACACATGAATTTCATGCATCGGGCTTCTATTATGTGTGTGTGTGTATAATATTTTTATTGATTATATATATATATTTTTTTAAAATATATTTTTATTGATTTCAGAGAAGGGAGAAGGGGAGAGAGATAGAAACAAAAATTATGAGAGAGAATCATTGATCAACTCTCTCCTGCACACTGACCAGAATTGAACCTGGAACCCTTCAGTCTGCAGGCCAATGCTCTACCCATGAGCCAAACCAGCTAGGGCCTTCTAACTATATTTTGAATATATTATGATAAAAAGATATTTTGAGTAAGTAAAATATTGTTGAGTGCTGCTTCTGAAATTGTTCATTGCATTAACATTTTTACATTTTAATAGAAACAGTCAGTCACAAAGGAAATGACTTATCAAGGCAATCTATATTATTTGAATTCCCAAACCAAATAACCATGATTTCTTTTCTACCAAGCTTTACAATATAATTAGCATGAGATACCTCATGTGTTCCTCAGCCTTTTTCACAGTCTTAGAGCCTTCCAGATATGATGATAATTAAATATGAATTAGAAGCACTAGACACTGTTCAGAGATTTTATTGAAATAGCCAGAAAGAATATTGCTCTGCATCTCTCCTCAAGAAAATGACCCAGCTGATCTACAGAAATCATGCCTGCATATGACACTTCTAAATAGTCTGCATTCTAATATCTGTCACCTGTGGATCAGTTAAAGCCACTTTACCTTATATAGATTTATTTTTACTTCTGCCATAAAGAGTAAAGAGGCTTTACTCATATAATGCAATTGCTAGTAAAATAAATTTATGGAACAGTAGAAGAAAGCTAAGACATTAATGAAGCAAATTATGATAAGGGAAGGTAAACATATACTCAAATTAATTCCAGAAAATAAACAAACTCAAATTACAATTAGAGAATTAAAATTGCATCAAGCTTAGAATTAAAAATGAGGTGAAATGCAAGCTTTTGAAGCTTACATAAAATACAAAAGAATAAAACTAATAAAGATATATAGTGAGAAAGATGTGAAAAATAGAAGAGAGATATCGGAAATACACAGACAGTTATTATTTCTTGTGAAGACATCAAAGAAATACAACAGAAATAGCAATTAAAACCCCCAAAGAAATAACTTTTCATAGGCTGAAAAGGTGAAAGACTGTATGCTAATGTTCTCAATATACAATTAAACAGTGAATTAATTATAGTCTTCCCAGAAATGAGGAAAACACCATAAACTGAAATGACAAGATTTGGCCAAAACTACACTTAAAACATATTCATATCTTTGAAATAATTTTACTATTAACCTAGAATAAATGAATAGAAATAAGCAATAAATTATATAAACTAAATAAAAGACAAACTTTACAAAAAAATTATGGAGTGTATAATAATAAAAGCAGAAATGAATGGACTTGATAAGAGAAAAAATTAGAGCATATTAATAAACATAAGAGCTATTTCGTCTTTCCTTTTTAAATCAGAGAAATTGAAAATCCTATTAAAAAGTGGAGGAAATCTAAATATTAAACAAAATGACTGAAATCAACCAAAACATACATTACATTGTTTTCTAATGATATGTGCAAATTTATGATACTATATTCTGAAAATTTTACAAATGCAAATAGGCAAAAGAATAGAAAATGTGAAAAAAATACAATGACCTAAATTACTTTATTATGACAAAATTACTTTCAAATACATTTTATCAAACTTTTCAAGGTTGGGTTCTTTCAAAGTTTCAAAAGAGCAGATTCTTTCCATTAATTTCAATTTGTTATGTTGGAGAATGAGTTCCAATGTGTTATATAAACCTACCCTAACACAATACAATTTTATAATGATCACTTAAAAAAAAGATTTCAGAACAATCTCAAATTATAAATGGCAAAATCATAAAGTAAGCCCCAAGAGAACATTATGAATAGTTGTATGTTGATATATAGGCGAACTAGATGAAAAAGACAGACACCTTTAAACATGCAAGCTACCAAAACAGACCAAATAAATAAAATAAAAGAACTAGAAAATCTAAATAGACTAATAAAAACTGCAGAGATGAATCACTAGTCAAAAAACTTTCAACACTTAAAGTCCTAACCTTGATGGTTGTGTTGCAGGAGGAATTAATGGACCAGATTTCCCAGATAGGAGTGGGAATGAGGTTCTTGAGATATCTTCAGAAAATGAATTTTCTAAGATTTGCACGGGAGGATGGGATGTGAAAGAAGGATTTATTTGCACGGAAATTACTACATTTCTAGGGTTCCAAAGTCCCCTGTCCTTTACACCAGTTCTGCAAAAGGTGAAGCTGGGAGTTCAGCAGAGCCAGAAACAAGGCCAGTGTCCAGTTTCCCTTCTATGTTTCAGTCTGATGTGGTTCAGCATCCAAGCTAATTAAAGTCCATTGGTTCATGTGTGGAGTCTAACATGGCTGTGCACCATGCAGGCACACGGGAGAGCATCCCCCTGTCACAGGAGAGCCAGGAACCTGGTGTGTGTGAGAGAAAAGAGGAGGAACTTCCTTTGGAAGTTTGAATATTCAGGTTTCCAGAGCTTGCAGTGGTCACACCCACTCTGGCCACTGACTGGTTTTCAGGTGTGATTGATGGGCAGTCGGGTAGGCACCTTCCCATGATACTCTTACCTTACTGGCCATGCATCTATACTGCCTGTGTCTAGTTCCTTCCCCCATCAATCAGCAGGGAACAGACTCAGAGAGTCTTAAATGCAGCTCTTTTGCAAAGCTGTATAAATGGCATGTCTATATTTAGTCTTCCCTTTCCTCCTTTCCCGTTAAATAATAATCAGGTCATTACAGCGGCATCAGTTGCACTGGCAAATTCTACCAAACATTTAAAGGAAAATAAATGTTAATTCTTTAGAAAATCTTCTAGGAACTAGAACAGGAAGAAATACTTGCCAACTCATTCTATGAAGGTAAAATTACTCTGATACCAAAACTAGAAACATATTTAAAAAGTGCAATAAAAGACCAATATATCTTATTAATATAGATGCTGAAATCATAAAAAATATACTAACAAACCAAATATAGCAGTATATAAAAGAATTGAACACCATGATCAAGCAGAATTTACCCCAAATATGTAAAGTTCATGTTATATATGAAAATCAATTTATGTAAAACACCATATAAATAGAATATAGGCAAAAGCTACATAATCATCTTAATAGAAACAGAAAAAAGCATTTGAGAAAAATTCAACACCTCTTCATGTTAAAAATCATTTAAATTAGAATTAAAACATGATGGAGGGCATTTGAAAAACTCACAGTTAACATTACACTTAATGGTGAAAAAAATGAATGTTTTCCCCCTAAATTCCAGAACAAGATATAGATGTCTGCTTTTCCCACTTATCTTAATAATACACTGGAAGTGATAATACACTGTACAAAGTTATGCAAAAATAAGATAATACACTTCCAGACTAAAAGGAAGGAGTGAAAGTGTATCTATTTGCAGATTTAATGATCTTATATATAGAAAACCCTAAAGGATCCATACAAAAACTTGCAAAGCTAATAAGCAAGTTCAGCAAATTGGCAGAGCACAGAATTCACATGTAAATATTAGTTGTATTTCTGTGGAATAGCAATGAAAAAACCAAAAAAAAATTTAAGGAATCAAACTCATTTACAACAGCATTGAAAATAATAAAATACTCAAGAATACTTTTAAACAAGGAGGTGTTAGGAGCTCAGTTGAGCTGGAAGGTGCTGATCTATCAGGTGTCAGAGTAGCCAATGAAAGCAATAAGCCAAAATGGAATAGTAAAATCTTTAATCACATATGCACTGTGATGATATAAAACCTCAGAAAACACTAACACTCCTCTGTTACATTCCCCTTCCCATGGAATGGCACACTGATCAAGGCTCAGGTGGTTCTGCACAGACATGTGTGATCTCACTCTTGAGGGAGCTCCAAACATAAGGCTCCTGCTGGCTTATGGACCCAGGGGCAATGGGAAGGAAGAGACAGAAAGCTAGGAGTGAAAATATTCTTAGTACTGAAATCAGAATGAGAAAGAGTGCCTTCAAGGTTTTCTTGTTCTCCCCCTAATAAAGAGACCTTGACAGAAATACCTGAAGAAACCTTTGCCAAAGGCTTAATTCAGATAAAGAGAGACCTAGATGTTATGAGATTGCAATACACTGAGAACACCTAGAAGAGCTTGAAAGGCAAGAGAGACCTGAGTCACTGACTGAAACTTTTCTCAGAGCCTGTAATTGATTGGCTGTGCCAAGTCTGGGTGGGCAGCATTCCCCTTATGAGGCCTGCCTGTTTAAACCTATGTAATTGTTTATGGTAGGGCCTGAAAAATCACACAATGGCTTTGACCACTTAGAATGTTTCAGAGTTATGCAGTGAAAATGTTGTATCTTAAATCAGCGAGTGAGATACATGACGCTTTAATGAGCCAATTAATTAGGAGTCATTTATTGCACGCAGCCCAGAGGAAGGTGTTTCTTCCAAATCTCTGAGCAAAGTCACACAGGAAATTTTTCGTATTTATACCTTTTAAGCTTCTTTGTCAGCAGATTTTACAAAGAACTCTGTGTGAGTTATTGTGTTTTTTTCTCCATGTATCAGTACTTTTAATGTTGTATACATAAAGTTATAGTAAAAAGACAAGGTGTACCCCCTCCATTTCCATGGCCAGCTCACTGCATTACAGTAAACCAAGTTTATATTCCACCATCAAGTGTGGTTCTCCCATCTCATTAGTTCATTTGTGATGGGTCATTAAGAATATCTTCAAATCCAATAGTCTCATCATTACCCCTCAAAATATCCAATGAAAGGTTTGAACTTGGAAGAAATGGAAGATGTTGAACCTGTTGCACTGCCTTGAATTCCATTTGCAATTTTAGTGGAGCAAATAGACCCTGGATGTTTCTCAGTGTGGAAAAATTCATTTTATCTTGGTTGAGCTAGAAATTTTTTTATAATAATTCAAGAGGATGACTGGGCAAAATTTCATTTTTCACACAAGAAAAAACCTTTTGAAGAACATCATGACTTTCAAAAGGTCCACTTGCTGATAGTTCAGTAACTAGAATACTGTCCTTTAGCTGAGATCCAAGTCCTCTGGTATTCATCTTTAGCTCACTCTGCAAACAGCTCTCAAGCCCAGTCTGTGTGAGTTATTGTGACAGACAGTTTGTAATCTTGGATACATAAAGAACAAACATTTGGAGAAACAACCAAGATGGCAGCATAGGTAAACACCTGTGGTTGCTGCCTCTCACAACCACATCAAAACTACAACTAAAGGACAAAACAGATATCATCCAGAACCACGGGAAAGCTGGCTGAGAGGAAGCTCTACAACTAGAAGGAAAGAAAAAAGCGCATTGAGACTGGTAGGAGGTTCGGAGGTGTGGAGGTGCGGAGGCGCATGTGAAACAGGCTGGCAACTAGGTGCACTGTTGCCTTTTTCAATCTGGAGAGAGACAGAAGCTCCCAACTGCTCTGAACTCCAGTTCTAGGTGAGACTCTGGGGACCCAGACTCATACAGGGAGAAACTGGACTATCTGGCATTGGGCCAGAACACGAGGGCAGCTTTCTCTCAGAGGTGCTCACAGTGATCATTGTTCCTGCATGGGGCTGTGGGACACAGAGACCTGGGGACCCCTCTGGGGCATGGCTGACTGGCAGCTATTGCTGTTTGCTCCACCCTAGTGATTCCCTGAGACGCCCCCACCCACCCAATTTACAACCCCACCCAAGCTGTGAGCAAAGGCTATTGCATATGAATGGCATGTCCTTTTGCAACCTAAAACCTAACAAACTGCAGCTGGGTCAGAGAGCTCCAAAGCTTCCAAAAGAAGGCTTAAGGCCCAGCAGCAGCAGCCTGCATTGCTTCACAACTGGGCCTCATCTGGGCACATCCAAACCCCAAAGAAAGAGGAAGAATCTGCAGATCTCTCTGTAGCTCCTGCTGGGTGGCCTCAGGCAGTGGCTGACTTTGCACCTCCTTGGAGATCCAAGTGCCAGTGTACCCGGTGGTCAGTATGAGACCATACCAGATTACAACTCTTCACATCCATAAGCAACACACTCAAGGGGAAGACTCAGTGAGCACCAAAGCCCCACTGAAACAAGTCCTGCCACATAAGGATGTCTCCAGCACAGCAGTTCTACCATTGTCGACACAGCTGATCCTCACAGCCAATTGGCCTGGAGGTCAATTCCTCCCAGTAATACCAACAGCAATTAAGGCTTAACTACAACAAGACTGTGCACACAGCCCACAAAGAGTGCACCAAGAGTGTCCACCTCTAGTAATTGGGGAGGCTGAGCCACTGGGCCCTATAGGATACCTAGCACACAAAGCCACTCTATCAACACAGGGAAACAGCTAAAATGCGAAGACAAAGAAACATGTTACAAATGAAAGAAATTGAGGAAAGAAAACTACTGAATATAAAGTTCAAAACCACGATTATAAGGTTACTCAAGAATATTCTAGAAACCTCTGAGAAACTTAGTGAGACCCTCAAGGATATGAAAAAGGACCAATCAGAAATTAAGCGTACAGTGACAGAAATAAAGAATAATATACAGAGATCCAACAGCAAACTAGATGATCCCAAGAATCAAGTCAAAGATTTGAAATACGAAGAAGCAAAAAAACACCCAACCAGGAAAACAAAAAGAAAAAATAATCCAAATATATGAAGATAGCATAAGGAGCCTCTGGGACAACTTCAAGAGTATCAACATCTGAATTATGGGGGTACCAGAAGAAGAGAGGGAGCAAGATATTGAAAACCTATTTGAAGAAATAATGACAGAAAACTTCCCCTACCTGGTGAAAGAAATAGACTTACAAGTCCAGGAAGAGCAGGGAACCCCAAACAAGAGGAATCCAAAGAGGACCACACCAAGACACATCATAATTAAAACACCAAGGGCAAAAGACAAAGAGAGAATCTTAAAAGAAACAAGAGAAAAACAGTTAGTTACCTACAAGGGAGTATCCATATGACTGTCAGCTTATTTCTCAACAGAAACTATGCAGGCCAAAAGGGAGTAGCAAGAAATATTCAAAGTGATGAATAGCAAGAACCTACAACCAAGATTACCCAGCAAAGCTATCATTTAGAATTGTAGGTCAGATAAAGAGCTTCACAGATAAGAAAAAGCTAAAGGAGTTCATCACCACCAAACCAGTATTATATGAAATACTGAAGGGTATTATTTAAGAAGAGGAAGAAGAAGAAAAAGGTAAAGATAAAAATTATGAACACCAAAGTGACAACAAATACATATCTATCAACAAGTGAATCTAAAAATCAAGTGAATAAAAAATCTGATGAACAGAATAAACTGGTGAATATAATAGAATCAGGGGCACAGAAAGGGAGTGGACTGACAACTCTCGGGGGGGGGGGGAGATGTGGGAAGAGATTGGACAAAAATCTTATACCTATGGACGAGGACAGTGGGGGGGGGTAAGTTCATGGGGTGGGGTTGGAACCAGGTGGAGGGGAACTATGTGGGGGGAAAAAGAGGAACTGTAATAATCTGAGCAATAAAGATTTATTTTTAAAAAAAGAACAAACATTTGGCATAAAAATATGGGAATTATTATCAGTATTAGTCCATTACGTTAGATGGCTAGCTTGCTGGTCAGACAGTTAAGTTTTTATCTTTTTATATTATTCAAACTAAAACAGTTATTCTACAGAATAAGAGACTGTCAGAGGGAAGGTAGGGGAGGGTGGGGGTAAGGGGGAGAGATCAACCAAAGGATTTGTATGCATGCATATAAGCCCAACCAATGGACACAGACAACAGGGGGTGAGGGCATGAATGGGGGTCGGGGGGTAATGGGGGGATAAAGACACATACGTAATACCTTAATCAATAAAGAAATAAAAAAGAAACTGTCTAAAAATGGCAGAGTTTACAGAACAAGGGACTATCTAACAATAGCAGAGAATTTCAAACAGCAGTTTTTATACAAGATGGAGGTTACTATGCTTCAAAAGCAACAAAACCTTGTCGAAATCAGTTAAAGAAGAGCTAAAGAAATGGAAAACCACCAGGTGTTCATAGGTTAGAAGAATGATATTATTCACATGATACCAATCAGCAATTCATCTACAGATCTAGTAGGGTTCCTGCCAAAATTCCAAATTCTATATTTTTTTCAGAAATGAGAAGCAGATGCTAACATTCAAAAGAATTGCCAGGGACCCCGAAAGCCAAAACAACTTTGAAAAGAACAAAGTTGGAGGATTCCCATTTCCTGATTTCAAAATTTAATACAAAACTAACCAAAACAGTGTGGTATTGGTAAGGATAGACATATAAATCAATAATAAATAATTGAGAGTCTATAAAAATGAACATTCTATCTATGGTCAATTTATTTATGACAATAGTGTTCAATAAGAAAAGAATATGGTAGTCTTCAACAAATGGTACTGGGATAACTGGATAGTCACATGCAAAATAATGAATTTGGACACCTAACTACATAAATAAAATAATTTAAAAATGATCAGACATAAATTAAGAACAGAAATTATAAAACTCAAGAAAAAACACAGGTGCAAATCTTTAAAATCTTTGTTTAGGCAATGATTTCTTAAATATGATACCCAAAACAGAAGCAATAAAAAAGGAATTGAATTTCACCCAAATTAAAAATATTTATGTACCAAAGCACACTATTAGGAACATGAAAAGACAGCCTACAAAATGAGAGTAAATATTTGCTAATTATACATCTGAAAAGGATCTTTTTTTCTAGAATATGCAACAATAAATGCAAACAACCCAAGTAAAAATTTGCAAAGGACATAAATAAGCATTTCTCCAAAGGAGATTTAC
Source organism: Myotis nattereri (assembly GCF_964212035.1). Taxonomy (NCBI): domain Eukaryota; kingdom Metazoa; phylum Chordata; class Mammalia; order Chiroptera; family Vespertilionidae; genus Myotis; species Myotis nattereri. The sequence continues at coordinate 117,402,039 of NC_138078.1, read as the reverse complement.
AAATGTTCAACAATTACAGAAAAATCTACCAGGGGCATGTTTACTAGATCCAAATAATTAGTTGGTTTGGTAGGGAAATGCAAATCAAAACCACAGTGAGATACCATTTCATAGCCTCTCAAATTTTTTTTTAATCACAATAATTAACATTTGCTGGTGAGTATGTATAGAAACAGAAACCCTAATACAGTACCTTATTCTTGGGGATGTAAAATTGTGCAGCTGCTATTGAAAGGAGTTTAACAGGTGCTTAAAAAGTTAAATGTAGCCATAACCATAAGCCATAAAAATTAAACATAGCCATAGCACCCAAAAATTCAGGTTTCTAGTTATATACCCAAGAGAATTGAAAAATATATCTTCCCACAAAAATTTGAATATGAATATTCATGACAGCACTATTTATAATAGCTAAAAGTATAAATAACCTAAATGTTCATCAACTCATTAATGGATAAACAAAATGGCATATCCATAAAATGGAGTATTATTCAGCCATAAAAGAATGAGTTACTGATAAAAATCACAATAAGAATGAACCTTGAAAACATTATGCTAACTGAAAGAAGCCAGACACAAAGGGCCATGAATTTTATAATTCAACTAGAGGCCCGGTGCATGGAATTTGTCCATGGGGGGTGGGTTCCCTCAGCCCAGCCTGCACGCTCTCCAATCCGGGACCCCTCGGGGGATAGCCAACTGCCCGAAGATTGGGCCTAAGCCAGCAGTCGGACATCCCTCTCACAATCCAGGACCACTGGCTCCTAACTGCTCACCTGCCTGCCTGATCGCCCCTAACTGCCCCCCCTTGCCAGCCTGGTCACCCCTTACTGCCCCCCTGCCTGCTTGGTTGTCCCTCACTGCCCCCCTCTGCCATCCTGGTTGCCGAAAACTGCCCCTCCTGTGGACCTGGTCGCCCCACGCAGCCTGCTGCTCAGGTTTTTGGTTGCCCCTCACTGCCCCCCCCGCCATCCTGGTCGCCTCCAACTGCCCCCCTTGCAGGCCTGGTTGCCCCACACAGCCTGCTGTTTGGTTGTTTTGTCACCCCTTACTACCCCCCCTGCTGGCCTGGTTGCCCCACACAGCCTGCTGCTCAGTTGTTTGGTCGCCCCTCACTAACCCCTCTGCCAGCCTAGTTGCCCCACACAGCCTGCTGCTCAGTCATTTGGTTGTCCTTCACTAATTCCCCTACTGGCCTAGTTGCCCTACGCAGCCTGTTCGGTCATCCATTTGGTTGTGATGGTTGCTTAGGCTTTTATTACTATAGATTTATGTGAAATGTGAGTGAATTGGAGTTCCAGTGACACTGACTCTCACTGTGATTGAAGACTTTCTTATATAAATATTTATTTGCTGAATGCCCTATAGACAATTTCTAGAGAGCTTAAATGTCTGTTGTATTTTAAAAATATATATATTTGTATTGATTTCAGAGAGGAAGGGAGAGGGAGAGAGAGATAGAAACATCAGTGATGAGAGAGAATCATTGATCGAGTTGTCTCCTGCATGCCCCACACTGGGGATTGAGCCCCCAACCCAGGCAATGTCTATTGTATTACAATTTTTATCAATTCTGGAACTTCTCTCTGGTGAGCAGGTCTTCAAAGCTTCTCACTCCACCATTTCCGAAGTGGATACCCTATGGACATTGTATAATAAATTTAAATTCAGATTAAGAATGCATTAATTAATTTAATCTTTGCTGTTTTCACATGTTCTACATTTGATACATAGAGATGTTTATATAATCAACTAAATAAGAATATTTTTCACATATCATAATACAAAATATATGATTTACTAGAAAAAAATAGAATACTGTTTGTGTAGCATTGTGTTTAAAGACTAAAAATACTCATAAGTGAAACAAGCTTACATTTTTATTCTTCAAATTTATCTTAAAAGAGGAAAGTATGAGAATATGTAACAAATAAGTTTCCTGGCATGTATAGATTCCAATTTTCATGTTTAATTGTATCAAGGTACACCAATAATCTGGTGCCTTTTTAATTCTTTTATGGATATGCCCAGAAGCAAACTCAGAATATGTAACATTTCCCATATAATGTAGAAAATAATCATCATTGAAAGTTTTACTTTACTAGTTGTGGAGTATAACTGAATTCCTTGAAGATATCCAGAAAATATGTGGGAGAACCAGTATTAAAACTGCTATTTTTTGATCCCCAATCTAACCTTTCCCTCATAACATATACTGTTCCCTGAATGTGCCAAATAGTATAAAGTTAAAATAATTTTAAAATTCAGTAGAACTACCATTCCTTTCTGATTTCTAATGTGGTTATCTCATACTGAATAAAATATAGAGAATACATTGTACACCTGAAACCAATATAATTTTGTATGCCAACTATACTTTAATTAAAAAGAATATGTTTGATATCAGTGAACTACTGTCAATACTACTGTTCATGTTATCAAGTGCTTTAAGATCTGGCTTATGGTAGGACTTCACTTCCCCTGCCCCTGAGGTTATAAAGCCACATGACTTGCTGTGGCTAATCAAATATGAATGGACATGACACATGTCACTATTAAGCTGAAAATCAACTCTCCAGCCCAGTTCTTCCTTTACTGCAGCAATTGTGAAAGCATATGTTGAGGAGTATCTCTGTTAGAATAAGTCCTGAGTAATTACAATGAACAAGAGCCCTTGGCAGTTCACACTGTACTATGAATGAAAAATAAATTTTTGTGGTTTTATGTACTAAGATTTTGAGATAATTTTTTACTGCAGCAAATTCTAACTTATCTTGATAAGTAGGGTTGATATTTATATATATGCAAATGAATTCCTGCTCTTGCATCTATCAACACACATACACACATATTATATATATATATATATATATATATATAACAATTACATAACTATAATGGTCTAGCTATGACTATATAGTTACAACTATGTAACTATAACAACACACACACACACACACACACACACACAGTCTTCCATTTGGGTTGAATCTCACCGCCTCTTAGTTTTCAGATCAGGTACCACTTTCTGCAATTTAGGCTAGGTACCTGTTCTATGTACCCCACTCAAGCATTTATACACTGTATATTGCATTTGTTTACTTATACTTAACAAACCATGTTGTCAAACTATGAGCTAAATTAGGATTATGACTTTGTCTGCCTGTTCAATACATAACAATGTCTGGTATTGGCATTGATTGGATTCATGTTTTAATCCAAACAATGATGTTTGTGATAAATGTGTTGTATAAATTAGGTAACTGCCAGTAGGAGGCACTGTTCTCATTAATTATTTATAAAATCTAACATAAAAACATAAAGTAGAAAGTCTAATCTTGTAAGACATATTTTAATCTGATTTCCTCTACAAATTCTGTTTTTGTCATGCATAATTCAGTATGAGCTCCTATAAAAAGAAGCTTTGACAAAAATGGCATTCCATAGATACTTCCTGGAAGGATTTAAACCTATTAATTACTCTCTTTTTAAAAAAAGTTTTTAAAATTGATTTAAGAGCAAGGAAGGGAGAGAGAGAGAGTGAGCTATAGAAACATCAATGATGAGAGAGAATCATTGATTTGCTGTCTCCTGCACGCCCCCTATTAGGGATTGAGCCCACAACCTAGGCATGTGCTGTGACCAGGAATCAAATTGTGACCTCCTGGTTCAAGGGTCAACCCTCAACTACTGAGCCACACTGGCTGGGCACCCTCTTTTTAAATAATGTAAAGTCATATCCTTAATACATTTTGAACTTTGTTTCCAGGATTTGGTAACAATTACATCATGAAGAAGGATTTCAGATGACATTCTACCATTATGACAGATAGTTTGATTAAGGTATTCAAACATAAAAGAGTACAGTGAAGTCAACTCCTTGAACTGCATAGCACTTCCAGACAGCAGACATTAATTGGGGGAAATGTCTTTGTGCATTTAAAAAAAAATGCTTATTCAATTTCTCTCAAAAAATACTTGACAGTTTCCCCAAGGACCAATTGTTTTGAAATCCACATCCAGAAGAACTTTCTAAATGCATCCTAGCTAAGTTTGAAGAGGAAGAGAATCTCTTGTTAATGAAAATCATATTTTCAGCCATGTGCTAATTAAACACCCTGCCTGAAATATATAAGTATTTCTTTGGGTGATTTACTAGGTAAATGTTTTGAAATGTTGTCAGGGAGCAGGGAGCACTGGAAGAAGATTAAATTTTCTGTTCAAGTGGCTATATGACATCAAATTATCTAGATAACAGTGAAAATTCCATAAGTTACCCATAATCGCCTTCAGCTAACAAAAATTATGTTTACTGTGAATATTAATTTCTCAATAAGTCTATAAATGTAATTGGTGCAACCACTGTGGAAAACAGTATGGAGGCTCCTCAAATAATTAAAAATAGCACTACTATATGATGCAGTAATTTTACTTCTGGGTATATATTCAGAAGGAAACAAAATCACTAATTCAAAGAGATATCTGCATCCCCATGTTCATTTCAGCATCATTTGTAATTGCCAAGATATGGAAACAACCTGTGTCCATTAACAGATGCATGGATAAAGAAAATTAACATATATATAATTCAGCCATTAAAAAAGGAAATCCTACCATTTGTGACAACATGCATGGTCCTTGAGGGTATTATGCTAAGGGAAATAAGTCAGACAAAGAAAAACCAATACTGCATAATCTTACATATGTGTGGAATCTAAAAAAAACAACCTACAAAGTCATAGAAACAGAGAACAGATTACTTATCAGAAGTGGGTGGTGCAGGTGGGGGAAATGGATAAAGGTTATTAAAAAGCACAATCTTCCAATTATAGAATAAATAAATCCTGGGGATACAATGTACAGAATGTACAGCATGTCAACTACAGTTAGCAATAGTGGTTTGCATATTTAAAAGTTGCTGAGAGAGTATATCTTAAGAGTTCTCATCACAAGAAAAAATATTGTAACGATGTGAGGTGTTGGATGTTAATTAAACGTATTATAATAATTTCACATATATACATATATCAAATTATTATCTTATACAACTTAAAGTTAAACAATGTTATATGCTAATTGTATCACAATAAGCTGGAAATTTATATATAAATGATTGATAAGTCTACAACTCCAAACTCAATTATTTAATGTACAGTTTTCTTAGATTATTATGTAGAATCATAGAATATACGTGTAGTAATAAACCTTAAAGAGTTCCTAGAATTGTCCCTTCCTATTTTTTTCCTTCCTTTTTTTCTTCACCTCAACCCTTTACTCGTTCTTTTATTTCAAACATTTAGCATGATTGTTTCTGCTATGCATTCCCATATTATCTTGCTTTTTATCTTTATTAAGGTAGCTCTAATGGCAGCTTTAAAATTTAGTCATTTCTGTAAGTTCAAAATATAAATCAAGGACTTAGATGTCAGGTGTTTTTTTGTTTTGTTTTGTTTTTAAATACTCACCCAAGGATTAAAAATAAATTGTTTTTTCCATTGATTTTTGGAGTGAATGGAAGAGAGAGGGAAAGACAGAGAGAAACACATCCATTGGTTGCCTCCTGCATGCACCTCGACTAAGGCAAAGGCCAGGAGGAGCCTGCATCTGAGGTACATGTCCTTGCATGGAACGATACCCGGGATCCTTCAGTACACAGGCTCTATCCACTGAGCGAAACTGGCTAGGGCGATGTCAGGTTCTAATGTTTAATTGTGATTGCTTATTTGATCATCTCCCCAACTAGTTTGTAAGATCCAGTAGCACAATGACACTGTCATGCATGCAGTTATTTATAAATTAGGTTTGATTGTGTGTTAGCTTACTAGGGCTGCCATAAGGTAGTATCACAGACATGGTGGCTTAAACAACAAAGTTTATTTTCCCACAATTCTGGAGTTCAGAAGTCTAACATCAAGGAGTCTGCAGGGTTGGTTTCATAGGCCTTTCTCCTTGGCTTGTTAATGGTCATCTCCTTGTGCCTTACCTCTGTACATTTCAGTGTCTGAATCTCTTTTTATATAAAACAGCTAGAGGCCCGGTGCATGAAAATTCATGCACTGGAGGGGGGGGGGGTCCCTCAGCCTGGCCTTCCCCCTCTCACAGTCCAGGAGGCCTCAGGGGTGGGAGGTGACCGGCGATCAGGGGAAGTTGATGCCCCCATCACACCTCTGCTGCTGCCACGGCCGGCAGCACAAGCCTTGGCCAGCCCTGGTTACCTGAGCCTCAGGCGGCCCTGGGTGGCTGGGCAGCTGCCATCCGAGGCTTGCCTGCACCTCGGGCTGGTCCTGGGCAGCTGGGGGGCTTATGAGACTGGGCACCACCATCTTGTGGCTGTGGGCATTGCCATCTTTGAGGGTGGGACAGTCAATTAGCATATTCCCTCCTTATTGGCTGTGGGCACCACCATCTTTGAGGGTGGGGAAGTCAATTAGCATATTCTCTCCTTATTGGCTGTGGGTGCTGCCATCTTTGCAATGGCATAAGGGTCAATTAGCATATTTTCTCTTTATTAGTTAGGATATTTATATCAATTGAGGGTCCACCTTAATGACCCCATCTTAACCAAATTATCACTTTAAAAATCCTGTCTTCAGTCCTAGCAGGTTTGGCTCTATGGATAGAGCATAGGCCTACAGACTGAAGGATTCTGAGTTTAATTACAGCCAAGGCACATGCCTGGGTTGCGGGCATGATCCTCAGTAGGGGACGTGCAGGAGGTAGCTGATCAATGATTCTCATCATTGACGTTTCTATCTCTCTCTCCCTCTCCCTTCCTCTCTGAAATCAATAAAAAATATATATATATATTTTTTTATATATATATTTTATTGATTTTTTACAGAGAGGAAGGGAGAGAGATAGAGAGTTAGAAACATCGATGAGAGAGAAACATCGATCAGCTGCCTCCTGCACATCTCCCACTGGGGATATGCCCGCAACCCAGGTACATGCCCTTGACCGGAATCGAACCTGGGACCTTTCAGTCCGCAGGCCGACGCTCTATCCACTGAGCCAAACCGGTTTCAGCAAAATATATATATTTTAAAAAATCCTGTCTTCAAATAGAGTCACATTCTGAGGTAATGGAGGTTAGAATTAAAACATGTATTTTGGAGAAGAGAGGAACAAATCAGCTCATAACAGACTGCATGAAAGAAACAGGCGGGAAAAAAGGTTTATCTGGGTGAAATTTTGGAGAAAAAACCATGGATCTAGTTCATTCTCTTCATTATAAAGATTAAAAAAAGCTCACTGTCTTATTTGACTCTCAAAATGAAACTTTGATGAAAACAAAGCAGATATTCTGGATAATAAAGAAAATGAGGTCCAGGATGTGTTATGACCTACCCACAGAAAAGATTATGTTGTCATATTTAGCAGGTCTTTTGTCTATTCATTAAAAAACATATTCAAAATAGTAGAATGGCCATCTCAAATATAAAAGTAAAATATGTAAACTACAGTTTACTTTTTTCAATCTTAACAAATATAAAAGATGCAGATCTTTTTTTTTAATTTTAATTACATACTACCTTGTATTTTACCTTTACTTTATTTCAATGTAATGCTAACATTCCGACCAGACTCATAATATTTTATTGAGATATAGATGACAGATAACATTGTGTAAGTTTAAGGTATACATCATTAATTTAACATATTTATGTTGCAAAACGAGTACCACTGTAGCATTAGCTAACACCTCCATCACACATCACAAATACTCATAACATTAATACAGTGGTCCTCAAAATATGGTCCTTATACAAGCAACACTAACATCACTATGTAATTAGAAACTTTGTAGGTCGGACTAGGAGTATGTGACTTAAAAAGCCCTTCAGAAGATTCTGATACTCATCCATGATAAAGTTTGAGAACCTGTCATTAAAAAAATAACACTATTGAGTTTATTGAGGTGACATTGGTTACTAAAATTATATAGGTTTCAGCTATACAATCTATAATAATAAAAGTGTAATATGTTAATTAGACCAGACAGCCAAACGACCTTCCTGATGTCCTTCTGGATGAAGCTGAGGCAGCAGGGGCGGAGGCAGAGGTGGTTAGGGGCAATCAGCCAGGCAGGCAGGTGAGCAGTTAGGGGCTATCAGGCAGGCAGGCAAGTGGTTAGGGCCAATGAGGCAGGCAGGCAGAGTGGTTAGGGGTGATCAGGCAGGCAGGCAGGTGAGTGATTAGGAGCCAGTGGTCCTGGGTTGTGAGAGGGATGTCTGACTGCCGGTTTAAGGATCGGGCCTAAACTGGCAGTTGGACATCTCCTGAGGGGTCCCAGATTGCAAGAGGGTGCAGGCCGTGCTGAGGGACCGCCCCCCCCATGCACAAATTTCATGCACCAGACCTCTAGTGCTATAATAACATCATTTGTATATTGTATTGTGTGTTCATTACCCAAAGTCAAGTCTCCTTCTATCATCATTTATCCCTCCTTTACCCTCTCCTACCTTCCCACACTTCCTTTCCCTCTGGTAATCACCATATTGTTGTCTATGTCTGCCAGTTCTTTTTTTTGCTTCACCTTTTCACCCAGCCATCCAAACCCCTGCCCTCTGACAGCTGTCAGTCTGTTCTCTGTATCTGTGAATCGGTTTCTATTTTTTTGTTATTTTGTTCATTATATTTCACATATAAGTGAAATCATATAGTACTTGTAATGCTCTGACTGGTTCATTTCACTGAGCTTAATACTCTCCAGATCCATCCATGCTGTCACAAAAGGTAATATTTTCTTTTTTTGTGGACGATTAATATTCCTTTGTGTAAATGTACTACAGATTTTTTTATTCACTCATTTATTGATGGGCATTTGGGCTCCTTCCAAATCTTGGTGAGTGTAAATAATGCTGCAATGAACATAGGGGTGCATATATTATTTCAAATTAGTCACTAATCAGCAGAGCAATGCAAATTAAAACCATGATGAGATAACACCTCACACTTGTCAGAATGGCTATCATCAATATATCAGCAAACAACAAGTGTTGGCTAGGATGTGGAGAAAAGGGAACCCTAGTACAGTGTTGGTGGTAATGCAGATTGGTGCAGCCACTGTGGAAAGCAGCATGGAGTTTCCTCAAAAAATTAAAAATGGAACTGACTTATGACCAAGTGATCCCACTTCTGGGACTATATCCAAAGAAACCCAAGAACCTCTCTTTTAATGAAAATGAATTTATTGTGATGTTGCCTTTTTCTCCTAATAGAATAGCATTTCTCTCTCTTCCAACCCCAACCATCCTTTAAAGACCAACTTATATAGTATATGTGTATATGCATATGTATATATTATGTAGTATAATTTCTTTCAGATAATCATTGTGATCTATTGAAACTGGCCTTGTCAAAATGCTATAGTCTACTCCAACTTTGCTTCTCAGATTAAAAAAAAAAGAAGAACATTTATAGGGTCTACATACTCCTGAATAGACTGTTTAGCCCTTGAAGGACATTGGCTGCTATTGCTGCCCATCTCACATAGCAAAACCATTCTTTTGGTCAAATTTCTGGTTTCTTAGGGTTTTGTATTTATTCTAGTATGTGGAAGTCCTGGGTATAGAAATGCTTAATAAGTTCTTTTTCTCTCCCTCTCCCTCTCCTTCTCATTCTCTCTCTCCTTCTCCATCTCCCTCTCCTTCTCCATCTCCTTCTATGTCTTCCCCTCCCTCTCTATCTCCACCCCTTTCCCTCACTCCCTCCTCTCTTCCACTCTCTCCCTGTTGATTTACTGGGGTGGGATGTAAAACTGGCACCCTTATGCAGAGGGCAGGGAGAGACAAAGAAAAAGCAGATCACTCCAGATTGGCAGGTAGGAATGTTTTTTGTTACATTATCATTATTATTATTATTATTATTATTATAGCATTGGTAATTAACATTATATATCTGTGTTATATAATGTTAATGTCTGTGTCCACTATTATGTGCTAACCATCAAAAGTCTAGTTTCCTTCCATTACCATATATTTGACCCCTTTTACCCCCTCTCCTCTGGTAATCACCATTCTGTTTATTTATGAATTTTTTATGGTTTTTGTTAGTTTATTTTTTCTTCTATATCCCACATATGAGTGAAACCATACAGTGTTTGTCCTTTTCTGTCCGTTTTAATAAGCAAGGGGACTTACAACACTTGTGTAGGCACCTGCATAAACAATAGTTTTCTGCACCCACCCACTACATCTTAAAAGTTTATACAGTGCCTTAACTGAATTCAGTTATGTACACAGGGGATCTACACTGTGTTCATTTATGCACATAAGAGGCCTTCACTGTGTTTAGTCATGTACCCAATCTATATTGTCTCAGCACCTTACTGCTACAGTCTCGGGCTATATCCTAGAGCAGTAATAGCCAACCTTTTGAGCTCGGCGTGTCAGCATTTTGAAAAACCCTAACTTAACTCTGGTGCTGTGTCACATATATAAATTTTTTGGTATTTGCAACCATAGTAAAACAAAGATTTATATTTTTGATATTTATTGTATATATTTAAATGCCATTTAACAAAGAAAAATCAACCACAAAAATGAGTTCGCATGTCACCTCTGACACGCATGTCATAGGTTCGTCATCACTGTCCTAGAGGCAGCGTCTGGGAGTGGGAAAGGAAAGTGGAGCACACATTCCAGAGAAGGGGGATGAGAACATGGGGTGGGGGGGCCTCCAATTGCCAGGTCCATTTCAAGGGTCAAAATGGTAGCCACATCTTCTTTTAAAAAATATTTTTATTGATTTCTGAGAGGAAGAGAGAAGGGCAGATAGAAACATCAGTGATGAGAGAGAATCATTGATCAGCTGCCTCCTGCACGCCCCCTACTGGAGACTAAGTCTGCAACCCAGGCATATGCCCTTGACCAAAATCAAACCCAGGACCCTTCAGAACATAGGCCAACACTCTAGTCACTGAGCCAAGCCATTTAGGGAAGCTCTAGAGGTTTTAACACTGGAAATGGCAGAGTAAGGAATTTCAAAATTCTGTCCATTCACTAAAGCAACAATTAAACTGGCAGAAACTTACAGAATCTCCTTTTTTTAGAACTCTGTATTCTAACTAAAAACTTACAACCAATGGAATGCTAAGTGAAAAAAGAATCTCCTACATCTCAGTAAGAGATAATTGTGACATTTTAACTCATCTGCTATCACTCATCACTTCCTAGTTTGGTGGAGACCTGGGGAGGGAGGATTGCGTTCCCGGGACAGATTGCTGGTGCAGAGAGGCAAAGCAAACCTTGCTCCCAAAGAATTGTGATGGTGGTTATTTTTTTATCTGTCTGCCAAATTTCTAAGAGGTTGGCAGAGAAGTTTGCTTTTGTTTCTCTCCTGCCTTGGAACTTTCTTTGAGCTGGAGCAATCTCCCACATAGCATTTATTGAAAACATTTAAAGGCACATATACCAGATATAGCTACCTGGGACAAGCGATAAAAATGATACAGCAACCCACAAACCAAAAAACTTGGGGAGGGAGAGTCAGGGGATGGAGATACATGGAGAAATAAGGGCTTTTAAAAGCTCCCACATACACCAAAGAGTTTCAAAAACCATGCACATGACTAGGACTGAACATTACCTGAGAAGATCCTAAGCTTCCACTTCCGGGTAAATTTCATGCTCTGTGACAACTGAAAGTGAAGGCTACGGCAGAGATGTAAAGGGACGGGTCAGGATAATCATTTCTCTATTATTAGCTGACCAGTAAGCCAAAAGCTATTCAAACTGGAGCACAAAGAAAAAAAAAAAGAATAAATTAACAAGTGTTCAGTACCTTTTAAGATAATATTAAGCAATCTAATATGAATAAAATTATAGTCCACAAAGAAAGGGAATGACTTTGATGATGACAGTTTATAAAATGTAAAAATAAAATGAAATAAAAATTGCACAAAAGAAGTGTTGGATCATGACAAGTTAAATGGTATACTCTTAATTGAAGGTAGACTGTGATGATTAGACAGCTCAAGATGATTATTATAAAGCCTAAAACAATAAATGATGAGATAAAAATAATACAACAGAAGAGGTTACGTGAAATGCTATAAACAAAGAGAAAATGAGAAAGGAATAAAACCAATAAAGGAAAATTGAAGAGAAATAAAACAAATAAGTAAGCTTAAAACCAACATTTTAACACCTAACTGATCCTGTTAATGTTAATGGTTCATAAATACATATGCAGTCTACAAGAAACTCAGGCAAAGATTTAAAATAAAAGGATGGAGCCCCAGCCTGTTTGGCTCAGTGGATAGAATATTGGCCCTTGGACTGGTTTGATTCAGGTCAAGGGTATTTAACTTGGTTGCAGGCTCTATCCCCTCCTCTGTACGGACTCCTGCAGGAGGCAACCAATCAATGTGTCTCTCTCATATCGATGTTTCTTTCCATCTGTCACTCCCCCTCCCCTCCACTCTCTCTAAAAATCAATAGAAAAGTATCCTTGGGTGAGGATTAATAAATAAATAAATAAATAAATAAATAAATAAATAAATAAATAAAAAATATATATAGCATGAAATTACAGATTTACTAATCACAAAAGGGCAGAAATGGATTAGACTTCAATACAAAGAGCATTGATAGGGACAAAGAGGGACACTTCATAATGATAAAGGGAGTAATTTATAAATAAGATATATATTTTAAATATATGATTTTATTTATTTCAGAGAGGAAGAAAGAGGAAGAGAGAGAGGGAGAGAGAGAAACATCAATGATGAGAGAGAATAATTGATCGGTTGCCTCCTGCATGCCCCCTTCTGGGGATCAAGCCTGCAACCCAGGGCATGTGTCCTGACTGGGAATTGAACCATGACCTCCTGATTCACGGGTCGATACTTAAGCACTGAGCTATGCCAGTCAAGCAATAAGATATTTTTAAAAACTAAAAGAATGTACTTAATAACAGAGTTTAAAATTAACACAGGATAAGTTGATAGAACTGAAAGAAAAAATGGAGCAGTCCACATTTATATTTAGAGATGTCATTATTACCCTCATGGTAATTGACAAAATAAATAGATAGAAACCAAATAGAACATAGAAGACTTATAAAACAATATCAAACAACAAGACCTAATTCACATTTATGTAACATTCCTCTTAATAACATCAAAATAAATACTCTTCACAAGTTTATATGGAACATTGACCAAGATTGACCATTTACTAAACCATAAACCCAGTCTACTATAAGAGGATTGAAAATATGGAGCAAATATTCTCTTATTACAAATTAATTTAATTAGAAATCAATAAAAATGTTTGGAAAATCCTAAACATTTTGAAATTACATAACATGATTCTAAATAACCACAAGTCAATGGAAATATCAAAAGGAACTTAGTAAATACTTTGAAATGAATAATGAAAATACAACATACCAACATTTGTGGGATGCAGCTACAACATTAGAGAAAAGTTGAGCTTAAAATGTTTTTTTTTCTCCTTTAATTAAAATTTTATTTTTCATTACAATTTATATTCAATATTATTTTCTATTACTTTCAGGTATACCATATAGTGGTTAGATAATCAGATACTTTTTTTTTTTTGAGAACAAAACCACTTTATTGCAGAATTAACAATAATTTAAAAGCACAATGACAAAAACGTAAGTGATTCAAAAGTCAAGTGGGATGGGAAGAGGGATGTAAAGGGCAAGGGGGGATGCGGGGAGACATCTGTAATACTCTCAAAGATAAAGATTTTTTAAAAAAGTCAATTGGCACAGATAAACATCTTGAGATGATCAACATAAATGCAAAATGGACAAGATCAAATCTTGAAGAAACTAAAAAGAAGATAGTATTCATGAAAGGTAGATCAAGATTAACAAAGTGAAGTAGAAAATCCAACAAATGGGCCAGGATATGTGTTTGATTTTTTTATATAAACCTGAAATTTTTTTAAAAAATTAATTTGCAGATAAGAAAAATTTGAGACAAAATTTTCAGTACTAGTTTAGCCATAGAGCTTCAAGGACTAAGACAGAATTATTCAAGCATCCATATAGAGAAAACAATTCACCTACATAGATGGAAAAATCAAGCAGGACAAATTTCTCCATAGAAAAATACAATGTCAGAAAACTGTTGCACAATGTGGACCAGTGTGATTCAAGAACATAACACCCAGCCAAGAGGTTATTCAAATAAAAAGGCAACAGACATATTTTAAAACATGAAACATCCAGGAAATTCAGCAGCCATACATCATTTTTGATAAAACAAACAAACAAACAAACAAACAACAAAACACGTTTCAATGGCAAAACTCAATCATCTAAGACATGAAGTTCAAGAGTGATCATCCCTAAATTTATCTATTGAAATTTAGAATTTAAATACAAACTAATTTTAATTCAAGGTCACTTTTAGTGCTGCATTTGAACTCCTTGGGTTATCTTATTTTCCTATTGTTGCTTTTATTTTTATTTTTTTTAATTTTTTTTTATTTTATTGCTTAAAGTATTACAAAGGGTATTACATATGTGTCCATTTTATCCCCCCATCCTAGACAGTCCCCCAGCCTCCCCTATCCCCCAGTGTCTTATGTCCATTGGTTATGCTTATATGCATGCATACAAGTCCTTTAGTTGATCTCTTACCCCCCTACCTCCTGCCCCCCAACCCTCCCTGGCCTTCCCGCTGCAGTTTGACAATCTGTTTGAGGCAGCTCTGCCTCTGTATCTATTATTGTTCAAAAGTTTATAATGGTCTCTATTATCCATGAATGAGTGAGATCATGTGGTATTTTTCCTTCATTGCCTGGCTTATTTCACTTAGCATAATGGTCTCCAGTTCCATCCATGACGTTGCAAATGGTAAGAGTTCCTTCCTTTTTAGAGCAGCATAGTATTCCATCGTGTAGATGTACCACAGTTTTCTAATCCATTCATCTACTGATGGGCACTTAGGCTGTTTCCAGATCTTAGCTATGGTGAATTGTGCTGCTATGAACATAGGGGTGCATATATCCTTTCTGATTGGTGTTTCTGGTTTCTTGGGATATATTCCTAGAAGTGGGATCACAGGGTCAAATGGGAGTTCCATTTTCAGTTTTTTAAGGAAACGCCATACTGTCTTCCATAGTGGCTGCACCAGTCTGCATTCCCACCAGCAGTGCACAAGTGTTCCTTTTTCTCCACATCCTCTCCAGCACTTGTCGTTTGTTGATTTGTTGATGATAGCCAGTCTGACAGGTGTGAGATGGTACCCCATTGTTGTTTTGATTTGCATCTCTCGGATGATTAGTGACTTTGAGCATGTTTTCATATGTCTCTTGGCTTTCTGAATGTCCTCTTTTGAAAGATGTCTATTTAGGTCCTTTGCCCATTTTTTGATTGGATTGTTTATCTTCCTTTTGTTAAGTTGTATGAGTTCCCTATAAATTTTGGAGATTAGGCCCTTATCAGATATGACATTGGCAAATATGTTTTCCCACACAGTGGGTTTTCTCGTTGTTTTGTTGATGGTTTCTTTTGCTGTGCAGAAGCTTTTTATTTTGATGTAGTCCCATTTGTTCACTTTCTCTTTAGTTTCAAGTGCCCTAGGAGCTGTATCAGTGAAGAAATTGCTTCGGCATATGTCTGAGATTTTGTTGCCTTTGGATTCTTCTAGAATTTTTATGGTTTCCTGTCGTACATTTAAGTCCTTTATCCATTTTGAGTCTATTTTTGTGTATGGTGTAAGTTGGTGGTCTAGTTTCATTTTCTTGCAAATATCTGTCCAATTTTCCCAACACCATTTATTGAAGAGACTATCTTGGCTCCATTGAATGTTCTTGCCTCCTTTGTCAAATATTAATTGAGCATACTGGTTCGGGCCGATTTCTGGGCTCTCTATTCTATTCCATTGATCTATATGCCTATTCTTGTGCCAGTACCAGGCAGTTTTGAGAATAGTGGCTTTGTAATACAACTTGATATCTGGTATTGAGATCCCACCTACTTTGTTCTTTTTCAGGATTGCTGCAGCTATTCGGGGTCTTTTTTTATTCCAGATGAAGTTTTGGAGAGTTCGTTCTAGATCTCTGAAGTATGCCGTTGGTATTTTAATGGGAAGTGCGTTGAATTTATAGATTGCTTTGGGTAGTATGGACATTTTAATGATGTTGATTCTACCAATCCACGAACACGGTATGTTCTTCCATCTGTTTATGTCTTCCTCTATATCTTTTTTCAACGTCCTGTAGTTTTCTGAGTAGAGGTCTTTTACCTCTTTAGTTAAGTTTATTCCTAGGTAGCTTAATTTTTTTGGTGCGATGGTAAACGGGATTGTTTTTATAATCTCTCTTTCTGAAAGTTCACTATTGGTGTATAGAAATGCCTCAGATTTCTTGGGGTTAATTTTGTATCCTGCTACATTGCCAAATTCATGTATTAAGTCTAGTAGCTTTTTGATGGAGTCTCTAGGGTTTTGTATGTATAATATCATGTCATCTGCAAATAAGGACAGTTTTACTTCCTCTTTTCCAATTTGGATGCCTTTTATTTCTTCTTCTTGCCGAATTGCAATGGCTAACACTTCCAGTACTATGTTGAACAGGAGTGGTGAGAGGGGGCATCCCTGTCTTGTTCCTGTTCTTAGGGGAAATGGTGTTAGTTTTTGTCCATTGAGTATGATGTTGGCTGTGGGCCTGTCATATATGGCTTTTATTATGTTGAGGTATGATCCATCTACTCCCACCTTGCTGAGAGTTTTTATCAAAAATGGGTGTTGAATTTTGTCAAATGCTTTTTCTGCATCAATTGATATGACCATGTGGTTTTTTTCTTTCAATTTGTTTATGTGATGTATCACGTTTATTGATTTGCGGATATTGTACCATCCTTGCATCCCTGGGATAAATCCTACTTGTTTGTGGTGTATGATCTTTCTGATGTACTGCTGGATCCGATTTGCTAAGATTTTGTTGAGGATTTTGGCATCTATGTTCATGAGGGATATTGGCCTGTAATTCTCTTTCATTGTGTTGTCTTTACCTGGTTTTGGTATTAGGGTGATGCTGGCTTCATAGAATGAGCTTGGAAGTGTTCCTTCCTCTTGAATTTTTTGTAGTAGTCTGAGGAGGATAGGTTTTAGTTCTTCCTTGAATGTTTGGTAAAACTCTCCTGTGAAGCCGTCTGGTCCTGGGCTTTTGTCTGATGGAAGCTTTTTGATGACTGCTTCAATTTCTTCCATAGTTATTGGCCTGTTGAGATTTTTAGATTCTTCCTGATTGAGTTTTGGAATGTTGTATTTTTCTAGGAATTTGTCCATTTCCTCCAGGTTGTCTAGTTTGTTGGAGTAGAGCTGACCATAGTATTTTTTAACAATCATTTGTATTTCTGTGGGGTCTGTTGTTATTTCGCCTCTATCGTTTCTGATTTTGTTTATTTGGGTCCTCTCTCTTTGCTTCTTGGTGAGTCTGGCTAGAGGTTTGTCAATCTTGTTTATCCTTTCAAAGAACCAGCTCTTGGTTTCATTGATTTTCTGTATTGTTTTTTTGGTCTCTATGTCATTTATTTCTGCTCTAATCTTTATTATCTCCTTCCTTCTGCTCACTCTGGGGTTTTCTTGTTGCTCTCTTTCTAATTCTTTGAGTTGTAGAGTTAGCTGATTTACTACCATTTTTTCTTGTTTTTTGAGATAGGCCTGTAGAGCTATAAACTTCCCTCTCGGGACTGCTTTCAATGTGTCCCATAGGTTTTGGATTGTTGTGTTTTCATTGTCATTAGTTTCCAGGATGTTTTGAATTTCTTCTTTGATTTCATTGGTAATCCAATCAATATTTAATAGCATGCTATTCAGCTTCCAGGTGTTTGAGTATTTTGGGTTGTTTTTATTGTAGTTTATTTCTAATATTATGCCATCGTGGTCTGAGAAGATGCTTTTTATGATTTCAATCTTCTTGAATTTGGGGATACTTTGCTTGTGACCCAGTATATGGTCTATTTTTGAATATGTGTCATGAGCACTTGAGTAGAATGTATATTCCGTGGAAGTGGGGTGAAGTGTTCTGAAGATGTCTATTAAGTCCATCTGATCTAGTGAGTCATTTAGGATTGCTGTATCTTTGCTGATTGTTTGTCTAGAGGACTTATCCAGTGCTGTCAGTGGTGTATTAAAGTCCCCTACTATGATTGTATTGTTGTTGATCTCTCCTTTGATATCTTCCAGGAGTTTTTTTTATGAATTTGGGTGCTCCTGAATTGGGTGCATATATGTTTACCAGGGTTATATCTTCTTGTTGAATTGATCCCTTTAGTATTATGAAGTGGCCTTCCTTATCTCTTGTTATGGCCTTCACTTTGAGGTCTATTTTGTCCGATATAAGTATTGCTACCCCAGCATTCTTTTCCTTTCCATTTGCCTGAAAGATATTTTTCCATCCTTTCACTTTCAGTCTGTGTGAGTCCCTTCTAATGAGGTGGGTTTCTTGTAGACAGCAGATGTATGGGTCATGATTTTTATCCATTCAGCCACTCGATGTCTTTTGTTTGGAGCATTTAGTCCGTTTACGTTTAAAGTTATTATTGAAAGGTACTTATTTGTAGCCATTTCTTTTTGTGTGTGTGTGGCTGTTTTCTTTCTGGGCTTTTTATTATTTTTATACCAGTCCCTTTAGCATTCCTTGCATTGCTGGCTTGGTGGTGATAAACTCCCTTAGCCTTTTTTTGTCTGTGAAGCTTCTTATTTCCCCTTCAAGTTTGAATGATAGCCTTGCTGGATAGAGTATTCTTGGATTCAGTCCTTTGCTTTGCATCACTTTGTAAATTTCTGTCCATTCTTTTCTGGCCTGATGTGTTTCTGTTGAGAAAGCATTTGACAATCTAATGAGAGATCCCTTGTATGTAACTTTCCGTCTCTCTCTTGCAGCCTGTAAGATTCTCTCTTTGTCCTGAACATTTGCCATTGTAATTATGATGTGTCTTGGTGTGGGCCTTTTCGGGTTCACCTTGTTTGGGACTCTCTGGGCTTGTGTGACTTTTTTCTTCCTCACCTCAGGGAAGTTTTCTGATATTATTTCTTCTAATAGGTTTTCTAATCCTTGTTCATCCTTCTGTTGTTCTGGTACCCCTATTATTCGTATGTTGTTTCGTTTCATGTTGTCCCAAAGCTCCCTTAGGCTCTCCTCCTGTCTTTTAATTTTTTTCTCCAATTGCAGTACATTTTGGGTGTGTTTTGCTTCCTTGTCTTCTAATTCACTAATTCGGTCCTCTGCTTCTCCTAGTCTACTGTTGATACTTTCAATGGAGTTTTTCATTGCAGCTATATCACTCTTCATTTCTTCTTGGGTCTTACTTAAGTTGTTGATTTTTTCATCTGTTTCTTCTAGTTTCTTCCATATGTTATCGATTTTTTCATCTGTTTCTTCTTGCTTCTTGCAGAGGTTGTCGATTTTTTCCTCCATCCGGTTTATGCACTCTAGGACCCTTATTCTGAATTCTTTTTCTGTCATGTTGCATGCCTCTGTATTACTTAGCTGCTTTTCTGGAGAGTCCTCCTTCTCTTTCCTTTGGTGGTTTCTTTGTCTACCCATGTTTGATCTCACTGACATATCTAGATGTTGAGTCGTTCAGTGGTTCCTCCCTTGGTGGCAGTGACTCCTTGGTCTGTGGTTGCTCTTCGAGCGGTTGCGGTAGCAGCTGCTCTTCAGTTGGCAGCAGCTCCTCTGGTGTGTGCTGTTCACAGCTGAGGTGGCTCTTCTGGCTGGTGGGGCGAGGTTTCACTTACAGCTGCTGTTCCTCAGCAGAGGGTGTGGTGCTCTGGAGGTTGCTGTAGCTTCGATCTGCTGCGTTGATTTAAAGGCACAAAATACAACACAACAAGGCACCACGTACCCAGCAGTATACACAAATATATTCACGATATTAATAACCCCAAATAAAGGTGACCACCCGAATTAAGAGAATTAGGGGATAAGGAGGATGGAAGGGAAAAAGATAAAAGAGAAAAAAGAAAAGAAAAGTAGGGACCAAAAAAAGGAGTACAAAAATGAAATTGGGAAAAAGGAGGGGGGAAAAAAAGCGAGAAAAGAAAAGACAAGAAAAAAAAAGGAGAAAAAAGAAAAAAAAAGAAAAGAATAGAGCGAAAAGAGAGAATGAAGTGGAAGAGGGGAAGAGACTTTTAATATGAGGAGAATACTCCTATAGAACCGCCATTAATCCCAACAGATTCCAGCAACAGCTCCCTGGAGATGAATGCAAACTAGAAACAACCAATAATATGACGATGAAAATAGAATGGAGAACACTAATCCCAAAATAAAATAAAGAGAAAATAAAATGGCACTTTAAAAAATGGTAAAATGGTAGCAGTAATAATACTGGTTAAAAATAAGAAGGTAGTAGTTAAAAGGGTAAAATGAGGTGATGGAAAAAGAAGGAAAAAAAAGAAGAAAAAAAAATTGGTTTCTTAGTTAAAAGGTGAAAAAAGAAAAAAAAAGAATTGCAGTAGTGAAGGTCCTTCGGTTCTTCTATTCTTCAGTGTGGCTCGCCTTAGACCTGCCAGGTATTCAGGAGAGTGTTGGGTTTCCCTGTGATACACTGTTCCTCTGTCTTGTAAACCACAGTCCTTATTTTAAAGCAAGCCGCATTTGTTTCCCAGACTGCCTTATTTTGTGTTTAGCAAAGAGTCAGTTTGTGGGTCAGCCTCTGGGTGGCAGTGTTCTGGGGTTGGCCTCTGAGGCTATAGGGCCTCTCTGTCCAGTGGAAGTTCACTGCCCAGAACTGGCTGCGTAATAGTTAGTTACTGGCGCTGTGTTGTTGCTGGGATTGAAAATCCCTCTACAGGCCAGACCCTGTTAACTCCCAGGGATTGATCAGATTATTTTAATCCTTGATCTCCTACAGGGTGGAATCTGGGTGTGGCTGTGCTCCTTGCCTGGGGGATGGGGGGAGGAGTCTCACTCTCCAGAGAGAATGGCTGCCCCAGACCTGGGCTCAGAGGTGTCTCAGCACTCAATTCGCTGCCACCTCTCCCGGCCCCCCTCTCTCTTCAGTCTCTCCCCAGATTCCACTCCTCCGCACACTCGCCCTCTCTTCAGCACAGGTGAGTGTCTGTATCCGAAATGTCCCATGAACAGGATTCAGTGAAAACAAACAAACAAACGCCGGCCGTGGAAACGGGGAAGGCTCGGTTTCTGTAAGCGCCTTCTCTTACCGGGACTGCATGGTCTGCTCAGCTCTTCAGGCTGCCCCCTTTAGGCTCAGTCCTCCGTGATCACAGAACCCAGCTCTCAATTCCCCCGGTGGCGCCAGGAATCCCGCGGTTCTCCTTTCCCCCGTCAGGGGCTGTGCCTGTCCCAAGGGATGCGGCTGCTGCGCGGTCTCACTCCGACTCTCTGGGCTCAGAGGTCTGGCAAACTTTCCTGCCCAAAACCCTGGTTTTTTTTTTACCTTTCCAGGGGAGTTCTGCTCTTCTCGGCTGCAAACTGTCTCACCAGCTGAGCAATTTCGCCAATTCGGGGTGGATGCTATTAGTTTCAGCTGCTCTCTCCATTTGCTCCGGGACAGGACCTGGGACGCGTCTGCCTATATCGCCGCCATCTTCCTCCTCCCTCGATAATCAGATACTTTACAAAGTGTTCTCCCTATTTTCAGTACCAACTTGGCACTGTACATAGTTATCACACTACTAGAGGCCTGGAGCATTTGTGCACCAGTGGGGTCACTCAGACTGGTCTGTGGGAGTCGGGCCTAAACTGCCTCTCTGAGGGACCCCACGGGTGCATGATTGGGCTGTGGAGGGATTGCAGGAGGGCTCCAGCGCATGTCTGGCCCATCTTGCCCAGTCCCGATTGGGGCCAGTCAGGGCCGGCTGGCCAGGGAGGGACCGTGGAAGGTTGGCTGGCTCAGGAGGGACCGCTTGGAGGGCTCTAGGGCATGTCCAACTCATCTCACCCAGTCCTGATCGGGGCTGGGGAGGGACCGCAGGAGGGCTCCAGGGCGTGTCCGGCATGTCTCACCCAGGCCCGATCTGCTGGACCCCAGCAGCAAGCTAACCTGCCGGTCAGAGTGTCTGCCCACTGATGGTCAGTTGCATCATAGCGACTGGTCGAACAGTCGAATGGTCGGACACTTAGCATATTAAGCTTTTATTATATAGGATTATTATTGACTAACTAGAGGCCTGGTGCACGAAATTAGTGCACGGGAGGGGGCTGCCCCTCAGCCTGGCCTGCAACCTCTCCAATCTGGGACCCCTTGGGGGATGTCCTACTGCCTCTCACAATCTGGAACCACTGGCTCCTAACCCCTCTGCCTGCATGCCTGATCATCTGTAACCACCTCTGCCTTGCCCTTCACCCAGGACACAGGATTCCCTCCTCTGGCCAGTCGCAGGCACCTGGAACCTGGGCTTCCCTCCCTCTGGCTGGCCACAGGCACCCAGGACCCTGCAGGCCTGGTCCCCTGCAACTGTCCTCCCCTGCAGGCCTGGTCACCCCCAACTGCCTTCCCCTGCCGGCCTGTTTGCCCAAAACTGCCCTCCCCTGCTGGCCTGATTATCCACAACTGCCCTCTCCTGCTGGCCATCTTGTGGCAGCCATCTTGTCCTATATAATGAAAGCTTAGGTGCAACCACGCGTGACGTTGTCTTGTGACAATGTCATGTGTGGTTGCACCTAGGCTTTTATTATATAGGATTAGAAAAGACAGACAGTGTTTAAATGATCTAGGCTTCTAACTTAAGAAGCTAGAAAATAGTAAATTTGACACAAAGTAAGTGGATGTATTAGACTCTAATAAATATTAGAGTGGAAATTAAAAAATAGAAGATGGACAAACAGTAGAAAAAATTGATGAGACCAAAAGCTGTTTGAAAACAATGATAAAATTAATACATCTCTAGATTGATCAATACTAAACACATATAGATAGATTAGATAGATATGTAATAGATAAACAGATAAGTAGGTAGATGATAGTTAGACAGACACATATATGATTAATTCATTTTCAATAATAATTTTAAGGTAATTAAATGAGGTAAGTACAGTATTTCTAATGGTCAAGGAGCAAGTAACTATCTATAAAGGGAGAAAAAAATACTTATGCCTACCTGCCATGTTTGTATAGGCTCAATGCTTTCTGGTGCAACATGTTGCAGGCAGTGATTCAGAACATATTTTCTGTTCATGTCTTCCACCCACAAATTTCATGCCTTTTCCATCTCATGCACTGTGACCATAACTTTGGCATTTTGAGGTGCAACAGCAAAACTAACACAATTTTCTTTTTCCTTCTTCACAATTTCACAGATAGAAGAGTAATTTTTATGGCAGATCTTAGCAACCTTAGCATACAATTTTTTAAAATCCTCACTGGAGGATATTTTTCCATTACTTTTTAGAGAGAGTGGAAGAAAGAGGGGAAGACAGAAAGAAATATCAATGTAAGATAAACACATTGATTGGTTGCTTCAAGCATGAGTCCTGATCAAGGCTTGGACCAGGGAGGAGCCTGTAACCAAGGTACGTGCCCTTAACTGGAATCAAACCCGGGACCTTTCAATCTGCAGGCCGACACTCTATCCACTGAACCAAACTAGCTAAGGCCAATTTCTTTCTTTATTAAGTCAAGAACTTTTCACCTTTTCATTTAAAGGAGTCACTTGATGGTTTCTCTTTGGCATATATGAATTGCCAGCATCACCACTCTTGCTCTTTGGGCTCATCCTACATAATAAAAGCCTAATATGCTAAGTGTCCAGTCATCTGTTCAACCAATCAAAGTGTAATATGCTAATGATATGCTAAGGCCATTCAACCACTTGCTATTATGTGCACTGACCACCAGGAAGCAGATATTCCGACCGGTAGGTTAGCTTGCTGCTGGGGTCTGGCTGATCAGGACTGAGCAAGATGGGCCGGACATGCCCTGGAGCCCTCCCGTGGTCCTTCCCTGGCTGGCCAACCTCCCGTATCCCTCCCTTGCCCCCAGTTGTGCACCAGTAGGGTCCCTCGGCATGGCCTGCACCCTCTCACATTCTGAGACCCCTCAGGCCAGGCTGAGGAATCCCATGGTGCATGAATTCTTGCACCAGGCCTCTAATTATTACAGAAAATAAAGGTTACTGGAACACAAATGCTGCTATACCATGATAAGTCAATCTGATAACCAAGATGTCTACTAAATGACTAACAGGTGGATTGCATATACAGAATGTATACACCAGGAGGAAAAAAAGGATTATCACATTCCAAATGGAATGGAGTGGGATGTTGTAAGATTTCATAACTCTACTCATAATGGCACATAATTTAAAAATGTATGATTTACTTACTCTGGAATTTTTTGTTTAATACTAGAGGCCCAGTGCATGGGATTTGTGCACTGGTGGGAGGCATGGCCTGCAGGGATAGGTCTGCTGTAGGAGCGCTGCTCATCCTGGTCTGCCGAGCTGCTGTGGACCCACCCTCTGAATGGTTCCTCCCTGGTCTGGCATCTTCCGTGAAGCCGGAGCACTCGCATCTCCAGGAGACCTGGTTGGGGCCAGGCCCAGGGACTATATCACTGAGAGGCAGTGGAGTAGGCCTTAGTCCCGTGGCGGTCACGAATCCACCTCCCAACCTCCAGGGTCAGCTCTGCAAGCCCATGGGCAGTGCTGCTTGGCTTGCGGGCATCCAAAGGAGGCAGCATGGAGCAAGGAGGAGAAACCTGGGGCAAGGAGGTGATGATTGCCCGTTAGTCAGGGGTTCATAGCGGGAGCAGCTGCTCATCCCGGTCAGCCAAGTGGCGCTGCCATTGTGGTAGTGCGCTGACCAACAGGGGGCAGCTCCTGCATTGAGTGTCTGCCCTCTGGTGGTTAGTGCACATCATAGCGACTGGTTGACTGGTCATTCTGGTTGTTCCGCCGTTTGGTCGCTGGGCTTTTATTATATAGAATTTTGAAACCCAGGTTGATCACAGGTCACCGAAACCACAGAAAGTAAAACTGCAGATAAGAGAGGACTATTGTAGTAAGTTTTGTAATCAGGATATGTGAGTACTTTATGTTTTTGTTTTATTTTGCAAGATTGTGTGACTATTTGAGGTCTTTTGTATTTTATATGAATTTTAGGATCAGCTGTCTTTTTCACAAAATCTCAGTGAGAACTTTTATAATGATTGCTTGATTCTGGAGATGACTTTGTCTGGTATTTTCTTCTTAATGATATTTTCTTCCAATCTATCAAAATAAGATAACTTTTCATTACTGAAGTCTTTTATTATTTCTTTCAACAATTTGTAGTTTGCAGTGTAAACCATTTGCACTTCCTTCTTTAAATTTATTTCCTTTTTTATGCCATTTTGAATGGTACTCTTTTCTTAATTCATTTTTGGATAGTTCATTGCCTAATGTATAGAGATATAATTGATTTTGGCCTGGACAGCATGGCTTAGTGGTTGAGCATTGGCCTGTGAACCAGGAGGCCATGGTTCAATTCCTGGTCAGGGCACATGTCAAGTTTGCAGGTTCGATCCCCAGTGGGGGGCATTCAGGAGGCAGCCAATCAAGAATTCTCTCTCATCATTGTTGTTTCTATTTCCCTCTCCCTCTCCCTTCCTCTCTGAAAATCAATTTAAAAATATATTTTTAAAAGTGTAGTGAAATATACATAACAGAAATCCTACCACTTTAAGGGTACATTTAAAAAACCCTACATTGATACTTTCTTGCATATTTGCCTTCTTCAAGAATGGTTTCTACTGATTGCTTCTTTTTTCTTGTGTGTAACCTATACTCATTTCCTTGCACTTATTGCAAATTTTTGTTGTAAACAATGTATTTTGAATATTATAATGCACAACTCTAGAAATTAGATTCTCCCTTTTGCCCAGATTTTTCTTTAATTGCTGTTTGTTATTGTATTTTTTGTTTGTTTGTTTTGCTTAGTAACTTTTCTGAACTAATTCTGTAAAGTCTGTATTCTTGTTTGGTCACTAAAAATTTTGACTTATTAGCCTAATAATCAGCTAATGATTAGACATTACTTTCCTTAAATTCTTTTAAGCAAAATTCCTCCCAGACTTTGTGGAGAGTCTCTATGTGAAAGTTGGGTCACTTCTTTAACACTCAACTGGGAAGTTTACAACTCTGTCTCAGCATTTATTTCTTGCTCATGTAGAGCATGAAGGTCAACCAGAGTTCAGAGTTCTGAGTATTCTCAGGTCTTTCCTTAACATGTGCACAACCCTGGGAATGCCCACTGTATTAGAGCTTTTTAAAACCCTAATGTACACCTTATTCCCCTACATTTCCTCCCAAGCTTTTTGGTTAGTCTTGTTTATCTCAACTAATATCCATTGCCTAAGGCAGTGATGGTGAACCTTTTGAGCTTGGTGTGTCAGCATTTTGAAAAACCCTAACTTAACTCTGGTGCCATGTCACATATAGAAATTTTTTTGATATTTGCAACCATAGTAAAACAAAGACTTACATTTTTGATATTTATTTTATATATTTAAATGACATTTAACAAAGAAAAATTAACCAAAAAAATGAGTTCATGTGTCACCTCTGACACGCGTGTCATAGGTTAGCCATCACTGGCCTAAGGCATCAGTGACTAAAATTTTTGCCTGAAAATGTTTCAACAAACAATCCCCCACTCCAACCCTAATATTGGCTTTTAGCACTGCATGAGTTCTGATCTGGGCAAAATACAATTTGTTTCAAGTTCTTCCTGTGAGCCACCAGGCAGATCAAATAATTAAAATTCTTTGAAAATAAGGTCCATTTTAGTTCCTCCAGGACTGGTAATGTGTGTTATTTTTAATGGGGCTTCTAAGCTGGGGAGTTTAGGATTAGATTAGTGTAAGTTAAAATTCTTCAGAGTCATTCTTCTTATTAATTTTTAACCACTTTTCTTAAAAATGGGTTGCTATAAACTGTTGGGTTTCTTCAAGGTTTTGGTTAACTTCCAAAAAAGTTAATTCTCACTGTTTGCTTTGTTTTCTCAATACTTTTAAGAATGAATGGAAAAATTTGAAACTGAAAATATATGAATAATTAACTCTTTCTTGGTTTGTTTATTCATTCACTTGACACAAAACTTTAAAAAATATTTTATGATTTTTAGAGAGAGAGGAAGGGAGAGAGAGAGAGAGAGAGAGAGAGAGAGAGAGAGAGAGAGAGATGAGAGCAAAACATCAATCCTCTGCCTTCTTCATGCTCCCTACTGGGGATCAAGCCCACAACCAGGCATGTGCCCTGACGTGGAATGAGACAGCAACCTTTCTGTGCAGGGGACTATACTTCAAGCAAGTGAGCCACATCGGCCAAGGCCTCACAAAACTTATAATATAAAAAATATGTAGGAGGAGAAGCAAAAAACAAAGGGGAAAAGAAAAAAAGTTACTGTAATATTGTGATGCAAATATAATGTCCTAACTTGTTCAACATGAAGAACAAGCACTAAATTAATATAATTCATTACTTTACTAATGTATTTTAACTTTCTTGAAATATTATTTATTTGTTATTTCCTATTTCCAATTCAGATTTGGTTTTTAGTATTTGGATTTGTTCTTATGTCTCAAGTGAAGAGTCCCACATACCATGTTGACAAACAATGTTCTCAGGCCTGTGGTTTCTGCTTATAGCTTTACTATTATTTTACTGGATAATTTCCACTAGTTTTTACAATTGTTTTTTTCAAATTTCTCTGGAAAGTATGATTTTAATAGTTTTAAAATCTCCTATCCCTTGCTGTGTGAAAACAACTCTTGCTGTGATTAAATGAGGAGCAAAAAGTCACTCACCGCAGGTCTAGTGGCATTCAATACCCTTTCATGTAGAGTAAATGGGACGGGTGGGCTTTCTACTGAACATTATTTCTGGGACTACTCAGAATGGTGGCAGACTGTGTGAACTGTACACAGATGGGCTCTTATGACTTTTCAGACAAGCAGGAAAGAGAATGATTTTATTTTTTAGTTGAAAAAGTAAAATAGCTCCTAATTATTAGCATTAGTCACTTTTACAGCTATTTCAGTTTCCTCTGTGTGTGCTCATGCACAGATATTTCTTTCTTATGTTTGTCTTGTTATGCCTTAGGCTAAACCAAAGCAAGCAGAAAACTGATAGGAAGACTATTTGCAAGAGGAGGACAAATCCAGAAATGGGTATTGGATAATAAGAATGATAAGATCTCATGGAGTAAAAGTCTCTCTCTCTCTCTCTCTCTCTCTCTCTCTCTCTCTCTCTCTCTCTCTCCTCTCTCTTTCTCTTGTGCACACTTGCTCTGGGTGCATGTGTCTTCAGTGCAGTGCTATATGTAGTTACATGTTTAGTAGTTGTGTTTTAAAAATAAGAAGAAAATTATGAAAGAGGGAAAAGTGAAAAAAATAATTCACTGTGAAAATTTTTAAGGATAACATATAATCATATGTATCTTTCTATTCCAAATTGTATACACCATGTTATAATATAGTCTGTCATAATAGACCCATTGACTGTTGAGGAACATCATATAGTCTTGGGCACATTTTAGGAACACAACCAAGTGAAATATTTAAACAATATTTGTGTGTAATAAACGGACAATAGAATGTATCAATGAACTATTGCTTTAGACATAGCAACATCAATACTTACCTAATCAATTCTTAAATAGGTTTCTGCTGTATAAATTGGTTGTTCTGAAGTTGTGTCTAAATACACAAAATTTTCTTTTCAAAGATAAATAAATAAATAAAAACTACAAAAATTCCATTAAAATGAAACAAGAGGCTATAGGTTAAAAACACATATATTAAGAAGCGTTAGATATACTAACCAATAATATTTTATTTCATTTATTTTATTTTATTTTATTGACTAAGGTATTATATATGTGTGGTTATCCCCCCGTTGCTCCCCCCGAAATTGTGCCATCACCTTCACCCTCTGTTGTCTGTGTCCATTGGTTAGGCTTATATGCATGCATACAGATCTCTTGGTTGATCTCTCCTCCTCTCCCCCATCCTCCCCTACCTTCTTCTTTCTGAGGTTTGAGCATCTGATTGATGTTTCTCTGTCTCTGGATCTGTTTTGGTTCATCAATTTATGTTTATTATATTCCACAAATGAGTGAGATCATGTGATATTTATCTTTCTCTGACTGACCTATTTTGCTTAGCATAACGCTCTCCAGCTCCATCCATGCTGTTGTAAATGGAAGGAGTTCCTTCCTTTTTATAACAGCATAGTATTCCATTGTGTAGATATACCACAGTTTTTGAATCTACTCATCTACTGATGGGCACTTAGGCTGATTCCAAATCTTAGCTATTGTGAATTGTGCTGCTATGAACATAGGGGTGCATATATCCTTTCTGATTGGTGTTTCTAGTTTCTTGGGATATATTCCTAGAAGTGGGATTACTGGGTCAAATGGGAGTTCCATTTTTAGTTTTTTTGAGGAAACTCCATACTGTTCTCCACAGTGGCTGCACCAGTCTGCATTCCTACCATCAGTGCACGAGGGTTCCCTTTTCTCTGTATCCTCGCCAGCACTTGTCATTTGTTGATTTGTTGATGATAGCCATTCTGACAGGTGTGAGATGGTAAGCCTGTCGTTTTAATTTGCATCTCTCAGATAATTAGTGACTTTGAGCATGTTTTCATATGTCTCTTGGCCTTCCTTCTGTCTTCTTTCAAAAAGTATCTATTTAGGACTGTTGCCCATTTTTTGATTGGGTTGTTTATCCTCCTTTTGTTAAGTTGTATGAGTTCCCTGTAAATGTAGGAGATTAAAACCTTATCAGTGATAACATTGGCAAATATGTTCTCCCATGCAGTGAGCTTTCTTGTTGTTTTGTTGATGGTTTCTTTTGCTGTACAAAAGCTTTTTATTTTGATGTAGTCCCATTTGTTTATTTTCTCTATAGTTTCCAATGGCCTAGGAGCTGTGTCGATGAAGAAATTGCTTCAGCATATGTCTGAGAATTTGTTGCCTGTGGTTTCCTCTAGTATTTTTATGGTTTCCTGTCTTACATTTAAGTCCTTTCTCCATTTTGAGTTTATTTTTGTGTATGCTGTAAGTTGATGGTCTAATTTCATTTTTTGCATGGATCTGTCCAATTTTCCAACACCATTTATTGAAGAGACTGTCTTGACTCCATTGTATGTTCATGCCTCCTTTGTCAAATAGTAATTGAGAATAGTGGTTTGGGTGGATTTCTGGGTTCTCTATTCTATTCCATTGATCTATGTGCCTGTTCTTGTGCCAGTACCAGGCTGTTTTGAGAACAGTGGCTTTGTAATACTGCTTGATATCTGGTATTGAGATCCCACCTACTTTGTTCTTCTTTCTCGGGATCGCTGCAGCTATTCTGGGTTCTTTTGTTTGTTTGTTTGTTTGTTTATCCCAGATGAATTTTTGGAAAGTTAGTTCTAGGTCTGTGAAATATGCCATTGGTATTTTAATGGGGAGTGCATTGACTCTATAGATTGCTTTGGGTATTATGGACATTTTAATGATGTTGATTCTTCCAGTCCATGAACACAGTATGTTCTTCCATCTGTTTATGTCTTCCTCTATCTCTTTTTTCAATGACCTATAGTTTTCTGAGTAGAGGTCTTTTACTTCCTTAGTTAAGTTTATTTCTAGATATATTTTCTTTGTGTGCCATGGTAAATGGGATTGCTTTTTTAAATCTCTCTTTCTGTGATTTCACTGTTGGTGTATAAAAATACCATCAATTTTTTTGCATTGATTTTGTATCCTGCTACATTTCTGAATTCATTTATTAAGTTTAATAATTTTTTAATGGGGT
The DNA here is from genome assembly GCF_964212035.1 of Myotis nattereri. Lineage (NCBI taxonomy): Eukaryota > Metazoa > Chordata > Mammalia > Chiroptera > Vespertilionidae > Myotis > Myotis nattereri. The sequence continues at coordinate 117,371,298 of NC_138078.1, read as the reverse complement.
CTTTAGGGTTTTCTATGTACAACATCATGTCATCTGCAAATAATGACAATTATAGTTTTTCTTTTCCAATTTGGATGCCTTTTATTTATTCTTCTTGTCTGATTGCATTGTCTAGCACTTCCAGTACTATAGCGAACAGGTGTCATGAAAGCGGGCATCCCTATCTTGTTCCTGTTCTTAAGGGAAATGGTTTTAAATTTTGCCCATTGAGTATGATGTTGGTTGTAGGTTTGTCATATAAGGCTTTTATTATGTTGAGGTATGATCCCACTTTGCTGAGCGTTTTTATCAGAAAAGGGTGTTGGACTTTGTCAAATGCCTTTTCTGCATCAATTGATATGATTATGTGATTTTTGTCTCTCAATTTGTTTATGTGATATATCAGGTTTATTTTTTTAATTATTATTTTTTTAAATATATTTTATTGATTTTTCACAGAGAGGAAGGTAAAGGGATAGAGAGTTAAAAACATCAATGAGAGCCAAAACTGGTTTGGCTCAGTGGATAGAGGGTCGGCCTGCGGACTGAGGGGTCCCGGGTTCGATTCCAGTCGGGGGCATGTACCTGGGTTGCGGGCATATCCCCAGTGGGAGATGTGCAGGAGGCAGCTGATAGATGTTTCTCTCTCATCGATGTTTCTGGCTCTCTATCTCTCTCCCTTTCTCTCTGTAAAAAATCAATAAAATATATTTTTTAAAAAAATCGATGAGAGAGAAACATCAATCAGCTTCCTCCTGCACGCCCCCTACTGCGGATGTGTCCGCAACCAAGGTACATGTCCTTGACCAGAATCGAACCCGGGACCCTTCAGTCCATAGGCCGATGCTCTATCCACTGAGCCAAACCAGTTAGGGTTGTATCATGTTTATTGATTTACAGATATTGTACCATCCTTGCATCCCGGGAATAAATCACACTTGGCCATGTTGTATCATCTTTCTAATGTAATGCTGGATCTGGTTTGCTAGAATTTTGTTGAGGATTTTAGAATATGTTCATCAGGGATATTGGCCTATAATTCTCTTTCTTTGGGTGTCTTTATCTGGTTTTGGGATTAGGGTAATGCTGGCTTCCTAGAAAGAGCTTGGAAGTTTGCCTTCATCTTGAATTTTTTGGAGTAGTCTGAGGAAGATTTGCTTTAGTTCTTTGAATGTTCGGTAAAACTCCCCTGTGAAGCCCTCTGGCCCAGGGCTTTTGTTTGCTGGAAGCATTTTGATTACTGTTTCAATTTCATCAGTAGTTATCAGCCTATTTAGGTTTTTTGATTCCCCCTGATTGAGTTTTGGAAGCCTGTATTTTTCAAAGATTGTGTCCATTTCATTGAGGTTGTCCAGTTTGCTGGAGTAGTTATTTGTAATATTTTTTTGTTTGTTTGTTTACAATCCTTTGTATATCAGAAGGGTCAGTTGTTATTTCACCTCTTTCATTTCTGATTTTGTTTATTTGGGTCCTCTCTGTTTCTTGGTGAGCCTGGTGAGAGGTTCATCAATCTTGGGAATCCTTTCAAAGAACCAGCTCTTGGTTTCATTGATTTTTTGTTTTTTGGACTGTTTTTGTTGTTGTTGTTGTTGCTGTTGTTTTGTTTTGTTTTTGTTTTTTGTTTTTGGTCTCTATGTCATTTATTTATGCTCTGATTTTTATTATCTCCTTTCTGCTCACTCTGGGCTTTTCTTATTGCTCTCTTTCTAATTCTTTAAGTTACAGGGTTAGATAATTTATTACCATTTTTTCTTGTTTTTTGAGATGGGCTTGTAGAGAGATGAACTTCCCTCTCAGGACTGTATTCATTGTGTCCATAGAGTTTGGATTGTTGTGTTTTCATTGTCATTTGTTTACAGGATGTTTTTTTTTTAATTTCTTCTTTGATCTCTTTGGTAACCCAGTCATTGTTTAATAGAGTGATATTTAGTCTCCAAATGTTTAATTTTGTTTCATTGTTTTTATTGTAGTTGATTTCTAGTTTTATGCCATTGTGATCTGAGAAGATGCTTGTTATGATTTCTATCCTCTTGAATTTGAAGAGACTTTGCCTGTGTCCTAATATGTGGTCTATCTTTGAAAATGTCCCATGTGCACTATAGAAGAATGTATATTTTGTGGCTTTGGGGTGAAATATTCTGAAGATATCAGTTAAGTCTATCTGATCTAGTGATTTAGGATTCCTGTTTCCTTGTTGATTTTTTGCTTAGAGGATTTCTCCAATGGTGTCAGTGGGATATTAAAGTCCCCTACTATGACTGTATTGCTATCAATCTCTCCCTTATTATCTTCCAGAAGTTGTTTTATGTATTTGGGTGCTCCTGTATTGGGTGTATATATGTTTACCAGAGTTATATCATCTTGTTGAATTGTTCCCTTTAGTATTATGTAGTGCCCTTCCTTATCCCTTGTTATGGCCTTTACTTTGAGGTCTATTTTGTCAAATATAAGTATCACAACCCCAGCTTTTTTCTCATTTCCATTTGCCTGAAATTTTTTTTTTCCATTTCTTCACTCTCAGTCTGTGTGACTCCTTTGTTCTGAGGTGGGTCTCGTGTAGACAGCAAAGATATGGGTTGTGTTTTCTTATCGATTCATCTATCCTATGTCTTTTGATTGGGGCATTTAATCCATTTATGTTTAATGATATTATTGATAAGTACTGGTTTGTCATCATTTTTATTCTTAATATTTGTGTTTCTTCTTGCCTTTCTGGTCTTCTTTTAACAGCAATCCCTTTAGCATTTCTTGCATTGCTGGCTTGGTGGTAATAAACTCTTTTTAGCCCTTTTTTGTCTGTGAAGCTCCTGATTCCACCTTCAATTTTGAATTATAGCCTTGCTGGGTATAGTATTCTTGGATTCAGTTCCTTGCTTTGTATCACTGTGTATATTTTATTCCATTCCCTTCTGGCCTGGTGTGTTCCTGTTGAGAAATCAGTTGATATTGTAATGGGAGGCCCCTTGTATGTAACTTTCTGTCTCTCTGGCAGCAACCAATAACATTTTTGGTAGTTAGGAAACAAAAATATCTAGTGTTTATTTTTTATCTTTGTATATAATGTTATAACTGGCAACATTTCTATTCTAAAAATAGTTATTTTCCATGTATAGGGGTAAAAATTAGAAACAAAGAGGTTTGTGTTGGTATGTAAATTTTCATTGTAAAATGAAAATTAGCATTTTTTTTCACCCTTGTCTTTGGTTTGTTTCTCTACCCTATTGAGTTTGGTCATAGCTTGTGACATTTGCTGCATGTGAAGAGAAGTTTTAAATACTATTGTGTGGTCTATAGCCCTCTTGCTCTCAATCATTAAAAGGTATGGCTCTCAGTCATGTGCCAGATAATGGATACGTTACTTCAGTGTAGCTTTCTGAATGGGAAGATTTGTGGAGACACATTTAGCCAAACCTAGTTGAGTCTAGCATATACTGACCCATTAGAGTCTAGTGAGGCTAGCATGCTAGCAAAATTTAAGGGAACTCAAAGTGTTATAGGGGAGCTCTAACCGTATATAAGTAAGTAAGTAAAAAATAATTATTTATTTATTTTAAGCCTTTGAGAATATATGGTTATTTGTTAAACTGTACAACCTAGTGAAATCATACCAATATGATCTTTTAACACTAATTTGAAGATTTATTTTTAATAGCCAAAACTAGACTGTGGCTTGTAGGTTCAGTTCTGTCAGATTGGCTCATTGTTTGATACAATCAATTGCTACACTATTGATCATAAAATGGAAGAAAAATCCCTAATTGATGTCCTCATAAATAGATTTTTTGATTGCACTTAGACAAACTACTAGAAAATTAATAAAAGTGAATTAATCACAAGCAGTAATGACAGCACTTTTGGCCTTACTTGTAATCAATAAACTTGATTACAAATAAAATTTGATAAAATTAAAAAATACTAAAATCCACGAGCAAATTCTTCATTTGTTTTTAACTATGAGTTGTAGATTAAGACACATGTCATCAATATAAAATATACTGTATACCTCTTAAGGAGTTAAAGACCAAGTTAACTTCATTTCTAAATAAGGATTTGATAACTTTAGTCTGAGAGAGATGATGATCATCAATAGAATTTTAAACAAAATTTTTCAAGAACAGAAACAAAACAGGGGTGCCTACTCTCACCACTCCTGTTTGACATAGTACTGGAAGTACTAGCCATTGCAATCAGACAAGAAGAACAAATAAAAGGCATCCAAATTGGAAAAGGAGAAGTAAAACTGTCTTTATTTGCAAATGACATAATACTATATACAGAAAACCCTAAAGACTCTATCAAAAAATTATTAGACTTACTAAATGAATTCAGCAATGTAGCAGGATACAAAATTAACACCAATCTATAGCATTTCCATACACCAATAGTGAACTTACAGAAAGAGAGACTGTAAAAGCAATCCCATTTACCATCACACCAAAAAAATTAAGATACATAGGAATAAACTTAACTAAGGAGGTAAAAGACCTGTACACGGAAAACTACAAGATACTGAAAAAAGAAATAGAGGAAGACATAAACAGATGGAGTTCATGGATTGGTAGAATCAACATTATTAAAATGTCCGTACTACCCAAAGCAATCTATAGATTCAATGCACTCCCCATTAAAATATCAACAGCACATTTCACAGAACTAGAACAAACTTTCCAAGGATTCATCTGGAATAAAAAAAGACCCTGAATAGCTGCAGCAATACTGAGAAAGAAGAACAAAGCAGGTGGGATCTCAATACCAGATATCAAGCTGTATTACAAAGCCACTGTTCTCAAAACAGCCTGGTACTGGCACAAGATTAGACATATAGGTCAATGGAATAGAATAGAGAACCCAGAAATCCACCCAAACCACTATTCTCAATTACTATTTGACAAAAGAGGCATGAACATACAATGGAGTCAAGACAGTCTCTTCAATAAATGGTGTTGGAAAATTGGACAGATCCATGCAAAAAAAAAAAAATGAAATTAGACCACCAACTAACACCATACACAAAAATAAAGTCCAAATGGATAAAGGACTTAAACGTAAGATGGTAAACCATAAAAATACTAGAGGAAACCACAGGCAACAAATTCTCAGACATATGCTGAAGCAATTTCTTCACTGATACTGCTCCTAGGGTAATGGAAACTATAGAGAAAATAAACAAATGAGACTACATCCAAATGAAAAGCTTTTGTACAGCAAAAGAAACCATCAACAAAACAACAAGAAAGCTCACTGCATGGGAGAACATATTTGCCAATGTTATCACTGATAAGGTTTTAATCTCCTACATTTACAGGGAACTCATACAACTTAACAAAAGGAAGATAAACAACCCAATCAAAAAATGGGCAAGAGACCTAATTAGAAAGAAGACAGAGGAAAGCCAGGAGACATATGAAAACAATCTCAAAGTCACTAATTATCTGAAAGAAACAAATCAAAATGACAATGTGTACCATCTCACACCTGTCAGAATGGCTATCATCAACAAATCGACAAATGACTAGTGGTGGTGAGGATGCAGTGAAAAAGGAACCCTCGTGCACTGCTGGTGGGAATGCAGACTGGTGCAGCCACTGTGGAGAACAGTATGGAGTTTTGACAAAAAACTAAAAATGGAACTCCCATTTAACCCAGCAATCCCACTTCTAGGAATATATCCCAAGAAACCAGAAACACCAATTAGAAAGGATATATGCACTTCTATGTTCATAGTGGCACAATTCTCTATAGCTAAGGTTTGGAAACAGTCTAAGTGCCCATCAGCTGTTGATTGGATTAAAAAGCTGTGGTACATAATCTACACAATGGAATACTACTCTGGGGTAAAAAGGGAGGAATTCTTACTATTTGCAACAGCATGGATGGAACTGGAGAGCATTATGCTAATTGAAATAAGCCAGTCAGCGAAAGATGAATATCACATGATTTCACTCATTTATGGAATATAATGAACAACAGAAACTGATGAACCAAAACAGATCCAGAGACAGAGAAGCATCGATCAGACCATCAAACCTCAGAGGGAATGTAGGGGAGGCTAAGGGTAAGGGGGAGAGATCAACCAAAGGACTAGTATGCATGTATATAGGCCTAACCAATGGACACAGACACCTGGGTGAGTAAGGACACATATGTAATCCTTAATCAATAAAGAAATTAAAAATAGATAAATAAATAAAAGGACCCCAGAAAAAAAGAAAGAAAGAAAGAAATGGTGCCCCAATTATAGAGGTCCAGCCCTGGGGGTTTTACATGGGGATCACCAAAAATCAGGAAGTGGGAATAGCCTGAACTGAGCAAAGGAAAAATTGAATATGACTTGGAACATTCTATTCTGTGAACTTTTCAATATTTAGTAATGTAAGTTGAATAGCAGCTTCCTCTAAAAATTCTTTTCTTGTTGTTTTACTGATGAAGCTCTCAAAATTCTTATATGTGCCAAAAAAATAATCTTCTCTCAAATATCACAATTAATGAAACTGCTTATTACAAGGAGACACTCAGTTTGTCTAAAAAAAGGACATTCTTATTTTTAAAATATATGACAGTCATTACTGTTCTGTCTCTTTTCTTATGTCCGTAGTAGTACATTTCATGCAGAAATCCAGAAACCATTATAAGTAAATAACACTGAAAGTCACACATTGAAGGAAACAAACAAGCAAGCTACAATGATAATGAAAAGGTCAGTGTTTGGATAGGTTGCTAAAGAGTAACTCAACTGAAACTTAGCAACTGACTGTGCCCAGAATCACAATGCTAAACTCTATCAATATGGGTCTTTCAGGATTTCTAAAGTTAGAGATGAATGTTCTCTCAGCAAGAAGTGGAAGACCTATTGGATTACATGAAATCATCCGGTGCTATGTAACAATAACCTATTTTTTGGTACTCACTTTTAAAATTTATCCAATACTGCTTCCCATTGTTGGCTTTGCATTTATTTACTTTTAAAGAAACTGAATCCAACAGAGATTGCCTCCAGTCCCAATTGTTACAGCTAATTCTGCTTAAATGTACAGCCATAGATGGAGAGATTTGCAACTCTTATTATTGATGTTGGCCTGCACACTGATGAACTTTGGTTTTGAAATTATATTTAAAGTGTTATTTGCATTGAAGGAAATTGTCATATCTAAGATAAATAAGTGTAAAAATCCACACTAAGTCTCAAAATCACACAAACACTAAATCACAAATACTCCCTGTATTTCAGGCAATCCTTAGTGACTCATTCATTTATTCATTAAAAAAGTAATAACTAAGGAGATTCTACTGGGTGCTAGTCATGTTTTAGATGAAAGGAATACAATTGTAAGGAAGATATGCAAGTTCATGCTTTCATGGACTAACCTTCATTTTCTACTTGGAGAGACAGACACAAAAGCAAGGCTACTAAGCAAATCATAGTAACTTTGGAAGTAGGGAAGCTACATGAAGATAAAATAAAAACAAAAAAAAAAACAAACAAAAAAACCCACAAACAAACCCCAACCACATTTTGATATTTGATTTTCAGTCCATTGGGGATTTTGTCCATCATCCTATCTTAACAAGTAAAAAACTGAAAACCAACAACTTTTGAGACATATTAGGGAATTAAACTCATATGGAAGCCCTCCAAATTAGAGAAAAAGCCATTCATTTATATCAATCATGCCTTTCTGAGCAGAGACACATAAATAGAAACCTAAACAGGAACCAGAACCAGAGTAGGAAAATTTAAACTGTAATTGGCAAATTGCTTGAGGATCGGTGTGAATAAATCTGAGTGTTAAAAACTCCAGGAGGTATCAGTCTTAGAGGGAGAATGCACACACTTCTGTGAGTTTTACCACCAGGAACTCTACCAGGTTCTTGCAGTTAAGATAAAAAAAACAAAACAAAAAAAAAAAAACCTCCTCATGATCTGTCAAGGGGAGAGGAAAAATAACCATTTTGGAATATATCAGAGCACTCTGTCTTCTTAGAAAGGCCTGCCTTAAAAGAAAATAATATACTAAAGCCTAACTTATTGGAGTTTCATCTAAGACTAACTGACCTGGGAGAAATGGAATATCCAACACCAGCTCCCTCTAGCCAGCACTTTGTCTCACCTAAATGGGTGGGAGAATGAAAGTACTTATGAAGCTCACAGTCCAGGGACACAAGCTCAGTAAAAGATTGAGAGACCTAATCACAGATTATATAACAGTTTCTCCCCATATTTACTGTAATTTTGCTAAAGGTCCATTTACCACATTTTCTTTTGCCCAGTATATCATGTCTAACTGTCAATAAAAATTTGCATACTTAAAGGCAAAAAAAAGTTTCAAGAGACAGAACAGCATTAAAATCAGAGTCAAGTATGGCCAGGATGTTAGAATTATCAGACAAGCAACTTAAAATAATTATGATTGATATGCTAAAAAATTCAACAACACACAGAAATAGTTGAGTAATAGAAACAGAGATGGGGATTTTAAGATGAAATAAAAAGAAAATGCTGACACTATAACAGAAATGAAAAATAACTTTGATAGATTTGTAAGTAGACTGAACAGCAATAAGGAAAAATAAATCTTGGATATTAAGATATGTCAAGATGATCTTTTTAAGTGAAAAGTGAAGAGAAAATTGACTTAAAAATGAAACATGATATCCAAGAACTGTGGGGAAAATGTGGTGAAACATATGGGTATTAGGAATACTAGAAGAAATATTTGAAGTAATAATGACTGAGAATTTCCCCAAATTAATGTTCAAAACCAAACCACAGATCCAGGATGACTGGCAAAAACAAAAACCCAAAACAAACAAACAAACAAAAAACCAACATCTTGGCATACCATATTCAAATTTTACAGAATTAAAGCTAAAGAACAAAATTTGAAATGAACTGGGGTCTGGGATGAAGTCTTTACCTAAGGAGAGCAAAAATCAGAATTATATACTATTTTTCCTCAGGAACCATGCAAGTAAGAGGAGAGTAAAGTGAATATTTAAAGTGTAGATAAGAAAGAAAACACAAAGTCAGAATTCTGAATCTTACAAAATTGTCTTTCAAAGGTTAAGGAGTAATAAAGATTTTCTCAAATAAATATTAAGGTAATTTGAGTGACATCAGAGGAATATTGTAGTGAGAGATCCCCTTGGCCTCTCCCTTTGAAAATTCAACAAGTTAACTAATTAGAATTCAACAAAAATCCCCTACTCAATACAGAGGCATGCCTATCTCTAGAAACAAGAGAATACCCAAGTAAACAACATCACATGTTAAAGAACTAGAAAAAGAAGAACAAAAGTAGCCCAAAGTCAGCAGAAGAAAGGAAATAATAAAAATATAGCAGAATGGAATGAAATAGAGAACAAAAAGACTGTACAAAATATAAATAAAACAAGGAGCTGGTCCTTTAAAAAGATTAATAAAATTGACAAACTCCTGGCTAGCCTCACTAAGGGAAAAAGGGGAAAGATGAATATTAAAAAATCAGAAATGAGAGATTTCACCATAGAGAACACAGATATACAAAGGATCATACTAGAATATTATTAAAGACTATATGTCACAAAATTCAATAACCTAGAAGAAATGAATAAGTTCCTAAACATATATAATCTTCCTAGGCTAAATCATGAAGAATTGGGAAGTCTAAACAGACTGATCAGCAGTGAGGAAATTGAATCAACCTTTAAAAACCTCCCCAAAAAATGAAAGTCCAGGACCAGATGGCTTCACCGGTGCATTCTACCAAACACTCAAAGAAGATTTAAAAGCTATCCTTCTCAAACTCTTCCAAAAAATTGAAGTGGCAATACTTCCTAACATATTTTATGAGGCCAATAGAACCCTGATACCAAAACCTGGCAAGGATAACACATAAAAAAGGAAACTACGGACCAATACCTCTGATGAATACAGATGCAAAAATCCTAAACAAAATACTAGCAAATAAAATACAATAGTACATCCAAAAATAATACATCTGATCAAGTGGGGTTCATTCCAGAGGTACAAGGATGGTTCAACATATGCAAATAATCAAAGTAATACGCTACATTAACAAAATAAAGGATACAACATCCATTCATGATTAAAACACTCAATAAAATAGGAATAGAAAGAAAGTAGCTCAACATAATAAAAGCCATTCTAATATATAAAAACCCAGGGTCCATAACGTCCAAAACGACCAAAGGCTCGGTTGACCAGAAGTCAGTCCTGCAGTCAGTGCTGAGATGCTGTGGCAACCTAGCACTTACTGCCACTACTGTGGGCACAGCGACCCAGCACTGACTGCTGAGGGGGCTGCGGATCAGGCCTGAGGAGAGGCCTGGAGAGAGAAGCAGGGTCTGATCTGTAGCTTTCATGGCAGCTATTGATTAGCCCTTGCCTCTCTCTTTCTCTCCGGGCCTGGCCAGCAGCTGCACCTCTCTCTCTTTCCTGGCCTCTGTGGAAACTGTTGATCAGCCCCGTCTCTCTGATCAAGCCCAGAGATAGGCCTGGAGAAGCTGACTGGCATAGAAACCAACCAATCAGAACCTAATTTGGATGAAGTGAGAGGAACCAATGGCTGCCTAAGAGATGGAGCTTTTGATGCTGACTGGCATAGAAACCAAACAATCAGAACCTAATCTGGGTGAACTGTGAAGGCAGAACCTAAGGTGGGGGCTGAGGAGCAGTTTTAAGGTCAATAGCTATTTGGTATAAGGTGTAAGAAAGTGGTTAAATTTTTTAGTGACTGGTTTGGCAGTACAGTGCATATGGCTGGCTATCAGTCCAGATATAGGGATTATATATTTTTGTCTGCCAAGAGCATCTATTCCTGCTGTAAAAGACTTTCCCCCACCATTTAAGCAGTTTTATCCTATATAATCTATCTATACTAATAAAAGGGTAATATGCTAATTAGACTGGGTCAACTGGACATCTTCAGGATGTTCGACTTCCTTCTGGACAAAGCCATAGTGGTGGGGGCCAAGTCAGAGGCAGCTAGAGATGATCAGGCTGGTAGAGGAGGGCAGTTGGAGGCGAGATCAGGTTGGCAGGGAAGGGAAGTTGTGGGTGATATCAGGCTGGCAGGGGAGGGCTATTGGGGGTGATCAGGAAGGCAGGCAGAAGGGTTAGGGGCAATCAGGCAGGCAGGCAGAGGCAGTTAGGTGTGATTGGGCAGGAAGGCAGGTGAGTGCTTAGGAGCCAGTGGTCCCAGAATGCGAGAGGGATGTCCTACTGCCTGTTTAGGCAGGTTGGGCTGAGGAAATCCCCCCCATGCTTGAATTTCATGCACTGGGCCACTAGTATATGATAAACCTTCAGCTCACATCATATTCAATGATAAAAAAATGAAAGTTTTTTCTCTAAGATCAAGAACAAGACAAGGACATCCACTCTCACTATTCTTCTTCAAAATAGTGCTGGAAGCCTAGCTAGAGAAATAAGGCAAGAGAAATAAAAGAAATAAAAGGCATAAAAATAGGGAAGAAGTAAAAGTGTCACTTTTTGCAGACAGAATAATTCTGTGTATAAAAAACCCTAAAGATTCCACCAAAAAAACTATTAGAAACAATAAACAAATACAGTAAAGTTGCAGGATAAAAAATCAATGTACAAAACTCCATTGCCTTTCTTTATACTAACAACAAAGCAATAGAAAAAGAAATGAAAAAAAATCCTTTTGCAATTTCAACCAAAATAATGAAATACATAAGAATAATGTGACAAATAATGTGAAAGATTTATATACTGAAAATTACAAAGCATTATTATTTTTAATAATTTTCTATTTTATTTTATTTCAGATAGGAAGGGAGAGGGAGAAAGAGAAAGAAATATCAATGATGAGAGAAGATCGTTGATCAGCTGCCTCCTGCACACCCCCTACTGGGGATCGAGCTCACAATCCAGGCATGTGCCCTGACAGGGAATTGAACCATGACCTCCTGGTTCATAGGTCGATGCTCAACCATTGAGCCATGAGGGCTGGGCAAAGCATTATTAAAAGAGGTTGAGAAGGATACAACAAAATGGAAAAATATCCCATGTCCATGGATTTTAGAATCAACATAGTTAAAATGCCATACTTCCCAAAGCAATACACAGATTTAATGAAATACCCATCAAAATCCCAAAGTTATTTTTTATAAAATGAATAGAACAGTAAATCATCAGTTTTGTATGGAACTACAAAAGCCCTGAAATAGTCAAAGCAATACTGAGAAAAAAATAATGAAGCTGAAGGTATCATGCTACCTGACCTGAAATTATACTACAGAGCTAAGATAGCCAAAACAGCATTGCAATGGCAGAGAAAAAGGCACACAGATTGGTGGAACAGAATAGAGAGCCCATATGAAGGTTGTCCCAAAATTGACGCAAGAAGTAATTTTGATAGAAAATACAGGTATATAATTAAAAATTGTAAATATTTTATTGACTCATAATGTATATAGTATAGGGTTATGTATAGAATAGCATGTCGGGTAAATGGCCTCCACGGCTTTGCTGGCACATACACACTCTTTTGTTGAAATTTTCCATGACCATTTTGCATAAATGTGGCTGAATTTCGTTGATACAGCACTCAGTTTCCTCCTTCAAGGTGTGGGTGTTCATGGGCTTGTTGGCATTAACCTCAGACTTCAAAAAACCCCAAAGAAAAAAGTCCAATGGCATTGAATCGCATGATCTGGGTTGCCAATTCTGATCACCAAAATGGCAAATTACACGACCAGGAAATGACTCATGCAGTAATTGAATTGTTTCTCGGGCTGTATGGTATGTGGCACCATCTTGTTGAAACCACATGTCGTCCACATCCATATCTTGCAATTTAGGCACAAAAAATTGTATTATCATGTCGCGATAGCGAGCACCATTAACTGTTATTGCCTGAGCAGCCGCATTTTCAAAGAAGAACGGTCCGATGATGCCTCCAGCCCAAAATCCGCATCAAACAGTAACACGTTGTGGATATTTTGCCCGATATCCTATTCCATACATAACCCTATACTACATACTTTATGAATCAATAAAAAATTTACAATTTTTAATTATAAACCTGTGTTTTTTATCAAAATTAATTCATGAGTGAATTTTGGGACACCCTATAAAACCTTATGTGTATGGGCAGGTAATTTTTGGCAAAGGAACCAGAAACACAATGGAGTAAAGATAGTCACTTCAATAAATGGTGCTGGAAAAAATGGAAAGCCACATGCAAACAAATGAAACTGGATTACAATGTGTCCCCATGAAAAAAAAAAAATTCAAAATGGATCAAGGACCCAAATATAAGACCCAAAACAATAAGTTACATGGAAGAAAACATAGGTATCAAACTTGTGGCCCTTGGTCATAAAGAATATTTTGTGAACTCGACCTCAAAGGCAAGGAAAGTAAAGGAAAAAAAATAAATGAATGAGACTATGTCAGGCTGAGAAGCTTGTGCACAGCTCAAGAAACTGACAACAAAACAAAGAGGCAGCCAACCAAATGGGAGATATTTTCAAACAATAGCTCTGCCAAAGGTTTAATTTCCAAAATATATAAAGAACTTACAAAATTCAACACCAAACAAGCAAACAATCCAATTGAAAAATGGGCAGAGGACCTGTACAGACACCTCTCCTGAGAAGACAATAGCCAATAGAAATATGAAAACATGTTCAACCTCACTAGCAATTAGGGAAATACAAATCAAAACTATAATGAGATACCACCTGACACCTGTGAGAGTGGCCATTATCAACAAGATAGGCATAACAAGTGTTGGAGAGGTTGTGGAAAAAAGGGAAACCTTATTCACTGCTGGTGGGAATATAGACTGATACATCCACTATGGAAAGCAGTTTGGCAGTTCCTCAAAATATTAAGAATAGAGCTACCATATGACCTAGTAATCCCTCTCTTAAGTATACACCCCCCAAAAACTTGAAAACATGTATTCACAAAGCTATACCCACCCCTATGTTTATTGCAGCATTATTCACAGTGGCTAAGACATGGAAACAACCAAAGTGTCCAGCGATAGAGGACTGGATAAAGAAGATGTGGTACAAATCCACAATGGAATACTACTCAACCATAATAAAGGATGAAATAGCACCATTTGCAACAACATGGATGGACCTTGAGAACATTATGTGAAGTGAAATAAGTCAGTCAGAAAAAGCTAAGAGCCATATGATTTCATGCATATGTGGGACATAAAACTGAAAAGTCATGGACACAGACACAAATAGCAGTAAATAAAGTACATTGTTACTATTATTATTTTGAACAAACTTACTTATTAGATTCATTACAAATTTAAAAAATAAATGATTTTATTTTTATCTTCACTTGTTCTTTTTCAAGTGTTCTTTTATCATATCATTTTCCTTTTCTCTGATGAAATTCTTTTAACATTTCTTGTGAGACAGATATACTGAAACAAATTTCCTTAATATAGTTTTTATTAAATGTATTGGTGTGACATTGATTAATATGATCATACTAGAGGCCCGATGCATGAAATTTGTGCAAGGGACTTGGCCCTGGCAGCCGTGGCAGCTACTGCAGCCCTCGCAGCTCCAGCTTCGTCCAGAAGGTCATCTAGAAGGACAGCCAGAAGGTCGTTCAGCTGTCTGGTCTAATATGCATATTATGCTTTTATTATAGATAGGCTTCAGGTGTAGATTTATATATTACACGATCTGTATATTGCACTATGTGCCCACCATCCTAAGTTAAATCTTCTTGTATCACCATAAATTAGGACCCTCCTCAGCCCTCACCCCCTTCCCTTTGGCAACCTGGTTTACAATGAATGAGCAAGTCCCTTTCAAAAGGAGGCGCTCCATCTTCATTTCTGAATATCACAGCAACCTCGGTTACACGGGGAGAATTATATCTACCTGGGTCACTGTTACGATCGTATTTAATCGCCATTGTTACCTCTGTGGGAGCAATACCTTTTGCTGCTGCTTCAGATTGGGCTTCCTTTTCTACCTCATATAGCATCTTGTACGATTTTGTTAATTCATTGATTTCATGCATGAAGTTGTTGATGTTGATCATGAGTCTTTCTGAGCAGCCCTGGTTTTCTGGCATTGCTAATCTTTTACTTGTAGCTTCGGCTGTATCCAAAATATAGAGTTGAGCAAACTTCAAAGAAACACCATCCAAAGGATTTAAAGTTTCTGTATGATGATAAACTTGTCCGTGTATTCTAAA
Organism: Myotis nattereri; assembly: GCF_964212035.1. Lineage (NCBI taxonomy): Eukaryota > Metazoa > Chordata > Mammalia > Chiroptera > Vespertilionidae > Myotis > Myotis nattereri. Next base: position 117,356,114 of record NC_138078.1, on the reverse strand, counting down.
ACAGTATGGCCCATATTGTGATAGCGATGCAATATTTGCACCCCTGGAAGCAAAAGCAAAAGAACTATTTATGGAATGAATATTTTCCATGAAATTTTACTGTCAGAATCTTCGTTTGTCATTAATCTTTTTAAATATGCTGGGTAGGGGGGATAAGGACACATATGTGATACCTTAATCAATAAAGAAAATCCTATATAATAAAAGGGTAATATGCAAATTGACCCTAAGCTGGCAGTCAGACATCCCCCTGGCAGCCCAGGAGCCCTCGGGGGATGTCCACTTGCCAGCGGGGACCAGGCCTAAGCTGCAGTCAGACATCCTTAGCGCTGCTGAGGAGGCAGGAGAGGCTCCCACCACCACCGCTCTGCTGGAAGCCGTCAGCGTGACTTGTGGCTAAGCAGAGCTCCCTCTGTGGGAGTGCACTGACCACCAGGGGGCAGCTCCTGCATTGAGCGTCTGCTCCCTGGTGGTCAGTGTGTGTCATAGTGGCCAGTCATTCCCAGTCATTCTGCTGTTAGGGTCAATTTGCATATTACCCTTTTATTATATAGGATTTTCTTTATTGATTAAGGTATCACATATGTGTCCTTATCCCCCCTACCCAGCATATTTAAAAAGATTAATGACAAACGAAGATTCTGACAGTAAAAATTTCATGGAAAATATTCGTTCCATAAATAGGTCTTTTGCTTTTGCTTCCATGGGTGCAAATATTTGCATCGCTATCTCTGATGAAAAACCATCCGATGGGAAATTTACTCGATGTTGTAGCAAAGGGAAAGTCTGTCCGAATGATATACATTTTCCAGAGTACCCAGCATATATATTTTTTATTATTATTTTTAACTAGAGGCCCAGTGCATAAAAATTTGTGCACTCGGGGAGGGTGTCCCTCAGACTGGCCTGTGCCCTCTTGCAGTCTGGGACCCCTAGGGGGATGACCGACATCGAGAAAATTTCCCATCGGATGGTTTTTCATCAGAGAAATTTAGTGATAGGCAAAATTCACATCGAACAGTCATTCCACCACAATTATGTTCAAGGATTGCATCGTCATGTACTCCATTTTCACTGAGAAGGCAGTTTCTACCGGTATTGGTAGTACTTGTTGATGTCTGTTCTCTAGACATATTCTGTTGTCTCCACCGCCTTCTTTCAACTTTAAAGGCACGTTGGGCTTTAGACATTTTCTGTCAACAATGCCGGTGTTTTTCGGGATCAGAGCGACATTTTTCCGGTAGCTGATGTTCAGATACATTCTGTCGCAGGCACCACCTTATTTCAAGATCAGACGCACGCTCCTCTGCAGACACTTTATGTTGATAACGCCAGCATCTTTCAGCTGCAGAGCTATGTTGTATCAACAGTTGTTCTTTAGACATAGTCCCACCTCTCTACTGTCATGGTCTGAGATGCAGGTGAATGAGATTCCTGGCTATCAGGCCGCTGAGAGCTGTCTGACCAAAGGCTGATTCTGTAGTGGTGGGACTTCCTCCTCCCTGATGTCAGTTTCCACAGCTGTGATGAGGAAGCTGGGGTGATAGAGGGAGCCGCGTCCTTCAAGCTGCCCTCTCTCTCACTCTGCTCTATGTCCAGCAATCTCCTGCTCTGCCAAGTCCTCCAGACCTCCCACTCTCCACTGGCAAGGTCCCAGGAGCCCGCAGGCGTGGTTAGGCATGGGAAGCCTCGGCTCCCTGACTGGTGAAAGTCCCGGGAGCCTGCGAGTGTGGCTGGGCGTGGGTGGCCTCGCCTCCTGGGGCCAGCAAAGTACCCGGGAGCTTGAGGCCATGGTAGCTATTGCCTCCTGGGGCACCTGACACCTATGTATGCAAATTAGCCGCCATTTTTTTCGGGTTAATTTGCATAGTCACTCTGATTGGATGGTGGGCATGGCTGGTGGGTGTGGCTTGTTTGCATAGATTGAGCATAGCAGAGGGACAGCAATTTGCATGTTTCTCTTTTATTATATAGGACTAGGGGCCCAGTGCATGAATTTGTGCACCTTGAAAGGAACTGTGGGCTGCAAGGCTGTGGTGGCCACAGGGGCGGGTCTTGGCCTATCCACCTGGCACCTCCCATTGGGGCCCTTGGTCCTCTGTCTGCCAGCATTCCCACTTCCATAGCCACCACTCCCACACGCTTATGGCGCCAGCCCCGCTCACACCCACTGATGGCATGGAGTGATTGGGGCCGGCTCCAGCAGTGGGTATAAGCGGGGCTGGTGCTGTCAGTGGGTGTGAGTGGGGATGCTGGCCCCGATTGCCCCTCAGGAGTAGGAGGACATGCAGAAGCCCTCAGGGGTGATCTGGGCTGGCAGCCACTGCTCCCACTTGCTGATGGCGCCAAGCAATTGGGACCAGCTCTGGGTGCTTGCACTGGGTGCAAGTGGGGCCTGCACTGGCAGCAGGTGTGAGCACTGGGTGGGACCACGGCATGTGGGAGCAAAAATATTTCAGTGACCACCAGAGGCTCACCCTGATGACAGTGACTGGCACCCTGCCTTGGTCTGGTGCCCCCACTCACCTGCTCCACCATTCTGCAGTGTCTGACATCCACCATGATCAACATGTCCTCTGGTGGTCAGCGCACATCATAGTGGCCAGTTGTTCAGTTGTTTTGTTGTTCAATTGTTCTGTCGTCCAGTCTATTTGCATATTATGGTTTTATATATATAGATAAAGTGGTCCATTCATCAAGAAGACATAACAAACGATGTGTATGCATCTAACAACAGAACATCAGAATATATGAGGCAAAGATTGCTAAAACTGCAAAGAGAAGGAGATGAAATTAATATTATAAATGAAAACTTCAACATTCTTCTATCCAAAACAGATCCAGCAGGCAGAAAATCAGTAAGGACATAGTTGAACTGAACCACACTATTAATTAACTAGATATAATTGACATACAAGAACTAATTCATCCAATGACAGTATTAAACTTTTTTTTTTCAAGCTCATTCACCATAAACCACATTCTGGATCATAACACACACCTCACCAAATTTAAAAAAATAGAAAGTGTACAGTCTATGCTTTCAGACAAAAATGAAATTAAATTAGCAATTAAAAACAGAAAGATAACTGGAAAATCTCAAAATATTGAAGGTTAAACAACACACTTCTAAATAACACACGGATCTAACAGAAATATTGGAGAAGTTTTAAAATATTTTGCTTTAATAAAAATGAAAACAAAACTTATCAAAATTTGTGGGATGCATTGAAAGCATGGTGGCAAAGATAGCTTAGAGACAAACTTAGGGAATTGATTGTATATATTACAAAACAAGAAACAGCTAAATCAGTAATCTAAGTTTCTACTTTAGAAAAACTAGAACAAGAACAAATTAAATCCAAAGTAAGCAGAAGAAAAGATTTAGAGCAGTAATCAGTGAAATTGAAAACAGGAAATCAATAGAGAAAATCAACAAGATCAAGAGTTGACTCTCTGAAAAGATCAATAAAATTCATAAAACTAGGCAGACTAACTAAGAAAAAATAGACAATACTCAAATTACTAATCTCAGAAATGAGAGAGGGGACATCGGAATGGCCACAACTTTGAAAACTGAGATAAAATGAACCATTTTCTATACAAAGAATCTGCCAAGCCTCATACAAAAACTACACAATCTGAATAGACATGTATCTATTTAAAACTTGAATCAATAAATAACCTTTTAAAACAGAAAGTGCTAGAGCTAGATGAGTTCACTGGTGAATGTTATTAAATATTTAATGTAGAAATTCTACCAATTCTCTACAATCTCTTCCAGAAGATAGAAGAGGAAGGACTAGTTCCTAACTCATTTTATGAGACAAGCATTGCCATAATATCAAAATCACACAAGACATTACAAGAAAACTACTGAGCAGTAATTCTCAGGAACATAAATGCAAAATCTGAAGCAAAATATTAGCAAGTTAATTCAACAATGTATAAAAATAATTATACATCATGATCAAATGAGATTTATTTCAGGTAGGTAAGGCTGGCTCAATATTTATAAATATATTAATGTAATCAATTCTATCAACAAGCTGAAGAAGAAAAAGCACATGATTACATCCATAGAAATATAATTTGACAAAATCGGCTCCCATTCATTAAAAAAAAAATTCTAAATAAACTAAGCATAAAGGGGAACTTCCACAACATGACAAACTACATCTACAAAAATTTATCAGCTAAAATCATACTTAATGGTGAGAAACCAGAAACTTCTCCGCTAAGGTCAGTAACAAGACAATGATGTCCACAATTCGCCACTGGCTTTCAACATCATACTGGAAGATCTAGCTAATGAACTAAAACAAGAGAAGAAAATTAAAGAAATGCAGATCAGGAAGGAAGAAATTAAAATATATGTTCACAGATTTCATGACTGTCATAAAAATTTTGATATAATTGACAATCCTGCAACTAAAAAAGAATTACAGCGAGGATTCAGAATATAACGTTATTATACAAAAGTCAATCATTTTCTTTATACCAGCGATCAAAAGTGGTGTTTGAAATAAAAAAATACAAGAACATTTATATTACATTATCATCCCCCCAAATGAAATATGTATTTCTAAGTAAATCTAAGAAAATATATGTAAGATCTATATGAGAACTACAATACTCTGATTAACAAAATCAAAGAACTAAATAAATAGTTATTCCATGTTCATGGGTAGAAAGACTCAATATTGTCAAGGTGCCAGTTCTTCCCAACTTTATAGATTCAATGCATCCAGCTAAAATTGCAGCAAGTCATTTTTTGGATATTGACAAACTGATTATAAATTTTATATGGAATGACAAAAGACCAGAATAACCAACAAAACATTGAAGAAAAACAAAGTTGGAAGACTAACAGTAGTCAACTTCAAGACTTAGTATAAAGATACAATAATAAAGACAGTGTGGTATTGATGGAAGAATAGACAAATAGATCAATAGAAGAGAATAGAGATCCCAGAAATAGACCCATAAAAATATAGCCACCTGATGCTAGACAAAGGAAGAAAAGCAGTACATGGGGGGAAAGGTGTTGTTTTATTAATAAGTGATGCTGGAACAACAGAATGTCTATATGTAAAAAAAAAAAATGAATCTAGACTCAGACCATACACACTTCACAAAAATCAACTCACAGTTGATTATAGATCTAAATGTAAAATTCAAAAGTCTAAGAGTTTCAGAAATTAATATAAGAGCAAATCTAGGTGACATTTTGTTTGGCAATGACTTCTAACTATAACTCAAAATACACAATCCATGAAAGAAATAGTTTGCATACCGGACTTCATTAAAGTTAAACACTTTGCTTGGTGAGAAGTACTGTCAAGAGAAATAGAGTATATGCCACAGAATGGAGGAAAATACTTACAAAAGATGTGTCTGATAAAGGGCTAGTATGCAAAATATACAAAGAATACTTAAAATTCAACAAATAGCCCTAACTGGTTTGGCTCAGTGGATAGAGCACCAGCCTGCGGACTGAAAGGTCCCAGGTTCGATTCCAGTCAAGGGCATGTACCTTGGTTGCGGTCACAAAAAACCACACCTGATTTAAAAGTAGGTTAAAATATGAAAAGAGAGCTCAGTAAAGAAGATATATAGGTGGGAAAAGGGCTTGTGAAAAAATGCTTACCATATCGTGTCATAGAGAAATAAATACTAAAACAACAAGGTAGTACTAGTACAAACTCATTAAATAGCAAAAACTTAAGACATTAATAACACCAAATGCTGGTGAGGATTTGGAGAAATAGGAACTCATTCATTGCCAATATGAATGTAAAATGATACAGCCACTTTGAAAGACAGTTTGACAGTTTCCTATTAATTTAAAATATTGTTATCATATGATCAAGCAATCATGTGTCTTTATATTAACCCAAATGAAGTTGTAAACATGTCCAAAAAATTTCATGTGTTTACTGCAGCTTTATTCATAATTGTCAAAACTTGGAAGCAATCAAAATGTCCTTCATTATCTAAATAAATAAACTGTGGTTCATTCAGGCAATGGAATATTATTCAGCAATAAAAATAAATCACCTATCAAACTGTGAAAAGCCATGGAGGAAACTTAAATGCATATTACTGAGTAACAAAATTGGTTTTCCATCCCAACATTTCATATAAATGAAACCATAATATATATAGTCTTTTGGATCTAGCATCTTTCTGTTAGTAAAGTGTACTTAAGATTTATCCAATGTTATGAATGAATAACTATTTGCTTATTTTCTTGCTGAGGAATACTTAATTCCATGTATGTAAGACAATATACTCATTCATCTTTTGAAAGGCACCTGAGTTTTTTCAGGTTGGTACAATTTTTGAATGAAGTTTCTATATTCATGTCCAAGTTTCTATATGAATGCAAGTTACATTTCTTTTGAATAAATACCTAGGATTTAAATTGCTAGATAAATATTATGTGGTTATTTAATTTCATAAGAAACTGCCAAACTGCTTTCTAAAGTGGCTGTAACATTTTACATTTCTACTGTCTCCAACACTGAGTATTTTAGTTTTTGTTTTGAAGTTGATATATTTTAATAGGTATGTAGTGATATCTAATTATGTTTGGTTATATTTTCTCAAACATTGATCAACATTATTCTTCATTGGGGAATGTAATTATAAACAAAATGAGCTACCTTTATATTCATACCAAAATAGTTAAATATAAAAAAAAAGACTGGCAATTCTAAGCTTGATAAGCACACAAAATAACTAGAACTCTCATATGTTGTTTTGGTTGTGGGAAATGGTATAAGCACTTTGGAAGAAAATGACTTTGGCAGTCTCTACTGAAGCTAACGATATTGTTATCTGTGCTGCACCCCAGTAATCCCACCTCCAAAAGAAATGAGTGTATATGTGCATGTATCTTGTGAAATGCAAGTAAAGGAATTTATATATAATGTGCCAAATCTGGAAACAACATGTCCATCAAAAGTAGAATTAATAAACAAATTGTGGTTTATGTATTCAGCAGTACAAAGAGAACACACCTGCTGTATATAACTCTGTCAGTGAACTTCACAAGCATTAAATTGTTGGACACAAGCCACACAAAAACTATGTACAAATTAATACATAGTGTGTGATTACATAATATTTAAGAAGAAGCAAAGCAAATTTATGGAGGCAAGATATGAGGTCAGTGTTTGACTCTGTGGTGGGGCAATTGACTTAAAAAGGACCTAAGGGAACTCTATGGTGGCTAAACAACCCTAGAGAGACCTCATATAAATATGAAAAATATGCCTCTATAGTTACAAAGGAACATAGTGATAACAGCTAAGTCTTTTATTTTTTTTTAATTAAATCTTTATTGTTCAGATTATTACATTTGTTCCTCTTTTTTCCCCCCCATAACTCCCCTCCTCCCAGTTCCCGCCCCACCCTCCACCCTCACTCCCCACCCACTGTCCTCATCCATAGGTGCACAATTTTTGTCCAGTCTCTTCCTGCATCTCCCACCCCCTTTTCCCCCACCCCAAGAATAGTCAGTCCATTCCCTTTCTATGTCCCTGATTCTATTATAATCACCAGTTCATTCTGTTCATCAGATTATTTATTCACTTGATTCTTAGATTCACTTGTTGATAGATGCATATTTGTTGTTCATAATTTGTATCTTTACCTTTTTCTTCCTCTTCCACTTCTTAAAGGATACCTTTCAGCATTTCATATAATCCTGGTTTGGTGGTGATGAACTCCTTTAACTTTTCCTTATCTGTGAAGCTCTTTATCTGACCTTCAATTCTGAATGATAGCTTTGCTGGATAAAGTAATCTTGGTTATAGGTTCTTGGTATTCATCACTTTGAATATTCCTTGCCACTCCCTTCTGGCCTGCAAAGTTTCTGTTGAGAAATCAGCTGACAGTCGTATGGGTATTCCCTTGTAGGTAACTGAGTTTCTTTCTCTTGCTGTTTTTAAGATTCTCTCTTTGTCTTTTGCTCTTGGCATTTTAATTATGATGTGTCTTGGTGTGGTCCTCTTTGGATTCCTTTTGTTTGGGGTTCTCCGCGCTTCTTGGACCTGTAAGTCCATTTCTTTCACCAGGTGGGGGAAGTTTTCTGTCATTATTTCTTCAAATAGGTTTTCAATATCTTGCTCTCTCTCATCTTCTGGCACCCCTATAATTCTGATGTTGGTACGCTTGAAGCTGTCCCAGAGGCTCCTTACACTATCCTCGCATTTTTGGATTCTTTTTTCATTTTGCTTTTCCGGTTGGGTGTTTTTTGCTTCCTCGCATTTGAAATCATTGACTTGATTCTTGCGCTCCTCTGGTCTGCTGTCGGGAGTCTGTATAATATTCGTTATTTCATCCGTGTATGCTTAATTTCTAGTTGGTTCCCCAATATAATATCGAGGGTCTCATTAGTTTTCTTGTAGATCTCATTAAGCTTATCGGCAGCTTCTAAACAGTTCTTGAGAGACCTTAAAAGTGTGGTTCTGAACTCCATATCTTCCATTGACAATTTTGTCCTGTTTCTTTGTCTCTGCATTTTGTTATGCTTCCTTGGTGCAGCCCCTAGTGGTCTTTGTGCGCAGTCTTATAGTTAAACCTTGATTCTTGTAGCTAATACCAGGGAGGGTTTGACCTCCAGGCCAAGTGGCTATGAGAATCAGCTGTGTCTGCAGTGAGAGAACTTCTGTCCTCTAGGGAGGTGCTAATCTAGCCTTTGCCTGAGGCTATCCGGCAAATGCCTCTGTGCAGGGCTTGGGCGGGGCGAGTCGCACAGGATCAACAGGGTGGGCCGGAGAGAGCAGTTATGGCGGCTCTCAGTCCTGTCCCCAGGGGCTCTGCCTCTCTGAGTCCCAGCACCCGCTGCAAACCTCGGAGAGAAAGCTGCACTCGCTCTGACCGAAGCCAGACAGTCCAGCTTCTCCCGTTTGAGTCTGGGTCCCTAAAGACTCGCCTGTATCTGGAGCTCAGAGTCTGCGACTCCCACCCGATTGAAAACGCCAACCATGCCCTCTGCCGCCAGCCCGCTCCGCACACTCCGCACCTCAGAATTTGACTTCAGCACTGCGCCTCCTCTGAGTGTCTGTATGCGTTTCTCTTTCCTCCTAGTTGTAGGATTTCCACTCAGCCAGCGTTCCTATGGTTCTGGGTGATGTCCGTTCCGTTTTTTAGTTTCACTTTTGAAGTAGTTGTTCAAGGCAGGAAACTCCGGCGTTAACCTTTGCTGCCATCTTGGTTTCGTCTTTTCTTTTAAATTTATTTAACAACATGATTAAAAGCTGAAGAAACTAGGAATGATAAGGACTAAGGGCACAAGATTAAAGAAAGAAGCAGGTAATTTGAAAGTTTCTTAGTTTTGTCATACTTGGTATATGTCACAATTTTAAGATAATTGTTTGTTGAAAAAGCTTAAATTTAACTGTTAACTAAAAAATTATCTTTTTCTAGATAAAAGCATTAAAGTCATGCCTGTGAATTTAGATCTGTTGAACAGTGAAGATTAGCATCAAGTTCTGGATACATGATGGTATCTAGTCAGTAACTAGGGAAAAGAGTAGTTTTAGGGACTATTTTGGTGTATTACACAATAACATGCTTAAAATATTTTGAAATATTTTTATAACTTTATTTTTTGATAGTACACACATTGTGGTTATTTGCATAAAATGATGTTACAATTACTTGATGTTGAAGAGCACCTGTATAAGCAATGGCACATTGTATATACAAAGTACCAGTAAATACTTAACTTCTGAGTGGAAATTAATGAAAGATGGAAGGACGCATTTTGCAAATTATAGCTCATTGTTGAAAGTTAAACTAGGGCCCTAACTGGATTGGCTCAGTGGATAAAGCATCGGCCTGTGGACTGAAGGGTCCCGGGTTCGATTCCGGTCAAGGACATGTACCTTGGTTGAGGGCACATCCCCAGTAAGGGGTGTGCAGGAGGCAGCTGATCGATGTTTCTAACTCTCTATCCCTCTCCCTTCCTCTCTGTAAAAAAATCAATAAAATATGTTTTTTAAAAAATGTAGTTCGAGTATTCAAGTTACCAATTAATTAAGTTCCTTAAAGAGCCATGTAGTTTTTTCTCAAGTGACTTCCTCCTGAAGTTAACAAATTTTGACAATCTTGTATACTTATATATAAATATAAAAAAAGAAAGTTAAACTAGTTGTGATCTTGTGGGAAGTAACTAGTTTATTATGCCACGGAAACTTTTGAACCATCATCACCAATGGTTTTAATGATGGTTATTGAAATGATACACTTCAACTAGAAAAAAAAAGTTACTTGCAGGGCTTGTTTTGTACATAACCAATTTTTTATTGAAGTTTTTTGTTGCTGTGGTTACCAGCTAAACTAACTGTGAAAGGTACAAGCATTATGCTTTGTATTTAGCAAAGATCTGTAATTTTGTGCTTACTGCAAGGCATATAGCTCTGCCAGTTGAGGGGTCTACAATTTATCACACTGGCAGAGTGACAAGCTTCATTGTTTTAAAAAAATTTTGTCATAGATATTCAATTCTAAACAGTTAATATGGAAGAGGGTTCTGAGCAGGCAACTTCAACTTGAACAAAACTCAAGAAAAAGAACTAAACAATTGGAGACAAACAATCTACTAGATGCAGAGTTCAAAACACTGGTTATAACAATGAACTCATCAAGAACCTCAAAAGCATAAAAAGGGACTTGTCAGAAATTAAGGATACCGAAACTGAAATTAAGAATAATTTCCAGGGAATCAAAAGTAGAATAGATGAAATGGAGAATCAAAGCAGTGATTTGGAATATAAGGAAGCAAAAAACACCAAATCAGAACAGAAAAAAGAAAAGAAAAAAAATGAGGCTAACGTAAGAAGCCTCTGGAACAACTTCAAACATACCAACATTTGCATCATGGAGTTGCTAACAATATTACTATCTATGCTGGAGTTATTGCAAGGAGACGAGAGAGAACAAGAATTTGCAACTCTATTTGAAAAAAAAATAATGACAGAAAACTTCCTTATTTTGATGAAGGAAATAGATATACATGTCCAGGAAGCACAGAGAGTCCCAAACAAGATGAACCCGAAGAAGCCCACGCCAAGACACCATAATAAAAATGATAAAAGTTAAAGACAAAGAGAATCTTAAAAGCAGCAAGAGAAAAGCAGTTAGTTACCTACAAGGGAGCTTCCATAAAACTATGTCAGCTGATTTCTCAACAGAAACTTTGCAGGCCAGAAGGAATTGGCAAGAAATATTCAGTGATGAAAAGCAAGGACCTACAATCAAGATTACTCTACCCAGTATAGCCATAATTTAGATTCAAAGGACAGATAAAGAGCCTCCCAGAAAAGAAAAAACTAAATGAGTTCATTACCACCAAACCAATATTATATGAAATGTTGGAGAGTCTTTTTTAAGAGGAAGAAAAAAAAGATAAAAAATATGAACAACACATTGGTAATAAATACATATCTATCAACAACTGAATATAAAACAATAAAATAAATAAATAAGCAGAACAGAAACAGACTCATAGATACCGAGAACATTTTTACTGTTGCCAGATGGGACAGGTGTTGGGAAGCTGGGTGTAAAAGGTGAAGGGATAAGAAGAACAAATTGGTTGTTACAGAATAGTCATGAGGATGTAAAGTACAGGATAGGGAATATAATCAATAATATTCTAATAACTATGTATGGTTTCAGAAGGCATGAGATTTATTAGGAAGATCTTGATAATGAGGAAGGGCACCTAATAAGAATAGAGCCATATTTTTAAATAATTATTAACCTTACTAACTATAGATAAGAGCTATTCTTACAAACCCTGGGAAACTGGAGGATGAAACAAGGCTATAAAAAGATAAGATGCCTCTATGGGTCTATTACTCAGAAAAGAAATACATTTTGAGAACAGACCAAGGACATAACATGCTTTGATTTGGTTGCTGTGCCTGGACCCCTCCGGGAGTTTGCCTCAGGAACTGACCATTCTCTGGTCCCAGGAACCGGCTGAGCTGTTTCTAACATCATAGATTAGCCAGCCACCTTGTTATCGGACTTTGAGCTCCTGAAGGCTGGAGAGCAGACCAGGCCCTCCTCTTTCCATGTTACACTTGCAGCTCACAGCTGCATGTAGCTATCTTCTCCCTCATGAGTATATAATCCGCCAACTGGCAAGGGGTGTCAGAGCAGAATTTCCAGGGTGACTGACTGCTCTACCCATACCACTGGCAATATTGGAATAAACGCTCATATATGATTCAACACTGTCTCTGCTTAATTCGGCTCAAGTAGTGACAGGCACCCTCAGACCCATTGTGTTCAGTTTCAATTTCTTAATAACTTACTAAGGATGTACACCTGAAAGTAATATAAAAATTCTACTCTAACAATAAACGTTATCTTTCCCAGAAAAAAACACACACAGAACAACAACACAAAAACAAGTGCCAATTGTTTAGCTAGTATCTATAGAGCAGTAAGACCAACGTCTCACTAGCACACTTTTTTTTTTTTTTTTTTTTTTTTTTTTTACAAACTGATCTGAATCACATGGGGTGGTGAAAGGACTCATAATGTGTTAGAAGTGTGTAGCACCTTTCTCACATTATAGTATTTAAATTCTTTGGAAATAATTTAAGAAACCTTGACTATATAAAGGTTTAACCAAGAATATCATTACAGTTATTCAATAATCATTTTCTCATTGCTTCAAGCTCCCAGGAGATTTATTTATTTAGAGCCCACAGAGTGAAAAGATGCTAGAATATACAAATGAATCAACATGGCTCTTGCTTTCAAGTAGCTAAAAATTATGACTGAGGTTGTGAGAACATTTTAAATCATTATATTTCAAAAATTAAAAATAAAACTACCATGTAACACAACAATTCTATTCTGGCTATTTATTTGAAGAAAATAAAAGCATGAATTCAAAAATATATATGCAGCATTATTTACAATATCCAATATATGAAAGCAATCTAGGTATCCATTGATAGATGGATGGATAAAGAAGAAGTGGTATCTATATACAATGAAATATCATTCAGCCAAAATAAATAAATATTTCCATTTGCAACAACATGGATGGACCTAGAGGATATTAGGCTAAGTGAAATAAGTTAGACAAAGACAGATATCATATTATTTCATTTATATGTGTAATCTGAAAAAATAAACAATACAAAAAATAACAAATTAATGAAACAAAACAGCAGCAGACTCATAGATACAGAGAACAAACTGATGGTTGCCAGAGGGGAGAGGATGGGGCTGGGTGAAATGGATAAACTGTAAAAAGAGGTACCATTCGCAACAGCATGGATGGAGCTGGAGAGCATTATGCTAAGCAAAATAAGTCAGTCAGAGAAAGATAAATATCACATGGTCTCACTCATTTGTGGATTATAATGAACAACATAAACTGATGAACAAAAACAGATCCAGAGACATGGAAGCATCGATCAGATGTTCAAACCTCAGAGGGAAGGTAAGGAAGGGTGGAGGTAAGGGGGAGAGATCAACCAAGAGACTTGTATGCATGAATATAAGCATAACCAATGGACACAGACACCTGGGGGGTGAGGGCATGAATGGAAGTGTGGTGGGGGGGGAGGAATGGGGGGATAAGGACACATATGTAATATGTTAATCAATAAAGAAAAAAAAGGTACAAACTTCCAGTGATGAGCTAAATAAGTCACAGGATGTAATGTAAGGCATAGGAAAAAATAGTCAATATTATTGTAACAACTTTGTATGGTGACAGGTGTTTACTAGACTTATTGTGGTGATCACATTGTAAGGAATATACATTTTGACTCACTAATGTTGTATACCTGAAACTAATATAATATTGTATGTCAACTATACTTGAAAAAGTGGAGCAATAGAAATTTGGCAATTTTATATTTTACATTTTGATTAAATCTTTGCCTCATTAAAGTCATTCTTTCCTCTTTCACTTTGCTTAAATAAATTGTTCTTTTGCCATTTCGTGGAAAAGAAAAAGTTGCCAACACTCTCCCAGCTTTCTGGTAAAGCACAAACAGGTAGAAGGCCATGAAACCTGGAATGTATGCAATATCAAAAAGAGGGCTGGAATTAATGCTATACCCCAGGAGCTGTACAAGTTTTACTCTAATTCTAAGATGAATATTTTGAGTTGATATGTCAATGAAAGCAGAACTTTGAATTATCTGCATATAATTTGCAATCTTATTCAAAATATTTTCAGAATTGAATAATTTTCTTACATAATATTTAATACATTTAGCATATTTTCTCTCTGTAAATTTTAAGAGCAGAGCAAAATAATTTTGCATCAAATCCATGAAAGAAGAATAAATTCAGTCTCATAAATATAAGATCATTCTTACTTTAAAAGTTTATCCTATTTCAGGCAAAATTATTTTTATGAAACCAAAATTATTTATTATAATGACTCTTGCTTTGCATCTGTGCATGTTTACTGCCTGAACAAATACAATCCCCTATTGACTGATTTCTTTATGAATCCCTTTTCTCTCCTTTCAAACTGCTGTCAGAATAGTACTTCCCTACATAAAATTCTCCTTTTGCTCATCAGTGAATCCAGAATGAAATCTTTAATCTTTCTCTGGTCATAATTGTTCCAACCTGTCCTTCCAGCACTAGATTATCATTCCTCTTCCTCACATGTGCTCTTGCTGCACAAACTCCTTGCTTTCCTTGACATTTAACATACTGTTTCACGCTAACTTAGTCTCTGTACACGTTTGTATCCCTGAATGGATTCTCTCAGTTTCCAGTATCAGCCTTAACTTATTAACATCCTCTTTTTTATTCTTTTTTCAACTCACCCAGGGAAAATTAGTAAATAGTCTTCTTTGCTTCCAAAGGCAATGTGAATTTCTCAATTACAACACTTATCACATAGTATTAAATTGTTTGCCATTTTATGTCCTTCCGATGTTGTGAATTCTCTGTGGGTAGGAACCATGTCTTCTGTACAAATTTCCGTCATCATACCCTGAGTGTAATTCTTGGCACATAGTAAAGGCTCCATAAATTTATATTGATTGAATGAATACGTTGTATTATATTTGTATTTTTGGAAATATTTTAATTGATTTTTCAGAGCGAGAGAAGGAGGGGAGAGAGAGAGAGAGAGAGAGAGAGAGAGAGAGAGAGAGAGAGAGAGAAACATGAGTCAGTTGCCTCTTCTGTGCACCCCGACTGGGAATAATTTTCTTACCTGGGTATGTGCCCTGACCGGAATGGAACCAGTGACCTTTCAGTGCAGAGAATGATGCTCAACCAACTGAGCCACACCAGCCAGGGCAGTGCTATATTTCTTTATGGGTTCATTCATTTCACAAGTATTTATTAAATCCTGATTATGTGCCATGTACTCTGCTTAGATACTGATGATAAGGTGATGAGTAAGATAGACATGGTTTTTATCCATATGGGTAAGACAATTAAACAAGTGATAAGAATAGAATGCTATCCTCAGAGTCAAAATATATTTTAACTTTCTCTATGTCTATCTCTTCTTTGATGGTGCCATTGTCAGAGGTTCTAGATTTTTTTATTGTATGCATGGGCAGCCAGGTAGTTTCATAACTATAGACTAAAGATCAACCGAAAGTATAGGATCATTTTATCAAATAAAATATTGTAGTCTATAATACAAATTGTACCATTTCATAATTCAAATGCAGTCAAGAATAAAATTATGTATTGCTTTGATTATTTAAAAGTTTGGTTTCAGATATTTAATAAAATGAAGTCCTTTGCCTACAATTACATTTTTAAAAGACATTTTGAGTAATAAATTATAACATAATTAGCATGCTCTATTCAGGTGGCATTTATAGATGTTTCCTTTCTATTCCTGTGTATTTCACCCACTGTCTTCTATTTTTCTTTGACTTCTTATTTTATTTTTTGAAGTAATATATACAAGTGGTTAAAATATCAAATAATATACAAGGAAATTTAATAATTACAACTGTTCCATTCCCCACTACTCCCTGTTCCCAGTTCCACTTCCTAGAGGTGATCATTTTTATTATTATTTTTTCAATCAAATTTATCATGGCATAAAATTTTGTCTTTTTAAAAGAATTTTTCTGAGGTCAATACTTATGTTTGCTCTTTGTTCTTTGCTTTTCATGCTGTTGATTTTATTCACACTTCTGGGTTTTTGTTTACATTTGAGAATAGGCAGTTTATTTGATTTTTCTAGGTAGCTCTGTTTCTATATAGATAATTTTCCCATTAGGTTTCCCTGTGTTTAAGAAGTCTGACTTGGAATTCTATGTATGTGGGCCAGGCTTATCCACTAACAGGTTTCACTTTAAGGTAGGTAGGGTACCAACCTTCAGGCTAATATTCTCCCAAATGCCAGAATGGGAATAACTTTGCTAACAAGCACATATATGCGCCCTAAGAGTAAATTCTCCACAAGTCGTTGGCTTAAATTTTTTTAAGAGGAATCCTTTTGTTTTCTCCTAAGGTTAAATATGCTCAGCTGCATGGATTCTGAGTATATATAAAGGAGAACTTACTACAGACAGACTAGTAATTAACCCCTAGAGTGAGGGTGGGGGATTCTCTTTCCCATACTTACCTACACTGAATCTAGAGTTTCTCCTCTGTAGTCTTTCTTGTGTATTCAGACACTTAGACAGGTAATCACTCCTTACTAGTTTTGTTTCCGATCAAAAGGCTTTTTACCTTTTAAAATTCTACCATGGCCACTTTCCCATCTCTTCACTGTTGTAGCATTTTTCTTTTACCATCATTGTTGGGAGTTGGCAGAGAAATAGTAGGCAAAAATGTATGCTTAATCCACTATCTAGAATGTAAAACTCATTTACTTCTTTTAGATGTTACTAGAAAGTTCAGAAAAAATTATGAAAATTCACTCTGATTAATATAAAATTACACATAAGATAAGTACCTTCTATCTATCTACATATATAAAAGCCTAAGCAACCATTACAACCAGTCCAGCAGTCACTATGAAGCACACTGACCACCAAGGGGCAGGTGCTTAATGCAGGAGCTCATGGCTGGTGAGCTCAGCTGTGGGGGCGGGAGCCTCTCCCAACTCTGCTGCAGCGCTACTGAGTGACAGTGACTGATGCAGTGGGCCAGGATGAGCGCAAACGGCGCTGCACAGGTTTGGGTTCCTCCCTGGCCACCAGCAGGGATCGGGCCTAAACCAACAGTCAGACATCCTCCAAGGGGTCCCAGATTGTGAGAGGGCACAGGCCAGGCTGAGGAGACCCCCCACCCACCCTCATGCACAAGTCCATGCACCAGGCCTCTAGTATTTATATAAAAACCCTGGGTGTAAAGTCACGACCGAGGCTTGACCAACCAGAAGGAAGTCAGCCCAGCAGTGGGTGTCTTGGCAACTGCTGTGCCCTCCCCGAGCCATTTCCTGGAGCTGTTTCTGGCGAGGGCGAGGTTTGAGGCAGGAACCTGCCCTTGGAGCATGGACCCACTGAGTCCTGGGTCACTTTGCCAAGGACTGCGCCCTCCCTGAGCTGTTTTCTGGGAGGGTGAGGTTTGAGGCAGGAACGGGCCCTCAGAGCGTGGAGGCATATCTTTATAAAGTTTTAATACATTATATTAGAGGTTGTGGTAGTACTGTTTTACCCACAGTGTCTACAGGAATTGCTGCAAATTTACTCGGTGGAAGCACCTTTCATTCCCAATATAAATTTCACTAAATGAAACTTCAATTTCTAGACTCGATATAAACAGTGAAGTTGCTAAAATATTAAAAAGGCCCAACTTCTCATTATTGATAAATGCACCATGGAATCCAGTCATGGTATAAACGCCATAGACAAATTACTAAGAGAAATTTGAATGTTGTATCTGGTGGGAAAGTTCTCCTTCTTGGAGGGGATTTTCGACAATGTCTCAGCATTGTACCACATGCTATGTGATCGGCCATAGTACAAACGAGTTGAAAGTACTGCAATGTTTGGGGATGTTTCAGAAAGTTGTCTCTTACAACAAATACGAGATCAGAGGATACTGCTTATATTGAATGGTTAGTAAAACTTGGAGATGGCAAACTTGATAGCAGTTTTCATTTAGGAATGGATATTATTGAAATCCCCTGTGAAATGATTTGTAATGGATCTATTATTGAAGCTACCTTTGGAAATACTGCATCTATAAATAATATTAAAAATATACCTAAATGTGCAATTCTTTGTCCAAAAAATGAGTGCATTTAAAAAGTAAGCCCTCCAAGCTGGGACTTGCACATGGCAATGAGAGGACTGTGCCTGCTCATCAGTCCAAGGCTGGAACCTGTACAAAACACTGTAGCGGCTCCCCACAATAAAGTTTTAATTCTGTTTCTTTGTTACTAATGTTGTGGCCCCACCCCATAACAAAGAAACAATTTCCGGAGGATTAGGCCCAGGAATCGGGATTTTAAAAAGATTCCCAGGTGATTCTAATGTGCAGCCAAGGTTGAGAACCACTGCTATAGATAATATTAAACTTATATCTAAACATGCAATTCTTTGCCCAAAAAATGAGCATGTTCAAAAATCAAATGAAGAAAATTTGGATATACTCGATGGAGATTTTCACACATATTTGAGTGATGATTCCATTGACTCCACAGATGATGCTGAAAAGGAAAATTTTCCCATCGAATTTCTTAATAGTATTACTCCTTCAGGAATGCCGTGTCATAAATTAAAATTGAAAGTGGGTGCAATCATCATGCTATTGAGATATCTCAATAGTAAATGGGGTCTTTGTAATGGTACCAGATTTATTATCAAAAGATTACGACCTAACATTATCGAAGCTGAAGTATTAACAGGATCTGCAGAGGGAGAGGTTGTTCTGATTCTAAGAATTGATTTGTCCCCATCTGACACTGGCCTCCCATTTAAATTGTTTCAACAATAGTTTCCTGTGATGCCAGCATTTGTGATGACTATTAATAAATCACAAGGACAAACTTTAGAGTAGGCATAATCCTACCTGAACCCGTTTTCACACGTGGTCAGTAATATGTTGCTTTCTCTCAAGTTCGAAGAGCATGTGATGTTACAGTTAAAGTTCTAAATACTTCAGCACAAGGGAAATTAGTCAAGCACTCTGAAAGTGTTTTCACTCATAATGTGGTATACAGGGAGATATTAGAATAAGTTTAATCACTTTATTAGTCATTGTTTGCCTCACTGTTGTTTTTATATCATGTTTTTGTTGTTTTCATGTCATGTTTTTGTCATTTTTATATAAAAAGTATATATATATATATATATATATATATATATATATATATATATATATACACATATATATACATCCTCTGTTGTTGTTATATCCTTTTGTTACTGTTTATTTATTAATAAATTTATATATTATTTTCATATACACTTTACTAATTTCCTTTCACCTCTCACACTTTGGCCCTTGAATGTGGCTCTTCCTAAGCCTTAGGAGTACCCTAATTAAGTTAATAACAATGTACCTACCTGTATAGTTTAAGTTTAAAAAATTTGGCTCTCAAAAGAAATTTCAATCATTGTACTGTTGATATTTGGCTCTGTTTACTAATGAGTTTGCCAACCACTGCTTTAGAAAGGTATGCCTCCACCCTCCCAGGGTGGGTTCCTGCCTCAAACGCTGCCCTTACAGGAAACAGCTCTGGGAAACAGCTTGGGGGAGGGCACTGCCCTTGCCAAGACAACCCTTGCAGGACTGACTTCCTTCCGCTTGGTCACCACAGTTGTGGTCGTGATGAACACCACCCATGGTTTTTATATAAATAGATTGTGCTACTTTCCATACGAACAACTGTAAGCCCACTTTTGCCCCACCCTATATATATCTGATCGGTTTTCTTTTTCTCTGGAGAACTCTGACTAATACAAGAGATCCTACTAAAAAGGCAGATGGCTAAACCCCATGAATAAAACTGACCTGTGAAATATGAGTTTGTGGAGTGGATGAAAGCTTTCAAGAACAGGTATATCATCCTAAAATTGTACACACAGAAATGCCTGGTGTGAGAGATGTGAAGAACAATGAAAAATAACTTTTCTGTCATGATTAAGATAGCACAAAATATAAGCTCATGGGAATAGGCATAAATATTAGAATTCAGATAGCGCAGAGAGACCTAGAAGGAAAAGTGAGTGAAAGAAAATAACTCAAAATGTCTAAGGGTTGTAGTGAGATAACTTGACTTCCCATAAGATGTGGTCAAGCCCTGTAGCCACAACTTCATTTGCTTTATCTTCTCCTAAATGTAGTTTTAAACTCTTTTAAATACTTGTGTTTTTCAGTCCTCAGTTCTTTTTTTAAATTATATTTTTCTTTTTTTATATATTTTATTGATTTTTTACAGAGAGGAAGGGAGAGGGATAGAGAGCTAGAAACATCAATGAGAGAGAAACATCAATCAGCTGCCTCCTGCACACCCCCTACTGGGGACGTGTCTGAAACCGAGGTACATGCCCTTTACCGGAATTGAACCTGGGACTCTTCAGTCCACAGGCCGAAGCTCTATCCACTGAGCCACACCAGTTAGAGCAAATTATATTTTTAAATTACAGTGTACATTCAATATTATTTTGTGTTAGTTTTATGTGTACAGGATAGTGTTTAGATAATGATTTACTTTACAAATTGGTCCCCTCGGCATTTCCAGTACCCACCTGGCACCCTACATCATTATTATGATATTATTGACTATGTTCTCTATGCTTTAATTTACATCTCTGTGACTATTCTGTAACTACCAATTTTTACTTCTTAATCCCTTCACCTTTTTCACCCAGTGCTCCCAAACCCCCTTACATTTATTTGCTGCATATTTTAGCCCAGTTACTTAAAGAAAAGGTTCAGATTGTACATTATTTCAGGATCCTATAGAATCTAATTAGAGGATTAGCAGAAAAATACTTATAATAACAAGTAGAAAAAGAAAGGTTGCACAGTAAACCATATACATTACCATAGGGATTTAAAGCACATAAATATTTCATCTTTTTTGGAAGCACAGAAAAGTTGCCACAAAATACTTTGCATTTCATAGTGGTTTGAAATAAGGTTGCATAGATTTTGATTATTGTGAATTAGAAAATAGCAAATTTCTGGCGATGGAAAAACAGAAAGGAAGGCACAGTGGCAAGATTGTGAAAGGCAAAGGGGGCAGGTGGTCAAAAACCAAATAATCATTCTACTTAGAAGAAATATGTTATGTTTATTGTATCTCTTCAGAGGCCAGACAAAGAGTGTAAATGTGAGAAAAAGCTGGCCAAGGGGAAGATAATAGGAACTGATTGCATCTACCCTGAAATAAAGGCTAGGACATGCTGCACTGGAAATCATTCAAATTCACCAAGTTGTGAAACACTGTAGAAGCCAACAGAACACATCTTCCAGCTGGAATTAACCCAGGGATTTTTTAATGTTGGAACAAATAATAACAACTGAACATATGGTTGGAGAGGTAATTTTTGGCCATGTTGACTGCAGATTAAGGCCTGTGATGCTAATTTATTAGGTGGAAAAGTGTCACTGAGAGTTATTGAGCAAAAGAATAAAATAATCAGCACCGCATCAGGAAAGCGTATAGAACAAAATGAAATGGGCCGAAATGGACTAATTAGGAGTCTAGAAGACTAATATGTGATCCGGATAAGAAATAGTGAGGTCCTGAACTAGAGCAGATGGTGTCAATAGGATCTGAAGGAGGATGTGGATGTGAGAGGCATTGTAAAGCTAGGATTTTTCACCTGCAGACCTCCATGTCTATAATTTGTGGAACTGGTCAAACAGTTATAGGTATATCCATAAGCAGAATATTATGAAGCCATTAAAATGTATCATTACTACCTGGCCGGCATGGCTCAGTGGTTGAGCGTTGACCTATGAACCACGGGGTCATGGTTCTATTCCCGTCAGAGCATATGCCGGGTTGCAGCCTCGATCCCTAGAAGGGAGCTTGCAGAAGGCAGCTGATCAATGATTCTCTCTCATCATTGATGTTTCTCGTTCTCTCTCTCCCTCTCCCTTCTTCTGTGAAATTAATAAAAATATAATTTAAAAATAAATTAAATTATTTATACTATTGTTGATATGGGTATGAATGTGTGCATATGTATAGACAATTACTGATATATTCCTTAAAGAATGCCAAGCAGAATTACCCTTCCCATCAGAATTGCTTGAATTTTTCTACAGTAGCATATATTATCTTTGTAACAAAAAAACAGCAAGTCATTATATTTTTTAGAGGAAGAACAGATGTAATTATAATACAGCATGAAAAGTGCTACACTGGGTGTAAGTATATATTAATGCTGTATTGTTGGGTGGAAGAGAAGCAAGTCAACATGGAAACTTTCTACCTGAGTTGGTCCTAGAAGACTGAATAAGAAAATATGAAGCAGAAAGATTGAGGAAAATTCTTGACAAAAAGAAGGTTAAAGGGGACACAGCATTCCCCAGGAACCTGAAGTAATTAAAAATGTCTTGAATTTTGGATGTGATTGGAGGAGGGGGATGAAGGACAGTGAAGGCTACTATTACATAGTAACTATGTGTGAGGCACTCTGTTAAGTACTGCACTCTGAAAAACCATACTAAAATAATGCTGTCCTGCCCTTCCAGGCTCAGTGGTTGAGTATCAATCTGTGAGCCAGGAGGTCTAGGTTCGATTTCCAGTCAAAGGCACATGCCCGAGTTGCAGGCTCGATCCCCAGTGTGGGGCATGCAGGAGGCAGCCGATCAATGATCTCTCATTATTGATATTTCTATCACTCTCTCCCTCTCCCTTTCTCTCTGAAATCAATAAAAAATATATTTTTTAAAAATAATGCTGTCCTTTAAAAGCATATATATCTCAAGCTAAGTATCTAAGTTTGTTTATTCACTTTATACAAAGAATCATTTAAGAATTTTCAGTTAAATCCTTTAAAGACTGTACTATCTCCTTTAGAACATCTCAAGTAGAATATATCTTATAAAATCTTGATTTGTACTGGAACAAAAATGTAGTCTAAATCAAGGTCCATTTATGATGGAATTAATTTTCAAGGTACTCAGAAGGATACTTTTAGCATTTTATATGGTAAGAAAAATCTTAGTTCTATTTTCCAGAGCTATCATTTTTCTTCACATTAAGAACATGTCTAGTAGCATTGGACATAAAAAATGTAAGACGTTAGGGTATTATCAAACTGACTATTATGGAAGAAACTAGAGGCCTGGTGCATGAATTCATGCACCAGTGGGGTCCCTTCATCTGGCCTGCGGGATTGGGCCAAAACCGGCTCTCTGATATCCCCTGATGGTCCTGGATTGTGACAGAGTGCAGTCCAGGTCAAGGGACCCCACTGGTGCACCATCGGGGCTGGGGAGGGACGCAGGAGGTTGTTCAGCTGAGGAGGGACCACGGGAGGGCTCCAGGGCATGTCTGGCCCATCTAGCTCAGTCCTGATCAGCTGGACCCCCGCAGCAAGCGAACCTACCAGTTGGAGTGTCTGCTCCCTGGTGGTCAGTACACATGACAGCGAGCAGTTGAGTGGCATTAGAATATCATTAGTGTATTACACTTTTATTGGTTGAACGGCCGACCAGTTGACCAGACACTTAACATATTAGGCTTTTATTATATAAGATGTTAGAAACTGCTAAATCTTAGTGATAAGTAGACCAAGTGATGCTAACTTGAAGAATTTTCTCATACCACATGCCAAAATCCAGAAACTAATTAACTTGTAATCCAAAATTTAGCTAATGAGAGACAAAGGGAAAGAAATAACGAGACAATGAGTATCACAGGGGTTGGTAAGCTTAGAACCATTCAATAAAGAAAACATGGATTATTTATGTTGCCAGTGTTATGATACCAGTAATTATGCTGATTTTGTATGTGGACACATGAGAAAACAAAATGGAATAAACTTATTAAACCATAGTCAAACTTCTGTAAACACCAAGTATGAGCTTTTACAGTTTATAAAATGAACCTCTTTGTTTTTGCATGTATGCAAACATAGTCTATTCACTTCCTATCACTCATGACATGGCTTCTGTTATTACTATCTCAAACATAATATATGCATTGGAGTTTTTATTTGCACATGTATTTTAATATTGTGCTTATATACTGTAGGTATTTTATAATTATTTATTGATTTATCCCGAATGCTTGCTAGAAAGGATACATAGGTTTTAAACAATGAAAGCTTTCCTATTCCCCACTCCCTTCTATGCTCAGTGCTGAATTCTCCACAAGTTAAAATCAAAATAAAACTTGATTATAAATGCATCGCCATAAACATGGAATTGCCCATCTCAACATCTTTATATACTTTAAACCCAGAAAGCATGTACATCCTGTAACACAGGGGTAGGGAACTTTTTTTCTGCCAAGGGTCATTTGGATATTTATACCATCATTCACAGACCATGCAAAATTATCAACTTAAAAATTAGTCTGCTATATTTGATCAAACTTTTAATTAACTCACCCCTAATGCCTTGGCAGGGCCAGACCAAATGATTTCATGGGCCTGTTATGGCCCACAGGCCAGACATATCCCACCCCTGCCCACACTTCAACCTCTATTTCATTTTTATTGTAATTATTATTTTAAACTTTTAAACCATATTTTAATTATTCTGCCTTTATCCGAGTTGAATTTAAATAATTTTACTTTGTCTCTTTCTTTCCTGCTATTCTGTAAGTTTCAGGTGGGAGCAAACCTATCTATTTTTGTCCAATACATAGAAAGTACTTGGTAAATGAATGTATTAATATATTATCATTATCTACCTTAACAACTTCCTAGTACCAATCATTGTGCTAAACATTGCTAGACTAAAACTTAGAAAATATAATACTGGATTAGTGTAATTTATACACATGATAAAATGAAGTAAAATATTAGAAAAGTTTCTGATTTGTAATAGTGAATCACTTTTTAAACTATATTTCTTGATCACAAATATGTGACTATCAAGGTTCATTCATATGTCTTAAGGGTTATTTTAAAATTTACCCAAACCAGCTTTACAAAGAAAAATAAATTAGAAAAGATAGTGTGCAACTCTGTGCTTTAAGTGAACACTATATTTTCCTTAGTTCTCCAAAGGTTTTATAATGCCTTCCCTGGCTCATGGAAAATATATAATCTTGACAGTAAACTGTGCAATATTCGGCACTTTTTTGAAAAAAAACAAAGTGTTATGAAATCAAGCACATAGGGTGCCATAACTCCAGCAGCTGTGGAACTTCATGAATGAGCTCATTTCTTATTTATATGCCAACAACTGCTTGAAGAGTAAACAGGCAAGAACGTGTGATTACATAGATAAAATTGAATAACATGTTTCTCTAACTTTATTTTCTTAAATTGATTTTCATTTGGGCTCCCCAGTCAAAATTATTACAGTATTCTTTATGTTTGCACTTGACTACAGAAGGAGGCACTAGGGAATTAATTTTATTCTAAGGATTATTTCCCAAGGCTATGGAATATTAGCAAAGAGATGCTAAGCTATTTTTTTTGAAAATGTTTGGACTCAGTGATTTCTCAGTCAACCTATTTCTTTCAGGTGATAGCTCTTAGAACAGTGGTTCTCAACCTTCCTAATGCCGCGACCCTTTAATACAGTTCCTCATGTTGTGGTGACCCCCAATTTCATTGTTACAAATTGAACATAATTAAAGCATAGTGATTAATCACAAAAACAATATGTAATTATATATGTGTTTTCTGATGGTCTTAGGCTACTCCTGTGAAAGGGTTGTTTGACCCCCAAAGGGGTCGCGACCCACAGGTTGAGAACAGCTGTCTTAGAAGGTTGTGGTTCTAAGCCATTAATAAAGAATTGGCTATTTTATAAAAGCTTTAAAAAATAAGCATGTAACAAAATACCTTAACTTCAATAAGATCTTGAATTAGCTGAATGAGTATAATAAGTAAGATATTATTTGTTGACATAATCTTGTTACAATCTCTAATTTCAAATTTATTTGGAACCACTATAGGTGAGAAAAACTAGCTTAAGTCCTTTCTAAAAAAAACCAAAATATGAACTTGGTACTTCACATGAATGGATATAGGCTGCCTCCGTTAGAGCAGCGTACATCTTTTCAACAGCTCACATTCAACTTGCAGCTGCTCATTATATAGCAGAAATATCAGATGGCACACAGGAAAGGTATAAAAACAGGCTTTCAGTGGAGAGAAAGGAAGTACAAAGATTTATAGAGATAATGGTGTAAGAAGGATGGCTGGCTGGTGGAGAGAACTAACAATTTGGATGCTAACGGATAGAAATAGCTCTGAAACATCTGTCATTTGCATTCTGTTATGTTTACTGGGTAAAACGGTGATTATGAACAGAAATTATTGGATGTGGAGGTCAAGCAATTCAATGGCCAGAGTTAAACATAAGAATACTGAAGTCTCCCAGAATGGAGTGGAAACTTCCAAGACTGAGAGATTAACTAAAGACTTCAATAGGTAATAATTTGGGACATACCGAGGATAATGTTTGGGTGGTACACAATATTTCGTAACTGATGGAGAATATAAACAATATATTTCACACTTTTGAATAATATTGAATTTGTAATGGAGCATGTTTTCTTAGACATCTTGCTACATATAGATTGTGTTTATTTAAAAATATATATAATTTTTGTTGATTTTAGAGAGAAAGGAAGAGGGAGAGAGAGATAAATGTCAATGATGAGAAAGTCATTGATCAGCTGCTTCCTGCACACCCTGGACTGGGGATCGAGCCCGCAACCGGGGCATGTGCCTTGATTGGGAATACAACCGTAACTTTCTGGTTCATAGGTTAACACTCAGCCACTGAGCCACTAATGCCAGAGCATAGAAAACCCATTTTAATGGCAGATAGTAAGAGCTCAACATAATCTTTCAAAAATACTATTGATTTCTTTTTTTGTATGTCATTTTTCTTGCCAGTCTAAAATTGCTTACTCCTAGGGACATTAAAGGGCCCTGGCAGAAAAAGCACAGCAGTATGAGAAATAGCAAGAAACAAAGAAAGTGACGACGATTCTTAAAAACCAGAGTCCTTTGATAGAACAAATTCAATGTAAGAGGCAAAATGATAACATCTTACCCACCTTTTATTTTTAACAAGTCCCTTGATAGATAATAGACACCTTTCTATACGTTAGTCCATGGGGATTTTTTTTTCTAAAATCTAATATTTTATTTTGTAACAAAAAGTAGTCCTGCTTTAGTCAAAGGGATATTACAAAATAACTATCCACTGACAATACTGCCCTTTAGAGAGCAAAACAAAAAGGAGAGAGAGAGAGAGAGAGAGAGAGAGAGAGAGAGAGAGAGAGAGAGAGAGAGAGAGGTGTGTTGTGTACACACACATGCATGTGTGCTAATGACTTGACAGGGAAAATAGATTTTAAAAAATTAAAAGTTTGGTTACAACAGAAATAATTAAGGGGGAAAAAAAACAATACTCAAAACCAAGTAGTAGAATTTTTAGGAGAATATACGTGGTAGAGAGACACTAAAAATACAAGTTAGAAAAGGGGAAGAAAAAAGAGAGGCTAAACATATGACCCCAGGTTTTGATTTAAAAGGTAGAGTTCTAGTTGAAGATATATGTGTTCCACTCTTCCCTCTTCTAACCCAAATGCCATATTTTGAAAGAAAACACACAGATGTGAAGTTCCAACTTGTTAGTGAGGGCAAGTGTCTGTTAGCATTTTTATTTCCTGTGCCTATTTCAGAAAAGTTTTCATTGTTATTAGAGAAATTTGGTGTTTCATATTTAGGCTATGATGAGAAATGTGTAGGAAAGATGAGTAGGAGAGCCCTGGGATGTAATAATGCCCTGAAAATAAAGGGACACGGGTGAGATTGCTAGATAAAATACAGAACAAGCTGTTAAATTTGAATTTCAGATAAACAACAAATAACATTGCACACACATCCTGATACTAAAATATTATTCACTGTTTATCTGAAATTCAAATTTAACTGTGTGTCCTGTATTTTATTTGCTAAATTTGGCAATCCTAGCCATGGGATGAGGAAAATGAGGTAATTGCATTTATAAGACATATGCGAGGGCAGCATTGATTTATAGCATGGGATGACCCCAATTGAAGAAAACTGGCATGCATACACTCATTTTTATCCACATAAAGATCAGTTACAATGGACAGAGACTCATATTTAATAGTATAATTTTACATTTATTCATGCAATTACATGATACATTTACTCTGGCAATGATACAGTTCATACAATCATATGGTACATTAATCATACAGTATTCATGACCTTAATGGCTATTTTTTTCCAAAAATTAATTCTGTAATAAAGTTTAGTTTTGAGAGCTGAGATATTATGCCAGACTAAATGGAAGTTGGCAGTCTCTAATTACATCATAGAGTTTGGATGATATTACAGAATTTTTTTTTTATCAATATCTGTTCTCTTTGCTAAATTTCATGCCATTGATTGCCTCCAGTACTTTGCTGAAATACCTTGTATCTCCAGCCAACTTGATCTCTCCCCAGGCAATTTTAATTGGGTAGTTTTTTCCTAAGATTGTCAAATATATAAATTACAAAAACAAAAACAAAAACAAAAAACTGTTCTTCTACCTACCTTTCAGTCTTCGTATTGCCTAATTTAACACTCATTTTCAGAAAAAAAAAATTACCCACATATATTTCTTTCTAAAATTTGATGCTGGGTGTACGTCCTGGCTTTTAGTCTCTATTTTGAATTTATATTATTGAAATTCTCTGATTTTTCTGATTGTATTTTTTGAACTTTCAGTTATGAAGTCAAATTCTTATCTCATTAAGCATCTTTTTCTTTATTATTTCAAGTCAACATAGGCTGTTAGTGCCCCTACTCTGGTAGAATCTGTAATAAGATATTAGGCTGACTTTACATGAGGAGAAAATATATTGGACTAGAGGCCCAGTGCACAAATTCATGCACCAGTGGGGTCCCTCATTCTGGCCTTGGGAATTGGGCTGAAACCGGCTCTCATACATCCCCTGAGGGGTCCCAGATTGTGAGAGGGCACAGGCCAGGCCGAGGGACACCACCAGTGCATGATCAGGACTGTAGAGGGATGCAAGAGGTTGGCCAGCCATGGAGGGACTGCGGGAGGGCTCCAGGTCATGTCTGGTCCATCTCACTCAGTCCTAATTGGCCGGACCCCAACAGCAAGCTAACCTACTAGTGGCAGGGTGCACTAGTCAGTGCATGTCATAGCGAGTGGTAGAGTGGACTTAGCATATTACACTTTGATTGGTTGAACGGACAACCAGTCGACCAGACACTTAGCATATTAGGCTTTTATTATATAGGATTATTTATGTATAATTGGCTGTCTATAGGGACTTAAATGACCTTAGCTATTCTCTGCTGTAATAATTTGTGCACTTGGTTTGTGTCAAAAGGCCAAATTTCTTGAAAGATCTCTCCCCTCTCTAACTTCATCCCACTCCAGGCCCCTCGGTTCAATAAAAAGGCCTTTTAGGTAAAGAATGACAAATTGTTATTGAACACCCACCCAGTTCCTCACCTCAACTATAGACAAATTAAAAATTAAAACAAAAGAGAAGATTTAAAAACAAAATTTAGGGCACCATGTTTCAAGCAAAATCATCCTAGAAAAGGTAAACATTGGTCATTAAATCATCATGTAGATGATTTCTAGGATTAGAACCTAAAGTATCATTATATCATATCATTATACCTGATATGTGTCTTTAAGTCAATGAATGTATTACTTTGCAAACTGTAAAGTGCTTGGGAATTATCTGGAGAGCTTGATAGATGTCAGGAACTGATTTAATAGTCTAGTACAAAACCTGAGTTTCTAAATTTCTAATAGTCTCTTGGTGATGTTGCAGACCATACTTGTAGTTTGCTGAGTTCAAGCCACTGCTGTCCAACAGAAATATGATGCAAACCCATGTGTAATTTAAATTTTTCTGGTAGTCACAATAAAAAAGTCAACAAGGAAAGTTTTTATTAATTTTATGACTATACTAGAGGCCCGGTGCACAAAATCATGCATCATTGGGGTCCCTCGGTCTGGCCTGCGAGATCAGGCTGAAACCAGCTCTCCAACATCCCCCTAGGGCAGTGGTTCTCAACTTTCCTAATGCCGCAACCCTTTAATACAGTTCCTCATGTTGTGGTGACCCCCAACCATAAAATTATTTTCGTTGCTACTTCATAACTGTAATTTTGCTACTGTTATGAATCATAATGTAAATATCTGATATGCAGGATTTATTTTTATTGTTCGTGACCCACAGGTTGAGAACTGCTGCCCTAGGGGTTCTGTATTGTAAGAGGGCACAAGCCAGGCCAAGGGATCCCACTTGTGCATGATGGGGCCTGGGGAGGGACACGAGAGGTTGGCCAGCCAGGGAGGGAGCTTGGGAGGGCTCCAGGACATGTCCGGCCCATCTTTCTCAGTCCCAATTGGCTTGATCTTAGCAGCAAGCTAACCTACCAGTCAGAGAGTCTGCCCCTGGTGGTCAGTGCATGTCATAGCGAGCAGTTGAGTGTCCTTAGCATATCATTAGCATATTATGCTTTGATTGGTTGAACAGACGACCTGATGACCTGACACTTAGCATATTAGGCTTTTATTATATAGGATTTTTAAAAATCTAATATGTCCAAAATATTATCTTTTCACCATAAAATCTACATAAAACTCAATAAAATATTTTAATTTTCATATTAAATCTTCAAAATCCAGTGTGTATTTTATCCTTGTGGCATATCTCAATTCTGGCTAACTATATTTCAAATGCTTAATAGCTACATGTCATTAGTAGCTACTGCCATTGGGTAGCACAGATATGGACCATTCATGATAGCTGGCAATGTATTATCTTCATCAATGAAGGAGGCTTCCATTTCCTAAAGTTTGTTACATTGATAGAATAAAATTCTTATGTACCAATTAAAAACACAGTCACTTTTACCTTAGTTTAAAAACATTTACTATTTCTTTCATTTCCCCATGGAATAAGGGAACAACTGTTTAGTATCTTCCTCATAAAGAAATCATTAATGTGCTTTAAAAAGAATAATAGGTAATGCTAATTCTTAGTACATGTAATCATCTCAGTAATCCCTTGAGATACATACTACTTTTACCATCATCACTTTAAAGTTGAGGAAAGTGAAACAAAGAGAGGTGAAGTAACTTTCTTAAAATCACACACAGTAAGTAGCAGAAACATTTTTAAAACTATGACAATTTGTCTTCAAGGTTTTTTATTTTGACTATTACATGTCTGGAGAGACTATTGAACTCATTCATTGAGGTGTAGTACTATTTGATGGATACATTCACATGCTGAGAAAATGATACATCAAATAGACTTGAGGATTTTAATGCAGCAAGTTGTCCATTATGCAAATATTATGTTTACTGTTTTTATGTGGAACCTGATTACATTTCTCATATGTCATTCATTACAAAAGATTGACAATTGTAATTAAAATAAAATTATTGCCCAATAATTTTTTAAAAAATATTTTTATTGATTTCAGAGAGAAAGGGCGAGGGAGAGGGAGTTAGAAACATCAATGATGAGAGAGAATCATTGGTTGGCTGCCTCCTACACGCATGGAGACCACAACCCAGGCATTTCCCTGACTGGAAATGGAACCATGACATCCTGGTTCATAGGTTACACTCAACCACTGAGCCATGCCAGCTGGGCTCCAAGAACTTTGATTAATTAATATTTTCAATATTTTATTTTGTTTTGATTTAGACTATAGCATGCCACAGTCCTGTGAATTAAGTAGTGGTAAAAAAAAAAATACCTGGATCAGAATGGTGACATAGAATGTTCCTGGTTTCAATCCCCCTCACAAGAAGATTAAATAGCAATACCCACAGATAAGACATCATTGTGAAAATGTCAAAACACAGGGGGAAGGCTGAAGCACTCCCTTGGACCACAGATATTGAGAAGGAATGCACTAGAAGGGTAAGAGGATTGGCTGCACTCTACCACATCACCCCTACTCCAGACAGACACAGTGCAGTACTGAGAGGGCCCACAGGGCCCATGGAAATCAGGCTGTAATGGAGAAGGGGAGAAGGGCTCACAACAACCAACTCTTGGAACTTGGAAGGCTGAGGGGTTTTGTTTGTTGTTTGTTTGTCTTTGTTTTTCAGTGTGACCAAGTAGTGGCTTTGCTCATACACAGAGGCAAGCTGGTGCCCATCTTGGCAGCACACGGGTTCTCTGATTTGGGACCCCATCCAGGTTTGGAGCCTATTCTGCTTACACACCTGCACAGGGAAACTATTTTGTATCCCATCTAATGGAGAAGGTTGTCTGGCTGTACTTCGTAGCTTCCTAGGTCTTCTTCATGCTTAATTGCATCTGCATCCCTCAGAATATCAACTTTAATTTTGAGAGGAATACATTTAAAAAGAGTGACTAGGTATAGGATTTTATTTATTTATTTAAAATATATTTTTATTGATTTCAGAGAGGAAGGGAGAGGGAGCAAGAGATAGAAACATCAATGATGAGAGAGAATCATTGATAGGCTGCTTCCTGCATGCTCCCCACTGGGGATTGAGCTTAAAACCCTTGACTGGAATCGAACCCAGGACTCTTCAGCCTGCAGGCTGACATTCTATCCTCTGAGCCAAACCTGGGAATCTAGGGAACAATCTGCTTCTAAGTACATTCAGGCTGCTGAAAAAATAAAATCACTGCTGTTGCAGGACTGAGGGCCATGTTCAGTTGTTTACTGTCCTCAGCTCCTCCTTAAGGCCATACACTCCTTCTTCTATGGCTCACTCTATCCTCAAAAGCAAAGTCTTACTGAGTTCTTCTCTTGCTTCAAATCTCTCTGGATTTTCCTTTGGTCACCAGCTAGAAAAAGCTTTCCATTTTTCAGGTATCATGTAATCAGATAATACTCATCTGGATAATATTCCTATCTTAATGTGTTAGCTGTGCATAGCATAATCACAAAGGTGATGAGGTGATATCAGCTTATGTTTACAGGTTCCAAGCACGAGGGAATGGAATCTTGAGGGGATTGTCTTTAGCATTTCTCTTATCACAGAGAATGTTAATAGTTATTATAACATTTTCTAACAAGGAAAACTTTAAAAAGCCTTTATCACAAAAATTATTGTTAAAAATAAAACAATAAAACTAAAACAACCAACTACCTAATCAATACTGCTTTATTGAATAAAAACTGAAAAATAATTAAAGTTAATTTATTTTCCTGCCATATTATTATGTTTTTTTATGATGGTTCATCAGATTCTTTTTGAATCTAGGTATCATTGGTTTTTGGCTAAACAAAAAATGGTAAATACGGTATAGAATATTTGTTGAATATTAAAGACATGATCAGTCACCAAAAATTATCTTTTCAAAGTTAAAGGGCCATGATTTTACTGCATATGTAGAGAAATTAGTTGACATTACTACTTGTGCCTTTGTACATTCGATTTATTACTAAATGGTATACTTCCTCTTTCTAAAACAATACAACAGAAAACTACAAAACAATAATCTCCTGAGATCATAAATGCATGGCTGCTCATCCAACCTTCACTGATTTTTTTCTAAAATGTCTGTGTGTGTTTTACAATTCCTATAATTATTGCATTTGTTTTGATTAAATTATATTTGAGTGATTACTGTGATTTGACATGGATATTTTAAAGTACATTAAAGATAGTTCCTGAGGTAAGCACCTGCTTGATCCTAAAATGAGGTATCCAGAAAAGGAATGTTTCCGAAAGAGTATTCATCTATGATTGAGTCTAAGTTCTCTTGGAATCATTGATTTGGATAATTTTTAGAAATTTTTTTTTGGATGGAAATATGAATGCCAACCTATATATTCAACAACAAAACAAATATTTATTTTTATTGTACATTTCCTGTATGTTAATCATTCAATAATAGCATTATGTTAAATATTAAAGATAAAATATTAACAACAAAGAATGGTTTCTGCCCTCATGGATCAAAGTCATAACTGCTTTGGCAGTCCTTTTTCTTGAATATATTTTGAAGTCTATGGGAATAGCCCAGAGTGTTTAAAGTTACGTGTTTTTACCACACTATATAATCATGTCTCTTCAATCGGGAAGTAAAACTGAAATACAAAGGAAGGAAAGAGTTAATTTACACAACAAAATAGTTTTTTGGAATGCCTACATTCACTAAGTCCTCTGATGTGAATTTTAAAGTTTGAGATATCTTTTTAAAAAAATAATTTTTTTGTTGTTGTTTTTTAAATATATTTTTATTGATTTTAGAGAGTAAGGGAAAGGGAGAGGGAGATAACATCAATGATGAGAACAATCAATTGGCTGTCTCCTGCATGTCCTTTACTGGGGATTGAGCCTGCAACCTGGGCATGTACCCTTGACCAGAATCGAACCCAGGACCCTTCGGTCCATAGGCTGACTCTCTATCCACTGAGTCAAGCAAGCTAGGGCAAAGTTTGAGATATCTTAATGATTTATTCTTTTTTTATTTTATTTTGTATTGTTTTCAGGTGTAGAGTTTAGTGGTTAGACAAATATATACTTTACATAGTATTCCTTTCTATATATCCAGTACCCCAACTGGAACTATCCATAGTTATCTTAATATTATTGACTATCCTATCTAATAAAGAGGGAATATGCTAATTGACCCTCACACTGTTGCAAAGATGGTGGCACCCACAGTCAATAAGGAGGGAATATGCTAATTGACTGCCACACCCTCAAAGATGGTAGCTCCCACAGCCACAATATAGCTGGCAAGGGAGGGCAGTTGTGGGTGATCAGGCCAGCAGGGGAGGGCAGTTAGGGGTGATCAGGCCAGAAGGGGAGGGCAGTTGGGGGCAACCAGGCTGGCAGGGGAGGGAAGATGGGGACAATTGGGCCAGCAGGGGAGCAGTTAGGCATCAATCAGGCTGGCAGGGAAGTGGTTAGGGGATTATCAGGTTGCCAGGAAGAAGTGGTTAGGGGAAATCAGATAGGCAGGCAGGTGAGTGGTTGGGAGCCAGCAGTCCTGAATTGTGAGAGGGATGTCCAACTGCCTGTGGGATTGGGCCTAAACCGGCAGTTGGACATCCCCCAAGGGGTCCCAGATTGGAGAGGGTGCAGGCTGGGCTGCGGGACAACTGCCCCTCCCCCGATGCATGAATTTCATGCACTGGGCTTCTAGTATTTTATAAGCTTTACTTACTAATGATTTATTCTTAATTTCCTGATATTTTATCCCCTTTGCCGTGACATAAAAACAAAACCATGGTCCAGCAAGACAAAGGTTGAGTATTCCTTTAAAGAATTTGAACTCATAAAAATTTGAATTTAGTGTTCTCTTTTGTATATTTTCACAAAAATGCTAAAATAATGACTATATTTCTGAATCAACTATTTTCTTAAATTATGTTCTAAAGATAATAAATAATACAGGGTCAAGTTTAATCCCTAGCAAAAGGGCTGAAATTAGCTACTTTAATCTTTATTATTACATATCTCAACTCTCCCCAACTACAAAAAAACACACACATATTCAGGTAAGAAATGCTCGAATATGGTATCAGAAATAACATAAGGTAAAATCACAAAATTAACACTTTAAATTATTTTTCATTATCATGTCAAACCACAGAAGACAAAATCTGAGAGGCAAAAATACAATTAAGGAGTAATTTCAGCCCAGCTGGCCTGGCTCAGTGGTTGAGTGTTGATCTATGAACCAGGAAGTCAATGTTTGATTCAGGACAGGGCACATGCCAGGTTGCAGGCTTGATCCCCAGTGCCGGTGCGTGCAGGAGGCAGCCAATCAATGATTCTCTCTCATCATTGATGTTTCTATTTCTATCTTCCTCTCCTTTCCTCTCTGAAATCAATAAATTAATACAAATATATATTTTAAAAAAGTCATTTCACATGAGTATTAATATCTTATTGCCTAAATATGAGGAAATACAATTAAAACAAGAGAAAATTAGTAGAAGAGAATGTTGTAAAGAAGATGAAATCTCAGGTGAATTTTAAAACAGAAGAATCCAGGGCACTCAAAACAACTTGTAATAACAGCCATTTCTAGCTAAAAGCACTTTAGGGTTATGTAAAATAGTTTTTCACGTTTCTCCTAGCTAAGAAGAGATCAACAACTATAACTGGAACATTCTCTCCATAATGAGGCGATACAGAAAGGTATTATTTTTACCAATTTCCAAAAAAAATTTCGCTCCACTCCATCATTTCTGGTCAAATGAAAGTGGTCAAACATAAATGCAATGTCAAAAAAAAAAAGAAAGAAATTGCTCAAGTGCTGTACTGTACCTGCCAGAAATGATTAGTAAAGACTCATTCCTATAAACCATCTCTGATTACAGTATTCACTTGAAAAGAACCTTCATCAAACTCAGTTCTAATAGAAAATTATAAACTACTTTTTTATCAACAAAACTAGTATGCACTAGAGTGCTTTTTAAATGCACATTAACCCAGACTTAATGGGACTCAAGCCCCACAACTTTGGGGCTTATTGGCATCAGTATTCACTACATTGGCAATTCAAAATCATAATTTAAAAAAAGGATAACTTTAAAAAGTAACATTTTTAAGATTTGACCAGAGGTTAGAATAGGCAACTTTCATAATAATGAACTCAATTCAGGTATTTGAAGGGATTTTCAATAAGAATAAATCCTTCAAGCCTGGGCTGGGTGACTTGGTTGGAGCATAGTTTAGTATACCAAAAGGTGGTGAGTTCAATTCCCATCAGGACACATACCCAGGTTGCAGGCTCAATGCCAGGTAGGGGCATATACAGGAGGAAACCGATGGATGTTTCTCAAACTGATGTTTCTGTCTCACATTGCTTTCTCTCTCTCCCTACCTCTCTCTCTAAAATCAATAAAAACATATCCCAGGGTAAAGATTTAAAAAGATAATTCCTTCAAAATAACCACATATGAGAGATATTTAGTATTGTACTTTTATTAAGAAAGGAACACTAAACTTTCCTAACTTTTGGCAGCACATTTCAAAGAGAATATATTAAATACAAAATGGGAGATCAAAGATTTGACTTTATTCATGCATTCAATTGTGGAAGGCTAAATTATACATAGTAAATTGGCATAATGAAATCAACCAGTAATTGTGAATTTATGACCACTTGGGTGTACTTGGTTAAATTTTGTCTTTCCTTTCTATTTAAAAAGTAAAGTTTTCTATTTTTAGGAAAATTAAGTGTACACAAATAAAGGGCTTTCAATATTTAAGAGTGAAGACAATGACCCTGATAATGTAGAATTAGCGTTTATAAACATTGCTTTGACTAATAAAAAATAATTTATAGTTTAATAAGTGAATTTATTTTTCAAAGACTGGTATTGGTCTTGACGGCATCTTGTTGAGTGAAATAAGTCAGATGGAAAAGGACAAGAACCATTATTTCACTCATATGTGGGATATAAAACAGAAAGTAACAAACAAACTCATAGACACAGACAATGGGGCGAGGATGAAGAGGGTAAAGGGGGTCAAATATA
Source organism: Myotis nattereri (assembly GCF_964212035.1). Taxonomy (NCBI): domain Eukaryota; kingdom Metazoa; phylum Chordata; class Mammalia; order Chiroptera; family Vespertilionidae; genus Myotis; species Myotis nattereri. Next base: position 117,318,510 of record NC_138078.1, on the reverse strand, counting down.
TGGTGACAGACGGAGACTAGACTTTGTGTGGTAAGCACATGATGCAATATACAGATGATGCATTATAGAATTGTACACTTGAAACTTATATTATCTTATTAACTAATGTCACCCCCAATAAATTTAATAAAAAATAAAGGCAAATGTTGTTAATCAGGATTTGAAGGATATATAAGAACAAAATAACTACTTTTAGACAGAAAGGAAAGTATATTTCAGGATGATGAAATAGCATTGCCTGGGGTTTATTATTTATTAGTTTTTATTGATTTGAGAGAGTGAAAGGGAGAGAGAGAACAATGTGAGAGAGAAACATAGATCAATTGCTTCCCACATGCACCCCCACCAGGGATCAAATCCGCAACCTGGGTATTTGTCTTGACTGGGAATCGAATTTGCCACCTTTTTGCATATGGAACCATGCTCCAACCAACTGAGCCACACTAGGTACAGTTTGGGATTTAGTTGGAAGAAATCCCATATGGCAATCTGTTTCTGATTATCCTGCTTCCTAATGGTATTTAAGCAACCGCTCACAAATAATGAGTTTGAGCTCTTCATAAGAAACTATTTTCCATACCTGTAATAGGGGCAATAATGTACATAGCATTTTGTTGGGATTATACATTTCCCAGCTGAGCTGGAGGAGAGGTTTCATGTAAGCAATATATATGCTATAATATGTCAAGTTGTGGAAAGCTATAAAACACAGGTTTAAGCATTTGTATTGCTATCTTGTAGAACTTTAGTTCTCAACCTTTTTTCCTTAGCAGCATATCTGATAGATGGCATTGAGATGAACAATGCATTCCTAGGGGTGTATCCAGAGATATGTCCAAATCCCAGAGCTGGAGCTCTAGTTCCACCCCATTTATTTGTACATAAGACAATGTTTCTGAATGAGAATGTTATTTAGGGATAATTGCGAATCTAGTCAAATGTATGATTCCAATCATTTATAAATGGTACATTAAAGAGAGAAACACAGGCCCCAAATGGCATCAGTTGTGCTAAATCTGAGAATATCAAACCTAGATTTAATAACTGACCTAATTGGTGTTTCTGCCTCTTCTATAAGGATAATCTTAATCAACCAGTTTGGAATTTTCCGGTCAGCACCAATAAGGTAATCTGTCCTACAGTCCCCTCCATCCCCCCTTAGAAAGAAAAGGCACTCTGTATGATAAAAGCCATTGCTATTCCCTTTTTCTGGAAATATGTACTGGTCTCAAAATAATTTATTCTTTTCTTTTGTTAATAGTTTCCTTGTCCCACACTTCTTCCTATAGAAACCTTCCAGAACACCTGTTACAAAACATCAAAGTTTGAAGTAAAGTATATTGTCCTAACCGGTTTGGTTCAGTGGGTAGAGCACTGACCTGTTGACTGAAGGGTCCCAGGTTCGATTCCAGTCAAGGGCACATACCTTGGTTGCGGGCATGTACCTTGGTTGCGGGCACATCCCCAGTAGGAGGTATGCAGGAAGCAGCTGATTGATGTTTCTCTCTCATCAATGTTTCTAACTATCTCTCTCTCTCTTCGTGTCTGTAAAAAATCAATAAAATATATTAAAAAAAGAAAAGTATATTGATTGAGAAGGCACCAACCAAGAAGATAGAAGCCCTAGTGGTACCTCAAACCCATATTACCAAACCAAAGTATAGAGTTTAGGCTTCTTTTATGTCAAGGGTAGAGGAAATAAGAGGGGCTGTTTATGTAAAACTCAAGCTACAAGCAGAATTCCTCTAATGATTAGCGTGTTTATAGGCAAGTCTAAGCAGAAGCAATTAGCCTGAAGGCCATAGGAACAAAGAGGCTTGAAAAAGATGGAGTCAAAGAGAGACCAAGAATTTTATGCTGTTACACACCCTTCTAGTTGCTAGATGGGATGCTCCCTGATTCACGAACTACTTAATAAAGCCAATTAGATATTGAAATTTATTCTGCTGAACTTTGTTCTTTAATATTTCATATTAGTAAAGAATTATTTGTGATGCATTTCACAATTGACCATCATTTTAAAAGAGCCAATGCTGTTTTGATGTTTTGTGGGGAAAGAGATAGTATGCACACCATTATGTGTATATATTTGTTTATCATAGTGTGGAGGCAGCACATCAATTAAGCATCAATTCTAGGATTTCAGACTTGAGATGCTCCACTGTGACCATCCAGATGAAGATAAAATGGTAAACATGGAAAAGATGGGACATTAGGACAGAGCTATAAGGAAAAAAATCAATAGGTTTTATTTCTATTCCTTTTATTGTCATTGCAAATGAAAAATTAGGATGCATTTGTTGAGATTTTGTGTGGCACTATTTTAAAGTTTAACAATTGGGTTTAAATTTAGATTGATTATTACATCAATCTGTCCAAAGATATATTTTTCATTTATGAAAATATACATGAAATTGATGATATTTGACATTTGACCTACAAAAATTATACTTTCATAGGGCTCATTCTAATATAATTTTTGCCTGATTCTGGGGTAAAGTTTAGGTTTTGATCAAGTAAAGTAGGAGCAACAGTGGGATGGCACTCTTTGTAGAAGGTAAGTGGAATAAATGAAGTAAATAAAAGATATGAAATGTAAAATATCAACTCCTTTAGATATACAAGAGGTTTGGAATTCCTCAAGGAAAATGAATTTAAAAATCATAACAAAGTTAACATTAAGTATCACAATGCCAAATAAATGATAAATATTGAACATCCAGTCCTGCTTGTTTCCAAATACCATAGAGATGAAGTGTCTAGATCAGCCTTGGGCAAACTACGGCCCGCGGGCCAGATCCGGCCCATTCGGCTGTTCTATCCGGTCCACGGAGTCGAAAGAGCGGAGGGTTCTCTTGCTCTCCCCTCCGCTCCTTCACCAGCAGCAGTGTTAACATGTATTAGTTCACACAAACACTCCATCCATGCTTTTGTTCCAGCCCTCTGGTTCAGTTTAAGAACCCATTGTGGCCCTTGAGTCAAAAAGTTTGCCCACCCCTGGTCTAGATAAACAAATGTGCATTTATTGTTCTTGTAGATGTCTATACATAATCTAAGGTGTGATTTCGAAGAGTAGAAACTAATGCCATATAATTATCCTATCTAATAAAAGACAAAAAGGGTAATTAACCATACCTCTGCTATGCTTCCCATTGGCTAATCAGGGCGATATGCAAATTAACTGTCAACAAAGATGGCAGCCGGCAGCCACTCAGCTGAAGCAAGCAGGAGGCTTGCTTGCTCCAGTGATGGAGGAAGCCAAGGTTCCCCACCTGCAGTGGCCTGGCTCTGAGCCTGAAAGCAACAGCTCCGAAAGCAACTATGTTTCAATTATAGAAGCTAAACAAACCCCAGATACCTGTTTTCAACTGGCTGCGGCCTCAGAGCTGGGAGCACCAGTGACAGCAACAATGTTTCAATTATAGAAGGTAAATAAATCCCAGAATAAAAAAGAAAAAAGAAAAAAAGGAGAGGCTGGGAGCTTCAGTCGCCAGCCAGCCTGAAAACGGCCCTCAGCCCCTCACCCAGACTGGCCAGGCACCCCAGTGGGGACATCCACCCTAAAGGGGGTGTGGCCAGCCTGAAAACAGCCATCAGCCCCTCACCCCGGCTGGTAAGGCACCCCAGCGGGACCCCCACCCTGATCCGGGACACCCTTCAGGGCAAACCAGCTGGCCCCCACCTGTGCACCGGGCCTCTATCCTATATAGTAAAAGGGTAATATGCAAACTGGCCCTAACAGCAGATAGACTGGGAATGACTGGTCACTATGACACACACTGACCACCAGGGGGCAGACGCTCAATGCAGGAGCTGCCCTCTGGTGGTCAGTGAACTCTCACATGAAGGAGCTCTGCTCAGCCACAAGCCAGGCTGATGGCTGCCAGTACAGCGGTGGTGGTGGGAGCCTCTCCTGCCTCCTCAGCAACGCTAAGGCTATCCGACTGCAGCTTAGGTTTGCTCCCCGCTGGCAAGTGGACATCCCCCAAGGGCTGCCAGGCTGCCAGAGGGATGTCTGACTGCCATCTTAGGCCCAATCTCCTGGGGAGCAGGCCTAAGCCAGCAAGTGGTCATTCCCCGAGGGGTCCCAGACTGCAAGAGGGCACAGGCAGGCTGAGGGACCCCCCACCCTGAGTGCAAAAATTTTTGTGCACCGGGCCTCTAGTATTAAATAAAACCACATTCCCTTTTTTATATTTTCTTCTTATTTAAATAAAAATAATATAAGCAAGGTTAAAGTAGTATTTAGAGAATAAATTTATTAAATAATAGGATAAATAACCTTATTTTTTAATGCTAAGCAGCAACAGCTGGTCTATATACAGACTTTATAAAGGGAACAAAGCGGTGGCTTACAATCATGTATTTCTTTGTCCATTAATAATAATGTTAATTATTAGTTAATAATTAGGATTAGTATGCTAATAATTTTTGAATACAGTTTCAATGTTTAAAAATTGAGGGAGCCTAACAATTGGATTTCCTGAATCTATTGAAAATTTTCAAAGATCTAGCCACACTGACCTCATATTTTCAGATGTCTATAATCAGCCCAAAGTGAGGAGCAGATATTCCCTTAGATGAAGCAAGCACTCTAATTTTTCAAATATACTTCCCAGCTCATTTCACTCCATTATGGTCTTGTTCCTTGTAAGCATTTGAGTTTGTGATCCCTGAATGACAGTGTTTTAGAACTAAACATAGAAGATTGGGACAGATCAGGGAATAGGGATGAATTACAAGTCAATGAGAATTCTCTTATGTGACATTGTCTCCCTCAGCCCTGTGGAAGTGTATGTATGTTTCAAAATAAATGTTGATAAAAGCATGTGATTAAGATATGCTTTGGATTTAAGCATGTTAACAGGATTAAATCCATCTATAGAAAGACTCTTTTGGTAGAGAGGAAGGGAAGTCCCTTTCCAGAGCTTCTCAAATAAAATTATATAGATACCCACTTTAGCTTACGTGTATAATGATGATTCCTTCATAGAAAATCTTGAATTAGTTTTTAACAAGGAAAGAAACCACAACTGCTGGGGAATTAAAAAAACAAAAACACAAAACTTCTATGTGATACATTCATCTGTATCAGGGCCAAACATCTTGTGTGGTTGGAGCAAAAATGCTTTCTGTTAATAGAGACTTCTGGAAGGAAGGATACAATGAAGAATTTTTGGTTTTACAATTGCCTATTAAGCTGTTCTATAATATATAAGTATTTTGAGTGAAGTTATAACATTTGATTTAGACTGTGAAATATGAAGTAAAAGCCTTTAATGTAATGGTGCGGTTCAGACAATAAGGGTACTTTTTATTCTACTTGACCTTTAGCTTCTTCTGGATTGAAGGACATAGGGATATTTGGGTTCAAGAAAATACCTATGAGTTTGAGATAATGGAAGTGGTGGGAATTGGAGGAAGAGAGTTGAGTGAACTCCAGAAATTGTAACTCAAAAAAATGAGAATTTCCCAGCCAGTGTTGCTCAGTGGTTGAGTGTTGACCTGTGAACCAGGAGGTCACGGTTCAATTCCTGGTCAGGGCACATGCCCAGGTAGTGTGCATGATCCTAGGGTGGGGCACACAGGAGGCAGCCGATCAATGATTGTCTCTCATCATTGGTGTTTCTATTTCTCTCTCCCTCTCCATTCCTCTCTGAAATCAATAAAAATATATTTTAAGAACAAACAAACAAAAAAAACCCCAAAATAACTAACGTAGGAAATGGACAGTAGGCAGTAGAAGATCATATAAAGGAGCAATATAAATAGTTTTAGAAATAGTAGCACTATATATTCAATTTACAGGTTTTTCTTTCTGTTTTGTATTTGCTTTTGTATCCTCATGTTTTCAGTAGAATTTATTAAAAACATAGTGAGCATTGCTTTGGTGGATAGAGGTGCCCGGGCCAACAACTTTAGCAGTTTGGGGAGTAAAGGGTGTCCCAAATTTCACGCAAGAAAAAATTTTGATAAAAATCACAGGTTTATCATTAAAAGTTGTACATTTTTATTGATTCATAAAGTACATAGCATAGGGTTATGCATGGAATAGCATATAGGGTAAATGGCCTCCACAGCTTTGCTGGCACATACGCACTCTTTTGTTGAAATTTTCCATGACCTTTTTGCATAAATGTGGCTGAATTTTGTTGATATAACGCTCAATTTCCTCCTTCAAGGCATGGGTGTTCGTGGGCTTGTTGGCATAAACCTTAGACTTCAAAAAACCCCAAAGAAAAAGTCCAACGGTGTTAAATCGCATGATCTGAGTGGCCAATTCTGATCACCAAAATGAGAAATTACATGACCAGGAAATGACTCATCCAGTAATTGAATTGTTTCTCGGTCTGTATGGCATGTGGCACCGTCTTGTTGAAACCACATGTCGTCCACATCCATATCTTGCAATTTAGGCACAAAAAACTGGATTATCATGTTGCGATAGCAAGCACCATTAACTGTTGTTGCCTGCACAGCCGCATTTTTGAAGAAGAATGGTCCGATGATGCCTCCAGCCCCAAATCTGCACCAAACAGTGACACATTGTGGATGCATTTGTTTCTCAACAATCACTCAGATCATGCAATTTAACACCAATGGACTTTTTTCTTTGGGGTTTTTTGAAGTCTAAGGTTTATGCCAACAAGCCCACAACCACCCATGCCTTGAAGGAGGAAATTGAGCACTGTATCAATGAAATTCAGCTACATTTATGCAAAATGGTCATGGAAAATTTCAACAAAAGAGTGAGTATGTGCCAGCAAAGCTGTGGAGGCCATTTACCCGAAATGCTATTCCATATATAACCCTATACTGTATATTTTATGAATCAATAAAAAATTACAATTTTTAATTATAAACCTTTGTTTTCTATCAAAATTACTTCTTGCCTGAATTTTGGGACACCCTTTAGTTATAAGATGACCATAGATGAATGGCATAGAAGACCAGAGAAAATATTTAAAATGAAAAGTAAAATCAACCACAAGGAGAAATAAGCATACCCTGGGAGCATGCAATAGTTCTTAATGAAGGAAGTAAACATTTGCAATCACGCAGGATAAAGTCATTCATTATGATTAGTTGAAAATTAAATGAGAGTTTAGCTTCAAATGATTGCAAAATTGAGGGATACCTGGTGTCATTGTTTCAATATATTCCAATGACTATTTTCCACGATCGAAGCCAGATATTGTTGTTTTTCTCTCTGTATCCCTATACATATATATGGCATGCATTGAAGTCCTCAATAAATATTTCTTAAATGGATATGCGAAGTGCACATCTGGAGCTGGGGATGTGTTTAACTAGAAGAAGCCCTGATTGAGAACAAATATTTTCTAAACATCACTTTTCAACAATGTAGCCACAGATGAATCCTCCAAAGGACATTTTAGTTTGGTTCTAATGTCCCAGAAGAGCTGATATTTCACTCTGCTTGGAGAATTGCACAGAAGAAAGTCATAAAAAAAACAGGTACACTCTTGGGCACACGCTAAAAAAATTATGTGGCATACTGGCTTCTAGTTCCTGGACTTTGCTTTTCTCCATTATGAATGAATTATTTAAAAATTAAGGTATATTTTCTATTATGTTACAAAGTGGCTGAACTACCACTGTGTAATCTTGTCCTTTTTCTTGCTTTATTTTTGTATATTTATTTCCTGAACTATTGTTTTTCAAAGCATTTGTCATTTGTTGGGAAGATTATTCATTATTCCCTGAAAGTTTTTACTTTCAGATAATGTTAAGCCGAGCTAGATTTGGACTGGAGAGATAATTATTTATGAGAGATATATAATTCCAAGATGCCTTTTGTCTCACTCTGGTCAGTTTGGTACAAAAGTATGCAAACCTGCTTAGCTCAGAGTTCAGAATAGGCCGACCTAGCTGCATATTGCCCTGTTTCATCTGGTATTTCTTTTTCTACTTATCCAGTAGAGTGACCTTCTTCAGCTTGGCAGACAAGCTGCTCTAGGCACAGTATAATTTGAACAGGTATTTTATCATTATTCATTTTATCATTGCTTTTTTCTCAGTTTTGTGCCAAGGAGAAGATGGTCTGAGATTGGGTGGGAAGAGAATAGTTTGCCACAGATGCAGCCAAAAAGAGGATGCCCTACTTAAAGAGAATTTAAAAACAATCAGACAGATTAAAAGTTGGTCTGATTTTATTACCACCATATACCACTATTTTTAAACATTTCAGTGATAAAATGCTCCTCCTGCCCTAGCCAGTTTGGCTCAGTGGATAGAGCATTAGCCTGCAGACCCAAGAGTTCTGGGTTCGATTCCGGTCAAGGGCATGTACCTTGGTTGCACGCTCCTTCCTGGCCCGGGTCCTGGTCAGGGTATGTGCAGGAGGCAACGAATTAATGTGTTTCTCTCACATTTATATTTCTCTCTGTCTTTCCCTCTCTCTAAAAAAAATCAATGGAAAAAATATCCTCAGGTGAGGATTAAAAAATAAATAAATACTCCTCCTACTATGGCTGACTGCTTGTGGGTCCCTCCCACTTTGGAACAATACTGCTCCCCACCCCCTTATTTTCTTCATTTTGAATTAAATTAAAGCACTTTAAAATTATAGACATAAGACCCAACTACCCTGCCACTTGCTATCTATGTGACTCATTTAACAACTCATTTAACAACTTTGTAGGTATATTAATAATATCTACTTAATATAAATGTGAAAAATTAATGAGTTGATGATTTTAAAGGGCCTATAAACAATGCTTGGCACATAATGTGTTATTTGTTATTATGATTATGTTATTATTTTTACTATTATATTATTATTATTCCTTTGGGGATTTCATAGTTAATTTTGAAAATAGGTATAATAATACGAAGGCTTTATTAATTTGGGATTTGTTTACAAGAATATTTGCTACATATGTACTGTTTCTGGATATAATCAAACAACTCAAGTTTAAAGTAGAAGAAACTGATCCTTCTAATATATTTTACCAATGCAAAGAGACTGCTTTTGCAGAGAATCTTGAGTTGTGAGTGGGAGAATATTGAGTATTTATTGAATGTCTACAATATGTCAGGTACTGTGAGTAATACCAAAGTATGAAATATCATACTTTGATATTGGTATGAGAATGAGTCATTCCAAGACCTGTATATACACAAAGTAACTCCTCTATTTGCCATGGAAGACATTGTTAATTGATAACAGCATTATTTTCTCAATATTAATGGTTTCATAATCCTTTTGAATGTACTAGTAAGACCTCAAGGAGCCATTATCTTTCTATAAAAGTTGTCAGTTAAGATGAAATGTATTTGCTATTACGGTCAAGATGGTACCCAATATTTAAATGAATAATCTATGCAGCAGAAAATCATTATAAAGTAACATAAGGATGAAATCTTTGAGAAGACATGACCTTTTACTGTACTTACAATAAATGAAGTTATATTTAAAATGATCCAAGTGATACAATAAGTTTGAACACATTTTAATTTAATTTTATGGTTACTTATTTCAAAGAAAATATTCATCTTTAAAAGTTTGGGATATTTCATAAAAACAAAATGTTCTAATGAAGTCAACCAATATATCATCTCAGATTATTAGGGCCAATGTCAGTCTAAAGTTAATGGTCTGTAGATTAAATTGCTTAGCTGGATTTATATCTATTTGTTAGAAACCCACACGGCAACATCCTACTCAATGGGCAAAAACTAAAAGCATTTCCTTAAGATCAGGAACAAAACAGGGATGTCTGCTTTCACCACTTTTATTCAACATAGTACTGGAAGTACTTTCCACAGAATCAGACAAGAAGAAATAAAAAGCATCCAAACTGGAAAAGAGGAAGTAAAACTGTTATTATTTGTAGATGACATAATATTGTACATAGAAAACCCTAAAAACTTCACCAAAATTCTACTAGCTCTAATAAACAGCAGGATACAAAATTAATATTCAGAAATCAATGGCATTTTTATACACCAATAATGAACTATCAGAAAGAGAAATTAAGAAAACAATCCCATTTACTATTGCAATAAAAAGGTACCTATAAATAAATGTAACCAAGGAGGTATTCTCTATTTGAAGAAACATCATTCTCATACTTCAATTCTTTAGATATGGTTTCCTTACTTCTTCAAATTTATTTATAAAAGCTGATTTAATATTAGTCTAGTAAGTCCAACATATGGCAATCGTCAGGAACAGTTTCAATTGACTGCTTTCCTTTTGTGACTATCTGTCACATGTCCTTTTTTCTTTGCATATATTTTAATTTTGCTGGAAACAGACCACTTTTAATAATATAATATGGTAACTCTGGAAATCAGATTCACCCCCCCCCCCAAGTGTTTGTTGTTCTCTCTAGTTTGTCCTTATTGTTGTTTGTTTAATTATTTTGTAGGACTAATTCAATCAAGCCTATATTACTTGTTGCCTGTGTTTCTTCTCAGTTATGTTTTTCTAATATTTTGACAAAGGTTTTCTATATTACCTTAAATAAATGTCTTCCAGCCTCTGCTGAATGGCTTTGTGTTTCTGTTGCCCCACAACTTCAGTCCCTCTGGCAGTAAACAACTCTGCCTTGACTTCCAGCTTGCTCAGATTCTCAAAGTTAGTGAGAAGTAAGAGATCAGGGCCTTTTTATTTCTCTTTTGTGTATGTGCACAGACACGCACATGTACTTGACCTTCTATATCCTCACATATATGTCAAATCTTTTTAAAGCTTCTAAAGGACATCTACTTCCTCAGATATTTCTTTTAAGTTTTTGGTAAGTGTCTTGTATAATCAACTGGTATTGCTGCCTCAGACAGCTGAGATATTAAACAACTGCCACTAATTGTTTTCTCTAATGCCCCCAAGGAAAAAGTTATTTTGTTCTGAGTGAGCTCTTGAGTCACGTTAAATAAAGACCAGCCATTTGATTTAGTGTTTCCAGGGAGCTCCCATACAGATCAAGTAATTCTCTGAAAATGAAGCTTTATGGCTATCTCCATACCTGTTCGGCCTCCTCCAGTGGCTGCTAGGCTGTTGATCTTCACTATGATTTTTTGAGCTATTACCTGGCTACAGAAGATCTGGGGGAGAGAGTGGTGGAGAGTGGTCAAGGCAAAAATGCTACAGCCTTCATTGGTTTTAGCAACATTTTTCTATTTTTCTTAAATAAATGCTTCTTGGATTGCTGCAAACCACTGGCTAATATCCAGAGTTCTGTAAAAGTTGATTTTGATAATTTTTAGTAGGTTCTCATTGCCTTTAAGGAGGTTTCAGAGCTCCTTACTCTCCACTCCAAAAGTGCTTCTCCTCTCATTCTCTCTAAACCATTTCTGTCTCCACTACCCATCAAAAATGCACTTGTAGCCGAAACCGGTTTGGCTCAGTGGATAGAGCGTCCGCCTGCGGACTGAGAGGTCCCAGGTTCGATTCCGGTCAAGGGCATGTGCCTGGGTTGCGGGCACATCCCCAGTAGGAGATGTGCAGGAGGCAGCTGATCGATGTTTCTCTCTCATCGATGTTTCTAACTCTCTATCTCTCTCCCTTCCTCCCTGTAAAAAATCAATAAAATATATTTAAAAAAATGCACTTGTAGCCCGGCCACCGGGCCTCAGTGGTTGAGCTTCGACCTGTGAACCAGGAGGTCACGGTTCCATTCAGTGTCACGGTTCCATTCAGTCAGGGCACATGCCTGGGTTGCAGGCTCGATCCCCAGTGTGGGGTGTGCAAGAGGCATCAGATGAATAATTTTCTCTCATCATTGATGTTTGTATCTCTTTCTTTCTCTCCCTTCCTCTCTGAAATCAATTAAAAATATAAATATTTAAAAATCTTCTTAAAACTACACTTGTAATCTGTTTCTTACTCAATAATCAGAGTTTTCCTTTTAAAAGGTGTGTTGCATCATAGAACTTTTTAAAAACATATTTTATTGATTTTTTACAGAGAGGAAGGAAGAGGGATAGTTAGAAACATCGATGAGAGAGAAAGACACATCGATCAGCTGCCTCCTGCACACCTCCCACTGGGGTTGTGCCCGCAACCCAGGTACATGCCCTTGACCGGAATCGAACCTGGGACCTTTCAGTCCACAGGCCGACGCTCTATCTACTGAGCCAAACCAGTTAGGGCATAATAGGACTTTTCTATTCAAACTGTTTGTTGGCTTCCAACCTCATACAAAGTAACACACAAAAACCTCACTTAGGCTTACATGACATTGCTATTTCTGTCTCTTTCTACATCTCTGACTTCCTGTTTCACTATTCAACTATAGTCACACTGGCATTATTACTGTTCCTTGAATATTTCAGGCACATAACTACTTCAGGGTTTTTCAATTAATATTTGCTTCCATGAGAATAGTCTTCCCTTAAGTAACCATAAGATTTATTTTCCTGAATACTAAAGGTCTCTTCTTGAATACTAATTATCTTTCAGAGGATATTTCCTTGATTATATTTTTGTTGTCTCCCTATTCTTTCTAAAATGGTTGTACTGTGAGAATGAGAATACTATTTTGCATACTGCTATCCCTCCACTTTTTAAAGCAGCTCTTAGTATATAGGTAGAGATTACTAAATAGTTATAGAATGCCTGAATAAAAGAATATATAAAGTTACTGGAGAAAATTATTATTACTTGTCAGACAATGCTGAATATTTATAAATGGAAGAGAGGAGGTCTTAAGATGAAACAATTTGTTGTGTGGCCTGGAGGAGATTATTCTTGATAGGAAAAAAGTTTGGGAGAAGTAAAATAATTTTCATTATAGAATATAGAATGAGCAAAGAACAGAGGCAACAGTAAGAATTTCATTTTTAATGATGAAAAGTTTAGCCTTATTGGAAAATAATATAGTCATTTAGATTAAACCAAGTATTGGAGAAAACTCGTCAGTGCTTCTCCTTACCTTCCTTTTGTCATCAATATTATGATACAAATCTGTAACATTGCTTCTAAATGTAGATAAAATATTTATAAGAGTGCCCATGCTTTACATTATTTCAATTAGGCAATTACTTTCTGGATTATTTTTGTCTACAAACTAATGAAAGTCACTTAAGTTTTGTTTTGCTTTGTTTTGTTTTTTTACAGCAACTAAGATAACTTAGACATTGATTACCGAGGAGGTATTAATTAGTAATATCTACATAGACTCTCATCAGATCACACTTACATAGGCTAGTTTATCGTTTCTTCTAAGAAGTACAGGAGTATATAATGAAAAAGTAAATGTTTCTTCAACTTACTCTAATATTTTGCCGCCTTTATAAAAATCTGTTTAAATTTTTCCCAGAAAACACTGACTTAAATAATTTGTCAGGTTTAAAATGTTTTGAAAAGATGGTCTTATGTGTGGATGTGTTTTACAGAAACAGTGAAGAAAAACACAACTTGCCTTTTTTTATTTTCCTCCATTAATATTGCTGTTTCTAATAAAAGATACGAATTCAAGAATAGCTATTGAATAAATGAATGAGTGACAAAATAATGAAGAGAGTCTAACAGGACTTCATATTGAACATAGGGTTGGCTGACATAATTATTAAATTCTTTGTCTAATATTCATTTCCTAAATTACTACACTCTGGTGAAGATATATATTTCTAGTACTCAAAGTCTTTTATTTTCCTGAATTAGCCCTCAGAACCAAAATTTCAAAATGTGTTGCTTTTAGAAAATTCTTAACAATTTGTAGGTCATAAAATTCTTTGAGAATGCAATCAAAATTATGAAGTGTGTTGTTTTTTTTCCCCTAAAATGGAAAGGGGCAGCACTGATAGGCACAAACTTATATACAATTTCAAGAGATTCATTAATATTTTGAAGCTCATTCTTTGACCCCAAATTAAGGACTTCTAAAATCAAGGACACTATTTATTCATATGGAATTCTCTTGATGCACGGCTCTCCATTGTAATGATCTAGTCTCTCTGGAAAATGTATAAACTCAGAAAATTAGAGGACACTTTACCCAAAGAGAACATGCTTCTTTTTTGAGTAGCATTTAAATAATTTACATTGATATTATAATCATAAATATAATTATTTTGGTACTTGCAACATTAAAAAATAGGAAACACAATTACTTAGGAGCCAAGAAACCAAGTCTTGTCTCTCACAGTTAAATTAAGTGCACAGCAAATGAAAATGTTCAATATTCTCAATATGGGGAAAAGGAAAACAAAGCAAAACAAACAAAAAAACTTGAGTGTTGTTATATTTAGTTCTGAATTCATAGGATTTCCTTCATGTACATAAATAAAATGTTTTGAAAAGATGGTCTTATGTGTGGATGTGTTTTAGGAGCTTATTTACATAACAATGTGCATTTTGGATTGGGGGGTTTAAGTGAGGATTGGATAAAATCCTTTTTCAGGTATCCTAATAACACTTCATATAGAAACTACTTGTTTTGCTTACATGTAGAACTTATTTTAGATCATTATATACTTACCAGACCTTATAGATTTCTCATTTAGTAAGGCTGGTTCACAAGACAAGTTGTCTAAACAATAACAGAAAATTCAACCATATCTTTGTATAAAGATGAGTGTACATTTATCCATATATTCATCTATTCAGTAATATGTAATACATCCCTACTGTGTAGAAGACAATATCTACTCACTAAAGCAGGAAGATAAAGCATATACACAAAACAAGGTGATGTATTGTCTGTGTTATAAGAAATTAAAACATTTTATAGGAGTTCAGAGAAGGGATAGTGGTTTTATGACTAAGAGAGAACAGAGAAGTTTACGGAGCAGGGGAATGATCTGGTCCCAGCTCTATTTGATGAAACTTAAAGTGGTCAATATAAGGTAGTTTGGAGAACGAGGAGCTTGAATCAGGGAGATTAAGCAGTAGGCTATAAAACAAAGAGGAGCTTTAGAGTGGTAGAGTGGTAGCTATGCAGATGAAACTAGATTACCTGAGTGGCGTAGGGAGGCGCAAGGCATAACAAGGTAAAAAGAAAAAATAAATAAATCCTAACAATGTTTGGATCCTAAGTAATAATAGGGAAGAATGAAAAACAACTCAGTATTTTTGATTGGAAAGACCCATAATTAGCAAAAACAGGAAAGCCAGACGAAAAGGTGGATGTGGGAAACATGGTGAATTTGATGAATGCTGAAAACCTAGGTTGATAAGAACAGTTAAACATAGACTTCTGTCACCCCAATCACCACCAGAGTTCTGTTCACATTAGACTAATGAGGCTCTCACCTCGTTTTATACCCCAGAGGAGTTAAGCTGTGCAAAAAATTCTGTCTTAAGTGCCCTAGAATAAATTTGCTGTTAAAGTGAACAGTGAGACAAGTAACCCATGATGGAAAAAGGATTACAATCAAAAATATATTTAAAGGGGTGAAAGCACTCTTTATATATCCCTTTGACCTTCTGAGACTGCTAGGTTTCTAATATAAGAAATGTGGATTGAGAGTATCTATAGGCATATATCAGTGTTTGGTAGGTAAGATGATTGCATTATTATTAATCCTTATTTTCATTATATAAATAATACAGTCTGATTCAGGGATAATACGAAAGTGAAGAAACCCATAATGGGAATTTCCATAGTTTTTCTCAATTTTGTTGCTTCACAGTTCTCTCCTCTGTTTCAGATCCATGTACCAAAACCTATTCTTTTCAAAAAATGAAGGAAATTAGGTTTATTTGTGTTTACTTACTGTTAGTTTAGTACTTTGTATCTGCGAGGATATACCTGCTATCACAACAATACATAATAGTCTTTAAAAATGAGTTTTTAAAAGGATAGCAATGAAAAATGCTAATTGAGGACACTCATTAACAAGTATATGATAATAGCAGTAAGAATCACCAACACAAAGCTAAAAAAGATACCTAAATGAAAATGAGATATAGGCCCATATTGGGTTATAAAGGAAGATCTTTGCAAAGAAAGACTGGTAAAAAAAAAATCATTATCCATGATATTCAAGACATATTGGTCCAAAAATCCTGGATAAATAATACCATTTATAATTCATATGAGAAAAGTGGATCTAAATTTGGATTATTTTTCTCTTTGACTGTCAGATATAACTGACCTTTAGATTAAATTTTCTGGTGTCAATTTCTTATTAATATTAAATGTTCCAAACCAGTTTTCAAGTGGGCTTTCTCAACTTCTTATCTGGGATGTTGTATGTTCTTGATTATATACCAGTTCTTATTTAACCTACTAATTAAGTTTACATTCAAATAAACATCATTATTAAATTCTAACTTAAAAGTGTTTTGATTTAATTAACTCTACTTTGACAGAACTCTGAAAACAACTTAAAAAACAATTATTTATTGCTATTAAATTCCATAATTCCTACCTTTTACCTACCAGATATCAAATCCTGTGGTATTTATATCCATAAATATGTTTAATAGATTAAAGAATAAAAAGTTTTAGGTTAAACATAATTTCTTCAAGTTGTTCATTTTAAATTTGTCGTGTTGAATCAGAATTCCCTTGCCTAAATAAACCATTAGTATTTAAAATAGTATTCCCAGTGCCCGGCTGGCATGGCTGAGTGGTTGAGCATCAACCAATGAATCAGGAGGTCATGCCAAACAATAAAACAAAACACCAGCCAAGCCTGCACTTCATTCCAGTCTTTTGAGACCCTAAGCTGAGAAACCAGACAAAATGAACAGGACTTCTGACTTACAGGGTTGTGAAATCTAACTGGGTATTATTTCAAGATGCTAACCATGTGGTAATTTATAACACAACCATAGAAATCAATACATTCTCTCAATATCCATACCTTTTTCCTTTTTTCTAAGAGAACCTCCCAAGTTTTAGCTGAGCATACAACTGCACTAATGGATGCTGAAATGTACTGCACAGATCTCCCTTTCATGATCAAGCCATTTACTTTTCCAGATGTCAGGAGCGGTGGTGAATCCAAAAATGTGGTTGTTTTGAGTCCAAGTTCTTGTCTTGCGATAATCGAAGAATGAAGTCCCGGACAAAAACGATTAGTGGAACCAAAGTTTATTTGGAGAAGCCAGTCCTGTGGAAGGTGCAGCTAGGGTTCTACAAGCAGCCAGTGTCCAGAGCTCCCTTTTCACGTTACAGTGGGGAGTAGTTTAGTATCCAGGCTAATTAAAGTCTAATAGTCCATGTGTGGAGGCCCACATGGCCATAAGCCACGTGGGCACAGGGGATGTGCTCCTCAGCAACAGGAATGTCAGGTAACCATTGTGCACTGAACTGTGGGAGAAGGGAAGGGAGCAAGTGCTTTTTTTGTAGATATTCTTGCCTCCCTGCCTTGTGATTGGTTATCTGCATGCTGTGTGTCTCACTAATATCCATACATTTTAAAGTTCATGCCTCTTGCATGCACCCTTCCTTCCCACCCCAGTTGGGGTGTCTTAGTAACTCTGCCTAGCTGAGTTCCTGGTTTCACTTCTTCTTCCCCTGGTCCTGCCCCTTTCTACCTAAATTGTTTCTGTCTCAGCGGCTATTGATGTCTTTCTCCTTATGAATTACCCTTGGCAAGCTGGTTCACCCAAAGTCATGTCCCCTCCTTCAGGGAATTTTCTATCCAATCACTTGTTGGTCCAGGGTTGCCTCAATTCTAGACATTTCTGAAGGGATAACAATACTTCAGAGATTCCTGAAGGATCTGCTGTTGTCTCCGTTACAAGTGCACTGAAGTTCAACTCTGCTTTTAGCAATTCTGCTTCGAGTGCTTCCTTACAGATATTGCTTCCAAGAGCACCTATCCCATTAAATTCCTAAGAGAAATATCTTCTTTGAAATCCCTTTCCAGGGAAACTTGACTTAAGATAGCTGCCCAGTGAGATAACTACATTCCTTGCCTCAAATTTGGTCACATGATCAAATACTGGAAAATTGAATATGAGCAAAAATGCTATGTGCAACTTTCAGGTCATATCCCTAAAAGAAATGTGAATGCCATCCACTTTTCCCACCACACCTTCTTTGGATGTAGTGATGGTGAAGCTATTTAGATAATGGCAACATCTTGGGAGCTGACACAATAGTAATGACATAGAGGGAACCATTTCCTGATTAACCTCTGGGGGAAAAACTCCCTATACTTCTTTACTTGCCTGTGAGAGAACTAAACCTTTCTTTTTTAAGCCTCTGTTAATAGATAGATCTGTTAAAGTGGTTAAACAAATATTCTAATACATGTAGTAATTAACTAACCTGGTGTTTAAGGAACCATTTTGGTATGGAACTATTTGGAAGATCATTTACATATCATTGCTTGTGTGTTGGACTTTTAGAGGTTGCAAGAAGATTTATCCAAACCTACATGATAACACTTAAAGCATCTTTAATAGGCATCCTTACTGTCCTTTTCATAATTAAAGTGAAGGCTAAATGCCTTGGTAAACTAATATAGTGTTTTATGTTTATAATAATTGAATGCCTATACTCAAATACTATTTACTGAATGATCAATGTAGACACTTGTTCCAAGACCTGGGATTGAAAAGCCTAACATGACACTGTTAGCAGTTTATGGTCCAATGGAGATTTCAAACATGTAAACAATTATAGTACAGTGGTCATAATGCTATAAAATGGGAGAGTCTCCAGAACTAGATAACATAAAATAAGAGGAAATACTTTAACTGTGAGAAACTAGTTGAGAAATAATAGAAAGAGATGATGAAGGCCCAATCCTCTGCAGTGAGGGTGGTTCAATAGAAGAAGATACTAGTATCTAGAAGTTAGAATTGGCAATACTTGGTGACCTATTGAGTTTGGAGTATGAGAAAAAGGTAAATATAAAGGACAACTCCAAGAATTTTAGCTCTATAACATGGCTCAATAATAGTATCGTTAACCAAGGTATGAATGACAGGAATAGGAGATACTTTCAGGAGATGAATTTAATGAATTTGTTGGAACAAACTTCCAGACAATGAGGTGGACCTGTTTAATATGTGGAATGTAAAACTGAAAGCAACAAATAAATAAACAAGAGAAACAAACAAACAAGCACCTCATAGACACAGATGACAGTATGGTGGTTACCAGCTGGAAGGGGTGTGGATGTAATAAAGGGTAAAGGGGGTCAAATATGTGGTGACAGAAGAAAATTTAACTTTGGGTGGTGGGTACATAATGTAATATATATACAGATCGGGTATTATAGAAATTTACACTTGAGAACTATATAATCTTATTAACCAATATCACCCCGATATATTTAATATAAAAATAATTTAAAAACATATGACTGGAGCTTGGGAGAAAAATGAATAATAAAGATAGGGAAAGTATAACAATAAAATAAATACTTTGGATAATCTGAAATTACCCAGAAAAATTGACTGAGTGATAAGAAAAGAATGATTAGATGGAAAATTAAGACCAACAGTGATTGAAATGTGGAAAAAAGGATAGAAACCCAACAAATAAAAGTGAGAAACAGTCCCAGGGTATGAGACCCAGGAGAGAAAACAAATGTTTCAATAAGCCAGAAGAGAGTTTTAATGTAGTAATAAGGGTCATCAAGGTCAGGTGCACAAATGAGTAAGAAAATATTTAAAAAAAAAAAAAAAAAAAAAGCAGATTACTGCCCTAACCGGTTTGGCTCAGTGGATAGAGCGTCAGCCTGCAGACTCAAGGGTCCCAGGTTCAATTCCGGTCAAGGGCATGTACCTTGGTTGCGGGCACATCCCCAGTAGAGAGTGTGCAGGAGGTACCTGATCGATGTTTCTCTCTCATTGATGTTTCTAACTCTCTATCCCTCTCCCTTCCTCTCTGTAAAAAATCAATAAAATATATTTAAAAAATAAATAAAATAAAAAAGCAGATTACTAATGAACATTTATCCTGCATTTCAATAGTGTAGAGGAAGATGAAAGGCAGATAATACTAATTTATAGATTTTGGCCAACCATGAGTTTAAGAAATTTTAAAATATTTAAACAAGTATGTCAGGGACATTGAATTTCTTACATAAAAATCATAGAATTGATAGCACAAATAACTTGAAGATCTCAACAATATTAGTAAAGGATGTTGTCAGATGCTATCCAAAAATTTTAAAAGGAACAAAAAATATGCGACCAGAATAGTAGTCAAATAAATAGAGATTATAAACTAGTGAGGTACAAACTTGCACATGTGCGCGCACACACACACACACACACACACACACACACACACACACACACCATCCCATAACTTTTTCTAGCATTGTCAAATGAATTCAGTATTAGCATGCCTTGCTGCTGCCATTGTCATTGGTACAAATCTTTTGGACATCCACAATATAATTTCTATGAAAAGTATAAAATATTCATCTTTTGATGCTCTAATTCAATTTCTTAAAACACACCCTAAGAGAATTATCCAAAATGAGCCGCAAATATTCATTAGAGTTATTCTTCTCTAAGAATTATTTTTAATACTAACAAAATTGGAAGCTAAATGTCAACAATAAGGAACTATTCTTTTAAATGTCTTATCTGACAGAATGATTTGCTAGAAAAGCATAAAGATTATGCTTATAACAATAGCAATAAGGAAATGCATTTGCTATGATATTATAGGGAAACGTGTACAAGATTATATTAACACTGATTACAACTATGTGAAATATACTGCTGTGATAATAAGTTCTATTCAACATTCTTTTTTTTTTTTCCTGAAAAGGGCCAGAAAGGAAATATTTTAAGTTTTTTGGACCATACAATCTCTTTGCAACCACTTAACTCTTCCATTGTGATGTGAAAGCAGCTACAGACAAAACAGTAAGCAAATGTTTGTGTTGGTGTTCTAACGAAACTTTATTTATAAAAGCCTGTGGTAGGCTATAGTTCTTTCACTCCCTCCCATATTGTAGAACAGATCGGAGGTACCAAATGATTGTGTTAGGTTTCTAGAATTATAGATATTATTTTTGGTCATCCTAATTTTTTAATTAAAATAACTTTAAAGAAAATATTTCCAAAAGTCTATGTAATTATATATAAATAGAAAAAATAATCTGGGGAAAACACGTTTTCAAGATTTATACATACACACAGAGGCAACTATTACAAGGTTTTAGGTCATTGTACAAATTAAATAGAAAGAGTAAAAATGGAAAGTCCCCTTTGTCATGCCCCAATCCAGCCTCCATGCAATTTTTGTGTAATTAGAATTATTAGCATTTTGATATTTTAATGTAATATATATTATAGAGCATCCTATATCATTTGCATCTACTGCATTCTTTTTTATTAGTTATATAGTATTCAATATTATGAATAAAATACAATTCATTCAAACATTTTCTTACTAAGGCCTGAGCAAAAAAATTAGAAAAAAGCTAACCTAACTGGTCTGGCACCTGTATGGTCATTTCTACAGGACAAACTTGCCAAAGTGATGATTTACTAGACTATCAGGTATGGATGTTTAAAATGTTGGTAAATGTTAGCATACCAGTACATCCTTTAAATTTTACTTTTAAATCTAAAATTTCAGTTTCACAAAGTTTGAGAGTGCCTTTTTACAATAGGTTGTGTGTTTTTGTGCATGTGTAAATGTTGTATTTTTTTGTTTTAGGATAGGAGAGATTGAAGCAAGCATACAGGCTGATAAAGAAGGGCAAATTGCCTGGCTGGCATGGCCTGGGGGTTGAACGTGGACCTATGAACCAGGAGGTCACGGTTCAACTCCCGGTCAGGGCATATGCCAGGATTGCAGGCTCAATCCCCAGTGTGGGGCATGCAGGAGACAGCTGGTCAATGATTCTCTCTCATCATTGATGTTTCTATCTCTCTCTCCCTCTCCTTCCCTCTGTGAAATCAATTTAAAAAAAGAAGAAGAAGAAGAAGGGTAGCCCTGGCCGACTTGGCTCAGTGGATAGATCGTCAGCCTGCGGACTGAGGGGTCCCGGGTTCGATTTTGGCCAAGGGCACATGCCTGGGTTGCGGGTTTGATCCCCAGTAGGGGCATGCAGGAGGCAGCCGATCAATGATTCTCTCTCATCATTGATGTTTCCGTCTCTCTCTCCTTCTCCCTTCCTCTCTGAAATCAATAAAGAAATATATATATATACGCCGAAACCGGTTTGGCTCAGTGGATAGAGCGTCGGCCTGCGGACTGAAGGGTCCCAGGTTCGATTCCGGTCAAGGGCATGTACCTGGGTTGCGGGCATATCCCCAGTAGGAGATGTGCAGGAGGCAGCTGATCGATGTTTCTCTCTCATCAGTGTTTCTAACTCTCTATCTCTCTCCCTTCTTCTCTGTAAAAAATCAATAAAATATATTTTTAAAAAAAAAAAAAATATATATATATATATATATATATATATATATATATATATATATAAAGAAGGGTACATTGAGGGTATAAAAGAGTGATGCTTATTGATGGAAAGGGAACCAACAGGTCAGAGGGGATGAACGCAAGTGAAAAAATATGAAATATATCTGAGGGACTGATGGATAAAAATGTAGTTTAAAAGACGGAGGTAAACAATATTGAGTAAATTCCTTTTTTATATTTTCTGTGTTAGAGGAAAATCCTGTGCTAGTATTGAGGGAATGGAACTTGAGGAGAAAGGTAAAGTTTGACACAGCTTCCATGGGCAGTGAGCACAAGACATAAAATTATCACAACTGCATTGATATTTCTGCAAATCCATTCTGAGAGTTAATGTTGATGTGTGGAAGGGAGAAAAATCTCGAGTGATTTAGGCACATAAAAGAGGTGAGGTAAGAACTGGAGTCTAAGTAAAGGGGTATATAACCTAGAGGAAGAATTGGAGGTTGAGACCTGCTGTAATTCCTGACCCCATCCCTGACTGGGATTAATATTACACAGTGGCTGATGGGACAGTAAGAATAATGCAATTAATCTTGACTTGCTTTCTAATTTTGCCTGGATTATGCATTGAAAATAATGAATTTGTGAACAGGTGTATTAAGAGATAAGGTTGTTAATTTGTGCCACAGTGTTTCAATTTATACTGGAGGAAACCAGTAGGTTTTAAATATTTTGAATCAGGTTTGTGACCAAATAGTGATTTGGGATAATTAACATTGAAGCTGTTCAGATTAAATTGGAGAATGGAGTGATTAAATGTGAATAGACAAGTTAGACTACTGAATTGGTCTATGTGTTAGATGATGAGGCCACTTCTAGAGTGGTGTCAGGGATTAAGAAAAAGAAGGTACATATTCAAGAAATATCATGAAGAATCAACAGAAATGGGGTATCAGGTAGACATTTATGTCTGCATGGGAAGACAAAAATGCAGGGAGTAACCAATGGTTACTGCTAACAGTGTTAGGAAGGTTTTAAAGAAGACAAAAATAGATCCAGAGATAGAGAAGCATCAGACAGTCAAACCTCAGAGGGAAGGCAGGGGAGGGTGCGGGGAGTGGGTAGAGATCAACCAAAGGACTTGTATGCATGCATATAAGCATAACCAATGGACACAGACACAAGAGGGGTGAGGGCATGTGCTGGGGGGGGGGTGGGAATGGGGGAAAAGGAGACATATGTAATACCATAATCAATAAGGAATAATAAAAAAGTAAAGAAGATGCTGTTTGGGGGGCAAGATCTAATTTTGAATCTCAGAATAACGCATTTTATAGATAAATGTGTTTATAAATAAGAAATAAA
This sequence comes from Myotis nattereri, assembly GCF_964212035.1. Classification (NCBI taxonomy): domain Eukaryota; kingdom Metazoa; phylum Chordata; class Mammalia; order Chiroptera; family Vespertilionidae; genus Myotis; species Myotis nattereri. Next base: position 117,294,880 of record NC_138078.1, on the reverse strand, counting down.
TTCTTATTCCAATTGTATAGAATTTAAGTGATTTGTCTAAATTCACACAATCAATTAGTAATAAAACTGGGCTTAGAACCAACAGATGTATTCAAATATAGCACTTTTCTATAAAAAAAAATATTCGCACCAAGATTCTTCATCTCTTTAAGATATTTCCATTCAATTTCCACAGATAGTTTTAGAGACATGTCTTCCCAAATTATATATAAACTGAAGTAGCTTTCAAGAAACCTAAGACTTTCAATCCTCTTGTGTAACACTTCTTGTCAGTCTTGTAATTAATCCATCCTTAATTTTCTAGATAAGAAACAGATTACAGTAGTTTATGGAGTATTCTACCATTCAAGACACTTAGTAACTTATTTTGGTCTTTCTCTTCAAAGCAGTTAATGAGTATTGACAGCCTTAATTGTGATTGCTTCCAAAGCTGGAGGCTACTTATTTCACCAAAGGTTTATTTATAAACATGACATTAATAAGAGTTGTTTTAATTAAGTTGTAGACAGTTTTAGAAGTCATTTTGTTAAAATTTGGCAAGAGGAAAGGCAAAAAAAGTCCAAGCAGAATATGCATTGTGAATTCGTAAGTACATAAAAAATTAATAATTGTGGGATATAAGTTGAGAAATTTATATATAAACTAGAGGCCTGGTGCATGAATTCGTGCATGGTGGGTTCTGGCTGGTCCACCCTGATGGGGGCCGATTGGGCTGGGCTGGCGGGTGAGGAAGGGACGTGGGAGGTTGGCCAGCTGTCCCCACCCTCAATCGGGGGTGGGGGGGTGGGGAGTGGTGATCGGAAGTGGGGCTGGCTGGGAAGGGGCTGCGGGAGTTTGGGTGGGGGACAATCAGAGTCATGATCGGACTGGTTGACCGCCACAGTGCATGTCATAGTGACCAGTCATTCCAGTCATTCTGGATGTTCCATTGTTCTGGTTGCTGGGCTTTTATATATAGAGATAAGAAATCATGAATATAAAACAGTATAGGAAAAATGGTAAGTACTGTTTAAGTGTTAGATATTATTGTTTTTGTTGTTATTCCATAATCTGATTGAGAACATGTCTGCTCTTTATTCTAGCCAACAATTCGTGAAATGGAGGACACGAATTACCTGATTTTGAATTCTGATTCCTCATTGTAGTGGTTGCTTGACCTTAAAAGTGATAATTATCTTCTCAACCATATTTTCACTGTCTGAATAAATACGTATAATAATAGAACCTATCTTATTTCAAATAAAGGTTTCTTAACTATGTTATAATTTTTATCATTGCCTAAAGTACAATAATTTACAGTCTTTGTTTTATAAACAGAAAAACCAAGACTACGAAGTGTTAAAGGACCTACCCCATGATTCCACACTAAGTATTTGGGAAAGCTGAGAACTAACCCAGGCCATTATTCTTAACACCATATTTCCTCCATTAAATCACCAAAATTATGTCTCTGATTATTATTCCTTCTGCCACTGTTGCTACCTTATTTTGCTCCTTCATACTTTACTAAATTACTGCAAAAGCCTGGTAACACTTGTCACTCATTCCAATGCATTTACATTTTTTTTCAAGAATTAATTTTTTTATTTTTATTTTTGTACTGACAGCTTTTGCTTCATGCATTATTGTGTTATGTATTAGTTGCATGACATTTAGGAGTATTTCTAACTCATTGATGAAATTACTACTTTATAATTATGAAATATTCCTCTTTATTTCTACTAATAATCTTTGTTCTGAAGTCTATAATGTTTGATATTAACATAGCCACTCCAACTTTCTTATGATTAGTATTTGTGTAGAATATATTTTTTATCCTTTTTTTCTTAACCTATAATTCTTTTATATTTAAACTGTTTCTTCTTTATCCAGTCATATAATCTTAGTCTTTTTGCTGGAAATTTACTTCTACGTGTATTCATTGAAAGAGTTGGTTTAAATCTATTGACTTCTTATTTTCCCCATTCTTTCTTTGACCCATTTCTGTTTTTATCCTGCTTTATTTTGGATTAATTGCATATTTTTTAGTATTCCATTTTATTTATACTTTTGATTTATTAGCTATACTTCTATTCCTAACTTTTAGTTCTTTGTGACATTGTTTATGACCTGCTGATGACAAATGTCTCTGGGTTTGTTTTTCTAAAACCCTCTAATTTTCCTTCACTTTAAAGATAAATTCTCACTAGCTTGACAATTATAGCTTTCAGTTTTGTTGTTGTTTTTTTCAAACCATAACAGATGCTTTTCTATTATTTTCCAGTATACATGCTTCCTGACAGGAAGTCTAACATCCTTTCTAGGTTATAAAATTTATCTCTTTTCTCTTTTTCTAAAATACATTTTATTGATTTTTTACAGAGAGGAAGGAAGAGGGATAGAGAGTTAGAAACATCGATGAGAGAGAAACATCGACCAGCTGCCTCCTGCACACCCTCCACTGGGGATGTGCCGGCAACCAAGGTACATGCCCTTGACTGGAATCAAACCTGGGACCCTTCAGTCCGCAGGCCGATGCTCTATCCACTGAGCCAAACCGGTCAGGGCTTTTTTCTTCTTCTTTTTCTTAAAGAGTTGGTTTATCTTTTATAACTGATTTTCAGCAATTTGAATTTGATATGCCTCCATTTGGATTTCTTTGTTTTTATCTTGCTTTACTTTCATTGCAGATTTTTAATCCATGGTTTTATTTATAGTTTTTATAAAATCCAGAAAATGTTCTTCAATTATTGTTTCTGACTCCCTTTCTCTTCCCTCTCCTTTTGATATTCCAATTACATCTATATTATAAAATTTAATAGTGTTTAGAAAATCACTAATAGTCTATTCATTTAGTCAGTCTTTTTTTTTCCCTTTTCCTGTTCGTTCCTTCATTGTTGCTATTTTCTACTGTGATGTGATTAAATACACCTCTCTTTCTTCTTGGAGTGTCAGTGTCTACACCACCATTAAACCAATAGAGTAAGATTTATATATCCTAGGTCACACTTTTTTTAATTTCTAGAAGTTTCACTTGATTATTTTTTCTATGTATTCTATTTTCTTCTAGATTACATTTGTGTTTTCCAGCAAATACTTGAGCATATTGATTACATTTGAAATGGCTAAAAGATCTTGTCTGTTAATAGCAGAAACTCTGTCATTTCTGGGTATATTTGTAGTGACTGAGTTTTCTCCTATCTATGACTCATATTTTATTTCTCATGTCCAGTAATCTTTACTGGATTTTAAACATCTTAAACTTTACATTTGTGAGATTCAGAATTTGTTGTTTTCAAAGAGTGTTAGATTTTGTTCTGGTAGGCAGTTGAGTTACTTGAAAATAAGTTTTATCCTTTTCAGTATCATTTTTACTAGGGCAGACCCAGAGTAGTTGACAATACAGACTTCATTTATTCCTATCATTAATGTGTGATTTCTCTGAGGTGCCTACTGAATGCATTGTGTGTTCTCCCTGGAGGTTGGCATCTTGAATGTGAAGACCAAAATTTTACCACCTTGAAGCTGCATTTTTGGGATATTAATTTTGAGCTCTTTATTAAGAAGCAGGAGGCTTAGAAAGAACCTTTTACTCTCTCCTCTTTCTTGTCTAAAATATTTAGATAAAAAAAACCTGCTTCAAGAGTAATCTTAGCATGTTCATCCTAACCTAATTAGAATTAAGAATTGGAAATAGGAGGGCTTCAGATAGGGGCCTGTAATTAGATACCCACTGTGTTCCACTGAGTTACCTAGCAAGAATTTGCCTGTCATGTGTGTTCAGGCCTTCCTCAACCACCTGTAAATCACCCATTCTCACCTCTGAAATCTAAGATCCTGTTCTCCCTGTTTCCTCCTTTGTCTAAAATGTCATGTATATCCAATGCTGCCTCATTGACTGTGGAATTATTCATGCTAATGTGAATTCCTCCTGTGCCTAAACTAAAATTTGATTTTTCTTCTGTTAATTTTTCTCTGCTCATTCGATTATCAGCCCAGCTAGAAGAACTTAGAAGGTGGGAGGAAAAGTATTACATTGTTTTTAGCCCCTACAAGTAGTTCCTGGATCAACCTTAGTTTGAGGACTTGTGAATCTTACTCCCCCCCACACACCTTAGTATATTTCTTCTGGGAAGTAATTATTTTCACAATCTCTTGCAGTTTCTCCAAATGCATATACAAAATCAATTCAAGTCAAAGATCCAAGATGAGCCTTGTGCTAGTTCATGGAGCTCTTTTCCTTTGTAGCTTCCTTCTATCTGGAATTATACCCTAGAACAGGGGTGGGCAAACTTTTTGACTCGAGGGCCACAATGGGTTCTTAAACTGGACCAGAGGGCCGGAACAAAAGCATGGATGGAGTGTTTGTGTGAACTAATATAAATTCAAAGTAAACATCATTACATAAAAGGGTACGGTCTTTTTTTTTTTTTAGTTTTATTCATTTCAAACGGGCCGGATGCAGCCCGCGGGCCGTAGTTTGACCACAGCTGCCCTAGAACTTCCAGCCACAGTGGCCTCCCCAAATTTCAATCACTATCTCCACTGTGCTGTGGGTCTATTTGGCTTCTCCAAATCTGTGGCATGGTCTGCAGTTACAGCTAGGCTGAAAGCCAAGGTAATTGTATGCCTCACCTTGGATATTTGCCTTTCCTCTGGGATCACAGTCCTGTGATGTCTGTTTCCTAATATCTGTGGTAACTTTTTTCCAGTGTTTTATATACAATATCTTGTGTAGTTATTGACTTAATCAAAAATCAAACAGATAATGAGAACCTGTTACTCCCTCATGGCTGTAAAAACACCTATTTTTTAAATCTTACTTTAAAATCAGCCACTGCCATGGAAAAGAGTGTGTATTATCTACCTCCACTTTGATTATAAGATAATGGGCCTTTGTATAGAATTAGTAACTTGCTTAAGGTCACATAGGCAGTAAATGGTGGAGTATTGGCTGGGTGGAGAGGGGCGTTGGTGGTAGAGAGATTGAGCAAAAGAGTAAAAAATATATAGAGAGACAAAAACTCATGGACATGGACAACAGTGTGGTGATTGCTGGGGGGAAGAGGAAGAGGATAAAGGGAGAATAAATGGTAATGGACAGAGACTTGACTTGAGGTTGTGAACACACAATACAGTGTACAGATAATGTGTTGTGGAATTGAGAACCTGAAAGCTGTATAATTTTATTGATCAGTGTCACCACAATAAATTCAACAAAAAGGAAAAACATCCTATATAATAAAGACTCATTCATGGATAATAGAGACTATTATAAACTTTTGAACAATAATAGATACAGAGGCAGAGCTGCCTCAAACAGATTGTCAAACTGCAGCGGGAAGGCCGGGGAGGGTTGGGGGGCAGGAGGTAGGGGGGTAAGAGATCAACTAAAGGACTTGTATGCATGCATATAAGCATAACCAATGGACATAAGACACTGGGGGATAGGGGAGGCTGGGGGACTGTCTAGGGCGGGGGGATAAAATGGACACATACGTAATACCCTTTGTAATACTTTAAGCAATAAAAAAAAAAGAAAAAAAAAGAGTTAATATGGAAATCAACTGTCACTCCATTGCACAGGATGGCCGCCTCATGTGGTCACAAGATGGCCGCCCCCATGTCACAAGATGGCCAGCCGGGGAGGGCAGTTGGGGGTGACCAGGCCGGCAGGGGAGGGCAGTTGGGGGTGATCGGGACAGCAGGGGAGTGGTTAGGGGGTGATCAGGCAGGCAGGCAGGTGAACGGTTGGGAGGCAGCAGTCCCGAATTGTGAGAGGGATCGGGCCTAAACTGGCAGTCGGACATCCCCTGAAGTGTCCCAGATTGGAGAGGGTTTAGGCTGGACTGAGGGACACCCCCCTGATGCACGAATTTCATGCACTGGGCCTCTAGTCTATATATATAAAAGCCTAAGTGACCGTCGGACCTTTCAACCATCTGACCAGTAGCTATGATGTGCACTGACCACCAGGGAGCAGATGCTCAATGCAAGAGCTATCAAGCTGCGGTGACTTGGCAGCTGCGGTTCTCAGGTAATGTACCTGGAACCAGAGAGGAGGGAGCCCGATTCCAGGGTGCATCACTTGAGAACCACCCTCTCACAATCCAGCACCCCTCAGGGAATGTTGGAGAGCCAGTGTTGGCCCAATCCCCACAGGCCCAGCCAAGGAACCCCACCAGTGCATGAATCTGTGTACCGGGCCTCTAGTATAGTTATAAATTTTAAAAAATAGTGTAAATTAAATTAAAAAAATTATTTGGGAGCTCAGGTTCTTAACCAAATTAGTTATTCTACTAATTCAGTCTTCTGAACAAATTATAAATTTAGTTATCAGGTATCACTTGGACATCTAGAAAAATAGTGAAGGTAGTTTAACTTTTTCTGATATACTAAATATCCAGAAATTACAGTGAAAGAAATTACTATATTATCTAAGAGGAAGCAGAAAATCTCAACCTGCATCATTATTTCCAAACTATAAATACTTAATCATTCATTCACCCAAAAAAGATTTATTGATCTTGGCACTGTTCTTTTTGCAGATGACAATATCCTTATAGAAAGATATTTTTTATAATAATTTAATCAGCAAACTAACAACTCTGAATCACTTAGTTGTTTCTTGCAGAGTCAAAAGCAAATGAGTTCGTTGTCAGTTTTAAGGTGTGAACCAGGACTGAATTATCTTTGTATCTTCCAAAACAGCTAGCTCAGTCACTAACAGGAACTCTGTAAATATCCTATATAATAAAAGCCTAATATGGTAAGTGTCCGTGTCTGGTCATCAGGTCATCTTCTCAACCAATCAAAGCATAATATGCTAATGATACGCTAAGGCCCTCAACCACTCACTGTGATGTGCAGTGATCACCAGATGTTCATTCTGGTAAGTTAGCTTACTGCTGGAGTCTGGCAAATTGGGACTGAGCAAGATGGGCCAGACATTCTCTGGAGCCCTCCCGCAATCCCTCCCCAGCTGACCAACCTCCCACATTTCTCTCTGTACCTGACCTTGCACCAGTGGGGTGCTTCGGCCTGGCTTGTGCCCTCTCACAATCCGGGACCCCTCGGGGAATGTCGAAGAGCTGGTTTTTGCCTGATCCCACAGGCCAAGCCGAGGGACCACTCTGGTGCACAAATTCATGCACTGGGCCTCTAGTTAAATGTAATTAAAAAGCAGTCAGGAAGGAAGTTTGATTTTCAGTGCATATTTTGCTTATATTTATTTGACTTGCCTAGAAAATTAAGAAGGCTGCCTTTTATCTCTAAAAAGCAGCAGTTACTATTTTTTAAATGATAAGTGGTGACAAATTACATCTGACATTTTCCTGAGTGACCATTTTCCTTAAGTGGTAAAAATATACCAGAAAAGAGGGTTTTATATGAATACCCAAGACTTTTTTTTAAATTCTATTTAACCTCCACATTTTCAATGCAGTGACCTGCATTCTCCAGAAGCTTACTCATTTTTTCTCAAAAATTCATTTGTGCACATTTTTTTGGTTAATCTGTTTGCAGAACTGCATGGCTGCTTTATTTTGCTCACTTCTATATCCCTAAGTTACTTTTTGTGAGACATTGACCGTAGAATAAATACATTTGCCCTGATTGGTTGCAAAAATTAAACCATAAGAAGGGTTAGAAATTAATTTTAGAATGCTCAGGCTGGTTCTTCTCAAGTGTCACCACAGGCTTTTATTAACTCAAAATCCAGCCCTCTTCCACAATGTGACTGAATTAGGAAAAGATTAAATGTTGAGTAGGAATGACTCTTTTCAGATGGTAGTTAGCATTTAGATATACTATTAATTCCTTGAGATAGAATGATGTTGAACTGAGAAACTAAATAAAAGTTATTTTTTCTGTTATTTTTTTACAATGGTTGCTAATTTGAAATTTAGTGATTGAGGTTATGAACACACAAAACCTCAATTTACTGGTAGTGATTAATTAAAACAAAATGGATAACATAGGGAATACATCAACTTATAATTTTCCATCACATTCACAGCATTTTAGAGTTTAAAAGGAGCTGTCTATTTCAAATTCCAATTTATATACAAACTATCTGATGTTCAGAGATTAAGAGATTTACCCAAAGTAATATGTAGCTGGTCAGTCAGGACTTCTGATTCACAGTCCAGGATATTTCCATCAATCAATACTGAGTGTTTTCTTTGCCTTGAGTTACTCAGAAGATGTCAAAATCACCAGCTCAGTCAAGCTTTAGAAAATGTCTGTGATTAACCTGTTGTGCTAGAGTGAGAAAGAGTTTTTCACACAGGAGTTTACATCTCATTGGCAGTTTCCCATGTGACTCCGAAGTGCACTTGAATAAGGAAAGGAAGCAGAAAGAATAATATTGAAGAAAGAACCATGGTATTGTTAGAGAGAAAAGGCTACTTAAAACCTGTGGTGACAGGGTCAGATGGACTGGTGAGACAAGATAAAGAATGGTTCAGGCTGACAGAAAATGGATTGAGGTTTTTTTGGACAGAGCAGATACTGATGGAGAACAACAAATTTTATCTACTTCCAATTAAAGAAGTCAAAGTTATATATTTTTTATCACAGTCTGCTATTTTTTACTTCCTACAATATTGTAACCTCATGAAAAGACTCTTACAAGAAATTCAGGGTTTGAAAACATACCTATGATAATGAACAATCCCATGAACTTTCTCTCAGGGGGGAATTTTTTTCTGTTTGCTTGTTTTGTTTCTTTTTTAATTTTGGCTTAAATTAATCAGATTCATTGGAAATATTCTTTAAAATAACCAATTTAATATTTCCCAACCATATGTCACAAATCAAAGAAGCATTGTGTGTTTCTAATTTTTGTTCCTGGCATCAGCAGGACCAAAAGAATACAAATCAAAAATCCCTGATATAGCCGAAACCGGTTTGGCTCAGTGGATAGAGCGTTGGCCTGCGGACTGAAGGGTCCCGGGTTCGATTCTGGTCAAGGGCATGTACCTGGGTTGCGGGCACTTCCCCAGTGGGGGATGTGCAGGAGGCAGCTGATCGATGTTTCTCTCTCATCGATGTTTCTAACTCTCTATCTCTCTCCCTTCCTCTCTGTAAAAAATCAATAAAATATATTTTAAAAAAAATCCCTGATATAAAAATATATTGTCAAATACTGTTCTAAATTGTTCCCCAAACCTCAGAGACAAGTGAAAAGTTTTATTTGCAAACCAGAAATTATTAAATGAATCCATCAAATATTTAAAATTCTAAACTCTTATTTTTAAAACAAAATACCTAGATAAGAAAGTGTAGCTTAATAATATCACAACAAAGCACTATTCTTTTGTTAGGCCCAGATTTCAGGATCCCCAAGAAACTACACCAGGGAGCCAGCCGTGTCCAATGCAAAAGCATAAGAGTCTTTATTCAAGCCCGGGCTTGGCTCCCCTACCCTCCTTACTGATGCAGCAGCAAGTGGCGGAGAGAGAGCTAGCCCTGTGGGAAGAGTGGTTTTATAGGGGGTTGGAGTAAGGGGAGGAGAAAGGACTGTGGGCCTTGCTGATTGGCCAGGCACAAGTAGGTGTCTTGTTACACAGGATGTGGTCATATCTAAGGCGCGCATTTCCCTTGATTGTCATTGGTTAGTTTAAATAAGTTCTGGGTGTGGCTAGCAGAGGCTTGGGCTTCTGGGAAGAAGCCTTGCCAAGCACATGGCTCTGCCCAAAAATGGAGGATCCAAGGTAAGATGGAGGGCCTAGCCCTTACCCTGGGGCAAGATGGAGGGTGTAGTCCTCGCCCTTTCACTTTCTGGATCTTAAATCCTATTTTATGTCATAAATGTAGAATAATCCTTACTTGGCTTCAATCAGGGAGGTGAGTAACTAGATTTCAAGATAATAAAATTATGATTACAAATAGTCTATTCTACTCAGTATTCCAAGAAGGACACTGAACATAATCTAACCATTTTTGATAACTAAATATGAACATTAAGATCATTCTTTTTTTAATCCTCACCTGAGGATATTTTTTCCATTGATTTCTAGAGAGAGTGGAGGAGAGGAAAAGACAGAGAGAAATATCAATGTGAGAGAAACATCAATTGGTTGCCTCCTGTGCATGCCCTGACCAAGGCCTGGGTCAGGGAGGAGCCTGCAACTGAGATACCTGCCCTTGACCGAAATAAAATTCAGGACCCTTTGACCACAGGCCGACACTCTATCCACTGAGTCAAACCGGCTAAGGCAAGATCATACTTTATTGTACTATGTAAGAATAAAATTCATGACTATCTTTTAGTTATTCTATTCTCTTCCTGAAAGTCACATTTTGAGCCTTTACTTCTCCTGCCACCATTATATGTAGCTTTAACAGTTTCCTCCAGTTTCTTCTTGGTTTGTTATGAATAATCTCTTCTGAGCCAGGAAACCAGATGTTTAATCTGTATGTTAAAACAAAGTCACTACTCTGGTTGAGAAAAACGAATAGTTCAACGCTAGGAGTTTTTTAAGAACTCAAAACTTTACCCCTGTTTCTTAGATTGTATATATGTTCTTGAGGGCTGAGGTTTAATTAATTTTTGAACATTTATGTGAGATATTCTGATAAATTTGTATATTATACATTTTTATTTAAAACAAAGCAAGTCTGACACTAAAAAAAAGGGTTCATTTTAGAACATTTACATTAAAAGCCAACAGTTAAACTTTTTTTTTTTGGGGGGGGGGGGAGTGTAATGGTAATTTGTTCCCATCAGAAGAGAGAATTATCCTTCAAGGTTGAGTGGATATAATTGGCCATCATATAACTCTCTTGACAAATAGTGCCTTCAGGCAGTGTGGCTGTAATAATTGTTCAATTACATACTTTTGCCTTTCAAATGATCAAAGCCATTATTATGTATCACATTAATAGATATACAGACATAATTAAGCACATTGATAAAATGTTTCTGTGGGGGAGGGAGGATGAGTTTAGCTTTGAAATTAAGATGTAATGTAATTACCTGTAGTTTTTAGTAATTGTAATTTAATTCCCTCTAATCTAATAATGGTGATTACTCTCTAATCAAATAATTTTACCAAATGCAATCCCTGTCATCAAATTGAAATGCAAGAAGACAGTTCCTTGTTGAATTTAATAAAACTGCTAAAAAAGTATTTATCTTTGTTAAAACAAAAGTTGTATTAACTTTAGTAAGGAAAGTGTTTAAACTATGACACTATTTCTAGCAAAAATATGTCCATTATGCTTAGGGGCTTTATCATATGTAGCCCAACAGAAGAGTGAGACACCAGGTGACATTTTGCCTTAGTTATCATTGCAAGCCTGAAATCTGTGACATATTTACCTTCATACAGGTGAGATTACGAATTCAGATGAAATGATCAATTAAAAAATCTCACAGTGTCTTACAGAATTATAAACAAGCTAAAACAAAATTGGGACTGAGGCAGGAAACTACACAAAGGTAATTATCAGTGGCTTAATAAGGGAAAGGATTTGTATCTGAGGCTCTCAAGCCACTAAGGGCAACTTTATTATTTTTTTTAAAGCAAAGTGATATGTGAATGCTACTTGGAAAATCCTGTCTAATATTTTATTTGGCACTAGAATCTAAAAAAAAATTCAATTGGGATATCCACAAAAAACTAGCAAAATTTTATTGTCAAGTTTTAACTTAACTAGTAGAAAAGTATCTCCAATTTTCTACTTAGTAATGGCTCCTTTAGACTTGTGTCACTTGCTGTGGAGTGCCTCCATTTATTGCCCAATTATATTCATACATTATGCATTTTAAAACCATTTCCTCTCCACTCTCTCACTTGAGATATATCATCACCACGCTTACTTCCTCAGATTTAAAACTGTGAGATTTAACTGGGTTTATAAAGCTAGTTTAGTTCATTAGCAATCTTTTGTCCTGAAATTCAAGTAAGAGCCCTTCAGTTTGGAAAAGAATACATTCATGAATTCTTTGGAAACTGTTGAACTGGGTGAGTTATAAGATCAAGAAAGGCAGGTTCCGTTCTCAGAAAAAGAGCTCCTCATATTTCTTGTCTGATCTACATTTTAGAGTGGGAACCTGCTTTTACTTAAAAAATACAGTTCTCAATTATACTGGATGCTAAATGAATATACACACACATACCTGAGGGAACACAAATATATGTATATGTATATGTATATGTATATGTATATGTATATGTATATGTATATGTATATGTATACACACATACATTTTATAAGCTGAATTTTGTTGCCCCAATTCTTACATTGAATCCCTAACTCCCAGTACCCCAGGATGTGACTATATTTGGAGATAAGGTCTTTAAAGAAGTAATTAAGCTTAGATGAGGTTATTTGGGTAGACCTTAATCCAATCTGAATGGAAGAGGCTGTTGAACCTCAGAAGGAAAGCAGGGGAGGGTGGGTGGGAAGAGATCAATCAATGAAGTTGTATGCATATATGCATAACCCATGGACAAAGAAAATGGGGTGGTGAAGACCTGGGTGGTGGAGAAGGACAGGAGCAGGCTAGAAGAGTTTTATGGGGGGGGGGGGAGGAGGATCTATGAAGTACTTTCAACAATAAAGATTTTAAAAAAAGAAGAAGAAGCATCAGCACATAAGATAGGAAATGTGAGGATACAGGGAGAAGGTGGCCATCTGCAAGACAAGGAGAGAGACCTTAGGAGAAACTAAACCTTCAGAACTGAAAAATCAATTTCTGCTGTTTAAACCAACCAATCTGTTATTTTGTAATGGCAGCTCAAGCAAACTAATATACATAGCGAACAGATATAGTAGTATATATTCCACCAGCTAACACTATTCTGCATCCTCTTGCCAAGTGATAATATAATACTAAAAGAAAAGAAACTCCAATGTATTATTGATGATAGTTTCACTGACATGAGCTCTTCAGAAGGCAATGTAAAGTGTCTGGCAAATATTAAAATATGCATATATAATTATCTATCATTTCAACTCCTAAGTACATATGTAACCAAGAAAAACTTTTGCATATGTGCACAAGGAGATATTGAATACACTGTGATTGCTTAAAAAAAACTCCATAAGTAGAAGTACATATGAGAATATTATGGTTCATGGATAATAATATACAATGGAATATTATTATATATCTTAAAATGACTGAAATAGGTTTCTATGCATGAAAATAAATGTATACAAAGAATACAATATCTAGCGAAAAAGCAAATTGCACAATGATACCAGCAGTATGCCATTAATATAGATTTAAAATATAAAAATACCCAAACCCAATAGTATATATTATTTACTAATATATACATATATATGCATTATAAATAATAAACTATATTACAATTATAAAATATTCATCATAGTGATATGTTCTGATGAAGTTTGGAGGAAGATTAGGCTGAGGGGGAAAAGCAAAGGGATCTAACCTATCTTCTTCTGCATGTTAAACACATATCATAAAAATAAACAATAAACATGTTTTGATAACACAAACTAATTTTGTTAATTGTGAGAACACAAACTAATTTTGTTAATTGTGAGAAATGATATCCCAGGTATTAGTTGCAGTTTTAACATATTTTTTCTAAAGTTTTCAGCAAGTATAAACAAAGATAAATCCTAACAGAATATTACACAATACACTTTCAGAAGCACTGAAACTTCCCACACCGTGGCTGAAAACTAAGATCTAATTGAAGAAAATCCCTCTGTTCTGGATTTTCAGGTTGTGTGACCCTCTGTTCTAGACATTGTTGCACTATTAAATGCAATTCATATCAATTAAAATAGCATTAATAAAAATGATAAATGCAAGTGTGACATTACTTGAAATTAAATGACCATTATTCACACCATTTTCTGAAAATGCTTCTTTTTTGTTTGCTTATGTAATTTCTTGAGAATAAGGAAAGTATTTTTTCTTTTTTTAAAAACTTATTTCCATTCTTGTCTGATTGCTCTCTGAGTGTAAAGACAAGCCTGCTGAAAGGTATGGACAGGTAGGGATTTTTGAGCAGAAGGATGAGTTCTACTGGGAATTTCCCAAGTAGTTTCTACTAGGTAAGCACATGATCTTCTAACTTTCTCACGGATAAAAGTAATGCATGTAAATACACTAACCCCTTCCTGAAGTTTAAAATTAAAGTTGATCTTGCTTAAAATGCAAGATTTGCAATCTACCTCAAAGTAAGGAGGTATTATAGTAATTTTCCAACCTTTACAAAATCAATACAGTCATTTCTAGCCTATCCAGCTCTCCCAAATTTTGCATTTTTGACACTTTTGCAAAATTATCTCCTAGCATCTCTGTAGTAATTCGCATTGATTGCAATGCACTTGATCAGAGACAAAGCAATAAACTGCAGGCCCTGATGCTGCTAAAGTCAGCAAATAAGCCAGTTATGGTTTCATTTTTTATTTTTGCTTTTTTAGGCCTTTTAAAAAAAGTTTTGTATTAAGGAAGTTTTGTGTTCTCGAACTTAGAAACCATCTTCACACCAGGCTTGACTAAGCCATCTAAGCTAACTTCATTATCCTAAATGTTAATAATTGCATTTCAATAATGGCTTTCATTAAAGTACCTCCAGGCGCTTAACACACATCAATTAAAGTACAGCACGCCCCTGTGAAGCAGGTCAGGATTATTATATCCTCTGAGACACAATGAGGTTATTGACTGAAGGTCACAGAGCAAATTAACAACCAAGTTAAGTAGTAGAAGACTACAGCTCAAACTAAACTCTTGTTTTCTCTCAATATTATATTTGGTTTCCTAAATGCTATATGCATTTTATTTGCCTTTAATTATAAATGAAGTAGAAATTCAGTACTTCAAATACTCTAAAGTAAAAATACATAACTATAGGTAGCTTAACCATTCAGATCTACACAAGGTTGATCAATTTATGTCATAATTTTTAAACATTGCTTGGGTTTTACACTTCCTGCTCAAAAAAAATCATTAGTTCAAGCCACATAGATTTTAAATATTAATGCAGATATTTATCCTTTTGTATGATTTTCTCATAAATCCTGTAAGTAAAATTATACTTATTTATGGGTAAAATTACTCCTTCTACTTCCTACAGTAGCCAAGTCAGTAGTCATAATTACATATAGTGAATAGCTGATCACTGTCATACCCTGCAGGAACTAAATAAATAGTTAATAAAGAAATACTTGCTGCCCTAACCGGTTTGGCTCAGTGGATAGAGCGTTGGCCTGCGGACTAGAGGGCCCCAGATTCGATTCCGGTCAAGGGCATGTACCTTGGTTGCAGGCACATCCCCAGTAGGGGGCGTGCAGGAGGCAGCTGGTCGATGTTTCTCTCTCATCAATGTTTCTAACTCTCTATTCCTCTCCCTTCCTCTCTGTAAAAAAACAAAACATATATTAAAAAAAGAAATAATTGCTTCCTGGTGGAGTATTTGGTAGTACCTAACAGGAAAAGTATCTTGCTTGGCAGGCATTTCATTATGGAGCATTAGAGTGGGGTGGGGTTCAGAGAAACCCATCTAGAAAACAATTGGCAAAGGGAAACTAAAATGATGGAAAGTTTGTTGAGATATACATACACAGGCAAAAATATTAGGACTTGTGAGTCTAAGAAGATGAAAGCTATGAGGGATATGGTAAAATTTAATAAAACCAAGAAGTGTGTGGCAAAAGCTGTGTAGGGCCTTGAAATAGGACCATTTCATTCCTTGACTTTTGAAAGAGATCTTAGAACTATGGGACATATCTACTTAAACAGCAGGCAAAAATCATATGATGAATGTATTAATCTCCCCAAAATGGCACTAGCAGAAAGTATAAAAGATTCAAAATGGTGTTAGGTGTATTCCATAATGATAGTTAAATTTTATATATAACTTACTGGATTACAGATGTTTCAGAAAAACACATTGCATAAGTTATTCATTTTAAAGAGATGTTTCTGTGTTATTTATGGAGCTTATATCTTAAGCACTAGATATTGAATATTCATTTCATTTTCATAAAATGATTTTCTGTATAGCAAACTTTTAAAAAATGATTGGTTTTAGAGAAAGGAAAGGAGAGGGAAGGGAGAGGGTGAGAGAGGGAGGAGAGACAGAGAGAGAAACATCAATTTGTTCTACCATTTATTTATGCATTCAGTGGTTAATTCCTGTATGTGCCCTGACCAGGGATTGAACCCACAACGTTGGTGTATCAGGACAAAGTTCTAACCAACTGAGCTACCCAGCCAGGGATCCATATAGCAAACTTAACTGATTTGAATAAATCACTTGATCACTGACTATGCTGAGGCAAAGAAGCACCATTTTGCCTAACAACTGTTTAATCACCCAACCTCTTAACTTCTCTGTCACATTTCTGTTACAGGCAAGGATGTTGAGTATGTTTAGAGGTTAAATAGAGATATGCCTATGAGTAGAGAGACTCCTAAACTTTTGTATGTTTATTCAGTTTAAATTACTGCTTGACTCAATTAAAATATTCTACATAATTTGTCTTCCTCTCTTTGCGGTTCTCTTATGTTGTAGGTTTTTCTCTGTTTTAGCCCTTTCATTAATACAGTGGGGCCTTGACTTACGAGTGTCCCGACTAACGAGTTTTTCGAGATACGAGCCGAGCCGTCTCTCGGCCGATTTTTTGCTTTGAGTTCTGAGCTAAAATTCGGGTTATGAGCCAGCTTCAGATACCCCACCGCTAGTTGGCGCAGCAAATGTCACAGTGAACGCCACAACATCAGCCCAGCATCACGTGTCTCACTCGTTCACTTTAAGATTTGACATACGAGTAGTTTGAGTTACAAGCTCCGTCATGGAACGAATTAAACTCATAAGTCAAGGCCCCACTGTACCTCCAAAAATCTGTGAAATCTGTTTTAGCATGGCAACTTAAAGGAGTAGAAAACCATAGTGCAGACTATGATACTTATACGTAATATGTAGATGACAACATTAACGATGAAGTTATTTGGTTCCTAAAAGCCCATTTTACCCAAGATTTTTAAAAATTCTTAGTCATTTTATGACAACATGGGTAAGGAGCATGTGACAGGCTCTGAAATCTGTATAGTTCCCTCCTTACCAGCACCATGCATCTTGCAAATTGCCTGTTCGTTATTTTCCAGTTACAGATGCAATTGGTAGTGGTGGGTGGGTGACAATATTTACTAAATTTATGTCCTTTTGAATATCATATGGCATGCACTGACTCACATTTTGTGGGCCAGAAAATATGAATAAATTATGGGATAACTCTGAAACTGAATTTTAAAATATAAATCAATATTTCATTTTGAGCTTTGTTTATTTCAAACAGAATTGACTAAAAATTCAGTAACATTGTAATTTATTTTTAAAAATTCAGTTTTTGGTGAGGCCAAATATAAATCAAGAAAACCTACTAACCATTCCAGAAGGTGAGAGAAGGAGTGCTCAATAGTAAACCTAGAGCAAGGGCAGTTTTCCATATTTTACTGTATTTTAGTTATGAACAAAGTGTGGGCTGAGTAAAGGACAAGGTGGGAGGGAGGAGTGATGGAAAACAGCGACTTCTGCTCATTTCACATGATTAATTTTAACTGTATTTCCACACTAGTATTGAGGTCATTACTTTATAAAGAGCACAGAATGCAAAGGAAAATATCAAGAAGAGCTACCTATTAAAGTAGAGAAATGCTAATTGAATTTCCTTATTCTTCGATAAGACCTAACAAAATTGTGCATCCTATTCTGGCCATCACATGAAGATAAAATGAGATAAGAAAAAGGCCATTGAAATCATAGAACTAAAAAAACTAGCTTAGCTTTGCCTTTCTAACTCCATTTAAGCATTTTACAAGTAGAAGAGAGAAGTGGTATAACAAAAAAACACGAAAAAAAAAAGAGATAGTTCATTTCTCTCAATTGACTTGTTGAGAAAATATCAACTAAAATTGCAATCTTTATTTTTTTTTACATTTTAACGCAACACATATAGTTGATTTTTAAATAAGTAAAAAACATCCTATATAATAAAGAGATAATATGCAAATTGACCCTCATGGCCATAACACTGTCACAAGATGGCTGCCCTGCCCAGCCCCTCCCCTGGCCCCACCCTTGATCAGCCTCTCCCACCCCAATTGAGGGTGGGGTGGCTAGCCAACCTCCCCACCCCCCCACAGCCCCTCACCCAGGCCAGCCATGCCCCCATGCTTTCCCAGGGCTGGTGTAACCTCAGGCAGGCTGCAGGCAGGGTGTTGGTCAGAGGCAAAGGTCCTGACTTCCCTGGCCTAGAGAGTCTAGAAAACCTCAGCAGTGACCAAAGACCACGACCGAGTGGAAAGGTCCCTGCCACCGCTTATGGCTCAACCTTCAAGGAAGAGGGGAGCATCTTGAACATGCAACCCTGGCATCTGCACACCAAGCTTTGGGGCACACCATGCCAGTGGCACCTGTGAGTGAAAGGGGGAAAGCAGGGAGCTGGGGTGCAGAGCTGGGAGGGGCCTAGAATCTTTGGGAGCAGCCCGCCTGCCGAGGTTGCTGTGACCCACGTGCTCTGGCTTGGTCAAAGCCCCTGGTCAGTTCTGCCGCTTGCCTTCCAGATGCAGCTAGCCCTGAGCTGCCTGGCGTTGCGCTCAGAGAAGCAGCTGTCACTGGGCTCAGTTAAATAAGAGAAATCAAAGAGCCAAGAGTAAATATCCTCCCAGCCCCTTCCTATCCCCCAGGTGAGGAGGGCTGGGGATGGGGGTAATGGAAAACGGCTGCTGCTTTGCATTTTGTAATGAAAAGACTCCTGCTATGTAGAGAGAAGAGCTGATTCGTTTCCAGCAACACCTGGCATGTTCCCTGCCCCAGCCCTGAAGCCTGACAGCACCTAGCAAAGGTGTGTCCACACAGCCATGTTGGCCTGACTCCTGGAATGTTGGGAGCAAGTTTGAGCTGCATTGATTAAAAAAAAAAAGAGTAAAGATTGGAAAATACCTCTTTGTACTCAAATGGCATATAAAATGCAGATTACAGCATCTGATTTTTGCCGGGAGCCGGTCCATGCTTGCTGTTTCAAGGGACCTGGCATATATGACATACTGTCTATGTGTTTTAACCAAGGTCTCTGAGAAAGGTTGTTTCCCCAGGTAGGGATTTTCCCCTGAAGTTAGAGAGGGAATAAAACCTCTTAACTAAGTGCCAGGCGGGTAATTAATCACTTTAACTATGAACAATCATGCTTAAGCTACATAATCTTTACTCCCTGGAATGGAGATAAGAAACGCCCTAACCTTTGTAATAGAGATTGATAGGATTGGAATCAACTGGTATAAATACAGTTGTAACAAGACAACAGCAGACAGAACTTAGGACAGAGAGAGAGAGACAGAACCAAGGCACAGAACCTACACAGAACGTTCTCTAGAGACAGAAGAACTTCGCTGGAGAGAACATGGCAAAAGATCCTGGACAGAAACTGGCCTCAGAACCTAGAGACAGAACCTAGCGAGAGAACATGGCAAAAGATCCTGGACTGAACCTGACTACAGAAATTGGCAAGAGGACCTGACTAGAACCTGGTGACTGAACCTGGCTGCAGAACCTGGCTGGGGAACCTAGCAAGGGAGCATGGCTGCAGAACCTGGCTGGAGAGCCTGGAGAACCTAGCAAGAGAACATGGACACGGAACCTGGCTGGAGATCCTAGGCAGAACCTCTCTGGAGATCCAGACCAGAACTTGGCTGGAGATCCTGGCTAGGCTGCTGATCAACTGAACGCTGTCTCCGTGTCATTCCTTCTTCACAGACTCCGTCCACACCTTTGGGGACCCCTGGACCTGCTGGGGCTGGACCCCAGCAGATTTTGTCTTCTGTGTTGATTTTGAGGTAGAGCACAGATAGGTTCATAGAAAAAGCAGAAAAAAAACAAATGGAAAGGAAGGGGATTCTGCTGTTCACAGCTCTGAATGTTGTTTTTTGATATTTTTTGTTATTTTTCCTTCTGTTCTTCAAATCTGTATATGCCATTTAAACCACTTTATGGCCTTAGGTAATGAGATAATGCTTTCTCTATTAAGAGCAAGCAGCAGTGCCTTTCATATGAGTCACATACATTTAATCCATTCAAATGGAGCATACTGAGTGGAGAGAATGGTATGTGTCATTATATAAAGAACTTGGCAGTTTGATGGTATCTGGCTGAAGATCTTTATTTTTCAATTTAGAGAACGTAGACAATTCAGGCATTGAAAATGCATGTGCATGCTTAAATGCATGATTTTATTTTCATCTGTAACAACCAAACGACTGGTCACCAGGAGGTGCATTGATGGGTCCCATGGTGTGGCGGGTCTGGAGTCTCATGGTGTGGAAGGTCTGGGTGAGGCTGCATGGCATGGGCCAGAGCAGCCATGGGCAAACTACGGCCCGCGGGCCGGATCTGGCCCGTTTGAAATGAATAAAACTAAAAAAAAAAAGAGACCGTACCCTTTTATGTAATGATGTTTACTTTGAATTTATATTAGTTCACACAAACACTCCATCCATGCTTTTGTTCCGGCCCTCGGTCCAGTTTAAGAACCCATTGTTGCCCTCGAGTCAAAAAGTTTGCCCACCCCTGGGCCAGAGCCAGGAGACCTGAGGCTGCATCCCCCGCCCAGCGGGGCTTGAAGGGAGTGGGGCTGGCTGGGTCTTGGTGTCGCCCAATGGGGGTGGGGCAAGCCGGACACTTCTATTATAGAGAAAGGGCAAATAGCAATATTAAAATATTGCCTTTAGCCGAAACCGGTTTGGCTCAGTGGATAGAGCGTCGGCCTTCAGACTTTAAGGTCCTGGGTTCGATTCTGGTCAAGGGCATGTACCTGGGTTGCAGGCACATCCCCAGTGGGGGATGTGCAGGAGGCAGCTGATCGATGTTTATCTCTCATCGATGTTTCTAACTCTCTATCTCTCTCCTTTCCTCTCTGTAAAAAATCAATAAAATATATTTTAAAAAAATATTGCCTTTAATTAATTCCCTTTTAATGTGCAAGAATTTTGTGCACCGGGCCACTAGTAAAATATAAAAATACAGAGATGTGAAAAAACTGCTTCAGCTCCTGAACAAAGTAGTAATAAATGAAGCAGTGATTCCCCAAACTATGACTCTTATTCTGTTCCAGCTTATAGGAAATGCTGTTGAGACTTCTAACAGCTACCCGTTTGGGGTGACATTTGAGACATGAGTGAATGATTTTACAACACACACACACGTGCACACGTGTGCGAGGGTGCTGGTGCGCACACACCCACATCCTTTAAAGAAGTCAGGGGCCAGAACAATGTAATGCTTATAATTAATGTACTAAAATGCAAAGAACAAATCTATAATTGTGCACAGAAATTAGAGTAGTGCTGAATATCCATGAGGCAGAGTTTCAAAGGGGGAGTGGTAACTGAAGGAAGGTGATGAGACAGTGGAAGGCAAGCAGCTGAGTTGAATGGGGTGAAGGCAGAACTGCTCTCTTGGCCCTGAGAGGAAGAGATTGAGCATATGTTCTCCCCATAATAAAGTTTAATGAATTTGTGATTATCCCATACTAATATTATAAGATTTATTAATTTGTCTTTCACATTGGTATTTACAATCCACTTAATTGTGTGTGTATGTGTGTGATGTGAGTTAGGGGTTCATTTTTATTTTGTTCCAAGTTAATATCCAATTGGGTCAGCCCATTTATCAAAATGTATTTTGTTTTCCCTCTTGTCTTTCATGCCAACTTTGTAATATAATAAATCTCCATGTATGTGTGTGTGTTTTTTTCTGGACTGTCAATTCCGTTACATAGCTATATTTGTCTATTCTTGAATCAATAAGATGCTGTCTTAATTACTCTTATTTTATAGTTACACATTTGCTAAAAGTTTTTTGGTTTTTTATTTTTTACCAGCCATCTATTTGACATCTAGTAAATTACATCCTCCTACCTTGTTATTCTTTTTCAAGGGTGACTTGGTCAATTTTCAACCTTTACATAAGCATTAAGTTTTTAAAAGAAATATGTCAGTTTTCACAAAAGATATAATGGAATTTTTCTGTGAGAGTAATGAGTGCATAAGTAAATTCAGGGAGACTATTTTTAAAAATTGAGATTTTTAAATCAATGAACACACTATATGCACCACTTATTTATACCTACATACATTTTTATATTTTATAGCTTTCTGTGTTGGGTTTTCCTATATTTTACTTTAACTTTATATTTGTGTATTGTTTTACATCTTTATCTTATTGCAAGGTATTCTTTACATGTACCTGAAGAAATATCTATTATGTGGCATAGTTTAAAATTCCTTGTTCTAATTTTTTTATAGTCAGGATGTAGATATGCAACTGATTTTGAAATATTTTCGTCACATTCTCCTATCATGCTAACTTCACTGATTAATTTATTCAAGGTATATTGCCTGTGATATTATGGTTTCATTTATTTCATTATAATACCTATACTATACATCTTGCTGCTTTTTCTTGATTTGGCACTGGCTTTGTACACCACTAAAAATTTATGTAGCATGTGGAAGTGATGATAGACAACAAAGTCTCACTCTATCTTAAGGAGAAAATTTGCAACGGTTGCAATTAAGTATGATGATTGCTGTAAATTTTTGTTCATCGTTTTTAAAGATTAAGGAATTTCCTTTTATTAGAAGTTTGTTAAAAAGTTCTTTTATCATAATTCGATAGTAAATTTTATCAAATGCCTTTGTTGCATTTGATTGAGTTGATCATATCATTTTATTATTATTTTTAATTCAAGGGTATGTTGTTAAGGGCATACTGTTTTAAAATCTCTATATATTCATAGTGTACTGAAACTTTCATTATTATTGAGTATTGCTATTATTGAGTATTGAGTATCTAGAAAATATTTATCCCTATACTTAAAATATACTTTCTCTTATATTAATGTAACTATTTTATTTTCTTTTGGTACAGATTCCATGATATATTTTATCCTTAACTTTAGCTTAAAATTTTGTTTTTTACAATTTGTGCACATATTTTAAATAATATGATCATGTTTTAACATATAACTCACAATTATTTTGTCTTTTAATTGGAGAATGCAGTTTATTTAAATTTAATGAAATTACCAATTTATTTGATTTAAATCTACTATTTCATATTGGCCTTCACATTTTTTCTTCACATTTGATATTCCTTTATGCTCCCTTAAGTTTTTTGCAATAAGTCAATTTGATTCCAGCTCCCCCCTTTAATTGTGCAGCTATAAATTAATAACTATTGAAAAATATAATCAATACTTATTTATATTTTATTACATATGTATTCTTTTTATTCCTTTCCTAATTGACTAGCTGCCATCTGGTAACATATTCCTACTTCCTAAAGGACCGTTTGTATTTCCTTAATGTGAGTCTACTGGTGACTAAATTAAAAATTTTGTTTGATAAAAATCCTTATTTCAAATTCATTATTAAAAGCTGTCTTCGATTGATGTAGAATTTTATGCATGCAATTAAGTTGTGTAAGCACTTTGACAACATCATTTTATTATATACTGCTGCCATTACTGTTATTTCTTTGAAATTATTTTTTCTCTCATAAAGCTTTTAAGATTTGTTTTGGTCATTGGTTTATAGAGTTGCATGGTCTTGTTCCTAGATTTTCTTTATCTTGTATTTACTCTTGTTAAGGTTCATATGGATTATTGCACCTATAACTTGAGGGCTTTCATAAATATTTAAAAATTTTCATCTCATATCTTTAAATATATATTTGGCTTCCTTATCCTCCTTCTCCTTTTTGGACTATACTTACTAGTATATGTAAAAGCTTTTCACTGGTTAATCTCTTCCCACACCCCTCCCTTTTAATGCCACCATCACACTGTTTTGATTACTATAGTTTTATAATATAGTTTGAAATCATTAAGTTGATGCCTTTAGCTTTGTTGTTCTTTCTCAATACAGGTTTGGCTTTTCAGAAACTTCTGTGTTTCCATACAAATTTTGTTACTGTTTTACTATTTCTGTTAAAAACGATACTAGAATTTTGATAGGGATGCAGTTGAATCTGTATATCATTTGGGATAATGTGGACAGTTTAACAATATCAATTCTTCCAATCTGTGAACAAAGGATATCTTTTCATTTACTTGTATCTTTTTCAATTTCTTTCATCAATGTCTTATAGGTTTTAGAGTATAATCCTTTATCTCTTTGGTTCCATTTACTCCTACATATAGAGGTGGGCAAAAGTAAATTTACAGATGAGAGTACATGAAACAGAATTTATTCTTGTATTATTACTTATTAACTATTGTATTATTTATTTGTGTTACAACTGTAAATCTATTTTTGCCAAATCCTGTATTTTTTTTGATGCTATTGTAAATGGAATTTTTTTCTTGATTTGTTTTCTCAGATAGGTTGTCATTGGGATATGGAAATTCACCTGAATTTGGTATATTGGTTTTGTATCCTGTGACTTTATTGAATCATTGACTAATTTTATGAGTTGTTGTGTGTGTTTTTTTTTTTGGAATGTTAAGGATTTTTTATATAAGGCACTTCTGTCCATTGAGGGCTGTCAAATTATTGTTGCTGAGGGGAGATGTGAATGAGCCACCTCTAATTGTGCTATCATGTTCCATTATTGATATATTGAAGAGGATAATTCTTTGTAGTGGGTGTGCAGTATGAGGCCTGAAATAAAGGCCAAATACTAGGAAATGTCTTGATATCTGGTAAGATAAGGAGGGCCTTGAATGACCTAAACACAAGTTCTCTTCCCCACTTTACTCTGCCAGATAAAGTCCACTAGCCAAACAAACGTCTTTCTCAAAAGAACCAACCACAGTTCCTGCTTATTCCAGAACACTAGGTTTCAGTTCCTTGCCTGACCACAGATTATTTAAACAAGCCAATCACATCGTCACACAGGAACTAGGGGACACCCCATCCTCTATATACTATAAAGCCTGCCTCCCATAGCTCCTGAATTTTTACTCTGTTTTGGAACACATTCTCCATGTGGCCCTGCATGGCATGCAGTGCTTTCTTGCCCTGGACTATGAGTGACTAATAAACAGCTTTGAAAAGTGGGGTTTGCGGTGCAGACTTTTCTTTCCATGGGTTCTTGTCCTCCCTCATGAAGCTTGAAGAATAAACTCATGGACAAAAAGGCTTTTTTAATAAAAAATGTAGAAGTTTATTGGAAGCAGATACAAACTCCATATGGGCAGGGGTGTCTCCAAAGGGGACCCTATATAACCCCCTCCCCCACTGGGGAAAGCCTTCTCTCTCTCTCTCTCTCTCTCTCTCTCTCTCTCTCTCTCTCTCTCTCTCTCTCTAACGGGAAAATCAATCTGCAAATGTGTCTCGTTTAAGTTTGTCTCCCGTTTATATATGCTGCAGTTCTTTGTCTGAACTGGACCCTTTTTAACTGGTCCTTTTCCTTAATTTGGGAACCCATTCCCTTCCCCCCGCCCCTCCCCCTAACTTTCCTCATTGGTCATTCTGCTACATTGAATTCTTTTCAAAGCTCAAAGCCCATGTGGTGCCTCCCTCTCTCTCTTCCCTTATCTTGCAACATTCCTTTATTCTCTGTACAAGTAAGGTAAGCTTTTTGGCATCTCCAAGCTTCCATCTAAGCATCCCTCTCCCATGGACCCTCTTTATCTCTAAGACTCCTTAAACCTGCCTGTTTTGTCCTTAAAATTCCTTTCACTATTAATCTCATCTGTAATCCATTTTTATAACATTAGGATGGTATTTCCTCCCTCTTCAATACGCAGATACAAGGTGATTTATATAGGCAGGCTATCCAGCTCATTGCAGGATTTTTATAATTACCCCTAATGTTTAATCACTTGATGCCAGTAGTCCCCTCCCAGTCATAACAATAAAAAATGTCTATAGAAATTACCAAAAGTTTGTATGATATGAAACAAAAAACACAAAGCATAAAACAATAAAAAAGTTGACAAATTGTGACTCATGAAATAAAAAGATTTTTCAGTTCTAAAAAGAAAGGAAGGCAGCCCAGACAGCATACTTAGTGGTTGAGCATCGACCTATGAACCAGGAGGTCATGGTTCAATTCCAGGTCAGGGTACATGCTTGGGTTGTGGGCTTGATTACCCAGTGTGGGGCATGCAGGACGCAGCCAATCAATGATTCTCTCATCGTTGATATTTCTCTCTCCTTCTCTGAAATCAATAAAAAATCTATTACAAAAAAGGAATACAAGAAGAGAGCAGTATGCAAAATAGAGAGTAACAAAAATTACAAAACAAAAACTTCTGAAAGCATATGCTATAATTGAAGTTGTGGATATCCCATACAATATATGTTGCAGAAGGGCTTCCATGGTTTCTACTGCTCACTAACTTATCCCACTGGACTTCCTTTTGCAGTGACAACAAAGCACAGCACAGCAGGATACACACAATGGCTACACTATTCTTTTGTCCTGACTTTGGGTTAAAAATAGGAACAAAAAGAATTTTGTATAGCTAGATTTTACAGATTACTATAAAGTTTGTCTACTGATAGTACTATGCCTCCTCTTTGTTTAATCTTCTCCTGAAGAGTTAAAAAATTTTGCACTTTCTGGCCATGGGAAGCAGTGGCAATGTAAACAGTGTATCAAGAGTAAACACTTTTAAATATTAAGGATGTGTATTTTTCTTATTGGGTTAAATATGTTTAGGGAGACTATTATTTGTCTTGTAGAATCAGTTAGAAAAGTCAATATTTACATGTACACATCAAATAATATTTTAAAAGCACATGCAACGTATTGTGTTAATGCCATACCCAAAGAGGAAACTAAGCAGAAATATTCAATATCTGAATTAATTTTTATAACGTCAGCATTGCTTTGCCATCATATTGTATTTACTGCTTATTACCCAGCTCAGAGAAAAGAGCCATTACTTACTTGCTAACAGTGTATAATTTAAATCAAATGGTACTTACATAGGAAGAAAACAGTAGTTGAATGGATGTGGGCAGATTACATTTTCAACATATACCTCTCTGAAACTATTGAGAGAAAAACTTTATCCTTTGGTAGGGTGACCACTTTTTCTTATTTCATCAAAGAGCTACAAAGTGGCCCAGCCAGTGTTGCTCAGTGGTTGAGCATCAACCTTTGAACCAGGAGGTTAAGGTTCGATTCCTGGTCAGGGCACATGCCCAGGTTGTGGGCTCTATCCCCAGTGGGGGGCATGCAGGAGGCTGCTGATCAATGATTCTTTCATCATTGATGTTTCTTTCTCTCTCCCTCTTCCTTCTTCTCTGAAATCAATAAAAATATAATTAAAAAAATAAAATAAAATAGGAAGTGTCATTGAGGAATCTGTAAATATATGTAGACCTTATATTTGTCTCTGCAATATCATTCTTAATGTTGGTTACGACAATGATATAATTCAGAGCTATGGAGAATTTGAAAATCTTTACAAAAGTATAACAAATCCCTGTTCTTACCTTCTATGTTCTGCGTGTTTCTGTTCTGCTCTCAAATTTATATATTGATATCTTAATGCCCACCATAATGGTATTAAAAGGGGGGTATTTGGGAGGTGATTAGGTAATGGGATTAGAGCCTTCATAAATGGGATTAGTGTTCTATTAAAAGAGACCCCACAGAGCTTTCTAGCCCCTTAACACCATGTGAGTACACAGCCAGAGATTGGCAGTCTGCAATCAAGTAGAGGGCACCCTGATCTTGGACTTGTATCTTCCAGAACTGTGAGTAGTAAACTTGTTATTTATAAGTTACCCAGTGTATGATATTTTGTTTTAACAGCTTGAACAGACTAAGACACTATTATATAGAAAATTATCCCTATAGAGATGCATTTTAAAATGTCAAGATGATCATGATCCTCCAAAGTTCTTATTTCATTGACTTGTGAAATATAGGCATTTTCTATTACAAGTAGTTCTACATAAGTTCTGGCACGTTTTTCTACAAATAATATACATTCAACCCCTGGTCTTTAGCATTAAGACTGGTGGTTGAAATATTCATGTGTAAAACAATCATTATACAATTGTATCTGATGAAAGTTTTATTGCGTAATTCCAGACTCATGAAACTATAAAGCTTTCTTCCTCTAGGTTACAATTCTTAGGGAAAATCACTTTGAAATTACCTGTTTCACAATAGAGTGTATTTTCAGCATCTATTTCCTGTTAATTAGTCAATCATGTGTTTTGAAGGGTGTTTAACCTTTCTTTCATATGGTAATGTTTAAAGAACTGGAGGAATAGCTTGTTTATAAAATAAATTTTCCAGCCCAATCAGCTCCTGTGCTCCATTGCCTGGAGTTCAAAACTGTTGGACTTTAAAACATGCAACTGTAGAATTCAGCATTCTCAATGTCATTTTTCCCCCCAATAATATTCATTTGCTCAAATCCCAGAAGTGAAGCAATAGTATTCTAATACAGTAAAATGATAATCAAATTGCCTACATGATGAATAGACTAGGATTATATATGACTATATATGACATACTTATAATTAGATATAGGACAACTTTCTTAAGTTATGTAAGAAGTTCAAGATATAGTAAATTGATCAAAGCAGCCTTGTTCTTACTTCCCCTTACTTGCTACAGATGCGCATGATGGATTTCTCTCCTCTATTGTTTCCATCATGTAGCACTAGAATCCCAAGTCAGAGAGGAGGGTTTGCTGGAGTCAACACAAACTGACTGTGTGCTTCTATTCCTAACCCCATGGGTTTAGTGAGGTCACATTGGTAGCTTGAAATTGACATGGTAAGAATATATAGACCATAGAAAACAGCAAGCAGTAAAAATCAAAACTTTTATGCCCAGGAGAGCCAGTTGTTAAACATTTAGCAGCACATCACTTCAATTCCTATGTATGGGGTGGTATGCTAGTGAGCCAGCTCTCTGAAATGTACACAATCAACTTTATTGATCCAGTGTGAGCCAGCTCCAGCACACCCATCTACACTAATAAAAGAGAAAGATGGTAATTGGCATACGGCGATACCGTTTTCATTGGCTAATCAGGGCTATATGCAAATTAACTGCCAACTAAGATTGGCAGTTAACTGCCAACTAAGATTGGCAGTTAACTGCCAACTAAGATTGGCAGTTAACTGCCAACAAGATGGCGGCTAATTTGCATATGTAGGCACAATGCAGGGAGGCGAAAGGGAAAGCAGGAAGAAGCCCCCTGCCACTGACACTGATCAGAAACCCAGGGGGGAGCTAAGAGCTGGGGGGCAGGGCCCCCAGCCATGATCGGAGAATCAGGCGCCTTTGCCGCCCTGGCCAGTGATAGCAGGAAGTAGGGGTGGAGCCAGCAATGGGAGCTGGGCACAGTCGAGGCTGGCAGTCCCGGGAGCTAGGGGTCCCTTGCCTGGGCCTAAAGGGAAGCCCACGATCGCGACGCCCCCCGCTGCCACTGCAGGTCCCCGCTGCCCGGGCCGGACGCCTAGGCCAGAGGCGTTAGGCCTGGGCAGGGGTGGAGCCT
Source organism: Myotis nattereri (assembly GCF_964212035.1). Classification (NCBI taxonomy): domain Eukaryota; kingdom Metazoa; phylum Chordata; class Mammalia; order Chiroptera; family Vespertilionidae; genus Myotis; species Myotis nattereri. Next base: position 117,265,426 of record NC_138078.1, on the reverse strand, counting down.
GCAACCGCGGGGAGCTGGGGGTCCCCTGCCCAGGCCTGACACCTCTGCCTGAGGCCTCAGGCCTGGTCAAGGGGCCGATCCGGTGATTGGTGACCGGAGGGTGATGAGGGTCAACTCCTCTGGCTGAGGCATCAGGCCTGGGTGGGGGGCGGAGCCGGGGATTGGGGGGATAGGATGGTCCCCTTGCCCAGGCCTGAAGCCTGGGTCAGAGGTGTCAGGCTTGGGCAGGGGGTGGAGCAAGCGATCAGAGGGAGATGGGGGTCCCCTGCCCAGGCATGATTCCTGGGCCAGAGGCCTCAGGCGTGGGCGGGGGCCAGAGCCAGTGATCGGGGGGAGATGGGGGTCCCCCGTCCAAGCCTGACACCTCTGGCGGAGGCGTCAGGCCTGGGCAAGGGGCCGATCAGGCGATTGGAGGGTGATGGGGGTCTACGCCTGAGGGCTCCCAGTATGTGAGAGGGGGCAGGCTGGGCTGAGGGACACTCTTCCCCCCCACACACACACACCCAGTGCACGAATTTCATGCACCCGGCCCCTAGTTTGATATAACTGCCTGGACCCCATTTATATAAAACTTGTGAAAGTATCTGCCTGGCTCCTTTATTATGAACAAAGTTGGCATTATCAGCATGATAAAAATTTGAAAACAGCAAAGAACAGCACCGCTTTTGTAGTAAGGATGCAGTGTATCAACCTCCTAGAATATGAATTCCCTTCCTGATTAAAGATTCAGGAAGTTATCAGCAGTGTAGAATGGTTGCATAGTTATTTCATTTAGATTCATATTCTCTCTCTTTTACTTCTAGATAATTATTTTAGTAGTTTGATATTCACTGTCTTCTATATTTTTTCTGGAGACCTTTTTAAGCTAAAAAGTATTTAACTATGAAATATTTAAGCGGGAAATACAGAGTATATAACAAAAAGTAGTTACCAAAAGCTAAGTTTAACAAAGATTAACATTTTTCCCTATTTGCTGAGACTCCTTCCCTCTCTCTACTGTACTTTTGATTAAATAAATGATGCCCACTGAAACCAGTTTGGCTCAGTGGATGGAGCATCGGCCTGCAGACTGAGAGGTCCCAGGTTCGGTTCCGGTCAAGGGCATGTACCTTGGTTGCGGGCACATCCCAAGTAGGAGATGTGCAGGAGGCAGCTGATCGATGTTTCTCTCTCATCGATGTTTCTGGCTCTCTATCTCTCTCCCGTCCTCTCTGTAAAAAACCAATAAAATATATTTTAAAAAAAGAAAAGAAATGATGCCCTGGCTGATGTGGCTCAGTTGGTTGAGTGTCATCCTGTGCACCCAAAAGTTCCAGGTTCGATTCCTGGTCAGGGCACATGCCCAGGTTGTGGGTTCGATCCTGAGTAGGGGGTGTGCAGGAAGCAGCCAATCGATGATTTTTCTCTCATCATTGATGTTTTTACCTCTCTTTCCCCCTCCCTTCCTTTCTCTCTCAAAATCAATTTAAAAATTTTTAAAAAGAAATTAATTATAAGCCTCACCACCACCACCCTGTCCATCATATCCATACTCTTCTCCAGAGTTAACCACTGTTTGATATTAGCGTGTGTTATCATCAACCATAATCAATGTGTGAAATAATACATAGTATATTTATATACTTAAAGTACTATATAAATGGTATTTCACTGTGCATATGTTTCTTTTCTTTCTATAATTTTTATTTTGTGATTTCTAAATTATTATATATCTATTATACTTAAAAATTATAATTCAAGCATAGATAATTGTTGAAAAAAATCATCACCACATAGCTTCTATTCAGATCCAACAATAATCACCATTGATATATCTTATTGTGTACTTTTTCCTCTCTACATAAATATTTCAGCCTGGATCTCCTAAGAATAAAACCATTTTTCAATATAACCACAGTATCATTATCACACCTAAAACAATAAACAATATTTCCATTATATTATCTAGTATCTGGTCTCTATTCATTTCCCCTAGTTATCACAAAATAGAACCTATCTTTGATTTTGTTTAACCATATCCCAAACAAGATTCATGCATTGCATTGGGTTATTTGTAAGTTTCCTTTCATTTTCAAAATTCAATTCATTATTTTAAAATTTCCCAGATAAGTTGCTTTGTAGAATGCTCCATTTTATTTGTTTGACTGTTCCCTTATAGCTTTAATTAAAAAAGTGTACCTTGTATTTTTGTGAACTGAGAATTTCCTTCTGGTGACTGCTTCAAATATATCTCATATATTGTAATATGTAGTATTGTCATAATCATTGCTTCGAAGGATGCCTGCAATTTTCCTTAGTATCCTTTGCTCCAAAAATTGTGTAATATTTACAGACAAAAGTGATTTTCAAGTTATTGCATTGTATTTTTAATTCCCAGATCTTATACATGAAGATAAGAAAATGCTTATACATTTTCTCTTTATGACACTTCCTGATATTTTCCTGATATGGACTACATATATGATTACATCTGAGAGAATTCTGGGAGAACATGAACTGTCTATGTATCTATAAAATATACTCTATTATAATTTGTTTTATTTCCTACATTTTGACCTATTCGTGCCTATGCCTATTCATTCCCTTATATTCAGTGCAGTATATTGAAATTTCCCATTATTAATGTTTTCACATATTTCTCCATGTATTGCCTGTACTTTCTCCTTTAAATGGATAGTTACTGTGTAAGTTGGTATTATACAGAGATATTAATTTCTGTTATGTCTTCATTTTTAATATGAGTTTTGCATTATAAAATATACTTCTTGCTCTAGTTTAATACTTTTGTCTGAATTCAACCTTTTCATTTTTTCCTTTTTATTTATTTATTTAATTATTTTTATAGTTGTTATTAAAATCACTCATTAAAAGTTCAGCTTTATTTACAAAATAACATTGACTATAGAGGCAGAATTCTATTCTGTAAAATAAAAAATACGATTTTTAAAAATCTTTATTGTTGAGAGTATTACAGATGTCCCCTATTTTTCCCCCATTGCTCCCCTCAACCTGGTTCCCGTCCCACCCCAGGTCTTCAAACATTTTTGCCTTCGTCCATGGGCTATGCATATATGCATATAAATCTTTTGATTAATCTCTTCCTGTGCCCCCCTTCCCCCTTCCCTCTGAGATCCTTCAATCCGTTCCATGCTTCTATGCCTCTTCTATTTTGTTCCTCAGTTTATTTTGTTCAGTAGATTCTACATATAAGTGAGATGATGTGGTACTTGTCTTTCTCTAACTGGCTTATTTGACTTAGCATAATAACCTCCAGATCTATTCATGCTGTCTCAAAGAGTAAGAGATCCTTCTTTTAAACTGCTGCATAGTACTCCATTGTGTAAATGTACCACAGTTTTTTTGTTTTGTTTTTTTGTTGTTGTTTTTTATCCAATCATCTACTGATGTGAACTTGGGCTGTTCCAAATGTTATCTATTATAAATAGCACTGCTATGAACATTGGAGTGCATATATTATTTCTGATTGGTGTTTCAGGATTCTTATGATATATTCCTAAAAGTGGGATAACTGGGTCAAATGGCAGTTCCATTTTTAATTTTTTGAGAAAACTCCATAGTGTTTTCTTTTTTTTTTAATTGTCTAAAGTATTACAAATAGTAGTACATATGTCTGTTTTTCACCCCATTGACCTTCCCCTGGCCTCCCCACCCCCCTGGCACATGCCCTCACCCCACCCCCCTCCCAGTGTCTTGTGTCCATTGGTTATTCTTATATGCATGCATACAAGTCCTTCGGTTGATCTCTCACCCCCCGCCCCCGCAACATTCCCTAGCCTTCCTGCTGTAGTTTGACAGTATGTTTGATGCTTCTCTGCCTCTGTAACTATCTTTTTGTTCATCAGGTTATAATATTCTTTATTATTCATAAGTGAGTGCGATCATGTGGTATTTTTCTTTCACTGACTGGTTTATATCACTTAACATAATGCTCTCCAGTTCCATCCATGCTGCTGCAAATGGTAAAAATCCCTTCTTTTTTATAGCAGCTTAGTATTCCATTGTGTAGATGTACCATAATTTTCTAATCCACCCATCTGCTGATGGGCATTTAGGCTATTTCCAAATCTTAGCTTTTGTAAATTGTGCTGCTATGAACATGGGGGTGCATATATCTTTTCTGATTGGTGTTTCTGTTTTCTTGGGATATATTCCTAGAAGTGGTATTACTGGGTCAAATGGCAGTTCCATTTTTAAATTTTTGAGGAAACGCCATACTGTTTTCCACAGTGGCTACACCAGTCTGCATTCCCACCAGCAGTGAAGAAGGGTTCCTTTTTCTCCACATCCTCTCCAGCACTTGTCTTTGGTGATTTGTTGATGATAGCCATTCTGACAGGTGCGAAGTGGTACCTCACTGTTGTTTTGATTTGCATCTCTCAGATAATTAGTGACTTTGAGCATGTTTTCATGTGTCTCTTGGCTTTCTGAATGTCCTCTTTCGAAAAGTGTCTATTTAGGTCCTTTGCCCATTTTTTGATTGTATTGTTTACCATCCTTTTGTTAAGTTGTATGAGTTCCCTGTAAATTTTGGAGATTAAACCTTTATCGGAGATAACATTGGCAAATATGTTCTCCCATGCAGTGGGCTTTCTTGTTGTTTTGTTGATGGTTTCTTTAGGTGTGCAGAAGCTTTTTATTTTGATGTAGTCCCAATTGTTTATTTTCTCCTTAGTCTCTTTTGCCCTAGAATCTGTGTCTATAAAGATATTGCTAAGACATAAGTCTGCTATTTTGCTGTCTATGCATTTTTATAAGATTTTTATGGTTTTACATCTTTCATTTAAGTCCTTTAGCTATTTTGAGTTTGTTTTTGTCTATGGTGTAAGTTGGTGATCTAGTTTCATTTTTTTGCATGTATCTGACCAAATTTCCCAGCACTGTATATTAAAGAGGCTGTTTTGACTCCATTGCATGCTCTTGCCTCCTTTGTAAAATATTAACTGAGTATAATGGTTGGGTCAATTTCTGGGTTCTCTGTTCCATTCCATTGGTCTATATGTCTATTCTTGTGCCAGTACCAGGCAGTTTTGAGCACCGTGGCTTGGTAATATAGTTTGATGTCTGGTATTGTGATCCCACCAACTTTGTTCTTTCTCAGGATAGCTGTGGCTATTCAGGGTCTTATTTTATCCCAGATGAATTTTTGGAGTTTGTTCTAGATCTTTGAAATATGTCATTGGTATTTTAATAGGTATTGGATTGAATCTATAGATTGCTTTAGATAGTATGGACATTTTTATGATGTTGATTCTACCAATCCATGAACATGGTATGTTCTTCCATTTGTTTATGTCTTCCTCTATCTCTTTTTCAATGCCCTGTAGTTTTCTGAGTACAGGTCTTTTACGCTCTTGGTTAAGTTTATTCCTAGGTATCTTATTTATTTATTTTTTTTTTGTGCAATGGTTAATGGGATTGTTTTTTTTTTTTCATTTCTCTTTCTGTGAGTTCATTATGGGTGTATAAAAAGGCATAGATTTCTGGGCATGAATTTTGTATCCTGCTACATTGCCAAATTCATTTATTAGGTCTAGTAGTTTTTTGATGGAGTCTTTGTGGTTTTCTATGTATAGTATCATGTCATCTGAGAATAAGGACAATTTTACTTCTTATTTTCTAATATGGATGTCTTTTATTTCTTCTTCTTGTCTGATTGCTATGGCTAGTACTTCTAAACAGAAGTGGTGAAAGTGGGTATCCTTGTGTTGTTACTGTTCTTAGAAGAAATGAGTTTAGTTTTTGGCCATTGAGTATGATGTTAGCAGTAGGTTTGTCATATAGGGGTTTTATTATGTTGAGGTATGATCCCTCTATTCCCACTTTGCTGAGAGTTTTTATCAAGAAAGGGTCTTGGATTTTTTTCAGAGACTCTTTCTGCATCGATTGATATGATTATGTGATTTTTACCTCTCAATTTGTTTATGTGATGTATCACATTTATTGATTTGCAGATATGTACCATCCTTTCATCACTGGAATAAATCTCACTTGGTCATGGTGTATGATCTTTCTAATGTATTGCTGATTCTGATTTGCTAGAATTTTGTTGAGGATTTTAGCATATATGGACATCAAGTATATTGGCCTGTAGTTCTTTTTTTTGTGGTGTCTTTATCTGGTTTTGGGATTAGGGTAATGCTGGCTTCATAGAAAGAGCTTGGAAGTGTGCCTTCCTCTTTTATTTTTTGGAATAGTCTGAGTAGGATAGGTTTTAGTTCTTCTGTGCATGCTTGGTAGAACTCCCCTGTAAAGCCATCTGGACCACGGCTTTTGTTTGCTGGAAGCTTTTTGATCACTATTTCAATTTCTTCATAGTTATCAGATTATTCAGATTTTTGGATTCTTCTTGGTTTAGTTTTTGGAGCTTGAATTTTTCTAGGAATATGTTCATTTTCTCTAGGTTGTCCATTTTGTTGGAATAGAGTTGTTCATAGTATTTTTTCATAATCATTTGTATTTTTGTGGGATCTGTTGTCATTTCACCTCTTTCTTTTCTGATTTTTTTTTTTATTTGGGTCCTCTCTCTTTTCTTCTTGGTGAGCCTGGCTAGAGCTTCTTCAATCTTTTTGATCCTTTCAAAGAACCAGCTCTTGGTTTTGTTGAACTTTTGTCTTGTTTTTTTTTTGTTGTTGTTGGTGGTGTTGTTGTTTTTTTTTGTGTGTGTTCTTTTTTTTGTCTCTATTTCATTTATCTCAACTCTGATCTTTATTATTTCCTTCCTTCTTCTTATGCTGGGGTTTTCTTGTTGCTCTCTTTCTAACTCTTTGAGTTGTAGAGTTAGGTAATTTATTACCATTTTTTTCTTGTTTTTTGAGGTAGGCTTGTAGAGCTATGAACTTCCATCTCAAGACTGCTTTCATTATATCCCATAGATTTTGGATTGTTGTGTTTTCATTGTTGTTTGTTGCCATGATGTTTTTTTATTTCTTCTTTGATCTCTCTGGTAACCCAGTCATTTCTTAATAGCATGCTATTTCGTCTCCAGGTGTTTGATTTTTTTCATTGTTTTTATTGTAGTTGATTTCTAGCTTTATGCCATTGTAATCTGAGAAGATGCTTGATATGATTTCTATCTTCTTCAATTTAAAGAGACTTTGCCTGTGACCCAATATATGGTTTCTCTTTTAAAATGACCCTTGTGCACTTGAGTAGAATGTATATTCTGTGACTTTGGGGTGAAATGTTCTGAAGATGTCAATTAATTCCATCTGATCTAGTGAGTCATTTAGGATTGATGTTTCTTTGCTGATTTTTTGTTTAGAGGATTTGCCCAATGTTGATAGTGGGGTATTAAAGTCGCCTACTATGACTGTATTGCTGTCAATCTCTTCTTCGATATCCTCCAGAAGTTTGTTCTTTTTTTTTAAATGTGTTTGGGTGCTTCTGTATTGGGTAGGTATATGTTTACCAGAGTTGTTTCTTCTTGTTGGATTTCTCCTTTTAGTATTATTAAGTGGCCTTTCTTACCTCTTGCTATGGCCTTCACTTTGAGGAGTAATTTGTCAGATATAAGTATCAATACCCAAGCTGTTTTTTCATTTCTATTTGTCTGAAAAAATTTTTTTCCATGCCTTCACTATCAGTCTGTGTAAATCCTTTTTTCTGAGTTGGGTTTCCTGTAGACAGCAGATATTTGGATCATGTTTTCTATCCACTCAGACACCCTATGTCTTTGTATTGGGGCATTTAATCTATTTACATTTAAAGTTATTATTGATAGGTACTTGTTTGTCACCATTTTTTTTCTTTATACCTGTGTTCCTTCTTTGCTTTCTATTTCTTCTTTTTACAGCAGTCCCTTTTAGCATTTCTAGCATTGCTGGTTTGGTGGTAATAAACTCCCTTAGTCCTTTTTTGTCTGTGAAGCTCCTGATTTCCCCTCAGTTTTGATTGATAGCCTTGCTGGATACAGTATTCTTGGATTCAGGCCTTTCCTTTGCACGACTCTGTATATTCCATTCCATTCCCTTCTGGCCTGATGTGTTTCTGCTGAGAAATCAGTTGCTAGTCTGATGGGGGATCCTTTGTAGGTAACTTTCTGTCTCTCTCTGGCTGCTTTTAAGATTCTTACTTTGTCGTTGGTTGTTTGCCAATATAATTATAATGTGCCTTGGCGTCAGTCTTTTGGGGTTAATTTTGTTTGGGACTCTGTGAGCTTCTTGGATTTTTGTGAGTTTTTTCTTCCCTATGTTAGGGAAGTTTTTTGTCATTATTTCTTTAAACAGGTTTTCTATAACTTGCTCAGTTTCCTCTCCTTATGGCACCCTTATTTTGTGGATTTATTTCATTTTTTGTTGTCCCAAAGATCCCTTAGGCTCTCCTCCTGTGTTTTATTTTTTTTTCCTAGATGCTGCTCTGCTTGGGTATTTTTTCCTACTTTGTCTACTAGCTCACTGATGTGGTCCTCTGCTTCTTCTAGTCTACTGTTGATGCTTTCTATTGAGTTCTTTATAGCAGTGATGCCATTTTTCATTTCTTCTTGGTTGTTCTTAATTTCCTCTTGGTTCTTACATATACTGTTGAATTTGTCTTCCATTCTTTTCAGCGATCTTATGAACATTTATCTGAATTCTTTCTCTGACATGTTGCTTGCCTCTATTTTGTTTACTTCCTTTTCTGGTGATGCCTCCTTTTCTTTCATATGTAGGCTGTTTTTTTGTCTCCTCATGATTTCTCTTCTCTGGGTATCTGGTTATATAGCTCTCTCTCTCTTGTGTTGATTTATGTTGGATCATGTTTTCTATCCACTCAGACACCCTGTGTCTTTGTATTGGGGCATTTAATCTATTTACATTTAAAGTTATTATTGATAGGTACTTGTTTGTCACCATTTTTGACTTCCAGGGCTATAAGTCATCTCAAAATACAATACAACAAGGCACAACACACAAGGCACTGGACACCAATGTATTCAGGATACTAATAACCTTAAATAAAGGTGACCATCAGAGAAAAGAGAATTAGGGGATCAGAGAAAAAAATCAGGGCAAAAATGATATTGAGAAAAGGAAAAATGTTAGAGGGAAAAGAAAGTATAAAAAAGAGGGGGGAAACTATTTATATGGGAAGAAAACTCCAATAGAACAACCCTTAATCCCAAAAGATGCAAACAACAAACACCCAGAGATGAATGTAAACTACAAACAACAACTAATGACTAGCAAGGAGAAGAAAAACAGAGGCAAAAAACAAACAAAAAGAAAAACAACAAAAAAAGAGTAACAATCTCACAAACAAGCTCAACAATAACCAGTCTAATCAACAATCAGGCAAATAACAACAATAGGACAAAGAGAAAGCAAAACAAAACAAAACAAAATAAAAGGGCAGAGAGAAAAAAATTTGGATAGTGAAGAAAGAGAAGAGAGTGTGTATGAACTTAGAGCAGGGGATCAGAAATTAAATATATAAATAGGGTGAATTTTTAGCAAGGTGTAAAAGAAGGAATAGGAAAAATCTAAAGCAGGAATAGGCTAAGCAAGACAGGACAACAAGAGGGGAAAAGTAAGGAAGATAGTGTTTGCATAAAGGTAGAGTAAAATGATGCTAAAGGAACAATGAAAATAAAATGTAGAACACTAATCCCAAAGTAAAATACAACAAAGAGAAAATAAAATGGCATTTAAAAAAGGTAAAATAGTAGTAGTAATAATACTGATTAAAAATAAAAATATAATAATTAAAAAGGTAAAATCAAGTGCGGAAAAAAGAAAAATTAGTTTCTTAAGTAAAAGATGGAAAAATAAAAATGTGCAGTAGTGAAGGTCATTCACTTTCTCTACTGTTCTGTTTTGCACACCTGTTTCCTGTCAGGCAGTCAGGACAGTATTGAAGTTCCCTGGGTTCCCCTGCTCCTCTGTGTTGTAAGCCACAGTCCTGATTTTCAAGCAGGCAGTATTTCTTTGTTTCTTAGACTCCTTTATTTGTATTTACACAAGAATCAATTTGTGATTCAACCCCTGGGTGGCAGTGTTTCTGGATTGACTTCCAGGGCTATAAGTCATCTCTAGCCAGTATTTAGATTTTGTTTTCCCTGTCACGCTTAATACTGGTTTGGGAGAATGGACTGCCCCAGAGCTGGTTCTCTGATCATTACTCCCCACTGTGATCCCCAGGTTCTACAAAAACAACTTTCCCCTGCAGTCTCTGAGAGTGTCCCCAATTGGGTGATTCTATGTACTTGGCTTAGTAATCAAAAGCAAGGATTTAAAGAGAAAATAGTGCCAGAGTAAGTGCACGAACTCGCGACTTTTACCCTCTGGCACTGCGCGCAATTCTGTGAATGTCTCTGTGCATGTCTTTTTTTCCCCCTGGCACTAAGCAGCCAGCACACTGTTAAAATTTCAGGCTGCCTTTTTTGCACCCAGTCCAGCTGTGGGTTGCTTTTTAGAGTTCCCTTCTGCTAGCAGCCCTGTAGATCCCCTTCCACATTTGCGGGTCACACTAGCCCCAATGGCCGTGGATTTTGTGGGGCTACCACTTCCCCAGAACCTCTAGCTCCCGGTGTGTGCGTTTTTCTCTCCAGGCTGGCTCACAGACCTCACCTTTTCCTAGGGGAAATCTGACCTTTCTGTGAGAAGGTGCAGAGCTCCTCCCAGTCCCCATATTCGCCCTGCTTGAGATCCAGTGTTCCTGAGTTCTCCATACTGTTTTCCATAGTGGCTTCACCAGTCTGCATTCCCACCAGCAGTGTACTAGGATTCCCTTTCTCCATATCCTCAACAACACTTTCGATTTGTTGATGGTAGCCATTTTGACAGGTGTGAGTTGATACCTCATTGTCATTTTAATTTGCATCTTTCTCATTATTAGTGACTTTGAGCATTTTTTCATATGTCTCTTGGCCCTTTGTATGTCCTCTTTGGAGAAGTGTCTATTTAGGTCCTTTGACCATTTTCAAGTTGGATTGTTTGTCTTCTGTTTGTTAAGTTGTATGCGTTCTTTATATATTTTAGAAATTAATCCCTTAGCAGATATATCATTGGAAAATATGTTCTCACATACAGTAGGATCTTTTTACATTTTGTTGATGGTTACTTTGGGTGTCCAGAAGCTTTTTATTTTGATGTTGTCACATTTATTTATTTTATCCTTTGTTTCCCTTGCCCTAAGTCCGTGGTCAACAAACTGCGGCTCACGAGCCACATGCGGCTCTTTGGCCCCTTGAGTGTGGCTCTTCCTAAGCCTTAGAAGTACCCTAATTAACTTAATAACAATGTATCTAAGTATATAGTTTAAGTTTAAAAAATTTGGCTCTCAAAAGAAATTTCAATTGTACTGTTGATATTTGGCTCTGTTGACTAATGAGTTTGCCGACCACTGCCCCAAATGATGTATCAGCAAATTGCTATGAGAGAAGTCTGAGATTTTGCTGCCTATGGTTTATTCTAGGATTTTCATGGTTTCACAACTTACATTTAAGATTTTTTACCCATTTTGAACTTATTATTGTGTATGGTATAAGTTGGTGGTCTAGTTTCATTGTTTTGTATGTATCTGTCCAATTTTCCCAACACCATTTATTGAAGAGACTATCTTTACTCCTTATATGCTCTTGTTTCCTCTGTCAAATATTTATTGAGCATAAAGGCTTGGGTCAATTTCCGGGGTCTCTGTTCTATTCCATTGATGTATATGCCTGTTCTTGTGCCAGTATCAGGCTGTTTTGAGTACAGTAGCTTTGAAGTATAACTTGATATCTGGTATTGGGATCCCTCCAACTTTGTTCTTTCTCAAGATTGCTGCAGCTATTTGGGGTCTTTTTTGGTTCCATATACATTTTTGGAGTATTTGATCTATATCTGTGAAATATGTCCTTAGTATTTTAATAAGGATTGCATTGAATTTATAGATTTCTGTGCACAGTATGGACATTTTAATTATGTTAATTCTACCAGTCCATGAACTCGGTATATTCTTCTGTTTGTTTGTGTCTTCCTCTATTTATTTTTTCAATGTCCTGTACTTTTCTGAGTATAGGTCTTTTACCTCCTTGGTTAAATTTATTCCAAGGTATTTTATTTGTTGTTGTTGCAATGGTAAGTGGAATTGTTTCTTAAATTTTTCTTTCTGAGAGTTCACTAATGGTGTATAAAAATGCCATTGATTTCTGGATTTTAATTTTATAAGCTACTTGGCTGATTTCATTTAATAAATATAGTAATTTTTTAGTGGAGTTCAGTCTTTGGGATTTTCTATGCACACTGTCATGTCATCTGTAAATAATGACGGTTTTACTTCCTCCTTTTCAATTTGAATGCCTTTTATTTTTTCTGATCACCGTGTCTAAGACTGCCAGTACTCTGTTGAATAAGAGTGGTGAAAGGGGACATCCCTGTCTTGTTCCTGTTCTTAAAGGATTGAGCAAATAAGAAAAAAAAGAGAAAAACTCATGGACATAGACAACAATATGCTGATTGCCAGGGGGAGATGAAAGCGGGAGGTATAGGAGGGTATAGGTAGAACAAATGGTGATGAAAAGAAACTTGACATGGGGTGGTAATCACATAATGCAGTGTACAGATGACATGTTGTAGAATTGTGCACCTGAAACCTGTGATATTTTTTAACCAGTGTCACCACAATAAATTCAATAAGAATTATTATTCCATTCTCTTTTTGTTTGGTATTTTTGTTTCTAGAAGTCTCCAGAGGGTAAAATACCTGAACAACTTGAATTAATTTCTCTTTTTTGTCTAGATGCTTTTTATATTTTCATCCTGCCCTTGAATTACTGTATACTATGTCCATGTATAGATATATTTTTATTTATCCAATGTGAGTCATTTTCTTCTTCAATCTGAGGATTCCTATATTTTATTAGTTATTAAAAGTATCAACCATTTTCCACTTGAGTATTGCCTTCTCAATCCACAGTCAAGGACTTTTAACCATTTTTTCATATCTTCTATTACTTTATCTCTCTGTGTTTCCTTAGGAAAACTTGATCTATCATGCAGTTCATTAATTCTCTTTTCAGCATTGTTTAATCTTTTTTGTCCAATGACTGGTTTTTTAATTCATTAATTATATATTTTGAAACCCTAGAAGTTTATCTAGAACACAAAACCTTTTTTCTTGTACTGTGTAAACTTTTATCCCATGACTTGATCATTTTAACATGTACTAATTTTGTTTCAATAGTTTTAGTATCTCAAAAAGTTGGAGTGAGCTTCTTATTGGTTTTATAAAGCAATTATCCCTCAAGATAGATATTGTCTTTGCTTGGCTTAAGAATTTTATTGTGTGTTCACCTTTTGCAGAGATAAAAAAAAAAAATCACTGCTTCCCTCAGCCAGTGAATATAATTTGGTTGTTTCTTTTCAAATCCATTATTCAGGGAGGAAATAGTTCTTTCGGGTCTCCATATTTATTCAGAAGTGCCAGTTCTACTTTTATGCATTATCACTCATCACTCTGTTCATCCACCAAACACACACATACTTTTTTCCCCCCACCAGCCAAATGAAACTTCTTAAATTTTCTGAAGCAAGCCTTGTTCTTTCTTGCCTCTGGGTTTTGGCTAGTGGTGTTTGTCTTAGTCAGCTCTGATTGCTGACTAAAATACTATAAACTTGGTGGCTTAAATAACACACATTTATTTCTCACAATTATGGAGGCTAGGGAATCCAAGATCAAGGTGCTGGTAGATTCAGTTGTTGGTGAGGACCTTGTTCTTGGCTTGTAGACAGTAGCCTTATTGCTGTGGGCTTGCATGGTCTTTCCTTTGTGCGTATGCATGGTAAGAGAGATATCTCTGTCTTTCTCTTCCTATAAGGGCACTAATACCATCATGGGAGATCTACAATTATAATATAATCTAAACCTAATTATTTCCCAAATGTTCCATACCGAAATACATTATGTTAAGAGTGAGAAAAAAGAGGATTTGTAAAAGGTGTTTTGGAATTGGTGTTTTGTTATGTGTGAAGTGTTTGAGCAGGAACATATAACAAAAGTTGGGACAAGAAGTCCTGGAGGCTCAAGTGAGGTTTTCCTCTGTCCTCACAAATGTATTACATTTTATATCAGAACTAGAGGCCCAGTGCAGGAATTCGTACATTGGTGGGGTCCCTCTGGGTGGCCTGCAGGGATTGGACTGAAACCCGCAGTCCAACGCTGCCTACAGCTCCTGCCTGCTGTTCCTGCTCATCCTTGCCCCACTGTGCCTGTTATGGGCTTGTGCCCAATCAGTCCCGACCAATCAGGAGAGGCTCATGCTGCCGCAGCTGCACTCACAAGCCATGAGCCCTGTGTCTGGCACGCCCCCTCCCCAAGGGAGTGGCCTGCAGGATTGGGCTGACACTGGCTCTTTGACATCCCCCAAGTGGTCCCGGATTGCAAGAGGGTGCAAGCCAGGATGAGGGACCCCACTGGTGCATGATCTGGCCAAGGAGGGACCGTGGGAGGGCTCCAAGGTGTGTTCGGCCCATCTCGCTCAGTCCCGATTGGCCAGACCCCAGCAGCAAGCTAACCTACCGGTGGGGGCATCTGTCCCCTAGTGGTCAGTGCATGTAATAGCAAGTGGTTGAGCAACCTTAGCATATCATTAGCATATTACGCTTTGATTGGCTGTCCGGTTGTTATGCCATTTGGTCTATTTGCATATTACCCTTTTATTATATAGGATAGCTCAATAAAGTGTAGAATTGAACCAGGTGTGTAACTCAGATGTAGAAGAAGAATAAACAAATAGCAAGTTGAGTTGTACTTAAATATAAAAAAAAAATATTTCTGGAAATAATGAAACTTCAGCCAGAAAAGAAATAATTAATGTAAAAGGGACATGTTTTGATTAAATTCTCATAATGGCCTTAGAAAAGGAAAACGGTTTTTTGGAGGATGTTAGAGATAACCATGCATTAATGAGCTGAATGTAATTTCTTGTGAATAATTTTAAGAATTATTGCAAGTGTATCTGTTTATCTACTTACATAAAAACCCTGTGTGGTGTTTGTCATGACCAGAATCACGACCAAGTGGAAGGAAGTCAATCCTGCAGGGGTGGTCTTGGCAACGACTGCGCCCTCCCCCAAGCTGTTTCCTGTAATGGTGGGGTTTGAGGCAGGAACCCTCCCTCGGAGCGTGGAGGCATATCTTTTTAAAGTGTGCTGCACCAGCAGGGCCAAGGTTGAACCTGAGTGGGGGCGGCTGAAAGGCTTAGAAAAGACAGACAAGAGAATGAAAGCTGGGTCTCGGTGGGATGCTGCTTCTCTGAGAGACAGCAACCATGCCCACAGCCATGTCTTTATTTTATAGCAGATGCTACAAGGCAAAGTAAGGGCGTGACCAAGATGTTTACAACATTCTCCTGGGTTTCAATCCTTCTCAACTACATGCACCTTAACTCTATTAAGCCTACATCACTCAGTCACGTGGGGCCACGTGTCCGGACCATAGGTTCAAGCTTACAACTATAGCTGTTGGCTATAATTGTGCTGGGACTTGCACATGGAAATGAGAGGACTGTGCCCTCTCATCAGTCCAAGATTTGAACCTGTCCAAAACACTGTAGTGGCTCCCCACAATAAAGTTTTAATTCTGTTTTTTTGTTAATAATGCTGTGGCCCCATCCCATAACAAAGAAACAATTTCTAGAGGATGAGGCCCAGGAATCAGGATTTTAAAAAGATTCCCAGGTGATTCTAATGTGCAGCCAAGGTTGAGACCCACTGCTATAGATAATATTAAACTTATATCTAAATGTGCAATTCTTTGCCCCCAAAATGAGCATGTTCAAAAATTAAATGAAGAAAATTTGGATATACTCAATGGAGATTTTCACACATATTTGAGTGATGATTCTATTGATTCCACAGCTGATTCTGAAAAGGAAAATTTTTCCATTGAATTTCTTAATAGTATTGCTCCTTCGGGAATGCCATGTCATAAATTAAAATTGAAAGTGAGTGCAATCATCATGCTATTGAGAAATCTCAATAGTAAATGAGGTCTTTGTAATGGTACCAGATTCATTATCAAAAGATTATGACCTAACATTATCGAAGCTGAAGTATTAACAGGATCTGCAGAGGGAGAGGTTGTTCTGATTCCAAGAATTAATTTGTCCCCATCTGACACTGGTCTCCCATTTAAATTGATTCAACGATGGTTTCCCGTGATGCCAGCATTTGTGATGACTATTGATAAATCACAAGGACAAACTCTAGACAAAGTAGGCATATTCCTACCTGAACCCGTTTTTGCACATAATCAGTTATATGTTGCTTTCTCTCGAGTTTGAAGAGCATGTGATGTTACAGTTAAAGTTCTAAGTCCTTCATCACAAGGGAAATTAGTCAAGCACTCTGAAAGTGTTTTCACTCTTAATGTGGTGTATAGGGAGATATTAGAATAAGTTTAATCACTTTATCAGTCATTGTTTGCATTACTGTTGTTTTTATATCATGTTTTTGTTGTTTTCATATCATGTTTTTGCTGTTTTTATATCATGCCTCTGTTGTTGTTATATCCTTTTGTTACTGTTTATTTATTAATAAATTTATATATTATTTTCATATACATTTTACTAATTTCCTTTTATCTCTCACACTTCTATTATAAAGAGCAAATAGCAATATTAAAATATCTCTGCTAATTAATTCCCTTTTTTAAAAAAAATATATTTTATTGATTTTTTGCAGAGAGGAAGGGAGAGGGATAGAGAGTTAGAAACATTGATGAGAGAGAAACATTGATCAACTGCCTCCTGCACACTCTCCACTGGGGATGTGCCCGCAACCAAGGTACATGCGCTTGACCAGAATTGAACCTGGGACCCTTGAGTCCGCAGGCCGATGCTCTATCCACTGAGCCAAACCAGTTAGGGCAATTAATTCCCTTTTAATGTGCATGAATTTCGTGCACTGGGCTACCAGTTATAAATAA
Organism: Myotis nattereri; assembly: GCF_964212035.1. Taxonomy (NCBI): domain Eukaryota; kingdom Metazoa; phylum Chordata; class Mammalia; order Chiroptera; family Vespertilionidae; genus Myotis; species Myotis nattereri. Next base: position 117,248,518 of record NC_138078.1, on the reverse strand, counting down.
ATAAATAAATAAATAAATAAATAAATAAATAATATAAGCATTGTTTTTTGGTGCTCACAAGAATGATCAAATTGTATCACACTAACTCAAAATTAAATGTGTATGTTTATTTGAATACTTTAATCTCGGTTCATCAATATTCCTCCAATATTTTTAAGGGTGCTTGTCTATGAATTAATGACCAGAAGATAAAGTAGGGTCAACATGATGTAAAGGTAGTCAATGTCAGGGTTTTTCATAAGATGTGACAGTCTATGAAGGGTCCCATTGTTCCAAATAATCTTCCTCAACATGTTGCTGGTGGCTAAAAATTCTGTTGTTTTAATTCAGTAATTTAAGATATTATTATTATAAGAACTCAATACGAATAAGCAAAAATTCTAAAAAAATGCTCATGAGTATATTAACTTGATTATCAGTGCCTAACAACCACAGCCCATACTACTTAATCAGAAAACCTTCAACTTGGGTACAAACAACTATAATTTTGTGAGGGATCAAACTGAGAAAAGCTCAAAAATACAGATCATGGGTCAGTATAATTAGCTGAGCAAACAGCCTATGTTTTATGTTCTTTATCTTCCTATTATCAGCTGCATGGATTTTTCAATGTCTCAGTTTTATCATCTGTAAATGAAGACAATAATAATACCTACTTAATGGGATTGTATATTAGGGATTATATGAGAAAGTACATTAAGTTACTTGTCACAATACCTGGGAAATGGTTAGCACTCAATAAGTATTAACAACTGTCATCATCATCATCATCATTGGCTGTTGTGAAGATAGGGGATCCCAGGAATCAATGAAGGCATACTTTACTGATTACAAAGATTAATGATACAGTTACTGAAGAGAAACATCATATTGGTGCTAATTTTTTATAAAACAAAAATTCAGACAATACCACTCATAAGGTGAAAAGATAACCTACAAAATGGGAGAAAATATTTGCAAACCATCATCATAATAAAAGGCTAGAGGCATCACATCCAAAAGGACCAAAAGATTGGTCACCAGGATATGCATGAAGTAGGAGCCCCTCCCCTGGCCCTACCCCAGATATGCCTCTTCCACCCCAATTGAGGGTGGGCTGGCTAACCAACCCCTCCCACAACCTCTCACGCAGGCCAACGCATCACCCCAGAGGACACCTCTGCCACGATTGGGGGCATGGCAGGCCAGCAAACCACCTGTGGTCCCTAGCCCAGAGAGGCCTCCCAGCCGTGGATGCCAGAGTCTGTTCTGGACCTAGGGCCGCACTCTCCCCGCAAGCGACTCTGAAGCCGCCAGTGTCTAACTGCCAGTCTCCAGGAGGTGGGAGTGCATCCACCATCCACCAAAACATAGGACCATCAAGCCATTCACAGTCTCAGGGCAGACACAGGGTTGTGGCTGAGGGGATGGAGGCCAGGCCAAAACAAAACAGCAGAAACACCCTGCCCACCTCGGCGGGTGCAGCTGCAATCCACAGGGACCTGGGCAGTGTATAAAGTGCTACCTTCTCCCGGGTCCTGTTCTGGCACTGCCACCTCGTTCACCCTCAAGCCCCCCTGAGTCCTGACAGCATAATGTGTAGGGCATCCTGTAGGAGTTGTGCTGTTCTGGGTGCTTTTGCCCAAAGACACCCTTTGGGATGAATTCAGAGCCACATCTCACTTCCCACAAGACGAGAACTATGCTAAAGGAATTCAACAAAAGCTTTCCACATCTCTGTTTATTCTTTTGAATCCATAAAATGACCTTAAAAAAAGGGGCCACCTAAGAGAGAATGCACTTTCTGGCCAGAGCATGCAGGATTATTTTGCCCAAGAGGTTAAAGGAAGCAGAGAGCTAGCACAGTGGAAATGGCCCTGGTGCCCTATGAGGAGACTGCGGGAATGGGGTTGCAGAAATTCCACAAGCCTCTTGCCACCTTCTCCTTCCCAAACCGTACCATCCAGATCCGCCAGGACTGGAGGCAACTGGGAGTCGCAGCTGTGGTTTGGGATGCGGTAAGCAAATCCTGGGGGGCCTCTGAAAACATCTGCAATGATTATAAGACTGGTCTTTATTTAAAAAGAAAAGAACAGCTTTGTTGAGATATAATTCATATACTTTACATGTCACCTAAAGTGTACAATGAACTGGTTTTTTAAAGTAAATTCAGAGTGGTACAATCATCACCATGCTCAATTTTTAAATAGTTTCACAACCCCATCCCCTCCAAAAAAAAAAAATCTTCTATCCATAGAATCACTTTTCTGATCATCTTCCCCAAAATAAATTGCATTTTAAGGGTGGGTAAAGGAAAGTTGAGGGAAGTTAAAATACTGCACAAAGGATATTGTAAAATGACAAACCCCAAAGTGAAGACCATGTGTTTTCTTTTTTTCTTTTAAATATATAATTTTATTGATTTCAGAGAGAAAGGGAGAGAGAGATAGAAACATCAATGATAAGAATCACTGATCAGTTGCCTCCCGCTGGCCCCCTACTAGGGATTGAGCCTGCAACTCAGGCATGTGCCTCTGACTGGAATCGAACCTGGGACCCTTCAGTCCACAGGCTGATGCTCTCTCCATTAAGCCAAACCGGCCAGGGCCATGTGTTCTTTTAAGTTCTGCATGGTTGTAATGGTCCCCAAATCTATACTAATAAAAGGGTAATATGTTAATTAGAGTGGATGTCTTCCAGAAGTCCTTCTAGACAAAGCTGCAGTGGCTGCGAGGGCCAAGGCTCAGGCAGCTGTGGGTGGCTGCAAAAGACTGAGGTTCAGGCCAGCAGTGGCAGCAGCAGTGGGGTAATGGGGGCGGTGACTTCCCCTGATCTGCTAGGTTGCCTCCCGCAGAGGGAGGCCAGACTGGGGGCCAAGGCAGAGGAAGTTAGGGGCGATCAGGCCAGCAGGGGAGCAAGTTAGGGTTGATCAGGCCAGCAGGGGACAAGGTAGGGGCAATCAGGCAGGCAGGCAGAGGGGTTAGGGGTGATTAGGCAGGCAGGCAGGAGAACAGTTAGGAGCCAGCGGTCCCTGATTGTGAGAGGGATGTCCAACTGCCAGTTTAGGTTCGATCCCACTTGGGCCTAAAGTGACAGTTGGACATCCCCCGAGGGGTTCTAGATTGGAGAGGGTACAGTCTGGCTGAGGAACCCCACCCCATGCACGAATTTCATGCACTGGGCCCATCTACACTCCCCCCCGTCTCTCTAAATATATATATATTCCCAGTGACCGTTATGGCGGAACTACTGCAACAACCAGAATGGTCACTATGGGGCACACTGACCACCAGGGGGCAGATGCTCAATGCACGAGCTGCCCCCTGGTGTTCAGTGCGCTCCCTCAGCAGAAGCACCACTCAGCCAGAAGCCAGGCTTATGGCTGGCAAGTGCAGCTGCGATGGTGGGAGCCTCTCCCACCTCCGTGACAACACTACAGAGCAGTGAGTCAAGCGGTAAGGAGCTAGCAGGTGGGTGGTTAAGAGCGAGCAGGTGGGCAGTTAGGAGTGAGAGGCCCTGGATTGTGAGAGTGATGTCGGGCCTAAACCAGCAGTCAGACATCCCCTGAGGGGTCCTGGATTGCGAGAGGGTGCAGGCAGGGCTGAGGGATTCCCCTGGACAAATTTCATGCATCTAATTAGCTTCTAACCACAATACATGAAAAACTCTTACAACTCAACAATAAAAAATGAATAACCAGATTTTAAGAAAGGGCAAATAACCTGAAGAAATTTCTCCAAAAAGTTAAAAATGACCAATAGACACATTTGTTTGATGCCAAGTTACTAAGGAAAGGCATATCAGAATCACAATGAGATATGAATTCACACCAAGTAGGATAGCTAGAATAAAACAATTTCAATAATTGAATGTAGATATAAATTATACACCACAAATAAGTGGCATTTGCACCCCAGATATTCAAGCTTGGATTAATATTTTATTTTATTTTATTTTTTAAATATATTTTATTGATTTTTTGCAGAGAGGAAGGGAGAGAGATAGAGAGTTAGAAACATCGATGAGAGAGAAACATTGATCAGCTGCCTCCTGCACATCCCCCACTGGGGAAGTGCCCGCAACCCAGGTACATGCCCTTGACCGGAATCGAACCCAGGACCTTTCAGTCCGCAGGCCGACGCTCTATCCACTGAGCCAAACCAGTTTCGGCAGGATTAATATTTTAAATCACATGATCATATAAGCAGATACAGAAAAGACATTTGAGAAAATCCAGTACCCATTTGTAATAAAAATTCTCAGTAAACTGCGAATAGAGGGAACCTTTCTCAATTTGATAAAGAATATTTACAAAAATAACCCTGCAACTAACATCATACTTAATGGCGAAAAACTCAAAGCTTTCCAACTAGAATCAACTACAAGACAAAATGTCCCCTCTCACCACTCCTTTTCAACAGTGTACTAGAAGTTCGAGCTAAAGGGAACAAAACAAGAAAAGTACATTAAATGTATAAAGGTTAGGAAGAAAGAAATAAAACTGCCACTGTTTGTAAATGATGTGAACATCTATGTAGAAAATCTGAATCACCTCCCCCAAAAAACAAAACAAAACAAAACAACAACAACAACAACAACAACAACAACAACAAAACACTTAGAGCTAATAAGAAATTATAGCAAGGTTTTAGGACACAACGTTAATATACAAAGGCAAATGAGCTTTCTATAGACCTGCAAGGAACAAGTAGCCATTGGCATTAAAAACATAAAACCATTTACATAAGCGCACCCCAAAATGAAATAAATAGGTATAAATCTAAAAAGATATGTACACAATCTATATGAAAAAAGCTACAAAAGTCTGATGAAAGAAATTAAAGAAGAATAAAATACATGGAGAGACAGTCTGTGTTTAAGAATAGGAAGACACATATAAATTGACAGTTACAAAATAATTACGGGGATGTAAATTATAACATAGGGAATATAGCAAATAATATTGTAATAACTCAGTTTTGTATTTGTTTTTCATTAAAAATTATGAGCAAAACCCGACAAAAAATTGAATATGGTATTTGAATAATATACCATATTATTTAGTCTAGTATAAATTTAGACTTCTTCATTTGAAAAACACCCCTCACTGAATTAAATTGAATTTAGTTGAAAATGATGTTCCAAGAGTTTCTTTTTTATTTTTTAATTACAGTTGATATATAGCATTATATTAGTTTCAGGTGTGTACACCCCAATGATTAGACATTATAAAACTTACTAACTGATCATCCCAAAAAATCTCATATCTTTCTGACACCATATATAGTTATTAGAATATTACTGACTATATTCCCTATGCTGTATTTTACACCCCCATGACTATTTTGTAGCTCTAAGTTGTACTTCTAAATCCCTTCACTTTTTTCACCCATCCTCTTAACACCTCTCCCATCTGGCAAGCATCAAAATGTTCTCAGTGTCTATGAGTTGTTTGTTTCACTTGTTTGTTTATTTTTTTTATTCTATGATTTATAGGTATGTATTTATTGCCATTTTATTGTTCATATTTTTAAAAATATGTTTTTATTGATTTTTAGAGAGAGAGGAAGGGAGAGAGATAGAGAGATAGAAACATCAATGAGAGAGAAACATCATTGATCGGCTAACCCTGCACACCCCCTACTGGGGATTGAGCCTGCAATTGCGGCATGTGCCCTGACCAGGAATGGAGTCAATGACCTCTTCATTCCTGGGCCGATGTTCAACTGCTGAGCCACACCAGCCAGGCTAGTGTTCATATTTTTTTATCTTTTTTTTTTCTTCTTCTTAAAGAAGACCCTTTAACATTTCATGTAATACTAGTTTGGTAGTGATGAACTCCTTTAGCTTTTTCTGTGTCCCCTCCAAATCATGGATTGAAGTTCTAACCCCCAATTTATTTGGAGATAGGATCTTTGACAAGGTAATTAAGCGTAAATAAGTTTAAAAGAGTGGGGTCTTAATTCAATAAGATTGGTATCCTTATAAGAAGAAGAAGAAACATGAGGAGTGCATGAACGTAGAGAAAAGGCCATACAGTGGACAAAGAGACTGAAGTCAAGGAGAGGTCCTTGGAAAAACAAAACCTGCTGACATATTGATCTGGGACTTGCAGCCTCCAGATAAATAAAAAAATAAATTTCTGTTATTTAAGCCTCCCAATCTGGGGCATTTTGTTATGTAGCTAGATGATTGATATACTACGCTAAAAATAAGTTATTTGAAAAAGCCAAATAGTTCTAGTATTTTTGATAGGTGATTTCATATTTCTTGAGTGAAGTTAGTTTAAGTGTTATTTAAAATGATCATTCTTAATGTAATTTCAAGAAAGCACAATTGGAACACCCACCTATCACAGAAACATAGCTTATCGTTGTATGTGTTAAAAAAGAAAAAAAACCTGTTGATTTTAGTAGAAAAGAAATGAGCATAAGGGCCGGAGGCATAAGTCTTCCATAAGCATTTATATTCAAGCTCAGGCCCAAATACAGTTTTCTGATAGATTTTTATATTCAGTCCTGAATATATGTTGAATAACAGGGCTGTGACAAAAGTAACAATTTCAGCCATTTCTTCACTGTCAGAAGGAATTTCTGTTTGTCACTCTTGAACAATAAGCTTTTGGACTGTATTGTCAAACTTATCCAACTCAGAGTCTCCTTCTCAGTTTGTTGAATGTTTTTGTCAAGTCTCTACATTATTTCAACTTATTATATGTTGATCATAAATCTCTTTAAGGAATCCCTCTCCATATTTAAAAGGGAAAAATCCTGCAAATAAAAAAATAAAGTAGGTGGCTCTTATACAATTCTGGACATTTGAAATTAAAAAAAATTACATATGTGGCTCTAGCTGGTTTTGCTCAGTAGATAGAGCATTAGACTGTGGACCAAAGTGTCCCAGGTCTGATTCTGGTCAAGAGCACATAGTTTGGTTGCAGGGCCTGGGCCCTGGTTGGGGTGAATGCAGAAGGCAACCAGTCGATGTGTTTCTCTCACATCGATGTTTCTCTCTGTCTTTCCTTCTCTCTTCCACTCTCTTTAAAAATCAATGGAAAAATATCCTTGCGTGAGGACTAAAAATATTAAAATAAAAATTACAAAAAAATAAAATAAAATAAAAATTACATATGTGTATATTATATACATGAATACACACACGTAGTACATGTATAACATGATTGGATTATTAACACAAGACCACATGACTTCCAACTAGATTGACTACTTTGACAGAATTGATCAAATAAACTAAAATCAAGCAGTTCAGTTAAATAACTGTATAGACAGGGAGACAGAGAGATAGAGACAGTGAGAGAGACAGAGACATTTTACTTTCATTCACTACTAAATTCAGTTGAATAACATGAACTAAGGGCATGTGTAAACATGAATTCTATGTAACAAATTTGGATCTATTGTTTTTGCCCTTTAATATGGATATAAGAAATATGTAGGTGTCATTCACACCTCCACCAAGGAAGACATAACCTTGCCACTTTTCTGCTGACTTTCTAAGTTATAGAAGTTGTTTGGTGACAGTCACACCTCCTCTGTGAGGTGCTGTATTTGAAGATTGCATTGTCCTTCAACATGACTAAGAATATTGGACAGTGATTGAATGTTGTCTAGTACTTATTAATATGCATGTTGTCATTTGTCATCTCAGTCATCACTGACACTTTGTCATTTATGTTACTGTAAGCATTATATCAAATCTGAGTTGCTAGATTTCAGGCCCTTCTCTTCCTTGCAAACTCATCAAAAATACAGATTACCATCTTCAAGAAGCCATGCTAATAAAAACAGATGGGTTTAAGATTGTTTGACTCATTCAGTTCTTTAATACAATACAGAAGAGAACTACCAAAGTTATAAAAGGGAAAAAAAACACAGAAATTGAACTTTGCCTTTTTAATATATTGTATCTGAGTGTACTGATTACCATATGACAAAATTGAATCTCCTTTATCAAAGGTAACTAAATATGTTTTTAAATAAGATAGTGCTTCTAAGTCAAAGAGCTTTCATATCTATTATTCCATTTTGTTATCATTATATCTATTTAAATGATAATGTAGTTAAAAACACTGAGGCTCAGATATTTTTAATGATTTGCCTAAGAACACAGTATTTTGTAATTTGAGAAATGACAATAGATTTCAGTCCCTCATATAGTCCACCTGATGTTTCTCTGCAATGTGTTTTTCTATTTCAACAAAGTCTATTATTTTAAAGCATTCTTCTTTGATATTCTTTTTTAAAAATATATTTTTATTGATTTCAGAGAGGAAGGGAAAGGGAGAGAGAGATAGAAACATCAATGATGAGAGAGAATCATTGATTGGCTGCCTCCTGCATGCCTCACACTGGGGATCAAGCCTGCAACCTGGGCATGTGCCCTGACCGGGAATTGAACCATGACCTTCTGGTTCATAGGTCAATGCTCAACCAGGAGCCACACTGGTCAGGTAAAAGGAATTATTTTTTTCATTTCTTTTTTTGAATTGTCATTGTTTGTATATAGGGAAGCAGTGGCTTTCTGTATGTTAATTTTGTATCCTGCAAATTTACTGTACTTGTTTATTGTTTCTAATAGTTTTTGGTTGGAGACTTAAGGGTTTTCCATATACAGATACATGTCATCTGCAAACAGTGATACTTTTACATCTTCATTCCTAATTTGGATGCCTTTTATTTATTTCTATTGCTTATTTGTTCTGACTAGGACTTTCAGAACTCTGTTGAATAAGAGTGTTGAGAACGGGCATCCTTGTCTTATTTCTGATTTTATAGGAAAGCTTTCAGTTTTTTACCATTGAGCATGACATGGGCTGAGGGTTTGTCATATATGGTCTTTATTATGTTGAGGTACTTTCCTTCTATACTAACTTCATTGAGTGTTTTAATCAGAAATAGATGTTGGTTTTTATCAAATGCTTTTTCTGCACCTATTGATAAAACAATATGTCCATGTAAAGACAACATAAATGCTCAACTGATAATGAGTAAATACAAAGTGGTATACCCATACAATAGGATATTATTCAGCAATAAAAAGAAATGAAGTACAGATACATACTACAACATGATGAACCTTGAAAACTTAATGCTAAGTAAAAGAAGATAGTTACAGAAGATCACAGCCTATGTAATACAAATTTTATCAAACGTCAAGTTTCCTAGGGCTGGAGTTGGGAAGACTAGCAAGAAATGGGAGCAACTGCTAATGGGGAAGATGTATTTCACTGAGGGGTTATGGGAATGTTCTAAATTCATTGTGGTGATGGCTGCTCATCTTCGTGAATGAATATACTACAGTTCATTGAATTATAGATTAAAAAATATTGTATGATTTGTAAAATACATACAAATAAAGTTGTTTTAAACAATTTAAAAAGAATTTTAAGGGTAAAAAAAGTCAACAAAACCTTAATGTTCAAGTATTAGCTTTTTAAAAAATTCCCTCTGCATTTGGTTTGCAATCCCAAGAATATCATTGTTCAAAAAAACTTTAGTAAGAACATATCTTAATAATTTATACTAATAAAAGGGTAATATGCTAATTAGACCAGAGACCTTCCGGACGTCCTTCTGGGCAAAGCCATGGTGGTGGGGCCAAGGCAGAGGTCGTGAAGCCAAGAGTTGGAAAGCATCTTGTTTGAACCTCCAGAACTGGTAAGGGATTAAAAAGCATCATGCACAGAAAGCGTTTACATAAAAAAGATCAGATCAGTATGAGAAGCTCAGTTATGAACAATATACAGCACAATTTAAAAATATATATCAGAACATATAGATGTTATTTTCTGGGGTACAGAATTGAACACCGTATAGGCTTTGTCCTCATGAAATGTAATATTAGCTTGAAAAGGTAAAGATGACTGTTTGGCACATTTTAAGTTTAGGTGCCTACTTTAGCCAGACATGGGCGCATTTAACAACAAACATTTATTTCTCAGAGTTCTGGAGGCTGGAAGTCCATGATAAGGTTGCCCACATGGCCAGGCTCTTGGTGGGTGCCCTCTTCCTGGCTTATAGAGAGTAGTTTTGTTGTGTTCTCACATGGTAGAAAGAGAGCTAGCAAGGTCTCTGGCCTCTCCTTTAAAAGCAGGAATCCCATTCATATGGGCTCTACCCTTTCAATCTAATTAAGCCCCAAGGCACCACCTCGAAATACCATCACATGGCAACTAGAGTTTCACTTATGAATTTTGGAAGAACAACATTCAGTCCATTGTAGTGCCTCTGAGACATTCAAAGGGAGATGCCAACTATATCTGAGTTTTTAGGGAAATGTACCCCAGCAAATATATATTTGTAATTGATTAGCATAAAACTAGTAAGTAAAACAGTAGAAAAGAGGGTGCATTGAAGAAGGGCCTATAGCCCTAGTTGGTTTTGCTCAGTGGGTAGAGCATTGGACTGCGGACTGAAGGGTCCCAGCTTCGATTCTGGTCAATGGCACATGCCCAGGTTGCAGGCTCAATCCCCAGTGCACAAGAGGCAGCCTATCAACGATTCTTTCTCATCATTGATGTTTCTGTCTCTGTCTCTCCCTTCCTCTCTGAAATCAATAAATATATATCCTATATAATCATAGAGGAATATGCAAATTATCCAAACGCCCTCACATCATGACTGTTCAGCAGGGTGGGCAGGGCTGTGAGGCTGTGGGGCTGCAGGGCAGGACTCCGGGTCTCATGTGATTTCGTCCCACAGCCAAATCCCAACACGGACTCAGGGTTTACTAAACTTTACTGGAGCTGCTCCCCACACCCCACACCCTGCCCCAGGACCACCCTGCCCTCAGCAGGGTGCCCTGGCAGCCTTCTGAGAGGCGGGTGGCCGGGGAGAGCTGAGTGGGGCAGGGTGGCAGGGAGCCATGTTCCTGGGGTTCTGAGGAGAATGCCTGACAAGAGCCTGGACTGCAAAGAAAGAAGAGGAAGCGGCCATGGGAAGCCCTTCCAATCCCCCTGCACAGACACCATATCCCAGCCCCTGCACCCCCAGGGGGATGGGGAGGCTGACCTGAAGGGCGGGGGATAAGACCCAGCCTCAGGAGTAGCTGCAGCCTACACCTCCGACTCCTGACCTCTTCCACTGCCACCCCTGCCAGGGGCACCCACAATAATAGCATGCCAGTGACCCGTCAGTGCTTCCAAGGCACCCGGGGCCCATTGCCTGCCGCTGCCGGGCCCCCTCCACTGGGGCCTGGCACGCCTCTCTCCCTACAACTCCAGACCCAGGTGGAGGCAGGCACGAGCAGCCCCCCCCAGCCTCCCCTTGTCAGACCCATTCCCCCCACCCCCCGATAACAGCGGTGCTGTCTTTGCAGCAGAAGTGCACTGAACCTTGCTGAGGGCCACAGCTAAATCTGCCCTCTTAGCCCACCTGGCCGCACCCTGGCCCGGCCCCGACCCCACTCCAGGAGATTGGAGTGCCACCCTGAGCACTTACAGCTGCAAAACAGCCACATACAATTTAAAGAATGGCGCCAAGTGGGGAGGTTTGACAGTTACACCCTCTTCGGCCTCGCCACCCCCCTAGCGCCCCCCAGCGCCCCCTTTCTTCCCCCCCCAGCCAGCGCCTCCAGGGACGACCACCGCTACAGGGCTGCTGACCAGAGTCCACCTCTCTGATGCCTGTGGAACCCTCTGCAAAGCTTCGATACCTACAGTCCTGGGAAGCAATCATATGCTCCTCCCCTAATCAGCACCTGCTACCTGTGAGGGTATCCATGGGCTTAAAATTAACAATCCCTTCCTGTTTAGACATCACTTACTTGGTGAAACATTTCTAGGTTTATTAGCTCAGAACCTCCTCATGACAACCCAGTGAGGTAGGCAGAGAAGAGATTACAATTCCCATGATATGTATGTATTCAGAAATGAAGCTCAGAGAGGAAAAGTGTCAATCCCAGTGGTTTCCAAGGTGCAGCACATGCTCCACAGGGGAACAATTTGATTTTCAGTGGGGGCAATTCAAGAATGAGTTAACAGTAATTTTTTTTTGCATTTCTTATGGTTCTAGGGGCCTCATCTACAGTGTATCCTATATAATAAAAGGCTAATATGCAAATGACCGAATGGTGGAATGACCGGTCACTATGATGCACACTGACCAACAGGGGCCAGACACTCAATGCATGAGCTGCCCCCTGATGGTCAGTGTGTTCCCACAGGGGGAGCACCGCTCAGCCAGAAGCTGGGCTCATGGCTGAAGAGCACAGCGGCAGTGGTTGGAGCCTCTCCCGCCTCTGTGTCAATGCTAAGGACATCTGACTGACGGCTTAGTGGGCCTAAGCTGTCAGTCAGACATCCCCCCAAGGCTCCCAGACTACAAGAGGGCACAGGCCAGGCTGAGGGACTCCCCCCCGCAAGTGCACAAATTTCATGCATTGGGCCTCTAGTATATATATAATTTTGTTTAAAGAGCCTATAGAATGAAATGGCAAAGCACATAATGCTGGAGTATATCAATATTTATGGGTCAAGCAGTCTATAGATGTATTACAATGGATTTTTACATTGAAATGCCATTAAAAAGCAAACACACAACAACAACACAAAACTAGGCACAAACTCTTTAACCTGAAAAGAATAAGTGCATAAATACATGCAATGTAATACTTATATCAGTTGTGTTAAAAAGGGAAATCATGAAGTAAAATTATCTTTTAAAGGGACCAATTGACATTACCAGATACCCTATGAAGCAAACAGGTCTCTGCCTCCCAGCTGAATATCCTTAACAATTTCTGGCTCTCCCTTTACTTCCTTTTAATAGGTAGCTAAAGACAGTAACAACACAGCTGACTTCCTCCTTCCAATTTACCCATCCTCCAATGCCCTTCCCCTCTGTCAATCACTAATCTGTTCTCTGTATCTATGAGGTTATTTTTATTTTATTTTGTGGATATATATATAAATAATTGATTTCAGAAGAAGGGAGAGGGAGAAAAAGATAGAACATCAATGATGAGAATCACTGATCGGCTGCCTCCTGCATGCCCCCTACTGGGGGATCAAGCTTGAAACCTGGACATGTGCGCTGCACAGGATTAGAACCGTGACCTCCTGGATCATGGGTTGAAGCTCTACCACTGAGCCACAGCATTTGGGCTTTTTTCTTTTGCTTGTTTGTTGTTTTGCTTCTTTTAGATTCCATACATGGGTCAAATCATATATATATATATATATATATATATATATATATATATATATATATATCCTATCTTATAAAAGAGAAACATGATAATTAGCTATACCTCCGCTACCCTTCCCATTGGCTAATCAGGGCAATATGAAAATTAACTGCCAGCCAAGAAGGCGGCCGGCAGCCAGGCAGCTTGAAGCGAACATGAGGCTTGCTTGCTTCAGTGATGGAGGACTCCAACGTTCCCCACCTGGCGCTGCAGGCCTCTGAGTTTGCAGTTTGAAACATTCTTACAAATATAGAGGCTAAACAAAACCCCAGAAACCTGCTTTCAGCCAGCCAGGATCTCTGAGCTGGAGTTGAAACAGTGTTTTGATTATAGAACCCAAATAAACCAGATACCTGCTTTCAGCAGCTGAGGCCTAAGAGCTGGAGCCAAGCCTCAGAGCTAAAGCTGGCCCAGAATAAAAATATAAATAATAAAAAAAGGAGTGGTTGGGAGCTTCAGTCACCCACCAGCCTGAAAACAGCCCTCAGCCCCTCACCCAGACTGGCCAGGCACCCCAGTGGGGACTCCCACCCTGAAGGGTGTGTGACCAGCTGCAAACAGCCATCATCCCCTCATCCAGGCTGGCCAGGCACCCCAGTGGGGATCCCCACACTGATCCAGGACACACTTTAGGGCAAACCAGCCGGCCCCCACCCGTGCACCAGGCCTCTATCCTATATAGTAAAAGGGTAATATGCCTCCCTGCACCAGGATCAGTGTGACAGGGGGCAGCGCCCAAACCCCCTGATCTCCCTGTGGCTCTGTGTGTGACAGGGTGCGGTGCCCCAACCGCCTCCCACGGGCCCTGCTCTGTGTGTGACGGGGTAGAGCCATAACCTCCCCATCGGCCCTGCCCTGAGTGTGACAGAGTGTGGCGCCCCAACCCCCTGATCGGCCCTGCTCTGTTTGTGACAGGGGGCGGTTCCCCAACTCCCCTATCGGTCCTACTCTGTGAGTGACAGGGGGGAACTCCTCAACCGCCTGATCGGCCCTGCTCTGTGCGTGACAGGGGGGAGCTCCCCAACACCCTGATGGGACCTGCTCTGTGCATGACAGGGGGGAGCTCCCCAACCCCCTGATCGACCCTGCTCTGTGCATGACAGGGTACAGAGCCTCAACCCCCCTGATGGGCCCTGCTCTGTGTGTGACAGGGGGTAGTGCCCCAACCCCCTGATTAGCCCTGCTCTGTGCATGACAGGGGGTAGCACTGCAACCTCCCCATCGACCCTGCCTTGAGTGTGACAGGGGGAGGTGCCCCAACCCCCCAATCGGCCCTTCCCTGAGCATGACTGAGGGTGGCATCGCAATCTCCCAATCCGCCCTGCTCTGTGCATGACAGGGGGTGGCGCCCCAACTCCCCAATTGGCCCTACTCTGAGCCCGACCAGGGGCTGCACCTAGGGATTGGGCCTGCCCTCTGCCACCCGGGAGCAGGCCTAAGCCAGCAGGTCCTTATCTCCCGAGGGGTCCCAGACTGTGAGAGGGCACAGGCCAGGCTGAGGGACCCCCCTTCCCCCCTAGTGCACAAATTTTTGTGCACCGTGCCTCTAATATATATATATATATATATATATATATATATATATATATATGCCTTTCTGCATCTTAACTTGTGATAGTAATAACGTTGTAGGGTATACAGATGCCAAATTATAATGCTATATCCCTGAAACTTATATAATAAAAAAATTGTTAGAAGTTAAATAAAATAAGTAGTATTTGAAAACATGGAGCAACCTCCATTTTATACTAGACTAATTTTGGGTGCTGTGTGAGACATTAATTTTAACTTGTTATGTATAATTTCTCTTCAATGTTTCCAGAAATGGATGTGACCAATGATAATTACTTAGCACCTTAATATGTAAAACTTTGCACCAATGTTCTGCAGATAGGATGTAAAAGATATAAATGACAGAACCTTCAATAAAAGAAGAGATTTAGCACGCATGCCAATGCTCCCATATATTATAGTATTAACAGGAAAATCAGAAACAAGTGCAAGTCATTAATAAAAAGAACCACACTTTAGCTAGCTCTTTCATTCAACTAATACTTTCAAGCTCCTACTATATTTTATAAACAATGTTAGTGATTCGGGACAAAATAGTGAACAAGTTGAATATGGTACTTACACCTGAAGAGTTTATAATAGAGAAAAGAACAAACAAAAATCTTTGCTAAAACGTGTGAAAAGAAGGATGCACAATATCCTGAGAGCACTAGCCAATCTTTTCAAGGGAGTGAGAGAGAGCTTTCCACAGAATAAATAGTGTACATAAAAGTTCTGCCACAGATAGGTTTTTCTTTCAGTCAAAGGTTGGCAAAAAAAGAAACATTACACGCAAAGTCTTGAAGGCAAAGAGGAACAGATAGAAATATGACTCTAACACTGAGTAAGTGGAAGGAATCTGGGGATGAATTTAGAGAAAGGAAGTAAAGTGAAGTGCTTAAGTGCATACATACTAAAAAACATACTTGGTTTTGAATCCTGAATTTAAAACAATTTGTGTAGCAACCATTAAATTAATTATTTTTAAAAAAGAGCAGCAGCTGTTGTTTCCATCTGCAAAATGAAAATGCAAACAATTTTACCTCTATATAGTTTTGGTGTGAGAATGAAATAATATGTTGGATTCAAAGGGGGTAGGCACACTGTAAGCAGTCAATAAAATATAGCTGTTATTAAAGGGTTTCTCCTCTCCATCACTGGGAATGTGACCTACCACATTCCAAAAGCAATTGAGCCAATTTACTTTTTGGCTTTTTCATCCTTTCAAGCTTGTTGATCATCACTACTAATAATAGTATGCAATGTCATACTTAGAACACACTTTTTAGTCATATTTGTCATATTAGGGATCATTTCCACTCACTTGTTGCAGAAAAGATAGGTCTTTCTGATACCGAATGCCCATGTCTAAGCTATACATTTCCCCTTAAGGAGAGTTGATAGTGCATATGATGCATGTTTCCATAACCTGTCAGTTTTCTAAAATCTTTCTAAGTAATTTTGTTAAAAATAAATAATGGTAAAAATAGATTTTTGTAAAAAATAGATAAATATTTTCTAGGTATGAGTTTTCTTAATGATACTGTAACCAGACAATCAAAGGGTCTGGGCTGCCTATCACTACTTGAGCCAATTCAGCAGAGACAGGGTTGAATCATATATGAGCATTTATTCCAATAATGCCAGCAGTATGGGAGAGCAGCATGTCATCCACAAAAATCTGCTCTGCACCCCACCGTAAGCCAGCTGCTTATATTGGGCAGAAGGACAAAGATTACTTGGGGAAGTAGGCAAAAGGGTAGCCAAATGGGCAGTTTACAGATAATGTGGGCTGGAGATTTTCAAAAGCCTGCGAGTGTGCAAAGGGCTGAGTGTCTTCAAAGGGCTGGAGGCTATGATTTCTGCAACAAGGTTGTTAATCTTTCCATGATAATAGGCAGCTCCCTGATGAGGAGGATGGGCCTCATTTCCAGTTGAGCTCCCAGGTACGGAGGGCAACGCCCAGTCAGGTTAGAATGTGCCTTTTTTAATCAATCAGAACAAAACAATCACGGTGAATAGAGCATGATTAATATTTCTTATAATTATAGCTGGTCCCCAATATTCTATTTCTGCCCCTATCAATAGTCTGGAGAAAAAAAGAAATAATTTAATGTCTTAAAATAGTCTGAGAAATAACTAGTTCCTTTTAAACATTTACTATTAATAAACCTTTCATCTTTCTTATTGTCTATAACAATAATAAGAATAAAGAGTCCACCATTGAGACTTTACCCAGTGCTGCTTGTAGTTAGTATTGAGTCTTAGACTTACCAGAAGTTCAAACAAAATAAACTAATTATTAAGTAATTATTTGTTAAATTCCTGAAAGACATTAAGCATACACCCTGCAAATAAACAAAAGGAACACAAGGGTTTCCTCTTGGGTCTGCCTAGTGAAATATCTCTAAACAGTATGTCTCAAACCAAAGCACTAAAAAAAATTGTGCAATCTTTGATAGTTTTCATCCATGACATTAGAAGGAAGGCAGTGGGAATAACTCAGGTTAAGAAACAAGAATCAATGCCAAAGACAATGACAAAGAGAAAGAAAGCACAGCCCCAGAAGAATAAAATCACACCACTTCAGGTGATAGAGTTTTAAAGGAGGTGTGCTACTGCCTATGACTTATCTTTTCTTCCATCTAGAAAAGAAATGTTAACTACTAGAAAAATGCCAACAGGCATTTTGCCTTCCTGAAGGATAACATCCTTCTCTGTAGAAATCGGTCAAGATAAATGACAATCTTCAAATGGTTCAGTTTAAATACAGATAATATGCATGGTGGATAAAAAAAGTAGCTTTGGCCATAACCGGTTTGGCTCAGTGGATAGAGCATTGGCCTGCGGACTAAAAGGTTCTAGGTTCGATTCCGGTCAAGGGCATGTACCTTGGTTGCGGGCATATCCCCAGTGGGAGGTGTGCAAGAGGCAGCTGATCGATGTTTCTCTCTCATCGATGTTTCTAGCTCTCTGTCCCTCTCCCTTCCTCTCTGTAAAAAATCAATAAAATATATTTTTTTAAAAAAGTAGGTTTGGAGTCAGAATTGAGTTTAATCTCACATCCCCAGTTTACTAGTTTACTTGCTCCAGCTGTAAAATATGAATAATAATGACACTTGCCTCATAGGATAGTTGTGTACAGTAAATGAGATAATAAATGCAAGGTGCTTATCAGAGTGTATGGTACACAATATATACTCAATGCATATTCTTTTTATTATTTTAAAAAAGAATGACTTTGAACAAATAGCTAGACAGACTAATACTGTTATGTGTATCAGCTCAAAGCTGCTCAATCAATTCTTATGGGCCAACAAGTCAGCATTGGCAGCCCCAGTTTGCAGGGAAAAGATAATCTCCACCAATCAAGCCTTTCCATGACAATATCTTAGAGAGAACAATAGTTTCTGCTAGATCTAGGTGCTTAGTTAGACTGCTTATGATCTTACCATATGTGGACTTGGTAAGAACTCAGAATAGAACAAGAATGTGGGCTATTTATAAGTTGACAATACATTAATAGAGATTAGAATTCTGATGATCCAGAACACTTATCAATGATAAGAAAATGAGTTACTAGTGAGCCACAGGCCTGCTCTGTTCCACGTTTTATTAGCCACATGAATGAAAATCTAAAAGAAATGCTTGTCAAATAAGCAAATCATACAAAACATTATAGCACAGTGGTTATGCAGACCCTGAGAAAGAAGATACCCACTAAGCAGGGCTCCTGGTGGCTAACTGGGCTCAAATTAAACAAACAACAAAAACAAAAACCATAGCCTAGCAGCCATTTCTACAAAGGGAACTCTCATGCAAACTGCACATAAGGAAGAAGCTTGTACTGAACTGCAGGCCTGCACTGTGTTCCATCTGAGCCAGCCCTTATAAAGGAGTTCCTGGAATCCTATTTCAACCAATAGGAAAGAGGCTTTCCCATCTGTCAGAACTGCACAGGGTTACCCCCACCCCCACCCCCGCATCAGCATCTTTACCAACCAATCAAAGCAGTTCTATGAAGACAGTGCCTTTAGGACCAATCAAAGTGTGAAGATTTTGAGTCCTCATTTGCACAAGGACAGACCAATCAAGGATCAGGGGATGGACTTCTGTCTATGTCAGTCATCCCCCCTCTGGCTTGGGAAGTGCAGTGCCCTATCCACTGAAGACTGCATTACCCCAGCTGGAGCTGAAAACCAAAAATGACTCACTGGAGCAGATCAAAGCATAGAACAGAGCTGAGCCCACAAGACCAAAGCAGGTGTAGCAGATCAGAGTAGAGCAGAGCTGTCTTGCTGGAGAAGATCCTCACCACAGGGCCATCTTGCCCCTGGGGCTTCTCACAGCCTTGCTGTAACACAACTGAACAGTTTGAACTGAATCAGGTTTCCTTCTTCACTGCTCCCCATCTTGGGGATTCCTGTTAGTGTTGAATTGGCACCAACCACATTAGGTTGACAGTTAAGAGCATGGATTTAGAGTTACTCTGGTGTGGGTGTAGTCCTGTTTAATCCCCAAACCATCCCCTACTGGTTTAAAATTATGAGTCTGTTCATTATTAGCTGTATAATTATAGGCAGGCCACTTTCTATCTTTTGTAAAGTGGAGATAATCATAAGAGCCACTACATAGTTTTGTTTTGGAAGGGAGTGGGTGGAGATTATATGAGACAATGTGAAAGCTTTTGTTCTTGTTCCTGGCACATATTAAGTACACAATAGATGTTATTGTTATCACACATATATATACACATGCACGCATGCATGAATATAGCTTCACTAGAGGCCCGGTGCATGAAATTCGTGCACTGGGGAGGGGTAAGGGGTCCCTTAGCCCAGCATGTGCCCTCTCGCAGTCCGGGACCCCTCCCTCCTTACTGCCCACCTGCTTGCTGCTTCCTACCACTCGGCTTGCTGCTCCTTAGCGCTGCTGCGAAGGCCTTGGGTCTGCTGGGTGCCGGGCCTGCGGGTTTGTGTCTCTGATACCCCCAGCAGCCCCAGCACCTTGATGGCGGGGCTTGGGGCTGCGGGTCTTTGATCAGGGCCCCAGCAGCCCCAGCACCAAGGTGGTGGGCCTTGGGGCTGCTGGGTACAGGCCCCCCGCTGCGTGTTTGTGTCTTCTATCAGGCCCCCAGCAGCCCCAGCACCACCTAAATAACTTAAGGGAAACTTTATTTAGTCTTCTTTTAAAAGCAATCTAGTTTAAAAATGAGTTGCAGTTAAGAGAGAACAAAGAACATGGTACCTAAGAGTGAGATAGACCGACAGAGGAGAGGCTGGGCACTGGTCAGGGGCTTACATGCCAACTGTTCTCCACCTGGGAAATGATGTAAAATCGGTTTCTTTAGTTTTCTGCTCAATGGTCTTCTCCAGAGAGTGGAGTGGCATCTGCTCGCTTCTCCCTGGGGCCTGGCTTGGTGGTCGCCTTGGGGTCGGGCTGTGCTCCAGCGGGCATCGCACGGGCCTGCCTGCTCCGCCTGGCCCTGTCCACATGTTGCTTTCTCTGAGTCTTCCTTGGGCACAGCCCGGGTCCATCACCTCCTCCTGTGTCTCCCACCGCCAGGGCCGATAAAGAGGCCCGCACAGAGTTCAGGTCTGCAAGGAGCTGGTCCTCTGCTTTCAGAACCTTCGGGTTCTCCTCCTGCAATTGTTCCCTTCCATGACCTTCCTTCCCTACCTCCGGCATCTTCCCGGAGCACCGCATGCCTGCCCTCCAGCAGCAGGTTGTCTTTGTGTGACTTTCAGGGCAGCCTTCAGGGCCTGCCCTTCCACATTGGGCGCAGGGCCTGAAGCCCAGCCAGGAAGGCGGGCGGCTCCCCAGCAAGTCCCTCTGCACCAGGCACACGTGCGCCCACCCCGGACCGCACCCTCCAGGCATGGCGGCTCCACACTGTGCTCAAGGCCTGGGAGTTAAGCAGCAGGGTGGTCCTCATGCGCTGGTGGCTGTGGCAGCCAAGCAGAGTTCCGACAAGCTGTGGTTGGGGGCTGGGGCGCCCCCTGGGTGGCGGCCCTTGCCAGCAGCTGCAGGAGGCTGGCCTCAGATTTGGACTTGAGCAGGTGGGGCAGGCGGGGCAGCAGCTGGACAGGGGGGGGGGGGGTGGCGGCAGAGGCGGGGCAATGGCGGGGGTGAAGGGGCCTGTGGTAAATCTAGGGGCCGGGGCGCTGGCTCCACCACAGGGGCTGGGATTGCAAGGTCTTGCAAGGAGGTGGAGGAGAGGGTGCCGTAGGCAGAGTCCATGGAGCAGGAGCTGCCCTCCCCGGGGCCCAGGGCCAGCAGCTCGCTGGTCAGTGTGACAGATGAGGCGGTGGTACTGAGGGACATCTCGTCTGATTCGGAGCTGAAGGGGCCGCCCTCGAACTCGATAGAGGAGAGCGTCTCCCTGGGCTCCAGCACCACCAGGCCAGGGTCTCCGTGGAGCTGTCGGAGGCGCAGTGCTGGGTGTCCAGGCTGTTGCTGCTTTTGCGCAGGATGGTGGGGGAGCTGGCGGCGGAAGTACTACTCTCCCCACCCGCCTCTTCCTCCTCGTCTTCCTCCTCGTCCTCCTGCTCCTCCTCCTCCTCCTCCTCCAGGCTCTGTAGGTGCTGCTGGCTGCCCGCGTGCTCCTACACATGCAGATGCTGCAACTGGCTCTGGGCATTGTAAATGGAGCCCACCCAGCCCCGGCACAGAGCCTGCCCGCTGGCCTGGAACGTGTAGGCCCCCACGGCACTGTGGAACTTGTTCAGGTAGATGAGGAAGGAGCCAGGGTCCTGCAGCTCCCGGCACATGATCTTGTCCACCAGCTGTGGTGGCCTGATGACCCTGGTCCCCTCAGCCTTCTTCACTGCCTTGGTCACTAAGAGTAGGTCCATGAAGAGGAAGCAGTACACATCCATCTTGCTGTCCGTTCCCTCCTTCATCCTCAGGCTGCCCTCCAACATCAGCTGACGCGTCTCCTCTGGGGAGGCACCTGGGATGGGCACGGTCAGGTCCAGGTGCAGAAATTGCTACAAGAGCTTGTCCACCTCGTCGTTGCTACCCTCCACCACCTCGTAGGCGTCCATGCAGCTCACCACCGCGCAGCTCATCACCGTCCATGCAGCTGCTGCCGCTCCTGTCGCTGCCGCATGCACGCGTTCACGTGGTGGATGAAGCACTCCACGGAGCTGATCATGGTGATGACGGCCTCCTTGGCACGTGGCTCGTCCCTCTTCCTCAGCACCGACTTGAGCAGCAGCAGGTACTTGGTGAGCCTCTGGTGGGGGTTGGCGTGCATGTCACTCAGCTTCAGCCGCTGGCACTGCTGGTGCTTCTCGGCCCACGTCACCTAGGCCGGGAAGGGGTTGTTGTCGGGCAGCAGGCTGCGCATGTACTCCATGCAGCCCTCCTCCTCTATGCAGTACCGGATGTAGGGCTTGAAGAGGGAGCCGAACATCTTGAAGCCTTTGAGAAGGTCCCGGGCTGCAGTAGTCCCTTCGTGCGCAGCGCCTTCTCCACCATCAGTGCCATCACGCTGCCCCACAGCCTGCGGTGCAGACATGCGATCTTGGGGATGTTGCTGAACAGGAGCGGGTCTTGGAGGTGTCAGGACTCCTCCCCAGGGCGACCCTTTACCCGGAGTCCCCACCGCTCCATTCACCCCCTCCGCCAGCAGGGAGCGCCCTCGGTGGGTCCGCTGCTCTGGGCGCTGGGGAGGAGGAGACCGCAGAGAGGGTGAGGCCCTAAAGCAGGAAGCCTTGGAAGGCAGGCAAGGAGCCCAGGACTCAAGGCGCCTCCACCGCCACCCAGCATCCGGCTGGGGCCTGCACCCAGGAGTGCCATGGATGGGCAGGGCCACTGGCTGGGCTTGGAAGTGAGTCCTCCACGAAAAGTCCCAGCAGCTTGCCTGGTGTGGGTGGGGATTTCGGGTCACCTTGAGGGAGGCTCCGGCCTTTCTCTGCTCCTCTCCTGGTGGAGCAGTGCAACTCCAGCACTGAAGTCAGAGGAGCCGCCTTCCAGCCCCCAAGCCACTTCTCGGAGGAGTCGGAAGTTTCGCCATTGGCCTCTGCCTAGGACAGGACCTCTGCACTCCCAGGGTGGATAAACACACAGGGCTTCCATCAGGCTCCGCTGATCCCGGGCCAGGATGCCTCTCTACTGTGCGGCTTCAGGGCTGTTTCGCTTCGCTCTACCACTTGGAGCCTGAGTATGCAAATTAACTGCCATCTTATAGCTTCTATAATTGAAACATTGTATCTTTTGGAGCTGTTGCTTCAGGAGCTCAGAGCCTCGCAGCCCCAGGCTGGGAACCTTGGCTTCCTCCATCGCTGGGGCAACCAAGCCTCCTGTTCTCAGCTGCCTGGCTGCCGGTGCCATCTTGGCTGGCAGTTAATTTGCATATCGCCCTGATTAGCCAATGGGAAGGGTAGCAGATGTACAGCTAATTACCATGTTTCTCTTTTATTAGATACCATAATTGGTATAGAAGAATAGTTGATAATGTATATAGGTATAAGGTAAAGAGCTTTAACAAATTAGTCCAGATGAAACTGATTATTTTGTCTCCCACATCTGTGGTTTTTCTCAAGCATTCCTTAGTCTTTCTTATGCCAATCAGACTATCAGCACTGAGAAATGAAGAACATTTAGAGTCATTTTGGGAAGATAATGGAGAGAAGAAAATAATACTAAGACTTCCACACTTTGGTGTCTTTAACAAATCCAGCAGCCTACAATTTATAGAAAATAAAAAGTAATTTTTCATGCCTGGCCAGTATTGCTCAGTGGTTGAGCATTGACCTATAAACCAGGAGGTGATGGTTTGATTCCTGGTCAGGGTCAAGGCATATGCCCAGGTTGTAGGATCCATTCCCAGTAGGGGAGATGCAAAAGGCAGCTGATCAATGATTCTCTCTCATCATTGATGTTTCTATCTCTCTCTCTCATCTTTCCTATCTGAAATTTTTAAAAAAAAAGTATATATAAAAAAGTAATTTGTCATAATGAGACATTATTTTCTTATGAGGGAATCTTTCTTGTTATTTGGTGCTTGGAAGCAATGCATAATGCTTTAATAAGTTTATTTATCTTTCATTTGTTAAGGTGATTTTTCTTGCTCTGAGTAACATGAGGTAATAGTTTGCTAAACACATGTCTCATTCTTTAATGGGCAGATACTAGGGAATGGCAGAATCAGATGTGGGATAAGCCACTGCATGAAGAACTATAAGGAAAGAGAGGAGGAGAGAGAGAGAGAGAGAGAAAGAGAGAGAGAGAGAGAGAGAGAGAGAGAGATCATCATTGTGAGAGAGAAACATACATTTGTTGCCTACTCTACATAATGGGATTGAATCTATATCTAGGTATGTTATGTGACAGGGAATGGAACCCACAACCTTTTGGTGTATGGGACGATGTTCCGATGCTCCAACCAGCTGAGCCACCTGGCCAGGGCAACCACTTCTCTTATTAATATTATTCCTGGTTTCAAAATGTTTTGTATTAATTTGCAATCACTACAACATGTTTTCTAAATTTTCTTAAAAAAATATATGAGATCAGGATGTATGAAAGATGGTTTTACCTACTGGGTGGGGAAAACATCCCATTGGACCTGCTGGCTATGAATCCACATTTACATTTCCTATTTAATGCTAAAATATTGAGAGACTGGTTCAATACCTAAGTTACAGAATACCTGTCAGAAAATAGCATTTACAACTTAAAGTTATGTTTTGGCAAAATAAAATATCCTGTTATTTATTCAATGATGTATAACATAAGCCAAGTCATATTCATGCAAAACAGGCAAGTTAAATTGAACTTTGATATAATAAATTTACAAAATTTTAGGATATATTTTATTTATTTTTTTAAAAATATTTTTATTGATTTCAGAGAGGAAGGAAGAGGGAGAGAGAGATAGAAACATCCATGATGAGAGAGAATCATGGATTGGCTGCCTCCTGCAAGCCCCCCACTGGGGATCGAGCCCACAACCCGGGCATGTGCCCTTGACCGGAATCGAACCTGGGACCTTTCAGTTTGCAGGCCAACGCTGTATCCACTGAGCCAAAGCGGCTAGGGCTTGGATGTATTTTAAAAAGAAGATTGGGGAAATTTTATACAGCTAGGTTTTTCTGAAACTATGGGCAATTTTTGTAAATAAACCCAGAAAAATCTTTGTGGCTGAGTTGCTATGATTCCTGGTTAAGTCACAAACTCATTCAGTCTCAATTTTTTTCATTTGTATTATGGAGATCAATATAGCTGTCACATATAATATTTACCTTGAAATATTATTTTTAAGATTATTTGAATAATACAACTTTAAAACAGGAAAATAACTTCTATTATCTCTCAATATATATTTCATTTTTCAATTATAGTTGACATACCACATAATATTTTTATATTAGTTTCAGGTACCACATAGTGATTAAACATTTATATAACTTACTAAGTGATCACCCCAATAAATCTGACACCATATATAGTTATTACAATATTATTGACTATATTCCCAGTGCTGTACTTTACATTCCCATGACTATTCTGTAACTATCAATTTGTACTTATTAATCTCTTCCATTTTTTCACCCAAACCCCAGCCCCCCTCCAATTTGGCAACCATCAAAATGTTCTCTGTATCTATGAGTTTGTTTCTGTTTTGTTTATTATGTTTTTCAGATTCCACATATAAGTGAAATCTTAGAGTATTTTACTTATTTTACTTAGCATAATATCCCCTAGGTCTATCCATATTGTCGCAAATGGCAAGATTTAATCTTTCTTATGGCTGATTCATATTCGGTTGTATAAATGAGCCATTTCTTTTTATCCATTAATGTTTTGATGGATATGTTGGTTATTAATGTTTTGATGGAAAGCAACACATAGGTTGCTTTCATATCCTGGATATTGTAAATAATGCTGCAATAAATGTATGGATGTATAAGTGTTTTCAAATTAGTATTTGGGTTTCTTAGTATGAATACCCAGAAGTAGAATTGCTGGATCTGTCTTTGTCTCTTGTTATAGCCTTTGTTTTTAAGTCTATTTTGCCTTGATTTACTTCAAAACTATTATCTCTAAGTCCCAAGGCCTGGGTTCTTTCTTTGGGCTACCATATTCAAGCATGTTTTACTGGACATATTGCAACACACTAAAGATCAAATAAAGTATAACCTCCTAAATCTAGATTTACATGAATTAGGTAAGTTCAGCTATATGGTAATCCAACTAATACAGAGAACTATCTTTAGAACTTTCAATTACCTGGATGTGCACTGTTTCTTTGCCCCATATATTGAGGAGATATGCTGCATTGCATACTAATGTATTAGAACAATTTAAACAGTTTTAAATAAATACCATCAACAAGCCTAAGATCTACAAAGAGACTACTGCAATTATTTGAGCTGCTCTGACAACTATCATGAGACATCATATCACTGTAGTAGTGATCTATAATAATAAAAGGGTAATATGCTAATTAGACCAGATGACCGTCTGGATGAAACCAGGGCTTCTAGGGAAGCCTGGGTCCTGGGTGCCTGAGGGAAGCTGGTGCTGGCAGCCAGGGGAAGGAAGGCCTACTCTTGCATGAATTTCATGCATTGGGCCTCTAGTATTATCATAATTATACATTGTATGATCAATATTGTTTTGGATATGTTTAATCCCTTCATAGATGCTACAGATGTTTTCTAATATTATACTGTAAGCATTAAGGTGGAAATCACTGGCTCATAATACATCTTTTTTGAAGAATATTTCATCATTCATGTGCATACAAAATTAGAATTATTTTCTTTTGGCATTTTATACTCTTTTGATTGACAGATCAGCCAGCAGGTTGGGTTTTCTTATGAATAATGTGACTGGTGCATTGAGGAGAGCATAGTAGATGGTGAGACATGATATTATCTTCTGTCTGTCTTTTACTCATTCTGCTTTATTGACTAATCTATGTTAAAAAATGGACGTCAGTAAAATGTCACTAAAACATTAAATTTTATTCTTTATCTTTGCATTATTTTTGGCTCAAGATGCAATGAAGAATTGCTTGGGGTTTTGTGTGAGTATTCCTTTGATTCAAAAGAAATTATTCAACTTCCTTTTGTGTAGTGGGAGATAGAAAAGTATTAAGAAGACTGAAAGACTCTATAAGGGAAAAAGCAAAATCACAAAGCACTGCTTTGTTGGATAAAAATAAGCTTTTATTACCTTCAGTTAGAAATAATGTGAATTAAGATAAAGCGTCTTGTGGCTCAAAGGATGCTAATAAAACTAAGCTAGAGAAAATAGTGATGAAACTTATGACTCGTATAAACATCAAATATAATAGGTATTAGTCTTTGTGTCATTTTCTTTTTAAATTAGCCTCATGATTTTCATTTTAGTTTATTTTCTTTCATGTTAGTTATTGTGGATAAAAGTATTGACTTAAATTGTCTGTATTAAGGCTATGAAATAAGAGTAGTTGCTAAAAGGTGAATAACATTTACAACTTAAAAAAAGGAGAAATGATTGAAAGTTGGGTAAATAAGTTGAAATGAGAAAACTTAAAATACATGTTGGTCAAAGTAGCTAAAACAGTGTCTTCAAAGTAAATTCAATTAGAATTATTTCTTAAAGGAGCTATAGAAAAGTGTCCATACACTGAATTAATTGCTTGAAAACTTATTTGTCTTGAGTTACCAAATTTCAATTATGGACAAGATATAATATTTTAAATAATGACTAAAATTTAGATCAATTTAACAGATGCCATGTGAAACTGTATGATAAGTTAGTTTGAAATTGCCAAGGGAAATTAATACTATGTACAAAATATTTATATCGCCGAAACCGGTTTGGCTCAGTGGATAGAGCGTCGGCCTGCGGACTGAGGGGTCCCAGGTTCGATTCCGGTCAAGGGCATGTACCTGGGCTGCGGGCACATCCCCAGTGGGAGATGTGCAGGAGGCGGCTGGTCGATGTTTCTCTCCCATCGATGTTTCTAACTCTCTATCTCTCTCCCTTCCTCTCTGTAAAAAATCAATAAAATATATTTAAAAAAATATTTATATCAAATCATCAGTTTTGACCAGAATGTATGCTCCTTCATAATAATAATTCCACATGTGGCTACACTGGACATGATGCTGGACCTAAAACATTATTTTAAATAGTTTTAAAGAAACTATTGCTAAGATTAAATTATGGGTTTTAAGCAAAACAGTCCAGTTGCTGTGTCCCAAATTGAGTCTGTAGGCTACTTCCAAGATTAAAAGAGTTGCAACAGAGATAACTCATTCATCCATTGGGCCTCACTCAGACAAAATTTGAGCTCCAATAGGTATTGTTTTTAAGGCCACATCGTTATTGTGAGGAAGAATCTCCAGTTTTAACTTCTATTTTATTATTATTTTTCTTTTACAATTTACACTCTTTATTCAATGTGGACTAAAATCAAGTGGCCAATGTTGTCCTTTTAGGAATACACATTCAAAGTGTATTTTTTTTTAGTGTTTAAAGTATTACATATGTCTCCTTTTTCACTTATTGACCCCACACCACTCCCACCCCCGAGGGCAAGTCGCCACCACTCCAGTGTCTGTGTCAATTGGCTATGCTAATATGCATGTATAAAGTCCTTTGGTTGTTCTCTAACCCCCCAGATCCCCTGACTTCTCTCTGAGGTTGGACGGTCTATTCAGTGCTACCTTGTCTCTGGATCTATTTTTGTTCATCAGTTTATATTGATTATTATATTCCACATATGAGTGAGATCATGTGATATTTATCTTTCTCTGATTGGCTTATTTTGCAGAGCACAATACTCCCCAGTTCCATCCAGTTGCAAATGGTGAAAGTTCCTTCTTATTTATAGCAGTCCATTGTGTAGATGTACCACAGTCTTTGTTTTTTAAATATATTTTTATTGATTTCAGAGAGGAAGAGAGGGATAGAAAACCAATGACTAGAGAGAATCATTGATTGGCTGCCTCCTGCACGCCCCACACTGAGGATCCAGCCTGCAACCTGGGCAGTTGTGCTTCACGGGAATCGAACCCAGGACCCTACAGTCCACAGGCTGACGATCTATCCATTGAGCCAAACCAACTAGGGCTGTACAACCATTTTCTAATACACTCCTCTGCTGATAGGCACTTAGGCTGTTTCCAAATCTTAGCTATTGTAAATTGTGCTGCTATGAACATAGTGGTCCTTATAGCCTTTTTGATTGGTGTTTCTAGTTTCTTGGGATATATTCCTAGAAGTGGGATCACTAGGTCAAATGGGAGCTCCATTTTTAACATTTTGAGGAAACTCCATACTGTTTTCCACAGTGGTTATACAAGTCTGCATTTCCACCATCAGTGCACAAGGGTTCGTCTTTCTCCATATCCTCGCCAGCATTTGTCGTTTGTTGATTTGTTGATGATAGCCATTCTGACAGGTGTGAGATGGTACCTCATTGTTGTTTTGATTTGCATCTCTCAGATGATTAGAGACTTTGAGCATGTTTTCATGTCTCTTGGCCTTCTGTATGTCCTCTTTCAAAAAGTGTCTATTAAGGTCCTCTGTCCATTTTTTATTGGACTGTTTATCTTCCTTTTGTTAAGTTGTATGAGTTCCCTGTAAATGTTGGAGATTAAACCCTTATCTGTAATAGCATTGGCAAATGTGTTCTCCCATGTAGTGGGCTTTCTTCTACATGTTATTTAGCCTCCAAGTGTTTGTGTTGTTGTTTTTTTCTTTTTTTTTTCATTGTAGTTGATTTCTAATTTTATGCCATTGTGATCTGAGAAGATGCTTGATATGATTTCTATCTTTTTGAATTTGAAGAGACTTTGCCTGTGTCCCAATATATGGTCTATCTTTGAAAATGTTCCACGTGCACTTGAGAAGATTGTATATTCTATAGCTTTGGGGTGAAATGTTCTGAAGGTGTCAATTAAGTCCATCTGATATAGTGAGTCATTTAGGATTGATGTTTCTTTGATGATTTTTTGTTTAGTGGATTTATCCAATGGTGTTAATGGGGTATTAAAGTCCTCAACTATGACTGTATTGCTGTTGATCTCTCACTTGATATCTTCCAGAAGTTATTTTATGTATTTGGGTGCTCCTGTATTGGGTGCATATATGTTTATCAGAGTTATATCCTCTGGGTGAATTGCTCCCTTATTATGAAGTGGCCTTCCTTACCTGTTTGTATGGCCTTCACTTTGAGGTGTAATTTGTCAGATATAAGTATTGCTCCCCCAGCTGTTTTTTCATTTCCATTTGTCTGAAATTCTTTTTCCATCCCTTCACTATTAGTCTGTGTGAGTCCTTTGTTCTGAGGGGCGTCTGTTGTAGACAGTAAATATATGGGTCATATTTTCTTATCCATTCATCTACACTATGTCTTTTGATTGGAGCATTTAATCCATTTTATTTTTAAGGTTATCATTTATAGGTACTTGTTTGTCACCATTTTTATAGTTTATGCCTGTGTTCCTTCTTCCCTTCCTATTTTTACTTTTTACAGCAGTCTCTTTAGCATTTCTTGCATTGCTGGTTTGGTGGTAATAAACTCCCTTAGTCCTTTTTTGTCTGTGAAGCTCCCGATTTCCCCCTCAATTTTGATTGATAGCCTTGCTGGATACAGTATTCTTGGATTCGGGCCTTTCCTTTGCATGACTTTGTATATTTAATTTCATTCCCTTCTGGCCTGAGGTGTTTCTGTTGAGAAACCAGTTGCTAATCTGATGGGGGATCCTTTGTAGGTAACTTTCCGTCTCTCTCTGGCTGCTTTTAAGATTCTTACTTTGTCATTGGTGTTTGCTAATTTAATTATAATGTACCTTGGCATCAGTCTTTTGGGGTTCATTTTGTTTGGGACTCTGTGAGCTTCTTGGATTTGTGTGAGTTTTTTCTTCCCTATACCAGGAAGTTTTCTATCATTATTTCTTCAAACAGGTTTTCTATTCCTTGCTCAGTTTCCTCTTCTTCTGGTACCTCTATTATGTGGGTGTTGTTTCTTTTCATGTTGTCTCAAAGCTCCCTTAGTCTCTCTTGTTTTTTTTAAAGTTTTTTTTTTTTTTTCTAGTTGCTGGTCTGCTTGGGTGTTGTTTTTTTCCTACCTTGTCTTCTAGCTCACTTATGTGGTCCTCAGCTTCTTCTAGTCTACTGTTGATGCTTTCTTTTGTGTTCTTTATTGCAGTGATGCCATTCTTCATTTCTTCTTGGTACTTCTTCATTTCCTCTCGGTTCTTACAGATGTTGTTGAATTTGTCTTTTCAGTGTCCTTATGACCATTGCTCTGCATTTGTTCTCTGACAAATGGATTTCCTCCTTTTTGTTTACTTCCTTTTCTGGTCATTCCTCCTTTGCTTTTGTATGGAGGTTGTGTCTTTGTCTCCCCATTTTTGCTCCTCTAAAAATGGTTATGTGGCTCACTCTGACCAAAAAGCACAAAATACAACTTGACAAGCCACAGCACAGAGGGAACAAAACTGAAATGTACTCCCGACACTGATAACCCCAAATAAATGTTACTACCAGAGAAAAGAGAATTAGGGGAGAGAAAAGAGTGCAAAAATGATATTGGGAAAAGTAAAAAGGTAAGAGAGAAAATAAAAAGAAGGGGGAAAATATACATATATGGAGAGAAAACTCCACAAAACCAATAACTAAACCAAAAAATGCAAACAACAATACCCAGACTAAAAGGGGGGGGGGGGTGAGCTGAATCTGAAGAGGCAGAGCTTATTTCCAGAGGGTAAGGTAAAGGAATTGAATGTTTGGGGGACTGACCATGATTCAGTATAGATGAGGTCGAAAGAGAATGAGTGTATAAAATGAAAAGTAAAAAACAAAATACTGAATAAAAATAATAATTAAAAAATAATAATTAAAAATATATTAAATATACATATTAAAATTTTTATATATAAAAAATTCCCCTTTAATCTATCTATCTACATATTTATCTATTTTTGGTAAAGGAGAATAGAGTAAAGGGCAAATAGGTCTGAGTTTGGTCAGTGAAACTAATTAAGCTATTAGAAGAAGAGAGCTAGTGAGGAGAGGAAAAACAAAAGCACAAAATAAAAATCAAAAAAATAAACTAACAAACAATCAAACAAACAACGAGAAAAAAAATTGGCTAGCAAAGAGAAAAGAGTAGGTTCATGGACTTGGAGCAGGGGATAGGAAATTAGATATATGGGTAAGCCAACAGAGATTACTATAATAGTAATGCCTCAATAAAGCAGATAAAGAAGATCAATATTTAACAAGGAGTAAAAAGAAAGGAGAGAGAAAAACTAATGCAGGAACAGGAGAAGAGAAACATAATGAAAAAGGGAGATGTGAGGAAGAAAGTGTTGGCATAAAGGAAAAAATTAGATAGAGTAAAATAATGATAAAAATAAAAATAGAATGTAGAACACTAATCCAAAAAAAAAATGAAAGTTTTAAAAAAAATTAATAATAAATAAAAATAATAAAAAAATAAAGAAAGGAGAAAAAAATTTAGTTTCTTAAGTAAAAAATAAAAAAGTGAAGTTTGCTACAGTTGAGTTTTAATTTCCCATGGGGGCTGGTTTAAGAACCCTCTCTACTTTTCTGATTGCCATGTCTCAGCAGCTAGATAGCACTGTGTTGAAGCTCCCAGCAATCCACTGCTCCTCAGCCTTGGTTTCAGCCAGGTGGAATCAATCTACCTGCTTTCAGTCTTTTTTACACAAGCAACTATTTCTGACACTGCCTCTGTGTTTCTGTATTAGTTTCTGGGACCAAATGGCCCCTCAGCCCAGTCCCCGAGGGCTCCCTGGGAGTATTCAGAATATTTGTTTCCCTGCTGAGCTCAAGTCTGGGTGCAGCTGCACTACTAGGAGGGGCCTGATCTTGAGGAGAAAAATGTCTGCTCAAGGTTGGAGGGATTGGACTGTCCCAGAGCTGGCTTCCTGATCGCCTCTCCCTATGTCGCTCCCCAGCTTCCACAAAAACACTTTCCCCTGCACTGCAGCCTCGGTGAGTGTGTGTAATTGAAAGATCCTATGCACTGGGTTTAGCGAGTAAAAGCAAGGGAAATATAAAGGCAAAGCAACCGCATCTCTCTCCCCCCGGCACTGCAGGGCCAGTGCAGAACTTCATTTATAATTTTTATGGTATCTAAATGTTCAAACTTTTCTTCTACCAAAATAGAAAAAAGCTTTACGTAAATGTATAACTTTTTTTTAATATAGCAAGCTCTGCATTGCATAGGTTTCTATATAGACTTTGAAGTCCTTACCACAGTCTAATGCATATTCAAAGTAGGAGAACAGACAGAGGCATCATTCAAAAAATAGTTTTTCTAAGCACATCTGATCAAATTTTCTTAAGATTATGTGAAATATAATAATGAATCATGTTTACATGCATTAGTCATGTTATATTGTTATTATCTTCTAACCCAATACAAATGTATGCAACAAGGCTGATCATGCACAAGGAAAGAGAGCAGCCGGGAAATTTGAAAACATTGCAATGAGAAATAGAGAGGCATTAGAATTGTAGCCCATTGGGGAAAGTGCTTATCTAGTTACTTGAGGCTCGGTGCACAACATTCGTGCACGGGTAGGGTCCCTAGGCCTGGCTGGTGATCAGAGCCAATCTGTGGGGTGACTAATAGAGTGATCGGGACTCCTGCTCACATGCACCTTGGCCTGGAACCACCCACTTGCTGGCCCTGCCCCTCGCTGCTGCTGCCAGTTGCCTCCCTCTGTGGGGCGACCAGTGGGGCAATTAGGGCCCCCGCTTGCACTCACCTTGGCTGGCCTGGT
Organism: Myotis nattereri; assembly: GCF_964212035.1. Taxonomy (NCBI): domain Eukaryota; kingdom Metazoa; phylum Chordata; class Mammalia; order Chiroptera; family Vespertilionidae; genus Myotis; species Myotis nattereri. Next base: position 117,215,015 of record NC_138078.1, on the reverse strand, counting down.
GCCACCTGCTCATCAGCCCCACCCTCCACCACTGCCACCAGTAGGAGCCTGTAGGCTGGGGGCAGCTCCTGCATTGAGCATCTGCTCCCTGGTGGTCAGTGTGCATCATAGCTACTGGTCATTCCACTGTTTGGTTGATTTGCATATTAGGGTTTTACATAGAGAGTTACTTAAGAAATATTTACTTTTGGAGGACCAAGTTGGTGGCTTAGGTAAATGCCTATACCAGTCGTGGACAAACTATGGCCTGCGGGCCGGATCCAGCCCTTTTGAAATGAATAAAACTAAAAAAAAAAAAAAAAAAAAAAAAAAGACCATACCCTTTTATGTAATGATGTTTACTTTGAATTTATATTAGTTCACACAAACACTCCATCCATGCTTTTGTTCCGGCCCTCCAGTCCAGTTTAAGAACCCATTGTGGCCCTCGAGTCAAAAAGTTTGCCCACCCCTGGCCTATACTCACCACCTCCCACACCACATCAAAATTACAACTAAAATCCAGAACAACCATCATTCAGAACCATCTGAAACCTGGCTGAATGGAAATCCTACAACTGGAGAAATAAAGAAGAAAGTACATCGAGACTGGTGGATGTGTGGCCCAACACCAATGTGTGTCATATTTTTAAAATGGGAGGGATATATCGGGTGAAGAAGCCTTCTGTGAGGAGCAAGGGATCTCAGCCCAACACCAGACCCCCATCCCAGGGTTCCAGAGCTAGGAAGAGAAGGCCCTGTAACATCAGGCTATAAAAACCAGCGAGGTTTGTGGCTAAGTGACATGGAGGCTGCTGGAAACCCAGCAGTGCCTTTTATTATTTTATTTTATTTTATTTTATTTTATTTTATTTTATTTTATTTTATTATTTTATTTTATTTTATTATTTTATTTTATTATTATTTGTCATATTAATTTTTAAAATATAGTTCTTTATTGATTTCAGAGAGGAAGGGAGAGGGAGAGAAAGATAGAAACATCAGTGATGAGAGATAATCACTGATCGGCTGACTCCTGCACTCCCCCTACTGGGGATAGAGCCCACAACCCAGGCATGTGCCCTTGGCCAGAATCAAACCTGGGACCCTTCAGTCCGCCAATGCTCTATCCACTGAGCCAAACCAGCTAGGGCCCAGCAGCACCTTTTAAAGGGCTAGTGCACGAACTTATACATTCCTGCTTCCTCTGAGTTCCTGCACTTGGTGGCTGCTCTAGAGGATCCAGACACATATGAGGAGGAAATGGATTACCTAGCATCTGGGTAGGCCTCAGGGGTGGATTTCTGCAGGGGTCATTGTTCTTATGCTAGGATAACATCCCCCCTGCCCCCATCACAGAGCAGACTGAGTTTCCATTAGCCTGGATCACACTGTTTGATTCCATGAGACACTGCCCCATCCAATTTGTAGTCCTACCCAAGCTGTTTGCAGTGGTTTGTCCATATGAATGGCCTGGTTTCAGACTTTCCTAAAACTCTAAAAAAAATAGCAGTTGGAGTCAGTATGCCCCAAACCTATCATTAAGAGGCCCAAGACCCAGCATTAGCAACAGCCTTCCTTTCTTCACAGCTAGGCCTTGCCTGGACACTTTCAAGCCCAATACAAATATCAGCCATCTACTGATCTCTCTGTAGCTCCTACTGGGTGGCCCCAGAAAGTGGCTTACTTTGCACCTTTCCAGAGGCCCCAGAGCCAGTGCCCCCAATAGATAGTTTCAGATCATATGAAATTACAACTCTACACATCCACAGGGGCAGACTCAGTGAGCACCAAAGCCCCACTGAAGCAAGTCCTGCTCTATAGGGGTATCTCCTGCACAGCAACTCTTGTGCTGTAGTCACAGCTGGCCCTCACAGCCAATTGGCCTGGAGATCAATTCCTTCCAGTGATGCCAGTAGCAACCAAGGCTCATCTACAACAAGACTGTGTACCCAGCCCACAAAGGGGCGCACCTAGAATGCCCAGCTCAGGTGACTGAGGAGGCTGAGCCACTGGGTCCTACAGGACACCTACTATACAAGGTCACTCCAGGAGACATAGCAGCTCTACCTAATACACAGAAACAAACACAGGAAATTAGCCAGTTTGGGGAGACAAAAAAACATGTCACAAATGAAAGAAATGGAAGTAAGCAAACTACTGTATACAGAGTTCAAAAAGTGGTTATAAGGTTGCTCAAGTATCTTAATGAGATCATCAAGGGACTTAGTGAGACTTATAAGGATCTTAGTGAGAATTTAAAAAACATGAAAAAGGACCAGTCAGAAATTAAGCATACACTAACTGAAATAAAGAATAATTTATAGGGATTCAAGAGTAGAGTAGATAATTCTGAGAATCAAATAAGTGATTTGGAATAGGAAGAAGCAAAAAACACTCAATCAGAAGAGCAAATAGTAAAAAGAATAAAAAAAAATAATGATAGTGTAAGGAGCCTGTGGAATACATTCAAGCATACCAACATTTGCATTATAGGGGTGCCAGAAGAAGAGTGAGAACAAAGATACTGATAACCTATCTGAAGAAATAATGACAGAAAACTTCCCTTACCTGGTAAGAGAAATAGACATAGAAGTCCAGGAAGTGCAGAGTCCCAAACAAGAAGTACTCAAAGAGGCCCACACCAAGATATATCATAATACAAAAGAAAAGCCAAGAGTTAGAACTGTTTTCTTAGTTTATTCAGTCTAGATATGATTATCAAGTTACTAAACACTTAGTAATCTACTACTGTGTATCAGTTATCATGGTCTTTATTCTTTCAACATTTAACTAGAATCTTTACCTCTTTGTTCTACAGTATATTTTTCTAATAAAACAACAAGTAAACAAACAGGAAAAACTAGTGGATATAAGGGAAAACAAATTAAAACTTAAAAAGATAAAATATATAAGTAAGCCATATTTTTCCATTATTAAATTTGATTTAATTAATTTTATTTAATAATACCCCATAGGTACCAAAAACTATAAGCAATAACATAGTTTAAAAATATATTATTTTCCTTTATTTTGCTCAAGAGACTTCCATGGACAGTTTTAATGACTAGATAGTATACATCTATATGCTGATAATGTAAAGATGATGAGTTATGTACATGAAATAAATGTGTCATTGCTAACCAAGGTAACAATACAGAATGCCATGGGAGATCATTGTTTGCATGCACTTCAAATAAGCTCCTCATTTCTCTAATAGTCAATACCTTATTTTGTGAATTCTTATGGCCATTAATATATTTCAGTTAATTCAAATCTTGCAAATATATATATAATCATCACTAATTGGAAGTTTAGGCCACATAATTTTAGCAAAGTGAAAGACAAATAACAAATACAGTATTTTAGAGTGTACAAAATGCACTTTAAGATTACATTATCTCAGGGTTCACACCATTCATTCTTAACTGTTTCAAGTTTTGTTTTCATTCCTAGTGAAGGAATAGGTTGGAAATAGTGGACCTTCCAGCACAAGACAAGAAGTTCCTAGACCAATGTTTTGCAAACTGCACATAGAAATACATTAATGAATGTTGCAATAAATTAAATGGGCTCTGCAAACAGTAATTTAAAAATACAAAATAGAACAACAAATGTCAGCATGCACTGTACACAATAAAAAGTAGTTTCTTAAAATATTTCTCAGTGTGTGTGTGTGTGTGTGTAGAGAGTCTTTATGTAAAATGTATTTCTTACTATCTTTTACAAAAGGCCAACATAAAAACAAGTTGAAAAGCCACGGGTCTACATATGTAAAGCAAGTTCCATCATCTATAGATCCATGGCTAGGAAACTGGTCTAGGCATCAGAGCAAGGTGCTTTTTATAAGACAGACTTTAGGCTTGCTCCTGTCCATTTTGAGAACAGTGACCAAAATTTTAAAAGTGAATATGAAGGAGATGTGCTCCAGGAGTATCATGTTATGTCCAAATAGTCAACAAATACATGTCACTTTTTTTCAAAAACTAAAAGTATTGGATTGATATATATATATATATATATATATATATATATATATATATATTAATAAAAGGGTAATATGCTAATTAGACCAAATAGACCGGATGTCCTTCCTGACAAAGCTGGGGCCTGGGCGGTGACGCCTGGGGTCCCGGGTGCCTGCGGCCGGCCAGAAGGAAGGAAACCCGGGCCCCAGTTGTCTGCAGCCAGCCGGAGGATGGAAGCCTGGGTCCTGGGTGCGGGGACGAGGCAGAGGAGGTTAGGGGCAATCAGACAGGCAGGCGATTGGTTAGGGGTGATCAGGCAGGCAGGCAGAGTGGTTTAGGGGTGATCAGGCAGGCAGGCAGAGGCTGTTAGGGGCAATCAGGCAGGTAGGCAAGTGGTTAGGGGTGATCCGGCAGGCAGGCAGGCGAGGGGTTAGGAGCCAGTGGTCCCAGATTGAGAGAGGGTACAGGCCAGGCTGAGGGGCACTCTGCCTTCTCCCCCCGCGCCCTTGCATGAATTTCATGCACTGGGCCTCTAGTCCTATCTAATAAAAGAGAAACATGGTAATTAGCCGTACATCCACTACCCTTCCCATTGGCTAATCAGGGAGATATGCAAATTAACTGCCAGCCAAGATGGCGGCCAGCAGCCAGGCAGCTTGAAACTACAATGAGGCTTGCTTGCTTCAGTGACGGAGGACTCCAACATTCCCCGCCTGCCTTGCCGGCCTCTGAGCTTACAGTTTGAAACATAGTTACAAATATAGAAGCTAAACAAAACCCCAGAAACCTGCTTTCAGCAAGCCGGGATCTCAGAGGTGGAGTTGATACAGAGTTTTGATTATAGAACCCAAACAAACCAGATACCTGCTTTCAGCAACCGAGGCCTCAGAGCTGGAGCCAGAGCTAAAGCTGCCCCAGAATAAAAAAAAAAAAAAAGAAAAAAAGGACAGGTTGGGAGTTTCAGTCACCCACCAGCCTGAAAACAGCCCTCAGCCCCTCACCCAGACTGGCCAGGCACCTCAGTGGGGACCCCCACCCTGTAGGGTGTGTGACCAGCTGTAAACAGCCATTACCCCCTCATCCAGGCTGGCCAGGCACCCCAGTGGGGACCCCCACCCTGATCCAGGACACCCTTCAGGGAAAACCAGCCAGCCCCCACCCATGCACCAGGCCTCTATTCTATATAGTAAAAGGGTAATATGCCTCCCAGCACTGGGATCAGCGGTGTCCCAACCCCCCCCCCCCCCGCCACGGGCCCTGTTCTGTGTGTGATGGGGTAGAGCCATAACCTCCCCATTGGCCCTGCCCTGATTGTGACAGTGGCGGCTCCCCAACCCCCTGATCGGCCCTGCTCTGTGTGTGATAGAGGGTGGTGCCCCAACTCCCCTATTAGCCCTACTCTGTGAGTGACAGGGGGGAGCTCCCCAACCCCCTGATGGGCCCTGCTCTGTGCGTGACAGGGGGAAGCTCCCCAACCCCCGGATTGGCACTGCTCTGTGCGTGACAGAGGGCAGCGCCCCAACCCCCGGATTGGCACTGCTCTGTGCGTGACAGAGGGTGGCGCCACAACCTCCCCATCGACCCTGCCTTGAGTGTAACAGGCGGCGGTGCCCCACCCCCCCAATCAGCCCTACCCTGAGCGTGACTGAAGGTGACATCGCAACCTCCCAATCCGCCCTGCTCTGTGCATGACAGGGGGCAGCACCCCAACTCCCCATTTGGCCCTGCTTTGAGCTCGACCAGGGGCTGCACCTAGGGATTAGGCCTGCCCTCTGCCACCCAGGAGCAGGCCTAAGCCAGCAGGTCGTTATCTCCCGAGGGGTCCCAGACTGCGAGAGGGCACAGGCCAGGCTGAGGGACGCCCCCTTCCCCCCGAGTGCACAAATTTTTGTGCACCGGACCCTCTAGTCTATATATAAAAGCCTAAGCAACCATCGCAACAAAACAGACGACCAATAGGCTGCATGGAGTGACTAGGCCAGCAGGAGGTTTATTGAGGGACGACCAAATGACTGAGCAGCAGGCTGCATGGAGAGACCAGGCTGTCAGGGGAGTTAGTGAGGGCCGGCCAGGCTGGCAGGGGAGGCAGTGTGGGGTGACCAGGCTGATGGGGGGAGGCAGTTGGGGATGACCAGACTGGCATGGGTGGCAATAAGGGGTGACCAAGCCAGCAGGGGGCAGTTAGGGGTGTGACTACGTCAGCAGGGGGGGCTGTTGGGGGTGACCAGGCCAGCAGGGGGGGGGTGGTTAGGGGCAATCAGGCAGGCAAGCAGGTGAGCAGTTAGGAGCCAGTGGTCCTGGATTGCGAGAAGCAGTCAGACATCCCCGGAGGGGTCCCAGATTGGAGAGGGTACAGGCTGGGCTGAGGGCACCCCCCATGCACGAATTTCGTGCACCAGGCCTCTAGTTGGTTAATAAGATTATATAGGTATCAAGTATATATTTCTTTGCTACATGATCGGTATATTGCATTGTGTGACCATCATCCATTCTCAGATCACCTTCTGCCACCATATATTTGACCTCCTTTAATCTTATTATTCCCGATCCTCTTCCCTCTGGTAACCACCATACTGCTGTCTCCATCATTTCTCGTGTGTACATCTCATGACCTTAGGGTATTTTATTTTATTTTATTGATAACTCAAAATAAGTCCTGATTGTTATACATTTTAAAATGAAATGAAAAATCCTTCCCCCATACATTGGTGAGCCATTTTCTGTTTTCATTACTAGCTCTATTTCTTGTGAAATTAGAAGTTCCCGTATATTTTTTATTTAATAATATGAGTAGAATCAATGATGCCTTCTTCTGGTAGGCTAGAAGAATTTTGAGACAGTACCATGTGTTGCTTGGGAGAGATTAAATAATCCAAACTTTACAAATAAACTATATGAACTGATTTTCTTTAAGCATAATTATTTTCTAATTGTGTTTTGCTGTCATTAAAATTCAATGTTTTCTCATTGCTTTACCAGGAAACATGACCATTTTTAGTTCCTATCGACAACAAATCATTTGTCTTGCTTCAAAACTGTTTATGTGGATCTAAACCATATGTGAATTAACTCACTGCCTTCTCACAGCCTAATATTTTTAATATGGGATTTGATTCTTATCACACGATTGATTATTATCATACATTTATTATTCTATGCACGTTTCCCTTATAAGACCATTATGTTTCTTTCTCACACAAACTTTTCAGAACCACACACAATTCTTGGGCTACAATATCTTTTTTATGCTTGTAATAGTCTGTTTCCAATTCACACATTCTTAGATAGTCATAGGCTATATGGCAGATTATACATGTAGGAAAGATATCGCAGGAAAGGACCAACAACCAAACATTATGATGAGTCATTTATCTGCTTCAGGGAGATTTGGAGAGATAATGCTTTGTGATGAAAAGGAATCCTTATCAGAAGATCTAGTTTGAGTCCTCAGAAGTACTGTTGAGAAGGCACTCTAGCCAGTGGTAGGCAAACTGCGGCTCGCGAGCCACATGCGGCTCTTTGGACCCTTGAGTATGGTTCTTCCACAAAATACCGACTTCTTTGCATGGGCCACAAAGTTTCAATTGCACTGTACATGCGCGCCCGCACATGGTATTTTGTGGAAGAGCCACACTCAAGGGGCCAAAGAGCCACATGTGGTTAGCGAGCTGCAGTTTGCTGACCACTGCTCTAGACTCAGTCCAGGTTGCGTACCTATTCTCTCCTGTCTTTCATAGTCACTGTGAAGCAAAAATGAAATAAAGCATGTGAAGGTACTCAAATGACTGCAATATTCTATAAATGTCATTGGTTATCAAAGCCTTCCTTTCTGTATGTAAATCTGTGTGTGTTTATTAAAATGAGCACCTTCCTTAGTTCCTTTACTATTACTTTTTTTCCTCCTCTATACCAATGAAGATGAAAAGGTCATCCTAAGACATAGCTAACTCATTACTGTGCATGAAGAACTTAGCCAAGGTATATTCTCTCTTAACTAGATTTTTTAAGTGTTTGTGAGACTAACAACTGGAAGTCATATTCAACCAGAAACAGGATAGGGATGAAGAACAAATGAGTCTGAATATGTTTGCATGCATTATACATTATTGATAATCAAGTTGATCATATTTAGTTTAGGAGACAGGTTTTCAAACGCACCATGATCTCACTAAATTCTAGGAATGCAAGCTGGTCTTTTGGACTGGAACTTTTTCATCTTTCCTTTCTGTCATTCCACTGCCATCAGCCAACACATCTATATTCATACTTCAGTTATCCACTTAAAAACACTTTATACATAAAACTTTTCATGACCACTTAAGTCTGCATCAGGTGCCTTTTTAATGTATTTTCTTATTACCCTGTATTATAAGTGCCTGTGTACTTATTTCAATCACTCACGATACTCTAAGCTCCTTAAGGGCAGGCACTTTATCTTTCATACATTTATGCAAAAATATGTATCAGGTGCCTCTTTCATATACTTTAACTCTTAGCACACTGCCTCATGATATTAGAGGTATAATAAATAGATAAAAACCAAACAAATACTTTTGTTTCATGAAAATAAAAACAATTTTGAAAGCTCTAAAATACTTCTCATAATCATACAATTTAGTTTTCCATCCTTTCCACACTAATGGTAATTTAATGTGTCCTTCACTTCTCTATAAAACTTATATAAATATATGCATATTTGTAGAAACAGATGAAGTTTCAGGATTGCTGTTCTTGTGAACAATGTGGTTGGATAAATATTTTTTGTTCAGTGCATAAGGTAGCTGGCAATGAAATGGAGATGACAGAAGCCATCCTATTATATATATCAAATCAATGGGTCATATCAAATTTACAAAACTGAAGTTTTTCAGCATTTGAGCCACAAGCTCAACAGGTAAGATAAGCCATTAATGTAATGATAATTAAAGACATTTTAAGAGGTCCTAAAAATAACTTAAATTGGAAATATTAATATGTATAAACTATGTTAGAACACATTGTTTCTTTTGTTTCTCATAATCCATGTATTCTATACTATTGACTTTGAAAAACCATTTCTTAACAATGAAACTGAAATAAGTATTAGCCTTTATAGTACCATTTGATTCTTTTAATTCTTCAAAATTTTTAGAAATTAAAAGTCAAGGAATGCACTTTAACAGAAATATATGTTTCAAAATACAATTCAAGTGCTGGTTTTTAAAAGAGTCTAAAACTTACCAGAAGATAGATAATTGTGGGGTGTCTGTACTCTTTGCAAAGAAGGAAGAAAATGATTAATGGAAGCCCAGAAGTGTTCAGGCGTATGAACTTTTTTTGTTATTTCCTTGTCATACTGAGTCAAGAAATTGCAAGGCTTAATCAATATGATGCTATAAATTGTAAAGCACTGTCAAATAAGGCATGGATAGTGTTATCCAACAGATGCAATTTTGCCAAACAAGAAGAGCATTGTTGGCCAGCAAATCTTCCCATGTTAACATCTACACTAATAAAAGAGAAAAATGGTAATTGGCGTACGGCGATACCTTTTTCATTGGCTAATCAGGGCTATATGCAAATTAACTGCCAACTAAGATTGGCAGTTAACTGCCAACTAAGATTGGCAGTTAACTGCCAACAAGATGGCGGCTAATTTGCATATGTAGGCACAATGCAGGGAGGCGAAAGGGAAAGCAGCCCCCTGCCACTGACAGTGATCGGAAACCCAGGGGGGAGCTAAGAGCTGGGGGGCAGGGCAAAGGCGGCCCTGGGGCCGCCTTTGCCCTGCCCCCCAGCCATGATCGGAGAATCAGGCGCCTTTGCCGCCCTGGCCAGTGATAGCAGGAAGTAGGGGTGGAGCCAGCGATGGGAGCTGGGCACGGTCGAAGCGGGCAGTCCCAGGAGCTAGGGGTCCCTTGCCTGGGCCTAAAGCGAAGCCCACGATCGCGGCGCCCCCCGCTGCCACTGCAGGTCCCTGCTGCCTGGGCTGGACGCCTAGGCCAGAGGCATTAGGCCTGGGCAGGGGCGGAGCCTGCAACCACGGGGAACTGGGGGTCCCCTGCCCAGGAGGCCTCAGGCCTGGTCAAGGGGCCGATCCGGTGATTGGTGACCGGAGGGTGATGAGGGTCAACTCCTCTGGCTGAGGCATCAGGCCTGGGTGGGGGGCGGAGCCGGGGATTGGGGGGATATGATGGTCCCCTTGCCCAGGCCTGAAGCCTGGGTCAGAGGCGTCAGGCTTGGGCTGGGGGTGGAGCAAGCAATCAGAGGGAGATGGGAGTCCCCTGCCCAGGCATGATTCCTGGGCCAGAGGCCTCAGGCCTGGGCGGGGGCCAGAGCCAGTGATCGGGGGGAGATGGGGGTCCCCTGTCCAAGCCTGACACCTCTGACGGAGGCATCAGGTCTGGGCAAGGGGCCGATCAGGCGATTGGAGGGTGATGGGGGTCAACGCCTGAGGGCTCCCAGTATGTGAGAGGGGGCAGGCTGGGCTGAGGGACACTCTCCCCCACACACACACCCAGTGCACGAATTTCGTGCACCGGTCCCCTAGTATAACATAAACGGAAACAATCAAACAAACAAATAAACAAAATAATAATGGGTCCATTACTTTTCTTTTCTTCACCTGGAAGATGAAAATAATGGACATATTTAATAATTTAAGTATTTCTAAATCAAGTCTGAAAACCTAAAAGGAGATAAATCATACTAGTTTGGATAAAATTCAGAGGGAAAATAAAGTATTCACTAGTTAGAAAAGCATATCAAAAAACATGGTTTAACAATTACCCACTAATAATGGAAATGCAGATGTTCTATGCTAAGTATTATCACTATTTTCCAAGAAATATGAAATATTCATTTCAATTGCAAAACAAACAAACAAACAAAAAGAACAAAAATCCATTCTACATTGTACTGTGGATATTTAGTGACATGATTTTAATCTTGGCATAAAGGAGGAGCGGGAAAAAGGAGTAAAAATTAGAATACTAATTTTAATGGTATGTGCAAGTTGTCTTCAACTGAATAAAAACATATCCAGCTATTGGCTTAACAATAGAAGCATGGTCTGGTCTCAGGTAGAGTCCGTCATGTAGCTCAGAATATCTGTCTTAATAGAAAAACATGAAGTAGATACAAGTCATTGCCCTATTATCATAGAATATTAAAATTGTAAAAATGGAGATCAATTTTTATAGTTAAAATCTTTTACTATACATATGAGAAAAATAAATCCCAAGGAGCAAAAGTGACTTGTCCAAGATTAGTCAGCTAGTTATTAGCAGAGTCGGGTTTAGAATCCAGGTTTCCTGTCTCCTAATCCAGACGTTTTTCCCCTCCAGACCGTGACACTATCTCTGTGCTCACCAATTTCCCTAGACATTGTGGTAATTATTTCTCTGGCTCCTTGCCCTAGTCCTTAAAGCTAGGACAATATAACTGATTTCCAGGCTCCACCCTGAATTAGATTCTATTAGCAAATATAGTCAGAACCATTTAATACATAACTTGGTCACCAAATAACCAGTCTGACTTGACACTGCAAGCTTATATCCTAGTGCTAATACTGATCTTATTCTCTTTACCTTTCAACCAACACTGCCATCTAGGAATGGAATTATTGTCTTTTTTCCATGTTTGTGTCACTAACTTGGAGTCTAAGCAAGGGTGTTTTTTCCTCTAGTCTCTCCTCTTAAAGACTGAAGTCCTACTTCAGTCCTCACGCTGGATCTCAACTAACCCAAGCCCACTGCTGGACTGCTCAACTCATGCTTACTTATTAAATTATCCTTACATAATGTTCTTATATCAAGTATTACTCACATCTCTTTGATGTCTCCTGCTGGTTCTCCTTAATGGCAGTGGCTCATTATTCTTGGATATCTCGCATTTTCTGTTGCTTGATCTGCCTTGATCTGTTGTTCAAATTCCAGTTAATCTGTCAAATATTTGGTTCTTAGTCAAGTCCTGCCACTATCTATATCTATAAAAGGCTAAGTGACCAACCGTTCATCTGTCCGACCGTCTGACCAACCAACTGGCCGGTACATATGAGGTGCACTGGCAATTTAAAAATAAATGTTGACTCACGCATGTGCAATACATATAAAGCTTTCGCTGGCGCCAATCATAAGAGTATTTTAATTTTATAATACTATATTATATGTACTATTTTGACATGTAATTTTTTGCAGTAACGTAATTACCACATGGATCTTTCTTCTAATTAATTTCCTTTCAATGTGCATGAATCTGTGCACTGGGCCACTAGTCCATTCATAAGATCTATAGTTGAAGGAAATTTTCTTTGGAGCTATTGAACACTTTTTGTGGGGTAGCAATAAATAATAAACAAGGAGAGGAATAATGTTATTTGGATCATAGATACTTGATATTGAATTGTATTTATTTCTTACTATATAGATAAGAATGTGTCTTATTTATCTCTGTTTTTTAAGTACCCAGTATTATCTTCACAACAGAAATACTCAGGAAAATTAATCATTAAATTAAGGCCAGGATTAATGCTTCAATGGCCCCCTAAAAAGCACCACATTGTTCGTCTGCACTTGGAATCAATTGAGAGATAACATTCTGGAGTGAGAAAAAATAAAGATCAACATGTCAGTATTTTTTCCAATTAAAAGCTAAATTGAAGAATGTGATTTAGGGTTATAACTACTTGCTAGTACTCCACAAAATCATTTAAACTTGTCCACTCAGTCATAGACAGCTCTGAATAACTCATCCATCCACTTCAGAGATAGCCATTCTCTCTGCATTTATCATCTGACTTAGAGAGGATAACAGAATGCACTTTTTCTTAAGGCAGGCTGAGCCAAAGAAAAGACAGAGAAAAGAACTGAGTAAAATACCCACTTCTCTACTAAAGGAGTGGGGAATTAGTGTCACCTGATAAAAATAGATTTTGCCTTTGCTCTTAAAGGTAAAGTTTGTTGATGTGAGTAAAACACTTTCATTCTGAGGGGTTTATTCATGATGGCTCTATAGAAAGCAATTTAATGCATGACTTGTGGAGGCTGGCTGACCTTGTTCTTACCCTGGTTCTGCCACTACCACAACACTTAATGTCTGTAAAATTTTATTTCTACATCTGTGAAATGAGGAAATGTGTGCCTACTTTATCTAGTGGTTGAGTAAATAAAGTTAATTATTTGATTTGTTATCTATAAAGTACCCATACATGAATGGGGATTATTACTCTTACAGAAAGCACAGATAAATAACTCGATGGCAGAATAAATCTCTAAGCAAGGAAGAGAGATATGCCAATATTTTCTAAATAACTGTCAATATATTTGGATGACTAGATAATGTAGCCATGCCTTACTTGTATTAGGGCAAAAACATAGATTCTTGATTGCAATTGTTATGCCACCTCCAGGTGTCTTTCTTAGACTCCTTTTTTTATAAACTTTGCTTCCTATATCTCCTAAAGTCATTAATCAAACCATTGATTGATGTTTGCAATAGTGCAGGTGCTGTTATTGCATATTCATTATTAATCAAATTATTTATTCAGTCCATTAGATTTTACATACACAACACAAATCTCCAACAAAAGTCCTCTCATATTATTCAGAACATAAAATTTATTATTGGAGTATTCAGAAACACTTATTAGGGTTATATAAAATGCAATTTTTTTCAATTAAAAGTCCCAGGACCCTAGTTTCTTTATTTCTACTTCTTAAAGGACATTGGTTCTGCTGTCTTTCATTTAACCTTCAAAACTTTAAAAAATAAAAATTTGTAAATGTACCACAGCATTTTTATTCACTCATCTACTGATGGGCACTTGGGCTGCTTCCAAATTTTGTCTATTTTAAATAACACTGCAATGAACAAGGAGATGTTAGCTTTTGCAACAGCATGTATGGACCTGAAGGGCACTATGCTAAGTGAAATAAGCTGGTCAAAGAAAGACAAATACCATATAATTTTAATTATATATGAAATCTAATGAATGAAATAAGCTAACAAACAAAATAGAAACAGACTCATGGATATTGTGAACAGATTGACAACTGTCGGAGAGGAGGTAAGTTGGGTGGCTAGGTGAAAAATGTGAAGGGATGCCAAAACCGGTTTGGCTCAGTGGATAGAGCGTCGGCCTGCGGAATGAAAGGTCCCAGGTTCAATTCCGGTCAAGGGCATGTTCCTGGGTTACGGGCACGTCCCCAGTAGGAGATGTGCAGGAGGCAGCTGATCGATGTTTCTCTCTCATCGATGTTTCTAACTCTCTATCTCTCTCCCTCCCTCTCTGTAAAAAATCAATAAAATATATTTTAAAAAAAGAAAAATGTGAAGGGATTAAACAAAGAAAAAAAACATCTTATAGACACAAAAACAATGTGGTGATAATCAGAGGGAAAAGGGGTGGAGGGAGGTAAAAGAAGGTGGGGGGGGTAAATGGTGATGGAAGGAGACTGGACTTGGGGCGGTATACACACAATACACTATATAGATGATGCATTATAGAAATGTACACCTGAAACTTATTAACCTATATTACCCCACTAAATTCAAAGAACATAAAATATAGTTTAGCTTTTAAAAATGAAGCTAGATTTTAATATGCAGATTCATACTTTAAACCAATTATTCTCTTTGATTGATTCAGGGACAAAATCTTCAGGTTGATCTAGCTTAATGCCCTCAGTTTCCAGACAAGAAAAGCAGATCCTTAGAAAGGAAAAATAACTTGCTCAAGATTAAAGTGTGCAAACAAATGTGGTTTGCTGATGTCTGTGTTCCTTCCATTGTTTCCCAAATTGGCAAGAGTTATTGACTGAGACTTTTAAAAATAGTATTTGTGATGCAGAATTAGCAGGAATGCCAATATGCTGATCTTGCTAAGACAAAGTATTTCAAGTTCTAGCAAGTGAAATTCTCACTGATGAGCTCAGTTTGGTAAAGTGCATATTAATAAGCTCACGTTAAGGTGCCTTGTTTAAAGTAAGTGTTTAATACAATTTTTAGGGACAATTTTTATCTTCCTTTTAAATTCTTTTAATTGATTTTGGAGAGGAAGGGAAAGGGGGAGAGAAGTAAAAACACCAGTGATGAGAGAGAATCATTGAGCCTGCAACCCGGTCATGACTGGTAAACCACTGGGCAACACTGGCCAGGCACAAGTTTTATCCTCTTAAGCTGTAGTTATATCTCTAGCTCATGAAACCACAAACCTTCTAGGCATATTGTAGATGCAAATGCATGATCACCATGTTGTTTAATCAGGCATAAATATAAGTAATGTACTTCTTTTTTTAAGTTTAATAGTTTTATTTTATTTTATTTTTTTAACGTTTTATTAAGGTATTACAAATGTGTCTTTATCCCCCCATTGTTCCCTCCTCCCCTGTCTTGTCCTCACCCTCACCCCCTGTTGTCTGCATCCATCGCTTATGCTTATAAGTCCTTTGGTTGATCTCTCCCCTTTACCCCCACCCTCCCCTACCTTCCCTCTAAGGTTTGAGCATCTGATCGATGCTTCTCAGTCTCTAAATCTGTTTTTGTTCATCGGTTTATGTTGTTCATTATAGTCCACAAATGAGTGAGATCATGTGATATTTATCTTTCTCTGACTGACTTATTTCACTTAGCATAATGCTCTCCAGCTCCATTCATGCAGTAATGTACTGCTTCTTGAAAAATATCTTAGTTAATATTTTAGTGCAAGTAGATCTGTAGCATTATCTTTAGCAATGAAAATAGCATGCACCAAATTATTGCATTATATATAAAAATGAGAAAATATTAAATGAACTCACTTTTCAAATAGCAAATTTATAATAATAACTGCTACTTTGTTTGCATAGAGCTTAAAATATGTCATCTGTCACTCCTTTGTATTTAATCAACATCTATTGAAACTAGTTTGATTTATAGCCTATACTGAGTGTCATGTGGAAATAAAAATAAAATAACAAGCACACCCTTTATGCTTAGAAAGTACGATCTTTATTGTGTCTATGTTGCATGTATGTGGGGTAGCAGTGGGGGGGATGCACTGCAGAACTTGTAAAGTGAGCTAAATCTGTTATATTTTATCATCTTTATCTAAGTCTTGCATGTATTAAAATTATAGTCTTAAACATGACTGGTAACTTCTAACCAACTAAAACATTTTATTATAATTATTAAATATTTGAAACATAAAATTCTATTGTGTAATATAACGAACAACTAAGTATCCAATACATAGTTAAAATATCAACCTCATAGTGTAAGATTAAATAATTTAATAAATAAAAAGTGTTTATAACACTGCCTAATACTAAATATTGAATAAATACTAATTAATATGATAATATCTTCTTCATTTGTTGTCTTTTCTTTTGATGTTTCTGAGAAGAAATAGGACCTTACTGTTACAATTAATATTTCTACCATAAGCTTCCAAAATCCATGTTTTTATTTATCAATTACCACATAAGTGTATGTATTTTCTTTTTAAAAATTTTTATTGTTTAAAGTAGTACATATGAATGCTTTTCCCCCCATTGACCTCTCCCTGCTAGTTCCTATCCCTGCAGCCCATGCCCTCACCCCCTACCCCCACTGACTGTGTCCATGGGTTATGCTTATATGCATACTTACAAGTCTTTTGGTTGATTTCTTCCCCACATCCTCCTCCCCCCACCTTCCCCTAGAGGTTGGATGGTCTGTTCAGTTCAATGCTTCTATGTCTCTGGTTCTATTTCAGTTCATCAGTTTATGTTATTCATTATATTCCAAACTAGAGGCCCGGTGCACGGAATTCGTGCACTGGGGGGTGGGTCCCTCATTCTGACCTATTCCCTCTCACAGTCCAGGATCCCTGTGATGGATAGCTCCAAAGAGGTAGGCCCCGCCCACCTGGCTGGGGCTCCACAATGGATCGCCCCCACAGAGGGAGGCCCTGCCCACCCACTGCAGCCCACTGGTTGGTGGCCTGGGCCTCCCTCTGAAGGGCAATCATGGGGCAATGGCTGGGCCCCCAACTAATCACATGGCACCTGCCTTGGCTGGCCTGGTGCCAGTGGGTGTCAGTGTGGTTGCCTGAACTCGTTCCACTATTTGGCCGTTTGGTCAATTTGCATATTATGCTTTTATTATTATAGATATGGGTGAGATCATGTGATATTTATCTTTCTCTGACTGGCTTATTTCGCTTAATATAATGCTTTCCAGTTCCATCAATGTTGTTGCAAATGGTAAGAGTTCCTTCTTTCTTACAACAGAGTAGTATTCCATTGTGTGGATACACCACAGTTTTTTAATCCACTCATCTGCTGATGGGCACTTAGGCTGTTTCCAAATCTTAGATATTATAAAATATGCTTCTATGAACATGGGGGGTGCATATGTCCTTTCTGATTGGTGTTTCTAGTTTCTTGGGATATATTCCTAAAAGTGTGATTACTGGGTCAAATGGGAGTTTCCTTTTTTAATTTTTTGAGGAAACTCCATATTGTTTTCCACAATTGCTGCACCAGTCAGCATTCCCACCAGCAGTGCATGAGGGTTCCTATTTCTCCACATCCTCACCAACACTTGTCTTTTGTTGATTTGTTGATGATAGCCATTCTGGCATGCGTGAGATGGTAACGCATTGTTGTTTTGATTTGCATCTCTTGGATGATTAGCTTTTTATTTTGATGTAGTCCCATTTGTTTATTTTCTCCTTCATTTCTATTGTACTAAGAGCTGTATCGGTAAATATATCGCTATAACATATGTCTGCTATTTTGCTGCCTATGTATTCTTATAAGATTTTTATGGTTTCTCGTCTCACGTGTAAGCCCTTTATCCATTTTGAGTTTATTTTTGTGAATGGTGTAAGTTGGTGAACATATTCTTAGAAAAATACAAACTTCCAAAACTCAATCAGGAAGAATAAAAAAAAAAACAAATAGGCCTATAACTACCAATGAAATTGAAGCAGTAATCAAAAAACTTCCAGCAAACAAAAGACTTGGTCCAGATGGCTTCACAGGGCAGTTTTACCAAACATTCAAAGAAGAACTAAAATCTATCCTCCTCAGACTATTCAAAAAAATTCAACAGGAAGGAAAACTTCCGAGCTCTATGAAGCCAGCATTGGCCTAATCCCAAAATCTGATAAAGCCACTACAAAGAAAGAGAATTCCAGGCCAATATCCTTGATGAACATAGATGCTAAAATCCTCAAAAAAATTCTAGCAAACCAGATCAAGCATTACATTAGAAAGATCATACACCATGACCAAGTGGGATTTATGGTGGGGATGCAAGGCTAGTACAATATCCGCAAATCAATAAACGTGATACATCACATAAACAAATTGAGAGACAAAAATCACGTAATCATATCAATTGATGCAGAAAAAGAATTTAACATAATCCATCATCCATTCTTGGTTAAAAACTCTCAGCAAACTGAAAATGGAGGGATCATACCTCAACATAATAAAAGCCTTATATGAAAAACCTACAGCCAACATCATAGTCAATGGGCAAAAACTAAAACCATTTCTGCTAAGAACAGGAACAAGACAGGGGTGCTCACTTTCACCACTTCTGTTCAACATAGTACTGGAAATGCTAGCCATAGTGATCAGACAAGAAGAAATAAAAGGCATCCAAATTGGAAAAGAAGTAAAATTGTCATTATTTCCAGATAACATCATACTGTACATAGAAAACCCCCAAAAAACTAGACTTATTAAATGAATTTGGTAATGTAGCAGGATATAAAATTAACACCCAGAAATCTATGCCTTTTTTATACACCTACAATGAACTCACATAAAGCAAAACTAAAAACACAGTCACAACAAGAAAGCCCACTGCATCGGAGAACATATTTGCCAATTATATTTATTACAGATAAGGGTTTAGTCTCCAAAATTTACAGAAAACTCATACAAATTAACAATAGGAAGATAAAAGATCCAATCAAAAAAATGGGCAAAGGATCTAAATAGACACTTTTCAAAAGAAGACATACAGAAGGCCCAGAGACATATGAAAACATGCTCAATATCACTAATCATCTGAGAAATGCAAATCAAAACAACAATGAGATACCATCTCACCCCTCTCAGAATGCTATTATCAATAAATCAACGAATAACAAGTGCTGGTGAGGACGTGGAGAAAAAGGAACCCTCATGCACTGCTGGTGGGAATACAGACTGGTGAAGCCACTGTGGAAGACAGTATGGAGTTTCCTCAAAAAGTTAAAAATGTGACTCCCATTTGAACCCAGTAATCCTACTTTTAGGAATATATCCCAAGAAATCAGAAACACCAATCAGAAAGGATATATACACCCCTATGTTCATAGCAGCATAATTTACAATAGCTAAGATTTGGAAACAGCCTAAGTACCCACCAGCAGATGAGTAGATTAGGAAACTGTGGTACATCGACACAATGGAATACTATGCTGCTTTAAAAAGGAAGGAACTTTTACCATTTGCAACAGCATGGATGGAACTGGAGAGCACTATGCTAAGCAAAATAAGCCAGTTGGAGAAAGATAAATATCACAGGATCTTACTCATATGTGGGATATAATAATCAACATAATTTGATGAACAAGAATAGATCTAGAGACAAATGGTAGGGGTATTGGGGGGGTTAGAGAGCAACCAAAGGACTTGTATGCATGAATATTAGCATAACAAATGGACACCCCCCATTCAGCCCAGGTGAAAATGGCTGGGGGGGGGTGGTTAATAGGGGAAAAAGGAGACATATATAAAACTTTAGACAATAAGAAAAAACAATCCCATTTACCATTGCAACAAAAAAAATTAAGATACCTAGGAATAAACTTCACTAAGGAGGTAAAAGACCTGTACTTGTAAAATTACAGGACATTGAAAATAGAGATAGAGGAAGACATAAAAAAATGAAAGTGTATACTGTGCTCATGAAGGTAGAATCAACATCATTAAAATGTCCATACTACTCAAAGCAATATATAGATTCAATGCAATCACCATTAAAATACCAATGGTAAAATTCATAGGTCTAGAACAGGGGTGGACAAACTTTTTGACTCGAGGGCCACAATGGGTTCTTAAACTAGACCGGAGGGCCGGAACAAAAGCATGGATGGAGTGTTTGTGTGAACTAATATAAATTCAAAATAAACATCATTACATAAAAGGGTACGGTCTTTTATTTTTTTGGTTTTATTCATTTCAAAAGGGCTGGATCCGGCCCGCAGGCCATAGTTTGCCCACAGCTGGTCTAGAAAAAACTTTTCAAAAATTCACTCTATCTAATAAAAGAGTGATATGCAAATTAACCATCACTCCCTCACTCTGTCACAAAGATGGTGGAGGCCACGGAGCTGGAGGGAGCCAGAGGCTTGGGGTGCCCCTGGCAATAGAGGAAGCTAAGCTTCCCACCTGCCCTGGCCAGCACTGGGCTCCACTCAAGGTTACAAAGTTTCAATTATAGAAGATAAATGAATCCCAGATACCTGCTTCCAGCCAGCATGGCCTCCACTCAAGGAGGGGCTGGAAACCTGGGTTGCCAACCCAGCCTTAGAGCAGGACCAAGGCTACAAAGTTTCAATTATAGAAGGTAAATAAATCCCAGATACCTGCTTCTAGCCCATGGGCGTGGCCAGCCTGAAAACGGCCATCAGCCCCTCACCAAGGCTGGCTAGTCATCCCAGTAGGGACCCCGACACTGAAGGGGGTGTGGCCATCCTGAAAACAGCCCTCAGCCCCTCACCCAGGCTGGCCACACACCCATGGGCTGAGGGTCCCCACTGGGGGGCTTGACCAGCCTGCAAACAGCCATCAGCCCCTCACTCTGGCTGGCCAAGCACCGCAGCAGGACCCCCACCCTGATCCGGGACACCATTCAGGGCAAAACAGCTGCCCCCCACCCATGCACCAGGTCTCTATAATATATAATAAAATGGTAATATGCAAATTGACCCTAACAGCAGAATGACTGGGAATGACTGGTCACTGTGACACACACTGACCACCAGGGGGCAGACACTCAATTTAGTTGATGCCCCCTGGTGGTCAGTGCGCTCCCACAGGGGAGCTCAGCTCAGCCACAAACCAGGCCGATGGCTGCCAGTACAGTAGTGGTGGGAGCCTCTCCCGCCTCCTCAGCAGCACTAAGGATGTCCAACTGCAGCTTAGGCCTGCTCCCCGCTGGCAAGTGGACATCCCCCGAGGGGTCCCAGACTGCAAGAGGGCACAGGCCAGGCTGAGGGACCCCCCTGATTGCACAGATTTTTGTGCACTGGGCCTCTAGTCTGTAATAAAAAGAGATCCCAAATGGCCGCAGCAATCCTAAGAAAGAAGGGCAAAGTTGGAGGGATCACAATAACAGATATCAAGCTATAGTACAAAGCCACTGTTCTCAAAACTGCCTTGTACTGGCACAAGAACAGAACAGAGAACTCAGAAATTGACCAAAGCCATTATGCTGTTTTAATATATGACAAAGGAGGCAAGAGCATACAATGGAGTCAAGATAGTCTCTTCAATAAATGGTGTTGGAAAAATTGGACAGATACATGCAAAAAATTGAAGTGTATGTATTTTCAGAAATAGTATGTTTTGAAATTTTAACCTTACATAAATGACATAATATTGAAATATAATTCTTTATTTTTAAAATCATCTTTTTTTGCTATGTACAGAGGTTAATGTAGATAAATGATAGATGATAAAGAGATAGTATATTTATTTTATGAACTGTACTAGAGGCCTGGTGCAGAACAATTTGTGCATTCAAAGGGGTCCCTCAGCCCAGCCTGTGCCTTCTCCCCAGGGGATCGGGCCTAAGCTGGCAGTCAAGCAGCCCTCTGGCAACCCAGGAGCCCTTAGGGGATGTCCACTTGCCAGTGGGGAGCAGGCCTAAGCTGCAGTCAGACATCTTTAGCACTGCTGAGGAAGTGGGAGAGGCTATTGCCACCACCACTCTGCTGGCAGTTGGCAGCCTGGCCTGTGGCTGAGCAGAGCTCCCGCTGTGGGAGCACACTGACCACCAGGAGGCATCTCCTGCATTGAGCATCTGCCCCCTGATGGTCAGTATGTGTCATAGTGACCAGTCATTCCCAGTCATTCTGCTGTTAGGGCCAATTTGCATATTACCCTTTTATTATATAGGATAGAGGCCTGGTGCATGGGTGGGGGCCGGCTGGTTTGCCCTGAAGGGTGTCCCAGATCAGGTGGGGGTCCTGCTGGGGTGCCTGGCCAGCCTGGGCAAGGAGCTGATGGCGCTTTGCAGGCTGGTCAAGCCCCCCAGTGGGGACCCTTAGCCCATGGGTGTGTGGCCAGCCTGGGTGTGGGGTTGAGGGCTGTTTTCAGGCTGGCCACACCCCCTTCAGGTTGAGGGGGGGGTCCCACTGGGGTACCTGCGCAGCCTGGGTGAGGGGCTGAGGGCCGTTTTCAGGCTGACCACACCCCCTGGTGACCCAAGCTCTCAGCCTGTCCTTTTTTTTTTTTTCAGCAGGTATCTGGGATTTATTTACCTTCTATAATTGAAACTTTGTAGCCTTCAGCAGAGCCAAGGGTCGGCCAGGGCAGGCGTGAAACTTGGCTTCTTCCATCGCCAGGGGCAACCCCAGCCTCCTGCTTGCTCCATCTCCATGGCCGCCACCATCTTTGTGATGGAGTGACAGAGTGATGGTTAATTTGCATAATACTCTTTTATTAGATATGATGGTATTTCATCCTCTGCATTGATTTGTTATTGGTTAATACTATTTGTACTATCGTGGTGCATCTTTTTCATATTTTTGCAGTTTTTTCTCACTAATATATATATCTGGATTGCATTTCTATCAGTCTTTTAAGATAGGGTTTAATAACTATATTAGTTGTGATACCTAAATAATTAGACCAATTTCTATTGTCTTTTCTTGTGATCTATCAAATCAATTGAATTTTTATCCTATATTTCATACATGTTTCCTTTTTGACCTGTTTGGAATTTGTCTTTCTAATACTTTACTGGTTTCCTTTAGGTTTGTACATGTGT
Source organism: Myotis nattereri (assembly GCF_964212035.1). Classification (NCBI taxonomy): domain Eukaryota; kingdom Metazoa; phylum Chordata; class Mammalia; order Chiroptera; family Vespertilionidae; genus Myotis; species Myotis nattereri. The sequence continues at coordinate 117,192,072 of NC_138078.1, read as the reverse complement.
GCTTAACCTAAAAGTATTATAATTAATCAGTGTCAATATCCTATATCCCACAGTGATGTTAGAATACTTTGACTCGAACATCTCCTACTATTTTCATGCTATTGCTTTCTAGCATTTATGATGCACACTGTCGCCCTAACCTGTTTGGCTCAGTGGATAGAGTGTCGGCCTGCAGACTGAAGGGTCCCAGGTTCGATTCCAGTCAAGGGTATGTACCTTGGTTGTGGACACATCCCCAGTGGGGGGTGTGCAGGAGGCAGCTGATCAATGTTTCTCTCTCATCAATGTTTCCGATTCTCTATCCCTCTCCCTTCCTCTCTGTAAAAATCAATAAAATATATTTAAAAAGATGCACACTGTCTTTAAATTCTCTAGTAATCATTATCATTATTATTAACTTTTTATTTAGAGTTACCCATTACTTGTGCAAATTTACTAACACAATTAACCAATTTGTACTTGTACCATTATTCTTGTATTTCCACACTCCTTTTTTTTATACTCATGTATACTCTGTAGCAGTAAGCTCTGAAATTTTGTAGGTCTAAAAATTTGTTTATTTAAATCTCTTTCTTAAATGTACTTTAAATAAGTTTATACTTTTAAATTGAGAGTTATGCTTTCTCAAAATTGAAGATATTATTCCACTTACTTCTGACATTTTTTTTTTTTCTGACAAGAAGTCTTATATAAGTCTGAGTAGAGTTCCATGGTAGATAGACTTTTCTCTCTGGTAGGAATTCATATTTTATCTTTTTCTTTGATATTTCTCATTTTTACCAATTGATGAGTAAAGATGTAGGTTTCCTATTTTGAATTTTGTTCATTATCTAGTATATTTTTTTAAGGCTAAGCTGTTTTGTCATTCCTCAATTCTGGAATGTTTTGTCATTCCTCAACTCTGGAAATTCAGCCAATTCTTTTTGGAACATTGTCTGTTTCTCATCTTCTTTTTTCTTCTTTTAGAACTCTGACTAAATACTACTTGATTGGATTTTCCTATATTGTCCCCCATATTGGTTGGATTTCTCTTTTATATCTTCCATTTCTTTAATCCTCTTTACTTCAATCTGTCTAAGTTCCTCAGATCTATATTCTATTTTACTAAGTATCTTTTCAACTATGTCTAATTTACTTTTATTTTTTCCTCAAGTTCTTTATTCAAATGCCTGTATTTTTATTTCAAAAATTTCTTTGTGATTGTCATTTTTGTTATTGTGTCTTGATCTTGCCTTTTACGTGGTATCTATTCCTTCTTTTAACTCTTGATCATTTAAAAATTACTTATTGTAAAGATGCTTTTAATTTTTTTCTATCGTGTATAGTTCACAATGTGTTACTTCTTATGTTTATTCTATTTGTTTACACTTTCATGGTGGTTTGCTTTCATGCGTGGTACTGTAACCTCATCTTCAGATTAGTTATTTTTATGGGATTCTTTTTTATGCACTGGATTGTGCTGACTTGCTTTAAGAAATTTCATATTTAATTCTTTTGAACCTCTATAGGTTTCAATGGTTCTAAGGTGAATTTTATATTATTTTGTTGATTTGTTCATTTTCTTTGTACAGTGTAAATTGTACATTTTCCCACATGTGGCACTAGCTTGGGTTCTGATTCCTTGCAGGTGACTCTTTTCACAAAACTTTCAAGATAGCCAAATTTCTTAGTAAGTCAGTGGATAAATGCTTTTTATGCCTGTTTTACAAAAATGTGACTTCTAGCTTAGATACTTTAGTTCTAGTTCTCAGCCATTCAGAGATTAAAAAAAAACACCAAAACCTCTCCATATATATATATATATATATATATATATATATATATATATATATATATATTGAATGGGCAATGTCTATACAATATTCCTCGATCTGTTATTAACCATTCAAATTCTACTCTCATGGTTCATATACCTCTGGCCATATAATTCTCAAACACTTAATTCTAATCTGAGCTCCAGTCCTACATTTATAACTGCTTACTAACTATTCCCACATTGATGTCTGCCATTACTTCAAACTATATTACTAAAATAAAATTATCTCATATGTAAAAAAAATGGCTTACCTTCCTGAATTATCATCAGTCAGTACTTTACTGTAATGTATACTTAAGAAAACATATCAGGTCAAATATATCACAAGAATTTTGGACTACTTAAGTGCTTTTGTTAAAGGTAAAAAAAATATATTGAAACAAAACTCTTATTTAGATACACATTTAATTGATATATTTTTGCCATGTACTTTTTAAACAAAGTTTTTCTTTCACAAGTTGGTGCAAGTTTAAATCTAACAAATTTAGCCAGATTTTATTCCACTTGATTTTTATATTCATCTCATTTGGACTAATTTATGAGAATTGTGCGTCTGTTACAAACATGGAAATTGTCTCTTTTTTCAGCTCCTCTCATTTGTCATCAAATGAAATTACAACGTATCTAAGTATTCAACACTTATGCCACAGGTTCTGTTCTTCAGACATAGATGACAATGCCACCAAACTAAATTACTGGCTGGCAGGTTATACAAGCATGCAACAATTCATAATTATTATTTGTCAACTGGCATACAAAATTAGGCAAAAAATGAAATTTTAGGATGTTCTTGTTAAGTGTATGAAAGTGAGGGCTAAGTATAACAAAGCCCACAATATTTCTTATTTAGTAGTTATCTTACTAATTACTCACATATAAATACTTGCTTTTCTCTTTCTCCTAGACCCTTCGTATGAAATGAGCCACAAAGGTCTATAGATTTTTCAATGAATGTGTTTTTTTGAATCTTCGTGTTATACCATCCTTACTGTGACTATTCTAGCTCAGGATCTGTGACCATCTATGTAGACTTGTAACTCACCTCAGTGATGCCAAATTGTTCATTTCATAGGGTTTATAATATGCTTTTCACTTTACATCTGTTTTTCTTTTAAAATCCTGTTCTTCTCTAAGAAAATACCTTCCCTCTTCTTGTCAACCACAATCCCAATTATGTTTATAAAAATTGCACGTTTCTTTGAAACCCTATTTCAAACTGTACTTGTTGTATGAAGCTTTTCATTACTATGTTAACTTGAAATAATCTCAGTCCACTTAAGTATTATGCTGCTTATTTGACACTAGAGGCCCGATGCATGAAATTAATGCAAGGGGCTCGGCTCTTGTAGCCCCGGTTTCGCCTGGAAGGTCGTCCGGAAGGATGTCCAGAAGGTCGTTTGGTTGTCCTGTCTAATTAGCATATTATGCTTTTATTATTGTAGATACTCTAAATCCTGCTATCATTCCATAATGTCTAGGATTTATAAATTCTTAGGATTGACTTGGTTTCTAAACCAATAGGATTTGCTTTATAATCATGCCATTCTATTTAAACATCTTGGTCTCATGATCTATCTTCTTGCTGCTCTACACAGACAGCATGCTGACAACATATAATATACTGGAGTAGTATGGCATCTCTTATGAGTCTATTCTGGTTGCTTTTCTCTTGATAATCTATTCACAATACATTTTATCCTTATTTAATTTGCATATATCTAGAGAAGGAACATTCATGAACATTCATATTTGATAATACATATCCCATTATGTAATTTTAATTTTTTTAAAGTAATACCTTTATTCCCAAATAGAGGATCAGCTCAATGAGGGTAAGAATGTTGCCCAATTTGTTCATAATTATATCCTCATCACCCAGCACTATATTTTACAGAGGATTTTGCTAAATATGTATTTGTTGAATAAATACATTGTGAACAAAAATCAATAAAACACCATCATTAGCAGTGATCCTGACAGCTAAAATATTGAGTGGATGTTTATAAAGTTGAGTGTGAAAGTTTGGAAAGGGATGAAGAGAAAAAGTAAATGTGAACAGAAAACTAAACCAATGAATATAAGTTTTTAGCTCTGTATTGAAGAGCTTGTACTTTCCTTTCTCTTTACCATTTATTACCTAAATCAAGATGCAGTGCTATGTATGAATAAAAACAACCATCCTTTCAAATATATGTATTGTACCTCCTGTACTCTTCTAGAAGATGACCCTTGGGATTCAATTGACATCATTTTTCAAAGAGTGTAGTTACTAACTCATTCATGATCTTCAGTTCAGTGAAGCAGAATATTTCTCATTATTAGAAAAAGCATTCCTTGGTTCTTCTGATAAACACTATTTTTACCCTCTGTTTACTTGTTATTTCCCAGAATAAGATGAATTTAACACAATCTTGTGACACTCATTTTTATTAACCAAAATATTAATTAAAATCTCAAATATATTCAATTCAACATCACCAAAATAATTTATTCAGCTTTGTTTTCTTGTATAACTTATTAACTTTAATTTTTTTAGTCCAGAATCTTGTTTTCCATTTTTCAGTCTTAAATCTTATTTTTTATCTTTGATTTAATTTTTCTTTTGTCTTGGTATGCTGAATATTTTTCTGTAGTTTTCTTGAACATGTTTTGTTTTAAACTATAAAAATTGATATAAACATAAGTGTAAAGTTATCAACATTGAATTACCATCACTAAAGCATAGGTAGATGTTTACCTGATGTTCTATTACCTATCAGGCTGTCAAATACGGAGTTTCATTCTATGCATTATTTCTAACAACACTGAATTGTAGCCAAAGGAGCTTCTACACATTTTCTTCAGCTCTTTACTAGCTAGATCTTTCAAATTGTCTCTTTTTTTGGTCAATGTAGTTAGTTTAAATGCAAATATATATTTTCAGATAAATATTTACACATATAAAATCAATATGTAAAAATAAAAATGTATATAGTTTTTTAGTCAATGGCCCTGCAAATATAATGTATGTAGTATTCTGAGCCCATATTTCATAAAATGCATAGATTTTTGAGTGTTCATTGTTACATTTAGTTTGTTAAAATCATGCCAGTTCCTTTCTGTGTGTTGTTGAGACAGAAGTGCCTTCATTGATTGCTTCTCATTTTCCTTGCTGATGGCTTCTATTAGACAGACAGGTGGACTCTGACCTAATTAGCAGAGCTGTGTTCTTGACTGCTGATTTCCTTAAATTCTCTGCAGGATGGAAACTTATGAACACTTTTTGAAATTCATCTACATACAAGATAATGATATAATAATAGTAAATATGCTGTAGTATTTGAATAGATTTGAGACATAATACACCAACCTCTAAATTCTTAACTGGTAAAGGATCACTATAAAGGTAGTTGGGATAATACCCATGATGCAAAGCCATTGAATAAAATAGCCAAAGCCTCTTCTATTCAACAAAATTCAGAAAATTATAGTGCTCCATGAGCCACTAAGTCAGTTTCTTTGAACAGGCCCTATCTTATATTCTGGCTCTGTCATTAATAGCTGAATGTTTTAGGTCTAGGAACTTTCTCATCTGTACCTTTGGGATAATAATAATCATGTGCCATGGGGCTTTTAAATGTATTAAATGATGATAATAGGACACAAAAATCCATTTCATAGTATTTTATGAAATTATGAAGTTAATGAATACAAATTACTTGGTATAGTAACTTGAATACACAGTAAGTGCTTAACCAATATTAGCCATAGTTGTTGTCATGTTGCTTCTGCTGCTGTGTGGTGATTGTTATATTTATTGTCAATTTAGTGAAAGATTCCCATGTGAAAAGTATAGGACATTTATAGCATAGGTATAGTGACTGTATTTTCTCACCCATGTCCTGACTATTTTGATGGTACTTATAAAGTAAATCAAAGAAAATATTGAAAAGTCATTGATCAATAAGCTCATTAGGTGTAGAACACAATGTCAACCCATTTTGTATCTACATCCAGGCTTAGGATCAGACAGTTAGTGTTCAGAGTCCTAGAGATTGCTCATAGAATTGCAATTTGACTTGGGGAAAGAATCAATACCATGCTTAAGATGTTAAAGATGTAGATTCATGCTTTGATGTATTTCCCCTGATCTTCCATTTGATATGAAGAGACAAAATAGTGACTGTTTGGATCTTAACTCATTCCTACACCTGAGCAACCCACTTAGAGTTCAGATGGTACTGATGAGAGGGTCTTGGAAATATTTCTCTGCATAAGGATATTATGTATTTCTCTACATGCTACTGTATTTCAACTATCTGAGAAATATTTCCAGAATCAGAATTCTATCAAAATGATTTTTACTCAGTACAGACTAATGTTAGCACACTTGTTAGGTATTCTTTTTATTATCAAAGTATGAATTTGAGTTTGTCTTTGAAATATATTTTAATGAAAACCTCCAGAAGGGAATTGTATTTATGATTTGAGATAATAGTGATTTTTATTACCCCTTTTCAAAGAGTCTTTCAATGCGTCTTTATTTATAGGTTTATTAATGTAAAAAGTTTTCCGCCTTCAAAACCTCTGTCTCATTGTATTTTTAATCTCATGTGCTCTGTGGAACAACAATAGTGATGATATGCAATTAGAGCCAAGATTAAAATCTCCTGAACAAAATAATTAAGGTTTTTTACATAAGACCTGCACAGAGTTCTAGATCTGCCCTTCAGCTCTGAAATAAAGTAGAACCCCTTTTTGGATGAAGTGGTTATCAGAGAGTCCCTTAAAAAACCTTCTATCACTTTGTTTGAAGAAGCCTTTTTTCTTAAAATGAGGTAGCTTTATGAACCTACGTAGTAAGGTGAAAAGCCCCCTTAAGGTAACATCAGTACTGACAGAAATCACAATACTTGTTACTATCAGAAGCCAATCAGAAAACATAAACTAATCTCCTTGAGAGTACCATTATGGGGTGAGACAGTTTTCATTTGAGTATTTGCTGACAAGGCTGCAAGTTTATTAATACAAATTAGCCTTAGGCCCCACCTTTTGGCAGCTGAACAAAATGAAGAAGAGTTCACAGCTGCCTTTCACTGTTGGATGGAGGCAATCCTCAAGTACATCTTCAACTCCCAGGATGTACCCAGAATAATGTGCTCTGAAATATGAGGAGCTACCAAAGAAATGACCTTTGGCTTTGAGGGGTATTCAGTCCAGTTGAGGAAAGAAGATACATTCCCAGAGAACAATTTGAAGAAAATTATATAGCAGTATGCCAACAAATACAAAACAAATAGAAACTAAATACAAACTGTCTTTGTAGAGGAAAATGTAAGTTGATTGTTCAGTAATAAGGTGAGGCATTTGTGTGATTTTTCATGTATGCAATTCTCTGCCTATTTTACTGTAGCCTTTTTGATTTATATAGGAGATCACAAAGGAAGCTCCATGATGAACCAGAAAAGGGGTGAGATAAGTCATCTTGACATCAATTCATACCATCTGTGCTGTGCACATCTTTCATCTTAGATGCCCTTTTTTCAAAGCCCAAGGCCAAGCTTGCCTCTCTACTAGTGTTTGTATTCCCCTTTGTTTTGCTCCAAAAACTGGACAATGACCAGATTTATGAATTTTACTTCTGTTTCTTATATTCACTATATCCTTCCTAAAGCCTTCTACCCTCATTAGACTAGAATCTATGGAAAAATGTTTTCTGAACCTGACTTTCCAAGGCAAAAGTCACACATTTCTTTAATTCAAAAACTGTTGAGAAATATCAGGATCTCTTTCTTTGAAACTATATAAAGCAAAGCTCTCTTGAGGCAGAAGCATGAAGGATTTTGTTTTTATTTTTTCTTTCATCTATTTTTGCAATATGTCATCTGTATTAAACTGGGAGAAGAATCTTCTTAGAAAGTAGGAATGTTCTAAATAAATAATTTTTGAAACTCGTGGATGTTTCACTTTGAATTCTCTTTGGATTAAATGTTATGCTTCCATCCTTCAATTTTGTAAATATTGTAGAGGGTTCTGTGATTGCCCTCAATCCCCTTCACATTTTCCATCATATTAAAAGGGTCACTTTTCACAACCAAGCCAGTAGTTGTATGTATTATAGCATGTCTACATGAATCTGGAGAGCAAAGCCCTTTAGTTTAAATATTTCCACAGAATCAATGAATCCAAGTAGTATTACTCAAACTATTGTCTTTGAACCATGTGCATTAGAATTGCAAGGGTTATTCGCTTAAAATAGCTATTTCTGGTCTCTACATTGAATCAGAAGCTCTGAAGATTCTGCCTTTGTTCATACCGTTGCCTCTTTCTAGAACACCCTCTTTCTCTGTGGAAAAACTGCCCATCTCTAAAGGCTCAATTCAAATGCAGACTGTTTTATGAATCCATCCTTGATCTACTTCCTTTCAATAGATGTGATCTTCCATGAAGTTATTCTACAGGGTAACAGAAGCATCAGAACTTTAGTACAGGAGAATTTTGGGGGAACTGAGATAGGTCATCCAGGAAAAGGTGGTAAATAGCATCTAAGATTTGCACTTAATTAGTACTTACATTTGGAAGCCTGAGATGAAAATGCTATATAGTAACTAAGTAATAGCATCTATGTTTGGAGAATAAATTGGTAAAAATTTCACAAGAGAATCTTAGGATAGAAGTGAAATAAAATGGCTAGACTTCTAAACAAAAACATGTACAATAACAGAGACAGAATTAGTGGTAAAGACCTTTGAGTGAGAATAGATAATACCTTAATTGAGCATGTGCAGTTCTGAGAATATTATACCTTAGGGTAATGTGAGCATAATGATTTAAGATATGAAAACAGGAGGTTGACAGATATATGGAAAACAGGGTAGTGGATAAAGATATTATAAAATGGTAGAGCTGTGTGGTACATCTACACAATGGAATACTACGGTGATGTAAAAAAGAAGGACCTCTTACCATTTGCAACAGCATAGATGGAACTGGAGAGCATTATGCTAAGTAAAATAAGCCAGTCAGAAAAATATAAATATCACATGATCTCACTCATTTGTGGAATATAATGAACAACATAAACTGAGAACAAAAACAGAACCAGAGTCATAAAAGCATTGAATAGACTGTCCAACCTATGATGGAAGGCAGGCGGGAGGGAAGGGGTAAGAGATCAACCAAAGGACTTGTATGCATGCATGTTAGCATAACCAATGGACACAGATGGGGGGTGTGGGCATGTTCTGGGGTTGGGGGCAGCTGGGGAGAGGTCAATGGGAGAAAAAGGAGACTTATGTAATACATTAAACAATAAAGAACTTAAATTAAAAATAAAATAAAATGGTATGAGCCCAGGTGGGCTTGACTACAAATCTTATACTTTGAACATCTGAACTGTATCTTTGTTCAAACTGCTGCTTCATCTTGGAATGTCCTTTCTCTCTATATACAGGGAACACTTACCTGTGACTTGCGCAGGATGCTTGAGCTGTCCCATTCTGACAATAACAACTGTAACTAATCATGCCACCCCTTATATTTGAGGAATGTGGGGTACACTTACCTAGATATTTTGCTGATATCCACAGAATCTCAGTGGTAGAAACAATCAAGGAGAAGTCCATATTCATTGGGATGCTCAGGATATAGGTAGACATAGAGCAGATGAGGTCTAGAGACCACTGTTACCAGTATCACCTTTTTGAAAGGCATGCTTCTGGCCCTCACCCCATGCCTACTCAATAAGAATCAAAAGAGATAGAGGAGGACATAAACAGATGGAAGAACATACCGTGTTCATGGATTGGTAGAATCAACATCATTAAAATGTCCATACTATCCAAAGCAATCTATAGATTCAATGCACTCCCTATTAAAATATCAACAGTATATTTCACAGACCTAGAATGAACTCTCCAAAAATTCATCTGGAGAAAAAAGACCTCTAATAGCTGCAGCAATCCTGAGAAAGAACAAAGTAGGAGGGGTCTCAATACCAGATATATAAAAAAACACAGATATTAAGCTGTATTAAAAAGCTAGTGTTCTTAACACTGCCTGGTACTGGCACAAGAACAGACATATAGACTAATGGAATAGAATAGAGAACCCAGAAATTGACCCAAACCACTATTCTCAATTAATATTTGACAAAGGAGGCAAGAACATACAATGGAGTCAAGACAGTCTCTTCAATAAATGGTGTTGGGAAAATTGCAGAGATATATGCAAGAAAATGAAACTAGACCACCAACTTATGTCATACACAAAAAATAAGCTCAAAATGGATAAAGGACTTAAAGGTAAGATGGGAAACCATAAAAATATTAGAGGAATCCACAGGCAGCAAAATCTCAGACATATGCCAAAGCAATATCTCCACCAATACAGTTCCTACAGCAATGGAAACTAAAGAGAAAATAAACAAATGAGACTACATCAAAATAAAAAGCTTCTGCACAGCAGAAGAAACCATCAACAAAACAACAAGAAAGCCCACTGCATGGGAGAACATATTTGCCAATGTTATATTCAATAAGTGTTTAATCTCCAAAATTGATAGGGAACTCATACAACTTAACAAAAGGAAGATACTCAGTCCAATCAAAAAATGGGTAAAGGACCTAAATAGATACTTTTCAAAAGAGGACATAAGGAAGGCCAAGAGACATGAAAACATGCTCAAAGTCACTAATCATCCAAGAGATGCAAATCAAAACAACAATAAGGTACCATCTCACACCTGTCAGAATGGCTATCAACAAATCAACAAATGACAAATGCTGGTGAGGATGTGGAGAAAAAGGAACCCTCGTGCACTGCTTGTGGGAATGTAGACTGGTGCAGCCACTGTGGAGAACAGTATGGAGTTTCCTCAAAAAACTAAAATGGAACTTCCATTTGACCCAGTAATACCACTTCTAGGAATATATCCCAAGAAACTAGAACACCAGTGAGAAAGGATATATGCACCACTATGTTCATAACAGCACAATTCACCATAGCTGAGATCTGGAAACAGCCTAAGTGCCCATCAGCAGATGAGTGGATTAGAAAACCGTGGTACATCTACATAATGGAATACTATGCTGCTGTAAAATGAAGGAATTCCTACCATTTGCAACAGCTTGGATGGCACTGGAGAGCATTATGCTAAGTGAAATAAGCCAGTTGGAGAAAGATAAATATCACATGATCTCACTCATTTGTGGAAAATAATGAACAACATAAACTGATGAACAAAAACAGATCCAGAGACAGAGAAGCATCAATCAGATGCTCAAACCTCAGAGGGAAGGTAGGGGAGGGTGGGGGTAAGAGGGAGAGATCAACCAAAGGACTTGTATGCATGCATATAAGCATAACCAATGGACACAGACACCGGGCGGGGGGTGGTGAGGGCATCATCAGGAGTGTGGTGGTGGGGCAATGGAAGGATAAGGTCACTTATGTAATTCCTTAATCAATAAAGAAAAAAAAAGAATCTTTAGCTGATACACATCGCCAAAGGGGACATAAAGATGGCCAATAGACATATGAAAAGATGTTCAGTATCACTAACCATCAGAGAAATCCAAATTAAAACCATGATGAGCTATCACCTCACACTTGGCAAAATGGCTATCATCCATAAATCTGTAAACAAGTGTCATATGAGGATGTGGAGAAAAGGGAGCCCTCGTGCACTGTTGGTGGGAATGCAGATTGTAGCAGCCACTATGCAAAATAGTATGAAGGGTTCTTAAAAAATTAAAAATGGAAGTACCTTATGACCCAGTGATTCTACTTTTGGCTATATATCCAAAGATCCAAAAACTCTAATTTGAAAGAATGTATGCACCCCTATGTTCATTGCGGAATTATTTACAATAGCTGAAATATGGAAGCAACATAAGTACCCATCAGTAGATACGTGGATAAAAAAAGTGGTCGTACATATATACAATGGAATATTACTACACCGTAAAAAAGGATGAAATCTTAACATTTGCGTATACATGGATGAACCTAGAGGGTATTATGCTAAGTGAAATAAGTCAGACAGAAAAAGACAAATACCATATGATTTCACTCACATGTGAAATAAAATAAAATAAAGAACAAACAAAATTGAAACACACTCATAGTTTCAGAGAACTGACTGATGATTGCCAGAAGAGGGGGTTTAGGAGGCTTTGTGAAAAAGTTAAAGGGCCCTAGCTGGTTTGGCTCAGTGGATAGAGCATCGGCCTGCAGACTGAAGGGTCTGATCCTGGCCAAGGGCACATGCCCGGGTTGCGGGCTCCATCCTCAGATGTTTCTACTTCTCTCCCTCCCCCTTCCTCTCTGAAATCAATAAGAATATATTAAAAAAAAAAGCTGAAGGGATTAAGAAGTATAGATTGGTAGTTACAAGATAGTCATGGGGATGTAAAGTACAGCATAGGGAATATAGTCAATAATATTGTAATAACTATGTATGGTGCAGGTGGATATTGGCGATATTTGTGGGAACAGTTTGCAAAGCATATGATTGTCTAACCACTATGCTATACACCCAAACTAGCACAAAGTAATATTGAATACAAACTATAATTGAAAAATAAATTTAAATAAAATAATAAAAACAATCTTCAGCTTAGGGACAAGAATTTTCATTTTCAACAAGTATCTCAGATAATTCTGATGTATAATGAATTTTGAGGATAAGTAATTCTAGTTCTTCTAGAGAGCCAACTAATATACTAAGTACTTGTTCATTCCAAATGCTCATTTTCATTGAGACAGCACAGCTGTCTAATTTTTTTTTAATTAAAAAGCAGAGGTGTGAATTGTAATCATTTAATCTGGGGCAAACATCACTAAACAAAACCTGCCATTTCTCCTCTGTTTAGCTATCCCACTTATGGATTCCTACTTACACCAGTTTTAGAAAGAATTAATAGGAAGAATCAACTGAAAACTATTCATGGAAATAAAAACAACAAAATCAAGAAATCAGCTAAAATATCAGCTGAATGTGGAACTTGAGCTTATTTCCCAGTCATAATTCATAAAGAAATAGACATTATAGTGCAAATTATATTTCCATATGATGAATTTCAGAATTCCAATAAGCTAGATTTTCCAACATTCTAAGAATACAAACTCAACTGATTGCAGTGTGGATAATTATTCTTCCAATTCCTTTGATAACATAGAAAAACAACAAAAAATAACTCTTGTTTTAGAAATGGAGGGGAATTACTAATTTTAAAACCATAATGGATTGAATAATGCTGCCAACAATGTCCCTGATTCCTAGAACAGTTATTCAGCAGCTTCCTCTTTCTTGCTGGAGAAAAGTGACACAATTTTTCATAAGCTGCCAACTGCCCTGATGAAATGCATGAACTAATATAGAGACCCAATATTATACTTTCTCATATTTTTGCAGGAATGCTTATTCAACATAAATACACATACACAAATATCTTGCCATGACTAGTTGGCATTTTAATAGAGACTCATGATTAATATTTTATCTTCTATAAAACAGAAAATAGTAATTGCATACATTAGTTTTGAGAAGTGAATTAAAAAAGTAATGATTCATGAATGTAAGGAGAATATTACATTGTGCTTGACACAAAGTAAGTACTCAGTAAATGTTAACTGCTATTGTTAATATTATTATTTTGATTATTATTAGTTCTAAATTTGTGGCTAATTTTTTAGAGTGGTGTAATATAGGGGTCTAGTTTCATTCTTTTACATGTGAACATCCAATTTTCCCAGCAGCATTTATTGGAGAGACTGCCTTTTCTCCACTGGGTATTCTCAGCTTCCTGGTCAAATATTAGTTGACCATATATGCATGGGTTTATTTCTAGGCTCTCGATTTCATTCCATTGGTCTATGTGTCTATTCCAGCATCATATTTATTTCATTACTATAGCTTTGTCATGTAGTTTGAAATAAGGAAGGGTGCTGCCCCAGTTTTGTTCTGCTTTCTCAGGATTACTCTGGCTATTTGGAGTCTTTTGTGGTTCCGTACAAATCTTAGATTTTTTTTTCATGTTTGTAAAACAAATGCCATTGGAATTGAATTGAGTGTATATATGGCTTTGGGGAAAATATTTAAACAATATTATTTCTTCCAGTCCATTAACATGGGATATATTTCCATTCATTTGTGTCTTCTTTAAAACTTTCATCAGTGTCTTATAATTTTCAGTGTAAAGAACTTTCACCTCTTTGGTTAAATTTATTAATGTTTTCTTTGATGTTATTGTAAATGAGATTATTTTTCTTATTTTTTCAGATAAATTGTTGTTAGTGTATAGAAATGCTATTGATTTTTATATATTGATTTTGTATCCTGCAACTTTACTGAATTTGTTGATTTAACATATTAGATATAACAGTTTGGGTAGAGTCCTTTGGATTTTTTATATATATAATCATGTAAACTGAAAATAAAGCCAATTTTACTTCTTTCTTTTTTATTCTTATGCTTTCTTTTCCTTTTTCTTATTGCTTTAGCCAAGACAAGGCAACAGCCTTAGTGTACTTTGATAGATGACAGGATTAAAAAAGGTGCTATACATGTATAATGGAATACTATTCAGCCATATAAAAGAAGGAAATCCAATGTTATCTCTGATAAGGGTTTAATCTCCAACATTTACAGGGAACTCATACAACTTAACAAAAGGAAGATAAACAAAACAATCAAAAAATGGGCAATGGACCTAAATAGATAGTCTTCGAAAGAGGACATAGAGAAGTCAAAGAGACATATGAAAATATGCTCAAAGTCACTAATCATCCCAAAGATGCAAATCAAAACAACAATGAGGTACCATCTCACACCTGTCAGAATGGCTATCATCAACAAATCAACAAATGACAAGTACTGGCGAGGATGCGAAGAAAAAAGAACCCTGGTGCACTGCTGGTGGGAATGCAGACTGGTGCAGCCACTGTGGAAGACAGTATGGAGTTTCCTCAAAAAGTTAAAAATGGAACTCCCATTTGACCCTGTGATCCCACTTCTAGGAATATATCCCAATAAACCAGAAACGCCAATCAGAAAGGATATATGCACCCCTATGTTCATAGCAGCAAAATTTACAATAGCTAAGATTTGGAAACAGCCTAAGTGCCCATCAGCAGATGAATGGATTAGAAAACTGTGTTACATCTACACAATGGAATACTATGCTACTGTAAAAAGGAAGGAATTCCTACCATTTGCAACAGCATGGATGGACCTGGAGAGCATTATGCTAAGCAAAATAAGTTGGTCAGAGAAAGATAAATGGCTGAGAACCAAGATCAACAGTAATTAATATAAATGCGAGAACTCTGGTCAGAAGGCTGAATTCAGCTCTTTGAATATTCCAGGGTGAATATTTGCATTTTATTACCTACTGCTGACTCAATGGCCTAAAGTAAACTCCCCAACCTGATAATTTACTGTTTACTAAACAATCACCTTTGATATGTCTGTTTGCATTCCTAAAAGGCAATTGTGTATTCTAATAAATAACAGCAGATGGGAACGGAGATTCCATGGAACTTTGCTACTACAGCTAAGCTTTCCCTGGCTTTCCCCATAATTCCAAATTTATATTTCTTGTCTTATGTTTTAATTTGAAAGTCAGCTCTTTCTTCAAGCCTTTGAACCCGAAAGCCATGCTGGCCATGGCTTTTCACAATAAATATCACATGATCTCACTTATTTGTGGAATATAATGAACAACATAAACTGATGAACAAAAACAGATCCAGAGACAGAGAAGCATTGATATGACCATCAAACTTCAGAGAGAAGGTAGAGGGAGGGTGGGGGTAAGGGGGAGAGATCAACCAAAGGACTTGTATGCATGCATATAAGCATAACCAATGGACACAGACACTAGGGAAGTGAGGGCATGAGTAGGGGGGTGGGGAGCAATGGAGGGATAAGGACACATATGTAATACCTTAATCAATAAAGAAAATAAAAAAATGAAAAATAAAAGAAGGAAATCCTCCCCTTTGTGACAGCATGATGGACTGTGATGGCATCATGTAAGTGAGATAATAACACAGAGCAAGACAAATGCTATGTGATCTCACCCATATGTAGAATCCAAAACACAACAGAAGAAAACAAATGCATCGAAAAAGGGATCAGATTTTTGGTTACCAAAGACAGAAGGTGGAAGATGGGAGAATTGGATGAAGGTTGTCAAATATAAAAACTTCCAATTAAAGTGTAACTAAGTTTTGGAGATTAGGCCCTTATCAGATATGACGTTGGCAAATATGTTTTCCCACGCAGTGGGCTTTCTTGTTGTTTTGTTGATGGTTTCTTTTGCTGTGCAGAAGCTTTTTATTTTGATGTAGTCCCATTTGTTCATTTTCTCTTTAGTTTCAAGTGCCCTAGGAGCTGTATCAGTGAAGAAATTGCTTCAACATATGTCTGAGATTTTGTTGCCTTTGGATTCTTCTAGAATTTTTATGGTTTCCCATCGTACATTTAAGTCCTTTATCCATTTTGAGTTTATTTTTGTGTATGGTGTAAGTTGGTGGTCTAGTTTCATTTTCTTGCATATATCTGTCCAATTTTCAAAACACCATTTATTGAAGAGACTATCTTGGCTCCATTGTATGTTCTTGCCTCCTTTGTCAAATATTAATTGAGAATATTGGTTTGGGCCGATTTCTGGGCTCTCTATTCTATTCCATTGATCTATATGTCTGTTCTTGTGCCAGTACCAGGCAGTTTTGAGAACAGTGGCTTTGTAATACAACTTGATATCTGGTATTGAGATCCCACCTACTTTGTTCTTTCTCAGAATTGCTGCAGCTATCTGGGGTCTTTTTTTATTCCAGATGAATTTTTGGAGAGTTCATTCTAGATCTGTGAATTATGCCATTTGTATTTTAATGGGAAGTGCGTTGAATTTATGGATAAGGGCCTAATCTCCAAAATTTATAGGGAACTCATACAACCTAACAAAAAGAAGATAAACAATCCAATCAAAAAATGGGCAAAGGATCTAAATAGACACCCCTCAAAAGAGGACATTCAGAAACCCAAGAGACACATGAAAACATGCTCAAAGTCACTAATCATCCAAGAGATGCAAATCAAAATAACAATGAGGTACCATCTCACACCTGTCAGACTGGCTATCATCAGCAAATCAACAAATGACAAGTGCTAGAGAGAATGTGGAGAAAAAGGAACACTTGTGCACTGCTGGTGGGAGTGCAGACTGGTGCAGCCACTGTGGAAGACAGTGTGGAGTTTCCTCAAAAAGTTAAAAATGGAACTCCCATTTGACCCTGTGATCCCAATTCTAGGAATATATTCCAAGAAACCAGAAACACCAATCAGAAAGGATATGTGCACCCATATATTCATAGCAGCACAATTCACCATAGCTAAAATCTGGAAACAGCCTAAGTGCCCATCAGTAGATGAATGGATTAGAAAACTGTGGTACATCTACACGATGGAATACTATGCTGCTGTAAAAAAGAAGGAACTCTTACCATTTGCAATGGCATGGATGGAACTGGAGAGCATTATGCTAAGTGAAATAAGCCAGTAAATGAAGGAAAAATACCACATGATCTCACTCATTCATGGATAATAAAGACCATTATAAACTTTTGAACAATAATAGATACAGAGGCAGAGCTGCCTCAAACTGATTGTCAAACTGCAGCGGGAAGGCCAGGGAGGGTTGGGGGGCAGGAGGGAGGGGGGTAAGAGATCAACCGAAGGACTTGTATACATGCATATAAGCATAACCAATGGACATAAGACACTGGGGGGTAGGGGAGGCCAGGGGATTGTCAAGGGCGGGGAAAAAAAAAAGGACACATATGTAATACCCTTTGTAATACTTTAAGCAATAAAACAATAAAAAAATAAAATGTAACTAAGTATTGAGAATATAATGCACAACATAATTATAGTTAACACTGTAGGATGATATATTTGAAAGTTTCTTAGATAGTAAATTCTAAAAGCTTTCATCACAAGAAATAAAACTTTGTAACTATATGAGATGATAAATGTTAACTAAACTTACTGTATACTAGTTAAGTCATTCTGCTATATACCTCAAAATTATACAGTCTGTATGTCAATTATATTTCAATAAAACTGAATTTTAAAAACACTGTGACAATAACATTTCACTTTTGTCAAATATTTCTGAACACTTTATATCTCTAATCCATTTTGGTGAGGCATAACCTTATTATACTAGCATTTAACTAACTTTTTGCTTGAGCTATACATTGAACAAATGTTGAATGAGAAGTAAATGAGATAATTTAGGACATTAAAGCAGAAGAGCCATAGAGTAATTAAAACTAACATTATTTTTCCTGTTTTATGCCATTGGGCTACCATATTATCATTTTATCTTTCCTTTAGTTACCTCAAGAATACACTTATAATTAAAAATAATAAATTATAAAAACAAAAATTGGTTAAAAGGGTGAAAGAAAATAGACCTATTTATTTATCTCAATGAAATTAGTAGATGCTTGCCTTATTGGACAACGATGTAGTGACTGGGGAGGCAGGAATGTGTGTAGAGGTGGAAGAGGGTATAGAGGGGATAAATGGTGACAGAAAAAGATAAAAATAAATAAATAATAAAATAAAATAAAGAAAACTACACTCCTTTCCCATTTTATCTATATGATTCCAAATCTAAACTTGGTATTTGAAAATATAAGTCCAACTAATTAACTTTTTAATGTACTTTACTTGAAATTAGAGTTTAACAATTTTGTCATTAAAATGATTTATATTTGCAATTTGGTTTACTTTATACTTACTAATTACTGGTAGATTCAATTATTTTCATGTTAGATTGTTTTCACCACACTCTTCATAAAATAAGTGAAGAGGTAATGCTAAAGTCTATATATTAAGATCCATTTCAAGGAAACATTAACAAGTTTCTGCATGAGAAATCACGTATTTTAAATATCTGACAGAAACAACACTATTGCTCAAGAGATCCATGAAATTAAAATATTCATACACATTAGAATGCTAGAATTTTGTGATTCCCATGCAATTATTTTTTTAAAAAGAGAGATTTACAGTATTTATTAGGGAAATATGAAAAAACTAAAATCCAACAGAAAAAGAAATCACCATGAGTCTAAGTACTGAATTGAAATGCAGTAAGAAGTCATAATAAACTTGACTTCACAGCTTGTAATGAAAACATTTTATGAAGTCCATTGTATGAAATAATACAATATACATAGGACATTGAAACTCCTTTTGAAATATCATTATTTGAATCTAATGAAATTTGTACCATTGTCATTGTAGCAGGAATTAATCAGCCCATGTTGTTGTAGAAGCCTTAATATTTAGGGGAGGTACCACTTGATCTGGGGGCAGTTAAAATTTCCTTCTGAAAGGTCCAGAATATAAATCTAAAGATGACACAGAAAATTATAATTTGTAAAGTGCTTTTACACACATTATATCACTTGGGTCTTATAACAATCTTGTGATGTAAGCATTATTACTTACATTTTACACATGAGAAATTTCAGAAGAGTTGTAACTTGTTCAAGGTCACATTGGTAATAATTGGTGAAGATGGCAATCAAATTCATATCTTCCATGTCTACTATACCACATGGACAATGAATGGCACATCATCATTATCAGCTTTGAATTCATCTTCATATTCATCTTCACATCATTATTTCCTCTGGCTAAGTTTCATTGCTCCACAATAAATAGGGAGCTCATTATTTCAATTTCTAGCCACAAATGTTGCCTTCATGTGCTTCATAGGTTCAGATATCGTGAATATTTTAGTCACATCTGATTCTTACTGTACACAAGACACCCAATTCTTCCTGTTACAGATCAAATTACTTGTACCTGATTCTCTACTACTGATCCTGATATTGTAGCTAGATGTGGAATTATTTTGAATGTAATATTTAACACGCTACTAATCTAAATCAATTAGGGAAGGCATTGAATTCACACATATATCTTCAAAATCATAGCAGATAGTATAAATAAACTAATGTTTTTCAGATGGCCAACAGACATATAAAAAATGCTCAAAATCACTAATCATCAGGGAAATCAAAATCAAAATCACAATAAGAAATCACTTTATACTCGTCAGAATGGCTATTATAAAAAAGTTAACAAATAACAATTGTTGGGGAGGATGTGGAGAAAAGGGAGCCCTCATGCACTATTGGTGGTATTGTGTAGCCACTATGGAAAACAGTATGGAAGTTCCTCAAAAAATTAAATATAGGATCATACGACCCAATAATTCCACTTCTGGGTGTTTATCTGAAGAAAATGAAAACACTAATTTAAAAAGATATATGCACCCCTATGTTCTTTGAAGCATCATTTCTGATAGCCAAAATATGGAAGCAACCTAGGTGTTCATTGATAGATGAACAAATAAAGAAAATTTATGTATATATGTCACATATATACACATATATTAAAAATTGCCGATGCCCAAACCGGTTTGGCTCAGTGGATGGAGCGTCGGCCTGCGGACTGAAGGGTCCCAGGTTCGATTTCGGTCAAGGGCATGTACCTTGGTTGCGGGCACATTCCCAGTGGGGGATGTGCAGGAGGCAGCTGATCGATGTTACTCTCTCAACGATGTTTCTGACTCTCTATCCCTCTCCCTTTCTCTCTGTAAAAAATCAATAAAATATATTTTTAAAAAAATTAAAAAAAAATTGCCCTGACTGGTTTGGCTCAGTGGATAGAGCGTCGGCCTGTGTACTGAAAGGTACCAGGTTCCATTCCAGCCAAGGGCATGTACCTTGGTTGCAGGCACATCCCCAGTAGGAGATGTGCAAGAGGCAGCTGATCGATGTTTCTCTCTCATTGATGTTTCTAACTCTCTATCCCTCTCTCTTCCTCTCTGTGAAAAATCAATAAAATATATTTTTTAAAAAAAATAATGGATGATTACTCATCTATAGAATAAATAAAAGTTTGCTATTTGTGACAACATGGATGGACCTAAAGTATATTATACTAAGTGAAATAAGTTATTAGGAGAAAGACAAATACAATATGATTTCACTAATATGTGGAATCTAAAAAACAAAATAAAGAAACAAACAAACCCATAGATGCAAAGAACAAATTGATGGTTGCCAGAGTGGAGGGGAGTAGGAGATGGGTGAAAAAGTGAAGGAGAATAAGAGGTACACAACACTTTCAGCTATAAAATAAATAAATCATGGAGGTGTAGTGTGCAGACAGGGAATATAACCAATGATATTGCAAAAACATTGTACGGTGACAGATGGTTACTAAATTTATTGTGGTGATCAAATTGTAAGGTTCAATTGCTGTATACCTGAAACTAATATAATATTGAAGGTCAAATATGCTTTAATAAAAATTTAAAAATTAAAAAATAAACTCGTGTTTTACATTTCGATGTCTTTTTGACAATCCATTCAATTTTAAATATTGAGTTCTTTTGTTACCAATATTTTTTGTTTTTGAAAATATTAAATTTACAAAAAATTATGCAACATTCATTACAATAAATAATGTATCACTTAAGGAAAGCTGCTGATTAGTTATCCATGTAGTATTTAGTAAGTATGTATATAATTCAGTATTGCAGTCCTTTAAGTATTTTATCAAAAAAATGAGATCAATATAGCATCTACTTATCTTCTATTTAAATTGTGTGTGATTATGAATTGGTCATCCAAACTCTTTGGGACACCCTTTTCAACTTTTCCTAATATGTTACTTGCCTTTTTATTCTGTAAGTTTTCTAGAGAGAGTTAAACTATTATGAAATTATATAGTAGTTTTGTGACATGGACTAATTTCAAATTATGACACACTGTATAATTAAATGTCTGTTGATTAATCAAATAGATACTAGATTTACTAGTATGCAATGTATTTTAAGTACAAAAAGTTATGGTCTCAATATTGGGAGTTGGTTGTTATTTCTCTTATAAAATCCTTAGTTAATCTGGAATGAACTGCTAATTTGTAATTTGTATTACCTAGTTGAAAGTGAACAGTTTTGTTTATTAAAAAAAACAGGTTGATATTTTCTCAAATAAATCTCACAGACCATCACATAAAAGTATTTTTTAAAACAGTCATTAATTATCTTATTTTTATATTATTTTATTTTAATTCCAATAAGGGTAATAAACTGGGCATTTCCTCCTAAATTACATTTATATTTATTAAATATTTTCATTTCTTGAGAGGGGTATTCATTCATTCCATATGAAATCCTCAAATTGGACACCTTCCTGTTCAACAGTACTATATAGAGAAATATTCTATCACAGATGCAAAAATTACGTGAGCTGAACTCCTTATTTTTACATGAGCAAATAAAACTAAAACTTGCTGTCCACTGGAGATCTCAGAATAGAAAATCAAAATGTTTAAGTTTTAAAACATTCCTATAGTAATAGCTTATTTATTGTATGTGAATCATGTATTAAGATTTCAGTGAGATATATTTATTTTAATAAATATGCTAAAACACTATGACCTGCCCTGATGCTGGCAGTAAGTTAATACTTGCAAGTTTGGGCCATCCAATTTTAGACCCAATAATGAATAAATATAGCAATTTATTAATAACTTTGTCTCATCAGTGAGTGGTATTTCTTTTGAATTCTAGTTAGTTTCTTATTGCCTCATCTTTAAAGTCATCTTTTTACACTGTTTATTTCTAGATGCTGATCATGGAAGAGAACCAACCCATAAAAGCCAATCTAGTATTAGCAATCATTTTCTTCCATATAAACATATAATGTTGTTGAGAAAATACTTAAACTGTAAATTTGACATTTGCATTAAAATATTAAAGTGGATAGAGGAAACTAATACATTAACAAGTACTGACATTTCTTCATAATTTGTTACAACAGGGATATGAAACAAAATGTGAAAGATTTATATTACATCTCTAAAGTGTTATAATCTTGTGGTCCTCAAAATTTTTCTTTCAGAAGAATCACCTGAGGATCCAATTTTAAGTGTAGTTCTCTGCATTCAAGATCAAAGATTGTAAAATTTAGGCCTGGAAATTTGTCCCTATAACAACTTACCCATAAATGAATCTATTGCTCTTTATCTGGGCCCATCCTTCCACTATATTTTGAAATCAGAAAGCTTTGGAGATCATGATCATTGTCCTCAATTTACCAAAATTTCACACAATTTAAATAAGTGTGTTTTTGTAAATGGAGATGAGAGTCTTAATTTAAAGGGCTATAATTAAAATGTTCTGTCTCACTTTTAATCAGGTATAGTTATTTTCCCAACAAAGCATAAGTGAATGGATATATATCCTCTATGTCATGGAAAGTAAGAGAGAAATAGTCCAGGAAGTAGAAAAGTCCATGAGTATATGGCAATAGAATTTTGTGCTCCAGGCATGCACTTAGTAATGAATAAAGGTCAAGATAAAGTATCTGGACATCCCAACAGTAATTAGATTAGAGCACAGTAATTTGGGGGAAGAAATGTTTCAGTGTCCTGGTAAGTCAGCAGTAGACATCAGTTAGGTATGGCAAAAGAGTCTCAGACTGGTAAAATCACTAGGGACTAGGCAAACTACTAGAAAATAAACTATTTAAAATAAACATACAAATATATGTCATCATTTTCCTTATAAAAAACTCACTGTAAATTTGATGACAAATTCTAAGATTATTCAAATTTTCCATATTGTACATCTCATCACTTTGTGCATCATTTTTTTATTTATTTTCAATTAAATTTATCAGGGTGGTAATCTATCCTACCTAATAAAAGAGAAACATGGTAATTAGGATACGACTGCTACCCTTCCCATTGGCTAATCAGGGCGATATGCAAATTAACTGCCAGCCAAGATGGCGGCCGGCAGCCAGGCAGCTTGAAGGGAACATGAGGCTTGCTTGCTTCAGTGATGGAGGAAACCAACGTTCCCTGCCTGCCGCTGCTGGCCTCTGAGCTGCAACTCTAAGCAACTATGTTACAAATATAGAAGCTAAACAAAACCCCAGAAATCTGCTTTAGTCGCCAGGCTTCAGCCAGCAGGATCGCAACATTGTTTCAAATACAGAAGGTAAACAAAGGCCAGAAACCTGCTTTCAGCAGCTGAGGCCAAAGAACTGGAGCCTCAGAGCTAAAGCTGGCCCAGAATAAAAAGAAAAAAAAAAAGGAGCAGTTGGGAGCTTCAGTCACCCGCCAGCCTGAAAACAGACCTCAGCCCCTCACCCAGACTGGCCAGGCACCCCAGTGGGGACCCCCACCCTGAAGGGTGTGTGACCAGCTGCAAACAGCCATCATCCCCTCATTCAGGCTGGCCAGGCACCCCAGTGGGGACCCCCACCCTGAAGGGTGTGTGACCAGCTGCAAACAGCCATCATCCCCTCATTCAGGCTGGCCAGGCACCCCAGTGGGGACCCGCACCCTGATCCAGGACACCCTTTAGGGCAAACCAGCCGGCCCCCACCCATGCACCAGGCCTCTATCCTATATAGTAAAAGGGTAATATGCCTCCCAGCACCAGGATCAGCGGAGCCGCGAGTCCTCCCAGCACCGGGATCACCATGACAGGGGACAGCACCCAAACCCCCACAGCGGCTCTGTGTGTGACAGGGGGCGGGGCCACAACCTCCCTATCAGCCCTGCTCTGTTCATGACAGGGGAAGGCGCCCCAACCCCCTGATCAGCCCTGCTCTGTGCCTGATAGGGGGGAGCTCCACAGCCCCCTGATCACCCTGCGGCTCTGTGTGTGACAGGCTGTGGCGCCCCAAACCGCCCCCCCACGGGCCCTGCTCGGTGTGTGACAGGGTAGAGCCATATCCTCCCCATCGGCCCTGCCCTGAGTGTGACAGTGGCGGCGCCTCTACCCCCTGATCCACACTGCTCTGTGTGTGACAGGGGGCGGTGCCCCAACTCCCCTATCGGCCCTAGTCTGTGAGTGATGATGGGAGCTCCCCAACCCCCTGATCTGCCGGAAGCCGGTCCATCCTTGCTGCTTGACACGGTCACTGCAGGATAGAAACATCTGCACAGCATATGTTTCAAGGGACCTGGCGTATATAGCATACTGTTCTTAATATGTTTGCTCCCCTTAGCGCTGTGTGTTTTAACCAAGGTCACCTCTCTGAGAAAGGTTGTTTCCCCAGGTAGGGATTTTTCCCTGAAGTTAGGGAGGGGATGAAACTCTTTAACTAAGTGCCAGGCGGGTAGTTAATCACTTTAACTACAAACAATCATGCTTAAGCTACATAATCTTTACTCCCTGGAATGGAGATAAGAAACGCCTTAACCTTTGTAATAGAAATTGACAGGATTAAAATCAACTGGTATAAATACGGATGTAACAAGACAATAAACAGTAGAACCTCTCTGGAGATCCAGACCAGAACTTGGCTGGAGATCCTGGCTAGGCTGCTGATCAACTGAAAGCTGTCTCCATGTCATTCCTTCTTCGCCGACTCCGTCTACGCCTTTGGGAACCCCTGGACCTGCTGGGGTTGGACCCCGGCACTGATCGACCCTGCTTTGTGTGTGACAGGGGGCAGCGCCCCAACCTCCCTGATCAGCCCTGCTCTGTGCGTGACAGGGGGCAGCGCCCCAACCCCCTGATGGGCCCTGCTCTGTGCATGACAGGGGGTTGCGCAGCAACCTCCCCATCTACCTTGCCTTGAGTGTGACAGGGGGTGGTGCCCCAACCTCCCAATCAGCCTTACCCTGAGCGTGGCTGAGGGTGGCATCACAACCTCCCGATCCACCCTGCTCTGTGCATGACAGGGGCGGCGCCCCAACTCCCCAATCGGCCCTGCTCTGAGCCCGACCAGGGGCTGCACCTAGGGATTGGGCCTGCCCTCTGCCACCCGGGACAGGCCTAAGCCAGCAGGTCGTTATCTCCCGAAGGGTCCTAGACTGCAAGAGGGCACAGGCCGGGCTGAGGGACGCCCCCTTCCCACCGAGTGCACAAATTTTTGTGCACCGGGCCTCTAGTATATACATAAAAGCCTAAGCAACTGTCTGAGCATTTGACCAGTAGCTATGATGCACGATGACCACCAGGGGGCAGATGCTCAACACACAGGCATGGAAACATGGAACAGACTGATGACTCTCAGAGGGAAGGGTGCAGTGGGGAGGGCGGGAAGAGATTAACCAAAGATCTTATATGCATACTAGAGGCCCAGTGCACAGATTAGTGCACTGGTGGTGTCCCTCATCCTGGCTTGAGGGAAATGAGCCAAAATAGGCAGTCTAACATCCTATGAGGGTTCCCAGGTTGTGAGAAGGTGCAGGCCAGGCCGAGGGACCCCACTGGTGAACAAATCTGTGCACCGGACCTCTAATGGTTAATAAGATTATATAGATTTTTAACTGTACAATTCTATGATATATCATCTGTATATTGCATTGTGTGCTCACTATCCAAAGTCAAATATTCTTCTATAACCAAAAATTTGACCCCCTTTACCCTTTACTACTCCCACCCCCTTCCCTCTGGTAACTAACATGCTATTGTCTATGAGTTTTTGTTTGTTTTCTTGTTTGTTCATTTGTTGCTTTCAGTTGTTTTCACAAATACAATTTTTTAATTGAATTTATTGGAGTTTCACTGTTTAAAAAAATTATATAGGTTTCAGATGTGTAATTCCGCAACAAATCATCTGTGTTCTGTATTATGTGTTCACCACCCCAAGTCAAGTGTTTCCCATCTCTATTTATTATCCCTACTAGAGCCTGGTGCACAAAATTCATGCACTTAGGGGGGGGGTCCCTAAACCCAGCCTGCACCCTCTCCAATCTGGGCCTGCTCGGGGGATGTCCAACTGCTGGTTTAGGCCCAATCCCACGATCCAGGACTGCTGGATCCTAACTGATCGCCTGCCTGTCTACCTGATTGCCCCTAACCACTTCTGCCTGCCAGTCTGAATACCCCCTAAATGCTCCCCTGCCAGCCCGATCGTCCCCAAATGCCCTGCCCTGACAGCCCATTTGTCCCCAACTGCCCTTTCCTGTCGGCCCGGTCACCCCTAACTACCCTCCCCTGCAGGCCTGGTCTCCCCATAACTGCCCTCTCCTACTGGCCTGGTTGCCTCTAACTGCCCTCCCCTGCTGGCCTGAACACCTACAAAGGCCTTCCCCTGCAGCCATCTTGTGGCTGTGGGTGCCGCCATCTTTGAGGGTGTGGCAGTAATTAGCATATGCCCTCCTAATTGGCTGTAGGCACCACCATCTTTGAGGGTGGGACAGCTAATTAGCTTATTATCTCCTTATTGGCTGTGGGTGCCACCATCTTTGAGATGGCATGAGGGTCAATTAGCATATTCCTTCTTTCTTAGATAGGATATCCTCGCACACTCCCCTCCCATAATCACCATGCTATTGTCTGTATCCATGAGTTTTTGTTTTTCTCCTTTTTCTTTTTGCTCAATCCCTCCACTACTCCCAACCCATTACCCCAAGCCCCACCCCCTGACTGCTGTCAGCCTGCTCACTATCTATGAGTCTGTCTCTATTTTGCTTCTTAATTCATTTTGTTCATTATATTCCACATATGAATGAAATCATATGGTACTAGTCTGCATAGTATTCCATTGTGTGAATGTACCACAATTTTCTAATCCACTCATCTGCTGATGGGCACTTAGGCTGTTTCCAAATCTTAGCTATTGTAAATAACACTGCTATGAACATAGGAGTGCATATATTCTTTCTGATTGGTGTTTTGAGATTCTTAGGATATATTCCCAGAAGTGGGATTGCTGGGTCAAATGGGAGTTCCATTTTTAATTTTTTGAGGAAACTCCATACTGTTTTGGAGTTTCCACAGTGGCTGCACCAGTCTGCATTCCCACCAGCAGTGTGCTAAGGTTCCCTTTTCTCCACATCCTCACCAGCACTTGTTTGATGATTTATTCATGGTAGACATTTTGGCAGGTTTTCTATTATTGTATAGCAAATTACCACAAACTTAGTAGTTTAAAACAGTGCAAATTTATTATCTTACAGTTTCTATGAATAGGATGTTAGGCATTGAAATCTGGGTCCTGTGCCCAGGGCCTCTCATTGTAGTTTAATTACGTATCTATGACACTTCATCTTTTAAAGCCTCCTTTGAAACATCAGGCCACCCAAGATTAATTTTGTTTACCTCAAAGTCAATTGATTAGTATACTAATCAATGGAATTTTACCCAGTCATATTCACAGGTCCTACCCACGATCAAGGGAAGCTAATTATATGGGCTATATATACCAGGGGGAAGGAATTTTAAGGATCATCTAGAATTCTTCCTACCACAGACTGTTCTAGGTAATTACTTCCACAATTGACAAGTATCTCTGTTTTTAATAGATTATTTATTTATTTATTTATTTATTTATTTATTTATTTATTGTTGTTAATCCTCACCCGAGGATATTTTTCCATTGATTTTTAGGGAGAGTGGAAGAGAGAAAGAGAGACAGAGAGAAACATCAATTTGTCACATTGATTAGTTGCCTCCTGCACAAGCCCCGACCAGGGCCTGGGCCAGGGAGGAGCCTGCAACCAAGGTATGGGCTGTTGACTGGAATCAAACCCAGGACCCTTTGGTCCACAAGCTGACACTCTATCCACTGAACAAAGCTGGCTAGGGTGACAAGTAGCTCTTGGATCTCTTCTGCTTGATTCTAAAGAGAGCACATCCTCACATTATCCTTTTATTCCAGGTAGAATGCAGGAGCTGGGCAGCCTAGGCTTCCATTGGGAATCTAGAAATGTAACCACACCTTGGGGCTATAGAACTTTGCTAATCTGATTTGAGACATTTCCATTCTAACCATCAGATAAAAACCTTTCCAATCCTTATGTCATCTAGTGTCAGAAACATATAATTTGTGTCTAAACAATAGGATAACATTAAACCCACAATGTTAGGATTCATAGGACTTTAAAATCTGTTCTTAGCAATTTCTTCTAGATTCCAGGTTTCATGTAAAATAATCTTTTATCCTAACTTTTAATATAGAAGTGATAGGTTGTCTATGTTTTTTTCAAAATATATATTGTTGATTTCAGAGAGGAAGGGAGAGGGAGAGAAAGATGGAAACATCAATGATGATTTTTGGTTGCCTCTGCATGTCCCCCCACTGGGAATCAAGCCAGCAACCCCAGCATGTGCCCTGAAGGGGAGTTGAGCCATGACCTCCTGGTTCATAGGTCAAGCTCAACCACTGAGACATGCTGGCTGGGTGGTTGTCCATGTTTTAAAGATTTTGAGAAAAATCCACTATGCACCATTCCATTCTATTTCTTCAGCTTTCCTTCTATAGTGGCTTGAATATTTTTAATCTACTATTTGTTTTCTATGAATTTTGGAGTTATCTTTAGCAATAATATTTATATTTGAAATAAATACGTTTTAATTGCATTAATCACATAAATTAAGCATCCAAGTTTGTAACAAGCATTACTCCATAAAAATTGTATTTTGCATAATAATGATTCAATGGTGAAGAGCTGTAACTATAGAACATCAAATTTCATGAATTGATCTGGGTCTTTCTGTTTCAGATAATATTTACATACAATATTTCTTCACCCTAGAGAAATTATATACATTTATTTTATTTTTGGACATAAATCTTTGATTGCTTTATGAAGAGATGCTTGTTAAGAAAATTATGCAATGTGGTCTATATTTACATTTATAGATTTTCACTTTGAGCACAGCTATGGAAAAAATAATACCTCAACAAAGAAGAAAATACAATGTAGTCACAATATCTCATTTTAAAAATTATTCCACATTAGTTTACTCATCGTGCTCTTAAACATGCCCTATGCCATACATTAGTTTTATAGTTACTTAAGACTTAAAACAATTGCATTTCTAAAGAAATGAGAGTTGAACTTTCAAAAATAATAAGGCAATTTAATTTGAAATCAGGGAGGAAAATTCACTGGTAACACTGTTTATTTATCAAAACATTCACTACAATATGGGTTTGCTTTTGAGTTCTTCCAAGGTAAACTCTCTTTGGAACTAGGAAAGGTAACAATAATCACTACCATTTACTAAACACACGTATAGAGTACAAGATCCTTTAGCTATATTATTTCTAAGACTTAAAACAATTCTACACATTGGTATTAATATTGTAATTTTAAAGACAAGGAAACCATGACACAAATTAGTTTGCGCAAGGTCATGGTACTAGTAAGTCCTCAGTGCATTCTACTACCTACATGTTTCCTCTCTAATTAGCCTTTTGCTTATAATCACACCATTCCTTTACCATTGCTAAAAGATAATGCTTATTCTTCCACTTTTCTTGAATATAGTAAGCTGGAAAATGTGGAGGACATTGAGTTATACTGCTTGCTCAATGCTCAGAGGACAGAATGCCACTAGAATGTTATCACTGCCATAGCCCAATTTTCCACCATTGTTCAGTTCCTATTATCAATTTTCCAGCTTTCAAATAAAAATAATTTTCTGGACAGGTTTCTTGCTACAGTGTCAAATGTTATTTTCTCTTATCACCTCGGGCTGAAACTAAATTTGTATAGAGTAGAAAACCTCTAAACAGAGAAACTATTGACTGAAAAGAATTTTCATTTTTTAGCTAGTTTTTCTTTAGTATTATTTCACCTTTATTTTGCCAATTTACTTTGCTTCATCACAAAGCCCATAGGAAAAATTCGGGTAAGAGAGCAGCTCTCTGTTATTCAGCATAGCTATAAAGAAAAGTAGTCTGTTTAACCAGGTACTCTTACAGCACCTTTAAAAGCACTGTGTAAGAAAGACTATGAATCATGAAGTTAGAATTTTAAAATGCAACAATTCCTCAATAAAAATTCCTCAAATAGCCTTCAATAAATCTCCCAGGTTGAGACAAATATGCATAAGTTCTATGAGGCAGAGTTACTTAAATTTACCAAAGTCAAGCCTACAACTATTACTTAGCTATCTATTTGTCTTTGCCCAAGAGAGACTTAGATAAATCCACTGTAGTGAAGTTTGAAGTAATGAATATATACTCTTCTTTCTCCCTTTCTTTTTCTCTTACCAATCTGCTCTTCACTCTCAGATCCTCTTTCATGCCCTTTTTTCACTCCATTATCTCTTCCCAGAAAAAGTCATTATCAGTCTGTTAAGCTTTAGATTGATTGGCGCATTGTACTTCAACTCTCAATTTGGAGGTAAGATTTTATCCCATTTTAAGCATTTTAAGCATAAATAAAACACAGAGATTATCTGATGATTGATCCATTTGGCTTGAGAGGTGGGGGTTGGTGAGAGGCAGGAGCACGTGGCTCAAATCACAACAGCCAGCGAACATGTTCTGAAGATCAACCTGATATACTTCTTTCTGGGTTATTTGGGCATTGGAGTGAGGAGTAGTGTTAACCTCAAAGTTCTCTCATTTTCTCACTCTCAGCCAATAGCTAGTGAGTTCTAGCACCCAGAGGCTATATCATAACATTGATTTATAGGAAATGATTTGGATTAATGATTATTTTTTGTGAAACGGATGGGAGAAGTAGAAGTGCTATGTGTTTTCCATAACTCCAAATTAAATATACCAAATGGATTATGAAGTGATTTGATTATTCTTAAGTTAAATTTAGTGGGATGGCATTGTTTACTAAGATCATACAAGTTTCAAGTGTACATTTCTAAGATGCATGATTTGCATATATTGCATTGTGTGTCCACCACACATTTATTTTTAACAACAACAACAAAAAAATCCTGGGAGAAAACCAACTTCACGTGAAATAGGCTTCAACATGTTTGGGATAAATTCTCTCAAAGAATTCATGAATGCATACTCTGTTCCAAAATTCATTATACTAGCATTAATGGGATGAACGTTCTGTTCTGGCTTCTCTGAATCTGATAAATAACGCAATATAAATATTAAGGGAAAACTGGAGAATGAATGCTTTGCCTGACTTCCTATTGTCTTTGTTCTTTACTTCAAGCTTTCCATTTAGTCCATGGTGGACTTTGTAAATTATTTAATTAAACTCATGGAAGAAGGCACCCTTGAGTATATACTAACTCCACCACATCAATATATCTTAACTAAGGGTAAAATGTCAGAATCTTGTGTTAAGATTTTATAAAATAAATCATGCCTGGGCGCCAACCCAAATCTGCCAAATCACATGCCCAGAGGTTAGTTCTTAATATCTGTGCTTTATTTTTTTAAAACAGAACATGATTATATTTAATACACAAGTTTGATACAACCAAAAAGTAAAACACCAGAGTAAAATAGCAATAAAAAAACATGGTATTTCATTTGCAATGCATGAGAAATTGTTAACATCATATGTGTGTTTTATTTATTTATTTATTTTTAAAATATATTTTATTGATTTTTTACAGAGACGAAGGTAGAGTGATAGAGAGTTAGAAACATAGATCAGCTGCCTCCTGCACATCACCTACTGGGGATGTGCCCGCAACCAAGGTACATGCCCTTGACTGGAATTTAACCTAGGACCCTTTGGTCTACAGGCCGACGCTCTATCCACTGAGCCTAACCAGTTAGGGCCATATGTGTGTTTTAAACAAAGCACTCTAAGTGATATCAGCAGTACATTTCTACCTAGCAAAGAAACAGCTACCATGTTAGGTAACATATTAAAAGAGATATCTCACTTGTTTTCTTTTTAACCTGTGAGAGTTTTTCTGAGTTAGAAACACAGGGATAAGATTGTAGGTATTAAGATATGCACATTAGCCCTGACCGGTTTGGCTCAGTGGATGGAGCGTTGGCCTGCGGACTGAAGGGTCCCAGGTTCAATTCCGGTCAAGGGCATGTACCTTAGTTGCGGGCACATCCCCAGTGGGGGGTGTGCGTGAGGCAGCTGATTGATGTTTCTCTGTCATCGATGTTTCTAACTCTCTATCCCTCTCCCTTTCTCTCTGTAAAAAAAAACACAATAAAATATATTTTTTTAAAAAGATATACACATTATTTTTTAAAATATATTGTATTGATTTCAGAGAGGAAGGGAAAGGGAGAGATAGAAACATCAATGTTGAGAGAGAATCATTGATCGGTTGCCTCCTGCATGACCCACACTGGGGATCAAGCCTGCAACTTGGGCATGTGTCCTGACTGGGAATTGAACCTTGAGCTCCTGGTTCACAAGTCAATGCTCAACAACTGAACCACACTGGCAGTCAAGATAACAACAAATATGCATCTATCAACAGGTGAATCTAAGAATCAAGTGAATAAATAATCCGATGAACAGAATGAACTGTTGATTATAATAGAATCAGGGACATAGAAAGGGAATGGACTGACTATTCTTGGGGGGGAAAGGGGTGTCGGAGATGCGGGAAGAGACTGGACAAAAATCGTGCACCTATGGATGAGGACAGTGGGTGGGGAGTGAGGGCGGAGGGTGGGGCGGGAACTGGGAGGAGGGGAGTTATGGGGGGGGAAAAAGAGGAACAAATGTAATAATCTGAACAATAAAGATTTAATTAAAAAAAAAAAAAAAAAAAAAAGATAAACACATTCTTAAATTCGATTAAGTATTGTAAGTTTGCTATCCAGAATGAGCATCAGTTTGCACTCTCACTAGCAATACATGATGTTTCCTAATACCCTACATTATTGCCAACACTTAATAATATGCCAAATATATCTCTATAAAGCTGTTAAAATATTTTTGGACAATTTAAGCATTATTTATTTTATATTTTTCTGGAACTATTTGTACAAAATAGGAATATACGTTATATGTTTATTGAATGTTTCATAGAATTCAATTCTATAATTGTCTGATTTGGGGGCTGTTGGCACTGATATGTGGAATCGCAGAAGAATTTTATTATCATCTTGATGTCTATAATGACTATTTGTGTTTTTCCATTTTGCTGTTTCATTGTATGTTTATCTTGATCCTATAGTTTTCCAGAAGTACATTAGCTTATTTTTTCAAACACTTGCATAGGTTTGATTATGTTATTTTACATTGCTATTACTCATTTATCTTTAGTTATCATGCACTTTTCAATATTTATTTAGTCTTTCTGCTTTTATTCATATTGGTTAATCTTGCTACCTATCTACCCTTTTTCGAACTCCTTTCAATAAACCAGCTTTTGATTTGTAAATTATTTGACTGAATTATTTGCTATTTCTCATTTTATTTAAAAGTTTACTCTATTGCTTTTCTCTTGCTCCCTAGATTGAATGTGTAGCTCATTTATTTTCAGTCTTTCTCATTTTCTGATATTCAACACTATAAATTTCCCATAAAGTACTATTTTAGCTGGATATCACAACTTAGTATTTAATACTTTCTTTGTCAGTTAGCTCTATATAGTAATTTATAATTTCCTCATAAACTTGAGTTATTTGATAGTGTATGTTTTATTTATTTGTATCAAAACACATTTTCTTTGGGGAGCTAGTTTTCTGTTGTTGCTTTTCTTTTATTGTGTTGAGATCATATAGTCTATAGTTATATCACTTAGGAAATGTGTCACACAAAATACCTAAGCATCAGGGTGAGGAGAAATATGTAGTCAGACTGTTACAATGCTATTATCTTCTCATTCCAACTATGTATGAGCACTGCTCTCATATTACCACCTTTATACTAGGCATTTTCTCCACCCGGAAAATTTCCCCCAGATAGATGACCACTGGTTGAAATTGATCCGACACTCTTGCTCTCTTCTCCATGGCAGCAATTATATACACAGAACCATATGTACAAATGGGGCACTATCTTCAGTTGATGTCTCATAGGAATCTCAAAATTAACATGACTAATTGTTCACCCAAATCTACTTTTTGCAAGTTTCCTAATTTCAATTAATGACAACCTCTATTCTTCCAGTTGTTAAAACAAAAATTCGTAGACATATGGATTGATCTTTTCTCTTATTCCACATAAAATTTGCCAGCAAATCATGTTGACTGTACCTGGAAGACATATGCAGAATATAACTTCTTACCACTTATCCTATAATTGTCCTGGAAAATGGTTCCCACAGCTGAGGGTAATTTTGCTCCTCAGGACATTAGGCAATATCTGAGGGCATTTTTGGTTGTCACAACTAGGGGAGGGCATTTCTACTAGAATCTAGTTGGAGAGGCCAGGGATGCTGCTAAATATCCTGCAATGCACAGGGCAGTGCCCCTCCCCAGTACATACACAAGAAAAAATAGTCTGTCCCAAATGTCGATAATGCTGATTGAGAAACCCTCTCCTGGGTCAAAGGAATAATATTGCTCACCTGAATTACTCAAGTAGCTTTCTTACTGTTCCCCAACCCCATTTTCCCACCTATTCCTACTCAGTCTGTATTTTAAACACAAGTTAGAGAAATGCTGTTTAAAACTGTCATATCATTTTAATCCCTAGTCACAGTCCTTCAATGGCTCCCCACGTCATTTATATTAGAATAAAGGCCAAAGTCCTCACTTTAGCCTGTAAGGCTGTACATGATTTGCCTCCACTCACCATGATCTTTCTGACATTATGTTCTCAATTATTCTATTGCGGTCACATTGGCTCCCTTTTATTTCATGAAAAAACACCAGAGCCGCTGTCACCTCAGTATATTTGTTCAGCCTGGAAGTCTCTCCTCTCAGAAAAACCTATAGTTCTTCTTCTCACCTGTATGTCTTTATTCAAATACTACAGGCCCTATGCACGAAATTTGTGCAAGAGCAGACCTTCCTTCCCCTGGCTGTCAGCACCAGGATCCCTCTGGCGCCCAAGACCCGGGCTTCCCTCGCAGCCCCAGCTTTGTCCAGAAGGTTGTCCAGAAGGATGTCTGGTCTAATTAGCATATTATGTTTTTATTATTATAAATTGCCTCCAAACACAGGCTTTCCCTGGAGACCTTATTTAAATTTTCATGGGTTCCCTGCAACTCCCTATACTTTTTCCTGATTTATTTTTCTCTATATTGCTCATCACCTACTGATATGTTTACGTTTTACTTATTTAGTATGTTGTTTGGCTCTTATTACAGTGTAAGCTCCATGAGGCAGCAATCCTTGTTTTGTTCATTGCTAGTATAGTAACAGTACCTGGCACATAGCAGTTACCTAAAATACTTCTGCATTAGTTCATGAATTAGAAAGTTTCTCTGAACCTATCCTTACCTGTGGCCCATGTTTATTTTCTGCTACAGTTTGTAATTCCCTGTGGACATAATTCCCATCTTTCCACCTTGGTCTTTCTAGAGATTTTTCAATATATTTGTGTTTATTGCTGACTACAGTTTTTAGAACTATTATCACTGACTCTCAGGTGTTAGGACTGAGAAGGAAACCAAAACTCCAACTAGTTTTCTATCTTATTCAAAATTAGAATTATATTACATTTTTTATATCCCTCAAGTAACTATTGTATTATGATATGGATGTAATAGAAGTGCAATAAATTTTGAATAAATGAATGGATTAATAAACCTTGAGAAAAGGAAATGTATGTTGCTTGAAGAAGTAACTGATATTCTTTTTTAGGCAATCACACAATCAATCCAGCTGCCTGGCAGAGAAAATTATATAATGTCATTATGTAACAAGTAATTCCTAGTACATGGGGACAACACTCTGAAACATTTAGACTAATCTCTCATGTTGCTATGTTATGCTACTCCACATAGACTCACAGAAACATTGCTGTTTAAGCAAAGAAGGTGAGAAGAGTATCCAGGAATCATCTAAACAAATCACATTACTTGAAACTGACAAATGTCTATATGTTGCTAGACAACTTATTGTCTCTTTATTTCCATAAGAACTTGAAAGTCAGAGGACTGGTGAAAAGATTGGAAGACTCTTTTCCAGTTTTACTTCAATGTTTATGTTATTTTTTAATCATACTGATATTTGACAAGCTCTTCACACATGCACATTTTGTGAATTATTCTATTCTTCACCTTTGAAATACTGGGAATAGGTCAGACTTATGCCACACAATGTTATTAGAAAGATAAAATGTCCTTTTCAGCAGGAAGATATCTTTGTTTTCTGATTACACTTTTATCTTTTTAGATCACTGACTTTTAATTAACAAATTAAAATTGTATAAATTTAAACTGTATAACACAGTATGTTGATATACATATACATTATGAAATTATAACCTCAATCAAGTTAATTAACATATCCATCACCTCACATAGTTATCATTTTTTTTAATGTGCAAGAACACAAGATCTACTCTCATCAAATTCTGAGAATACAATACAATATTAACTATAGTCACCATGCTGTAGATTAGATCTCTAGTATTGATTCATTCTGCATAACTTAAAACTTTATTCCCTTAGACCAGTGGTCGGCAAACTGAGGCTCACGAACCACATGTGGCTCTGTGGCCCCTTGAGTGTGGCTCTTCCACAAAATACCACATGCGGGCGCGCATGTACAGTGCGATTGAAACTTTGTAGCCCATGCGCAGAGGTCAGTAGTTTGTGGAAGAGCCACACTCAAGGGGTCAAAGAGCATGTGGCTCACAAGCTGCAGTTTGCTGACCACTGCCTTAGACCAATATCCTCCCATTTCCCCAAACCTCAAGCCCCTGACAACCACCATTCTACTCTTTGTTTTTTATGAGTTTAAATTTTTTAAATTCCACATAAAGTGAGGCCATGCAGTATTTATATTTGTATGTATGACTTCTTTCACATAGCATAATTTCCTGCAGGCTCATCCATGTTGCCTCATGGCAGTATTTCTTCTTTTAAATGATGAATAATATTATTGGGATATATAAATATAATATATATATACTAGAGGCACAGTACATGAAATTCATGCATGGGGTGGGGGGTCCCCTCAGCCCAGCCTGCACCCTCTCCAATCTGGGACCCCTCCGGGGATGTCCCACTGCCCGTTTAGGCCCGATCTCCTAACTGCTCACCTGCGTGCCTGCCTGATCGCCCCTAACTGCCCCCTCTGCCAGCCTAAGCACCCTTAACCGCCTCTGCCTGCTGGCCTGGTTGCCCCTAACTGCTCCCCCCTGCCAGCCTGGTCGCCCTTCACTGCCCCCCCTGTTGGCCTGATCACCTCCAGCTGTCCCTTGCTAGCCTGGTTGTGCCCAACTGCCCCCCCTGCTGGCCTGGTCACCCCATGCAGCCTGCTGTTCAGTCATTTGGTCGTCCCTCACTAACTCCCCTCCTGGCATTGTCACCCCACGCAGCCTGTTGTTACTATTATTGTGAAGGCATCCTGGACAATTTGCATATTCCTCTATTATTAGTATAGATATGGAGACAGACATATAAAACACATATACTAGTATATATTACATATAATATATGTATAAAGCACATTTTATTCATTCATCTCTCAATAGATACTTAAATTATTTTCAGAGAGTGAGAGAGACTATTTTTCCAACTATCATTTCCCATTATACTCTCTTCTCATATTTACAGTATAAAGTGACTTTTCTACCTCACTATACAAAGCCAAGTTTTGAAATGTAATACTAAGTCATTGCATGCCAATACTTTGGATAAGAGTATTTCTTTGTCTTTCATTTAAACCTTTGAAAAGGATCTTTAAATTGTTAGCAGATTCCAAACTGCACCACTTCAAATTAAAATAGAGCCAATTAAGATAGAAGCCAAACTTACTCCAAAATACAATTAGCACTGCATCCAGGAAGAGGTTACATTATAAGCAAGTGTTAACAAATGACACACTAATGTTTTATAATTAGAGGAGAAATATATTGGCCATAAGGTAAACATAATAGATTTGTAAAGATGCATATAAATACAGAAAGAAGTGGATGATTTTTAGAACAAGATTTTAATTTTAACATATTTTATTTTAGTTACTATGTTGTAGAACAATTATACATGCATGTAGTTCTGGAGTTTGTGAAATATACTTTAAAATATGTATGAAGAAGGGCAATTTGTTAGAAATCAAATTATTATAAACAGTCACATAGTAATTAGAAGAAGATGAAGATGAAGAAGAGGAGGTGGGAGAGGATGAGGGAACTGTATTATCTAAAATTAAGTGAAAACTAGTTGCTAATTATTTTAAAGTAAGAATCCTATTTTAACCTTGGTATTTTGCATTCTGATTGACATGATGAGTTTCTGTGATAGAAAAATCACTTCCTAGGAAATCAGTGTTGTAGTCCCAACTCTGTTAGTAAATATGTATGTGAATATAAATACATATTTTTGCCTCATTGGATGCTTTACTCAACTGTAACATCAAAGGAGTAAATTTGATAAATCTTCCTGGCCTTTTCAGTTACAAATTTTAAATGCCTGATATGTCTTCTAAATTTTTATTTTATGGGCTCTAGTGTTTTCAGGTCCAGAATCAAAATTTTCTCGACCAATTTGACTAAAGATTGTTCAAGATACATGTGGAAGCTAACATATGCCCAGTTTATATCTAATTCTCCCTATGAAGAGGCTCTCTGTTCTATGATATGAGGTTACTTAATGAGGTTGATATACTTTGTTTCCTTAAGGAAGTCATTAGCTAATTCCAATTTTTCTTCAGTATATAAAAAGTAGTCATCATATTATAATGGTGCAGGTATAATATTTACCTTTTCTTGTCATATTTTAATTGTCATCATTATTCTTATACTTGTCTTTTAACATCTTTATCAGAATTGAAAGTGATTCCCTGAAAGACAATGTCATATATATATACATGATATATATATATCTTTCAGAAAAATAAAAAAACACCTCTGAACTGATTTCTAAGAATCCAAACAGTGCTATAAGTTTCCAATGAGCAAAATATTTTTATCTGTAATGAGAAAAAAAAGAACTATAAACATATGCCAGGCTGACATTTCCATGTAATTAAAAAGGCCAGAACTGTTGCTTTTCCTCACCTTGACATTTTCAAAACAAAATCAAGTTTTATTTTGAAAAGTCATCCCCTGAATTGTTTTTATCTCATCACCACATTATTCTCTTCCTGAGTGCCACTGCCTCCCCCTACCCCACTTTCTCTGCA
This sequence comes from Myotis nattereri, assembly GCF_964212035.1. Lineage (NCBI taxonomy): Eukaryota > Metazoa > Chordata > Mammalia > Chiroptera > Vespertilionidae > Myotis > Myotis nattereri. The sequence goes on along the minus strand of NC_138078.1, from coordinate 117,152,267 downwards.
ATTCTTTAGTAACTTAACAAAAATGTAACACTTTCATATTTTTTAAAACAATGGAATTTTAAATGCTTGACTTCCATATGCTATAATGACCAATTCCACTTTAGACCAGGACATATTGATTTTCCAGAAAGGCAGGTTTTTTTCCCTCAAAAAACTTATTTAAAATTTATCTGTTTCTTGCAAATCACACCACTTTTTGTTTCCAGACATACAAGATTTTGGAAAACACCAAAACCATGTGGATTTATTTTATGAGCAACAGCAATGACTTACTTTACATTAGCCTGTAAAATTAAACGAAAACTTGCAGGAAGATACCAATTGACTTAATTTTTACATTTGATCAATTTTTAGATAATGAAATATTCTTCATAAGGGGAAACACACTGCAGTAGTCCCTCCTTAGCCAAGGTTTCACCTTCTGTAGTTTCAGTTAGCCATAGCCAACAATGGTCCAAAAATATTGAATACAAAATTTAAAAAATAAAAAATTTTGAATTGCATGATTTTCTTAGTAGCATGATGAAAACTTGTCTGTCCCACTCCTCCTGGCCAGGAAGTGAATCATCCCTTTGTCTAGTGTGTCTATGCTATATACATTATTTGCCCATTAGTCACTTATTAGCTCACTAGGTAATCAGGTTTGGTTATGAGAGAGAGGGAGAGAGAGAGAGAGAGAGAGAGAGAGAGAGAGAGAGAGAGAGAAATAACACTATATTGTTAAAATTGGTCTAATTTACATAGTTATTGTTGTTAATCTCTTACTGTGTCTAATTTCTAAAACTGCATCACAGGTATCTATGTATAGGAAAAAACAGTATATATGGGCTGCAGTATTATCCATGGTTTTAGGCATCCACTGGGGGGGTCTTACAACATATCCCCTACAGTTAAGTGGGGACTACTGAACAACCTTTAGATTCAGTTGATTGTAACTTAGGAATATTGTCTAGGCTACCATGTTTAATAATAACTAAAATACTAAAAATAAACACAGTTTTTTAGGTTTGTGATAATATTTTGTAGCTAAGGGAAAAAATAAATTCTTATTACTTTGGATTCAGATTCAATATTTTGGATAACTTCTTATATGTCTGACCCTGATTACAGTAGTCATAAAATGATTGTATAAATGAATGAGAAGCATAGTGTGTGCAAATAAGTAAACTCATTTATGAATATATTTACTTGAAATTATTTAATATTATTTAAATATTAAATAATAATTGTTAGAAGAAACTTCAGACTAAGACAACTAACAAACTAATTTAAGCGTTATGTAATGTGCAAATTTAAATATGAGCAAGATTTTAGATAAATTGACAAATGAAGATGTTCCAGATTTTCCTGAATTACTTACTTTTTTACTCAGAAAATTGGAGTTAACTAACTAAAATTTCTTTATTACCTTCCAGGCCCTTGAAACCACTATTTTACTTTCTGTTTCATGAATTTTACTTTTCTGGGTACTTTATCTAAGTGGAATCATACAATATTGTCTTTTATGACTGGTTTACTTCACTAATGATAGTATATTCAATTTCCCTTTATGTTGTAACATGTGTCGGAATTTTATTCCTTTTTATCACTGAACTAGAGGCCTGGTGCACAAAAATTTGTGCACTCAGGGGGGGCCCTCAGCCCAGCCTGTGCCCTCTCGCAGTCTGGGACCCCTTGGGGGATGTCCACCTGCTGGCTTAGGCCCGCTCCCTGGGGGATTAGGTCTAAGCTGGCAGTCAGACATCCCTCTGGCAGCCCGGGAGCCCTCGGGGGATGTCCACTTGCCAACGGGGAGCAGGCCTAAGCTGCAGTAGGACATCCTTAGTGATGCTGAGGAGGCGGGAGAAGCTCCCACCACCACCGCTGTGCTGGCAGCTGGCAGCCTGGCTTGTGGCTGAGCAGAGCTCCCCCTGTGGGAGCGCACTGACCACCAGGGGGAAGCTCCTGCATTGAGCGTCTGCTCCCTGGTGGTCAGTGTGTGTCATAGTGACCAGTCATTCCCAGTTGTTCTGCTGTTAGGGTCAATTTGCATATTATCCTTTTATTATATAGGATAGTACTCTACATTTTGTTTATCCATTCATTCATTGATAGATATCTGAATTTTTCTCCCTTCTGGCTATTGTTAATAATCCTATCTAATAAAGAGGGAATATGCAAATTGACCATCACTCCATCACAAAGATGGTGGCACCCATAGCCACAAGATTGTGGCGCCCAGTCCTCCAATTTTTTCAGCCCCTTCAGGGAGGTGGCAGGAATGCGGATCAGCTGGACCCACCCTCAGCCCCTGAGACCCCCTGGGCCAGCCAAGGTGCAGGCAAGCATTGGATGACAGCTGCCCAGCTGCCCAGGGCCGCCTGAGGCTCAGGTAACCAGGGCTGGCTAAGGCTTGCGTTGCCGGCAGTGGCAGCAGGACAGGTGTGATGGGGGTGTTTCCTTCCCCTGATTGCTGGGTTACCTCCTTCCCCTGAGGGCTCCCAGACTGTGAGAGGGGGAAGGCCAGGCTGAGGGCCCCTCCTCCAGTGCATGAATTTTCATGTACCGGGCCTCTAATATATATATAAAAAATATAAAAATGGATGAAAAAAATATATCTTCCAGGACATACTTTCAATTCTTTTGTGTATATATCCAGAAGTGGAATTATTGGATCATATAGTAATTACATTTTTAATTTTTTCAGGAACCACCATACTATTTTCTACAGTGGCTACACAATTTTATATTCCCACCAGCAATATACAAATGGTTTCAATTTCTATACATCCTCACTAATACATTTTATTGACTATATTTTTTCATAATTAACATTCTAATGAGCATGAAATGACATCTCATTTTGGTTTTGGTTTGCATTTTTCTAATGGTTAGTAATGTTGAGCATGTCTTTCCACATGCTTGTTACCCATTTTTTTTACTGTATATTTTTTAAATATTGAATTGATTGGGGTAACAGTTTTTAAAATTACATAGATTTCAAGTGTATAATTCTATAACACACGATATATAAATTATGTCCATTTTTTATCTTCTTTAGGAAAATGTCTATTTGAATATTTGACACATTTTAAATTGGGCTTTTTGTTCAGCTATTGTTGAGTTATAGGATTTTTAAAAATATTCTATATATTAATCCCTTATTAAATATATAAAATTTTCTCCCATTCCATGAGTTGTCTTTTTATCATTTCTAGTGTCCTTTACTGTAGAAAAGTTATTTTTTATAAAGTCCAATTTATCTATTTTTTTACTTTTCTTATAAGTTTTTGGTGTCATATCTAAGAAATCATTGCAAAATCCAATGTCATGTAACTCTTTTCCTCTGTGTTCTTCTAAATAGTTGAGCCTTTGCATTTAAATTTTTGACCCATTTTCAGTCAGTTTTTGTATATGGTATCAGGACACAATTTCTTTTTTTTCTTTTTCTTTTTTTCCTTTTTTAAATTTTTTTGCATGTGGATATCCAGGTTGTCCAATGCCATTTGTTGAATTTTTTGTTAAGTTTCTTAAATGCACAAGCTAACTCCTTCTTCAGGTCCTTTGCCCTTACTGTCTCTTCCACTTGAAATCTTCTGGCTCTAGATATTCATGAAGTTGGCTCCATTTACACTAATAAAAAAGAAACATGCAAATTGGTGTCACTCTGCTATGCCCACCAGCCAATCAGAGCGACTATGCAAATTAACCCAACAAAGATGGCAGTTAATTTGCATATGCAGGCATGGAGAGAAGACTGAAGGCTCCAGCCAGAGTGAAGACTGAAGACTGAAGACTGAAGACTAAAGACTGAAGAGGCTTGGCTTCTCTGCTTCAGCTGAAGCGGAGAAGCCAAGCCTTGCTGGGTCCCAGGTACCGGCAGCCAGGGGAAGGAAGGCCTATTGCATGAATCTTCATGCAACGGGCTTCTAGTCTTATTATAAAGGTTCAATTCAAATATCACCTTCTCAGATAAGCCTCTTGTTTATTTGTTTGTATCTGTTTTTGTTAATCCTCACTTGAGGATATTTTTCCATTGATTTTTTTTTTGAGAGAGTGAAAGGAAGTGGGTGATACAGAGAGAGAAACATCAATGTGAGAGAGACACATTGATTGGTTGCCTCCCCCATGGCCCAGACCAGCCGTGGGCAAACTACGGCCCACGGGCCGGATCCAGCCCGTTTGAAATGAATAAAACTAAAAAAAAAAGACCGTACCCTTTTATGTAATGATGTTTCCTTTGAATTTATATTAGTTCACACAAACACTCCATCCATGCTTTTGTTCCGGCCCTCAGGTCCAGTTTAAGAACCCATTGTGGCCCTCGAGTCAAAAAATTTGCCCACCCCTGGCCCAGACCATGGCCAGGGATCAAGCCTGCAACCCTTCAGTCTGCAGGACAATGATGCTCTATCCACTGAGCCAAACTGGCTGGAGCAAGCTTCTTGTTCTTAAAAAGCCACTTTATCATCTTCCTAAAGTATCTTGATCACATTACCTCATTTCAATTTATTTATAAACATTTTCCTTATCAAAATTTCTTAATGGTTTATTCAGGTTTTTTTAGCCTCCTCTACTCTCCCACCCCTTGAATCCAAATAATGTAAGCTCAGGTCAACTAGAAGAGGTCAATGGGGGGGAAAAGGGGACAAATGTAATACTTTCAATAATAAAGATTAAGAAAACACACAAATAATGTACACTTCATGAGATCAGAGATCCTTATATAACTCATGGTAAGAATAAGAGGCTAGCAACCATAGGAGATCAGTAAATGTTTGTTAAATTTTCAGTAAATTATAATTGCCAATAATAAACTATAAAAATGTCTTGCTGCTTTAGCATTTGTTCTATGTCTGTTTAAAAGTAAATGAATAAACATTGCATGCAGAGTCACAATATTATCTAAAACATGCATCCATATTTATCCTTTATAGAGTAAAAAAATATGTTTTATCATCAAAACAAAATTCAATGAACAAGAAACATAAAGAAAGGAAGTTTAGTTACCATTTCCTTACCAGTGTGTCTTATTTTTTTTGTCTCATTTCTTTTGAAGAAAATGCCATATGCTGTAAAGTTTAATGGGATGGCAAATGATTTGAATACAAATTGGTCTGCATTACTTAGAAAATACATCATTTGGTGATGTGGCCTCCCTAAAATATATTTTGGAAAGTGTTTTTGTATATTTATTGGAAATACTAATTTAAATTGGGTCATATTTCTCAACAGGGTGCAGATATGATTTTCAGCCAAAACAGTTATCAGAGTACATTGTTTCAGGCTATTTATTCAAAAAGAGAGAATAGAGGACAATTCTCCAATGGGAATGAAAAAGTTGCAAAATGATGTCATAAAACATTAACTTAACAGTAGGAAATAGCACTTACGAACCACTTTAAGTTTGGCTCTCTTGGGTTTAATTTTTTTACCACCATAATAAATTCAATAGATATATTTTTTTTATTGAATCAGAAATTGTATTTGCTTTCAAAAACTAGCAATCTTCTACAGGCACAGGCAAATACTCACACAGACCTATAGGCCACACATACATAAAATAAATCAAATATTTAGCATATTTTAAAAAGTATGTTTTTATTGACATTTAGAGAGAGAAGAAGGGAGAGGAATATAGAGAAACATCAATGAGAGACAACATCATCAATGGGCTCCCTCCTACACACACCCTTTTGGGGATTAAGCCTGCAAGCTTGGCTTGTGCCCTGACCAGGAATGGAACTGGCAAACTCTTGGTTCCTGAGTCAACATTCAACTGCTGAGCCACACCAGCCGGGCTTCACCATGTATTTTCAAAATTAAAGTACTCTGAGGGCATCTTCTCCTTAGGTAATTAATTAGAGATTGTAGATTAAATAAATGTTCCTGTAGAATCTCAGAATGCCAGGATATATGTAAACCTTAAGAAAATACTAAAGGTGAAACACTATCTTAATAGTCAATTTCAGCCACTTACCATCATCTTGAATAGGTATATAAGATGATGAATGGTGGAAAAGTTTTCTTTCAGTTTCAATAACAAAAATGCCTACTTACCTGAGTGCCTTCAAGTGGAATGAAGTACAAATGTGTTTTCTCTCTATTTGCCTTACATATAGTAGTTGCAAGTGATAGCACACACTCCCCTATCCTCAGAAATTTCAACAGTAGGATCCTTTAAATTTCCAAGGTAAGTTTCTCTGCAAGTCTTAGTACTGCAGATTTCAAATGTCATGTTATCTGTAGAAGAAATGCTCAGATTCTTAAATATTGTAAAGGGTATCCCAAAATTCATGCAAGAAGTAATTTTGATAGAAAACACAGGTTTATAATTAAAATTGTATTTTTTATTGATTCATAAAGTATACAGTATAGGGTTATGTATGGAATAGCATATTGGGTAAATGGCCTCCACGGCTTTGCTGACACATACACACTCTTTTGTTGAAATTTTCCATGACCGTTTTGCATAAATGTGGCTGAATTTCATTGATACAGTGCTCAATTTCCTTCTTCAAGGCATGGGTGGTCACGGACTTGGTTGGCATTAACCTTAGACTTCAAAAAACCCCAAAGAAAAAAGTCCAATGGCGTTAAATCGCATGATCTGGGCGGCCAATTCTGATCACCAAAACGGGAAATTACAGGACCAGGAAATGATTCATGCAGTAATTGAATTGTTTCTCGGGCTGTATGGCATGTGGCACCGTCTTGTTGAAACCACATGTCGTCCACACCCATATCTTGCAATTTAGGCACAAAAAAACGGATTATCATGTCGCGATAGCGAGCACCATTAACTGTTATTGTTTGAGCAGCCACATTTTCGAAGAAGAATGGTCCGATGATGTCTCCAGCCCAAAATCCGCACCAAACAGTGACAAGTTGTGGATGCATTTGTTTCTCAACAACCACTCGTGGATTTTCTGAACCCCAAATTCGACAATTTTGTCGATTAACCAAGCCATCAAGATGAAAATGAGCCTCATCGAAATTCAGCCACTTTCATGCAAAACGGTCATGGAAAATTTCAACAGAAGAGTGCATGTGCCAGCAAAGCCGTGGAGGCCATTTATCCAATATGCTGTTCCATATATAACCCTATACTGTATACTGTATGAATCAATAAAAAAATTTACAATTTTTAATTATAAACCTGTGTTTTTTATCTAAACTACTTCTTGTGTGAATTTTGGGACACCCTTTAGTACTTTAGTAAAGTCCCTCTTTCCATGATAGTTAAAAATAATATTCTGCCCTTCAATATTTAAAAGTTGTTTTACTTTATTATTCAGTGTTTAATCCCTCCTTAAAGAAATTCACTTCACATCACTACACTTCCACTGTCTCAATTGATTGCTTATTTTAGTTAATCCATAATCCTATCAATTTCACTCCATTATTTTTGCTCTGCTGTCAGTGGAAATGGAAGACAGATATCTAGAGTTCTCTGTATAACAGACCTCCATGCAATTGAAACCCATTATTAAGTTTTTCTTTAGTATTCTCTATTTCAGCCAAAATAATCTTAGTTCTTGTCACGTACTCTCATGAGTCTTATTTTGAAATATTTTAAAAATTGTTTCATTATATCGCTAAGTTCTCTAAAGCAATAACATTTTTTAAAATACTGGATGAATATAGAATGTTTTTACCATGGCATATTTTCATTAGTATAACTATAGTGATTTGCCAAATGGTCACAGTCAACAGGTAATTATTAACAGAAATATACTGTACCTCACAAAATGTATATACACACTTTGAATAATCATAAAGGCAGTGTTTATCAAAATACATTTTATTTTCAAAATTGAGCTATAAGCTGTTAAAGTGTGTACATATTTGTTGGGATAACCTTTATATTCAGTCATTGAAAATAAATTTTATTGTCCTTCCCATATCTTTAACTGTACCCTAATTATGCCAACTATCCATCTTTAAATTATTTAGCTAGTTCCAGTGATATCACTATACATTTGCTTGAGTCTATGTCTTATTTCTAAATCAGAAGGGACTTAAACTTGCCTTACATACATGCTCCATTTCACCCAGCTCATTGGTACTACAGAGATTACTAGAGAATACAGAAAGTGATCATATTCTGGGTCAGTATTTTAACTAGTAAATTAGTTTTGTTTTGTTTTGTTTTGTTTTTAAAATGTTGTTGGCAACTGTGAGAATGGCGCTAGGTATTAGACTAGTGGGGTCAGAGTAGACTAGGGTTCAGCAACCTCGGTACTTGAGTTCTGACTAGGAAAGAATTCAGGGCTAAGTCTCAAACTATAACAGAATATTTATTTAGAAAATCACAACAGTGGATGAAATAAGTGGTCGAAGAAATGGGCTCAGGAAACAAGCTATAGAGGCAAAGGAAGGACCCTTGGTGCTTAGAAATGAGGAAGATAAATGTGACATGCCTGGGGGAATGGAGAGGGAGAGGGGAAAGCCACAGGTGTGCTCCAGGGAAGGAGAGCATCCCGAGTCTTGCATCTTAAGGGTTTTAAGGGTGGGGATTTTAGGGGAGGTCCCAGGAAAAGATCTCAATAGAATATTCAGCAGCTTTCCATGTATGTCCTTTCAGATTATGGTCTCCACTGATTGATGGGTCGGCATCAGGGCAGGGGGTCATTATTCAATGCATCTGGTCCTGAGGGTAGCCTTAGCATAGCTTTTCTGGTTTTGCTGCTTTTCTGGGCCTGGAGCTGAAATACAACTAAGGCCTAGATGTTATATCTAGGGAGGAAAGGTAAGGGGAGGTCTAAACTACATCCAGTGATATGAAAGGTTGGGGGGTCCAAACTGCATGATCAGGACCAGAAATACACTAGGGAGGAAAGGCTCTGGCAGCAGGGTCCTACCCTACAAATGTCTGTTTCTAGGCACCCAGGGCTTTCTGCCTGGTGACTTTCTGTGCTCTGCTCATATCTGTCTAACTGCCTACCACATGTGCCATAAACACATGATCATGAACTTTAAAAATAAATATACTATTTGTAGATTTTTGAAGAAAATGGATAAGTATATCACCAGAAGAGTTGCTTAAAGAAACAATGGTGTAATTGTATTTCTGAGAAATATTCTCCACAAGAGGTATTCATCAACAAAGACATTATCTTAGTCCTAGGAATGTTACCATATGGTTCTCTAGGGTTAAATGCCAAGTTTTATGAGGGCATAAATTTAGCAACACCACAGTTCTGGTTCTGTCCCTAGTCAGCTATTTGGTTAAATAAGTGGTATACACTGGCTTTCATGTAGGAATGATTGCCTTCATTAGAAGATAAAAGAAAACAAAATCACAAGGAAGAGTAACTTCCATAAAGATGTGATCCCTATCGTCTGGCTAGCCGTCTAAAATGCCTCCTGGAAGTCACAAGGGGAAGATTGTAAGAAAGTGTAAATGTTTTCATATGTCTCTTGGCCTTCTGTATGTCCTCTTTTGCAAAGTGTCTATTTAGGTCCTTTTCCCATTTTTGGATTGGATTATTTATCTTCCTTTTGTTAAGTTGTATGAGTTCCCTGTAAATTTTGGAGATTAAACACTTATCTGAGATAGCATTGGCAAATATGTTCTCCATGCAGTGGGCTTTCTTGTTGTTTTGTTGATGGCTTCTTCTGCTGTGCAGAGCTTTTTATTTTGATGTAGTCCCATTTGTTTATTTTCTCCTTAGTTTCCATTGCCTTAGGAGCTGTATTGGTAAAGATATTGCTATGACATATGACTGATATTTTGCTGCCTATAAAATCTTCAAATATGTTTATGGTTTCCCATCTTACATTTACGTCTTTTATCCATTTTTAGTTTATTTTTGTATATGGTGTGAGTAGGTGGTCTAGTTTCATCTTTTTGAATGTATCTGTCCAATTTTCCCAACACCGTTCATTGAAGAGACTGTTGTGACTCCATTGTATGCTCTTGACTCCTTTGTCAAATATTAATTGAGCATAGTGGTTTCGGTCGATTTCTGGGTTCTCTATTCTATTCCATTGGTCTATATGTCTGTTCTTGGGCCAGTACCAGGAAGTTTTGAGAACAGTGGCTTTGTGATATAGCTTGATACCTGGTATTGTGATCCCTCCAACTTTGTTCTTCTTTCTCAGGATTGCTGCAGCTAATCGGGGTCTTTTTTTATTCCAGATGAATTGTGGAGTTTGTTCTATGTCTTTGAAATATGCCTTTGGTATTTTAATGGGGATTGCAATGAATCTATAGATTTCTTTTGGTATTATGGACATTTAAATGATGTTGATCCTACCAATCCATGAACATGATATATTCTTCCATTTGTTTATATCTGCCTCTGTCTCTTTTTTTCAGTGTTCTGTAATTTTCTGAGTACAGGTCCTTTACCTCCTTGGTTAAATTTATTCCTAGGTATATTATTTTTCTTTTATTTTTTAATTTTTATTAAGGTATTACAAATATGTCTTTATCCCCCCCATTGTCCCCTTATCTCCTCAGTCCTGCCCTCACCCACACCCCCTGCTGTCTGTTTCTATCGCTTATGCTTATATGCATGCATGCAAGTCCTTTGGTTGATCACTCCCCCTTACACCCACCCTCCCCTACCTTCCCTCTGAGGTTTGAGCCTCTGATCGATGCTTCTACGTCTTTAGATCTGTTTTGGTTCATCGGTTTATGTTGTTCATTATAATCTACAGATGAGTGAGATCATGTGATATTTATCTTTCTTTGACTGACTTATTTCACTTAACATAATGCTCTCAAGCTCCATCCATGCTGTTGCAAATGGTAGGAGTTCCTTCCTTTTTACTGCAGCATAGTATTCCATTGTGTAAATGTGCCAAAGGTTTTTAATCCACTCATCTGCTAATGGGCACTTAGGCTGATTCCAAAACTTAGCTATTGTAAATTGTGCTGCTATGAACATTAGGGGTGCATATATCCTTTCTGATTGCTGTTTTTGGTTTCTTGGAATATATTCCTAGAAGTGGTATTACTGGGTCAAATGGGAGTTCAATTTTTAGTTTTTTGAGGAAACTCCATACTGTTCTCTATAGTGACTGCACCAGTTTGCATTCATACCAGCAGTGCACGGGGTTCCTTTTTCTCTGCATCCTCACCAGCACTTGTCGTTTGTTGATTTGTTGATGGTAGCCATTCTGACAGGTGTGAGATGGTACTGCATTGTTGTTTTGATTTGCATCTCTCAGATTATTAGTGAATTTGAGCATGTTTTCCTATGTCTCTTGGCCTTTCTTATGTCTTCTTTCAAAAGTATCTATTTAGATCCGTTGCTCATTTTTTGATTGGGTTGTTTGTCTTCCTTTTGTTAAGTTGCATGAGTTCCCTGTAAATGTTGGAGATTAAACCCTTATCAGAGATATCATTGGCAAATATGTTCTCCCATGCAGTGGGTTTTCTTATAGTTTTGTTGATGGTTTCTTTTGCTGTGCAGAAGCTTTTTATTTTGATGTAGTCCCATTCGTTTATTTCCTCTTGAGTTTCCATTGCCCTAGGAGCTATTTCAGTGACGATATTGCTTTGGCATATGTCTGAGATCTTGCTGTCTGGGATTCCTCTAATATTTTTATGGTTCCCCATCCTACGTTTAAGTCCTTTCTCTCTTTTGAGTTTATTTTTGTGTATAGTGTAAGTTGGTGGTCTAGTTTCATTTTTTTGCATGTGTCTGACCAAATTTCCCAGCACCATTTATTAAAGAGACTGTCTTGACTCCATTGTATGGTCTTGCCTCCTTTGTCAAATATTAATTGAGCATAGTGATTTGGGTCGATTTCTGGGTTCTCTATTCTATTCCATTTGTCTATATGTCTGTTCTTGGGCCAGTACCAGGAAGTTTTGAAAACAGTGGCTTTGTGATATAGCTTGATACCTGGTATTGTGATCCCTCCAACTTTGTTCTTCTTTCTCAGGATTGCTGCAGCTAGTCAGAGTTGCTTTTATTACAGATGAATTTTTGGAGAATTATTTCTGGATCTGTGAAATATGCTGTTGGTATTTTAATTGGGAGTGCATTGAATCTGTAGATTGCTTTGGGTAGTATGGACATTTTAATGATGTTAGTTCTACCAATCCATGAAAACAGTATGTTCTTCCATCTGTTTATGTCTTACTCTATCTCTTTTTTCAACCTCCTATAGTTTTCTGATTAGAGGTCTTTTACCTTCTTAGTTAAGTTTATTCCTAGGTATCTTAATTTTTTTTGTGCAATGGTAAATGTGATTGTTTTTGTAATTTCTCTTTCTGTAAGTTCACTATTGGCGTATAAAAAAGCCTAGATTTCTTGGTGTTAATTTTGTATCCTGCTACATTGCCGAATTCATTTATTAAGTCTAGTAATTTTTTGATGTAGTCTTTAGGGTTTTCTATGTACAACATCATTTCTGCGAATAATGACAATTTTACTTCTTCTTTTACAATTTGGATGCCTTTTATTTCTTCTTCTTGTCTGATGGCTATGGCTAGCACTTCCAGTACTATGTCAAACAGGAGTGATGAAAGCGGGCATCTCTGTCTTGTTCCTGTTCTTAAGGGAAATGATTTTAGATTTTGCCCATTGAGTATGATGTTGGCTGTAGGTTTGTCATATAAGGCTTTTAATATGTTGAGGCATGATCCTTCTATTCCCACTTTGCTGAGAGTTTTTATCAGAAAAGGATGTTGGACTTTGTCAGATGCCTTTGCTGCATCAATCGATATGATTATGTGATTTTTGTCTCTCAATTTGTTTATGTGTTGTATCACATTTATTGATTTGCAGATATTGTACCAGCCTTGCATCCCTGGAATGAATCCCACTTGGTCATGGTGTATGATTTTTCTAATATAATGCTGGATCCGGTTTGCTAGAATCTTGTTGAGGATTTTAGTATCTATGTTCATCAGGGATACTGCCCTAAAATTCTCTTTCTTTGTGGTTTCTTTATCTGGTTTTGGGATTAGGGTAATGCTGACTTCATAGAAAGAGCTTGGAAGTGTGCCTTCCTCTTGAGTTTTTTGGAATAGTCTGAGAAGGATTGGTTTCAGTTCTTCTCTGAATGTTGATAAAACTCCCCTGTGAAGCCATCTGCTCCAGCGCTTTTGTTTGCTGGAAGCTTTTTGATTACTGTTTCAATTTCATCAGTAGTTATCAGCCTATACAGGTTTTTTGATTCTTCCTGATTAAGTTTTGGAAACTTGTATTTTTCTAGGAATGTGTCCATTTCATCAAAGTTGTCCAGTTTTTTGGAGTAGAGTTGTACGTAGTATTTTTTTTACAATATTGTGTGTATCAGTAGGCTCAGTTGTTACTTCACCTCTTTCATTTCTCATTTTGTTTATTTGGGTCCTCTCTATTTGTTTCTTGGTGAGCCTGGCCAGAGGTTCATCAATCTTGTTTATCCTTTCAAAGAACCAGCTCTTGGTTTCATTGATCTTTTGTATTGTTTTTTTGTTTGTTTGTTTTGTTTTTTTGTGTTTTTTTTTTTTTCGGTCTCTATGTCGTTTATTTCTGCTCTGATCTTTATTAGTTCCTTCCTTCTGGATACAGTGGGATTTTGCTGTTACTCTCTTTCTAATTCTTTAAGTTGCAAGGTTAGATAATTTACTACCTGTTTTTCTTATTTTTGAGGTAGGCCTGTAGAGCTATGAACTTCCCTTTCAAGACTGCTTTCACTGTGTTCCATAGATTTCGGATTGTTGTGTTTTCATTGTCATTTGTTTCCAGGATGCTTTTTATTTCTTCTTTGATCTCTCTGGTAACCCAGTCATTGTTTAATAGCATGCCATTTAGCCTCCAAGTGTTTGATTTTTCTTCATTGTATTTATTGTACTTGATTTCTAGTTTTATGCCATTGTGATCTGAGAAGATGTTTGTTATGATTTCTACCTCTTGAATCTGAAGAGACTTTGCCTGTGTCCTAATATGTGGTCTATCTTTGAAAATGTCCTGTGCGCACTGGAAAAGAATGCATATTCTGTGGCTTTGGGGTGAAATATTCTGAAGATGTCAATTAAGTCCATCTGATCTAGTGAGTCATTTAGGATTGCTGTTTCTTTGCTGATTTTTTGTTTAGAGGATTTATCCAGTGGTGTCAGTGGTGTATTAAAGTCCCCTACTATGTATTGCTATTGAGCTCTCCCTTGATATATTCCAGAAGCTGTTTTATGTATTTGGGTGCTCCTGTATTGGGTGCATATATGTTTACCAGAGTTATATCTTCCTGTTGAATTGCTCCCTTTAGTATTATGTAGTGGCCTTCCTTACGTCTCGTTATGGCCTTTACTTTGAGGTCTATTTAGTCAGATATAAGTATTGCAACCCCAGCTTTTTTCTCATTTCCATTTGCCTGAAAAAAATTTTTTTTCCACCTCTTCACTCTCAGTCTGTGTGAATCTTTTGTTCTGAGGTGGGTCTCTTGCAGACAGAAAATATATGGGTCATGTTTTCGCATCCATTCAGCTACCCTATGTCTTTTGATTGGTGTATTTAATCCATTTACATTTAATGTTATTATTGATAAATACTTGTTTGTTGTCGTTTTTATTCTTAATGTTTGTGCTTCTTCTTGCCTTTCTGTTTCTTCTTTTTACAGCAGTCCCTTTAGCATTTCTTGCATTGCTGGTTTGGTGGTAATACACACTCTTAGCCCTTTTTTGTCTGTGAAGCTCCTGATTCCACCTTCAATTTTGAATGATAGCCTTGCTGGGTATAGTATTCTTGGATTCAGTCCCTTGGTTTGCATCACTGTGTATATTTCATTCCATTTCCTTCTGGCCTGGTGTGTTTCTGTTGAGAAATCACTTGATATTATAATAGGAGCTCCCTTGTAGGTAACGTTCTCTCTCTCTCTGGCAGACTTTAAAATTCTTACTTTGTCGTTAGTGTTTGCCTATTTAATTATGATGTGTCTTGGTGTCGGTCTTTTGGGGTTCATGTTGTTTGGGACTCTGTGCTTCTTGGACTTGCATAGTTTTTTTCTTGCCAACATCAGGGAAGTTTTCTGTTGTTATTTCTTCAAACAGGTTTTCTATTCCTTGCTTCTCTTCCTCTCCTTCTGTTACCCCTCTTATGTGAATGTTGTTTCCTTTTGTGTTGTCCCAATGCTCCCTTGGGCTCTCCTTTTGCTTTTTAAATCTTCTTTCCAGTTGCTGCTGTGTTTGTGTGTTTTTTCCTACCTTGTCTTCTAATTCACTGATGCAGTCCTCAGCCTCTTGTAGTCTGCTGTTTAAGCTTTCCATTGTGTGTTTTATTGCAGCTATGTTGTTCTTCATTTCCTCTTGGTTCCTTTTTATGTTGGTGACATTCTCATTCAGCGCCTTGTAATTCTCATTGAGTTGTGTATGTTTGTCATTGAGTTGTGTGTATATATTGCTAGCCTCAGTTTCATTTAACTCCCTTTATGATGATTTTTCTTTTTCTTTCCTTTGGGGATTGCCTTTTTGTCTTCCCATGTATTGCTGTAACATTTTAATTGTAAATCCGAGTTCTTTGCTACTAAGGTTCTTTTGGGGATGGTGCTACTGGTGTGATCTCGCAAGTATCCTGGGATTGGTAATCTAGCATAACTCCCTACTTGAGCTATTTGGGTTCTCTTGATGTAGGCCTATGAGCTGGAAAGTTGCAACTGTGGTGTCTAGAAGTCAGCAGCAGCCATGGAGGGGGGTGTCCCAATTTTTGCTGTCTTGTGCCCTTGGTTGAAATTGCACATGCCGAGTGGGGACTCACAGTGGCACCCAGGAACCATCTGTTGGGGTGATGGGGCTCAGGAGGCCTGCACTCTTGAAAGGCGTGACTGTGGTGTCCAGAGTTCTGTGGTTTTGGGGTGGGCAGACCCAACTTTTGATGCTGCTTCTGTGATTGAAAACATGTGCCCCCAGTGGCAGCTCACAGGGGGGCACCCACAGTGCATTTGCCAGCAGGGTGTACTGATGCACTCTGAAGAGCCCTGGCACTGAAGCCACAGGATTATGGTGTCTGTGGGCAGGTATCCCAGAAGAGGGAATTCAGCATTTCTACAGCCTAGCAGTGTTCCCTGTTTGTATAAGTGTGTGTCCAGCAGGGGCACACAGAGGTGCCCAAAGGCTGTCTGTGGCATGATGGGCTTGGGAGGCTTGCGTGCTAGAAAAGTGTGCAACTGTAGAGTCCAGAGTTCTGCAGCTGTGGGGTGGGAAGACTCAGCTTTTGCTGCTGCACCTGTGGTAGATAGGCACACGCTCCCAGTGGCGGCTCACTTGGTGCACCATCCATACGTTTGCCAGTGCAGCTCACTGAAGTACTCTGAAGGGTCCTGGCACTGAAGCCACGTAATTGAGGCATCTGTGAGCAGATATACACGATGAGTGAATTCAGAATTTCTACTCCCAGGGGGAATGTATCCCTATTTGTCCAAGATAGCACCCAGCGGGGGCTCACAGTGCACCCTGTGGATAGATGGGCTCTGGGTGCCTGCTCATTGGAAATGTGCAACTGTGGCAGTGTGTTTGCTGGCACAGAGCTCAGATGCACTCTGAGGGCCCCTGGTGTTGAAGTTGCACAGATGGGTTGTCTGAAGGCAGTTATTCAGGAAGAGGGAATTCAGAATTTCTACTGTGGGGCAGCACACCCTTGTCTGTTCAAAATCACACCCAGCTGAGGCTCACAGTGACTCCTAAGAGAAGTCTATGGCGTGGTGTGCCTCGGAGACCTGCGCGCTAGAGATGCACAAATGCGATTTCAGAGGTCTGCCGCTGGGGAGGGGAAGGGTGCACTTACTGCTGTGGGTGTGGTGCTTCTTTGGAGGTGGAGATCCCAGAGTCTTCGAGTCTGAGTCTGCAGGTGGGGCAGCAGGATTTTGGCTGGATTAGCTGCCGGGTCACTGGCAATGTCCAAGGCCTGTCTGGGTGGTGGTGCTGATGAGTTCCTAGAAGAGGCTGCTCTCCCCTTTAAGATGGCGTGCACTCCGTGCCCAAGTCCCACAGTCCGAGGAGTGCCCTCAGAGGTGATAGTCTCTCCCTGTCCCAGAGAGCTTGGTCTGCCAGCCCCTGCTGTTCCTGCTGGATTTAACTGTCCCACATTCACTCACACACACACCACACACATCCACACACTCTCCTTTCATCCCCTCACTCACTCTATTCCTAGGTATCTTAAATTTTTTTTGGTGCAATGGTAAATGGGATTTTTTTTTTTTTTAGTTTCTCTTTCTGTTCGTTCATTACTGGTGTATAAAAAAATCCATAGATTTCTGGGTGTTAATTTTGTATCCTGCTACGTTGCCTAACTCATTGATTAAGTCTAGTAGTTTTTGATGGAGTTTTTAGGGTTTTTGATGTACAATATCATGTCTTCTGTGAATAATGACAATTTTACTTCTTTTCCAATTTGGATGCCTTTTATTTCTTCTTCTTGTCTGATTGCTATGGCTAGCACTTCCAGGACTATGTGTAACAAGAGGGATAAAAGAGGGCATCACTGTCTTATTCCTGTTCTTAGGGAAAATGGTTTTAGTTTTTGCCCATTGAGTATGATGCTGGCTGTAGGTTTGTCATATAAAGCTTTTGTTATGTTGAGGTATGATCTCTCTATTCCCACTTTGCTGAGTGTTTTTATCAGAAAAGGGTGTTGGACTTTGTCAAATGTCTTTTCTGCATCAATTGATATGATTATATGAAAACATGCTCAAAGTCACTAATCATCCCAGAGATGCAAATCCAAATGACAATGAGATACCATCTCACACCTGTCATAATGGCTATCATCAACAAATCAACAAATGAAAAGTGCTGGAGAGGATGTGGAGAAAAAGGAACCCTCTTGCACTGCTGGTGGGAATGCAGACTGATGCAGCCATTATGTAGAACAGTACAGCAGTTCCTCAAAAAATTAAAAATGGAACTCCCATTTGACCCAGTAATACCACTTCTAGGAATATATCCCAAGAAAACAGAAACACCAATTACAAAGGATATATGCACCCCTATGTTCATAGTGGCACAATTTATACTAGCTAAGGTTTGAAAACAGCTTAAGTGCCCATCAGCAGACAAGTGGATTAGAAAATTGTGGTATATCTACACAATGGAATTTTATGCTGCTGTAAAAATGAAGGAATTCTTATCATTTGCAACAGCATGGAGGGAACTAGAGAGCATTATGCTAATTGAAATAAGTCAGTCAGAGAAAGATAAATATCACATGATCTCACTCATTTGTGGAAAATAATGAACAACATAAACTGATGAACAAAAATAGAAACAGAGACATAGAAGTATCGAATGGACTGTACAACCTATGAGGGAAGGTGGGGGTAATGGGTAATAGGTAGACCAAAGGACTTGTATGCATGCATATGAAAAAAACCAATGATCACAGACAGTATGGGCGGTGAGCGCTTGTGCTTGGGGCGGAGGTGGCTGGGGAGAAGTCAATAGGGATAAAAGGAGACTCTTGTAATACTTTAAACAATTAAGAATTAAAAAAGTGTAAATTATTCTCTTGCCTGATAGTTCAAAGGCCTACAAATATGAGCTATCCTAGCAGGGATTCATTAATATGGAAAATTAGTTTCATTAATATGGAAAGGTAGCTTCATCACTGTGGAAAAAACAGTTTAGTGGAATTGTGAAGCCACTTTAATGGAGTGCAAATCCAAACCCTGTTTGTCATTCACTGATGTTTTGGAAAAATTTCTTAATTTTTCTTCCCTGACTTTCATCTTCTGTAAAATTGGGATGAAAATGGTGCCTGATTCATAATGTTGCTATGAGGATTAAAGTTAATAATTATTGCAAAGCTCTGAGAGCAGCATCTGGCCCATAATGCAAGCTATAACAAATTCATAAATAGAAATTCTTGCAAGGCTTGCAGTTATGTTTCTGAGCAGGAATATCTCATAGATGCCAGAAGCTCCAGAGTTAAAGGTCATGATAGTCAAATATAACATCAAAAATGAAAAAAAAACAAAACACCTTTAGAACTCTTTAGTTGAATAGCTTGCAAAATATGTTTAGTAGTCAGATCCTGTTTACAAATAAAACTTTTTGTAACCCCAATTTATAAAATAAAGGAAAAATAAAGTTGCTTTGATTGAAGCAAGAATGGTTCTCTCTTACTTTCTTGGCTGCAGTAAAAACCTGATTCCACTTTTAAAAAGAAAACACAAGTCCTGGCTGTTTTGGCTCAATGGATAGAGTGTCAGCCTGAGCACCAAAAGGTACCGGGTTAAATTCTGGTCAAGGGCATGTACCTTGGTTGCAGGCTCTTCCCCAGCCCAGGCCCTGGTTGGGGCTCATGCAAGAGGTAACCAATTGATGTGTTTCTCTCACATTGATGTTTCTGTCTCTTCCACTCTCCCTAAAAATCAATGGAAAAATATCCTCAGGTGAAGATGAAAAAAAATATCCAAAAGGCCGCCAAAATAAACAGCATTAAGAGTAAACCCTAGGTAAACTATGGACTTTGGTAATTATAATTGTCAATGTAGGTTTATCAACTGTAACAAATGTTGTTGGTAGAAGATATTGATAAGGAGAGAAGCTTTGCATGTGTGGGAGCAGGAGTATAAGGGTACAGGGGAGATCTCTTTACCTTTCCCTCAATTTTGCTCTTACCCTTAAACTGCTCTAAAAAATTTCTGAATTTTAAAAACACAAAAGAAACATTATGTATTGACAAACTTATTTACTCTCTAGATGCCATTATCCAAATAAGTAGCTCCCAAGAAATGTGAATTTTCAACCTCCAAGATCCATTTCCAGGTGGCCATTTAACCTTGTACAATGAGTAGAAGTGGCTATCTCCCACAGATCTAGAGGCCTTCGTGAGTTTTTCAGGCATCTGACTAGAAATCATGCTCCAGAGGAAAATGCTTTTAATAATCTGTCTCTTACCATTTTTAAGTATACAGTGCTGTGACTTTTAGCACATTCATGATGTTGTACAATCATAACCACTATCTAATATCAGAATATTTTCCGCACCTCCCAAAGAAACCCTGTAGTCATTACATTGTCATTTCCCATCCTCTACCCCTTGCCTCTTGTCCCTGGCAACAACTAATCTTCTTTCTTTTTCTATAGATTTGCCTATTCTGGAAACTTCAAATAATTAGACTTAAACAATAAGAGGCCCCTCTGTCTGGCTTCTTTCACTTACTAGTAGCATAATGTTTTCAAAGTTCATTCATGTTGTAGTGTATTCATTCCTTTTTAGGGGCACATAATATGCCATTGTATGGATATACCACTTTTGTTTAGCAACAATAGACATGTGGGTTGTTTCCACTTTGGGCTATAACGAAAAATACTGCTATGAAAATCTGAATACCAGTTATTGTAGGAAAGTACTTTTTTAGTTATCTCAGATATATACCTAGGAGTGCAAAACATGACTCATATGGAAAGTCTAGGGAGAAACCAAGATGGCGGCATAGGTAAATACCTGACATTGCTGCCTCTGCACAACCACTTAAAAAATACAACTAAAAGACAAAACATACATCACCCAGAACTACAGGAAGGCTGGCTGAGTGGAAATTCTACAACTAGAAGGAAAGAGAAAAACACACTGAGACTCAGAGGAGGTGTGGAAGTAAAGTGCAGAAGTACAGAGGAACGTGCAGAAAGGGCTGGCAACTGAGGACGCGGTTGTCTTTTTCAATCAGGAGGGAGATACAAGCTCCCAACTTCTCTGAACCAGTTCCGGGCAAGTCTACGGGGACACAGACTCATAAGGGGAGAAAATGGACTGTCTGGCATCAGGTGGAACTCGAGGGTGGCTTTCTCTCAGAGGTGCTTGCAGTGATTACCACAGGACACTGACACGTGGGGCCTCTTAGGGTAGGACTGAGGAGCAGCCATAGCTGCTTGCTCTGCCCTGTTGATTCCCTGAGACCCCGCTCCACCCAAGATGTGCACAGAGGCTTTTGCATATGAAGGACCTGGTGCTTTGCAATCTAAAATTAGGTAACAAACTGCAGCTGGGTCAGAGAGAGCCAGAACATCCAAAAGAAGGCCCAAGGCCCCACAGCAGCTTGCATTGCTTCACAGCTGGGCCTCATCTGGGCACCTCCAAACCCCAAACAAAGAAGAGGAAACTGCAGATCTCTCCACAGCTCCTGCTGGGTAGCCTCAGGCAGAGGCTAAATTGGCACCTCCTTAGAGATCCAAGAGCCAGTGTTCCCAGTGGTCAGAGTGGGACCATCCAGATTACAAATCCTCAGATCCATAAGGGACACACTCAGGGGGCAGACTCAGTGAGCACCAAAGCCCCACTGAAGCAATTCTTGCCCCATAAGTGTTTCTCTAGCACAGAAGTTCTTCCAATGTAGACACAGCTGATTCTCACAGCCAATTGGCCTGGAGGTCAATTCCTCCCAGTGATGCCTACAACAATCAAGGCTTAACTACAACAAACTGTGCACAAAGCCCACAAAGGGGTGCACCAAGAGTGTCCACCTCAGGTAATTGGGGAGGCTGAGCCACTGGACCCTATAGGACACCTAGCACAGAAAGCTACTCTATCAACAGAGGGAAGCATAAAAAATGCGGAGACAAACAGGTCACAAATGACAGAAATGGAGGAAAGCAAACTACTGGATATAGAGTTCAAAAACATACTTTTTAGGCTTTTCAAGAATTTTCTAGAAACCGCCGATAAATTTAGTGAGACCCTTGATAAATCTAGTGAGACCCTTGGGGATATGAAAAAGGGCCAAATAGAAATTAAGCATACACTGACTAAAATAAAGAATATTATACAGAATTCCAACAGCAGACTAGAGGATCGCAAGAATCAAGTCAAAGATTTGAAGTACAAAGAAACAAAAAACACCCAACTGGAAAAACAAAAAGAAAAAAGAATCCAAAAATATGAAGATAGTGTAAGGAGCCTCTGGGACAACTTCAAGCATACCAACATCTGAATTATGGGGTGCCAGAAGATGAGAGAGAGCAAGATATTGAAAACCTATTTGAAGAAATAATGACAGAAAACTTCCCCTACCTGGTGAAAGAAATAGACTTACAAGTCCAGGAAGCACAGAGAACCCCAAACAAAAGGAATCCAAAGAGGACCACACCAAGACACATCATAATTAAAATGCCAAGAGCAAAAGACAAAGAGAGAATCTTAAAAGTAGCAAGAGAAAAACAGTCAGTTACCTACAAGGGAGTACCCATACGACTGTCAGCTGTTTTGTCAACAGAAACTATGCAGGCCAGTAGGGAGTGGCAAAAAATATTCAAAGTGATGAACAGCAAGAACCTACAACCAAGACTACTTTACCCAGGAAAGCTATCATTCAGAATTGAAGGTCAGATAAAGACCTTCACAGTTAAGAAAAAGCTAAAGGAGTTCATCACCACCAAACCAGTATTATATGAAATGCTGAAAGGTATCCTTTAAGAATAGGAAGAAGAAGGCCAAAACTGGTTTGGCTCAGTGGATAGAGTGTCGGCCTGCGGGCTGAAAGGTCCCAGGTTCGATTCCGGTCAAGGGCATGTACCTGGGTTGTGGGCACTTCCCCAGTGGGGGATGTGCAGGAGGAGGCTGATCGATGTTTCTCTCTCATCGATGTTTCTGACTCTCTCTCTTCTTTCCTCTCTGTGAAAAATCAATAAAATATATTTTTTAAAAAAGAATAGGAAGAAGAAGAAAAAGGTGAGGATAAAAATTATGAACAACAAATACATATTTATCAACAAGTGAATCTAAAAATCAAGTGACTAAATAATCTGATGAACAGAATAAGCTGGTGAATATAATAGAATCAGGGGCATAGAAAGGGAGTGGACTGACAATTCTCAGGGGGAAAGGGGTGTGGGGGGTGCGGGAAGAGACTGGACAAAAATTGTACACCTATGGATGAGGACAGTGGGGGGGTAAGGGCAGAGGGGGCAGAGGATGGGAACTGGGTGGAGGGGAGCTAAGGGGGGAAAAAGAAGAACAACTTTAATAATCTGAAAAATAAAGATTTCATTATAAAAAACATATACCTACATATATATATCTGCATCTAAGCTTATGAGTTTATTAAAAAGTTTTATTTAGCTAGGTATGCAAATATCTTTTCAAATGTAAGGTGTATGTTCATTCAAGAATAATCATTGAATACTTAACTGTGCCAGATACATCACTAGTTATTTTTTGTCTATTAAGTATGATAATTTTATATAGATTATTTAATATTTGCCTTTTAAAAAGAAATAAAACATAGTTAGAGAAAAAATAATTATAATGAGAAATTGAAGTTCATTTGGCCCTGGTTTACCAAGGTTTTACTCTACTTTCTGGTGTCAGGAATGTTAGTTCTTTGTCTTTAGAGATTGAGCAGTCTTTGAAGTATTTCCTGGTGAACTTCTCCATCACAGTTTGTGATTTCCACAGATTTTGTCTTATTATTCTTTAGATTCTTGCAAATGACGAATACACATGCACACATGTATACACATTAATATAGACTATGTCTATATATAATTACAAATAATTTCAATTACTATTTAATGTTATATACTGTGTCACAATTATGGCCTGCAAATCTAGATAACTTCAATCTCTAGTCTACTAATTGACTTTCTTAAGTTACAATATGCAATTATTATACTTTCTGAGATCAGCTATTTTTCCTTTGCCTATGAGGAGGAAGAGGCCATAAAGGTTTAATTAATCAAGTAATGAATGATTAAATATAGCCTGAGTCTATTGGCCTCAGTAACTTTTCTAAATTATGTGTACTTATTTAGCAGGGAATAGAACATCCATGGAATACTTTTTCATTCCTTAGGAAACAGGAGGGTTTTTGTATTTTGTATGGAGGCTTTGTAGTTAATGGCAACATGATTACAGAGTTTGCACATATTTGTCATCATGATCCTCCTCTACCATGAGATTTCATCTTTCTCATCGAGAAGTGTAATTTGTATCTTGAATCCATCAGATTCAAGATCTGGATTTGATCATATGACTTACTTTGGTTAATAATATTTTAGCAGGCATGACACAAGCCATGACTTGAAAACTGTTACAATAATGAAGCTTACCCTCTCATACTGCTCCTAGGAACACTGTAACTATCACCATAGGAAAAAAAAAAACAGGCTAGCCTATTTAATAATAAACTAAATATGGCAAAGTTTCCTTCATTACACCTGGTGACAAGAAGCCAACAACTGGACATATAAATAAGAGAATCAACGCCACCTGACCAGATGGCTCAGTTAGTTAGGATGTCCTCTCATAAACCAAAAGATGTTGTGGGTTCTATCCCCACTCAGGATGCATATGGGAGGCAATTGATGCATGTTTCCCTCCCGCATCAATGGTTCTCTCTCTCTCTCTCTCTCTCTCTCTCTCTCTCTCTCTCTCTCCCACCCCTCCCTCTCTCCCTGTTCCTCTCTGTCCGCCTCTGTGGGAAACTGATATAGGGTTAAGTCTTGGACTGACCTGTTGGCAAAGTCACAAACAAGTCCCGGCTTAGAGGGCACAGTCCTCTTAGCATAATTAGGCTTGACCTTATAACACTCCCTAGATCTTATCTGGGAAGCTAATGGGCTGAGGAAATGCAGGAAGTGTAACCATGATCAAAACAAGTGAACCTCACAAGAACTGTGTAACTATGGTAACCACTACCTTGTTTACCTCTCACTATAAAACGCTTGGTGAGGCCTGAGCACAATGGAAGTCCTTCCTCTTGCGTTGAATTACCCGCCTGGCCCCCCAATATTCCCAAATTATCTCGTGTCCTCTCTTTTTCATTTGCTGTGCGGCTCCTCTTCCAGACCCAAACCCTGAACCACGCAGGACGTGGAGGGAAACACTTACGACACCCCTCTCCCTTTCCTTTCCTCTCTCTCTCAAATCAATAAACATATTCGGTGCTCACTTTGGGAGCACATATACTAAATTTGGAACAATACAGAGAAGATTAGCATGGCCCCTGTGCAAGGATGACACCCAAATTTGTGAAGCATCTATCATTCAGAATTAAAGGAGAAATAATGAGCTTCACAGACAAAAAAAAAAAAAAAAAAGGCTAAGGGAATCTATGGCTACCAAGCCAGCAATGCAAGAAATGCTAAAGGGACTGGTATAAAAAGAAGAGATAAAAAGGGAAGAACAAACACAGGCACAAAAATTAAAAATGGCTACAAACAAGTACCTTTCAATAATAACTTTAAATGTACATGAATTAAATGCTCCAATCAAAAGACATCGTGTGGCTGAATGGATAAAAAACAAAACAAAACAAAAAAAAAACATGACCCATATATATGCTGTCTACAAGAGACCCACCTCAGAACAAGGGAATCACACAGACTGATAGTGAGGGGATGTAAAAATTTCTTTCAGGCGAAAGGAAAAGATAATAAAAGCTCGGGTACCGATACTTAGATCTGACAAAATAGATCTCAAAGCAAAAGCCATAACAAGAGATAAAGAAGGTCACTTCATAATACTAAAGAGATTGAAACAACAAGAGGATATAACCCTGATAAATATTCATGCACCCAATGCAGGAGCACCCACATACTAAAAAACAAACAAACAAACAAAAAAACAAAACTCCTGGAAGATATCAGGGGAGAAATTGACAGCAATACAGTCATAGTAGGGGACTTCAATAGCCCACGGACATCACTGGATAAATTCTCTAGACAAAAAAATCAGCAAAGAAACAGCATTCCTAAATGACTCACTAGATCAGATGGACTTACTTGACATCTACAGAACATTTCACCTTAAAGCCATGGAATATACATTCTTCTCAAGTGCATATGGGACATTTTCAAAGATAGATCACATATTGGGTCACAGGCAAAGTCTCTCCAAATTCAAGAAGATTGAAATCATATCAAGTATCTTCTCAGACCACAATGGCATAATATAAGAAATAAACAACAATAAAAACAATCAAAAAATTCAAACACTTGGAAGCTGAATAGCATGCTATTAAACAATGATTAGGTTACCAAAGAGATCAAAGAAGAAATTAAAAACATCCTGGACACAAATGAGAATGAAAATACAACAATCCAAAATCTATGGGACACAACGAAAGCAGTCCTGAGAGGGAAGTTTAAAGCTCTACAGGCCTATCTCAAAAAAAAAAAAAAAAAAAAAAAACAATAAGAAAAAATGGTAGTAAATCATCTAACTCTACATCTCAAAGAATTAGAAAGAGAGCAACAAGAAAAGCTCAGAGTGAGCAGAAGGAAGGAGATAATAAAGATCACAGCAGAACTAAATGACATAGATACAAAAAAAATACAAAAGATCAATGAAACAAAGAGCTGGCTCTTTGAAAGGATAAACAAGATTGATGAACCTCTATCCAGGCTCACCTAGAAGCAAAGAGAGAAGACCCAAATAAACAAAATCAGAAATGAAAAAGGCTAATTAACAACAGACCCCCCACAGAAATACAAAGGCTTATTAAAAAATACTATGAACAACTCTATTTCAACAAACTAGACAACCTGGAGGAAATGTACGTAATCCTAGAAAAATACAACCTTCAAAAACTCAATCAGGAAGAATCTAAAAATCTCAATAGGCCGATAAGTATGGAAGAAATTGAAGCAGTCATCAAAAAGCTCCAGCAAACAAAAGCCCAGGGTCAGATGGCATCACAGGGGAGTTTTACAAAATATTCAAGAAAAAACTGAAACCTATCCTCCTCAGACTATTCCAAAAAATTCAAGTGGAAGGAACACTTCCAAGCACTTTCTATGAAGCCAGCATTACCCTAAACCAAAACAAGATAAAGACAACACAATGAAAGAGAATTATAGGCCAATATCCCTCATGAACATAGATGCCAAAATCCTCAACAAAATTCTAGCAAATCAGATCCAACATAACATCAGAAAGATCATACACCATGACCAAGTAGGATTTATACTGGGGATGCAAGGACGGTACAATATCTGCAAATCAATAAATATGATACATCACATATAAAAATGAGAGATAAAAATCAAAGTCATATCAATTGATGCAGAAAAAGCATTTGACAAAAATCCTACACCCTTTCTTGATAAAAATCCAAAGCAAAATGGGAATAGAAGGATAATACCGCAAAATAATAAAAGCCTTATATGACAAACCTAGAGCCCACATCATTCTCAATGGGTAAAAACTAAAATCATTTCACCTAAGAACAGGAATGAGACGAGGATGCCTACTTTCACCACTCCTGTTTGACATAGTTATGCAATTGCTAGCCATAGCAATTAGACAAGGAGAAGAAATAAAAGGCATCCAAACTGGAAAAGAAGATGTAAAACTGTCATGATTCTCAGATGACATGATACTGTACTTGGAAAACCCTAAAGACTCCATCAAAAGATTATTAGTCTTAATAAATGAATTCAGCAATGTAGAAGGATACAAAATTAACACCAAGAAATCTATGGCCAATAGTGAACATATAAAAAGAGAGACTAAAAAAACAATCCCATTTACCATTGCACCAAAAAAATTAGGATACCTAGGAATAAACTTAACTAAGGAGGTGAAAGACCTGTACTCAGAAAAATACAGGACACTGAAAAAAGAGATAGAAGAAGATATAAACAGATGGAAGAACATACTGTTCATGGATTGGTAGAATCAACATCATTAAAATCTCCATACTACCAAAAGCAATCTATAGATTCAATGCACTGCCCATTAAAATACCAACAACATATTTCACAGACCCAGAAGGAACTCTTCAAAAATTCATCTGGAATAAAAAACAACCCTGAATAGCTGCAGCGATCCTGAGAAAGAAGAACAAAGTAGGTGAGATATCAATACCAGATATCAAGCTGTATTACAAAGCCACTGTTCTCAAAACTGTCTAGTACTGGCACAGGAACAAACATATAGATCAATGGAATAGAATAGAGAACTCAGAAATTGACCCAAACCACTATGCTCAATTAATACTTGACAAAGGAGGCAAGAACATACAATGGAGTCAAGACAGTCTCTTCAACAAATGGTGTTGGGAAAATTGGACAGATACGTACAAAAAAAAAAAACTGAAACTAGACCACAAACTTACACCATACACAAAAATAAACTCAAAATGAATAAACTTAAACATAAGACAGGAAACCAGAAAAATATTAAAGGAATCCGCAGGTAGCAAAATCTCAGACGTATGCCGAAGCAATTTCTTTGCCGATACAGCTCCTAGGGCATTGGAAACTAAAGAGAAAATAAATAAATGGGACTGCGTCAATATAAAAAGCTTTTGTACAGCAAACAAAACCATCAACAAAACAACAAAAAGCTCAATGCATGGGGGAACATATTTTCCAATGTTATCACTGATAAGGGTTTAATCTCTAAAATTTACAGGGAACTCATACAACTTCACAAAAGAAAGATAACTCAATCAAAAAAAGGGCAACAGACCTAAATATATACTTTTCTAAAGAAAACCTAAGGAAGGCCAAGAGACATATGAAAACATGCTCAAAGTCACTAATCATCAGAGAGATGCAAATCAAAACGACAATAAAGTACCATTTCACACCTGTGAGAATGGTTATCATCAACAAATCAACAAATGACAAGTGCTGGTGAGATTGTGGAGAAAAAGGAACCCTCATGCACTGCTGGTGGGAATGCAGACTGGTTCAGCCACTGTGGAGAACAGTATGGAGTTTCCTCAAAAAATCTAAAAATGGAAATCCCATTTGACCCAGTGATCCCACTTCTAGAAATATATCCCAAGAAACTAGAAACACCAATCAGAAAGGATATATGCACCCCTATGTTCATAGAAGCACAATTTACCATAGCTAAGATTTGGAAATAGCCTAAGTGCCCATCAGCAAATTAGTGGGTTAGAAAACTGTGGTACACAATGGAATACTATGCTGCTCTAACAAGGAAGGAATTCCTACCATTTGCAATAGCTTGGATGGTCCTGGAGAGCATTATGCTAAGCGGAACAAGCCAGTCAGAGAAATATAAATATCACATGGTTTCACTCATTTTTGGAAAATAATGAACATAAACTGATTAACCAAAACAGAACCAGAGACAGAAGCATTGATCAGACTGTCAAACCTCACAGGGAAAATAGGGGAGGGTTTGGGTAATGGGGATAGATTACCCAAAGGACTTGTATGCATGCTTATAAGCCTAACCAATGGACACAGACACCAGGGGGGTGAGGGTATGAGTGGGGAGGTGGGGGGGGGGGCAATGGGGGAATAAGGACACATATGTAATACCTTAATTGATAAAGAAAAATTTATAAAAAGAAAGGGAAAGAGCAAAAATAAATAAATACATAAAAGGTGAATAAGATGGAGTTAGTAAGCAATTCTAGGGACATGATTCAAATCATAAAAAAATAAAACAAAATAAAATAAACATATATTTCGGTGAGGATAAAAAAAAAAAAGAATATCAACTCCTAGCTAACTACAACGATATAAGGGAGCACAGATGACACAACAGAGAAAAACCATCCTAGCTTTACCAAGCCAAAATTAATTGCCCACGCAACTGTGCATAAACAAATGTGTTTCTTTAAACTACTAAGTGTTAGGTTGTTTTCTCAAACCAAAATGAATTATTAAAAGTCTATATCCCTATGTCAATATTTCTCAAACTTTAATGGGCATTTGAATTACCTGAGGATCTTACTAAAATGCAGATTCTGACCCAGTAGGTCTGGACTTGGGCTCAATATTTTGCATTCTTAGTGAGTTCCAATAGATGATGATAATATTGGTCCACTAAACACATTTTCATTAACAGTGGCCTGTGTGATAAGAGACATAAAATGGTTCATACAAATGTTTGCTTCTCTAGTCAATGAAGTCCATGATTTTTATCAATAAACCAATTTTAAATTTATATTGTCTTCTCATCTAACAAACAGGTAACAATTCCACCTCGAACACAACACACACACAATTCATTATCAGAATGCAGTCAAATAGAAACCTTCAGTGTAGAAGTCTAGAAAACCATAGTACCATATACAAAACAAAAACAAAAACAATAATAGTAATTATGACAGCAGAAATACTTCAGGAATTAATTTGTTTTATAATAAATTTTATTTAAAGCCCTGTTTAAATATCTGAACTTTAAGTAATTATAGAGTTCCTGCTCCCATTGAGCGTGCAAAGTAGTACTTGGTTTGAGGGAATATAGAGTCATTTTTATTCATATAAATGAATAAATTTCTGTATTAAGTCCTAAATAAATTTCCCTTGCAAGTATTATCATGGAAAAAATAAATATAGCACCTAATTACTATAGTCAAGATAATATAACTAATAGTTAGCAAAGTAAGATGAACCTAAGCAATATTTCTATCTGGTTTTACTAAGCATTACAGAAGGAGAATAAAGGTAGCTTTTTGAGAGCTTTAAATTTTATACATTTGATTCTTAATTTTTTTTCCAGGCTGCTTTCCATAGTGTTTGTACCAGTCTACATTCCCACCAACAGTGAATGAGGGTTCCCTTTTTTCCACAACCTCCCCAACACTTGTTATTGTTTGTCTTGTTAATAATGGCCACTCTAACAGGTATGGGGTGGTATCTCATTGTAGTTTTGATTTGCATTTCCCTAATTGCCAGTGAGGTTGATAATATATATTGGTTGTTTGTATATCTTCTTGGGAGATGTGTGTTTTTTAGGTCCTCAGCCCAATTTTTTATTGGGTTGTTTATTTGGTGTTGAATCTTATGAGTTCTTTATATATTTTGGAAATTAAACCTTTGTTGGACCTACTATTTGCAAATATCATCTCCCATCCAGATGGCCGCCTCTTTGTTTTGTTGTCAGTGTCTTTTGCTATGCAGAGCTTTTAGTTTGATATAGTCCCATTCATTTATTTTTTCCTTTCCTTTGCCGTTGGGATCAAGTTCATAAAATGTTCTCCGTGACCAAGGTCCAAGAGTTTGTAACCTATATTTTCTTCTATGTAATTTATTGATTTGGGTCTTATATTTAGGTCTTTAATCCATTTTGAATTATCTTTTGTACATGGGGACAAATTGTAATCCAGTTTCATTTGTTTGCATGTGACTTTCCAGTTTTCTCAGCATCATTACTGAAGAGACTATTTTTACTCCATTGTGTGTTTCTGACTCCTTTGTCAAAATGTATCTGTCCATATACATGTGGTTTCATACCTGGGGTCTCTATTCTGTTCCATTGATCTGTGTTTGTTTCTCTGCCAATACCATGCTGTTTTCATTATCGTAGCTCTGTGGTTTAATTTGAAATCCCGTAGAGTGATACCTCCAGCTTCATTCTTTTTTCTCAGGATTACTTTGGCATATGACCTAGCAGTCCCTCTCCCAAGTATATACCTGAAAAATAGAAATCATGTATTTGCAGAGATATATTAACCCCTAAGTTCATTGCAGCATTATTCATGGTGGCCAAAACATAGAAACAGCTGAAGTGTACTGATATATAGGACTGAATGAAGAAGATGTGGTACAAATACACAGTGGAATACTACTCAGCCATAAGAAAGTATGAAATAATGCCATTTGCTATAACATTGATGGACCTTGAGAACATTATGCTAAGTGAAATAAGTCAGACAGGAAAAGCTAAGAACCAAACTATTTCACTCATATGTAGGGTATAAAACTGAAACTCGTGAACACAAACTGCAGTGTGGTGGTTGCCAGAGGGTCGTGGGAAAAGGGAGAAGAGAGTCCTAATATATGGCGACAAGAGATTTGACTTTGGGTGGTGGGCACATGGTGCAATATACAGCTCTTGTAACATAAAAACCCAAACCTGAAACCTTTTTGATTATATTGACCAATGTCACCCAATAAATTTAATAAAAAAAATAAAATAAATAAATTTTACACTTTTAAAAAGTGCTTTAAATGAATTTGAGATAAGGGTCTCACAAATTTAATACTGAAACAAATTCAGACCTTTTCGGACCATAAGCATCATAGAAAAAGTTGAATTAAATGATACTTAAGATCACCTCCAACTTTGTGATTGTATGAATTTTTTGAAGAGGAAATTGCTTAACTACAATAAATAATATGTGATGTTTAGAAACTAATGCTAGTGGTGTTCATTAAGAAAATATTTTCAAACTTAACAAATAAGAAGATAGTTAATATCTACTCATTTGGATTTTACTTCACAAATACATGAATACTTGCTAAACTTATTTTAAGATAGCTGAAAAGTGTGTGATAATTTATTTACCCTTAATTAGATACACTCTATATATTTTGTTTATATAGAGATTTCAACTCTGTATCTCCAGAACTACTACCATTACACACATATACACACACAAACACACTCGCATAATATTGGAGAGATTTCAGTGGCTATAAAATTTCTTAATATCTTTTTTAGATAAAATTCACATATAATATATACCTATTAAAACTGTATAATTCAGTTTTTATTCATTATATTATTAATATTTTAATTACAAAATAATGTATAACAAAATTTGCCATTTTAAGTGTACAATTCAGTAGCATTAACTACCTTCACAATATTGTACTACCATCACCACTTCCTATTTCAAAAAATTTTCATCACCCCAATAGGAACTATGTAACAACTAAGCAATAATTGTCAATTCCACCCTGCCCCCAGTCCTCAGTAACCTCTAATCTACTTTCGATCTTTATGAATATATTTATATACTAGAGGCCCAATGCACATAATTCATGCAAGAGTATGCCTTTGCAGATGTGGCGGCTGCCTCGATCCCTCCCTCGCAGCTGAGTTGGCTGCAGCCCCAGCTTGGTCCGGAAGGACGTCTGGAAAGCATATTATGCTTTTATTATTATAGATTAGATAGTTCATATATGTGGATTCATAAACTAGTTGTCCTGTGTCTGGCCCACTTTGTTAGCATAATGTTTTCAAAGCTTATCTATGTGGTGGCTTGTATCAGAACTTCATTCCCTTTTACAGCTAAATAATATCCCTTTATATGTTTACTAGTGGCCCGGTGCACAAAAATTTGTACACTTGGGGGGGGGGGCATCTCTCAGCCCAGCTTGCACGCTCTCACAATCCGGGACCCCTTGGATAGGGTCCAGTCCCATTGCAGCATGGTTCTGGTTCCCCAGAGCCTGCGGGCGGGGGGAGGAACCAAGAGGCCAGTCCAATGGCAGCATGGCTCCATTCCCACAGCTCCCTCCTGCTGCTGTGCTGCAGGCGGCCAGGAGCCACAGCTCCCTCCCACCACCGTGCTGCAGGCGTTAGAGACCCAGGGCTGACTCCTGCCATGGATGGCCAGGACTCAGGGCTGACTCCCGCTGTGCCAGCCAGGACCCTAGCCTGGTGTTCGGTCGTCCGTCCAGATGTTTAGTTCATGACGGACCCTGGCTCTTTATATATTAGGATAGCACATATTTTTCCCATTCGTCTGATGTTGATATTGATGGATAATAACTTTCTGCTATTATTAGTAATGCTGCAATACACATTGATGTACAAGTATCTCTTTGAAACCCTGCTTTCACAACTTTTAGGTAGATACCAAGGACTATTATAGAGTTATATGGTAATTCTATGAATGGCTATTTTAGGGACTGCCAAATTGCATTTTTACTTGCTGCACAATTTTATATTCCTACTAGCAATATACAAGGGTTCCAATTTCTCCACATCCTCACCAACACTTGTTATTTTAAGTGGTAAAAAAATACCACAAGATAATATAAAATATATCAGATTAATAATTTCTAAACATACAATACAATATTGCTTACTATATGTGCATTGGTTTATTGCATACCTGGAAATTTTTAATCTCAATGACTGAAACTCTATATCCTTTAAAGAAAAATTCACCGTATGTTTCCTATGCCAGCCCCTAACAGCCACCATTCTACTTTCTGCTACTTTGAGTTTGAATAATTTACATATCTCATTTAATTGCAATCATGCTGTATTTGTTCTCCTGTAACTGACTTAACATAATGTCCTCAATGTTCATCCATGTTGTGTTGACCCTAGCATTGCATATCATAGGATTGCCTTCTTTTTTAACCCTAAATACATTCAGTTGAAAAACAGGAATGGATGTATCATGTATTTGTAAACATTTAAGTTGTTTCTAACTCTCGGCTATTGAGAATAAGGCTGCAATAAACATGGGAGTGCAAATATCTCTTTGAGACCTTGTGTTCAATTAGTTTGGATAAATACCCCAAAACACAAATGATTAATTATATGCAATCTCAATTTTGCGCTCTTTAAAGTAGATCCATACTGTTTCCATAAAAGTGACACCATTTATATTTTCACCATCAGTGCAGTGCACAAATATTCCAATTTTTCTACATCTGTTAATCCTATTGAAGATTCCTTATATACAATGAGGTTATTCTTGTTTCTTTCAAGATTCTCTAGGTCTTTGGCTTTAACACTTTGATTTCAATGTATCTTGGTATACATATATTTGGGTTTGTGTATTGTTACTCACCTTGCTTGTTGGATTTATAGTTTCATATTTCATAAAATCAGAAAATTTTTAGCCATGTTCTTCAAATATTCTTTCTGCATGCTTCTATTTTTTTCCCCTTCTGGTCTCTTTTTAACATGATGGTGTACCTACCAGAGGTTCTGTTTACTGCATTTTATTCATTTGCTGCATTTTACTTCATTCATTTTACTTAAGCTCTGTTAACATTTTTTTCATTCTTTATTCTTTCTGCTCCTCAAACTAAATAACTCCAATGATTCTGTCTTCAACTTCTCTATTTTTCTTCATTATGCTCAAATCTGCTGCTGAGTCCCTATATTGAATTTTTAATTTCACTTCTTCTACATTTAAGTTTTTGTATTGATTTCAGAGAGAGGAAGGGAGAGGGAGAGAGAAATGGAAACATCAATGATGAGAGAGAATCATCAATTGGCTGCCTCCTGCACACCACCGTGAATTGAACCATGACCTCCTCCTGGTTCATAGCTTTAAGCTCAACCACTGAACCACAGCAGCCGGGCCAGTTCTACTTTTCATCTCCAGAATTTCTATTTTATCCCTTTTTAAAAATTCCAACTCTGTATATTGATATTCTCATGTTATTTTACATCAATTTTAGTTTTTAGCTATGTTCTTTGTTAGGCCTCTGAGCAAATTTGAGTTGTTTTTTTAGTTCTTTCTACTAAGTCTGGTTTCTGAGCTTCCTCAGGGATGACATTTGTCAATTTATTTTGTTCCATTGAATGAGCCATAATTTCCTGTTCTTTTTATACTGTGTTATTTGTTTTGTTTGTCAAAAAACAGATGCTTGAATATTATAATATTCTAACTCTAGAAATCACATTCTTCTTCACCAGAGTTTGTTTTTGTTGCTCTTATTATTTCAGGCTACAGTATTTCATTTGTTCAGGTATTTTTCCAAACTCTTTTCAAAAACTGTATTCCTTGTCATGTGTGATGACTAAAGTCTCAATTCTTTTAGCTCACACTTAGTCAATGCTTTAACAGAATTATTCCTGAAAGCCAAGATATAAAAAAAGAAAAATATAAACAAACAAAATAGAAAAAATTGTAAAAGCACCTCTCCCAGTGTATGCTAATTAGCTCTTGCTAGGGGATTCTTTCCCAGTATTTTACGAAGTGATGGGATAAGCCTAAGTTGAAAGCTTAGGGTATATTCTGTTTCTTTTTGTTGTTGTTGTTGTTGCTGCTGTTCTTTTTTAGCATGCATGTTTACCTTGACATATATGTGGCTTTTAAAATTCTCCCATACACAAGTAGTTTTGATTTTCATAATTCCCCAAAGAAGCTCTCCCAGATTTTACTCTGAGCATTTTATATGTCTATTATATCTTTTCACCAGCTATATTTTGCCCCAGGCAGCTTCAGTTTGTGAGTTAACCTTGCAGCACTTTTTAGCAATGTCTCCCACTTTTCCAGCCTGTGTTCCAAATTAGGTGAAATTGGGATGAGTGCCTCACAACAGTACTACAAGAAGCCCCTGGACATATTAGAGTAGGCATGCATGATATTTTGAAAATGAGATCTTCTCTGCTCCCTCTGTAACCCAGGACAAGAGCCCATCATGGAACACAGGCTGGCATACTTTAAAACTTCTTCTGCTTTAAAACTACCAGCATACACAAGGGTGAGGGGTGCAAGGGCAAATGAAAATGCCACAAAACTTTTCTACCATTTTCAAATTGCCTTATAAAAAATTCAGTGTTTGCTTAGTAGCTATAAACCTTTGACTGTTTCCAGAGTACTGGCAATGTTGGTTCTGACAATTCCTGCTAGTTTTTTAATGTTTCTCTGTGGGAATGAGAGCTTGGGACTGCTTATTCTGCATTTTGCTGGTGTAATTTCTCTGTATGATTTTAATTTGAGCCTCCAGTATCCAAATTTAAATAAACAATATCAAACTAAGTACATATGCTTCTACCAGATGTCAAAAACTCAGAAATAACAAAATTAAAACCACCAAATCAATAAATATTGTTTAGTAAGAATTTATTGTGAATATAAAAGAAGTTTGTAGGGGGAGGGTGGATGGGAAGTGGTCAACCAATGAACTTATATGTACATGTGCATAATCAAAGGACACAGACAATAGGGTGGTGAAAGCCTGGAGTGGGGGTGCAGAGGTGGGATAACAGAGGTCAATGCGGGGGAAAAGGAGACATATGTAATACTTTCAACAATAAAAAATTTTAAAAAATAACAGCCCTAAGGAAAGAAAATAAAAGTTTGTAAACTGTGAGCTTTCAAAATCAAAGACTGATATGAAGCTCAGGGTCATGAAGTTACAGGATGAAAAATTGGAAGCTCTTAACCTTTGCATGATTGGTTATTAAAATGGAGGTTTCTGGATAGCAGGGGATTGATTAAAAGTGATTATCTCATACCATTTTTAGGAAGATTATAAGGTATTTTTATGATCTCAGAGGCACTTATAGGAAATAACCTAATTTAAATCTTACATATGTTCATGAAATAATATAGGTTTAATTTTGCTTGAGTGCCTTAAATTATTTTGTCTGCTCAAAGAATTCTTAAGTGTTGTCACCATTTTGTATTTAATTTTAACACAAACTAAAGAATAAGTAAATATTCTACTTCTGTTTGATGCATGTATGCATCAGTGTGTATATTTTTATTCTGCTTGTTATTTTATTAGTTTGTTTAAATTAGACATTTGAAAATGATAAATATTTTCCCTATTAATTATAATTTCTGATCATTTGGCTCATATTGAGTTTGGGAAATTTATAAATTATAAACAAATATTTCACTCAGCAGCACTTTTGAGAATGTAAGTGAGAATTAAAAATAAAACCATTTAAGTGCTTAGTATGTGGCAGACACTATCCAAGATGTTTCACAGATTTTATCTTCACAACAACTTTATAGAAATTTATAATCAAAGAAAATATGCAACTTACCCAAAGTTACACAGCTGGTAAATTGGAAAATTACACTTAAACTGGGTTTTCAAACTTTAATCCTAATTTTCATTCAACAATCCCACAGCTGACTTATTTTCTTAGCTGTTTTAAAATAGGATTAAATATGGCATTACAAAAACATGTAGAGGAATAAGAAGATCAGTTTAAGGAGAATCTAATCTTTTAAATGAAAATATATGCAGTGGCTCAAGAGAGAGATAGACAGAGAGAAGACAAGAGGCTTTTTTTTTTCAGTACCATCCATTGGCATTTATACAGATATTATTGACTATATCTTGTTAATCACATTTACTTTTTGATGCTTTTTTGTGGATATTTCTGTCAATATTTACAATGTGCCTCTTAGAAGAACAATAATAAAAAGAATGAGCCTAAGGATCCAGATTATATAGCTATGTAGTACAAATATATCCAATTTATCAATTGCAAACTCTTTAAACTGACAAACCACTATTATTTAACTGATTTTTCCAGCAACAAAATCATAGCAGTTTCTGACCTTACTACTGTAAAGCCATTTACTCATATTTTGTCAGAAAGGCTAGACATAAACGACAGAAAGGAAGAAAAATACACATGTGCATAGGGAAAGGATTGATATGATAATACCAAATAAGTAGTACTTGTGCCAATGTTCCTGCCATTTTTTGCCCCAGCAAACTTTGCTAATCAATAATGGCACTCCTCTGTGTTCAGGGTAGACCTCACCTCAGCATCCCCCTCAACATAGCTATGCAGACAGCCACTATTCATCAGTAAGAGTCAGCACATGAGTTCAAGCTTCTTGGCTCTCTCTGGTATAGGCTATCATTTGTAGTTCTGTAATAGCAATATTTATTGCTTAGTAGACCAACACATTTCAGTGTAAAATGTATTCTATTTTCACTTGTAATTTTTTCATAAAAATGGGAACTCTTCATACAGATGGAAGAAAAAGGAATAACATCATAAACTGATGAACAAAAATAGGTACAGAGACAAAGAAGCATCGAACAGGCTGTCAAACTACAGCGGGAAGACAGGGGAGGGTGCGGGGGGGGGGGGTAAGAGATCAACAGAAGGACTTGAATGCATGCATACAAGCATAACCAATGCACACAGACACTGCGGGGGAGGTAGGGGAGGCTGGGGGGAGGCCAATGGGGGGAAAAGGAGACATATGTACTACTATTTGTAAATCTTTAAACAGTAAAAAGAAAAGAAAAAAAGGAAAGAAAAGGAAAGAAACCAAAATGAAAAAAAAAATCTGTATTAAAATCTGTATTAAAAGTCGTTAAAAACTTTTGGTTCAAAGATATAGGCCATGAAGGTTTTTTTGGTTTTTTGTTTTTTCAAAATGTCTGGTAATTGTCTGCTGATAAGAGGTTAGGACCTATGCTTCTTATCTTTCCATTTAAATGTTTTATTCAGGATGTCATGCTAACTTCCTTTGCTCAGTGTCCAACAAGAAATTCCTTACCTGGTTGAAACTGAACCAATCTCTTAATTTTGCAAGTTTATAATTCAAAAAGTCACTATGATTTGGAATTTATATAGGTGTAAGATAAATTGAGTTATTGTTGGCCTTTAGAACAAGAACATACATATTTAGAAAGCTAGCATATCTATTTTTATGTCAAAGTTTTGTTTCAGATAGTAACTACTAAAGATCAATATATTTGACTCTAGTATTAGCATTAGATGAAATTTTTGGTCAGCAGAAAACAATCTGACTTCCCCCATTTTTCTCTGTTCCAACCCACCATGATGCTATCTAATACTAGATGTGTGGTATATTCTTTTGTATTGTGGCTAGGGGCTCAAGATATCATTCAGAAATAAAGAGCACACAATACTCCAGTGTGACCATCACCAAGTACTAAAATCTTGTCAAGGATACTTTGAAGCACAATGCAAAGTTATGTAATTCTGGGCCAATGAGCAAGAAACAAAAAGATCAGACAATACTAGAATATAAGTTTAGAGAGTAAAGACAATCCACATGTGGAAAATTCTGTGGTGGTAAATATCATATTTATTTTTAATAATGATATAAACCATGGATGTTTGTTCACTCTGGTTATATTTTCCCAAGTGTATGTACCCCTTCTCTGCTCAAGCTAGAATATTCAATTGTTCAATCATAATGCCAACATCAGTCAAATAGGCTGACTTTATATTCCTTTTAAATTTTGTGACAGTTTTGCAATAGAAGTTCACAGGGCTTGTAACCAACAGTCTGGCCAGGATTTGGCTTCTCAGGGGATCCTGGAAGTAACATGAAATAACATGCTAAGCTGTCTTCTCACAATTTGGCGCATTTCTGTCTGGCTGACAAGGCTGTTTGCATTGTATTCGGCCCTCATTCTCCAAAATGCTCTCCACTGGCCACACGTTGGCAGGGATTTGACAGCTATGGGCCAGAATGCACAGCTCCTGAATAACCTTTCACAGAAAACAGCTTCTAGGTCAGTGGTTTCCCTTCCATGCTGATGATTTTTTGCTTGAGTAGCTAAGAATCTGTTCAAAAGGTTAAGACTCAAGACTCAGCCAGGCTGCTATTGGGATTCTTTGTCCCTCCTCAGTCTTACTCCCTCGTGCTTTTCTATCACATTTTAGAGGAAGATATTGAGATTCAGCTCCAGTATCCAGCAATAGGAGAACTGTCTACAGCATCTAAGAGTGCCAGAAAGCTACTGTATGATCCACTGTATACCTTGGAGTAGTTTATGGCTCAAAGATAGGAAATGCTGAGGCTTTTGGACTACATATTGGCTTTCTGCTCCTTAAGCAAATATGGTTTGATTCCTGTTGCTTTTTTCTTCTTAATACGTATTTGTTTGTTTCTTTAGAGAAAAAATTTTTTTAATTTAATATACTATAATCTGACCCCCAAATAATCCTAGAGAATAAAAATAATAGTAATACATATTCTTATTTTAGAAAATTTAGATTCTAAGTATAATAGCACATAATGAAATATCAAAGGTTTGTTTCTGAAACCTCTTAATGGTAAATCTATATTTGTATATATCTTTATAGTATTTATACAAAAAGAATCACACTGATATTTCTGTTTTCATTGCTTTTATTAAATGTTAAATAGAATTTAAGGTGTAAGCAAAGTAATGAAAGGATTAAACTTCCATATTCCTACTATTTTATTTAAAGGTAATAACAAAAGCCTTAATCAATATTGATGTTTCCTATTGTGTCACTCAAGTAACCCAAGTTCCTTCTTGCCCACTCAGAGATACTCAGAATCTTGAACTTGTATTTACTATTCCCCTGCTTCTCTTTACAGATTCATCACATTTTCTTTAAAAAAAACTTTTTGTTTTTGAAACTTATATTAAGTAATTATTTTATATCAATTTTTTGTGACTTCTTAAACATTATTAGTTTTACTTAACATTATATTAATGAGATCATTCATAATGATGAATAGCTATAGTCTACTATATTAATACTAGAGGCCTGGTGCATGAAATTCGTGCATGGGGGGAGGGCGGGCCCTCAGCCCAGCCTGCACCCTCTCACAATCCGGGACCCCTTGGGGGATGTCCGACTGCCAGTTTAGTCCTGATGCTGCAGGGATCCCACGGGATCAGGCCTAAACTGGCAGTCGGACATCCCTCTTGCAATCTGGCATCACTGGCTCCTAACTGCTACATTTCCTGCTTGCCTGATCACCCCTAACCACTCTGCCTGCCTAATCATCCCTAACTGCTCTGCCTGCATGACTGCCTGATCACCCATAACTGCTCACCTGCCTGCCTGATTGCCCCTAACCACCTCTGCCTGCCTGCCTGCCTCATTGTTCCTAACTGCTTGCCTGCCTGCCTGATTGTCCCTAACCACTCTGCCTGCCTGTCTGATCACCCCTAACTGCTCGCCTGCCTACTTGGTCACCCCTAACCACCTCTGTCTCAGCCCTTGCAGCTTCATCCAGATGGACATCCAGAATGACGTCCAGAAGGTTGTTTGGCTGTCCAGTCTAATTAGCATATTATGCTTTTATTATTATAGATACCATAGTTTATTTAGCCCTTTTCTGTTTAGAGGCATTTGATCTATTTCCAGGTTATTTTTTGCCAACAGAAAAAATAGTCATATAAATATTCTTATACATATTTCTTGGTGGACAGGAGTAAGACTTTTTAAGGATGTATACCTAGAAGTAGAATTGCTGAATCCAATGTTGTATACATATTTAATACTAGAGGCCCAGTGCATTAAATTTGTGCACTTGGTGTTGGGGGGGAGGGGGGCGTCCCTTGGCCCGGCCTGTGCCCTCTCGTAGTCTGGAAGCCCTCAGGGGATGTCTGATTGATGGCTTAGTAGGCCTGCACCACATGGGCTGAAGTCATTAGTTGGACATCCTTAGAGCTACCACGGAGGTGAGAGAGGCTCCCACCACCACTCCTGCGCTCGTCAGCTTTGCACCCGGCTTCTGGCTGAGTGGCGCTCCCCGTATGGGAGTGCACTGACCACCGGGGGCAGTTCCTGCATTGAGTGTCTACCCCCTGGTGGTCAGTACACATCATAGTGACCAGTCGTTCTGCTGTTTGGTCGATTTGCATATTAGACTTTTATTATATAGGATTATATGTAATGCTAAATTGTTGATCTGTTACAACTTATGCCAGCAGTGTTTAAATCTACAGTTTTTCCCCATGACCTCACCAACCTTAGGTTTGACAGTTTAGCCACCTTGATGGGTATAAAATGACATCTCCTTTTAGTTTTAATTTGCATTTCCTACTAACTATTAGGATAAAACATCTTTTTAGACCAACATTTGCCATTCAATTTTCCTCTATGGTAAAGTGCCTGCTCAAAGTTCTTATCAATTTTTTCATAAGGTTGCTTGTCCTTTTCATATTGATTTATGAGTGATCTTAATATATACTGGCTACATGACCTTTTTAGTTATATCATTATAAACATCATCCTTTTCCCAGTTTTTAATTTGTCTTCATACTCCCTTATTGGTGCTATTTAATGAACATGCATTCTTAATTTTAAATTAGTTTGAGTCAAATATATTTTCCTTTAAGTTAGTATTCCTTATGTTGTTCTTAGAAATATATCTTCTTGACCAAGGTAGTAAAGATATTCTGTTCTATGTTCTAAAAGCCTTATTTTTTGTCTTTCACAATTTTATATGTACACTGCCTGGGACAGATTATTGCAAATGATATAGGTAGCCAATAACTGAAGTAATTTTTTTGTTTAATGTCAGATGTATTTATATGATATGAATACAACTTCTTGGCCAGTGAAATATCTTTTAAATATATTCTCTGGTTTAAGGCTTATCTTTTCTCTCTTTTTATGGTATCTTTTGAAGAATAGAAATTGTTAATTTTAGTATAATCAAATCATATTAAAACAATTTACATTTTTTATTTGTAAGGTTTACAAGTTTTGTATCTTCTATGGTTTCTCTTTCCTGAGTTTATAAATTTATTCTATGTTTTCCTAAAAGCTTAGCATTTTTCTTTTTAAAGTTAAATCTTTTATTTACCTATAATACATTTTTAAATGTATGGTGTGAAATACAGATTCAAGTTCATTTTAAAAAGCATACGGT
The DNA here is from genome assembly GCF_964212035.1 of Myotis nattereri. Classification (NCBI taxonomy): domain Eukaryota; kingdom Metazoa; phylum Chordata; class Mammalia; order Chiroptera; family Vespertilionidae; genus Myotis; species Myotis nattereri. The sequence continues at coordinate 117,109,343 of NC_138078.1, read as the reverse complement.
CAAGCAGTTGTTTTAACAGCATTATTGACAAGTGTATATATGTATGTATAATGTCAGCTCATTTTATATCAAATTTTCATTTATATCTGGTTCTGTTCCTGGTTTCCCTATTCTGTACAGTTTGTCAGCTTGTCTATCTCTTCTGATTGTATATAATGATTTTGGTATAGTTTTAAAATAATGTTTGGTCCCTAACTAAGCAAATCTTCCTACCATGGTTTTCTTCTTTATGCATTCTGGATATTTTTTGACATTTGCCCTTGAGTATAAAATTTAAATCATGTTGTTAAGTTGTAGGGAAAAAAACAAACTGGTGGTATTTTTATTGGAATTGCATGGAAGTTTTCAAAATCTAGATTCTATAACCTAAAATAATTTACTCTGCACTTTAAGAACTTGTATGTAAACCTCATCTGGGCAGTGATTTTTATGTGATCTTCACTACTTTTTCCCATGTGCCTAAAATACTCCCTACTGAATAGTAGACTCAATAAACATTGTTGAATATGGAAAGAAAGAATAAATCCATAGATCATTTTAAGGAGATTTGATATCTTTATGATTTTCAGTATCCTGATCCGTAAACATGTTATATCTCACCTGAATTTTTATTAGTCTGTTCAGGCTTCAATAACAAAATACCACAGACTGAATTGCTTAAATAAAGTAAATTTATGTTCTCACAGTTCTAAACTTTAGAAATCCAAGGCTAAGGTTCTAGTAGGTTGCTTTCTGTTGAGGCCTCTCAACCTGGTTTGTAGATAGCCACCTTCTTGCTGTGTTCTCACAGGACCTTGCCTCTGCATGGATGAATAAAGATAGAGAGGAAGAGAGACCTTTTGTCTCTTTCTTTTTCTTATAAAGACACCAGTTCTATGATATTAGGGTCCTACCCGTATGACCTTATTTAATCTTAATTATTTCCTTAAAGGCCCTAACTTCAAATATAGTTACATTGTTGTTTAGGGCTTCATCATAGAAATTTTGGGTGTTCACAATTCAGCCCATAACATCAGTACTTATTTAAATACTAGAGCAGTGATGGCGAACCTATGACATGCGTGTCAGAGGTGAAACGCAAACTCATTTTTTTGGCTGATTTTTCTTTGTTAAATGGCATTTAAATATATAAAATAAATATCAAAAATATAAATCTTTGTTTTACTATGGTTGCAAATATCAAAAAAATTCTATATGTGACACGGCACCAGAGTTAAGTTAGGGTTTTTCAAAATGCTGACACACCGAGCTCAAAAGGTTCGCCATCACTGTACTAGAGGCCCGGTGCACGAATTCCTGCACCAATGGGGTCCTTCTGCCTCGCCTGTGGGGTTGGGCCAAAACTGGCTCTCCAACATCCCCCAAGGGGTCCTGGATTGTGAGAGGGTGCAGGCCAGGCTGAGGGACCCCACCGATGCACCATCAGGGCCAGGGAGGGATGCAGGAGGTTGGCCACCTGGGGAGGGACTTTGGGAGAGCTCCAGGGCGTGTCTGGCCTGTCTCACTCATTCCCCATCGGCTGGACCCCAGCAGCAAGTTGACCTACTGATTGGAGTATCTGACCGCTGGTGGTCAGTGCATGTCACAGCAACTGGTCGACTGCTCAACTGTCTGCCCCCTGGTGGTCAGTGCACGTCATAGCGAGCAGTTAAGCAGCCTTGGCATATCATTAGCATATTAAGCTTTGATTGGTTGAATGGCTGACCCAACAACCGGACACAGTAGGCTTTTATTATACAGGATTATTTAATCTCTTTCAATAATGTTTTGTCATTTCTTCATAGTGGTAGATTTTCTAATAAGTATAATTTATATTTTGGTACAATTATAAATATATGTTTTATATTATATTTTCTTCCTGTTAGTTTTTAGCATATATAATTGGACTTTGATATTGTATAGAGTTTTATATCCAGTCACCTTGTTGAAGTTTTTACTTAATTCTATGGTTTAATCCACAGATTATTTTAAGTAGTTTTATCTACAGAATCACATCAGCCTTTCCAGTCCCTACAACTTTAACTTATTTTCTTGCCTTACAACTAACAGATCTTCAGTGAAATGGTGAAAAGAAATGGTGAAAACATGCACCCTTGCCTAGACCCTGAAGCCAGTAAACTATAGAATATATGTACTGTGCAATAACTATTAACATCAATCTAGACAGGTAAATAGTTTTTAATGTTTCAACCTTTTGGATTATGATGGCTTTTGACTTTTTAGGTATTTTCCTTATTAAAAATTTATTATTTAATTAGTTTCTTTGGTCATAAATGGATGTTGAATTTTAGCAAATGATTTTTGTCTACCTAGAGTAGTGGTTCTCAACCTTCTGGCCCTTTCAATGCAGTTCCTCATGTTGTGACCCAACCATAAAATTATTTTTGTTGCTACTTCATAACTGTAATGTTGCTACTGTTATGAATCATAATGTAAATATCTGATATGCAGGATGGTCTTTGGCAACCCTGTGAAAGGGTCGTTCGACCACCAAAGGGGTCGCTACCCACAGGTTGAGAACCACTGATCTAGAGAGTTTGTTGATTTTTCTTACAAATATGCTAATATAATGAACTATGTTAATTAATTTTCTGAAGGCATTACAACCTCTCTAAATTATCACTGGTCTAGTTTACCATTACAATGGTCTTATACAAGCATGGGCAAGAGTAGGTATACAGTTGTGAGTACAAAAAAACTGTATATATTTGTATTTTTTTAACTATATTTTTTGACTTCAGACTGGAAAGGAGAGGGAGAGAGAGATAGAAACATCAATGGTGCAAGAGAATCATCAATTGGCTGCCTCCTGCACACTCCACACTGAGGAAGGAGCCTGCAACCTGAGCATGTGCGATCTCCTGGTTCATAGGTCAATGCTCAACCACTGAGCCATGCTGGCTGGACTATTGTTTTCCATACCAACAACTGTAAACCTACTTTTGCCCACCCCTGTATTCATTTCCAACATCAGTATAGGCTTAACTAGTCTTCTTTAGTAGCTCATAATTTAAATGTCCCATTTTCTTTTTGACAATTAAACCATACCATGACCAGGTTATAGTATAATCAAGTTAAGTTTCCCTTCATTGCCTATACAGTTGGTTTCTGACCAACATCTTTCTAATTTTAGACTCATGAGAAAATATTGTTTTTAAGTCTCTCTCTATACACACATTTATTCAATATATAGGAACCTATATTTTCCCTCAGAGAAGAGAAAAATCTAGAGTTGGCCAACTCCTCACATTAAAAGTTTAGAGAAAACAGTTCTGTTTTCAAAATGACTTACAGGTCAAAAACCCCAATGGGAGGGAGTTTTGTTATGGGTACAAATACAGGTGACACAAATTAATTGGAATCAAGGAATATATTGAAGTAGCATTGTGGAGAATTCCCTTTCTTTTCTGTTGTTAGCTAAATGGATTAGAACAAAAAAATGATGACCTTCATAGATAAGGTTAAAATGAAGTAAAAATGCTTTCATTTCCTTTATCACCCTGATGGTTGATTTTTATCAGAGCACTTAAATGCATTTAGAAATTGTGTCTATGGACAAGAGTGAAATTTAATTCACTTTTTTTCATTTCTCATTTTTGCTGGTCAATTATATATACTTAGCATTATCACCTAGTACCTGTTTATTAGTTTTAATATTAAATAATTTTATTTAAATAGAAAACTAAGATTTTATTTTTACATGTTACATAGATGTGTTAGTGTTTGTGCAGTCTATACAACTATAAAAGTGTGAGCCATCTAATGGAGAGTGTTAATATAGTCTCCTTACATATTATCCTCTCAATTCAATTAATTTTAGGGATGCAGAGATCTTTTTATTTTAAATATAGATTTTATGGATGCCTAATCCAACACCATTTAGTTTTATTTAACTACAGTATAATTTAGCTCTCTTAGTCTGGGACCAGTGGTAATAGTAACTGATTACTTGTGTGTTTGCTATGACCAGACACTGTACTAGATACTTTTCATTATGGCATTTAATCTACACAGAAATTTTATAAGGTACATGATATTTAATATTCTCATTTTTTATATGAGTAAGACTGAATCTCAGAGAAGTCAGGTACCTTGTCCAAGGTCATATAGCCAGCTAGTAAAAGGCAGAGTGAGATTAAAACCCAGGTCAATCTGTTGTAAAAAAAAAAAAATCTAGCCAGAAATAGTTGAAGGGTATCTCTGTATGGTATGTTAAAAACTTCAAAAAGTTTAAAGAAAATATAGTAAATATCAAATCTAATTATGAATAGGCTAAACAAGAGACATTTCTTTGTTTTAGACTGAGATTTTATCAACGCAGTGGTAAAAATCTTGTGTATAAAACTACACATGCAACATACAAATTCTAAAATCTTCATGTGGTTATTAATTAGGTGGCTATGAAGCCTGCAATTTCAAATTGAAACAACGATCCCAGAGACATGTTTGACAGATACAGCAGTGTAACTGCAAAATGATCTAAGTGATGCAATTTCTTATTTGGTAGCGTATAAAGGTTTGGTTTTCCAGAATTTTCCTAAATTTCAGTTTCCTATGGGTATTTTACTAGGTTGCTATGCCCTTTGAAGGTTAGAAATATATTTGAGAAATGTATTTGCTGTAGTGAACAGCAAATTGTAGTTTTATTAGGCTTGGTTCTAGGGAGCTTGCACTTAATGAAATATTTACAGTTTGTCACCCTATTTTTTCACATAGTGTTTGTTATATCACCACTCAATAGACTAAGGATGAGACTAAGCTGGAAATACCTCTCTATAAAATAGATATAAACTTGGTCATTAGGCCAAGCAGCACAGAGTGACAGAATCTTTGAACAAACTCTGATTGGACCAAATGCTTATTTCTACACATTTCTGATGGCCGGAGCAACTCTATTTGGAAACACCTGGCTCTCCCTTGTTACAAACACATACTAGTATGTAGGAACCCATACTTCTAAAATTAGCCATTGCACTTTAACTTATTACCTCTTTCTTCTTTTCCACTTCAGGAACCTTCAGGATTTCACAGAACAGCAAGCCAGGTGCTGTGATGTAGCATGTCCAGTGACTTCAATCATATTTTGTTCATTATGCACACAGTTTATTTCACTATAATGTGACTGGTTTAATCAAATATGATGTATCACACAAAGAGTATCACCCTGAGATATCTAAAAAAGCACATTTAAAAGTTGAGAGACAAGTAAATGAAAGACTCAGTTTGGAAATTTTTGGAAATTGTTATAGAAAAAAGCAAAAAGTAAAAATATGTTTCTTTTTCCAGTTCAGATAAACATTGTAAGGTGAATGTGATATATGTGTAAAAGAAAGAAAATTAAAAATAATTTAAACAATAATAAAAGTGGTAACATTATAAAAATATCTTTGCATAGTATGTAATACAATCCATATAAATTTGTTTTTTAACACAATGTTTTATGTGGGCAGAAATGAAATATAATTATATAGAGTATTTGCTGCTATTATTTCCAATATTACTATTATATCCTGTGATTATACCAAGCCATATATAACCAATTAAGAAAGACTTAGGACTAATCCCTGGAAATAGGGAGCAGTTATTAGTTCATTCATGAATTAGGGCTTCCTTTGCTTTTCTATTATGAACTAATAATCATTAGTTAGCTTAATAATTCTGAACCTAGTTGAAACCTGTCACTCTGGGAATATATTGAATAAAGTTGATCTATGTTCATAAAATCTCAACAAAACACTGTCACCTGAAAAACTACTATTTTAATGTGTCTGCTTTCAAAAAGAAGACAAAAACTTGCAAAATATAAAAGCAAGAAGTCCATTCAGTGGCTTATTGTGATTATGTTAGCAAAACTGATGAAAGCCTGAAATAAGACCATGACGATGAAGTAGTGGACCTCAGAGAGGTTTATAATTAATTATATAATTATAAACTTTATTCTTATTAATTAATTGGACAATAAACACTATATTTTTATGAACCAAGTTCACTGTGGGAAACATATCTATAAATTAATTTTGTTAATGGAGTGCCTACTGCTTTAAAACAAACAAAGCAATAACAAAAGTGATAGCCACACAGAGAATAAAAACAGTAAAATGAGTTACCTACAGCCACTCAGAAAATAAGCAGTATTGCCGTTAGAAAAATTGTGCAATCTCCAGTTTTGTTTTAAACAAAATTTAATTTTTAATCGAAATTATATATTCACAGAGTTTTAAAAGTCCAATTATTCTACATGGTTATAATGGAAAGAAATTGACTACTGCACTTCCCTGTCCCTCCTAATAACTGATCCCTTTACACTAGGTTTTAAACTTTAGCTAATATTTCTATAGTCCTAAATAAAATGCTTATACTAGTAGTATTCATTTTTTCTCTTTTTATATTACTTGTTGACTTCCTACTATGGAAGATGAACCAAAGGCCAGTGAGATGCAATAATTTTAGCAAGTCACACCCAGATCATCTGTCTCCTAATTCAGTGTTTACTCATATATAGTTAATTAATTGATTAATTAAATGCCCATATAATACCACTTTACAAAGTAAATTACAAGATGTAAAATATAAATAAGGCTGTTTCACATTATGTAGTCACAAACTCAAACTAAAATTTTACCTTCCAGATTAATATACCTATTCAGAAGCATTTGATTAGTAACAAACAAGCATACTCATTTGAAAAGAAAGAAGTAGAAGTGAGAATTTTTTTGAACCCTGAGAGGTTTCTTTTAGACCAATTAATGTTAGCTTAGGACATAGAGGAATGGGACTGGGACCATGATGAAAATAACAAAGCTTATTATTTACACATTAGTAACATTAATTATCTTATTTGGAATGTATAAGGATTCACCAAAGTTTTTGTATTTTATTTTTGTTTGTTTTCTTTTTACAACCACCATGCCCCCTGTTAACTATTGGTCTGAGTTTTTTCTTTTTATTGAATTTATTGGGATGACACTGGTTAACAAAATTATGTAGGTTTCAGGAGCATAATTCCATAACACATCATTTGTACACTGTATTGTGTGTTCACCACCCCAAGTCCAGTCTCCTTCCATCACCATTTAACCTTCCCTTACTCTCCCTTTTAAACAAATACTGATCTTGTAAGTTGGAGAAAATCCAGAAGTGTTATAGCTATTGGACTGTATATCATATAGCTCTTGTATCCAAATGGTAGGATCTTAAAATATTATTTATAGCTGCCAAGACATTGAAACAACCAAAATATCCTTTGATAGATGACTGGATAAAGACGATGTGGTACATATACAATGGAATACTCAGTCATAAGATGAAACACTGCCGTTTGCAACAACATTGATAGATCTTGAGAATATCATGCTAAGCAAAATAAGACAGAAAAAGTCAAGAACCATATAATTTCACTTATTTAAGGGACAGAAACTAAAATAAACAAATGAACAAACAAGACACACAATCAAAAACTCAGACAACATTTTGGTGGTTGGTTACCAGAGGGAAGGAGGGTGGGGACTGGTAAAGAGTAAAGGGGGTCGAATTTATGGTGATGGAAGGAGATTGAATTTTGGGAGAATACACAAGGTGATACACAGATAATGTATTATAGAATTGTACACCTGAAATCTATATCATTTTATTATCCAATGTCACCTCAATAAATTTAATAGAAAGTTATTAAAATAAAATTATTTAAGGATTTTCCACACTAATGTCTATTTACATTTTTTTTCCTCTGTATATCTACACTACTAGATTAGCCTGTCTTTAAAACATAGAGATTTTGTTTCTTCTTTTACTAAATGCAAAGCTTAACTTAATCAGGGTAGTGATCAGGGTAGTGATCCTGATTCTGTAAATCTTGGACAGGTTTGTGGCCTGTATTACAACATATCATGTTTTAGTTACAGATTTCATAGGTAAAATGTTTAGCACACTATCTAGAGTATAATAGATTTTTTTAAATGCTGGTTTTCCCTATTTTTTTCTGTATATTCATCAGGTTTCTTCCACCAGACTTTTACTTCCTCAACAGTGGGTTCCCTGGGGTGCAGATAATATGTGGTTTAGAATCTGACACATTTCAGGCACAGTACTTAAAAAGAGCTTGTGATATTACTAAACTATTCTATATTAAGACCTTGTTGTGTGAACTTATATTCTGGGATGGAGCTGAATTTGTGGCCTATATGAAAGCATAGAATGATAAATGAACCTATATGGGAATTCTCACACTTGTTACTTACATGACAGAAAACGCATATAAAATAATATTTATATGAATGCACAATAGCGTTAAAAGATTGGGTCTATTAATAGGTTTATTAATTGTTATGGGTTAGATACCATGTCTTCCACTTTTTGCAGAACTCCCTAGTATCTAAAACAGTATCATGTTCCTAAAGGCAGCTTAAAAAATGTTCAATTGATTGATTGTAATTATATCTGCCTTTCAAAAACTGCTAAAATCTCCACCTCTCAAGTTAGTTTTCTTCCACCTCACTCATATTAATATGCACCCACTAGAAACCTGAGGTTTAATGCACTATGTTATTTGGATTTTAAAAAAAAGGAAATATCATGAACACAGTGAACAAAAGTTGGAATGTTGAACTTTGTCAATCTAGTTAACAAATGCTTTTAGGTAGCGAAAAGCCAAGACAGTTATTTCTACACTATTCAATCCCTGCTTCTCCTATTCTTCCCTTAACAATCTGTATCTTGTCAGGTTCACTTATGAGAAAAAAACCCAGACACAGACAATAGTATGTGATTACAGGAAGGAAAGGAGGTGGATGAGGTGGATATAGAAGAGAGTAAAGGGGGGATAAATGATGATGGAAGGAGACTTGACTTGGGGTGGTGAACCCACAATATAATACACAGATGATATATTATAGAATTGTACACCTGAAACCTATTATAATTTTATTAACCAATGTCACCTTAGTAAAGTCAATAAAAAAAGAAAGAAAAAATTATCAATTACTATTGATTTTAGACATGTTTGCTTGTCTGATTTTACTTACTTTTTAGTTATAAATAATGTGTTTACAAGAGATAATAACAAAAAATAGCTACATTTCTCTTGATCGTATGTTAGAATTGTTGCACACAACAGTGAGTAATTTTCCACCCTGGCCCTTAACAACGAGAAAGCTCAGCAAAAGACTTGTTGTGCTTGTTGATTATGCACTCCAGTAAACAAGTAGATCTGTGCTCAGTTATGAGGAAAATCGGGTGAAGGACTGCGTATAACTGTTGTGTTTCATGTAGACCTTATAGCAGTTTAGACTTGAGGTTTCATAGAAAAACAAAGTTTTGAAGGTCATTGGACAAATTCAATTAAATATGTGTACATAGAATATCTGATATTTTAAGATATATTGACAATAATATAGAATGGTTATTTCACTCAAGTGTTTCAAAGTCTAGAAGAGAAGACAGAGATATAAGCAAGTAATTACTAGAAAGGAGAATCTGAACAGTAACATAATAGAAATCCAGACAAAGTGCAGTGTGAGACAAGAGAATAAAGCAATTAACTCCAAGGTGAAAAGCTTAAAGGAGGATATATGTTTGGAACTGGTCTTTGAAAGATGGGTATGATGACCTTGGCAGTCAGAGATTGGGCACAGAAGGACATTCAGGGAGAGAGAACAGCATGAGCAGAAGCAAAGAGCCAAACAAGTACTGTCTAAAGTGCCTAAAGCAGAGGAAAAGATGATCAGAACACAGGCTGAGGAGGTAGGTGGAAACAGATGATGGGGATATGAGTACCATTAGGAGGAATTTAGATATTACTCAAAAGGCATTTAGTGGCTTTAGAGAGAATGAATGACATGCTCAATTTTGAAATTTAGGAAGCTTACTGTGACAGGGGTATAATCATTCAGAACAGATAATAACTTGAGGCAATGGGGGATATTATACCATAAACCCCAAGCATGAAAGAAGGATGTGAATTAGGGAAAAGGGGATGAATAGAAAAAAGAGATGTGAAAATACTGTGAAGTGGAAATCAGTAGAGATAAGATTTAGTCAGAGATCAAACACCAACACATGTAGCATAGATAATGTAGACACAGAGAATACAGGGAGAAGGAACCAGACCAGATGCCAAACCATTGCAGATTAACTGAAAGTGATGGAATTGAATGGATTAGGAGAAGGCTCAGATGGGAGCAACTGATCATTAAATATCATGATTCCAAGATGAACTTCAAATCAAGGACTGGTAAATTAGCCGTATGCCCCACATAGACTTAAGAGATGAATAATGACCTATAACATTACTTGGACCCATATCTTTACATTTTGGGGACATTTTATTTGAAAAACATCTTTTAGAAGATCAGCGAATTATTGAGAAAGTACATGAGAAATATTTATTTATAAACTTAAACATTTACAGCTTCTTAAATAACTGAATCATCTTAGGCTCTGTATGTGCAAAACTTCAGTAGTGTGCATGGCTGGCAAATTTTGCCAGGGAGTTCTCCATATTCAAGTATGCTTTTTTTCTTCTTCTTTTTTTTTTCTTTTCAGTGTGAGCCATCTCATCAGAAAAAGAATGTTTTCAGAAGCCAACAGTTACATTTTTTGATACATACCAAGAAATAGGGAACTTTTAGTGATAAAGTACATATTTCCAGGTATAGTTATAATTTTAGCAAAATGCTGAGGGATGGGGGTGGTGGGTTGCCACGAAAAATTAAGGATTGGGGCCCTTTGGGTAAAGGGTAAAGCATGTGCAAATGCAGTAGGTGTTTATAATGACATTGCAATTACACTATTAACTGCTGAGGTACTTCTGTGGCCTATTCCCCAGTTATTAAAATTCTGCAGTTAGAATCCACTCTTGCAGACTATGGTGCCCAGGCAAGAGTAAATGAAACAATGGCACCCACAGCTGCAAGGAATTATAGTTCTAAATGGAGTGAAAACAGCTTTCTTGTAAAACCACTGTAAGTATAATTTAAAGGCATAAATAAAAAGGCAATGTGCATAATTCAAAATTTGCCCTGCCGGATGACAATTTGCAGTGGAAAAGGGTAACATTTCTCTTGTAGATAGAAGTGCTTTCCAGAAAGCAATAACCATTGAATTTTATGTTTCTCATGCATACTCCTCAGTCATAGGGACTGAGAGGAAAAACCTGCATTATTAGGTTATCAGTGCTCATTGGTGTGTTTTATGTTGTTGTTTCTTTTTTTTTTAACTATACCAAAATGTCATTGGCTCATACAAAAGCAGATGTTTCTGAATAAATACCTCTCTTGCACAGCTCTACCCCAAACAGTGACTTGGATATCCAAGCTCCTTCGATTTAGTGGTTCTGCTATCCCAGAGGGCCTCTCCAGAATATTGCATACTAGATAATGCACATTTAGGCAGCAGATGAAAAGAGAAAGTGAAGTATCATGAAAGAGCATGTGGGTTTTTAGCAGTCCAGTGTGCACATGGTGACATCATCACTGCCCACATTTCATTGGCCAGAACCACACACTACTACATAAATGAGGCATGCGACCCGCCGGCCTTGAGTTTGACATTCTTGAAAGACAATTGGGAAATGTAGTTTTTTTTTGTATATATGGGAGAACAAGGAAATGGTATAAACACTGGATTCCCAGCACATCGCAACAGGATGTGGTTTATATGAAATTTAATTATGTTCACGGGGAAAAGCACAAAGTATTCTGGATTCAAAAGGAAGATTCCAATATAACAACTACATGGGTGGTATTGAAGATTTAAGAATGAAGTACCTTATATAATAAAAGCCTAATATGCTAAGTGTCTGGTCATCTGGTCATCTGTTCAACCAATCAAAGCATAATATGCTAATGATATGCTAAGGCCACTCAACCGCTCACTATGACGTGCACTGACCACCAGGGGGCAGACAGTCAACTGATAGGTTAGCTTACTGCTGGGGTCTGGCCAATTGGGACTTAGTGAGAAAGGCTGCACACGCCATTGAGCCCTCCCATAGTCCCTCCCTGGCTAGCCAACCTCCTGCGTCCCTTCTGGTGTGGGGTCCCTCAGCCTAGCCTGCAGGATTGGGCCAAAACAGGCTTTCTGACATCCCCTGAGGGGCTGCACCCTCTCGCAATCTGGGATCCCTCAGGGGATGTTGGACAGCAGGTTTCAGCCCAATTTTGCAGGCCAGGCCGAGGGACCCCACTGGTGCACGAATTTGTGCAACAGGCCTCTAGTTTTTACATAAAAAGAGATACTTTTTAGTTATAAATAATGTAACTATTATTTATAGTTACATTCCTGAATTTCTTTGTCAGACACTGGGCTACGGTTTTAAGTACTTATTATTGTCTTAATTTAATCACTAGTTATGTGACCTTTAGCATAGTCCATAACTATTTCAGTCTCTTCCATCTGTAAATTAAAACTAATTCTAGCCTTCATATCTCCCAATTTATACAAGATCCCAAGTAAATTAGCACAATGCACAGGATATGTTAACCTCACCTGCCAAGTGAGGATAGCTCCTATGCCTTCCTTATTTTCCATCAATGCTGATTTCTCTCTGGTTTCCCTCTTATCACACAAGGGTAGTTGTTGAATAGAATACGATTGGCTGACAGAAAGGCTTTATGGTAATTTCCATCTGTGTCCCCAGGGTAGACAAATGAATACTTAACAGAAGAAGAATACATATTTCACAGGTTGAGTATACTAAGAGATGCTGAAGATAATAAAAAAGAGGCAAAAATAAATTTTGTTTTAACAATCCTTAGCTGAATTTTTAGCTCTTTTAAGATAAAAATAAACATTTAATACTGAAGAAAGACAATTGTATCTAAAATTAGAATAAAAATGGAGTGTTTCCCCTCAACCTCCTTTCCAGCTTATTTTTAGTACCACTTTATGCAAATATCTTCATGAAGCAGGGAGCAGAGTTTCATATTAGCTTATTCCTAATACAAAAGAGGTAGAGAGTCATTAAATAAGATAAATTAAAGTAGTTTCTGAATAGGTATTGATGACAGAAGTAAAATTAATAATTGGTCTTTTGCAATGGGCCCTTGTTTATTTTTTCCAAATAATTAAAATTCATTTTGTACTATGAGGTTTTCATTACATTCTAAGAGTTTTAAGTAGAACTTTGTATGAGGTAAACATAAATTAAAAATCACTAAATAATAATGGTCTTCTTAAGAATGTTAATGCAATATAAACATGAGAAACTTAAAATTGCCCACATTTCAATCAATGTAATTAACTTTGAAAATGCAATTAGTAAGCATCAATTTTCAGTTAACAATAATATTAACATTATTACCATTATTAGCAACAATATTAATTCTGCCAACTATTGCTACTTCATTGGTTTGAGTAGGTGGCATATTTTTTCTGAGGATGAAAATAGAGCCCTAAATATAACCTGGTAATTCACTCTAATTCAATATTCATTGAACATTTACTGAGTGTGTAGCATTACACAAAGATGCTAGAGAAATACACAATAATTATATCCTATCTAATAATAGATAAACATGGTGATTAACCGTACCTCCGACACGTTTCCCATTGGCTAATCAGGGCGATATGCAAATTAACTGCCAACCAAGATGGCAGCTGGCAGCCAGGCAGCTGAAGCGAACAGGAGGCTTGCTTGCTCCAGTGATGGAGAAAACCAAGGTTCCCTGCCTGCCGCGGCCGGCCTCTGAGCTGCAGTCTAAGAAACAATGTTGCAATTATACAAGCTAAACAAACCCCAGAAACCTGCTTTCAGCCAGCTGGGACTCAGAGCTAGAGCTGCAACAGTGTTTCAATTATAGAAGCCAAACAAACCCAGATACCTGCTTTCAGCAGCCGAGGTCTCAGAGCTGGAGCTGGGCCTCAGAGCTGGACCTGGCTCTCAGCTCCAGTGACAGCTATAGAAGGTAAATAAATCCCAGAATAAAAGAAAAAAAGAAGAGGTTGGGAGCTTCAGTCGCCTGCCAACCTGAAAACGGCCCTCAGCCCCTCACCCAGACTGGCCAGGCACCTCAGTTGGGGTCCCCCACTCTGAAGGGGGTGTGACCAGCTGCAAACAGCCATCATCCCCTCATCCAGGCTGGCCAGGCACCCATGTGGGACCCCCACCCTGCTCCGGGACACCCTTCAGGGCAAACCAGCCAGCCCCCACCAGTGCACCAGGCCTCTATCCTATACAGTAAAAGGGTAATATGCAAACTGACCCTAACAGCAGAAGGACTGGGAATGACTGGTCACTATGACACACACTGACCACCAGGGGACAGACGCTCAATGAAGGAGCTGCCCTCTGGTGGTCAGGGTGCTCTCACACAGGGAGCTCTGCTCAGCCACAAGCCAGGCTGATGGCTACCAGTACAGCAGTGGTGGTGGGACCCTCTCCTGCCCCCTCAGCAGTGCTAAGGATGTCCGACTGCAGTTTAGGCCTGCTCCCCGCTGGCCAGTAGACATCCCCCGAGGGCTGCCAGGGCTGCCGGAGGGATGTCTGATTGCCATCTTAGGCCCAATCCCCTGGGAAGCAGGCCTAAGCCAGCAGGTGGTCATCCCCTGAGGGGTCCCAGACTGCGAGAGGGCACAGGCCGGGCTGAGGGATCCCCTCCTCCCCCCCAAGTGCACAAATTTTTGTGCACCAGGCCTCTAGTAAGTATATAAAAATATATAAGAAGCAAAGCCTTGTCCCTATCTCTAAGTTAACAGGATTAAGAAGATAAAACATGCCTTTAGAGTAAAATGTTTAAATAAAACTATAAAACAATAGATAAATACATTCTTCCAAAAGAAATAGTTGATTATTCAAAGGAGTGAAATCACTGTACCTTAAAGAGATGGTGAAGCTTCAGGAGTGTTGATAGAATGTAGAAATTATCCTAGGGGACAACAGTACAGGCAGGGAGAAAGTGGCATTAGAAAATGTATAGGAGTTATAATGTGTGGGATAAAATGAGGATGTTTACTAGACCATAAATTATTACGTGTTAGATAGACCAGCAGGTAGACAGAGCAAGAGAGCTAGAATATAGTTATTATGGTCAGAATATTTGTGTTCCCCCCAAAATACATGTTGAACTCCTAATGCCCAATGTGATGGTATTATTAGATTGGACCTTTGTGGGGGTATTTAAGACCTAAGGATACAAATTGAACGCTCTATGAATGGGATCAGCACCTTATGAAAGAGGTTCCTAGAGCTCCCTCACCTCTTCCACCTTGTGAGATACAGAGAGAAGACACTATGAACCAGGAAGGGGACCCTCACCAGAGAATGAGACCATAATAGCACCTTGATCTTGGACTTCTAAACTCTGATAAATAAATTTATGTTGTTTATAAGCTATCCAGTCTGTAATAGTCTGTTAAAGAAGACCCAAAAGACTAATAAAACAGTGTAGTTTGAATGGGAGGCTGAGGTTTGGGACTTAATTTTATAAGAGACTATAAGGATTTTGCAAAGGGAAATTCCATCACGAAAATGTTTCATGAAGCCATATACGATCAAATCCTGCTACATGTATAAAACTTTTGACTAATTAAACAGGCTGAAACCCCACTCCCTCCATTATTTTATTCTGTTTTCTACTTTATAATTTTTGGATATGTTGATTGGAACAACCTAAGTTAAAGTAGTAAAGTGGTGGTTAAGAGCTTTCCTCTTAGATGGAAATGATTGGCATTTCATCCTGGTTCTACCACTTACTAACTGAGTGATTTTTGCCAAATTATTTAATCTTACTCTTTCTCAGTTTCCTTGTTTGCATAGTACAGATATTCATATTTTAGGGTTGTTATGTAGATTGTTATTCTCAACTATTGAGGAAGTTCTTAGGATTTTACAATGCTTGTCACAGAGCAAGCACTTCACACAAAGGTTAGCTATTTACATATATGATTGTAGTCCCTTCTGCCAAGAGCACATGTGGCTATTTGTGTGTACAAAGTGGTTTGAGCCATGTGGTTAAAAATTCACTTTTTCAGATGAAAATCAATAAATTTAGAGAAGAGACCTTATTTATGTGTCATAAATAAGTCAACCTGAAAATATACAGCCGACATTTCACCAGACTAAGTTTAAACTCAGAGAATAGTCAATTCCCATTTTAACTCAGCTGGTTTTTATACATTTGGGTGAATTCTGTTGAATTCAACAATCTTTTTTTAAAGAATTTCTGCCAAGTTCCAGAAGTATTTATTGTATTTATGGAGCACTGAGATAGTCAAAATAAATACAAAGTGTGGGCCCTGTTTTCAAGGAGTCACTTCCATTGTAAGCACATATAAATAATGCCACAGGTCAAAATCCATTTTCTCCCATGAAAACTCATATAACATTTACAGAAATACATTGATCTTATAATACATGTTATTATTTCCCCCAAATCAGTGATATAAAAAGGATCAACTGTTTTTTGTTTTTTGTTTTCTTACATGTGAGGATATGTAAATTCAGCAGAATAATTATATTGCTTCCTTTGTTTAGAATCAGTCTTGGGATATATAGGGCCTAAAAATTTCTAATGTTGACACTATTGTAGATATCTCCCGTATCCCTCCTCCTTTGCCTACCTCCAGCCCTTTACCACTCTCTCCCTTGGCCTTCATGGGTGTGCATATATGTTCTTTAGCTAATCCCTTCACCTTCTTTATCCAGTCACCCCTATCCATTTCCCCTCTAGCACCTGACCATCTGTTCCACATTAGACTAAAATTTTCTTAAAGTAAACTTATTGCATTGATTTTGAACATAGTATCAAAGGACATTTCCTCTTATGAGAAAATATTAGTGCAACAAATTCCTGCTTATTTGTTATGAAATACAACTGACTCCTGAACAACATGATTTTTAAGAGCATGGATTCACTTATACCTGGTATGCAGATTTTTTATGCTGAGCGAAATGTCTGTAAAAAGCTAAGATTTCACTCACATGTGGGATATAAAACCAAAGCTCATAGGCACAGACAATAGTATGGTGGTTACCAAAGGGAAGGCAGGTGGAAGGGCAGTAAAGGATAAATGGGGCCAAATATTTGGTGACAGAAGTTGACATGACTTTGGGTGGTGGGCACACAATGCAATGTACAGACCATGTATCATAGAAATTTACACTTGAAACCTATATGATCCTGGTAACCAATGTCACACCAATAAATTGCATAAATAAATAAATAAATAAATATGAAAATTTCTTGGAGATTTACAACTGCTTGAATAAAACCTTGAAGACAAACTGCATAGCCTAGAAATATAAAAAAATTAATAAAAAGTTAGATATATTATGAATGCATCACATATATGTAGATACCAGTGTATTTTATCATTCACTACCACAAAATATACACAAATCCTACATAATAAAAGGCTAATATGCAAATCAAATTGTCCCCTTGACTGGGAGTTCACTGAGAGTTCAACCAGGGGGTAGAGCTGGCCCACCAACTGCCTGCCCGTGGCCCCTCCCCCCAGATGGCTCCACCCCCACTTGTCCCCCTCACCCTGATCAGGGGTGGGGCCAGCCGGCTGGCTGGACCCTACCCATGCACGAATTCATGCAACGGGCCTCTAGTCTATTAGAAAAAGTTAAAAGTAATCAAAAGTTATGCATACAAACACTTACTGACAATAACTGGTGCCATTTCCAATTAAGAAAAATGTAAATAGCCCTGACTGGTTTGGCTCAGTGGATAGAGCATTGGCCTGCGGACTCCAGGGTCCCAGGTTCGATTCTGGTCAAGAGCATGTACCTTGGTTGTGGGCACATACCCAGTAGGGAGTGTACAGGAGGCAGCTGAACCATGTTTCTCTTTCATTGATGTTTCTAACTCTCTATCCTTCTCCCTTCCTCTCTGTAAAAAATCAATAAAATATATTTTAAAAAGAAAAGAAAAATGTAAACAAATATAAAGATGCAGTATTAAATCATAAGTGCATAAATTAACTCTGGTACATACTATATTATGGTAATAATTTTGTAACCAACTCCTGTTGCTGTTGCACTGAGCTCAAGCTTTGGGAGTATTTGTTTAAAACACCATGTGACGCTAATCATTTCCATGTGAGCAGTTGAGTCTTTCCAGGAAAATGCGTATTGCAGTAAAAGTGATTTCTTAAGTTTCTCACATATTTTTCATCATGTTTAGTGCAATGCCATAACCTTAAATAATACTGTGGGACCCATATGAAGTGTCAGTAATGATGCTGGAAGCGCTCCCAATAAGCAGAGAAAAATCATGACATTACAACAAAAAGTTGAATTGCTTGATATGTACCATAGCTACGGTTACCCTCCACTTCAAGATATACGAATCCAGCTTAGAGACCATTATAAAAATAGTAAAGAAAAATTCTTGAAGCTATCAATGCAGCTACATGAGCAGGTGCAAAAATGTTGCACATCTGCGAAATACTTTTAATCTCATATTGAAAATTCAGCTTTCATACGAGTGCAGGATTTCTATAAGAACTGTATACCTACAGACTCTAATATGCTTTGAGAAAAAGCAAGTCATTATATGACAACCTAAAACGAAAGAAAGGTAAGGGATCTAAAGCCAAGTAATTTAATGCTAGCAAAGGACGGTTTAATAATTTTAGAAAAAAAGTTTGGCTTTAATAAGTCAACATGCTCTGGCCAATGTGGCTCAGCTGGTTGTGGGTTTGGGTTGTGGGTTTGATCCCCAGTCTAGGCGCGTACACATCGATGTTTCTCACATCCATCTCTCTCTCTTTCTCTCTCTCTCTCTCTCTCTCTCTCTCTCTCTCTCTCTCTCTCTCTCAGTAAACTTATCCTCAAGTGAGGACTATATATATATATATATATATATATATATATATATATATATATATTAAAGTCAACATAACAGGAGAAGCAGCTTCTGTTGGACAAGAGGCACCAGACAAGTTCCCAGGTGTTATCAAGAAAGTCACTGAAGAGAAAGGATTATCTGCCAAAACAGGTTTTTAATGCAGGCAAAAGGGCTCATTTTTTTTGAGGGGGGGGCGGTTAGGGGATGCCACAAAATATATTTTTAGCATGAAGGAGAAGAAGCAATCACCAAGATTTAAGGAAGAAAGGGGATAGGCTAAGTCTACTGTTTTTGCAAATGCAGTCGGGTTTATAATCAGGACTGCCCTTATCTATAAAGCTGCTAACCCCCAAGGTTCAAAAGGAACAAATAAACACCAGTTGCCAGTCTTTGGTTGTACAAAAAGAAGTCCTAGACAATAAGAACACTTTTCTGGATTGGTCCCATCGATGTTTGTCCCTGAAGTCAGGAAGCACCTTGTCAATAAGAAACTGCCTTTTGCTGTTGGGCAAAACTGCTAGTCATTCAGAAACCCATGAGTTCAATACTGAAGGCATCGAAGTGTTCTACTTGCCCCAAACACAAGGTCTGTAATTCAGCCTCTACATCAGGGGGTCATAAGGGCCTATAAGGCTCATTACACATGATACTCTATAAAAATATTTGTCAATGCTATGAGAGAGAACTCTGATAGAGAGAACATCATGAAAGTCTGAAGGGTTATGCCACTGAAGATGACATCATTGTTATAGAAAAAGCTGTAAGGGCAATCAAACCTGAAACAAATTCTTACAGGACAAAACTATGTCTTGATGTTGTACAAGACTTCAGAAGATTTTCAACATAGCCACTCAAGGAAATCATAAGAGATTGTAGGTATGGTTTCAGGACATAGATCTTGGAGAAATTCAAGAGCTAACAGACACCATACCAGAAGAATTAACAAAATACAACTTGAGGGAGATGAGTGCTTCCAAACCAGTACACAGTGATGACAAAGACAGAGAAGAAGCAGTGCCAGAAAATGAATTGACACTAGAAAATCTGGCAAAAGGGTCTGATTACTCAAAACTGCTTTTGATTTTTTTTTATGTCATTGACCCTCTATGATATGGTCACCGAAACTAAAGCAAATGGCGAAGAAGGATTGGTACTGTACAGAAACTTTTTTAGAGAAATGAAAAAGTAAAAAAAGACAGAAATTTTGATGTATTTCTATAAAGTTACACCAAGTGCGTAGAACTCTACTACTTTCCCTTCCACCTACTCCACCTCTTCTGCCTCTGCCACACCCAAGATAGTAAGACCAATTCCTAGTCTTCATCCTTCTCCTCAACCTACTCAATATGAAGATAACAAGGATAAAGACCTTTATGATGATCCACTTTCACTTAGTGAATAGTAAATAATCATCATGCCATACAGTTCATGAAAGTATCTGTTGTGTATGCATACGGTGTCTTCATGCCAAAGTCTAATAACTGTACTACAAGAGCTGTGTGAAATCTTTTGTCATCATCTCATTGTCATCACACCACCACCACCATCATCATCATTATTATTATAACCTAAGTAAAGATTCATCATGTAGAACATCATGAGCAATACTTGTATTGAAGTAAATAGTCAAGCCTACCTGTACAGAGGCATAATGTGAGAGGTATTTAATATAAAATTAATATGTGTTAGTTTTCTTACTGTTTTATAACTTTATATTCAAGAAATTATATTACCATATAGCATGCCTCTCTCTTGTAATTCAAGAAGCTGTGTATCATCGCAGGTATTTTTTAAAATGTAACACTTCCAATACTGTATTGTGAATATGAATGCAATACTGTATGCTATAAAATTTTTATAATAATTTAGTCATTATTGTATAGGCTAGGCTACTATGAATCAGTAATATCAGTTACACTTAGATACCATAAAGTAATCATATTGCTGCTGTTTCATTATCAATGCATAAAGTTATACCTGTATATAAGTTTATTTTTCACATTACTTTTACGTTTTTATGTCTAGGGTTGGTAAAACATCTGCAGTGTTTTGTATCATATAAGACAATATTGATAGGTACTGACAGACAATTCATCTTGTAAAGAGATGATGTAAACTTATGGTATTGATAAATATAGTACAGTACTGCAAATGTATTTTCTCTTTCATATAATTTTCTTAATAACATGTTCTTTTTTATAGCTTACTTTCTTATAAGAATATAGTATATAGTATATATATAAAATATAAATATATATGTTAACCAATTGTTAATGTTATTGGCAAGGCTTCCAGTCAATAGTAGGCTATTTGTAGCTAAGTTTTATAGGAGTCAAAAGTTACACATGGATATTTAATTGCACAGGGGGACTGGTGCCCCTAATTACCATGTTGTTCAAGCATCAATTGTATAATGTTACTTTTGTATAAGTAAGTGATGAGAACCCTTGAAAGTTTTAATAATTATATTAATGATAATTTTTCCTAGGAGTCCTATCTTAGAAATCATAATGATGGTACTGTCTTCTCTAGGATTTCCAATTAAGGTTTAGTAAAAAATATTTTTACTTCAAATAAAATAATTGCTTTCCACAGCTAAAGATGATATTACACATCCTTCTGTTTGCATCTGAAAAATATATACATTCAATGGTATATATTTGAATATATATAACCTCATAAGGTTGAGACTTAATAATTGTATGTTGTTGTTGTTTTTTCTGAGTCACAGTGTCATACTTCAAGCATTAGTGAAATTAAAATTTACACATGCACACACACCTTGGCACACAATCACACATAAATCTTTGTGGGGTTATTTGTTTTTTCAGAAGTTTGAATCCAATCATTTTTACTTCACTTACTGCTATGCTAGCATTATTCATTTTCCTTTTCAGCAATGAGATCATTAGCCTATTTGTGATCCTCAGTCTTCATGTTATAAAAAAATAAAGGTTAATGTTTGAAGAAGTCTTTAAAAGTTCAGAGATACCATTCTAAAGTCCCGATTTATGTTGATACATATATATTAAGATTATTCCCTAACTTCCAAATTAGACTTTGTCTTCTTAATAGCACGTTTGACTTTTTTAGCTATAAAATTCTTCTTCCAGTCTTGTCACATAAAGTTTTGTTGACTTGTCATTAAATAAAAAATGGGAATTATAAAACATTAAATAATTCACACTGTTGTATTTCAAGAGATTGTTTCATGTATTCATTGCAAAATTCCATTTCCACATTCTCTCAAATATGCTGATGTGATATTATATCTAAAGATATTTATTTCTCAACTGAAACGTTGGCACTATAGTGCTGTCAAATTATATCTATGTAAAGAAACTAGTCAAATTTTTAAGATGTATATACTTTTTTGGCATAAAATGAGAAACACTTTGACAAATTTCTAAATTTAGTGATGTGTGATAGAAGTAGACTGATTTATGTCAGGTATGTGAGTTGCAGAGTTCTATTTCTGATAAAAAAAAAAAAATCCATGCAGCCCTAAGTATGCCATTAAAACTGTGTGAGTTTCAATTTTTTAATCTAAAGATTGGATAATATAATAACTTCCCAACCTTTCTCCCAGAAATGTTTTGACTTTAAATGAGATGATTATTATGAAAAACTTTGGAGTATTCAAGATATAACTATTCAATAAGCCATAATATACCTATTGATCATTTCAGATTTGTATAAGGGCAGAGGTCTTTGTGGTGCATTCTCAATAATTGTCAACATCACTGAGTGCAAGTGCCATAACTGGTGCTGAAGTTGTGTCAGTAAAGATTCTGAAACTGAATTTAGCTGGGCATGGCTTTATTTTTTTTCAAAACAAATTTGATATTGCCAGGACAAATTGGAGAGAGAAAATAAAAGAATTATATTGGTCAGAAAAAACCTGAAGCAGAGGAAACACGGGAGAGATGAGAAGTGAGTAGTAGGGCCTTGGAAAAAATGCTCTCTGGAATCTTTGCACTTTATAAAATACTTCTCTTTTTTTGCCCATACATACACTTCCCCAGGCATACTCACCACCTCACACAAAAGTGCCACCCTTAGGAAATTATGGTACCAAGTATCTTATAATGATAGTTATATATTTACTGATGAGGAAAACAACCGTTAGGCTAAATATAGTGAAGGTATGTAACCATTTAACTCTGAATCTTTCAGCTCATTTCAATTCATCTCACTTCAACAACATTCATAAATCACTTCTGTTGTGACACATGCAATGCTAGTTATTAAGAAACAAAAAAAAAATGATCAAAACAAAGCTCCCACCCTTTAGAAACTTGGAAGAGCTGATCACATTAAACCTTGAGTGGGATACATTTCAAGAAACCACAGTATGAGTAAGAATCAAGAGGGCAAATAGCCACTTTAAAGACCAAAGGCAGGGAAGGCAATAAAACAAATATATTTTATAAATGCCATATTAACTATAATTTAATGACCCTGTGGGAACTTAATACTAATAGAGAGAAAAAGAATTATCTGTATATCTTAGGTATGATGCCTTATAAATGACTAGCTGGGATGATAAACAGTAAACCTAGAGAGAAATTCTCTATAAAGTTTCCATCAGCAAGTCTTTGATGGAAAAAAAGTGATTAGGATAAGCAAAACAACAAAATCAGTTCATCTATTACCCTTATTAAACTGTGGCCATACTGACAGTACAGAAGAGAAGAGTTAATCTCAATATTGTCAGCCTTAAGTATTATTAAAATTAAAGACTCTGGAAGGTTTCATGAACATAAATGCTTTATAGCAAGAATCATTAAGTTATAAGAAAGTGGGCATAAAGCACATACCCATAGGAAAGCCAAGTGAAATATGAAAGAGAATATTATAATAATAGACGAGATATAAAGAGGTGATGCCGAGAGCTAAGCCTTCTGCCTGCCAAACTTTAAGAATCATCAGCCAAAATGTCCCCATGGTCTCTGCTCTGTGAGTGTCCTGTTAAAGAAAACTCTGACTAGCATTATTGTGAAAATCCAGTTCCTTACATAATTCCACATCAGTTCATTCTGTCCATTGTCCGAGAACCTGGGCCAAGAGGACACACCATAGTGTGGATTTGTGCACATGTTAATCTATTGGTGAGGAAGAAGTCCTATCACTTGGCATGAGAACGGGGCAAGTAACAGTGACACTATATTTTATCAGGAGCAAGATAAAGGAGGGAGGGTGAAGTAGTAATACAGTCTTTCCATCAGGCTTAATTCTCTTTCAGTTAGCTACAGGTATCTGATTTTGGAACATGAATTGCAAGTGGTTTGTGTATGTTCGTGCACAGACCTGGGCCTGCATGTTTTTCACTAAAACAGGTAAAAAGCCACTCTTAGTGCTGAACCACCCACTTGCACAACCAGCTGGAACTTTAACTATGCCTTTAATAATTAAAGCAATTTTTGTGGTTATATCCACAGAAACAATCATTTATATGTATCTAGATTGGAGTCGATTTCATCATTTGAACCATATATTTATTGGTGTTTTAGGTGGTGAATGCGCATGTACTAGAAGTCTTAGGGAAAAAAACATAGAAAAATAGATCACTGGCTTGGCCAGTGTGGCTCAATTCTTGGGGGTCGACCCATGAGCCATGTGGTCACCAGTTAGATTCCCAGTCAAGGAACATGCCTGGGTTGCAGGCTCGGTTCTTGGTATTTCTCTAAAATAAATAAATAAAACATCTATATTTTTTAAAAAATATATCACTGCTATTCAGTAACAAGCACTGGAAGTAAATATATTACTCTGACTTCATCTGTAATGTCTAGTTCTATTCTACACATAGTATAATGTATAAGCCTTTAGCTTGAACCCCATTACAGAAAGCTCATTATCATATGAATTTTTATATATTTATTTCCAACTAGAGGCCCGGTGCACGAATTCTTGCACCAGTGGGGTCCCTTGGCCTGGCCTGTGGGACTGGGCCAAAACCGGCTCTCTGACATCCCACAAGGGGTCCCGGATTGCGAGAAGGCACAGGCCAGGCCGAGGGACCCCACTGGTGCATGATTGGGGCCAGGGAGGGATGCAAGAGGTTGGCCAGCCAGGGAGGGACTGCAGGAGGACTCCACGGCTGAACCCCAACAGCAAGCTAACCTACTGGTTGGAATATCTGCTCCCTGGTGGTCAGTTCACGTCATAGCAACTGGTTGACTAGTCGGCTGGCCCCTGGTGGTTAGTGCACATCATAGCGAACAGTTGAGCAGCCTTAACATATCATTAGTATGTTATGCTTTGATTGGTTGAACGGCTGACCAGACAACCAGACACTTAGCATACTAGACTTTTATTATATAGGATAATACCCCTAAATTTGAATGCAAAGCACACCCTCCATAAATCAAGAGCGTAACAAAAATTCTCAACTAATGGAATGTTCCCTTTTGTATCATTCAAGTTTTTTTCAGAAAGGAGAGTTTATATATTTTAAATATAAAGATTATTTAAAAGGATATTTGCCCTTATAGAATGGTGGAAGCTGATTAAACAGCCTATGTTCACATGTTAATTCCATGTCTGTTGCCGGAGTCTTGAAATCTGAAGGGGAGAGGAGATAGAAGTGTAATGGGAATAGTAAAAAGCAAACCAGAAACTGCAAGAATAAACAGAAACTCACAATCATGCACTGAAATCTGCATGAGTACCTCACAGAACTACAAACACACCTGGCCTAGGAGTAAGAGAACCTGAAGGAAGAGATCCCATGGGAACTGAAGGAGCTGCTGCCCCATGCCAATAAGGTGAGTTGGAAGACAAGAAATAGCAACCATGAGATGCAATAGCACTTCCTATCCTGAATTGATCTCCTGTGCCTTCAAATCCGGTGTAAAATATTTTTGGGGTCCAAATACACCCTGAACTATGCAGAAAAGGGGATTCTGGAAGAGTTCCAATTTAGCCAAGTGACACAATACAAATCTACCACACCTGTACTTCACTTTGAAGAAAAAGAGGTAAATAATATGAAACCAAGTAGATATGGTTACATTTTAGTTTTGTCTTTTTTAATCAGTGTGCATTTGGATCATTATACATTCAGATACTGTCTTATGAGGAATTTTAAGTTCAGAAGATATTTGTGTCATAAGTGTTCTGAAAGGTCATTTACTACACTCATTTGATTCTTCAATGACCACTACAATACAATGGTGACATAATCACCCAAACCCTGCTTAAGCATCTCCAATGTGGGGAAACTTACTATCTCTTTTTTGGACTAAAATAATATTTTAAAAATTCTTTCTTATTTTAAATATGTGTTCATCGCTATTCATCTTCCACTTTTAAGCCTACGTAAACCCTCTGCAGTCTTAAAAAGTAAGTGGGCTTTTTTGTCTTCCACACAATATCTTTTCAAGTATTTTTAAAATAGTTTTAGAACTCTTCAAATCTCTATTGTAAGCATCCGTAATTCCTTGAAATATTTTTATGTCAGTTGGCTCACATTATGTGGTCATCATCATAGGGTCAGGTTCTCTTATTTTCTCTGCCTTTCACAATTTTATCTTCATGGATGTATCCTCTGAGATTCCAGTCCCTAAGGCATCCCTGACCAAAACAGAAAAACATCAGTTGTCTGGCTTTCTATTTCTCAATTTAGTTGGGTTCACATGAAGTCATCTTTACAGTTTTACCATCATTTCAAAGAGGAAGGCAATGTGATACAACAGAATGTAGATTTTGGAATTCTGGTTTTGAAACTTACTGCTTATGTGATTATTTTTAAAGATTTTTAAATTGATATTTTAGAGAGAGAAGAAGGGAGAGGGGTAAATAGAGAAAACATTGATATGAGAATGGAACATCAACTGGCTGCCTCCTGCATGTCACCTCGCAGGAATCAAGCCCAAAATCCAGGTATATGTTCTGACCAGGAATCAAACTGGCAACCTTTCTGTGCATGGGATGATGCCCAATCAACTGAGCTACACCAGCCAGGGTAGGTTATGTGATCTTAAATAAATCACTAATTTACATGTCTTGGTTTCTTCAAATTGGGAATACTCTTATCTACTCACCAGGAGTATTATGAAAAATAAATAAGATCAGATATAGATGCACCTGGCATGGGCCCTCGAACATGGCCAACACCCAAAACAATTGTGCATTAACAGTAACACATAGAATTAATAGAACACATTAGAGAAAGACCTGCTCCATTAAAAAAAAGAAGTTAAATAAGTAAGGCTTGCCCTTTTCTGGACCAAAACTTGATTCTATGTTATTTATACCAAGGAAGATATTTCTAAAATATGTACTGGTTTATTTAAAAAAATATTTACTAAAAACCTACTATATTGAGTCAACCTCCATAAACCATGAGTTGTAAATACAACAGAGAAAATGAATAAATTATATTCTTACCTTTGCAAAGTTTATGTTCTAGTGAAAGAAATATTGAGAGGCAGGAGACTATAGGCAATAAACAAACAAATGTATGGAATATAATGAACAACATAAACTGATGAACAAAAACAGATCCAGAGACAGAGAAGCATCGATCAGACCATCAAACCTCAGAGGGAAGGTAGGGGAAGGTGGAGGTAAGGGGGAGAGATTAATCAAAGGACTTGTATGCATGCATATAAGCCTAACCAATGGACACAGACAACAGGGGGTGAGGGCATGAATGGGGGGGTTAGGGGGATAAAGGGGGGATAAGGACACATACGTAATACCTTAATCAATAAAAAAATTAAAAAAACACAAAAACAAATTTATAAGACAATGTAGAGTGATTTGTTATAGAGAAATCAGAACAGTTTAATGTGAGATAGTAACTAGACAGAAGAAATAGGAAATCTGTCTTAGAAATAATAGTCAAAGAAGACTATTTACAGGTGGTGATAATTGAGTGAAACCTGAAGAATTGAAAGGAGCAGTCTAGGAAAATGTATCATGAGCTAGAGGACAATAGGGACCAGACAATGAAGGGTCTTACAGGTTGTATTATTAAAAATTGTCAACTGATTTTGACAAAGGAGCAAGGGAAACACAATGGAGCAAAGTTAGTCTTCAACAAATAATGCTGAAATAACTGGATGTCTGCTTGCAAAATAATTAATCTAAGAGAAGATAGCTTTCACAATATTTAACTCAAATATGAATAACAGGCCTAAATGTAAAACGTAAAACTTCTAGAAGATAACAAAATAAAACCTAGATAGCCTTGGGTTTGGTGATGACTTTTTAGACACAATACCAAAGGAATTAAGCATGAAAGAAATAATAGATAAGCTGTACTTCATTAAAATTAAAATCTTACGTTTGCAAAAGACAATGTAAAGAGAATGGGACGACATAACTACAAACTGGGAGCAAATATTTGCAAAAGACACAACTAATAAAGGACTGTTATCCAAAATATGTAAAAATCAATTATAACCCAATAAAAATGGCCCAAAGACTTTAACAAATACCATATATACATATGGAGAGACAGAGAGACAGGTGACAAATAAGCATATCAAAAGAGGCTCCACATCATGTCATCAAGGAAATTAAAAACAACAATGAGATACCACTGCACACCTATTAGAATGGCCAAAATCTGGAACACTGACAACATTAAATGCTGGTGAGTATGTAGAGCACCAAGAAATCTCATTCATTCCTAGTGGGAATGCAAAATTATACCACTACTTTTAAAGACAATTGGATAGTTTCTTACAAAACTAAACATACACTTAATGTAGTATCCAGCAATCATGCTCCTTGGTATTCACCCAAAGGTGTTGAAAACTTATGTCCACACAACAACCTGCACACGGATGTTTATAGTAGCTTTATTCACAGTTGCCAAAACTTGGATGCAACCAAGGTATCCTTCAGTAGGTGAATAAATAAACATACTTTAGTATATCCAGACAGTGGAATATTACTCAGTGCTTAAAAGAAATGAGCTATATCAAGACATGAAAAGACATGGAGAAAATGTAAACACAAATTGCTAAGTGAAGGAAGCTAATCTGAAAAGTCTATATACTATATAATTCCAACAACATGACATTCTGGAAAAGTCAAGACTACAGAGACAGTATAAAGTTCAGTGATGGCCAGGGGTTGAGGGTGGAGAAAAGAATAAATAGGCAGCACACAGAGGAAATTTAGGGCAGTGAAAATGCTCTTTATAGAACCATAATTATGGATACATGTCATTCATTATATATTATACATTTGCCCAAATGCATAGAATGCACAGCACCAAGAGTGAACCATAATGCAAACTATAGACTTTTGGTAATTATGATGTATCAATGTAGGTTCATCAATTGTAACAAATGCACCATTCTGGTAAGTGATGTTGATAATGGGGGAGGTTACACATGTGTGGAAACTTGGGGCATATGGAAATTCTGTAACTTCCCCTCAATTTTGCCATGAATCTAAAAATAGTCTCAATAACAATAATCCTATATAATAAAAGCCTAATATGTTAAGTGTCTGACTGTTTCTTCGACTGTTTGACTGGTCACTATGACACGCTCTAACCACCAGGGGCAGATGCTCCGACTGGTAGGTTAGCTTGTTGCTGGGGTCTGGCCAATGGGGACTGGGCAAGACGGGATGGACATACCCTGGAGCCCTCGAGCGGTCCCTCCCTGGCCCTGATCCTGCATTGGTGGGGTCCCTAGGCCTGGCCTGTGCCCTCTTGCAATCTGGGACCCCTCAGGGCATGTAAGAAAGCAGGTTTCCACCCGATCCCCGCAGGCCAGGCCGTGGGACCCCACTGGTGCACGAATCTGTGCACCAGGCCTCTAGTTAATAATAAAAGAAAGTCTCGTGTGTTTCAAAGGTCAGTGTGCTCTAGAGCAACAGTGAAAAGAGGGATGCCAATAGGAGGCTACTGCAGTAATTTAAGTCAAAGGAAAGAGAAAACAATGACTTGAGCTTAGGTGCTAGTAGTGGACATGGAGAAAACCCAAATGGATTTGGGATATATTTTAAAGATTGAATTAATAAAATGTGGCAATAGTAAATGTTTTTGGGAGTGGTGAGAAGAGAGATGAGGAAAAAAAGAAGATTTTAAACCATCAAGAAAGATTAATTCCCTACCAGCCTTCCCTTTGAATACTAAGTGCTTATGTAAGACAGGAATGTAACAACTATTCAGTGAATGAAGAATGCATGCATTTATTTTTACTACATATTTTCATTCTCAAACCATTTTCATTTTCTTTCTTATTTTTGGCTGCTGTTAATAAGTTATGCAAGAAGGAAGGCTTTATTTGCTTGTTTTTTTAAGTGATAAGGATTAGCAAAACTTATGCTTTATGAAGAAATATTGAATATCACATTCAAAGTTTTATTAGGGTCATCCTCTATGCTTTATGTGTTTTATGGATTGACAATATTCAGTGAGCTGTGAATTAAAATTTAGACTGTGATTCAGTTTTATTGGACAAAGAGCTTTCATCAACAAATTGTATAATTTTAGGAAATTTCCTTAACATTGTAACTCATTTTACTTATCTTAGTAAAGGGAATAAATAATATTATTGTATCTGATAAGTTTTTCTCTGGGAAAATAACCAATAAGAATGATCATTGAATGCAGTATGCAATATTATAATGCTTTGTGAAATAAAGATGGGTGAAATCACTCTGCAAATGGACATGAAAAGAATAACAAGAAATAGCCCCTTTTATTCTTTTTTTTTTTTTTAATGGATTGATTTTGGACAGTTCCGCCATTGCTTTATTCTTTGAACATTTCACATTCCTATTCACACAAAGCTAACTTTTCTACTTTGTGAATGAAGAATTTCTCTGAATGTCATAGGTTGGGAGTAATTTCTTCTTGTCTGATGTTCTAATGGCTCAGCTCTGATGAAAGCTTCTTGAAGCACTTTGTGTTCACTTTTGTACCATCAGAGTCTTTCTCTCTAATGTCCTTTCTTGTGATGCATAGCACAAAGAACTTTCTTTTATACAGTGTAACAATGGATAAAATAATAGGAATAACACCTATTTATTATCATTTTCAATATCACTTTAGCAATTACCATTCATTGAGTAATTGTGGTGCTCTTGGCACCATATACACATTGATTAAATTAGATCTCGATAATGACCTGTAAAATCAGCATCTAAAAAGGCATATTTTTATTTTTCTAAGTAAGGAGATCATGTAACTCAGCTATAAAGTAAAAGTGCTGAGTACACAGATCTGTCTGATAATAAAGTGCACTCTCTTTTCAATCATCTCAGGACATTTTAAGATAGAAACTATCACTCTACACATTAATCTGTCAATCAAAAATAAAATAGATCTCATTAATTAATGATCATCTAAGAATACAAAGAGTACATTCAGAAAATCCAAAAGCATGTGCTTATATTTACTTGTAGCCTCTGTGCTAAAAGTTCTCAAAGTGGGAGCCTATAAAACACTAGTGCTCTGAAAACAGTACCAGGGTATTCTACTCCTAATTAAATAACAGTGATGCCTTCCTAATCCACATAAAAATCAGGCTAATTAATAGAATTTCTTTTCATTTTAACAGATTTCCCCCACATATCAGCACTTACAATTCCAATAGATGATCAATTTATTTTGTTCTTTCTATATCTAATCTTGCCCTTCTTCATTTTCCACTCTGCAGAGTGATTTTTTTAAAAGAAAAAAAATAGATCTGTTTACATCACTCTCTTGCTTAAAATCCAGCAGTAACTTCCCTTTGTTCTTGGGATAAAATCCATAATCCTAACCTACTCTCCTCTCTCTGAATTTAATTTTGTATTTATCTTCTCTTGCTCTATTCTCCAGCTTCACTGGCCTCACAGTTTCTAAAATTGGCCATGGCTCTCTTTTGTTTGCAAGACAAAGACTTCCCTCAAGGTAGCTTAATTAAGAGAAGACTTACTTATAACAAGTGATTTCACCTCATCTAAGGGTGGAAACAAGACACTGCTGGACCTCACTGCACTAAAATCAGTGGTTCTCAACCTTGGCTGCACATTAGAATCACCTGGGAATCTTTTTTTTAAATCCTGATTTCTGGGCCTCATCCTCCGGAAATTCTGTTTCTTTGTTACTAATGTTGTGGCCCCAGCCCATAAGAAAGAAACAGAATTTCTGGAGGATGAGGCCCAGAAATCAGGATTTTTAAAAAAGATTCCCAGGTGATTCTAATGTGCAGCCAAGGTTGAGAACCACTGACTAAAACTATGAACCAATGCAACTCTTACCTCAAACATTTCCTAGTGCCTCCTCTCTACCCCCCTATCATCACCCCTATAGTCTGAGCACTAGTGGGTGGCACTTCATCCCACCTTCTATTCAGTCCCAGAAGCAGTGGCAACTCTGGAAGCTGTTCATACTATCTCTTCACTTTTGTTTTCCCCATCTTAGAAGTAACAACTGGTTTTCCTAGCTTCCCACACACACACACTTTTTTTTTTTTTTTTACTTCTCCAGCTTTCCAACAGCAATGTACCAAATTCCCTGAATTAAATCCCTTCTATATAAAAATAAATAAATAAATAAATAAATAAATAAATAAATAAATAAATAAATAAAATTGGCCATGGCTTCTCACAGCTCCAGGATCTTTCTATACAGTGTTCTCTACCTAAAATATCTCATTCCCCCTTTGTTTGATTAACACCTCTCTATCGTTCATGTTTCAACTTTAACACATCTTCCATTGCTGCTTAAACGCTCCCCTAGGCTTTCTTAATTTATGTCACTCACCATGATTGTAGTTTAACAGTTCACTGTTAATTATTTTTTGGTCTCTCTTCCATGTTATACCCTAAGCTCCAAGAGAGTGGGGATCACTCATTCACACTTATCATTCATGCTTATCTTTTTATTCCCAGTGCCTATCACATGCATAGAATATATTCATTATCCAGTAAACATTTAGTGAATGAATAAATAAGACTCAGAAAATAGCACTGAAAAACTCAGCTTTATCTAATTTACACTTTTCCATGGACCTTATTTTGTATGAGTATATATCAGGTAAAAGAGCACCCTATATCTGAAAGCAGCAAAGAGAAACAACAAATTAAATCAGTGGTCATCAGTGTATTTTGTATAAATCTCTCCTATGGATAACGAAAATGTATTTAGACATTCTTAAGTATAACCATACTTTTACACACACTGTATTTTTAATAGGGTTCCAGACTCAGCAGAAACATTTCAGGGTATCAAAAATTAATGAATAGAGTACCTAGATCAATAGAAGATTGCCAACTGCAAGATTGCACCATAAAGTAAATTTTGTGATTAATACTTGTTATGTGCTTATTATGTACTTGGCCCTTTTCTGGGTACCACAATCTGTTCTTCAAAACTCTATAACTATTATTATCCACTTGTTATAGATGAGTTTCTGATAGGTTAAATAATTAGTGTAAACTCAAGAGATTCAGAATTGGTTCAAATTCCAAAGCCTATGGTCTTCTCAATATACCCAATTGCCTCTCTTGCCCTATGAATCTGTTCATTGTTTTTTTTATACCTTAGCCACTAGCTAAAATTTGATAGAACCATACTGTTTTATCAAATTTTTTCAATACTTAGTTGGTATAATAGAAAGATATACTAAATTAATGTATGTAAAGACTTTATACCATAAAAATGCAAATATTAGTAGTACTAAAATTAATAGATACATTAAATGCAATTTCAATTATAACCCAAGAGTTATGATTAGTAAATGTATATTTGCTTATTTTTAGAACAAAAATAATTTCAGGTTCATTTGGAAGAGTGATAAAAATAATCAAGAAAATAAACACAATAGTTAAGTCACTGGCTTTATTAGATATCAGAATATTCTATAAAACAACTATAATCAAATAAATATGGTATTGCTGTAGGAATAGAAAAATGTATCAGTGGAACTTAGTAAAGAATTCAGAAAATTATTTTAGGATTAATGGGAATTTAATACACAAGGGTAGGCAAAATTAGGTTTACAGTTGTTTGTATGGAAAGTAATACAATAATTAATACATAATACAAGAATAAATTCTGTATTTTTAGTACTCACAACTGCAAACCTACTTTTTCCCATGCAATATATAGATAGTATTTCAAGTAAGTAATGAAATAATGGCTTATTTAATACTAGAGGCCTGGTGCACAAAAATTTGTGCACTCAGGGGGGGTCCCTCAGCCTGGCCGGCCTGTGCCCTCTCGCAGCCTGGGACCCCTCAGGGGATGACCATCTGCTGGCTTAGGCCCACTGCCTGGGGGATTGGGCCTAAGCTGGCAGTCAGACATTCCTCTGGCAGCCCGGGAGCCCACGGGGGATGTCTACTTGCCAGCGGGAAGCAGGCCTAAGCTGCAGTCGGACATCCTTAGCACTGCTGAGGAGGCAGGAGAAGCTCCCATCACCACCACTGTACTGGCAGCCATCAGCCTGGCTTGTGGCTGAGCAGAGCTCCCCCTGTGGGAGCGCACTGACCACCAGGGGGCAGCTCCTGCATTGTGCGTCTGCCCCCTGGTGGTCAATGTGTGTCATAGTGACCAGTCATTCTGCTGTTAGGATCAATTTGCATATTACCCTTTTATTATATAGGATAGAGGCCAGCTGGTTTGTAATGAAGGTTGTCCTAAATCAGGTGGGGGTCCCACTGGGGTGCTTGGCCAGCCTGGGTGAGGGGCTGAGGGTTGTTTTCAGGCTGGCCACAGCCCCTTCAGGGTGAGGGTCCTGCTGGGGTGCCTAGCCAGTCTGGGTGATGGGCTGATGGCTGTTTGCAGACTGGCCAAGTTCCCCAGCGGGGACCCTCACCCCATGAGGGTGTGGCCAGCCTTGGTGAGTGGCTGATGGCTGTTTGCAGGCTGGCCATGGCCCCCAGCCACCCAAGCTCTCAGTGGAGGCTGGCTGGAAGCAGGTATCTGGGATTTATTTATCTTCTATAATTGAAACTTTGTTGCCTTGAGCGGATGCTACAGCCAGCCAGGGCAGGCGGGAAGCTTGGCTTCCTCCATCGCCCGGGCAACCAAGCCTCCTGCTTGCTCCAGCTCCGTGTCTTTCAGCCGCAATCCTGGTTGGGTTAATTTGCATATAGTTGCTTTGATTGGCTGGTGGGCGTGGCTTGGGGCATAGCAAAGGTGCGGTCAACTTGCATGTTTCTCTTTTATTAGATTAGATGTGCTATAAGCACAACTGGCTTGTTTTTTTGTAAGAATATGATTTAGAAACCTATTCCTAAATATATCAAAATAAAAACATGTGTAAAGAAAATGTAAAATAAAGATCTTCAAATATGTATGAGAATAAATATGTAACTTAGTAGTAGATAAAAAGTCCTTCATCAAGATAAGAAATACACTTAAAATTTTAAAAGGATACAAAGTACACTTCAATTTGTCAAACATTAATGACTTTTCTAAGGCAAAGAAACGTATAAAACAAAATCAATACACAAAAATAAATTTAATGTAGAAGACAAGTAAAGGTGCAATATCTATACAAATGCTTCTCAAATTTTAAGGAGATCTTATTAAAATACTAGAGCCCAGTGCAGGGGGTGGGGGGCCTGTCAGCCCGGCCTGAGCCCTCTCACAGTCCAGGAGCCCTTGGGGGATGTCCTGCAGGGAGCAGACCTAAGCCGTGAGTTGGACATCCTTAGCACTGCCAAGGAGGCAGTCTTCTGGTCTTCTGGCTGAGCTGTGCTCACACTGTGGGAGGTCACTGACTACCAGGGGGCAGCTCCTGTGTTGAGCATCTGCTCCCTGGTGGTCAATGCTCATCATAGTGACCAACTGGTTGTTTGGCATTTTGCCGATTTGCATATTATCTTTTTATTATATAGGATTATTATATAGGATATATTCTGATACAGTAGAGCAGAGGTGAATATTTTCAACCAACATATAGGTGAAGCTGATAATGAAGCTCTAAGGAATTTGTCAAGAGAAAAATAAGCATCCCTATGGGGAAAAAATGCACAAAGAGCGTGACAAGGCAATTTTATTAAAATATATTTTATTGATTTTTTTACAGAGAGGAAGGGAGAGAGATAGAGAGTCAGAAACATCGATCAGCTGCCTCCTGCACATCTCCTACTGGGGATATGCCTGCAACCAAGGTACATGCCCTTGACCGGAATCGAACCCGGGACCTTTCAGTCCATAGGCCGACGCTCTATCCGCTGGGCCAAACCGGTTTCAGCAGCAATTTTAAAGAGAAAAGTCAAATGACCAACACATTTGAAAAGATGCTAAAATCACTAATGAAGAAATACATATAACAATGCGATATTAGCTTTCATGTATTATTTTTTTATTTGTAAAAATGAAAAAGAAAAGCCCTGCTGTGACGGAAGGCATATGGAGGAAAAGATTGCTTTCTGACAAGGCAGGGTTTGAATTTGAATTATTAGAGCCCTTTAGAAAGTAATTTGATAAATCTAATAACATTTAAAATATAAATATCTTTCAAGGTCACCAATCCACTACTGGGAATTTAACTCATGATAATAAAAACACCAGTATGAGAAAATAAATGCACATGTATGTCTATTACAGCATTGTCTATAGAGAGCAAGAATAAGAAAAAAACATAATGCTTATATTTATTTATGTTATTAAACAACTTATGAAACAGCTGCAACTTATAATGCCATATAACCATTAAAATAATAAATTAGATCTATACCAGTTGAGATGGAGTAATTTTCACAAGTTATTATTGAATAAGAAAAGCTAGAAGGGAATCTAACAAGTACAAAACCCACTGCACACATATGTACTCATTAAGATGTTAACTGTAATGTGTTATATGTTAGTATGTACTCACTAACATGTTAACTCAAGAATTCATTCCCACAAACACAGTTTATTTAGTAGTAGGCAAAATAGTCAGGAAACAAATACATCTATTTCAATGCTTGTGAGTCACCTTTTCACAGATAGACTAAAATGATTGCTTTTTTATGGTTGGAGTTGGAGGTAAGCAACCTGGGGGAGGCAGTAAAATAGGAAAAGGATTGCACCCTCAAAACTTCTCCAACAATAGTGCCATACATTTATGTAAAATTGTATGAAAGAGTGTGTGTGTATGCACATTATGGAAAATAATACAACTATATCTATTGATCCGTAGATATCAACAAGACATATTTTTAAGTGAAATGAGAAAGTTGCAGAGTGATATATATATGTAGTATGCTTGTGTTTTAAAAAACTAATGAGCAAAAATAAAATCATATATATATGAACAAAGGTGAAATATATAATCTAGGCTGTTAATATCAGTTGTTGGTTACCTCTAGGAGAAAGTCAGTAGGAAGAAGTGAAGAGGGAATAATTTCTCCTTACAATAAAAGGGACTTTTTCATGTACCTAATGGCCATTTGTACATCTGCTTTAGAATGATGTATATGTCGGCCAATTGCCTATTTTTAAGTTGGATTATTTCCTTTTTTCTGTTTAGTTGTATATGTTTTTTAATGTTTTTGGATATTGACCTTTTTAAAAAATATATCTTATTGATTTTTTACAGAGAGGAAGGGAGAAGGATAGAGAATTAGAAACATAGATGAAAGAGAAACATCGATCAGCTGCCTCCTGCACACTCCCTACTAGGGATGTGCCCGCAACCAAGGTGCATGCCCTTGACTGAAATCAAACCTGGGACCCTTCAGTCCACAGGCCGATGCTCTATGCACTGAGCCAAACCAGCCAGGGCTGGATATTATCTTCTTATCAGATATACTATTTGCAAACATTTTCTCCAATTCTTTAGATTGCCCTTTTAATTATGTTATTTTTTTTTTCCTTTTTGTTCAGAAGCTATTTTGTTTGATAAAAATCCCATATGTTATAACTATAGTATAGGTTTTCTGGAGTTATAAAATCATTTAGACTTTAGTACTCAGTAGCTGGTTCACATGTTCATGCATATAAACATGCATGCAGAGTGTTTAGATTGTATATGACAAATTTGCCGGGAGCCGGTCCATGCTTGCTGTTTCAAGGGACCTGGCATATATGGCATACTGTTCTTAATATGTTTGCTCACCTTCTTGGCACTATGTGTTTTAACCAAGGTCTCTGAGAAAGGTTGTTTCCCCAGGTAGGGATTTTCCCCTGAAGTTAGGGAGGGAATAAAACCTCTTAACTAAGTGCCAGGTGGGTAATTAATCACTTTAACTACGAACAATCATGCTTAAGCTACATAATCTTTACTCCCTGGAATGGAGATAAGAAATGCCCTAACCTTTGTAATAGAGATTGATAGGATTGAATCAACTGGTATAAATCCAGATGTAACAAGACAGCAAGAGACAGAGAGAGAGACAGAAATTGGCACAGAACCTACACAGAACGTTCTCTAGAGACAGAAGAACTTCGCTGGAGAGAACATGGCAAAAGATCCTGGACTGAACCTGACTACAGAAATTGGCAAGAGAACCTGACTAGAACCTGGTGACTGAACCTGGCTGGAGAACCTGGACAGAACCTGGCTGGAGAACCTAGCGAGGGAACATGGCTACAGAATCTGGCTGGAGATCCTGACCAGAACTTTGCTGGAGATCCAAACCAGAACTTGGCTGGAGATTGTGGCTAGAGATCCTGGCAAGGCTGCTGATCAACTGAACGCTGCCTCTGTGTTGTTCCTTCTTCGCCGACTCCGTCCACACCTTTGGGGACCCCTGGACCCGCTGGGGTTGGACCCCTGCACAAATTAATCTAACTGGAAAAAAAGGGGAGTATATAAGAAAAAAGATAAATCTTATCTCTAAATTTCATAAATAAACAAGCAAGTCAAAGTTCATATAATAAACCTCAGACAATATATTCACTGTAAAATGCGTTACCACCAAATATATCATCTTGGTCTATACTCAGATTTTACATACTCATCTTTCCTTTCTCAGCCCACCACATTTAGAGCAGATATGCTGAACCTAAAAATAGGCACATTGGAAAACATACAAAGAATTATCTGGCAGCTACGAGGTAACAGTCCTATTACAGTTGTCTATACTAATTTAAGAAACCCAGCCCTCGAGATCTGTTTAGTTTAGGGACAAATGGTCCTGATTTATTTACAAGCAGCATCTTGTCTGCTTACTATTAAGGTTAAATCATTCCCAGAAAACTGTGTTTTATTTTATTAATTAAACTAGAGGCCTGGTGCACAAAAATTTGTGCACTTGGGGGGGAGGGGGATCCCTCAGCCCATCTTGCCCCCTCTCCCAGTTTGGGACCCCTCAGGGGATGACCACCTACTGGCTTAGGCCCGCTCCCCAGGGGATTGGGCTTAAGATGGCAGTCAGACATCCCTCTGGCAGCCCGGCAGCCCTCAGGGGATGTCCTCTTGCCAGCAGGGAGCAGGCCTAAACTGCAGTCGGACATCCTTAGCGCTGCTGAGGAGGCAGGAGAGGTTCCCACCACCACCGCTGTACTGGCAGCCATCAGCCTGGCTTGTGGCTGAGCAGAGCTCCCCATGTGGGAGCGTACTGACCACCAGAGGGCAGCTCCTGCATTGAGCATCTGCCCCCTGATGGTCAGTGTGTGTCATAGTGACCAGTCATTCCCAGTCCTTCTGTTGTTAGGGTCAGTTTGCATATTACCTTTTACTATATAGGATAGAGGCCTTGTGCACAGGTGGGAGCCGGCTGGTTTGCCCTGAAGGGTGTCCCGGATCAGGGTGGGGATCCCGCTTGGGCACCTGGCCAGCCTGGGTGAGGGGCTGATGGCTGTTTGCAGCTGATCACATCCCCTTTAGGGTGGGGGTGCCCACTGGGGTGCCTGGGCAGTCTGGGTGAGGGGCTGAGGGCCATTTTCAGGCTGGCGGGTGACTGAAGCTCCCAACCTCTCCTTTTTTTTCTT
This sequence comes from Myotis nattereri, assembly GCF_964212035.1. Lineage (NCBI taxonomy): Eukaryota > Metazoa > Chordata > Mammalia > Chiroptera > Vespertilionidae > Myotis > Myotis nattereri. Next base: position 117,069,713 of record NC_138078.1, on the reverse strand, counting down.
TTTTTCTTTTATTCTGGGATTTATTTACCTTCTATGGCTGTCACTGGAACTGAGAGCTGGCTTTAGCTCTGAGGCTCGGCTCCAGCTCTGAGACCTCAGCTGCTGAAAGTAGGTATCTGGGTTTGTTTGTCTTCTATAATTGAAACACTGTTTCAACTCCAGCTCTGAGGCCCGGCTGGTTGAAAGCAGGTTTCTGTGGTTTGTTTAGCTTCTATAATTGCCACATGGTTTCTTACACTGCAGCTCAGAGGCCGGCAGCGGCAGGCAAGGAACCTTGGCTTCCTCCATCACTGGAGCCTGCAAGCCCCCTGTTCGCTTCAGCTGCCTGGCTGCCGGCTGCCATCTTGGTTGGCAGTTAATTTTCATATCACCCTGATTAGCCAATGGGAAGCATGTCGGAGGTACAGTTAATTACCATGTTTTATTATTAGATAGGATAATTTTTAAATTCTTTATTATTTAAAGTATTACATACTAGGGGCCCGGTGCACGAAATTCGTGCACTGGGGGGGGGGGAGAGTGTCCCTCAGCCCAGCCTGCCCCCTCTCACATAATGGGAGCCCTCAGGCGTTGACCCCCATCACCCTCCGATCGCCTGATTGGTCCCTTGCCCAGGCCTGACGCCTCCGCCAGAGGTGTCAGGCTTGGACAGGGGACCCCCATCTCCCCCCGGTCACTGGCTCTGGCCCCCACCCAGGCCTGAGGCCTCTGGCCCAGGAATAATGCCTGGGCAGGGGACCCCCATCTCCCTCTGATCGCTTGCTCCACCCCCCGCCCAAGCCTGACCCCTCTGACCCAGGCTTCAGGCCTGGGCAAGGGGACCATCACATCCCCCCAATCCCCGGCTCCGCCCCCACCCAGGCCTGATGCCTCAGCCAGAGGAGTTGACCCTCATCACCCTCTGATCACCAATCACCGGATCGGCCCCTTGACCAGGCCTGAGGCCTCCGGCAGAGGTGTCAGGCCTGGGCAGGGGACCCCCAGCTCCCCGCGGTTGCAGGCTCCGCCCCTGCCCAGGCCTGACACCTCTGGCCTAGGCGTCTGGCCCAGGCAGCGGGGACCTGCAGTGGCAGCGGGGGGCGCCGCGATCGTGGGCTTCGCTTTAGGCCCAGGCAAGGGACCCCTAGCTCCTGGGACTGCCAGCTTCGACCTTGCCCAGCTCCCATCGCTGGCTCCACCCCTACTTCCTGCTATCACTGGCCAGGGCGGCAAAGGCGCCTGATTCTCCGATCATGGCTGGGGGGCAGGGCAAAGGCGGCCCCAGGGCCACCTTTGCCCTGCCCCCCAGCTCTTAGCTCCCCCCTGGGTTTCCGATCAGTGTCAGTGGCAGGGGGCTTCTTCCTGCTTTCCCTTTCGCCTCCCTGCATTGTACCTACATATGCAAATTAGCCGCCATCTTGTTGGCAGTTAACTGCCAATCTTAGTTGCTTAGTTGGCAGTTAACTGCCAATCTTAGTTGGCAGTTAACTGCCAATCTTAATTGGCAGTTAATTTGCATATAGCCCTGATTAGCCAATGAAAAAGGTATCGCCGTACGCCAATTACCATTTTTCTCTTTTATTAGTGTAGATAGTATTACATATGTCTCCTTTTCCCCCCATTGACCTCTCCCCAGCCACCCCCACCCCCCAGCACATGCCCTCACCCCCCTGGTGTCTGTGTCCATGCATTATGCTTATATGTATGCATATAAGTTCTTTGGTTGATCTCTTACCGTGTCCCCCACCCCCTTCCCTCTGAAGTTTGGTGGTCTGGTCAATGCTTCTCTGTCTCTGGATCTATTTTTGTTCATCAGTTCATGTTGTTCATTATATTCCACAAATGAGTGCTATCATGTGATAAATCGTGTTTTAAGTGGTCAAAAAAAGTCATACAACCAGATCTCCATAAAGAAATACTTAAAAGTATTGAATATGTACATTAAAGTTTTGGGTAAAATTCATTTCTGGAAAACATCTAATTTGCTAAAACTGTCATATGCAGTCCACATATGTATTTAACAAAACCCCCTCTACTCCCTCCCTCCACCAGTTAGAACAAAAAAGCCATTATGATTTATTCATCTCACAAATTTGCCCTCTTTGGCCTCTCTTTCTCATCACGAAGTTGTGTCCTTTTTAGCAGAGTCTTGATAAAGCCAAGTGCCACCTGTGCCACTGCATTAGAAAAGAGAATTTAATTTGTAAAAACCATTGATTTGTTCCCAGTCAATAGGATAGACTGAGCTTACACAGCAGGACACACTCTAACCCCATCCACCAAAAACACAATAACTTTGGGATTTATAACTGAGTGTGGCATCAAGAGGGGGAAATCTCAGGGTGCCAGAAATGAAGAAAGAAATCAAGCCAGAAGGGTAACAGAATCTACAGCTAAAATTCAGATAAGAATCAGATATACACTGTAATGCTTGAGGTCCTGAGGATCTGTCACTCTCCCAAGAAAGGATATTCAAGCTGTGGGGGCCTTCCCTATGCAGAGCTGGAACAAGGCTTCTGGCTACAGAATAGTTATCTTCCCTTGAGATATTGGAACCCTGCATGTACCATGCTTGATTTTGGCGTCTGACAACACACTACTCATAAGGTGTGGAGCCCTGAAACCAAAAATATTTGTTTTTCATTGTTTTATAACCAGAAACACCTCACGATTAACAGAACAGATAAACATGAAAATGTTTTGTGGGAACATGTAAGCAGGGCCAGAGCACATGAAATGTTCACAAAAAGCATCCTTAATATATAAGTGTATTTTATAACTCAGCAATTCTACTTCTAGATATAAACTCTTGAAAAACACGCACATGTTTTCCAGGAGACATAAATGAGGAACTTTATTAAAATATTGTAAAAGCAAAAATTTGGAAACAATACAAATTTTTTTAATAGGGGAATAAATAAATAACATTTTAGTATAGTCAAACAGTGGTATATCATTAACAAGTTAATATACATACTTACAATTTGTGCCTATTTTTCCATGTTTATATTTCAAGTATAATTTAATTAAAATATTGAGTAAACCAGATTTTTCTATATTGATATGGATAAATCTTAGAAATAATATTGTGTGAAAAAATTGCTGTCTAGTCAAATTGATATAATTTATGTTAATTTCAACAAGAGACTCAAAGAAGGATATTATGTACTGTTTGTGTGTGTGTGTGTGTGTATTATATTCTAGAATGATACACATCTATCTAGTCATGATATCAATTACCATGAGGAAGTAGTATAAATAAAATTGTGAGGAACCCCAACTTGATCTGCAATATTCTATTGCCTTTATAACAAAAAGTATTTGAATCAAAATGACAAATATTTGCATTCATTAATTTTGGCAGATAAATGAAATTTTATTCTGTGTACTTCTCTAAATTTTAAAATTTGCAAATATTAAAATTAACTAGCCAAAACCGGTTTGGCTCAGTGGATAGAGCGTCGGCCTGCAGACTGAAAGGTCCCAGGTTCGATTCCGGTCAAGGGCATGTACCTGGGTTGCGGGCACATCCCCAGTGGGAGATGTGCAGGAGGCAGCTGATCGATGTTTCTCTCTCATCGATGTTTCTAACTCTCTATCTCTCTGTCTTTCTCTCTGTAAAAAATCAATAATTTTTTTTTAAATGAACTAATTCAAACGTTCTTTTCCAAACTTCAGAATAAGTAATGAGGCCACCAAGTTGGATCCCACAACCTCAATTAATTAGCATCTTCACTTGTATATTGGGCATATCAGATCAAACCAAACTGCTATCAGGAACTTACTTAAAATGGAACTAAAAGCCTTCCAAAGAATGTGTTTTAGACTCAATCAACATTCATCCTACATCATATTTCCATTTTTGGGTCTTAATGAATTCTGTAGTAATGCCCCACAGCCTTATAGATTTAGATAGTATAACAAAACATTACCCATTTAATAAAGTACATGAACTTAACTGAAACATTTCCAACATCAGGATGAATCAAGAAAAGGAGTTTAGGATTTTCCCCAATTCATTTGACATTCCAATTAACCAGAATGTCTCATACTCTAAGTATTATTATCTTGAATGTGAATTTAATAGTTGGAAATAAATTAAATAGTTGGAAATCTGCAGGGGGTGCATGTTTAAGCTGATGCAAGCATTCTGGGAACATTCATTTCCATATGAATAATTAACATGCTAATTATAAATGGGTCACTAATTCATAGAAGTCATATCCACAGTTCTTCAACTTGGTGACAATTTGCTAGTCATGAGTTTAAAGTTTTTAATATACTGGAAAGTAATAAAATTCTACTTTATTAAGAATTGTATTTAATTTAGAATTTGTACAAATCCATCTATTTTTTTAATTCACTTTATTTGTATGCATGTTTTCCTCAATTCAGATGAAGGTGTTGATAGACACTATTCTATATTACTGAGGTTCCAAAGATATCTAGTTTATATAATATTAAAATGGAGGGGGAGAGATTTCATTATCAACTTTAGTTATTTGGGTCAGTGTTTCCTAAGCTATTGGATTTCAAAGAGCAGCAATTTTATTTTTTAGATACATTGCAATCTACATAACAATAGAATTTATTTTAATTAAATTTATTGTAGTAACCTTGGTTCATCGCATATAAATTTCAAGTATAGAACTTTGTAATATGACATCTGTATACTCAAAGACAACAAGCAAACATACAGAAACTCAGAGATATAGAACAGAGAATGGTGATTACCAGGAGGAAGAGGGTGGGAGGATAAAGAGAGTAAAGGGGGTCAAATACAATAGTTGAATATTTTAAGACTTTGTTTTTTAGAGCAGTTTTAGGTTTACAACAAAGTTAAGAGACCCACAAACTTTTCCCATATACTTTCTGCCCCCACACATGCATAGATACCCTACTCCATTATCAGCATCACTCATAGGAGTGGTCCATTTTTTATTAAGGATGAACCTACGTTGACACTTCATAATTACTCAGTCTGGAGTTTATCTTACAATCTGTTCTTGCTGTTGTACATTCTATTGACTTGAATAAATGCACAATGACATAAATTCATTATTAAAATGTCATATAGAATATTTCACTGCCCTCATAATCTTCTGTGCTCTACCTATTCAACTTCGACTGCCCCCCCACCCCCCACACACAAACGCATTCACAAACACACAGTCCTGGTAATCACTGATATATTTATTATCTCCATAGTTTCACCTTTTCTAAAATGTCATATATGTACTTAGAATCACACAATATGTAGACTTTTCAGATTGGCTTTGTTCCCCCCACTTGGTAATATGCATTAAATTTTCCTCCAGGTATTATCTTGGGTTGACAGCTCATTTTTTTTTGCAATAAAATAATATTACATTGTGTGACTTTAGCACAATTTATGTATCCATCTTCTGAAAGATATCTTGGTCACCTGATGTTTTGGCTATTATGAATAAAGCCTCTCTACACATTCATGTACAGGTTGCTGCATGGACATAAGTTTTAAACTCCTTTGGATAAATACCAAGGAGTGTGACTGCTGAATTGTATGGTAAAAGTATGTTTCGTTTTGTAAGAAATCAACAAATTGTTTTCGAAAGTAGCCATACCATTTTTCATTTTCACCAGCAAAGAATGAGTGTTCTGTTGCTCTACAATCTCTCCTGCATTTGGTGTCATCAGCGTTCTGGATTTTGGCCATTCTAATATCTCATTGCTGCTTACATTTTTATTGTCCCAATGACATATGACATAGAGCAACTTTTTATATGCTTATAGCTATCTCTATATCTTCTTTGATGAGGTGTCTCTTAAGGTCTTTGGCCCATTTTTATGTGTGTTGTTTGTTTTCTTATTGTTGAGTTTTAAGTGAGTTTTTTTTTTTTTTAAATATTTTGAGTAACAGTCCTATATCAGATGTACTTTTTCAAATACTTATTTCCAGTTTCTGATTTGCCTTCTCATTCTCTTTTGCAGACCAAATATTTTTAATTTTAAGTGAGTCCAGCTTATCCACTATTTCTTTCATGGATTGTGCCTTCGGTGTTGTATCTAAAAAAGAATCATCATACCCAAGGACTTCTCAGTTTTCTCCCATGTTATCTTGTAGAAGTTTTATAGTTTTGCATTTTATGTTTATGTCTGTGATTGACTTTGAACTAGTTTTTGTGAAATGTGTAAGTTCTGTGTCTAGACTCTTTTTATTGTTTTTCCATGAGAATATCCCATTGTTCCAGCACTATTTGTTGAAAAGTCTATCTTTACTTCATTATATTGACTTTAATCATTTGTCAGAGATCATTTGACTATTTTTTATTTAAGTTTATTTCAGGGCTCTTTATTCTGAATTTATCTTTCAGGAAACAAAAATAAGAAGGTCTTAAATTAGGTTGTCAATTTTTTTAATATATTTTATTGATTTTTTTACAGAGAGGAAGAGAGAGGGATAGAGAGTTAGAAACATCAATGAGAGAGAAACATCGATCAGCTGCCTCCTGCATACTCTCCACTGGGGATATGCCCGCAACCAAGGTACATGCCCTTGACCGGAATCGAACCTGCGGACCTGAGCTAAACCGGTTAGGGCGGTTGTCACATTTTTTGACCAGGTAAAAAAATTAAAGAAACATATTGATAATTGCCGGGAGCTGGTCCATGCTTGCTGTTTCAAGGGACCTGGCATATATGGCATACTGTTCTTAATATGTTTGCTCACCTTCTTGGCACTATGTGTTTTAACCAAGGTCTCTGAGAAAGGTTGTTTCCCCAGGTAGGGATTTTCCCCTGAAGTTAGGGAGGGAATAAAACCTCTTAACTAAGTGCCAGGTGGGTAATTAATCACTTTAATTACAAACAATCATGCTTAAGCTACATAATCTTTACTCCCTGGAATGGAGATAAGAAACGCCCTAACCTTTGGAATAGAGATTGATAGGATTGGAATCAACTGGTATAAATACAGATGTAACAAGACAGAACTTAGAAGACAGAACCAAGAGGCACAGAACCTAGAGAAGAACCTAGAGACAGAACATGGCAAAAGATCCTGGACAGAAACTGGAGACAGAACCTAGAGACAGAACCTAGCGAGAGAACATGGCAAAAGATCCTGGACTGAACCTGACTACAGAAATTGGCAAGAGAACCTGACTAGAACCTGGTGACTGAACCTGGCTGGAGAACCTGGACAGAACCTGGCTGGAGAACCTAGCGAGGGAACATGGCTACAGAACTTGTGTGGAGAACCTGGAGAACCTAGCAAGAGAACATGGACACAGAACCTGGCTGGAGATCCTAAGCAGAACCTCTCTGGAGATCCAGACCAGAACTTGGCTGGAGATCCTGGCTAGAGATCCTGGCTAGGCTACTGATCAACTGAACACTGACTCCATGTCCTCCCTTCTTCGCCAACTCCGTCTACGCCTTTGGGAACCCCTGGATCTGCTGGGGTTGGACCCAGGCAGATAATCATCATTACTTTACAAAAAAAATGTTATTTTAATATCCAAAACATAAGAAAGACATAACCTCAGAAACAGAACAAAACACATTAATTTAAATAATTTTAACTTTATGTGAAAATATTACATTATTCTGGCTCTTCCAGCCATTGGAAACTTCATTTTCATGTAAAAGACTATGTGGTTTCTAAGATAATCTGCAGAAATTAAGTCATATGTCCATTAACAACTCATATGTATGGGTTCCACTTTTCATCCTTCTCTCATATACTGCTGCATTCAAAACATTTTTGGAAAGTGCAAACCTGACTGTCAAACCTCAGAGGAGAGGTAGGGGAGGGTGGGGGTAAGGGGGAGAGATCAACCAAAGGACTTATATGCAAGCATATAGGCCTAACCAATGGACACAGACAACAGGGGGGTGAGGGCATGAGTGGAGAAGGTGGGGAGTAATGTGGGGATAAGGACACATATGTAATAACTTAATCAATAAAAATTTTAAAAAAAGAAAGTGCAAACCTGAAAGCAATGATTGGCCATGATGAAATCTCAATGAGTACTAAGAATGATAAGTGTTATGGCTTATCCATAAAGGATATGCTCATTGAAAAATGAATAGAAGTCAATCTTTCTATTATCCTCGTTGTTCTTTTTAGGAACATGACAGCTAGCTTTGTCAACTGTTTTATACTCAGATTTGCCCAAATGGACAGTAAAGTCCTGGAAAAGTTAAGTACTCATTTGAAAGTAAACTTCAGTAAGTTCATGAGCACAAACCTGTTATGCATTCACTATGAATGGCAATTTACAAAATATACAACATTGTTATTTTATGTAGCTAACAAATCTTATTGATTCCATACTGACCTTTAAATTCTGTGCTGAATGAGGAGATTCAATGAACCAAATTTTCAGTTTTTCTTGTGCTTAAGGAATCTGTGTTTAAACCTAACCATTGCCTCTTCTTTATTCCGCTAGAAAGGGAGAAAAAAAAAAGAAACACACATCTATATATCTGGGATTTTGTGAGCCATCTTGGAAGCTCATGAGTTCCAATTTATTTGTTCCATGGGAAGAAAATTATGAAGTAGCTTTTGAAATAAAAGCATAGCCCATGTGTTTCCCAAAGGCTCAGATTTATTTGGAATTTGGTTTATGCAGCTCTAAAGATTAATCTGGGAAATTCATTAAGGATCCAGTTACATAATCTCAAAACTGCTCTTACTTTCTTCCTTACTAAAATATTAGACTGCCTGGTCTAGGGTTTTGCATTTTTTCAGGGCACAGATATATATTTAAAAAGTGATAATTATCTTTCATGATGCTAAGGGTTAGAAAACTCACAGCATTTCTTAGTTCTCATGAATAACTACTGTTGAAGAATTTTTCTGAACCTTTGTAGTGTTCTCTGATAATTCTATTCCTATCACTCAAGGTAATGAGCACGATACATTTTCTAGTATGTGTAAGAAAGATTTGCTTCAAATTTAGATTTTTTTAAGCATGAAAAGATTTACTTTAGTTATAGTAATACCTGATGCCTTTTTTCCCCACCCACTTAATTTTCAAGCACTACATTTGACACTTTATATTTGCTACCTTCAATCCTCACAATGATGATCATAATAACAAGGAGGGATTTATGAAATACCTATAAGTGCTTTACATGAATCATATTTAATACTCTTATCAGTACCCTGAAGTGACTATTGCCATAACTCCCACTGTAACTACAATTATGAAAGAACTGAATCTCAGAAAGGTTAAGTAATTGGCTCAATATCACATAACTGTTAAGTAAAGGAATCAAGATTAGAGACCAGGTCTGTCTGAACTCAAAGCCCTAGGCTCTTTCCACTACTTTATAATTACGTAATACACTGGGGAGGAAAGCCCTGATTAGAAGTCCAGCGGCAAGTTTTATGTCCCAGCACCCCACTTACTACCTGTATTATCTTTGGCTTGTCATTTAACTTCTTTGAGCTTTAGTTGTTTTAATTTTTTTAAAAAATGGAGTAGGATATTGAATCAAATGACATCATGTATGTAAAAAACAGAACTCTGAATTATTATACAACAAGAAAACAAATAATCTTATATAATATAAGCATTATATGCTAATTAGACCGGACCTCCTTCCAGATGGCCTTCCAGATGAAGCTGGGGCTGTGAAGGAAGCCCGGGTCCTGGTGCCAGAGGGAAGCTGGTACATGCATCGGGCCCCTAGTGTTGAATATATAAACTATGCCTAACACAATGTCTAAATATATTGGGTTCTCCATAGATGTTGGGAGGAAGAAAAAAATGTGAAAGAGAAAGAGTAGAAGAAGGCAGATGTAATGTTAAATGACTTGGGCTTTTACATGAGACAGAACAGATCTGTGACCTTAACTAATCAAAGTATTGTTTTCTCATGTGCAAGATCATGTCAGGCCTTATGATGATTATGGAGAATATATGTAAACTATATAGCACAGTATCTAGAATGGATTAAGAACTCACTTAATAATTAACTACAATAAACTAAATTGTTAGATATGGCCTACTGATAAAAAGTGTCCTATCATTCCAAGCTCTAAGGTAGTGGTAGTTACGTTGTGAATATGACATGGTTTGGTGCTGGGGTCCAACCCCAGCGGGTCCAGGGGTCCCCAAAGGTGTGGACGGAGTCGGCGAAGAAGGAAGGACACGGAGACAGCGTTCAGTTGATCAGCAGCCTAGCCAGGATCTCCAGCCAAGTTCTGGTCTGGATCTCCAGCGAAGTTCTGTTTAGGATCTCCAGCCAGGTTCTGTGTCCATGGTCTCTTGCTAGGTTCTCCAGCCAGGTTCTCCAGGTTCTCCAGCCAGGTTCTGTAGCCATGTTCCCTCGCTAGGTTCTCCAGCCAGGTTCAGTCACCAGGTTCTAGTCAGGTTCTCTTGCCAATTTCTGTAGTCAGGTTCAGTCCGGGATCTTTTGGCATGTTCTCTCGCTAGGTTCTGTCTCTAGGTTCTGAGGCCAGTTTCTGTCCAGGATCTTTTGCCATGTTCTCTCCAGCGAAGTTCTTCTGTCTCTAGAGAACGTTCTGTGTAGGTTCTGTGCCTAGGTTCTGTCTCTCTCCATTCTGTCTTCTTACATCTGTATTTATACCAGTTGATTCCAATCCTATCAATCTCTATTTCAAAGGTTAGGGCATTTCTTATCTCCATTCTAGGGAGTAAAGATTATGTAGCTTAAGCATGATTGTTCGTAGTTAAAGTGATTAATTACCCACCTGGCACTTAGTTAAGAGGTTTTATTCCCTCCCTAACTTCAGGGGAAAATCCCTACCTGGGGAAACAACCTTTCTCAGAGACCTTGGTTAAAACACATAGTGCCTAGAAGGTGAGCAAACATATTAAGAACAGTATGCCATATATGCCAGGTCCCTTGAAACAGCAAGCATGGACCAGCTCCAGGCAGTTTGGCATAACCAATATTATATTTATTATTAGTAGTAGTACTATTATTATCCATTCATTCAGAATTCATTAAGCTCTTACTCTGTGTGAGCACTGTACTTGGTATCAGTGGTTTAAAGAAACAAAACAAGGTCATGGAGGCTCAAATGCTTATAAATGCTTACTAATATTCCTGGAACAAAACAGAAAATCTGAAAGCAAGAATATCAACTTTATGTGCCAAACATATAGCCTTAATTTCTGTGAATTTAAATTCAGGTCTTATTGGCAGAATTTACTTTCTTTCTCTTGCTTCTGATCCAAAAGTATATTCACCACTGTTTACCACAGCCCTGCCATTCTATCTTTGTTTTTACTTTTTCTGAGTGGGATAATTAGATATTATACTTCAGATGCCATTGATGATATTTTATAACAAAAAAAAGGAAAGAAGAGAGAGAGAAAGAGAGATGAAAGAAGGAAAGAAAGATGAGAGAGAGAGAGAGAGAGAGAGAGAGAGAGAGAGAGAGAGAGAAGACGAAGAAGAAGAAGAAGAAGAAGAAGAAGAAGAAGAAGAAGAAGAAGAAGAAGAAGAAGAAGGGGGAGGAGGAGGAGGAAGAGGAGGAGGAGGAGGAGGAGGAGGAGGAGGAGGGAGGAGGAGGAGGAGGAGGAGGAGGAGGAGGAGGAGGAGGAGGAGGAGGAAGGAAGGAAGGAAGGAAGGGAGGGAGGGAGGGAGGGAGGGAGGAAGTCTCATGTGTGGGATGAATTTCCAAGTCTGCCTTTGATTTGGGTGCTATTACAGGCCTACAGCATGGCATTTCACTTGGCTGGAAACCAAAATTCTAGGATTCTAAGTTTTAACTAGAACACAATTTTGAGCAATGTGATTATACACATAATTTACTCTGTGATCTTGCAGAAGCTCAGTAATGCTATGCTTTTCCTCTATTACAGGTACTATACTAAGTGCATTACTTTTGTTATCAAATGTAATCTTCAAAATAACCTCATAAGATAGGTACAGTTACTGATTTTATTCTACAGATAAAGGAAATTGAGGCCCAGAGTAATATCAGGAAGTATAACAGTGTAGGAGATAAGCATTAAAATAAGAGTATCACAACCCAAGTTGAGGTCTTAATCCTTACTTACTATTTGAAATTGGAGAAGTTTTATCCTCACTTTAGCTTTCTCATTTATTAAATGATGGTGCTGGACCAGATTGTCTCTACTTTTTCTTCCTGCCAAAATTTATAATTAATTGTTCCAGTTTTACAGGAATCAGAGTAAATTTTTAAAAATTATATGGCATTTGGTAAATTAGCTCTTTCCTACTTCCTATTTAAATTAGTATATAAAAACTATTTCTATAAAAATTAATAAAAGTATCTAATAAGAAATGAGTATAGAGACAGTTTCTATGAAGAATATAAACCACAACATCCAGATATTATCTATATTTAATAAGATGAAGTTTTATTTATCATTTATAAGCCATGCACAAATATGAACTGCACACAGCTCAAAACTTCAATGCACACATTGCCCCAGAAGAATGGTTTCCAAGCATTTTTATTAAAGAGAAAAACAGCCACTCAGAACCACTTACCATTCATAATGGTATACTCCTTCCAGTTAATTTTTTAATAATATAAAAACAAGCCCCATAAAGAATAATGCTTTTTACAATTTACAATAGCTAAGATTTGGAAACAGCCTAAGTGCACATCAGCACATGAGCGAATTAAAAAACTGTGGTACATCTACACAATGGAATACTATGCTGCTATAAAGAAAGAACTCTTACCATTCACAGCAGCATGTATGGACATGGAGAACATTATCCTAAGCAAAATAAGCCAGTTGGAGAAAGATAAATATCACATGATCTCACTCATTTATGGAATATAATGAAGAACATAAACTAATGAACAAAAATAGAGACAGAGCAGCATAGAACAGACGGTCAAATTTCAGAGGGAAGGCAGGAGAGAGAGAGGGGTAAGAGAATAACCAAAGGACTTGTATGCATGCATATAAGCATAACCAATAGGCATAGACACCAGGCAGTGAGGGCATGTGCTGGGGGTGGGGGTGGCTGGGAAGAGGTCAATGGGGGAAAAAGGAGACATATGTAATACTATATGTAATACTTTATTTTTTATTTTTGGTCTCTATAAGTAAACTTTTATTGGAACACTAGAGGCCTGGTGCACAAAATTCATGCATGGGTGGAAGTGTCCCGTCAGCCCAGCCTGCACCATCCCCAATCCAGGACCCCTCGGGGGATGTCTGACTGCCAGTTTAGGCCCAATCCTTGGGAACGGGCTTAAACCAGCAGTTGGACATCCCTCTCACAATCCTGGACTGCTGGCTCCTAACTGCTCACCTGCCTAGCTATCTGATTGCCCTTAACTGGCCCCCCTCCGCAAGCCTGATCACCCCTAACAACCTCTGCCTGCCGGCCTGATTGCCCCTCACTGCCCCCCTGCTGGCCTGGTCACCCACAATTGTCCCCCATACCAGCCTGGTCGCCCCACACAGACTGCTGCTCAGTCATTTGATCAGCCCTCACTAACCCCCCATGCAGCCTGTTTGGTCGTCTGTTTGGTTGTGATGGTTGCTTAGGCTTTTATATAGATAGACTAGAGGCCTGGTGCACAAAAATTTGTGCACTCAGGGGGGGGGTGGGGGCGGGGGGGGGAGAAGAGTCCCTCAGCCCGGCCTGCGCCCATTCACAGTCCAGGACAACTTGGGGGATGTCCACCTGTCAACTTAGGCCCACTCCCTGGGGGATCAGGCCTAAGCTTGCAGTCAGACATCCTTCTGGCAGCCAGGGAGCCTTCAGGGGATGTCCAACTAAAGGCTTAGGCCCCCAAGGGATCAGGTCTAAACCATTAGTTGGACATTCTTAGTGCTGCCACAGAGGTGGGAGAGGCTACTGCCACCACCACTGTGCTGGCCAGCCATGAGCCAGCTTCTGGTTGAGTGGCACTCCCCATATGGAAGTGCAATGACCACCAGGGGGAAGCTCCTGAATTGAGCATCTGCCCCCTGGTGGCCATCATAGCAACCAGTCATTTTGCCGTTCAGTCAATGTGCATATTTGCCTTTTATTATTATTATATAGGATGTCCCTATTTCCCCCCCTTTTCCCCCTCTACCCAGCTCTTGCCACCCACTTCTCTCTGGCCATCACCATACTGTTGTTTGTGTCCATGGTTTGTGCATATATTTTCTTTGGCTAATCCCTTCTTTAAATTCACTTCTTTAAATTTTTATTTTCAGATAAGTGCTTATAACTGCACTATTATATATTTTCTATTATATCGTTTAGAATTAAGATATTTTTAATTGAACCCTTGTAAATTTTAGCACAATTTAATAAATTATGCTAGAAGCAATTAGGAGATTTTTCATGTAATGCAGATACATTTCAATTAATATTTTATTAATTTTTAATTTTGTAATACTTTAATTTGAAATAATCTCATATATGTAAAAAAACTATAAAATACTACAACATATTATATGTACCCTTCACCCAATTTCTTAGGTGTTAATAATTTAAACATAACCATTTTACAAGTAACAAAATTTGGAATATATTTTTCTTATAATCTCTTCAATGTTACTTAATCCATTTACTTTGTTTTTGTTAATCTTCAGCCAAGGATATTTTTCCATTGAATTTTAGAGAGAGTGAAGGGAAAGGGAGCGACACATTGATTGGTTGCCTCCTGCACATGCTCTGATAGGGACCGGGGATCAAGCCAGCAACTGAGGTACTTGCCCTTGACTGGAATCGAACCTGGGACCCCTCAGTCCACGGGCTAATGCTCTACCCACTGAGAAAAACAGGAGGCAGCTTAATTCATTTACTTTTAATCTATAGGTGTATTTATATTTAAAGTGGGTTTTGTTTTTGATTCACCCTCATAATCTGTCTTTTAATTGGTGCATTTATGCCACTGACTTTCAGAGAGCTTACTGATAGAGTTACTACCATATCAGGCGCATTCTGGGTCTTCTAGGGCCGGGCTGCCTCACTGCCTGGATCTTAAGAGCATTTTTTTTTTTTTTTTTTACAAATGAATACAGTGAGGAGTCACGCACCTTTTTTTTTTAACTTTTTAACATGAGGCACAAAAAAAAATTCTCTTCACGTGTGCTGTTTTACAGCTACAGGCTGAGGGGAGAATGGCTTCCAGGGAACAGCCTCGAGGCAGTCACGGCCCCCACCACCTAGGATGGAGGAAGGGGAGGCTGCAAAACGGCCTCGTTCAAGCTCAGATGGACGCCTGCTCCAGGGGCTGCCCTGGACATTCCCTGTGCCTACGACCCGAAAGCGGGCTGAGCCCTCAAGGGAACTGTCTACCCCAAGCCTTCCGTCTTTTCAGGGCTAAAGTCTCACTCTTCCTATCGACCAAGTGTAGCAGCCACTTAAAATCTAAGGGGTGACCCCAGAACCAAACCTCGTCTGTGCCATGAACGTGAGGCCTGGCTGCCCAGGGGGTGGGCATGACTTTAACAGCCATGATGAGGGGAAGGGAATAAACTATATGCAACTACAACATCTGAAGTAATATTTACATTTGAAAACCTGGGCCGGGAAGCTTGGAGCGGCATCGTGGCTGGGCGACCAGCCCTTTTCCTTCACTTGCCTGAAGCTGCACCTCCTCTACCTTGTGCTCCTCTCCCGCAGCTCGCATCCTGAGGCAAACACCTGGCCTCAGCACCTGTCTCTCCCAACATAGCAACGCCTCCCTCTGAGCCATGCCCTGCCTCTCTGTAGGTGGGACTGCCCCGCTCTGAGCCACACCTCCTCTCCATATGCAAACATGGCTCCGCCTTGTGCTTAGCCACGCCCCCTGCCTTTCCGTAGAGAAAATGGCGCCTCCCTCCTTGGGCTTAAGCCTCCAGGTGAAGAGCTGACCCCTGCTTCCCCACACGGTCGCAGCCCAGCTTCTGGCTGGTCTTCTGGGGCCGGGCTGCGTCCCGCCCAGGGACCAGATCGGGTCCCTGGGCAGCAAGGCAGGCCAGCTTCTAGGTCTTCTCTGATCACCGATCACCGGCCGGTGACCAGTGATCAGAGATGCTGGGAGGGGCAAGAAAGAGGGGGCTGCTGGTGTCCACCTCTTCCCTACACTGCCCGGCTTCTCCAATCTCTGGCCGGGGGGCGGGCAAAGGCGGCTTCTTTCATCCTTCCCCTTTCGCCTCCCAGCATTACATCTATGTATGCAAATTAACCACCATCTTTGTTGGCAGTTAATTTGCATATTGCCCTAATTAGCCAATGGGAAGCGTAGTGAAGATACGGTCAATTACCATGTTTGTCTATTATTAGTTTAGGTGCTATGATTATGTTCTGTCTATAATGTTTTTACCCTGCAACAACAGAGCTGAGCAAGAGATCTGAGAGCCTGCAAAGCCTAAAATATTTACTATCTGGTTCTCTACAGACAATGTTTGTGGACCCCTGATATAGGTAAAACATCCTATCTAATAATAGATAAACATGGTAATTAACCATACCCCCGCTACGCTTCCCATTGGTTAATCAGCAGGATATGCAAATTAACTGCCAACAAAGGTGGCGGCCGGCAGCCACGCAGCTGTAGCAAACATGAGGTTTGCTTGCTCCAGTGACGGAGGAAGCCAACATTGCCCGCCTGCCTCGCCCTGCTCAAATCTACACTCTAAGCAACAAAGTTGCAATTATAGAAGCTAAACAAACTCCAGATACCTGCGTTCAACCAGCTTCGTCCTCAGAGCTTAGAGCAGCAGTGATGGAAACAATGTTTCAATTATAGAAGCTAAACAAACCCAGATACCTGCTTTCAGCCAGCCCCAACCTCAGAGATGGAGCTGGGCCTCAGAGCTGGAGCCGGCTCTCAGCTCCAGTGACAGCTATAGAAGGTAAATAAATCCCAGAATAAAAAAAAAAAAAGAAAAAAAGGAGAGGCTGGGAGCTTCAGTTGCCCGCCAGCCTGAAAACGGCCCTCAGCCCCTCACCCAGACTGGCGAGGCACCCCATTGGGGACCCCCACCCTGAAGGGGGTGTGGCCAGCCTGAAAACAGCCATCAGCCCCTCATCCAGGCTGGCCAGGCACCCCAGTGGGCACCTCCACCCTGATCTGGGACACCCTTCAGGGAAAACCAGCTGGCCCCCACCTGTGCACCAGGCTTCTATCCTATATAGTAAAAGGTAATATGCAAACTGACCCTAACAGCAGAAAGGCTGGGAATGACTGGTCACTATGACACACACTGACCACCAGGGGGCAGACGCTCAATGCAGGAGCTGCCCTCTGGTGGTTAGTATGCTCCCACAGGGGGGAGCTCTGCCCAGCCACAAGCCAGGCTGATGGCTGCCAGTACAGCAGTGGTGGTGGGAGCCTCTCCTGCCTCTTCAGAAGCACTAAGGATGTCTGACTGCAGCTTAGGTCTGCTCCATGCTGGCAAGTGGACATCCCCCAAGGGCTGCCGGGCTGCCAGAGGGATGTCTGATTGCCATCTTAGGCCCAATCCCCTGGGGAGCAGGCCTAAGCCAGCAAATGGTCATCCCCTGAGGGGTCCCAGACTGTGAGAAGGCATGGGCTGGGTTGAGGGACCCTCTCCCCCCGAGTGCACAAATTTTTGTGCACCAGGCCTCTAGTATATAAATATGTGGTATCCATAAATATATATATAAAAAATTACATTATATATCTTACACTCTTTCTCTTAACATTTAAATACAAACAACTGTTAATAGCTCTAAGCTTTTTTTGTAACATGATATTAATGGCTCCCTAATATTACATTATTTAAATTGTACTATAATTTAAATATGCTTGTGTTGGACATTTGGGTTATTAAATTTTGTCACTTATAATTACTATAAACATCCTTAGGCATAAATATTTGACCATATCTCAGATTATTTCCGAAAGTTAGATTCCTAGAAGTTAGAGGACTAGGGTAAAGTGTATATACAGTTATAGATGCTCTCAAAGTGTACAAATTCACATCCTCATTAATCAGTGAACAAGATTGCTTTTCTCTGTGTATGCTTCTGAGTAATCCTCATTAAAGGAAAAAAAGGGGGAGAGGAAGGCAAAGGAAGGGAAGGCTGAGAGAGAGTAGGAGAAGGAGGTTAAGATTGAGAATTGAGGTTGATATTAGCTCCAGATTCATTTGCCTAGAACATATTTTCTCTTTTAATGAAATGGGGGTAAGAGTTTAAGAAACTAAACAGTTTGCTTTGATTATCAAAAAAAAGATGAAAGCACTTTGTAAACTGTTAAATCACAATCACTGTCTCACAATTCTTATGATTCTATGAAAGGTATATGTATTAACCAGTTAGTAATTCACCCTGAGGGGGAAAAAAACAACAACTGACCATAACTTCCCGTTTACAAGAGAATCAGGTCTTAACTTTACAAAGAGCATTTCATCCCTGTGTTACATTCCTTTTTTAAAATTTTATTTTATTGTTTAAAGTATTACAAAGAGTAGTACATATGTCTCCTTTTTTTCCCCATTGACCTTCCCTTGGCCTCCCTTTCCCCCTCCCCGGCACATGCCCTCACTGCCTCCACCCCCAGTGTCTTGCATCCTTTGGTTATGTTTATATGCATGCATACAAGGCCTTCTGTTGATCTCTTACCTCGAACCATCCACAGCATTCACGCTGTAGATCGACAGTCTGTTTGATGTTTCTCTGCCTCTGTATCTATTTTTGTTCATCAGTTTATAATGTTCTTTATTATCCACTAGAGGCCCGGTGCATGAAATTCATGCATGGGGGGTGGGGTCCCCTCAGCCCAGCCTGCAGCCTCTCCAATCCAAGACCCCTCAGGGGATGTCCAACTGCCAGTTTAGTCCTGAACCGGCGGATCGGACCTAAACCAGCAGTCGGACATCCCTCTCACAATACTGGACCGCTGGCTCCTAATCACTCACCTGCCTCCCTGCCCTTAACTACCTCTGCTGCCTGCTTGGTTGCCCCTAACTGCCCCCTGCTTCCGGCCTGGTCACCCCCAACAGCCCCCCCCCCCGCTGGCCTGGTTGCCCCCAACTGCCCCCCTGCCAACCTGGTCGCCCTTCAAAGCCCCCCTTGCTGACCTGATCACCCCATTCAGCCTGCTGTTCAGTCAATTGGTTGTCCCTCACTAACCCCTCTGCCAGCCTGGATGCCCCACACAGCCTGCTGTTCAGTCGTTTGTTCATCCCTCACTAAACCCCTGCCAGCCTGGTCGCCCCATGCTGCCTGCTTGTTCAGTCATTTGGTCATCCCTCACTCACCCCTCTGCCAGCCTAGTCGTAGGCAGCCATCTTGTGAGGGCGAGAGGGTTAATTTGCATATTACCTCTTTATTATATAGGATAAATGAGTGAGATCATGTGGTATTTTTCTTTCACTGACTGGCTTATTTCATTTAGCCTAAGTTCTACCCATGCTGTTGCAAATGGTAAGAATTCCTTCTTTTTTACAACATCATAGTATTCTATTGTGTAGATGTACCACAGTTTTCAAATCCAGTCATTTGCTGATGGGCATTTAGGCTGTTTCCAAATCTTAGCTATTGTAAATTGTGCTTCTATGAACATAGGGGTGCATATATCCTTTCTGATTGGTGTTTCTGTTTTCTTGGGATATATTCCTAGAAGTGGTATTACTGGGCCAAATGGCAGTTACATTTTTAACTTTTTGAGGAAACTCCATACTGTTTTCCACAGTGGCTGCACCAGTCTGCATTCCCACCAGCAGTGCAGGAGGGTTCCTTTTTCTCCGCATTTGTTGATGATAGCCATTCTGATAGGTGTGAGATGGTACCTCATTGTTGTTTTGATTTGCATCTCTCAGATGATTAGTGACTTTGAATATGTCTCTTGGCTTTCTGAATGTCCTCTTTTGAAAAGTGTCTGTTTAGGTCCTATGCCCATTTTTTTATTGGATTGTTTATCTTCCTTTTGTTAAGTTGTATGAGTTCCCTGTAAATGTTGGAGATTATACCCTTATCAGAGATAACATTGGCAAATATGTTCTCCCATGCAGTGGGCTTTCTTGTTGTTTTATTGATGGTTTTTTGTAGCTGTGCAGAAGCTTTTTATTTTGATGTAGTCCCATTTGTTTATTTTCTCTTTAGTTTCCATTGCCCTAGGTGCTATATCAGTAAAGATAACAATATAATAACAAATGTCTATTATTTTGCTGCCTATGGATTCTTCTAAGATTTTTTATGGTTTCCTATCTTACGTTTAAGTCCTTTATCCATTTTTATTTTATTTTTGTGTATGGTGTAAGTTGGTGGTCTAGTTTTTTGGGTTTTTTTTTCAAGTGTCTGTCCAGTTTTCCCAACACCATTTATTAAAGAGACTATCTTGTCTCCACTGTATGCTCTTGCCTCCTTTGTCAAATATTAATTGAGCATAATGGTTCAGATTGATTTCTGGGTTCTCTGTTCTGTTCCACTGGTCTATATGTCTATTCTTGTGCCAGTACCAGGCAATTTTGAGAACAGTGGCTTTGTAGTATAGCTTGATATCTGGTATTGTGATCCCTCCAACATTGTTCTTCTTTCTCAAGATTTCTGCAGGTATTCGGGGTCTTTTTTATTATTATTATTCCAGATGAATATTTGGAGAATTTGTTCGAGGTCTTTGAAGTATGCCATTGGCATTTTAATGGGGATTGCACTGACTTTATAGATTGCTTTGGGTAGTATGGACATTTTAATGATGTTGATTCTACCAATCCATAAACATGGCACATTCTTCCATTTGTTCATGTCTTTCTCTATCTCTTTTTTTAGCATCCTGAAATTTTCTGAGTACAGGTCCTTTGTCTCCTTGGTTAAGTTTATTCCTAGGTATCTTAATTTTTTTGTTGCAATGGTAAATAGGATTGCTTTTCTAATTTCTCTTTCTGTGTGTTCATTATTGGTGTATAGAAGAACCATAGACTTCTGGGTGTTAATTTTGTATCCTGCTACATTGCTAAATTCATTTATTAGGTCTAATAGTTTTGTTGCGTTTTTTTATGGAGTCCTTGGGGTTTTCTATGTATAGTATCATGTCATATCATGTCATCTGCAAATAAGGACTGTTTTTCATCTTCTTTTCCAATTTAGATGCCTTTTATTTCTTCTTCTTGTCTGATCTCAATGGCTAGTACTTCCAGTACTATGTCCAACAGGAGTAGTGAGATTGGGCATCCCTGTTTTGTTCCTGTTCTTAGAGGAAATGGTTTTAGTTTTGCCCATTGAATATGATGTTGGCTGTGGGTTTGTCATATATGGCTTTTATTATGTTGAGGTATGGTCCTTCTATTCCCACTTTGCTGAGAGATTTTATCAAGAAAGGGTGTTGAATTTTGTCAAATGCTTTTTCTGCATCAATGGATATGATTATATGGTTTTTATCTCTCAGTTTGTTCATGTGGTGTATCACATTTATTGATTTTTGGGTATTGTACCATCCTTGCATCCGGGAATAAATCCCACTTGGTCATGGTGTGTTATCTTTCTAATGGAATGCTGGATTTGATTTGCTACAATTTTGTTGAGGATTTTGGCACCTATGTTCATGAGGGATATTGGTTTGTAAATCTCCTTATTTGTATTGACTTTATCTGGTTTTGCAATTAGGGTAATGCTAGCTTCATAGAAAGAGATTGGAAGTGCTCCTTCATCTTGAATTTTTTGGAATAGTCTGAGGAAGATAGGTTCTATTTCTTCTTTGAATGTTTGATAAAACTCCCCTGTGAAGCTATCTGGTCCCGGGCTTTTGTTTGTTGGAAATTTTTTGATTACTGCTTCAATTTCATTGGTAGTTATCGGCCTATTCAGATTTTTTTATTCCTCCTGATTGAGTTTTGGAAGGTCGAATTTTTCTAGGAATATGTCCATTTCTTCTAGGTTGACCAGTTTGTTGGAGTAGAGTTGCTCATAGTGTTTTTTTGTTGTTGTTGTTGTTGTTTGTTTGTTTGTTTTTTACAATTCTTCATATTTCTGTGGGGTCTGTTGTTATTTCACCTTTCATTTCTGATTTTGTTTATTTGGGTCCTCTCTCTTTGCTTCTTGGTGAGCCTGGTTAGAGGTTCATCAATACTTAAACAATAAAGAATTTTGTAAAAGAATATTGTTTTTTAAAAATACATTTATCAAAATTTTTTTTAATTAAATCTTTATTGTTCAGATTATTACATTTGTTCCTCTTTCACCCCCCCCATAACTCCCCTCCTCCCAGTTCCCGCCCCACCCTCCGCCCACACTCCCCACCCACTGTCCTCATCCATAGGTGCACGATTTTTGTCTAGTCTCTTCCCGCAACTCCCACACCCCTTCCCTCCCCAAGAATAGTCAGTCCATTCCCTTTCTATGTCCCTGATTCTATTATAATCACCAGTTCATTCTGTTCATCAGATTATTTATTCACTTGATAGATGCATATTTGTTGTTCATAATTTGTATCTTTACCTTTTTCTTCCTCTTCCTCTTCTTAAAGGATACCTGTCAGCATTTCATATAATCCTGGTTTGGTGGTGATGAACTCCTTTAGCTTTTCCTTATCTGTGAAGCTCTTTATCTGACCTTCAATTCTGAATGATAGCTTTGCTGGATAAAGTAATCTTGGTTGTAGGTTCTTGGTATTCATCACTTTGAATATTTCTTGCCACTCCCTTCTGGCCTGCAAAGTTTCTGTTGAGAAATCAGCTGACAGTCGTATGGGTATTCCCTTGTAGGTAACTGACTGTCTTTCTCTTGCTGTTTTTAAGATTCTCTCTTTATCTTTTGCTCTTGGCATTTTAATGATGATGTGTCTTGGTGTGGTCCTCTTTGGATTCCTTTTGTTTGGGGTTCTCCGCGCTTCTTGGACCTGTAAGTCCATTTCTTTCACCAGGTGGGGGAAGTTTTCTGTCATTATTTCTTCAAATAGGTTTTCAATATCTTGCTCTCTCTCATCTTCTGGCACCCCTATAATCCTGATGTTGGTATGCTTGAAGCTGTCCCAGAGGCTCCTTACACTATTCTCGCATTTTTGGATTCTTTTTTCATTTTGCTTTTCCGGTTGGGTGTTTTTTGCTTCCTCGCATTTCAAATCATTGACTTGATTCTTGCGCTCCTCTGGTCTGCTGTCGGGAGTCCGTATAATATTCGTTATTTCAGTCCGTGTATGCTTAATTTCTAGTTGGTTCCCCAATATAACATCGAGGGTCTCATTAGTTTTCTTGTAGATCTCATTAAGTTTATCGGCGGCTTCTAAACAGTTCTTGAGAGATCTTAAAAGTGTGGTTCTGAACTCTATATCTTCCATTGACAATTTTGTCCTGTTTCTTTGTCTCCGCATTTTGTTATGCTTCCTTGGTGCACCCCCTAGTGGTCTTTGTTCACAGTCTTATAGTTAAACCTTGATTGTTGTAGCTAATACCAGGGAGGGTTTGACCTCCAGGCCAAGTGGCTATGAGAATCAGCTGTGTCTGCAGTGAACTTCTGTCCTCTAGGGAGGTGCTAATCTAGCCTTTGCCTGAGGCTATCCGGCAAATGCCTCTGTGCAGGGCTTGGGCGGGGCGAGTCGCACAGGATCAACAGGGTGGGCCGGAGAGAGCAGTGATGGTGGCTCTCAGTCCTGTCCCCAGGGGCTCTGCCTCTCTGAGTCCCAGCACCCGCTGCAAACCTCGGAGAGAAAGCTGCACTCGCTCTGACCAAAGCCAGACAGTCCCGCTTCTCCCGTTTGAGTCTGGGTCCCTAAAGACTCGCCTGTATCTGGAGCTCAGAGTCTGCGACTCCCTCCCGATTGAAAACGCCAACCGCGCCCTCCGCCGCCAGCCAGCTCTGCGCACTCCGCACCTCAGAATTTGACTTCAGCACTGCGCCTCCTCTGAGTGTCCATATGCGTTTCTCTTTCCTCCTAGTTGTAGGACTTCCACTCAGCCAGCGTTCCTGTGGTTCTGGGTGATGTCCGTTCCGTTTTTTAGTTTCACTTTTGAAGTAGTTGTTCAAGGCAGCAAACTCCGGCGTTAACCTATGCCGCCATCTTGGTTCTCCTAGTATATTCTTTCTTACATGCTTTTCATTTTTCCTTTTAAAGTAGACTCTATCAAAATTTTTTAATGTTGACATAATTTAGGTGTTCCCCTTTTCGCCACCCTTTGCCCACCCTTGCTTCCCCTCCCTTGGCCTTCACCAAATTATTGTTCTTGTCAATGGGGTGTGACAATCCCTTCACTTTCTTTGCTAATCCCTTCACCTTCTTTATCCAATCACCCACAACCCTCCCATCCGGCACCCTCCATTCTGTTCCATATATCCATGCTTCTATTTCCATTTTGTTTGTCAGTTCATTTTGTTCATTAGATTCCACATATTAGTGAGATCATATGGTATTTATCTATCTCTGACTGGCTTATTTCATTTAGCATAATACTTTCCAGGTCCATCCATGCTGTTGCAACGTATAAAAGTTCCTCGTGTTTGTTTGTTTTTTTGTTGTTGTTGTTGTTTTTTTAACCGCTACATAATATTTCATTGTGTAAATGTCTATAGCTTTTTTATCCACTCATCTGCTGATGGGCACTTGGACTGTTTCGATATCTTGGCTATTGTAAATAATGCTGCTATAAACATAAGTTTACATATATTGTTTTATGATTGATGCTGCAGGATTCTTAGGATATATTCCCAGAAGTGGGATTGCTGGGTCAAATGGGAGTTCCATTTTTAATTTTTTGAGGAAACTCTATACTGTTTTCCATAGTGGCTGCACCAGTCTGCATTCCCACCACAAGTTTACTAGCCTTCACTTTTCTCCACATCCTCACTAACTCATTGTTTGTTGATTTATTGATGGT
The DNA here is from genome assembly GCF_964212035.1 of Myotis nattereri. Lineage (NCBI taxonomy): Eukaryota > Metazoa > Chordata > Mammalia > Chiroptera > Vespertilionidae > Myotis > Myotis nattereri. The sequence continues at coordinate 117,045,024 of NC_138078.1, read as the reverse complement.
AGCTATCTGACAGGTGTGAGGTGATAAACTCATTGTAATTTTTATTTGCATCTCTCTGATGATTATAGACCTTAAGCATTTTTTCATATGTTTAATGGCCATCTGTATGTCCTCTTTGGATAAGTGTCTATTCAGGTCCTTTGCCCATTTGTAATGGGATTGTTTGTTTTCCTGGGCTTGAGTTGTATAAGTTCTTGCTACATGTACACAGAAATCACCTGGAGATATAGTAAAATGCAGGTTTTCATTCAGTAAGTAGATGAGGTGAGAGTCGTGATGTTCTGCATTTATAACAAGTTCCCAGATGCTACGAATGCTGCTGGTCCATAGACTACACTTTCACTAGCATGGACCTAAGATAAATTTTATGACCAACATGGAAAAAAAACCTTTTTTGTTCTGGAATGAAATCAAGTCTAGGCCAAGTCTTGGCCAACACAGGAATAGAAGAAAACAACTTCATTCTACTTCCAGCAATTATTTTGACAGCACTCTTACACTCTCAAGTGTCTGAAGTTTGTTTATCAAGATTCCAAAAACCCCAACTCCATACAGCCCCAATATTGGCTCATCTCACCCTATGTCCATACTCATTCTATAAATAGGGGTAGGGTAAGAATGCTTACTTTCAATCACATCCCAAACATACCAAAAGTATTCATTTTAATATTTTATGCAAAATAAATTTTGTTTATTCTCCTTTTTTAGTTCTCCGTGGAACTGCTTAGTTTTCTGCTTATAAAATATCAATACACCTATGACTTTTTTCTTTATTGATTAAGGTATTATATATGTGGCCTTATCTCCCCCATTGCCCCCCCCCCACTCCACTTGCGTTCATGCCCTCACTCCCCTGGTGTCTGTGTCCATTGGTTATGTTTATATGCATGCAAGTCCTTTGGTTGATCTCTCCCCCTTACCTGCACTCTCCCCTACCTTCCCTCTGAGGTTTGAGCACATAAACTGATGAACAAAAACAGATCCAGAGACAGAGAAGCATCGATCAGATGCACCTATGACTTTTAAAGCTTATATTAAAAATTTCTCTTCTGTAAAAGTACTTTACCTCTCCCTAAGACAGATTCCATTGACAACTGATGTCACATTTAATTAATCCATTTTCAGAGAAATAAAGTATATATTAACCAAAACACAAATGTTTGTGTTAATCTATATTAAACATTAGCTGTAGGCATAATTAGTTTGTGCTAAAGTTCACTAATAAAACATCATCTAATTGTTATAAGCAAACTTGCTCTTAATTCTGCAAATGAGGTTCAGAGTCCAACATTAGTTAAAAATTACTGTAAAGGCAAAAACTTTGCTCATTTGCCTGGATTTCATGCAAATTGTCTGACATTATGGAAATGTATAACCTCAAGACCCCAAACAACACTATTTTGTTCAGGTCGAAAACTTTGCTGTAAGTTGTAGAGCAGACCCTAATACACGTTATTGAGGAAATTTAGTCATTTAATTAGTCATCATGCTTTCTCAGTGTGATAGAGCATTGAACTATCATGTCAGAGGGCTCCTATCTGGTTCACTGACTCTAGAAAATATGCTAGTTGAAGAAGAAAACAATTAACACTTTTGAAGCACAGTGAAAAAGACTGAATAAAAGAAATTATACAAAGACAATGGTAACAGAGACATATATGGTACAGGAAAAGGTAGCAACCATAGGGAATAATTTACAGTTTTATTCAGGCTAAGTCAATTAAATACAAGGCAAGTCTTGATTATCCATGTACATATAAGCTGACAATCATACTTAGTTTCTGCTCCTATAAATATGATTATACACAAAGGATGTTAAGTGGTTTTTGTTAAAAAGAAGTAATGTTTTTTTTCTGTTTATATTCCTCAAAAGTTTCCATCCAACCATTACTTCTGATGATATGTGTATTTAGAGCTATTCATTGCTTGGTATTTGAAGTACCAGTAGATCATTGTCCCTACAGAACTTTGTGAGTGAATAACCAATGATACTAATATAAAGTTCATAATCTATCTACACTTCCCTCTTTCTTGTACAGATTAATGGTATTTGAAAGAAAATTAATTGAACCAATAATCACTACTTATGACTCAAAAGGAAAAAAATCACAAGGCAACATATTTTTCCCATGGCACAAGAGGTAAAGATTTAGACACAAATGGATTATACATTTACTAAAGAAACAACTTGTGCTGTCACACATGTCAAGGAAAATGGGGAGAAATGTGTCTTTATTCTGCTGTTCTTTGAGAACTATTTGAAAGCTATTGAAGAGCAGAATGTTTTCAAGACAACAGCAAACAGTGTTCTCAAGAATGAGCACTTCAAATCTAAATCGGCTTACATATATACAGAACACTTTTATTTCTCCATTTAAACATCTACAAAACTATGAGTCTAAAAATGCATGTAAATATTCCACATGAAGAAATTTTATGCTAAAACCCATTTTTTGGCACTTTTGACAAGAAAATAACATAATGTGTTAGTCTAAATTATGGATAGAAAGCACAAGAAAGGAATTCTTACAGAGAAATCAAAACCTGATTCAACTCTTCAGGCTCACTTGAATATTCTGGGAGAGTTTAAATACACAGTAAAATGATATAATCAGAACATCTACCAGGTGAGGACATATTTGTGCCTTGAAAATGCATTTGCCTTGGCAAGCCAGATTTTATTATGATTTTGATGAAGTTGATAATAGAAGACAAACCATTCTGAATGATTTCACAAAATGTCATGCTACTGGGAACAGATCTATACACATGACCATAACATTCATTTATTGACAGAAAAATTTTTGAATTTTTCAAAACCAAAGATGCTGCTTATTGCAGTTATCATTTTACAGTAAACCAAGTAAATAACTCATAGTTCACTATCTCTTTATATATACATGGCATAAAATCAAATCTGCACTTAAAGATGAATAATGATGTCACCATCATTATAATATTTTCTTTAATATTCTTTCAATTTTAGGTTCACATTTAATTATGCATCAGTAATTATTCAAATGACTAACTTCAGCTGTTAAGATATCTTTCTGAACCAACTAACTAAAAATAACCCATATAATTTCAGAAAGTCAGCGGATCTTCAATTTACTTTTACTTTCTGCCAAAGATCACTTTGCCTCCCTTCAAGACAGTTCAAAATATAAGTGATAGCCACCTGGCTTTACAGTGTGCACATAATTGATTGTTGGCAAGAAGAGGTGGGGAGAGAAAGCTTTTAAATTGGAAGGATAATGTTGCTGAAGGACGGGAGATGGTTTCTCAAAATTGGCAGAGGTCTTATCAGTATGTAAGAAACAGCTGAATGGCAAACAATGTGGCAGGACAACAGATGTGTTTCTGGCCTATGGTAATTAAAACAACAAACTACAGCAAGTAAAAGATAAAATATAGATAATAAAAAACATCCAGCACAGCGAACACAAAAAAGATAGTGTCCTTTATTCCTTCCTTAGAAATTGGGAGACTTTTATACTATTAAGTTATAATACAATTCCCAATACTGTTCTCAGGTAGAATCCTATTTGTTTGTTACAATAGCAAAAAGTTGACATGTTTTTTGATATAACAAAAAGTAGTATTTTATATGTAAAGCTTTGATACAGTAATGCAGATGTTACTACACAATACTGCAAGCGTTTTATGTTATTAATGCTTTTGTCCTCTGGTACCAATGATCTATTAAGCCAGGTTTAATCATATAAAATGAAACATTGAGGATAATGAAACTCAGTGGACCATACTGAGGCAAAAGCTTATGTAGACAAGGAAGGGAGAGGAAAGATTAAGGAGAAAGACAGGACATCAGAGAATCGGTGATAATCACTGGCAGTATATTGTATATTAGAGCTGTCTTTGACGGAAAAGTGGTACCAAAAGAGCTTTCTTATATGGTAATCTGTGTGCATTGCTTTCCCCAACCAGATTAATAAAGGGAATAAATTTAGAGAAAGTTTCTTTTTGTCCCTTAATCTCCCTCTTGAGTATCTCATGAAGTATAGCACTTAAAACACAACCTTATATGTAATAGGAGCTCAGACAGTTCTAGATTTGCTTACTCATTTAATCAACCATAACCTATTCATTTAACACACCAGCATTTCTTAAGTATAAACACATGTACTATTGGTTGATTATAATGCCACTAGTGGCCCAGGACACAAAATTTGTGCGGGAGTGGCGGAGGATTTCCTCAGCCCAGCCTGCACCCTCTCCAATCGGACATCCCTCTTGCAATCTGGGACAGCTCACTCTTAACCATTCACCTACTGCCTGCCTGATCGCCCCTAACTGCCCTCTCTTGCTGGCCTGATCTCACCCCCAAATGTCCTCCCCTGCTGGTCTGATCTTGCCCCCAACTGCCCTCCCCTGCAGTCCTAATCTAACCTCCAACAGCCCTCTCTGCCTCAGCCCCCACCATCATAGCTTTGGCTGGAAGGAAGTCAGACACTCAGAAGATAGCCGGTTGACCCGGTCTAATTAGCCTATTACCCTTTTATTATTATAGATAGATTATATAGGATAAAATTGCTTAAATAGGGGAGAAAAGCCTTTTTCAGCAGGAAGAGGTGCTCTTGGCAGACAAAAATACATGAACCCTATATCTGGACTGATAGCCAGCCATATGAACAATACTGCCAAACCGGCCATTAAACAATTGAACCACTTTCTTACACCTTACACCAAACAGCTGTTGCCCTTAAAACCCTTCCTCAGCCCCCACCTTAGGTTCTGCCTTCACAGTTCACCCAGATTAGGTTCTGATTAGTTCGTTTATATGCCAATCAGTGTCAAAAGCTCTGCCTCCTAGGCAGCCATTGGCTCCTCACAGTTCACCCAGATTTGGTTCTGATTGGTCAGTTTCTATGCCAGTCAGCATCTCCAGGCCTATCTCCAGGCCTGATCAGAGAGGTGGGGCTGACCAGCAGCCTCCAAGGAGGCCTGGAGAGAAACAAAGGCGCAGCTGCTGGCGAAACCCAGAAAGAAAGAGAGAGGCAATGGCTGATCAACAGCTGCCACAGAGGCTGCGGATCAGACCCTGCCTTTCTCTTCGGGCCTCTCTCCGGGCCTGATCAACAGCCCACTCAGCAGTCAGTGCTGGGACGCCCTGCCCATGGCAGCGGCAACCCAGCATTGACTGCAGGACTGACTTCTGGTCAGTCAAGCTTTTGGTTGTTATGGACCCTGGGTTTTTATATATTAGGATATTTTTCTGAGCTAGTTTTTGTTAATGTGTATGTTTCTGTGTTTGTATGACATATTAATTCACTCATATGGGCACTGATCCAGGACATGGGACACAGCTATCAACAAATCTAACAAGAGTAACAAAACTGGGAGAAACATGTAATAAATAAATTAATTAAAACATGTTATATGTTGAATATTTCATTTTTTTGATATTTTAAATGCAGTAGTTAAGACAAGCCTCAGTACGGTAAAAGTTAAAAAATATTTGAAATTGGAGAAGGCTCAACAGACAGCAATCTGGAGGAAGAACATTATAGGTAGAGGAAACAGAAAGCTGTTAACAATGAGAAGAGATGAAATGGTATTTTCAAACCATGCAAAGTTGATCTGATCACCTAGGAATTGAATGGGGGAAAAAATGCCACAGTACTGGGGTTAAGGTTCAGGACACACCAAAGTTTAAAGTCCTATGAGAGCCCTAGCCGGTTTGGCTCAGTGGATAGAGCATCGGCCTGTGGACTAAAGGGCTCCAGGTTTGATTCCGGCCAAGGGCACATGCCTGGGTTGCGGGCTACATCCCCCCAGTAGGGGGCGTGCAGGAGGCAGCCAATCAATGATTCTATCTCATCATTGATGTTTCTATCTCTCTATCTTCCTTCCTCAATGAAATCAATAAAAATATTTAAAAAATAAAAAAAATAAAGCCCTAGGAGGTCTATTACAGATATTTTCTGTGTCTATGTGCCTCTCCCCTCTCTTCCCTTAATTCTCTGAGGGCTCTCATACACACTCAAGAATTAGCCTAATCTAGGCAACTATACTATCTGCATTCTAGTAGCCATTAAGTGTTAAAAACAACTTACTTCCAAGTATTTTCTATCTCACTTTCCTGAGTTGAGTGGGCTCTGCCACATGCATTGTTTACTCTACTGCAGCCTTAGTCCCTTTAATTTGGATTCTGGCCAACAATTTTGATAAAATATGTTTAAAGTAATAGTGTCAGAAATGTCCCAAAGGGAAAAAAAAATAACCAAGCTGGTTGTTAACATAAAAGCTTTATAGAGGCTAAAGATGCCTTCTATCAAATGGTAGACAGAGCAAGTTAAAAATAAGAACACAAATAAGAATTTGGGAAGCCCTTTTGATACCATAGTAATTAGTTATCAATAGTAGAAAAGGAGCAAAGAGAAGGCCAGACATTATAGACATGTTCCCTGCAAAACACTGGGGAAAGAAACCACATAGGGAAGATACTTGCCTGTCAATCACACCTGGAGACAGAGATGGTTGGCCAGAATGGATGTGGCCATTGCAAGATCACAGAAAGTTGGGGTATATAATCCCCTAAACGAAGAAGCTCACTCTCTTATGGTCTTGGATTCTCTTGGTTCCTTGGCTTGTTGGCTTCCCTTATGGCCCATGGCCATTCGGGATCACCACACATAAAGCACTAATGGACTGTAGCTAGCATGATGCAGTACTGAACCCAGCTCCAACATGGAAAGGAAAGTCTGGACACTGGTTCTGATTTTAGCTCTACTGAAACCCCAGCTACACTTCTTCTATGACTGGACTAAGAGAAATGGGACTTGGAAAAACCATTCCATAGAAATAAAGCTTTCTACTAAATCGCATCCTCCCATGGAGGCCTCTGGAAATACTTATCCCAGCAGCACCCCAAGAATCCCACTCCCACTAGAAGTTGGGAAAGAAGAGGCACATTTTTCTCTAGTAACACTTTGATATTACAAAATGCATCACAAGCTGCTGAAACGTGGGAGGACTGACCAAAATAATGTGAAGGGTGGTTGGAAGCAACTATAATTAGAGACATTTTATGACTTCAGTGCATTTGAAGAAAACAAGAACAAAATTATTGTTAATGGAACATTTTTGAACACTTCTCCATAGGTGCTGTGTTGGAAAGGTTTTGGCTGATTCAGTTGGTGCTTCCATTTGCAGGAATAAAGGATGAGGTACACACACACACACACACACACACACACACACACACACACACACACACCCTCATCTGTTTTCTATTGGTTGGAAATACTAGTAAAAGCAGTGCTTTCAATGGAAGTGTTCCTTGCTTTAAAAATACATATTTTTCAATACAAGACTATTGTGCCTTTTGAGGTGGAATTTGCTTGAAATTCATCTTGAAGAGGGATAATATCTCAAATGCTATCTAGTCCAATGCTACTGTTTTACAAATGATGAAACTGAGGTCTAAGAGAGTCAATACCTTGTGTAAGGTAACTACATCAAACTACATCAAATGAGTGACAGATATGGTAATTTAACTTGGGTTTCCAAACTTCTGCATGTGGAAAATTATACAGAAGCAAATACAAAGCAAACAAGCCTATATGATATTTTTTCTTTCATTTTTTTAAATTCATAGCATGCTTTTTTCTTCTAGACTATTCTCATATGTATTTTAGTCAAAGAATCATAGAAAATGTCTGGAATTTTTGCTTAACTTCATCAGACTAAACACTAGTTTACACTTTGAGGAAAGAATCCATGTCTTACTCATCTTTCTCTATTTCTGTGACACATAACAAAAATGTTTTACATACTGTGAGTACCCACATAAAGATGATTGAGTGACAGGGGTCACTTTTTGAAATATTACATGAAAATAAATCACAACATATGATTCTTATCATTTATTTTCCAATGAGTAATAATTGCTACCATTTATCCCATGCCAGGAACTGTGCAAAGAAATTCACGTGCATGTTTTAAAAATCCTATGACATAGGTATTATTACTCTCTCCATTTTATAGATGAGGAAACTGTGGTCCAAATAAGATGGTACAACTTTCCAAGTCATGCAGCTACTAAGATGTTCTAGTAATAACTAGAACCTGGACTTGATTTATTCTACACTGTACTACTTTGTTATAAAAAGGAAATATGAACATTAAAACAGTAACGAGAGTCACAATGAGCAGATGCACAAGACTGAAAAGTATCCAGTCCACATGAGACAACAGGAGAATGAAATTTTCTATATGGTTTAGTGGGGCTTATTTTCCACCATTTTTTAAATGCTTCCAGATTTTAGAAATGAGTACAATTATCTGGGCTGAGGATAAGAGGAAGGGTAGGATTCTAACTCAAACAATGATTCCACCAGCCATTATAAAAATGAACAGAGTAAATCTGTTGGCCCACTAATGACAGTATATGCAATTCTGTGGAACTGTTTCAATGAAGCATATGTCAAAGGTATCTGAACATTTGGCAAACCATGTCTCCAAAAACTGTATATTAGGACAATTTCCTGGTTTATGTGTTATATAGCAGCATATTTTCCCTATTAAAGTTCTCTTCATGAGATCTACTTCTGTAGAACTACTCTTAATAATGGCCACTAATTAAAACCTACGATGTGTTTGGCATTTAGTCCTCATAGCAAGCATTCGAGAATATATTAGAATCTCCATTTTACAGAAAAAGTGTCATACAACCCTTATCATTCCAAGAAAACATTTAACACGCAGATTATACATTTGTGGCAGTTATCAAGGATTTCAGCCAAAAGTAGAGAAAGAATAGTTATCAAATTGATGCCAGTGACTTAGGCTGGGATTATTTTATTACAACCTTGGTTGTAATCATGTCTTGTCCAATATTTTATCAAATATTTGTTTAATCAGTGTACTTCTAAACATGGATTTTGGGATTCTAATCAATTAAACTACTTTGTAAATCGTGCCTCCACAGTTTTCTAGAAATTTGTCTACTTGTCTTTCTAGAATTTTTTGTCAGTCACTCTAGATAACTGTACTTTTCTGAAATGACCATTTCTTTTATATGCTATTCCTGCATTAAAAGGGAGTGAAGGTCTAACATCACCTTCAAAAATCCTTCCAGGAGCAGAAGATGGGTACAAAGACACATTTGTCACTTTGGTGTATCAAGGGAGGCCTAGGCACCACATCTTGGGAAAGCAGTTTCCTTGGGGAACACTCTGCAGGTGAATAATAATGCAAAGTTTTGTAACTGTCAGTGAAAGTGGCATTTGTATGAATAAAACAAAATTAGGTTTCTCTAATGTGACATCCACATGGAACTCAAAATGATCAAACACATACTTCTGACCCACTCAATACTATATTACTTTTCTACTCTCCACAACCCCCTACCAATCAAATGAACATAGCAGGTAACATTACTTGGTATTAAATCCTGTCTAGAAGCTTATAAAATCTCAAATGAAAAACATAAGTATTTCCTGTAGTATTATTACTGCCAATCTAAAATTATACATGAAAAATACAGTATTGCCCAAATCAAATAATACAAGGGTATTAGTGTAGTGTTTTGCTCTATCTAAATAATGTCATTTATAACTCAGGAAATAATATTTGCTAAAAATAGTTTAAAACCTCTCTCTCTCTCTCTCTCTCTCTCTCTCTCTCTCTCTCTCTCTCTCTCCCCCCCCTCCCTCCCTCCCTCCCTCTCTTTTAGAGGAACTCAATTTTGAATTACTGATTAGTTTGGCAAGCATCCACCTGACATCCAAATATCATTGATGGGAATTTAATAAAAAATGTAAGTCCTGTCCTAGCTGGTGTGTCTCAGATGGTTGGAGAGTCATCCCATATAAGAAGTTGTGGTTTAATTCCTGGTCATGGCACATACCTGGGTTGCTTCTTCGATCCCTGGTCAGGGCATGTACAGAGGCAACCAATTAATGTGCTCTCTCACATCCATGTTTCTCTCTCCCTCTTTCTCTTTCCCTACCCCGCTCTCTAAAATCAATAAGCATATCCTTGGATGAGGACTTTTCAAAAGTTCTTAGGAATTTCAAGTGGAATTTTACCAACACACTCACTACTTTACACACAGATTATAATAGAAAAATTATGTGTTTTAAATATTAGAGGCTTTACATTGTGATGCTGACTCTACAAATTAAAATCCTTTTGTCTTACACAGTTTTCCTAATTCTCAATTTCTTCATCTGTAGAATCAAGAAAACATTTTACTTGCCCATATTCCTACACCATTGTAAATATCACATGAAATTTAATATAAGATATGATAATGTGCTGCCCACCCAGTATTGCTCAGTGGTTGAGCATGGACACATGAACCAAGAAGTTACTGGTTTGATTCCTAGTCAGGGCACATGCCTGGGTTGTGGGCTTGATCACCAGCAGGGGGCTTGCAGGAAGCAGCCTATCAATGATATTTTTCTCTCATAGATGTTTCTATCTTTCTATCCGTCACTTCCTCTATCTCTAAAGATAAAAAAAAGACATAATTTTTCAAAAGATATAATAATGTCTTTAAGACTGTTGAGTAAAATACCAGGGTAAAAATTTATCACTTCATTGATTTAGAGGGAAACAATTATTAAATATCAACAATTATAAATTCTAAATAATTTCAAGGTAACACAACTTTATTATTTTCAAGTGTAGGAAGTATTTCCGACTGAGTTTACACTTTACTGACTGATGTAATGAATACTTAAGAATGATTTATAGTTAACATTTTATTGTAAATATAAATGTTTGTCTTGAATTGTCTAAAATTGAGTTGTCCAACGTTTGCCACATGCTTTTATTTACATTCAAAATAATTAAACTTTGAAAAATTAAATTCATCAGTTGCACTAATCTTATGTCTAGTACTCAATAGTCACATGTGGCTAGTGGCTACTATATTTTATAGTATAGACATAGAACATTTCCTTTGTCACACACAAGTTTTACTTTACAGGGCTACTACTATACAGGAAGGCGGTAATATTGGAGTTGAAACTTGAAAACTACGTGAGTTTACCTGTCAAAGAAACACATATACGTGGGTGAATGTAAGGGTGTGTGTGTTTAAAGAAGGGGATTCTAAATAGTCTAAATAGTTTTAGTCCCCCCAAAACTTTGTTGATACTTTTTTGTAGCAAAACTTTTATTCATAGATATCACAGAGTTAAAACCTAATCTAGCTCTAATGCAATTATTGTGCTTTAAAAGAAAATGGTGTATTAAATACTAAGTTTTAACAATAACATATAAACAAATGGTACACTTTTTACTCCTGCACAATTTTTTAAAATGTTATTTTTTCCATCACCGTTTATCCCTTCTATGCCCTCTCCCATCCCCTTCACCACAATAACCACACTGTTGTCCATGTCCATGAGTACTCTCATTCTTTTTTTTTTTCTTTTCTGTTCAGTCCCTCCACCTTCCCAACATCTCCCCCACACATAGTAGAGCTGTCTGTCTTCTCTATATCTCTGAGTTTGTGTCTATTTTGCTTGGTAGTTTGTTCATTAACTTCAACATATGAGTGAAATCACTTGGTACTTGTCTTTCTCTGACAGGCTTATTTCACTTAGTATAATGTTCTCTAGGCCCATCCATGCTGTCACAAACTGAAGCTAAATAACAGGCTGTCAGAGTTGTACAGATCATTAGTGATCACGAGTTAAATACCACTACTTTGCAAAAAAAAGGAAATTAAACCTCAAAGAGGATGAAGGTCTTGCCAACAAATTTTAGATTTTAAATTACCGACGTTGTTTAATTATAGGACTTGAAATGGAAATGCTTAAGTTTCATTACTGATTTTGACATAAATTTATTAATACCCTTGCTATTCTTATGTTTCTTTCCTTATGAAACCAAAAACATACTTTGTTACTCACTACACCATAAATATATTATGAATCTTTTGCTGCTGATAAAGCTTATCTAGACTGTTTATTAAAGGGATCATTTTTGCTACTCTTTGGATATATAAATAGGCTAAAAATGTTAACAAAAAGTAGTGCAACTGCATAGGAATTTACAAATTTACCCATTTTATCTTTATTGGAAAATTCAGAATAATTGAGATTGAAAATTTTGAGAAATCAATCTATATCTTACTTGTACAAGTAGAAAAAATATTGATTCTTCAAGATCCAGATAAAAATCTAACCTTCAAAATCATTCATGTTTACTATTTTTTATTGAAGGTTTATGGGCTATTAGGCACAATGAAAGACTCTAGCTACATATATCTAGAATATAATTTGATCATAGTGCAATGGGTAAATAAATATATAAAGAGATCAATGAAATGGTTAATAAGCAACATACATTTATTAGTCAAATACTGTGTAAAGCAATATAGTATAATTTGGTAACTGGAGAAACAGAGAACACTCAATAGAAACCCACAGGAAAAATCACCTAACAAATAGTTCTCTCTCTGCTTTCCTGTAATGCTATTTATGACTTTACTATATCACTTATATTTTTACATTGTTTACTGTGATTAGTTGTTTATGCATTTACCTCCTCTAATAACTCATAGCAATTGAATAACAAGGGCATTGTTTCAGAAGGAGCCTAGTATCTTATAATGCACACTAGAGTCCCAGTGCATGAAATTCTGCACTTGGGGGGTCCCTCAGTCCAGCCTGGACCCTCTCTCAGTCTGGGACCACTCAGGGGATGTCTGACTGATGGCTTAGGCTCACTCCCCACAGGATTCGGACATCCTTAGTGCTGCCATGGAGGCTGGAGAGGCTCCCGCCACCTCTGCTGTGCTCAACAGCCATGAGCTTGGCATCTGGCTGAGTGGCGCTCCCCCTGTGGGAGCGCACTGACCACCAGGGGGCAGCTCCTGCATTGACTGGTCGACCAGTGAACTGTCTGCCCTCTGGTGGTCAATGCACATCATAGTAAGCAGTTGAGTGGCCTTAGCATATCATTAGCATATTATGCTTTGATTGGTTGAATGGACAACCAGATGACAGGACACTTAGCATATTAGGCTTTTATTATATAGGATAAGATAGTAAGTACTTCATAAATATCATCAGAATACTTTAGAATACTTTTCTTTGATTTTTTGTTGTTGTTAATCCTCACCCAAAGATATTTTCCCATTGATTTTTTTTTTCTTTAGATAAGAGAGAAAGAGAGACATCTATGTGAGAGAGACACATTAATTGGTTGCCTCCCACACATGCCCTGACCAGGGCTGGATCAAACCTGCAACCCAGATAGGTGCTCTTGACCAGGAATTGAACCCAGGACCTAGTGTTGCATGGGCTGGTACTCTAACCACTTAGAAACACCAGCCAGGGCCAGAATACTTTTTAATAGAGTACAACTAAGTAGGTAAAATGCAATGCATTTTTTATTGTAAATGGAATTTTCCTGGGTTTATGTTGACTTTAGGAAATAAATAAAACATTCTAAAAATGTTATAATACAACATTTTTGTTGCTTTTATTTTTCATATATGCAAAAAGAATAACATTTTCAACAGTCCATTAGACTATTTGATTAAAGATACCTTTAGTTTTGAGTACCTTATTTCTTTCAGATAAAATGTTGACCCTCTAGATAGGTTTTAGGCTTTTTTGTAATAAAATTGTTACCCAACCATATGTTTCTCTTTCATACTTGTCAATAGGGATCCAGTTGCCATGGAAACTGAGTTTTGTAGAATGTTACAGAGCAACATTTGTTGACAGTTTCCAGTCAGACTATTGCCCAGCCAGGCTCTTAGAAGAAAAGAATGCGTATTCTATTTTGATAGTTTAAAAAATGTACCCCTTGATCTAAGTTAAATATATTCCCTATCCCAGATGTTCTTTTCATAGCAATGCACTTATATGTGGGGGTGGACACTTAAAAATAAATCTGCTTGTCTCTAAAAAGAGTGACTTATCTGTCTAACTGATGCAATATACTGTGTAAAACCTTATTTATGGTGAAAAATCTCAAGAAAGTGTTTTTTGAATCTTTTTCTCATTTAAACAAGCACCTTGTATAGGAGTAGTGTTATGTTGCTCAAACTCATGGTTCTCTCCTTATTTTTACAAATACTTTAAAAAATGATTACAGCCCAGCTGGCATAGCTCAGTAGTTGAGTGGCAACCTATGAACCAGGAGGTCTTGGTTCGATTTCCAGTTAGGGCACATGCCCGGGTTGTGGGCTCAAGCCGCAGTGTGGAGTGTGCAGGAGGCAGCCCATCAATGATTCTTTCTCATCATTGACATTTCTATTTCTCTCCCCCTCTCACTTCCTCTCTGAAATCAATAAAAATATATTTTTAAATAATAATTTTTAAATGATTACAATGTAGAAGACATAGAGGATTTCCTTCATTTGATGCTTCCTATATTTTATTTCTGACTAAAATTAAATGCATTACTCTATGGATGAAGAGGGAGACAAAATTATAGGTTCACCTTAGCTTCCCTGGAAATTTCCTTTTTGCATATCAGGAATGGGCCAGAAGTTCACCTGAGTTGTGTTTAGTGATACCTGCCTATGTATTTCAAAAACTGACCATCCAGCTAAAACTTATATGCCTTCAAAGGCAATAAAGAATAGTACAGCTCCCAATGTAAGCTACTTTATCACATAAACAGCCTTGCAGTTCAGACTATGAAAAAAATAGACAGGTTCAGATTAAGAAGATGAAATGCAGGGATAAGTTTACAAGACCTCCAAATATAAATTCAGGCAGAACCAACTGATTAAACACCCCCTGAGAGTACCACAAACAGGAAAATTATTAATCTTTCGACACTTACAATGCTGGGTAAAGGCCTGTACATCCCTCCCTAAATGGGTATGTATTAATATACCCAATCTCTATTCTAAATTTCACCATCTTCTTCTAGTCTCACCTTTCTGTAGTGCTCTATTTGAAAGATTTCAAGAAAAAAATTGAAAGCAAAATTTCTTAAAGATGAGGTCAAGGTGCCCTTGAACTTGGATTAGAAAAAAATACATTTATTTTCACTAACCTCTCATTGAAATTTACCATTTCCTCCAGTTATAAATGTTGGCAACAAAATTAGTATTGGCAATAACCAGAATTTCAACAGTCGCCAATATAAATCATAAATATTATATAACATTACAGTTTTTGCCAATATTTCTAAAATCATTATGTTCATCATTACTTTAAAGTTGTGGTAGTTATTAGACCCACTGCTAGATATTTTATTTACTGTGTCAATAATGAAGTATATTTATTGCCATAATACATGCTTGTCTTTTAAATATTTTGAAAAATATTTCTATAATGGTTGGTTTTCTGTGTATTCCCTTGTATTCTACTTTATGCATTTAAAAATATTATTCGGTAAAGAGGTCTACTGACTTTACTAAATTACCAAAGAGATGAATAGCATGCCCAAAGGTTAAGGATCCTTCATACTTAGGAAGAGGAAGAAATCAGAAATTTGTTTTCAGCTTAAGTCTTTATTGCTTAGGGTAGGGGAATTACTTTACTCTTTAAATTAACTGAAATTTGCTGTGTTTCTAAAATTATTTTGAGGAAAATTATTTATATTTTTAAAAATATAAATTTCTGCCCCGACCGGTTTGGCTCAGTAGATGGAGTGTCGACCTGCGGACTGAGGGGTCCTGGGTTCGATTCCGGTCAAGGGCATGTACCTGGGTTGCGGGCACATCCCCAGTGGAGAGTGTGCAGGAGGCAGCTGATCGATGTTTCTCTCTCATCAATGTTTCTAACTCTCTATTCCTCTCCCTTCCTCTCTGTGAAAAATCAATAATATATATATAAATTTCTGAGTGCATCCCTAGACTTCCTGAATCAGAGGAAGGGGCTTGATAATTTGTACTATACCAAGCACAAATATATGTTTTTACTTTAGGAAAAATTAAGGAAATACTGAATTAAAAGAATCTCAAGGGACTAAAAGTGAGAATTCAGTGGACTAACAATTAGGTGACTGGTATTTGACACTAGAATAATCAACATTGTTCTGTGAGCTAAGGAATTACTGACAGAGTTAGATAACTGGATTCCAAAGTGTGGTCTTCAAATCAGAAGTAGCATCACCTAGAAACTTGTTAGACATACAAATTGAGATCCACTCTAGGATCCCTCTGTAACTACAGGATCACAGGCGATGAATAACCAAGGCCCACCTAACTGGCATCTTCTGGTTGTGGGATCTAAAAATTTGTTATTTAAAAACCCACCAAGTCATCCTGACTTAGCCTTATATTTGAGAACCAGAGGACTTAATTATGACTTTCTGCCTTCTTAAAGGGTTTGATCTTTCCAGGGAGAATGACATCAGCAATATGGCAAAATGGGTGATTCCTAACTTTAGTCTCCTTCACAGAAAGAATGACTAGCAACTATTCATAGACAGAACACCTTTGTGAAGATCCTAAACACAGGAGTGAGGCTGAAGCACATCCTTTGGACCACAACACTGAGAAAAACCACATTAAAAAGATAAGAGTAATGGTTTCCCTTTTACCATGTTGCTTCTCCCCCAGACCAGTACAGTGCTGCACTGAGGAGTTGCCCCTGGGCTTACAGTTTCTCCACTAGGTAAAGGAGACTCTAAGGCAGCCGTGGGCAAACTACTGCCGGCGGGCCGGATCTGGCCTGTTTGAAATGAATAAAACTAAAAAAAAAGGACCGTACCCTTTTATGTAATGACGTTTACTTTGAATTTATATTAGTTCACACAAACATTCCATCCATGCTTTTGTTCCGGCCCTCCGGTCCAGTTTAAGAACCCATTGTGGCCCTCGAGTCAAAAAGTTTGCCCACCCCTGCTAAGGTGAACATGGAGCTTCCTCAAAGTTCTGGGACACTTCCCAAGAGACCCACTTAGATATTGCCCAGAGAGATTTCTAATGGAATCACTTAAAGATGGAGAAAAGCAAGAGGGCTCAAGCAATGGGAATGTAGACAGTTCCTACTGGTGGCAGCACCCAAGCAGATATCCCAACTAGCAGCTCTGCTCATCTACAGAACTGAACCAGTGGTCCAGTCTGGCTAGGAAGCTCAGCCAGAAGTTCTGCCCAGTTTTGATCCCCAGCTGGTGGGCTATCTCAGTCATGGAGTCCTTTCTAAAATTCTGCTTGGATAGGGAAGCAAGTTAATAGCTCTGCCCAACTACTGGTAGAGTATAGACTTTACTCCAGAGATACAGGGCATCTATTGAAAACACTGTTAGGCCCACACCAGCAGGAAGCAAGTCATTGTTCCCACCCAATTGCTGAGAAAGGCTGGAATCAGAGACTGCTCCTTCAAATTCATAGATACCAATGCAAGTATATTAGGATCATGAAGAATCAGGTAAACAAAATACAACCAAAGTAAACTAATAAAGTTTGAATAGTGAGTCCTATAAAATGGAGATATATCAACTGTCTGACAAAGAATTTAGAATATTCTTCTTAAGGAAATTCAGTGAACCATAATAAAATACAAATAGACAATTAAATAAGATTAGGAAAAACTTGATGAGCAAAATGAGAAGTTCAAAAAAGAAATAGAAAGCATGAAAAAAAAAAAACACAACAAATTCAGAACTGAAAAATACAATTACTACACTGAAAAATTCAGCAGAGGGTTTCAATAACAACTTGACCAAGAAGAAGAAATAATCATTGAACTCATAGACAGGTGATATGAATTAATCAAAACCTTCCTTAGAAAGATAACCATAGAACCAAATGGCTTCATAGGTGAATTCTACCAAACATTTAAAGAAAAATTAGCACCAATCCTTCCCAACCTCTTCCAAAAAATGTGAAGGGGGGAACACTCCCACTTTTTTTTTTTAATGAGGCCAGCATTACTCTGGATACCAAAGCCAAAAATGACACTATAAGAGAAAAAATAACTACAACCTAGTATCCCTGATGAATATAGATGTGAAAATTCTCAACAAAAGCTAGCAAACCCAATTTAATAGCATATTAAAAGATTATATACTATGATACAAATTAGATTTATCACTGAGATACAGGATGGTTAAACTTACACTGATCAATAAGTGTGATACATCACATTAACAAAATGGGTACAAATCTTAGGATCATCAAAGTAGACGCAGACAAAGCATTTGTTAATATACAACATCCTTTTACAATCTTTCACAATAAAAATGGTCAGCAAATTGGGTATAAACAGAACATACCTCAGCACAATAAAAGTCATGTATGAAAAGCCTACAGCTAACATACTAAAGAATGGAATATCGAAAGCTTTGTCTTTAATATCAGGAAAAAGAATAGGGTTCCAACTCTCACTACTCCCTTCAATAAAGTTCTGGAAGTCATAACCAGAGCAATTAGGCAAAAAAAAAAAAATGCATCCAAACAGGAAACTAAGTAAAACCATCTGTGTTTGCAGATTACATTATCTTATATATATAAAATACTGAAGACACTCTTCCAAAAAATTGTAAGAACCAGCAAATGAATTCATAAAAGCTTCAGGATACAAAATCAACATACAAAATCATTAACAATGAACTATCTGAAAAATAAATATAGAAATCAGTCTCAATTTTAATAGCATAAAAAGCAATAAAAAAGAAAGAAATTGAAACAAAGATTTGAATCATCTATACATTAAAATTCATAAGACATTGATGAAAGTAATTTAGGCAGACACAACTAAATTGAAAGATCTCATGTTTATGGATCAGAAAGTTAATATTTTAGAATGTACATACACCCTGGCCGGCGTGGCTCAGTTGGTTGAGCAGCATCCCACACAACAAAAG
This sequence comes from Myotis nattereri, assembly GCF_964212035.1. NCBI lineage: Eukaryota > Metazoa > Chordata > Mammalia > Chiroptera > Vespertilionidae > Myotis > Myotis nattereri. Next base: position 117,026,265 of record NC_138078.1, on the reverse strand, counting down.
GTCACTGATCTGATTCCCACTTAGGGACATGCCCGGGTTGCAGGCTTGATTCCCAGTAAGGGGGGATGCAGGATGCAATCAACAGATGTTTCTCTCTCACATCAATGTTTCTCTCTCTCCCTCTCCTATCCTCCCTCTCTAAAATCACTAAAAAATATTAATTGTCAAAAAATGTACATCCTGCCCAAAGCCATGTATAAATTAAATGTAATCCCTATCCAAAATTCCAATGCCATTATCCACATAAATAGGAAAAAAATTGTAAAATTTATATTGAACCACAAAAGAACCTGAATAGTCAAAGCAATACTGATAAAGAACAACAAAGTTGGAAGCACCACACTTCCTGATTTAAAACTATATTTCAAAGCTATAATAATCAAAAGAGTATGGTATTAGCGTATAAGCAGACACATAGACCAAAGGAACAGAATCAAACCCTGGCATATATTATGAACCAATATTTGACAAGTGAGCCAGGAATACTCACTGTGGAAATGGTAGTCTCGTCAATAAATTATATTGGGAAAACTGGACATTCACATTCAAAACAATAAAATTGAATCTATCTTACACTGTGCACAAAAATCAAATTGAATGAATTAAAAAACCTGTAAGTCCTGGACCTGTAAAACTTCTATAATAAAACATAGGAAGAAAGACTATATCAAACTAAAAAGCCTCTGCACAGCAATGGAACAATCAACAAAATGAAAAGGTAATCCATAATGTGGGAGAAAATTATATATATAATTTATGGAATATATAAGGAATTCAGAAAACTAAATCACAAAATAAAAAAAATCATTAAAATGGACAAATGACCTGATCAGTTATTTTCCCAAAGAGAAATACAAATGGCATGAAAAGATGTTAAAATCACTCATAAGCATGGAAATACAAATTAAAAGTACAATGAAATATCACTTCACATTGGTTAGGATGACTATTACTATTATTTTTTAAGAAAAGATAAGTGTTGGTTGAGAAAAGATAAGTGAGGATGTAGGGAAAATGGACCCTTATGCACTTTTCGTGGGAAAATAAACTGGAACAGCCACTATGGAAAATGGTATAGAGGTTCCTCAAAAGGTAGGAATAGAATATCAATCCCACCTCTGGACATGTACCAAAAGAATTGAAATCAGTCTCTTGTCTACTCATGTCCAAAACTTAAGACACTAAGAACTTGACCTTAGAATGTTTACTAGGGATTAATAAGAATTGGGTATGCAGAATTACTTAAGTCAATATTTTTATTTAGTTTAGTCAAAATCACTAAATTTTATGTATATACAGTAGATCAGGCAAGTTCCTACAAAACCATCATTCCAACATTGTTTTTTGTACTCTGGACTAATAAAGGACATGAACAACTTATTGGGTGCATACACTTTTCAACATTTTGTTTTAAAATGTGCATGTTAGGATGTCCATAAATTTTCATGTAACTGACCACTGCTAATACTTTACACTTGGTGAAAATGGAAGATCTGCCCATACATTAACAGAAAGGGAAAAATAATTTTTACACTCTTTGGTATTAAAAATTGCCACTTTTTATTTCAAGTATGAGAGATTGCCAGTGAAATTAGAGTGATATTCCTTCTTTAGAAAATCACAAAATCAGTATAAATTGTATCAATTATACATTTTCCTAGATAGTACTCTATCAGTGTCATATTTAACACTGAATAATAGAATTGCTTTGACCTATTTTTATGTTGAGACACTGATTCACCTGTCAACACCTTAAATCAATCAGAAATCTGTTCATATCCAAAATAGGAAATACAAATCCAACTAGAAATGCAAACAATAACTTTTAAAAAGAAAAAAACCAAATAACCCTCTGGGTGCTAAGCGGTTATATTCCAAATACTTAGTATTCAATCCTTCTAGTTCATGTAAAATATACGTGAACTTTATATAAAATGTACATTTCCAGATCTGAAATAACATTTTGGTACATATCATTTATGTCTTTCAAAATGAAGTTGGATATTTTGGAGATTAGGTATAATATATTAGAGGATTATGATGAAAAACACAGGAATAAACAAATGACTAAATAACTGATCAAATAAATATATATAATTAGTTATAATCTAATGACTAAATAACTAATCAAATAAATAAACAAACATAATTTGTTATAATCTTATATTGCAAACAAAAAATTATCTTTGTCTTTATGATCTGCTATGTCAAATACATACCAATAGTCATCAGTTATCAAAATACTAACAAACTCTATAAACCCTGCCTAGAATACATTTGAATTATTACTAACAAATGACTATTGCTTCTACATTTTCATATATTAAAAAATTGCTGTTTTGTAAAGTACTCTAGTGTATTGATTTCAAATTAAGGGATGTGAGCTGCTTACATTGTGTTCTGCTGTCAGGTTGTAACAAACATACCATTTGCTACTTTATCATGTGTCACAGATCACAGATGTACTTAAATAAATCAAGTTGCTCTATATCATTATAATATGTATGCCCAAATCCAACAAATGATCATTTAGGAAAATTGACCAAATTGAAAGTAGAGTCTAACTAACTTGACCTTGTAAATCATACAGTATGACATCTAAAATTTAGATAATATTTATATTTTCCACTCAGGACTACATAGGATACATATCTGTGAGCACTTTGTAGACACTAAAGTTATTAGGAAGACTTCTCTTTTGACAGGTCAATATTTACAACAGAAGTGGTTTTCAGTTCATTAATATTTTAGTGAGTCCCATTTTTAAGACTTAGTCAAGCCTAACTTCTGAGTATTCCATGTGATAATTCCTTATATTTCTACAGCATTTTGTATTTTTCAAAACACTTTCAAATTCATTATCCTGTTTTCTGACCTCAACACCTTGTAATGTAGGATAGCTAGTATCATAATTATTACATAAGAAGAAAGTGAGACCCTTTTCTATTGGTCAGACAGTTGGGACCACAATCCAGGATTCTTGACTCTTGGTTTAATGCCCCACTCTTTACAAAGCACTACCTTCCTTTATTGATATATAAAAATGCCTTATTGTTTTACATATGCAAGTCATTTCATGTAAATTTCTACAACTCGATATATTTATATATACTGTTTTTATAAAACTAGATTATATATTTCCTAAGTATGCATTTTGTATCAATTATATATATATATCCCCAACTATATATATATATATATATATATATATATATATATATATATATGGCCTAAGGCACACAGTAAATGCTATAAAAATATTCTCACAGACTTGAAAATATCTACTTTTCAACTAATAATGATTATTATCTTGGAATAAAGGTCTTAAACATCCTAATATTATCTTTAGCCTTAGTGCCAGATGTTGCAGATTATAATTTATCCCATCTATATATATAAAAGGCTAAGCAACCGTCCAACCACCCAACCATCCGACCAGTAGCTATGATACGCAATGACCACCAGGGGGCAGACGTTCAATGCAGGGCCTTCCAAGTACCTCCCTCTCACAATCCGGGACTCCTCGGGAGATGTCAGAGAGCTGGTTTTGGCCCGATCCCCGCAGGCCAGGCCAAGGGACCCCACCTGCTGGAGGGATTCTGCTTACTCCACAGACACCCTTGGAGTCACAGCACTGCCCCAGGTGTGGCCAGCTGGGGAGGGACTGCAGGAGGTTGGCTCCAGGGCATGCCTTGCCTGTCTTGTGTAGTTCTGCCCCGCCAGCCACCTTCTAATTAATTTCCTTTTGATGTGCATGAATCCGTGCACTGGGTCACTAGTTTCTAGATAAACAATTGTGTGTTATGTACCCTGACATACCTGTAAGAATTAGTGTGCTCTCATATCTACAAGAAGTAAGCTATTTTTATTATTAGAAATTTCAACAATAAGGGTATATTTATTACCTCCAAACCACTAAATATATTTAATCATGTAGTACAGAATGAATAAGAACACAAGGAGAATGGCTGATATATTAACATTGCAGATATGAAATGCAAATGTCATTTGGGCAGGTAGAATATTGATTTATATTTATTATCCAAATGGCTAGATACCATTGTAAAATAATTATGGTATTATCCATGGTATTATTTTTCTTAGCATTTCTAAGTGCCTTGATGTAAAGGTGCTGAAAGTCACTGGTAGCACTGCAAGTCAGAATATTCTTAAGTACTGATTTTTTTTTCCATTTAGAGCATTAAGATATCTCTGTGAGATTATGTGAATATAACTGAGTCCATTCATCTGGTAATGACATTTTGTCTGGCCTTGAGCTAATAATTACTTAGTATGTATAAGGAAACTTGTAAATTGTTGAATATTTCAAAGTAAATACCTTTGCTGATGTATATTAATCACAGGTGTTTCACTATTGGAGACTATTGTTCACTAGCAGTGGCAGTGGGACATGAAACTGATTGTAAGAGCAAAGCCGTTCCAGATAATTCAAAATCATTGAAATAACCAGTGTGGATTACTAATAGAGCAATTGAAACTCTGGAAACTATTTTTATTCCTAGATTTTGTTCCAAACTTTCCTGTAGGGGTAGTGAGTTTAGATAACTGAATGAGAGATCTGCACTGAAGGAAGAGGGATTATTTTCAAAAGTTCTCCCAGGAGGCCAGTATCAAAGCTGAGATCAGTGTATGATATACCCACAGTTATGACAATAGAAACGCAAATGCCAGATGTGCCCAAATAACCTACAGCACAAAGTTGATAATATTCCAGGGAAGCTGTTAAGCACAAAGCTGTCATTATTATCCATTTGCAGTGATAAGCTCCCAAGCAATTTTAAATACAATGCGATTTGGAATGACATCTAACATTTTACTGAAGTTGAAGTCTTTGAACTGTGGATTTGCCCTATTCTAGAGACCTGAGTTGCTAATACAGATTAAGCAACTGGGACTGATAGCATTAGAGATTCAAGTAACAATGCAAATAGCTGGCTGAGCCCATGAGAGAAATACAGACACACCTGCACCTCTGGAAAGTATTTGCTTTGTGAGAGCTGGAAATTGCCTTTGGTGAGAAGAAACTCCATGCTGCTTGCTCAGCTTCACTGTTGAGCCTTATTTCCTGGCACAGGAGAAGTGGGATGCAGGGTCTGGTGAGTTTGGGGATTTAACTCACATTATAAGAACAAAATTGTGTCATTTGATTCAGACAGATTTTACTATTCAGCACTTTGTAAACATTGCATCTGTGATAAAACCAAATGGAATGATTCCTGTCATCCCCAAAATTCTCCTCTCTTCTCTCCCCTCCACTCCCATTAGGATCCATTTTGAGTGGAAGATTCTACAAAATGTACATGTATTTGTTATACATAACATGTAGGATGGTGAGGGGAAGTAATCTTGTGCCAGCAATCAGTGTATATGAAACATCTGCAGCCACACTGCTTACAAATAATTCAGTTCAATAATTATATACTCAACACTGTCCTAGGCATTGTAGGTGAGAAAAATGTGAAAGAAATGGATTAGTCCTTTAGTAACAGGAAATTCACTGGAAGACAACATATAACTGTATAATAGGAATTTTTGAAGTCTATTTGGTTGAGATTATTTTTAGGTTTGCAATGGGTATCAGTTAAACATGCTTTAATCACATGAGGTAATTTCATAAAATATCTCCGTTTCTCTCTATTGTTCAATTATAGTTGGCATTAAATGTTATTTTATACTAGAGGCCCAGTGCACGAAATTCGTGCACGGATGGTAGGGGTTCCTCAGCCTGGCCTGCACCTTCTCCAATCCAGGACCCCTCGGGGGATATCTGACTGCCTCTTGCAATCCGGAACCACTGGCTCCTAACCGCTCACCTGCCTGCCTGACTGATTGCCCCTAACCACCTCTGCCTGCCTGCCTGCCTGATTGCCCCTAACCACCTCTGCCTGCCTGCCTGATCACCCCTAACTGCTCCCCTGCTGGCCTGATCGCCCCTAACTGCCTCTGCCTCTTGCCACACCCAAGACCCAGGATTCCCTTCTCTGGCCAGTTGCAGGCACCGGGGACCCGGGCTTCCCTCCCTCTGGCTGGCCATAGGCACCCAGGACCTGGTCTGGATTTTCTTGGGCCAGCCACAACCACATGGGAATGTGGGTGGGTTGCATCGCCCAGGCCACAGCCACAGGCACCTGGGACCATGGGGCATTTGGCTTGTCCCTCTACTGGGCTGCAGCAGCAGGCGCTGGTGTCGGGGACTGTGGAGTGGGCAGCTTGTCTCTCTGCCGGGCCACAGGCGCAGGTGCAGTCACTGGCACCCAGTACTGTGGGGCAGGAAGCTTGTCCCTCTCCTGGGCCACAGCCCCAACCGCTGACGCCCGGGACCATGGGGCGGGCAGCTTGTCCCTCTCCTGGGCTGCAACCTGGATGGTCCCCATTCCTCTCTCATGAGCTCATTTGTGCCTGGCTGGTCCCCATTTTTCTCTCCCCAGTGTTGAGTGTCTGAGCAGTTCTGGCATGAGGGCATGAGGGTGCGAGGGTGTGAGGGCGTAACAACTATTTGCATATTAGTTCTTTATAATATACGGTTAGTTTCAGGTATACAACATAGTGGTTAGACAATATATAATTTACAAAAAATGCCCTCAATTCCCCTGGTCAATGAATAGTTATTACAATATCAATGACTGCATTTCCTATGCTAAACTTAACATCCCTGTGACTATTCTATAACTAACAATTCATACTCATTAATCCCTTCACCATCTTTATGCATCTCCTCCAACAACCCACCCCTCTAGCAGCCGTTTGTCCTACGGATATATGAGTTTGTTTCTGTTTTGTTTGTTTGTTTGTTTATTTTGTTATTTAAACTCCACAGATAACTGAGCTCATATGGTATTATTGGTAAAGGACATGATACTATAGAGAGAGAAACTAAAAGACCTACCAAAAAACTACTAGAACAGATAAATTAACTTAGTAAAGTAGTTGGGTACAAAATAAATATTCAGAAACCAGTTTCATTTTAAAATTAATTTTAGGGAGGGAGGGAGGAAGGAAAAGAGAAAGAAACATAGATCTGTTGCCTCCAGTACCCATCCCAATGAGGACGCAAACTTGAAGCTTTGGTATGCGCTCTGATCAGGAATAGAACCCATGACCTTCTGGTGCATAGGATGATGCTCCAACCAACTGACCCACACTGGGCAGGGCAATTGGTTGTATTTTTATACATAAAAATGAACTATCAGAAAAATAAACTAAGAAAACAATCCCATTTACAATGCATCAAAAAATTCCTAGGAATAAATTTAAACAAGAATATAAAATACTGATGTCTAGAAATGGTGGCATAGGTAAATGCCTGTACTCGCCACGTCCCACAACCAAATCAAAATTACAACTAAAAAACAGAACAACCAACATCCAGAACCACGGGGAAAATGGCTGAATGGAAGTCATACAACTAGAGAAGTAAAGAAGAAAGTACACTGAGACTGGTAGGAGGTGCAGAACGGACTGGTCCAGCACCCACATGGATCACTTTTTTAATCAGGAGGGAGACCATCTCTGCGGAGGCCTCCTGGAGGAGCAAGGGCTCCCAGCCTCACACCAGACCCCCATCCCAGGGTCCCAGGGCTGGGAAAAGAAGTCCCTGCAACTATGGGCTATAAAAACTAGTGTGGATTGGAGCTCAGTTACACAGAGGCTGTGGGAGACCCAGCTGTTTCTCTTAAAAGGCCAGCACCATGAACTGAACTTACAAGGTCCTGCTTCCTCTGAGCTCCAGCACCAGGGAGAGGCTCTGAGGGACACATTTGTCTAGCAACGGGGCAGAAACTTGGGGGCAGCTTTCTCCCAGACAGAGGTACTTACAGGGATCATTGTTCCTTTGCTGGGACCTCCCTGGTTGCAGGACTGACTGGCAGCCATTTCTGTTTGCTCTGTCCAGTTTATTCCCTAGGACCCTGCCTCATCCAATTTACAACCCCACCCAAGCTTCCTGATTCAGAAGTGTCTTTTGCATATGAATGGCCTGTCCTTGAAAATCTCAAACAAGCTACAGCTGGGTCAGGGAGCCCCAAACATATCAATAAAAGGCTGAAGACCAGGCACCAGCACCAGCCTGCTTTTCTTCATAGCTGGGCCTAGTCTGGGGTCTTCCAAACCCAATACAAAGAGGAAGAATCTGCATATGTCTCTATAGCTCCTGCTGGGTGGCCCCAGGCAGTGGCTGACTTTGCATCTCCCTGGAGACCCAAGAGCCAGAGTAGCCAGTGGTCAGTGTCAGACCACATCAGATTACAACTCTACACATCCATAAGCGACACACTCAAGGGGCAGACTCAGTGAGCACCAAAGCCCCACTGAAGCAAGTCCTGCTCCATAGGGGTGTCTTCTGCATAGCCGTTCTCCCACTGTAGTCGCAGCTGGTCCTCACAGCAAATTGGCCAGGAGGTCAATTCCTTGCAGTGACACAAACAGCAATCAAGTGTCAACTACAACAAGACTATGCACACAGTTCCCAGCTCAGACAACTAGGGAGGCAGGCCACTGGGCCCTATAGGACACCTACTACACAAGGCCACTCTACAAACTCAAGGAGAGATAGCCGCTCCACCCAATACATAGAAACAAACGCAAGGAAGCAAACAAAATGCGGAGACAAAGAAACATGTCACAAATGAAAGAAATGGAAGAAAGAAAACTACTGGATATAGAGTTCAAAGCCACAGTTACAAGGTTACTCATGAATCTTCTAGAAACCTCTAAGGGACATAGAGAAACTTTCAAGTATCTTAGTGAGAGTGCCAAACACATGGAAAAGGACCAGTCAGAAATTAAGCATATGTTGACTGAAATAAAGAATAATATACAGGAATTCAACAGTAGAGTAGAGGATTCTGATAAATCAACTATTTGAAATATGAGGAAGCAAAAAACACCCAACCAGAAGACCAAAAAGAAATAAGAATCCAAAAATATGAAGATAGTGTAATGAGCCTCTGGGACAACTTCACGCGTGCCAACATTCACATTATGGGGGTGCCAGAAGAAGAGAAAGAGCACTGTATTGAAAACCAATTTGAAGAAATAATGACAGAAGACTTCCCCAGGCAGAAGACTTACAAGTTCAGGAAGCACAGAGAGACCCAAACAAGAGGAACCCAAAGAGGAACACACCAAGACACATCATAATTAAAATGCCAAGGGCTAAAGACAAAGAGAGAATCTTAGAACCATCAAGAGAAAAGCAGTTGCCGGAACCGGTTTGGCTCAGTGGATAGAGCGTCGGCCTGTGGACTGAAAGGTCCCGGGTTCGGTTCCTGTCAAGGGCATGTACCTGGGTTGCGGGCACATCCCCGGTGGGGGATGTGCAGGAGGCAGCTGATCGATGTTTCTCTCTCATCGATGTTTCTAACTCTCTGTCTCTCTCCCTTCCTCTCTGTAAAAAATCAATAAAATATATTAAAAAAAAAAAAAAAAAGAGAAAAGCAGTTAGTTACCTACAAGGGAGTACCCATACAATTGTCAGCTGATTTCTCAACAGAAACTATGCAAGCCAGAAGGGAGTGGCAAGAAATAGTCAAAGTGAATAGCAAGGACTTAGAACCAAGATTACTCTACCCAGCAAAGCTATCATTTAGAATTGAAGATCAGATAAAGAGCTTCACAGACAAGAAAAAGCTAAAGGATATCATCATCACCAAACCAGTATTCTATGAAATGTTGAAGGATATTCTTTAAGAAGAGGAAGAAGGAGAAAAAGAAAAATCCGGGATATGCTAATTAGCCCTGATATGCTAATTAGTCACAACCAGTATGCCAATTAACCATCATTCCAACACACAAGATGGCTGCCCCCATGTGGTCAAAGATGGCTGCCACAAGATGGCCGGCATGGGAGGGCAGTTGGGGGTGGCCAGGCTTGCAGGGGAGGGCAGTTTGGGGAGGGACCAGACCTGAAGGGGAGGGCAGTTAGGGGTGACTGGGCCAGCAGGGGAGGGCAGTTGGGGCAACCAGGCCTGCAGGGGAGGGCCATTGTGGGGGACCAGGACTGCATGGAAGGGCAGTTAGGGGGGACCAGGCCTGCAGGGGAGGATTGTCAGGGGCAACTGGGCTGGCAGGGGAGGGCCATTGGGCGACCAGGCCTGCAGGGGAGGGCAGTTGGGGGCGATCAGGCCGGCAGGGGAACAGTTAAGTGTTGATCAGGCTGGCAGGGGAGTGGTTAGGGGGTGATCAGGCTGGCAGACAGGCAAGCGGTTGGGAGCCAGCAGTCCTGGATTGTGAGAGGGATGTCCAACTGCCCATTTAGGCACAATTTCTGTGGGATCAGGCTCCCCCCTAGTGCATGAATTTTGTGCACCAGGCCTCTAGTATAAGAAATATGAACAACAAAATGGCAACAAATATATATACCTATCAAAAATTGAATCTAAAAATCAAAATAGACAAATAATAAATCTAATGAACAGAATAAACTGGTGAGTAAAATAGAATCAGGGGCATGGAAATGGAACAGACTGACAATTCTCAGAGGGAAGGGGGTGTGGGGGGTGCAGGAAGAGATTAGACAAAGATCTTATATGCATGTATGCAATACCTATGGACACAGAAAAAAGGGTGGTAAAGGCCTGGTGGGGAGCAGGAACCGAGTGGAGGGAGGCAATGAGGGGGAAAAAGAGGGACATGTGTAATAATCTTAATAATAAAGATTTTTTTAAAAAGAAAAGAAAAGAATGTAAAAGACCTGTACTCAGAAAGTTATAAGATATCGATGGAGGAAATTAAAAGTACAAAATAAGTGGAAGCATATACTGTACTCATGGATAGAAAGAATTAACATTGTTAAAATGTCCATATTACACAAAACAATCTATAGATTCAAAGCACTCCCTATCAAAATACCAATGACATTTTTACAGAACTAGAACAAATAATCCAAAAGTTTATGTGGAACCACAAAAGACCCCAAAGAGCCACAGCAATCTTAAAAAAGAAGAACAAAGTTAGAGGTATCACACTATTTGATATAAATTTATACTACAAGGCCATAGTAAACAAAACAGCACAGTACTGGCATAAAAACAGACATATAGATCAATGAAACAGAAAAGAGCACAGAAACAAACCCACTGCTATTTGGTCAATTAATATTTGACAAAGGAAGTAAAAACATAAAATGTGGTAAAGATAATCTTTTCAATAAATGGTGGTGGGAAAAAATAGACAAATACATGCAAAACAATGAAACTAGATCACCTTCTTACACCATATATAAGAATAAACTCAAAATGGATTAAAAACTTAAATGTAAGACTCAAAACCATAAAACATCTAGAAGAAAACATGGGCAGTAAACTCTCTGACATTTCTCTTAGCAATATTTTTCTGACATATTTCTTCAGGCAAGGGGGGAAAAGAAAAAAGAATAAACAAATGGGACCACATCAAACTAAAAATTTTGCATGAACAACATAAAAAACTAACCCACTGAATGGAGAAAATATTCACCAATTATACATCTGATAAGGGCTTAGTATCCAAAATTTATAAAGAACTCATATAACTCAACACCAACAAAAATGACCCACAATACAATTTAAAAATAGGCAGAGGCCCTGAATAGACACTTCTCTAAAGAGGGCATACTGATGGTCAATATACATCTGAAAAGATGCTCAATATCATCAGTCATTAGAGAAATGCAAATTAAAAGCACAGTGAGGCATACAAATGGGTAGTTACAAAATAGCCATGGGGATGTACAGTATAGGGAATATAGTGAATAATATTGTAAGAAGTATGCATAGTGCCAGGTGGGTGATAGAAATATCAGAGGGAAAATTTTGCAAAGTATTATTTATTGTCTAACCCCTATGTTGTATACCTAAAACTAATAGAAAATAATATGGAATGTAAACTGTAATTATAAAATAAAAATCAACAATTGTATTATTTCTGATTGGTGTTTTGGGCATCTCAGGATATATTCCTAGAAGTTGGATCACTGTATAAAACAGTAGTTCCATTTTTTAATTTTCTGAGTAAATTCTATAGTTTTTTATAGTGGCTGCACGAGTCTGCATTCCCACCAGCAGTGTAGTAGGGTTCCCTTTTCTTCTCATCCTTGCCAGTACTTGTTGTTTGTTGATTTATTTATGGTAGCCATTTTGGCAGGTATGAGGTGATATCTCATTGTAGTTTTAATTTGCATCTTTCTGATGATTAGTGACACTAAGCATTTTTTCATATATCTATTCACCATCTGTATGTCCTCTTTGGAGAAAAGCCTTTTTCAGATCCTGTGTCCATTTTTTAACTGGGTTATTTGCCTTCCTTTTGTTGAACTGTATCCCATACCTAGGAATATATCCTAAGAAGCCTGAAACACCAATCAGAAAGAATATATGCACCTCTATGTTCATAGCAGCGCCATTTACAATAGCCAAGATCTGGAAACAGCCCAAATGCCCATCAGTAAAGGAGTGGATAATAAAACTGTGGTACATCTACACAATGGAATACTATGCAGATATATAAAAGGATTTCTTACCATTTGTGACATCATGGATAGACCTGGAGAATATTATACTGAGTGAAATAACCCAGTCAGAGAAAGACAAATATCACGTGATTTCACTTATATGTAGAATCTACTCAATATAATAAACTCACTAACAAAATAGGTCCAGAGGCATGGAGGCATGAAACAGACTGACATATCACAGAGGGAAGCAGGGGGCGGGGGGAGGATGTGAAGAGATTAATCAAAGAATTTATATATTCATGTGCATAACCAACGTACACAGACAATTGTGTGGTGAAGACCTGAGGTGGAGCAGAGGCTGGGAGGATGGTGGTAAAGGGGAGGAAATTGGGGACATCTGTAATACTGTCAACAATAAAAACACACACACAACAATTAGATACTGCCTCACACCTGTCAGAATGACTATCATCAGTACATGAACAAACAATAAGTTTTGGTGAAAACGTGCAGAAAAGGGGACCCTTGTGCACTGTTGGTGGGAATGCAGAGTGGTGCAGCCACTGTGGAAAACAGTATAGATATTCCTCAAAAAATTAAAAATGAAACTCCTTACAACCCAGATATCCCACATCTGAGTATATGTACCAAGAGAACCAAAACACTAATTTTAAAGGATATATGCACCCCTCTGTTCATTGCAGCATTATTCACAATAGCAAAGATATGGAAATAGCCCAAGTGCCCATCAGTAGACAAGTGGATAAAGAAGTGGTGGTTCATATAGTCAATGGAATATTACTCAGCCATAAGAAAGAATGAAATCTTACCATCAGTGACAGCAACGGTTGACCTAGAGCACATTATGCTAAATGAAATAAGTCAGATAAAGACAAGTACCATATGATTTCACTTATATGTAAAATCTGAAGAACAAAATAAATGAATAAACAAAATAGAAATGGACTCAGAGATGCAGAGAACAGACTGATGGTTCTCAGAAGGGAGGAAAGTTGAGGGGGGGTGGTTTAAAAAGATGGAGATTAAGAATTTGTACTTATAAGCTAGTCACAAGAATGTAAAATACAGCATAGGAAATATCCTAATATATAAAAAGCCAGAGGCCATCATGACCAAAACAACCGGACAGAAGAACAAACATCAGGCTGCATGGGGCGATAAGGCCGGCAGTCAGGGTTAGTGAGTGACGACCAAACGACTGAACAGCAGGTTGCGTGGGGCGATCAGGCTGGCAGGGGGGTTGGTGAGGAATGACCAAATGACTGAACAGCAGGCTGCATGAGGTAACCAGTCCGGCAGAGGGGGCAGTTGGGGGTGGCCAGGCTGGCAGGGGTGTGCAATTGGGGGCAACCAGGCTGGCAGGGGAGCAATTGGGGGTGACAAGGCCAGCAGGGGGGTCAGTCGGGGGTGACCAGGCTGGTGGGGGGTCAGTTAGGGGCAACCAGGCCAGCAGAGGGGGGCAGTTGGGGGCAACCAGTCCTGCAAGGGGGTAGTTAGGGGTGACCAGGCTGGCAGAGGAGGACAGTTGGGGGTGACCAGGCCAGCAGGGGGAACAGTTAGGGGTGACCAGGCTGGCAGAGGGGGGCAGTTGGGGGTAACCTGGAAGGCAGGGGGGAGGTAGTTGGTGGCGATCAGGTCGGCAGGCAAAGGCAGTTAGGGGTGATCAGGCAAGCAGGCAGGTGAGCAGTTAGGAGCCAGCGGTCCCAGATGGTGAGAGGGATGTCCTGGGGATCAGGCCTAAACCAGCATTCAGACATCCCCCGAGGGGTCCTGGATTGGAGAGGATGCAGGCTGGGCTGAGGGGACCCCGCCTCCATGCATGAATTTCATGCACTGGGCCTCTAGTAGTAAATATTTTAATGACTATGTATAATAACAAGATTGGTACTTGAAATATCAGGGGGGTCAATTTGTAAAATATATCATTGTACATCCAAAACTTACACAAAATAATATTGACTGTAAAGCGTAAATGAAAAATAAAATTGTAAAAAAACACACACTATTTTCCCCTAGAATAATTTTAGCCACTTTATAGATAATAAAATGACAATATTCAAGCAAAAAATAAAGTTTGGGAATTTTTTCTAGTTATATGCATAGTGAAATTATGAAGTCCATTCTCCTTTCCTTCCTTTTTTCACGAGGTCATAAATGCTATCCACAAATGTTCATTTGCCTAAAATATCTGTAGTCCCCATCTTATCTTCTGCACTTTTATGCCAGGCTATGACTTTATCACCCTACTGTTTTCCTTATTCTTAATTTTAAAGCTTGCAAAAATTAATAACCTAAGGGAACATTGAAGTAGAGCATTTACTCTTACCTATGTATAGTGAAATCCCTGGTAGAGAGCAACAATTTCTGTTGGGACTTCCTATAGGCCTCAAAGCAATTTTCATAGTGCAAAATCCCACTTTAAAACTGTTTTACCTCCAAGCTCAAGTAATGTGTTCTAAGAGAGTTTCAGTACCAAACCAAACATAAGTAAATCCTGTGAATATAAAATTTAAATAAAATCCAGGGTGTGTTTTGTCTTTAGAGTTTATTGAGAAATATTACTCCTCAAACTGAAATAATTTGCATCAAGACTTCAAACATACATACCTATAGGAAGGTTAGGTTTAAACTCTGGTTTGAAGATTTATGATGAATATTTGTACTCGACACAATATTCTACGACAGTAATAACACAAGATATTGTTTCAATAAATTTAAACTACATCTCTCTGACAAGTATTATTAACTGGAACTTATAAAAAGTAGAAATTTTGGGGAATGTTTGCTTAGTTTACCTTTCACTAAAGAGTCTATCACCCAGATGTAGGATAAAAACCTGTTCAATATTACATGTTATAGCCTCTGATTGTCACTTAGCTCAGAATTATTTCTCTGATGCCAAAAGAGCTAATTAATTCAAGATGTTTGTTTCTGACTTTATTTTTGCTCTTTATTTAATGTCAAGTCTGTCAGGAAATGTCATCCGTGCTGTTATTTGTTTCATTTTGATTTTGACATTGAGTTATATAGGTGTGGCCTGGGGAGAGAATCAATGCACTATTTCCTTTCTCTTCTGTTCACTTCTATTCTCATGTTAGTGACACAGCATGTTGAGGAATATCTATTGTTGTAAAGTGATAAGAACATAGATGTCATAATTTTTTGTAGAAATCGGTGATTCTTGAGCTTTGGGGGATAATGATTTAATTTTGGTGTATTGTTTCGGGTTTAGGTATGGAGTCATATTTAGAAGGGAGAATATTGACCATCTTAAAATTGAGAGCAAGCCATTAAATTAGCCTAAGAATTTTAGTATACAGATATGTACAGTTCTTCTTTGATAAAGAGAAAGAAGTAAATAAAAAAGGAAAAATAAGAAAGATAAATACTAACAATTACAGCAATTATAATTTATTGAGCACTTGATCTGTTCTCAAAGCTTCACGTTGATTATTATATTATTCCAATTTTACAAATGACAGAAATGTGACATACTACAATAAGGTGAATTCCCGAGGTCACACAGCTAAAAAGCAGAAAAACTAATTCCAACTCAGTAGACATGACTCCAAAGATGTTGCTTCAAATTCTGATCTATACAACATTGCAGTAAGTAATCATTAATTGAAATGTATATATTTATGACTCATGTTTTGAAACATTTCAAAATGCATATCAGAATACCATTTTTTACAAAGGAGGAAAATCTGGTTTCTTTATATTTTACAAGTTGCTCTTCAGGTAACAGTGTGTGTAGTAGCAATTGTTGAATTTCTGGTACATATAATAATGAATGTGGGGGATTAATCTAACATTAATCTATTAATGTTATTTTTCTGATTATCACTAGTTATAGCATAGTCATTTATAGTAGCTTTTGCTAAAAATATTTTCTATTAAACACCTACTAGTATTAATCTATAAAAGAGATAATTAATAAATTTCATTTGCTCTAAATTCAAGCCTTTAACACTTTTAATGGCATCAATCAGAGCATAAAAATCTATGTATCTATCCATGGAGAAAATATTAGTATATTATACTTGAAAATGACATATTCAGAATATATAAAGAACACTTAACACACTGATAAAGAGTGAAATAACTGAATTAAAAGATGGGCAAAATATCTGAATAAACAGCGATCAATTGGCAAAATGACCAGAGCGACCGGTCACTATGATGCACACTGTAGTGGCCAACTGGCCCAATGGGGGCCCAATTGACCCCAACCTCTTTCTCCCGTTCCAAAGTATTCAAGAGCTGCCCCGAGGCTTGGAGCCCCAGGGGCTCGGGGCTCGGTTCCTAGCTGTGCTCCTCCAGACCTCAAGAGCACCAAATTACAAATGCAACTGACACCAGGGAGGCCCAGCCAGGAAGTGGGAGGAACACACAGCAAAGAGAGTGAGAACTGAAGAAAAGCCTGCCTGGCAGAACCCGCACTAGGGACAGCCACATCTCCCACCCCAACTCCAGCAAAGCCCCACAGGCTGCCTGATGGACCCTACTGTGAGGTGGGTGCAGAGAGGGCTCCCCAGGCATGCAAGGGGGGCGCACTGCGTCCCCTGCATGCCACCGCTGCCCCTCACTAACCTGTGCCGGCACTGCAGCCACAGCCTCTTTGCGCCCACACTGCCGCTGCAGCCACTGAAGCCTCCTCCTGTGCTGCGCTCCTGGCTGGCCTTGGGTGCACCATTCTCATCCCGCCCTGCCTCCACCTGTTTATAATGATTGGGATGAACAGGACAGGCTGGCCCAGTGCGCAAGCACATTCACTCCTCCCACTGCAGCCAGCTTCCAGGATCCTCCACTCTGCGCTGATGGATAAGGCCGACTTGGCAAATGACCGGTACCCTCACAGGAGGTACACTGTGAGGCTTAGTTCTCAGAAACCCAGAGCCCAGTCTACAGGAGGGCCCTTTGTGGAGGAAGCACACTACAACTCCCAGGAAGCACCACACCACCTGCAGACCTGAAGCTCAAGGAGGAGACTGAGGGAGCACTCTAAAGATCTTGCTGCACTGGTGCTCTGGGGGCGCCTGTGCAGTTCCTGGTCTTGGGGGACTGGGTGGGATGTACACCAACTGCCCATGGCCCCTCCCCGCACCTGACCCCTTTCCTGGTCAGCCCCTCCCACCCCGACCAGGAGCAGGGCTGGCCAGACAACCTCCCCCAGCCGGCCCCACCCCTGATGATCACGCCCCCATCAGGGGCAGTGCTGGCCCCTCCCCTCTGCAGGCCTGGCCTAATGGCCCCCATTGGGGCAGGTCGGGGGACCCCACCCAGGCACAAATTTGTGCACTGGGCCTCTAGTTCAAAAATAAGAAAAAATGAAGTACAAATGCAAACTACAACATGGATGTCTTAAAAAACATGCTAAGAAGCCAGACACAAATATGACATATTGTGTGATTACATTTGTTTAAAATGTCCAGAAAAGGCAAATTTATAGAGTCAAAAAGTAGATTAGTGTTGCCTGGGTCTAGGAGTACAAGAGGGGGTTACTTGCACTTGAGCATGAGAAATTATACAGGATGATGGAAATCTTCAAAAATTAGATTGTATTGATAGATGTACAACTCTGTAAATTTACCAAAATATAATGAACTGTATACTGAAAATGTATATTTCATGGAATTCAAATTATTTTCATAAATATACTTGACTTTTTTTTTTTTTACTAACTCTTGGGTCTTTGATACTACTCATTTGAGGACAGAAATTGTAAATATCTTGTCCTTGAGGGTAGCCCAATATTTAAAACAGTGTCTGGCACAAAGTTGGCATATAATATGTATGTGTATATGTGTGTACATATTTGTATTTATATATTTCCCAATCAAATTTGTTATTTCCCAACTTCTTATTAATATGACAATTTTCAAACACAGAATAGTATAATGTACATCCTTAAATTTACCATCTTAATTAAACAATTGTCAATGTTTTGTCATAGTTGCTTTATTTACCTTTCCATCTGTCTATATGGCACATTTCTGAACTATTTGAATTTTAATGTTGCTTCCCTAATTACTTTCACATATATCCCTTTACTAGCCAAAAAGTATCTTCTTTCCTCTAAGAAAATAAAATAATTCCTCAATATCAAATACTGTCCAATCCATATTCAATATTCCCCAATTAGCCATAAAATATTTCCATTTTTAAAAAGTACATATTTTGGTTGTTACCAGTAAGTCTTCTTGCTCTCATGTAACTTAAAATAGGTCCTCAAACACTTTGTAAAGTATATGAGTATCTAACCACTATATAATACACCTGAAATTAATATAAAATAATATTGAATGCAAACTGTAATTGAAAAAAAAATAGGTCCTCAATTTTTTCATGATATGGAACTTTTGAAGAAACTAGAGAAGTTGCCCTATAGATTGCTCCATTTGCTGGATTTACTTTTTTCTTTGTGGTACATTTACCTTGCCCCTCTATCCCTTCCATTTCATGTTAACTAAAAGTTACTTCTGAAACTTTGATTAAAATTCAATTGACTATTTTTGTCATGGATAGTTTTAAGTTATGCTGTGTAACTATTAAATATTTTAATGAATGAATTGTACGCAAATTTTGAGTGGGAAAATGGAATAATGAAAGGTATTTCTGAAAATATATTTTTTCTGAAAAATAGCACCTATTATTGAGAGTTTTAGACAGGGAAGACAATACCTCAAAATGATTTTCAGAAATAGTAATTCTGGAAAGTATTTTTGAGTGTATCAAGCTTTCTTTTTTCTGAATATGAACTATGCATTTCTTTTCTGAAAAAAATGTATTTCCTGTTTTTTAAAAAATAATAAAAAACATTTTTTTTTGCTAGGATTTTTATTTGTTTGTTTGTTTGTTCTTACCAGAAATACAAAATTTTCTTATGCATTCTATTTCATATATACAACAAAAGACCATAGTCATTTTCATTGAGAAGCACAAAGAACTGGTAACAGCGACTGCTTATGAAGCACAGTATTTATTTAGATCATTTCAGCAATGGATATTTTTTCAGCAATGGATATTTCCCTTTTATCCTGCAAGCATTTTAACTAACAGGTTTTTTTCCTATTCAAAAGAACATACCCCTGAACAGCACTTCCTGGTGTCACTAACTGTGTTAAAAATTGTCTTGGTCTTAGCTGGTTTGGCTCAGTGGATAGGGTCAGCCTGCAGACTGAAGGGTCTCGGGTTTGATTCAGGTCAAGGGCACATGCCAGGCTTGCGAACTCAATCCCCAGTAGGGGGCATGTAGGAGGCAGCCAATCAATGATTCTCTCTCATCATTGAAGTTTCCATCTCTCTCTCCCTCTCCCCTCCCCTCTGAAATCAATAAAAATATATTTAAATTTTTTTCTTGCCTTTGATCAGCCCTGCACCCTTTAGGCTGATCCTTTGAGAGCATACAAAGCTAGAGCTTTGCTTCCATGGCAAGCACCTTAAGCAGTGGCTTTGTCAGTGACAGACAATCTCCAATTGTCTTGATCCCTTGTTGGATTATAAAACCTAAAATGTCCTCAAATTTGTGTTATTTAAAATCTGCCTAATTAAGTATAGCTGAATAACTTAACTAATATTTATTGAGCACTTTCTATATGCAAAACATTGGACGAGTATAATTCTTTTGTACACTGAAATGCGTTCTACCTTTGTTATAGATTTTCCCTCTATGTAGCTCCCTATCTCTTTTTTACTTCTGTTTCATACCTGCTTCAGGAAAGTTACTAGAATATGCATGAATGACGTTCTCTGAATTGCATGAAGAGTACTATTCTTATAGGATTCATTAACAAATTTGATTTGCAGCATAGATTCAATTGATGGATCTGTAGGTCAATTATAGCAACTTGTTTGGAATAAAGGCTTACCAGTAGCTGACAGGGTTGGCTTTAAATTCTCCTTTAAAAAAATGAGGTAGCCCTAACCGGTTTGGCTCAGTGGATAGAGCGTCAGCCTGGGGACTCAAGGGTCCCAGGTTCAATTCCAGTCAAGGGCATGTACCTTGGTTGTGGGCACATCCCCAGTAGGGGGTGTGCAGGAGGCAGCTGATCGATGTTTCTCTTTCATCGATGTTTCTAACTCTCTATCCCTCTCTCTTCCTCTCTGTAAAAAAAAAAATCAATAAAATATGTTTTTTTTTTAAATGAGGTATAATTGATATATTAATAGTATATTAGTTTCAGGTGTATAACATAATGATTTGACATTTGTATATATTGTGAAATAGTCACTACAATGTGTAGTTACCATCTGTCTTCTTACAAAGTTAATAGAATATTATTGACTATACTAGAGGCTCAGTGCACGAATTCATGCACTAGTGGGTCCCTCAGTTTGGCCTGCGGGATGGGGCCAAAACTGGCTCTCTGACATCCCCTGAGGGGTCCTGAATTGTGAGAGGCACAGGCCAGGCTGAGGGACCCCACCGGTGCACAGTTGGGGCCAGGGAGGGATGCGGGAGGTTGGCCAGCCAGGGAGGGACCGCTGGAGGGCTCCAGAGTATGTCTAGCCTGTCGCTCTCAGTCCCGATTGGCCAGACCCCAGCAGCAAGCTCACCTACCAGTTGGAGCATCTACTCCCTGGTGGTCAGTGCACGTTATAACAACTGGTAAACTGGTGGACTGTCTGCACCCTGGTGGTCAGTGCATGTCATAGCGAGCGGTTGAGTGGCATCAGCATATCATTAGCATATTATGCTTTGATTGGTTGAACAAACAACCAGATGACCAGACACTTAGCATATTAGACTATTATTATATAGGACTCCCCATGCTGTACATTTCATCTCATGACTTATTTATATTATAACTGGACATTTATACTTCTTAATTACATTCACCCATTTGGATAACCCTCAACCCTCCTTCCCTCTGGCAACCTCCCAGTAATGGAATTGCTGAATCATATGATGGATAATTTTTAATTTATTTTAGGGCCCTCCAGACTGTTTTCCATGGTGGTTTCACCAGTTTACATTCCCATCAACAGTGCACAAGGTTTCCCTTTTCCCCATATCCTCCCAATGCTTGTTATTTTTTGTCTATTTACAATAGTCATTCTAACAGGTTTGAGGTGATATCTCATTGTGATTTCCCTGATGATTAGTGGTAAAGTGCATCTTTTCAAGTGCCTGTTGACCATCTATATGTCTTCTTTGGAAAAATGCTTATTCACATCCTTTGCCCCTTTTTAAATTGAATTATTTCTCATTTGTTACTGAGTTGTGTGAATTATGTATTTTGAATGTTAACCTCTTATCAAATATATGATTTGCAAATATCTTCTCCCACTCACTGAGTTGCCTTTACATTTTGTTGATGATCTAATTTGCTATGCAGATTCTTTAAAATCTGTTAGTGTCTCATTACAGAGACTGAGATGAATAGCAGTTTTATTGTTCCCATAACGCAAAGGGATCAATTCAAGGGTCTGAGAGAAATATTTGGCCAAAATATTTAGTGTGAGCAAAGAGAAATGATCCAGTTATTAATAGAGTTGTCATTTGTTTAATTTATATTTACGTTCTCTCAAGATTCTTTATATCCTTCTTAGATGTAAATAAGCCATATTCATGTTAATAGAAGCTGAGTTGATGAAATAATCAAGAACACTGATCAGATCAATATCTTCACATTTATAAGACAATGAGCTCATCATTCAGCTTTACAGTTATTATTAATGTTGTTCAGTTTACTTCAAATAGATCTTCTCTTGCCATTTCTAGTATTCATATTGGCATTAGTCTACCTCTGTATCTTAGAACAAATGTATAAAATTTAATTCGATTTAAGAGAGTTTGGCCAGTTAAATGTTGCTTGAACAATTATTAGCATTTTAATTTGTTGCATTATGGAGAAGAGTTGTTCTACTGCATTTCCCCCTCACTTTCAACCTTATATAGTTTCCTAATGGCTTAATGGTCCATCTGGATCATTTCCTCTACAAGAGTTTAATTCTATTTACTAGTTTTATCATCTGTAGATTTCCAATTTAAATATTTAGAAACATCACATGATGCCATATTGCTTAAATGGTTTAGTGTAATTGTTTTGAAAGCATGAACAAAACATGTCTCATGTCTTATTTTTATAAAATTTAAATGGAAGTTAATTTATACAGAAGAATAATCAAACTCCTGCAAATATATATATATATATATATATATATATATATATATATATATATAGTTTCAAATATCCTGCTCTGCATGGAACATCAAACATGAACAACTAAAAAATATGCTTTCCTTTCATACTATTGATGTTATGTCTCAGATTTGTATATTAGGTGACTCATCTTACACAATTGTTTCCTAATTACCTACTATTGGATGATATGAAAGAAACCAAGAATATCAAATGTTACATATTTCTTGGATTTTTTTATTGAAAAACAGGGAGTAGAATTTGCATTTAAAAATGGTAACAAGCCCTAACCGGTTTGGCTCAGTGGATAAATCGTCGGCCTGCGGACTCAAGGGTCCCAGGTTCAATTCCAGCCAAGGGCATGTACCTTGGTTGCGGGCACATCTCCATTAGGGGGCGTGCAGGAGGCAGCTGATCGATGTTTCTTTCTCATTAATGTTTCTAACTCTCTATCCCTCTCCCTTCCTCTCTGTAAAAAAAATCAATGAAATATATATTTTTAAAAAGTAGTAACAAATATGCTCCTCCAAATTCCTTGTTATAGTGTAGATAAATAGGTTTTATTAAGGAAACATTTCTCCTGGGACTAGAAAAATCCAGAAAATAATCCAACTCTGATGTATTAATTCTAACATTCCAGAAGGGTATATGTGATTAAATACAGCAGGGCACTGATAAAATAGAGATATGGTAGCTGTCCTCAAGTACTTAAGATTTTTCTATAGAGGAAATTCTACTATATTTTCATTTCCTCAATGGCAATATTGAAAACAGTAGGTCATAGATAAGACAAAATGTGTTGATTTTGTAAGAGAAGTCTTTTAAGTGCCATGAACTGCCAAACAATAACTTGACTTTCCATAGAAAGATTTCACCGTGCATTGCTGATCTTTTGAATCAGAGACAATCTCCTCAAGATAAGTAGATATACAGGGAATTCATATATTGGGAGAAGATTGGGCCAGATGACCTCTACTATACCCCTTTAATCTACACAATCCATGATTTTGTACTCCTAAAAACAACCAGGGAAAACAAACACACAAAATCAGGAACCTTCAGAGAATTGCTAATGGAGTACTCACCTAAGTCCTTTTCATACCAATAATAGGAGGTCAAAAACACCTTCTTATCTTACCTGCTTCAATGCAGGGCATTTCATTCCTCTTTAAAACTTTCTGGATGCATATTTGACCTAGATGTAGAAAGGAGAGTTTATATATGAGTTATGGAATCATTCTAAAGGTGTTAGTTTACTTAAGAAAACCCAACCTATTCTCCCTCAACACAAAGTTGAGCATTTTATCTTATATAGTGCCATTAATGATCCATCATTATCTACAAACTAGAGGCCCATTGCACAAAATCTGTGCACAGGGTGGAGGGCATCCCCTAAGCCCAACCTGCACTCCCTCCAATCCGGGACCCCTTGGGGGATGTCTGACTGCCAGTTTAGGCCCGATCCTGGGGATGGGGCCTAAACTGGCAGTTGGACATCCCTCTTGCAATCTGGGACCACTGGCTTCTAACCGCTCACCGGCCTGCCTGCCTGATTGCCCCTAACCACTATGCGTGCTGGCCTGTTCCCCCCCAGCTGTCCCCCCTGCCAGCCTGGTTGTAGGAAGCCATCTTGTGAGGGCATGAGGGTCGATTTGCATGTTACCTCTTTATTATATAAGATAAGTATTAACTTCTTTGATGAGATTCCACAAACCTTTATAATCTGATGTGAATTTAACTCTCAAACCTCAACTCCTGTTGTGTAACCATATGCTCTAGATCAGTGGTTCTCAACCTTCCTAATGCTGTGACCCTTTAATACAGTTCCTCATGTTGTGGTGACCCCCAATTTCATTGTTACAAATTGAACATAATTAAAGCATAGTGATTAATCACATAAACAATGTGTAATTATACATGTGTTTTCCGATGGTCTTAGGTGACCCCTGTGAAAGGGTCGAGACCCCCAAAGGGGTTGTGACCCACGGGTTGAGAACCGCTGCTCTAGGTCAAGCTACTTGTCATTTCTCTCAAATTCGTTGTTCTTCGCCGAAACCGGTTTGGCTCAGTGGATAGAGCGTTGGCCTGCAGACTGAAGGGTCCCAGGTTCGATTCCGGTCAAGGGCATGTACCTGGGTTGTGGGCATATCCCCAGTGGGAGATGTGCAGGAGGCAGCTGATCGATGTTTCTCTCTCATCGATGTTTCTAACTCTCTATCTCTCTCTCCCTTCCTCTCTGTAAAAAATCAATAAAATATATTAAAAAAAAATTCGTTGTTCTCCCATAGCTCTGTGGTTACATGCACAGTATCCCCATGGCAGGAGTATCAATTTACCTCTTTCTTTGCTAAGTAAATGCCAGATCATTCCTCTCTCCCCTAAATATAAAATTTTATCATGGGCCTTTCCTGACGTGCTTTGTTACTCCCTCTTCCATTCTCCCATGGCTTTTTGTAAAATCTCAACTATAACACTTTTCTATTAGATAATATCCGGATTTTTTTCAATCTCTCCATTATATTGAGCTCCATAGCGTCAACAGAGAGTATTTTGGTCATTCTCTATATCTTCAGTGTTTAGTATATAGCCTCAAAGAGTGTTGGTGCTCAGTGAATCTTTATTGAATACTGTGTAGTAGAAATATTCTATTTAATAAGTTGGTTGATTAACTAGAATATGCACATCTTTGTGAGGGGGAATGTAGGGACATATCCAGTGCATTGTGTTCCACTGAAATTCTGGATGACCCCCCAAAAAAAGAGTGATCATACAGGGCAAATAACTGGGAATGGAAGAAAGTGGAGAATGAGGAGAAAAAGAAAGCCTTAAGGGGGCAGAGGAACATTGAAATGAAAGGTTTATGATAGGAATGCCAAAGAAAGTATACTTACCCATGCCCAGGTTCTGAGGACTAGTTTTTTCAAAAGCTCCAAACTGAAGGGCTATGGAATTTCTCCATCAATAAAGAAGAAATTGCCTTGTTGGGAAATTGGCACATCTGGCTTCCATGTATCTAGAGTTCTAAATTTGGGAGTGCTTTAAGAATTATAATGAATTGCTGAAGTTAAATTGAAATCATAATTCTGTTTGTCTGTATTGTAGTTATACTTTTTGACTCCTGCACTAGTATTAACTAAGCAAACGTATAATAAAAATGCCCATGTGCCAGAGATAAACCCAATTAAAACAATACTTTCAGAGTTGTTGTTTTTTATTCAATTCTAAGCTAACACATTTCATACCTGTTCCTCTAGCCAAGGGACCTGTCAATCCACTGAAGGATATGTCAAAGATAAAAGCATCACTACTTTGGCAAAAACAAACAAAGAAAAATTCGCAAAATAATGTATGTTTAATTAATAAAAATGTATTATTTAAATAGTATGCTGCCTCTGATCTATAAAGAGAGACCAAAGCGTTGTTAGAAGTATGGAATAACAACTGTTGTCATTATAGCAGAAAAGGAGATTTTTGAGGGTTTTTTTCCATAATTTCTAATTACTGGGGATAAAGGGTATACCTGGCATATTATTTTATACTAGAGTCCCAGTGAATGAAAATTCATGAACTCAAGGGTTCCCTCAGCCTGACCTGAGCCCCCTTGCAATCCAGGAGCCTTCGCTCCTTACCGCCTGCCTGCTCAGTGCTCCTAAGCACTGCCTCAGAGGTGGGAGAGGCTCCTGCCACTGCCGCTGTGCTTGTCTGGCTTCTGGCTGAGCGGTGCTCCCCCTGTGGGGGTGCACTGACCACCAGGGGGCAGCTCCTGCATTGAGCATCTGCCCCCTGGTGGTCAGAGTGTGTCAAAGCGACTGGTCATTCCCTGTTCCATTGATTTGCATATATATTACCTTTTTATTATATAGGACTTGAGGGGGTACAGGTGGGACATACACTCACTTGAGAAAGAAACCCGAAGACTAGAGAATGTGATTAAAGCAGTAATTGATCTCTTATAAAGACTCTCATTTTATTATTTATGTTTAAATACAACAAACATTTTGCATACTTATGATTGGAAAGTAACCTAGCTCTCAGACTAGCATTTCAGGAGACAGAGGAATGAAGAAAACATGATCCCTGACTTTTACAAAAGATTCTCTCTGAATCTCTCTCTCTCTCTCTCTCTCTCTCTCTCTCTCTCTCTCTCTCTCTCTCTCCAGCATTAACCAGGTAAGCAAAGTTCTCAAAAACAAATACATGGAATTCTTACATCATAATATTTTCTTTGCATAATATAGTGTAGTAAAGAGCTAATAAGTTATAAATATTACAGATAATTTTGGATAAAACCTCTTTATATATTTTTGGTACAGAGTCTAATTTTTTAACTTTCTTTGTCTATGAATAGAACCCAATACCAAAATTTTTCTTACAATAACTGAGCAGGCTATTTTCAGTTGCTAAAAATCTAGTAAAGAAGCTATAGATCAAGTTATTTCTCCAGTGGGAGGTTTTCCTGTTCATTTTATTTTCACAGCTTCTGCTCCATATTTCAGGCTAGGCATCTTACAATCAGGTAAGGCAAGATCAAGTTGGCTGTCTTTCTGAGAGTCTATGTAATATTCTGTTTGTATCAGGGATTCCAGATGGTGGCAGATGATGAATTTTCTGTATGATAGATTATGTGTCTCTAATAAGATTGTTATGAATAAATTAAAATCAAACAGATTCAATTGAGATCTAATCTCTGTCACCTGCTAGTTAAGTGTCCTTGGATGAGTCATTTATCTTCTTTAAGTCTCAATGTTCATGTCTATAAAACAGAGACAATAATTTCTATTTATTAATATTATTTTTAGTTTTTAAATATTAAAACATCAAGTACAGTTCCTGGAATATAATAGTTATTCAAAAAATGTCCGTTTCCATTTTTCTCCTCTGATATGTACAAAATCTGTATAAGTAGGTCCCCCTTTTTTTAGTTCATGGTATCATACTGTTTGTTAACTTTAGGGGGTCATCTTGGAAATATATACCTTATGTTTGATGGACACTGAGCAAAATATCTGACTCAAATCCTTGCTAGAAGTCTATAGATACATGTCACATAAAAGCTAGGGAAAGTCATTAAGCATCAGATACCTTGTTTCTGCAACTTTAGAGGCAGTAATAATCCCTGCTCATTAGAAACATGACATTAGCATTTTATAGTGTAATAAAAAACTTGTTAAAGTATTAGTATTGTTACTGTTTTTAAAGGATTCTATAACAGTTAAGGATTTTCTAAAATAATTAGATTTTAGGAATTTTTTAGGATGAGCTTGTAATGAATTTCTCACACAAAACGGTTTATATTATCAGAAGTTTGTCAGTTTAAGGAGTGAAAACTTTATTGTGGTCATAGAAAACACATTTGTTAGAGACCACACCTATTTTTATTTAAAAAAAAAAACCGTTAAATATTGCAAAATTGTGTTTAGGAAAAAAATAACCAAAATCATTTTTTTATAGGAGGAAGCATTTAATATATATTAACAAGTTACCTACTATGTAATCCCACAGATATAGGGACAGGGGGATTCAGAGGAGATTCCATATGCATTCCTCATGCTTACAAAACATGAAATCTAATTAGAGAGATAAGACTAACATGCATGAAACCATAGTTCACAGCCTTAGCCAGTTGGGCTCAGTGGATAGACCATCAGCCTGCAGACTGAAGGTCCTGGATTTGATTCTGGTTAAGGGCACAGACTTTGGTTGGAGGTTCCTCCCCTGGTCAGGAAGCATGCAGGAGGCAACCAATTGAAGTGTTTCTCTCACATCAATGTTTTTCTCTGTCTTTCCCTCCCTCTTCCATTCTCTCTAAAAATCAATGGAAAAATATCTTCAGATGAGGATTAAAAACAATAAATAAATAAATAAATAAATAAATAAATAAATAATAAATAATAAATAAATAAATAAATAAATAAATAAATAAATAAAATCAAAAGATCACGTCCATGTGTTGGATTCTCAGACACATGTGCATGCAGGTATATGTACCCACCCCCACCAACATACACATAAACTTACTCTTGAGCTGTGACTTTAATGGGAGGGGCTGGAGGGCACCACGGACAAGGAAAGGTGGCCAGGGTGACTTTTTTACCCATTTGTTGTTGTTGTTGTTGTTGATCCTCACCCTAGGACATTTTTCCATTGATGTTTACTTCAATGAAAATGTTGAATTTGGATAGGCAGAAGGGGGCTGTATTTATATGCCAGATCATAGCCATATAAACAAAGTAATTGGTGAATGAGCATGGTGGGAAAGGAACTATAGACAACAATTTATTGAGGATGAAGGCTGTAGAATTTGATTAGGACAGGTTTAAACTATGAAACACAGGGAGAGCTTTTTGACTTGATATCATAGAAACAATATAGGATGGCGTCACTTGCTAGAGATTTCCTGGATGTGGTGGATGGGAGACTAGATGCAGAGATACTAACAAGTAGACTGCTGTAAACATGCAATCATAACTTAAAGAATTGAGACAACCTAATAATTAAATACAAAGCTAAGAATTTTTCTGGTGACAGTTTACATATTACAGTTTGCAGAATATAATTCCAAGATGTATACGTACTCCTTAAAATAATTGAACCTTCAATTAGAGTATACCACCAACAGATTGTAGAGGTGCCTCAGTCACAATAATGCAAGCTGAAGAATAAACTAAAGATAATGCTGCTTTACATAGATTGATGTAAGCTTGTTTTTCTGTATTTGTGAAAAAAATAGAGTATGCTATTAAGACAACCAAAAATTGAGCATTCTTAGATGCATTTTATAAAGAAATATGTAAATGACTACTATTAGATGCATTTCTTGATAATCCTATCTAATAAAGAGGGATTATGCTAATTGACGATCATGCCATCACAAAGATGACAGTGCCCATAGCCAATAAGGAGGGAGTAGGCTAATTGACTGCCCTGCCCTCAAAGATGTCAGCTCCCACAGACATCAAGGAGGGAATATGCTAATTGACTGCCCTGCCCTCAAAGATGGCAGTGCCCACAGCCACAAGATGGTGGTGACCAGTCTTCTCAGCTTCCCAGGGCTGGCCCGAGGCACAGGCAAGCCTCAGATGGTGGCTGCCTAGCACCCAGGGCAGCCGAAGGCTTAGGTAACCAGGGACGGCAGAGGCTTGTGCTGCTGGCAGTGGCAGCAGCAGAGGTGTGATGGGGTGTCACCTTCACCTGATTGCCGGGTTGCGTCCCGCCCCTGAGGGGTCCCAGACTGTGAGAAGGGGCAGGCTGGGCTGAGGGACCCCCCCTCCAATGCATGACTTTTCATGCACCGGGCCTCTAGTTTTTTGTAATTAAACTAGAGACCTGGTGCACAAAATTTTTACACAGAGGTGAGGGTTCCCTCAGCCCAGCTTGCACCCTCTTCAGTTGGGGACCCCTTGGGGAAATGTCCAACAGGGAAAGGGCCAAAACTAGCAGTTGGACATCTCTCTCGCAATCTGGGACTGCTGGCTCCTAACTGCTCACCTGCCTGCCTGCCCGATTGCCCCTAACTATCCTCCTCTCCCAGCCTGGGTGCCCCCAACTGCCTCCTCTGCTGACCAGTTTGGTTCTGATTGGTCAGTTTCTATGCCACTCAGAGTCAAAAGCTCTACCTCCTAGGCAGCCATTGGCTCCACATAGCACCCAGATTTGGTCTGATTGGTCAGTGTCTATGCCAGTCAGCGTCAGAAACTCCATCTCCTAGGCAGCCATTGGTTCTTCACAGCACCCAAGATTTGGTTCTGATTGGTTGGTTGCTATGCCAACCAATGTCAAAAGCTCCGGCTCCTAGGCAGCCATTGGTTCTTCACAGCACCCACATTTGGTTCTGATTGGTCAGTTCCTATGCCAGTCAGCATCTCTGGGCCTATCAATGGGATCTGATCAGAAAGGTGGGGCTGATCAGCAGCCCCAGTGGAGGCCTGGAGAGAAATGGAGGCAAGGCTGCTGGCAAGACTGGGAAAGAGAGGCAAGTGCTGATCAAAAGCTGCCACAGAGGCAATGGATCAGTCCCTGCTTCTCTCTTCAGGCGTCTCTCTGGCCCTGATTTGCAGCTCCCTCAGCAGTCACTGCTGGGCATGGCAACCCAGCGCTGACTGCAGGACTGACTTCTGGTTGGTCAAGCCTCTGTTGTTATGGCCCAGGGTTTTTATATATTAGGATTTATCCTAATCTAGCCTCTAGCCCAAGCATGTCAAACTCAAAGGCTAACATGGGCCAAATAAACAAGTTTTAAGTTTATGTGGGCTGCAAAAGAACAAAAGCTTCAATTTTCATAGAAACATAGGTTCATTTCAATAGAGATATGCTGAATACTAAGGGCTGAAATAAATGAGTAATAGTTAACATAAAATAATAGAACATTTTAATAAACATTAATATTTTTTCTTGAACATTAACTTACCAGACACTGAATAACTGCACAAATTAATAAGCGTAATGCAAATAAACCTATTTTTCTTGTTCTCTGAAAGCAAAATATTTCCTGTCGTGCACACCAAACAAGTCATCCCAAGACTAATGACGTGGCAATCAGCTGTTAAAATATTCACTGCTAGTGTTAGTGGAGAGAAATGTGTGCCTGCATATAAGGCACATAAGGGAAATGAATGCAACATGATTATAGTAATCAGTCATTAGCAATCTTTGTAATTCATTATTAATAACTAGAGGCCTGGTGCAAAAAATTCGTGCAGGGGGAGGGGATGTCCCTCAGCCCAGCCTGTATCTATCTAATCTGGGACCCCTTGGGGGATGTTTGACTGCCAGGATTGGGCCTAAACCAGAAGTCAGATATCCCTACAGTCCAGGACTGCTGGCTCCCAACTGCTGACCTGCCTGCCTGCCTGACTGCCCCTAACCACTTCTGCCTGCCTGCCTGATTGCTCCTAACCACTTCTGCCTGCCAGGCTGATTGCCCCCTAATTGCTCCCATGCTGGCCCAATCGCCCCCAACTGCCCTTCCCTGCAGGCCTGGTCATCCCCAACTGCCCTCCCCTGCCGGCCTGATCGCCCACAACTGCCCTCCCCTGCCGGCAATCTTGTGGTGGCCATCTTTTGATGACATGAGGGCATTGTGCGAGGGTGAGAGGACCACCTAGGCTTTTATAAGTATAGACTAGAGGCCCGGTGCACAAAAATTTGTGCACTCGGCGGGGAGGGGGGGTTCCTCAGCCCGGCCTGTGCCCTCTCGCAGTCTGGGACCCCTCGGGAGATAACAACCTGCTGGCTTAGGACTGTCCCGGGTGGCAGAGGGCAGGCCCAATCCCTAGGTGCAGCCCCTGGTCGGGCTCAGAGCAGGGCCAATTGGGGAGTTGGGGAGCTGCCCCGTCATTTACAGAGCAGGGCAGATTGGGAGGTTGTGATGCCACCCTCAGTCACGCTCAGGGTAGGGCCAATTGGGGGGTTGGGGCACCGTCCCCTGTCACACTCAAGGCAGGGTCGATGGGGAGGTTGCAGTGCCACCCCCTGTCATGCACAGAGCAGGGCCGATCAGGGTGTTGGGGCGCTGCCCCCATCACACACAGAGCAGAGCCCATCAGGGGGTTGGGGCACCCCCCTCTATCACCCACAGAGCAGGGCTGATCAGGGGGTTGGGGTGCCGCCACTCTCACACTCAGGGCAGGGCCAATGGGGAGGTTATGGCTCTACCCCATCACACACAGAGCAGGGCCCGTGGGGGGGGGGTGGGGAGCTCCCCCCTATCAGGCACAGAGCAGGGCTGCTCAGGGGGTTGATGCAACTCTGTCACACACAGAGTTGCAGGGCGATCAGGGGGTTTGGGCGCTGCCCCCTGTCACGCTGATCCCGGTGCCGGGAGGCATATTACCCTTTTACTATATAGGGTAGAGGCCTGGTGCATGGGTGGGGCTGGCTGGTTTGCCCTGAAGGGTGTCCTGGATCAGGGTGGGGGTCCCCACTGGGGTGCCTGGCCAGTCTGGGTGAGGGGCGGAGGGCTGTTTTCAGGCTGGGAGTGACTGAAGTTCCCAACCGCTCCTTTTTTTCTTTTTTTTTTTTTTTTATTCTGGGCCAGCTTTACCTTGAGGCTTGCCTCCAGCTCTTAGGCCTCCGCGTGGCTGAAAGTAGGTTTCTTGCCTTTGCTTACAATGTTGCGAATCTGCTGGCTGAAGTCCGGCAGTATTTGTTACAATGTTTCTTAAACTGCCCGCTCAGAGGCCTGCAGCCGCAGGCGGGGAACGTTGGTTTCCTCCAACGATCCTCAGTCACTGAGGCAAGCAAGCCTCATGTTAGTTTCAAGCTGCCTGGCTGCCGGCCGCCATCTTGGCTGACAGTTAATTTGCATATCTCGCTGATTAGCCAATGAAAAGGGTAGTGGTCGTATGCCAATTACCATGTTTCTCTTTTATTAGTGTAGATTATGTGTAACAGGATATTGTAAAAATTAAGTTATGAATTTTTTATTAAAACATTTCTTACATACCATTATATTGGCTGGATGAGTTTAGCCTCTCTTTAATCCAGCAAAAGTCCTATTCAGACCCTCAAAAAACAATTTTAATTGAAAAGCCAAAGTTAATAAGCGGCCATCCATTTTTTTTCTTGTCCTTAGTTACCTTGACCCTTATCTATAGCCTAGGGAAGTGGTCAGCAAACTCATTAGTCAACAGAGCCAAATATCAACAGTACAACGATTGAAATTTCTTTTGAGAGCCAAATTTTTTAAACTTAAACTATATAGGTAGGTACATTGCTATTAACTTAATTAGGGTACTCCTAAGGCTTAGGAAGAGCCACACTCAAGGGGCCAAAGAGCCGCATGTGGCTCGCGAGCTGCAGTTTGGCTACCACGGGCCTAGGGCAGTGGTCAGCAAACTATGGCTCGGCAAACTGCGGCTCGTGAGCCACATGCGGCTCTTTGGCCCCTTTAGTATGGCTCTTCCACAAAATACTGACTTCTTCACATGGGCCATGAAGTTTTAATCATACTGTACGTGCGTTCCCGCACGTGGTATTTTGTGGAAGAGCCACACTCAAAGGGCCAAAGAGCCGCACGTGGCTCGCGAGCCGCAGTTTGCCGACCACGGGTCTAGGGTCTCTCAACCCTTAACCCTTAGCTCCACCTCAAGGATTTCAAAAAGCTCAAAAAAAGTCAGCCTGAACTTCAGACACAAAGGAAGAAATAGAAAGGGAAGAAAACATCTTTACAGTGAAGAGCAAGGATATCTCTCTCTCTCTCTCTCTCTCCCCATTAGAACTAGTAACCTGACACGTGGAAGGGCCTTGTGTGATTTTACAGTGTTCCTGAGTGCATGGAGATTGTCTTGTAGCCAGCAGAGTGCCTAGTGCAAACTTCCCTGGTTCATGACCCCCTCATCTTGTCACTAGAATCTTCTAGTGGTGAGTGTCATAATGGTTTTTAAATGCTCGCTGTGTGCTCACACAGTGCAGCAATCTGGGGGGAGAGAGAGAGAGAGAGAGAGAGAGAGAGAGAGAGAGAGAGAGAGAACCCATGGCCAGAGGAAATGATGCAAGGAGTAAAGAGAACACAGTTAGCTGTGTCTTTCAAGCCAAGGTGGCAAGGACAGCTGGCTTACCAGTGATGAAATAATCCGAGTCACAGTAAGAACCATCTTAGTCATGGTGAAGCATAGTGGTCCCTCCTTTGTAAAACCTGCTGTTTGAAACTGCTGTTTGAACTACTCTGTTATTCTTAGACAGTCTCTTATTCCTTGGGTCAACTCTGTTATTTTTAGACTTTAAAATAACTTTGTCTTTTGCTTGAATAGAAAAGATAAACTTAATTGTCTGACCTTGCAAGCTAGCCATCTAAAGGGGCTGATACACTATATTAATTCACATATTTTCCAAAGTGTTTGTTCATCCAAAGTTACAGTTGTTTGATTAGATATAATATGTATTTGAAGTTACAAGTTGTCTGTATAGATATTGCAGGTGTTTGATTAGATCCGATATGTATTCAAGGTTACAACTGTCTATAACAATAACTCACAAAGAGCCCTTTGTAATAAAGAGGCTCGAAAAGTATAAATACCAGAAACTTCCTGTATGTGGTGTTCAGAATTTGACAGAGGTAATCTGCTCTGAACCTGTGAGCAATAAAGATGACTCCTAACCAATTGGCTCATTAGGCATCTTGTCCAACTTGCTGATTTGTGATACAACAATGGCACCATTATGTTGTAGATGGTGGGAACCACACCAGGTGTCTGACCAGAGGAGGTCAGACCAAACCTGGGTTTAGTAACCTCAGTACTTGCGTCTGGCTAGAAAAGAATTCAGAGCCAAGACCCAAACATAAGAGAACATTTATTTGGTAAGTCATAGAGGTAGAAGAAATAATTCTTAGAAGAAATGGGCTTAGGGAACAAGTTATAGAGGTAAAGGAAGGGCCTTTGGAGCTTGGGAGTGAGGACGCTAAAGGTAATGTGCCTGGGGCAAAAGGGGGAGAGGAAGGTAAAGGGAAATGCACAGAGGGGGATGGGAGAAATGGAGGGTCTAGATATTGTAGAAAGGATCTATATATTGTAGAAGAAAGGTGCCACATGCTAACCTGACAAGCTCAGGGAAAGCCTGCATGGCGGTCTTGCAAACTCAGAGACCTAAAGTAACCACAAAGGTGGTCTGAAGTTAAACTTTAATTAAAAGCAGTCACGGTGGGTAGTTACGTCTTAGGCCAGTATCTTCACTGACAAGGTCAACCTTTACCGTAACTGAGCTTACAGGTATTTTTGCATCTATAATAATATATCCTTGAGTAACTTGTAACTTCACTTTTTCTGGACCCCTTTGGGGCACAACCTAATTTTCCTGGGTGCCAGGACAGATAACACAAATTCCTTCATTGTTATTGTTATCATGTTAATTGTTGACTGTTAACTATCCTGCACCCACCTACATATGTGTCTATCATTTTACTTTTTATCCAATCCCAGAGATTTCCCCACTTTTCGTTCTCCTGCCTCTCTAATGTATCACCAATGGATTTCATGTAACCCATCTAAGTCCCTCCTTTGATTACAATGTATAAAAATAGATGAGAAACCACCATTCTCTGGAGCATTATCTCAATTCGTTGAGGTTCTGCTTCCCTCCAATTGTCGACAGTTTGACTCAAATAAACTCACAAAAATTCTTTACAGGTTTGAATGTTTTCTATGTTAACAATATGTTAAAAGTAAAGATCTACTTTTAAATAGGATGAATTAAATTTTTGGTTGAAAAAATATTGCACATTGTACAGTTTCATGATATAATACATTATAGAAAAAAACAGCCTCATGATTATAAATATTAAACTTCATATTCTTCAGGGAAAGCTCTAAATGGTACATCATGGCAAAAGCTATTTTAGTCATGTGTTTATGAAGTCAGGTCTGCTTAGTTCTAGAAATGAGACTGTTTAGGAAAATTAAGTCAGAATTTATTTACTGACTAGGATAGTCAGGAGAAACTACAGCAAGTATAATTTTAATACAACCATGACTTTTGAGCTATTAGCTGGTATTCATTTGTTTCAACTTCACCATTTTTTGTAAATCAGGTTATTTTGGGAAAAGAAATGAAAGCCACCATTTTTTTTCTACTTTTTTGGATATTTTGCTTAATATAGGTTTTTATAACCATGACATAATTTACAACCTACATAATTCACCTGTCTGTACTTTCATTCTCATAATTCATCATAAGAATTTTCTTCTATTGGAATATTTTCCATTTATTAAGTATCAGACATCTTAAACATTTTAAATTGTTTATACTCTTATTAAGTTATTGAGTTAGAAGGAAAGCCATGTATTATTTTATCATGTTCTCTTTTTTTTGAAGTTTGAGTTCACTTAATATTTTGAGTCACATATTTGTACATTTAAAATTGGAGTCTTCATATACTGTAGATGTGCACAACATTGAATTTATAATCTACACTAATAAAAGACAAACATGCAAATTGACCATACCTTTGCTATGTCTTAAGCCATGCCCACTAGCCAATCAGAGCGACTATATGCAAATTAACCCAACCAAGATGGCAGCCGGTAGTCATGGAACTGGAGCAAGCAGGAAGCTTGGTTGCCCCAGTGATGGAGGAAACCAAGCTTCCCGCCTGCCGCAGCAGGCTCTGAGCTCCACTCAAGGCAACAAAGTTTCAATTATAGGAGATAAATAAACCCCAGATACCTGCTTTCAGCCGGCCTTAGCCACGGAGCTGGAGTGAGCAGGAGGCTTAGGTTGCCCCTGGTGATGGAGGAAGCCAAGCTTCCCACCCGCCCTGGCTGGCTCTGAGCTCCACTCAAGGCTACAAAGTTTCAATTATAGAAGGTAAATAAATCCCAGAATAAAAAAAATAAAAAAAAGGAGAGGTTGGGAGCTTCCATCACCGGGGGGCTTGGCCAGCCTGAAAACGGCCCTCAGCCCCTCACCTAGACTGGCCAGGCACCCCGTAGGGACCCCTCACTCTAAAGGGGGTGTGGCCAGCCTGAAAACAGCCATCAGCCCTTCACCCAGGCTGGCCAAACCTCCATGGGGTGAGGGTCTCCACTGGGGGGGGGGCTTGACCAGCCTGCAAACAGCCATCAGCCCCTCACCCAGGCTGGCCAGGCACCCCACTGGGGACCCCCACCCTGATGCGGGACACCCTTCAGGGCAAACCAGCCAACCCCCACCTGTGCACTAGGCCTCTATTCTGTATAATAAAAGGGTAATATGCAAATTGACCCTAACAGCAGAAGGACTGGGAATGACTGCTCACTATGACACACACTGACCACCAGGGGGCAGACGCTCAATGCAGGAGCTGCCCCCTGGTGGTCAGTGCGCTCCCACAGGAGAAGCTCTGCTCAACCACAAGCCAGGCTGATGGCTGCCAGCACAGTGGTGGTGGCAGGAGCCTCTCCCACCTCCTCAGCAGCACTAAGGATGTTTGACTACAGCTTAGGCCTGCTCCCCGCTGGCAAGTGGACATCCCCTGAGGGCTCCCGGGCTTCCAGAGGGATGTCTGACTGCCAGCTTAGGCCCAATCCCCCAGGGAGCGGGCCTAAGCCAGCAGGTGGTCATCCCCTGAGGGGTCCCTGACTGTGAGAGGGCACAGGACAGGCTGAGGGACCCCCCCAAGTGCACAAATTTTTGTGCACCGGGCCTCTAGTGTTCTAATATTTCAAAATCCAATAACATAGAGAAAGAAAAGATGAATACTCTTGTAATTAAAGTACTCTATTTTACTGACTTCCCCTATTAAATTCGAAAGAGCACACATTTTTGTTATGGAAGAGCATACCTATATACAATTTTTTAAAATATATTTTTATTGATTTCAGAAAGGAAGGAAGAGGGAGAGAGAGATAGGAACATCAATGATGAGAGAGAATCATTGATCAGCTGCCTCCTGCACACCCCAACCACACTGGGGATTGAGTCCACAACCCAGGCATGTACCCTGACCAGGAATCAAACTCTGACCTCTTGATTCAGAATTCAAGGCTCAATCACTGAGCCATGCTGGCAGGGCTACCTATACACTATTTAATAACTTTATAAGAATCCACAATTCTCATGAAAGCAAACAATGGAAAGATTAATTCATTTGTAAACTGAACTATAGGCCCTAGTCAATAAGAATCTTTGCAATCATATTTTTTTTTAAAAAAAAACCCCATATATTTATAAAAGGAACACTTAGCCAACTAAATCAATAAAAAAACTAAAGGGCCTTCTTTCATTTTACTTATTTCTTTAATAAAAACAATGATCACAATAAGGTATATACCATTTATCACTTATAGAAAGTACTTAATT
Organism: Myotis nattereri; assembly: GCF_964212035.1. NCBI lineage: Eukaryota > Metazoa > Chordata > Mammalia > Chiroptera > Vespertilionidae > Myotis > Myotis nattereri. The sequence goes on along the minus strand of NC_138078.1, from coordinate 116,987,871 downwards.
TTACTAACATTGCTAAGAGAATGAGTAGAATGTTAAATCACTTACATCACTGAATACCATGTTAAAAATAGTCTCTTGTAAATGTTTTTGACCACACAGTGTGGTGATATTGTGATGCATAGGCAGGTGTAGATGTAAGATACTGTTTCTTTAACACTTTGTCATTTTATGACATTTTAATTTCCCAGTGAGTATGATTAATACTACTTGGAAATAATTTATCACTAACACTAATTCAAATGGTGGATTATCTCTAAAAAATCAGTGGCAATGAAACTGATATCCTGCTGATACCCTACCAGTTTAATGCATTAACATACACTTTCATTAATACCATGTTTATCGTTGTTGACAGGTATCACATTTGCTGAATTTAAAAAGAGTGTCCCCTCCAGTTCAAAGACATCTTAGTCTTTAGAAAGCTAAATTATGCTAAAGCAAGAGAATGAAGCATACAAGCTTGTTCTTGGCCATCTGTTTAAAGCAATCAAAAAGTTGAGGTTGCATCTCTGCAGTGTTTATTCTGCTATAAAAGGACTAACATAATGAATCATGTGGCACTGCAAAGGAGGAAGTTTTCCTTTTCGCCTTCATTTCCTATTAAACTTGGCTTCCAATTTCAATGCGGGTAAAAGTAGGTTGTGCATATGAGCTGAAACGGGGAATCACCAGCCAAGAAAACTGCAATGTGCACATGATTTAAATATATCATGTTGTTTATCTTTAGAAAATAAACTTTATTCTTGTTTCCACCCAGAAGGTTGGTCTTTTAAAAATATATATCAATATATGGTATGAAGTGCCTCCTTTCATAAGACAAAAGATTCTCTGAAAATGTCACAATGTTTCCAAAATTCATTTGCCACTGAAGCATCCTGTACAATATGAACCGGAGATAGGCAATAATGCCAGGCTGCTGCAACAACAACAAAAGGCAAAAGGAACCAAATTGTAAGTTTAACCCATTTTTTGTTGTTTTTTTCATATATATGGCATTTACTTGCAATGCTTTTATTTTGTCCATATGGCAGCCTCAGTCATTCATATGGTGCCAGCTGTAATAAATCCAGCAAAGGTGTCATGAAGGAATTGTGACCCTATATCCACCCCCTCATTATTTATAGACATTGTTATTACTGGGTATACTCAGTGTGAATAGAAAAAACATGAGAGGTCTGCCTTCCTCCCTCATAATAATACTAACAAGTGTAATTCTGAAATTCACCTTTAATAAACATGTGTTAAGTGCTTTCTATGTGCCTTACACTGTTTTAGTTGCTGAGGATTAAAAAACAAAATATGATTTCTGATCTCAAATAATTCTCTGATATTTAACTGTTCCTAAATACAACTAATGATAGAGAGGAAGCATAATGGTCAAGCAATATTGTCAGATGGAATACTATGGGATTTAGAACTGTGTTATGGTCTTCTGGTCAAGCTCCAACCTCCTCCCAAACAGAAACATTTACCAAATGCAATTACATTTGCTACAATACATCATAATACAAAGGCACCTGGAGAGGGGAATCCAGTTATTATTATGTCGCATGTTGTTTTCTTCTAAATCTCATGCAGCAAAGCCTGAAGTGAATAGTAATTGCATTAGAATTCCCAGAGACTTATCTGAATTTTGGTTGTAAGACCTGAGCTGATCTACAGTGAAAGACATGATCTGACACAAAGTACCAGTAAGTAACAGAAAAATCGGACCATCAACACAGCTGGATCTAGCCTGCGGTGCTCAAAATATAGGGAAGGCCTAATAAGCATTAGTCACAGTTTCTAGGAATGTTAATATTTTGGCAATTCTCACAGGAAGGTGAAAGAATAATCTTTACTAGGTACCTTAGTTACCTCTTCTTCATTTAAAACCCCTAAAATAGTCCTGACCAGTTTTTTTCAGTGGTTGGAACATCCACCCATGTACTTTAAGGGTAGCGGGTTTGCTTTCCAGTCAAGGATGCAGATGGGAGGCAACCAATCAACCAGTCGATGTGTCTCTCTTATATAGATGCTTCTCTCTCTCTCTCCTCTCTTCCCTCTCCTCCATTCTTTCTAAAAGTACTAATAGAAAAGTTATCCTCTGGTGAGTATTAAAAAAATAAAACCCCTAAAATAAAATTATTGGTTTATAATTTCCTTTTCTTGTAGTGTCCTCATTTGGCTTTAGTATCAGGGGAATTATTGGCCTTGTAAAATGAGAATGGGAGTGTTCTCTCCATTAATTCTTCTTTTTTGTTGTTTTTTCTTTGTTTGTTTTCATTAACCCTCACCCAAGGACAATTTTCCATTGATTTTTAGGCAGATTAGAAGAGAGAGGGAAAGAAAGACAGAGAGAAACATCAATGCGAGAGAAACACATTGATTGGTTGCCTCCTGCACAAGCCCCCACCAGGGCCTGGGGAGGAGCTTGCAACCTAGGTACATGCTTTTGACTGGAATCAAACCCGGGACCCTTTGTTTCTGCAGGCGGATGCTCTATCCACTGAGCAAAACTGGCTAGGGCTATTAATTCTTCTTCAAAAGTTTGGTAAAATTCACCAGTGAACAATTTAGTCCTAGGAATTTTTGTGGTCAGAGGTTTTGATTATTGATTAAATCTCCTTATGCTATATTCAGGTATTCTATTTATTTATAATTCAGTCTTGGAAGCTTATATGTTTCTAGAAATCTATGATTTTTTACTATGTTATCCAGTTTGTTGGTGTATAAATTATCTATAGTTGTTTTTCATGGTCCTTTGTATTTGTATATTAGTTGTAATGTCTCTGCTTTCATTTCTGATCTTGATTTAGGTCCTCTTTCTCTCTTTTCTTTCAGTTAGTGTAGCTAAAAGTTTGTCATTTAAAAATATCTTTTCAAAAAATCAGTTCTTAGTTTTATCAACCTTTTCTATTGATTCTAGTCTCTAATTTATTCCTACTCTGCTATTGGTTATTTCCTTCTTTCTGCTAACTCTGGGTTTTGTTTGCTCTTCTTTACCTGGTTCCTTGAAATGTAAAGTTAGTTTGCTTATTTGTGATTTTTTTTTCTTAATGTATGCTTTCATTGCTATAAATTTCCCTCTTAGAACTGTTTTTGCTGCATCCCATAAGATTTGCTGCTTTCTTTTTCAATTTTCATTTGTTCCACAGTAGTGTTTTATTTCCCTTTTGATTTCTTCTTATTTATTTATTTTTATTTCAGAGAGGAAGGGAGCGAGAGATAGAAACATCAATGATGAGAGAAAATCATTGATCTACTGCTCCCTACACAAGGGATCGAGCCTGCATGTGTCCAGGCATGTGTCCTGGTCAGGAATCGAACCATGACCTTCTGGTTCATAGGTCTACACTCAACCACTGAGCCACGCCGGCGGGCTAGATTTCTTCTTTATCTCATTGGTTGTTTAGGAGTATGTTGTTTAATGTCTACACATGTGAGAGTTTTCCAGAGCTCTATATATGTCAATTAAGTTATTTGTTAGTGTTATTCAAGTCTTCTATACACTTGTTAAGCTTATATCTACCTGTTCTATTATTAACTGCGAGAGAGAGATAGGTGGTAAAACATCCAACTATAATTATGGAGTATTTTATTTTTCTTCATTTTTTATATTTATTGAAGCTCTTTGATAGCTAGAAACAAATTTGGGATTTGTATGTGGTCCTATTAAATTGACTCTTTTATCAGTATGAATTTTTCTATTTCTATCTAGTAACATTCCTTTTCTTATTTTTTTTCTTTACTTTCAAACTATCATGTTTTTATATTTATAGTTGTTGCCATATATATTGATTTTAGAGAGGAAGGAGAGGGATAGAGAGGTAGAAACATCAATGATGAGAGAGAATCATTGATCAGTTGCCTCCTGCATGCCCCCTACTGGGGATCGAGCCCACAACCCAGGCATGTGCCCTTGACCAAAATTGAACCTGGGACCCTTCAGTTCACAGGCCATTGCTCTATGCACTGAGCCAAACCAGCTAGGGCTATAGTTGTTGCCTTTTAAACAGCATAGTCTTGTCTTGCTTTGTATCTAATAGAAAGATATCTGCCTTAACTTGTGTGTTTGATCCATTTGTATTTAACATAATAATTGACATGGTTGATTTCAAGTCTGCCATTTGCTATTTGTTTCTTATTTGTATCATCCATTTTTCTTTTCCTTTGTTGCTCTATTCTTGTTCTTTCTTTAGTCAGTCTACTACTATATTAAATTATTCCATTTTATTTCCTATATTGTCTTTACAGTATAATTATTATTAGTGTTATTTTCCTGCTTAGATTATAACATGCCTGCTAATCACAGTTTACTAAGAATAAAATTTTAGCCCTGACCAGTTTGGCTCAGTGGATAGAGCCTCGGCCTGCGGAATGAAGGGTCCTGGGTTCGATTTCAGTCAAGGGCATGTACGTTGGTTGCAGGCACATTCCCAGTGGGGGGTGTGCAAGAGGCAGCTGCTCGATGTTTCTCTCTCATTGATGTTTCTAACTCTCTATCCCTCTCCCTTCCTCTCTGTAAAAAAATCAATAAAATATAAAAAAGAATAAAATTTTACCACTTTGCACTTAATTTTTTATATTTCACAAGTGTAAGTACCTTAAAACAGTATAATTTCATTATTGTGCCTCTCCTTTGTGCTACTGTTATCATAAATTCTAATCCTACATTTTATATAAACCCCACTTAATAATATTTTTTCTTTCTTTTTTTAATATATTTTTATTGATTTCAGAGAGGAAAGAAGAGACAGAAAGATCAATGATGACAGAGAATCATTTTTTGGCTGTCTCATGCATGCCCCTTACTGGGGATAGAGCCTGCAACCTGGGCATGTGCCCTTGACTGGAATCCAACCTGGGACCCTTCAGTCTGCAGGTCGATGCTCTGTCCACTGAGACAAACCAGTTGGCACAATATCTTTTTCTTTTGAGAGTCATTTGTCTTATAAGAAAATCAATATGCCATGAAATGGAACAGGAATACAAATGATGCTAAACTTCTCATCAGAGACAATGGAGACCAGAATACAGTGCAATGACGTCTTTAAACAAAAAACAAGGTAGGGTGGACAAGGATGGCCACTTTCACCACTCCTGTTCGACATTGTACTTGACATACTAGCCATAGCAATTCATCAAGAAGAAGAAATAAAACGTATCCAAATTGGAAAAGAAGATGTAAACCTGTCATTATTCACAGATGACATGATACTGGACATAGAAAACTCCAAAGACTCCATCAAAAATTATTAGACATAATAAATGAATTTGGCAATGTAGCAGGATACAATATTAATGCCAACAAATCTATGGGCATTTTTATACACCAATAGTGAACTTACAGAAAGAGAGATTTTATTTTTTTTTTGTATTTTTTTAAATTTATTACTTAAAGTATTACAAAGGGTATTACATATGTGTCCATTTTATCCCCCCACCCTAGACAGTCCCCTAGCCTCCCTTATCCCCCAATGTCTTATGTCCATTGGTTATGCTTATATGCATGCATACAAGTCCTTTAGTTGATCTCTTACCTCCCTACCTCCTGCCCCCCAACCCTCCCTGACCTTCTTGCTGCAGTTTGACAATCTGTTTGAGGCAGCTCTGCCTCTGTATCTATTATTGTTCAAAAGTTTATAATGGTCTCTATTATCCATGAATGAGTGAGATCATGTGGTATTTTTCCTTCATTGACTGGCTTATTTCACTTAGCATAATGCTCTCCAGTTCCATCCATGACGTTGCAAATGGTAACAGTTCCTTCCTTTTTAGAGCATCATAGTATTCCATCGTGTAGATGTACCACAGTTTTCTAATCCATTCATCTACTGGTGGGCACTTAGGCTGTTTCCAGATCTTAGCTATGGTGAATTGTGCTGCTATGAACATAGGGGTGCATATATCCTTTCTGATTGGTGTTTCTGGTTTCTTGGGATATATTCCTAGAAGTGGGATCACAGGGTCAAATGGGAGTTCCATTTTCAGTTTTTTAAGGAAACTTCATACTGTCTTCCATAGTGGCTGCACCAGTCTGCATTCCCACCAGCAGTGCACAAGTGTTCCTTTTTCTCCACATCCTCTCCAGCACTTGTCGTTTGTTGATTTGTTGATGATAGCCAGTCTGACAGGTGTGAGATGGTACCTCATTGTTGTTTTGGTTTGCATCTCTCGGATGATTAGTGACTTTGAGCATGTTTTCATATGTCTCTTGGCTTTCTGAATGTCCTCTTTTGAAAGGTGTCTATTTAGGTCCTTTGCCCATTTTTTTATTGGATTGTTTATCTTCCTTTTGTTGAGTTGTATGAGTTCCCTATAAATTTTGGAGATTAGGCCCTTATCAGATATGACATTGGCAAATATGTTTTCCCACACAGTGGGTTTTCTCGTTGTTTTGTTGATGGTTTCTTTTGCTGTGCAGAAGCTTTTTATTTTGATGTAGTCCCATTTGTTCATTTTCTCTTTAGTTTCAAGTGCCCTAGGAGCTGTATCAGTGAAGAAATTGCTTCAGCATATGTCTGAGATTTTGTTGCCTTTGAATTCTTCTAGAATTTTTATGGTTTCCTGTCGTACATTTAAATTCATCTGGAATAAAAAAAGACCCCGAATAGCTACAGCAATCCTAAAAAAGACCAAAGTAGGTGGGATCTCAATACCAGATATCAAGTTGTATTACAAAGCCACTGTTCTCAAAACTGCCTGGTACTGGCACAAGAATAGGCATATAGATCAATGGAATAGAATAGAGAGCCCAGAAATCGGCCCGAACCAATATGCTCAATTAATATTTGACAAAGGAGGCAAGAACATACAATGGAGCCAAGATAGTCTCTTCAACAAATGGTGTTGGGAAAATTGGACAGATATATGCAAGAAAATGAAACTAGACCACCAACTTACATCATACACAAAAATAAACTCAAAATGGAGAAAGAAAGATTTTAAAAAATCCCATTTACCACCGCAACAAAAAAATTAAGATACATAGGAATAAATTTAACTAAGGAGATAAAAGACCTATACTCTAAAAACTACAGGACACTGAAAGAAGAGATAGAGGAAGACATAAACAGATGGAAGAACATACCATGTTCATGGATTGGTAGAATCAACATCATTAAAATGTCCATACTACCAAAAGCAATCTATAGATTCAATGCACTTTCCATTAAAATACCAACAGCATATTTCACAGACCTAGAACAAACTCTCCAAAAATTCATCTGGAATAAAAAAAGGACCCCGAATAGCTGCAGAAAGAAGAACAAAGTAGGAGGGATCATAAGACCAGATATCAAGCTGTATTACAAAGCCACTGTTTTCACGACAGCCTGGTACTGGCAGACAAACAGACATATAGATTAATGGAATAGAATAGACAAACCAGAAATTGACTCAAACCAATATGCCCAATGAATATTTGACAAAGGAGGCAAGAACATACAATGGAGTCAAGACATTCTCTTCAATAAATGGTGTTGGGAAAATTGGACAGATATATGCAAGAAAATGAAACTAGACCACCAACTTATACCATACATAAAAATAAACTCAAAATGGATATAGGACTTAAACATAAGATAGGAAACCATAAAAATATTAGAGGAATCCGCAGGCAACAAAATCTCAGACATATGCCAAAGCAATATCTTCACCTATACAGCTCCTAAGGCAATGGAACCTAAAGAGAAAATATACAAATGGGACTACATCAAAATAAAAAACTCTTTACAGCAAAAGAAACCATCAACAAAACAACAAGAAAGCCCACTGCATGGGAGAACATATTAGCCAATGTTATCACCGATAAGGGTTTAATATCCAATATTTATAGGGAACTCATATAACTTAACAAAAGAAAGATAAATAGCCCAATCAAAAAATGGGAAATGGACCTAAATAGATACTTTTCCAAAGAGGACATAAGGAAGGCCAAGAGATAGGAAAACATACTCAAAGTCACTAATTATCCTAGAGATGCAAATCAAAACGGCAATGTGGTACCATCTCACTGCTGTCAGAAAGGCTATCATCAACAAATAAACAAATGACAAGTGCTGGCGAGGATGTGGAGAAAGAGGAACCCTCGTGCACTGCTGGTGGGAATGCAGACTGGTGTAGCCACTGTAGAGAACAGTATGGAGTTTCCTCAAAAAACTAAACATGAAACTCCCATTTGACCCAGTGATCCCACTTCTAGGAATATATCCCAAGAAGCTAGAAACACCAATAGAAAGGATATATGCACCCCTATGTTCATAGCAGCACAATTTACAGTAGCTAAGATTTGGAAACAGCCTAAGTGCCCATTAGCAGATGAGTGGATTAAAAAACTTTGGTACATCTACACAATGAAATACTACACTGTGGTAAAAAAGAAGGAATTCTTACCGTTTGCAACAGCATGGATGAAACTGGAGAGCTTTATGCTAAGCGAAATAAGCCAGCCAGAGGAAGAGAAATATCACATGATCCCACTCATTTTTCGAATGTAATGAACAACATAAACTGATAAAAACAGATCCAGAGACAGAGAAGCATAGATCAGACCATCAAACCTCAGAGGTAAGGTGGAGAGATGAGCCATAAGACTTGTATGCATGCATATAAGCCTAACCAATGGACACAGACACCAGGGGGGTGAGGGCATGTGTGAGGGTTTGGGGCTAATGAGGGGATAAGGACACATATGTAATACCTTTATCAATAAAGAAATAGAATAAAAAAAGAAGATATACACTGCCAACCCAAAATATAATAAAATAAAAAACAAAAAGATGAATTTCTCAGATAAATATACTTGAAACAATTGCGTATCTTTAAAAAATACATATACAAAACAGGAACTTTGAGATCTATTAAAATATTTCCATGTTATATTTATGGGAGCAAATTAAAAATTATGAAATTGTAGTCTTTCTTTATAAGCTTTGAATCACCAATGTAAAAATCTGTGGTGAAGCCTATTGACTTTGCAATTTGGGTTTTTTTTTGTTTTTGTTTTTGTTTTTTTGTTTTGTTTTTTTTTTAAATATAGGTACATGCCCTTGACCGGAATCGAACCTGGGACCCTTCAGTCCGCAGGCCGACGCTCTATCCACTGAGCCAAATCGGTTTCGGCGCAATTTGGGGTTTTATTTTACTATTTCTGAAGAAATTCTAACTGAGGGAAATTTAGTTATCATGGGCTCTAGAAAAAGAGGAAGAAAAACAGCTCTCTCTTTGTGTAGAATCTCAAATCCAGATGCTGGCTTTTTTTCTCCATGAAAATTCATACTGTATCTATTATAGCTTTCTAATTAAAGTCACACATGTATGAATAATGTTTTGAAAATAAAAAAGGGTTAAAGGGAAAAAGCATTAAAAATAACTATAGCCACTACAATTTGGTGACAAGCTCACAGCATAAAAATGAAAAATTTGTGATAACAAAAATATATAAGAGGAGAATTAAAATAACGGAATCTACTTATAAAAATAAAGATTAGTTGCTATCAGTAGGAAAAAGGACTATTTTATCAATGAGAAGTTTTATACAAACCTCATGGTAACCACAAAGCAAGAATTTAGAACAAAGATACAAAAAGTAAAAAAGGGGAACTGAACAAATCATCATAGAAAATCACCAACATAAAAACATACACAGAAACAAAGTAGAATAAACAATCCTATATAATAAAAGCCTAGTATGCAAATTGTCCCCTCAGGTGGTCCATTGACCAGGAGCTAGACCACACTGACCACCAGGGGGCGGCGCAAAATATGGTAGGTGTTGTTGACACAGCGCTGGCAGTGGGCAGCAGTGGAGGCACTGCCGGCCCCGATGGGCCCCAATGAGAGCAGGACTGCAGCAGATTGATGGAGCAGGTGAGCGGGCAGCGCCAGGCCAAGGTGGGTGTGAGCAGGGGCCCAATCACCCCGCTGATCACCCTGCAGGGGCAACCAGCAGTGGCAGCAAGGGGAGGTTCTGCCTCCTGGCTCCCAGACACTGAGGGAGCCGGGTGGGGAGCTTGGCTCAGATCGTTCACCCTGCAGGCAGGATGGTGGAGCAAGTGAGAGAGCGACACCAGGCCACGGCAGGGTGCCAGGTGGGGCTGTGGGACTGCAAGTCTGGGGGCACGAGCTGGGGCATGATCCCAGCAGGCCACCCCGAGGGACCCCACCTATACACGAATTCGTGTACCAGGCCTCTAGTGTATATATAAAACAACCAGAAAACAAAAGATAAAATCTCAGTTGTATGTCCAAATATATCATTAATCATCCTGAATGCAAAAGAATTGAAACTACCATTCAAAAGGCACAGTGTATCTGGATGAATAAAAATAACAAGAACAATATCCAACTATATATGCTGCCATCATGAGACTCATCTCAGCTTCATAGACAAACATAAACTGAGAGTGAAAGGGTGGAAGATGATTTTCAAAGGAAATGGTAATAAAATAAAGTGAGTGTGGCCATACTTGTATCAACTTATATCAGATAAAACAGAGTCCAAGCCAAAAATGGTAACAAGAGACAAAGGAGGTCACTGCATAATTATAAATGTGTCAATACATCAGGAAGATACAACAATATTAAATATATACTCTCCCAATATCTGAGTACCACATATATAAAACAAATGCTAATATTTTTAGGGACAAATGGACAACAACATAATAATAGCAGGGGACTTCAATACCTTACTTTCTACAATGGATAGATCATCCAGACAGAAAATCAACAACAAAATGTTGGAACAGACCTCACTTAACAACAAATAGACCAACAAACTTATATAGAGCACTAGAGGTCTGGTGCATGAAATTCGTGCACAGGTAGGGTCCTTAGGCTTGGCCGGCTATAAGGGCCGATCCCCTGGCTGCTGGCTTCCCGCCAGGGCCTTCCTTTGTTTTGCACCACCCCCTGGTGGTCAGAGAATGTCACAGCAGGCGGTTGAACTCCTGGTTGGTTGAACTCCCAAGGGGACAATTTTCATATTAGCCTTTTAATATGTAGTATTCCATCCAATAGCAGCAGAATACTCATTCTTTTCAAGTGCACATGGAATAGTCTCCAGAATAGATCATATTATGGGCCATAAAACTAATCTTAGTAAATTTAAGAATATTGAAATCAGACCAATTTGAAATTATATCTTCAAATATGTGGAAACTAAGTAAAATACTTGTAGATAACCAATGGATCAATGAAGAAATCAAAAGAAAATCTCAAAACAAATAAAAATGACAATGCATATCAAATTTTATGGGATTCAGGGAAATATCTAGTATATTGCTTAGAGGAAAGTTTATAGCAATGAACACATACATAAAGATATTAGAAAGATCTAAAATAAACAACTTCAGTTTACACCTCAAGGAACCAAAAAAAGAGAAATAAAAAAATCCCAAAAGTTAGCAGAAGGAAGGAAATAATAGAAATCCGAGCCAAAATTAGTGAAATTGAGATCAGAAAACAATAGATAGGATAAATAAAACTTAACCTGGTTTTATGAAAAGTTAAACATAATTGATAAACCTTTAGTTAGACTGACTAAGAAAAAAAAGAGAAAATAAAATTAGAAATGAAGGAGGAGACATTATAGCTGATACTATAGAAATAGAGTGCTATAGAAGACTACAATTACAATTATATGCTAACAAATTAGGAGCTTCGCAGACAAAAAAAGTCTAAGGGAGTTTATTACCACCAAACCAGCAATGCAAGAAATTCTAAAGAGACTATTGTAAAAAGAAGAAATAGAAAGAGAGGGAGGAACACAGGTATAAAGAGTAAAAATGGCAACAAATAAGTACCTATCAATAATAACCTTAAATGTAAATGGACTAAATGCTGCAATCAAAAGACATAGGGTAGCTGAATGGATAAGAAAGCATGACCCATTTATATGCTTTCTACAAGAAAACCATCTCAGAACAAAAGACTCACAGGAATGAAAGTGAAGGGATGGGGAAAAATTTCCATGAAAAAAAAGCTGGGGTAGCAATACTAATATCTGACAAATTAGACTTCAAAATGAAGGCCATAATAAGAGACAATGAAGGCCATTACATAATAATAAAAGGATCAATACAAGAGGATATAATCCTGGTAAACATTTATTCACCCAATATAGAAGCACCCAAATACATAAAAATACTTCTGGGTGACTTAAAGGGAGAGGTGAGCAACAATACATTCATAGTAGGGGACATTAACACCCACTGTTGTTTTTTTTTTAATATAAATGAATATAATCCTATCTAATAAAAGAGAAACATGGTAATTGGCGTACGACCGCTACCCTTCCCATTGGCTAATCAGGGCAATATACAAATTAACTGCCAGCCAAGATGGCAGCCGGCAGTCAGGCAGCTTAAACTGAACATGAGGCTTGCTTGCTTCAGTGACGGAGGACTGCAACGTTTCCCGCCTGCCTTGCCGGCCTCTGAGCTTGCAGTTTAAGAAGCATTGTAACGAATATAGAAGCTAAACAAAACCCCAGAAACCAGCTTTCAGCAGGCTGAGATCTCAGAGCTGGAGCTGATACAGAGTTTCAGTTATAGAACCTAAACAAACCAGATACCTACTTTCAGCAGCTGAGGCCTCAGAGCTGGAGCCAGAGCTAAAGCTGGCCCAGAATAAAAAAGAAAAAAAGCAGCAGTTGGGAGCTTCAGTTGGCCTGAAAACAGCCCTCAGCCCCTCACCCAGACTGGCCATGCACCCCAGTGGGGACCCCCACCCTGAAGGGTGTGTGACCAGCTGCAAACAGCCATCATCCCCTCATCCAGGCTGGCCAGGCACCCCAGTGGGGACCCCCACCCTGATCCAGGACACCCTTCAGGGCAAACCAGCCAGCCCCCACCCATGCACCAGGCCTCTATTCTATATAGTAAAATGGTAATATGCCTCCCAGCACTGGGATCAGCAGAGCTGAGAGGTTTCCCGGCACGGGGATCAGCGTGACAGGGGGCAGCACCCAAACCCCCTGATCGCCCTGTGGCTCTGTGTGTGACAGGGGGTGGGGCCACAACCTCCCTGTCCGCCCTGCTCTTTTCGTGACAGGGGAAGGTGCCCCAACCCCCTGATTGGCCCTGCTCTGTGTGTGACAGGGTGCGGCGACCCAAACCCCCCACCCCACGGGCCCTGCTCTGTGTGTGATGGGTTAGAGCCATAACCTCCCCATCGGCCCTGCCCTGAGTGTGACAGTGGTGCTGCCCCAACCCCCTGATCGGACCTGCTCTGTGGGTGATAGAGGGCGGTGCCCCAACCCCCCCGCCCCCCGCCTCGGGCCCTGCTCTGTGTGTGATGGGGTAGAGCCATAACCTCCCCATTGGCCCTGCCCTGTGTGACAGTGGCGGTGCCCCAACCCCCTGATCCGCCCTGCTCTGTGTGTGACAGGGGGGAGCTCCCCAACCCCCTGATTGGCCCTGCTCTGTGCATGACAGGGGGTGGCGCCACAACCTCCCCATCAACCCTGCCTTGAGTGTGACAAGGGGCGGTGCCCCAACCCCCGAATCGGCCCTACCCTGAGCATGACTGAGGGTGGCATCACAACCTCCCAATCTGCCCTGCTCTGTTCATGACAGGGGGCGGCACCCCAACTCCCCAATCGGCCCTGCTCTGAGCCAGACCAGGGACTGCACCTAGGGATTGGGCCTGCCCTTTGCCACCTGGGAGCAGGCCTAAGCCAGCAGGTCGTTATCTCCCGAGGGGTCCCATACTGCGAGAGGGCACAGGCCGGGCTGAGGGACCCTCCCTCCCCCCCGAGTGCACAAATTTTTGTGCACCGGCCCTCTAGTGGCATATAAATGGGATTAAATGGCATATTACATTTGTGACTGGCTTATTAGTCACTCAGTGCAATTATTTTGAGATCCGCCCACATTGTTACATCAATCAATATTTGGTTCAGCATTATTGCTGAGTAGCTGTTTGTTCATCTGTTCATGCATTAAGGAAGACATGATGTTAATGACTGAGTGATTTAAAATACTTTTCACTTTGTAAAGCATCTGATGCATATTGCCTGCTTGTTTGCACAAAGATGGAACCATTAAGTTCTTACGACCAGTAGATGAGAATGCATCTCGCATTCCCTTTCCAACACTGTGTACCTTATCTATTTTATCACTATAATTTAATAAATTTTCCCAATAACAGCTAGTAGCTAGTTTTTATTGTTTACATGAACCAGACACTTAAATAAACCCATTGCATAGACTTACAGATTCAGTCCTTACATTAATACTATGAAAACATTATTATTCATACTTTTGTTATACATAATCTAAGTGACAGAGCATGGATTTCAGCATACAAAGTCAACTTCCAGAGCCTAGGCTCTTCATCACTATGTTAAATGGCCTTATTTCAGTACTATTATTTAATGAAAATTTTTAAAGTTTATTATTTTATTTTCTTCTTTTAGTTATTGACTCATGTTCTTCATATATTTTGCTCTTGAGAGTGTTAGAGTTTGTTTTGATTTAATCTTAATCTTTATATATCAAATATATTGGCCCCTTTTCTCACATTTTGTTGCAAGTAGTTTTTCAAGCTTGCTACCTTGTTTTTGATGTAGCTTAAATTATTTTTATTACAAAAGCATTTAATCAAATGTAGTCAAAACTGATTTCATACTTAAAAATGCTTACCTATTGCAAGATCAGTGAAATATTCATCTACCTTTTATATTTTCTCTATTTGAATATTTACTGTTTATTTTTTACAATTCCTATAAAATTTAAAAAGCCAATTTTTCTTCAATTTACTTGATGTATATATAAAAAAAAACCTTTAAAATTCCCTTATTTTCTTCAGCTGCAGGTTAGTTTCCTATTGCTGTTGTAAAAAATTGCAATAAACCTAGTAACTTAAAACAACAAATATGTTATCTTACATTTTGGAGGTCAACAATCTGAAATGGGTTTTACTAGGCTAAAATCAAAGTGTTGACAGGGCTATGCTCCTTCTGGAGGCTTTCTGGGAGAATTCATTGTCTTGCTTTGTCCACTTTCTATAGGCTGCCCCTATTCCTTCTCAGTGACTGTTTTTCTCCCTCCATTTCCACATTTAAGGGCCTTTGTAATTACACTGGGCCCACCAGGTTAGCATTGAATAATCTCCCTATTTTAATGTCAGTTGATTTGTATACTTAATTCCTTTTTGCTATAAAAACCTAGCATATATACATGTTCCAGGCATTAAGAGTTGGACCTCTTTTCTTTTTTTCCAGAAATTCCTGTGAATCACCCTGATACTGCCCTTTCCATTCTTTTGCATCCACGCTAGTTGATGGATATTATTATTGTAGTTTTTTATTTGATTGCTTTTTTAAAATATATATTTATTATTGATTTTTTACAGAGAGGAAGGGAGAGGGATAGAGAGAAATATCGCTGACGCCAAAACCGGTTTGGCTCAGTGGATAGAGCATCGGCCTGCGGACTGAAAGGTCCCAGGCTCAATTCCGGTTAAGGGCATGTACCTTGGTTGCGGACACATCCCCAGTGGGAGGTGTGCAGGAGGCAGGTGATTGATGTTTCTCTCTCATCGATGTTTCTATCTCTCTATCTCTCTGCCTTCCTCTCTGTAAAAAATTAATAAAAATATATTTAAAGAAAAAGAAAAGAAACATCGATGAGAGAGAAACATTGATCAGCTGCCTCCTGCACACCCCCAACTGGGGATGTGCCCGCAACCAAAGTACATGCCCTTGACCGGAATCGAACCTGGGACCCTTCAGTCTGCAGGCCGACACTATCCACTGACCCAAACCAGCTAGGGCTGATTGCTTTTTTAAAATTGAATTTAGTGGGGTGATATTGGTTAATAAGATTATATAGGTTCCAGGTATACAATTTTTGTTTTTATATCTGCTTATAGATTTTTTGATGGAAAGTATCCTGCAGAGAACTTTCATTCACCTTCCTACAGAAGTGCAAGAATTTCCCTTGGGCCAACTGAGTTTATCTTGTAAGGCTCACTGAATCCCAGATCTTAATCAGATCTTTAGCCCAAGAGCCAAATTATATACTTATTTCTTGGGAAAATTTTAATTTATAGCTAGAATCCATACAGTGAATTTCTAGAGCATATTAATGGGGTATTATTTTACCTCTAATGTCTTCTTTAAAGATATTCTTAATTTATGAATATGAAAAATACAATACCTAGAATAGTCACCCAAAGTCTTTCTTTTTCTCATAAGATCTAAATTGCTTCATTTATAAGGATTATACTTCCTAAAATACAATGTTCCATGATTATCATCATTGCTCTCTCTCTTAGCTTCACCCACACTTTTACTTGTTTTTTTGTTTGTTTGATTTTCCTTCTTAATTTTATATTTTACTTTATTTTTTCCATCACCACGTTTCCCCTCTATGGCCTCTTCCAATTTCACCCACGCCCCTCCCCTCTGCAATCACCATACTGTCCATGTCCATGAGTTCTCTTTTTCCCCCCTAATTGAATACAAATACAGGGATAAATGAAGTAATTGGTATATTTAAAACAATGTATTTACAATAAAGAGATGACTGCTTAATTTTCTGTTTGACACAGATGCAGGGTAGTTAGTACACACCCCTTCCTTCTTATTGGTAAAATTTTGTCTCTTCCTTCTTACAAGTTGCAAGGGTTTTTTTGTTTGTTTGTTTTGTTTTTGTCTTTGTTTGTTTGTTTGTTTGTTTTTCAGGTTGTAAAACATGAAGAGTTCACTCATTCCCACCTTTCCAGTGATACAGTTTATGAAAACCCCTCCTAGAATGTAAAAATACTGTGTTTTTGAGGGGCTGAGGTGGGGAACTTTTTTCTTACAGGGGTTTTAATTTTAGGTCTGGATGATGTTATATTTTGTTGTTGCTTTTTTTTGTTTTTTTCATATTAGTGTAAAGTTGAGAGAAGCTACAAACTTGAAGTAAAAGTAAATGATTTTGTCATCAACATGAATCAGACTAGACTTAACTATACTATAATCAAGCAAACTACAATTTGTTTATGTATATTGTGATACATAGAGTGTTGTGATTTTGCAAATGGTTTTTAAAGCTCTCTGCTTGCTATGGGCTTACACTTTTAGAGGGATGACTAACATAGATCTGGAAATAAAAATGAAAAAAAAAAACTAGTCAAGTACAAAATTACAGTCACAAATTTAGGCAGAGAGCCTTAAAAAATTAAACAGGTATTAAGTTCAGGTAGTTGCATACCAGGAATTTTTGAGCATTATAGAAATTACAGCAATTTAAAAGCTGTTACTGTCCAGCCACTATGAATCATTGGACTGACCCAGGGAGGCAATTAAAACTCTCTTATGAAGTCTAAGTGTGACCTATATAGTTTAGGGTAAATTGTAAAATAACCAAACTCCAGAAACATAGATAAGACTATTAACTCTAGCTATTGTACTTGAAAAATGTGTGAAAGTGGTACATAAGAAGCAATCATGACAGGATGAACTTGATCAGCAACGATACTTAGGTATGTTCAAAGGCTGTTAAATCGCATTGTTTACCCATATCTTCAGAAAATAAAATCACTTCTACTATCATGGTAAACAACCTGCTTTCCTATTTATATTGGTCTGGCCCTCTAGCAACTTCAGCGCAAAATTATAACTAATTTGCCTACAAATGTCAGGTGGTCATAATAATCTGGCCACTCAGTGTGTGTGTGTATATATATATATATATATATATATATAGATATCTATATATATATCTATATATATATATATATATATATATATATATATATATATATACATATATACAGATGTGTGTAAATATATATAATTTATTTTGTTCTAAGGTGTTATTTTATTTAGTTCTAATTTACAGACTACTAACGTAACTGGCCCTGTAGGTATTTTAATTGAAAATGTTCAACATCTCCAATCAGTTCCTCCCTTGTTGCCCAATTGGGGTAACAATTATCAAAGGAATTCAGAAGATAACTTTTTCTTTAAGTTACAGTTTACATTCAATATTATTCTGTATTAGTTTCAGATGTACAGCATAGTGGTTAGGCAATCATGTCCTTTATATACTGATCTTCCCAATATTTCAAGTACCAACCTGGTCCCATACATATTTATTGTGATACTAGAGGCCTGGTGCATAAAATTCGTGCACTAGGGGGTGGGAGTCCCTCAGCCCAGCCTGCCCCCTCTCACAGTCCAGGAGCCCTCAGGGATGTCCTACTGACTGCACGGGGAGCAGGCCTAAGCTTCAGTCTGGCCTCAGAGGGTGGGAGCAAGTGCCGTGTGTGTGTGTGTGTGTGTGTGTGTGTGTGTGTGTGTGTCTCCACTTGGAGCCTGCCCCCAGCCACACTGCAGAGGCTCAGAGCTGGCATCCCGTGTGTATGTGTGTGTGTCTGCTGGGGGCCTGTCCCCAGCCGCACTGAGGAGGCTTGGAGAAGGCACCCTGGTGTGTGTGTGTGTCCGCTGTGGGCCTGCCCCCATCTGTGCCATGGAGGCTCGAAGCAGGTGCCCCATATGTGCGTGTGTGTGTCAGCTGGGGGCCTGCCCCCAGGCATGCCACGGAAGCTTGGTGCAGGCTCCCCTCTATATTGATCTCTCAGGCTCAGGCAGAGCCCGGCCCCTCCCTCTGATCTGCTGGTGACCATCTTGACCTCATTTGCATATTACTTCTTTATATATATAGATTATTTACTAGGGGTCCAGTGCACAAATTTGTGCACCTTAAAATGAACTATGGGCCACGAAGCTGCAGTGGGCACAGGGGTGGGTCTTGGCCCATCCTCTGGGCCCCTGCCAGGCCCCTTCTACCATGCTCCCAGGTCCCCTCTCTGGTGGCAGCCCCACTCCTGTTGTGTCTGCTCCTACATGCTGACGGTGCCAGTCCCGTTCGCACCCACTGATGGCGTGGAGTGATTGGGGCCAGCACCAGCAGCAGGTGCAAGTAGGGCCAGTGCCATAAGTGGGTGGGAGTGACATATGCTGCCCCAATTGCCCCTCAGGAGCAGCAGGAGGTAGAGAAGCCGTAAGGGGTGATCGGGACTGACACCAGGTGCCAGCAACGGGTGCAAGTGGTGACTCCAGTGCTGGCTGTCGGTGTGAGTGGGGCCAGCGTTGGCAGCAGGTGTGAAGACCAGGTTGGACCGTGGCACACTGGACCAAAGAATTTTCAGTAACCACCAGAGACTTGCCCCTATCACAGAAACAGGTGCCCCGCATTTGTCTGGCACCCCCACTCACCTGCTGCACCATCCCAGTGTCCGATGTCAGCCATGTTCCACGCACTCCCCCCCTGGTGGTCAGTGCATATCATAGGGACGGGTTGTTCAGTAGTTTGGTAGTTTCGGTTGCTCTGCTGTTGGGAGTAATTGCATATTTGCCTTTTACTATATAGGACTAGAGGCCTGGTGCACAATAATTTGTGCACTTGAGGGGGGTCTCTCAGCCAGGCCTGTGCCCTCTCGCAGTCTGGGACCCCTTGGGGGATGACCACCCGCTGGCTTAGGCCCACTCCCTGGAGGACTGGGCCTAAGCTGACAGTCAGACATCCCTCTGGCAGCCCGGGAGCCCTCGGGGGATGTCTACTTGCCAGCGGAGAGTAGGCCTAAGCTGCAGTTGGACATCCTTGTACTGGCAGCCATCAGCCTGGCTTGTGGCTGAGCAGAGCTCCCCCTGTGGGAATACACTGACCACCAGAGGGCATCTCCTGCATTGAGCATCTGCCCCCTGGTGGTCAGTGTGTGTCATAGTGACCAGTCATTCCCAGTTGTTCTGCTGTCAGGGTCAACTTGCATATTACACTTTTATTATATAGGAGTGCCTGGCCAGCCTGGGTGAGGGGCTGATGGTTGTTGGCAGGCTGGCTACAGCCCCTTCAGGGTGGGGGTCCCCCCTGTGGTGCCTGGTCAGGCTGGGTGAGGGGCTGAGAGCTCTTTTCAGACTGGCCACAGACCCTTCAGGGTAGGGGTTCCCCCCGGGGTGCCTGGCCAGCCTGGGTGAGGGGCTGATGGCTGTTTGCAAGCTGGCCACAGAAACTTCAGGGTGGGGGTCCCCCCTGTGGTGCCTGGCCAGGCTGGGTGAGGGGCTGAGAGCTCTTTTCAGACTGGCCACAGACCCTTCAGGGTAGGGGTTCCCCCCGGGGTGCCTGGCCAGCCTGGGTGAGGGGCTGATGGCTGTGTGCAAGTTGGCCACAGCACCTTCAGTGTGGGGATCCCCACTGGGGTGCCTGGAAAGTCTGGGTGAGGGGCTGAGGCTGGTTAAGCCCCCCAGTGGGGACTGTCACCCCATGAGGGTGTGGCCAGCCTGGGTGAGGGGCTCATGGCTGTTTGCAGGCTGGCCACAGCCCCCAGCCACCCAAGCTCCCAGTGGAGGCTGGCTGGAAGCAGGTATTTGGGATTTCTTTGTCTTCTATAATTGAAACCTTGTTGCCATGAGTGGAGGCCACAGCCAGCTCAGCGCAGGCAGGAAGCTTGGCTTCCTTCATCACCCAGGCAACCAAGCCTCCTGCTTGCTTCAGCTCCATGGCTGCTGGCCACCATCTTGTTTAAGTTAATTTGTATATAGTCGCTCTGATTGGCTGGTGGGCGTGGCTTGGGGGTAGCAAAGGTACGGTCAATTAGCATCTTTGTCTTTTATTAGTGTAGATTATATTCTCTATGCTATAATTTACATTTCTATGACTATTCTGTAACTACCAATTTGTACTTCTTAATTCCTTCACCTTTTTCACTCAGCCATCTAAACCCTTCCTCTCTGTCAACTGTTAGTCTGAAGAGAACTTATTGTAGTAGGCCGATATTGTTTGTTAGATCGCTTACTCTTTTCATTGTCATTTACCTATGTCCAAGCTTATATATGTTGATCAAGATATATTTATGTTTTAATATTTTTTAATGTTTATTTTATTTTTAAATGTTTATTTTTATTCTTATTGCTTCTGATTGACCAGATTTTTGCCTTTCCATCCTCAGAGCTTTGGATTCTGAGACGTTTGAGTAGTCATTAATCAATATTTCTTATTCAAATCATTTTCCTGAGGAAGAACCTGAAAATCTTCAGATTTTTAGGAACTTAAAATCTGTAAAAATTAAAAATGGAATTCCCAGTTGACCTAGTAATTCCACTTCTAGGAATATATCCCAAGAAATTAGAAACACCAATCAGAAAGGACATATGCATCCCTATGTTCATAACAGCACAACTTACAATAGCTAAGATTTGGAAACAGCCTAAGTGCCCATCAGCAGATGAGTGGATTAAAAACTATGGTACATCTACACAATGGAATAGTATGCTGCTGTAATAAAGAAAGAACTCTTACCATTTGCAACAGCATAGATGGACATGGAGAGCATTATGCTAAGCAAAATAAGCCAGTCAGAGAAAGAAAAATATCACATGATCTCACTCATTTGTGGAATATAATGAACAACATAAACTGATGAACAAAAATAGGTACAGAGACATAGAAGCATTGAATAGTCCATCAATATAAAGAGGGAAGGCAGGGGAGAGGAAGGGAGGGGGGGTAAGAGATCAACCAAAGGACTTGTATGCATTCATATAAACATAACCAATGGACACAGACACTAGGAGGGTGAGGTCATGTGCTGGGCAGTGGGAGTGGCCAATGGGGAAAAGGGAGACATATGTAGTACTATATGTAATACTTTAAACAACAAAGAATTTAAAAAATAGCTTTTGATCTGTATTGGGCAATACTTGTAACAACTGCTTTTTCAGAATAATGTATGCACTTTCCCTAAGCCCCTATGTAAACTTTGGTATTCCTGGAAGTTCAATGTTTAACTGAAGACACATAATATATATAGACTGCAAATTACCTTTTTTTGGTAGTTTTCATGCACATTTTTTTCTCAAAAGAGAGTGAGTCTTAAAATACGGTTTTGTGGCCTGTATATAAATTTTCATCCTGCAATATAAACCTTTTAAAATCAGTAGGACATAAATTAGAGAGATTATCTATACTAATAAAAGAGTAATATGCTAATTAGTCTGGGAGATCTTCCAGAGACCTTCCGGACAAAGTCCGGGGCTTGGCCGGCCTGCAAACGACCCCCAAATGGCCCTCAGCTCCTCACCCAAGCTGGCCACACCCTCCACAGGGACCCTTACCCCAATGGGGTCGTGGCCAGCCTGAAAATGTCCATCAGCCCCTTGCTCAGGCCCACCCCACCCCCAGCAGGGACCCTCACCCCGATCGTGGAGTTGCCATTCTGCAAATGGCTCTCAGCTCCTCACCCAGTGGGGACCCACAGACTGATGGGGGTGTGGCCTCCCTGCACACTGCCCCAGGACCCTCGCCCAGGCTGGTACCCCTTAAGGGGACCCCCACCCTGATCCATGACTCCCTTCAGAGCAGACCAGCTGGCTCCCACCTGTGCACTAGGCCTCTATCTGTAATAAAAGGGTAATATGTTAATTAGGCCAGGAGACCTTCTGGGAGACCTTCCAGATGTCTTTCTGCACAAAGCCATGGTGGCAGGGTTGAGGCAGAGGCAGTTAGGGGTGATCAGGCCAGGAGGGGAGGGAAGTTGGAGGTGATCAGTCTGGCGGGGGGGAGGGGGAGTTGGGGGTGAGCAGGCTGGCAGGCAGAGTGATTAAGGGTGATCAGGCAGGCAGGCAGGTGAGCGGTTATGAGCCAGCCGTCCCAGATTGTGAGAGGGATGTCCGACTGCCGGTTTAGGCCCGGCAGTTGGACATTCCCCAAGGGGTCCCAGATTGGAGAGGGTGCAGGACAGGCTGGGGGTCACAACCCCGTGCTGAATTTTGTGCACCGGGCCACTAGTTATAAATAATAGTCTATCTATTCAGAGTCTAAAGACGTGAATCTAAATGTTTGATTATGTGCCACAGAGATTTATTTATTATTTCTAGATAATGGAAGAGATTTTTAATCTGTTATTTATAAGTGGAAAACTGATTGTGTATCTTTTTTCTTATATATATGTATATATAATATATATAATCATGTATATAAATGAAAAAATATATAATTCTTACTAAGCAAAGGGCACATATACTATCGCCTCTCAAGTACAGATGCAATATTTTATTTAAGAAGTATAACCTAGCATTGTACCTAAATGTATGTTGGTGCTGACTCTTGTTAAATGATGGAGGGCAATGAGAAGTTAGGGGTACTATTTTGATATTCTCTGAGGGAGAGTTTACCACTTGTTCAGAGCTCAATTTTTATTGTCAGTTTGGGTTTATCAGAACCAGAAAGCATTACTTTTTGACTTTGAAGTTGTATTTAAGAATATCTTGTCTATCGCCAAAACCGGTTTGGCTCAGTGGATAGAGCGTCAGCCTGCAGACTGAAGGGTCCCAGGTTCGATTCCGGTCAAGGGCATGTACCTGGGTTGCATGCACAACCCCAATAGGAGATGTGCAGGAGGCAGCTCATCGATGTTTCTCTCTCATCTATGTTTCTAACTCTCTATCTCTCTCCCTTCCTCTCTGTAAAAAATCAATAAAATATATTTTTTTTAAAAAAGAATATCTTGTCTATAGCAAAATCAAGCAATAATCTAAGACTACTTGATCATGTTCTTGCTATATTTTATTTTATGATATAGAGAATATCCTCATTCAAAAAATATAAAAAGAAAAGTCTAATGTTATAAGAAGTCACACAGTTGAGTAACTGGAATGTTTTATGTACATATTGACATCTCTACAATTGTGGTATATACTGGGAAAGGGTTTTAGTATTAAAAGTCATTAAGTAGCAATCATTTAGAAATCTTCTCATTTATAGACTGTGTAAAGAAATTGAAATGGAATTTGTGAGTGCAGCATAGGGAAGCTATCGATTGTAAGTAGAGAATGCAAGCTTACTGAATGTTCATGTTGAAGGCAAAACTCATACCCCATACATGGATCAAGTACTTATACTGTTGATAGTGCATTTGAGTTTACCCTCTAATATGTTTGGTGTTGATGAAAGTTTGTTGAAGATGATAACTATTTTATTCCATAGAGGATAAAAAATTTACCCTGGATTCACAAGATTGCACATACGCAAATAGGATATGTAGTTTATCTAAGTCATAGTCCTAATTCTGGTGCAGACACTAGAAATTGAGAGCTAATAAATTAAAATTCTGTCTTATGAACACATTGTCAGATTGAATGACTGTTGGGAACACAGTTCCTCCTTTATCCTCTGTTGACTGCACCATTGTTGGAATACTTACTACTCAAACCCTAAGTCTTTTATTCTGCCTGACTACCCCAACTTTTGTGTCCAAGCCCCTCTACCAGGGACTGGACCCCCTTGGATGCCAGGTATTAGATGGAGAAACCATGAGAAGTTGTGGGTGTATAATAGAGTCTTTATTGTAGCCCAAGTAGCCATTGCTATGATATGAGCTATTAGACAAAGTAGTTCTTCAAATTAAAGTCCCATACAGTAGCTGTACACCAGCTAGGTAACAATACATCTTTCTTATAATGAAGCTTCCAAAACAGAAGCTATACAGGAGCCATCCTTAGAGCTACAGCCTCACTAAGCAGCAGCCTCCGAACTGGCTACCTGCTGGTCCGCAACATACTTTAATACTAACTTCAACAAAAGAGCTTTCTTTCCAAATAGTGATGTCAGTCTTTTGGGTTATAGCAAATGTGTAGCTTGCTGGTCCTCCCACCTGCTTATGTCAACTTGGCCTTGAATACTTTGATTAGGATTCCTTGAACATCTGGCGCACTCTAGACAGAGCCCCACAATGACCAACAATTAAAAAAATAAAAATCAAGGTTTTTTTCCTTTTCATTATGTTCCATCTTATTTTGTTTTCACAAAAATTCTATTTGATATATGGTATTAATATTTCCATTTGATAGGCAAGATACTGTTATAAACTCAGTATTTGTGCCCTTCACCCCACAACTCATATGTTGAAACCCTAACACCCAATGTGACATTTGTTGGCAGGGCCTTTGGGAGGTAATTAGGTTTAGATGAGGTCATGAGGGTAGAGCCCTCCTAATGAGATTAGTGTACTTATAAGAGGAAGACAAGGAGATCTCTCCATGCATATGTACTGAGGACAAGCAATGTGAGCATAGAGAGAGAAGGTGGCTATGTCTAAGCAAGAAGCAGGCTCTCTCCAAACACTGAATCTGTGAGCACCTTGATCTTGGACATCCAAGCCTCTGAAATTGTGCGCAATAAATGTCTGCTGTTTAACCCATTTAACCTATAGTATTTGGGAATAGCAGCCCAAGGTAAGATACATACTGAGTTCCAAAAAAGAATATTAATAGCTTATTAAATCTTCATAGCTATTATGTAATAGAGCCAAGACTTAATATCAAATTATCTAAATTCACAAATTACTCACAAATGCAAGTAAGGATTCAGATATATAATATGAGAGGACTGGCCAGTATTAACCTGAATTTTTCAAAAAATACAAATGTACTTTGTGTATATGAAACACATAAGAAAATCTTTCACTTCCAAAAGCAATATCTCTTCAATTTTTCTTGAAATACATTTCCCCACCCCTCTTTTGATGGAGAGAAAAGTGTGGCAATTATTTTGTGCTGTAAAAACAACCTACAATATATCATGGTCCATATATAGAAAACTTTAATAATTGAACAAAAAACCTACTAAGAAGAATAAACAAGTTCAATAAAGTCAGAGGATATAAGATTAATATAAAAATTCAAATATGTTTTGATATCCTTGTAATGAACAGTCTAAAATGAAACTAAGAAAACAATCCCATTCACAATAATATAAAAAATAAAATACTTAGGAAAAACTTTAGCAAAATCATGTTAAACTTGTGCAATGATGATTACAAAATATTGCTGAAATAAATTAAAAACCTAATAAGTGAAGAGATATTCCATGCTCGTAGATCAGAAGATTCAATATTATCACAATGGCAATACTCCTCATACGGAAATGTAGAGTCAACAAAATACCCATTGGATTTGTGTTAGAAAGTGACAAGCCGACCCTAAAATTCATATCAAAATACAAAGGACTAAGAATAAGCAAAATAATTCTGGAAAATAATAGCAATCTTAGAGGATCCACACTTTGCCATTTACCATATTATGAAGCTACAGATACATAGATGCAGTGGTACTGGAATAAAAATAGGCATATGGTCAATAGAACAAAATTGAGAGTCTATGAGTAAACACTTGTATTTATGACAAATTATATTTTCATCAAGATAATAACATGAAGAAATAATAGTCTTTTCAACTAATGATGCTTGGACAACAGGATAGTCGTGTGCAAAAGGATGACATTGAAACTTTACCTCCCATCATATTAAAAAATTAGCCCAAAATGAATCAAAGACTGAAATATAAGAGTTAAAACCATAAAAATTTCAGAAGACACAGGAACAAATCTTTGTGACCTTGGATAAGGCATGGTTTCTAAAAATATGACATCTAAAGAACAAGCAATACTAGAAAAATAAATTGGACATCAATTTAAAAAAAAACACAAAAATGTGTTCTTCTAAGAGCACTATCATCTAAGTGAAAAGGTAATTCACAGAATGGAAAAATATTTTGAAATCATAATATCTGATAAGCATCTAGTTATCAGAATATAAAACACTTTTAAAACTCAGCAGATACGTGACCATATTAAAAGATGGGCAAAAGATTAGAATAAATATTTTTAGAAAAAAAAATACAAATGACCTTTAAGCACATGAAAAGATGCTCCATATCATTAGACATTAGGAAAATGCAAAACAAAACCACAGTGCTGTACCACTTCGCACTTATTAGCATAACTATGACAAACTCAGGAAAACAGAAAATACGTGTTAGAGAGGGTGTAGAACAAATTGAAACCCTCATACATTGCTGATGGAAATGTAATTATTTTATTTTATTTTACTAGAGGCCCAGTGCACAAAATTTGTGTTTGGGGGTGTGGGGGTGTCCCTCAGCCAAGCCTGCACCCTCTCCAATCTGGGACCCCATCCCTCTCACAATCCAGGACTGCTGGCACCCAACTGCTCTCCTGCCTGCCTGATTGCCCTAACTGCTTCTGCCGGCCAGCCTGATCACCCACTAACCACTCCCCTGCCAGGCTGACCAATGCCTAACTGCTCCCCTGACAGCCCGATTGTCCCTAACTACACTCCCCTGCAGGCCTAGTTGCCCCCAACTGCCCTCCACATGCTGGCCCAGTCACCCCTAACTGCCCTCCCCTGCAGGCCTGGTCCCTCCCAACTGCCCTCCCCTGCAGGCCTGGTTCCCCCCAACTGCTCTCCTCTGCAGGCCTAGTCCCTCCCAACTGCCCTCTCCTGAAAGCCTGGTCCCCCCCTAACTGCCTTCCCCTGCAGGCCTGGTCCCCCCCAACTGCTCTCCCCTGCAGGCCTGGTCCCCCCCAACTGCCCTCCCCTGCTGGCCTGATTGTCCCCAACTAACCTCCCCTGCCAGCCTGGTTCCCCCCAACTGCTCTCCTCTGTGGGTCTGGTCCTCCAAACTGCCCTCCCCTGCAAGCCTGGTCACCCCCACCTGCCTTCCCTTGCCAGACATCTTGTGGTAAAGATCTTGTGTCCACATGGGAGCAGCCATCTTTGACCACATGGGGGTGGCCATCTTGTGTGTTGGAGTGATGGTCAATTTGCATATTACCTCTTTATTAGATAGGATTTTTGAGCAAAGAAGACATTGATTTAAAGTCACATTAGTTTACATTAACTGAAGTATTAGGGCTCAAATTTCCTGATATTCAGGTCATGACTTTTAATACTATATAACATGAGTTATGCTGATTCACATACTTTATAAAGTTGCATAGAACATTCATTTTCAGTTTTTTATATCTCCTCCTTTCTATTTATTTTAATTTTTCATTGTTGACACTATCACTGATCTCTCCCATCCCCCCTTTTTCCCACCTCCACACAGCCACTTCCACCCTTCCCCTGGCCTTTAACGCACTGTTGTCTATGTATATATGTTATTTGACTCCATTCTTCACCTTCTTTTATCCACTCCCCCCAAATCCTCCCCTCTGTCAGTCTGTTCCATGCATCCATGCCTCTGGTTCTATTTTGTTTGTTAGTTTATTTTGTTCATTAGATTCCACATATAAGTGAGATCATAGTATTTGTCTTTCTCTGACTTGCTTATTTTGCTTAGCATAATTATCTTCAGGCCTATCCATTGTGTCTCAAAGGGTAAGAGTTCCTTCTTTTTTGCTGTCAAATAGTATTCTATTGTGTAAATGTACCAAAGCTTTTTTTATCCACTCTTCTACTGATGGGCACTCAGGCTCTTTCCAGAGCTTAGTTATAGTAAATACACTGCTATGAACATAGAGATGCATATATTCTTTCTATAGGTGTCTTGGGATTTTTAGGATACATTCCCACAAGTGGGATCTCTGGGTCAAAAGGCAGTTCCATTTTTAATTTTGAGGAAACTCCATACTGTTTTCCAGTCTGCATTCCCTCAAGAGTGCATAGGATTCCCTTTTCTCTGTACCCTCACCAACACTTAATTATAAAGTTGCATA
The DNA here is from genome assembly GCF_964212035.1 of Myotis nattereri. NCBI lineage: Eukaryota > Metazoa > Chordata > Mammalia > Chiroptera > Vespertilionidae > Myotis > Myotis nattereri. The sequence goes on along the minus strand of NC_138078.1, from coordinate 116,959,375 downwards.
GATCATTGTTTTTTTGTTGATTTATTGATGGTAGCCATTCTGCCAGTTGTGAGGTAATACCTCATTGTAGTTTTAATTTGCATCTCACTGATGATTAGTGATGCTGAGCATTTTCTCATATATCTCCATTAGAGGAGTGTCTATTCTGTTCCTTTGCCCATTTTTTAATTGAATTGTTTATCTTCCTGGTGTTGAGTTGTCTAAGTTCTTTACATATTTTGGGAATTAACCCCTTATCAGATGTATCCTTGGCAAATATGTCCCCCCATAGGGTGGGTTCCCTATTCATTTTGTTTATGATTTCTTTTGCTGTGCAGAAGCTTTTTAGTCTGATGTAGTCCCATTTGTTTATTTTTCCCTTTGCTCCCTTGCCCTAGGAGATATATTGGTAAAAATATTGCTCACAAGATATCTGAGATTTTATTGCTTATGTTTTCTGGTAGGATTTTTGGTTTTGCAACTTAGACCTCTGAGTCTTTTATACATTTTTTAATTTATTCTTGTGTATGATGTAAGTTAGTGGTCTAGTTTCTTTCTTTCCTTTTTTTTTTTTTTGCATGTACCTGTTCAATTTTCCCAACACCATTTATTGAAGAGACTATTTTTACTCCATTGTATGCAATTGCCTCCTTTGTCAAATATCAATTGACCAGAACATTTGGGCTAATTTCTGGGCTCTCTGTTCTGTTCCATTGATCTATATGCCTGTTTTTATGCCAATACCATGCTCTTTTGATTACAGTGGCTTTGTAGTATACTTTGATATCTGGTATTGTGATCCCTACAACTTTGTTATTCTCTCTCATTATTCCTGAGGCTATTCAGGATCTTTTTTGGTTCCATATAAAGTTTTGGGATATTTGTCCTAGATCTGTGAAATATGCCATTGGCATTTTAATATGAATTGCATTGAATGTATAGATTGCTTTATGTAGTATGGCTATTTTAATTATGTTAATTATACCAATCCATGAACACAGCATATGTTTCCACTTGTTTGTATCTTCCTTTATTTCTTTCTTCCATGTCTTGTTGTGTTTTTGGGGTTTTTCTTTGTTGTTGTTGCTTTGTGTTTTTTGTTTTTTTTGGTTTTTTTTTTTGTTTGTTTTTTAGTATAGGTCTTTTACTTTCTTGGTTAAGTTTATTCCTAGGCAGGTTTTGTTGTTGTTGCAATAGTACATGGGATTGTTTTCTCAGTTTATCTTTTCTGATAGTTCATTATTGGTGTTTAAAAATTCCACCAATTTCTAAATATTAATTATCTTGATTTTTCTGTTACCTTGGCAAGGCAAAGCCCCTATTTAGTCAGGTGGTTGTATCCTACAAAGCCCAGAGGTCTATTGGATCTCCCATGAAATCCCTGGAAAGTGGGAGGAATCGTCCCACTCCAAAGCCAGTCACTGATACCCCCTGAGACCGTCCTTCCTCCTAAGCCCAGCCTATCCCACTGACTCCTCAGTGGGGCTTAAAATGCAGGGTAGGGGAAGTGGGATTCAAGAAGGTGAGGTGAGTAGGATTCCAGAGGGTGGGGTAGTTGCTTTTCCCTGGGCTGATGCTGCTGGGAGGGGATTTTTTCCTCTCAAGAAAAATGGCTGCTGTGGTATTGGAGGATGTCCCAGCATAAGAATCCTGGCAGCCACTCTCTCATGTCTCTCCAAAAAGCCAATCATCCCAGACTCTCCTCAGATGACTCCAGTCCTCACCACCCTCCCTCTGCTGGAGCCCAGGGCGAGTGGCTGTGAAGAAAATGTTTGCACTTTGGCCCTTTATATGGGTGGCTTTAACTCCAGGGAGCTCCTTTACAGAAACCACACCAGAACGGATGTTAGAGGGTGCCTGTTCCTGGCTCTGGCACTCAGGGTTGGGGAGGCTGATCTGGGGTGTAGGCTTCATGCCTCTCAGGGGGAACGTCCTGCAGATAAATATCCCTCCATAACCTTAACCTTGGCCAGCTTGCCAGTGGGAGTGAGGCCAGCCCCTCTCCCAACTCTGCCCTTCCTACCAGTCTTGAGGCGGCTTCTTCCATCCTTGCTTAAAAGTTTCCTCTTCTGATAGTCTCCAGATAGTAATTCAGAGTTATTCTTCCCTGGTTTTGTTGTGAATTCCAGTTTTGTTCTGGGAGGCATTGGGAGCAAGATCCACGTACTTTGTTGACATCTTGAACCAAATTCAGGAATGTAAATGTATTCAGCCACAGTGGAGACAGTTTGGTAGTTCTCCTGCAAAATCTCCACAGGGAGCTACAACACTCAGGGCCTATGGGTGACATGGTTTCAATCACTGCTTCCCAACCCAGCCTCTCTGTAACACTGAGGCGGGTGGGTAGGATTGTCTTTTTGACTATCCTGGCACATTCATGAAAATTAAGTATGAAGTCTAAAAGTGTCTTGCTTTGGGAATACAAACTGTGATTGTTACCTGTATGTAACTCCAACAACTCAGTTACTGACACACAAAACTTCTAGTAGTTTGATTCATTTCTATGAATCAAAAGAAAAGAAAAGAAAATTCACTAAAGTTATAATAATAGAAAAGAAAGGGACATAGAAGTAAAGACCTAATCACAGTTTTAACCTCAGTTTTGAATTTTACTTACCAATTAAGCAGTGCTTTCCTCTCATGGCCTACCCCCAACCCCTTGAACAAACATAAAAAACATTTATTCCTTTAATCCTCACAAAAATATTCTGGTTAAGACAGTACTTCTCAACCAAGAGTGCTTCCACCCATAGAACATTTGACAATGTCTGCAGGTATTTTTGGTTATCACAATAGAAGGGGAAGGCACTACTAGCATCTAGTTACTAGATTCTAGTGGGTGGAGTCCAAGGAATCATGCTAAGCAGCCTGCTGTGGGCAGGACAATTATCTACAACAAAAGATTGTGTAGCCCAAAATTTCTATAGTGGCAAAGTTAAAAACGTTGATTTAAGGATTAAAATTAATTATTAATTAATTATGAGTAAAGAACGGTAGAAATATTGGTAGTATCTGGGATTCTTTTTCACTGACCTTTTTGTTGTCCCAGAATCAGGGCACAACACAGTGATACACCAACTACCAACTGTAGAGTTCTAGAAATTAGGACTATCTTTAGAGACTGTTGAAAAACTGAATCAATATAATTCACAGTAGAAGAATTTAGGTTTGTCTTTCTTGTTGGTTTAGACTGACATTTTTTATCATTTTTTAAATAAACCTTTCTATTTAATGAATGCCAATGTCTGTTGATCCATACCCACTGCTTAAAAGTTAGCTTAGTTCTGTACAGTCCAACCAAGACAAATTTTCAGTAGACTTTCTCACTAATTATACTTATAGCATTTCTGAATATATGATTTTGTGCATAGGACACCCATGTGAGCTATGATTATTATAATTAGTAATAATTTGCATAAAATCGTATTTTTCAAATGTTTTGCAGTAATTTCTCATAGTAATACCATGTGTCAAATCACAATTATCATCCCCATTTCACAGATGAGAAAACAGCAGTACAGAGAGGCTAATTATCTTGTCTGAGGTCACAGATTGATTCAAAGTGGGGCTTGGACTGAGATGTTTTTATTACATTTTTAGCAAGTAATTCAAGCCTTTTGAGAATGGCAACTAATACAAAGGCTAGGTCAGACCTTGTTTCAAGAAGATTTTCAAAAATATAAATCAGAGAGATTTTATTGTATGTTGAGGGGAAAGATTCCAGGATTAACTTTTTGTGTTATTTAAATTTTATAATTTTAAATGTGTTACTTCAGTTTAAATTACCTTAATGTAGATTAGTAATTAAATCAGAAATGCATTGTTCAGTGGCACTGTTTTAATACTAAACTAGATTTAAATGTAGTTAGAATTAAGAATATGAAAAAAGAGCTGCAATATATGAATGTGAGAAAGTACTTAGATACCTGTCTCACATTAAAGGTAAACAGCAGGGTTTAAAAATATCCTATCTAATAAAGAGAGAATATGCTAATTGACACTTACACCATCACAAAGATGCAGCGCCCACAGCCAATAAGGAGGGAATATGCTAATTGACTGCTCCACCTTCAAAGATGGTGGCACCCACAGCCACAAGATGGCGGTGCCCAGTCCCCTCAGCCCCACCAAGGCAGCAGGCCTGTGGCAAGGCCTGGCCTGCCACCAGGTGGGCTGGGCTTCTCTGTGCACCTGCCTCCAGAGTCCCCCAGTCCCCTCAGCCCCCCAGCCACCCATGGCCTCCCAAGGCTCAGGTAACCAGGGCCAGCCAAGGCTTGCGCTGCTGGCAGTGGCAGCAGCAGATGTGTGATGGGGGGTTGTCTTCCCCTGATCGCTGGGTCGCCTCCTACCCCTGAGGGCTCCTGGGCTGTGAGAAAGGGCAGGCCGGGCAGAGGAACCCCCCTTCAGTGCATGAATTTTCATGCACCGGGCCTCTAGTATGTACATAAGGAGACTTAAGTAATACTTTAAACAATAAAGAATTAAAAATATATATGTATAAGTATACTCCCTCTAAGAGGTATGGAAAATGGCTTTCAGTTATCTCAATTTCTTTGCCTGATACTGAAGAGACCAATGTTACACCATCAATCCCCAAATGGGTCAATTTATTTTTCTCTCTTCCTGGACAAAATCTGTACACAGAACCCTGAGCAGCTGTCTCCTCAAATAGCTGTTATGTTCACATGGAGCTTCCGGCAAAGAATAGACTGTGTCCTTCTTAGTGCTACTCAAACTTGCAGACTGAAGATAATTCTTTCTTACTGATTTTCCCCCCCTAGAAATGTCAACTGGTAATAGCAAGAACAGAGAACACCTATTCACAAACCCATCATAAAAAATATAATCTTGAAATGTGATGAACAAATGCAGTTGTTAGAGCCTTAAAGGTTAAGGTGTAAGCCTTGTTTGTTACACAAATTGATCCCTATTCATTTGAGGAATGAAAATGAGTTTTCAAAAACAATTAAAGAACAAAGGAACTTGATCCTCAACTTAGGAGATACATATACTAAGGCCAATCATTTGCTGAATTGATTATAATTAACCACTACATCAAAATGCTCTTTCCAACTACTACTCTTTATATAAAATTTTATGGTAGCATTTTCAAATGCATTAACACTAGAAAAACTTTAGTAAAAATAGCACAATAAAAACAGGAAATTATGGAGTAAGAAAAGAATAGTAATTACAAGCAAAGAAGCAGAAACTCTGGAGACAAAAACCATATTAGTGAAATGCCACTGAACATCAAGAGTTCATTTTACCTGCCCCACTGTTCGCAGAAAACTAAATTTTAGTATTTTCCATGAGCCAAAGAAATGCTTTAGACAAGATATTTGAACTATTTTTTTTCAGCTTCTTAATCTGAAAAATTGAATTGCTACTCGGAAATTGTAGGAAGAAATGGGGGAAAGTCATAGCTGTAATAAAAGAAAATTGAAAGCATTTTGATAAAATTTGATGGAAATGTTTTCAGTTTAATACAAGATAGGTTATAATGAAAGCTAAGTTATAATTTCAGGTAGTTTAACGGGTGGTAGTGATTATGTGTCAAAAAGAAGACCCCAAATAAAACTCATATTAGTCTCTGGAAGCCTAATTGTTGTATCATACTGATTCTATCACTTTCTAGCTGTGAGACTTCAGGCAAGTTACTTAACCATACAAGCCTTCCTTTTTCTTACTTATACAGTGAAAATTATAATATCTTCTTTGTAAGGTTATTGTGACAATTTAATGAAAATGCATATGAAAATTTTAACATAATACATAAAATGATAGCTTGCTTAATATTAATACTATCATTACTTGGGATTGATATTGGACTTCATGTTAATATTCACTTTGTGTTAGTGATGTTATTAGTATTATTTATAACTAGAGGCCTGGTGCACAAAATTCATACACGGGTAAGGTCCTTAGGCCTGGCCAGCTATCAGAGCCAATCAGGTTCTCCATCTCCCAGCCTCCCACCTCCTCCATCCCTCGTTGCCCATGTGCCACCACCACCACGCAGTTCCCTGCCTCCTAGCCTTCCCGCCTCCTCCTTTTTTTGCTCCCATCTTCTGTGTTGCCCCCCAGTGGTCAGCGCACATCATAGCATGCAAGCAAACTCCCAGTCCCCCAGTTGAACTCCCAAGGGGACAATTTGCATATTAGCTTTTTTATTATATGGATTAGAATCAGTGTTTTCAACTTGAAAGGGACTAAGATGACAAATTATTTGTTCAAATGCATCATAACATAGATTTTAGAGCTCATGCTTGAGTTAAGAATTTCAGGGCTGCCTTAGCTGGTTTGGCTCAGTGGATAGAGTGTCAGACTGTAGACCAAAGGGTTCTGGGTTTGATTCCGGTCAAGGGCATGTACCTCAGTTGCAGGCTCTTCCCTGGCCCAGGTCCTGGGGCACGTGCAGGAGGCAACTAATCTATGTGTTTCTCTCACATCGATGTTTCTTGCAATCTCTCTTTCTCCTCCACTATCCCTAAAAATCAATGGAAAAATATCCTCAGATGAGGATTAACCAAAACCAAACAAACAAAAAAAGAATTTTAGGGCTGTTGGAATAAAATGAATGTGTTTTGTATGTAAGATGGATATAAATTTTGCAGGGCATGGGGTGGAATGCTATGGACTAAATATTCCTGTCTTCCCAAAGTTTATATTGTTGAAGCCTTAATTACCAATTTGATGGTATTTGGAGGTGGGGCCTTCAATAAGGGTTAGATTATTAGATTAGGCCATGATATTGGGACCTTCATGATAGAATTAATGCTCTTGCGCAGAGGAAGAAATATGAGGGTTCTCTTAATCTGCCCTTCAAGGAGATTGCAAGAAGTCAGCAATCTGCAAACCAGTAAAAGTGCTTTCACTAGACAATGAATCTGCTGGCACCTTGATCTTGGTCTTCCTAACCTCTGAATTTTGAGAAGTGTTTGTTGCATAAACCATCCATTGCATAGTATTTTGTTAAAGCAGCCTGAGCTTAATAACATGCCAGGATTCAGATTTCTGTATTGGTGTTTTAAAAATGACTGCAAGGGAGAAGTTGTAAAAGGGAATTTTGAAAATAAGAAAAGCTCCAAAACCAAATTAAAAAAAAAATTATACACTCTCTTAAAATGTTGGTTTACATTATTTCAATCTCTCCTTCTGAATATATCAATGTATATAATTATATATGGGTATTCTCCTAATTGGTTTATAAATGTATCCGTTTACAAATTTAGAATTATTCTGTACTTAGAGCTGGACTACCAAGCTCTTCTACTCATTCGTTTTATGAACTTGGTCATGATAGGGACAGAAATAGAATATTGGGGACCAGCTATAATTGTAAGAAATATTAATCATTCTCTGTTAACTGTGATTGTTTTGTTATGATTAAAGAAGGCACATTCTAACCTGGCTGGGAGTTGCACACAGGACCTGGGAGCTCACCTGGAAATGCAGCCCATCCTTCACATCCAGAAGCTGCCTATTATCATAGAAAGATTAACTACCTTGTGGCGGAAACCAGAGCTACCAACCCTTTGCATATGGCCAGCCTTTTGAAGAACCCCAAACTTTTGCAAATCTACCTGTAAACTGACCATTTGGCTACCCCTTTGCCTACTTCCCCATGCACTGGTAATCTTTGTCCTTCTATCCAATATAAGCAGCTGGCTCATGGTGGGGTGCAGAGCAGATTTTTGTGGATGACCTGCTGCTCTCCCATACTGCTGGCATTATCGGAATAAATGCTCATATATGATTCAACCCTATCTCTGCTGAATTGGCTCAAGTAGTGACAGGCAGCCTGGATCTACATTGTCTAGTTACAGTCACTTCATATTATAATTTCTCTGTGCCTTGGTTTCTCCATATGAAAAATGGGAATAATAATAGTAATACCTATGTCATTGAGCTTTTGTGACAGTTAAATGAGTTAACATCTGAGAAGTATTAAATAATTCCTGGCATATACAATATTCTGTAGAAGTATAACCTGTAAGCATTAGTATGCCTATATTACCATGCCAAAATTTCATTCTACAATGTAATATTTTCAAAGCTATATAATATTAGTATCAGTATAATCTAATGTATATAACCAATCCCTTATTATTGGGTATCTATACTAATAAAAGGCCTGTGGCTTTGACACCATAATGCGGAATGACCAAACAACCAGTCACCAGGAAATCCAGAGTCCAGAACACCATGGTCCCAGCAGGGACATGCACCCTAATCGTAGGCATGGCAGCCTGCAAACCACCAGCACCCCAAGCCCAGGCCAGCCTCACCCCCCAGCAGGGGCCCACACCCTGATCAGGGTGGGGGGGTAGCTGGCCTGCAAACCTCCGACACCCCAAGCCCAGGACAGCCTCGCCCCAGGCCCAGGCTGACCTTGACCCCAGCCAGGACCAGCACCCCGATTGGGGGCATGGCCAGCCTGCAAACCGCTGGTGCCCCACCCCCAGGCTGGCCTTGCCCCCCAGCAGAATTGGCCCTTGGCGAATCGGCCGTTGGTCAGCTTGCTGTCAGCAGCCTGACAGGAATCACATTCACCCGCACCCAGGACCCAGACAGGTTGTTATTGTTTAATAAATTTATATATTACTTTCATATACATTTTTCTAACTTTCTTTAATCTCTGACACTTCTATTATAGAGAAAGGGCAAATAGTGACATTAAAATATTTCTTCTGATTAACTGCCTTTCAATGTGCATAAATTTGTGCACCAGGCCACTAGTTTCTAATAATTCTCATTTTTTTCACTTTTGTATTACTCCAATGAACATCCTTACAACTAAATATTTCTTCATATATCACTTGTCAGGCAATAATACCTATGAATTTCATCAAAAAAAAAATGACTGGGTTTTTGCCTGATTATTCTATAGCAAGTCTTATCAGTCCAAATATTACCTGTCATCTTTTTAATGTTTTACTTGTAAATATGGGCAGTCAAAGGGTTTAGACAGATTTTATTAGTAACTTAGGGAGATTAGGTATCATTAAACTGTTCACTCCTCCTGTCCAAGTTTTATTTCATTATGTTCAATTCTTTATTCATGCCCTGCAGATTTTTTCTTTTTTTTTAAAGCTTTATTGTTGAAAGTATTATAGATGTCCTCCTTTCCCCCCCACCTTTGACCCCTTTGAACCAGCCCTTGTCCCCTTCCCAGGCCTTCACCACCCTATTTCTGTGTTCATGGGTTATGCATATATGCATACAAGTTTTTTGGTTGATCTCTTCCTACCCACACCTGCCTTCCCTCTGAGATTCAAAATTTTGTTCCATGCTTCTATGTCTCTGGATCTCTTTTGTTAATCACTTTATTTTGTTCATTAGATTCCATATATGAGTGAGATCATGTGATACTTGTCTTTCTCTGACAGGTATTTCTTTATATAGGTTTTTCTTATTTCTTATTAAGTACATCCCTAGTATTTTTGGAAAAGCTTTTTCTGTTGTTGTATCTTATTTTGTTTGCTTCCCATGGGAAATACATTCAAGCTTGGTATGAATATTTTTGATTCTTACCCAAATTTTGCCCTAAACTTAGAGTCAAGTGTAATTATAGGGTTGAACATAGCTTAAATATCCCTATTGTAAGACAATTATGAAAACCTCTAAGTTGCTGTAAAATTGTGATGCACCTGCAGGTATGCAACTATCATATATATTGCCTCTATACATACTGTGGTGCAATGAAATAAACAATGCAGGAAAATGTTGATGCTATGAAACCTGACTTTACTCAATATATCATAATTATGATTAGATTGAATAAAATGGTTTGATTTAATACATCACAACTTATGTAACAAATCGCATAAAATTCTTTTTGTAATATCTACCTTAATTTTATAGCAGCAATTAAAAATTGTAGCAAATAGAATTAAAAGTGCCTTAATTGATCCTTCCATTTGAAATCACTTTTTAATATTTTTACTGAATTTATTGAAGTTACAATGGTTAATAAAATCATATAGGTTTCAAGTGTACAATTCTATAAGACATGATCTATATAGGGTATTGTGTGCTCAACACCCAAAGTCAAGTCTCCTTCTGTCATATTTATACACCCTTTACCCTCTTCTACCAGTCCCCACCCCACATTCTCTCTGGTAATCACCATACTGTTGTCTGTATCTACCTATACTAATAAAAACCTAGGTGGTCCTCGCGCCCTCGCACGACACCCTCACATCATCACAAGATGGCCACCACAAGATGGCCGTCAGGGGAGGGCAGTTGTGGGCGATCAGGCCTGCAGGGGAAGGCAGTTGGGGACCACCAGGCCTTCAGGGGAGGGCAGTTGGGGGTGATCAGGCCTGCAGGGGAGGGCAAGTGGGGGCCATCATGCCAGCAGGGGAGGATAGTTAGGGGTGATCAGGCTGGCCGGGGAGCAGTTAGGTGTCAATCAGGCCAGCAGGGAAGTGGTTAGGGGGTGATCAGGCTGTCAGGCAGAAGTGGTTAGAGGCAATCAGGTATGCAGGCAGGTGAGTGGTTAGGAGCCAGCTGTCCTGGATTGTGAGAGGGATGTCCGGCTGCCGGTTTAGGCCCAATCCCTATGGGTCTCATATTGGAGAGGGTGCAGGCTGGGCTGAGGGACACCCCTCCCCATGCACAAATTTTGTGCACTGAGCCTCTAGTCTATAATAATAAAAGGGTAATATGCTAATTAGATCAGACAGATGAATGACCTTCCAGATGTCCTTCCAGACGATCTTCTGGATGAAGCAGCGGTGCAACAGTGGCAGTGGGGAGGTCCTGAGGCAGAGGAGGTTAGGGAGATCAGGCAGGTAGGCAAAAGGCTTAGGGGCAATCAGGCAGGCAGGCAGAATGGTTAGGGGTGATCAGGCCGGCAGAGGGGTTAGGGACAATCAGGCAGGTAGGCGAGTGGTTAGGAGCCAGCAGTCCCAGATTGCAAGAGGGATGTCTGACTGCCAGTTTAGGCCTGATCCCATGGCAGTCGGATATCCCCTTGAGGGGTCTTGGATTTTGAGAGGGTGCCAGCCAGGCTGAGAACCTCTCCATGCACGAATTTTGTGCACTGGCCCTCTAGTACAAACAATTGTTGGTGAGGATGTAGAGAAAAGAGTGCCCTCATGTATTGTTGGTGGGAATGCAGATTGTGGACTTCTTGATGATAGCCATTCTGACAGGTGTGAGATGATAGCTCATTGTGGTTTTAATTAGCATTTCTCTGATGATTAGTGACATTGAGCATCTTTTTATTTGTCTGTTGGCCATCTGTTTGTACTCTTTGGAGAGGTATTTATTCAGGTCCTTAGCCCATTTTTAAATTTGGTTGTTCATCTTCCTGGTGTTGAGTTGTATGAGTTTTTTATAAATTTTAGATATTAACCCCTTATCAGATCATCATTGGTGAGTATGTTCTTCGATTCAGTGGGTAGTCTTTTCATTGTGTTGACAGTTTGCTTTGCTGTGCAAAAAATATTTTAGTTTGCCCTGACTGGTTTGGCTCAGTGGATAGAGTGTCAGCCTGCAGACTGAAGGGTCCCAGGTTCGATTCTGGTCAAGGGCATGTACCTGGGTTGCAGGCACATCTCCAGTAGGGAGTGTGCAGGAGGCAGCTAATTGATGTTTCTCTCTCATTGATGTTTCTAACTCTCTATCCTTCTCCCTTCCTCTCTGTAAAAAACCAATAAAATATATTTTTTAAAAAATATTTTAGTTTGATATAGTCTCACTTGTTTATTTTTTCTTTTGTTTCCCTTGCTCAAGGAGATATATCAGAAAAGCTATTACTAAGAGAAATGTCCAAGATTTTACTGCCTATATCTCCTTCTAGGATTTTTATGGTTTTGAGTCTTATATTTGAGTTTTTAATTTGTTTTGAATTTATTCTTATACATGGTATAAGAAGGTGGCCTAGTTTCATTTTTTTGAACATATCTGTCCAATTTTTCCTATACCATTTATTGAATCTACTGTCTTTCCCCCAATGGATGTTCTTGCCTCCTTTGTCAAATATTAATTGACCATATAGCCATGGTTTTATTTCTGAATAGAATCACTTCTAATGAGTAATTTTGAGGCAGGTGTTTTTATGTATTTGTATGTATGCATATTGTGTGTGTGTGTGTGTGTGTGTGTGTGTGTGTGTGTGTAATTTGCTCAAGTTGTTCTGTTAAGTATGAATAGATATAAGCTGAGGACAACCTGAGACAAAATGATGCATTTGTCTAGTTTTTACTTACATTATACCATCTTATCCTCATAGGAATACATTTCATAGGTCAGAAGCTCTGGTGTAGTTTAAGAATGTTGCCTAAGTTTACAAATGCAGTTGCTATCATGGCTCATGTGCTTTCTGATTTTATGGCCAGTGTTTTTTTTACTGTATCTCCCAAGAAAATCACAGTTTATATTTTTTCAAGTCTTATTATATTAATCTGAAAGCTATCCACAGTTAGTTTTGCAAAATGTCATATTGATCAAATAATTGTTACAACCATAAGCAAGGCTTTTGAAAAGTTTTGGATAAATAACATGAAAAGAAATTTTAAAAAAAATGGACATTAAAAAAGAACTCCCAGTTGCCAAATGTTATGGAGTCCCCCTAGACAATTTTTGGGGAGAATCTGAATTTGTTTTTGTTAGGCACATTCTTGCTCTCTATTATGCTCTGCCTGGGGCTCTCACCCCTCCCAGCGATTGTTCTGTTATTCTCATTATAGGTTTCATGATTAGTGGCCTTCAGTTTCTAATAAACCGCCTCACTATTTCCAGTGACCACCTACATCTGGCCCCCACCTACACCTGGTCTGACTGCTTACTCTGACTGACCCTTACAAGAGACATAAATATCCTTCTCCTCCTACTCTGCCCTGCTGATATCATTTTGGTCTCAGCCCTACTTCTAGCAGATGAAATAATCTATACTAATAAAAGAGTAATATGCTAATTAGACTGGATCAACCAGACGTCCGATGTCCTTCCAGATAAAACTGGGGCCCAGCTTGGGGGAAGCCACCCCAGAGGCAGGGAAAGCTGCCTACAGTCCCAAGTGCCTGTGGCCAGCCCAGGTGAATGTGTCCCAGGTCCCAGGTGCCTACGGCCAGCCCAGGTCCAGCCTGGTTCCCAGGTGCCTGCAGCTGGCCAGGGGGAGGAAAGCCCAGGTCCTGGTTGCCTGCAGCTGGCCAAAGGAAGGAAGCCTGGGTCCTAGGTGCAGGGTCTGAGGCAGAGGTGGTTAGAGGTAATCAGGTAGGCAGGCGAGTGGTTAGGGATGATCAGGCAGACAGACAGAGTGGTTAGGGGCAATCAGGCAGGCAAGCAAACGGTTAGGAGCCAGCAGTCCCAGATAGCGAGAGGGTGAAGGCTGGGCTGAAGGACCCCCGCCCCGCCGCCCCCCCGCCCCCCGCACAAATTTCATGCACCAGGCCTCTAGAAAATTTATAATTCTTCACCTCTATTGGCTTCGTGCATTCCTACTTCGGTGAACCCAAGTTTTGTGCTTTATTAAGCACAGGAGAAGTAAAAAGGTTTTATACCTAACACTTTCTACTGAGCTATTGTTATGACTCAAATTTCCTAAACTATCTGAATTACCTTGACTTGTATGTAGGAGGTGTCCATTAATGAAACATTACAAAGCAATCCTCAAAAACTGTAATTTACAACTACATAAAATAATTCTGAATGACTTCTACATAATCAGCGATTGTGCTGTGAACACACTATAGTAGAAATCAAAAGTGAATGGCCACTTTCAAAAATTTCTAAGTGGTAACTGTTTTTATCTGAGGTAGTCAGTTTTTCTGATAAGTAAATAAGGAGAGAATTTCTCAATTATTAGGCTAAAGGAAGAAAAATATACTTCTAAAACAAGCAGATATTGGCTGAAATAACACAAGAAACAAAATGGGCAGCCAAGGAAAACCCAGACTAAAATTTTCTCTTTAGGACAACCAACACTTCAAAAATTTGGTTGAAATTGAGCAATTTGTATTTAGTACCTACTATGTGCAATGGAATGAAATTAACATTTATTTTCTGTTTAATTTGTGCCCACAACTAGAAGCTCATTACTATTAGTAGTACTGTTAATGTAAGAAAACATTCAAACCTGTAAAGCATTATTGTGAGTCTATTTGAGCCCAACTGTCGACAATTGCTGGGAAGCAGAATCTCAACATATTAAGATAATGCTCTGGAGAATGGTGGTTTTTTCACCTATTTTTATAAATTACCATCAAAATGTGGAAACTTAGGTGGTTTACATGAAATCCATTGGTGATAGATTAGGGAGGTGAGAAAAAGCAAAGCAGAGGAAGAAGGGACTCTGGAACTAGATAAAAAGTAAAATAATAGACACATGCTTCTTTTTTAAAAATACATTTTATTGATTTTTTACAAAGAAGAAGGGAGCGGGATAGAGAGCTAGAAACATCGATGAGAGAGAAACATTGATCAGCTGCCTCCTGCACACCCCCTACTGGGGATGTGCCCACAACCAAGGTACATGCCCTTGACTGGAATCGAACCTGGAACCCTTCAGTCCGCAGGCCGATGCTCTATCCACTGAGCCAAACAGGACAGGGCAACACATGCTTCTTTTACATAGGTGGGTACAGGATAGTTAACAGTCAAGAATTAGCATAATAACAATAACAACTAAGGAATTTGTGGTCTGGCACCATTTGTTGTGCCCTGAGGGGTCCAGAAAAAAGGAATTTACAAGTTACCCTGGTATTCCATAAGTATGTTATCTTAAATGCAAAATGACAATAGGCTCAGTAAAGATCAAAGTTGATCTTTGTCAGGAAAGCTACTGGCCTAGGACATGACTACCCCTATAAACTGCTTTTTAATGAAAGGTTTTAATTTCAGACCATCCTTTATGGTTACTTTAGATCTCTTGTGCTTACAAGGTCTCCAAGCAGGCCTTCCATGAGTTAGTTAGGTTAGCATGTGGCCCCTTTTCATCCACAGTACTAACAGTAGTATTTATGAATCCTCACAACTTTTGGAGGAAAGTGTTATCAAACTGATTGCACATCTGAGAAAACTGGAGCTCACAGAGGTAAGGAAGCAAAGTTTTATCAACCTTCAAGACTTTCAGACACTCCATGTAGTGGATACTTTAATTCTCAGGTTACACGTGGTGAACCTGACACCCATAGAGGTTATGTAACCTGTAAAAACTCACACAGGTGGTGAATAGTCTGACTGTAACTCTAGCATTATAGCTGGATTTCTTTTATCTACTAGTGGTTTTCCAATTTAAGCTTGCATCAGAATCATCTTGTTAAACCAGAGGTTATTAGAGACTACTAAACTCAATCCCCAGAGGTTTTGAATCAGAAAGACTGGGGTGTGGCCCAAGGGTTTTCATTTCTAAAAAGTTCCTGGTGATGCTGCTGCTAATACAGGACTCCACATTGATAACTGGTCAGGAAATAGTAGCTAAGGAGAAAAAGAACTCAACTACTAGTATAGTTTTATTCGAACAAAGAAATTGAAAGGCTAATAGGGATATTGTCAGAAACATAATGGTCAATTACAAATTCGATGTGGAAAGCAAAAGACAACCATAGATGGGATTTTAAGGTGTTGTCATAGGGATGACTGTAGTTGTGATAAAGAAATAGGCTACCTATTTCTTCTAACTTTTCATTCACTTCATCAGAAACTAAATAAGATATTCAGAGTGAAGCTATAGTATATGACTTTTTAATTATTCTTTATTTTTCATTTCGCATGACATTTTTAGCAATAGAGAGCAATGCCAAAGAACTCTTTAACTAAACAAATTTTCATTTTTTCCCCTTTCATTTGTTATTTTTTGTATGTTGTTGTTTTTTTCTTTTTTAAATAAATAACCTCATTTTAAGTGATAGACAGGAATTTTTTCGTTAATGTTAAAAGGATCAAGTAAATTGGATTTGAGATGTTTAATTAAGTCAGTTCACAGACAAATGGACTTGATGAGTGGCAGGTTAGTATGGTGAAGTCCACAAGGAACAATTGCAATTAGAATAAACCTGCGGTCATAAGATTATGATTTTTTTTTCAAGGTCAAACCACAGAACTCATTTGGGAAAAAAAATAAGATGCAGACAAAGAATCAATACTAAAATCCTTTACTGGACACATAAACAATGTAAGAATAGCTGTGAACTCTAATCCACACCTATTTCCCATTGATCCTGGGGATAAATTGTGGCATGAAATATTTTATAAATAAGCATACATCTGTATCTCATTATTTCCTCTAAAGGATTGAACTATGCATGGAAAAGATTTTAGTCTCACTAGAAGGAGAGGCATACTTCTTCATTCAGTGTCCAAAAAGTGTTTTTTTGTTTTATATTATTAAATTAGTGGAGTATAATCTATCAGTTGGAGACTAAAAACAAATTTATTTTAAAGAATATACTAGCTCATTAGGTGTGGGCTTGACCCCCAGTGTGGGGTGTGCAGGAAGCAGCAAATCAATGATTCTCTCTCATCATTAATATTTCTATCGCTCCCTCTCCCTTCCACTCTGAAATCAATAAAAATACATTTTAAAAAGAATATACTAAATAGAAGGAACAAAACCAGGATCTAGGGCAGAAGTTCTTTATTTTTGCCATGGCAATCAAATACTCTATGAACTCTTTTTCCTACTAATATTTTTAATGCATAAAACAAATAGAATTTCAAAAAATATTATAATCAATTACCAAATATTAAAAACTAAATTTATATCATACTAATATACATATCTCTTTATCAATGCATTGGTAACAAAATAACATATTTTAGAAAAGCAAGCTAAAATTAATGTTTGCTATTTCTGTGTGGATAATTTCTGCTTATTTTGAATAAAGTCTTTAACCTGTCATATTGGACATCCAATCAACTTATTTTTTTATTCTTTTTTTTTAATTTTTCATTCTTTCTTCCATTGTTCAAAAAGCAGAAATATCTATTTGCAAAGATATATTATAGAAAATAAAATTAAAACTTTCATAGCTCTTTAAAATTTAGGAATAGGTTTTTCATAGTGAAAACTAGCATTGTCCCAGGCTTTTTGAGTTAAAATCTAATTGTAGAAAGTTTTTGTTCTAACAATCTATGAGTTCATCTTTAGCTAGTATAACATTTTTTATACAATTTATATCAGAAAAAAAAAAGATTGTGAAACCATGGTTTAACTTTAGTGCTATTAATGAAGAAACATCTTTTGAAAGTGTTCTGATGTGTTTTAGAAGTTTGCAGATTTCTCTTTTCAAATAAATTGACAGAGAATTTTATATCTCCACTTCATTTTGGTCAAACATTTCCTACAGCATTTAAAGTTTGTAAGAATGTAGATCTCTACTCACTTCTTCCTTATTGGGACTAAAGGATTTTAAAGAAGAATTTGTAATGGTAACTTCAGGATCTTGAAAGATTTATCTCATTCATGTGGCTAAAATATCTGTCAATTCATCCAATAAATAAAATATTTTCTTTCAAAGTGAGCTGAACAAGATTTTTTTTAAGAAAAGGTGAAATTGGGAGAAACTAAGATGGTGGCATAGATAAACACCGGGAAATAGTCACCTCACACAACAATTGAAAAATATCCCAAAGGACGGAGCAAACATCGTCCAGAACAACAGGAAGGTTGGCTGAGTGTAATTTCTACAACTAGAAGAAAAGAAAAGCACGCTGAGAGCCAGAGGAGCTGCGGAGGTGAAGTGCAGAGGTACGGCGGCGGCTCGCGCACGCGGAAAGGGGGTGGCACCTGAGGACGCGGCTGTCTTTTTGAATCACAAGCTCCCGACTGCTCTGAACTCCGGTTCCGGGAAGTCTCTGGGGACCCAGGACTCATACGGGGAGAGGCTGGTCTGTCCGGAGGGCGGCTTTCCCTCAGAGGTGCTTGCAGCCGTTACCGGGACACTGAGACGCGCGACTCCGGGCGCGGAGAATCACCATAACTGCTTTCTCCACCCTTTGACTCCCTGAGACCCTGCCCCACCCAGGCTGCGGCAGAGGCTTTTGCATGTGAATGTACCTAACTACAGCCCAGCCAGGCAGACCCGGAACTTCCAAGAGAAGGCCCAGGGCCCCGCAGCGGCTTGCATTGCTTCACAGCTGAGCCTCTTCGTGGCTCCTGCTGTGTGGCCTCAGGCAGGGGCTGAATTAGCACCTCCTTAGATCCAGGAGCCACTGTACCCAGTGGTCAGAGCGGGACCATTCTCCCACTTCAGACACAGCTGATTCCCACAGCCAATTGGCCTGGAGGTCAATTCCTCCCAGTGATCCTACAACAACCAAGGCACCAAGAGTGCACCAAGAGTGTCCACCCCAGGTAACTGGGGAGGCTGAGCCACTGGGCCCTACAGGACACCTGGCGCGCAGGGCCACTCTATCAACACAGGGAAGCAGCAAAAATGCGGAGACAAAGAAACAGGTCACAATTGGCAGAAACAGAGGAGGACAGACGACTGGATATAGAGTTCAAGGCCACGTTTATAAGGTTTTTCAAGAATTTTATGGAAACCGCCGATAAATTTAATGAATCCCTCAAGGAGTATAGTGAGACCATGGAGGACATGAAAAAGGACCAACTAGAAATTAAGCATACACTGACTGAAATAAAGAATAATTTACAGAGATCCAACAGCAGACAAGAGGATCCCAAGAATCAAGTCAAAGATTTGAAATACAAAGAAACAAAAAATACCCAACCAAAAAAGAAAAAAGAAAAGAGATTCCAAAAAAATGACGATAGTGTAAGGAACCTCTGGGACAACTTCAAGCGTACCAACATCAGAATTATAGGGGTACCAGAAGGAGAGAGAGGGCAAGATATTGAAAACCTTTTTGAAGAAATAATGACAGAAAACTTCCCCCACCTGGTGAAAGAAATGGACCTACAAGTCCAGGAAGCACAGAGAACCCCAAACAAAAGGAATCCAAAGAGGACCACACCAAGACACATCATAATTAAAATGCCAAGAGCAAAAGATAAAGGGAGAATCTTAAAAGCAGCAAGAGAAAGACAGTCAGTTACCTACAAGGGAGTACCCATTCGACTGTCAGCTGATTTCTCAACAGAAACCATGCAGGCCAGAAGAGAGTGGCAAGAAATATTCAAAGAGACGAATAGCAAGAACCTGCAACCAAGATTACTTTATCCAGCAAAGCTATCATTCAGAATGGAAGGACAGATAAAGAGCTTCACGGATAAGAAAAAGCTAAAGGAGTTCATCACCACCAAACCAGCATTATATGAAATGCTGAAAGGTATTCTTTAAGAAGAGGAAGAAAAAAAAGGAACTCTTACCATTTGCCACAGCATGGATGGAACTGGAGAGCGGATAAATACCACAGGATCTCACTCATTTGTGGAATATAATGAATAACATAAACTGATGAACAAGGACTGATCCAGAGACGGAGAGGCATTGATTGGACTGTCGGGCCTTGGAGGGAAGGTAGGGGAGGGTGGGGGCAAGGGGGAAAGATCAACCAAAGGACTTATAGGCAAGCATATAGGCCTAACCAATGGACACGGACAACGGGGGGGGTGAGGGGATGAGCGGGGGGCGGAGGGGTAGAGGGTACACATATGTAATATCTTAATCAATAAAAAATATAAAAAAAAAAGAAAAGGTGAAATTTTTGCTCCTGGTTTGAACCATTACTGCAAGCCTTGTGTTGGAAGCCATTGAAGTTCCATGTGGTAAAATATAATATTCCCTTATTTAAAAAAATATTTAAAAAGGAAAACACTCAGAAATGTAAATCTGAATTTATTTTTTTAAAAAATATATTTTATTGATTTTTTTACAGAGAGGAAGGGAGAGAGATAGAGAGTTAGAAACATCAATGAGAGAGAAACATCGATCAGCTGCCTCCTGCACATCTCCTACTGGGGATATGCCCCCAACCCAGGTACATACCTTTGACTGGAATCGAACCTTTCAGTCTGCAGGCCGACGCTCTATCCACTGAGCCAAACCGGTTTCAGCAAATCTGAATTTATTGACAACATTTATGTTTCTTGACCAAACTTCTTTCAGGCTTACTGAAAAAATTTCTGTTGCCAGTGCACATCTCTATAAAAAACAGTAAGTGACAATGACAAAAGAAAATCCATTTTTGTATTAAAGTAGCAAAAGCAGATGCATTATCAGCCACTGTAGAAAATCCATCTGAGCAAAGAGTATGATGCTAATTTTCCAGTCAAATATTTGTTTGGCAAAATGACTTTTTAACCATTTCCAAATATCAACAGCATCTGCAGTATTCAAAGGGGACTCACAAAATACTATTTCTTTTTTTTTAAGTGTCAGTATGTACACCATTAGCAAAAGAAATCTGTGGGTTACATTAAAAGATGTATATAGCTTCATCTAGTAACATAGTTAATGGGAATGTTAGAGCTGCCAATTTCTTGATAATTTGCTTCAAGAATTGATCACAAAATTTTTACCTTTCATCCACAGACCATCTTGATCTCTTCCAGGCTATGTGACTTTACTAAAGTTTCTGTAATAGAATGATAATCGAATACTAAGAATCTCGTGACAGGTCTAATAACTACCATAATTTTAAAGTAATAATGAGCATATATATTTCAAAACTGAAAAATAAATTAAGAAAATATAGACAATTTTTATTGGTGACAAAAGCATATACACTACCAATGATACTGTGATTTGATTCCTGCATTCATAAGGAAAGTTCCTGGGGCTGAAATGTATCCACGGGTCTCTTGAGGACCTGCAGATCCACGCTTAAAAGAGGTTTACCAATGGACAAAACCGTTACTCAGAATTCTACCTATTTTATACACAGAGTCTTCTTTCAATTTTCTACAGATGAATTAAGCAATTTTCAGTTATTCACATGGCTCTCCTCACTTTCCCTAGTGGGTTTAAGCCTAGAATGATTTTTTTTGTATCTTATTTATTTTATTATTTTCTAATTATCCTATATAATAAAAGGGTAATATGCAAATAGACCATAACAGCAGAATGACTGGGAATGACTGGTCACTATGACACACACTGACCACCAGGGGGCAGATGCTCAATGCAGGAGCTGCCCCCTGGTGGTCAGTGAGCTCCCACAGGGGAGCTCTGCTCAGCCACAAGCCAGGCTGATGGCTGCCAGCACAGCGATGGTGGCAGGAGCCTCTCCTGCCTCCTCAGCAGCGCTAAGGATGTCCGACTGCAGCTTAGGCCTGCTCCCCGCTGGCAAGTGGACATCCCCCAAGGGCTCCCGGGCTGTCAGAGGGATGTCTGACTGCCAGCTTAGGCCTGATCCCCTAGGGAGTGGGCCTAAGCCAGCAGGTGGACATCCCCCAAGGGGTCCCAGACTGTGAGAGGGCACAGGCCGGGCTGAGGGGCCACCCCCCTCGAGTGCACAAATTTTTGTGCACCAGACCTCTAGTCTTTAATAATATTCTAAGATAGGATGAAAATGAGACATTTAAGATTCCCCTACAAGTGGATAACGTCCCAAACAAGATGAACCCAAAAAGGCCCACACCAAGACACATTATAATTACAATGCCAAAGGTTAAAGACAAAGAGAGAATCTTAAGAATAGCAAGAGAAAGATAGTTAGTTACCTACAAGGGAGCACCCATACAACTGTCAACTAATTTATCAACAGAAACTTTGCAGGCCAGAAGGGATTGGCAGAAAATATTCAAAGGAATGAAAAGCAAGTACCTACAACCAAGATTACTCTACCCAGCAGAGCTATCATTTACAATCCAAAAACAGATAAAGACCCTCGCAGACAAGAAAAAGCTAAAAGAGTTCATCACCACCAAAACAGCACTACAAGAAATGTTGAGGGGTCTTATTTAAGGAGAAGAAAAAGAGATAAAAAATATGAATAATAAAATGGCAATAAATACATTTATCTATCAACAATTACTTTAAATTTAAATGGATTAATGCTTCCATCAAATGTGGCTGAATGGATAACAAAATATAACTTATGTATACTGTCTATAAGAAACACAATTCAGATTGAAATACTCACGCAGACTGAAAGTAAAGGGATGTAAAAAATATTTTATGAAAATGAAAATGAAAAAAAGCTGTGATAGCAATATTTAATACAGACAAAATAGCCTTTAAAATGAATGCTGTAACAATAGACAAGTTAAGACACAGCAATTACACTTCTCAGTATTTATCTGAAGAAACTCATAACACTATATTGAAAAGACATATACATCCATATGTTTATTGCAGAATTATTTACGATAGCCAAGATATGAAAGTAACTTTGGTGCCCAGCAATAGATGAATGGATAAAGAATAAGTGGTGCATGTATAGATTGGAATATGACTTAGCCATAAAAAAAGAATGAAATCTTGCCATCTGCAACGTCATTAATAGACTGAGAGGGTACTATGCTGAATGAAATAAGTAAGACAGAGAAAGACAAATTCCAGATGATTTCACTTATATGTGGAACCTGAAAAACAAAATAAACTAACAAGCAGAACAGAAACAGACTTGTAGGTACAGAGAACATTTTGACTGTTGCAAGATGGGAAGGGGTTTTGGGTGGATGAGTGAAATGTGAAGGGATTAAGAAGTATGAATTGGTAGTCAATAACAACCATAGGTATGTAAAATATAGCATAAGCAATCTATATATATAAAAGCCTAATATGCAAATTGTCTCCTTGAGAGTTCGATCAGCAGACCAGGAGTTCGGTTGCTCTCTATGATGTGCACTGATCACCAGGGGATGGTGCAGCACGAAGGAAGGCAGCCAGCAGCTGAGGAAGGAAGGCCTCTGCTGGCAGCTGGAAGGAAGTCCCTGGCCATCAGCCAAAAGGCCCCGAGTGGCCCTGATCACTGGCCAGGCCTAGGGACCCTATCCATACGCTAATTTCATGCACCGGGCCTCTGGTATATTCAATAATCTATTCTATCTAATAAAAGAGAAACATGGTAATTGGCATATGACCGCTACCCTTCCCATTGGCTAATCAGTGAGATATGCAAATTAACTGCCAGCCAAGTTGGCGGCTGGCAGCCAGGCAGCTTGAAACTAACATGAGGCTTGCTTGCTTCAGTGACAGAGGACTCCAACGCTCCCCGCCTGCTTTGCCGGCCTCTGAGCTTGCAGTTTAAGAAACATTGTAACGAATATAGAAGCTAAACAAAACCCCAGAAACCTGCTTTCAGTGAGGCAGGGATCTTAGAGCTGGAGTTATACATTGTTTCGATTATAAACCGAAACAAACCAGATACCTTCTTTCAGCAGCAGAAGCCTCAGAACTGAAGCCAGAGCTAAAGCTGGCCCAGAATTAAAAAAAAAGAAAGAAAGAAAGGAGTGGTTGGGAGCTTCAGTCACCCCCAGCCTGAAAACAGCCCTCAGCCCCTCAACCAGACTGGCCAGGAACCCCAGTGGGGACCCCTACCCTGAAGGATGTGTGACCAGCTGCAAACAGCCATCATCCCCTCAACCAGGCTGGCTAGGCACCCCAGTGGGGACCCCCACCCTGATCCAGGACACGCTTCAGGGCAAACCAGCTGGCACCCACCCGTGCACCAGGCCTCTACCCTATATAGTAAAAGGGTAATATGCCTCCCAGCCCCGGATCAGCGGAGCCGCGAGGCCTCCCGGCACCGGGATCAGGGTGACAGGGTGCGGCGCCCCAACCCCCTGATCGGCCGTGCTCTGTGTGTGACAGGGGGCGGAGCCCCAACCCCCCAATCGGCCCTGCTCTGAGCCCGACCAGGGGCTGCACCTAGGGATTGGGCCTGCCCTCTGCCACCCGGGAGCAGGCCTAAGCCAGCAGGTCGTTATCTCCCTAGGGGTCCCAGACTGCGAGAGGGCACAGGCCGGGCTGAGGGACCCCCCTCCCCCCCGAGTGCACAAATTTTTGTGCAGCGGGCCTCTAGTATATATATAATAGCCTAAGTGACCATTACAACTGGTCGAACAAATGACCGGTCGCTATGATGATGCACTGACCACCGGGGCCAGATGCTCAACACAGGAGCTTCCCCCTGGTGGTCAGTGCACTCCCACAGCCAACCTCCTGTGGCCAGCAAACCTCCCCTAGTACCTTCCCCAAGCCGGCTGGGTGGTCAGTGCACTGCTACAGCCAACCTCCTGCGACCGGCCAACCTCCTGTGACCGGCCAACTTCCTGCAGTCCCTCCCCCTGACCAGCCACCCTCCCCCCCCCCATCGGGACTGGATGAGATGGACCTCATCGGCCCTGATCACTGGCCAGGCCGAGGGACCCCACCCATGCACAAATTGGTGCACTGGGCCTCTAGTATTATAATAATCACGTATGGTGTCATATGGTTACTAGATTTATTGGGGTGATAACTCCTTAAGTTATATAAATGTCTAATCATAGGAGTGTACACCAGAAACTAATATAATGTTGTATGTCAACTATAATTGAAAAAATTATTTTTCAATTATTAAAAAAAATTATTTTACAAAGTTTTTAAAAGATTCCTTCATATATCCAAGCTTAACTGCTAGTTTGAATGAAATGAGTCAATAACCTCACAGAACTCTCATGAAATATATGAATTAGATAAATAATTAGCTTGGGGTTGGAGGTAGAAGAGGAAGGTTCAAATGATAAGAATTTTTGTACCAAAGACAATAAAGATGCAAAGTGGCAATTATAAAAAATTATACAATAGCTTTGCTGTTTCTTCCCAATATAACTACATCTTGTTGTTTTAATTGTGTTCAGTTTTGAGAATATGAAATTTATCTAAATTCAAATGCAGTAAAATTTTTATAAATTCAAAAAATTCTTGTGTAAGCACTTTAACTTTGATAAATCCTTTTTCTCATCTATAATATGGAAGTAATAATAATACCTATATCATAAGATTATTGTGATGATTAAGTGCCAAAATCTATATATGTAAAAAGCCAGGGGCCATTGCACCTGAACAGACAACCGAACGGACGACCAAACAGGCTGAGTGAGGCGACAAGGCCAGCAGGGGAGTTAGTGAGGGACTACCAAAAGACTGAACAAGCAGGCTGTGTGGGGCGACCAGGCTGGCAGGTGGGTTAGTGTGGGACAACCAGGTTAGCAGGCAGAGGTGGTTAGGGGATATCAGGCTGGCAGGGGGGCCAGTAGGGACAATCAGGCATGCATCCAGGTGAGCAGTTAGGAGGCAAAGATCAAGGATTGTGAGAGGGATGTACACCTGCTGGTTTAGGCCTGATCCCGGGCCTCCAGTACTATAATAAGCAAAATACATGCAATATCAGGTAAGAAGCATTTTGATGCAAAAAAAAAGGAGGCAATCTGGCTCGGGCCTAAACCAGCAGTCGGACATCCTCCGAGGTGTCCGGGATTGGAGAGGGTGCAGGATGGGCTGAGGGGACCCCCTCATGCATGAATTTCATGCACCGGGCCTCTAGTTAATATATAAAATTCAAAGCACAAGGAGAACATAGACATAGTCAATAAATCTTATCATTCACTATTATCATCATAACTCTAAAATAGATATTATTTAAAGCACAAAGGGGAGTCATTGAAATATTTTAAGCAGTTAGCACAATGATATTTGTATTATTGAGAAATACTGGTGGTAATAATGGTGATGGCAGCTTTTGGTAATGTTATATTTTATATTATTTTTAATATCAGCATACTAGTCATGGCTATCACTTTAATACTGTTTTAGTTTTGTTTCATTACAGGTAACAACAAGATGAATAAATTTGTTGTAAAGGATCCTGATCCCAAGAATGTCATAATTTTATTCTATGAAAAAATGCTACTGTGCAAAATAATGTGTTTATTTATGATACTTTATTAAAAGTTTATTATATGTTAAGCACTCTTGTAGATGCTTGGGATATATCAGTCAAAAAATAAATTTAAACAAAGCATCTTGCACACATAGATAATATTCTAGTAAGGAAGAGGAAGACATATCCTATATAATGAAAGGCTAATATGCAAATAGACCAAACTGCAGAACAACCAAACAGCGAGTCTCTATGATGTGAGCTGACCACCAGGGGGCACATGTGGAACATGGTGGGCGTCACCCCCAGTGGGATGGTGGAACATGTGAGTGGGGGCACCAGACCAAGGCAGGGAGCTGGTCATTGTCATCAGGGTGAGCCTCTGGTGGTTACTAAAAATTCTTTGCTCCTGCCTGCCATGGTCCCACAAGGCGTTCGCACCTGTTGCCGGCGCTGGACCCACTGCACCTGCTGCTGGCGCCTGGTGCCAGCCCCGAATGCTTGGTGCTATCAGTGGGTGCGAGCAGTGGCTGCTGTTCCTGATCACCCCTCAGGGCTTCTCCACCTCTCCCTGCTCCTGAGGGCCAATCAGGACAACAGCCACCACTCACACCCACTGATGGCACCCGGCCCTGCTCGTACCTGCTGCTGGCACAGCCATCAACATGTGGGAGTGGCAGCGGTAGGAGCAGGGCAGCCGGCAGACAGGGGACCGGGGGCTGTGGTGGGAGGGGCCAGTTGGGGGTGCAGAGGATGGGCCAAGACATGCCCCTGTGCCTACGATAGCCTCACGGCCCACGGTTCCTTTCAAGGTGCACGAATTCGTGCACTGGGTCCCTAGTAATAAATAATTATGAATAAATCAATGGTATGCTCTAATGAAAGGAGATAAGAGCTATGGGGGAAATAGTAAAGTGGATTGAAGAAATGAGACATTTTAGGGTATGAATAAATTTATAATTCTAAGTGAGAGGTCATAGTATTAGGCCTCATTTAGGCAGTAACATTTGGGCAGACTTGAGGAAGGTGAAGAAGTTAATCACAAAGGACCTGATTAGACACTACCCCAAATAAGACATACAGATGACCAATAGACATAAGAAAAGATGTTCAGTGTCACTAATCATCAGGTAAATGCAAATTTAAACCACAATGAACAATTGCCTCACACCTGTCAGAATCGCTATCATCAAAATAAAAAAAAAAGTGTTGGCAAGGATATGGAGAAAAGGGAACCCTGGTACACTGATGATGGGAATGCAGACTGATGCAGCCATTGTAGAAAGCAATGTGGATTTACCTCAAAAAATTAAAAATGGAACTGCCTTTTGACTCAGTGATCCCACTTCTGAGAATATATCCTAAGAATTCCAAAACACCAGTCAAAAATAATATATACACCCCTGTGTTCATAGCAGCATTATTTACAATAGCCAATATCTGGAAACAGCCCAAGTGCCCATCAGTAGATGAGTGGATAAAAAAGCAGTGGTACATTTGCACAATGTAAATTTACTTGGAGTTATAAAAGAAGGAACTCTTACCTAAGCAGTAAATAATTGAATATCTTTTTTTCTACAGATTCACCTATTCTGGACATTTTATAAAAATCTATATATATAAAAACCTAAGTGACCATAATGACTAGTTGATTGAATGACCAGTCGACCAGTCACTATGATGCGCACTGACCACCAGGGGGCAGATGCTCAACTCAGGAGCTGCCCTCTGATGGTCAGTGTGCTCCTACAGCCAACTTCCTGTGCTCCCTACCCTTGGTCGATCAGTGCCGATCGGCCCCTATTGGGACTGGGCGAAATGGCGCCAATTGCCCTGATGTCTGGCCAGGCCAAGGGACCCTACCCGTGCACGAATTCATGCACTCCGCCTCTAGTATTGAATAATGCTGTAATAACTATGCATGGTGCCAGTTGCATACTGGAAATAATAGCGGGGTGGGGCCACTTTGCAAAGTATATGGTTGCATTAGAAATCATGCAACAGGCTGTAAGCTTGGATTTTTGGTTTGCACTGGATTCTTTTGCTGTGCAGAAGGCTGTTTTTTTGTTTTCCAGTTTAATGCAATTCCATTTGCTTATTTTTGGTTCTGTTTCCCTTGCGTTTGGAGTTAGATCCATAAAGACATTCTTAAGAACAATGCCAAGGAAATTACCACCTATTTTTTCTCCTAGAAATTTTGTAATTTCAACTTTTACATTGAAACATTTAATCTATTTTGAGCTAGTTTTTGTGTATGGTGTAAGATAGTGGTCTTGTTTCATTATTTGCAATAGCCAAGATATGGAAACAACCTAAGTGCCCATTGATGGATGAATGGGTAAAGAAGATGCAGGGTGTATGCGTGTGTGATGGAATACTACTCGGCCATAAAAAATAATGAAATCTTGTCATTTGTGACAACATGGATGGACCTTGAGGTATAATGCTAAGTAATTAGAAAGAGAAAGACAAATACTGTGTGATTTCACTCATGTGTGGTATCTAAACAGAAACAAAGAAGTAAAACAAAAATGAACTCATAGATACAAAGAACAGACTAGTGATTACCAGAGGAGGTGGGGGGTCAAGGTGGGAAAAAGGGGATAATGGAATAAATTATATGGCAATGGACAACCCTTTGGGGTTGATCACTTTGTGGTGTGTAACAATATTGAAAAGATAAAGTCATCAAATTGTACACATGAAAACATTGTAAAGATGGAAAATTTGACCTGGGGTGGTTGACACACAATGCAATATACAGATGATGCATTAAAAAATTTTAAACTTGAAGACTTTTTTTAACCAATGTCACCCCAATAAATTTAATTTAAAAAGTAAAAGAATGGTTAAGATGGTAAATTTTATGTTATGTGCATTTTACCACATTTATTTAAAAGCACAAAATTAATTTCTATGTGTATTTCTGCTCATGAGTTCTCATTTATGTTATATTAATCTATTTAAATATCCTATCTTGATGAACATAGCTCATAATAATTCTTGTAATAGGTTAATAGGTCCTTGAACATTGCTCTCTTTCAAAATGTTTTTGACTATTCTAGGTCCTTTGCATTTTCATATGAATTTCATAATTAATTTATAAATTTCTTTAAAAAGCCAACTGGGATTTTTATACGGATTACATTGACTTTATAATTCAGTTTAAATAACTGACATATTAACAAAATTGAGTCATTTGGCCCCAAAAAATAGCATATTGTGTATCTCTCTGTTTATAGCTTCTTTAACTTCTCTCAGCAGCATTTTGAAATGTTCAGTGTACACTTTTTGCTTATTTTGTGTCAGATTTATGTCTATGTATTTCATATGTTTTGCTGCTACTGTAAATGTTAACTATTTAAAACTGATTATTTCCTGCTAATATAGAATGTTGCAATTAATTTTTGCATTTTAATTTTATGTCTTGCAAACTTATTCCTAATATCTTTTTTTGTAGATTCATCAGATATTCTGCAAATAAAGACATTATTCTTCCTTCTAATGTGGATGCCTTTTATTTCTTTTTATTCCCTTATTGCCCTGGCTCTAACTTCAAGCAAAATTTTGAATAGAAGTGAAAATGCTCATCCTTAATATTGTACCCCTATATGAAAAGTGTATTTTTTTTCTTGTACTCATTAAAATTTTTGTCTCTATCATTGGTTTTGAGGCGCTTGTTTATGTTGTGTCTTGGTGTGATTTTCTTCACGTTGCTTGTGCTTGTGGTTTGTTGAGTCTCTTAGATGTGTGAGTGTATAGTTTTCATAAATTTGAAGTTTTCAGCCATTATCTCTTGAAATATTTTTTTTTTATTTTCCCCTCTTTCTCTTTTCTCCTTTGGGAACTCTAATTAAACAGGTCTCAGACCACTTGAAATTTTACAATAAATCAGAAATTCTTTCTTTCAATTATTTTTTAGTTGTTTTCTCTCTTTTTCATTTTAGATAATGTATATTACTGTACTCAAGTTTATGAACTTCTTCTTCAATGTCTAATATTCCATTATTTCCATCCTGTGAATCTTGAAGGAAGAAGAAGGAAGAAGGAGAAGGAGGAGGAAGAGAAGGAGGAAGAGGAGGAGGAAGAGAAGGAGAAAAGGAAGAAGAAGAAAAGGAAGAAGAAGACACATACTAAGAAGGACTCCTGCTGGCTAACTGGTCTCAAACATTAAAAAAAAAAAATAGCCTAGCAGCCACTTCTTTATGGAACCTCTCAGGCAAACTGCACTTCATGGAGAAGACTTTGCATTAAACTGCCTACCTTTGTGCTGAACTGCCTGTTTGTACTGTTCCTATCATCTGAGCCAACTCTTATAGAGGTTTACTGGAATCCTATTTCTGCCAGTAGGATTGAGGATTTCCCCATCCAATCATAGCTGTGCAACTCTGACCAATCAGAGCAGCTCTATTTTAACCAATCAGAACAGTGTCTTTTGGATCAATCAAATTGCAAGGATTTGGCATCCTCTTTTGCATGAGGATGGGACAGATGGCAACTAGGAGTGAGAACTTCTATCCATATAAGCTAGCTTCCTTCTGGCTGGGGGAGCACCCTTCCCACAAAAGACTGTAGACTGCATTTCCTCGGCTGGAATACTGGAGATGTCTCCAGGAGCAAAGCAGAGTAGACCAGTACAGCAGAGCAGAAAAGACCATTGCAGAGTAGAACAGAGCTACCTACTTGAAGAGGGGCCTGGCCTAGGGGGCAGCCTCACAGCTGGCTGCTTCACAATTGAGCTGTTCCACTGCCATATTGTTTTCACAGCCATGCTGAGTCATTGTTTGCACTAAATAAAGTTTCCTTCTTCACCATACCCCAAATCAGGGATTCCTACTGGCATTGAATTGGCACCAAAGAGAATCAGTTAACAATCCATTGTTTGTTTTTTAGTCTCAGGTATTGGAGTTTTCATCCCTATGAATTTGTTTTGGGTATTTAAAAATATTTTCCATGTCTGGGTTTAACTTTCTTAGCATCTACAATACAGCCATAATAAAACTTCTGAAGTCCTGCTAGTAATAATATCAGTGTAAGTTTGGGGTTGGTTTCAATCGCTTGAGTTTTCTCTTCATTATGGGGCATATAATCTTGCTTCTTTTCATGCCTGGTACTTATTGATGCCAAACATTGTGAATTTTACTTTTTTGGGAGCTGCATATTTCTGTATTCCTATAAATATTCTTGAACACTCTTAGGGGATGCATTTAAGTTGCTAGAAAACAGTTTTATCCATTTCAATCTTGCTTTTTTTTAAAAAAAAATATTTTTATTGTTTTCAGAGAGGAAGGGAGGGGGACAGAGAGAGAAATACATCAATGATGAGAGAATCGTTGATTGGCTGCCTCTTGCACTCCCCCTCAATCTTGCTTTTGAGATTAGTTAGCCGGGTCCCTTTAGCCCAATCTGGTTATTCCCAATATTGACACTAGACATTTCTGAATTTTCTACCCAGTGCTCTATGAATTATGAGGCTTTTCCTCTCTACATATTAGAACAGGTACTATTTCTGGTCCTGTGTGATTGCTGAGCACTGTTCCCTCTAACCTCTCAGTTGGTCCTATCCCTGCCTTCAAGTAGTTTCCTTACAAACAGTATTCTACTCAATGTTCAGGGATGATTATACATAGAAATCTAAAGTGCTCTCTTTATAAATCTTTCTTTTCTTTATTACTTTGATCCGTGAATTCTATTCACTGTGATGTCCCCAGATTCTCAGCTCCTACTTCTGAACTCAGGGAGTCTGACAGATTTAGTTTATATTCCCCTTATCAGCAACACAGCCTAGAAATTCTCTCAAGACAGTAAGGTGGAACAGTTATGGGATTCATATTTCTTGTTTTGTTTTCTTTTTCTCCATCTATCAAATCACTGTTCTCAATTTTCTGATATGCATTGTCTTAGAAACCATCAGTTCTTAGGTTTTGTTTGTTATGTTGCCTCCTATTTCTGGGTCACATGAAGTGTTGGTAAATCCAGTCTCTCATACTACACCTTGTCTGGAAATAAAAGTCCCAGTATTTGAACTTTATTAACTTTAAATGAAGTTGCACAATTAAATCCTCAAGGAAATCTTTGGGGGAATATAGACTATCTATTTGAAGTGTTATCCAGACTTCTATAGAAAATAGAACTTGCATTTTAATGATTTCTTTTAATTGAAATGACTTGTTCATTAATCCTGGAAAACAGCTATTTGTTTCTGTATCACAGAGATAATTGAAACAATGATTAATAAATGTGAATAGTTTCCTTTGTTTTCTCATTGGATACTAGCTTGAAAGAGATTCATCTTTGAAATGAAAGCTCAGAACTAGACATAATGTCAAATTAAAGCTGGTAGAAATGGAGAACACTATACCCTATGAAGGTCTGTATCCTTTGGAAATTCACGTACTTTATCTACAATCATGTCATTATGTATTCTTTTCACACGCAGAAAAAGACAATTTTTAATTTTTCTCTATCAGCAAGTAGAATACTTTCACCTTTAAAATTTGTCCCTTGAATAAACCCACTCAAAGTTAGTTTGTTCATTTAGAGTAAAACTCTATTTTCTGTTCCTTATCACATAACTCTTATTATATTTCATTACTGAAAAAGATAAAGTAAGTGAATTTAAATAGACTTTAGATTTTTGTTTCAAATATATTCTTATTTAAACTCTCTCTCTCTCTCTCTCTCTCTCTCTCTCTCTCTCTCTCTCTCTCGCACTTAACACAACACTAGATTTCATATTGAATGAATAATATATATTTCCTCAAGTTGGGCCCTACCACAAATGTTTCTTATTCTCTTATTTTGTACTATTTTATTTTACTTTATTATTTTTAGTCTGATTTATTCTAGTAGAAATTTGCATCCTTAACACACAGAGGCAGGAATGATGACAAGAAAAAAAAATGAGGAGGTGAAATTGATACCGTGACCTTATATTCCTATTAGTATCATAGTACCCAGGCTATATATCCATTAAGCAAATAGTTTAGCTGTTTCAATTTGTAGAAGCTCATATATTTAACTTTTATAAAGCTATTAATGAGCTGTAAGGATAAAATTTGCATTCAGACACCTAAGATTTTCAAATAGTTTTCAGAAATTAGGTCAAAGGCACCAGGGAATGATTTATGAAAATTCTTCCAAGCTCTTAAAGGTCTTGAGTAGCCTCAACATGAAGTTTCATCAGGACAAAAATGTTTGCAATGACTGTGTGTGTGTCTCTGTGTGTGTGAGTGGAGAGAGAGAGAAAGCGAAGAGAAAGAAGAGGGAAACATGCATATTGATAAGGGGAAGCATACATATTGATACTATGTACATATTCATTTCTTGGTTAACAGATAAACTTTTCTTGCTAAGTAATTTTATTAAACTTATCCATAGTTTTCCTTTCCTTGTTCTATGTATTTTCCCCTTTTCTATGTTCAATGTATAAATTTGCATTAATTACTTGCCCTGACATTGCTTGTTAAATATTTTGTTATATTTTGAGAAAAGTGTTTGTACTTTTCTCAACTCTGCAGTGTAAGCTTTCCAAGAGCATAGGCTATATATTCCTTGTAGTCCCTGCCACTTTGTTCTACTTTGATTTTTTTTTTTTTTATGAAATGGCTACCTAATCAAAATTATGGACTAATTGATAAATTCAATCATCTGTAAGATTTTTTCCCTTTAAACTAAATTAAATACTGCCTTTGCTAGTGGATAACAATGCTAGCTATGGGTAATTTTACCTCCACTATGCTAAATTTAATTAAGAAGCCTAATAAACTGAAATAACAAATCAAAGTTTGTCCTTAACTAGAAAACTCCCCTATTACATGTAAAATGTAATATAATTTTTCAAAATTCAGGATGTTCACAATTCTTCAGGGAAATACTCATTGTAAATGTGAGTCTTACCTATGCTTGTTAATTAAGTTCTCCTACAAAGAAATTATTTGCAAAACACTGCTGGTAACCTCAAAAAGAAGAGAGGTAATAATTTTTTGAAATTTAAAAATTCAAAAATGCAAAAAGAGTGGAAGGCAATTTTTATATCTGTCATTAGATACAAAACCCTGTTTTTCCATCAAAGCATTTAAACAAAAAATATCATATTCATTTTGAAAATCAAATTTCTGGTTGCTGCTTAAAAGCCATATGCACCTCCAACTTACATTAGAAATCTAGATTTTTAAAATACATGTTTTTGGTGGTAAACTATAGGAGACAGAATAGAATGCAGAATTACTTACACCTGCAGTCATTGGTCTCAATAGCAAAATCAAGTGGTTATTCAGTTCACCATTCAATCTTTTGCTGCATTTTAAGAATAGCAGGTGCACCTACTACACAGTTTTGGACCATACTGCAGAAGATGCATATATAGGTTGGAGTAAAAGCATCACAAAATCTCCCCAGTATAACTTTAGCAAACTATCCTATTCCTCTGGTCAAGGTAGTGCAACCTCTCTATTCTCAATCTCAGCTTCCCAATTACCTTGCCTCACTCCTCACTATTGTGTAAGAGTAGCTATGCTACCAAATGCTATAATATAAAGAATAAATACATTAGGCAGAAATATAAAATAGTAAACAACACTTATTAAGCATTTCATAGATGACTATTAATTTTAGAGACTGTTTATTTGCAATGCTAGACCACATACAGTGCCTGCAGTTGCAATATTTATATTGTCTCTTTTATAATCAAAGTAATGAATCATTAGCTACTACTTCCTGTATTTTCTGTATATCTTTTAACAGTTATACATGCATATGATACAAAAGGTACATAATCTCTTACCACCAGTTTTTTTCTTTAGAGAAAAATACTTTTATTATTTTGGAAAGTAGTTTTATAGAATAAATATATCTACAGATAATTCACTTTTAAAAAACACATATTCTGTTGGTATTATTTTTTTATTTTATATATCATGAATATTGATATATATATATATATACATATATATATATATATATATATATCCTATATAATAAAGAGCTAATATGCAAATGGTCATCACACCCTCACACTGGGGCCGGGGGGCCGGGGAACCTGAGGCCACGCCTCCCTGCCCTGAAGCTGGGCTGAGGGACCTGAGGCTGCGCTGGAGGACCTGAGGCCACACCCCTGCCCAGCAGGGCATGACGGGGAACCTGAGGCTGCGTCCCCACCCCAGTGCTGGGGTGGGGGACCTGAGGCTGCATCCCCTGCCCTGTGGGGCTTGACGGGGGTAGGGCCGGCTGGGTCTGGGTTTTGCACGATTTTGAGGTGCGTGTAGATGGGAGAGGACTTGACTCTGGGTCCCATGGAATGCCCCAGACTCTGACAGGAGGGACATTTTCATATATATTTTACTAATTTTCTTTCATCTATGATACTTCTATTATAGAGAAAGGGCAAGTAGCAATATTAAAATTAAAATATTTCCTCTAATTAATTCCCTTTTAATGTGCACACATTTTGTGTAGTAGGCCACTCGAGTGTGTATATATATATATATATATATATATATATATATATATATATATACTAGAGGCCCGGTGCACAAAAATTTGTGCACTCGGGGGGGAAGGGGGGTCCCTCAGCCCGGCCTGTGCTCCCTCACAGTCTGGGACCCCTCGGGAGATAACGACCTGCTGGCTTAGGCCTGCTCCCGGGTGGCAGAGGGCAGGCCCAATCCCTAGGTGCAGCCCCTGGTCGGGCTCAGAGCAGGGCTGATTGGGGAGTTGGGGCGCCACCCCCTGTCATGCACAGAGCAGGGCGGATCGGGAGGTTGTGATGCCACCCTCAGTCATGCTCAGGGTAGGGCCGATTAGGGGGTTGGGGCACCGTCCCCTGTCACACTCAAGGCAGGGTCGATGGGGAGGTTGCGGCGCCACCCCCTTGTCACGCACAGAGCAGGGCCGATCAGGGGGTTGGGGCACTGCCCCCTGTCACTCACAGAGCAGGGCCCATCAGGGGGGTTGGGGCTCCTTACCCTGTCACGCACAGAGCAGGGCCCATCAGAGGGTTGGGGCGCTGCCCCCTGTCACTCACAGAGCAGGGCCCATCAGGGGGGTTGGGGCTCTGTACCCTGTCATGCACAGAGCAGGGCCAATCAGGGGGTTGGGGCGCTGCCCCCTGTCACTCACAGAGCAGGGCCATCAGGGGGGTTGGGGCTCTGTACCCTGTCACCCACAGAGCAGGGCCGATCAGGGGGTTGGGGCACCGCCACTCTCACACTCAGGGCAGGGCCGATGGGGAGGTTATGGCTCTACCCTGTCACACACAGAGCAGGGCCCGTGGGGGGGGGGAGCTCCCCCCTATCAGGCACAGAGCAGGGCCAATCAGGGGGTTGGGGCACCTTCCCCTGTCATGAATAGAGCAGGGTGGATAGGGAGGTTGTGGCCCCACCCTCTATCACACACAGAGCCGCAGGGCGATCAGGGGGTTTGGGCGCTGCCCCCTGTCATGCTGATCCCGGTGCCAGGAGGCATATTACCCTTTTACTATATAGGGTAGAGGCCTGGTGCTTGGGTGGGGCCAGCTGGTTTGCCCTGAAGGGTGTCCTGGATCAGGGTGGGGGTCCCCAGTGGGGTGCCTGGCCAGTCTGGGTGAGGGGCTGAGGGCTGTTTTCAGGCTAAGGGTGACTGAAGCTCCCAACCGCTCCTTTTTTTCTTTTATTTATTTTTTTTTATTCTGGGCCAGCTTTAGCTTTGAGGCTTGGTTCCAGCTCTTAGGTTTCTGGCCTTTGCTTACAATGTTGCCATCCTGCTGGCTGAAGCCCGGTGGTATTTGTTACAGAGTTTCTTAAACTTCAGGCTCAGAGGCCTGCAGCCGCAGGTGGGGAACATTGGTTCCTCCGTCACTGAGACAACCAAGCCTCATGTTAGTTTCAAGCTGCCTGGCTGCCGGCCACCATCTTGGCTGACAGTTAATTTGCATATCTCGCTGATTAGCCAATGGAAAGGGTAGCGGTCGTACGCCAATTACCATGTTTCTCTTTTATTAGTGTAAATATATATAATTCTTTTTAACAACTACATAGTTTACATTGCACAGTGGTACCATAATGGTGAATTTTTTTTCAGTCTTATGCTGCTATAAAAATATAATTTTTGCTGTAGTGAATGTAATTTCATATTTTACATATATGTGAGTATATGTGAAAGATATGGTCTTAGCAGTATGTATACTGGGGCATAGGACAAATGTATCTTTAACTTTAGTACATATTGGCACATTATTTTCTGGAAAGCTGTACCAAATTATATTCACACCTGCAGCGTATGAGAGCTCTTGCACATCTTCACACTTGAAATTGTCAATCTTTTTATTTATTTTAAAATATACTTTTTATTATTTTACAGAGATGAAAGGAGAGGGAAAGGGGGAGAGAGATGTGAGAGAGAAACATTGGTCAGTTACCTGAAACCTGGGTATGTACCCTGACCAGGAATTGAACCAGAAATTGAATTGACCTTTTGGTGCACAGGTCAATGCTCAACCAACTGAACCTCCCTGGCCAGGGCAAAATTGACAATCATTTGAATTTTTTGAGTTATTTAAAATTTTACTTCTCACTAAGTGACCATAGACTAATTCTTGTTTAATACTTCAATAAGCCTGGTTTCTTTATATGCCTAAAGGAATGCAGGGAAGTCCTGTGTAAATACCCATACTCC
This sequence comes from Myotis nattereri, assembly GCF_964212035.1. Lineage (NCBI taxonomy): Eukaryota > Metazoa > Chordata > Mammalia > Chiroptera > Vespertilionidae > Myotis > Myotis nattereri. Next base: position 116,922,013 of record NC_138078.1, on the reverse strand, counting down.
AGCCTCTAAATGACAGATTGGCCATTTTATCTCTACCATTTTGAAATTTTTAGCTATAGACTTTCTTTCTATGTGTACTTTTAGGTATATTCTGAGTTTCTCTGTATTTGGCAGCTCTTCCCCCACAGAATTATAGAAGTCTTCTAATTTTACTAAAATTTGCAATTATTTTACAAGCTTATTGTTTTTCATGGTTTATAATAGCAGTAGGCATTGACTTCTTTATTCCTTCTTAAAACTAGATGTCTAGAAGCCTCACCTTATTTGCATTTTGACATTTCTATACTTTAGAGATTTCCTTCCCCCATTTAAAGTAATTATTATTTGTCTCATTATGTATCTATAATAAATATTAAATAACATTTAAATTAGAAACTTCTTGATTATTTAAATTCTCAGACTTTTTAACATGCTACAAACCATTTTGTCAAATATATTTCCTTCTGGTAAGAGATTTAGCTCTATTATTAACCTTATAACTTACTTAAGCTTACATATGTATGCTCAATTCATCAGGAATGTGTAGTTTTGCAAATTATAAATGACCTTTCCAGCACTGTCGATGACTTTTGCAGTTCCAGCTACAGACTTTGCTTTAGTTTCTTTCTTAATGCTGTCACACAGAATTGTTTAAATACCTGTCATCTACATGTTTATAATGAGCTCTGTGTGCTAAGCACTGTGTCAAATCAGTTCATTAGCAGCTTACCAATCGTTTTCTCTTTTCATTGTTTTTTTTTTTTTTTTCATCATTGCTGCCAGCTGTGGCCTAGTTCCAAAATGTCATCTAACAACATAAAACAGCTTGGGACAGTGAGATAGATTTTTAACAAATTAAAGATTTTACTTGAATACTCCAGATGTAATCATACTGCCAGTAACTCTTTATTGAGTGGCCTACTGTGAAGATGTATGTGTGATTATAGAGATAGATAAGTAGATATAGATTGATCGATATAGATGAATAGAATTATGTGCATGTGCATGCAAGCATGTAAATAAACATCAAGCTCATTACTGTAGGCAATCCCCACATTATAAATTAATTTAGTTCTAAGAGATATGTTTACTTTAATAGATGGAGTGTAGAATTATTTATCCTGTATTAAAAAAAATGATCTGGTTTTCCAAGGCCAGATAATAAAAATCTATAGAACCAATATAACTCAGCACTGAAAGCACTGAATTAAAGTACTTGGGACTACCACTTGATGTCATGGGTCATGAGATATTTTCAAAGAAAATATAGTTTAAAATAAGTTTTATTTCCAAATACGTTCATGAAATTATTGTTTACATATAATATATAGTCAAGAATGGTAGTTAATTTCATATATTGGTATGTGTTCAATTGTGTTTATATAGAGTCCTGATATCAAGGAGAAAAGCTTATTGTAATAATTTTAAAGACAAGAATTTTAGAACACAAAAATACTTAGTGGTGGTGGTGCTGGTGATGGTCATAGTGGTATTATTATTAGTACCAGCAATAGCAGTGTGGCCTCTCCCGCAGATGGAGTCCAGAGTGAATTCTCCAGGCTGGTGCTATACCTTTAGGAGTGCTCTTTCCCAGGGAGGTGCAGTCCCAGACTTCCAGATTGATAGAATCCCCACTGATTCCCACTGCCAGACACGCTGATGTCTCCTCTTCCAGTCTCTATTGTTCTGAGTTGGGAATCAGACCCGCATGGGGTTGAAACCCCACACTCCTAGGGGGAGAAAGTTCAGCAGCCACGGTATCCCTCTGGCTTCTCAGCCACCTCTGCACCTTTGGGAGGGAGCTTTCCCTCTCTGTTTTGAGACAGGGAACAAGTGAACACAGCTTCCAGCTACTCTGCAGCCATCTTAGAATACCTCATTTAGTCTTCACAATCAGTTGGGGAGGTATGTGGTATTATCATCTTAATTTTACAGATATGAAAGTAAAGATCAGAGAAGTTATGTGACTTATCCAGAACTCACAGTTAGGAAGAGAAAGGCAAAGAAAAAAAATCCAATTGACTTAATTAAAAATGAATAAGTTTCTCTGTGTAATAGAAACTATCATTACAATGGAAAAAAGTAAATAAAAGGAAGTGGAATATATAAATTATATGTACATAAATATATGTACAATAGTCATTTAAAAAGATAAATAGAAGTCTCTGTTTAATGGGACTTTGTCTTTTTTTCTGTGACTTGCTTTTTTTCTCTTCCTGTTTTACATATTTATACGTTGAATATATCGGTATATTAGATTTATATTTAGAAAATGAGGTTTTAAAGAAATAATTCTTGTAATACATCTATATAAAAGAAAAACACATAATTACCAGGGGGATAATTTGCATGTCAGGTGCTATAACAGTTTCTAAAATTATGAAATATGCTATTTCAGTATCAACTAGAAAGTAATTCAGAATTTAATGAGGTCAAGGCAGCTTGACAATCATTAACATATATACTTTATGTAAGCATTAGAAGAAATCTATGAATAGAAGCTTTTAAATGATAAAGATTAGACTTAAGTATTAGCCAAAAGTGACAGTCTCAAAATTTTTATACAATCCAACATTTTTATACTATTTACAGTGACCACATATTGTTACTTAGGTGAGTTAATCTCATGTAAAACCAGAAGTTGAAAGAGTTAGCTTGTAACCTTTTTCTAAGATTTCAATGCCAGATCAATCTGAACCCAACATTGGTAAAAAATATATATATATATATATTTATATTTATGTTAGTACCATTTACCTATGATACCAACAAATATAAAAAGTTGCTGCTGAGGAGTTGGAGAATGAAAAGCTGAGAGACACATGTACTAGGCTGCTATTTAAAAGTGAGTCTTTCACCTGGCTAGCGTGGCTCAGTGGTTGAGCATTTACCTATGAATCAGGAGGTCACAGTTCGATTCCCAGTTAGGGCACATGCCTGGGTTGTGGGCTTGATCCCCAGTGTGGGGCATGCAGGAGGCAGCCAATCAATGATTCTCTCCCATCATTGATATCTCTCTCTCTCTCTCTCTCTCTCTCTCTCTCTCTCTCTCTCTCTCCTTCCTCTCTGAAATCAATAAAAAATATATTAAATAAAAATAGGTCTTTCTTTCTCACAGAATTTTCATATAAGAATTGATCCAGAAAAACATACAATTTTTTGACTCCTGCATTCTTGTTTAAAATGAGGAGAGGTGGGAAGTATTCAACTACAAAGCCATGAAAGTGACTTATGTGTTGAGAGAAGGCTGGGAAGGAAAAGGAGTGTGCTCTGAATACATTTATGAGTTTGTTTGGATGACATCCAAAATCATTGAAAAGAGTGAACAGAACTACACGCCAAATCCCAGAGTCATGTTCGAGTTGTTCAGCATACATTCCGGACTGAGAATCAATGTTACAAACAGCTACAACTGCCAGCAGCTTTGAGAATAACTTGAAAACATGACATTTTGGATTTTAGAAATATTTTTCATGGCAGTAGAGATGGGTAAAACACATACGTTGATGTAGCATGCCTCCTTGTCTTCGTCAGTAATTGGTGGCTTGGGCTTTTGAGATGTCTTTATCAATCCTGTGAAAATAAAGTTAGAAGTGAACATTCTATGGGTGAGAAAAATTTCTGTCTGTACTTAAAATATCTAAATAGTGAAAGTGCATTATTTCTGACTCATTTAAAGTGACATTTTAAACTGAACATTTTATTTTAAGATAACTGTAGACTCACATGCAATTGTAAAAAAAAAAATAATAGAGAGATCCCATGTGCTGTTAAAGCACTTTCTCTCAATGGTAACATCCTACAAAACTGCAGTACAATGTTACCATATGTGGATACTGACATTGACACAATCAAGACATGTACAGAACAATTCCATTTCCACAAGGATCCTTGAGTTGCCTTATTATAGCTATACTCACTTTCTCCCACTGTGCTTAGAAGCACTGTGCTTCTAAACTCCGGAAATATCTAATGTGTTCTCCATTTCTATAATTTTGTTATTTCCAGTTGCTTTTAGGAAATAGTCTCTATTGCCTTTCCCTTCTTATCTTTCAGCCCTTTTTTGTGACATTTACTAGATAATTTATGACTAAAACACTCTAGGTTCAATGTAAGCTCTCCCTTTTCTGAAGTTTAAAAAAAAATGCTCAGGAAATGTAAACCAAGTTTAGGTAGAATTATTAAAAGTTTAGAGCTCATTCAAATTTATTTATTTAACTTCATATTCAGGATACTGTTCTAGGCATTAGAGAATGTGGTGAATACAACAGACAAGGTCCCAGTCCACATGGGATTTACATTTTAATGGGGAGAAACACACAGTAAACAAATGTTAAAAGGATTAAATGCACAAATTTTAAAGCTCATACCCTTACATGATATTTCTCAGTTATACATATCTAATCTAATAAAAGACAAGCATCCAAATTGACCATATTTTTGCTATGCCTTAAGCCATGCCCACCAGCCAATCAGAGCAACTATATGCAAATAAACCCAACCAAGATGGCGCTGGCAGTCACAGAGCTGGAGTGAGCAGGAGGTTTGGTTGCTCCAGTGATGGAGGAAGCCAAGCTTCTTGCCTGCTGCAGCCAGCTCTGAGCTCCACTGAAGGCAACAAAGTTTCAATTATAAAAGGTAAATAAATCCCAGAATAAAAAAAAAAAGGAGAGGCTGGGAGCTTCTGTTGCCGGGGGTCATGGCCAGCCTGAAAACAGCCCTCAGGCCCTCATCCAGATTGGCCAGGCAACCCAGTGGGGACCCCCCACCCTAAAGGGGGTGTGGCCAGCCTGAGAACAGCCATCAGCCCCTCACCCAGGCTGGCCAAACCTCCATGGGGTGAGGGTCCCCACTGGGCGGGGCTTGAACAGCCTAAAAACAGCCATCAGCCCCTCACCCAGGGTAGCCAGGCACCCCAGTGGGACCCCCACCCTGATCCGGGAGACCCTTCAGGGCAAACCAGCCGCCCCCCCCCCCATGCACCAGGCCTCTATCCTATATAATAAAAGGGTAATATGCAAACTGACCCTAACAGCAGAACGACTGAGAATGACTGGTCACTATGACACACACTGACCACCAGGGGGCAGACGCTCAATGCAGGAGCTGCCCTCTGGTGGTCGGTGTGCTCCCACAGAGGGAGCTCTGCTCAGCCACAAGCCAGGCTGATGGCTGCCAGCACAGCGGTGGTGGTGGGAGCCTCTCTCGCCTCCTCAGCAGCACTGAGGATGTCAGGCTGCAGCTTAGGCCTGCTCCCTGCTGGCAAGTGGACATCCCCCGAGGGCTCCTGGGCTTCCAGAGGGATGTCTGATTACCACCTTAGGCCGAACTCCCAGAGAGCAGGCCTAAGCCAGCATGTGGTCATCCCCCGAGAGGTCCCAGACTGTGAGAGGGCACAGGCCAGGTTGAGGGACCCCCACCCCCGAGTGTACAAATTTTTGTGCACTGGGCCTCTAGTTCTTATATATTCAAAGGGAAAACAATCTGCTAGACTCTACACCTCACGAAGGCAGATACTTTATTTGTCTTGTTCACTTTTGGGTAAAAAATAAAGATAATTAGAACATAGTAGTTGGTTATTTATTCAACCACTCTTTTATTATTATTATTACTATCATTATTATTATTTTGTTATTAATCCTCACTTGAGGATATTTTTCCATTGATTTTTTAGACCGAGTGGAAAGGAGAGGGAGAGACAGAAATATCCATGTGAGAAAGACACATTGATTGGTTGCCTCCTGCATACACCCTGACTAGGGTTGGGGAACCTGCAACCAAGGTACCTGCCCTTGACCGGAATCAAAGCCGGGACCTTTCAGTCCATAGGTGACGCTCTATCCACCACTGAGCCAAAGCGGCTAGGGCTCAATCACTCTTTATGGAGCCCATACATGGTGCCAGGCATAGTTCTAGGCACTGAGAGTAGAGCAGTACACAGACAAAACTCCCTGCTCTCTCAGAGCTTATGTGAATCCCAGATAGCTGGTGCAAAATGGGTTTTAAATGACCTGTGATTCCTGCTGTTGCTATTGTCATTGCTTTTACTACTCTTAATATTTACTTTAGCTGATTCATAAATGTAATTACTGTGGCGATCCTCAGAACCACAAGAACACGTGTGAGAAAATCCAGTGTACAGTGGTGCAAATGTTAAAGTTTATATTTTATAATCTTTCCTCCTAAAACCTCAAAAGTTGTTTTAACTTTCCTCCTGCTGAGCAGTATGCCATCCTTCCTTTCCCAGTGGACATGCCTAGTCAACTAACGTGTTGATATTTATTCTGAGCACACCATGGGAGTACAGGTAGTCACTCAAATGGAGGGCAATGCTATTAAATAGCTAGTGTTGTGGAAAACTACACACACAAAAATAACTTTTCTTTTGTAATGCATTGTTGTTTTCAACAAGCTAATCTTTCTATTTGCTAATAGAGAGAATATATATATCTTTGCATTTCTAACTATCTCCTAGGTTGATTCAGGGATGATTGATTGTGCTGATTGGGTAAAGCACACAAGTTAATGTAACACACCACTTTGTCTTATGTCAGTAATTGTTGGCATTAGACATAATAAATCCAATTGTTACCACATTATCCAATTCCCAATCATTGGAAAGAATATTTGAGATTTTACTGGGTGCAAAGAACACCTGCCAAGGATATCTGATTGAACACATATGATAGCAAGTTTCCACTCAATAGCCACATGTTTAGAAAGATCTCCATAGGTGGATTTGGGGCTGCTTGTTTCTCTTTTGATGAAATGAGAGTGCTTTCATCTGATACGCCTCTACCTCCTAGAGTGATGTGTAATATTTTGTACATAAAAAGTCTCTTATCTGAGACTTTTCTCTCCTGACCTTGCTTTTCCTCTCCCTTCTATTTGGGTGTTGGTTTCTTGCAGAAAGCATTTGTTGAGGGTTTTTCTCTCTTTTTAACCTCTTTTTTTGGTGGGAAAAAGAAAGAGTTGAGGATCAAATATAATCTCTGGGGAAGTCCAAGCTTTTCTTTGAAAGGCTCTTCAAAGCAGAATCCAGACTGATAGGATGACATTTCTAACTGTTTGAATTTCTGGTGGTTTATTCCATACAGATGTAAATTTAACATTATCTGGCCTTTAAAGGAAGAGCACATGAGAGCAGGACAAAACCAAACCAAAAATAGTGAAGAGAAACAGACTTCTGTGGAAATGTCTGATATTAATAACATGCTTTTTTAAATCACTGTCTTAATCTTGGCACTACTCTTCATAACTACGACCATATCAAAAACTTTTTACCTATAATACCTTCTCAAGGGACTTTTCACTCCTCACTCTATCTTCACATCCATCCATTATGTACATTTAGCCTGTATTTACCCCTTGTAAAATTTATGAACCAAACAAGCCAAAAATTATAAAACACTTTTTTAGTATGGCACCACTGTATACTGCATGGGCTCCAGGTAATACCTATAAAACTTCAAAATATTTGCAAAATACCAAGGACACTTTTGAAGAAAGTTATCAAAATCAACTCTTAACTAAAACTCATGCCTATCCTGCAAAGGTCAAACAATAAACATAGACCCTAATATAATATTACCATGGCTCCTTCCTCCTTCAGAGTTTCCAAACTCCTGCTTAGAAATAATCTAGGAGTACTATATTTCAACTACCTATAGGCTAATAAATGCCAGAGGTATTATTTTGTAAAATAAAGAGAATCTAAAGTATGTAGAATAAATTAATGAGTGAAGCAATCCATTGTGATATTACTTATATTCCCATGACTATGTGTCTTCAGTAATACATAATTGGGTTGTGTAATACTCCAATTAGAGATTAGAAAGGGTAGTTTCAATATTACTTTAAAACTGACATAATACCTTTAAATTCCGACCTTTTCCCAAACTATACCCAAAGGGGAAATGCATGTTAATTTACACTCTAAGAACTAATAGTTTCATAAAGAGAAACAAAAGTGATGATGAAAACATGGTAAAAGAATGCCCTTAGCTTTGGAGATTTACAATACATATGTACTTCAGAGAAGCTCAGCAAGTAGCTCGTTTGAAGTTTAATGTTTAAAATAAGCAAACTTGTCCATATAAGAAAAACCTTTTTTTCTTAAATATCCACTGTCAGAATTGTTTAGATAAAGTGAAGACCAAAGACAAATTAAAATATGTTCATCGTCATCAAAATACTATAGTCAATATTCAATACTATTCTTGTACAACTTCACTGATTCAATAATGATTTTTCACTAGTTTTAGTGTTCTCTCTCATGCACTGGCTGCAATAACTTAGTTTTGATACTAGACCTCATTGAAACCATCTCTATTACCCTAAAATTAGGAATGTACTAGGCATCAACCCTTTATTTGAAAGCAACAGTATATGGGCTAAGTATGAAAGTGGTAAACTGTCCACAAGTGACTCAATATGAGATAGCAGTCTATCAACACAGTCAAATTCTCCATTTGGGCGATTGTGTTAGAGCTACAAAGCAAAGGTAGGTTTTTTCAGTTATGGCTGCCAGGAAAAGAAACACTCAGCAAATTTTCCAATTTTCATAAATTGTGCTGTACATCCCAGACTAGATGGTTGATAGAGTGGCCTTTAATAATGATTCTTTCATTTTGTTATAAAACAAATATCCAAAACTAAAAGTAACCAAGTTTGTCTCTTCCTCTCAACCTCGAAGAGTTTGACTAATATATCTTGCTGCTAGATCATATGTGTTGCTGTTTATTTTATGCATCATTAACTATCTTTAAAAAGTTTATGTGCCCCATCAAATGATCAAACATGTTTTCCTCAGTGCCCTAAATTAAAAGGCATGCATTAATGCTATCTTCATTATATACATAAGTAAATGACTTGCCCACTACTAGCAAATATTGGGGCTAACATGTCAACTTAACTGGCTTAAAGGAGAAAATTAATGTCTTTTCAGTGCCACAATGGGTATGATCTTCACAGAGTTTCTATTACTTTTCTACTTAATAAGCGAAATAAAAATCCTTAATAAATCCCACAATATTCTTCTTTCAATACATTGATTCCAGCATTAAAAGTAATCCTGGGTCTAGACTAGCTTCCTATATTATTCTTTGGATGAATGAGTTAGAAATTTCCCATTTGGCTCTTTTACAAATGGTAGGTGTTTGACTAGTTAGAGATTAGTTCCTTGGAAAAGATGTTCCCAAAGGATTAACAATGACACATAATCACACAGTAAACTACAAACATTCAGTTAAATAGAAATATGATATATAAATGAGTTAACATGAAACACACACCAAAGGAAGGGTTTCAAGTAAAAACATTACTGATGAAAATAAGTATTATAGTTGTCATACTTCACATTCACTTGTCTCCTCTTAATTGTCTAAAGAATGAACCAAACAACCCCTAATGTGGTACACACTAGCTTCTTTTCTGATTTATCTCTGCATAGATATAAAGTATGAATGATGTTAGCATTCTCATCCATTAGTAATGGCTTGATCCAGGAGGATGAATATGTCACCCAGCCTAAAACAGAAAGATTGCTGAGCTTGCCATAAAGAACTTGATGAGCTAGGATCTGAATCTTGCTCAATTTGAATGTTCATGAGATATACTGTCAGATTAAAGACAGATGCTCCATTTGAGTACACAGGCAAATATAATGTACACACAAATGTACCATCAATCCAGATAGATTCATATTTTTTCTAATTTAAAATCTATTTCAGAAGTACATGAATTGCCTTCTTGCTATGTGAGTGGTATATTACTAGAAAAGAGATATAGCTGTTATCTTGGGTCCTGTACCAAGGAAGCAATGCCATCACAAATAACACATTGGCAAGGTAAACTTTTTTCTGGATATGGCACAAACTAGCCAGAAGTCCTATCTGTTATTAGAGATTTTGGTTTGTGAAAATGAGAAAACTAAACTATTTTGTGTTGTCTTTCTCTCTCTGATAGATTCTTTGTATCTTTACTACACCTAAGAGCAGATAAAATAAAATTGTATGAGGACTATTATGGGTAAAGCCTAGACCCAGGTTTTGTTCTTTTCAAAGCTCACCATATTAACTGTAATATTTTATTGAAAAATACTTACTTTTATAATGTAAGGAATTGAATCAGAGAAGGGAATGTGTCCAATGAATACAATTACCCCCCAAAACTATGTCATACATTAGGAGAGAAATGGAAAACCTTTAAAAATAAATTGGATCTCAGATGGGTAGAGTAAAAACAGTTTATTATTTTTAATATAAGCTTTTAAAAAAATCTCTGAAATCTCTATTTTCTTTCAAAATTCCAAGGGTATAATACTATAATGCAGGAGAAAATATCATAATCCTAATATATAAAAACCCAGGGTACATAATGACTGAATGGATGATCAGTCCATCCCCCGGCCCTCAGGCTCCATGGCAGCAGTGACTAGTGAGCAGGTGGAAGGCAGACTGCTTGGTCCCTCCCCATCCCCCCAACCCCCAACCCCCCCTGCCCACAGGCTCCCACTGATCAGGGGATGGTTAACAGGGAACCAGAGTGAGTGGCCTAGGGACTGGGGAGCAGCTGAAAGGCAGGCCTCTTGGTCCCTCCTCCTGGCCCTCAGGCTCCAATCAATCGGTGGAGGAGGCGGGGTGGAACTGGGGACTGGCTCCCTTAGTAGTCCTGTAGGTTCAGTCTCCAGAGGACAGGCCAGGCACCAATGGACCAGCGCCTCCAGCACGATCCCGACAGTGCTGCGGGCCTCCTGGAACTCGGCCTCAGGCACTGAGGCTGATTCCCCTCCTTTGGACTGGCTCCCTTAGTAGTCCTGCAGGTTGAATCTGAAGAGGACAGGCCAGGCACCAATGGACCAGCGCCTCCAGCACGATCCCGACAGCGAGTGCTGGCCTCCTGGAACTCGGCCTTGGCCACTGTGGCTGCTTCCCCTCCCTAGACACTCCACAAGGAAGAAAAGATACCGCCAGCAGCGGCAGGGGCGACCAGCAGTGACTGACTGCTCTCCCTGTGCTTCCTCCAGGTCACTCGAGCCTGCCCCCGCCCTCCCTGCTCCAGATGAAGTGTGATCACTGCACACAGAAGGAATGTAGTAAAAAAAACAAAAACCGATGACCAAGAGAATGCCGCAGTCAATGTCTGGAGTCTGGCTCAGGAGAATGGAGAGAAGGGAGAATTCCATAAGTTGGCTGATGCCAAGATATTTCTGAGTGACTGCCTGGCATGTGACAGTTGTGTGACCGCAGATGAAGGAGTCCAAGTTTCTCATAGAACACCAAGGACTTCTTCCGTGTTCTGAACCTTAATAAGAAATGTGATACCTCACAGCACAAGGTGCTGGCAGTGTCCGTGTGTCCTCAGCTTCTGCCTTACTTTGCTGCTAAATTCAGCCTCAGTGTCACTGATGCATCCAGAAGGCTCTGCAGCTTCCTCAAAAGCCTTGGGGTGCACTGTCTTTGACATGAAGATAGCTGCGGACTTCAGCATCCTGGAGAGTCAGAAGGAATTTGTGCATCAGTACTGCCAGCACCCACCGTGAGGAAGAGCTCTGCCTACCCATGCTAACCTCCGCCTACACGGCTGGGACCGATATGTGGAGCATTTGCTGGGTCACCACATCACCCCCACCTCTGACTGGCCAAGTGTCCCCAGCAGATCATGGGCTCTCTGGTGAAAGGATTACTTCACCAGACGGCAGAACCTGTCCTCAAACAAGAGTTTCCACATCATTGTGGCCCTGTGTTATGAAAAGAAACTGGAGGCCCTTCGAGAAGATGTTCCCTCAGCTTTACGTAGTTCCCAGGGTGCTGACTGTGCGCTAATCTCAGGTGAAATTGTCCAGATAATGGAGCAAAGTGAGATCGCCTCTAATGACGCTGCCGTGGACACTCTGTTTGGAGACACGAAGGAGAAGGAGGTGAGGCTCCACGAGGATGCCAGCTCCGACAGGTACCTGGGACACTCCGTCAGGCACATGGCCAAGGAGCTGTTTAAGGAGGACGTGGGAATGCTCACCTACTGCACCCTGAGGAACAAAGACTTCCAGGAGGTCACCCTTGAAAAGGACAGAGTGGTTCTGCTACGTTTTGAGGCTGCTTACGGATTTCGGAACACCCAGAAGTGGTCCTGAAGCTATAAAGGGGCAAGTTCCCTTGCCACTTCATGGAGGTCCTGGCTTGTGCGAGGCATTCCTAAGCAGCAGGGGCCAGGCCCAGGCGGACAACGGGTGTGCAGACAGGGCACTGCTGCGGCAGATGGAAGGCGTCTATGCTGCCATCCCGGTGTGGCACCCGGAGACCAGCGCCCATGTGCAGGAGCTATACCAGGAGTGGCTGGGGTGGGGGTGGGGCAACACCCCCTGGGCCCAGGTGGCCCTGCACACTGCCTCGCAGGGCCCAGGGCAGCCTGCCAGGACATCAAGTGGTAAAGGTCCAGCAGACACCTGGCCTGCAGGCCGCCTGAAGAAGGGTATCAGACACGTGAAGGAAAAGCTTAGCATCTCTGTCATCACTTTGGTTTTCAGAATTCCCTGCTCCCCATCTGTCGGCTCCCTCCCTCTGAGGGGTGCTGTTGTTGTCACATGGGTGCAACTGGAATATTGTATCTCCAGAGGATTGCCCCAATGTACATATTCTTATATCCGATGATGAAAAAATCCCAAAGAACAAGAATGGAGACAGACTACTGTGCTTTAGGCTTAAAAAAAACCCCAGAGTGTCCTGTGAAGACCTCAGACTTTGTTCTGTCCACGTGCTTCAGAGAGATTGGATGAGGAAATGGCCTGGTTTGGCCCTGACTTTACCCACTTATGTTACTCTTGCAGGTGTCTTTGCCACAATGTGAATAAACTGCCACCTTTTGGAATAGAGGCTCAGGTGAAAGTTTGCATCCCCAACTTTTCTTGCAACAGATCTATGTTCTGCAGCTGTGGCCACCATCCTGAGATCAGGTCCTGTTGACCAGGTCCTTTTGCTGGGGATCAGGGGGCACTGGAGTAGAGCCTCTTCATCCCGTGCCCTTTTCCATTCAGGGATTGAGCTGAACTCACTTTGGGGGAGGCCTGGCAAGGGTGACAGGTGTCACAGATGGAAGGATGGAGAATGGAGAGGTGGACACCCTGCTCAGTCCCTCCCTGGGTGGGGTCAGGCAGATGAAGGCCATGGGCCCGGCCACTCCCCTCAGCTCTGGGCAGCCCTCTGAGTTCCATGACAGTGCACTCTGCGCTCACATGCTGCTCGCCCTAAGTAAGAAGGAGGAGAACAATTGGCCCACAGACAACTACACAGAAAGATAGGGCTCACGGCTGGTGAGCACAGTGGCAGTGGTGGGAGCCTCTCTTGCCTTCATGACAGCACTAAGGAGCAGTGAGTTGAGTGGTAAGGGGCAGGGAGCAGGTAGGCGGTAAGAAGCGAGGGGTCCCGGACTGCGAGAGGGATTTCCAGCTGTCACCTTAAGCCCATTCCCAGTGAGGAATGGGCCTAAGCCAGCAAGCAGACATCCTCTGAGGGGTCCTGGACTGTAAGAGGGTGCAGGCTGGGCTGAGAGACCCACCCCTCAGTGCACTAATTTCATGCACTAGGCCTCTAGTCCTATATAATAAAAGCCTAGGTGGCATTACAAGTTGCCCACCACAAGATGGCTACATGCACAGCAGAAGCAGGGCCTGGTGGCCACTCAGCGCAGTGAGGCCTGGGGGTCCCGCGGCTCTGCACGGCACAGAGGAGGGCCGTTCTGGCATCTCCACCTCCTCAGGTGGAGGAGGCAGGTCCTGGCAGAGGAGGAAGGTCACTGCAGGGGAGGGCAGTTGTGGGTGATCAGACCAGCAGGGTAGGGCAGTTGGAGCTCCATCAGGCCAGCAGGGGAGGGCAATTGGGGGCCATCAGGCTGGCAGGGGAGGACAGTTGGGGGTGACCAGGCCAGCAAGGGATCAGTTAGGCATCAATTAGGCTGGCAGGGGAGCAGTTAGGGGGCAATCAGGCTGGCAGGCAGAAGTGGTTAGGGGAAATCAGGCAGGCAGGCAGGTGTGCAGTTAGGAGCCAGTGGTCCTGGATTGTGAGAGGGATGTCCGACTGCTGGTTTAGGCCCGATCCCAGTGGACATCCCCCAAGGGGTCCCAAAGTGGAATGGTTGCAGGTTGGTTTGAGGGACACGCCCTCCCTTGCATGAATTTCATGCACCAGGTCTCTACTAAGAAATAATAGGTATTCTTTATCATATTTATTACTGTGTATATGTTTAAGACACTGTCATAGCCATACAGCTGGTTATGGATGACTTTTTAATGTAAGTTTGTATATTTGCTTGCATAGCCACCATTATCTATTAAAGGAAAAATAGCTTCCATTCATTTCCTTAAAGCTCAGGTTACAAAGGGGCTATCTAATCACCCATGATGTATGCTTTTAATCCTGTTCAAGAAGGAGAAATTTTGTAAATTGTATAGTGTAAGATGTACGTGAATTATGGGAAATTATGATGGTGTGGAGTTACCTATTCCAATTAGGAATTTTCTATAAAAGCATAATGCATAAAGCATATTTTCAAGTATGATGTTCCCTAAAAAGTATATCAATAATAGTCACATATCACTAGGTTGTTTGATTTTTGAATGATGATGTGCTTAGAGTGAGTTCAAAGGAAACTATGCCTCTTCCAGTTTTCCTTCTTTGGAACCCAACGACAGATGGGACTGTCATGAACTCTCATGAGATATTACAACATCCATTCCTACTAAGTTTATTAATAACATGTTAATGTAATTACAAGAAATATGAACCTGAATTAAATGAGTTTCTAAGTAGGTATATTTTCTGCTGTGCTATGAAAGACTTTGCGTTGAAAGCTTGACAAATATACTTTTACAAAGACCTTAGTAAATCAAGTGGCATATAGAAATATTTTCAAACTGTATTTGGACAGCTGCTACTCTCTTGTTAGAATATAACTTTACATAGCCTATAGTGATGGTTTAGACCATTATTTTGTTTATTTGTAAAATCATATTGTCTTTTATTTGAAACTAGAGGCCCAATGCACAAAAATTTGCACACTCAGGGGGGTCCCTCAGCCCGGCCTGTGCCCTCTCACAGTCTGGGACCCCTCGGGGGATGGCCACCTGCTGGCTTATGCCCACTCCCCTGGGGATCAGGCCTAAGCTGGCAGTCAGACATCCCTCTGGCAGCCTGGGAGCCCTCGGGGTATGTCCACTTGCCAAAGGAGAGCAGGCCTAAGCTTCAGTCAGACATCCTTGGTGCTGCTGAGGAGACAGGAGAGGCTCCCACCACCACCGCTGTGCTGGCAGCCATCAGTCTGGCTTGTGGCTGAGCAGAGCTCCCTCTGTGGGAGTGCACTGACCACCAGAGGGAAGCTCCTGCATTGAGCATCTGCCCCCTGGTGGTCAGTGTGTGTCATAGTGACCAGTCATTCCTAGTTGTTCTGCTGTTAGGGTCAGTTTGCATATTACCCTTTTATTATATAGGATAGAGGCCTGGTGCATGGGTGGGGGCCAGCTGGTTTGCCCTGAAGAGTGTCCCGGATCAGGGTGGGGGTCCCACTGGGGTGCCTGGCCAGCCTGTGTGAGGGGCTGATGGCTGTTTTCAGGCTGGTCAAGCCCGTCCCCAATGGGGACCCTCACCCCATGGAGGTTTGGCCAGTCTGGGTGAGGGCTGAGGGTCGTTTTCAGGCTGCCCACAGCCCCTTCAGGGTGGTGGGATCCCACTGGAGTGCCTGGCCCACCTGGGTGAGGGGCTGATGACTGTTTTCATGCTGGCCATGCCCCCCTGCAACCCAAGCTCCCAGCCTCTCCTTTTTTTTTTTTTTGGCTGGCTGGAAGCAGGTATCTGGGATTTATTTATCTTCTATAATTGAAACTTTGTAGCCTTGAGCATAGCCCAAGGCCATCCAAGGCAGACAGGAAGCTTGGCTTCCTCCATCACTGGGGACAACCCAAGCCTCCAGCTCCGTGGCAGCCACCATCTTAGTTGGGTTAATTTGCATACTTTCTCTTGATTGGCTTTGTGGGTGTGGCTTGTGGGCGTGGCTTGCACATAGCAGAGGGATGGTTAATTTGCATCTTTCTCTTTTATTATATAGGATGAGTTGACTAGATAATCTATCTATATATATAAAAGGCTAAGTGACTGACCATAGGTCCCTCTGACCATCCAACTGACCGACTGACTGGTACATATGACACCACTGGCATTTTAAAAATAAACATTGACTCACATATGTGCAATACATATAAAGCTCTCACTGGCGCCAATCACACCTGACTCCAGAATGTATCTGAAGACCAACTGTTGGTACAACGTACCTCTGAAACTGTTTCTTGTGATGCCAGCTTTTGCTATAACTATTAATAAATCACAAGGACAAACTCTAGACAGAATAGGAATATTCCTACCTGAACCTGTTTTCAGACATGGTCAGTTATACTAGTACTATTGGCTTGGTGCACAAAATTCATGCACATTAAAAGGGGATTAATTATAGGAAATATTTTCATATTGCTACTTGCCCTTTCTCTATAATAGAAGTGTCAGAGATGAAAGAAAATTAGTAAAATATATATGAAAATCTTTCTCTTATCAGAGCCTGGGGCATGCCATGGAACCCAGAGTCAAGTCCCTGCCCACCTGCAGTGCCTCAAAATTGTGCAAGACCTGGTGGCCCACTCCCATTGGAGGAAATACAGACCTGGCCAGCTGCACCCTTGTGAAGCCCCGCCTGGTGGGGAGCGCAGCCTCAGGTGCCCCATCAAACCCCGCAGGATGAGGGGCACAGCCTTAGGGTCCCTGTCAAGCCCTGCAGGGTGGAAGGCACAGCCTCAGGTCCCCCGTCAAGCCCTGCCGGGTGAGAGATGCAGCCTGATATCCTCCATCAAGTCCTGCCAGAAAGGGGGCGTGGCCTGAGGTCCCCCATCAAGCCCAGCTGTGTGGGAGACACTGCCTGAGATCACCCATCAAGCCCTGCCAGGCAGGTGGCACAGTCTGAGATGCCCCATCAAGCCCCACTGGGTGGGGAGGGCAGAGCCTCAGGTCCCCTGGTCCAGCACAGAAAGGGGGGCACAGCCTCAGGTCCCTCATCAAGCCCCACCCTGGTTGGGGGTGCATCCTGAGGTCTTCTGGCCCAGGGTGGGGAGAGCAGCCTGAGGTCCCCAGGCCCAGTGCTGGGGCAGGGGGTACACCTTGAGGTCTCCTGTCAAGCTCCTCCAGGCGGAAGGCACGGCCTGATGTCCCTGGCCTGGTCCCAGGATGGGGGCATGGCCTTAGGTCCCCGTCAAGCTCCACCAGGCCGGGGGGGGGGGGGGCTCAGCCTCAGGTCCCCAGCACCATGTAGCCTCAGGTCCCTGCTGATTGCTCATTAAGACTTGTTATGGGAACTCTGCTGTGGGCACAACCATCTTCTGTTATGGAAACCCTGCCTCCACCATGGGTGCCACCATCTTTGTGACAGTGTGATGGTCATTTTGCATATTCCCTCTTTATTAGATAGGATGTTGCTTTCTCTAGAGTTGGAAGAGTGTGACATTAAATTCAAAGTTGTAAATACTTCATCACAAGGGAAATTACTCAAGCACTCTGAAAGTGTTTTTACTCTTAATGTGGTGTACAGGGTGATATTATAATAAGTTTAATCAATTTATCAGCCATTGTTTTTATCAATGTTGTTTTTATATCATGTTTTTGTTGTTTTTATATCATGTCTTTGTTGTTTTTATATCATGTGGTTATTGTTTATTAATCAATTTGTATATTATTTTCATATACATTTTACTACATTTCTTTCATCTCTGACACTTCTATTATAGAGAAAGGGCAAATAGAGATATTAAAATATTTTGCATATTAATTTTTAATACTGTATTATGTATACGATTTTGATATGTAATTTTTGCAGTAATGTAATCACCACACAAATCTTTCTTCTAATTAATTTCCTTTCAATGTGCACAAATTTGTGCACCAGGTCACTAATATATATATATATATATATATATATATATATATATATATATATATATATAAAACCCTAATATACAAACAGACCAAACAGCGGAAAAACCAAACAACCGAACAACCAGTCCCTAAGACATGTACTGACCACCAGGGGGTGCACGCAGAACATGGTGTGCATCAGCAACAGGTGGCAGAGTGTGGAACATGGTGGGTGTTGGCCACAGTGGGATAGTGTAGCAGCTGAGTGGGGGCACCAGACCAAGGCAGGGCACCGGTCACTGTCATCTGGGCAAGCCTCTGGTGGTTATTGAAAATTCTTTGCTCCTGTGTGCCGTGACCCCACCAGGTGCTCACACCCACTGCTGGTGGCGGAGCTGCCGCTGACACCTGCTGCTGGTGCACAGCACTGGCCCCGATTGCTCAGTGCCATCAGCGGGTGCGAGCGGCGGCTGCCAGCCCTGATTGCCCTCAGGGCTTCTCCACCTCCCTCTGCTCCTGAGGGGCGATCGGGGCCAGCAGCCACCTCTCACACCCACTGTCAGCGATGGTCCTGCTCACACCCATAGCCAATGCTGGAGCCGCCACTTGCACCCGCTGCCAGCACCCAGTGCCGATCCCAATTGTTTGGTGCCATCAGCAGGTGCAAGTGGCAGCTGCTGGCTCCAATCGCTCCTGAGGGCTTCTCCACCTCCCCCTGCTCCTGAGAGGCAATCAGAGCAGCAGCCACTGCTTGCACCCACTGAAGCGCCAGACTTGTCGGCGTATGGGTGTGGCAGCAGCAGGAATAGGGCTGCAGGCAGAGAGGAGACTGGGGGCCACAGCAGGAGGGGCCGGATAGGGGTGTGGAGGATGGGCCAAGACCCACCCCTGTGCCCACCACTGCCTCACAGCCTACAGTTCCTTTCAAGTGGCATGAATTCCTGCACTGGGCCCCTAGTATACATATATTAATGTTAGGATGTTTTAAGTGAAGATATTTTAAGTGAAATCTACCCAAAAAAGTCAATAAAATTTAAATTTTACACAAATGTTATATGTTAAAATATATAATAAAGACTGGATATGGATTGCATTGTGTCCCTTCTGAAATTCATATGTTAAAGACTTGGAGATAGGATCATGAAGGTAGGGCCCTCATGCTGGTATTACTGGCTTTATAAGAAGAGGAATTAAGAGAAATAGTATTTTCTTTGCTATATGAAGACACAGTGAGAAAACATCTGTCTACAAACCATACACACAAAAAAAAATGCCCTCTCACAAAGCCAGCACCTTGATCTTGGACTTGGAGCCTTCAGAACTGTGAGAAATTCATATCTGTTGATCAACTGTCCAATCCATTGTATTATGTTATATCAGTCTGAGCAGACTAATACAAGACATATTAAATAAATAGCTATAAACATAACAGGTCTTATCAAGTATGTCTCATAATACATATCAAGAGATTTTATGAAATTATCACTACATCTAGTGATAGACACATAGTCATCACCCACCCTGAACAGTAGTTGTCACAAAGCTGTCACCTTGGAAGAGTTTTGTTCTAATTGTTTCAGCAATCACAAAGTCTCAAGTCTCTTGGCTATTATTGCACTTTTGATATATTATCAGAAGGTGACATATGGGGGCCTCAGTTGCAGAAAGATAAATTTCGCTGTGAAGATATGTTTTTGTATTTGCAGTGCAGTTCATTAGCTAACTTTAAACATTTGCATATTCATTTCTAATAATTTCCCTCACTTGACTCTACTTATCTTCTTATTTTATATTTCTCAGAGATTCCAAGAGAAAGGTTAAATTGGATGGGTCTTCACAAAAGTCAGCTTTAATTTCTTTCCAGTCATTATTCTGACCCCACTCACCTTCCCAAGTAGCTCCACAGAATTATTTCTTTTAAAAGGATACCATGTTCTTTCACACTTCTAAGATTTTCATTGTGCTTCTCCCTTTTTGAAACTCATAAAATCTCACTAATCTTTTAAAGTTCAGGTCAAAATTCCATTTCATTCTGAAGATTTTCCAGGCCACCTAAGAAGTTATGTTCTTGTAGTGCCAGGGAGAGATAAATTGCTTTAAAAATGATTATTATCCTAAGTGAAATAAGCCAGTCAGAGAAATACAAATACCATATTTTCTCACTTATATGTGGAATCTAATGAATAGAATAAATTGACAAACAAAATAGAAACAGAGGCACAGATGCATGGAACAGTCTGACAGCTGTCAGAAGGATGGGGGCAGGGGAGGGGGACTGGATGAAAGAAGGTGAAAAGACTAACCAAAGAACATATATGCATAAGCCATAGACACAGACAACAGTGTGGTGATGGCCAGAGGGAAGAGGGGTGGGGACTGGTGGAGGAGGGAAAAGGGGAGCAAAGTGGGGGAAAATGGAGGCATCAACAGTGTGTAAACAATAAAAATAAAGAAAAAATAAATGGAGTATGTCAAAGAGATACAAAAGCCAACTAAAAAAGTTCATAATGGCCAAATTTGAAAGAATTAGACCAGCAAAAGAAATATTGGATAAAAATAAATATTGACATATAACCTAAAGTATAAAATAAATACCCAGAGGCCATACTGATATAAATGAATGATTGGATAGATAAATAAACTGTAAGTGGGAGAGGGAGGGACAAATCTACTTTGCGGAATAATTCAAAATAATTTATGTAGATTACTCCACTGTTAAGGAGATGGAGTGTAACTCCTTGCTTAAATGTGGGCTCTGCATAGTGACTTTTTTCAAAGAGTACATTTTTGAAAGGGGGGGTGTGGAAAGAGTAAATTTCCAGTGGAAGAACTTGAAAAACACTATCTCAAACATCATCAATTTGAACATAAACAGTGATAAGTTATGTTGATAGTATGTAACTTTAATATAGTGTGATGAAAGTGGCACTTAATCTCTGTGATCTTTTGCCCCCAAACCAGTAACTCCCATCTAATCATGTGCAAAACACTGGGCAAATCATGAGAGACAATCTATAAAATGATCTGATCAGTAATCCTCAAAACTGTCAAGGTTATCATAAAAACGAAAACCTAAGAAACTCTCATAGCTTAAAGGAGTCTAAGGAAACATGACTTCTAAGTGTAATATGGTAGCCTGGATGGAATTCTGAAAGGAAAAAACACGCATTAGGGAAACAACTGAGGAATTCTTAATGAACTATATAGTTTAGGTAACAATAATGTATGAATATCAGTTCATTACATGTGCCAAATGTACTGTATAATGTATAGTGTTAATAATAGGACAAACTAGGTGGGAGTATATACAAGAAATCTCAATACCACCTCTGCAATGATTCTGTAAATTTAAGTGTTCTAAAATTTAAAATTGTATTGTCAAACAATAATAATCATGAAGTAGTAATGCTCCAACAGAACAGCTGCAAGTTTCTCATTAAGCACTTACAGAAATTCATTTTAGTTACTTGTTTACTTGTATTCCTCCCCTATTCTCTAAGTCTCTTATATTCTTAACCTCTGGAACAATCAACATTTAATCTATGGAGTAAGTTAGAAATATGCATTTTGATATACAACTAATGATTGGATCATTGTAATATTCTGAGATTTTTTTAACCAGAGAAATATTATAAATCAGCAATGCTATTTATAATGAACTTTTTACAAGCCGCAGTAATAAAATGTGATTTATTGAAGTTATAGTAGTTTTCTTTTGATCCTTCACACAGTCTACATAGACATGCACTTAAATTTGGTTTCTCTTAGACTTAAAACATTTTAAATGGCCCTTGATACACATGTAAAGTAACCCTGAAATTATCTTCCATGTGATTTTGTCCCAAAACCTAGATAGCCAATTGGCTGAAGAATAATTGAAAGCACAGACCCTGGAGCCAGAGTACTTGGGTTTCAATAGATTTGTTGTTTTCCAACTCAGTGACCTTGGACAATTCAGTAACTTTCATAATCCTCAGCTTTCTCATTTGTAAAATAAGGGTAATTGTAGTACACACGTCCCAGGATGATTGTGAAGATTAAATAAATTAATGCCTGTCAATGGATTAGAGCACTGGCAAATGGTAGGCAATCATTAAATATCAGCTATTATTACTATGAAGTTTAGCAGGTGAATTATTTTAAATATGGCTTTCAATTTTTATTTTAAATATGTAGTTGAGCTACACCTCTTTGAATTTTTGCAATAAACAGTGTGAAGGAAGTAACTATTATTTGTCTGATGCTATGCTAACTATACTATGTTAAAGGTAATATTTTATTGATCATTATGACCAAAATTAATTATTAGACTAGTAATGATTATTAGAATGTAAACTTTATGGTAGCAAAGATGTGTGTTTATTTTGCCATTGCAACCTCAGCACATAAATGTAAACTTGGTATATATTAGGGCTTACTAATATTTGTTAGCTGATAATTATATATCACTTATATCAAACATTAACTATGGTATACTAATCAATCAAGGTTGAGCTTAAACTAAATCATTTCTGATATACTTTAAAGAGTCTAGTCTTTATTATTCAATCTTGGAGCCAGTTGGTCTAACCTCCATTCTTAGCCTAGAATCATTTTTAAAAAGCCTTTCCTCTATCAAAGCAATTGTTTCTGTACAAATACATAAATAGCTAAGGACAAATTTTCCTTTTAAGCTGCCTTGAAAGATATATTGAATTGATTCAAGAATCTATTACATTTGGATTTATTTCACATATGCCCTGATTGCTTCTTTCAGTGTCAGTGATACTAAATTCTCCTATTCTCACTGCATATGTACAGTTTGCAAGGTAAGATATTTGACTGTAGTTTAAAATAGGGACAGAAGCCCTAACCGGTTTGGCTCAGTGGATATAGCGTTGGCCTGCAGACTGAAGGGTCCAAGGTTCAATTCCACTCAAGGGCATGTACTTTGTAGGGACATCCCCAGTCAGGGGTATGCAGGAGGCAGCTGATCAATGTTTCCCTCTCATTGATCTTTCTAATTCTCTATTCCTTTCTCTTCTCTTCTTTTCTGTAAAAAATCAATAAAATATCCTACTATATAAAAACCGAGGGTCTGTAATGTCCAAAAGGACTGAAAACTCGACCAACCGGAAATCAGTCCTACAGTCAGTGCTGGATTGCCATGGCGACCCAGCCCTGACTGCCAAGGGGGCTGCAGATCAGGCACGGAGAGAGAAGCAGAGTCTGATCCATAGCCTCCATGGCAGCAGTTGATCAGTACTTGCCTCTCTCTTTCTCTTGGGTTCTGGCCAGCAGCCACACCTCTTTTTCTCTCAGGGCCTCCCCCAGGGCTGTTAATCAGCTCCACCTCCCTAATCAGACCCAGAGATAGGACTGGAGATGCTGACTGGCATTGAAGCCAATCAATCAGAACCAAATCTGGGTGAAGTGTGAGGAGCCAATGGCTGCCTAGGAGGCGGACCTATTAATGTTGACTGGCATAGAAACCTACCAATCAGAACCACATCTGGGTGAACTGCAAGGAGCCAATGGATGCCTAGGAGGTGGAGCTTTTGACTCTGACTGGCATAGAAACTGACCAATCGGAAACTAATCTGGGTGTACTGTGAAGGCAGAACCTAAGGTGGCAATTAGAATGGGGTTTTAAGGGCAATAGCTGTTTGGTGTAAGGTGTAAGAAAGTGGATCAGTTTTTTAGTGGCCAGTTTGGCAGTATAGTGCATATGGCTAGCTATCAGTCCAGATATAGGGATTATGTATTTTTGTCTGCCAAGAGCATCTCCTTCTGCTGAAAAAGGCTTTTCCCACCCATTTAAGCAATCCTATCCTATATAATCTATTTATACTACAAAAAGGCTAATATGCTAATTAGACTGGGTCAACCAGCCATCTTCCAGACGTCTGATTTCATTCCGGACAAAGCCATGGTGGTGGGGGCCAAGGCAGAGGCAGTTAGGGGTGAGATCAGGCTGGCAGGGGAGGGCAGTTGGAGGCAAGATCAGGCTGGCAGTGGAGGTAGCTGGGGGCAAGATCAGGGTGGTGGGGGAGGGCAGTTAGGAGCGATCAGGCAGGCAGGCAGAGGCAGTTAGGGACAGTCAGGCAGGCATGCAGAGGGGTTAAGGGCAATCAGGCAGGTAGGCAGAGCCAGTTAGGGGTGATCAGGCAGGCAGGCATGTGAGCGGTTAGGAGCCAGCAGTCCCAGATTGCGAGAGGGGTGTCTGACTGCTGGTTTAGGCACGATCCCAAAGTTTTTCTATACAATTTAAATTAAGTTTGTATTAATTAAAACTAGATAGTATAAATGCTAATTGTAAACTCCAGGGCAACCACTAAGAAAATAACTACACATATATATTAAAAGAAATAACAAGGGAATAAAAATGGCATACTATAAAATATCTAACACAAAAGAAACCAAGAATGGTGAAAGAGGAACAGAAAAGACAAAAGATATATAGGAAAATGTAGCAAAATAGTAGATGTTAATCTTTCTTACCAGTAGTAGCAATTATAAATGAACTAAACACTCCAACTAAAACACAGTAATCAATAGCATGGGGAAAAAACACACAAAAAACAAACAACCAAAAAAAACACATTATCTAAATATATGCTGTCTACAAGAGACACATGTTAGACGCAAAGCCACAAATAGATTAAAAGTAAAATGATGGAAAAGAATATGCCATATGGACAGTTTCTTCTAACTAGTGGTAGAATAACAATTGAAGGGGAATAAGATTTAATGCACCATTGTATGGCTCAAAATGGAAGGATACATGTGCCAAAGAATATGTGACCTCCAGAAGGCGAAATTGGGTCTTCATTGGATAACAGAAGATAAAGTGATACCTCAGTGTTAAAACTACAAAGAAATTATATCAGCAACCAAAATGAATTTCAAAGTAAATATTTTAGATAGGACAAGGGTCTCAATGTCTGGGATTTCTTACTAAATGCTAAAATGTAACAGTGTTTTTAGATGGAGCTGTAACAGGATGAGATTGGCCAGAATCACACTCTGCAAAGAAGAAATCAACATATAATTAACAAAATAGTGTATGCAAGCACTGGCTACACCTCCCTTTCGGGAGACAGAGCTTTGGATGTAAATCCCCTGTCTTCTTTGCTTGTTGCAAGTAAATAAAACTACCTAATGAAAACTCTGTCTGGTTCTTGAATAAAAAAATCCCCAAGTAGCAAACCCATTTAGTTCTGTAACAGATTTCCCCCACATCCTTCATATAAGAGCCCAGTCTGGTCAACAGTTTGATTTTTGTTTTTTGACACCATTAGCAGAGAGCCCAGTTGAGACTGCCTGGACTTTTAACAGATAATTTTGGGTTGTGGTGGGTTTGTTTGTTTGTTTGTTGTTGTTGTTGTTTTTAGATTTGAGGATATTTATTTGCTTTTCAATGGACTTCTTTTTGTAAAGTCAGTAGGAAAATACTTTGATTTTTTATTTTGTTTTGTTTTCTTTATTTTATTTTTTCCAATAACATTTATCCCCCCTCTACCCTCTTCCACCTCTACCCACCACCAACCCTCCACAATCACCACACTGTTGTCTGTGTTTGTGAGTTCTTTCTCTCTCTTTTTTTCTCAATCCCTTCACCCACCCCAACACCCACAGATGTAGTTTTAAGCCACTAAATCTATGATAATTTGTCACACATCAATAGAACATTAATGCATTCTCTTGTTTTCTAATTGTTTCATTTGGACAGAAACTAGTCTTATGCACAGCACACAGAACATAGAAAATGATAAAGATCAGGAACAGTTATTTAAATAAAATAACAAAATTCATGTTTGTTGCTTACTCCACCTGATATCCCAGATTTCCTTTTTCTCAACAATATTCAAGATTCATTTAGTGTAATATAATGGGTTTAGAACAGGGGTGGGCAAACTTTTTGACTCGAGGGCCACAATGGGTTCTTAAACTGGACCGGAGGGCCCAAACAAAAGCATGGATGGAGTGTTTGTGTGAACTAATATAAATTCAAAGTAAACATCATTACATAAAAGGGTACGGTCTTTTTTTTTTTTTTTTTTTTTTTTTTTTTTTTTTTTTTTTAGTTTTATTCATTTCAAACGGGCCGGATCCGGCCTGCGGGCCGTAGTTTGCCCATGGCTGGTTTAGAATCCGGAGTTTAAAAAAAAAAATCCTAGATAAGAGAGGTCCCAAACATTTCATCTCTTTTTCTGAGTAATTGCAAAGGCTTACACCCTATGGGGGAAGACAAGCATTCTGCATTCTTGATTAGTAATTATTTTGTTACTTACATTTGATAGCTTCTAATCCTACCTAATAAAGAGGGAATATGATAATTGACCATCACACCACTGCAAAAGATGGCGATGCCACAGCCAATAAGGAGGGAATATGCTAATTGACTGTCCGCCCTCAAAGATGGCAGTGCCCACAGCCACAAGATGGCAGCGCCCAGTCCCCTCAGCTCCACTGGGGCAGCAGGTGCACAGCAAGGCCGGAATCTCTCAGCGCCCCAGCCACCCAGGGCCAGGCCAAGGCACAGGCAAGCCTCTGATGGTGGCTTCCCAGCCACCCAGGGCCGCCCGAGGCTCAGGTAACCAGGGACGGCTGAGGCTTGCACTGCCAGTAGTGGCAGCAGCAGAGGTGTGATGGGGTGTTACCTTCCTCTGATCTCTGAGTCACCTCCCACCCCTGAGGGCTTCTGGACTGTGAGAGGGGACAGACCGGGCTGAGGGATGCCCCCTCTAGTGCATGAATTTTCATGCACTGGGCCTCTAGTAGTAAATAACACTTAATGTTATTTTTTCATGTTTCAATATCTCACAAGTTACAAATCCCAATAATATCTATGATATTCCTATTCATTAAGTGAAATTTTTAGTCCCATTTTACATAAGGGTTCTCTGGAAGTAATGAATTTTCAGAAGTGTGTGAGTGTGTGTGTGTGTGTATACATTGTTCTTTTCTGAAGAAAAAATGTATTTGTCATTAATAACTCTCTTATTAGACATTGTGTTGGGAATATGTAAGTGATAAAATTGCCATGAAGTTAATATAGACTCTATTAATTTTTAGAACAAAGTAAAAGTCACTTCCCTTCATATAAAGATCATGAACAATTAACAAGTAAAATCATAATTTCACAGATAGTTGCCCATCTAAATTCATTCAGATTTAGAGAAGAAGTGAGGCTACATTAAATTTTAATCAAATTTCACAGTTGCTGAAATATATTCATGAAATACTTGATTGACATTCCTAACACAAACAAAATGATCTATAAAAAGGACCATTGCATTTTAAGGTCAAGCATGTCATTTTCATCTTCCTATGTTCAAAATGTATCATATTGAAAGGTTGTAGCTATTTCCTTATTTTCATATTCCATATCTTATGACTTCATCTTCAGATACAAGTCATGAAAATATCTAAAATTACATTGGATAAATATTATGGTTCTAAAATAGGGGAATGGGTTTTCCAAGAGTGAATTCTAATCCTGCTTTTGCCAACTAGACTTGTTGATTCTATATAAAAACTTTGTATGCTTAGTTTGATATTAAAATTACATAATTTACACCATAGCAATAATAATAATAATACTTTATAATCTGTTCTGATATAACTACTTTATGTATTCCTCTTATTAACCCTTCCTTCCAATATATCTACACTTCTGTGTAAGAAAGGAGTTAAACATCAAAATCATCTATGAATGTAGGGAAGCCTTTCTCTAAGAAAAACAATACAAGAAAATTCTGATTTAATTAACAGATATATTAGTAAAGGTAATTTTCATTATAAAAAGAAGTATTTTATTGAAAATATCTAGTGTAACATTTAAATAATAATTGACTCACCTTCAATTTAAAGTATTTTTCATTTTCATTTTATTATTATTTAAGTACTAGAGGCCTGGTGCACGAAATTTGCGCACTTGGGGGGGGGGGTTGTCCCTCAGACCAGTTTGCACCCTCTCCAATCTGGGACACATGTCGGATTGGGCCTAAACCTGCAGTCAGACATCCCTCTCACAATCCAGGACCACTGGCTCCCAACTGCTCACCTGCCTGCTTGGCTGATTGCCCCTAACCATTTCTGCCTGCAATCCTGACCACCCCCTAACCACTCCCCTGCCAGCCTGATTGATGCCTAACTGCTCCCCTTCTGGCCTGATCACCCCTAACTGCCCTCCCCTGCTGGTCTGGTCACTGCCAACTGCCCTCCCCTGCTGGCCCAATCACCCCCAACTGCCCTCCACTGCTGGCTCAGTCACCCTTACTGCCCTCCTCAGCCAGCCAGGTAGCCCGTCACTACCCTCCCCTGAGGACCCAGTCACCCCCAACTGCCCTCCCCTGCCATCCCGGTCACTGCCGGGAGCCGGTCCATGCTTGCTGTTTCAAGGGACCTGGCATATATGGCATACTGTTCTTAATATGTTTGCTCACCTTCTTGGCACTATGTGTTTTAACCAAGGTCTCTGAGAAAGGTTGTTTCCCCAGGTAGGGATTTTCCCCTGAAGTTAGGGAGGGAATAAAACCCCTCAACTAAGTGCCAGGCGGGTAATTAATCACTTTAACTACAAACAATCATGCTTAAGCTACATAATCTTTACTCCCTGGAATGGAGATAAGAAACGCCCTAACCTTTGAAATAGAGATTGATAGGATTGGAATCAACTGGTATAAATACAGATGTAAGAAGACAGCAAGACACAGAACTTAGGAGACAGAACTAAGAAGACAGAACCAGGAGGCACAGAACCTACAAAGAACGTTCTCTAGAGACAGAAGAACTTCGCTGGGAAGAACATGGCAAAAGATCCTGGACTGAACCTGACTACAGAAATTGGCAAGAGAACCTGACTAGAACCTGGTGACTGAACCTGGCTGGAGAACCTGGACAGAACCTGGCTGGAGAACCTAGCGAGGGCACATGGCCACAGAACCTGGCTGGAGAACCTGGAGAACCTAGCAAGAGAACATGGACACAGAACCTGGCTGGAGAACCTAGCGAGGGAACATGGCTACAGAACCTGGCTGGAGAACCTGGAGAACCTAGCAAGAGAACATGGACACAGGACCTGGCTGGAGACCCTGACAAGAGAACCCGGCTATGATGATCACCTGGACGCTGCCTCTGTGTCATTCCTTCTTCGCCGACTCCGTCCACACCTTTGGAGACCCCTGGACCTGCTGGGGTTGGACCCCAGCAGGTCACCCCTAACTACCCTCCTGAGCTGGCCTGGTTGCCCCTAACTGCCCTTCCTTGAAGGTCTGGTCAACCCCAACTGCCATCCCCTGCAAGCCATCCTTTGGCTGTGGGTGCCTCCATCTTTGTGGGCAAGGCATTAAATTAGCATATTCCCTCTTTATTAGATAGGATTGTAAGAAAACTTAACATGAGATTGACCCATCTAACAAATTTTTAAATGTACAACAAATTATTATTGACTGTAGGTACAGTGTTATACCTAAAAAATTTCCTTTTTATTCCCCTATTAAAGCTGAATAGCAATCATTATGTGGTATGAATATACCACACATTTCTTGATCAATTCATATGTTGATGGACATTGGATTGTTTCAACATCTTGTGTGGTCTCAAGAAAGTCATTTATCATTTTTATATTTCAGTTTTCTATTGTATAAAATAATGTTTTGGATGTAGAACAAGGAAAGAGAGAGAAAGAGAGAGAAATTCTTTTTTTTTTTTAAATATATTTTATTGATTTTTTACAGAGAGGAAGGGAGAGAGATAGAGAGCTAGAAACATCGATGAGAAAGAAACATCGATCAGCTGCCTCCTGCACATCTCCCACTGGGGATATGCCCGCAACCCAGGTACATGCCCTTGACCGGAATCGAACCCGGGACCTTTCAGTCCGCAGGCCAACGCTCTAACCACTGAGCCAAACCGGTTTCGGCGAGAAATTCTTTTAAAATAAAAAATTCCAAGCTGATTATGTTCATGTGGCTATGTTGGTTGGAGCATCATCCTGTACATCAAAGGTTGTGATTACAATCCCCAGTCAGTGCACATACCTAGGTTGCAGTTCTATACCCAGTCTGGGCAAGTATGGGAGGCAACTGATTGATTTTCTCTCATATCATTGTTTCTCTCTCTCTCTATCTATCTATCTTTCTTTCTCTGTCTCTCTAAAAATCAATTTAAGACACAGAACCTAGACACAGAACCTACACAGAACCTACACAGAACCTAGAGACAGAAGAACTTCGCTGGAGAGAACATGGCAAAAGATCCTGGACAGAAACTGGCCACAGAACCTAGAGACAGAACCTAGTGAGAGAACCTGGCTGAAGAACCTAGAGACAGAACCTGGCTACAGAACCTGGATAGAACATGGCAAGAGAACCTGACTAGAACCTGGACTGAACCTGGCTGGAGAACCTGGACAGAACCTGGCTGGAGAACCTAGCAAGGGAACATGGCTACAGAACCTGGCTGGAGAACCTAGCAAGAGAACATGGACACAGAAACTGGCTGGAGATCCTAACCAGAACTTCACTGGAGATCCTGACCAGAACTAGCCTAGAGATCCTGGCTAGGCTGCTGATCAACTGAACGCTGTCTCCGTGTCATTCCTTCTTCGCTGACTCCGTCCACACCTTTGGGGACCCCTGGACCTGCTGGGGTTGGACCCCAGCAAAGTGCTATAAACCAAAACAGGTGTGGGTCAGGGCATAGAGAGAGATGAGGGAAGGATGTTTTAAATAAGGTTGGCAGAAATAACGGCAAGCAGTCCACATTTAGTTCTCCCAATGTTCCTTTAGATAAATGATCCAAAATCTCAAATATGTATAAATATGAACATTCCTTTGCAGACATAGTATCAAAACACTTCAACATGCCCAAATCTTGGGTTTCTAAACATCATCCTCATTTAGTCCATGCAGGCTGCTATATAACAAAATATTACAGACTGGGAAGCTTAAACAACAAACATTTTTAAAAAAATAAAAATTTAAAAAAATCAATTTAAAAAATATACCTTCTGGTGAAGATTTTTTAAAAAAGGAAAAGATAAAGTTCAATGTTGGTGGTAGTGAGAGCAAGGAGAGAGCAACAACTGCTTGTGGAATAAGACTTTTTAGACATTCAAAATATACATTGACCATCCAGTAAAAACATTTCTAAGAATTTATCTTAAGGAACCTGATCCAAAATACAGAACAAAATCTTAAACAAATATATTAATATGAACATTGTTTAAAGTGGCAAAATTATGAAAAAAATGGAAATGAGCCAAAACAATATAAATTATGATAATTTATAAGATCCAATTTAAAAGAATTATATTGTTTTTTAAATTTTTTTCTTTATTTATTTAGGTATTACAGATGTGCCCTTATCCTCCCATTGACCCCCAAACCCCACTCATGCCCTCACTCTCTGGTGTCTGTGCCATTGGTTAGGCTTATATGGATGCATAGAAGTCCTTTGGTTGACCACTCCCCCTTATCCCCACCCTCCCCTACCTTCCCTCTGAGATTTGACAGTCTGATCAATGCTTCTCTGTCTCTAGATCTGTTTTTGTTCAATAGTTTATGTTGTTCATTATATTTCATAAAAAACTGAGATCATGTGATATTTATCTTCCTCTGACTGGCTTTTTTCACTTAGAATAATGTTCTTCAGTTCCATCCATGCTGTTGCAAATGGTAAGAATTCCTTCTTTTTTATTTCAACATAGTACTCCATTGTGTAGATGTTCCAAAGTTTTTTAATCCACTTATCTGCTGATGGGCACTGTGGCTGTTTCCAAATCTTAGCTATGGTGAATTGTGCTGCTAAGAACATAGGGGTGCATATGTCCTTTCTGATTGGTGTTTCTGGTTTCTTGGGATATATTCTTAGAAGTGGGATCACTAGGTCAAATGGGAGTTCCATTTTTAATTTTTTGAGGAAATTCCATACTGTTCTCCACAGTGGCTGCACCAGTGTGCATTCCCACCAGCAGTGCATGAGGGTTCCTTTTTCTCCACATCCTTGCCAGCACTTGTTGTTTGTGGATTTGTTGATGATAGCCATTCTGACAGGTGTGAGATGGTACCGCATTGTCTTTTTGATTTGCATCTCTCAGATGATTAGTGACTTTGACGATGTTTTTATATGTCTCTTGGTCCTATGTCTTCTCTTGAAAGGTAAATATTTAGGTCCGTTGCCCATTTTTTAATTGGGTTGTTTATCTTTCTTTTGTTAAGTTGTATGAGTTTCCTGTAAATGTTGGAGATTAAACCCTTTTCAGTGATAACATTGGTAAATATGTTCTCCCATGAAGTGGACTTTCTTGTTGTTTTGTGGATGGTTTCTTTTGTTGTGCAGAAGCTTTTTATTTAGATGTAGTATCATTTGTTTATTTTTCCTTTAGTTCTCATTGCCCTAGACGCTGTATCAGTGAAGAAATTGCTTCAGCAAATGTCAAAGATTTTTCTGCCTGTGAATTACTCTAAGATTTTTATGGTATCCCGTCTTATGTTTAAGTTCTTTATCCATTTTGAGTTTATTTTTGTGTATGATGTAAGTTGGTGGTCTAGTTTCATTTTTTTTGCATGTATCTGTCCAATTTTCTCAACACCATTTGTTGAAGAGACTGTCTTGACTCCATTGCATGTTCTTTCCTCATTTGTCAAATATTAATTGAGCATAGTAGTTTGGGTTGATTTCTGGGTTCTCTGTTTTGTTCCATTGATCTATATGTCTGTTCTTTTGCCAGTTCCAAACAGTTTTGAGAACAGTGGCTTGGTAATACAGCTTGATATCTGATATTGAGATCCCACGTACTTTGTTCTTCTTTCTCAGAATTGCTGAAGCTATTCAGGGTCTTTTTAAAATATATATATATTTTATTGATTTTTTTTTTACAGAGAGGAAGGGAGAGGGATAGAGAGTTAGAAACATCAATGGGAGAGAAACATCAGTCAGCTGCCTCCTGCACACCCTCTACTGGGGATGTGCCCGCAACCAGGCTACAAGCCTTTGACAGGAAACGAACCTGGGAAACTTCAGTCCAGAGGCCGATGCTCTCTCCACTGAGCAAAACTGGTTAGGGCTCTTTTTTATTCCAGATGAATTTTTGGAGAGGTTGTTCTAGGTCTGTGAGATATGCCATTGGTATTTTAATGGGGAGTGCATTGAATCTCCAGATTGGTTTGGGTATTGTGGACATTTTCATGATGTTGATTCTGCCAATTCATGAACACAGTATGTTCTTCCATCTATTTATGTCTTCCTCTATCTCTTTTTTCAGTTTCCTGTAGTTTTCAGAGTACAGGTCTTTTACCTGCTTAGTTAAATTTATTCCTAGGTATCTTATTATTATTATTTTTTGGTGCGATGGTAAATGGGATTGCTTTCTTAGCCTCTCTTTCTGTAAGTTCACTATTGATATATAGAAATGCCATTGATTTCTTGGGGTTAATTTTGTATCTTTCTACATTGCCGAATTCATTTATTACGTCTAATAATTTTTTGTTGGAGTCTTTAGGGTTTTCTATGTACAGTATCATGTCATCTGGAAATAAGGACAGTTTTACTTCTTCTTTTTCAATTTGGATGCCTTTTATTTCTTCTTCTTGTCTGTTCACAACGGCTAGTACTTCCAGTACTATGTCGAACAGGAGTGGTGAGAGTAGGCAGCCCTGGCTTGTTCCTGTTCTTAGGGGAAATGGTTTTAGTTTTTCTCCATTGAGTATGATGTTGGCTGTGGGTTTCTCATATGTGTCTTTTATTATGGTGAGGTATGATCCTTATATTCCTACCTTACTGAGAGTTTTTAATAAGAAAGGGTGCTGGATTTTCTCAAATGCCTTTTCTGCATCAGTTGATATGACTATGTGGTTTTTTAAAAAAAATATATTTCGTTGATTTTTTACAGAGAGGAAAGAAGAGGGATAGAGAGTTAGAAACATCGATGAGAGATAAACATCGATCAGCTGCATCCTGCACACTCCCTACAGGGGATGTGCCCACAACTAAGGTACATGCCCTTGACCGGAATCAAACCTGGGACCCTTGAGTCTGCAGGGTGACGCTCTATCCAGTGAGCCAAACCGGTTAGGGCAACTATGTGGTTTTTATCTCTCAATCTGTTTACGTGATGCATCAAGTTTATTGATTTGCAGATATTGTATCATCCTTGCATCCCCGGGATAAATCCTACTTGGTCTTGGTGTATGATTTTTATGATGTAATGCTGGATCCGATTTGCTAGAACTTTGTTGAGGATTTTGGCATCTATGTTCAGGAGGCATATTGGCCTGTGATTCTCTTTCATTGTGTTGTCTTTATCTGGTTTTGGTATTAGGGTAATGCTGGCTTCATAGAATGAGCTTGAAGTGTGCCTTCCTCTTGAAATTTTTGGATTAGTCTGAGGAGGATAGGTTTTATTCTTTCTTGAATATTTGGTAAAACTCCCCTCTGAAGCCATCTAGCCTGGGGCTTTTGTTTGCTGGAAGGTTTTTGATGACTGAATCAATTTCTTTCATAGTTGTTGGCCTATTATGATTTTTAGATTCTTTCTGATTCAGTTTTGGAAGGCTGCATTTTTCTAGGAATATGTCAATTTCCTCCAGGTTGTCCAGTTTATTGGAATAGAGTTGTTCATACTATTTTTTAACAATCCTTTATATTTCTGTGGGTTCTGTTGTTATTTCACCTCTTTCATTTCTGATTTTGTTTATTTGGGTCCTCTCTCTTTGCTTCTTGGTGAGCCTGGCTAGAGGCTCATCAATCTTGTTTTTCCTTTCAAAGAACCAGCTCTTCGTTTCATTGATATTTTGTATTGTTTTTTGGTCTCTATGTCATTCATTTCTTCTCTGATCTTTATTATCTCCTTCTTTCTGGATACTGTAGGTTTGTAGGCTTTTCTTGTTGCTCTCTTTCTAATTATTTGAGTTGTAGAAGTAGATAATTTATTGCCATTTATTTCTTGTTTTTTGAGGTAGGGAGCTATAAACTTTCCTTTCAGGACTGCTTTCATTGTGTCCCATAGATTTTGGATTGTTGTGTTTTAATTGTCATTAGTTTCCAGGATGTTTTTAATTTCTTCTTTGATCTCTCTGGTAACCCAATCATTGTTTAGTAGCATGCTTCTCAGCTTCCAAGTGTTTGAATTTTTTGGGTTGTTTTTATTGTAGTTTATTTCTAATATTATGCTGTTGTGGTCTGAGAAAATGCTTGATATGATTTCAATCTTCTTAAATTTGGAAAGACTTTGCTTGTGACCCGATATGTGGTCTATTTTTGAGAATGTCCCATGTGCACTTGAGAAGAACGTATATTCTGTGACTTTGGGGTGAAATGTTCTGAAGATGTCAATTAAGTCCATTTGACCTACTGAGTCATTTAGGCTTGTTGTTTCTTTGCTGATTTTTTGTCTAGAGGATTTATTCAGTGATGTCAGTGGTGTATTAAAGTTCCCCTACTATGATTGTATTGTTGTTGATCTCTCCCTTGATATCTTTCAGGAGTTTTTTTATGTATTTGGGTGCTCCTTCATTGGGTACATATATGTTTATCAGGGTTATATACCTCTTGTTGTATTGATTCCTTTAGTATTATGAAGTGGCCTTCCTTATCTCTTGTTATGGCCTTCACTTTGAGGTCTATTTTGTCCGATATAAGTATTGCTACCCCAGCTTTTCTTTCATTTCCATTTGCCTGAAAGATATTCTTCCATCCCTTCACTTTCAGTCCGTGTGAGACCCTTATTCTGAGAAGGGTCTCTTGTAGACAGCAAATATATGGGTCATGTTTTTTTACCCATTCTGCCACTTGATGTCTTTTGATTGGAGCATTTAGTCCATTAACGTTTAAAGTTATTATTGAAAGGTACTTGTTTGTAGCCATTTTTAATTTTCTTTCTTAACTTTTTATTTCTTCTTTTTACACCAGTCCCTTTAGCATTTCTTGCATTGCTGGCGTGGTGGTGATAAACTCCCTTAGCCTTTTTTTTTGTCTTTTTTTTTTTTTTTGTCTGTGAAGCTTCTTATTTCCCCTTCAATTTTGAATGATAGCCTTGCTGGATAGAATATTCTTGGATTCATTCCCTTGCTTTGCATCACTTCGCAAATTTCCGTCCATTCTTTTCTGGCCTGATGTGTTTCTGTTGAGAAATCATTTGATAATCTAATGGGAGATCCCTTGTATGTAACTTTCTGGCTCTCTCTTGCAGCCTTTAAGATTCTCTCTTTGTCGTGAACATTTGCTATGGTAACTATGATGTGTCTTGGTGTGGGTCTTTTCGGGTACATCTTGTTTGGGACTCTCTGTGCTTGTGTAACTTTTTCTTCCCACCTCAGGGAAGTTTTCTGACATTATTTCTTCAAATAGGTTTTCTAAACCTTGTTCCTCTTCCTGTTGTTCTTGCACACAGATTATTCATATGTTGCTTCATTTCATGTTGTCCCATAGCTCCCTTAGGCTCTCCTTCTGTCTTTTAATTTTTTTCTCCAATTGCAGTTCAGTTTGGGTGTGTTTTGCTTCCCTCTCTTCTAATTCTCTAATTCGGCCCTCTGCTTCTCCTAGTCTACTATTGAAACTTTCCATGGTGTTTTTTATTGCAATGATATCACTCTTCATTTTTATTTATTCTTACATAAGTTGTTAATTTTTTTTCATCCATCTGGTTTATTAACTGTTTGACCCTTATTCTGAATTCTTTTTCTGACATGTTGCATGCCTCTGTTTCACTTAGCTGCTTTTCTGATGATTTTCCCTTTTATTTCCTTTGAGGGTTTCTTTGTCTACCCATTTTTCATCTCTCCAATGGATCTAGATCAGTGGTCTCAACCTGTGGGTCACAACCCCTTTGGGGGTTGAATGACCCTTTCACAGGGGTCGCCTAAGACCATCAGAAAAACAAATATATAATTATATATTGTTTTTGTGAATAATCACTATGCTTTAATTATGTTCAATTTCTTTCTTTTAAATATATATTTTATTGATTTTTTTACAGAGAGTAAGGGAGTGGAATAGAGAGTTAGAAACATCGATGAGAGAGAAACATCTATCAGCTGCATCCTGCACACTCCCCACTGGGGATGTGCCTGCAACCAAGGTACATGCCCTTGACAGGAATCGAACCTGGGACCCTTCAGTCCGCAGGCTGACGCTCTATCCACTGAGCCAAACCGGTCAGGGCAATTATGTTCAATTTCTAACAATGAAAATACATCCTGCATATCAGATATTTACATTATGATTCATAACAGTAGCAAAATTACAGTTATGAAATAGCAATGTAAATAATTTTATGGTTGGAGGTCACCACAACATGAGGAACTGTATTAAAGGGTTGTGGCATTAGGAAGGTTGAGAACCACTGATCTACATGAAGAATCGTGCAGGGGCTGCTCCTTGGGTGGCAGTGGCTCCTCAGGCTACAGTTGCTCTTTGGCCAGTCATGGCATTGGCTTCTCCTCAGTTGGTAGTGGATCCTCTGGTGGGTGCTATTCACAGCAGTGGTTGCTCCTTTGGATAGTGGGGGGAGGCTTCTCATTAAGCTGCTGGTCCTTGGATGGGGGCGGACTTCTCATGGGGCTGCTGCTCCTCGGACAGGTGTGGGCTGCTTGCACAGCTGCTGCTCATCAGATGGATGCAGGCTGCATATAGCTTCTGCTTCTCAGACAGGAGCAGGGTGTGTGAGGCTGCTGCTCCTTTGATGTTTGCAGTCTGCTCATACCACTGCTGCTCCTCGGACGGGAGCAGGTTGCTTGTGTGGCTACTTCTCTATGGATGGGGGCGGGCTGTTCACAGGGCTGCTGCTCCTTGTATGGTGGCAGGTTGCTCGCACAGCTGCTGTTCTTTAGACAGGGGTATGCTGCTCCTTGGACCAGGATGGGCTGCTCACACAGCTGCTGCTCCTTGGACAGGGGCAGGCCACTTGAGGCTGCCACTCTTTGGCCTGCAGTGGGCTGCTCATGGGCTGCTGCTTCTCGGTCAGGAGTGGGCTGCTCACATTCTGCTGCTTGCATGGTAGCAGTACCCTGGGCTAAAGCGTTGGGCCAGTCAGAGTAGAGTGTGCTTTGGAACTCACAGGAGCCTGCACGCAGGGTGGCTGGAGTCTTGGTGACCATGGCACCACAGCTGAGGTAGAAGGTCCCTGGGAGGGGTGGCTGTAGGGTCCCAGGTGTTATCTGAGGGCACCCTGGGTGGAGGTGAGGCTGGGCTCCCAGTTACATCAGCTCTCCCCTTTGAAAAGGCGAGGCCTCTGAGTAAGAGCCGGCCTCTCCATGACTGCTTGCAATGGTAACAGAGGCTGGCTAGTTAGGTGAGCCCAGTTATCCTGCCCCCAAAGGCCCTTCAGGACATAACTGTGCCTCTCTCACATACACACACACACACACACACACACACACACACACACTACATGACCACATTCTCCTCTTTTGCTCCCTCACTCACTCATGTTCTCTCCATCACTGCTGCCTTCTTCATGCCTGTTTAGTTGTGTCTGGAGTGTTATTAACCCATTCCTGGATACAGTCTCCTCTCTGGGTATCTGGTTATGTGGCTTCTTGCTCTCTAGCACATTGGCCAAATGGGATAAAATTCACCTCGACAAGACACGACACAAGGGAACAAATCACAAATGTACTCATGACACCGATAACCCCAGTATAAGTGTCCACCAGAGAAAAGAGAATTAGGGGAGGGAAAAGAGAGCACAAATGATATTGAAGAGGGAAAATATGGTATGAGAGAAAAGAAAAAGAAGAAAAAGGAAAAAATGGAAAAAAAATACATATGGAGGAAACATCTTATATATATGGGGAGAAAACAGGTAAACCAAAACATACAAACACCAAATTCCCAGTAAAGAGGGTGGGGCAGAATCTTATATAGAGAAAGTAAAGTTAAGAATTGGATGAATATGAGGAGGACCTCAGTTCAGTATAGAGGAAGTAGAAAGAGGATGAGTGGATAAGAAGAATGAGAAAGAGAAGAAAATAATAATAATAATATTAATAAATTTTAAAAATTGATTAAAAAATTAGGATAATAAAATAAATTGGTATGATGGAAAAATAATGTGAAAAGAAATAGAAAATAAAGAAGTAAAGGGAAAAAGGAAAATAAAGAAAAAGAAAAAAGAGATAACAAAATAATAATAAAATAAAATGAAAATGAAAAAGTGAAGTGTCCTTCCTTTGTCTGGTTTAAATTTCCACTCTTCTGTATTGTCTGTGACTTCTCAGTTTCCTGTTGCTGGGATTGAAGAACTCTCTTTAGGCTAGTCCCTGTGGTATTATAGTCCTCTCAGGTATTATTCACATTTTATTTTGTACCCTTTGTGCCCCTCATGGTGTAGTCTGGGTGTGGCTGTATTGGCTGCCTGAAGACTGCAGGGAGGGGCTATCTCTTCAGAAGAAAATGGCTACCTAGGTCCCTCAGGTCAGGTATGACTCACTGTCAGACTTGTGGCCGCTGCTCCTGGGCCCTCTCCTCACCCCAGCCTCTCCCCAGACTTCACAAGTCCACACCTTCTCCTGCACCTCAGCCACAGGTGAGTGTCTGTATCCAAAAAGTCCTATGAACTAGGTTAAGCAAAGAAAAGCAAAAACCACAAAGAGGGGAAAGAGCTGCATCTCTGCGAGCCCCTCTCCTGCTGGCACTGTGCAGTCTGGGCTTCCCTCAAGGCTGCCCGCTCTGGGCTCAGTCTTTCATGACTGTGGACACATCTAGAATCCTCTGCCACCAGCAGTCCTGCGGACCTCCTTTCCACAGTCAGACACTCTGCCTGTCTCAAGGGACATGGCTCAGTGCCGTGTGGCTTGCCTCTGATCCTTTGGGATCAGAGGTCTAACAGTTCTCTCCAGCCCAGATCCTTGGTTTTACCGTTCTCCAGGTGTCCTCTGCGCTTCCCAGCTGCAGATTGTCTCACCAGCTGTGTCTCCTTTGCCAATTTGGGATGAATGTTATTTGATTCAGCTGCTCATTCTATCTGCTCCTGGACAAGCTTTGGGACATCCATCTATTCTGCCACCATTTTGTCCTTCTCCAATTATATTGTTTTTGACAATGACTTTTAATGCATGACAAATGTTACATTTATTTTAAGAAAAAAATGTTTGAAAATTTGCATTAAATTCCTCTGCTATATTAATATAGACATACTATATCTTCACCATCATTCATGAAGATTGTGGCCTAAATGCTCTAGCTGGCCATGTTGTGGAATAGCATATGTTTTGATTTCATTATAATTTTCCTTAAAAATGTCATTGTCTTTAAAATTCATAAATTTACTAAAAATATAATAAATATGTGTTTTTATCCTGTGGGTTCTCTTTGTATAATAAATTTTATGAGGTTAATACTTGCTATATGAAATATAGGATTATTGAGTTTTCCAAAGCATGCTCCTTAATTTTAAAGTTCAGGGATTTGATGATGTAATCTGTTATGCATGGTACAATAATATTTATAAATTTATAGATTTCAAACATATCCAATCTCAGCTTCTGTCATATACCTTTGAAGCAATATTATTACATTCAAAAAGTCACAAAAAGCTTAAATATAACAACCATTAGCAAAATTAAATTCATTATCACATTCTCTGTAACTCAGAAAAAAAGTAAAATATCAAGTGTGACTACCCTTTGTTTAATACACTTATTGTAGCCATATAGAGGTTTAAAGTAGAA
This sequence comes from Myotis nattereri, assembly GCF_964212035.1. Taxonomy (NCBI): domain Eukaryota; kingdom Metazoa; phylum Chordata; class Mammalia; order Chiroptera; family Vespertilionidae; genus Myotis; species Myotis nattereri. The sequence continues at coordinate 116,881,434 of NC_138078.1, read as the reverse complement.
CCAGGATTCTGTGAAGAGCTCCCTTTTCCTGTGCCTATGTTCTTTGCTACTGTTGATACTTCCTAAGAGTGTATTAGAACAGTGGTTCTCAACCTTCCTAATGCTGCGACCCTTTAATACAGTTCCTCACGTTGTGGTGACCCCCAACCATAAAATTATTTTCGTTGCTACTTCATAACTGTAATTTTGCTACTGTTATGAATCGTAATGTAAATATCTGATATGCAGGATATATTTTCATTGTTAGAAATTGAACATAATTAAAGCATAGTGATTATTCACAAAAACAATATGTAATTATATATGTTATCCGATGGTCTTAGGTGACCCCTGTGAAAGGGTCGTTTGACCCCCAAAGGGGTTGTGACCTACAGGTTGAGAACCGCCGTGTTAGAAGATAATCCTATATAATAAAGAGGTAACATGCAAATTGACCCTCATGCCCTAGCATCTTCACAAGATGGCTGCCCCCACATGGTCACAGATGGCTGCTCCCATGTTGTCACAAGATGGCTGCCACAAGATGGCCACCCCCACGTCATAACAAGAAGGCCACCTCCACATCATCACAAGATGGCTATCCCATGTTGTCACAAGATGGCTGCCCCCATGTCATCACAAGATGGCTGCCACAAGATGGCCTCCCTCATATTATCACAAGATGGCCACCCCCATGTTGTCACAAGATGGCCAGCAGGGGGCAGCAGTTGGGGGTGATCGGGCCTTCAGGAGAGGTCAGTTGGGGGCAACCAGGCCTGCAGGGGAGGGCAGTTGGGGATGATCAGGCAGGCAGGGGAGCAATTAGGGGGTGATCAGGCTGGCAGGCATGCAAGTGGTTAAGAGCCAGCAGTCCCAGATTGTGAGAGGGATGTCCGACTGTCAGTTTAGCAGTTTAGGCCTGATCCCACAGGGACCCCTGAGGAATCCCAGATTGGAGAGGGTGCAGGCTGGTCTGAGGGACACCCTCCAGTGCACAGATTTCATGCACTGGGCCTCTAGTAAGAATAATAAGAAAAAAAAGTTGAACTCATAGAAAAAGAATAGAATGGTGGTTTCCAATGGTTGGGACATAGGAGAAATGGGGATGTTAGTCAAACAGTAAAAATGTTCAGTTATAAATAAATTCTGAGGATCTAATGTACAGCATGGGAATTATAGTTATGAACAGTATACTGTATACATGAAATTTGCTGAGAGTAGATTTGAAGAATTATCACCAAAAAAAATAATGATAACTATATGAGGTGATGGATGTGTTAGCTAACTTGGTTATTGTAATTATTTCACACTGTATGCATATATTAAATTATCACGTTGTACACAGTAAGTATTTTTCAATTATACCTCAAAAAATTGTGTGGGAAAGATGGAAATAAAGAAATCCACTTATGACTTGGCTCTCTTTATTTATCAGGCATTCTTCAAAATGTGTTATATTTATCTTCTTACTTAATCTTCAAAATATTAGTTTTCACAATAAGGGTACAAGTACTAGAATATGATAATTTTATAAGTGGAGAGGAGGAGGCACAGAAAGTATAAATGATTTTACCAACAACACATAGTAAAGATTGGAACCAAAATTCAAACCCTGGCAACCTGTCTCCAGTTTGGAACTCTTAACCACTATCATATTCTGAGATATCACAAAGTAAACTCTCCCAAAATATACTCACCTGAATTTAGACTAAGGAGACTAGTGATTCAATGAAATAACTAGTTGACTCTCTTCTGTTCTGCACAAAATGAATGCTTATTTCATTCAATTTACTGAATCAACAGGTAACAATTTAACATATTCTGCATTGGCATTAATTATACACAAAAACACAAAGGAATAGAAAATAAGACGACTGGGAGTATAGGGACTAGTTAGTAGACACATAGCGGGGAACATAGTGAGAAAAACCTCCCTGGCATGAACTAAATTGCACCTGGAAAATATTCCACATACTGTATTTCCCCACTTGTCTCTAGAGATTTAAGTTTAATTTATTTATTTTTCAAAATTAAAGCATCTATCAGGTATTTTAAAATAAATTTAAGGAAAAAGCGAAACATAAACAAGGACGACTAGACTGCAATAAAGCAAAGTTTAATCCTCCCAAATTTGATGGGTTTCAGTCTTCTCCTTGATTTGGCAGCATATTGAGATATTCATGAATAAACTACAGAGCAGCTCTAAACAGCATTTCCTCCCTACTCTGCATTCTCTGAATGTACTGGCCAAAAATGTTTAAATTTCATACCTCATTTCCAACTAGTTGTGTTGACTCTGTAGTCATTACCAAGCTCAGCCTGAGCACGAAAAAAGAATACACACCAACATACAGGTACACATATTTGGCACTGTCACAGTTAGTGCAAAATAATACAAGTCCACTGCACTAACTATGCCACCAGCTAGAAAAGTCACAGACCTGGAATATAAAGTGCCTACAACCTAATTAATCTTTGTGCCTGTTTGTTTGCCAAGGCAAGTTGGATATGGATGTCAATTCAAAATAAGTCCCAGGCATTGTGGAAGTCATAATAAGTAGTTGAATAAGCCCAAGGCGGAAGTTTCCTTAATAGTGTGAATGTCAGGTACAGGTATGCTGGATATTACCAAACATAACAGTCTTCTTTACTAGACTCCCTGTTAGTCATCAAAGTTGAATTTTGTGCTTTTCTTGAGACAACGAATGATGATGAGAAAAATCTCATTTACTTTAGAGTTGAGGTTATTTTTAAAACCTTTTGTTTTTTTATTGTACTTTTTATCCCCTTCCCATCCCAGGTCCTCTGTAGGAAGAACAAGAACACTGAGATTTTTCAGTGGTTGTTGGTTTAAATCATGCTATCCATATTCACATGTTCTTCCCTTTGGATAAAATGCCTCCTTTGTCAGATATATATCTAGGACCAAGGTAGCATGACCCATGTATCAGTAAGGGTTCTCCCAATAAATAGAACCAACAGGATATATATCTATATGTATCCTTATATATCTATTAAGAGATATTGATTTATTTCAAGAAACTAGATCACATGATCATGTGATTATGGAGCATGGCAAGTCTGAAATCTGTAGAACGGGCCAGCAACATGGCAATTCAGGTAAGTGTTGATGTTGCACTTTTGAGTCTAAAATTCATAGTACAGGTAGAGTGGAAACTCAGGTATGATTTCTATGCTGTGGTTTTGAGGCAAAATTTCTTCTTTGGAAAACCTCAGTCTTTGCTCATAAGGCCTTGTACTGAGTAAATGAGGTCCACTCACATTATGGAGGGTAATCTGTTTTAAAGTCAACCCAACCAATTGTAAATTTTTATGACATATAAAATAACTTCACAGCAATATTTAGACAAGTGTTTGACCACACAATTCTGTACCAAACCCTAGGCAGCTTGACACATAAAATTACCCACCACACCCCAAACACCCATATGCATACAAACACATTCACACAGAACAGTGGTTTCATTATCCCTGTGTTCTGAACAACTGAGCTAAGTATGTTGGTTTATTGAAGAAATAGTTAAATAACATACTTTTAGTAGTGAAAATTCATGAACTATTAAATAAAATAAAACTTCCCTATTGGCTTTCAGAAGAGGTGTGTTGTTCCTTTCACTGAAATTATATGACAGTTAATATGCTAATCTACTGAGAATGAAGTAGGAATCTTTTGATTAAGCTGTGTTCTTTTTCTACAATTCATGGGGTTGAGATTTCCAAAACATCTGAAATGCTCAAGCAATTTTACTTAGCTAATAGCACTGAGGATGAATCTATTCATTACAGCATTCATCTTATTGGCAACTGGCCAACACTACTTGAACCAAGCCAAAAACCTCTCAAATTAAAATATTATTTACCCAATACCATTTTGAAAAAGAAACACCTTTGTCCTACCAAACTGGCTGGTTTAATGATTGAAGGCTACAAGAATGCCATTTTGGACAGCTTTTACATTATACTGCTTGCCATCCATGACATAGTTATTAAGAACCTTGGATGGTTTACCTAAATAGTCACAAACAATGTGATAGCAGATGGTTTTGGTATCCACCACCTGCTAGAGCTGTATCAGCATTTGTATTTGAAAACTTGTTCTGTAAAGTTTAGTTAGTGGCCAGTTTTCTTTATCTATTTTTGAAGTTCATGTTAATAAATAGTTTATCTAGACAAACCAATGCTCTCTTTCATAGGTTACCAGCTTTATCAATTTTTCTTAGAAAACGATTTGTACCTCTTGATCAAACTATCAATAACAAACTAAGGCTGCGATTTAGGCTAATCTCAGGCAATTAAACCACATACTTTATTAAACCTTCGTCATGCCCATTAAAATTAATTGAGACCTTAGCCTTTGCTGGACTCTTTCTTAATGAGCTTGGAGGAAAAGATAATAAATTCAGCAAACAAGTTATTTAATGACTGTGGTCTCCATATAATTTTTGGTTGGTTTAAACTGAAATTAATTGTATATTTCTATTTTAAATTTTTAAGATTATTTTCCTGGAAATGTCTATGTGTTTTCCAAAACTAACAAAGTACTTAATGTGCCTCAAAAGAAAAACAGTGCTATGAAAATACAAGATAAAACAACTTAAAAATAATATCCATTTAAAGGTCAGATTTTGCTAAAGAGACAGCCTAGCCTGTAGATTATTAAAAGCTTCATTAATAGTCAATGGATTGCTGAATGCAGTCATACTTTTGCATAATTGCTAAACCAGGGACAGAATTTATTCACTTATAATTTAAATCTTATGCTCACAGTTCTCAAGTGATTTCATTAGACAGGTGAACTGACTAGTACATGACAGAGATATATTTTATGCACATTGATTCTACAGAAGACCCAAAGTAACTTGTACCTCTAATGTTATTTCTGAATAACTAGATTTTAGTAACTGAGGGAGCTAGAGAGTTGATACATATTGAAGACAGTCTCCTGATCTCCTGTGTATATACTTAAATACTGTAATGTTGCATGCAATCAACTCCCTTTATGTTTAGTAACAAAATTTGCAAATATATTTCTATTTCAAAAAATAAAAGGTACAACGACAAATTAAGAATATATAACCACATTACTAAATCCTGGAGGGAAAAACAAACTCTCACTATGTTTGTAAGATTAGTCATACATTCAGCCAAGTAATTACCATGAACACATGTAAACAACTACATGATTTTAAGTTATAGGCATTAAACCTCTACAGTTCTTGATCATAACATTAGACCTCAACAGTTCTGACCGTGACTTTCTCTATCTTCTGAGTAGTGAGAAATGTTGTTAATTCCTTTTTCCTCCTTCCAATTAAATAGGAGGAAAACTAGACAGTTGCATTGTGCTTTCCTTTGTCTGTGTTCAAGGTAATGGGAACAAATGATGGACTATGGAAACATGTCAAATTTTCTGACATCAGCAATTCAAGAAATATCTCTGTACTAAATTATCTCACTAATTCTGGAACATCAAAACTATTCTGCCTTTTTCACAATCACCTTACTATGCTTGAGGCCTGAACAGACAACACAAGAAAGGTTTTTGTTATCAATCAAGCAATTAATATTCATTGAGTATCGCAAGTGTGCTTTGAGTGTCATCCTTGCACAGGGGATACACTAGTCTCCTCTGTATCATTCCAATTTTAGTATATGTGTTCCCAAAGTGAGCATTGGATAGTGCTTTGGGAATCAGAGTATTATGGGAGTTACACATTCCACACATGAAAAATATAAAGATTTACTCCTTCCATTAAAAGATATAAAGCTAACTTACTAGGACTAAATATCTTCGAGGATGACAAATAAAACTTTCCCCAGTCTACTGGCTTAGTACACATTTTTATTCTATATATCACACAATAAAAAAACAATAATAATGTTGCAAAGTGCACCTTCAGTGAATATGAGCTGTATTAATATTTACTGAATTATCAAACTAAGCCATAGTTTTATGTAGATACTAAGCCAAAGAATATCATGGAAATATATCTTAGATTGCTCTTTCTCAACACTTTCACTGAATAGTGTCAACACTGTATATTGTGATTAATCAAAATATTGTGGCCATGCACTGCCTTGGAAAAAAGTTCGTACCAAAGATTTAGAGCAGATTCTTCTATACAGCATATGAGAGCAGAGCATATTAAAGAAACAGAAGTCTTGGAAGTTCCCAAAGTGCACAAAATAGAAATGTAATGAGCTATCTCTGTTGTTGATATATAGAGGTGCTGTTCAAAAAATCATTTTTAATAAGCAGAAGCATATAATATCTTCAATACAAGAAGCACTCTGCAAAGTACATGGATGTTGCCAAAATCATTTCTTTTTTTAATGAGTAATTCAGACTACCTGCTCATGTTGCAGATATGTCAAAATTTCATAAATTCTTTGGGTTGCCATAGGTAATTTTATAAATTTATTTATTTATTAAGTTGAATTTATTGGTGTGATCTTGGCTTACAAAACTATACAGGTTTCAAGTGTATAACTCAACAAGACATCATCTCCTCACTGCATCATGTGCCCACTGCCCAAAGCAAAATCTCTTTCCATCCCAATTTCCCTCCCTTTGCCCACCTCCACCTAGCCCATCCCCCTTTCCCTCTGGCTATCACCACATTGCTGTCTGTGTCTAATGTAATCCCTTTACCTATTTTTACTTCCAGTCCCCCCACCCTCTCCCCTCTGACATCTGTCAGTCTGCTTGATGTATCTGTATCCATGCCCTTGCTTCTGTTTTGTTCATCAGTTTACTTTGTTCATTAGATTCAACATATAAGTGAGATCATACAGTATTTGTCATTCTCTGACTGGCTTATTATATTTAGCAAAATAATCTCCAGGTCCATCCACGCTGTTGCAAAAGGTAAGATATCCTTCTTTTTTACGACCGAGAAGTATTCCATTGTATAAATGTACCACAGGGTTGTTGTTTTTTTATTATTTTGTGTGTCTGTGTGTATGTGTGTGTGTGTGTTTTATCCACTCATCTACTGATAGGCACTGGGCTGTTTCCAGATCTTGGCTATTATAAATAACACTGCAATGAATTTAGAAGTGCATATATTCTTTCAAGTTAGTGTTGCAGGTTTCTTCAGATATATTCTTAGAAGTGGGATCCTTCGGTCAAAAGACAGTTTCATTTTTAATTTATTGAGGAAACTCCATACTGTTTTCCACAGTGGCTGCACCAGTCTGCATTCCCAACAAAATTACAGCAGGATTCCCTTTTTTCCACATCTTCACCAGCATTTGCTGTTTGTTAAGTTATTGATGGTAGACATTCTTGCAGGTGTGAGGTGTGGTTTTAATTTTCATCCATCTGATCATTGGTGACATTGAGCATTTTATCATATATCCATTGGCCATCTGTATGATCTCTTTGGAGAAGTGTCTAGTCAGGTCCTTTGCCCATTTTTTAATTGGGTTGTCTTTTTAGTGTTGAGTTGTATAAGCTGTTTATATATTTTGGAAATTAACCCCTTATATTTGATATATCCTTGGCAAATATGTTCTCCCATTCAGTGGACCCCCTTTTCATTTTGTTGATGGATTCTTTTGCTGTTCAGAAGCACTTTAGTTTGATGTAGTCCCATCTGTTATTTTTTCCCTTTGTTTCCTTTGCCTGAGGAGGTATATTGGCAAAAATATTGCTATGAGAGATGTCTGAGATTGTACTGCCTATGTTTTCTTGTACCTGTCCAATTTTCCCACCATTTATTGAAGGAACTGTCTTTACTCCATTGTATGATCTTGCCTCCTTTGTGAAATATTAATTGACCATAATGGCGTGGGTTTATTTCTGGGCTCTCTGTTTTATTCCGTTGATCTATATGTCTATTCTTATGCCCGTACTAGTCGGCTTTGATAGAAATTGATGTCAGGTATAGTGGTACCTCCAACTTTGTTCTTTTTTTCTCAAGATTTCTAAGGACATTTGGGGTCCTTTGCAGTCTCATATAAATTTTTTGAATATTTGTTCTAGATCTGTGAAATATGCCATTGGTATTTTAATAGGAATTGCATTGAATCTATAGATTGCTTTGGGTAGTGTAAACATTTTTAAGTATTTATTTATTAAGTTGATTAGGATGATATTGGTCAACATGAACATTTAGGTTTTAGGTGTGTGTTTCTATGTTATAAGATCTGTATATTGCACCATGTGCCCACCACTGAAAGTCAAATCTTCTGTCAGTTTATATTAGGAACCCTTTCTCCCCAACCCTTTTCCCTCTGGCAATCACCACATTGCTTTTTGTGTTCATGAGTTTCAGTTTTATATCCAACATATGAGTGAAATCATACAAAATAAACTGACAAGAAAGCAAAGAGGCAGCCCACCATATGGGAGATAATATTTGCAAACAGTAGCTCTGACAAAGGTTTAATTTCCAAAGTATATAAAGAACTCATAAAACTCAACACCAAACAAACAACCCAATCAAAAAGTGGATAGAGGACCTGAAAATACACCTCTTCCAAGAAGACATATGAACAACCAATGGATATATGAAAAGATGTTCAATCTCACTGGCAATTAGGGAAATATTAATCAAAACTACAATGAGTACCACCTAATGCCTGTTAGAGGGCCATTGTCAACAAGACAACCAATAACAAGTGTTGGAGAAGTTGTGGAAAAAAAATGAACCCTCATTCACTGCTGGTGGGGATGTAGACTGGTACAAACACTATGGAAAGCAGTCTGGTGAGTCCTCAAAAAATTAAGAATAGAACTATCATATTAACTAGCAATTCCTCTCCTTGGTATATACCCAAAAAAACTCCAAATAATGTATTCACAAAAATATATGCACCCCTTTGTGTGTGGCTAGTTGGGTCTAGCTTTGGTGTGGTTGGAAGCCCACCACTGGTTGTACTGATTTGGAGTCTACTGGGCAGGGTTAAAGTACAGGTCGATGTCAGATACTGTGTGTAAACCAACCTTGAGCTACTTGTCTGGAGCTACTCCACTTCAATATTTGTGGCTTGGTCTATTGGAGCTGGGTGTGCAAAGGTGGGGCCAGTATCTGTATAAGGATCTGCTTCCTCCACCTTTGAGCTGCGGACCAATTTGTAAAAGGGTCAAAGTTTGCTGAGGTTTGCCTCCACCTGTCAGCTACTCTGCCTCTACCTGAGGTTGGCTGGTCTTCTTCCAGAGCCTTCCACAGAAGCACTCTAGAGTGAGCTCAGGCTGACTGTGACCCACAGATCCTTCCACAGTTTTCGAGCTTAGTAGGGTGGTGCAACTAGAGTCCATAGGATGGGGTTAGTGGATCCCTTTCTTGGGGTCATACAGCAAGCACTCAATGAGGGGAAAGTGGCTCCTACTCCAGAGACAAAAAACTCAGCCTTTGCTAAAATATCCAACTCTAGGTCCCCGAGGAGGAACATGCTATAGGTTGAGGTTGAGTGCAGCCAGCCATTCCCTTTGCAAAAATAAGCTCAGCTGGGCAGAGCCATTGGGCTCAGGGTGATAAATAAAATGGTAGGGGAGGGTGGGGGTAAGGGGGAGAGATCAACCAAAGGACTTATGTGCATGCATATAGGCCTAACCAATGGAGACAGACAACAGGGGGTGAGGGAATGAGGGGGGGGGGGGCGGGGGTATTGTGGGGATAAGGACACATATGTAATAACTTAATCAATAAAGAAATTAAAAAAAGAAACAAAATGAAAAAAAGAAAAAGTGACTCCCATTGGGGGTGATGCCGGCCCAGCCCACAAGAGGGAGCTACGCACTTCCTCCCAGTTCCAGACAATAGCCTGTGAAGGATTCACACTCTGAATGTACCAACTCTGAGCTGTTCTCACTTCTCCTGGTGGAACTGAGCTCATGGGGGCAAGGTATCCGGGAATTGGCAGAGTATCTCCAAATAGTCTTTCATGGGAGATGGTGCCTACAAGCCTGTTGGAGTGGGTTGAGCACTTCTTCCTCTTCCCAGGGTAACATGAGCTGACTTGCAGGGTGTTAGGTCTGATGAAATAATTGAATCAATTCCCCCTCCCCTGGGAACTGACCTTTAGGCCTCTTCACAGTCGACATTCCACTTGCTTAGACCACATTCCACCTGCTAAGACCATTATCTCTCCCCTCCAGAGTTTACCAGAATCCGGACCTGCACAGAGAATTCTCCGCCCAGAAAAAGCCCACCTAGAGTCCTTTAAAAACCTCTGACTTCCCATCTTTGGCTGCTGGCGCCATTTTGGGGCTCAGCCCATCTGGGTTTTCAGATGACCTAATAAATGTATAGTTCTTCACCCCTTTTGGCCTCATGCATTCCTCCTTCGGAGACCCTAACACAGGGGAGATAGGAGTGGCTCCCTCGTGATGTAGCCAAACAACCCAGCACATGCCCATCTAATTCCTAAAAAAAAGCTTCCCCTAGGGACATGCTCCAAAAGTCCCAGCTCTGCTATAGGGCTCTCTGGTTCCCTTGCACAACTGAATTCAGCAGGATGGGCCCGCCAAGTGATTCAACAGGTGGGGGATGGGGCATCATTTGTGCGTTCAAGGTGGGGGAGACTGGTCCTCTTTCCAAAGCCACACAGTTTAGTCACTGTCTTAGCCTTCGCCAAGGGCTTCCTTATAAAAAGAGGGCCCCCAAAGTCACTGCTGTGTGCAGCCAGCAGACCCCTTTTCAGTACCCAGGCATGGCAGAGTAGGCTCAGCATTAGTCAGAGACCAGGCAGTACAATCCCCAGGCAGTGTAACAATTTGGGTGGCCTCTGGGTCTCCCAGGTGGTCTGAATCTCCACTGATTTTCACCTCTAAGTGGAGCGGCTCCTCTTCCCATTTCTGTTGCTCTGCATTGACTTTCCCTGCAAGGGCTTGAGACCCCACACTCCTGGGGAGAGGGAGTTTTGCAGCTGTGAGATCCCTTTGGCTTCTCAGTCACTGTGGGAGCTGGCCCTTTCCTTGTCTCTGCCCTTCATACTAGTTTCTATATGCCTTCTTTAAATCTTTGGTTATAATATTTTATTTCAGCTAGCCTTTAGTTGATAATTCAGGTTTATTGCTCTATAATTGAGCTGTAAATCCAGTTTGGGGCCAGGAGAAGGTGAGTGTAGCTTGCACCTACTCTGCAGCCATCTTTATATCTCCCATAGGTACTTTTTAAAAATGATTCTTTTCAATCACAGAAAAGTATTGAATTTAAATAACATGAATAAAGGTTTGCCCATTTTTTTAGTATATCTGACTGTGCCAAGGAAACTCCAAACAATCAGAAGTCAAATGAAACCTGTTAATTAATCTCACTTTTTCATCAATAAAATGCTACTGTATATTCAGTTACTATTTGATTCCTGTTTCTTTTTAGAGACATATTTTTCACATTTATAGATTTGGAGGAAAATAATAACAAGAGTACCCAGACAAACACTTCATAAATCCTGAGTTATTCGCATGTAAACTAATAAAATGTCCTGAGAAATTTCAAAGATAATGAAAATGAAGAATCTAACCCTAAAATAGTTTTAATGAAATGTCCATTAAGCCTAAAGTACAGTTGAACTTTAGCTTATTAATTTTCTGTCTAGATGATCTATACATTGCTGAAAGTGGGATATTGAAGTCTCTTTTCTATTATTTTACTGTTGTCTATTTCCCCCTTCAGATTTTTAATACTTAATATATTAATTATATTATATTATAATATATTAATTATATTATATTAATTATATTATATTATATATTATATTTAGGTGTTCTAATATTAGGTGCATATACATTGTCTCCTAGTTTCCCAGAAATATTTTGGAGCTTTTCAAAGGCCCCTATAAACATTTCATTCCTCAGCTTTTCCTTTTATGTTTTTGTGTTAGCTTGTTGTTTGTTCCAACTATTATCCCCATCTTAGGCAGCTTTGATATTAAATAATTCCCACTGAATATTTTAGGCCAACCCTAATAATTTCCATTTCTTAACTGTAACATAGATATAAATATAGATATAAATGTCTAGATATATAATAATGGAATAATGGGAGTGATATCATATGGGCATGGGTTCTTGGAGGATTATTTTTTCAACCTCTGCATACTATAGCATCTGAACCAGACAGTAATATACAGGTGTTCACTTTGAAAATCAAATACACTAGCCTAAAGTCCTTGAAAACAGGGACTGTGTCTATTTCATATTTTTAGCCCCAGTAGCTATCACAATGCCAGTCCCAATATAGGATCTTCATAAGTGTTTTTTGGATGAATTGACCCCTTGACATGATAATAAAGAAAGCAAAAGCTATAAAATAAAGGGGGAGTTACATTAATTAATAACTATAAATAATTGGAAAACATTATCATGTACTCACATCATCATATAATATAAACGTTGATGCACGTAGGTATATAAATTGAGCACATAGCTTAGGTAGCTAGACTTTCATACAGGAAAGTTAGAATAAATTCAACACACTTTTCTTCATTATTCAGTAAGGCAATGCTACAAATTTTAATATTCTCCAAGTTGAATATTGTTATATGAACCATTAAACAGTATTATAGTTTTTAAAAGTATACTTTTTGTTGACTCTGCTTAGCTGTTTTTCCTTATTTCCCAACTTAGAGATGTTATGATAAAACTTGCTTTTTTGTAATAATTTATTATACTTGCAAACCTAGCTTGGTCTGAAAATGTTTAACTTTTTCAGACATGCCTATTTTTTATTTATTTTTATTTATTTTTAAATATATTTTTATTGATTTCAGAGAGGAAGGGAGAGGGAGAGAGAAATATAAACATCAATGATGAGAGAATCATTGATTGGCTGCTGGAGATCTAGCCTGCAACCTGGGCATGTGCCCTTGACCAGAATCGAACCCAGGACCCTCCCGCCCCAGTCCGCAGGCTGACGCTCTATCCACTGGACCAAACCAGCTAGGACTAGACATGCCTATTTTTTATAGTAACTGTCCCCACATGAGAAGCACACCTACATCAAGAAGACTATTCTGGTACTTTTCTGAAAAAGTAAAAGTATCCCCTAAAAACTAGCTAAAACACATACATGTGCTCATATCTTACAGTGGATGCTATGGTTTGCTGCTCATAACCTCCTCCCTTCTTCTAGGACTGAAACATTTATTATTCTAGCTGCTCTGAGCATTGGTGTTCAATATCTCTCAACTATGTTCTTTTCCAAAACTTATTCTAGCCTGAAAAGAGCCTCCATGCCTATGATCACTCCCCTTTTCAGGGGGCAGCCCACATCCGATGGGTGGTTGATGAAGGGTATACAAGTATGGTTTCCCTACTCGCAATTCAGGATAATTCTGAAAGGCCATACCTATTCCAAAATTCCCCATGGGGTATGCTGTTTCCTTTATTATAAGTGCTTCAGTGTCCTTCTCTCTGCCTAGTACTGCTTCTTTTACTCCCTGACATGTGTTGTTCCAGGGAGTATACTGAAATAAACTCTCCTCATCCAAAGCTCTATTTCAGAATTTGCTTCCCAAGTAACTTTACCTGTAACACCCCTATAGGTATCTTAATCATTAAAAAATTACTTTACAATTTAAAAAAAATTCTGTGTAATTTTGTTATATAGGCTGTCTTACATGTTGAGCGGAGTATAGTCTTCATAAAAACCCTAACTCAAATTGATTTATTTAATCCACATATACAGTGAAGTAATAGGGGGAGAAACCAAAATAATCCATTATATTAAGAATACTAACTGATAGATAAACTGCACAAGAAGATAAATCTAATATCCCAGGCATATAGATATCTAGAGACAGTTTTGGAATGTCACCATAAATGTGACTTCTCAAGAACTATACCAATATAGAGAAACAGAAAAGCAGAGGCAAAACATATTACATTTATTAATGGGCCCATCCAGATTCCTTACTCAGTTGATGCACTCCACTGGCAAATAACCCATCATTAACTTCTAAGCAGTAATAACCTTGACATTGCACATACTGTCTTTCATTTAAGTTCTCCCAACATAGTTGCCTCTTGTATCCATCTGCCACATCCTATTACCTGACAGTAGATTGATTTAGTGATGATCTAACACAGTGTGTGCTGACCAGACATTGTTCTTTTCCCATCCAATTTCCCTAGCAGTGGTTATTATTTTATATTAATTCACTCCCAGTGTCTTCCTATGCTTTTTCTTTCCATCTCAAAGTGTAAATAATTTTCTATTATCAAAAATCCCCGATGGCTTCTTTGTTTCTTCCTGCACTGAGAAGGCAATGAAAGGGGCACTGAAGAGGGGAAAGACAGCAGCTATTCCTATATCTCCCCTTCCTACATACATTATGCAGTTTCACAATTCAATCACAATTCAGTAATGGAGACCTGGATTTTGTTCACAACTTTGCAAATGCTGTATATGATATCTCACAGAAACTATGGGCTTTTAAATTTAAATATGAAGAGACTGAAGAGCAGCAACTGGACAAGTTCAATTCCCACATATCTACTCTTTTGCCCAGAAAAAAAAAAAAACACAGTGACAGCCCTAGCTGGTTTGGGTCAGTGGCTAGAAGGTCAGCCTGCAGATGGAAGGGTCCTGGGTTCAATTCCAGTCAAGGGCACATGCCCGGGTTGTGGGCTCCATCCCCAGTAGGGGGCATGCAGGAGGCAGCTGATCAATGATTCTCATCATTGATGTTTCTATCTCTCTCCCTTCTCCTTCCTCTCTGAAATCAATAAAAACATATTTATAAAAAACAGTGACAACTTTTTTATTGCAGAACACAGACAATAATCATAGGTTATATATATATATAAGCAGAGCACTCTGACTTTTGTATAAGGCTAAATATTACCTAGTAATGAGATTTAAGGGGGAAAGAAGCTTGTATACTATTTTGACTTACATTAATGATAGCATCTTGGTGACTTTATGACTTAGAATTTAATTTTTTAACTTTTTTATTATAACAATAACACATTTGTTTTAGATAATATGTCATCTACAAAAAAGTATAAAGAATAAAAAAATCACCCATGAGCCCACCATCTGTAGGTAACTATGGTTATCCCCTCACACGTTTACTTTAAGTTGCTTTTCTGTTTACAAGTTTCAGTCTAAGTTTTTTTGTACCATATATACTGCTGCTGCTACTACTGCCTTTCAAACAGTTGTGGCAGGCACAGAAATCATTGCTTTATTTGTTTTATAACAATTAATTATCTCAATAACACCAGGAGGCAGATGTTAATATCTATCCCAACTATATGCCGTTGGAAAATTAGAACTTCAAGGATAAGTAAACTTGCTCAAGCTTACTTACATAGGTAGTAAGTGGCAGACTGAACTGAGCCCCATGCTTGTCTGGCTCCAAAGGCCATAATAATTACTAGTCCATAATAATATTTGATGTAATTTTAAATTTTTTATAAGATAATTTTTCATGGCTACATAATTTTCATTCTATGAATGTTACAGTTAACTGTTTCTGTAGTGAAGGATATCTAAGTTGTTTCTAAAATAAGCAAAGCTTTTGAAAAGAATTGCAGAAGAAGGGTTCAAGCAAACTTTCAGGAATCTGAAAGTTTTAGGGTGGTTGGTAGAAACTCAGATTAGTTCCATTAATTTTATGTACTCATTTATTTTCAAATGAATTCTCTCCCTTTCATTTTAATGTGGACATATATTTTCAACTCATCTGGGGAGGGGAGCCTGGAAACAAAATTGCTGAATAGTATAGTAAGAGTATGTTTAGCCTTGTAAGAATATGCTAAACTGTATTCCATAAGTCGCTATACAGTTTTGTATTTCTGTTCCTGTTGCTCCACATTCTTGTTAGCAGTGTTAGGATTTTGATAATTCTAATAAGTGTGTAGAGATATCTTGTTTTAATTTGAAATTCCATAATGGCATATGAGGATGGTGATCTTTTCCTATACTTATTGGCGTTTTCATATACTCTTATTTTTTTTTTCCCATCACGTCTATGCCCTCTTCCACCTCCACCAACTCCCCCTCCCCCACAATCACCACCCTGTTGTCCATGTCCATGAGTTCTCTCTTTTTATTTTCTTTTTTGGGAATGTCTCCACCCTCCAAGCCACGCCTCCCCGCCTCCCCCCCCCCCCCCCAACCCCCGCTGCCCAACAGAGTTGTCTTAGGGATATGTTTTCCAGAGCTTTTGCCCATTTTAACTGGGATACTTTCTTATTCTTATGTTTTAAGATCTATTCATATATTTTAGATACTGTCCTTTAAAAAAATATTTTCTGCCAGTATGTGTCTTGTCTTTCTATTCTTCCAACAGTGACTTCAACACAGTAGACATCTACATTCTAAAAGGCCGGGGACTGTCATGACCTAAACGGGCAGATGGACAACTGGTCACAAGGAAATGCATGGAGCACCTCTCGGTCCCTCCCCCGTGGTCCACAGGATCCTATCACAGCAATGCTGGCAGCTGGAGGGCAGGCAGGTGGGGCAGCAGGGGGGTGGGTGGGGCGAGGCAGGCTCGGCAAGGTTGTTAGCCTCCAGACCTGACCGAGGGCTAATGACCTTGCTGCTGCCAAGGCAGCTGCGGATCAGGCCCAGAGACAGGCCTGGAGAGAGAGGCAGAGCCTGATCCACAGCTGCCATGGTGGCTGCGGATCAGGCCTGGAGAGAGGCCTGGAGATAGGCTCGGAGATGCTGACTGGCATAGAAACTGACCAATCAGAACCAAATCTGGGTGAATCGCAAGAAGCCAATGGCAGCCTAGGAGGTGGAGCTTTAAGCGCTCACTGGCATAGAAACCAACCAATCAGAACCTAATGTGGGTGAACTGCAAAGGCAGAACCTAAGGTGGGGTCTGAGGAGAGGTTTTAAGGGCAACAGCTGTTTGCTGTAAGGTGTAACAAAGTGGTTCAGTTTTTTAATGGCCAGGTAGGCAGTATAGTGCATATGGCTGGCTATCAGTCCAGATATAGGGATTATGTATTTTTGTCTTCCAAGAGCATCTCCTCCTGATGAAAAAGGCTTTTCTCCCCCATTTAAGCAATCCTATCCTATATAATCTATCTATACTAATAAAAGGGTAATATGCTAGTCAGATCATGTCAATGGGCCATCTTCCGGATGTCCGACTTCCTTCCGGACAAAGCCATGGTGGTGGGGGCCGAGGCATAGGAAGTTAGGGGTGATCAGGCTGACAGGGGAGGGCAGTTGGGGCTGAGATCAGGCCAGTGGGGGAGGGTAGTTAGGGGTGATCAAGCAGGCAAGCAGAGGCAGTTAGTGGCGATCAGGCAGAAGGAGAGGTTAGGGGCAATCAGGCAGGCAGGCAGAGAGGTTAGGGGCAATCAGGCAGGCAGGCAGGCGAGCGGTTGGGAGCCAGCATTCCCAGATTGTGAGAGGGGTGTCCGACTGCTGGTTTAGACTGATCCCACAGGAATCAGGCCTAAACTGGCAGTTGGACATCCCCCAAGGAGTCCCCAATTGGAGAGGGTGCAGGCTGGTCTGAGGGACCCCCCGCCCCCACATGAATTTCATGCACCGGGCCTCTAGTTTTTAATAAAGTTTACATTACCAATTTTATTTTACATGAATCATGTTTTGGGTATTGTATCTATAAGTACTTCATGCAAAATCCAAGGTAATTTAGAATTCTCATATGTTATCTCTAGAAGTTTTATGGCTCGGTGATTTACATTCAGATCTATGATACATTTTTATTTCATTTTTGTGAATTGTGTCTGTCTCTAAGTACTTTTTTTCCCCATATGGATGTTCAGCACCATTTGTTGTTGAAAAGGATTTCCTTTCTCCATTTGCTCTTTTAAATACACACATATATATACATATAATTGATTTCAGAGAATAAGGGAGAGGGAGAGAGAGATAGAAACATCAATGATGAGAAAGAATCATTGATTGGCTGCCTTTTGCACTCCCCCCACTAGGGATGGAGCCCACAACCCAGGCATGTACCTTGACCTGGAATAGAACTGTGACCTCCTGGTTCATAGGTTGACACTCAACCACTAAGCCATGCCAGTCGGGCTCCATTTGCTCTTTATCAAAGATCAATTGGCTATATTTTAGAGAAGTCATCCATGGCCCCCATACTGAAAATAGAACTCCCTCTCACTGCAAACACAAGTTAATTTTCTATTCCCTTATCTTACTGTAGTCTTCTTCATAAGCTTATTTCTACTTTACATAGAATATATATACATGTTTACTACATGTTTCCCTTACTAGGTATCAGTAACAGCAGTGACTTCATTGGCACTAGTACCTCTAACAGTGTCTGGTACACAGTAAATTCCAAAATATATTTGTTGACTGATTTAATGAATAAGTTTATAAATTAATTAAAATGATAACTTGAACTTAACCAAATCAATTCAAGCTTTTTAAAATTTTGTGTGTGAAAAAATACCTAAATTGCTTGAACTATAAACTGTGACAAATAAAATACAGATACTACACAAACCTCGAAAGAGTAGCAGTTGGCCTTTAAAAACAATTTGATAACTTTGTAAATATGGTTGTAATAGAGCCATTTAAATACATATGTTACTTTAGCCAACTCTCACTAGTTTACTCATGCTCCACAAAGGATCAGAGAATCAACGATTTATTGCACAAAGAAACTTCCATTCACATATAATCTACACTAATAAAAGAGAAAAATGGTAATTGGCGTACGGCGATACCTTTTTCATTGGCTAATCAGGGCTATATGCAAATTAACTGCCAACTAAGATTGGCAGTTAACTGCCAACTAAGATTGGCAGTTAACTGCCAACTAAGATTGGCAGTTAACTGCCATCTAAGATTGGCAGTTAACTGCCAACAAGATGGTGGCTAATTTGCATATGTAGGCACAATGCAGGGAGGCGAAAGGGAAAGCAGGAAGAAGCCCCCTGCCACTGACAGTGATCGGAAACCCAGGGGGGGCTAAGAGCTGGGGGGCAGGGCAAAGGCGGCCCTGGGGCCGCCTTTGCCCTGCCCCCCAGCCATGATCGGAGAATCAGGCGCCTTTGCCGCCCTGGCCAGTGATAGCAGGAAGTAGGGGTGGAGCCAGCGATGGGAGCTGGGCACCGTCGAAGCTGGCAGTCCCGGGAGCTAGGGGTCCCTTGCCTGGGCCTAAAGCGAAGCCCACGATCGCGGCGCCCCCCGCTGCCACTGCAGGTCCCCGCTGCCTGGGCCGGACGCCTAGGCCAGAGGCATTAGGCCTGGGCAGGGGCGGAGCCTGCAACCGAGGGGAGCTGGGGGTCCCCTGCCCAGGCCTGACACCTCTGCTGGAGGCCTCAGGCCTGGTCAAGGGGCCGATCTGGTGATTGGTGACCGGAGGGTGATGAGGGTCAACTCCTCTGGCCGAGGCATCAGGCCTGGGTGGGGGGCGGAGCCGGGGATTGGGGGGATAGGATGGTCCCCTTGCCCAGGCCTGAAGCCTGGGTCAGAGGCGTCAGGCTTGGGCTGGGGGTGGAGCAAGCGATCAGAGGGAGATGGGGGTCCCCTGCCCAGGCATGATTCCTGGGCCAGAGGCCTCAGGCCTGGGCGGGGGCCAGAGCCAGTGATCGGGGGGAGATGGGGGTCCCCTGTCCAAGCCTGACACCTCTGGCGGAGGCGTCAGGCCTGGGCAAGGGGCCGATCAGGCTATCGGAGGGTGATGGGGGTCAATGCCTGAGGGCTCCCAGTATGTGAGAGGGGGCAGGCTGGGCTGAGGCACACTCTCCCCCCCACACACACACCCAGTGCACGAATTTCGTGCACCGGGCCCCTAGTAGTTATATAATCATCCCAAAATATGTTGATGTATATAAATTGGCACCACACACATTTTTAGTATGTTTAGATTATAAGGTCTCCATACACAGTTATAAAAAATGGCCTAGAAATTCTACTGCCGCATCTAGTAAGGATTTAACAAACTTAGACATCTTTTGATTTATGCATCAAAGATTCACTTCTAAAATATCACTTTCTACATGTTCACTTTTGTAGTTTGAATCAGAGTTGTTCAGTTTCATTGTTATAATTTACTACTTTTAAGTGTGTTATGCCTAGGTCCTAAACAAAGAACCTAAAACACATTTCAAGAGTTTCACAGTTTTAGATTTTAATTTTTTTTACACAATTCATTAAATTTGGTCACAACATTTGGCCAAATTTCAACTTTTGAAAATGCCAAACAGGGATGTAATAGTTTTCATCACCCAAATTGACCATAAAGCAAAATATATTGCCATTATCTGGCATCACAAGCAAAAAATGCCATATGCTAACAATTTTATTTCAATTGTGTTGCTTTAATACAAAATCCTAAGTTAATATATTTGCTGTTGTTTGTCAGATTACCTATTCTTATAGAGGCATGAGATAGGGACATATAGAGAAAAATGAAGCAATATTTAATTGCAAGCTCTTTATAAAAACTATACAAAAGAGAACTACTGTTAAGTTTACATTTTTAGTTTCCTTAATTAGGGAGCTTTCCTATTGTGGAACTCACCAAAAAGACCTTATTGTCAACCTTTGGTTTATAGTTTCCATTTTCAGTAGGCAGTAATTATAACATAACAGACAATCGGATCCTATATAAAAACATCCACACATATTTCTATGACAATGAAAAAAGTAATAAAATAATAGGCATTAAAACATTTTTTTCTGGATTTCTGCTGTAGTATAGAACATGAAATGAGATCCTCACTAGCTTTTCTAATACTCATATCCTTTGAACTGATTTATTGTACATCTTAGAATTTATCTTAAAAAAATGTAGACAAGTAATTATAAACAAGGCTTTTGCAATGGTATTATATAAAATACATAAAACTTAAAACATGTTAAATACCATGCAGTTATGGATTTTAAAAATAAATTTTGGTACATCTGTGCAATATAACACAAAAATAAAGGTAAAAATATTTACTGATATGGGATAATGTTTACCATGTCTTATTAAGTAAAAATTGGCAGAAATCAACTCTTACAGTAAGACATTGATTCCATAAATGGATACTAAAATAATTATACAACAAAAACTGGAAATATATAGCCCGTTTTAGACATTGTAAGTAACCATCTATATTTTTCTCCTTCTAGGCACAAAGGCACCACTCTGTCCCCTTGAAATGAAACTTGATCATATAACCCAATTTGGCCAATGGAATGAACAGTAATGCCATTTGCTATTTCTAGGAAGAGATACTTAGCAGTGTGTGCATGATTTTCCAAGCTTACTTCCCCTGTATTATAAACTTGGAAGTCTCATGTGGAAAATTGTGTCCTAAAAAAATGGTGGAGGCTGTATTAGTATATGTCCCTAAGTGAATAGTCTAGTCATAGGCCCCATGCCAATCTCTGTTTTACATTTAGCATGAGCAATAAATGAACATTGTTGTTTTGAGCCACTTATGTTTGTAACTTGTTTGCTATTGCAAGATAATCCAGCCTATCATTACTGTTACACAGTATAAAATATTTTTAACGGATACTTCTTCTTTGAGACATTATACATTTTTTCTTATGTGCTTTTTTCTGTTGTGTTTTTTTCCCCCGAATACCCAGGATTAGCATAAATTATTTATGAAATAATAATGAAGATTAAACATTCTTAAATTAAATGAAAAAATAATGAGTTCTGCTTTTGACATTTATATAAAATTTATTTTATTAGAAAATCAATAATCTCTTTATTAAATTTAATATTTCTAAAAAATGTTTCATAAGTCATTTAAGAAAATACAATCATAGAATTTTGATAAGGATTCTATGAATTACTAATATCACTAGTACAAAATTCTTACACAAAATTTTATCCTATGATGTATCAGCATTTGGACTTTAATTGCTAAAATTAGGAAACATCGGAACATCAAAAAGCTTGAACTAAAATTATGAGAATCAGTCTACTTCTAACATCTTATCTCTATTTGAAAAAATATTTTTAAGCAACTGAAATTATCTTTCTCAAATATTCTTTGAAAAACTAATAAAAAACATATTCTCTGAGGAAACAGCAAAATGCTTCCAGAACATAACATAATAGTAATTCATTGATATGTGCCAGTCATTTTAGCTTTCCTATTTCTAATCCTCAAAACAGTCCTGAAAAATTAACATTATAATTTATATATCATAAATGAAAAAACTATTTGAAGTAAAGTAACTTGTTTGAAGCCACACATAAAAGCAGAAATCAGCCCAGCCAGTGTTGCTCAATGGTTGAGCATCGACCTATGAACTAGGAGGTCACAGTTCAATTCCTGGTCAGGGCGGATGCTCTGGTTGCTGGCCCAATCCCCAGTGGGGAGCATGCAGGAGGCAGCTAATTGATGATTCTCTCTTGTCATTGATGTTTCTATCTCTCTGTACCTCTCCCTTCCTCTCTGAAATCAATAAAAATATGTAAAAAATAAATAAATAAAAGGCAGAAATCAATAACAGCAAGAAAAGAGAATAAAATAATATGCTAAACAACTATATGTGCAAAAATTTGATTACCTACATGAAATGGGGGAATCCCTTAAAAGACATAATTTTCAACAATTCACTCAAGAAGAAATGGAAAATATAAATAAGCCTGTATCTATTAATGAAATTGAATCAATGATTAGTAATTTTATGGAAAAAAAAGAACCATAACTAGATGGTCTCATCGGTTAATTCTAGCAAACATTTAAGAAGAAATTATACTAATATCTTTCAAAGGATAAAAGTAGGTTAATTACTTCCTACATCATTTTATAAGGCCAGCATCACCCAAATATCAAAACAGGCAACTACATTACAGGAAAAGAAGAAGACAACAGACAATGATTTCTCATAAACAAATGAATACTCAACAAAATATCAGCACACTGAATCCAACAATGTATATACACCATGATCAAGTAAAATGTATCCCAGATATGTGAGGCTGTTTCAACATTCAAAAATGTAAGACTTGAAACCATGAAACTCCTAGAAGAAAACATAATCACTAAACTGCCAAACATTTCCCTTAGTAATATTATCTTTCTGATATATCTCCTTAGACAAGGGCTATTTAAAAAAATAAACAAATTGGTCTCAGTGATCTGCAAACTGCGGCTCGCAAGCCACATGTGGCTCTTTGGCCCCTTGAGTGTGGCTCTTCCACAAAATACCACGTGTGGGCGTTCATGTACAGTGTGATTGAAATTTCGTGGCCCATGCGCAGAAGTTGGTATTTTGTGGAAGAGCCACACTCAAGGGGCCAAAGAGCCTCATATGGCTCACGAGTCGCAGTTTGCTGACAAATCCTACTAAAATATTTTTGCACAGCAAAAGACACTATCAAAAAATTAAAGAGACAACTCACTAAATGGGAGAACATATTCACCAGTGATACATCTGATAAGGGATTAATATCAAAAATTTATATGTATATATTTGTTATTTTATTGATTTCATGAGAGAGAGCAAGGAAGTGGGAGAGAGAGAGAGAAACATCCATGTGAGAGAGAAACATTAATCAGCTACCTCCTGCACTCCCCCTACCAGGGATTAAGCCAGCAACCTGGTCATGGGCCCTGACCCAGAATCAAACCAGCAATCTCTTGGTGTTCATTACAATGCCCAACCAACTAAACCACACCAGCCTGGGCCCACAATTTATAAAGAACTGACCAACTGGATTTAGCAATGTAGGCAAGTATTCCTTAGTATTATTTTCCATGTAACTCTTCTTCTCTTCAACTTCCTTATCTGTACATTGGTGATAATAAGGCCTGTCTTAAGATTGCTGTGCTGATTAAATTAAATAACATTAAAGTGCCTAGCATTTTTTTCTGTCACATAGAAGATGCTTAATAAAAAAAAATATAACTCCCTTGAAAGGTAATATTGCTAAAAAAGGAAAGGTTCCATAGAAGCATGGAACAGAGTGTGGAAACTCAGAGGGAAGGCAGGGGAGGGTGGGTGGGTGGGTGGAGAGTAATCAACCAAGAACCATATATGCATTGCCCATAGACGCAGACAATGAGGCCGTGATGGCCTAGGGCTGGGGGCAGGGGTGGGCTGGAGAGAGTCAATGGGGGGAAAAGGGGGCTATATGTAATACTTTCAACAATAAAGAATCAGTAAAAAAGAAATAAAAAAACAAGAGAAAAAATAACAACTAAAAAGGAAAGGTAATATTGCTTACTGGGAATTATAAAGACTCAAGAAGGCATTATTAAGAGGTGAAAATAAAAATGTTATAAAAATTAGTTAATTTTGCAAAAATTAATTTAGAGGCTACCCTCAAATTATGCCACAAATTAAATTACATTTTGATTAAAAATTTAAATATTTTTAAAGCTATATACATATTAAAAGAAAATAAAGGCCACTTTTTGTATGAGTTCTATATGAGAAAGGATGTCCTAAACTTCAATGAATAAAATATATCCAACAATGGTATATTTCATTACACTGAAATGGAACATTTTTCATTGTAAAACATTATCCTATATAATAAGAGAGGGATATGCTATTTAGCCCTGTTATGCTAATTACTCATGACCAGTATGCAAATTGACCATCATTCCAACACACAAGATGGCCGCCCCATGTGGTCAAAGATGGCCCCCCCCAATGTGGCCACAAGATGGCCACCACAAGATGGCCTGCAGGGGAGGGCAATTGTGGGTGATCAAGCCAGCAGGGGAAGGCAGTTGTGGGTGATCAGGCCAGCAGGGGAGGGCAGTTGGAAGGGACCAGGCCTGAAGGGGAGGGCAGTTAGGGAGGATGAGGACTACAGGGGAGGGCAGTTGGGGGGACCCAGGCTGGCAGGGGATGGCAGTTGGGGGCAATCAGGCCTTCAGGGGAGCAGTTAGGCATTGATCAGGCTGGCAGGAGAGTGGTTAGGAGGTGATCAGGCTGGCAGGCAGAAGCGGTTAGGGGCAATCAGGCAGGCAGGCAGGCAGGCAAGCGTTTGGGAGCCAGCAGTCCTGGACTGTGAGAGGGATGTCTGACTGTCCGTTTACGCCTGATCCCCTGGGGTCTCAGATTGGAGAGGGTTCAGGCGTGGCTGAGGGACACACACACACACACACACACACACACACACCTGTGCACAAATTTCATGCACCAGGCTTCTAGTAAACAAAATAAAATAATAATATAATCAATAAGCTTTTAAAATTTATATGGAAAGGGCTATGAATATTGGAATCATGGATGATTTTTTTCTGTTCTGTATAATTTTCTGTACTTTCCATTTTCAACAATGACTGTTGTCTAAATTATAACCTAAGAAAATACACATATACACGCACGTGCACACACACACAGTACAGGTGTGTAGATTTTGTGGTCAATGACCTGGGTTCAGGTCCTACTTAATTCTATGTAATCGTTATTTCGCAAGTTACTTAACTTTGCTGAGCCTTGTTTTCTTCATCTGTAAAAAAAGAATGATCTGTGTTTTGAGAATTAAAAAATGAATATAAACTTCCTAATGAAATGTGCAGTCTCATTATTTTTCACTTTTCATATGCCATTCAATAAAATTCAGTGTATTAGTTGAGCCTTTTCAGGTTATAGGGTTCAGAGTTATCAGGATATTGAGTTGGTGAGTGTGATTTGAAGTATACTAATAGATTAGAAAGAAAAAAAGAAAAAACAGGCAATATCTTAGCAACCTTGGATAGCTGGGAAAAATCATCATCATCATCCAGATTAAATAAGCAGCTCTGTGGACCAATAGTAGCTCTCGTGACACTATAGCATCTTGCCAATCCCTGAAAAGTGGGTATCTCTTGCTTCCTACACTAGTGACTTTACCAAATTCATGATTCAACATCTCTCTTTTCTATTGACCTTCTTATTTCCTACTATTTATTTTCTTTGCCCTTCACTCTACCTTTGTCTCACTCCATTTCATACACTGAAAATGCCTCAAGGTAAATGCTCATATTGAGTTAGTTAGTCACAATTGAATATGGATTGCCCCATTTAGACAGAGTTCTTGAACAAAGCCAATTTAGAGTTTGCTAGACTCTCTGATGAAAAAGGGCCCACCCTGTTTACAATTAATTCATTTCTTATCAATGTGAGAGCTAAGCAAACTACATATGGCTCACAAGTTACTGGTTTGAGAATGCTTCTGTAGATAATTACCATTGGCTATGAAGCCTGTTTCTGGTTCAATTAGTGACCCAAGTTAAAATGCATGGAATATTTTTGAAAAATATAGAGGCTTCTCTCCAGAACACAGAGCAAACAGAAGGATGGTCTCTGCAGTGGTATCTCATATGGCTCTGTCCTTGGCCATGTCAGTTAAAATTCTATAGGCAACTTTAATGATGACATAAAGGAAACCCTATTAACATTGCCAATCATATAGAACTGAAATGCATAGTTACTAAATACATAATAGAATTGTGATTCAAAATGGCTCTGATAGGCTGAGGTGATTAATGAAAAGGATTAATGCAATGATCTTTATTTCAGTTTATATATACACTAGAGGCCCAGTGCACAAAAATTTGTGCACTTGGGGGGAGGGGGGTTCCTCAGCCCAGCCTGTGCCCTCTCGCAGTCTGGGACCCCTCGGGAGACAACAACCTGCTGGCTTAGGCCTGTCCTGGGTGGCAGAGGGCAGGCCCAATCCCTAGGTGCAGCCCCTGGTCAGGCTCAGAGCAGAGCCGATTGGGGAGTTGGGGCACCGGCTCCTGTCATGCACAGAGCAGGGTGGATTGGGAGGTTGTGATGCCACCCTCAGTCACGCTCAGGGTAGGGCCGATTGGGGGGTTGGGGCACCGCCTCCTGTCACACTCAAGGCAGGGTCGATGGGGAGGTTGCGGTTGCGGCGCCACCCCCTGTCACGCACAGAGCAGGGCCAATTGGGGGGGGGGGCTCCATACCCTGTCACGCACAGAGCAGGGCCCATCAGGGGGGTTGGGGCTCCTTACCCTGTCACACACAGAGCAGGGTCTATCAGGGGGTTGGGGAGCTCCCCCCATCACACACAGAGCAGGGCCCATCAGGGGGTTGGGGAGCTCCCCCTGTCACCCACAGAGCAGGGCCGATCAGGGGGTTGGGGCACCGCCACTCTCACACTCAGGGCATGGCCAATGGGGAGGTTATGGCTCTACCCCGTCACACACAGAGCAGGGCCAGTGGGGGTGGGAGGGTTGGGGTGCCGCACCCTGTCACACACAGAGCAGGGCTGATCAGGGGGTTCGGGTGCCACACCCTGTCACACACAGAGCCACAGGGTGATCAGGGGGTTGGGGCGCCTTCCCCTGTCACCACGAACAGAGCAGGACAGATAGGGAGGTTGTGGCCCCAGCCCCTGTCACACAAAGAGCCGCAGGGTGATCAGGGGGTTTAGGCGCTGCCCCCTGTCACACTGATCCCGGTGCCAGGAAGCCTCTCAGCTCCGCTGATCCCGGTGCTGGGAGGCCTCACGGCTCCACTGATCCTGGTGCTGGGAGGCATATTACCCTTTTTCTATATAGGATAGAGGCCTGGTGCACGGGTGGGGGCTGGCTGGTTTGCCCTGAAGGGTGTCCTGGATCAGGGTGGGGTCCCCACTGGGGTGTCTGGCCAGCCTGGGTGAGGGGATGATGGCTGTTTGCAGCTGGTCACACACCCTTCAGGGTGGGGGTCCCCACTGGGGTGCCTGGCCAGTCTGGGTGAGGGGCTGAGGGCTGTTTTCAGGTTGGCGGGTGACTGAAGGTCCCAACTGCTCCTGTTTTTCTTTTTCTTTTTTTATTCTGGGCCAGCTTTAGCTCTGGTTCCAGCTCTGAGGCCTCTGCTGCTGAAAGCAGGTATCTGCTTTTTTGGGGTTCTATAATCGAAACTCTGTATCAACTCCAGCTCTGAGATCCCGGGCGGTTAAAAGCAGGTTTCTGGGGTTTTGTTTAGCTTCTATATTTGTAACAATGTTTCAAACTGCAGGCTCAGAGGCCGGCAAGGCAGGTGGGGAACGTTGGAGTCCTCCGTCACTGAAGCAAGCAAACCTCATGTTCGCTTCAAGCTGCCTGGCTTCCGGCCGCCATCTTGGCTGGCAGTTAATTTGCATATCACCCTGATTAGCCAATGGGAAGGGTAGCGGACGTAAGCTAATTACCATGTTTCTCTTTTATTAGATAGGATGTATTTTAAAATGTGATGGTGCACAAAATAACACAAGAAGTTTGAACTTTGGACTCAATATAAGGAGAGTTTTCCAACAATCAGAGCATTTTTTTTTTTTGTAAATGAATTGGTTTCACTTTTAGATAGCAAGTTCCTTTCCTCAATTGTTCAAGCAAATTACTAATGACCATATATCAGGAATATCACATAAACGATTTCTATACAGAAATAGAGATTGTGCTGGATGACCAATCAGGAACTATGGGACTCAACTTCCTTGAGACTATGTTTCTAAACAAAATTGATTCCCTTATTTTTTTCTAGTCATCTCTTATAAAAGTAAATTAGTAAAAGTAAACTAAATTATTTGCTAAGGTTTGGCCCAAAGTTACTATTTCACTAGATCAGAACCAGACAGAGAACACACAGGCTCTTGCCTAAGACCCAGACCAGTGCTCTTTCCACTAATGCACTGCTGCTTCCCTTAGTGGTTACATTGAATTACCACTGGGATAATCATTCCCCTGCCTTCTTTTTGCTCCATCTATTTCTCTACACTTAGGCTACCTTTTAATGTGCTCTTTGGGCGACTAGTAAGTGCATTTATGGGCACACACCAGCAACTGATAAATATATGCTGAAAGAATCCATGTGCTTACCTGGTTCTATGTGAATTTCCCCATTTTTGCTTGTGTGTTTTTCAATAAAAATGAAAAGATATTAAAAATGGAACTCAAATGTTACCCTTTGTTCTCTAGGTATTTCCATTATAAAATCGCTCAGTCTTTCCTTTTCCACCAGAAAGTATAAGTATTAGAAAATTGCTTCCATAAGCCTTTACATCAATATATACAATTTTACATTAAGGGCTGGCATAACCTTGCATTTATTGAATCATTGATAGTTGTACAATTGTTTGTAGACATTTAAATACCTCCTATTGAGAAAAGGTTGAATTGATTAGAATTATCTGAATTGTATATGCAAATATCAAAGAACAACCATTTCTAACTATTCCAGGCTAAATGACATTAAAGTGGTTTAAACTATGTTTACATTGTTCACTTTGCAGTACAGCCATTTTATTTCAGAACTATGTGCTTTTAAAGCAATAGAGAATTCAAAAGCTTTGACATGATGGCCACTATAAAAGAGCAATAGGGAGAAATGCCTTGCACTTTTTAGCTCTTAACAAAATATGATATTTTAGGAGGGTCAATCTGGAAAAAGGGAGACATATGTAATACTTTAAATAATAAAAAAATGATATTTGGCAGGTCACTTTCAGTATGAGTGAATACTGTAGTAATCTATAATGTTTTATTTTAAGAGACACATACACTGTTCTAACACACTGTGCACAAATATTTTTTTTTTAGTTTAAGCAGTCCCCATCCCCCTCTCCATCTCATTTTAAATGTAAAAAATGTCTTGCATTAACTTTAATATTACCCTTCTAACTCCTGATCCCATTTTCTGAACATCAAATTCTGCACTAGAAGAATAACAGCAGAAGTGTAGGGTGAGGAAGCTGTTTCTCCGTGTAGCTCTTTTTCATGCTCTTTTTCTGACTCTCCACTATGTTTACATCTCACTGAGCTCTCTTTTGATGTCTCCGAAGAGTAGTTTTCCAAAAAAACACTGATTGGACCTGTCAGACTCCCATAACATAAACTAGAAGTGTGGTATTTATGACTATCATCACTTCAACAACAACAAAACTCTGAAATAATGTTAACTTTTTGCTCCTCTTTCTAATATTTATATCAGCTGATTGTATTTATAGCATTGCCAATGAGAATGAAATCTGCTCTCCAAGTGCTATCCGTAGGGATCTTTCCTCATCCCCACCAGTTGCTGATATCCTGAGAAAAATACTTTTCTGAGACTCGCACAGGAGGCTGAGATATTGTAGAAAGCTTTATTTCTGTGGAATTACACCCCTGAGTTTCCAAGGCCCCATTTCCCTTCATCTCAGCAGAGCTAGGATCAAAGTCAGTGTCCAGAATTTCCACTCCGTGTTGGAGCACAGGTCCAGGCCAGTGACCAGGTTAGCTTAGTTTGTTTCCCTGTTGCAGTCCATCAGTCCATTGTGATGGGGTCCACAGGACCACATGGCTATGGAGGAAACACGGGCAGGAGCAAAGCCAAAGGAAACAGAGAGCCAAGAAATCCAAGAGCCAACCAGCCAAGAGAGCGAGTTCCTTTGTCTAAGGGATTATGTATCCCCAAATTTTCACAGGTTTGCATTATCCTTGCCCCCTCTGGCAATGATCTCTGTTCCCAGGTTTGACTGACAGCCAGCACCTTCCCTACATCACCTCAACTTTACTGAGCATATGTCCATTTTCCCTTTTGTTGGGGCCCTTCCCGGAATTCTTAACTCTTAAAAATATGGAGTGATTTGCAGGAAATGGGCTGGTGGTTCCCTGGGGTGTGTGAAATGCAGCTTCCTCTTGAAGCAGGCCAAATGACATGCCTATAATGTCTGGCTTCCCCCTGTGTTCCTTTCCCATTATTAATAACTAGCTATTACAATTGGATCACAAGCATACCTTGGTTCCAAACCTTTAAGTGCTATCCATCATATTTATCACAACCAATCAATATTCCAGTCAAAGCTACTACCCCCACAGTGTCCTAGATCACAGCCGAAATGGAAAATAATTTAAACCTGTTTAGTTCCCTCTGTTCCACTATTTCTAGTGTATGGCGTTCAATCCCTCCGAGAGTTTGCTATCTCCTCCTTGGGTTACATCTAGTGACTCTGATTAACCCAATCTTGCAAATAGGATAAAAAATGAGCCCTAGCCGGTTTTGCTCAGTGGATAGAACATAGGCCTGTGGACTGAAGGGTCCCAGGTTCGATTCCCTGTCAGGGCACATGCCCAGGTTGGGAGCTCGATTACTAGTAGGGGGTGTGCAGGAGGCAGCCAATCAATGATTCTCTCTCATCATTGATGTTTCTAGCTCCCTCTCCCTTCTTCTCTGAAATAAAAATATATTTTTTAAAAAAGAGAAAGAAAGCATGTCTTCTCAGAGACAAGATCTTTGGTGGGTGGGGGGGGGGGGCAGGGGGTGGATGCTCCAGGCAGTTAGACAGACATGAGCAAAGCAAAGACGATGGGCCAGGTACAGAAGGTCATCAGTGTGGAAAACCCCAGTGTGGAAAGCCCCAGGGGCCTAGCAATGGACAATCAATTGTAGGGTGGGACCTTGCCTCCCCTAGCATATCGCTGGTCATGAGGTTGGACCCCCTGACCTTTCCTCCCTGAGATAACATCTAGACCTCAGATGCATTTCAGCTCCAGTAAAGCAACAAAACCAGCCACAGCTGACCTCAGGACCAGCTTCATGGAATAATGACCCTCTGCCTTGGTGCCAGCCAATCAATCAGTGGAGACCATAACCCTGAATGTACATGCCTAGGAAGCTACTGACTATTCTATTGAGATCTTCCTCTGGGACCTCCTCTAAAATCTCCACCTTAAAACTCTTAGGATGGAGGAGCCAGTGCCCTCTCCTTCCAGGGAGCATGTCCTCTCCCTCTCCCCACCCCCATCCCTGCCCCAATCACATTACCATTAGTTTCCTCACTCCCAAGCTTGAAGATTGCTCCCTTACCTCTATAAATTGTTTCCTAAGCCCATTTCTTCTAGGAATTATTTCTACCTCTGTGATTTACCAAATAAATGTTGTCTTACAAAAAAGAATGAACATGTGAAAATTTGATAACTCCTAGAAGAGAGTGGCATCCAGCTTGGCCAGCATGGCTTAGTGGTTGAGTGTTGACTTATGAACCAGGAGGTCACTGTTCGATTCCTGGTCAGGGGACATGCCAGTAGGGGAGCACATGATTCTCTCTCATCATTGATGTTTCTATCTCTTTCCCTTCCTCTTTGAAATAAATAAAAATGCATTTTTAAAAAAACAGAGTTAAACAAATGGGACTTCATCAAAATAAAAAGCTTCTGCACAACAAAAGAAACCATCAACAAAACAACAAGAAAGCCCACTGCATGGGAGAACATTTTTGCCAATGTTATCTCCGATAAAGGTTTAATCTCTAACATTTACAGGGAACTCATACAACTTAACAAAAGGAAGATCAACAACCCAATCAAAAATGGGCAAAGAACCTAAATAGACACTTTTCAAAAGAGGACATGTAGAAAGCCAAGAGACATATGAAAACATGCTCAAAGTCACTAATCATCTGAGAGATGCAAATCAAAACAACAATGAGGTATCATCTCTCACCTGTCAGAATGGCTATCATCAACAACAAATGACAAGTGCTGGAGAGGATTCAGAGAAAAAGGAACCCTCTTGCACTGCTGGTGAGAATGCAGACTGGTGCAGCCACTGTGGAAGACAGTATGGCATTTCCTCAAAAAATTAAAAATGGAACTTCCATTTGACCCAGTAATCCCACTTCGAGGAATATATCCCAAGAAATCAGAAACACCAATCAGAAAGGATATATGCACCCCTATGTTCATAGTGCACAATTTACAATAGCAAAGATTTGGAAACAGCCTAAATGCCCATCAGCAGATAAGTGGACTAAGAAACTGTGGTACATCTATAAAATGGAATACTATACTGCTGTAAAAAAAAAAAGGAATTCTTACCATTTGCAGCAGCATGGATGGAACTGGAGAGCATTATGCTAAGTGAAATAAGCCAGTCAGTGAAAGAAAAATACCACATGATCTCACTCATTTGTGGATAATAAAGAACATTATAAACTGATGAACAAAAATAGATACAGAGGCAAAGAAGCATCAAACAGACTGTCAAACTACAGCGGGAAGGCTGGGGAGCGGGGGAGGATAGGTAAGAGATCAACCAAAGGACTTGTATGCATGCATATAAGCATAACCAGTGGATGCAAGACACTGGGGGGGGGGGGGGCTGAGAGCATGTGCTGGGGTGCTGGGGCAGGGAGAGGGTAGGGGAGGCCAGGGGAAGGTCAATGGGGAAAAAAGGGAAACCTATGTACTATTTGTAATACTTTTTACAAAAAAAAATAAAATGATGATGATGATAATAATAATAATAATAATAATAATAGAGAGAGCCTGGCATTTTTCCAGTGCTTTGGCAAATAATAAAGAGAGCACTATTTTTTTTAAAAATTAACCCCTTCAAAGCAAGTACACCAAGATGTAACCCCTGCTCTTTTGCCCAAACATATGAATAATACCGCTTCTATGAAAAATGAGTGTGGATTAACTAATGTTATCTTTTTTATTTAATAGTACGTTTCCACCCTATGGTGGACCTTTGGTCCTCCCTCTCAATCTGCCTTGATTAGGACACAACTGAATAACCCAAAAGGTCTCAATAACTGAATCATCAAAAGAAGTTTGGGTCTTAATTTTTAAACTCAGCATATCAATATTTCTTCAGAAAAAAATTAAAGTTGCTTTTTTTAGATAGAATGTTTTATAATAACATGTACAACAAGCACATTCAGAGTGATAATTCATATAGATTCAAGGGAATTTATCTTTAAAGATCTTAAAGGTTTCACTAGTCTAGTTCATTTTTGCTCTAATTGAGTTATACTCAACTTTACCACAGTGAGACAGTATTGTGCAGTGGTACAAAATACAGGATTTTTGAGTCAAATGTAAAGGAATTAAAATTCTAGCTTTTCCTCTTATGAGGTATAAGATAAACATGTTATTCATATCCTCCAAACCTCAGTTTACTCTTCTGTAATATGGGAAGAATAATAACTACTCAAAGGGTTGATGTTAAAATGTATTTAGGATAAGGCCTTGTACTAAATAAGAGTTCAATAAAAGGTAGCTTGATAATAGAAGCAAAAGAGCAAGGTGCTTATATGTAAATAAAGCAGACTCACAATATATACTTTTCTAATATTACACACACACACAAAACTGATAATAGTGATTTTCTTTTTATTCACACATATACTAAAAAAATAAACAGAAAAACACTATATAAATGATCACTTGGATGGAAGCAAAGAGTCCTTATCTTCCTCCCTCTGAATCCTGGACTCTTTCCCTTTGAGTGTTTTTAAGAGTGTTTTATGATTTGAATTGCCACATGATAAACTGCCATTGCTTTTTAGAAATGCCTAAAGAAATGTCAGCTTTGGATGTGTGTCTTCACAAAGGGAACAGAAAAGGGATGTGTCATATGCCTGTGCTCTATCAAGTCCCAGAGAGAGGAGTTGCTCTTACTGCTTCATAGTCTCACCACTGTCTTGGGAAGGGGCTGGAGAAAAGAGCTGATGTTGCAAGTCAGTCTGAATTTCTCACTTGTCTCCTGAGAGTAGGTTGCTAAATAACTGCCGCAGTTAACATGACAAAAGGCTTTGGAAACTCAGGTAAAAAAAGTTCATCTGTGCTTTCTCAAATATATAGGCCATGACCTTCATGGCACTTTAGTTTTTGATTAAGGTCACAAAGGTGTTAACTACACACATTTTCCTGTGCTTGGTATAGGGAACTTAAGGACTCAATAGAAATGAGGAACTGTATATGTTTATGTATATATTTTTTAGACTGCTTAAAAGTGAGGTAAGGAAGATTTTTTTGTTTTACAAAAGCTGGTTGCAGCTGCTTCTGGAAAGGGTATGTACTCTAGAATGCAATAAATATAATAAAAGTGAAAGACTGTTCATAGAGTGAAAAAATATACTTCTTTATTTTTTAAATATTTTTATTGATTTCAGAGAGGTGTCCTGATGGAACCGTGTCAGTGGTCGGTCGGGCAAAAAATATATACTTCTTTAGAGTGAAAGAAAGAAGTGTGCTTGCTTAAAAATAAAACAATGGCTATGAATGGTTTGGCTCAGCGGATGGACTGAGGACCGAGGACTGAAGGGTCCTGGGTTCAATTTCGGTCAAGGGCACATGCCCAGGTTGTGGGCTCGATCCCCTGAGGGGGCCTTGCAGGAGGTAGCCGATCAATGATTCTCTCATCATTGATGTTTCTATTTGTCTCTTCCTCTCCCTTCCTCTCTGAAATCAATAAAAAATATATTTAAAAAAAAAGAAAAAGATGACTTAAGTATGGCAGAAGAGATTTGTGGCATTTTAACTTAATCTCGCCCCACTTCTCTTGCCAACATGAGGGTGATCCTGAAAATGAGTGGCCATGTTATCCGTGTGCTTACCTGGCTTCAGCAGTAGCAGAGCAGACCTTGTTTCCAAGGAATCATTTTTCTCTGTTTTTACATGTCTGGGGTTTTCCTGAATGATTCAAACATGGCACTTGCATTTCATTTCTCCTAACTTGGAATTCTCTTAGGGCATAAAAGTGGCTAAGCATAGAACTTTCCTCAAAACATTGAAAGATAAATGAACAAGCTGCTGCTTCCAGTGGCAAAAGATTACAATTGGGGCAAGTACTTTGAGAAGCACCTGCATATAATAGGAAACCTACAAAGCCAGGCACATTCCCAAGGAATGGACACATGCCCAGAAAATACCAGAGAAAACCCTAAGCTTTCACTCTCAGCAGATCTTCAGGTTCAGTGCCAGCAGAAAGTCAAGGTTAAGGAAGGCAATGTTGCAAAAGACCTGACTAAGCTTTGAAACACTGTCCCAACATAGTCAATCTAAGCAAAGACTGGTAGTGTATTTTCTTTTCTAATTTTTTCTTTTTACTATTTTATTTATGTTTTGGCTTCACACATTTAAGGATATCTCTGTCAAATCACAAGCTAAAGACACAGAGACTGCAGAGACCACAAACAAAAAGAATACAATCTTGAAAAATAGTTTGGAAACTCATAAACACACAACTACAACCCACAGCAAGAAAAATACCCTAAGAAGAAAAATAATCTGATTTTCAGAATTCCTATACTATAATATCTAACATGTCCATTTTTTAAGCTAAATTTTACAAAGCATACAGAAAAAAAACACTCTAGAAAGTATGACCTGTTCACGGGGAAAAGAAAGAAGTAAACAGAAACTGACCATGTCAAACAGAGACATTGTAGTTAATAGGAAAAGACTTGACATCAACTGCTGCAAGTGTAACTCAAGGAGTTAAAGAAAACCTTGGACACAATAAATTACAAACAGTTTCATTAATAGATTTGAGTAAGCAGAAGAAAGAATCAATGAACTTGAAGGTAAGTCAATTGAAATTATCTAGTGTAACAGAAAAAAATGAAGAAAAATGAACAAAACCCAAAAGACTTGTGGGATACCAACCATACCAACATATGCTTAATGGGAGTCCTGGAATGAGAGAAGAGAGGGTGAGAAACATAAAGAATATTTGAAGAATTATTGGCCAAATACTTTCTAAATTTTATAAAGATATTAACATATACATCTAAGAAGCTTAAGATATTTCAAGTACAATAAACATAAAGAGACACATATTGAGACATACTATATTCAATGGTCAAAAGACAAAGAAAGAATATTGAAAGTTGGGAGAGAGAAGCAAATTCCCATGTACAAGGGATCTTCAATAAGATTAACAATTTCTCATTAGACTTTAAGTGTGTGCTAGAAAGTAGTTTGATGACATGTATAAAGTGTTGAAAGGGGGAAAAATCATCAAAAAGTTCTATTTCGGGAATCTAAGTAATAAAATAAACTGATGAATGGAGTGGATCCAGAGACCTGGAAGCATGGAACAGAGTGTGGAAGGCCAGGGAGGGTGGGTAGGTGGGAGGTAATCAACCAAGGACCTTATCTGCATATATGCATGGCCCATGGACACAATAAGGCTGTGAGGCCCTGGGCCTGGGGGCGGGGGCAGTTGGAGTGGGTTAGTGGGGGGAAAAGGGAGACATATGTAATACTTTCAACTATAAAAAATTATTTTTAAAAAAGTTCTATTTCAGGCAAAACTATCCTTCAATCATGAAGGAAAAATTATGGCACTCACAGATTTTAAAAAAATAAAAGTCTGAGAGGATCTGTGGTTAGGAAACCTTCCCTACAAGATATCCTTCTGTAGGCTGAAAGGAAAAGACATTAGACAGAAATTCAAAGACATAGAAGAAAAAAATAACAATTTTAAAAGTAACTACATAGGTAAATATGAGACAATATTTCTGAATTTCTTGTTTTTAAGTCCTTATCTATTCCTATATTATTTAAGAGTCCAATTAATTAAACTAATTATAAACCTATGTTATGGCACATAGTCTATGGAGATGTAATTTGTGACAATAGCAACATAATGGGAAAAACATAAAACTGTATTAGAGAAGAGTTTTTGTATGCTATTGAAGCTGAGTTAGTATTACCTCATACAAGATTGTCATAAATTTTAGGTGTTAATTGTAATCCCCAGACTTGATTTGTGGTGGTGAACACACAATACAGAGTACAGATGCAGTGTTGTAGAATTGTACACCTGGAACCTGTAAAGTTGTGTTAACCAGTGTCACCCCAACAAATTTAATAAAAAGAAAAATAAAAACATTAAGAACTAAAAATCTTAGAAGTAAGCAGAGGTAAATTTTTTTCTCTTTTTTTCTTTTTTTTTTGCTCAAATCTCCTCTCCCCCACTCATCTACCCAGCCCTCACATCCCCTGGCAGCTGGCAGCCTGCTCTCTATCTATGAGTCTGTCACTATTTTGCTTATTTCATATTGTTCATTTGATTCCACATATGAGTGAAAATATATGCTAAATTTTTATTTTTTAAAATATGTTTTTATTGATTTCAGAGAGGAAGGGAAAGGGAGAGAAAGATAGAAACATCAATGATGAGAGAGAACCATTGATTGACTGCCTCCTGCATGCCCCACACTGGGCAACCCGGGCATGTGCCCTGACCTGGAATCTAACCCTGACCTCTTGGTTCAGAGGTTGACGCTCAACCACTGAGCCATGCCGGCTGGGCTATATGTTAAATTGTTATGTTTTGACTTTTGGCAATGGGTTCTTAGATATGACACCAAAGCATAAACAACAAAAGAAAAACAAAACAGATAGATTGTTCTTTATCAAAATGAAAAACTTTTGTTCAAAAGATACAAATATGAAAACAACCTACAGTAGTGAATTCAATAAACTTGTTTCCTGTTATTCATTCACAGCAGTTTGTAGCATGTCTATTTAATGATTTAATTCTGCCTCGGATGGTGCTGGCATCTATTATTCTTTCTTTACTCTTTATAAATCTCAACTGAGTGGCTTGAATATGCAGGTGATCAATAGTTTTCTTAAGTTAACTATTGAATGAATGCCAATTTATCCTCAGTTTTCCTGATATTTATGAGCATTTAAGAATACGTGAAAACAATGAGTTGGTAATGAAGAATAAATCCTAAGAAAATTTAGAATGAATGAGTAATCAAACTCACTTTGGTATAATAAAGAATAGAGCCTATGCCCTAGCTGGTTTGGCTCAGTGGATAGAGTGTCGGCCTGCAGACTGAAGCGTACTGGGTTTGATTCTGGTCAAAGGCACATGTCCAGGTGGTGGGCTCAATTCCCAGTAGGGGGCATGCAGGAGGCAACCGATCAATGATTCTCATCATTGATGTTTCTATCTCTCTGTACCTCTCCCTTCTCTCTGAAATCAATAAAAATATATATTTTTTAAAAAGAATAGAGCCTAGAGAAGTAAATTTTAAACCAAATTTTTGAAGGAAGTAAAGAAGTTCTTCATTAGTGGTTAATGAAAATCAATCTATAGATGTATAGGTAGGAAAATAATAGAATCAATAAAAACAGGACATAAACTAATACCATTGTTATGAAATGGGGTGACAAATAAATGACATTGCATGCAATGCATGAAATGTGATTGGGAGGAATACAAAATCCATGGTTATGAGCAAAAATAAAAGGGATTTTGTTAATTATTTAAGTTATTTATTATTTAAATGTGATGCAATTGCATGTTAGGCAAGCCAGAGGAGTTAGACAGATTTTATTTTTTCCATTTAACATCTTATCTGTCAAATCAGAGGCATTAGACATGGTGCAATATTTCTCATGGTGCTATATTAAACCTACTATTTGAAATATGAATAGATATTCTTTTTATATTACATTGATCTTAAAAAAATGAGTCAGTTAATGCCACATAGCAATATCTCACAATATAATTGTACAAATGAGGTATGGTGGTGTGGATTGGTTTAGGAATCCACCTACTTATTGGCCGGTTGTAGGTTATCCTAAAGTCTTAGTTCTAGTTAGAAAGACAATATTCACTTCACAATAGAAATAAATCATTCATACATTTCCTTAATTTTATGGTCATATATGGCCAGCAAAATAGTCTATACCATGCCAAATCAGTCATTATAATTTGATGGGACTATGTTATGTGTCTGTGAGTAATCAATATACATTGCTACAAGCATGTTTATTTAATTGTATTGATTATGAAACCTGCTTTAGAATTCTGTGCCGATTGATGTCTTTCATGATGCAGTCTGTTTGGTGTTGTCAATTGTTGACTTCTGTTGTTTTGTTTTGTCTTCATTTCTAGTAAGGAAGAGTCTTACTAGACCTCAATTTATCTATGGCTAAAATGAGTACAGTAGTACTGGCAATGAAACCTCCCTTCCCCACCCAAAATGATTACAAAGGCAGAGGTTCTGAACCTGTGGGTAGCAACCCCTTTGACAGTTGAATGACCCTTTCACAGGGGTCGCCTAAGACCATCCTGCATATCAGATATTTACATTACGATTCATAACAGTAGCAACATTACAGTTATGAAGTAGCAACGAAAATAATTTTGTGGTTGGGTCACAACATAAAGAACTGTATTTAAAGGGCCAGAAGGTTGAGAACCACTGGTAAAGTATCACATATGTTTCCTTTTTCCCAGCCATTCCCACCCTTAAGGGCAAGCCCCCACTGCCCCAGTGTCTGTGTCCATTGGTTATGCTAATATGCATGCCTGCAAGTCCTTTGGTTGGATTCTAACCCCCCACACACACCTCCCCTGCCATTTGTCTCTATATCTATTTTTGTTCATCAATTTATGTTGATCATTATATTCCACATATGAGTGAGATCATGTGATATTTATCTTTTTCCAACTGGCTTATTTCACTTAGCGTAATGCTCCCCAGTTCCATCCATGCTGTTGCAAATGGTAAAAGTTCCTTTTTTTTTTTTTAAATATCGGCATATTATTCCATTGTGTAGATGTACCACAGTTTTTTAATCCACTCATCTGCTGATGGGCACTTAGGTTGTTCCCAAATCTTAGCTATTGTAAACTGCTGCTATGGAAAAACAAAATCTTCTTGACAATGATCAAGAGTGGAAACGCATGCATGAATTTGGTTGCCAGGCAAATAAATGAAGGACACACTAAATAACTCCTCCATGTCATTAGAATGATGGTACGGCTTAAAAAAAAAAAGAGTCCAACAGTACCTGAGTTTAAGTGTATTTATTTCATAGAAAGTGGATTGAATCTTCATACTTTAAAAGGAATAGAAAACAAAGATGTTTTGCTTAGAGTAAGGAAGGCTGTGGGACCCTCCCATTATCTCTGTACCTTTAATCTTTTTCATATGGCAGGAGTCATTCTTCCTCTCTCCCCAAATCCCTCCCCGAAAAACACCCTGAAACCCAGAAAATAACAATTTTTTTTTTTTATCTTTGGTTACAATGATTATCTCACATCCACCTAAAGCAGTGGTTCTCAACCTGTGGGTTGCGATCCCTTTGGCAGTTGAACGACCCGTTCACAGGGGTCGCCTAAGACCATCCTGCATATCAGATATTTACATTACGATTCTTAATAGTAGCAACATTACAGTTATGAAGTAGCAACGAAAATAATTTTATGGTTGGGTCACAACATGAGGAACTGTTTTTAAAGGGCCAGAAGGTTGAGAACCACTGACCTTAAGGGAAAACAGAATAAGCTTAAAAAGTGTACATCCTAAATCAACTCAACTTGTTTTAATGAATATTAATACAGCATTTGAACTACTTGTTTGCATTTAGATAGCATAGTATGGTTTGCAATGTACTTCACATAGAACACTTTTGAAGTTGGGCAGATGGTGGAAATTGTTAGCATTCTCATCTCACAAAAGAGAAGACAGGTGAAGTGACTTACCCAGGGTAACAATTAGGAAATGGCAAAGCTAGAACCATAATTAAAGTCTCCTGATTCTAAATCTTATCTTTTTTTTCTCCATTGAGAATCATCATCTGTCTCATAGTAACACCTTATATTTTTACAGAAGTTTTAGAGTTTCTAAAGGACTTCCACATATGAAATTGTTTATAACCACCCATTTTTTTTTACCAACTAAAGTGAATATTTCAGCCCTAGCCAGTTTCCTCAATGGTTAGAACATTGGCTCTCAGACTGAAGAGTCATGGGTTTCATTCTGGGCAAGGGCACTTACCTGAGTTGTAGGCTCCATCCTCAGCCTTAGGTGGGGGCATGCGTGGAGGCAACCAATCAATGTGTCTCTCTCTCATTGATATCTCTTTCTCTGTCTCTTCCCCTTTCTTCCACTCTCTCTAAAAATCCATGGAAAAAATATCCTCGGGGGAGGATTGATGAAGTGAATATTTCATATGGTTCAAACAAACATTGACTTTTCATTTTCACCAGGTTACTCCCTATCTCTTGTCCTCCTGTAGGCCACCTCTTACATCACCCTCATCCCCAAACATACTAACACTAGTGTCCTGGTGCACAGACTTGTGCACATTGAAAAGAAATTAATTAGAAGAAATATTGTAATATCACTATTCCCATCTTGCTAATGAAAAGTAAATAGGATTCTACCGAGTCTCCTATCTACCTACTCTAGGACTTCTGTGAGGATCAAAAGAGATGAGGCACAGGAAAATGCATCACAAACATTTGGTTAAACTATAAAATGCTTGCACCTGGACATAAAGCAAGTAGGGCTTCTGTCGCTAGGGAGAGGAAGCTGGGAGTTGCTACATGACGTCATTACCCGGTGCCCACAGCGACTGTTTCTGGGCTGGGCTGGGTTGTGGGCCCTATTTTGTGCCATGGGGTCTTGGCAGCATTGGCTGCAATTTGGTGGGGTGTCACTCCAGGGTGGGGCCTGTGTCCCATTTGAGGGAAGCTGAGTGTTGGTTTGTCAGCGTCAGGTCTGTGGTGCCATCTCAAGTATATTTTCATATCTTCTTTCCTCACTAATTGTGAGCTCTTTGAAGACAGTAATTTTGACAATATTTTCTCTGCATTCCTATGGTGTCTGGTTCACAGAAACTTTCAGTAGTTGGCTCTAAGATGAATTAACTTTACTTTGTATGTTATTGTGAGTCATGAATGAGCTTGAACAGAGGTGTAATATCATGATATGCTTTAGGAATATAAACCTAGTAGCAGTGTGGAGGATGGGTTAGATGCCTTTGCATATCTAATAGACTTGTTCACAAAAGCCTAACTCATCTAAAGATCCTGGGAGCAAAGCTCATTCATGTACAAACAAAAATACAAAAGCAACACTATTCCTCTCCTTCTTCTCTCCGCTGAAGGGTCATAAACACTAAACCCTGACATTCCAAAGCAGAAAGCTCTCTGCCTCCCTCTGAGAGTGAGTATGCTAACAGCCCTGTAAGTGAACATTACAACAAATTTGCTTTAAAATGAGCTTTTCCATTATCAGTAAGTTTTTGTTTTTGCTAAGCTTTTAATAATTGTGTATAATCATCCTGTGAAAGACAGGAGATCTTAAAATCATGCTCTTATGAATACTTTGCAGATACAGCACCTGGTATGTAAAAAGATATTTATGATGAACAATGAATACAGTTTCCTTCTATGAAGTACCTGGTTATTGTAAAGGCAGATCTCCTGGTGGGGCAGAGAAGGAGATCTAAGGGAATAATACCACCTTTAAGCTTCTGAAGCAATAATTTACTAATTAGCATGAAACAAACACATACCCCACTTGAAGACATACCCACAAGGAAATAAAGGAGATAAGCTATGGTCCCCAAGGGGATGATCAGCCTATAGGAATTGTGACATTCTTGCACACATGAAGAAGTCGTGACACTGGTCTGGTTAAGAAAAGTGTGAAAATTACAAAGATCTCAGAATCTCAATATGAACTACTTGGAAAAGTGGTTTTAGTGTTTATGATCTTTTAGTGGAGACAAGAAAGAGAGGAATAGTGTTGATTTTATATTTTTGCTTGTATGTGAATGAACTTTGCTCCCAGGGTCTTTAGATGAGTTAGGTTTTTGTGAACAAATCTATTAGATATGCAAAGGAATTAAATGCTTAATACCTATAATACTCTAACTCTGTATTTAGGCTGAAAATGTTTTAAAAATCATTATATAAGTATTTATTTTATATATTTGTGCTGTACCCCATAAATGTATGCTGTTAGTTTTATAGAAATTAAGTTTATCTCCTCCAAGAATTTGTCTTATATTATTTTTAATGCATGGTGTTAAAAGATTACAGGCATGGATTGCAATTCCTTTGCCCCATACCTTAGCTTTGAAGGCACTACTTCTGGAGCCAGTCTTGATTTAAATACTAGTTTTCTTGTACTCCATAGTAGTAGCTTAGCCTGAAAAACTAGGCTCTCAAAGAAGGATTTTCAAAAATGTCTCTTTATATTTAGTTAACCAAAACTAAAGGCACTTACAAGTGTTATTTTAATGCTTGAACTCTGGGGCTAATAATTCTTCTGATTGGAGAAAAAAGTGAAACAGTTGACAAGGCTCATTCTCTATCTCCTCAACTACCACTACCATCCCTTTTACGGAGCAGATCATTGCAAGAAATAAACCCTCAACAAAGTAAACACTTGGTCTTTAACTAGTGATTACTTGAAGTTTTAATTTAAGTCAGTACTTTATGTTTAGGCTGAGTTTTATTAGCCTTTGGCAAATACCTTGATCACAATGTAATTACTTTTTGCCATCCAGATGGGCACCTGTGCCCCCCATCTGACAAATGTTGTGTCAGAGCAAAAGTTGTGGCAATGTGTCTAGGGCAGGGGTGGGCAAACTTTTTGACTTGAGGGCCACAAT
This sequence comes from Myotis nattereri, assembly GCF_964212035.1. Lineage (NCBI taxonomy): Eukaryota > Metazoa > Chordata > Mammalia > Chiroptera > Vespertilionidae > Myotis > Myotis nattereri. The sequence goes on along the minus strand of NC_138078.1, from coordinate 116,837,429 downwards.
GGGTTCTTAAACTGGACTGGAGGGCCGGAACAAAAGCATGGATGGAGTGTTTGTGTGAACTAATATAAATTCAAAGTAAACATCATGACATAAAAGGGTACAGTCTTTTTTTTTTTTTTTTTTTTTTTTTTTTTTTTTTTTTTTTTTTTAGTTTTATTCATTTTAAACGGGCAGGATCCGGCCCGTGGGCCGTAGTTTGCCCATGGCTGGTCTAGGGCAATCCTCTTTATTTGTTCTTGCTTCAGTTTTCTCAGCTGCAAAATGGGACTGATAATTACTGTTTGGCTCTGCAAAATTTGAAAATAGATAAGCCAAGACTCATTTTAAAAAGATGTACCCTTGTACCTATATACTGCTATCATAATTCTTATTAATGACTAGAGGCCCAATGCATGAAATTTGTGTGTGTGTGTGGGGGGGGGGGCGGGCGGTCCCTTAGCCTGGCCTGCACCCTCTTGCAGTCCAAGACCTTTCAGGGGATGTCCACCTGCCAGCTTAGGCAGTCAGACATCCCTCTTGCAGTGTGGGGCTCTCACAGTCCAGAACCCCTTGCTCCTTATTGCCTGTCTGGAGCGGAGGTGGGAGAGGCTCCCTCCACCACTGTTGCGCTTGCAAGCCATGAGCCTAGCTTCTGGCTGAGCAGTGCTCCCCTTGTGAGAGTGCACTGACCACCAGGGGGCAGCTCCTGCATTGAGTGTCTGCCCCCTGGTGGTCAGTGTGCATCATAGCGACCGGTCATTCTGCAGGTCATTCTGCTGTTCAGTAGATTTGCATATTATGGTTTTATTATATAGGATTACTGGTTAGTGCGTATGGGCACAAAATGTGGTCTAGGCAATTTTGAATTATATTCATAAAATTTCAGGACAAAAATAACTTCAATGCTAGAACCATCTATTATTTCTGCACAACACACTGCCCTAGCCTCTGGAATCCAACAAATGGGAGCTACATGTTAGTACTTTGCCATATTCTATTTTGAATCTTCTGCCCCAAATCTAATCATTCCAAATGGATTGTCAAGGAGTAAAATTGCTTGTGAGGTGCCCAGGAGTAGCCTTAAGCCCTCATAACTGAAAACTCATTTTGTCAATTTTTCTTCAAATTATCAAAGTTGATAGAAATTTAGGTCTATTGATATCCACTGAGTTTTGCTATAACTATACAACTCTTTTTAAAAAATATATTTTTTATTGATTCTAGAGAGGAAGAGAGAGAGAGAGATAGAAACATCTATGATGAGAATCATTGATCGGCTACCTCCAGCACGCCCCTACTGGGGGTTGAGACTACAACCTGGGCATGTACTCCGACCAGGATTCGAACTATTACCTCCTGGTAAATAGGTTGACACTAAACCACTGAGTCACATGGGCTGAGTTATATGAATCTTGTTTTGCATTCACCAATCCATAAAAAAAAAAAGAAATTAATTTTCAGACTAGAGAACTAAATGAAAAGGCAGCTTGGCTTAGAGGAATATTTTTTCTTATTGTTTTCTAATGTAATGCTTATCAAAAGCATCTTCAAATTAAATGGAATTCCTTAGAACATTATGAAAATTCATGATGAATTAAATGACAGTTCAAATAAAAATAAAAATGCTTTACATGAAAATACTCTACATTATAAATATGAAACTTAATATTCATCCATTAAAAAAGCAACACTATATTTTCAAAATATTATTATGAACATTGAAATAATATTATGATAATAAAGGTTTTGGAACCTATTTCAATGCCTGTGTCTGTGTGTGTGTGTGTGGGGCGGGGGTGGATTTTCCCACAACACCAAACAAGTCTATGACACCACCTGGGTGTCTTACAATTCAACTAAATTCTTATACTGGCTACCCAGAGATAGCATCAAATTACGTAGATAATGTGTTCATTCATACAATACAGTCCTCCATTCAGATGCTAATCCTAAACTCAGGTTTTTACTTCTGCTTCAAACAGATCTACTACAGTTTGGAGGTTCCCAGGATCTCCTCCTTGGGTTCAATTAATTTTCTAGAGAAGCTCACAGCACTCTGACAAACATTTTGATAGGGGCAGAAACAGAATGTTGAGGAACCAGCTAGAATTATAAGAAATATTAATCATGCTCTGTTAACCATGATTGTTTTATTCTGATTAAAGAAGGCACGTTCTAACTTGGCTGGCAGCTGCACTCAGCACCTGGGAGCTCACCTGGAAGTGCAGCCCTTCCTCCCCATTTGGAGCTGCCTATTATCATGGAAAGATTAACAACTTTGTTGCAGAAATCAGAGCCAGAAACCAGAATCCCCAGCCCTTTGAAGACCCCAGGCTTTATATCACTAAGCCTTTTGAAGATCTCTAGCCCTCTGCTTATTTGTTAACTGCCTGTTTGGCATACCCTTTGGCTATTTCCCCATGGTAACCCTAGTCCTTGCATATCACTAAATCCTTTGAAGACCACAGGCTTTTTGTATATCTATAAACTGCCCATTTGCCCTTTTGCATACTTCTGTTTGTACTTCTACCTATATATGCAGCCAGCTTATGGTGGGGTGCAGAGAAGATTTTTGTGGATGACCTGCTGCTTTCCTGTACTGCTGGAAATATTGGAATAAATGCTCATATATGATTCAACTCTGTCTCTGCTTAATTGGCTCAAGTAGTGACAAGCTGCACAGACCCATAGTTTGTCTGGTTACAATTTCACTCACTGTCCTACTGTTGTAGATGGCAGGAAAGACTCCAGGTGTTAGGCTGGTGAGGTCTCACTGAACCTTTGTTCAGCAACCTCAGTACTTGAGTTCTGGCTAGGAAAGAATTAAGAGCCAAGACCCAAACTATAAGGAAACATCTATCTATCCTATGTAATAAAAGACAAAAAGGGTAATTAACCGTACCTCTGCTATGCTTCCCACTGGCTAATCAGCAAGATATGCAAATTAGCTGCCAACAAAGATGGCGGCCGGCAGCCATGCAGCTGAAGTGAGCATGAGGCTTGCTTGCTCCAGTGATGGAGGAAGCCAAGGTTTCCCGCCTGCCACGGCCTGCTCTAAGCTCCAAAAGCAACAAAGTTTCAATTATAGAAGCTAACCAAACCCCAGAAACCTGCTTTAAGCCAGAAGCGGCCTCAGAGCTGGAGCAAGCAGGATGGCAAAAAGTTTCAATTATAGAAGGTAAATAAATCCCAGAATTAAAAAAAGTAAAAAGAAAAAAAAGGAGAGACTGGGAGCTTCAGTCGCAGGCCAGCCTGAAAACGGCCCTCAGCCCCTCACCCAGACTGGCCAGGCACCCCAGTGGGGACCCCCACCCTGAAGGGGGTGTGGCCAGCTGCAAACAGCCATCAGCCCCTCACCCAGGCTGGCCAGGCACCCAAGCGGGACCCCCAACCTGATCCAGGACACCCTTCAGGGCAAACCAGCCGGCCCCCACCCATTTACCAGGCCTCTAGCCTATATAGTAAAAGGGTAATATGCAAACTGACCCCAGCAGAAGAAAGACTGGGAATGACTGGTCACTGTGACACACACTGACCACCAGGGGGAAGACGCTCAATGCAGGAGCTGCCCTCTGGTGGTCAGGGCGCTCTCACATGGGGGAGCTCTGGTCAGCCACAAGCCAGGTTTATGGCTGCCAGTACAGCGGTGTTGGTGGGAACCTCTCCTGCCTCCTCGGCAGCGCTAAGGATGTCTGACTGCAGCTTAGGTCTGCTCCCCGCTGGCAAGTGGATATCCCCTGAGGACTGCCAGGCTGCCAGAGGGATGTCTGATTGCCAGCTTAGGCCCAATCCCCCAGGGAGGAGACCTAAGCCAGCAGGTGGTCATCCCCCGAGGGATCCCAGACTGCGAGAGGGCACAGGCCGGGCTGAGGGATCCCCCCGCCCCTGAGTGCACAAATTTTTGTGCACAGGGCCTCTAGTATATATATAAAAGCCTAAGCAACCAGAATGACTGGAACAACCAGAACTGCCGGAACGACTGGTTGCTATGATGCACACTGACCACAAGGGGACAGACACTCAATGCAGGAGTTGCCGAGTTGCCCCCTGGTAGTCAGTGCACTCCCACAGCCAACTTCCCCTGGCTGGCCAATCTCCTGCAGTCCCTCCCCTCTGGCCGGCCAACCTCCTGTGGTCTCTTCCCCCAGCCGGCAGGCCCCAATCATGTGATTGGGGTCAGCCCCTGGGCTGGGACCAGAAACTGGGGGTGGGTGGTGGCGGACATGGCCCCTTTCCCAGGGGGGCTGAAGGCCAGCTCCCTCCTCGGGGCTGGCATCCAACCTCCTGTGCCCCATCTCTCCCCCTGGCCGGCAGGCCCAGATTGGTCCACCACCCACCCGCTGTGGTGGTGGTATGGCAGCGAGGGAAGGAGGAGTGGGGGGGGGGGGCAGGGAACCACGTAATGGCAGGGTGCCAATGCTGGTGGCATCAGCACCTAGCGTTCATTTTTTCCAAGCCCAGCCCAGCTACTGTCACCTCCTCTCTGGCCCAGCCCTGATCGGCCTGGCCCCAATTGGCCCTGATTTCTGGCCAGGTGTAGGGACCCACCCATGCACGAATTTAATGCACTGGGCCTCTAGTTTATTTATAAAATCACAGACGTGGAAGAAGTAATTTGTAGAAGAAATAGGTTGAGGAAACAAGTTATAGAGGCAAAAGAAGGGCCCTTGAGCTTGGGAGGAAGCTAATGGTAATGCATCTGGGGTGATGGGAAGGGAAAGGCAAGAGCCTGTTCTCTGGAGGGAAAGCATGCTGGGTCCTCTGTCCTATGGGTTTTAATGGTGTAGAATTTAAGGGGCCTCCTAAAGGAAGATCTTAATAGAATATTCAGCAGTTTTCAGGGTCTTGTCTCCACTGATTGATTGGTTGGCATTAGGGTAAGGGGTCATTATCAAATGCAGCTGGTCCTGAAGATAGCTGTGGGGTCACTGGTCTGGTTTTGTTGCTTTTCTGGGCCTGGAGCTGAAATGCAACTGAGGCCTAGATGTTATCTCCAGGTAGGAATGGTCAGGGGGTTCAAACCCTATGATCAGTGATATGCTAGGAGAGGAAAGGTCAGCCTGAGGGTGAGGTCCCACTCTACAATTATCTTTTGCTAGACCTTCTGTATCTGGCCCATCATCCTTTCTCTGCTCGTATCTATCTAACTGCCTACCACACTACTGGCTTATTATAAAGGAATCAAACTTAGGAAAAGCCATATGGAAAAGATGAATAGGGCGAGGTATGGGGAAAGAGTGAGGAGCTTCCATGCCCTCTCCACTCCTGTACAATAAAGAACTATAAACAAAATTAGAAAAATACCTCTCATATTGGAAGAATTTTTTTCAGTGCATCTGACAAAGATTTAAATCTAGAATGCATGTGTGTATGTGTGTGTGTGTTTGTGTGTGTATCTGAAAGATAAGAAAAATACAAGAATTCAAAATGAAAGAACAAAGAATGTGCATAGATAATAATGTATATGAAAATATGCTCAAATACAGTAGAAATCAGGAAAATGTGCATTAAAAGAAATGAGACATTTCTTACATATAAGATAAAGAAAATAAATAATATCCAACAATATCAGGTGTATGTGAGGTTGTAGAACAATGAGACTCTTACATGCTACCTGTAGGTATATAAATGGTACAAATACTTTGGATAATGGGGGGATAAGGACACATATGTAATACATGTAAGCAGCTTAATAAATAAAGAAATTAAAAGTAAAAAATAAATAAATAAAAATAAAAGAAAGTGATAATACCTATTTATAGAGAACTCCTGGGAAGGCACATGGGCATTTCTTTAATTATTGTCAATTGAATTCAGTGGCGTTGGCAAAGCCACGTCCTGGAAACACGCTTTGCCAGAGGCAGGAGTGTTATCAGCTTGACCTTCAGCCCAGGTGCCAGAGGGTGAGTTTTGTTATTTAAATCCAGCCAAGTACCAAGAATGAATACAACAGGGGCCCACCCAAGAATGCACATAATCCCCTTTGTCTTGAGTTTTAGTAAAACTTCCTGGTGTTTGCTGTATAAAATAAATATGCTGTACTGGCTCTGGGTCCCTGTCTCTCCATCAGAGGACAGTGGTCCCACCTGGCCCCAGTTTTTTCCTTCCATCTCTGTGTCTGTCTCTTTCTTTCATTTTCTCAATCCCCAGACGCCCCTACTCAGGAACCGGACCACTCTCTAGCTGCACTGGACGCGGAGAAGAGAGAAATATTTATACCTATTAATGATAATGATTAGCTTACCAGGCAATTGCGTTTTGAGTTATTCCTTAGAAAAGCTCTCTTACAAGTACATTTCTTGATGAAAGAAATGTGTAAATCTGTAGATATTTTTTTATAAGAATTTATTTGAGCCAAACTGATGACAATTGCCTGGAGGCAATATCTCAAATGCTCTGGAAAATAATTTCTTTTTTGCATGTGAAATTAAAGAGGGAATGTAAGGAAGATTACATGAATATGGGAGAAACCAAGGTGGGGATTTGATTACAGGATGATTAAGATTCTGTTCTCTCTTGAGGGTGGTTACACTTATTTTCAAAGGTATGTTAATCTAGATCAGCGGTTCTCAACCTGTGGGTCTCGACCCCCTTGGGGGTCGAACGACCCTTTCACAGGGGTTGCCTAAGACCATCAGAAAACACATATATAAGTACATATTGTTTTTGTGATTAATCACGATGCTTTAATTATGTTCAATTTTTAACAATGAAATTAGGGGTCACCACAACATGACGAACTGTATTAAAGGGTCGAGGCATTAGGAAGGTTGAGAACCACTGCTCTAGATGCACAAAAAACAATGGACAGGGCTTGCTTAAGACAATGGTTCTAAAGAAAGTTAGTATCTGGGGCTTGACTACCCACCATGACTTGCCATTTAGGGATTTATCAGATTGCCCTGTGAGGTTATTTTCCATAGAAATCCTTTTCCCTCCACAGTGCACATGGAGGCTTTTTAAGAATAAAAATTTAAGCTTGTAATAAGAGAAAACAAATTTCAGTCAAGAAAGTGGACTATGGTATGCTTCTACAGGGGAGTATTATAAAGCAATAAAAATGAATCAAAACACATGGATAAATACCAAGTACATAGTTGAACAAAAACATCAAATTGTTTATGTGTATATGCTGGATCATTTTATTTATATGAAGTTTAAATCATGGATATAGTCAGTATATGTATACAGATATACATGTTGTATATATATCACAAAAACATTATTGGAAATCATGAACGCTAAATTCAAAATAGTGGTCACTTATAGAGAGTGAAAGAGGAGAATGGTACTTTTGAGGTGCATACCTACATATATGTCTCCAAGTATTTGTTTATATAAAACAATGACCTAGAACAAATATGACAAGCATTTCAATCATGACAGTTAGTTTTTATATCATGCTTTAAGCTTTTCTGTGCATCTAAAGTCTTTCATGCCATTTTTAGGTGCAACAATACAATTCAAGGATATTGTCAGATTCTATCTAGGATGACTTGGGTGGTGTCATTGTGGCATTAGGCAAGATAGTGAATAAATAAGTTAGAGCATGTTTTGAAGGTAAGAGGATGAATTTAGTTCTGGTCATGTTTGATTTGAGAAGCCTTGGAAAATCTAAGAAGAGATCTCCAGCAAGCACTTAATAAATATGCTGGAGTATAATATCAGTGCAACAATTGAGGCTAAAGAAAAAGGCTTGATATTCATAGCCTATCTGGTTTTGATGAAACCATGAGCTTTTGTGAGAGTCATAAGGAGACTACAGCAGTTAGTATTTTAAGGGCAGAGCAATATCAAATTAAATTTTAAGCAATGGATAGAGGAAATAGATCCACAATGAAGCAGGAGTAATAACTGTCAGAGTTATTAGGAGAACCCAGGAATAGTTTTTTTTCAGAAGTCAGGGCAACAGAGAATGTTAAGTGTTGGAAGCCGATCCACCCTGGCTGCTTGAGGCAGTCCCTGCAGGAATGTTTCAAGGAACCTTGAAATAGAGATGAGAAACGCCCTAGCCTTTGGAATGGAATGGATGGGGTTAAGATCAAATAGAATAAATGCAGATATAAGAGGACAATAGGGGGAGGAACCTGGCTAGGAGAAGAAAGGTTGTTTCCCCAGGTGAGGACCAAATAGTATAAATATAGATGTTAGATGACAATAAAAAGAGAGAATCTGGCTATGATGATCACCTAAAAGCTGACTCCGTCCACACCTTGGGGAACCCCTGGACCCGCTGGGGCTGGACCCGCTGGGGCTGGACCCCAGCAGTTAAGAAAATGAAAACGGTCTATCCTCAATTAACAATGATGGCCAGGCCAATAAAGACTGAGTATGTTGTTGTATGTAGCAACCTGGAAGTTTTATAAAGTGAGCAATACTGTTATTTCTAGTTTAAAGATGAAGGAGCTTTCAACAATAAAGATAAATTTAAAGCAATAAAGATGAGGGAACTGAGGACAAAAACAGAGGTTAACTAACATAATGCTGCTATTAAGCACAGAGTCAGGATTCAAACTCAAGTCTGAAAGCCTGCAGAGTGCATGTCTCTTTTTTCTTTTCTTTTTTTCCAGAGAGGAAGAGAGAGAGAGAGAGAGAGAGAGAGAGAGAGAGAGAGAGAGAGAGAGAGAGAGAGACATCAATGATAAGAGAAAATCATTGTCGACTGCCTCCAGCACACCCCACACTGGGGATTGAACCTGCAACTAGGGCAGATTCCCTGACTGGGAATTGAACCATGACCTCCTGGTTCATAGGTCGATGCTCAACCACTGAAACACACTAGCCAGCCAGAATGCATGTCTTTATGTCTGTATGCTCAACATCTGAATATAGTCACTGTTCAATATGTTTAATGAATGTATGAGTGAATGGGGACACACAGGTGATTTTGATAGAGTTTCATTTTTCTCTGGAGCTATATATTGAGTACATGTTGGAAAGAAAAGATTTACAAGTAACAAGTATTTTCTTTGCTAGTGTGACAGGCGAATTGGCATCCATTAGTATTTTGTGCAAATATGTGTTGCAAATCAAAGTAATTTCTGAAAGGTATGTATTACTCTGTACTCGTTATTTGCAGTCTTTTCAGAATTACAATGACCTAATGTTTGTTAGCACTACTAAAATGTATAAAATATTATTATTAAATAAATCAAAATAATCTGTTTTCATCTATCTTTAAGACTTTTCTGTCACTTTATTTCACATCCTGAAGAGCTCTGGAGTCCATTTAATTATCATTGTGATTGATATCCCCCAAGATCAAACTAACCATTATTTCTTGCCTAGACGACTATAGTAGCCAACCAATCCATCTTCCTGCCTCAACTACTGGTCACACTCTGATTCATCCTCTAAACTGCAGCAGAGTATTAGAGCTGCCTGGATTGCTCTCCTCTCCCCCCAATTCAGTTACCTCCCACTAATACTTCCTCTTTGAGAGCAAATGTCACCTCCTCAAGGAAGCCCTCTTGATTTACCAAATCTATTCTATGCATAGCACCTGTACTTTTCTTTTTCATTTTGAGATAATTGTAGATATATATGCACTTATAAGAAATAATAGAGTTCCTGTGTACCTTTTACTAAGTTTCTCCCAATCATAACATCTTATAGAACTGTAATACAATAGCAAAGTCAGAATATTGGCATGGACACAGCTAAGATAGAGAATATTTCAATTACCACAAGGATCCTTTCTGTTGCTCTTTCATAGCCACTTCCTTTCCACCCTTACCACCTCCCTAACACCTGGCAATGTCTCCATTTCTATAATTGTGTCATTTCAAAAAAAAATGTTACTATACATAGAAGCCTATAGTATCTAACATTATGGGATTTTTTTTTTCACTGAGTATAATCCCCTGAAGATTTATCCAACCTGTTGTATGTACCAGTATTGTTCTTTTGTATTGCTGAGTAATAGACCAACTTCATAGCACTTTACAGTATTTGTAAATATTAATTTGTCTTATTGTTTAATGAATGGCTGTCTCTCTAACTGGACTGCATACTCTATTACAGCAGGTGTAATTTCTCTTAAAGTCCCCTTGTATCTTCTACACCAAGGTAATTTGTTAAATTACTGATTTTTATATTATTAAATCAGTTGTGTATCTGGGAGAGGAACATTATAGGCAGAAGAGACAGCAAGTGCTGAGTCTTCCCAGAATGTTTGAATAAGCAAGTACTAGAGATGAATGAGGGAAAGTATTAGTCAATGAGGTCAAGCAAGTAATGAAGACCTAACTCTGTGCTGTCCAATACAGTACACATTAGCTGCATCTGGTTATTGAGCTCTTGAAATGTGAATAGTTCAAATTGAAATGTGATGCCAGTATAAAATACATACCATATTTTAGAGACATAGTGTGATAAAGAGAAGGTAAAATATTTCATTAATAATATTTTATATTGTTTATATGATAAAGAAATAATATTTTTATATATAGACTGGAATTTATTAAAAATAATTTTCATGTTTCTTTTAAATGTAGTTATTAGAAAATCTAAAATTGTATAAATTGCTCATATTAGATTTCTGTTGAAGAATACTGGGATATATCATATAGGTCCCAGTATGTGATTTAAGGATTTTGTATTTTACTCTGAGGTAGACAACCATTGGAAAGTGTTTATCAAAGGGTTCAATTTTCTAATTTCCACTTAAAATGTTACCTGGTCTGTTCTTTTGGCAATAAATTGTAAGGGCAAAGATAGATTAGATTTGAAGATATTACACTAATTCATATGAGAAATGATGATGGCTTGGGTCAGTTGGGTAGTTGTGGATATGATGGAAAGTAGTCAGACTCTAGATTTATTTTGAAGATAGAACCAATAGGATTTTATAAAAGGTTAAATGATGTGGAGCATGAGCAAAGCAAAAAGTCAAAGATACTCCCAAGTTTCTGGGAGGATCATTAATGGGCACCAGAAATTTTTTAGACAATAAAAAATTCCCTGCAGGTGGAATAGATTTTGAAAAAGAGATCAAAGGTTTTGATTTGAACATATTAAGTTTGAGATGATTATTACACATAGAAATAGAGATATTGAGTAGGCATTCAGATAGAAAAGTCTGGAATTGAGGAAAAAGACCTAGGCTGAAAATAACATTTGGGATTATCAGCATATAAATGGTATTTAGAGTCTTTTGAAACTGGATGTGATTACCAAAAAAATTAATCTAGATAGAGCAAAGAAAGATCTAAGGAATGAGCTTTGAAACCCTCCAATTCTATGGAATTAAGGAGGAAAGAAAACCCACAAAGAAACCTTTCCTTCTTCAAATGCATTTTACTGTTAAAATATTGTTTTTGTAATTGAACTTCATTCTCTGAAATCAGTAGACATTCCCTTTGCAGTTATTGAAGCACAGTCTTTCTTTCCTTTAATACCTCTGGTTTTCAAAGGCCCCCAGCCATTAGTCATATAATTCCGTGCCTTGAAATGACCAGTGACTAACCAGAACATCTAGCAAATTAATGTTAAGTGGACAATAATGATTTATTGGTTATATCAAGATAGCACATTGACCTTTTAAATGGAAACTCCAAATGTTCTAATTCTAAGATTTTGTAATAGAGGACTATTTAAAAAAAAATTATTGTCTAAAGTTTTACATATGTCTCCTTTTCCCTCAATTGACCCTCCCCCCCTAGCCATTCCCACCCCGGCAAGCCCCCACTGCCCAGTGTCTGTGTCCATTGGTTATGCTAATAGCATGCATACAAGTCCTTTGGTTGCTCTCTAACCAACTCCCTTCATCAAATTATGTTGATCATTATATCCCACATATGAGTGAGATTGTGATATTTATTTTTCTCCAACTGGCTTATTTTGCTTAGCATAATGCTCTCCAGTTCCATCCATGCCGTTGCAAATGGTAAAAGTTCCTTTTTTTTTATATCGGCATAGTATTCCATTGGGTAGATGTACCACAGTTTTTTTTAATCCACTCATCTGCTGATGAGCACTAAGGCTGTTTCCAAACCTTAGCTATGGTGAATTGTGCTGCTATGAACATAGGGGTGCATATATCCTTTCTGATTGGTGTTTCTGGTTTCTTGGGATATAGTGCTAGAAGTGGGATCACTGGGTCAAATGGGAGTTCCATTTTTAGTTTTTTGAGTGGCTGCACCAGTTTGCATTCCCACCAGCAGTGCATGAGGGTTCCTTTTTTTTCCACATCCTCACCAGCACTTGTTGATTTGTTAATGATAGCCATTCTGACAGGTGTGAGATAGTATTTCATTGTTGTTTAGATTTGCATCTCTTGGATGATTAGTGACTTTGAGCATGTTTTCATATATCTCTTGGCCTTCTGTATGTCCTCTTTTTAAAAGTGTCCATTTAGGTCCTTTGCCCATTTTTTGATTGGGTTGCTTATCTTCCTTTTGTTAAGTTGTATGAGTTCTCTGTAAATTTTGGAGATTAAACCCGTATCATAAATGTCATTATGCTCAATTAATATTTGACAAAGGAGCCTAACTGGTTTGACTCAGTGGATAGAGCATTGACCTGCGGACTGACGGGTCCCAGGTTCGATTCCGATCAAGGGCATGTACCTCGGTTGTGGGCACATCCCCAGTGGAGGGTGTGCAGGAGGCAGCTGATCGATGTTTCTCTCCCATCGATGTTTCTAACTCTCTATCCCTATCCCTTTCTCTCTGTAAAAAATCAATAAAATATATTTAAAAAATATTTGACAAAGGAGGCAAGAACATACAATGAAGTCAAGACAGTCTCTTCAATAAATGCTGCTGGGAAATTTGGTCAGATACATGCAAAAAAAATGAAACTAAATCACCAACTTGCAGCATACACAAAAACAAACTCAAAATGGCTAAAGGACTTGAATGTAAGATGGGAAAACATAAAAATCCTACAAGACTCCATAGGCAGCAAAATAGCAGACATATGTTGTAGCAATATCTTTACCGACACAGCTCCTAAGGTAATGGAGGCTAAGGAGGTAATGGAGGAATATTATAAGTTTATGCAATAAAACATTTTGTGTGCTGGGTCAATCATATAATATATGTGACTAATAATAGCATGATGCAGTGAAAAGAGCACTGCACCAGGGAATCAGGAACCCCAAACTTTATTCCTAGCTCTACCATTCATCAGCTGTCTCCATGACTTTTCAGATTGTCTGAGTAGAGTACAGGCTTCTGTTCAAGTTTTTGCTGGTTAAAACTAATGGCAACACAGAGGGCTTTCCAAATAGCTAAATCTATTTAATTTTAATAATGATCTACATTACTTTAGATTATTTCTTAATTGTTGAATTAAAATGGGTGATGGTAGATGACAATAGGTGTAGTGGGTGTGATAGTAGATGTCATTTTAAAGATTTTTACTTGGTACACATACACACACACACACCAGTTGGCAACTCCCATTTTTTATTTATTTATAAATGTTTCTATTCCGTGAGGTCTAAAAGTCTCTAAGAACCCCTAACATATTAGATGGGCTACTTCAGCTCTCTGGGCCTGTTTATTTCTGTACACAAATACATAGTAAGAGTAAACGTGAAAGAAAATGAAACACACTGGTCTCAATACAAAGCCTGATGGAAAAACAGGAGAAACAGATGGGGTTTTGGCTTTAGCTATATCTATAGAATTTTAGTAGAGAAAAATGTGAAGCAAATGTGGTGGTATATTAATGTCTGTAAAAATTGGTAGGTTTGATCAGGTCAGGGCACATACCTAGATTGTGGTTTCCATCCCAAGGTCGGGGTGTGTACAGGATGCAACCAATCGATGTTTCTAACACCAATGTTTCTCTCTCTCCCTCTCCCTTTCTCTCTAAAAGTCAATAAAAACATATCTTCCAGTAATTACTTAAAAATAATAAAACTAGCCCTAACCAGTTTGGCTCAGTGGATAGAGCGTCGGCCTGCGGACTCAAGGATCCCAGGTTCAATTTCGATCAAGGGCATGTACCTTGGCTGCAGACATATCCCCAGTGGGGAGTGTGCAGGAGGCAGCTGATCGATGTTTCTCTTTCATCGATGTTTCTAACTCTCTACCCTTTTCCCTTTCTCTCTGTAAAAAAATCAATAAAATATATTTAAAAAATAATAAAAATAATCAGCTCATGATATAATCCTTATGCCAAAGAGGTATGTTTTGGGGTGTCATATTCTGCTCTCCTTCATATTCAATGAGTCATAAAACTTGAAGTTTGTTGATAACCAAGAGCATGCCCCACAAAATGTGCAAGGTTTATTCTTAATGTGCTTAGTTTTTTAAATATGAAATTAACAGTCAAATAATCACTTTTACTGGTATATACACATACTCCTTTATTTATGATGGGGTTTTGTCCTGATAAACCCATTGTAAGTTGAAAATATAAGTTGCAAATGCATTTAGGACACCTAATCTACTGAACAACAAAGCTTAGCCTAGCCTACCTTAAACATGGTCAGAACACATTAGCCTACAGTTGGGAAAAATCATCTAACACAATGAATACACTATAGCGTATCTGTTATTTACCCTCATGATTGTGCGGCTGACCGAGAGAGCTGCAGCTCACTGCTGCTGACCAACATCACAAAAGACTATTGCTAGCCCAGAAAAAGATGAAAGTTCAAAATTCAAAGTACAGATTCTACTTGATGTATATGGCTTCCCCATCGTAATAAAGTTGAAAAAATCATTAGTCAAACCATTATAGGTTGGGAACCATCTGTACAGTGAAGGGAAGCAGAATTACCCACCCCAAAATGCATTTCTTTGACATAAGGATTATTTTAGGCTGATTATTTTTTAAAACAGCAGATGTTCACTATGCTTTTCTATGTTATCTCCCATAACTGCTCCACCCACTCCCACCCACCCACCCTGCCCCACACTGCCAACATCTTTTGTCTTTAACTAGAGGTGTTATTTAAGGTGAAGGCTTGGGCTATTTCAAGGAGTTACTCAGTTTCCCTGGGTCTCTCCCATGTACACAAAAGGTATACATGTTATGAAACTTTTGTTTGTTTTTCTCCTGTTAATCAGCCATTTATTACAGTGGGCCTCAACCAAGAATCTATAAGAGGGAAAATTAGTGTTTTCTCCCCCGCAGCAGTAAATCTTCATTCTTGTGTAGCTGTTGGAAGAAAGACCCATCTGAATTGCTGAAATGATAAATTAGGAATATTTTAAGAGGAATAGTTTTTAAACTTTCAAGGTTCAAATATACTATTAGTAGCCACATTTGAAAAATGTTTTCACATAAATGCTATTTTTAATTGTTCTTACTATCTGATAAATTAGGTAATAGAATATGCTTCTAGAACTTTTTATATAAACTCTCAAAGTACCAAAGAAGCTAATAATTTCCTGGAGATCTCAAAGGCAAATCATGGAAGAACTGGGTGTGAAGTCATTTGTCTCACTCTAAATTCCTTTTTTTATTCATTGTACCAGCTGTCTCTGAAAATAATGCTCTAGCAATTCTTTGATGGCAGAACATTTAGAATTAAGGATTATTTGCTTTTTTCATTTGTTTGCTCTAAAGTAACAAGGATGACTAAACTGCATGCTGCTTTGCTGATTGTACATGCCACAACTATTACTCATATGGACGATGATGTAAATGATGCCTCTCTGACCTGGAGTTGTGCAGCAGAGGCACTGATTGCTCAACTTTTCTGTAATCAACCATTCTCATTTTCAAGGTAACTAAAATCATACCAGGGTTAAAAAAGTGAGTTGAGAGAACATCTAATCCAACTACTTAACTTTACAGATGAAGAAACCTGCCTAGAGATTTTCTTTCAAATTTCTGAGATCAGAAACTAGTCTTTTTGATTCCTAACATGCTGCTCTTTACACAATACACAAGTTTTAGGTACAGGTTTGGTGATGGTGGAAACTTATCTTCCAAGATATTAAGTACTTAACCTAGTAACTTAGATGAAAGGTTATTATAGTAAAGTAATATAGTATATATACTGTACTGTCAGGGAGGGAGACATTTCCCTCTTACCCTGCTTGAATTCTTATGGCTGAACTAATAATAAAATTGACACAAGACAGATTAATAGGAGAAAACACAATTTTATTTCATGCACAGGGAGATCACAAAATCGATGCTCAAAGAGTGACTTAAAGGCAGGCAGCTTTTACATATTATTACACAAAGAAATAATAAATTTGTGAGGATTTGACAGGAGAAAGAAACTTAGGTTTGGGTGTTCATTAGTAAGAAATCTAAGCAAAGTTTGGGCATGCTGGTAAATTTGCAAAAAAGTAACAACATTTGTTTATACAGGTGTCTGAGCCCTGGATTCTCTGTGGTAATAAGGATGTCTCCCCCCCCATGTGCCCAAGGGCACTTTTCACCGGGGAGATTTATTTCTTGCACTCAGGAAGACAAAGGAGGGTTAAGGTGTTGTTCTTGCACTGGCTGCTTTTCAAGTAACTTTCATTCAAAATAACCAAAATGCCGAAGTGGCATATTTTAGGTGCCCTGTCTGGGCCCCAACACCACTATTACTTAGATTAGTGATTCCTAAACTTTAGTATACATCAGAATACCCTGGAGGTCTTTTTAAAAAAAGATGGCTGGCTGCCCGGCCGGCCTGGCTCAGTGGTTGAGCGTAGACCTATGAACCAGGACATCACAGATGGCTGGGCTCTACCCTCAGAGTTTCTGATGCAGCATGTCTGGAATAGGGCTCAAGTGTTTGCATCAGCAGCCAAAGCTGCTGGATCAGGGACCGCACTTTAAAAACTGTTGGCTTAGATAAAAGGCGTTTTTTTTCCTTTATTGATTAAGGTATTACCTGTGTCCTTATTCCCCCATTGCCCTCCACCCCCCACTCATACCCTCACAACCCCCCCCCCCGTGTCTGTGTCCATTAATTAGGCCTAATTAATGGATTATTAATGGTTGATTTCTCCCCCTTATCCCCACCCTCTCCTATCCTCCCTCTGAGGTTTGACAGGCTGATGGATGCTCTCCAGCTCCATCCATGCTGTTGCAAATGGTAAGAATTCCTTCTTTTTTACCGCAGCGTAGTATTCCATGGTGTAGATGTACCATAGTTTTTCAATCCACTCATCTGCTGATGAGCATTTAGGCTGTTTGAAAATATTTGCCAATGTTTTCACCGATAAGGGTTTAATCTCCAACATTTATGGGGAACTCATACAATTTAACAAAAGGAAGATAAACAACCCAATCAAAAAATGGGCAATGGACCTAAATAGATACTTTTTGAAAGAGGACATAAGGAAGGCCAAGAAACATATGAAAACATGCTCAAAGTCACTAATCATCTGAGAGATGCAAATCAAAATGATAATGAGGTACCATCTCAAACCTGTCAGAAAGGCTATCAACAAATCAACAAATGACAAGTGCTGGAGAGGATGCAGAGAAAAAGGAACCCTCGTGCACTGCTGGTGGGAATGCAGACTGGTGCAGCCACTGTGGAAGACAGTATGGAGTTTCCTCAAAAAACTAAAAATGGAACTCCCATTGACCCAGTGATCCCACTTCTAGGAATATATCCCAAGAAACTAGAAACACCAATCAGAAAGGATATATGCACCCCTATGTTCATAGCAGCACAATTTACCATAGCTAAGATTTAGATCAAAGTCTTTCAAAGCCAACTTATCTGCCACTGAAAGCTGTGTAAACTGTGGTATATTCATTTTTTGAGCCTTAGATTTCTCATCTGTAAATTAACATGTAACATGAATTTGGTATAACATGAAGCAATATACATGTAAAGAACAATATGCCTTGAGTCTAAGGCACTTGATACATAGTTGCCATCATTATATATTTTTTATCATTATTGATTTTATAAGCATTCAGACTCACTATGCACAGATAACTAAGTTAATCAACTATAGTCTACTAGGGCTCCTTTGAGATTCTAATAAATGGGAAAAAATGATTTCTCTTTTACATACAAATACTTATAAATTTTTGCCACTGAAAGCATTTGAAATAGTTTTGTCAGTAAAGTAAAATGTTTGGCCACCCAACTCCTACCACACCCCCTTGAGTTTAATAAACTCAATTTGTTGGGTAGAGCCCTACTTTATCTTCAGAACGCAACTGGTTTGAACTGCCATCAATTTGAGTCACTGGGGACTGCATTAATGTGGTGTTACTGTGTGTAATATGTTTAAGTATGGGGGGTCTTTGTTCAGGAAATAGAGATTTTATGGAGTTCAAATGCCCTCATTGATTGCTTGACAAAAATATCTTCAAATGCAAATGCTTACTGTCTGGAGGTAAATAATCTTCAAGACATTTGATCAACACTTAAAAAAAAAAGAAAAAGCCAACTCTTTTCAACCCCAAATGTCAGATGAGTGGTAAAAAGAATTCTGTTGAATGTATTCAGGGAGGAAAGTAATTTTTTTTCCCTGAGCACTCCTTGCTACTGTGCCACTCTATATTCTGGGGCTGGCCTCCTGGCAGATTGTTTCATTATCCAGTAGTATCATTAATCTTTTTTATTAGCACTTTGAAAAATAAACAAACAATGATTTTGTTATGTTTGACACAAGTAGTGCATTTTAATTTTGTAGGCTTGTATTATTGACTTGAAAAAATCTGCAACAATTCAGATTAAAATACCACACTCAATCCTTAACAATACAAAAACACTATTCAATGTGTAGAAATAAAATGGCATCTGTTATGCATATTAAATGAAGCAAGCTATTTTTGCATCATCCACATGGAGCTTTGAATTAGCTAGGAAAGTTAGTATTAATTACCGCTGAAAAATGAAAACTTGTCATTCAATTTCGTACTCTCCATGAAAACGCTACATGAAATTGAGTCAACACTTCATAAAATATATTCAGAATCATTTGACGAAGACCACACAAAAGAATGCATAATGGATCAGTTAAATAAGATACATTTCAAAGTTAGTAAATAAAAATAAAATATATTTGCTGCCATCACACAATTTTTTTCAACTTCTTAAGCCTACATTATGTTAATATATTCATTACTCATGAGTAAAATTCATTAGTTATAACAAACAAGGGATAAGTATAACAAAAACTAAGATTAAATCATAATATATGTTTTTATTCAATATATTCATATATTTCATCCTACATATTTATAAGTTATAGATTTCTTTACTGTGAAGCAGGATTTCCTAAATCTGTATGCATATGAAAATCTTTGTAGGTTTTTTGTGAGTGATTTTTAAGTCTACACCATAAATTTATTAAATCTCAGTCCTCAGGGTTGAGACCAAGAACCTATATACTTTTTCTTTCTCTACTAGTGGTTTTATTGCAATTAGTAGGTCATCAGCCATTTAACAAACATTGTTATAATGTACATATGGTGAGTGTTGTCAAGTGAAAAAAAAACAATTTAGTAATGAGTTTGATGTCCCATTTTTAAGGGAAAGTAATCCATGGACTGGGGAGAGTACAGGACCACAACAATCAGTGGATAAGTCTTTCTGAGGGATTTTGGAAAAAGAGTTTTATAGAGAGTTATAAGTTGCAATGTGGAAACAGGGCATGGTTGGCTAGGAGGTTGGGGGTTTCCTTACAGGGCTAGTAGGTACTATTTTCTTTCTTTTTAAAATTAAATTTATTGGGGTGACATTGGAAAAATGCCCTTATTGAATGATTTCAGGTGTGGGTTTCTATGTTACAAGATTAGTATATTGTACTGTGTGCTCACCACCCAAAGTCAAATCTTTTCCTGTTACCATATATTAGAACCCTCTTCTCTCCCCATACTCTTCCCTCTGGCAATCACCACACTGCTGTTTGTGCTCACCAGTTTCAGTTTTATATCATACAGATGAGTGAAATCATATAGTTCTTAGCTTTTTCTGACTGACTTATTTCACTTTGCATAATGTTCTCAAGGTCCATCCATGTTGTTGCAAATGGAAGTATTTCATCTTTTCTTGTGGCTGAATAGTATTCCATTGTGTATATGTACCATATCATCTTCATCCAGTCTTTATTTTGGGACACTTTGGTTATTTCTATATCTTGACTACCATGAACACAGGGGCACATATATCCTTATGAATACATGTACCCAGGAGAAGGATTGCTTAAAGATGGTAGCTCTATCCTTAATTTTTTGAGGAATCACCAGACTGCTTTCCATATTGGTTGCACTAGTCTACATTCCCACCATAAGTAGATGAGGGCTCCCTTTTTCCCACAACCTCTCCACCACTTGTTATTGCTTGTCTTGTTGATAATGGCCACTTTAACAGGTGTGAGGTGGTATCTCATTGTAGTTTAGATTTGCATTTCCCTAATTGCCAGTGAGGTTGAACATCTTTTCATATATCTACTCATGGCCTGGTGCAAGGAATTCGTGCACAGGTGTGGTCCCTAGGCCTGGCCGCGATCGAAGCATGAGTGTCTGGCATGGATAGACAGGTCCCAGCTGAACTCTGGGCCCTGGGAAACACCTGGACCCCTGGACCCCCATGTTCCCCTCTCTGCCTGAGTCATGGCACCTGAGTCCCCAAACGGAGATGTGGTAAGTGTGGCTGGACACCGTGGGCTGGGGCGCAGCATGGGTCTCTGGGCCACCAGCAGTGCCACATGGAAGCCAGGCAGACAGCTCTCTTTCCCAGTAGGCCTTGGCAGACTGGCTTCTGCGTGAACCCATGGTGAGCTCAACCGGCCCCTGTGGTCCTGGCAGCTGAGGCCTTGCTCACCTGGAAGACCATTGGGGCCCATTAGGGCCAGCAGCACCTCCACTGTTGCCCACTGCCAGTGCCTCATCACTGATGCCCTCCATGTTCCATGCCACCCCCCGGTGGTCAGCACATGTCATAGCGAGTGGTCGAACTCCTGGTCGAGGGGACAATATGCATATTAGGCTGTTATTATATAGAACTAGTGGCCCGGTGCATGAAATTCATTCATGGGGGGGCAGGTCCCTCAACCCAGCCTGCACTCTCTCCAATTGGGGACCCCTTGGAGGATATCCTACTGCCGGCAGTTGGACATCCCTCTTGCAATCTGGGACCGCTGGCTCCTAACTGCTCACCTGCCTGCCTGCCTGATTGCCCCTAACTGCCCTACCCTGCCAGTCTGATCTCGCCCCCAACTGCCCTGCCCTGCTGGCCTGATGACCCTTAACGGCCTCTGCCTCGGCCCCAACCACCGTGGCTTTGTCTGGAAGGAAGCTGGATATCTGGAAGATGACCAGTTGATCCAGTCTAATTAGCATATAACCCTTTTATTAGTATAGATAGATTATATAGGATAGGATTGCTTAAATGCGGGGGAGGGTATTTTTTTTCAGCAGGAGGAGATGCTCTTGGCAGACAAAAATACATAATCTCTATATCTGGACTGATAGCCAGCCATATGCACTATACTGCCAAACTGGTTATTAAAAAATTGAACCACTTTATAAAACCTTACACCAAACAGCTGTTGCCCTTAAAACCCTCCTCAGCCCCCACCTTAAGTTCTGCCTTCACAGTTCACCCAGATTAGGTTCTGATTTGTCAGTTACTATGCCAGTCAGTGTCAAAAGCTACACCTCCTAGGCAGCCATTGGCTCCTCACTCTTCACCCAGATTTTGTTCTGATTGGGCAGTTTCTATGACAGTCAGTGTCTCCGGGACTATCTGCAGGCCTGATCAGAGAGGCGGGGCTGATTAGCAGCCCCCATGGAGGCCCAGAGGGAAAAGAGAGGCACAGCTGCTGGTCAGGCCTGGAGAGAAAGAGAGAGGTCAGGGCTGATCAACAGCTGCCACAGAGGCTACGGATCAGACCCTGCTTCTCTGTCCAGGCCTCTCTCTGGGCTTGATCCGCAGCCCCCTCAGCAGTCAGTGCTGGGTCTCTGTGTCTGCAGCCACGGCAGTCAGTGCTGGGTCACCATGGCAACCCATTACTGACTGCAGGACTGACTTCTGGTTGGTCGAGCCTTCAGTCGTTTTGGCCTTTAAGAACCCTGGGCTTTTATATACTAGGATATCTTCCATTGATTTCAGAGAGCAAGGGTGAGGGAGAGAGAGATAGAAACATGAATGATGAGAGAGACTCATAGATAGGCTGCCTCCTGCATGCCCCACACTGGGGATTAAGATCACAACCTGGACATGTGCCCTCATAGGGAATCATACCTTGACTTCCTGAATCATAGGTCAATGTTCAACCACTTAGCCATGCCCGCCAGGCTCTTGTTCTTACTTTAAAGGAGAAAGAATTAACACTCTAGAGGTCGACTTGCCCAAAAAGGCCAAGTTATGCAGGAGCAGAGTTGGAGGGAGGGAGGGAGGGGGACAGGTTCTAAACATGCACTCATGAGGCCTCTGTGTTAATGAGTTCATCCAGGGGGCCGGGTGGACAGACACTGTCTCTGGCTCTTCAAGCAACACTTCCTTGAGGCCCTCAGATTCCCTGCATGACCCCCACTCTCCCTACCTGCCATCGGAGCTGTGGAGGGTGGAGGATG
Source organism: Myotis nattereri (assembly GCF_964212035.1). Classification (NCBI taxonomy): domain Eukaryota; kingdom Metazoa; phylum Chordata; class Mammalia; order Chiroptera; family Vespertilionidae; genus Myotis; species Myotis nattereri. Next base: position 116,814,995 of record NC_138078.1, on the reverse strand, counting down.
GTGAGAGGGTGAGAGCGGCAGAGCTGGAAGCACCATAGACCCTGGGTGGGAGTTAGAGGCAGCGATCTGGATGCTGATCGCCCTGTCCCAGCATGTCAGGAGCCTTTCTTTCTCAGGAAGCAGTGCAAGCATTGACTTAGGCCGTGGGACTTGGGGCTGGTCTTGGCTGTTCTGTTCTGTGGTGCAGGATCCTCTCTGTCCTGGAAACTGGAGTCTGGGATTGGAGTCGGACCACCTGGGCAAGCCCTTTGCATTGGACCCTGAGCCCTTTTGTGTCACATGTGAGCCGGTTCCAGGCACAGCTGATCTGTGTGTTCACAGATCATTTTCCTAGTTTTCAACATTTGCTTTCCATAATACTGAAATTCTGTTTTGTTCTTTTTTTGTACCAAAAATAAAACCATTTGCTTGTTTCCAATAAGTACTTGTCATCACTGAAGAGAGCTGTATGTGTGTGTGTGTGGGGGGGGGAGTGGGGGGACTAGGGCAGCCAGACTGGAATGACCCGCCTCCTGAACATCGGGGTGGGATGCTGATCATGAACATTCTATGTCCCTTGTGTGGAGCTCAAACTAAGGTCTGGGTTTTACAGTCAGATCCTCAAAAGAGACAGCCCCCTGACAGCAGCTGCTGGAGACCCTGCCTTCCAGGGCCTAGTGGAGCATGCAGCTTCCTCCCCCCCCCCCCCCCACCTGCAGCCCAAATAGTTCCTCACACACTGGCTTCCCTCCAGGACACCCTAAAACTGCCACCACAGCTGCCACAGTTTCCACAGTATCTGCATCACTCTTGGGAAGGGTGCTGTCACCTCCTGCTGTCTCCCTGCTTCCTCGCCCCCCTCAGTCTCCTCCTGACATAGAAGTCAACAGGTCCTCACCTACAGCCATGGTGCCTCCCCTTGCACTCAGGTGATGCCATGTTCTCATGGGTCCTCTATCCCTGCAGGATGTGCCCCCCTACCCAGCCTTGACCCCCTTCCACTCAGCCTCTTGCTTGTCCTGCTGCCCCTCTGTAGGCTGTCCCCTCTGCCTGATTGTGTATGTTCCCCCACGTCCCACATGGTTCAGGGTTCAGGATCTGGAAGGGGAACCGCATGCAAATGAAAGAGACGAGATAAGAAATAATTCGGAAATATTGGGGGCCAGGCGGGAAAGCCCAACTCAAGGGAAAGGACTTCCACTGGTGCCCAGTCCGGTACATTACGCTGGTCCTTGCCATGGATTCAAGGTTCATCAGTGTTCCAGGATCCTTGTTTACATGTCTGTGATAGTGAAGACAATGGGTAGCTTCCAACACCCAATGCCCTTCTCCAGGCATCTGCCTGGCTCTCCTCCATCCATCTTCTTTCCTTCAGCAAGCCTCCCTTTGCTCCTCCCTCACAGAGCCCCTATGTGGCTTCATTTCCATGTTTTCATGGTGCCCGTGCCCTCCAATGGCTGCTCCTCACGTCTGTCTAAGGCTGTTTACTCCCCACACCCGCATCCTCTCCTGGTGGAATGCACACTCAGTAGGACAGGGTAGCTGGCTCCCTGCTGCTCTGCGAACACCTGGGCATTGGGCATACTTAGGATATGGCGGTTGCTCAGTCAGGGATATGGGTTGAGTAAGATGCTCAGGCAGCGGCGTTAGGTGTAAAGGCCATTGGATAGCAGACTCACTCGGAGCCAAGGGCTGGTGAGCTCTCAGCACAGCACTCAGAGCTGGCCATGGGAGCCAGATGTTCCTTTTCTCACAAGAAGGCAGGATGAAGAGAATGAAAAAGGAGCAGTGTGTGTTTTCCCTCAACTACTTAAAAGCTGATGATTTCATTTCATTCTTAAAGCTATGAATAGAAACCCTTATATCAACCCTGTGAGGTGGTTCTGGGATTATCTGAGATTCTGTGGAGAGTACATGGCCTTTGCCGCCACAAGGATGGTGCTTAGTAACTGCCAGCTTTTAGTACTGTGATTTGTGCACTGGTGGGGAGCGGCCTGCAGGGATCAGCCTGCTGGGGGAGCGGGCTCATCCTGGTCAGCCCAGTGGCAGTGGACCCGCCCTCTGAGTGGCTGCTACTGCTGTGGGAGGGCCACACACTGACCACCAAGAGGCAGCTCCTGCATTGAGCGTCTGGTTGATTGGTCATTCTGGTCTTTATGTCCTTTGGTCTGAGCTTTTATTATATAGGACTGACTGTTCATATGTCTTCTTGGGAGAGGTATATTTTCAAGTCCTCTGCCCACTTTTTAATTGTGCTGTTTGTTTGGTATTGAGTTTTATGAGTTCTTTACATAATTTGGAAATTAAACCTTTGTCAGAGCTACAGTTTGCAAATATTGTCTCCCATCTGGCTGGCTACCTCTTTGTTTTGTTGTCAGTGTCTTTTGCTGTGTAGAAGCTTTTCAGTTTGCCTTTACTTCCCTTGCCTTTGAGGTCAAGTTCATAAAATTTTCTCTAAGAGCAATGTCCATAAGTTTTGTACCTAAATTTTCTTCTATGTAACTTGTTGTTTTGGGTATTCTATTTAGGTCTCTGGTTCAAAAAATTAATTCAAAATACATTAAAGACCTATTTTCTAAGGTAAAGTAAGCTATCTAAGACTGAGTTGGAGGATTATGATTGGTGTGTTTGGTTTCTTTTGACAGGTGTGTCACTTAAGCGCAGGCTGACTTAGGCTTCAATTTGTGATATGGGCTGACGTACTGGAGTGGCCTTTATTTTGTGGGCCTCAATATAAGAATTAACTTATCAGTGTTTTTATTCTAAAGCTGGTATTAAATTAGAATGCTAGTTTCTGAGAAAAACAGGAGCAGCAATGCCAGAGATGACATTTTATTGTTTTTTAGAAATTGTAAGGCAAAAAATCAACAACCTTACATAAAATAAATGACCAAAATAAAATATACTATACATTCTTATAGAAATAGCTTGCACAATATAACATTAGCTGGCATGCTATAAAAACTTGACTTTGAAAGAACACTTATTTAGAAGCCAAGTTTCTGTAATGGAGGTAGAAATAGATCTTAGCTTCTCCTTCTCTGACTTTGGAACAAAGCAGGCTTTAATAAAAGCACAACATGTGATCCAAACACTCAGTGAGCGTAAGAATACATTCACAAAATAGTCTGTTACCAGCCTTCATTCTACAGCAGCATTTCACTGACAACAAAAGTACTTCCTTCAGCTCTAGGGTTCCTCCTAAAATAGGAGCAAATCACCCCAAAGTTTTAAAACTAGTTAGGATTCAGATATGAAACTAAGAGATAAAGCTTATTTCCATAGTCCTGGTCTCTGAGGATTAGAAGTTAAAAGAGGTCAATGGGGGAAGAAAGGGGATATATGTAATACTTTCAACAATAAAGATTTTTTAAAAAGTTAAATACAAAAAAATACTATAAGTAAAATATAATGAAAAAATGAAGTTCAGATAAATATTACCATTGTGGTACTACAAATTAGTGGTAAATACATTGTTTCATAAATGGTTTTGGAAAAACTGTCTTTCTATATAAAAAAAAAATTATATTCAAACATAAGCATGAGTAGTTTAAAGACCTAAATGAAAAGTAGAAGTATAAACTAAAAGCTGAAATGAGGGATAATAACTGTAATTTTGAAGGAGGGAAAGACCTTTCAAGCAATGGCAGAAAGGACACACCCTTGGACCAAAAAAAGAGAGATATGATTATATAAAAATTATGAATAGCAATTATGTATAGAATCCAACTTCCTTAGTTTAACAAAACAGTCTGATTTGGTCATTTTAGTTTTTAGCTAAACTGCTTTCAGGTGCACCACTAATTAGGCTTGGATTGAGAAGAAGATAGTTCAATTGTTCTGCATAAAAATTGAAGCTGAGTACTGGAGTCAGAGGTGAATGAGCTAGTGATTAGAAGGAAGGAGGAAATGAGCATATGGAGAGGAATGAGACAGAGGGAGAGGAAGAGAGAGAAATTTTAAGAATAGACATATAGAGTATTCATTTTCAGATTTTCTTCTGCTTGTTGCTAATATGTAACAGCCCCCTATACTCCTTCTTTGTCCCCTGTTGTGCTTAAATCTTGTGTTATAGTACTACTACTGCATGCAATGACTATGTGTGAATACACAAAATTGAGGAAGGAAGCTGATGTTTCATATCTGGGTTTATGTGAGTTGGATGGAGAAAGAAAACAGCCCAGTAAAATGTTCAACAAAAACAGAAAAATATGAGGCAAGAATGACCAAGATTATCATAAGTACATAATGACAAGAAAATTTGGAAGGATGCAGAGTTCTTCACTATATGTGGGATAGGGTTTTAACCAAGTATAGATGCATCTTAAAGAGACAGGGTCATCCCCACCTGACAAACTCATATACATGACAGAAATTAAGCCAATCAGATCCTTTCTCTCTGGATTTGAATCTTGAGAGTGAAGTAACAATGGTTTCTGCCTGGGTTCTTGTCCCAGCATCAAGAAGGGGTCAGGAATCTGGAGAAGGCTGTGCATAGATGTTAAATAAGAGTCCAGAGACTAATAAAGAGTCTGGTGATGAAATATAATTTTGTAAGCATTGGGGGTCAGAGGAGCTTAGCTAAAGGAGCTAAGATCCAAGATCTTAAAGTCTAAAGGCTTTCAGTCATGGGCAAACTATGGCCCACGGCTGGATTGAAAAAAAAGACCTTACCCTTTTATGTAATGATGTTTACTTTGAATTTATATCAGTTCACACAAACACTCCATCCATGCTTTTGTTCCGGCCCTCCGGTCCTTTAAGAACCCATTGTGGCCCTCCAGTCAAAAAGTTTGCCCACCCCTGCTTTAGGTTCTCCTTGTCCCCAGGACCCCATGCTTTTTATTTACACAACTTGTCCTGAGGCTAGGCGAGATATACACTTCAAAGGGTCAGGGTTTGGTACAGAGTCCGTTGTCAGAATGGGGGAATTAGCCTACGGCTGTTCAGGTGTTTGGCCAGTAGGAGGCAATAACATGTAGATTAAGATGCCTTTTAGCTGTCTGGCAGCCAAGCAATCAATTTAGTGTATCCTATTCAAGTTTGGGGAAATGCCTTCAGTCATTCTCAGATGCAACCCTGCTGTCATGCTGGAATTGGTCTCCAGCAGGTTTCTTGATGAGGCACCCCATTAGAACCTATTCCCTAACTCTCCAGAGTTGTCTCAGCTTTTTAATTTTCCAAGTTTATATTGTAATCAAGAATTTTTAATTAACACACCTGTAAATGCTGCTTGGTGATTTATTTTATCCCACTTTATTAGCCCCTCATGAATTTCTTTCCTTTTCTTGTCAATATATTCCTCCACGACTTATCATTTCATTCTCTTACTCTTCCCTTAATTCTCTTGCACTGTTATCCTGCCTTTGAATCTTTCCTTCAAAATCTCCAGTCCTGGCTTAACCTAACCTTCTGTCATACTCACTGTTACCCTGAATAGTTGAAAAATGAAATAAATCTCTGTGGATTACTACGAATATGAGTTGATGGAATTCAATCTCACCTTTATCATCATCATTGGTCATTCTCCTTATCTTTAAACTATTCCCAATTATATTTTCATTTTCTCCACAACTCAAACTTCCTCCCAAACCTTACTCCCAACACAAGAGTGTGCCCACATCTTTAGCCTTTTACTCTATCTCTTTATCTTTAGCCTACAAACATGGTTGTCTCTTATCTTACAGATATCCTGTACATAACAACCTTTCACCCACTTCTAGCTAAAACCTCTCTCTTCTCCACTCCCATAACCTCATCTAACTTTCTTATGCCCTTCTTTCTCCAATTCAAAAAAAGGCAATCATGCCTGACCGGAAAGGCTCACTGGTTGAACATCGACCTATGAAACAGGAGGTCATGGCTTGATTTTGGTCAGGGAACAAACTCGGGCCAGATCCCGTGGCTTATGCGGGCTCTATCCCCAATGGGGGATGTGCAGGAGGCAGTCCATCAGTGATTCTCTCTCATCATTGATGTTTCTATATCTCTCTCCCTTCCTCTCTGAAATCAATAAAAATATATATATTTTTAAAAAGGCAATCACACATTCTGGCTCAAAATGCCTACAATTTTAATGTATCATCTTTCAGTCACAGAAGATCATACTTATTTTTTGTTTGTTAGCTTGTTGTATTATGCTCAAGGACAAGTTAAAGTAACTTTACCTTCTCTGCCGAGAGACAGATGAAACATGCTCAAAGTCACTAATCATCCGAGAGATACAAATCAAAACAATGAGGTACCATCTCACACCTGTCAGGATGGCTATCATCAACAAATCAACAAATGACAAGTGCTGATGAGGATGCGGAGAAAAAGGAACCCTCATTCACTGCTGGTGGGAATACAAACTTGTGCAACCACTGTGGAGAACAATATGGCGTGTCCTCAAAAAATTAAAATTGGAACTCCCATTTGACCCAGTAATCCCACTCCTGAGAATATATCCCAAGAAATCAGAAATACCAATCAGAAAGAACATATGCATCCCTATGTTCATAGCAGCACAATTTACAATTGCCAAGATTTGGAAACAGCCTAAGTGTCCATCAACAAATGAGTCGATTAAAAACCAGTGGTACATCCGCACAATGGAATACTATTAAAATACTGCTGTTAAAACAAAGGAATTCTTACGATTTGCAACAACATGGACAGAACTAGAGAGCATTATGCTAAGCAAAATAAGCCAGTCAGCCCTAGCCAGTTTGGCTGGGTAGATAGAGCATTGCCCTGCAGTTTGAAGGGTCCCAGGTTTGAATCTGGTCAAGGGCACATGCCTGGGTTGTGGGCTTACTCCCCAAAGGAGGGCTTGCAGGAGGCAGCCAATTGATGGATGGTTCTCTCACATCATTGATGTTTCCATCTCTCTCTCCCTGTCCCTTCTTCTCTGAAATCAATAAAAATATATTTTTGTAAAAATAAATAAAAGAAATAAGCCAGTCAGAGTAAGATAAATATCACATGATCTCACTCATTTGTGGAATATAATGAACAACATAAACTGATGAACAAAAATAGAACCAGAGTCATAGAAGGATTGAACAGACTGTGAACCTATGAGGGAAGGCGGGGGTGAGGGTGGTGGGGGGAGTGGTGAAGGGATAAGAGATCAACCTAAGGCCTTGTATGCATTCATATGAACATAACCAATTGACACAGATGCGGGGGAAGTGAGGGCATGTGCTGGGGTGGGGCAGCCAGGGAGAGGTCAATGGGGGGGGAAAGGAGATTTATATAATACTTTAAACAATAAAGAATTTAAATTAAAAATAATAATAATAAATAAAATAGTGACTGTCTCCAAAAAAAAAGAACTACTTTAGATGCTCTAAACATAAAGATCAATTAGTTTTAAAGATTACTGAAGATTTTACAATACAACAGAAAATTAAATATTTTTTATTTTAATAGCTCACACAATTTTATAGTTGCATGTGTTTTTTCTATAACAAAATTGGAATTATCTGAGAAACAGGGGCCATACATTATATCTTGGTAACTATTATTCACTTGGAGGCAAGGGAGGGTGGCATGAACTTTGGAATCAGACAGACCTTGAACACATCCTACTCTAGTTATTTATCTTTTAAAAAGTTACTTAACCATCCTGAGTCTCAGTTTTTTCCTTTATAAAATGAGATTGCAATAGCAACTATCTCATTGAGCTGTTGTAAAAATTAAATGAGATAATATACACAAAGAATTTAGTAAAGTCCATGGTATATTGTTTTTTAATATATTTTTATTGATTTCAGAGAGGAAGGGAGAAGGAAAGAGAGATAGAAACATCAATGATGAGAGAGAATCATTGATCGGCTGCTTCCTGCACACCGCCTACTGGGGATCAAGCCCACAACCCAGGCATGTGCCCTCGGCCAGAATCGAACCTGGGACCCTTCAGTCCGCAGGCTGACACTCTATCCACTGAGCTAAGCTGGCCAGGGCCCTGGTATATCATAATTGCTCAGAAAAGTAGCTACTTTTGTCTTGCTCGTAGTAATCATCCTATGCACTTGAAGTCTTCATGTTTCTTGTATTTGTACTTTGACAAAATATTCTTGTTTAGCACTTTACTAAGTATTTTAATTTATATTATTAAAATTAATCCTTACAAAACTCCATAAGTTAGGCATATTATATATCTTTTATAGGTTAGAAAAATTAGCCACAAATGGGAAATTTAGATTACATAGGAAACCTGGATATGAGATAATATTGTAGGTCCCGGGCTTTCATAGATTAGGAGGGAAAAGTGCAAAACAATGAGGATTGGAGAGTAATCTACTTGAAACTACAAATTATATTGTGGTTTTCAGCTATGGTTAGTGGTGATGTATATGTACATAATCATCTTGTTTCTGAGTTGCCTCCAGAATCAAACAGACTGAGAAAAATAACATAGCTGGTTATCAAATTAATCTAAATGCCTACCTAGGTTTATTTCTGAGCTGCTTAAATATTTCTGGGACTTTCTCATAATATCAGCTATCTAGTGACACAATAATAGCACATCTATTAATAGAATCGATGTCATGATATATGTAGAAGATCGAAAAATGAGCATCTTGTCTACACCTTTCTTTCTGTTTGATTTCAGACTTGAGCTGATCTTATGTCTTTCACAAAAGTCACACTTTGAGTTCATTTTGTCAGCATGGGTTTTGTTGATTTTTTATTTTATTTTAACCAACAGGTGTTTGTTTCTTTCTACCCGGGTGAAGTACAATTACTATGGAAGAGCTGCTGGTCACTGTGCTCCTACAGGCTTTATATTTTCTTCCTCTCCCTTGGATTTCTTCCAAAGCCAATTTCGTTTAATCTTCCTGCTGCTGCTCTAGAAGTGACATCTGTTCAAATTTACACTCTTTATCATGGCTGACATGTTGTTTGCATGTCTGTTTACCTCAAGCATAGTCCCAACTGCATCTTGCCAATAATTTGTGATTTCTTCCTTCAGTCTATTACATGTTGGTAGGCATTGTGTTTGTTTACGCAATCTGACTTATACTCCTTATTTTTGGTCCCTTGCACTACCTGCAATTATGCGTTGAAGGAAGCTGGAACTTATATGACAGGGAAATATAAATTAGTGAATTCAGTGGGAACCAAAATAATTTTCTTGCTTGCTCACCTTCGGTAACCAAAATATGCTCCAGTAATTAGGCAACCTGACCTGCATGAAACCCAGAAAATGTACATCAAGGAACTTTAGTGTGTGGGCAGAGAAATATATAGGAAAAAATGTTCAATGCCTATTCTCTTTTTGAAAGGACTCCTGACAAAGGTTGAGAATGAGCAGAATAATAATGTATCCCCATAGTAAATATGTGAAACTGTAATTTTAGCCACCAAATTCACTGCAGTTGGATCACAGCCAATTAATTGTAAGGAAATCCTTTAAAATTGAATCTAAAAATAAAGGTGAGAAAAAAGTATAAATCATTATTCCCTGTATATTACAGTAGTAAAAAGAGATTAATATAAAAAGCAGCAGCAAGAAGGCAAATTATTTAAATTTTGCAAGGTGAATTAATTTTGAGTACTGATTTTAGGAATATCAAAGAATGCATTATGGATTTGTAAGATCACATGTAAGACCCATTAGTAGCAATTAGAGCAGAAACACATGTTTAAAAGTACAGTAGATATAAAGAGTAAATGCAAATAGCAGAAGCAGCACATCTGAGAATAAGGAGTAGCAGAGGCAGGCAGAACAGTGAAGAATAGTATGGATGAAAAGCCAACATGGTAAAAAATACTGGTTTTATTTCTCAAAAAAACCTGAAAGATTATTGAGTACCTCTTAGAATGAATTTTTAATGTCTAGAAAACATTCTGAGATTTTATTGACTTCATTAATATCTCCCAGGGAAAAGTACCAACCAAAGAAAGATGAGTGAGCAATTTTTATTTACAGTAAAATAGTTCCAATTGCCTACACAGGAAACATTCCTATCCTCTATCAATTCTCTTCCCAGGTTCCAGATGTAGATATCTATTTCATTGGTTGTCTATATACAACATAAGAAGAGTTGCCTTTCTGAACTATGTCATGATTAAAAATGCATCAGAACCATTGTTCTTTTGATTGTGGGAATTACAAGAATAAGAGAAGAAAAATGAATGTGCCTTTCATTTTCTCAAAGCTATATTATTTCCTTCTTCCTTTCAATGCATTTCCCATGCTATAAAGTCTATCTAATTTATTTTCCCACTTAGGCCCTTGGGACTAGATACTGGTAATATGGCAATGCTTTTTGGCAATGGCAGTGAACAATCATGACACTTGGAATAATTTCACTGGTGCTGGGAAGATTTTTTTCTGCATTTTTTTCAGATACCACATTAGTCAAATATTTCTTTATTGAAGAATCTTGGCAAATAAGGAGCTTCAAAACCTGGTCCTTGTCAATTACTTGAGAAGTATGAAGATTAGTAGCAGAGAGGTATAAATTACATCATCTTGAAGACAGGTTAATGCAAAAAGAGACCATAGTTCAGCAGTGTAATGTTTAACTCAAGTACAGGTTAAAAGGAAATTAATGCCAAGGTGGATACTTGTTTCGAACAAAAACATAAAAATTGGATCTGGTTGATTTCCTTAAATTCTCAGCAAATGTCTTCATTTTTATATGCTTAAAACATGAATTTCATAACACCTGCTGTAATAAGTCAGCCACTTCCAGGAAGGGGGAGGGGGAGATACTACACTCAAAATGATTTGTGAAGGCATTTTAAATGTTATTTTAAAATTAAATTTATTGGGATGACATCTATTCTAATAAAAGGGTATATGCTAATTAGACTGGAACACCTTCCAGGAGACCTTCCAGACAAAGCCATGGTGGCAAGGCTGAGGCAGAGGCAGTTAGGGATGACCAGGCCAGGAGGGGAAGGCAGTCGGGGGTGATCAGGTCTGCAGGAGTGGGGGGGGGGCAGTTGGGGACGAGAAGGGTGGGGGGGCAAGCAGGCCGGCGGGGGGCAGTTGGGGGCAATCAGACCAGCGGGGGGGGGGGCAGTTGGGGGTGAGCATGCTGGCAGGGGGCAGCAGTTGGGGCAATCAGGCCGGAATGGGGGCAGTTGGGGATGAGCAGGCTGGTGAGGGGGCAGCTAGGGGCAAGCAGGCCAGTGGAGGGGGCAGTTGAGGGCGAGCAGGCCAGCAGGGGGGGCAGTTGGGGGAAAGCAGGCTGGTGGGGGCACAGTTGGGGGCAAGCAGGCCAGAAGGGGGGGCAGTTGGGGAAAGCAGGCTGTCAGGCAAAGTGGTTAGGGGCTATCAGGCAGGCAGGCAGGTGAGCTGTTGGAGTCAGCAGTCCTGGATTGTGAGCAGGATGTCCGACTGCCGGTTTAGGCCCGGTCCCTGATTGGAGAGGGTGCAGGCCGGCTGAGGGACATCTCCCATGCATGGATTTCATGCACCAGGCCACTAATTGGTTAATAAAATCATATGGTTTCAAACGTACAATTCTAAAATGCATAATATGTGTATTACATTGTGTGTTTACCATCCAAAGTCAAATTTCCTTCTGTCACCATATATTTGACCTCCTTTACCCTTTCCTACCCTCTCAGCCCTTTTCCCTCTGGTTACCACCATACTGTTGTCTGAGTCTATGAGCTTTTTTGTTTGTTTGTCTCGTTTGTTCATTTGCTGCTTTCAGTTTTATACCCCACATATGAGTGAAATCATATGGTTCTTGACTTTTTCTGTCTGACTTATACCCTTCTTCTGGGTATCTACCCCCCAAATTTGAAAACGTTTATTTACAAAGATAAATGCATTCTATGTTTTTGTTTTGTTTTGTTTTGTTTTTAATTCTCATTCAAGAATATATTTTTATTGATTTTTAGAGAGAGAAGAGTAGGGAGAGAGACACACACACATACACACATATCAATGTGAGAGAGAGAGAAACATCAATCAGTTCCCTTCCGGATATGCCCTGATAGGGGGAGGGGGATCAGTCCAGCAACCTGGCTATGTGCCCTGACTGGGAATCGAATCTGCCACTTTTGGTGTAAGAGTCGACATTACAACCAACTGAAACATTGGGCAAAAGCTGCACCCCTATGTTCACTGAACCATTATTCCCAGGTCTAAGACATGGAAACAACCAAAGTGTCCTTTGATAGATGATTGGATAAAGAAGATATGGTACATATATACAATGGAGTACTACTCAGCCATAAGAAAAGATGAAATATTGCCATTTGCAACAACATAGATGAATCTTGAGAATATCATGTTAAGCAAAATAAGTGAGACAGAAAAAGTCAAGAGCCTTATGATTTAATGCTATTTTGAACTATAAAATTGCTTTATTACTAATAATTCTGCAAGTAAAACCCTTGATAAACACATGAGATTCTGCTTCTTATAGATGATTAATTTACATGTAAAAAACTATATTGTCCACATACCATATGTAAGAGGCTTTGTGTGAGTACCCAAATGTTAGCATAGTGAAAGACCTTCCTAACTTTTAAATCCTTATTAAATAAGTACATATTGTTAAAAAGAAGTGTACCATCTCAGACAATGATCTCCCTTGTTCAGTGTTTGGTTTTCTTTTCTTTTTTTAAAATTCTTCATTTTTGAAAGTATTACATATGTCTCCTTATCCCCCCATTGCCCTGTCCCAGCCTGCCCCTGCCCCGCAGCTCTGGCCTTCACCCCCCCTCACTGTCTGTGCCCATTGGTTATGCTTATATGCATGCAGGTTCTTTGGTTGATTTCTTATCCCCTCTTGCTCCCACCCACGCTCCCCTGCCTTCCCTCCGAGGTTTGGTGGTCTGTTCATTGATTCTGTGTCTCTGGATCTATTTTTGTTCATCAGTTTATGTTGTTCATTATATTCCACAAATGAGTGAGCTCATGTGATACTTATTCTTCTGTGACTGGCTTATTTCTCTTAGTACAATGTTCTCCAGGTCCATCCATGCTGTTGCAAATGGTAAGAGTTCTTTCTTTTTTACATCAGCATAGTATTCCATTGTGTAGATGTACCAGCATTTTTTAATTCACTCATCTACTGATGAGCACCTAGGCTGTTTCCAAAATCTTGGCTATTGTAAATTGTGCTGCTATGAACATAGAGATGCATATGTTCTTTCTGATTGGTGTTTCTGATTTTTTGGGATATATTACCAGGAGTGGGATTATTGGGTCAAATGGGAGTTCCAATTTTAATTTTTTGAGGAAACTCCATACTGTTTTCCACAGAAGCTGCCCAGTCTGCATTCCCACCAGCTGTGCAGGAGGGTTCCTTTTTCTCAGCATCATCGCCAGCACTTGTCATTTGTTGATTTGTTGATGGTAGCCCTTCTGACAGGTGTGAGGTTTTGCATTGCGTATCTTGGATGATTAGTGACTTTGAGCAATTTTTCCATATGTCTCTTGGCCTTCTGTATGTCCACTTTCAAAAAGTGTCTATTTAGGTATTTTTCCCATTTTTTCATTGGATTGTTTATCTTCCTTTTTTAAGTTGTATGAGTTCCCTATAAATTTTGGAGATTAAACCCTTATCAGAGATAACATTGGAATATATATTCTCCCATGCAGTGGGCTTTCTTATTGTTTTATTGATACATTCTTTTGCTGTACAGAAGCTTTTTATTTTGATGTAGTCTCATTTGTTTATTTTCTCCTTCATTTACATTGTCTTAGGGGATGTGTCAGTAAACTTATTGCAAGGAGCTATATCTGATATTTTGTTGCCTATGAATTCTTCTAAGATTTTTATAGTTTCCCGTCTTATATTTAAGTCCTTTATCCATTTTGAGTTTATTTTTGTGTATGGTGTAAGTTGGTGGACTAGTTTCATTTTTTTTCTGTATTTGTCCAATTTTCCCAACATCATTTATTGAAGAGACTGTCTTGACTCCAATGTATGCTCTTGCCCCCTTTGTCAAATATTAATTGAACATAATGACTTGGGTCGATTTCTGGGTTCTTTGTTCTACCATTGGTCTATGTGTCTGTTCTTGTGCCAGTACCATGCTGTTTTGAGAACAGTGGCTTTGTAATATAACTTTATGTCTGGTATTGTGATCCCTCCAACTTTGTTCTTTTTTCCCAGGATTGCTGCAGCTATGTGGGGTCTTTTTGTTTGTTTGTTTTGCTTTGTTTTCTTTTAGAGACCATAATTACTGCACACAATGTCAACCTCTAAGTTTAAAGGTGTTTTTGAAATCTCCTGTTCTTTTCAATAACCTATGGATTTTCATTCAAATATTTAAAGCATGCTTGAAACTATTTTAAAATATATTTTTATTGATTTCAGAGAAGAATGGAGAAAGAGAGAAGAGAGAGAGAGAGAGAGAGAGAGAGAGAGAGAGAGAGAGAGAGAGAAACATCAATGATGAGAGAGAATAATTGATCAGCTGACTCCTGCATGCTGCATGGATCGAGCTGGCAACCCAGGCTTGTGCCCTGACCAGGAATCGAACTGTGACTTCCTGGTTCATAGGTCAATGCTCATCCACTGAGCCATGCCCTCTGGGCAATATTTTTACATTTAGATATTTTTAGAGCAATGATTTAATAGAAAACTAGTCCTAATAAAAAAACTGTTAGAATAATTATAACAAACTTTCTGAAACACTTTGATGATTTTATGCTAAATTGAGAAACTGTGCATACAATACTTGCCTAATTAAATTTTTTTGTAGGTATTATTTTAAACATTAAAATAAAATTGCTGCCCATCTGGTGTGGCTCAGCGGTTGAGCATTGACCTATGAACCAGAAGGTCATGGTTTGATTCCTGGTCAGGGCATATGCCCTGGTTGGGGACTCGATCCCCAATGTGGGGCCTGCAGGAGGCAGCCAATCAATGATTCTCATTCATCATTGATTTTTCTCTCTCCCTTTCTCTTTCTTTCTGAGATCAACTAAAATATATGTAATAAATAAAATAAAATGGCTGTGACTTGTTTGGTTAAATCAATTACAAAGACAACTTCATAGGTTTGTGGGAATAGTAGATTAATTTAGATTTATCTAGATTCTAGAGCACTTTATTTTTCCATGGTATTAGATTAAATTTTGGTTTACTCTTGAGCTGATATGATGATGAGTGTTCTGTGTATATGTGGCTTCAGTTGTTTCCATGAAGAAAATATTTGCATAGGGTGTTTATAACTTGATTTCTTTGGTACAGGCTATTGTGCAGCTTAAATTACCTTTTGATGTAAAAATGTAATCTCTTGCATTTTCTTCAAGAGCAACAATTATTGATATTCTTATGTCATTTTGCTTGTTCAAGCATTACTCCTTTCCTCACTTGAAATAATAAGGCACATTTTGCATACTGCCAACAATGACATTCGAAGGCAAAATAATTCTATTATATCTTCTCATAAAAGAGTGGCAAAAGTCATTGAACAAACTGGAATTGTTTCCTTCTTGAGGATTTTCTCTCTACTGTAGAATAATGAATGCTTTTGGAGTAAGTATTTGTAAATGAAACCCCTTTCCAAATATATTGACACTAGAGGCCCAGTCCATGAAATACATGGACTGAGGGGAGGTGAGGGGGGAGGGTGGCTGCCCTCAGCCTGGCTGCACCCTCTCACAGTCGGGATCCCTTGGGGGATGTAGCAGTGTGCCAAACAGCAGCCAGCCAGAGAGGAGCCTGAATCAGAACTGGGCAATGCTTGCGCTCATCCTGGCCCACTGTGCCTGCTGCTGTAAAGTCGGAAGAGGCTCTTGATGTGGCAGTTGCCTCACCAACCGTGAGCCCAGCTTCTGGCTGAGTGGTGCTCCCCCTGTGAGAGCACACTGATCACCAGGGGGCAGCTTCTGAATTGAGTGTCTGCCCCTTGGAGGTCAGTGTGCACCATAGCGACCAGTCATTCTGGTTGTTCTGGCATAATGGTCGCTTAGGCTTTTATTAATAGGCTAGAGGCCCAGTGCATGAATTTGTGCACCAGTGGGATCCCTTGGCCTGGCCTGTGGGATGGGGTCAAAACCAGCTCTCTAATATCCCCTGAGGGGTCCTGGATTGTGAGAGGGTGCAGTCGAGGCTGAGGTACCCCACTGGTGCATGATAGGGGCTGGGAAGGGGTGCAAGAGGTTGGCCAGCTAGGGACAGACCACGGGAGGGCTCCGGGGCATGTCCAGCCCATCTTGCTCAGTCCCAATTGTCTGGACCCCAGCAGCAAGCTAACCTACCAGTTGGAATGTCTGCCCCCTGGTGGTCAGTGAACGTCATAGAAAGTGGTTGAGTGGCCTTAGCATATCATTAGCATATTATGCTTTGTTTGGTTGAACAGACCACCAGACCACCAGACCACTGGATGAATGTACACTTAGCATATTAGGTTTTTATTATATAGGATTATAGTAAATATGGTTCACTAAGATATAATATTGAGTATACAATATATGTTCTATATAGATTATGATATTTGAAAAATAAACAATGTGGACTATGGAAATATTTGCCTGAAATAAAAGTATTTGAATTTATTTTTATGGAATTTGACAAAACCCTTGTGAATTAAAGAATAAGTCTAATTATATTCCTTATATTCTTTAAAACTATTTAATGGCTATTGCTCAAATAATATATAAATGTTAGGAGGATTGGGAATTTAATGTTACTTGTTTAGTAGTATATTTGAATTTAGGATATCCAATAATTTCTCTTTTTTTCCAGCATTGCTTCTTGCTACCATTATGCACATAGGAAAAGCCATATTTGTGTGCTGTCTATGGTTTTTGTAAGAATGGCTGCACTACATTTGAGCACTATCTCAGAATCAATGGGGATTTGAGAAAGCTGCCAAATGAGAAATTGCTTTCTAATAGGTTTGTCACTTAATTTTTAATATTTAAATGAATCTACTTCTACTGTATTGCTAAACTTTGATCAGAATGTGGTACTTGAACTCTCAACACTTACAGAGCAACTGTGTAGCCCCAATTTATGGGAAATATAAGTTCACTAAAGTTTCCTAATTGTCCAAAAGAGCTGGTACTAGATGGACTCTGGAATTTTTATTTTTTAAAATGTATTTTTATTGATTTAAGAGAGAACAGGAGAGGGAGAGCGAGAGAGAAGCATCAATGATGAGAGAAAAATCATTGATTTTCTGCCTCCTGCATGTCCCTTCTGGGGACCGAGCTGCAACCCAGGTATGTGTCCTTGACCGGAATCAAACCCCGGGACCCTTCATTCCATGTGGATCAGGCCTAAACCGGCAGTCAGACATCACGTGAGGAGTCCCAGATAGGAGAGGATGCAGGCTGGGCTGAAGGACACCCCCCACCTCAACACCAGTGCCCTAATTTTGTGCACCAGGCCTCTAGTTATTACATAAATCTCTGAAATACTTAAGTTCAGATTAGTTCCAAATATTTTTATTTTCTGAAAGAAAAGAACCAGACATATAGGTATGGGTGATCTGAGAAGCACATTAGAGAAAAACAAGGAGAAAGGGGAGAAGTTAGGGCATCACTAAAGAAAATATATTTTTAGTACAATTAGGCCCAGGGAAGTCCTGAACAGACCTATAAATTTATTTGTAAAAGTTATTTAGCTGCCTCAGTTTATTTTTATTTTTAAACATATAGTTTTAAAAAACTTAGAACAGTTTTAGCTTTGCAGAATTAGTATGAATTGTATGGAGAATTCCATATATTTCAAATTAAGTTTCCTATATTATTAATATCTTACATTACATTTTTCACAATTAATGACCAATATTGATACATTATCATTAAAATTCATACTTCAATCAGATTTTCTTCCTTTTCCTTTACTGACCTTTTCCTGTTCCAGGATTCCACTCAGGATACCACATTACCACATTTAGTAGTTAAGTCTCTTGAGGCTCCTATTCTCTGTGACAATTTTTCAGCCTTTCCATGTTGTTTTTTTTTAATACATTTTTATTGATATCATAGAGGAAGGGAAAGGGAGAGAGAGATAGAAACATCAAAGATGAGAGAGAATTATTGATCATCTGTCTTCTGCACGGCCCCTACACTGCCCCTACTGGTGATCAAGCCCACAACCCGGGCATGTGCCCTTGACCAGAATCGAACCCAAGACTCTTCAGTCCACAGGCTGACACTTTATCCACTGAGTCAAACTGGCTAGGGCAACTTTCCATGTTTTTGTGACCTTAACAGTTCTGAGGACGAATGGTCAGGTACTTTAAAAAATATCCCACAGTTTGCATTTGTCTGTTGCTTTTCCCACAAATAGACTGGGGTTATGGGTTTTGGGGAAGAAGACCATTGAAGCACAGTGTCATATTCATCACATTATATGGAAGGACATACTATCGATCTGACTTACTACTGTTGATACTGATCTTGATCCTCTGGCTGAGATAGTTTTTATCAGGCTTTTCTACTGTAAATTAACACTCTTTTTTTTTTCTCCCTTTCCATTTTGTAATCTTTAGAAGAAAGTCATTTAGCTCAGCAAACAATTAAGGATGGAAAAGACATATTTCATCTCCCTAAATATAAATTACATAAATTATTTGAAATACTTCTATGTGGACAATTTGACAATTCTCCTGCAGTCATTTATTTATTCAATCATTTATTCATATCACTATATACTCATGGTCTATCTTTTATATCTTGAGTTAAAATTCAATAATATTTATTTATTTTGTTGATCAGATTATTCAGCTTTAGACATTGGGAGTTCTTCCAGTTGACTTCTGTTTCCCTTTGTTCCACTCCTATTGTTTTTGTTTTTTATTTAGGAATTTCTATTTTTATTTTTATTTTTTTACTTTCTGTAACTAAAAAATGTTCCAGGTTAATCAAATATGTTTTATGCCCCAGTCCTAGAATCAGCCATTTTTCTAAGAAACCCTGGGTAATAGTACTGGAAACAAAAATCTGGGTCCTAGGTATGCTTGTTGCTACCTGACCACCATTACTTCTAGGCCCTCTTAACTAACAAAGCAAGGAAATGTTTGTGTATATACCAACTTATGTGTGTATGTATTTGAGTAATCTGTGTCTCTATTAAATTAAACATTTGTTCATACTAATATCTCCCACTCAAATTCACTACCATGTGAGTCATACCACTCTCCTCCACTTACATGTCTCACACTTCAACAGTGAGAAACATGGATTTTACCATTAACTATCCATTTACTTAATTGTTCAGTTACAGTATACATGTACAGTGGTTTTAGAATTGTTAACTTGTACCAAGTGGGGAACAATTTTGTCAATTAGAGTACAGTGGTTATATACATTTTACCACTGCTATAGTTTTGTCTTTTCCAAAATGTCATATCATAGGAATCATACATTATGAAGCTTTTTAAGAATGGCTTTTTTTACTTAGCAGGGTACATTTGATTTATCCAATTTATCCATGTTTTTTTTTCAAAGCTTTTCTTTTTATCATTGAATAATATTCTTTTTATCATTGAATAATATTCAGATGTCTAGATGTACATAGTTTGTTTATTTGTTCACCTATTGAAGGACATCTGGGTTGTTACCAATTTGGGACGATTATGAATAAAGCTGTTATTAATATTTGCATGCAAGTTTTTTTGAAGACAAAATTTTTTAAATCAGTTGGATAAATACCCAGGAGTGTGACTACTAAAACATATGTTAACATGACTAGTATATTAGTCATCTAAAAAGTCTAACTGTTTTCCAAAGTGGTTGTACCATTTTACATTATCAACAACAATAAATAAGATTTTTTGTTGTTCCACATCCTTGTCAGCAGTTTATATTGTCAATGGTTTAAATTTTAGCCATTTTAACAGGTATGTATAGATATCTCATTATTATTTTAATTTCCTAATGAAAATTGAAGCTGAGCATATTTTCCAATACTTACTTGCCATCCGTAATTTTCTTTGGTAAAGTGTTCAGATGTTTTGCCCATTTTTAAAAATGGGTATTTGTTTTCTTATTGTTGAGTTTTAAGGGTTCTTGTAAAGTGCCATGAGGATATACTTAAAGGACAACTAATTGTGCATAGGTTACTCAAGAAAAAATATTCCCAGAACATCAGGTAAATGGGAACATCAAGGGATACGAAAGACTATTTGGAGTGTGTGTATGTGTGAGTACGCACACACCTTGAATAGAAGTTTAATATAGTTGAATCATATGGTTAGGATGTTGAAATGTAAGGATGTTCAGGACATTTGATGGTCGTTATCTGTGAATGTAAGTAAGGGTTTGAACACATTATATTTTGTATGCTATGCTAAGAAATTTATACTTTATCTTATAAGTTATAAAGAGCTATACAAAGATGTTATGTCAGATTAGACTTGCTGGCTCTGACTTGCTTATCCTGGCTATTGAATGAAATTAACCAATCCATATTTTTGAAAGAACATTCTGCCAATTGCAGTAATAATTTGAAAAGAAAGATAGAAAGTCAGAATATCAGTGAGAAGGATTTGTAATAATCAAGATGGAAAATAAAGCCAACACCTGCACAGTGTCAATGAAAAAAAAATAGAGTAGTAATTTGATAGGACTTGGTAACTGACTAGATGTAGAGAAAAGGAATTTTAGAGTCAAAAAGGATTTTAGTTTGCTAGTTTGGGTAAATGTGCAGAGTATGAGGTAGAGAGGAATGGGAAATAGATTAACGGGAGACTGGACCTGAAAAAAAACACAATTGCATAATGAATGTCTCAACACAGTACAAGAACTTGTGATCTCAGATCCACGTGACTTCAAATGCTTTCAGCACTAGAAATTGTAGAATTTGGAAGTCTATATATATATATATATATATATATATATATATATATATATATATATTGAGAGTCATAAAAGCAACAAAACACAAATCATTGAAAATCCACATCCCTATCAGCAATTAGAAAGATTATCATTTCACCTTTGGTCATTAGACCCCTCAGCCCATTCCTATTTTAAAAATGTATAATAGAACAAAATAATAGCACAACAGTCCTTTTGCTTTTGAGAAAGACTTTGAGGGTACTTTTTGAAAATGTATTGCTGAATCTAATTGCCACTCAGGCTTTAATATGTTTTCCCCCCAATGCAGTTGACAGAACAAATGTCTTTACCCCCCACCCCAAGTAAGCAAATCATTACACGGCAAGTGGCATTTCAATTACATAGCACAATAAAAAACAGTATCAACTATCTGGAGAGAAAATTGAGCCTCAGAACTATTATGTTGTCACATACTTCCAGTTTAGTGCTTTTTTAGTGACCACTCAATGAACATAAACTACCTTCGGGAAGTACCAGCATTGTCTTTATGTATTCTACTGTTTCATTTTGGTGTGGAGTTTAGCCTTTTGAGATTAAAGGTAGTCCTTTCCATCTTTTTGTCATATCTTCCTAAGTAGGGAAGAAATTGGAGCAGACAGCTTTAATAACTTTACATACAATAAGGACACTAGGCATAGGCAGAATATAAAAAAGTAATCTAAAATTCAGCACTTTAAGTGCCAAGAGCTTGAAAATGACAAAGGTGTTATAGCTTAATAGCATCTTTTTGGAATCACATTTTACACTCCAAAAAAAAAGGAGGAGGAGGAAATGCTCCAACTTGTGATTTGTGGTATGGTATATTGCCCTTCTGAGGATAATCAGCTGCTTAGTCATTATTACATGCAGCTTGCTCAGAAGCAAGTCCAGGTTTAAATTAGCATTTGCAGATTATTGCAATTCTAATTTATAGTAAAAGGTTAGTAATTAAAACCAGTTTTGTCTGGTACTAAAGTGTTGTGTGAACCTTCTTGGATGTTCAAACCTAAATATTTAAAAAGGTTAAAAAAAATGAGAAAGAATTGTCCAGCTGGCATGGCTTAGTGGTTGAGCATTGACCTATGAACCAGGAGGTCACGATTAGATTCCCAGTCAGGGCACATGCCTAGGTTGTGGGCTCGATCCCCAGTAAGGGGCAGCTGATCAATGACTCTCTCTCATCATTGATGTTCATCTCTCTCTCTCCTCTCTTTTCCTCTCTGAAATAAAAATATATTTTAAAAAAGAGAAAATTATTTTTTCACTATCTATTTTAAGCAACTTGAGAACAAAATTTTGTATTCTTTTTTCTTGTGGTTTGCTGATAGGAATTATTTGACAACAGGTGATAGAATCCAGATTAAAATGTTTTGAACCAAATATTTGTCTGTAAACACAGTAAACACTTTATGTGAAACTTGAAAATAAAAGCAATTACAACAATCTCAGTTCCTCCTCTCTGATCCCATCATAGTTTAACTTTGCTCTTCCAATATTATCATTACCTTAGATTGAATAGAGGTAGGAGGGAGAGAAGTAAGAGAAAATAAATAAAAACTACTAGAATCATTATGAAACATGGGATTAAAGCTGCATAACCACTGCATTAAAATGACTCCTGCTTCATTTACTGGCTAAATCCATACTTTTAATAAGGAGTTTAATTTAGTGTTGTTTGTATATTTAGGGGCTACAATGAAATACTATTCAAAACCTTAGAGACAAGGTAAATAGCTTCCTTGGAGAGGCAAACTGCAAAATCAGCACCTAATGGATTGGAAAAGAGATAAGCAAAGTCACCTAAAGGAGAAAGAAATTGGCTGTCAGGCCTTTAAGACTAGATTTTGTAATGTTCTAAATATAAACTAACAAAGTAAGAATTTGTGGGGTTTTTTTCTATTCTTATGTTCAGCTTAGGTAATATGAAATAGTCATTCATTGGGCATTGGCGATAGCTATTCTCTTCTAATGAGGGACACATTCAGTGCAACCTTTCCTCAAATAAAACAGAACTAAGCAGATTTGTCTTTTTGTCCCAATAGGGATACTGCTCTTAAAAATAATCTCTTTTTCTTTTTACATAGGCCTTATCTGAACTGAAGAATGGTAAAGAGCCTTAAACATAGTAGGCTTGTTATCTTCAGGTAAGAATCAAGTTTTAAGAGTGAAAAATACAAAAAAACAGGTAATAATAACAGTTATTGATGCACGTTTTAGTGTATTTGATCTTCATATTGATCTTATGAGAGAATCACTGTTATCAGACCCATTTCACAAAGTGAAAACTGAAGAAGAAGATAGAGGTTAAGTAACTTGCTCAATGTAACACAGCTATTGAGTGATAGAAACAGAATCTGAAATGAGGCACTATAGAGTCTATACTCTAATTGTCATTGCTACTTTTTCTCCCTCACCTACTAACTTGTACACAGTAAGTGCTCTCAAAATATATGTTGATAAATAAATCTAATACACTGTTTTATGCGAAATACATTATATTAGTTTTCAAAGTGACTTTCACTTTTTTTTCAGAAATCTGCATTAAACAAGGGAGGTACATTTGCATTTAATAGATGATAAATCTGAGAATCTGGTTGCTGGATTACAAGAAAAGTAAAGTTTAGTTACTTCCTTGAATAGCTGAGGGTAAGATGAAGGGAAAGATGTCTAAATAAATAATTACTAGAGAATTCGGTAAGAGTTATGATGAGAAACATAATGAGCTATAGCAGTAATCCTATCTAATAAAAGGGAAACATGGTAATTTGCGTACGACCGCTACCCTTCCCATTGGCTAATCAGGGCGATATGCAAATTAACTGCCAGCCAAGATGGCGGACGGCAACCAGGCAGCTTAAACGGAACATGAGGCTTGCTTGCTTCAGTGACGGAGGACTCCAACGTTCCCTGCCTGTCTTGCCGACCTCTGAGCTTGCAGTTTAAGAAACATTGTAACAAATATAGAAGCTAAACAAAACCCCAGAAACCAGCTTTCAGTGAGCTGGGATCTCAGAGCTGGAGTTGATACAGAGTTTGGATTATAGAACCTAAACAAACCAGATATCTGCTTTCAGCAACTGAGGCCTCAGAGCTGGAGCCAGGCTAAAGCTGGCCCAGAATAAAAAGAAAAAAAAAAGAAAAAAAGGAGCAGTTGGGAGCTTCAGTCCCGGCCTGAAAACAGCCCTCAGCCCCTCACCCAGACTGACCAAGGACCCCCCTAAAGGGTGTGTGACCAGCTGCAAACAGCCATCATCACCTCATCCAGGCTGGCCAGGCACCCCAGTGGGGACCCCCACCCTGATCCAGGACACCCATCAGGGCAAACCAGCCAGCCCCCACCCATGCACCAGGCCTCCATCCTATATAGTAAAAGGGTAAGATGCCTCCCAGCACCGGGATCAGCGTGACAGGGGGCAGCACCCAAACCCCCTGATTGCCCTGCGGCTCTGTGTGTGACGGGGACAGGGCCACAACCTCCCTATCCGCCCTGCTCTGTTCCTGACAGGGGAAGGCACCCCAATCCCCTGATTGCCTGCAGCTCTGTGTGTGACAGGGTGTGGCTCCCCAACCCCCCCACCCCACTGTCCCTGCTCTGTGTGTGACGGGGTAGAGCCATAACCTCCCCATCGGCCCTGCCCTGAGTGTGAGAGTGGTGGCGCCCCAACCCCCTGATCGGCCCTGCTCTGTGGGTGATAGAGGGTGGTGCCCCAACCCCCTGATCCGCCCTGCTCTGTGTGTGACGGGGGGCGGTGTCCCAACTCCCCTATCAGCCCTACTCTGTGAGTGACAGGGGGAGCTCCCCAACCCCCTGATGGGCCCTGCTCTGTGCATGACAGGGGGGAGCTCCCCAACCCCCTGATTGACCCTGCTCTGTGTGTGACATGGGGCAGCACCCCAACCCCCTGATCAGGCCTTGCCAGCAGCATTGCCTCTCTCTCTCCAAGAGGTCAGCAGTTCAGCCCGCTCACCAACAGCCTGAGGTGGCTGCTGATCAGCCACACCTCTCTGATCAGTCCTGGAGAGAGGCCTGGAGATAGGCCTGGAGACGCTGACTGGCATAGAAACTGACCAATCAGAACGAAATCTGGTTGAACTGTGAGGAGCCAATGGCCAAGCTTTTGACAATGACAGGCATAGAATCTGACCAATCAGAACCTGGGTGGTCAGATTCTATGCCACCCAGGGATAGAACTGGGTGGCATAGAATCTGGGTGAACTGGGAAGGCATATCCTAAGGTGGGGGTTGAGTAGGGGTTTTAAGGGCAACAGCTGTTTGCTGTAAGGTGTAAAAAAGTGGTTCAATTTTTTAATGACTGGTTTGGCAGTATAGTGCATATGGCTGGCTATCAGTCCAGATATAGGGATCATGTATTTTTGTCTGCCAAGAGCATCTCCTCCTGATGAAAAAGGCTTCTCCCCACATTTAAGCAATCTTATCCTATATAATCTATCTATACTAATAAAAGGGTAATATGCTAATTAGACCAGGTCAACCAGTCATCTTCCAGATGTCTGACTTCCTTCTGGACAAAGCCATGGTGGTGGGGGCTGAGGCAGAGGCCATTAGTGGCAATCAGGCTGGCAGGGGAGGGCAGTTGGGGGTGACCAGGCAGGCAGACAGAGGTAGTTAGGGGAAATCAGGCAGGTAGGCAGAGGGGTTAGGGGCAATCAGGCAGGCAGGCAGAGGCAACTAGGGGTGATCAGGCAGGCAGGCAGGTGAGTAGTTAGGAGCCAGTGGTCCCAGATTGTGAGAGTGATGTCTGACTACTGGCAGTCGCACATCCCCCAAGGAGTCCCTGATTAGAAAGGGTGTAGGCTGGGCTGAGGGAAGCCCCCCCTTGTGCACAAATTTCATGCACCAGGCCACTAGTACTACTAATAATTTTTTAATGACAGGAGATATATTTGTTTTCCTTCATGCTTTCTTTATTGCCCATCCTTAAAGTATCTTCAAAAAAGAAGTTTGTGGGATTCTTAATATTGAACCAAAGGTATTGGGAGGATGGATAAGCCATCAACTGATAAATGCACATCAGGAGTAAGATGCAAATGTAGGACTTAAATATCTTACCTTAGGTTGCAGAGGATTGTGTTTGAGATTCACTGGAATATACAGATGAAAGGTTTAGTAGATAGTTTGAAATATAGATCTGTAGTACATTTATAATTCATCAGCGTGATAGTGTTGGGAGTGAATCAAGTCATTGAAAAAGAAAAGGAGGGCAGAATCTTGGAGATCTAGATATCTTTAGGGAAAAGGAGTGTCACTCAGAATCCATGACTGAGACAAGGACAAAAAAAGGGCAAAGAAATCATACGGGTATACTGTTACCAAAACCATGGGATAAAAATAGTCTAAGGGAGAGGAGTCAACAATGCCTGGTGAAGAGATCTGGAGGCTGTGAACCCAACCTGGATGCATCAATTAAATATCATTATCTCCCTCATTTTAGTGGTAACTTTCAGGAAAATAATAAGGCAGAAATTACATTTTAAGAGCTTTAAGTGTCCAGATATATGAAAGTCTAGGAGTATTGTGGTAGGCAGCTAGACAGATATGAGCAGAGCAAGGACAATGGGCCAGATACAGAGGGCCATCATGGTGGAAACGCCCCAGGTGCTTAGCAAAGGACAATTGTAGGGTGGGACCTTGCCCTAAAGGTGACCATTCCTCCCCTAGCATGTTGCTGGTCAAGAGGTTTGGACCCCCTGACCTTTACTCCCTAGAGATAACATCTATGCCTCAGTTGTATTTTAGCTCTAGGCCCAGATAAGCAACAAAACCATCCACAGCCGAAACCGGTTTGGCTCAGTGGATAGAGCGTCGGCCTGCGGACTGAAAGGTCCCAGGTTCGATTCCGGTCAAGGGCATGTACCTTGGTTGCGGGCGCACCCCCGGTGGGGAGTGTGCAGGAGGCAGCTGGTCGATGTTTCTCTCTCATCGATGTTTCTAACTCTCTATCTCTCTCTCTTCCTCTCTGTAAAAACTCAATAAAATATATTTAAAAAATAAATAAAAAAAAAAACCATCCACAGATGATCTCAGGACCAGTTTCATTGAATCACGACCCTCTGCCCTTGTGCCAGCCAATTAATCCAATCAGTGGAGATCACAGCCCTGAAAGGACACACCTGGAAAACTGCTGAATATTCCATTGAGATCTTTCCCTGGGACCTCCCCTAAAATCTCCACCATTAAAACCCTTAGGATGGAGGACCCAGTGAGCTCTCTGTCCTGGGAGCAGGACAGCAACTTTTTCCTTCCCCATCCCTCTAACCCCCCACCTCCAAGCATTACCATTACCCCCCTCACTCTCAAGCTCCTAGGGCCCTTTCTTTACCTCAATAACTTGTTTCCTAAGCCCATTTCTTTAGAAAATTACTTCTTTTACCTCTGTAATCTTATACATAAAATAGAGGCCCAGTGCACAAATTCGTGCACTGGTGGAGTTCGGCCAGCCTGGCTCCAATCAGTGGATCGGGGCTGGGTCTTTTGGGAGGAGGAGATAGCAGCAGGAGATTGGCCAGCTTGCCCACCCCAACTGGGACCCGATCAAGGCTGGGCTGACTGGGGGGGAGGGGTCTCGGGCAATTGGTCAGTGGGCCCTGCCCTTGATATGGGTGGGGGGGGCCAATAGGGGGCTGGGCCGGACATGGAGAGGGGCTGTAGGCAGTAGGACAGCCCAGAATGGTGTGGGAGGGGCGATGATTGGGGGCAGAGCTGACTGGGGGGAGGAGCTACAGGCTGATCAGGGTGGTGCAGGCTGAATGGGGGTGAGGCCAGCTGTGTTAAGGGGTTGTGGGCAGTGAGCCCGCTGGCCCCATCCCCAAATGAGGTGCAGGCAGGCAATTGGGGGCCAATGGCCTAAGAGAGGAGCCATGAGTAGTTTGACGACCTGCCCTGCCCCTGATTGGAGTGGGGGGGCCAATCAGGAGAGGGAGGGTCTGTGGGCCAATGAGGGTGGTGGGGGCCCATTGAGGATGGGGCAGGCAAGGAGGAGGGGCCATTGGAGGTTGGCCGGCTGGCCCTGCCCCTGATCAGTGTGGGGGGAGGGGCTGCAGGAGGTTGGCCACCAGCCCTGCCCCCTATTGGTGTGTGGGGTGTGATCAGGAGTGGGGCTGGCCAAGGGAGTGGGCTGCAGGCCGATCAGAGTGGAGGGGGCCCATTGGGAGTGGGGCAGGCCAGGAGAAGGTGCTGCAGGATGTTGGCCTATAGGGGTGGAAGGGCCAGCCAGGGGGAGGGGCTTCACTGCAGGCTGATCGGGGTGGGGTGGGCCGATTGGGGGCAACATCAGCCATGGGAGAAGGGCTACGGGGGGTTGGCTGGCAGCTCTATTCTCAATCAGGGTGGGAGAGGCCGATCAGGGGTGGGGCCGGCCAGGGGGAGGGGCCATGGGAAGTTTGCTAGGTGGCCCCACCCTCTAATCGGGCCAGTTCACTGACCACAGTGGGTGTCATAGTGACTGGTCGTTCTGGTTGTTATGGCATTCCAGTTGCTGGTTTTGTATATATATACTAGAGACCCGGTGCACAAAAATTTGTGCACTCGGCGAGAATGGGGGTCCCTCAGCCTGGCCTGTGCCCTCTCGCAGTCTGGGACCCCTTGGGAGATAACGACCTGCTGGCTTAGGCCTGTTCCGGGTGGCAGAGGGCAGGCCCAATTCCTAGGTACAGCCCCTGGTCGGCTCAGAGCAGGGCGGATTGGGGAGTTGGGGCGCCGCCCCCTGTCATGCACAGAGCAGGGCGGATTGGGAGGTTGTGATGCCACCCTCAGTCATGCTCAGGGTAGGGTTGATTGGGGGGTTGGGGCACCGCCCCCTGTCACACTCAAGGCAGGGTCGATGGGGAGGTTATGGCGCCACCCCCTGTCACGCACAGAGCAGGGCCAATCCTGGGGTTGGGGCGCTGCCCCCTGTCACGCACAGAGCAGGGCCGATCAGGGGGTTGGGGTGCCGCCACTCTCACACTCAGGGCAGGGCCGATGGGGAGGTTATGGCTCTACCCTGTCACACATAGAGCAGAGCCCGTGTGGGAGGGCGGTTGGGGCCCCGCACCCTGTCACTCACAGAGCAGAGCTGATCAGTGGGTTGGGGCGCCACACCCTGTCACACACAGAGCCGCAGGGCGATCAGGAGGTTGGGGAGCTCCCCCATATCAGGCACAGAGCAGGGCTGATCAGGAGGTTGGGGCGCCTTCCCCTGTCATGAACATAGCAGGGCGGATAGGGATGTTGCGGCCCCACCCCCTGTCACACACAGAGCTGCAGGACGATCAGGGGTTTTGGGCGCTGCCCCCTGTCACTCTGATCCCGGTGCCGGGAGGCCTCTCGGCTTTACTGATCCCAGTGCTGGGAAGCATATTACCCTTTTACTATATAGGATAGAGGCCTGGTGCATGGGTGGGGCTGGCTGGTTTGCCCTGAAGGGTATCCTGGATCGGGGTGGGGGTCCCCACTGGGGTGCCTGGCCAGCCTGGGTGAGGGGATGATGGCTGTTTGCAGCTGGTCACACACCCTTCAGGGTGGGGGTCCCTACTGGGGTGCCTGGCCAGTCTGGGTGAGGGGCTGAGGGCTGAAGCTCCCAACTGTTCCTTTTTTTCTTTTTTTCTTTTTTTTAATTCTGGGCCAGCTTTAGCTCTGGCTCCAGCTCTGAGGCCTCTGCTGCTGAAAGCAGGTATCTGGTTTGTTTGGGTTCTATAATTGAAACAATGTTTAACTCAAGCTCTGAGATCCCGGCTCGCTGAAAGCAGGTTTCTGAGTTTTTGTTTAGCTTGTATATTTGTTACAATGTTTCAAACTGCAGGCTCAGAGGCTGGAAAGGCAGGCGGGGAATGTTGGTTTCCTCTGTCACTGAAGCCAGCAAGCCTCATGTTACTTTCAAGCTGCTTGGCTTCCGGCTACCATCTTGGTTGGCAGTTAATTTGCATATCACCCTGATTAGCCAATGGTAAGGGTAGCGGTCGTTCACTAATTACCATGTTTCTCTTTTATTAGATAGGATAGATGGTCTATTAAAGTTTGAGTCAGCCCTGAATTCTTTCCATAGCCAGAACTCAAGTGCAGAGGTTGCTGAACCCAGGTCTGGTCTGACCACTCCTCCCCCCCCCCTGCCCCCGTCTAACACCCAGCACCTTTCCATCTCCCTACAACAGTATCAGTGGAAATAAGGAAAATACCAATTCTTCCTGTTTGTCCTAGGACAAGCAGCAGTCGTCTTTGAAATATGTAGCCAGAAAAAAAGTGTCAGTGTCAATAGTGACCCCAATTTTAATTAAGCCAAAGAGGTTTTAAAAGGTTGAAGAAATATATTAAATATTAGATAATGTGTTCAGCAACAAAATTGGGGGCCTTAAGCACAGAGTAAGGTGATAAGTAAAAGAGTCAGGGAGTCAAATGAAACTTTAAGTAAGTAGTATTGAGCTGAATTAAGATGGCTACTAGCTAGCATAGATTAAACCACACAATAACCAGATATGTTAGCATTTCAATTATTTAATTTGATGCATAAGATTCTAGATAGTTTCATGTCACAGTGAATTCCCTCTCTATGGAATATGCTAAGGAGTAAGTTTGAATATGTCTGAAACTATAAGCTAGTACTTTCTGAATTATTTCCTGACTAGAGGCTCAGTGTATGGAATCGTGCAGTGGTGGGGTCCCTCTGCCTGGCCTGTGGGGATCAGGCCAAAACCAGCTCTCTGGCATCCCCCGAGGGGTCCTGAATTGTGAGAGGGTGCAGGCCAGTCCACAGGACCCCACCAGTGCATGATCAGGGCCTGGGAGGGACCATGGGAGGGCTCCAGGGTGTGTTTGGCCAGTCTTGCCTAGTCCCGATCAGATGGACCCCAGCAGCAAGGTAACCTACCAGTCAGAGCATCTGCCCCCCTCGTGGTCAGTGTGCATCATAGCTACTGGTCGAATGGTTGAACAGTTGAACAGTTGAAAGGTCGCTTAGGCTTTTATATATATATAGATGGTCCAGAAATATTTATTTCTGAAGTTGTCATGTGTATAATTAGGAAGCAATCATGAGAATGTGACTTTCATTTTAATTTTATTTCTAATTATTATTTTAATTTATTTTTTTAAGTTTAGATCAAACTAAAATTAATTACAAAACAGGAAGCATAAAGTTAATATATGTTTGATGTCCTTCAAAATTTACTTAAAAAATTTCCTTCACATATGCTAACACTTTTAGACTTTAAGGATATGGATTTGCTTTATACCATTTTGAAGGCAGCATGGGTCAAACCACAGAACTGTTTTATACTTAGCATTGTAACATAGAATAAAATAAATATAATTTATATGTTTATGTTCATTAGTCTGTTACATCATTTAAACTTCAGAATTCAATTAAGAACACTCTCAGAATGATTTAATTGGAACTAGGTTTTTTAGTTTGCATTTTCTTGAAAAATCAGATCATTTCTGAATATATATCAAATAACATCATTTTATGTGATATTTTTCAAGTACATATTTCAAGCAAACACCCCTCTGTGGTAATATAAACTGTCATAAATCATATTTTTGAAAGTTACATGCACAATATATCATTAAATATGGGCACACAAATAAGTAAAGTGCATGGTTTATTTATGTAATTATTCAGGAAATTCAACATTGGTTTCTAGTGTAATAAAAAAGGATGCTGCCAGAGGATATAAAGCACACTGCTCCATCAGAAGTGTTGCTTTAATCTGGAAGCAACTATAATTTAAAAACTGGAGCTTGAGTCTCTTCATACATCTGTTAGTTAAGATCATTTTCTTACTGCTATTTGTTTACAGACTTTGTTTTGATTTGGAAAATTACAATGCCCCTAACCGGCCTCTTAATCCTCCTTTTTTGTATTATTATTTTTGTCTTCATAGTACCAACAATGAATTGTGGCATGTGGCATTCTCTTTTATAGTTGTAAGGCTTAGAAAGTGAAAAATGAGCTCAGGAACTGGAAGTTGGAGGGTTTTTTCTCCCTAATTGATTCAAATATAGTCTACATCAGATAAACTTGGAAAAAATGAAACATTAAGGTTTTGTTATGATAAATACTGATTAAATACTTCGTACTCATAGATAAAAATTTTTCTCTTAAAAGAGCACAACTATCATTTTATGAGCTAGCCAAAAATAGACTCACGTGCTCTTTGGATAACTATGTAACCAGAACTTGGAAACCACATCAGAAGCTGACACTACTGCAGTCATGTGTCCCTTGATGGGGAAACATTCTGAGAAATTCATGGACTGGCAATTTCGTCATTGTGTGAACATAATAGAGTGCACTTACACAAACCTAGATGGCTTAGCCTACCACACACCTAGGTTATATGTTATAGCTTATTGCTCCTAGGCTACAAGCCTGTACAGCATGATACTGAACTGTAGGCAGTTGTAAAACAATGATAAATAGAAGATCTAATGTGTCATATTTTTTTACAGCAAACTTTTTTTTATATAAATCAAAAGAGTACACTCAATGTTGGCCAGGATGTGGAGAAAAAAAGATCTTCCTGCACTATTGGTGGGAATGCAGATTGGTGCATCCATTATGAAAAACAATATGAATGTCCTTTAAAAAATTAAAAATGAAAGTGCCTTATGTAATATACATAATTGTATGTGCTTGTTTACACCAGCATCACCACAAACATGTGAGTAATGTGTTGTTCTATAACATGACAGTTATGCCATCACTAGGTAATAGGAATTTTTTAACTTCATTTTAATCTATGGGACCACTGTCTTATACGTGGTCTGTTGTTGACTGAGTTGTCATTGTGTGACACATGACTACACCATATTTTACTGTTATACTGTGCTTTCATTGATGATGAAGGGTTTAGCTGCTTACAGGCCTCAAATTTTATGTAATTTATAGGGATTATTTCCAAGGCATACAGACCTGTTCAAAGCTTGAACAAAGACATCATTTTGGTATTTCTCCAAAGAAACAAATATTTTATCCCATCTTATTTAAACATGCATCTGCTCTTTCTAGCATTGATTAAAAAATGATCTTGTATAAACTTAGATTTTATCATGTTTCAGAAGCACTCCAAAGAACACTGCACATACCTCTGAAGAGTTTGGCTTATCATACACAAGTGTGTTTCCATTTATATTCAAAACGAAATAGTAACACAAGGTCAATCAATGAGGGCCAAGTAATTTGGCTATTGTAGAAACAATTTATTATAATATTGAATGAGTGAAAGTTCAATAGGCAGCAATTCTACTTGTTTATCGCTAGTTCAAACTTTCAGTTCAGTCATACTACTATCCATGTCAGAATATTTTTGTGTGTGATTGTATAATGATGACTAAAGATATTCATAGACCCTTGAGTTTTCTGAGAAATATAAAACTGAAATGTATTTGATATAGTTAGAAAACTTTTAACATGAATTTTGGGAGAGTAAAATAGTAGAAAACTGCATTTCAAATGAAACTGAATAATTTAGTATCTGTATTTATTAAAAGAGTAGAAGTTACTAAATGCGTTATGTCATGCAATTCTTTATAGCCACTAAAGTTACTAGTATCCAATGAATGTCTTTTGAATGAGAATATTCTATAAGGGAAATTAAGTTTGCTGCATTAAAAATAGTACTGCCTTGCCCTGGCCAGGGTGGCTCAGTTGGTGTGGCATCATCCTGTGCACCAAAAGATGGCTGGTTTGATTCTTGGTCAGGGCATATGCCTGGGTTGCAGCTCAATTCCCAGTAGGGTGCATGAAGGAGGCGAAGGAGGCAGCTGATTAATCTTTCACTCTCACATTGATGTTCTCTCTCTCTCTCCCTCCCTCCTTTTCCCTCTCCCTTCCTCTCTTTCTAAAAATCAATAAAAATGTGTGTGTGTGTGTGTGTGTGTGTGTGTGTGTGTGTGTTTAATAGAAGTACCTTATGACCCAGCAATTCCATTTCTGGGTATTTATCTTAAGAAACCCAAAAAACTAATTTAAAAAGATTTATGCATCCCTTGTAACATTGTAACATTATTCACAATAGTCAAGATATGGAAGCAACCTAAGTGCTCATCAATAGACAAGTGGATAAAAAAAGTTGCTGTACATATATACAATGGAATATTACTCAGCCATAAAAAAGAATGGAATTTTACCATTTGGGGCAACATGGATGGATGTAGAGGGTATTATGTTAAGTGAAATAAGTCAGTCATAGAAAGGCAAATACTTATATAAAATTATAGAAATATTTTTAGTTAAAAAATACACATATATGCATAAATGAATTATTAAATGTATAGACTTTTGTGGAGGCTGAGAATTTCTGAGGCAGTTCAGTCTTTAAATGACAAGTTGCTTCTCCCATGTCCATTAAGAACTAAGTAGGTTGTTTCATTTTTCCAAGGGCCTCACCAGGGGTCTTTGCCCTGTGCTCTTTCAGGCCTAGGCTTGTGCCTCATAGCTTTCATATGTGACTAGATCTGGTCTAGTGGAACTTCTGTGCTTGACACTCTTGCTCCTAACTCCTAGTATTCTCTCTTCAATTTTATCTGAAGAGAAGAAATAAGACCTTAATGATGAAGCAAACATTAGCACTTCTGGAGAAATGCCAGGAAAAAGTACCGGGACCTGGCTTATAATTTCCCTCTGAGGTTCTCCACATCTTTTCTCTGAATTATATGAGTATATTGCATTGACTCAATTTTAGATAAATGCCTATGGAAGCATACCATTTTCAAAGAACCTTCAAAAAAGAGCTCTGCTCTTATTCTACAAATGTCAATGGATTTCTGATTTTCCTTGCATATGCAAAATTCATTGTTTAACACTTGGAAATTGAGGCCTTTAATATATGTTATTTGGGGTGATTTTTGGTATATAAAACCAGAATTAGAAGGGGTTCCCATGTAAACTATATAGTAATAAAGGGAAAGAAAGTAGAAAGTAGGTTTCTACTTCAGATATCAAAGAATTCATAGATAGGCGGAATTTGTGTGTTCATCAAGCATTTGTTGAGTACCTAGTATATATCAGGCACTCAGCTAGGTATTAGGAAGTCAGAGATTAATAAAACATGGTCCTCACTTGTTTGTGATAGCTTGTGGTTAAGTGAGAGGGATACAAAATATGTAAACAGATCACTGCAGTATAGTGTGGCAATTGTCAAAACAAATTGCCATTAGGAACAGTTACTGAAACAGGTAACTGGAAGTGTTGAAATGAAAAAAACACTGGAAGTCAAAGAAATGATTAAGCAAAAATAATTAATAGTTCAATTTTTTCTTGATAATGAAAGGAAATCACATGTACAAACTGTACCTGAGTTCAAGCAATGATGAGAAGTCCAGTGTGATATAAGCTACATGTTGTCTGGGACCTATGGTAGATGATATGGCTCCAAGGATGTGTTAAAACCCGATTGTGTGTGGCCTTAGGAGTTATAGAATTTAGAAGTAATTTTATAGGAAATGAGGAATTCAAAAGAGATTTTGTTTTCAGTAAGGCATTGCTATAATATAATTTTTTAAGGAATCCTAATATATAAAAACCTGGGTCTGCTATATCCACAACGATTGAAGGCTCGACCTAATACCCAGGCTGTGCGTGCAGCAGGCACTGGTGGGTGGGGACTTGTGGCAGTGGAGACGGGGATGGGGGAGACAGGGCCAGCACTCACACTCACTCACAACCACACACATGCACAGACACACACAGCGCCCACCAGCTCACAGCCTTTTCTCCCTTTCTTTCCCTCCCTCCTAACTCGCTCTCGGAGCCTCTCTCAGAATGAGCAAACAAAACAGACTGGGCCTGAAGAGGCCTGGATGGAAGGGAGGGCAGGCAGAGGGTGGAGCGGCCCCTGCTGGTCCCACCCCCTCACAGCTGGGGAAGAGGGAAACAGGGAGACAGGGAGGCCTGAAGGACCACTGAGAAAAACAAAGAGAAACAGAGACTGGGAGAGATCAGGCTGGCAGGGGAAGGCAGTTGGGAGCAACCAGGCCAGCAGGGGAGGGCAGTCGGGGGGGAGGTCAGGCCGGCAGAGGAGGGCAGTTAGGGGTGATCAGACAGGCAGAGGCAGTTGGGGGTGAGATCAGGCCAGCAGGGGAGAGCAGTTGGGGACAATCAGGCAGGCAGGCAGGTGAGCGGTTAGGAGCCAGCAGTTGCAGATTGCTAGAGGAATGTCCCACTGACAGTTTAGGCCCAGGCACTGCAAAAGTGGTTAGGGGCACTAAGTGGTTGGTTTATTTGTTGTATTGTTTTAATCGTCTTACTTGGAGAATACCACCACCTTAGGAATACTGTTCTTATCAATAATTTTTTTAAGTTTGTATTGGTCCATTAAACACAAAAGCTTAGAAAGCAGAGTCATAAAACTTCTGCATCTAATGGCTTTACTTAATTCAGTCTGTTTATCTTTTCCAAGGAGACTCCCAACCTCCTCTTCTTAACCGTCTTTCTCAAGGTTTACCTATGAGGCTGGACCCTTCCCAGAAGAGTTAGGATTAAGAGGATGCAACAAAATAGAGTTATCTGAAATGTAAAACTTTGTAGATATCAAGACAGGAATTTAAAAAAACATTTCAACGAATTATATAATATAATAGAAATAACTTTTAAGCAGAAAATTGATCCTAAATTTATGAACTCTCTGGACACTTATTACTCTGAAAAATGCTGTCTTGCATTTTAATCATTGTTTTAAAATTAGTTGTTCATTTAAAAAACCTTTCTGGCCCATGTGTCTCAGTGGTTGAGCTTTGATCCATGAACCAAGAGATCACTGGTTTGAATCCCAGTCACTGCACATGCCTCAGTTGTGGGCCCAATCTCCAGTAGGGGGCATGCAGGAGGCAGTCAAACACTGTTTTTACCTCTTTGACCCCCTCCCTTCCTCTATAAAAATCAAAAAAAAATTTTTTTTAAGAGCATTAGACAATAGTGCAGTGGGTAGGGTGGAGAGAGGGGGGAAAAGTGGGGGAAATGGTGGACATCTGTAATACCCTCAACAATAAAAGTAAAAGTTTTAAAAAGCATTAGTTCAGAGTGACTGGAACATTTGGGACTTGGGGTTTCTCCTCACTTAAATAGGTAAACATAAGGCTGAACATTGGACATCACTTACCACATACTAGAGATAAGTATTTCTAGTCACTAGTTATATAAATAATGACAATCACATTAGTTCATTAGCATTTTCAGCAGAGATAATGTTGGTTCATAAACCCGAGGATTAACCAAAATGCTCATATCATATAAATGGAGAGAGGGTTCCATTAAGGACATACTCTAGTTATACTAGTGCTTCTTTTTTTTTAAATATATTTTATTGATCTTTTACAGAGAGGAAGGGAGAGAGATAGTTAGAAACATCGATGAGAGAGAAACTTCGATCAGCCGGCTCCTGCACATCTCCCACTTGGGATGTGCCCATAACCCAGGTACATGCCCTTGACCAGAATCGAACCCAGGACCCTTCAGTCCACAGGCCAACACTCTATCCACTGAACTAAACCGGTTTCGGCACTAGTGCTTCTTATAATGAACTTGGGTCTTCATAATGTCTGTGCCCTCATTTCAACAATTAGCACAGACTTAAAGTTCATCACTTGAACTTAAGCATTTCAACAGAAACAAATTTATACACCACATTACACAGATTTGTTTCTGAATGTACAATACTGGGAAAGTAGTTGTTGCTTATTTTCATTTAATTAAAAATGAAGGATAAATGACATCAGCAAAGAAATATCAGCCAAAGGGGACCAAGTGTTTTTGTTGAAGATTGCCTCATTAGCTGATTTCCAAAATATGTTCACCAGAGTGAAAAGCAATCATGTGACTAGCTGGGTGACAAAACATCTGTTATATTAGCTCCAATAAGGCTATTGGGAGTGGGTAAGGACAAATTGTGTTCTAATTGAATCAGATTAAGTGGAAACTGAGAGATAGTCTATCATTTGTAGTCTTGTTCCAGCCTGTTGTTTCTCCTAAATAATCCTATCTAATAAAGAGCTAATATGCAAATTGACCATCACTCCAACACACAAGATGGCCACCCCCATGTGGACACAAGATGGCCAGCAAGGGAGGGCAGTTGGGGGGAACCAGGCCTGCAGGGGAGGGCAGTTGGGGGGGACCTGGCCTGCAGGGGAGGACAGTTAGGGATGACCAGGCTGGCAGGGGAGGGCAGTTAGGGGTGACCAGGCCAGCAGAGGAGGGCAGCTAGGGGGAACTGGGCTGGCAGAGGAGCAGTTAAGCATTGATCAGGCTGGCAGGGGAGTGGTTAGGGGCTTATCAGGCTGGCAGGCAGGTGAGCGGTTGGGTGCCAGCAGTCCTGGATTGTGAGAGGTATGTCCAACTGCCTTTTTAGGCCTGATCCCACCAGGCTTAAACAGGCAGTTTGACATCCCTCAAGGAGTCCCAGATTGGGGAGAATGCAGGCTGGGCTGAGGGACACCCCCCACCTCCCCGCCCCGTGCATGAATTTCATGCACTAGGCCTATAGAAATCATCATCATTATCACCATCATCATCATCATCATCATCATCTTAGAAGGTAAAGGTTGCCATTAAAGTTTTATGTTCATTGTGTGAG
The DNA here is from genome assembly GCF_964212035.1 of Myotis nattereri. NCBI lineage: Eukaryota > Metazoa > Chordata > Mammalia > Chiroptera > Vespertilionidae > Myotis > Myotis nattereri. Next base: position 116,776,699 of record NC_138078.1, on the reverse strand, counting down.
TAAATGATTTCCATTTGCTTTGTAATGATTTTAAATGCAAATTGTCCAAAAAAAGAAAATGTCACTGTTCTTAAAAAAACACACCTGGGACTGAAACTACTTTGTATCCTTAAATGAAATATTCCAATAATTTTAGAAAATAGATTCTTTGTACAAAATAACAACCTAACTATGTAAACTATGAGTAAATGATGAACGTTAAAAGAGTTGAGCACAGTTTTCACATTGTTGCTAAGAAGCATTTCAAATAGCTTTTTATGCCATTATATGATACCAAGAGTACATTTTTTGCCATAGAAAAATTGACTCCTCATTAATGTATCTTAACAATTTAACAAAGTGGAAAATCACACACACACACACACATTGTGTGTATATGTGAGAATGAATAAATATATTTTTAGATGGACAATAATTACTGTTATTTTAAAAAAGAATACCACTTCTAGGAATATATCCCAAAAAACAGAAACACCAATCAGAAAGGATATATGCACCCCTATGTTCATAGCAGTACAATTTACCATAGCTAAGATTTGGAAACAGCCTAAATGCCCATCAGCAGATGAGTGGATTAGAAAACAGTGGTACATCTACACGATGGAATACTATGCTGCTGTAAAAAAGAAGGAATTCTTACCATTTGCAACAGCATGGGTGGAACTGGAGAGCATTATGCTAAGTGAAATAAGCCAGGCTGTGAAAGAAAAATACCACATGATCTCACTCATTTATGGATAATAAAGACCATTATAAACTGATGAACAAAAAGGTAGATACAGAGGCAGAGAAGCATTGAACAGACTGTCAAATTACAATGGGAAGGCTGGGGAGTGATGGGGTCAGGTAAGAGATCAACCAAAGGACTTGTATGCATGCATATAAGCATAACCAAAGGACACAAGACACTGGGGGGGTGGGGTAAGGGCATGTGCCGGGGGTAGGGGAGGCTGAGGAAAGATCAATGGGGGAAAAAAAGGAGACATATGTACTACTATTTGTAATACTTTAAACAATAAAATAAAATCTTAAAAATAAAATAAATAAAAATAAAATAAAATTAAAATTAAAAAGAAGAAACATTTCCTTTTGCTGGTATGCATTGGTAAATCATCCACTTAATAATTGCTTTAAGAAGTATATCACACATTCCTTTGATAGACTAAATTCTGTGTTTCCAAATGACCAGAAAGCATCATTGACAGAAGATTTTTTCTGTTTTCCTTACTGGTGTCAGTATCACTCTGCTAAGATGTGAAAAACTTGGTATTGGTAATTTATTTTGGAAGTGGAAGGACACTATTAACTTCAATGCATTATGAAACAAAGCTCTTATTTTCATATTTTTAGCCATAAAACCAACTCCAACAGGGTGTTTAGGAATATCTTGTCCCTAAGTATAAACAAAATATACTGTGATATTATAATTGTGAAAGTGATCCCAAGAAAAATACTATTCACTTCAGAAGGTAACAGTTGATTATACATCTAATCCCTATAGTATAAACAAGTTGTGTGTTTTTTCAAATTTTAAAGTTACATATTAGTAATGTACTCTACCTCTACTCTCTAACTTTCTGATTGGACAGAGACTGAGGACCTAATACCCCACCTGCTCAACCATTTCTTTCTGCTGTTTTCCACTCTCTCAAGCAGATTCTGAGACAGTTTTATAAAATACAACTTAAAATATATTCTATATTGTATGCACATTTGTATACGTGAATTATATTTATACCCATATAAAGCTGACTTTCTGGTATGCTCTTATTTGCATTCATTCTCATAGCTTGAATTGCTAAATATCTCATGAATTTTACCAGGGTTTCCTATATTCACAAAATAAACCAACCAGCATTTGTTCTATACCTTGTGATTTGTCCTGCATTAGGTTGAGCACTGAGAGGGATAAATAAGGCATTTTTATTATAAATGTATAACACAAAACAGACAATGGTTGGGAGTGCTGAGGTAGGTTGATTCTTTAAATGGTGTCTTCAGGATAGGCTTTATTGAGATGGTAAATTTTTTAAAAATTTATATTTATTGTTGAAAGTATTACAGATGTCACCCCTTTTCCCCATTGACCCATCCTCCCCACTTCCATCCCCCCCTCAGGCCTTCACCCCACTATTATCTGTGTCCATGGGTACATTTTAATACAAACTTGAAGTAGTGAGGAGGTCAGCCTTACAGTATCTTGGGGAAGAGTATTCTAGGCAGAGGAAACAACCCATGCAAACACCCTTAAGGCAGAGATGTGACTGACTTACTCTAGATAGCAAGGAGACCAGTGTGGAGTGAGCAAAATAAAGTATAATAATTGATGAGGTCAGAGTTGACAAAGGTGCAGCTTCCATAGACCCTTGTAAGCTATTTGTTCCAGAGTAACAAGTAAAGAGGGATGAAGTACTCAAACCAAATCAACCTAGATGAATGTATTCAGAGAGAAGAACTGCACTGATCAGCTTATATTAACTCATGCTCTCTCCTTGGAAATATGGATGGAGTCAGCTTCCTAAGAACCCAATGAATCTCCGGACAATTGAAAAGGGATAGTAGATGCTGCTAAAGCAATCATAAAATGTTGACTAAATAGTTGTGAGATTTAAAAATGTTTACAAGAAACTATATTAAAAAACAATCTATAATAAAAGCATAATATGCAATCAACTGAACGGCCGAACAGCGGGGGTGACTGTCCAGACAACCATGCTATGATACCCACTGGCACCAGGCCAGCCAAGGTGGGTGTGATGTGATTGGTTGGGGTCCCCACCATCACCCCATGATTGCCCTGCAGAGGGAGGCCCAGGCCACCGGCAGGCAGGGCAATCAATTGGTGGGCTCCATGAACGCCCCAAAGAGGGAGGCCCAGGCTACCCCACAGCAGCGCTGCAGCAGGTGGGTGGGGCCTCCCTCTGCGGGGGTGATCCATCATGGAGCCCCAGCCGGGTGGGCAGGGCCTACCTCTTTGGGGCGATCGATTGCAGAGCTCCGCAATCGATCGCCCCTCGGAGGGAGGCCCAGACTGCCTGGCTGGTGGCACTGCAGTCTCCCTCTGTGGGGCAATCGATCAGGGGCTCCCGGACTGCGAGAGGGCTCAGGCTGGGCTGAGGGACCGCCCCCCCCCCCGAAGTGCATGAATTTCGTGCACCAGGACTCTAGTATAACAATAAATATTTTTATTTATCAAAATAAACATAATCCCTGGCTTTGTGTCAACTGGAAAATAGACCAATCTCTAATAAAGAAATGTCTTTTAGCTATAATACTACCCTTTAGAAGACAATGGTGTAGCTATATTCCTGATATAATTTCTATGCCATCTCTAGATTCACTGACCAAATCATGTGCAACTGGGTAAATGAATTGTTGAAGAAGTGATGTTTTGTATTCTACAAGTCCATAATCAAATAAATGACCTGATTTTTTTTTTTTTTTTACTCCTTTGATGTAATGGCAAGAGATGCTTAGCTAATTGTGCAAGTTTTTTTTTAACTATTCAAATATAACATCAATCCTTATTGAAAATGTATAACCATGTTATTCTGGTGTTCTTATAGAGAAACTCCATTAAACAGAAACAAAGTAGATATAGGACATGCACTCTGCCTTCATGTATATCATAGTCCATTTGTGGAAAACAGCCAAAAATGCAAAACCTACTCTAAAACAAAATACATTAAATTAAATGTTAGTAAAATAAGGAGAATATAAATATCGATGGCTCATAATGCCTATCTTGCTTCATATGTGCCCCATAGATAGATGAGTTTGCCTTCTATAACTTACAGTTCTCAATTAAGTCAGAGCACATGTGACTTAAATGGTATACAAGGCAAACATAATTATTTGTTGTGCTGATTTTCACTTTGAAGACCAAAATATTTTCTAATTAGGGTTTAAAATCACCTAACTTTGGATTCTTCTTAACAGTTGCCTGGAAATCAACACACAATTACTTAAGAGGAAAGAAATTGCCTTTGTGTAGACTTTCTTTCAATGAAGACATAAATATATGTCAATGCCAAAGTTAACTCTTCACTGTGTGACCTGCTTTATTTTGATTTATACACATGTAGTAGAAAAACAAATTAGAGTTTAAGGCTTCAGAAATCTAGGAAAGGTCAGCCAACACCAAATGTTAGTTCATTTATCATCTGCTGCATGTTTATAAATCAGAAGAAAGGTCGTTGGGCCACTTAAGATGGTAAGTGGATAATGAACAAAAAAAAAGAAATAACAAATGATAACTAAACTTCTCATGTAAACTTGCATAATTATATTACAACTGTCAACCCAGTGTCTTGCTTTATTGCAGTATTGTCTTGGAAAAAGTGTCCCAATACTAAATGTCCAGTTTATGATTATGCACACTAAACATGGATCATCACACAAATGAAAACCTAGGACTTTATTATGTGCTTCTTCTTTTATCTTCTTATTTTCCCTCACCATGTTATAGTTTGGTATTCATACTGATTATAAGGTCATGTTACTTCTAACTAATCTCTGTCCTCTTTTTTAGCTTTTATTCTTCTTGAAAACACACACGTGTGCGTACACACACACACACACACACACACACACACACCCCATTCAATTGAGAGTTTGTTTGAATGGCACTTTATTCTCTAAATGACATGTCAAATATTTTGACCATTTTTGCTGAATTTACTTGCATATTCAATTACAAAAAGATCATCTCAAAAAAAACATAAAAAGTTTAGTAAATTAAATTTCTGACAATTAAATTGAACTACATGGTGCTTGGCCCACTAGTTAGGTCAAAATTATTGAACCAATTGTTCATAGAGACATAGTTATTCCAATTTTAATGTTAAAAGCAAATTAAAAATACAACAAAATAGTGCTTCTGTTCTTAACATTATCAAAAATGTTTTCCTTACTTTTTACTACTTTAAAAATATAATAACTATGCAAATTACATTCATATTTAAAACAGGGAAGGGATATTACTGATAGAAGTCTGGATAAAATGATGAGTATAATGCATTATTATCTTATTTTTAATTTTCCCGTACTGGTTAATTTATCTTCTTTAATAACAGGGACAAGTATTCATTATAAATTTGATAGGAGAATGCATTTTTAATAGTTGCCTCTCTGAGAGTCTGGGCTCCTTTGTTTTAAATGATTAATGTAGTTCATATAAAAAAGGATGTCAAAGCACATGAATTTAAGTATGCCTTATCTGACTGTAGCATTTTGGAAACTGAATTTAAATAAGAATCCTGTTTATTTTACGCATGTGAAAAAAGGACTGTATACTATGTATGTGTTGAATGCATTTGGTTATTAAATATATCTCTGTTGCTTATTTTAAGATAGATGGGTTCTGATTAGAATGAGAAGAATTCTATTTGCAATTTGTTCCTTTTTGAAATCTCAGAGTTTCTGTGGTTTAGTTGATATTATTTCTTTTGAAATACATTTTCCTAAGATTATGGGAGGATTAGAAAGAATCAAAGGTATGCTTTGTAACAACCTGGTTGTATTAAAACCAAACAAATATGATTAAAAATCATTTCTGATAACACCTGTTCCTAACATAAATTTCAGTAACTGGTCTGTAAATTTAAAATAAAATATTTGAGAGTGAATGAGTAATCAAAAACCTCCCACCAAAGAAAATTTCAGGACCAGATTGTTTCATTCATGAATTCTACTAAACATTTAAAGAATTAATGCCAATCTATATCATATTCTTCTAAAATATTGAAGAGGAGGAAAGATTCCCAAACTCATTTTATGAGGCTAGAATTGTCCTGACACCTCTGGCAGGCTGAACATTCAATTTTAACAAGAAAAAAAAATAGACACTATAAACATATTACACTGGAAGTGCTCACTAAATTTTGTACTTTATAAGCTAGGTACTCAATACATGCTTGTATATATAACTAGTTACAAATTTTAATAATTTCCTTTCATTTTATCATTTAGTCCAGATTGTCCAATTTGTTGGCATATGCCTGTTCATAATATTTTCTTATAATCCTTTATATTTCTTTGGCATCAGTTGTTACGTCTTTTATTTCATTTTTTATTTCATTTATTTGGGTCTTCTCTGTTTTTTTTCTTTCTGAGTCTGGTTAAAGGCTTGTCTATCTTGTTTATATTTTCAAAGAACCAGCACTTGGTTTTATTGATCTTGTGTATTTTTTTTTAGGCTCCATTTCTTTTCTGCTGTGATCTTTATTATTTCCTTTCTTCTATTCACTTTGGGCTTTGTTCGCTGTTCTTTTTCAAGTTTCTTTAAGTGAAAAGTTAGATAAATTATTTGAGCTTTTTCTTGTTTCTTGATTTAGGCCTGTAATGCTATGAATTTCCCACTTAGAACTACCTTCCTTGTGTCCCATAAGATTTTGGGTTGTGTTCTCATTTTCATTTGTTTCAAGGTATCTCTTGATTTCTTCCTTGACCTCATTGTTAACCCATTCATTGTTCATAACATTTTAGCCTCACGTTCATAATATTTTAGTTCACATTATTTAGCCTCCATGTCTGTGTTTTCCAGTTTTCTACTTGGGATTACTTTCTTGTTTCATACCATTATGGTCAGAGAAGATCCTTGATATGATATCAATCTTTTTAAATTTATTAAGACATGTTTTATGTCCCAACATGTGATCTATCCTAGGAAATGTTCCATGTGCACTTAAAAAGAATGTATGTTCTGCTGCTTTCGGGTGAAATTCTCTGAAGATATAAATTAAATGCACTTGATTGAGTGTTTCATTTAAAGCCACCATATCTTTGTTGATTTTCTGTCTGGAAGAACTATTTATTTATGTCAATGGGGTATCAAAGTCCCCTACTGTATTACTGTTAATTTCTCCCTTTATGTCCATCAAGATTTGATTTACATATTTAGGTGAATCCTAAGTTGGGTGCATAAATGTTTACAAAGGTTATATTCTCTTGTTGGATTTTCCCCTTTATCATTATGTAATGCCCGTCTTTGTCTCTTACTATACTGCTTATTTTAAGTTCTATTTTCTCAGATAAAAAGAATGGCACTCCAGCTTTTTTTCTCATTCCATTTGCATGAAATATCTTTTCCATCCTTTTACTTTTAATCTGTGTGCATCTTTTGTTCTGAGGTGGGTCTCTTGAAGATAGAATATATATGAGTCTTGTTTTATTTTTTAAGTATATTTTTATTGATTTCAGAGATGAAGGGAGAGGGACAGAAAGATAGAATCAATGATAGGAGAGAATCATTGATCCACTGCCTCCTGCATGCCCCACACTGGGGCAAACCCACAACCTGGGCATGTGTCCTGACCAGGAATTGACTCATGAGCTCCTAGTTCATAGGTTGATGCTCAACCACTGAGCTACACCGGCTGGGTGGGTCTTGTTTTCTTATCCATTCAGCTACCCTATGTCTTTTGATTGGAGCACTTAAGCCATTTACATTTTAAAGTGATTATTAATAGGTACATATGTATTGCCATTTTCTTTTTTGTGTGTGTATGTCTCCTTGCCATTTTTGTTTTTTAACAATGTTCCTCTGTGTTCTTCTTCTTCATGCAAGTCCTTTAACATTTCTTATAATACTGGTTTGGTGGTAAGAAACTCCTTTAGCATTTTCTTGTCTAAAAAGCTCTGTATTTCTCCTTCAATTTTAAATGATAGCCTTTCTGGGGTAAAGTAGCCATGGTTTTAGGTCCTTCCTTTTCATCGCTTTGAATATTTCATGCCAATACTTTCTGACATGAAATATTTCTGTTGAGAAATCAGCTGACAGTCTTATGGAAGTTATGTTGTAGATTACTAACTGCCTTTCTCTTGTGGATTTTAAAATTCTCTCTTTAACTTTAAAATTTATCATTTTAATTATGATGGGTCTTGATTTGGGCCTCTTGGAGTCCATCTTATTTGTGACTCTCGCCACTTCCTGCACTTGTATGTCTTTTTCCTTCCCCAGGTCAGGGAAGTTTTGTGTCATTTCCTGAAATAGGTTCTCAATCCCTTGCTCTCTGTCTTCTCCTCCTGGTACCTCTATGATACTGATATTATTATGCTTCATGTTGTCCCAAAGGTTCCTTAAACTATCCTCATTCTTTTAAATTATTTTTTTCCTTTTGCTTCACTGATTGGGTATTTTTATTTTTCTACCTTGTCTTTCAAGTCACTTATTTGATCCACTGCTTCATTGAACCTACTGTTTGTTCTTTCCAGTGTATTCTTAATTTTAATTTTTGTATTCTTCATTTCTGACTGGTTCTTATTTATGGCTCCTATGTCCTTTTTCATGCTGTTGCTCAGCCTTACAAGCATTACTTTGAGCTCTATATATGATAAATTGCTTGCCTCCATTTCATTTAGCTCTTCTTCTAGATAATTATCTTTTTCAAAGGCCTTTTTCTTTGTCTCCATAGATTGCCTGCATCTTTGTATTTCTTTCTATGTATTAGGTAGATATGCTATGACTCTCAGATTTGGTAGGGTGGCCTTATATAGTAGCTGTTTTTTGGGACCCAGTGGCACAGTCTCCCTGATTACCTGAGCTGAATGCTCTAGGAATGTCCCTTATATGCATTATGTGGGCCCTCCTGTTGTCATTGATGCTTGATTGTTATTGGCCCATTTGAGTGTGGGATCAATCAGGCTGGTTGATAGTGAGGATCAACCCACAATATGGCATGTGAGCTGCTGTGCAGTGCTGAGCATATGAAGTATAATTGCCTCAGCAGGATTTGGTGCCTGATGAGATCTCCCTTTGGATATGCTGCTTGTGAAGCTTATTGGATCCCTGCTCTGTTGATTTCTGAAGCTGGTCACTGGTCTGGGCTTCTTGGTAGGGACTCTTATGTAGGCCAATGTCAGACGCTGCCTGTTACTGGCCCTGGGCATCTGTTTGGAGCTATTATTAATCTGCAGTTTGTGGCTACCTCTGCTGGGCCTGGGTGCATATGGAAAGTACCAAGCTGCACACCAAGGCTGGCTTTTGCCAGCACCTGGCTGGGAAAAGGTCAGCAAAATTCTCAAAGCACCCAGAGATCCACCTCCACCTGTGGGTGCCTGTAGGCTCAGACACTGAGAAAGCATCTGGCTATACTCAGCAGGGAGTAGGTTCCACAGGGTGGGGCAAGAGATATTCCAGAGGGTGGGGCTATTGCTTTCCCCCAAGCTGATGTCTCATGGAGGGGAGTGCTCTGCCCTAGAAAGATGGCTTCTGCAGTATGGGCGAATGAGCAACCAAAACAGACTTCTCACTCAGCTCTAGTCTCTGCCCTCCCTCTACTGTACCCCAAGGTAAGTGGCTGCAAACCGAATTTTGTGCTATGGTCTTTTAGAGGGTGCCTGTGACTCTAGCCATCTCTCCCTGGCTGACAGAAACCTTGCTGCTTTTCACAGCCAGATATTATGTTCTTCCCAGTTCTAGTGCTCTAGGCTCAAGAGTCCATCTTGGGTTTTAGAATCCATACTTCTCAAGGTAAATCACCTACAGCTGAGATATCCCTCTGGAACTTCAGTGGCCACCTGTGGGAGCTTGGCAGCCCTCTCACAACTCTGTACTTTCTACCAATCTTAATGTGGCTTCTTCTCTAAATCCTTGGTTATAAGGCTTCTCTCCAGCTAGTCTTCAGTTGGTTATTCATGATGATTTTTAAACCATTTAGCTATAATTCTATTTTGGTCCTTGGAAGAGGTTAGTGTTGCTTCCAGCTAATTTACTGCCACCCTTGGCCTCCAAATTCCTTTTATTTTAGCAAATATTTATTTTTGACCATCTATACTATACATGACTGTGCTAGTTTAATGCTAATTTGGAGCAAATGAACTTGAAATTTTGAATAAACTAGATGTTGAAAAGTAAACTCAGAAAATAGGTGAAAAACAAAACCTCCAAGGATCTGTGAAAACACCACTGGTTCTGACATTAAATAGTGTCTAAAAGCAAACTTCTCTGCTTATTAGCTATGTGGCATTGAGAGTGTATCTCAGCCTTTCCAAGAAATTCTAAAATGATCATTATAATAGTACCTACCTTAATCACTATTATGTATTTGAAAAAAAATACCTAGCACCACTATTATTGGTCAGTCAATGTTAATTCCCTCCTTTAAGCACTTATTAGTACAAGTTATGTTTTAGTAGGCATTCTTTACCTACTTAGTAGAGTTAAAATGGCTTCAGCATTTTGTTACTACCTATCTTCTTTCAAAAATTAATGTCATTTACAAATACAAATGATCATTATCTGGAATTGACAAATACTAAGGCATCTCTCAATATTATTTAGTTCATATAAGTTTTATATACATGGAAATAATCTCCAAATTAAAGCAAACTGTTGAAAAATATATTCATTTAAATGGATTCTTACATGAAATGAAAAAAGGAAAGAAATTATTCTTACTCTTTTTGTATTTTATTCAGTTCTCTGTTATTAACATCCACTGTCTGCAGCTCCAGAAACTAGCTTGAAAATTATAAATGTTGCTGATCAGAGTTACTTGTTCTGAAGACTGAACAAAAGGAAGGAGAGTGAATAAATTAGAGCACAAGTAATTTAAGAAAAGAAAAGATATCATTGTCTATGGCTATCATAAGTTATTAAGTGATATTTTGATGTTTCCTTTTTTTACCTATTAATTTATATTCTTAATGCAAGTGCATAACACTGTGTTCTCATCACTCTTTGACCAATGCCAAGGAATCAATACTAGTAAGTGAAGCATTTCCAAATATATATATTATTACTTATCTGGCTGATGATTAAAAACAAACACATACACATTGAGCAACTTTGAAATCACCTTAATATGCTAGAATGCCCTAGGCAAAACAAGAATTATGAATAAAGATGGCCTCTATGTGTAATTATGGGAATCTCATTACATAGATAAGCTAACACAAAGGCATATACAATGAGTTCTATATATTAGCATCATTCTGTAAGTATAATTAAAATATGATATCACAACTACTTCATGGTTAGCTATTATTGATGCGAAAGATTTTATAAAGAGCAACAGTCTAAATATTTAAAGATTGTAGTATTGACTATTTTATTTTTTGAAATAGATCATTTAGAAGCTTATTATGCCTTTTTAAATGGAGCTAGATTACTTGGATTCTTACATGACTGAATGGGCTAAATTAGTGATGTTTGGACATTATATTAGTTAGAAACAATTTTAGTTTCAAGAGAAGATCTAAATAATACTGTGTCATATGGGAGTCTACTCAAATAAGAAGACATTTCATATTGTTTGCTGCAGTAGCTGATTAACTGACTCAGTCAGTCAAGCTGGCTTTCTGTGATTCTATCATTCTTTCCAACAAGGTTGCAAAATAGTTGCCATAGCTCTAGGTACTCTATTTATGTCCCAACTTATCTATATGTTTATTTAGGCAGAACTCTTTACTTGGCCCTTAGGTGCAAATAAGATCAGGATTTTAAACATATGTACCATTTACCTTATATAGGGGATAGGTAAGTAGGGTATAAGGTTTGGGAAATGAATATTGGAATTAGCTGACCTAGTTTCTACCATGGAGGTAAAACTTTTAATGGAGGTCTATATTGTTAATAGGAGTTATGTACTCTCTATTTGACCTTTTCATCCAATGTGGTTGATACTTGTATGTATAACATCAATTATGTTCTCTCATTAAATGGTTTTTAGGTACACTCTAAGATAAATATTGTATTAGATAGAATATTTGCTTCATTTAATGGGGAATTTATTTTTACTCTTGTGTTTAAAATGAATCTCAACAAACAACATGAAACACTTTAAATATATGTATTTGCTTTTGAATAGATAAAGCATCATGTGGTTCACTTAGTATCTTCCTTAAAATCATTACAAAGTTGTTATTTCAATTATAATTGCTAAATCAGATGGAACATGTAAATAAGACAGATTATGGGAGTTTTAGTAAAAAGTTTTAGTAAATTCTTAATAAAAGTACAGACACAAACACATGAAAATAGATTTTAAGTAAGAATATGCCATTGCACAAAGAAATTTAACTCATCACTAAGGATCCTTATGCTTATAAATCCAGCTATGCATTAAAATCCTGTGATATCATTTTCAAAAAATATTAATGTCTCTACTTCAGTCAGGCTGAATCAAAATCTTTCGGTTGGTGGGGTGGTTGACAATATATCTCTACTGTTAACAAGTCACCAGATGGTTTTTATGTATTGGTTTTCAGACTAATGTTTAATAACAAGTATAGAACCTAATGTCACACATCTTTTAAAATATATTGCTTCTATTATTTTTAATACAGTAAACTGCAAAAAATAGTAATGAATAATCCTATCTAATAAAAGACAAAAAGGGTGAGAACCAAGATGGCGGCATAGGGTAACGCAGGAGTTTGCTGCTTTGAACAACTACTTCAAAAGTGAAACCAAAAAACGGAAGGGACATCACCCAGAACCACAGGAACGCTGGCTGAGTGGAAGTCCTACAACTAGGAGGAAAGAGAAACGCATATGGACACTCAGAGGAGGTGCAGTGCTGAAGTCAAATTCTGAGGTGCAGAGTGCGTGGAGCAGGCTGGCGGCGGAGGGCACGGTTGGCGTTTTCAATCGGGAGGGAGTCGCAGACTCTGAGCGCCAGATACAGGCGAGTCTTTAGGGACCCAGACACAAACGGGAGAAGCGGGACTGTCTGGCTTCGGTCAGAGCCAGTGCAGCTTTCTCTTCGAGGTATGCAGCGGGGCTGGGACTCAGAGAGGCAGAGCCCCTGGGGACAGGACTGAGAGCGGCCATAACTGCTCTCTCCGGCCCACCCTATTGATCCTGTGCGACCCGCCCAGCCCAAGCCCTGCACACAGGCATTTGCCAGATAGCCTCAGGCAAAGGCTAGATTAGCACCTCCCTAGAGGACAGAAGTTCAGACCACTAGGGGGTGCACCAAGGAAGCATAACAAAATGCGGAGACAAAGAAACAGGACAAAATTGTCAATGAAAGATATAGAGTTCAGAACCACACTTTTAAGGTCTCTCAAGAACTGTTTAGAAGCCGCCGATAAACTTAATGAGATCTACAAGAAAACTAATGAGACCCACGATCTTATATTGGGGAACCAACTAGAAATTAAGCATACACGGATTGATATAACGAATATTATACAGACTCCCAACAGCAGACTAGAGGAGCGCAAGAATCAAGTCAATGATTTGAAATGCAAGGAATCAAAAAACACCCAACCGGAAAAGCAAAATGAAAAAAGAATCCAAAAATGCGAGGATAGTGTAAGGAGCCTCTGGGACAGCTTCAAGCGTACCAACATCAGAATTATAGGGGTGCCAGAAGATGAGAGAGAGCAAGATATTGAAAACCTATTTGAAGAAATAATGACAGAAAACTTCCCCCACCTGGTGAAAGAAATGGACTTACAGGTCCAAGAAGCGCGGAGAACCCCAAACAAAAGGAATCCAAAGAGGACCACACCAAGACACATCATCATTAAAATGCCAAGAGCAAAAGATAAAGAGAGAATCTTAAAAACAGCAAGAGAAAGAAACTCAGTTACCTACAAGGGAATACCCATACGACTGTCAGCTGATTTCTCAACAGAAACTTTGCAGGCCAGAAGGGAGTGGCAAGAAATATTCAAAGTGTTGAATGCCAAGAACCTACAACCAAGATTACTTTATCCAGCAAAGCTATCATTCAGAATTGAAGGTCAGATAAAGAGCTTCACAGATAAGGAAAAGCTAAAGGAGTTCATCACCACCAAACCAGGATTATATGAAATGCTGAAAGGTATCCTTTAAGAAGAGGAAGAGGAAGAAAAAGGTAGGGATACAAATTATGAACAACAAATATGCATCTATCAACAAGTGAATCTAAGAATCAAGTGAATAAATAATCTGATGAACAGAATGAACTGTTGATTATAATAGAATCAGGGACATAGAAAGGGAATGGACTGACTCTTCTTGGGGGGGAAAGGGGTGTGGGAGATGCGGAAAGAGACTGGACAAAAATCTTGCACCTATGGATGAGGACAGTGGATGGGAAGTGAGGGCGGAGGGTGGGGCGGGAACTGGGAGGAGGGGAGTTATGGGGGGGGAAAAAAGAGGAACAAATGTAATAAGCTGAACAATAAAGAATTAATTTAAAAAAAAGACAAAAAGGGTAATTAACCGTACCTCCACTACTCTTCCCATTGGCTAATCAGTGAGATATGCAAATTAACTGCCAACACAGATGGTGGCTGGTAGCCATGCAGCTGAAATGAGCAGGAGGTTTGCTTGCTCCAGTGATGGAGGAAGCAAAGGTTCTCCACCTGCCGCGGCCCAGCTCTAAGCTCCGAAAGCAGCACCTCCAAAAGCAACGAAGCTTCAATTATAGAAGCTAAACAAACCCCAGAAACCTGCTTTCAGCCAGCCACGGCCTCAGAGCTGGGAACGCTAGCGACAGAGTTTCAATTATAGAAGGTAAATAAATCCCAGAATAAAAAAGAAAAAAGAAAAAAAGGAGAGGCTGGGAGCTTTAGTCTCAGGCTAGCCTGAAAACGGCCCTCAGCCCCTCACCCAGATTGGCCAGGCACCCCAGTGGGGACCCCCACCCTGAAGGCGGTGTGGCCAGCCTGAAAACAGCCATCAGCCCCTCATCCAGGCTGGCCAGGCACCCCAGTGGGGACCCCCACCCTGAAGGGGGTGTGATCAGCTGCAAACAGCCATCAGCCCCTCACACAGGCTGGCCAGGCACCCCACTGGGGACCCCCACCCTGATCCGGGACACCCTTCAGGGCAAACCAGCCGGCCCCCACCTGTGCACCAGGCCTCTATCCTATATAGTAAAAGGGTAATATGCAAACTGACCCTAACAGCAGAATGACTGGGAATGACTGATCACTATGACACACACTGACCACCAGGGGGCAGACGCTCAATGTAGGAGCTGCCCCCTGATGGTCAGTGCACTCCCACAGGGGAAGCTTTGCTCAGCCACAAGCCAGGCTGATGGCTGCCAGTACAGCAGTGGTGGTGGGAGCCTCTCCTGCCTCCTCAGCCGCGCTAAGGATGTCTGACTGCAGCTTAGGTCTGCTCCCTGCTGGCAAGTGGACATCCCCCGAGGGCTACTGGGCTGCCAGAGGGATATATGATTGCCAGATTAGGCCCAATCCCCCAGGGAGCAGCCCTCAGCCAGCAGGTGGTCATCCCCCGAGGGGTCCCAGACTGCGAGAGGGCACAGGCTGGGCTGAGGGACCCTGCCCCGAGTGCACAAATTTTTGTGTACTGGGCCTCTAGTTACTAATAAGATAGAATGCAAGTGAACCTCATCAATAAAATTGATTTGAAATAAAGCAAATAATTTTATTCTGGGAAATTGGGAGCTCTAAATATTTCAATATATATGATCTGATACTTGTAATTCTTAAGAGGAAAAATACTAAAAGAAACAGAATTGTACTTAAAGAAATTAAATCTAGAAAGCTTTGATTTCCAGTTCATTGAAATTCAATTAGGCCACTTATCTGAAAAGAAATTTCAGTTCAAGATCCTCGAAAAGTTCAAGTTCTTTTTGAGATTCAGTGCTACATAGCTACTGTTCATCAGACAGCTGAGCTTACTGATGGGTTAATTAATCACATCAGCCCCACTAGAAGGCAACAGTTTCAAATTACTCAATGGAGTTTTGTCTCACTGCCAATGATTTCTTTTTCTATCTTGATGGAAGAGAGCTTATCATTAATAAAAAAGTGGCTTCCAAAACTTGGTTAAGTGCTTAGAGACCAAAAGGATTAAATTTCATTCCCAAATTTCTAAATTCTCATTAATAAGATGGCATGAAACTCAGAAATATGTTAGCAATGAAAAAATATATGGTACCAATTAAAAAATAGAATGCATTTTTAGTTCTCCAGACTAAAATGATTATAATGACATAATGATAAAATCTATTCTAAATATTGGATTCTTTTCAGTGTCTTCTTCCTGTACATATGCTGTTTTTCTTATATAGATAACTTTCTCTTTTACTTCAACATTTTTATAACTTTCCTTGTTATTCTACTTAATGCAATATAGAGTGTTCATAAAATTTTCAAAGAGCTCAGTTTACCTTGTACTTTGTATTATAGTTTCAATGTGATTTTGTTTCTATTAACAATAAATGTGAAAATAAACATTCAGGATTTAATAAACTGATGTATTGATTAGGCCAGCCTTTATCTGTTCATCTTGCCAAGTAAAAATGCTAGCTAAAAGGTATCAAAATATATATTTATTTCAACTGATATAATAATATTAGCATTGATGATATTGATAATAATGTTTACAACTTGCCCAGCAGGGTAGTGGACTAATATATTTGTTACTTTTAAACCAGTTTTTATAGATTTTCCTCAATGGGTCTCCTTAATAATAGGTAAATAGGAAAAAAAAATAAGTCAACATTCTACTAAAACATCTTCTGCAAAAATCTGTATGTACATTATTTATTGTTATAACATTTTTTAAATTATAATACTTATATAATAAAACAATAATAGTAATAATCATAACCTGCCGGGGCCCAACCCCAGCAGGTCCAGGGGTTCCCAAAGGCGTAGACGGAGTCGGCAAAGAAGGAAAGACACGGAGACAGTGTTCAGTTGATCAGCAGCCTAGCCAGGATCTCCAGCCAGGATCTCCAGCCAAGTTCTGGTCTGGATCTCCAGAGAGGTTCTGCTTAGGGTCTCCAGCCAGGTTCTGTGTCCATGTTCTCTTGCTAGGTTCTCCAGGTTCTCCAGCCAGGTTCAGTCACCAGGTTCTAGTCAGGTTCTCTTGCCAATTTCTGTAGTCAGGTTCAGTCCAGGATCTTTTGCCATGTTCTCTCCAGCGAAGTTCTTCTGTCTCTAGAGAACGTTTTGTGTAGGTTCTGTGCCTAGGTTTTGTCTCTCTCTCTGTCTGTCTTCTTGCATCTGTATTTATACCAGTTGATTCCAATCCTATCAATCTCCATTTCAAAGGTTAGGGCGTTTCTTATCTCCATTCCAGGGAGTAAAGATTATGTAGCTTAAGCATGATTGTTCGTAGTTAAAGTGATTAATTACCCACCTGGCATTTAGTTAAGAGGTTTTATTCCCTCCCTAACTTCAGGGGAAAATCCCTACCTGGGGAAACAACCTTTCTCAGAGACCTTGGTTAAAACACATAGTGCCAAGAAGGTGAGCAAACATATTAAGAACAGTATGCCATATATGCCAGGTCCCTTGAAACAGCAAGCATGGACAGGCTCCCGGCAATAACCACAGTAAAAGTGGTTAATAATTAGAAAATGTTTTCTATATACCAGGCATTGTAGTATGTCAAATTGCAACATGGATTTCGACAGACCTAATTTATTCTGTTTATTACCTTTAGAATTTTACTGATGTCTCTGAGTCTCAATATTCTCATCTGTAAAACAGATATAATAACAGCTACCTCATATGATGGTGGTAAATAAATGTGGAAATGAATGAAATGTGCATGTAGTAGGAGCTCATCAAATGATAGATTGTATGATGATTATGAAAGTGCTAGTGGTAATTTATTAACTCTGCTTCCTTCTCTTAATTTTAACCTTTCAATTAATCTTTCTGTTATCTAGCACTGAATGTGTCATTTTACATTTACTAAAAAATATTAAATTGAACAGAGATTATATCAATGTGTGGTCAGAGAGGCCCTAAATGGACTATTTATTTCTATTTATTTATTTATTTTTGTTAATCCTCAGACGAGGATGTTTTTCCATTGATTTTTAGAGAGAGTGGAAAGGAGGGGGAGAGACAGACAGAGAGAAACATCAATGTGAGAGAGACACATTAATTGCTTGCCTCCTGCACACACCCCGACAAGGGTCAGGGATCTAGCCTGCAATTGAGGTACGTGTCCTTGACGGGAATCGAACCAAGGACCCTTCAATTCGCAGCTCAATGCTCTATCCACTGAGCCAAACTGGCTAGGGCTGGACTATTTCTTTTAATAAGAAGCCAATGAGAAGATGGCAGTAAAGTGGATGGAAGTTACATTCACCTCCTCCCACAACCAAACTGGAATTATGGGTAAAATATAAAATAGTCCATCTGAATAACCAACTGAAGACTAACTGAACAGAAGTATTATATCCAAGGATTTCCACAAGAAGCCACCAGTGAAAATCACCAGAACTTGGAAGAAGTGCCCACATAGCACTTGGCTGTGAAAATCAGTGGGGATTCTGTCTGCCAGGGAGAGACTGGAGTTAGCTAGAAACCTAAGCACCCTCTTAAAGGTCCAACACACAAAATTTAATTTGCAGCCACTCACCCTGGTCTCTGGCAGAAGGAGAACTGAGTAGACTAGAGTCAGTTGAAGAGAGACTGGGGGTTTGTGGCTCCAAGGAGAGCTGAAGGGAGAGCTGCTAGGATCCCTGTTCTGAGTCATTCTTCCACACCACAGATGCCATCTTTCTTGGGAAGAGCACTCACCTCCTGATGGGATCAGCCTGAGAGAATGTAATAGCCCCATCATCCAAACACCTTGTCAAATGCCCTGTGGGACTTATACCCTATGGAGGATTCAGTTGCCTGGACCCAGAATGTAGAGGTCCAAGAAGACTCAGAGGGTGTCAGAGACTGAGTTATGTGGCTCTGGGGCAGGGCCATTCTCTCAAACTTCCCGCTAGTCTAAGCAGAGCTTCTGCCTCCTGGGAGATGCACTAGCCCCACTCTCCTGACTCACAGCAGCCCACCTTACCAAGCTTGGACTCTCCATGTGATCCAGACAGAATCCAGGACAGACTGAGTTGTGTGGCTCTAGGACAGGTTCCATTTTTCTCTTTAAAGCCCAACTGATACAAAGCCCTCCCTTTACAAATCCAGGTCTTGGTCTTTTTAGGCCTGATAACGCTTCTGTACTCAGCCTGATGACTCACTGAGACCCCACTACAACACAAAGGTCTAAGTACACCCCTTGTATGGTAGCTAGCTTTTGTGTATCCTGGGATATTTGCTGAGTCACCTCAGACCTAGCATGCACACTGAGTTTGAATCTGTATCAATCTGGTGAACACAACTCACCCCTATCTTGTGTCTCACTAAGAACCTAACTCAATCAACTCACTACTGCCATAAGCTCTTTCAGAGACTGAGCCTAAGAGGTAGCTGGCAGGTGAAGGCAGGCAGAGGTGAATCACAAGGTGCCTAGGGCGTTTTGTTGACCAGCTCTATAGCTCATGGCTCTTAGAAGCTGGCCATAGTGCATAACCTGGTCCTTCCCAAGCACAGCAGAGGCAGCCACAAACTGTGAATTGATTTGTAGCTTCAAGCAGGTATCCAAGGGCCAGTCACAGGCAGAATCTGGCATTGACCTGAATCAGTGTCCCTGCCAATAAGCCATAGAACCAACATGCCCAGTGTCAAGCGTCACACAATATCAGAACAATATCCAATCAGCAACACATAAAAAGAAATATGTCAGCAGGCACCCAACCCTGTAGTGGTGAATACACTCCATGTGGTCAATACCAGCACAGCAATTCATACACTGTAGTTAAGGTCAATCTTCAGAGTGATCCAACTTAAGGGTCGATCCCAATCATAAATGGGTCAATAGCAATAAAGACTCACACAACAGGAGGGCTCACATAACCCACATAAGGGATATTCTTGGAGCACCCAGCTTAGGTGATCAAGGAGACTATTCCAATGGTTCTCACAGGGTATTTACTATATAAGGCCACCTTACCAAGACTGGGAGGCATAGCAAATTACAGTAATATACAAAAATAAAAACACAAATCCAGCCAAAATACAGAGACAAAGAAACAGGCCCTGAATGAAAGAACAGGAGAAATTGCCAGAACAATAACTAAATAAAATGGAGGCAAGCAATTTATCAGATTTAGAGTTCAAAATAATAGTTACAGGAGGTTCAAGGAACTTAGAGGAAAAATGGGTGAACAAAGTGAGAATTTAAACAAAGAGATAATAAGCATTTAAAAAGGCACAGAGGTTTGCTGTGGCAGCTGAGGGAGTAGCGGGATCCTTGGAAGCCAAAAGAGAGGCAGGGGAGGAGTGCTGAGCTGACTGCACCCTGAGGCCTGGCC
This sequence comes from Myotis nattereri, assembly GCF_964212035.1. Classification (NCBI taxonomy): domain Eukaryota; kingdom Metazoa; phylum Chordata; class Mammalia; order Chiroptera; family Vespertilionidae; genus Myotis; species Myotis nattereri. The sequence goes on along the minus strand of NC_138078.1, from coordinate 116,756,624 downwards.
CTGGGGTGGGGAATTTTGCCACAGAGTTGGAAACTTTCCCATCAGGAGCTGACCTCTGGCTGAAGAGAAAATTGAGAACAAAGCCCTCCCCCCCTTTTTTTCCCATTGAACAGGAGAAGTTACCAAAAATAGCTTTCACAATGTGGTCAGGATTATGCCTCACAGTAAACCAGCCTGAGAGGAAATCCCACCCATATGGGACAACAATCAAGAACAATTGCAACAGGAGATCCTAAATAACACACAAAAGAGTCACTCCTAGAGTATACAACTCAGGAGTTCAAGGAGACCCCACCACTGTGTCCCAAAGGATATTTACTACAAAAGGCCACCCCACAAAGACTAAGAGTCATAGCAGTTCTATGTAATACCCAGAAACAAACACAGAGACAACTGAAATGGGGAGACAAAAAACAACCCCAAAATGAAAGAAAATGAGTTTCCACTAAAAGAGCTAAATGAGATGGAAGTAAGCAATTTATCATATACAGAGGTTAGAGTAATGGTTGTAAGGATGCACAAGGAACTTAGTGAGAACTACAAGGAACTTAGAGGAAACTACATCATCATGAAAAAGGACTTAGAAACCATGGATAAGATCCAGTTGGAAATATAAAATACTATATCTGACATCAAGAATACACTGGAGGGGCCCTAGCCAGTTTGGGTCAGTGGACAGAATATCAGCCTGCAGACCAAAGTGTCCTGGGTTTGATTCCAGTCAAGGGCACATACCTTGGTTGCAGGCCTCTCCCTGGCCTGGGCCCTGGTGAAGGCACATGCAGGAGTCAACCAATTGATGTCTTTCTCTCACATCAATATTTCTCTCTGTCTTTCCCTCTCTCTTCCACTCTCTCTAAAAATCAATGGAAAAATATCCTTGGGTGAGGATTAAAAAAAAATAGAATACACTGGAGGGAATTAAAAGCAGGCTGGATGAAGCAGAGAATCGAATCAGTGATTTGGAAGACTAGTTAGGAAAAAAAAACAGAGTAACAAAAAGAAAAAAAAAAAACACTTAAAAAGCATGAGGAGAGTTTAGGGGAACTTTGGGACAACATGAAATGAACAGTATCCACATAACATTTGTAACAGGAGGAGAAGAAAGTAAACAAGTGATCAAGAACCTGTTTGAAGAAATAATGACTAAAAACTTTTTTAACATGGTGAAGAAAAAGACACAAAAGTCCAGGAAGCACAGAGAGCCTCAAACAGATGAACCCCAAAAGACCCACACCAAACACATCATAATTAAAATGGCAAAGGTTAAATTTTACTCAGTCATAAAAAAGAATTAAATCTTACCATGTGTGACATCATGGATGGACTTAGAGGGTAATATGCTAAGTGAAATAAGTCAGTCAGAGAAAAACAAATACCATATGATCTCACTTATGTGTTGAATCTAAAGAACAAAGTAAACTGATGAACAAAATAGAAATAGAGGCATGTATACATGTGGAATCTAAATATATAAACAAATTAACAACATAGAAACAGACTCATAGATAAAGAGAACAGACTGATGGTTGCCAGAATGGAGGGGCATTAGGGTACTGGGTGAAAAAGGTGAAGGAATTGGGAATCATAGACTGGTAGCTACAAAATAGGCATGGGAATATAACTTATAGCACAGGAAATATAGTCAATAATATTGTAATAACTATATATAGTGCCAGTTGGGTACTGGAAATATCAGAGGGAACCCTTTGTAAAGTATATGATTCTCCAACCATTATGCTGTACACCTGAAATGAATACAAAATAATGTTGAATGTAAACTGTAATTGAAATTTTTTTAAAGAGCTGAAACTGGTTTGGCTCAGTGGATAGAGCATCGGCCTGCGGACTGAAAGGTCCCAGGTTCGATTCCGGTCAAGGGCATGTACCTGGGTTGCGGGCATATCCCCAGTAGGAGATGTGCAGGAGGCAGCTGATCGATGTTTCTCTCTCATCGATGTTTCTAACTCTCTATCTCTCTCCCTTCCTCTCTGTAAAAAAATCAATAAAATATATTTTTTAAAAAATCAATAAAATATATTAAAAAAAGAAATTTTTTTAAAGAAATAAAGGTATATATATAAAAGGCTAATATGCTGAGTGTCTGACTGTACAGGAAATGATGTTACATAGCAATGTCTGGCTTCCTCTCCTAGTGACTAGCTTCCTTGGAGTTTCTTCATCCCAGGAACATGACTTGCTTCATAGCCAGGTGGAAACATTTTACACTGTAACCAAATGTCTGTGAAGCATTTTCCCATGCCTCATCTCATTTGATCCTCACAGAAGTCCTGGAATAGGTAGATAGAAGACTCAGTGGAATCCTATTTTCTTTTCATTAGCCAGAAAATGGAGATTTAGAAAGCTTAGGAGCATGACCTGACTGAAAAGAAGAAAGAAATGGTGGACCTTGAAAATGACTTTAGGTTTTATCACTGTGCAGAATATAGTCAAACACTGCTTCAGTTAAATATTTTACCCTTTGTCCTCCCTGTGTGATCTACAATAATAATCTGCTTCATGTTGATATTTACTGCTGTGTTGCTGACAACTACCTGAAAAGAAGTTGGGGTGCTTCACTGGGCTGGAAAAAGTTTAGCTACATCAGAAAGCAGGTTTAATTAAGCAAGGTTATTCTATATCTATAAAAGGCTAAGTTGACTCACGCATGAGTGGTGCATATAAAGCTCTTGTTGGCACTAATCACACACATGTGTTTCCATCTGTCATTATCGATCATAAATTTGGTTGACACTTCTATTATAGAGAAAGGGTGAATAGCGATATTCAAATATTTCTTCTAATTAATTTCCTTTCTATGTGCACAAATTCATGCACCAGGCCATGAGTAATTAAATAAGAAGCCAATGAGTCTGGGGCCATATATAGACACCCAAATATAACGTTGCCATATCTCTGTTTTCTAATCATTATTCCATTTCTTAATTTATTTATTTTTCAAATTAAGTGCTAACTTCTTTGATTTGTGCTTTATTGTATCAGCCTTCTATAATATATTTTTAATGTTATAATATTTATTTTAATTAATCTATGAAATAACATAAACTCTTGTTTTTTATACATTTCCAACATGATTTTCTTGCTTATAATTGATTTTATTGACAAAAATAATTGTAAATATATTCAAATTAATTATATGCTCTATTAATGAATAGAGGAAACATAACAATAAAAAACTATATTTTGTGGATATATATGTGTTTGATGCTTGTTAGAGGAGGTCATCAAGAAGACACATGACCACTGGTTGACCAATACATTTGACCCAGGCAATGTGGAGCTCTACACCACACTCCTTATCTTTAGAGTGCGCATCCTGCCCACAATTCTCACGGATGGAGTTATTTCAAGCACATATCCTTGAGAGATGAAGGTGTTGTTGAGACCATCTGAACAGTATATGTGACTGAACCCAGCTAAAGCCCCTGTATAAACTTAAGATGCTGACTTGTGAATGCAGAGATTTACTCATCTTGTGGCCACCAAGACAAGCTTCATATGTAAGTTCTCTTGATTATTAAAACTGCCACTTACCAACCTTGAGTAGTCTGCCTCTTTTTCCAGTCTCTTTTTCCCTTAGTACAGGGTTCAATTTTGAATTTCACCAGGGAAGTCAAAAGGTTGCAAACAATGCAATAGTTTGTTACTATTTTTAGGAGAGATAGGAAAATAATCTCTTTCAAAGGATATTAAATATTAGCTTGTAATTGGTATAATAGAGGAAAGTTTTTGCTTAGAAATCTGAAGCCAGGTAAGATTCCAACAGTTTTGTTTTTTAATAATGAAAATTTCATATGTGTCACTCTTTTAGAAAAAAGAGAGAGAGAGAAGGAACTGATGACTATGGGTAGAAAGATGGCATAAAGGACAGACCAATATCAAAGCTAGAAGAGAAATCAGAGTTGCATTCAATGTACACTTATTACTTAGCTTACACTATTGAAATTACATGTTTTCTTTGTCTTGAAAGAATTAATACTAAATGAAGAATAATATAAAGAATAAGGCTAAACAAAAACACTTAAGCCATTCTAGATAGCTAGTGGGCATTGTAAATTATCATAAGTTATTTTGGATATAACAATAAGATATGGTATTGTACAAAGGTTAAAATCATATGATGATAGATTATAAATAGAATCAATGTTTAGCTTAGCATATACACATCTAAAGTTAATATTATTTCTGCCATAGGTTAAGAAGCATGGTGTGAAGATTCATATCAAATGTTGTTCATTTCTTAAAGAGTTGACAGTAATAACCACCCGGAACCTTATGAGGTCTGATTTCTTTTTTAGAACTTAGTGTTTTTTTCCTTATTCATTTGTTTTCTGTCTCCTGGTTTCAGAAAATAACCCATTTAAAAAGGGGGGTGTTTGGGGAACTCTGGCATGTGCAGGCAACTTGCAAAAAATAATTTAAACCTAATTGAGCTACTGAGCCATCACAGTATCCCTTTTAAAAAGTTTCAGGGGAAAGAAGTTCAATTCTGTGGGCTTGCTATATAAACAAACTCAATAAAGGGAATAAAAAAAGTGTCTGGAGGGAAAAATTAAATGAAAGGAGAATAAACCTATCAAAATAAATTTATATTCTATGAATTGACATGGAAATGTTGTTTCTTCTTCTGCCCTAACCCACTAGGATCAAGCATTCAGATCAATGTCTATTTATTGGAAGATTAAGGGTTTGGAGCTTAGGATGCCTTGAGAATTTGTCTGGTCGATCACTTGCTTTCAGGTGAGACTATCTCTAAACTAGTTTAGACAAATCACTATTGTAATTTTAATGATTTCTAGCAAAAGTGATCCCATGACCTTCCTTCATTTGTTTTACAGTTGAAAACTCTTATTATTTAGATATTTATTTACAGTTAAACATTAATCTGGGAGCTTCAGCCCAGGTATTGCAGTGTACCTCCACTAGTGACAAACATAGTACAGTTAGTTAGAAAGAAGAGTTAAATAATTACAATGGGTAAGAAGCCTTTTTTTTTCATAGTTTCTCTACTTTCAAAGTATGAAAAAATAATAGAACTTCAGATTTGAAGGAATATTTAAAATGTCCCCACAATTCTCAAGTTGGAGCGCTCAAACTGAACTACAAACTTTAATACTATACTAACTGAAAACAACAGCAGTGGGGAAAAAAATAAGCAACATATAGAAAGTGTGATAGTACAAGGAAAATTTATGGAAAGGAAAAAAAAACACATATGAAGGTGAAATGTCCTTTACTAAGGGTAATTCTATATGGTTTTCAGAGCTTCTCCCAGGTCTGCTATTCCTTAAAATGAACCAGCCTTAAATAATCAATACCTCTAAGAGGCATATTTTGGGGTAGCAAAATCTGCTCCTCTTCCTTCACCTGTATTGAAATTGCCAAGAACTGGAGTAATGTTAGAGAACATGACAGTAAGCCAGGAGATAAACCTTTCAAGATAACATGCGGAGAAGGAGGAGCAGTGGCAAGTGATTTAGTTATCTGTAGCTGACAAGGACTTGAGATTAAAAAATTGAGTTATTTTAGGAATGAAGAGAGAGGAATGGTCTAAAATTAGCAATGAAGAATTACCATAACATTTACTTCGCTTTCCAGCCTCAATAACATTAGTGATGTGGGCAGAGGTGATAGAGGCACCATTTAAGGCTGCAAGAGGGGCAGAGTCCTCAAAGGGAGTCAGGATTAAATTCCAGCAAAATGTAGAGACTGTTGAGGGTTTCTCAGTGTCAGCACTATTGACATTTTGGACTATATGCTTCTTTTTCTTGTGAGAAGGTCTGCCCTGGGCATTGTAAGATGTTTAGCAACATCACTGACCTCTATAAACAAAATGGTTGTAGCTATAACCCTCAAACCCTCCTCTTGTGACAACCAAAAATGAGGTAGATCAGGGAAAAGTTGAGAATATTGGGGACTTTTCCCTGGGATTCACCTACTTTAGTCCTCACAGTGTTACCAGACAGCTTCCTGCTAGGAGCTGGCCCTACCTCAGCATGCTCCAGGACCTTTCCCATGTCTGGTAACCTCCAGGTCCTTGACTCACACAGGAAAAATATCAAGGACAAATCAGAGTGAAAGAATACAAGTTTTGCCGAAACCGGTTTGGCTCAGTGGATAGAGCATCGGCCTGCAGACTGAAAGGTCCCAGGTTCGATTCCGGTCAAGGGCATGTACCTGGGTTGCGGGCACATCCCCAGTGGGAGATGTGCAGGAGGCAGCTGATCGATGTTTCTCTCTCATTGATGTTTCTAACTCTCTATCTCTCTCCCTTCCTCTCTGTAAAAAATCAATAAAATATATTTTTTTAAAAAAAGAATACAAGTTTTATTCAGGTAAAGAAGAAGAAAGAGGCCAGGGTGTAGGCACGACTGTGAAAGAAGTGAAAATTAGCATCCGAGTGGATTGAACAAGTTCTTGGGATTTTGTGGATTTCTAGTTTTTTAATTTTGTGGTGCCTAATTCAGTCTCCATCTCCTGGTTGAGAGGGAGGCTTGTTTCTAATGGCCTGTTCCAGAAGTGTCATTATTTGTCCCCTTAGGCACCCCCCGGCCCCCCTCTTCTACTTGTGGTGTCAGTGTTCATTATAATGATGGTATGATGAGTTTTGGGGTTGGTCTCTGGTCAATTTTTCCTCCATCTTGGAATGATCTGTTTCTAGCCAATTCTTGTTGTTGTTGACCTATATGACTGCTTACAGTGGTCTGTAGGTACTATGTGATTTGATCCTGCTTAGTTCTCCAACATATCTGAGACCACTCTCTTCTCCTTGGGCCAGAAACTCCAACTATAATCTCTATTAGTATTTTCTTCAAACAACAGAGTTCACAATCATCTCACCTCAGTACTCATGCATTGTCTGTTTTCTCTGTCAGGAATGCTCTTCCCTCACAGTGGCTTCTCATTATTAAGGTCATAGTCAAGTATCAGCACCTCAGAAAGCCCTTCCCTCATTACTCAGTCTAAATCAGACACCATCACAATCTGAGAAAATGACTGCCAGTCACAATCACACATCACCCCGTTTTAGTTCCTTTATTACACTTCCACAACCTGAAGTTATATTATGGGTTCACATATATATTTATGTGCAAACTCTGTGAGATCAGAAAACTTATCTACCTTGTTTACCAGTTATATTCCCAACATCTGGCTCACAGTAGGTACTTTGTAAATACTTGATACATAAATGAATAAATGAAGGGATTTGTAAAGTGGAGCTTGTAATCTTTCCCCTGTCTCTTCTCTGTTCAATTCACACTGTAACTTAAGTTTGGTTTAATTTTTTCAGCTTTATTTCCACTATTCATTTACATGCAGAAATCCATCTTTGGGGGTAATTCCAAATGTAATATTGTGAAAAATTGTGCTAGGTCAAGAGAGAAAATGATTCTAATTTTAATCCACTTTGAAATCATTGTTTTCCTGTTGCCCAAAGAGGATAATTGGCTCTGAACAACCACAAAATTAATTAGAGGTGATAGGAAAAAATGTAATCTATCCGTTTATAATGATACTTTTAAGACTTCTTCTATTATACAAAAATTTGGCTAACATGGCAATGTCTGGTTTGGCACTGTGAGAACAACATGGAATTTGAACATTAATTTCCTTAAGTACTTTTAAAATTTATTACTTAATTTGAAGGGATTGGAGTGGCTTTTATATGATGTTGAATTTTATTTCCTTATTTACACAGAAGAATTGTGGCATACACAGCAATTAAATTTAATCTATTATCTTTTTTCATCTCATTAAGTGATGTTTTCCAGCCCTGAATCAAATTATTGTTGCAAAGACACAGACACTGGGACGGTGGGGGCTTGCCCTCAGGGGTGGGAGTGGCCAGGGGGAGGGTCAATAGGGGGAAAAAGGAGGCATAGGTAATACTTTAAACAATAAAATAATAATAATTTAAAAAAATTATTGTTGCAAGATATCAGGCAGGTTGAGTTTCAGTAACAACAGGTCAGGCAAGTTTTCTTTCTCCCTTATTACCCCAGCCAATTCTAGCAACAGAGTGAATAAGTTTTCTTGATTTTACAAATTATTTTCAGAGGGAACCATTGTCTCAGGATCCTTTGAGTGAAAATATTATGCTAATATATGTTAGTAGGCCCAGGTATAACTATTAATTTTGTAGTCTACAACCTTGCTGAAAAAAATAAGCTCTCTAGAGATCTTTTCTGCCAGGTATCCAAATATGCAGATTATCCATGCCTATTATAACTCTTTTGTTTGCCAGTAGCAAATGTCATATTCATAATCATTATGTTTGAGAAAACCAAGCTTTTTGTTTTTTCTTTTATGTCTATTCCTTTGACCCAGTTCTGTGGCCCAATGACATAAACAGGATTTACCTATGAAAACTAACCTAGATTTGACAAACCCCACTGCACAGCTGGTTTCCAGTTACATTTAATCAAATAACTTTATGAAAGTAACTGAAACCATAAATCAGAGTCCCATTGTACAGTATCAGTGTCTATTTTTTATATTTAACTAGAGGCCCGGTGCACAAAAATTTGTGCACTCGGGGGAGTGGGGGAGGAGGGGGTCCCTCAGCCAGGCCTGTGCCCTCTCGCAGTCTGGGACCCCTAGGGAGATAACGCCCTGCTGGCTTAGGCCTGCTCCCTTGTGGCAGAGGGCAGGCCCAATCCCTAGGTGCAGCCCCTGGTCGGGCTCAGAGCAGGGCCGATTGGGGAGTTGGGACACTGCTTTCTGTGATGCACAGAGCAGGGCGGATCAGGAGGTTGCGATGCCACCCCCAGTCATGCTCAGGGTAGGGCCGATTGGGGGGTTGGGGCACCGCCCCCTGTCACACTCAAGGCAGGGTCGATGGGGAGGTTGTAGAGCCACCCCCTGTCACGCACAGAGCAGGGCCCATCAGGGGGTTGAGGAGCTCCCCCCTGTCACTCAGAGAGTAGAGCCGATAGGGGATTTGGGGCACCGCGCCCTGTCACACAGAGCCGCAGGGCGATCAGGGGGTTTGGGCGCCACCCCCTGTCACACTGATCCCGGTGCTGGGAGGCATATTACCCTTTTACTATATAGAGTAGAAGCCTGGTGCATGGGTGGGGCTGGCTGGTTTGCCATGAAGGGTGTTCTGGATCAGGGTGGGGGTCCCCACGGGGGTGCCTGGCCAGCCTGGATGAGGGGATGATGGCTGTTTGCAGCTGGTCACACACCATTCAGGGTGGGGTCCCCACTGGGGTGCTTGGCCAGCCTGGGTGAGGGGATGATGGCTGTTTGCAGCTGGTCACACACCCTTCAGGGTGGGGGTCCCCACTGGGGTGCCTGGCCAGTCTGGGTGAGGGGCTGAGGGCTGTTTGCAGCTGGTCACACACCCTTCAGGGTTGGGGTCCCCACTGGGGTGCCTGGCCAGTCTGGGTGAGGGGCTGAGGGCTGTTTTCAGCTGGTCACACACCCTTCAGGGTGGGGGTCCCCACTGGGGTGCCTGGCCAGCCTGGGTGAGGGGCTGAGGGCTGTTTGCAGCTGGTCACACACCCTTCAGGGTGGGGGTCCCCACTGGGGTTCCTGGCCAGTCTCGGTGAGGGGCTGAGGGCTGTTTTCAGGCTGGCGGGTGACGGAGCTCCCAACCGCTCCTTTTTTTCTTTTTTCTTTTTTAATTCTGGGCCAGCTTTAGCTCTGAGGCTCCAGCTCTTAGGCCTCTGCTGCTGAAAGTAGGTAATCGAAACAATGTATAACTCCAGCTCTGACTCCAGCTCTGAGATCCCAGCTCGCTGAAAGTGTCTATATTCGTTACAATGTTTCTTAAACTGCAGGCTCAGAGGCCTGCAAAGCAGGCAGGGAACGTTGGAGTCCTCCATCACTGAAGCAAGCAAGCCTCATGTTAGTTTCAAGCTGCCTGGCTGCCGGCCGCCATCTTGGCTGACAGTTAATTTGCATATCTCCCTGATTAGCCAATGGGAAGGGTAGCGGTCGTACACCAATTACCATGTTTCTCTTTTATTAGATTAGATTGTCCCTATATTCCACATCTTGTATTAGAGTTTTGTTCAGTATCTTTTTTTTTTTTACTGAAAGCAAGTGTCAAAACCGACACCCACTTTTCAGTATTTGACACAGAATCCAGTGAAAAGGAACAGATAGAATCAAGAAACCATCTTTTTATTGAATAAACAGATATTTATCCCCACTACATACAAGAAACTCTACTCAGTACTGGGGATACAGTGATGGCAAGACAGACATAGTCCGTGCATTTGCAGTTCTTCTTTCACCTATGTGAGAGATTAACTACGTAAGGTAAAGTAAAATTACTACTTGTGTTAACTTCCATATAATAACAAAAATGAATAATACTTGCTTACCATAAAATTCAGTTGTGTATTTAATGGTGTATGTTCTTCTCTAATGATGCCTACCAATACTACCCCCTCCATAGGATCTCTCAAAATATATTTGTGTTTGTAATTTCTATCTGCTCATGCATTATTCTAATATATGGGATTCACCAACTTTCAACATTTTCCTCAGCATAAAGCATCTTTCTCCACAGTGTGTGACTCCATGTGACACTTTTCTTATATTTTGTTTGCCTTTTTGAACTGCACAATATGATATAGTACAATGATAACAAACATGAAAATAATATATTTTTTTAAAATATCTGGTTGTTATAAAAAGACTGAAAAATATAATTTATTGGATAAAGTACAAAAATGTAGAAAATGAATGGGTAGAAACACAGCTGTAGCAATGAAAACTCGAGGAAAAAAGACACCCTCTGCATTTAAATTTATTGCAAAATATTCTTGTTCCAGCTGAAACACATTCTTAACTAAATAAATAAACAATAATTTGTGTTTGGAATCGTAAACCTGGAAAATAAATATCCTAATGCAGAAACAACTAAAATATTTAGAATCTACATAGCCTGAATTCTCAATTAACCATCCCTCCAACTGATTCTTTATTTTTGCATAAATTGACAAATTTTAAAATATGCTGAGTGCAGAGGTTTATCCAGAAAACACTTTCAGAGGAATGGTATAAATTAATAGTGATTCAGCCCATTTTTGTACACTCTGTAGTCCCATCAAATTTTAGACAAAGATAATTTACATTAGCATGACTTCCCAGGGATACTCAATTATATAATACTAGAGGCCTGGTGCACAGAATTCATGCAGAGGGGGGGTGGGGGGGTGTCCCTCAACCCAGCCTGCACCCTCTCCAATCTGGGATCCCTCTCACAACCCAGGACTGCTGGCTCCCAACCACTCACCTGCTTGCCTGCCTGATTGCCCCTAACCGCTTCCACCTGCCAGCCTGATCAACCCCTAACCCACTCTCCTGCCAGCCTGATCCACGCCTAACTGCTCCCCTGCCGACCAATTGCCCCTAACTGCCCTCCCCTGCAGGTCTTGTCCCTCCCAACTGCCCTCCCCTGCCAGCTTGGTCACCCCTAACTGCCCTCCCCTGCTGGCCAGCTTGTGGTGGCCATCTTGTGTCCACATGGGGCAGCCATCTTTGACCACATGGGGGCGGCCATTTGTGTGTTGGAGTGATGGTCAATTTCCATATTACCTCTTTATTATATAGGAACTAGAGGCCTGGTGCACAAAAATTTGTGCACTCAGGGGGGTCCCTCAGTCCGTCCTGTGCCCTCTCGCAGTCTGGGACCCCTTAGGGAATGACCACCTGCTGGCTTAGGCCCGCTCCCTGGGGGATTGGGCCTAAGCTGGCAGTCAGACATCCCTCTGGCAGCCCAGGAGCCCTCAAGGGATGTCTACTTGCCAGTGGGGAGCATGGCTAAGTTGCAGTTGGACATCCTTAGCACTGCAGAGGAGGCGGGAGAGGTTCCCACCACCACCACCACTGTACTGGCAGCTGTCAGCCTGGCTTGTGGCTGAGCAGAGCTCCCCCTGTGGGAGCACACTGACCACCAGGGGGCAGCTCCTGCATTGATAATCTGCCTCCTGGTGGTCAGTGTGTCATAGTGACCAGTCATTTCCAGTCGTTCTGCTGTTAGGGTCAATTTGCATATTACCCTTTTATTATATAGGAGTGCCTGGCCAGCCTGGGTGAGGGGCTGATGGCTGTTTGCAGGCTTGCCATGGCCCCCAGCCAACCAAGCTCCCAGTGGAGGCTGACTGGAATCAGGTATCTGGGAATTATTTAGCTTCTATAATTGGAACTTTGTTGCCATGAGCGGAGCCCACAGCTGGCTCAGGGCCAGCAGGAAGCTTGGCTTCCTCCATCGCCAGGGCAACCAAGCCTCCTGCTTGCTCCAGCTCTGTGGCTGCTGGCCGCCATCTTGGAAAGGGTTAATTTGCATATAGTCACTCTGATTGGCTGGTGGGCATGGCTTGGGTTGTAGCGAAGGTATGGTCAATTAGCATCTTTGTCTTTTATTAGTGTAGATAGCTGCCCCCCTCTTCTGGGTCAAATTAAATGTAATAATTTTGAGGGCCTGCTTTATATAAAGGTAAATTGCATGAGTAGAGTTATTTGTCATACCCAACAATTAGCTTATTATTGAAGTTTTAATCATAATTTACCACTTTTAGCCTCATCTCTACTTAAAATGTAATTAGGGGTTAGGGTAGGTAATGTAAAAGAATATTGCTTGGTGTAAATCCTGAAAATAGCTTTTAATAATCAGACATGAGCAGTTGATTTAAAAAAAGGCATGCTTCAACAAGAATAGCTCAGAGTACAGATTTTAAGGGCACTATATTGGGACTTGAGGCTTGAATTTCAACTAACCATTTTAATATATAGGGTGTTCCCAAATAATGAATATACACACTTTGTTTATTAAAATACAATTCTTTTTCAAAATTGAGCTATAAGTTGTTACAGTGTGTATACATTTTTGGGGACACCCTGTATATCATAAGAATAATACAACCACTCGATTATGCACATGTAGCACCTAAATAACATTAAGAACCAATGATGTTTATACAAGGCTACTTATACTCTAGTAGTCTGTGTAGTTTAAATAGTTTTATATCATAAAAGAAATACATGCTCATTACTAAAATATTTTCAGCAACAGAAAGAATAAAGCAATCACCTACCATTCCACCATCCAAATTAGTTGCTAACCATATATTCTTTGTATAATTCCTTTAATATTTTCTAAGTATATTTGTGTTTTTTTCTCCGTGGTTACCCATTGAGCATAGCTAATTTCTTATTTAGCTTGTCACATATGGAATTACAAGCAACAAAAACTGACTCTGAACAACATAAGAAGAAAATTTTAATGTTTGAAAACATGTTGAGTACCTAAAAGAATTCATTGGAAAGCCAGAGACCCTGATTCAGCAGATAGACAGGAACCAGTCTTCATTTTTCCAGTAATGATAATTTACATACATTATACTAACCTACTCAATGAGGCTGAAATATGTAACTTTCTTAAATATGTCTTAGAGCTAATAAGATACTGAAGAGTTACTGAGAAAATACCCAAAATAGGATTTGTAAGTAAACTAAGTAAAGTGCTAAGTGCTGCTTTTCCATAGGGACACTTGCAAATCTGTAAGAAACAGTTTCAGGTCAGTTGAACTGCATTGTAAGTAGCCACAAAGGACTTAACAGAAAACAAAGACCTTAAAAAGGTCAGATCCCATTGTACTAGTTTTGTATTGGCACACAACAAATTACCACAAACATTGTTGCTTAAAACAAACCCATTTATTTATTATCACATAGTTTCTGTAGGTCAGAATTCTGTGCATGGCTTAGATGGGTGCCCCTTCTCATGGTGTTTCTAGGCTGAAATCAAGGTGTTACTTGAGCTGCATTCTAGTTTGGAGGCTGAACTAGGGAAGGACCCACTTGCAGACTCCAATGGGTTGTTGGCAGAATTTGTTTCCTTCTACCTGTAGAATTGAAGTAAGTTTGTTTCTTCAGAGCCAACAATGGAGGGCCTCTGGCACTTTTAGTTTCTAATTTAACAAAAAAAGCCACAAAATAATATGTAGACTCTAGTAACATTTTTTTAAAGTTCACAAACAAAATAGGACAGTATTGTTAAGGATATATATATATATTTTAATAAAAGAGAAACATGCAAATCGACCGCACCTCCACCACACCCACCAGCCACGCCCACCAGCCAATCAGGAGCAAATATGCAAATTAACCCAATTAAAATGGCAGCTAATTTGCGTACCAGGCACCAGTGGCCTAGGTCCCGGAAACATCATTGGACACCCAGGTCACTCCAGGTAGGCCCCATGTGGGCCCTGAGCAGCCTAGGAAGGGCTTGAGCCAAGGGGCTCCTGGGCAGGGCCTGAGCCTGAAATCAGAGTGGAAGGGGCCCCTGCCCAGGCCTAAGACTGGGCCAGAGGCCTGAGACCTGGGCAGGGGTGGAGACGGTGATCGCACAGGGATAGGGGTCCCCTGACCAGGCCTAACGCCCCAGCCAGAGGCCTCAGGCTTGGGCAGGTGCAGAGCCTACAATCAGAGCAGGCTGGGGATCCCCTGCCCAGACCTAATGCCTGGGCCAGAGGCCTGAGGCCTGGGCAGAGGCGGAGCCTGCAATTGGAGTGGGCTGGGGGTCCCCCGCCCAGGTCTAATGCCACAGCCAGAGGCCTGAGGCCTGAGCAGGCGAGGAGCTTGCGATCGGAGCGGACTGGGGGTCCCTGTCCAGGCCTAACACCCCAGCCATAGGCCTAAGGCCTGAGGCCTGGGCAGGGGCGGAGCCGGTGATTGCATGGGGCTGGGGGTCCCCTGTCCAGGCCTAACGCCCGGCCAGAGGCCTTAGGCCTGGGCAGGGGTTGAACAGGGTATCGGTGTGAACTACAGAGGAAACACCTTTTCTGACTGCTCATTGGCTAAGCTCCCTGTATGCCACTGGTAATATTCTTAGTAACTTGGGTAATAAGAATCCAAAAAGGTGATGTAGGTTTTTTCCACCTAATTCCTGGAGAAAAAAATGAAGGTCTGCTGCTGGAGGGCTAAGAAATGTCATATCCTGCCCTAGCCAGTTTGGATCAGTAGATAATGCCTCAGCATGCCCACTGCAGGGTCTGGGTTTAATTCTGACCAAGGGCATGTACCTAGGTTCCAGGCTCCTCCCTGGCCCAGGCCCAGGCCCAGGTTAGGGCTCATGCAGGAGACAACCAATCAAAGTGTTCCTCTCACTTTGATGTTTCTCTCTTTCCCTTTCTCTTTCACATTCTCTAAAAATCAATGGAAACATATCCTCAGGTGAGGATAAAAAAATAATAATGAAGAAATGTCATATCCTATGAAAGACACATCTTGAAAATGCCTAAAGAAAGTTGTCATTTTTTCATGGTGAAGGGGCTAGAGTCCGTGTTGATGAAAACACCTTGGTGGCTGCAGTGAATGGTAGTGGCTGCAGCAGTGGGGTAATGGGGCTGGCACTTTCCCCTGATTGCCTCCCACAAAGGGAGGCCAGATTGCAGCTTAGGCCAGCTCCCCAACGGGAGCAGGGAGGGGGCCTAAGCAGTCAGTAGAACATCCCCTGAGGCTCCCAGACTGTGAGAGGGGGAAGGCTGGGCTGAGGGACCACCCCCTCCCCCAGTGCATGAATTTCGTGCACCAGGCCCCTAGTATGTGTGTGTCTATATATATATATATATATATATATATATATATATATATATATCCTATCTAATAAAAGAGAAACATGGTAATTAGCCGTACGTCTGCTACCCTTCCCATTGGCTAATCAGGGCGATATGTAAATTAACTGCCACCCAAGATGGCGGCCGGCAGCAAGGCAGTTTGAAGCGAACATGAGGCTTGCTTGCTTCAGTGACGGAGGACTCCAATGTTCCCCGCCTGCCTTGCCTGCCTCTGAGCTTGCAGTTTGAAACATAGTTACAAATATGGAAGCTAAACAAAACCCCAGAAACCTGCTTTCAGCCAGACGGGATCTCAGAGCTGGAGTTGATACAGTGTTTGGATTATAGAACCCAAACAAACCTGATACGTGCTTTCAGCAGCAGAGGCCTCAGAGCTGGAGCCAGAGCTAAAGCTGGCCCAGAATAAAAAAAAAAAGAAAAAAAGGAGCAGTTGGGAGCTTCAGTCACCCGCCAGCCTGAAAACAGCCCTCAGCCCCTCACCCAGAATGGCCAGGCACCCCAGTGGGGACCTCCACCCTGAAGGGTGTGTGACCAGCTACAAACAGCCATCATCTTCTCATCCAGGCTGGCTAGGCACCCCAGTGGGTAACCCCACCCTGATCTAGGACACCCTTCAGGGCAAACCAGCCGGACCCCACCTATGCACCAGGCCTCTATCCTATATAGTAAAAGGGTAATATGCCTCCCAGCACCGGGATCAGCGTGACAGGGGGCAGCGACCAAACCCCAGGATCACCCTGCAGCTCTGTGTGTGACAGGGGGCGGAGCCACAACCTCCCAATCTGCCCTGCTCTGTTCATGACAGGGGAAGGCGTCCCAACCCCCTGATCAGCCCTGCTCTGTGCCTGATAGGAGGAAGCTCCCCAACCCCCTGATAACCCTGCGGCTCTGTGTGTGACAGGGTGCGGCGCCCCAACCCCCTGATCGGCTGTGCTCTGTGTGACAGGGTGTGGATCCCCAACCCCGCCCCCACGGGCCCTGCTTTGTGTGTGACGGGGTAGAGCCATAACCTCCCCATTGGCCCTGCCCTGAGTGTGACAGTGGCAGTGTCCCAACCCCCTGATCGGCCCTGCTCTGTGGGTGATAGAGGGCGGCGCCCCAACCCCCTGATCCGCCCTGCTCTGTGTGTGACAGGGGGTGGTGCCCCAACCCCCCTGATGGGTCCTTCTCTGTGAGTGACAGGGTACGGAGCCCCAACCCCCCTGATGGGCCCTGCTCTGTGAGTGACAGGGGGTGGCGCCGCAACCTCCCCATCGACTCTGCCTTGAGTGTGACAGGAGGCGGTGCCCCAACCCCCCAATCGGCCCTACCCTGAGCGTTACTGAGGGTGGCATCACAACCTCCCGATCCTCCCTGTCCTGTGCATGACAGGGGGCGGCGCCCCAACTCCCCAATTGGCCCTGCTCTGAGCCTGACCAGGGGCTGCACCTAGGGATTGGGTCTGCCTTCTGCCACCCGGGAGCAGGCCTAAGCCAGCAAGTCGTTATCTACCGAGGGGTCCCAGACTGTGAGAGGGCACAGGCCGGTTGAGACCCCCCCCACCCCCCCCCCCCGAGTGCACAAAGTTTTGTGCACCGGTCCTCTAGTATATATATGACACTGTAGAGTAAATCAAGTTACTGCTTATCATAAAAGATAGAATCATCTTATTTCTTCAGAGTGTGGAATATTTAAAGGAATCTGGGAAGGGCTATATTGGCACCTTCTGGGTTGCTGTCAATGTTTTATTCATTGATTTGGGTGGCTTTTATCCAGTGCTTGTTTCATAATCTGTCACTATATTGTACCATTATGTTTTATGCCATTTCTTATGTCATATCTCATGATAAAAGTAAAAGAGAGTGAGAATAAAAAAACAGAAAATAAATGTACAGGAACCAAGGGAGGCAATTCAATAAGTAACAAAACCAAGTTCTCTGCATTAGTATTTGATGCTTTTTTAACTTCATTTTATTTTTTTAAAGCATTATTGTTGAGAGTATTACACAGGTCCCCCTTTTTCAACTCAATATACCCCTCCACCTGGTCCCCGCCCTGCCAAGGCCTTTACCACCCTATTGTTTGTGTCCATAGGTAATGCATATATGCATACATTCTTTGGTTAATCTCTTTTCATCACCTCTCCCCCCTTCCCTCTGAGATTTGTCAGTTTGTTCCATGTTTCCATGCCTCTGGTTCTATTTGGTTCATCAGTTTATTTTGTTCACTAGATTCCCTCTTCATTTATTTTTATTTTTAGGTTAAATTGTTGATAGCTATGCATTTATTGCTATTTTATTGTTCATATTTTTTCATCTTTATTTTTCTTTTTCTGCTGCTGCTTCTGGTTCTTCTTTAATTAGACCCTTCAACATTTCATGTAATACTGGTTTGGTGGCTAAGAACTCCTTTAGCTTTTTCTTATCTGTGAAGCTCTTGGTCTGACCTTCAATTCTAAATGATAGCATTACTGGGTGGAGTAATCTTGGTTCTAGGTCTTTGCTATTCATCACTTTGAATATTTTTTGCCACTCCTTTCTGGTCTGCAAACTTTCTGTTGAGAAATTAGCTGACAGTCATATGGGCGCTCCCTTGTAGGTTACTAACTGGTTTTCTCTTGCTGCTTTTAAGATTCTCTCTTTGTCTTTAACCCCTGGCATTTTAATTATGATGTGTCTTGGTATGAGCCTTTTTGGGTTCCTCTTGTTTGGGACTCTCTTTGCTTCCTGGACTTGTAAGTCTATTTCTTTCACCAGGTAGGGGAAGTTTTCTGTCATTATTTCTTCAAATAGGTTTTCAATATCTTGCTCTCTCTCTTCTCCTTCTGACCCCTCATGATGCGAATGTTCGTGTGCCTGAAGTTGTCCCAGAAGTTCCATATACTATCTTCATATTTTTGGATTCTTTTTCCTTTTTGCTCTTCTGATTGGGTGTTTTTTGCTTCCTCATATGCCAAATCACTGATTTGATTCTCTGTGTCCTCTACTGTACTGTTGATTCCCTGTAAATAATTCTTCATTTCAGTTAGTGTATCCTTCATTTCTCTTTGGCCCTATTTTATGGCATTGGCATTCTCACTAAATTCCTTGATGTTCTCATCAAGTTCCTTGAACATCCTTATAGAGTTTTGAACTATATACTAGTAGTTTTCTTACTTCCATTTCATTTAGTTTTTTCTTCCAGAGATTTTTCTGTCATTTCATTTGCAACATGTTTTTGTCCTCAGGTTTTGGCTGCTTCTCTGTGTTTGTTTCTATGTATTAGGT
This sequence comes from Myotis nattereri, assembly GCF_964212035.1. Lineage (NCBI taxonomy): Eukaryota > Metazoa > Chordata > Mammalia > Chiroptera > Vespertilionidae > Myotis > Myotis nattereri. Next base: position 116,737,759 of record NC_138078.1, on the reverse strand, counting down.
AGAACTGCTATGTCTCCTGAAATTGGTAGAGTGGCCTTGTGTAGTAGGGCCCAGTTGTTCATCCTCCCAAGTCACCTGAGTTGGGCACTCTAGGTGGGCCCCTGTGTGGGACTGTGGGCACTGTCCTAATGTAGTTGAGCCTTAATTGTTGTTGACATCACTGTTGTTGACACAGCAACCCTCTGTGTCACTCAACCCCCACTGGTTTTTACAGCCTAAAGCTATGAGGACTTCCCTTCCCAGCACTGGAATTGACTCCCAAGCCAATTGGCTGTGGGAAAGCTGTAGGGGACACCCCTAAAGCTATGAGGACTTCCCTTCCCAGCACTGGAATTGACTCCCAAGCCAATTGGCTGTGGGAAAGCTGTAGGGGACACCCCTTTGCTTAAGTCAGGCTTTGATGCTCAGCAAGTCAACCGCTTGAGTGTGTTGCTCATAGATGTGGTAGGGTTGTAATCTTGCATGTTCTGAATCTGTCCACCAGGTGCACTAGCTCAGGAGTCTCTTGGGAGATATAAAGTCAGCTACTGCCTGAGCTCTGCCTGGGGCCACCCCACATGAGCTACAGAGCAATCAGCAGAAGGCTTCTACTTGTGTTGGGCTTGGAGGTTCCCAGGAGAGGCCAAGCTGTGAATCAAGGCAGGCTGCTGCTAGTGCTGGGCCTGGGACCACTTATTGAGAGCTTTGGGGCATGCTGAGGCCAGCTGCTGCATGTTTGAGAGATTTTTAGGAATGTCTGAAGCCTGAGCAAGGACAGGCTATTCATATGGAAAAGCCACTGCAAATAGCTTTAGGGGGCCTGCAAATTGGGTATGGCAGGGTCTCAGGGAATCACCAGGGTGAGTGTGTTTGAGTGGGGGGGATAATGTGGGCCAGGTTTATAGAGACTCAGATATGACAACTGCCTGTCTGCACTGTGGCAAGGAGGTTTCAGCAAAAGAACAATGATCTCTGCCAGCACTTTTGTCTGGGAGAATGCTGCCCCTCAGTTCTTGCCCTGATGCCAGGCAATTTAGTTCCTCCCCATATGTACCTGGACCCTTTCAAACTGTTGCCCCAATGCTGGAGCTCAGAGGGAGTGAGTCTGTGTAAGTCTGTGCACCAGTTCTTTAAGAAAAACTGTCTGGGACTCCAGCAACCCTCTGTGTCACTCAACCCCCACTGGTTTTTACAGCCTAAAGCTATGAGGACTTCCCTTCCCAGCACTGGAATCCAGGGATGAGTGGTCTGGTGTTGGGCTGGGATCCCTTGCTCCTCACAGGGGAACTCTGCAGCCAAGATATCTAATTAGAAAAAACACCGCATGTGGATGTTGGGTAGCGCATTCTGTGCATCTGCCCCTCATATCAGTCTCAGTGTGGCTTCTTTAATTCTCTAGTTGTAGGAATGCCATTCAGCAGATTTCAGGAAGTTCTGAATGATGGTTGCTCTGTGGTTTAGTTGTAATTTTGATGCGGTTGTGGGAGTTCGCAAGTACTGCATTTACCTAGGCCCATGGTCAGCAAACTGCGGCTCGCGAGCCACATGTGGCTCCCTGGCCCCTTGAGTGTGGCTCTTCCTAAGCCTTAGGAGTACCCTAATTAAGTAAATAACAATGTACCTACCTATATAGTTTAAGTTTAAAAAATTTGGCTCTCAAAAGAAATTTCAATCATTGTACTGTTGATATTTGGCTCTATTGACTAATGGTGGGGTCAATTTGCATATAGTTGCTCTGATTGGCTGGTGGGCATAGCGAAGGTAAAGTCAATCAGCATGTTTGTCTTTTATTATTGTGTGTGGCTGACTAGGCCATCATCTTGACCCTCCTCCCCTATCTGTGATTTCTTATATTTTCATTAGAAGGATATTATGACTAAAACCTTTCAAAGTAAATTTTGTTAATTTAAAACTCTTGGCTTTGAGGAATCCACGGTAAAAGATAATGATTACAACTATGGGGAATAGCTGCATAAATACTACTAATATTGTATTTATAAAATATCTTAATCTTTCTGAAACAAAGCTATACCAATGCTACTTGAGTTGCATTTTTATACACTCACTTGTTACATATTACAGGCATTTTTAAATCTGTTTTAGGTACATTAGAGGAATCTGGTTTTACTCATTGATATGTATTTGAAGATTGCTAGGTTGTGAATGGAGGAAGAAACACAAAGTGAGGTAGGAAAGGTAAGCATGGTCATTCATAGCTAGGATTTTACTCTAAGGACAATTGCAAAGGTATATGTAGAGGAACAGCTCTGCTTACTTAACTGCTTAGAAGCAGCCATGAGTAGTGTCTCTAAGTGTGCAGAGTGAGTCATGTGTTGGTATCAACTCTCTTCCAGTTCTCTGAATACAACCTACAGTAAATATACTCTACAGTGCTGCACCACAGGCTGCTCCCTGTACCTAGATATTACTTCACCACTAAGTGGAAAGTATTCAATTATTTTTAGTTACAATGTAACATCAAATATATATATACACACACTAATAAAAGACAAAGATGCTAATTGACCTTACCTTCGCTATGCCCACCTGCCAATCAGAGCGACTATATGCAAATCAACCCCACCAAGATGGCAGTTAATTTGTATATACCGGCTGGGAGCGAAGACTGAAGACAACGTAGAAAGAAGCCAAGCGCTGCAGAAGGGAGCAAAGTAGAGTCGGCCGAGACAGAAACAGAGCCAAGGTGCTGCTGGAGGCCAGGGTGCGGTGGGCAGCAGGGGCGCGGGGGGGGGGGAGGTGGTGGGAGGTGGGCAGCGGGGAGGCAGAATAGGCCCTAGATGTCAGGGAGGGATGGGACCTGAGCATTTGGCGCAGAGGGATAGGACAGGCTCCATGGGAGGGAACAGAGTGGAGCTGCGCTCACACTCAGCCTCGGACTTCAGTTTCCTGGGGAGTGTAAGGGAGTGTGCACTCGTGTGTGCCACCGGCCTGCCGGCTTTACTCTTGCACAGCGACTGTGGTGGCGGTGGCAGTTACTATCCGAGCCCAGGTGGAGCAGAGGCCAGTGGAGCAGAAGGATATCCCGGCATCCCAATACCAGATGGCATGGCCCGCGGGTCATGGCCAAAGAGGAGGGCGCAGAGAGCGGCTCCACAATGGGGTTGCTACCTACAGGCATCCTCCAAGTGGGTGAACGCCAGGCCCAGGGAAGGTGAGAACCTGGCATCCTGTGGAGGCCAAGAGGCGCAGTGTTCGTGGAGCATGCAAGGTGTCGGGGGCAGTGGACATGGCCCTGATGGCAGGCTAGGCCTAGGAGACCCTACACGTGAACGATTTAATCATTTGCTGGGCCTCTAGTATATATATGAAATTAGATACACCACTACTGTTCCTTGTACGCCTACAAACTTTAAGGGCAAATTTTTCAAAATCCTCAATAATTTTCCCTCTGAAATAGGACACTAAAACACAAGACCCTCTTTCTTTAAATTGTGACTGTATATTGAAACCCAGGTAGATCTCTGGATGCAGAATCAAACATATCTGGTGTTCAGGCAGAACAGTCACCCATCCTTTATTAGACTGTTTGGCTACAGTCTTGAATTCTGTTGAGCTCATCACAATCAGAAACTCCCAGATCTTACTTAATTTCAAAATGCTAGAAAGATAATATTTTCTTAGTTCTACTTTATGTATTTTACTTTTCAAAATTAGACTTGGGGTTGCCTAACATTTTTCTCATTAAATTCCCTTGTGTTGATTTAAGCCCTTTAGAACAGTCCATGCTATTTTAAAAAAGGGTTGCTTTAAGATAGTAACGTATTTCTTTTATCTGCATGTCAAATAACAGCATGAAGCTTTTAAATATTTTCATGACAATACTTGATAGCAGCAAATGTGGAATTGGTTCAATGCAGAGTCCTGAGGTATTCCATTAGAGACCTTCCTCAATTAATCAGTATTATAAGTATCTAGCCACTTAACCAGCTATGAGTGCATTCAACTGCACAATAAGCTATTCTATTTACCCCAGAAGCATGTAATGAAATATTTTGTTCAAAGACTTTTAGTAATCAATGCATGCTATGGATATGGCATTGTCCCTTTAAATATATCACAATTAAATTTTCTTTCTTTTTTTAATTTCTTTACTGATTAAGGTATTACATATGTGTCCTTATCCCCCCATTACCTCCCCCAACCCCCCACATTTAAATTCTCACTCGGGATAATGATTGATATCATCTAGAAGAGAAACAAAAACCATTTTATATAATTATTTCCTTAAGCTACAGACATTCCTGAACATCACAGGGGAGAGGAAATGCACACATTGAAAATACCATAGTAACTGATGAGGTTTTATTTGTGCAAAAAATGGATATATATATATATATATATATATATATATATATATATTTAAAATATTAAGCAATTAGAAATAAACTAGTCCAAATACAGTATCTTATTTGGTATTCCAATAATATAATGTTCACCCAGATCCCTCAGGTTTCCTAACACACAGGCCAGGACTCTGTCACCTCTGGATGTTTTCAAGAAGAGAAACAGTAAGGGATTCTATGGATACCAATGCAGACACTATCACCTAATCACTATACAACTAAATGCCAAAGAAGATAGAACATTAGAAGACAGAACAATTGCCTTCAAAAAGTTTATAATTCACTGGTATTAATACATAATAGAAAGCAGTGATAATGTTGTGTCTAGAAGTAAGGCTAACATTAACATCTTTAACTTTTGGATTTTAAATATTTTTATGTTGGGGGAAGGTGCAGGCTTTAAAAAGCCACACCTGATGATAACTTTGTAAGGTCTATAAATATCTAATTACTCTGTTGTACACCTGAAACTAATATACTATTGTAAGTCAACAGTAATCCTATATAATAAAAGCCTAATATGCTAAGTGTCCGGTCGTCTGGTTGTCTGTTCAACTAATCAAAGTGTAAAATGCTAATGATATGCTAAGGTCACTCAAGTGCTCGCTATGATGTGCACTGACCACCAGGGGGAAGACACTCTGACTGGTAGTTAGCTTGCTGCTGGGGCCCAGCTGATCGGGACTGAGCAAGACAGGCCAGACATGCCCTGGAGTCCTTCCACAGTTCCTCCCTGGCTGGCCAACATCTCAAGTTCCTCCCCAGCCCCAATTGTGCACTGGTTAGGTACCTCAGCCTGGCCTGCACCCTCTTGCAATCTGGGACCTCTCAGGGGATGTCAGAGAGCGGGTTTTGGCCCGATTCCGCAGGCCAGGCCGAGGGACTCCACTGGTACATGAATTAGTGCACCTGGCCTCTAGTTGTAAAATAAACAAATTAAACATAAATAAATAAAATAAAGAGGCATACTTGAATCTGCATAGCAGTACGTCAACTTATATTTGAGTTTAGGCACCCACATAGAGTATAAACAAACTGGATTCAGAAGACTATGTTTCTTGTTCTACGCTTCTCTGAATTCAGAAAACATTCTAGAAAGAGTGAGAGAGTACCAGGTCAAAGATGAAGTACACCTTCCTTGAACTTTTTCACCTCAGGTTCTTTTACATGTATTTTCCTCTGTTCTTTTTTTATTAAATAATGAAAAATACAATGACTTCTCTTCTGTCAATGCTTCTCCTATCAATGGTTCCTTAAACATTCATACTTGACACTCTGTCAATGAATGAAGGTAAATAATAATATGACACCCTGTTCCTGAGATATGAACTTAAAACACATATTTGATAAGAAATAAAACAAATGTTTCTTATTTTTATTGGGGTGACACTGGTTAACAAAATTATACAGGTTTCAGGTACAAAATTCCACAATACATTATCTGTACACTGTATTATGTGCTCACCAATCCAAGTCAAGTCTCAAGTAATTTCCTCTATGGAAGCAGAAAGATTCCCAAGCTAAATGCGCCCTCAGTGAATGACTGTCCACTGCCCCAAATCAGCTTATGGAATTTTCTTTCCTCTGCTTTTGTTTCCCCATTTCTTGCTATTTAAGTTTTTCTCGTCTTTCTTTGAGTAACACGTTCATTACTTATGATTAACCAGGACAGATTCTTTCCTGAATATATAGAAGTTTGTTTGTTTGTTTTTTGCAATTTTCTAGACATGCTAAAAGCCTCCACTTTGTTCTCAGGGCTGCATCAGAGTACTTGACCATTGTACCCAGAGATTGTGATTTTAGTATTTTTATCAGTAGCGGAACATCTACCGCAGAATTTCTGAGAAACATAAATGTTTGACAGATTAGAGCCTTCATCCACCTGAGTCTTGAGATGATCAGAATTCAGTTTTCCAATAATCAATAATTAATTACTCAGCAAAGATCCACTAGCTTAAGAAAAGGAGGATTTTTTTAAGAGGTAGGTGGAGAATGAGATTATTTGCTTTTATTCTCTTCAATAGTATTTTAGAATGGAAAAATCATAGCAGTTAGAATTTTTATTTACAAAAATACCTGTTGTTCTTGTATTACTGTGGAAGCACTTATATTAAATTAGGGTAAACTATAAAATTGCTGATTCATTCATTTTGATAGACAAAAATGGCAATTTCATAAGGCTGAACCAAACATTTTTTGTTTTATATCTTACATTCTAAATTGAGGTATAATTCATATACCATAAAGCTCACCCCTTTTACCTGTTTTATTCAGTGATTTTTAATTCAAAAGATTGTGCAACTATCACCATTAATTCCAGAACATTTGCATTGCCCCCAAAAGAAACATCATATCCATTAGCAGTCACCTTGCACATTCATTCATTCTAGAATTTATTTATGAAAAGTTCTTAAGCACAGAAGAGGGGATAAGAAGCATAAAAAACTACGATACATGGAACCATTTGTCAAATTATGTGAGAAAATCAGACATAGTGCTGAGTTAAAAGGACGACATGCCAATTGCAAAAGTAGGTTTACAGTTGTGAGTACTCAAAACACAGTTTATTCTTGTATTATTATTTATTAATTATTGTATTACCTGTTAAAATAGGACGTTGAAATATTGGTAGAATTTTACCAGATGGAGATAGGAATTTGATAAAGTTAAAAGTACATGATATTTACTATCATAAAATTCAAAGTCAAATTCCAATTCCAACATTTACTAACCATGTCACTTTTTACAACTGTACTTAATCTCTCAAAGCCTAGAAGTGCTGTTTTGTAAAGAGGCTATGACTACATTCAAAGGTTGTTGTAAAGATTATAGAAAGTTTGCATAAAGTTCTTAGTGTGATACTTGTCACAGATAATCCTATCTAATAAAAGAGAAACATGGTAATTAGTGTACATCCGCTAACCTTCCCATTGGCTAATCAGCAAGATATGCAAATTAACTGCCAGCCAAGATGGCGACCGGCAGCCAGGCAGCTTGAAACTAACATGAGGCTTGCTTGCTTCAGTGACGGAGGACTCCAATGTTCCCCGCCTGCCTTGCCTGCCTCTGAGCTTGCAGTTTGAAACATAGTTACAAATATGGAAGCTAAACAAAACCCCAGAAACCTGCTTTCAGCGAGCCGGGATATCAGAGCGGGAGTTGATACAGTGTTTCGATTATAGAACACAAACAAACCTGATACGTGCTTTCAGCAGCAGAGGCCTCAGAGCTGGAGTCAGAGCTAAAGCTGGCCCAGAATAAAAACAAAAAGAAACAAAGGAGCAGTTGGGAGCTTCAGTCACCCGCCAGCCTGAAAACAGCCCTCAGCCCCTCACCCAGAATGGCCAGGCACCCCAGTGGGGACCTCCACCCTGAAGGGTGTGTGACCAGCTACAAACAGCCATCATCCCCTCATCCAGGCTGGCCAGGCACCCCAGTGGGTACCCCCACCCTGATCCAGGACACCCTTCAGGGCAAACCAGCCGGCCCCCACCCATGCACGAGGCCACTATCCTATATAGTAAAAGGGTAACACGCCTCCCAGCACCAGGATCAGCGGAGCCGCGAGGTCTCCTGGCACCGGGATCAGCGTGACAGGGGGCAGCGCCCAAACCCCCTGATCGCCCTGCGGCTCTGTGTGTGACAGGGGGCAGGGCCACAACCTCCCTATCTGCCCTGCTCTGTTCGTGACAGGGGAAGGCGCCCCAACCCTCTGATCACCCCTGCTCTATGCCTGATAAGGGGAGCTCCCCAACCCCCTGATCGCCCTGCGGCTCTGTGTGTGACAGGGTGCAGCGCCCCAACTGCCTGATCGGCCCTGCTCTGTGTGTGACAGGGTGCGACGCCCCAACCGCCCCCCCCATGGGCCCTGTTCTGGGTGTGATGGGGTAGAGCCATAACCTCCCCATTGGCCCTGCCCTGAGTGTGACAGTGGCGGGGCCCCAACCCCCTGATCGGCCCTGCTCTGTGCCCGATAGGGGGGGTGCTCCCCAACCCCCTGATCGCCCTGCAGCTCTGTGTGTTACAGGGGGCTTTGCCCCAACTCCCCTATCGGCCCTACTCTGTGAGTGACAGGGGGGAGCTCCCCAACCCCCTGATTGACCCTGCTCTGTGAGTGACAGGGTATGGAGCCCCAACCCCCCTGATGGGCCCTGCTCTATGCATGACAGGGGGTGGCTCCACAACCTCCCCATCGACCCTGCCTTGAGTGTGACAGGGGGTGGTGCCCCAACCCCCCAATTGGCCCTACCCTGAGCATGACTGAGGGTGGCATCACAACCTCCCGATCCGCCCTGTTCTGTGCATGAGAGGGGCGGTGCCCCAACTCCCCAGTCCGCCCTGCTCTGAGCCCGACCAGGGGCTGCACCTAGGGATTGGGCCTGCCCTCTGCCACCTGGGAGGGGCCTAAACCAGCAGGGCGTTATCTCCCGATTGGTCCCAGACTGCGAGAGGGCACAGGCTGGGCTGAGGGACCCCCCGTCCCCCCGAGTGCACAAATTTTTGTGCACTGGGCCTCTAGTTGTACCTATAATGGTAGTTAACAAGAAGTGCTATATCTATAACAGTAGCTAACAGCAACTGTTGATATTTATTTTATTGAAAGAAAGACATGACCCAAACTGTTATATATAAAAATCGGATAAAAGCAATACCATCTAACCCACTGAGCCATGGCTTCTTTCCTCTAGCTCTAGATTATAGTCTGGTAAATGTTTAACAACTGGATTTGGGTTAGGAAGGATGGAGAAAGCCTTGATATATAGCATTTAGTTACTCCTGTGGTATAAATACTCCCACCATATCTTATTTCAAGCTATTGTTTTAAAACTGGCTCATGTATTTCTTGGAATTTTAGAAAATCAGCTATTTTGAGCAAAGCCATTGTGAGGTGATCCAGCATACTGCTGTTAATAGTGCACAAAAACACTAATAGCATCATTGTCAGATAATTGGAAAACTGGTCTTTTAAATATTTTATATTATGCCCATGTCGTTGAAGGATTATTGTATAGGCATTTCACAGAAGTTTAGGAATATTTCCAGAAAATGGTTAATATTACTAGATGAGCTGGGAGCACATTTTTACTTTTCTCATAAAAATAATGAAATAGAGCATTTCTGCTTTTTAAAAATTTACTCTCTACTGCATCAGAAGAGATCAGATTCAGATAATGAAAGAAGCCTGCAGTGTCAAGACCAGTCTAATTAACCTGAATGAGAGAGCATCAACTCTGGACAGTTCAACCAGATGATCATCTCATATGGTATGTTCCAATTATGCTGAGTCTCATACAATATATATTGTTAAACATATTCCTACTGTGGGTCACAACCAAAACAATTTGGAATATCACTGATCTAAATCAAAGAATAAGATTGGTATTTGGAGAGAGGAAGTGAGTAACCCAAGATCTTACAGCCAAGTTAGTGGTAGGGCTCATATTGAAACTCAGACTGATTCTTTGCTTATAGTTCTTTCCCATACACCCAGAATTGACATCTTAAGTTTTAAAGTGTCTTGTGAAATATGTAAACAAAAAAACCATAAATGTGGTCTATTCAATAAAGTAACACATTCTTAATTTATTATTTGCTTTTTTTTCTTCTCTCTTTTTTGAGGAGTAAAGATAAATACTTATTCACTTTACAAAGAGAATAGTATAAAAATCTGCTCTATATTATTGGATTTTCCTTTAGTGTATTCAAATTCATGTTTGTATGTTATCATGATGGAGCTATTTATTTAACTACTTGGATATTGGGCCATGTTTGGAATAGAGAGTGTTCTCAACCACGATTAAGCCATTCATTGGATACTTGTGAATGGATTCCTTTCTCTTCTCCGCATTTCTTTCCTCTAGAACAGTGGTTCTCAACCTTTCTAATGCCACAACCCTTTAATACAGCTCCTTGTGTTGTGGTGACCCCCAATTTCATTGTTACAAATTGAACATAATTAAAGCATAGTGATTAATCACAAAACAATATGTAATTATATATGTGTTTTCCGATGGTCTTAGGCGACCCTTGTGAAAGGATCGTTTGACCTACAAAGGGGTCGCGACCCACAGGTTGAGAACCGCTGCTCTAGAAGCTGGAAAACTGGGCTGCTTCCCCACCTCTAGTTCTTAATCCTTTAGTACAGTGGTCGGCAAACTCATTAGTCAACAGAGCCAAATATCAACAGTACAACGATTGAAATTTCTTTTGAGAGCCAAATTTTTTAAATGTAAGCTATATAAGTAGTTTGCTTCTTCTTTGTAGCCATGTCAAACAGGGCACTTAAAAAATGTTTCATTTTATAATAATACTAGAGGCCCGGTGCACAAAATTTTGTGCACTGGAAGCGGGGGGGGGGGTGTCCCTCAGCCCTACTTGTGCCCTCTCACAGTCTGGGACCCCTCGGGGGATAACGACTTGCTGGGTTAGGCCCGCTTCCGGGTGGCAGAGGGCAGGCCAAATCCCTAGGTGCCTGCCCCACAGCTGCTGGTTGGGCTCAAAGCAGGGCCTATTGGGGAGTGGGGGTTCCGCCCCCTGTCATGCACAGAGCAGGGTGGATTTGGAGGTTGTGATGCCACCCCCAGTCACCCTCAGGGCAGGGCAAATTGGGGGGTTGGGGCACTGCCCCCTGTCACACTCAAGGCAGGGCTGATGGGGAGGTTGTGGCGCCACCCACTGTCACACACAGAGCGCAGCTCAGGGGGGTGGGGCACCTTCCCCTGTCACACACAGAGCCTGCTGATCAGGGGGTTGGGGCGCTGCCCCCTGTCACGCACAGAGCAGAGCCGATGGGGGGGAAGTTTGGGCACCCGCTCCTGTCACTCACAGAGCAGGACCAATCGGAGGGTTGGGGTGCTGCCTCCTGTCACACACAGAGTAGGGCCCATGAGGGGTTGGGGCACCGCACCCTGTCACACACAGAGCAGGACAGATCAGGGGGTTGGGGAGCTCCCCCCTGTCACACACAGAGCAGGGCCCATGAGGGGTTGGGGCACCGCACCCTGTCACGCAGAGCAGGGCTGATCAGGGGGTTGCGGCGCCGCCCCCATGACGCTGCTCCAGGGACCGGGAGGCCTCTCTGCTCCGCTGATCCTGGGGCCCTGAGGCCTCGCGGGCACGGCTGATCCCGGGGCCGGGAGGTCTGCGGTTCTGCTGATCCCAGGTGGTGAGACCTCACTGCTCTTCGGCTTCTGGGCTGTTTGGCTTCGCTTCACCACTTGGAGCCTGCGTATGCAAATTAACTGCTATCTTTTAGCTACTATAATTGAAACATTGTATCTTTTAGAGCTTTTGCTTCAGGAGCTCAGAGACGGCGTCGGCAGGCGGGGAACCTTGGCTTCTTCCATCGCCGGGGCAACCAAGCCTCCTGTTCGCTTCAGCTGCCTGGCTGCTGGCCGCCATCTTGGTTGGCAGTTAATTTGCATATCACCCTGATTAACCAATGGGAAGCGTGTCGGAGGTATGGTTAATTACCATGTTTGTCTATTATTAGATAGGAAAGCCACCAACACAAAATAATTACAATTCTTAAATTGGTAACAAAAATACCTGTAGGATTTGGAGCTGGTTGGAAAATACAGGTAACTTTATGCTTTGAGTAGGTACTTTTGTCACCCACACGCGATTTGCAGATGCGATTAGCACTAGTCACTGCACAATGAGACTGCTGACTGACTGGCTCACTCAACTCGTGCATGAATGGCGCTCACCTCCCCCGCGCTGTGTCTCCCATCGCCTGACCGACCAACACCCCCCACTTCTAACAGCACTTCTTCAAAATAGACTCACCCAGGCCAAAAAACAGACTTCTGCGCATGGGCCATGAAGTTTCAATTGCACTGTACATATGCACCCGCATGTGGTATTTTGTGGAAGAGCCACACTCAAGGGGTCAAAGAGCAGCATGTGGCTCACGAGCTGCGGTTTGACAACCACTGCTTTAGTGCAACTAGTTCCATGAAAAGCATATTCACAGAAATGCCCCTGAGTCCAGACTAAAAGCCAGTTCATTTTATTTATTTTTATTTTTTTTAAATATTTTTTTTCTTACGATTTCAGTGAGGGGAAAGGAGAGGGAGAGGTCCAAACATTAGTGATGAGAAGAATCATTGATCGGCTGCCTCTTGCATGCCCCCTACTGGGGATCGAGTCTACAACCCAGGCATGTGCCCTGACTGGGAATAGAACCCAGACCTTCTGGTTCATGGGTCAACACTCAACCACTGGGCTACACTGACTGGGCAAAGCCAGTTCATTTTAAAGGGCCACAGGCACCATTTCTCTATCTTACATTGTACACAATTTTCTAACTTTTAAATAAAGGCAAGCAATTTTACTATATTCCCTGTTTTTTGTTTGTTTGTTTTTGTTTGAGAGAATCTCAATGGTAGGAGTTTCCTCTGTTTTTTTTTTCTCTTTCTATGAATTTTTGTCTGTCTCATTTTGTCTTTGTCTTTAAACTATGCACACACACATACATACATATATACATACACACACACGTTTTGTATAAGCAATTTTTGTTTGAGCTGAAGAATTTGGTGTGAGTTTTAACTATGCAGTCTAACTATCTCATCTTTTCTCTCTAAATACATAAAGGTTTGGGTTATCACAGGTCTATTTCACCTTAGTTTTGTATATATCTGAAATACTGTAGGAGAACTAAACCATTCTGACACCTTTTCCCAGAATGATTACAAAAGCTTGCAAAGACAGAGAATAAAAAAGGGAGTGGGGAGTATAAATGTAGGAATAAATGAGGAAAATGCTTACCCTGGAGTGCTGGATACTTGCTATAGTTGAGCACAAATGTTTATGAGTTTTCTAACCAAGACAGTCATCCATTATGCAGCACCCATAGACTGTAAGCCAGGGCTGATATTCAACTGGTGGGCACAAGGATAGCCATAGGAGATGTTTATAGCTGGTCTCCTGTTTGATTGATTGAGTGCCCATATCACAACTGTTATTAAATATTTCAACTGTCACTTCTGATATTGACCAATTGTTCATGACATGTAATGCTATTCTTTGTCCTAAGGACAGTTAATAATGTACCTACATAAAGAAGGCACTTAGTATAAAATAACAAAACAAATACCACAACAATGCTAATGGCCACGATAAACAATGGCTGTCAATTAGGTAGTACTTCCCATCTGCTCTGTGCTGGTCTAGGCACTTTGGATGTGTTAACTCACTTAATTCTTACAAAACCTTTATGATAATGAATCTATTTTACAAGTGAGAAAACTAAATCAAGAAGAGGTGAAACAACTTAACCAACGGCATTTAACTAATGAGTGTTATAGTTAGATTCTTACAGTCAGTTTGTTCCAGAGTCAGTTCACTTAACATCTATAATGTAGTGAAGTCATGATTTCTTAAGAAGTCATATTATCCATTTCATAGAAATATTTCTTAGAAACTACTTCAGTGTAAGCCAATGGCATTATACCAAAGTACATTCCAAAAATGCATATTTTATCCAAGGAAGATGTTATATGTGGTATTTTATAGACTATGTATCCTGATGTTGGTGTGCTTGATTCAATACTAAATAGAGGCTGTGTGCAGGAAGGGCCTTGGCACTGTCCCACCCCAGGGCATCATTCATACTGTATTCTGTGAAAATAGTTCATCCTGGAGTAGTGCATTGCATTTGGCTGTTTTCATAAGTATGTGTGGACTGCGTGTGCCACAAATATTTATTCCTGAACCTAAAATAGCTAGTTTAGAAGTTGCCTGTTGCTATCTTTTATAAGTCTAATTTGTATATGTCTCATCGAATTATGAATATAGTTACTGTGGCTTGTGGTCTGAGGGAGCAGGTGGCCCAAACAGGAAAGTCTGTCATGAATGCTGGGAACAATAGGTTTTAGTAACTGCTTTGGCTAGAGAGTGGTTAAGTGTTCAGATTTAGGACTCATACTGAGTCCTAATTAATTGTTACAGTTTAAGTCCTGGCTCCAAAAATTAGTACCTGTGTGACCTTGGGCAAGTTGCTGAATCTCAATTTCATTATTTGAAAATGGGGATAAATAAAGATGATAATTGGGTGAGATATTGTATTTTAAAGTCCCTATCATAGTTCCAGATATATAGTTGGTGCTTAATAAGAACTAAAAAATTATAATCTATGAATTTTTCTTGTATGTGCTTTTCTCAGTATTTTGTTTTTATCAGCTGAATCATGTTCAGAAATTAAACTTTCATTTGTTCATAGGATTCTACAGTACAGCTATCAATTTATTTATTCATTTGTAGTTTTAGTAGTTTTTTACTACAATAACAAATACTGCAATGTGAATTTTTGTGCATGGGTACTTGGACAGCAAATAACTTCTTTCTAAGTCTTTAAGTATTAAAGTATTATTTTAATGATTTAAAATGTGTAGTATAGCAAATCCAATAGACATTTCTTGGACTTATAGACTTGATAAGCTAATATTTATAGATAGTTGTTTTCGAAAGCACAGCCAGATTTTTTCAGATATAATGATGATTTAGTAAATAATTTTCATCTATAAATGAAGATAGAAAAACAATTCATTATAATTATATAAGATAAACTTTGTTTAATAATGCAAAAGCATTTGATGGATATCTTTTATTTGAAAAAAATTGAGACGATTATACACAAGAAATGAGTATTTGTAATATAAATGTCCTAAAATTTCTCTAAAGTGAGCCTCCCACAAATTGTATAGTTCCCCCCTAACCATGGCTTTCTTTTTGTTTTCTTTTGTCTTCATACAAACAACTTTTGAATAAAGCATGTGTTACCAAGGTGTCAGTCTCTATGAGAGCTGCAACAGGGTTATAATTTCCAATAGCCATTTTTCTCTCTGGGGAGCAATTGGCACTATAATATTCACTGCATGCTCCAGTTCCTGTACTGGTTGCAGAAACAATACCACTGACCCTCTAATCATTGCTGGCTCTTCTCTCTCTTGGTCCAAACCTTTCACACCTGCCTCATCAACCCCATTTGTTGGAAAATACTGGCCTCATTGAATAAAAGTCTTTTTGGCTGAGAAAAATTGTGTGGTGCTGAATCAACATCTTCCATCATTCAATTACTTGTTTTTCTTCATGAAGCTCTCTAAAAGTTTTTTGTTGTTGTTGTTGTTGTTGTTTTTCTCTTCACAAAAAATCAACTTTGCCACAGTTGGCCATACCTTTCTATTTTTAAGCAATTCTTGAAATCAAACAGAAAGGGTGAAAGCCCTCATAGATCTAATAACCTCTCTGTGGCTTTTGTTTTGATCATTTTTTTCCTATTTTTTTAAAACAATAACAGTTAAAAATAAAAATGTCTAAGGAAAATAATTACATGTTAATTACCGAATACTATTAGCAATTATACCATCATATCTGTCTTTTACTATGTCAATAAACTGCCATATATTTTAAAAGTTTAGTAATATTTCAGTCTGTATTATAAAGATTAATTTACATAATTAATTTGCCTTAGAAATCATAATTTTTAACAATGATGAAAGTGTCAATTCATACCATAAAGTCCCCATTTAAAAGGTTTTAGAATGTATTTATTTTATTTTTGGTATCAGCCTTTATATATTACACACTATCAAAATAATTTTTCGTTTCCTAAAACCCTATCTCATCTACAACATATTTAAATACATCTTTTCAATTCTCTATTAAATTTGAGTACAGATACAAACTTATTGTAACAGTCATTTTTGATAATTTGCTTAAGAACCTACATGCTCACAGATGGACAAGAATTGTAAATCATCTTAAGGGGCTGACAGATATTAATTGACATTAACATATATGTGTCAGGCACTGTGCTTAAAATATTCTTTTTTTTCCACAACACCAATTCTCAACTCTAGATGTGTGATAGAATTAAGTACTGGAGAACGAACCAACATGGCTGTCTAGGTAAATGGTGGTACTTGCCACTTCTCACAACACATCAAAATTACAACTAAAATACAGCAGCACAATCATCATTCAGAATCACCTGAAATCTGGCTGAATGGAAGTCCTACAACTAGAAAAGCAAAGAAGAAAGTTCATAAAGACTGGTAAGAGGGGCAGAAGCATGGAATGGGCTGGTCTGACACCCACATGTGGCATTTCTTTAATAGGGAAGGATGTCTGGGCTTCAGAGGCCTCCTGTGAAGAGCAAGGCATCCCAGTCCCATACTAGACCCCTCACCACAGGGTTCCATTGCTGGGAAGAGAAGACCCCGTAACTTCAGGCTGTAAAAACCAGCAGGGATTGTGGCTGAGTGACATGGAGGCTGCTGGAGTCCCAGGCAGTTCCACTTAAAGGGCTGGCACATGGACTTACTTAGATTGGCTCCCTCTGAGTTTCAGCACTGGGGCAGTGGCTTGGGGGATCAGGAACATACTGGGAGGAACTGAGTTGTGTGGCACCCAGGAAAGAACTCAGGGGTGGCTTTATCTCTGACAAAAGTCCTGTCAGAAGTCATTGTTCCTATACTGAGACATCCTCCATTGCAGAGCTGACTGACAGGGGACATATCTGAGTTTCCATCAGCCTGGCTCATACTGTTGCCCCTGCCCTGGTGATTCCTTAAGATCCCTCCATACCCAATTTTCAGCTCCATCCAAGCTGTTTGCATGTGACTGTCCTGCCCTTGCTCAGGCTTCAGACTTCCCTAAAATATCTCAAACAAGCAGCAACTGGCCTCAGCATGCCCCATACATCTTGGTAAGTGATCCCAGGCCTTGCACTAGTAGCAGCCCGCCTTGGGTCACAGCTAGGCCTGGGCACTTTCAAGCTCAACACAAGTAGGAGCCATCTGCTGACTGCTCTGTAGCTCATGCTGGGTGGCCCCAGGCAGAGCACAGACAGTGGCTGACTTTGCACTTCCCTAGAAGCACCAGAGCTGCACACCCATGGACAGATTCAGACCATGCCAGATTACAACTCTACACATCCACAAGCAACACACTCAAGGGGCAGACTCAGTGAGCACCAAAGCCCCACTGAAGAAAATCCTGCTCCATAGAGGTGTCTCTTACACAGCAGCTCTTCCACTGTAGTTGCAATTGGTCCTCTCAACCAATTGGCTTAGGTGTCAATTCCTCTCAATGATGTCAATAGCAATCAAGGCTTAACTACAACAAGATAGTACACACAACCCAGCCCACACAGGGGCACACCTAGAATGCCCAGCTCAGGTGACTGAGGAGGCTGAGCCACTGGGCCCTACAGGATACCTACTGCACAAGGCCACTCTATGTCCAGGGGACTTAGCAGCTCTACCTAATACATAGAAACAAACACAGGGAAGCAACCAAACTGTGAAGACAAAGAAATATGTCACAAGTGAAAAAAAAAACACCGAAGAAATCTCCAGAAAAAGAACTGAATAAAATGGAAACAAATAAACTACTAGAGCAGGGGTAGGCAAACTTTTTGACTCGAGGGCCACAATGGGTTCTTAAACTGGACCGGAGGGCCGGAACAAAAGCATGGATGGAGTGTTTGTGTGAACTAATATAAATTCAAAGTAAACATCATTACATAAAAAGGTACGGTCTTCTTTTTTTTTTTTTTTTTTTTTTTTTAGTTTTATTCATTTCAAACGGGCCAGATCCGGCCCGCAGGCCGTAGTTTGCCCATGGCTGTACTAGATACACAGTTCAAAACAATGGTTATAGGGATGTTTAAGGATCTAAATGAGAGCTTCAAGGCACTTTGTGAGAATTTCAAGGAAATTAGAACATCAAAGACATGAAAAAAAAAGATGAGTCAGAAATGAAGGATACACTAACTGAAATGAAGAATAATTTTACAGGGAATTAATAGTACAGTGGAGGATACAGAGAATCAAATCAGTGGTTTGGCATATGAGGAAGCAAAAGTCATTCAATCAGAAGAGAAAAAAGGAAAAAGAATCCAAAAATATGAAGATAGTATAAGGAGCCTCGGGAACAACTTCAAGCGTACCAACATTCACATCATGGGGATGCCAGAAGGAGAAGAGAGAGAGCAAGATATTGAAAACCTACTTGAGGAAATAATGACAGAAAACTTCGCCTACAAGCTGAAATAGACTTACAAGTCCAGGAAGCAAAGAAAATCCCAAACAAGAGGAACCCAAAAGGGCTCACACCAAGACACATCATAATTAAAATGCAAGGGTTAAAGAGAAAGAGAGAATCTTAAAAGCAGCAAGAGAAAACAATTAGTTTCCTACAAGGGAGTTTCCATATGACTGTCAGCTGATTTCTTAATAGAAAGTTTTCAGACCAGAAGGGAGTGGCAAGAAATATCCAAAGTGATGAATAGCAAGAACCTAAAACCAAGATTACTCTACCCAGTAAAGTTATCATTTAGAATTGAAGGTCAGATCAACAGCTTCACAGACAAGAAAAAGCTAAAGGAGTTCTTAACTACCAAACCAGTATTACCTTAAATGTTAAAGGGTCTTCTTTAAGAAGAAAAAAGTTAAAAAATATGAACAATAAAATGGCAAAAATACATATCTATAAACAATTGAATCTAAAAATAAAAATAAACAAACAAGGTATCTAATGATCAAAATAAATTGCTAAATAAAATAGAACCAAAGGCATGGAAACATTGAAGAGACTGATGAATCTCAGAGGGAAGGGAAGAGATTAACCAAAGAACTTATATGCATATATGCACTACCCATGGACACAGACAATAGGGTGGTGAAGACCTGGATGGAGTGGGATCTGGATAGAGGATCCCTTCCATCCCCCCATTACTCTCCTCTACTCAGATCCCACTCCATAATACTCTCAACAATAAAGATTTAAAATATTTTTTGAAAAGCAATAAAAAGAGGAAATCACAGATAATATTTTTATGTGGATCAGTTACAAGACAAAGTATTAATTTGGGGTATTTTTTTATTAGTGAGCATGATAGACAAAACTAAAATGCCTATTTTCATTTAAAATAAAAATTTCCAAAATCCCTAGTGTTCCACATCTAAATAGACTGAAGAGGAATGTAGAAAAAAAGAAATTGAATATACAGAATTGTGGTATGGTTTTGATTAAAGTGAACATTTTCTGAGCTTTGTAGTTAATGAATTTTGCGTATGGAAATTACAGTTGCTCTTAATCTGCTTTCAGAAGACTGATGCAAATATTAAAAAGTAATGAACTAGCAAGATTGTTTGTTAATGCCACATAGAAGTGCTAATTATACATCATTTTCTGCCTACAACTAAACCCAAGAGACATCCTCTAAGAAATTGTTAAATAAGTTTCTTCACTAGAAATGTGAATACAGCTGAGTGGTATGGTGAATTTCTGTTTAAGGATCTCCGTGCTATCTCACCCTTAACAACAACAATAACAAAAACAAACAAACAAACAAAAAACAGAGAAACTAAATACAGAAAAATTCTAACATATTAAATGTAGTCAGTAGGCAAAAGGCAAAATTATTTTGCTCATGGAAAGTGACTTATTAATATATTTACACCTGATATTTAACATATACTTTAAAGGACAGGTTTCATAATGAACTATATTTAGTCTACATTTGCGGGCTTATTCTATTGAGTAATTGCAAAGTTCAGTGTTAATACTTTTATTATTTTAATAATATCAGTCATAGCAGCAATTTTCCAAAATATATTTGAAATGCTTGCCTGATGTTTAGGTTTTAGACTTCTAACTATACTAGTATTTATATTATTCCCATTTAAAATATACTTTACACAGGTGCAAGAGAGATGCTTCATAGAATTTTTCCTTTGTAGAAATACCATTTAAGCAACTGCTCTTTGTCAATTTTCTTTTTGATTTACTTTCTCATATGAATCCATTTTCGATGTCTAATGGTAGCTTTTTAGCAGATAATTTGCAGTTCAGAACCTGTCAGTCTTTTTTCATTTGCTGGGCATTTTGAATGACAATTATTTTTAAAATTCTATCAATATTGAAATTGTGGTTTATTTAAAATAGAATCATGCAGCCCTAGCTGGTTTGGCTCAATGGATAGAGCATCAGCCGGCAGACTGAAGGGTCCCAGGTTCAATTCAGGCCAAGAGCACATGCCTGGGTTGTGGGATCGATTCCCAGTAGGAGGCGTGCAGGAGGCAGCCAATCAATGATTATCTCTCATCATTGATGTTTCTATCTCTCTCTCCCTCTCCCTTCCTCTCTAAAATCAATAAAACACATCTTAAAAATAAAGTAAAATAGAATCATGCATTGTACAATGTTCCATTCTTATCAAATATGAAAGAGTATGCTAATAAACTGATGTTGAGAATGCAGACTGGTGTAGCCACTGTGGAAAACAGTATGAAATTTCCTCAAAAAATTAAAAATAGAACTGCCATTTGATCCAGCCATCTCACTTCTGGGAATATATCCTAACAATCCCGAAATACCAATTAGAAATAATATGTGTACCTCTATGTTCATAGCATCATTATTTACAACAGTTAAGATCTGAAAATAGGCCATCAGTAGATGAGTGGATAAAAAAGCGGTGGCACATTTACACAATGAAACACTATGCAGCGGTAAAAAAAAAAAAAAAAAAAAAAAAAGATCTCTTACCCTTTGCAACAGCATGGATAGGCCTGGAGATTATTACGCTAAGTGAAATAAACCAGTCAGAGAAAGACAAATATCAAATGATTTCACTTATATGTGGAATCTAATGAACAAGATAAACTGCCGAACAAAATAGGTCCAGAGGCACGGATGCATGGAACAGAATGACAGATCTCAGAGGGGAGAGAGGTGGAATGGATAGGAAGAGATTAAGGAAAGAACCTATATGTGTATATGCATGACCCATGGATACAGACAATAGTGTGGTGAACACCTACAGTGGGGCAGAGGCTGTGTGGAAAGGGGCAAAGGGAGGAAATGGGTGACACCTGTAATACTGTTAACAACAAAAAATAAATTAAAAAAGAAAAATACATATGAAAGAGTTTGGACTAATTGATTATTAACCATAATAACTACTATCTAGTGCTTCTATAGACAAATTAGAAAAAGGCACCCATTCAGGGTGGAAACATTTTTAAAAGTTGCCTCTCCTCAGGTACAATGTTTAAGAAGGAGAGTATATATAGTAGGTCCTCACTTAGCATCATTGATAGGTTCTACAACATTAAGTGAAATGATGTATAAAGAAATCAATTTTACCATAGGCTAATTAATATAACAAGATTTAAGTTCCTCCGACATCTCGTACATATTATAACAAAATGACATTGACTGAAATGATGCTATTTAAGGACCTGCTCCACAGACTGAATTTCAATCACCACTTGTGCCACTTTGGCTAGACACCCTTGTGCAGGACACACACTGTACAGCAATATTTTTGGTGGGCCTGCTTTTAATAGTCACGTTAAAGTGTAAGTTAAAGGAAACAATTTATGCTCAGTACTCTGAAGTCTTGGTTAGCTTATATACAGTTTTTTTTTAATTTTTTAAAAAATATATTTCATTGATTTTTTACAGAGGGTAAGGGAGAGAAATAGAGAGTTAGAAACATTGATGAGAGAGAAACATCGACCAGCTGCCTCCTGCACACTCCTTACTGGGGATGTGCCTGCAACCAAGGTACATGCCCTTGACCGGAATCGAACCTGGGACCTTTCTGTCTGCAGGCCAACGCTCTACCCACTGAGCCAAACCAGTTAAGGCACCGGTTTATAATTATTATTATTGATTAAGGTATTACAAATGTGTCCATATCCCCCCATCGCCCCCCCCCCCCACCCCATTCCCATACGTGCCCTCATCCCCCTGCTGTCTCTGTCCATTGGTTATGCTTATATGCATGCATACAAGTCTTGTGGTCTACCTCTCCCCTTTACCCCCACCCTCCTCTACCTTCTCTCTGAGGTTTCAGCATCTGATCCATGTTTTTGTCTCTGAATCTGTTTTTGTTCATCAGTTTATGTTGTTCATTATAATCTGCAAATGAGTGAGATCATGTAATATTTATCTTTCTCTGACTGACTTATTTCACTTAGCATAATGCTCTCCAGTTCCATCCATGCTGCTGCAAATGGTAAGAATTCCTTCTTTTTCACAGCAGCGTAGTATTCCATATGTATATGTACCACAGTTTTCTAATCTACTCATCTGCTGATGGGCACTTAGGCTGTATCCAAATTTTAGCTATGGTGAATTGTGCTGCTATGAACATAGGGGTGCATATGTCCTTTCTGATTGGTGTTTATAGTTTCTTGGGATATATTCCTAGAAGTGGGATCACTGGGTCAAATGGCAATTCCATTTTTAGTTTTTTGAGGAAACTCCATACTGTTCTCCACAGTGGCTGCACCTGTCTGCATTCCCACCAGTAGTGCAAGAGGGTTACTTTTTCTCCACATCCTTGCCAGCACTTGTCATTTGTTGATTTGCTGATGATAGCCAGTCTGACAGGTGTGAGATGGTACCTCATTGTTGTTTTGATTTGCATCTCTCAGATGATTAGTGACTTTGAGCATGTTTTCATATGTTTATTGGCCTTCCTTATGTCCTCTTTCAAAAAGTATCTATTTAGGTTCCTCGCCCATTTTTTTGATTGGGTTGTTTATCTTCCTTTTGTTAAGTTGTATGAGTTCCCTGTAAATGTTGGAGATTAAACCCTTATCAGAGATAACATTGGCAAATATGTTCTATCATGCAATGGACTTTCTTGTTATTTTGTAAATGGTTTCTTTTTCTGTGCAAAAGCTTTTTATTTTGATGTAGACTCATTTGTTTTATTTTCTCTTTAGTTTCCGATGCCCTAGGAGCTGTATCAGTAAAGATATTGCTTCAGCATATGTCTGAGATTTTGCTGCCTGTGGATTCCTCTAATATTTTTATGGTTTCCCATCTTACATTTAAGTCCTTTATCCATTTTGAGTTTACTTTCGTGTATGGTGTAAGTTGGTGATCTAGTTTCATTTTTTTTGCATGTATCTGTTTAATTTTCCCAACCCCATTTATTGAAGAGACTGTCTTAACTCCATTGTATGCTCTTTCCTCCTTTGTCAAATATTAATTGAACATAGTGGTTTGGGTTGATTTCTGGGTTCTCTATTCTATTCCATTGGTCTATATGTCTGTTCTTGTGCCAGTACCAGGAAGTTTGGAGAACAGTGGCTTTGTAATACAGCTTGGTATCTGGTATTGTGATCCCTCCTACGTTTCTCTTCTTTCTCATGATTGCTGCAGCTATTCGAGGTCTGTTTTTCATTCCAGATGAATTTTTGGAGAGTTCATTCTAGGTCTGTGAAATATGCCATTGGCATTGTAATGGGGAGTGCATTGAATTTATAAATTGCTTTGGATAGTATGGACATTTTAATGATGTTGATTCTACCAATCCATCAACACAGTATGCTCTTCTATCCGTTTATGTCTTCCTCTATCTATTTTTTTAACGTCCTGTAGTTTTCTGAGTAGAGGTCTTTTACCCCCTTAGTTAAGTTTATTCCTAGGTATCTTAATTTTTTGGTGCGATAGTAAATGGGATTGTTTTCTTAGTCTCTCTGTAAGTTTATTATTGGTGTATAGAAACGCCATAGATTTCTTGGTATTAATTTTGTATCCTGCTGCATTGCCAAATTCATTTATTAAGTGAACCTTCAGGGTTTTCTATGTACAGTATCATGTCATGTGCGAATATTGACAATTTTAGTTCTTCTTTTCCAATTTGGATGCCCTTTATTTCTTCTTCTTGTCTGATTGCAATGGCTAGTACTTCTAGTACTATGTTGAACAGAAGTGGTGAAAGCGGGCATCCCTGTCTTGTTCCTGTTCTTAGTGGAAATGGTTTTAGTTTTTGCCCATTGAGTATGATATTGGCTGTAGGTTTTTCATATAAGGCTTTCATTATGTTGAGGTATGATCCCTCTATTCCAACTTTGCTGAGCATTTTTATCAATAAAGGGTGTTGGATTTTGTCAAATGCCTTTTCTGCAAGCTTTTATATAGTTTTAAAATGCTTAAGTCATCCATGCTTGTCTTAAGCTCCTATTTTAAAATTGCTCACTTTTAACAGGACACATTGTAGAAGGGGATGGCCCTGAGCCAAACATTATGATAATCCTAGGGCATTTGTTCCTGCCTAGATCAGAAATATGATTCATCTGTATGCCTCTGACATTTTTCTGGACAATGCACTAGAATTAAAACTAGGATAATTGTAATTCAACGGGAAATCAAGAGCACTGAAGCTAAAAAGCATGGATATATAAAATGATGGATAAACTGAATTTATACCTGTATCATACTGCTCTAGCTGACCTGTCTGGATTTGACACCTTGGACTGCCTAAACCTGTGCTATAGGCCAGATCCCATTTTTTGCTCAGCCTCCTGATTCCTGGCCTCTCTTGGTGAGTCCTACCCTTTGGCATTCAATGATCAGTCAAATATTAAGTCTTGGTTAACACCACTAATGTAGGCTCTCATTTCATAAAGGATTAAGAAAATTTGCAAATGCCTAGTACTCCTGAGCGTGTCTTACTTTAACTCTTTGACATAAACCACTATAAGTATTCTCATTACACTTGATTTTTTCACTTTAACTTTCTGGGTACTCATTTTTTAAAAAAATTATAGTTATGAAATATCTGTAGCATCTTTTTTCTATTTATTATGTAAATGTTTTATTGGAGTGTAGGCTGAAAGAGACCTTACAAATCAACACAACCCCCATTTTATTACAATTCTTAATTTTCATTAGGAAAGTTAAAATGTTTATTATAAAAATTTAGATAATTAAAAGAGAAATTTAAACCATGTTACATATATTTTAAACTTTTTATTGAATTTATTGGGGTGATATTGTTTAATAAAATTATATAGGTATCAACTGTGCACTTCTATAATATATTGTCTGTGTATTGTATTGTGTGTTCACCACTCCAAATAAAGTCTCCTTCTGTCACCATTTATTCCCCCTTTTGTACCCGCTTGTACCATCTTGTAACTCCTCCACCCTCCATTCTCTCTGGTAATTACAATACTGTTGTGTGTGTCTATGAGTTGTTGTTTTTTCTTAATCCCTTTACCTTTTTCAGCCATCCTCCAAACCCTCATCCTCTCTGACAGCTGTCAGTTTGTTCTCTGTATCTATAAGCCTTTTTAAAATTTTGTTTGTTTATTTTGTTTTTTAGATTCCATATACAAGGAAATCATGTGGCATTGTCTTTCTCTGAATGGCATATTTTACTTAGCATAATACTCTCCTGGTCCATCCATGCTGTCACAAAAGGTAAGAATTCTTTCATTTTTACAGCTGAGTAGTATTCCATTGAGTAAATGTACCACAGGTTTTTTAAAAATATATATATATATTTTATTGATTTTTTACAGAGAGGAAGGGAGAGGGATAGAGAGTCAGAAACATCGATAAGAGAGAAACATTGATCAGCTGCCTCCTGGACACTCCCCACTGGGGATGTGCCCGCAACCAGGGTACATGCCCTTGACCAGAATCGAACCTGGGACCCTTGAATCCGCAGGCCGATGCTCTATCCACTGAGCCAAACCGGTTAGGGCCACAGCTTTTTTTTTTTTTTTTGCCACTTACCTACAATTGCATCAAAAATAAAATAAAATACCTAGGACTAAATTTAAGGAAGAATGTAAAAGACTTGTACTCAGAAAATTATAAAACACTGAAGAAAAAAATTTGAAGAAGATACAGACAAGTGAAAGCATATATTATGTTAAGGATAGGAAGAATTGACATAATTAAAATGTCCACACTGCCCAGCCATTGTAACCCAGTGGTTGAGCATCAACCTATGAACTAGGAGGTCTCGGTTCGATTCCCAGTCAAGGCACATGCCTGGGTTGTGGGCTCAATCGCCAGTAGGGAGCATGTAAGAAGCAACTGATTAATGACAAGAAGCAACTGATTAATGATTCTCTCTCATCATTGATGTTTCTCTCCCTCTCCCTTCCTCTCTGAAATCAATTAAAAATATTTGTAAAAAATGTCCACACTACCCAAAGCAATCTATAGACTCAATGCAATTCTGATCAAGATACTAACGGCGTATTTCACAGAACTAGAATAAATGATCCAAAAATTTATATTGAATTTAAAAAGATTCCAAATAGCCACAGTAATCTTGAGAAAGAAGAATAAAGTTGAAGGACTCATGCTACCTGATATCAGACTATACTACAAGGCCATAGTAATCAAAACTGCATGATACTGGCATAAAAACAGACATATAGATCAATGTTACAGACTTGATCAAGGTCATGTACTTGTGAATTATTTTTTTACTTAAAATGCATGTTAATTTTTTTAATTTATTGATTAAGGTATTGCATGTGTGTACTTATTCCCCTATTGCCCCCCACCCTCCCACTCATACCCTCACCCCCCCCTGGTGTCTGTTTCCATTGGTTAGGCTTATATGTATGCCTGCAAGTCCTTTGGTTGATCTCTCCCCTTTATTCCCACCCTCCCCTACCTTCCCTCTGAGGTTTGACGGTCTGATTGATGCTTCTCTGTTTCTAGATCTGTTTTTGTTCATTAGTTTATGTTGTTCATTATATTTCACAAATGAGTGAGATCATGTGATATTTATCTTTCTTTGACTGGCTTATTTCTCTTAGCATATTTTTAAAATTATAACTGTCTGTTATTGTTCTGATGGTGGCATTTTGGAACATTTATTTTACTTCTTATTTTTGGCAGTTACAATGCTAAGAGGAGCCTAATTATAGCTAAAGATTTACCCATATTCATGATTATTTCTCTAGGATCCCAGTGGGATTCTTGGATCAAAGAACATTACAATTTTAAAGAATTTTTAAAATATTGCAACATAGTCCCAAGAAATATTTTGCCATTTCTACTCCCATATGCCCAAACTCTCTCTGACAGTGGATATAATTATGTAAGAGAAGCATTGCCAATTTGACAGATAAGAAATTATATTTCTTATTTTAACTAACACGTATAAACTTTTTATTAGCCATTTCATTTTTTCTTTTGTAAATTACCTCTTAATGTCATTTGCAAATTTTTATGAGGATATGCACTTTTTCTACTGGTTCATAAATGTCTTATTTGTTAATATCATTTACACTTTTTTCTAGATATGTTCCAAATTTTCTCGTTTTTTATTTGCTGAATTCTGTTTATGATAATTTTGACATACATATTATTTTAACATTTTAATGTGTTCTTTTATTATTTATGAATTTATTGCCATGAGAAGAAAGATCAAGATTGTATAAATATTCACCTATTTCACTTATATTTTCCTCTAGTGTTCATATAGATTTTTCTTTTTTTTTACATTTATATCTTTAATACATTTGCAATATAGTGTCACAAGAGGATTCTGTCACATTTTGTTCTTGGTCAAATCACTAAACCGCTCAAGTCTCAGTTTCTCCATCTATAAATTGAAGACCTATCAGACCAATAGAAGAGTTAGAAATTATAAATACTGACTCAGGAGCATATGAACATCCAGTTTACTATAAAGGGTATATATCTTCTATTACTGAAGGAAAACTAATGCTCTCATAGAAATTTGTCATTTCTACAGATGTTTGCTTGGTTTTTATTTTCAATAGTATCCAATGTCTAACTATTCTTTTTTTAAATATATATTTTATTGATTTTTTACAGAGAGGAAGGGAGAGAAATAGATAGTTAGAAACATCGATGAGAGAGAAACATCGATCAGCTGCCTCCTGCACATCTCCCACTGGGGATGTGCCCGCAACCCAGGTACATGCCCTTGACCAGAATCGAACTTGGGACCTTTCAGTCTGCAAGCCGACGCTCTGTCCACTGAGCCAAACCGGTTTCGGCGTCTAACTATTCTTATAACATATGTTAAGTAATTGGACCTTGAATAACTTTAATCTTCACAGCTATGGATTCCATATCTTATACTTTGTTATATTTGTTGTTTGTTTTTTGTCTTTTTGGGTTTTTTTTTTTTTTTTGGTTAGATGAGCCTAAGACCCAAAATTGAAGGACATCTTAACAGTTTTCCAATCATGTTGATTGAGCCTGATAACAACATCAAGTTGAATAGAGAGGGTGACATTAAGGCATTAGAATTGACATTTTCCTTATATAAGTTAACTTCATAGCAAGTGCCTACAGGATAAGTGTTTGCTCTGTTTTGAAGTGGTATGTACATGGATTCATTTTACTAGCAAGGTTAAAAGTGTTAACTAATCCTAAACTTCGACAATGTGGGATGCATATAGATTGTAATTGGTTTGTGAAAACACCTAGCACTGAAGCGATAAAGTTCATATAAACGCTGAAGAAATGCTTTTTAAAAGTCATGTCATTCTGTTAAATTTGGGATTGTCCATAATTTTACTGATAATTTTTATAAGACTCTTTAATAGGTTTTTAAACTATAAATCATAATTTATTTTTCACCAGATGTAACTTATTACTAATACAATTTTTTTTAAAAAATTGTTCTATTGCCCTAGCCCTGTGGTTGGCAAACTGTGGCTCGCGAGCCACATCCGGCTTTTTGGCCCCTTGAGTGTGGCTCTTCCTAAGCCTTAGGAGTACTCTAATTAAGTTAATAACAATATACTTACCTATATAGTTTAAGTTTAAAAAATTTGGCTCTCAAAAGAAATTTAAATCGTTGTACAGTTGATATTTGGCTCTGTTGATTAATGAGTTTGCCGACCACTGCCCTAGCCAGTTTGGCTCAATAGATAGAGCGTCGGCCTGCAGACTAAAGGGTCTCAGATTCAATTCAGGTCAAGGGCACATGCCCAGGTTGCGGGGTCCATCCCCAGTAGGGGGCATGCAGGAGGCAGCCAATCAATGATTCTCTCTCATCGTTGATGTTTCTATATCTCTCTTCTTCTCCCTTCTTCTTTGAAATCATTAAAAACATATTAAAAAGAAAACCTTGAACAAAAATTGTTCTATTTATGGATAACCAACTTTGTAGTTAGGGCATTAAACACCGTCTTTGATACATTTATTGTACAGTGTATTACCAACAGAATTATGTACCAATGAGGATTAACACAATGTATAAGGATTTTACACCTAAAACAGGTATAAATATGTCCTGTGGGGAAAATAATAGATTACTTGGTTTCTGGATGAAGTGTGATTAATAAAGCTAGCAGCTCCACCTCAGAAAATTATGATTTAGTGGGAGTGGGAGGAGTGAAAAGGAAAAATTAAAAAGTGATTAGTGTGCCTCACTAAGGAAAAAAGATTGAAGTTTAAATTTTAAAAACTTCAGGATCTGGTATATTTGAAAAACTGAAAATGTTCTTTTGTGAGCTTAATTCATTGTATACCCACTTCACTAATAAAGTTAACTTTGGTGATGGTGTATCTGCTAGTCAAAGTTTGAGGGAATGATGAAACCTGAATCAGAAAGGGCTTCCAGTTTCACCGAGGGAATATGAGATTGGCTGCTATCTAAGGACAGATGATATTTACAGGAAGGAATGAAGCAGCAGAGGTAGATTCAGTTTTAGGAAGACTGGATAGTGTTTCTCTAATCACCTCATCCCCACCCTTTCAAATGTACAGCTCCTACATGAAGCCCTTTCTGTCATGAAGCACTCAATCCACAACTCTTCTTTCTTTTCAAACTACCTCTTCTGTCTTCTCTGGATTATGTTCTCCCATACCCAAATTTGTTACTTTTCCCACAGTACTCCCAATTTACAGCTGTTTCCTGCTGTAAAGCACTTTTCTCTTCTAAACTGACAGTAGCCCTGCCCCTCTCTATATTTATTCCTCTGTCTTTCTCCATCTGGTTTTCTCTTTCTCACATGCACAAACACGGTCCATCAACCTTCGTACTCCATGTGTTGCTCTGCTTCTAAGTCAAAGCTGTTACAATCAGGGTGCTGTTTGAAGTCAGTTGTACATGTATATATTTAAAAGAATTATATGATTAAACACTATTAGATGGACAAAGTTCTTTATGGTAAATTGATGGATCTGTGTGATTCATATTATTTTATTCTACTTGGGCAGAGGTTTTCAGAGTTGAGAAAAATGCAGTCATTTTTACCTCCCTAAAGTAAAGTAGGATGCAGGTCCATCCTCAAAAAAACAATGGTGGAGTCACATTCTGAAAATAAGTATTACAGATAGTTTCTTTGAGAAATTGAGCTATTGAGAAAGACTTTCTGAGTGGCAGTAAAGTCCCCAAGTTGGGTTAGGAAGCATATATATTTAATCAGTCTTTAGCAAGAGTAGTACCTGCTCAAACACTTAAGAAAAAGATTGCATGGTAAAGCACAGTTTCTCTTAGTTTTCAAATTTAGAGTTGATTTGATAAATGTTATACATTTCCATTATATACTAGTAAAGAAAAAAATGAATATCACTCTAGAGAAATAGATGGATTCTTTTACTTAATTTAGTTTCATCACTTGCTCTTTCTGTGGGAATATCATTCAATCTAGCTCATTACAAAGAAGACATACAAGGATTTGTGGTAGCTATGGAATTAACCTATGACATGACTGAGTGTTTTTTGTCAGCCTAAAATTTCTTTTTTTTCCTCTGGCTTTGGCTCATTGATCTTGAAATAGAATCATTTTATTAGTATATAGTTCTATATTTAAGTCCTTTAAAAATCACCATCTCTTAGTAACATTTGATAATCAAATCCCATTGTTACAGTGCAATGTAATAGCTATGGAAGGATATCTTCCTCACTCATTATGCTACCAAGTTATTTAGTGATAGTCATATAATAAACCTCTTATACAATGGTAGATGAAGACAGCACTATGATCTCAAACTTAAGACTCCAGTGGAAATAAATTACTTGGTCCTGTCTAGTGTTTTTGTTATAATAATTCTCAGAAGAATAAAGTATAATTTTTAAAGATATATTCTTATTGATTTCTTAGAGGAAGAGGGAGAAAGAGAAACACCAATCTGTTGCTTCCCACATGCCCACTACTGTGGATGGAGCCAGCAACCCAGGCATGGGCCCTGATCTGAAATCAAACAGGTGACCTCTTGGTGTATAAGACGACGCTAAATCCACTGAGCAACTTTGGTTGGACTGAATGAGGTATAATTTTAGTGTCATTTTTGGTTCATGAAAGGTTATAAACTTAAAAAATTTCATTGCTTTGAACCTTAACCTTTTCAGTCTTCTGTAGTTTGATTGGTTGCATGTGTGCCTCTTCCACTGGGCTACAGAAGTTGTGAAAGTGGAAAATAAAAATGGCTAGTGAATCACACTTTGGGACATGAAAAAGGTCAAAGTTGTACAGTTAATTATTATCTTGTAGAGAATATGTAGGCCATTAAAATTCCTATGCTGTAGTCTTATGACAAGGAATATATTGAGAACTATAAATAATAAACAGTACAGCATGAATCTTCTTGTAACAATGATTAAAACTTAGAATAGGAAATACTTAGCCCATTCCCATTCCCTTCAAAAGAAAGGAATACTTGGTCGGTGTTTGTCCTTCTCTCTCATGTTTAGGAGCTATTTAAGCCACAGAAAAGAGGGAAAACATACATGTTCAGGAGTGTTGAATATATTTTGTTTTACTCACTTTTCAAAATGAATAGGATGTTGTGGCATAGGATTAATATCGACCCATATTGCATCAGAATAAAAAATAATTTTAAGGAAAATCATCCGTTTAAAACTGGATGTTTTGCTGTCTTGGAGGACCTGTGATAACGAAACTATATAGTATTTCCATACAGAAGCCACGAATAAAAAAATATTCGTGGCTCAATGGTTGAGCGTTGATCTATGAATGAAGAGGTCTTGATTGGATTCCCAGTTAGGGCACAGTCCCCAGATTGTGGGCTCTGTCCCCAGTGTGGGGCCTGCAAGAAGCAGCTGATCAACAGTTCTTTCTTATCATTGATATTCTCTCTCCTCTCTCTCTCTCTCTCTCTCTCTCTCTCTCTCTCTCTCTCTCCTTTCATCTCTGAAATCAATAAAAGTATATAAAAAATACTTGCATTTCACTTGCATTTAACAATATATCTCAAGCTTATTAGATCATTGCATTTACTGATAACTGTCATATAGGTACACAGCTCTACATAGGAGATTTTATATATATATATATATATATATATATATATATATATATATATATATATATTATCCTGAACCTCAGAGGTATAAATAAAACTTCAATGCTTCTATTTGCTAATAGTTATTCTTTGTTGTTTATTTTAGGTAATTAGAAATGACATAGACAATAAACACGGAGTATTTGGAAAGAGAACAGAGGGTTGTAAAAAGAGCAGATTGTGTTGGTGGCACTTTTTTGTTACAGTGAATTTGTCATGGTTGCTATAATTGTGAGTAAAGTCTTTATGAGCATTTATCAGGGCACTTCCTTCGAGAAGGAAAAAGTATCTTTGTTCTGCTGCCACTTACCACACCTTTTGGCAACTCTCCAGAGATGCAGCACTGCATTGATACAACAACTTGATTCCTTGTCAAAATATTTAACATCTGGCTCAAAAGAGATTTTTGATGACAATAAGCATGCTCAACTCCTCTGTTCATTAAGGCTGAAAATTCAATAAGTGCTTGGTACTTTGGGACTAAGCTACCTCATAGTGAACAGCTGTCAAATGATTTGCTGAATACTCTGCTCAACCCACCACAGTGAATTGATGGAACTGTGCCAGCTTCAGGACATACACAGACTGAGGGAAATTTTAGTAAAGCTCCTTCTAAGCTTCGCACTACCACCTATAAATGTAGAACAACCTATTAGGAAACAAATGGAGAGAAAGAAACTTCCTAGATCCATGTGTCCTTTCTACCAGGCCAGCAAAGAAGCAGTTATTGGTGTTAAAAGCACATTAATGGTTTTGCTTGTAGGCTAGTTGTCTTTTGAATCTGCAGGTTTTGTCAGCCTTCAACCAAGATCTTACACCACCTACAACATTAGCTCTGGGCATGAAAAAATGCTCATTTGAAGAATTGTCCTCTAAAGACATTTCTAATCTAGTGGTTGCTCATATACAGGGGCACTGTGTTTTAGAGCAACTTTGTGAATTAAGTTGTGCAGTGGTCAGAATGGCCATCCTTCCACCTTGCTTGCTGTACCCATACCATATTTTTGTCTCTTGAATATTTAAAAGCTCCCATCTGGGCACTTTGATAATCTCCCAGAACCATCATTTTAATGGGGTGCTGAAGCACATTATGAAGAGTATAAGTAGCAACATTAGAGAAAATAAGTTCACATGAGTGAACTATTTTCACTTGCATTTATAAATCTGAGTATATACTAGCCCTCTGTTCAGAGAACAAGTGAAGGGATCACCTCTGTTCTACCTTGTTCCTGGACTTTCTAAGCCAGCCTTATATATACCATCTATAATAATAAAAGCATAATATACTAATTAGACTGGACAGCTGAACGACCTTCCAGACGTCATTCCAGATGTCCTTCCTGACGAAGCCTTGGTGACAGGGGCCAAGGAAGAGGAGGTTAAGGGTGATCAGGCAGGCATGCATAGTGGTTAAGGATTATCAGGCAGGCAGGCGAGGGGTTAGGGATAGGGATGATCAGGCAGGCAGAGTGGTTAGAGGCAATCAGGCAGGCAGGCAGAGTGATTAGGGGTGATCAGGCAGGCAGGCAGGCGAGTGGTTAGGAGCCAGCAGTCCTGGATTGCGAGAGGATGCAGGCCGGGCTGAGGGGATGTGCCCCCCCCCCCATGAATTTCGTGCATTGGGCCTCTAGTGTACTTAATAATCATCAGTTTTGAGAGGCAAACACTAACTCATGTTTCAGCAATGCTCTTTCCATCTCTCCTGCCCATTTTCTTTCGTAACTTGTCAGCCTGGTTCTGCCTCTAGCTATGAAATGTTAGCTCTGTTATTCTCACCTCAGTCTCATCTAGCTACTTTTCTGTTGGTGCATTCTTCTCTATTATCTGGACTTTGGTCTACCTTTATGGACCTTATTTATCTTAATACACCTATCCTACTCTGAGCAAACCCCATAATCTTAAGTAGGTAGGCATTCCCCACCCTAGACTTGGCCAAGTCTAGAAAGATTCCAATGGACCCTCTACACAGTCACACAGCTGTAAGCCAGTGATGGGGAGCCAACTAAACTATTAGAAAACTTTGGAACATTACTGATTTAATTTCCTTAAAACAGAAAACAGAATCCAAGGTTTAGACTACCAGAGTGGTGTTTATAAAAATGATTCACAACACTTCCATCTTTAGGATCTTTATTGAATATCCACATATGTAAGGCACATTATTGCTTAACAGAGAATAAGAAGGTAGAGGGTTCCAAATGTAAAAACATTTCAATAGCTTTCACCTTTTCCCTCTACACTTTTTTTACTTTCCCCTTCTTTTTTTATGATTTGTTCTCTCTGTTTAAGAATGGAGTAGGGAAATTGCCCAAATAGGGAAGCAGTGGGGGACGGAGCATTGGGGGAGGAGAAAAAGACAAAGGTAAATTGAGTAATGGGTGGGAACTCGGAGGTCCAGGTGGCATGAAGCAAGGACCATTAGTGAACCAACCTACACGTTCAACATTAGCAGGCATGATGGTAGGCCTTGGGCAATTATTCATGGGGTTCCATGGGGTTTCCAGTAGGAAAGCAGCTTGAGCCATCTTTTCATTGCCAGCCATTTTCACATTTACTGGAGGCACCTCCCTCTTTATCCCTGATCTAATAGTGGGGATAGGTGGAGGACCTTTTGTTAGTGGGCTCCTGAGTGGAAAGAACCCTTGACCTTGTTGCAAAACCGAATGGAACTTTGCCTTATTGACACCATGCTCAACACCCTCATTGCTGACCCTTGTCCCCTCTATCATCACTGAGGGAGAGCGGCCAGGGAATTTTTGGGACACATTAATAGGATCATGTCCCATCTGGCCCCAGCCTGCCAACTTCACAGAACTATTTATTTCTGCTGTTGCTAGGGACCCTTTCGCAGCAGCAGGTAGTGACCCGTATGGGTGTTGGAGAGCTCTCGAAGTGTTGACAGGAATGCAGGATCCTCTTCTCTCCCTGGGGCCCTCCAGTTGCCCTCTTGTCAGTTCCGGTGGCACATAGTGGGGAGGTCTCAAAGGTCTACGAGGTTTGCCCCAGGATTCCGCCTCTTCCTTCAGCATGGTACTTGAACGCTGGAGGAGTTTGTTGGGGTCTGGTCTTGGTTTCACATTTTCATCTACAGTCATTGCTATGGGTGAAGAAGCATGTTCTTCAAGGCTTGCAAAGATAGAAATAAATAAGTTGATAAAAATGAAAATGCAGCAATCAGGAAATCTTGAAATAGGTGATTGATTGAACTCGTTGAATACACCAGGGAAAAGGAGAGAGTTCTATCTCTTCCCATGTGTAGTCAGAAAACACTTTTACAACTCGACCTCTTTGGCACCAGCCTCTGTGATTACCCTTTTAACTAACCTGTGGCCCCACCCCATCCCCCCTTTCCCCCCTCCTCAAGGCAACAAGGAAGACTAGAAGACCCAGATAGCTTCTTTAAGGGCTACATTGTAAGGTATGCCACAGAAAACACCAGCTCTTACAGTCCCAGTAGGATCAATGATCCACTAAACCTAGCATTCAGATTCTGGCAGGCATGCTCAGGACACTTGCGAGGGAAACATGTTTTCTCTCCACAGAAGCCAAAGAAAGGTTAGTTATGTTAAAACACTGTGGTTTGTTCCTCTTTATGCAGCATCATTCAACAGTCACACGGAATTTTGTTAAATTTGATTTCACTCCACCCACACCGCACCCTAGAGTATGAATTTCCTCGTGTTTAAACCCCACCATTCAGACAAAGGATTTATAACTTCTGTTTTGAAATTCCTTTTAAAAACCGCCACCCTTAAATTCAGTATTCTTACTACCTGAGTTTATAACCTACAAGTATTTGGGATCCCCTCCCACACCACCTCCGACCCACTGCCCACGTCCCACTTACACAGGAAAACAATTCAGTTGTATTCAGTTTTGTACTTACACATTCTCAAGACAAGCCATGGAGAAATTCGATCAGGAAAGCCGGAGAGGATGGAGAAAACCGGCCGCACGCCCACACGAGCCAACTCGGTCTGGAGCGATATCTTCCGCGTCCGCCTTACAGCAGCTCCGCCACGCGAATGAAGCCAGGGAACAACTGCGTTGTTCTAGGCTTGGCGTTCTACTGCTGAGGTAACCTGTTGCTAGGTAACAGGGGCGGAACAATGAGCGGGGAGGGGGAGAGTATAAATCTGTGACACTGAAGCTAAATGTACGATTTCTTTTTTGTATAGTAGATGGATGGTAAAGACATTCAGTCCCTTAACCCGGTTGCAGTCCAGTTGGAAAGACAAATCATTTCAAGATTTTAGAAGAAGCATGGAGTCATGATCTTTTGTAAAAAGTTACACCTGAAGTTTTACTTAGGAAAGACAGTTGTCATGTTTCTTCTTTGAGTTTGGAAATACAATCATTGAGCACGATTCCATGTCTAATCTTCTCATTTAAACTTCCATTTTGAGGCCGAGACCTGTTTGGCTCAGTGGATAGAGCGTCGGCCTGCGGACTGAAAGGTCCCAGGTTCGATTCCGGTCAAGGGCGGCATGTACCTGGGTTGCAGTCTCATCCCTAGTAGGAGATGTGCAGGAGGCAGCTGGTTGATGTTTCTAACTCTCTATCTCTCTCCCTTCCTCTCTGTAAAAAATCAATAAAATATATTTAATAAACTTCCATTTTGGGAATTCATATTATTAACTTGGTGGGGAACAGAGATTTGGAGGGTTAAATTACTTTTTAACCTTAGTCTCTCATGTGAAGATGAAACAAAATAGGACTATAAAAATCCATCTAAGAATCATACTGGCTTTTAGTTTTTAGCCACTTGATTTGTAGTTCTTTTCTTCATCCCACCTTCTAGTTTATCAGGTATGTGTAATATATATATATTACACACACTTGCAGAGAAGTATCCAGAGCTCCATTGTAAATATATATATATTTAAACCCCACCATTTAGACAAAGGATTTATAACTTCTGTTTTGAAATTCCTTTTAAAAACCACCACCCTTAATATATATATTTACAATGGAGCTCTGGATACTTCTCTGCAAGTGGGAGGAGGGAATACAAGGCATAACAGATATCAAAATGTACAGATATTAGCTCCTATATTGCCTTGTAACTTTTTTGCACTTTCTGTTTTCCTGCCTAGATTCCACCCCCTCTCCCACTTTAAGCAAGAATACATCCCCAGCTTTTATTTTCTGCCATCAATTTATTTACAGATTACTCACTCTAAAATTACAAAGGCCATCCCCTCATTTAAGATTGCTAACTTTGCTCTAAAGGGTGTCCCAAAATTCACCCAAGAAGTAATTTTGATAGAAAACACAGGTTTATAATTAAAATTGTAAATTATTTATTGATTCATAAAGAATACTATATACGGTTATGTATGGAATAGCATACATAAAAACTGGATTATCATGTCGCGATAGCGAGCACCATTAACTGTTATTGCCTGAGCATCTGCATTTTCAAAGAAGAATGGTCCTATGATGCCTCCTGCCCAAAATCCGCAACAAACAGTAACACGTTGTGGCTGCATTTGTTTCTCAACAATCACTCGTGGATTTTCTGAACCCCAAATACGACAATTTTGTCGATTAACCAAGCCATCAAGATGAAAATGAGCCTCATCGAAATTCAGCCACATTTATGCAAAACAGTCATGGAAAATTTCAACAAAAGAGTGCATATGTGCCAGCGAAGCTGTGGAGGCCATTTACCTGATATGCTATTCCATACATAACCCTATACTATATGCTTTGTGAATCAGTAAAAAATTTACAATTTTTAATTAAAACTTGGGTTTTCTATCAAAATTACTTCTTGCGTGAATTTTGGCACATGCTTTAGGATAAAGTCATAAACTTAGCCCACTTCTTTACATGTATCTGTCCAATTTTCCCAACAACATTTATTGAAGAGACTGTCTTGGCTCCATTGTATGTTCATGCCTCCTTTGTCGAATATTAATTGAGCATAGTGGTTTGGGTTGATTTCTGGGTTGTCTCTTCTATTCCATTGGTCTATATATCTGTTCTTGTGCCAGTACCAGGATGTTTTGAGAACAGTGGCTTTGTAATACAGTTTGATATCTGGTATTGAGATCCCACCTACCTTGTTCTTCTTTCTCAGGATTGCTGCAGCTATTCGGGGTTGTTTTTTTTTTTTATTCCAGATGAATTTTTGGAGAGTTTGCTCTAGGTCTGTGAAATATGCCCTTGGTATTTTAATGGGGAGTGCATTGAATCTATAGATTGCTTTGGGTAGTATGGACATTTTGATGATGTTGATTCTACCAATCCATGAACACGGCATGTTCTTCCATCTGTTTATGTCTTCCTCTATCTCTTTTTTCAGTGTCCTGTAGTTTTCCAAGTACAGGTCTTTTACCTCCTTAGTTAAGTTTATTCTTAGGTATCTTAATTTTTTTGGTGCAGTGGTAAATGGGATAGCTTTTTTAGTTTCTCTTTCTGTAAGTTCACTATTGGTGTATAGAAATGCCATAGATTTCTTGGCATTAAGTTTGTATCCTGCTGCATTGCCGAATTCATTTATTAAGTTTAATAATTTTTTGATGGAGTCTTTAAGGTTTTTCTATGTACAGTATCATGTCATCTGAGAATAAGGACAGTTTTACTTCTTCTTTTCCAATTTGGATGCCTTTTATTTCTTCTTCTTGTCTGATTGCAATGGCTAGCACTTCCAGTACTATGTTGAACAGGAGTGGTGAAAGTGGGCATCCCTGTCTTGTTCCTGTTCTTAGTGGAAATGGTTTTAGTTTTTGCCCATTGAGTATGATGTTGGCTGTGGGTTTGTCATATATGGCTTTTATTATGTTGAGGTATGATCCTTCGATTCCCACTTTGCTGAGAGTTTTTATCAAGAAAAGGTGTTGGATTTTGTCAAATGCTTTTTCTGCATCAATTGATATGACTATGTGATTTTTATCTCTCAATTTGTTTATGTGATATATCATGTTTATTGATTTGTGGATATTGTACTATCCTGGCATCCCCGGGATAAATCCTTCTTGGTCATGGTGCATGATCTTTCTGATGTACTGCTGGATCTGATTGGCTAGAATTTTGTTGAGGATTTTGACATCTATGTTCATGAGGGATATTGGCCTGTTGTTCTCTTTCATTGTGTTGTCTTTATCTGGTTTTGATATTAGGGTGATGCTGGCTTCATAGAATGAGCTTGGAAATGTTCCTTCCTCTTGAATAAATTTACCTAAGGTTTTTGCTGTGTAGAATAGACCTTACAGAACTTAAAATTTCTTTATTCCCAATATCAGAATATGCTTGTATATTTCAACATGGTATATATAATTTATTTTGGCTTAAATAAAGATAACAGACCCACACGCCACGTGTTTCAATTTATAGATGTGTAAAATGTGTGTGTGTGTGCACTTATGTATGTGTGCAATAAATACGTACAAGGTACTAATGCAAAGAAATGGTCACTGTCGCAAAACAACACAACTCATGATAGAAAAGACCCTTTTGGGTCTCTAAGTCCACATCTTTCTGCCAGGGTGTCTAGTCCCTGTCTATACATTATTGAGCTGTTTTGTTTTTTTTAATCCCAGGAAATATGTGTAGCGTGATTCACTATTAAGAAATCTCATGATTCCCCAGCTTCAGTTTCTATTTTTTTCAATGTATTATCCTTGTCCTATGTGGAGGAAAACTTACTATTAGCAATATACTCGTGGTGAAATATTAAGACACTTTTAACATTTGCCATATCAGAGGGAAAATGCAACTTGGGATAATACCTGCTAATCATTGGTAAGTCATACATCGTTTATACATGAGAGCTTGAATTTCTTTTTCTGAATAGTGGCAAAACAAAACAAAACAAAACAAAACAAAACAAAACAAAACACACCAGGAAACTCATTTATGTCTATCAGACTATTGCAATTATTGGCTGCTTTTACCTAGAAATGTCTGTTTAAAATGTGAACCCTGAGAAAGAAGATATCTACTAAAAAGGGCTCCTGGTGGTTAACTGGGCTGAAACAAAGAAACAAATTAACAACAACAACAACAAACACCCAAAAAACAAAGAAAAGAGTCTAGCAACCATTTATACACATGCCAACTGTACTTCAGGGAGAAGCCTGGTACCTGCCTCTGCACTGAACTGCTTTCCTGCACTGTGTTCCTGCCATCTGAGCCAGCCTTTATAAAGTAGTTTCTGGAATCTATTTCAAGCAATAAGACTAAGGCTTTCCCTATCCAATCAGAGCTGCACCGGTTATCTCCATTAGCTTCTTCACTGACCAATCAGGATAGTGATTTTTGGGCTAATCAAACTGTGAGGATTTGGAAACCTCATTTCCATGATGATAGACCAATTAGGGACCAGGGGTGGGGATTTCTGTCAATATAAGTCAGCTCCCTTCTGGCTCTGGGAGCACATTTTCCCTTACATAAAAGACTGCTTTTTCCTGGCTGGAGCTGAAACACTAAAAATGTCTCACTGGAACAGACCAGTGCAAGCCAGATCAGACTGGCATAGAATGGAGAAGGTCAGCTGGGAGCAGGCCAGAGCTGTCTAGCCAAGAGGGCCTGACCCCATGGCCACCTGGCCCCAAAGCCACCTCACAGTCATTAAGATCATTATCGAGTTGTTCCAAAGCTGTGCTGTTTTCAC
This sequence comes from Myotis nattereri, assembly GCF_964212035.1. Taxonomy (NCBI): domain Eukaryota; kingdom Metazoa; phylum Chordata; class Mammalia; order Chiroptera; family Vespertilionidae; genus Myotis; species Myotis nattereri. Next base: position 116,696,719 of record NC_138078.1, on the reverse strand, counting down.
AGCCATGCTATATCATAATTAAGCTGTTTTTCACTTAATAAAGTTTCCTTCTTCACCACACCCCAAACTAGAGATTTCTGTTTGCATTGAGTTGGTGCCAGTGACCACCAGTTGACAAGTAAAATATAATTTTAATCAGATTAGATGAGAGTGGAGTGTAATATAGGCACCAAATAGCTGGAAACAATGACAAAGCCAACAGCACCTTAGAACTTTCCAAAACCATAATAGGCTTTACAAGACTTTGCCTTGTAACTTGTTTGCTATCATGCAGTGAATGTCTATCAAATGCCTACTGAAAAATTCACTATTTGTCTTAGTGTGGATTGTACCAAAACTTTCTAGAGAGAGAAAATAACATCTATTAAAGAATCAAAGAATGGCATAAAAAATAATAGACACAAACCATTAGCTGCATGGCATATATTAAGACCACAATGGAATTTCAGAAGAAGGAGCTTTAATTTTAGATTAAAGTAATTGTGAAATACTTCATGTGAAGTTGGGGCTTGAGTTGTATTTTGAAGGATGGATACAATATACAAAGGGAGAGGATGGATGGCATCCAGAAGGATGTCTGGAGGTAGGAATAAAGTAAAATTTTTATAATTGTGTAGTTCAGACTTTTAATCCAAATTAGAGCTCATGTTTGATATAAATACAAATATAAAGTGCTAATTGGACCTTCTAGAGATAGCAAGATCAACCAGATAATTAATAAAGTTGTACCTATTGGGGAATTCTTGAAGACACTCAGATTTTATAGTTAAAGGTAAAACTAGAATCATCTCAAAACCTACCTTCAACAAAAAACTGGTAAGCTACCTCAACTACTTATTGAGCTCTGAAAATGAATTAATAAATTGCATGCCTGTTTGTTTGTTTGAGTGACTGCTTTTAGGACAGATACATGGGTAACGGAAGTTGAGGATTTTCTAAAAAATAGCTTAGTTGTGAAAGTAGCTTAACTATAAATGCCTTTCATTACCCATACATAGCCTCTTATTTCATGACACAGCTCCAGATATTACTCACATATTTCTCAATAGGTTTTTGAAATGCAAAGTGAGGACCATAAAAGGACATGTTTACTTTTCCACAATTATGAGGTCATGAAAAATGCAGTGGTGTAGCTAAAATCACAGTTTTTCAAAGAAATTTTGCAGATGTGCATGACACATATCAGTTAATATACATCCTCTCAAGAAGATTTGACTTTGGGTGATGGGCACACAATGCAATAAACTGGTGATATGTCATCTATAATAATAAAAGCATAATATGCTAATTAGACCAGACATCCTTCCAGGCAAAGTGGGGCTGCGAGGGAAGCTGGTGCCGGCAGCCAGGGGAAGGAAGGCCTACTCTTGCATAAATTTCATGCATTGGGCCTCTAGTAGAATTATAAACTTGAAACTTATATAATCTTATTGACCATTGTCACCAAAAAATTTAATTTTATAAAAAGATACATACTGAAATAAATACAGATAGATGATAAAAATAATACATCTTTTCTCATTAGTTTATAAAAAAATCCAGGAGATAGAGATACATGGATGAGTTTCTCTGTTTCCATCAAACTAATAAGGGGGTGATGAGATTTTCAAGCTGATCTCTGGGGAGACAGTTGTCAAAAGATTTCATCCATTAACTGACTTTCTAAATGCAATGTAGCTATGCCTATGAAAAGCTCTGCAAGTTAAGGATGTCTAAAAAGTACTTTTGGAAGATAGACCAGATACTTTCAGGAGTTTCTTGCTATTTAATTCAGTGTATTAAAAAGCATGAGTGTAATGAAAGCATGATATTATCCCAGAAGGGGTCAGACTGCATTATTCAGTTGCACAACTATAGGCAGTACTCCTGTCCTCTCTGCCACCAGCTGTTCTGCAAACTCTATGTGGTAATTGATGAAGATGAACAGGTGAGAGTGTTGCTATTTCATCACCAGTACTGGCAAAAGCAACTGACAATAAATGCCTCACTGTTGGACCTATTTGTATGAAGTTCAAGAGACTATTATTGCTTTTCTCAAGTTCTTTGATCCAGAATTTTAAAAATTTATTTGTTTTAAATAAAGTAATTTATAGCAATTACTCCAAAATAGGTTAAATTTTCCTGGTATAAATCAGAAGTTCCTTCAACAAATATCACTCTAATTTTTATTGATCTCCTGAGAGTCAGATCTGGAAATTAAGTAGCAGTAGGACAAGTCAGGTGAGAAAAAAAAGGAAGAAGGAAAAGGAAACAAAAGGTATTATGTTTTGGGGTTTTTTGCCACCTACTCTGTACCAGACATATAGCATATTTTGTGTCAGGTAATATTCACAGCAAACCTTTAAACAGTTACTACTGGTATACCTATTTTATATGTGATAAGAGAGTTGAAGTTGTTGTTTTTTTCCCCCACGATCCCACAGCTAGTATATGGCAAATAATATTCAGACACATCCAATCTGACACCAGAGCCCATATTTCTTCCATTTAACCACGTGGCTTCATTACTGTAGTTCTAGGTGAATCACATGTGGCTCAGATCAAAACACGTGTACCAGATTCATAGACTCATTGACAGTCACCTTAAGATAGTTCTGCTATGAAGAAATCATCTAAGTGGCAATGCATCATAGAAAGCCTGCCCATGAGGGGCTACAGCAAGTGATTGGAGACTAGGCACTTGGTACTATTCCAGCAATATGGTGAGGATGAAAACTCTTGTCATGGGTTTGGTGGTGGAGAAAAAAAAACAAAACCATAGAACAGCACTGAGGTACCATTACTAATGAACTAATTTTAATATGTGCCCAGTATGACCAATATTAAGATTAAATTGATGGTGAGCTCTTGAGCTGCAGATATAGGGTTCCTCACATTTCTGTGACACTAAGATGAGACCTAGCCTATAATCATGATTAGGTCATCCAGATTCCAGTATTAGTACAACCGAGAGAACATATAGTTTATGGTGTGTTTGTGAAATGTTTGGTGAAATGAGGAGGAGGGTTGAGTTGTCCAAGTGAGCTATTAATGATAACTCTGTAGAATGCCTTTTTAAATTAGGGAAATATATTAATTGAAAAATAAAATAAAATGAATGTATTTTCTGTTCATATTAATATATATTATAAATAATGATATAAACATAGAACAATAAGAAAAATGAGGAGAATTAATGAAAAAGAGTTTATAGTAGCCCATTGGATCCTAAGTTTACTAGTATAATGTCATATATAATGTCAGAAGGAATTAAAGGCATACTTAATTTCTTCAACACTCGATTTGAAAAACAAAAACTATTATGGATTTGTTTCTTATTGCTTATAATTAAGACACTGTACATTGATGTTGCAAATATTTTATCAAACTTTTAATAAAAATGGTTCATATCTGCCAAACTAAGAGCTTTGGTTCTGGAATCAGAGGAACACAAATCTGGGCTCAGATCTCAGCTTTATTACTTACTGGCTTCGTGACTTTGGGCAGGTTTCTTAACATCTCTGAACCTCATTCTCCTCATTTGTAATGTAAGATTATAGAGAGAACTATGTTAAATCATGTATATAAAGTGAATGTTGATATCAGGTGATTAAAATGTAATCTTGTTCCTTATGCATATTAGACTCAGCTTTCTAATATGTGAACTAGAGGCCCGGTGCACAAAACTTTGTGCACTCGGGAGGGGGGGGGTCCCTCAGCCCAGCCTGTGCCCTCTCGCAGTCTGGGACCCCTCGGGGGATGACCACTTGCTGGCTTAGGCCTGCTCCCTGGGGGATTGGGCCCAAGATGACAATCAGACATCCCTCTGGCAGCCAGGCAGCCCTCGGGGGATGTCCACTTGCCAGCGGGGAGCAGGCCTAAGCTGCAGTCGGATATCCTTAGCACTGCTGAGGATGCAGGAGAGGCTCCCACCACGACCGCGGTACTGGCAGCCATCAGGCTGGCTTGTGCCTGAGCAGAGCTCCCCCATGTGAGAGCGCCCTGACCACCAGAGGACAGCTCCTGCATTGAGCATCAGCCCCTTGGTGGTCAGTGTGTGTCATAGTTACCAGTCATTTCCAGTCTTTCTTCTGTTAGGGTCCGTTTGCATATTACCCTTTTACTATATAGGATAGAGGCCTGGTGCACGGGTGGGGGCCGGCTGGTTTGCCCTGAAGGGTGTCCTGGATCAGGGTGGGGGTCCCCACTGGGGTGCCTGGCCAGCCTGGGTGAGGGGATGTGGCTGTTTGCCCCTGGTCACACACCCTTCAGGGTGGGGGTCCCCATTGGGGTGCCTGGCCAGTCTGGGTGAGGGGCTGAGGGCCGTTTTCAGGCTGATGGGTGACTGAAGCTCCCAACCTCTCCTTTTTCTCTTTTTTTTATTCTGGGATTTATTTACCTTCTATGGCTGTCATGAGCTGAGAGCCAGCTCCAGCTTGAGGCCTTGGCTGCTGAAAGCAGGTATCTGGGGTTTGTTTGACTTCTATAATTGAAACACTGTTGCAGCTCCAACTCTGAGACCTCGGCTGGCTGAAAGCAGGTATCTGGGGTTTGTTTGGCTTCTATAATTGAAACATAGTTGCTTTCAGAGCTGTTGCTTACAGGCTCAGAGCTGGGCTGCAGCAGGCGAGGAACCTTGGCTTCCTCCATCACAGGGGCAACCAAGCCTCATGTTCCCTTCAGCTGCATGGCTGCAGGCCTCCATCTTGGTTGGCAGTTAATTTGCATATCACCCTGATTAGCCAATGGGAATCATATCGGAGGTATGGTTAATTACCCTGTTTGTCTTTTATTAGATAGGACTAGAGGCCCAGTGCACAAAAATTTGTGCCCTCGAGGGGGGGGTCCCTCAGCCCGGCCTGTGCCCTCTCGCAGTCTGGGACCCCTTGGGGGTGACCACCTGCTGACTGAGGCCTGCTCCCTGGGGAATGGGAACTAAGATGGCAAACAGACATCCCTCTGGCTGCCAGGCAGCCCTCGGGGGATATCCACTTGCCAGCGGGGAGCAGACCTAAGCTGCAGTCGCACATCCTTAGCGCTGCTGAGGAGGCAGGAGAGGCTCCCACCACCACCGCTGTACTGGCAACCATCAGCCTGGCTTGTGACTGAGCAGAGCTCCCCCATGTGGGAGCACACTGACCACCAGAGGGCAGCTCCTGCATTGAGCATCTGCCCCCTAGTGGTCAGTGCCTGTCATAGTGACCAGTCAATCCCAGTCGTTCTCCTGTTAGGGTCAGTTTGCATATTACCCTTTTACTATATAGGATAGAGGCCTGGTGCACAGGTGGGGGCTGGCAGATTTGCCCTGAATAGTGTCCGGATCAGGGTGGGGGTCCCGCTTGGGAGCCTGGCCAACCTGGATGAGGGGCTGATGACTGTTTTCAGGCTGATCACACCCCCTTCAGGGTGGGGGTCCCCACTGGGGTTCCTGGCCAGCCTGGATGAGGGGCTGAGGGCTGTTTTCAGGTGGGCCAAGCCTGCAACTGAAGCTCCCAGTCTCTTCTTTTTTCTTTTTTTCTTTTTATTCTGGGATTTATTTATCTTCTGTAATTGAAACTTTGTTGTGGCTCCAGCTCTGAGGCCGGCTGGCTGAAAGCAGGTATCTGGGTTTTTTTTAGCTTCTATAATTGCAACATTGTTGCTTAGACTGGAGCTCAGAATCCAGCTGCGGCAGGCAGGGAACCTTGGCTTCCTCCATCGCTGGAGCAAGAAAGCCTCATGTTCGCTTCAGCTGCCTGGCTGCCGGCGGCCATCTTTGTTGGCAGTTAATTTGCATATATCCCTGATTAGCCAATGGGAAGTGTAGCAGAGGTATGGTTAATTACCATGTTTGTCTATTATTAGATAGGACTATAGGCCTGGTACACAAGATTTGTGGCCTGCAGGGATCAGCACTGCTCATCCTGGTCTGCCAAGCGGCTGTGGACCTGCATTCTGAGCTGCTGCTCTCTGGTCTGGCATCTTCGGTGGAGCCAGAGCACTTACCTCTCCAGGGGATCCAATTGGGGCGGGGCCCAGAGACAATAGCACTGAGAGGTGGTGGAGTAGGCCTCAGTCCCACAGTGGCTACGAACCCACTGCCCAGCCGCTGGGCTGCGGGGCTGCGCGGTCTGTGGGCAGCCAGAGGAGGCAGCAGGGAGCAAGGAGGAGGAGCCTGGGGCGAGGAGGTAAGGATCACAGTGCAAATTCCTGCCCATCAGCCAGGGGTTCACCGCAGGAGCAGCCACTCATCCTGGTCAGCCGAGTGGCGCTACCACTGTGGTAGCACACTGACCACCAGGGGGCAGGTCCTGTGTTGAGCATCTGCCCCCTGGTGGTCAGTGCACATCATAACTACTGGTCGACTGGTCATTTTGGTTGTTCTGCTGTTTGGTTGCTGGGTTTTATTATATACGATGGGGGTGATGATATGTCTCTTAACTATTTCAGGGATGTTGAGGAAATTTAATATGTTAATATGTTCTTTGTGACCTGTATATCACTTTCCATATGTTAGGTTAATATAACTCTGGGTGACATTTCAAGGGCAAGAAGACTTTGGGGCACATTTAAATAACACTGTGTATGTGGCCACCTATATCGCCTACATGTAAGGCCATTTTCATTTCCTGAATCATTAAAATAAGGAGGATTAAGCATAGTATTTTAAAAACCCCATGGTGTAAAATACTTTAAACTTTTCAATTGGGGCTATATAAATCTTACCTTTTGTTGTATTTAATGCCATAGCAGTGTTAGAATAAAGAGTCTGCAGTTTTGTATTCAGCTTTATATTTAATTGGGCTTCAGAATCTTGTGTTCTCACAGCAGGAACCACTGAAAACCCCTGTGATGATTAGAATGGAAAGCCTGAAAAAAAGAAGGTGGCTTAATTTCCAGATAGTGAAGATTTGATGGATTCTCTGAACAATTTGTAACTTTAGAGAAAAAAATATTTTTCTGATTCTAGTCAACCCACCCCACCCCCCACGCACAACCTTCTCAAGTGATCTACTAAATAGTGTGATGCAGAAAATGTAACACTTTTATAGACTGACCATAATTCAGTGTACAGGAAAATTTGCTGATGATGCTCCAAATGAAACTAATAATAAAGCTCATGCAGAGAAACCATTCTTAATTATTGTGTAAATTATGCTGTACGCTTATGTTGCTGATATAAGTGTTTGTTCAAATGTCCTGGGTTATCACAAGTGCTTTGGAATCATCTCTTTATTTGCCTTTATTTTTCAAGTATTTCAGATCTTTCACTTCTAGTTTTTAAAATATTACATTGATATGTGTGTTTATTTAGGAAAGAGTTCATCAGAAGAAAAGTGCAATTCCTGGTCAGGGCATATGCCCAGGTTGCGGGCTTGATCCCCAGTGTGGGGTGTGCAGGAGGCAGCCGATCAATGATTCTCTCTCATCATTGAGGTTTCTGTCTCTCTTCCTCTCCCTTCCTGTCTGAAATCAATACAAATATTAAAAACAAACAAACAAAAAACACAAACAAAACAAAACAAACAAACAAAACCCACTAGCATATTCTGGGCTCCACCTCCAAGATTTTGATTTAGTTTATCTGTAATGGGACCCAGTTATCTGCAGTTTAAACACTTCTTGATTCTGAAGGGGTACTTTTTGGATCACAAGAGAGAAATACTGACTAGATGATCTTATAGTTTTGAAGCTTAACTTTCTGGAGATGAGCCCATCCTTCTAGTGGGCACTCTTATTTTCTAGATCTAATGCTTTGACTAGATACAGGGGCACTGGAACATAAAATCGTTTGACCTTACCTGATGCCTCCAGTTCTTTTGTGTTTCATAAACCTCCAAATATTATGATTTCTTTTAAATAGTGGTTTTGATTTTAGTTCATCTGGAGAGACAATTCTGAAATTTGGGAGAGCTGAGACCTTTTGGAGATACTACAACGTCAAAATATTTTCACTATTAGATGAAGATAGACTACATGATATGTGATATAATTGATTTGATGATTAATGGAATATGTGCTTGTATATTGCAGTGTTGTAAATTTTTCCCAGCATTAATTTCTAATATGCTAAATATTGATAGATATAACCCACTCAAACAAAACCTCTTTGGAATCCTGATAGTTTTTAAAAGTGAAGTGGTCCTAGACCAAAAAGCTTTAGAACTTATGTTGCAATTAACCATAGTTTTAAATGTGCATCAGTTAATGTAACTTGATGAAATTGCTCCCCAATCTCAAGGAAATCTCAAACCTGGTTAAAATATTTAGATTCTTTTTTTTCCTCCTCTTATAAATTCTGACAATGGAAATGAGTAGTACAAAACAACAATTATTGACTTTTTGAATGTCTCCTGTATTATCAGTATTCCGTAAGCTATTGTCAATGAGATAAAAATATGTTATGACTTAAGGAGCTTACATTTATTTAGGAAAAATAAAAACATATCAAATAAATGTCTAATTGTGGAATGTTTACAATTACTTTTCTTAAAATGTAATTAGAAGTAAAGGTGGTCAACAATATAATGACAGAGGATTTCTTGGAAGAGGTAGAGCTGTCTCTACAAAATTTGAACAGGAAAAAAGTGCTCTCCAATTAAGTCTATTCCTAAAACTGACGACAGATGGGAATCTCAGAGGATTTTTATTTTCATCCTTGTATCTGTCTATATTGCTTGATTTTTTAAACAAACATCATTTTACTAAACAATAACATTATTTTAACACAAAAAAATTATCTCAGAGATTTGAAGTAATATGCAGACTATTCCAGCCTAAAACTAGATGAAATACTTGCTGCACGGTCTTGGAAATTAAGACTGAATTGTTTTTTCAGCAGAATTAACTCAGGGAATTGTCATAGACCTTTTTAAAATGTTTTACCTTTTCCTTTGGCTGCAGCCATATAGAAAATTGTTACCAAAACTTGGCTTCAAACTCAGCTTTTCCCTTTGTTTTTACTCTGTGCAGCCACCTCATTTTCATACTCCTCTAGGTCTTTTTGTTTGGTTGTTTTCTTTTTCCTTTTTTTGTTTTTTGTTTTATGTACTTTTAACTGGCAGATTATTTTGGACTGAAGGTCATGTGCTGAGACTCAAGTACCCTCTAGGGAGCTTCAGCTAACATTACATATGGAATGTCCAGTTGCTAGATTGCTTGTGCCCAGAGTTCTGTACGACTGCTGGGAGCTTTCCAACTGCTGCAGAGAAGGAACCGATGTCTTTTCTCTATTCAGTGCTGGCAATGGCTGGCAATTCCCTTTCAATTCTCCTCTTGATGACCCTTAGTATTATATCAGCATTAAATGAATGCAGTAGCTCCTGGTTTTGCTAAATGCATGGGACTTTATTTTTATACTGTAGAAAAACTTACCTTCATTACTATATTGGGTTCCTTTTCACTGTGTTGTGAAGGCCCCTGAAAGACTTTTCTGAAGGCCTCGGGCTACCCAGTTACTGCTTGGATGTGTTTACTGTATTATCACATTGCAAAATTGTTTGGTTTCCATAACATTAATATAACAGCAACAATTTTGATTTTCTCCCCTTGTCACCCTGTATTTCCAAGAAGTCTTCAATGTGGGTTTACTGGACTTGAGGAAGCAGCAGGGGAAAGAAGTTTTAATTATGCAAATACGAAAATTATCAAAGGGGGTGCATACCAGATAGATTTGATGAAAGCTCTGGCTGCTTTTCAATATTTACTACTTGTCACCAAATTAAATTTCAGATTATATTTAGTAAGAGGATTACAACATTTAAACAAATAATAACTTTACATAGCAAAGCCTAATTATATTTGTTGAGTCTTGTGCTTTGGATCACTCACAGGAAAGAGATTTGGAATCGCCAATATAAAGTTCTCAGTATTCATTATATCACACATCCTATTATTAATTGCCAACAGAAGTTACACTTTAGATTCCACTTCTTTTTAAACCTAAACTAAGATGTTCTATGTTTGCAAAGTTATTTTTTCCTATGAATTAGGTGAATTCACAATTAATGTTATTCAACTTTCTTTTATTAAAAAATTAAAGTACAGAATTAACAAAGATTTTGAGGACTGTAATGTGGTTTCAATTTAAATTCATTTCTTAGAAACTACCTGACAACATAGTGGAATATACCAACAAAATAATCAGGAAACTGCAATAAAAACTGATGCTATAGATTCTTTAAAATTTAAAGATGCAAAGGGAAACTTATTAAGTAAATGTGCCCTTATATGTCATCCTTGTGAGCTTATTAATATGTGCATTAATGTAAGCAAAACATATTCCACATATCTGTCAAATATTTAACAGGTACAAATCTTAGGTTAAGTACCTCACCATTGATTGGTTTGTTGTTAGGTATACAAAAACATTTTATACACGTCTTTAATCCAGATTTTAGAACCCAGAAGCAATGATGTGGGGGGAAAAAACACCTTGTAAATATCTAGTATCTAGAAAGTTAAACTTACTAAAAGAGATTATGCCAAGATCATTATTGAACTGAACACTAAGCACGCTAAAAACTCTTTGGCATGTGAAATTATGTACGGTACACACCATTACTAGGGTTATAACAAAATTCTTGAGAGTTGCAAATTCTGCTGATAAATACCTATCATGGTTGCAAGTCAGGGAACAAAAATGTATTGCCATTTTTGCTGAAAACTTACGTTTTACCAAAGTCTCTGAAATTGCTCACCCACCCCAAATACACACACATCTTTTGAAAATCGTGCCACTGACCTCTTAAATAGCTCATACTTAAGTATAAGTGCAAGACAAGGAAATGAACTACTGAAATTGAAGGTGACATTCCGTGTAAAGATTTTGCCTCTTTCCAAGCCTTCTATTTAAAATATTCACCCAAAAATACACATATTAATGCATGCTCTTTGGTATGTGTAAGCTCAAGCAGAACTTAGTAGATAATGAGATAAGATGGTAAGAAAAAACACAAAGAGCCCTAGCCAGTTTGGCTCAATGGATAGAGCATCAGCCTGCAGACCAAAGGGTCCTGGGTTTGATTCTGATCAAGGGGGCATGTACCTTGGTTGCAGGCTCCTTCCTGGCCCGGGTCCTGGTCAGGAAGTGTTCAGGAGACAAACAATGGATGTGTTTCTCTCACATCGATGTTTCTCTCTGTCTTTCCCTCTTTCTTCTACTCTCTCTCTAAAATCAACGGAGCCCTAGCTGGTTTGGCTCAGTGGATAGAGCATCGGCCTACAGACTGAAGGGTCCCAGGTTCGATTCCGGTCAAGGGCATATACCTTGGTTGTGGGCACATCCCCAGTAGGGAGTGTGCAGGAGGCAGCTGATTGATGTTTCTAACTCTCCCTTCCCCTTTGTAAAAAATCAATAAAATATATTATAAATAAATAAATAAATAAATAAATAAAATCAATGGAAAAATATCCTTGGGTGAGGATTAAAAAAAAGAAGAAGAAAATAAAAGCAGGCCCTACTCAAAGAGAAAATGCCAAATGCCTAATTCTTCTGAAAATTGTAGAGGAGACAAAAAGATAAAGGCCTGGTCAGAGGTTACAGGCCAAGATCCACAAATGTTTATTTAGTTGTTCTTATATTTTATTTTACTCCAGAACTTAAAACAATGCTGAAAAGGCCACTAAATAAAATGGGAGACCTGACAACTACTAGAAGGTCAAAATTTATGACAAATACTATAAACAAATTCATTTAGAAGTGCCTAGTTTTTTTCTAATTTCTGACCTACAGACATTTTGTTTGTGATGGAACTCCACTTGATACTATGGGGTTTAATATTATGAATTGTGAATTCTAGATGTAACTTTAGATAAAATTTAGTGTTTGCGAAGCCATTCTTAATATTACTTATCAATACTTCCTTTAAAGAGAGAGTAGAAAACAAGGACACATTTAAATAACTAGAGTTGTGGGAAATTGCAGTTGTAATTAATATTCTAGTGAGCAAAGGATCACAGTAGGAATGTTCTAATTTATCTAGGTAGAAAGTTACTAAAATTTACACTTTTGCATGTTTTTGAACATAGTGGTTAAGAGTAATGGCTCAGGAATTACCTGTGTGACCTTGAATAAATTATTGACCTTCCTTTAACTTCAGTTTCTTCATCTTTAAAATAAGGATAATAATATTACTGACCTTATGAGGTTGTTAGGAGAATTAAATTAAATAATGTGTTTAAAATACTTAGCACTATGCCTAGTAAATAGTAATTATTCAATATATTTGCTACACCATTTAAGCATAAAGTTTCCTGGTTCATAATATAGCTTTTGGAAGAGTATTTGTTTTTGTTTTTGTTTTTTAATTTTGTTTTATTGCTTAAAGTATTACAAAGAGTATTACATATGTCTCCTTTTGTCCCACCTTGACTTTCCCCCGGCCTCCCCTACCCCCCAGTGTCTTATGTCCATTGGTTATGGTTATATGCATGCATACAAGTCCTTTGGTTGATCTCTTAACCCCCCCCTCCAATCCTCCCTGGCCTTCCCTCTGTAGTTTGACAGTCTGTTCGATGCTGTTCTGCCTCTGTATCTATTTTTGTTCATCAACTTATAATGGTCTTTATTATCCATAAATGAGTGAGATCATGTGGTATTTTTCCTTCATTGACTGGCTTATTTCACTTAGCATAATGCTCTCCAGTTCCATCCATGCTGTTGCAAATGGTAAGAATTCCTTCTTTTTTACAACAGCATAGTATACCATTGTGTAGATGTACCACAGTTTTCTAATCCACTCATCTACTGATGGGCACTTAGGCTGTTTCCAAATCTTAACTATGGTAAATTGTGCTGCTATGAACATAAGGATGCATATATCCTTTCTGATTGGTGTTTCTGATTTCTTGGGATATATTCCTAGAAGTGGGATCACTGGGTCAAATGGGAGTTCCATTTTTAACTTTTTGAGGAAACTCCATACTGTCTTCCATAGTGGCTTCACCAGTCTTCATTCCCACAAGCAGTGCAGGAGAGTTCCTTTTTCTTCGAATTCTCTCCAGCACTTGTCATTTGTTGATTTGTTGATGATAGCCATTCTGAAAGGTGTGAAATGGTACCTCATTGTTGTTTTGATTTGCATCTCTTGGATGATTAGTGACTTTGAGCATGTTTTCATATGTCTTTTGGCTTTCTGCATGCCCTCTTTTGAAAAGTGTCTATTTAGGTCCTTTGCCCATTTTTTGATTGGATTGTTTTTCTTCCTTTTGTTAAGTTGTATGAGTTCCCTTTAAATGTTGGAGATTAAACCCTTATCGGTGATAACATTGGCTAATATGTTCTCCCATGCAGTGGGCTTTCTTGTTGTTTTGTTGATGGTTTCTTTTGCTTTGCAGAAGCTTTTTATTTTGATGTAATCCTATTTGTTTATTTTCCCTTTAGTTTCCAATGCCTTAGGAGCTGTATTGGTGAAGAAACTGCTTCGGCATATGTCTGAGATTTTGTTGCCTTTGGATTCCTCTAGTATTTTTATGGTTTCCCATCTTACATTTAAGTCCTTTATCCATTTTGAGTTTATTTTTGTGTGTGGTGTAAGTTGTTGGTCTAGTTTCATTTATTTGCATGTATCTGTCCGATTTTCCCAACACCATTTATTGAAGAGACTGTCTTGACTCCATCATATGTTCTTGTCTCCTTTGTCAAATATTAATTGAGCATATTGGTTAGGGTCGATTTCTGGGTTCTCTATTCTAAAGAGTATTTGCTTTAAAGAAAATAATGGTCCTACTTTTTCTATATTCTTTCTTAAGTTTGACTTTAAAAATAATTACTCTTGTCATTATTGCACTGTGCTTCCAAATACAGGCATCCCTCTGTATTTTATCTCTAGTTATATGCTCCCACCCTTTCCAAACCCAGTAAACAAATAATTGGATAATTAGACACACCTGAAATGGAATATTCTATTACCTTGAGTAATATATGTTCCCTAGTTGGCACAGAAATGCTTATGTTGCCAAAGGTAGGGTATGTTATGATAACTCATGAGTGTATCCACAGTTGCCAGACTTGAAGAGCTGGGGTAAAGAGAATTCCTTGGCTAGAGATATGATTAAACATGGTCTTTTTACAGATTTACTTATATTCAACAAACACTTATTGAAGACAGCCTATGAGCAAGGCTGTTAATACTGGGATGCTGAACAAGTCTGATAAAGTCCCCGTTCTTATGAAGCTGAGATTACATGAATATAAATATGATTATGAGTAGGAAGCAAGACCAGTGTAGGTTCCCTTCCATTAACTAAGCTGTGCTGAGTGGAAGCCAGGTTGTTGCAAGCATAGGGCTTCCACAGTGAGAGTTCTCAACCTGTGAGCTTCAAATCCAGGTTTATTGTTGGTGTTGGAACATAGGGTGTTATCTTAGAGTATGAGAAACTATACACTCCCTATTCATTGTGTACACACTGAATAAATACCATGTTTTACAAACATGCTTTTACAACTTTTCTAAACATATACAAATGATATGATTAAGAAGTGTTAGTGAATAGAACTTATCTACCCTCTCAACCAACAACTACTAAGATGTAACCATTATGTGGCATCTGTACAATTTTTGGAAATTAAAAAGTGTCTTCATTATTGCAAATTTTGGAGTGACTACTATTAACATCTATGGATACTGTGAAGACACCTTACAGCATTGAGGTACGTGAAGGAGTAACGCATGTGCCACATCTATAGGTCCCCAATACTAAACAAATGAATTCTGTGGCATAGAAAATATGAATGTAAAAAAAAAAAAAAAAAAAAAAAATAAGAGAGGCCGAAACCGGTTTGGCTCAGTGGATAGAGCGTCGGCCTGCGGACTGGGGGGTCCCGGGTTCGATTCCGGCCAGGGGCATGTGCCTGGGTTGCGGGCACGTCCCCAGTGGGGGATGTGCAGGAGGCGGCTGGTCGATGTTTCTCTCTCATCGATGTTTCTGGCTCTCTATCTCTCTCCCTTCCTCTCTGTGGAAAATCAATAAAATATATTTAAAAAAAAAAATAATAAGAGAAAATTATCTACCAAAAAATGATCTTTGACAAGATATAAAGTTTGCAAATGTCATCAAAGATATAAAATAACATTGCTTGTGGGAATACAAATGGTACAAGACACTTGGGAGACAATTTACAGATTTTTACAAAGCTTATGATACAGCAATCATATTCATAGTTATTTACCCAACTTACTGGAAAATTTATGTCCACACAAAAATCTGCAATTAAATGTTTAATAAGCTTTGTTTATAATAACCAAATCTGGAAGTAACCAATATGTCCTTCAATAAGTGAATGGATAAACCATAGTGAATCCAGACATTGGAATATTGTTTAGCAATAAGAAGAATGAACTATTAAGCCATAAAAAGACACAAATAAAATTTAAAATCATATTTCTCAGATTAAAAAATAGTCTTAGAAGACTACATACTGTATGATTTCAATTATATGACCTTCTGTAAGAGGCAAACTAGAGATAGTAAAAATCAGTGGTTACCAGAGGATTGCAGCGTGGTAGGGAAGTTTGAATAGGAAAAGCACGCGAAACTGTTGAAGATAGAGAAATTATTGGACATGATACTGCAAGTGTCAGTTCATGACACTATTCTTCTATCAAACCAATTGAACTTCAAAGCACATGGAATTAATCTTAAGGTATGCAAATTTAAGAATATCCTTGATGAGGTTAGAATCCCAGAATGGAATACAGAATGTGACAAGACTAGCTAACCTCACAAATATATAAAATAACCTCACTGAAGGAGGTGGGGAAATAAGTTGCAGACCTAAGTTATTTTGGAAATAAGTGGAGTCTAAAACTATGGGCAAAAAGAGCTACATACAAACACTAAGCTCTAGTTGATAAAGTTCTTTCTATTGGTGATATGAGTTAATTATTTGATATTTTTATACACATATACAAGAATTGAACAATTAAGTAAACAGATGGTAAATGGTGGGAGCCATACTTGTTATTATTAGAGTGGGAATTTACAGTTAAGCATGGGTAGGAAGCCAAAGCAATACATGTGGTAATGGATTAGAGTAGGAGACATCAGTATAAACTCTTGTTTAGCCATAGATACAGATTGTTACATATAGAAATATTTTTTCATATGTGTATACATTTTGTGTATAATGCACACATATATTCCCTTGCTTTATCAGTCAGGAGAGTCAAGAAGCAACTACACCCCAGTAGCAATGCACACACATAGCATCAAGAATCTTGTTTTCTAATACCATTATCCTGTATGGGAACCAGAGCTCCTTGTAGATACAGCTGAGTCGAGACTGGGACAGGAAATATGCAAATTGGAGCATCTCATTCTACCAGAAAGAAAGGAAGTGCCCAAAAGAAAACCCCACAATGCTGGGAATATGCCAAAGAGACATAGTAGTTCACTGAGAGTACCAATGGCCAAAGTTGGATAATTTGAACAACATATTAATTAAAGTAGTATTGGAGTATAAACCAAAGTATAAATTAAATATCCATGAATTCATGATGATATAAATAAAAGGTTGAATAAATAAATAAAATGGGGACTAAAGACAAATCTTCCTTGCATAAGAATTTCAAATATTTTATAAGCTACTCTACCCTCATGAAATGGGACAATAACTCCTCACTCATAAATTGTGGGGTGAGCATTGTGACTTCCTTTCTAAAGATTACTGTGCAAGGCCCAGCTTGTGTGGCTCAGTGGTTGAGTGTTGACCTATGAACCAGGAGGTCACGGTTTGATTCCCAGTCAGGGCACATGCTTGGGTTGCAGGCTCAGTACCCAGTGTGGGCATGCAGGAGGCAGCCAATCGATGATTCTCTCTCATCATTGATGTTTCTAGCTCTCTCTCTCTCTCCCTTCCTCTCTTAACTCAATAATAATATATAAAACAATTAAAGATTACTGTACAAAAATGGGGGGGGGGAAGAATACTAATATAAGGCCCTGGCCAAGTAACTCAGTTGGTTAGTGTCATCCCGATATACCAATAATACTTGTACAGTGGAGAAACCTGGACAACATTACCTCAGCCTGGAGAACAAGCTTACATCCATACAGATAAGTCATGCAAATGGTTATGTGCTCTTGATATGATATGATGGAAATGGTGCTTGACCTCTGTGCTTTTCCTACACAAAAAGTATACATATTTCTTTTGACTGCCTCAAACTATTTTTGAAATTATCACAGTTATACTATTCCTATACTATTACTTTATGACATAAACTCATTACATGCCATCTTGATGGCTTGAATTTTCCTTATTATGGTAACAATAGTAAGATCACTTCTTCAGTCTTAATAAGCAACTATTAGTTTTCTATTATTTTGTTGAGCACTTCTCCATTGCATAAAAAGACTATTAATAAGGAAGTGTGTTGTAACCTTCTACTATAAAAGCAAATCCAGTATTTTCCTAAGAATATGTGGGTCAGTTATTTTGTCAAATAATATTGAATGTTTCATATCATCATGTTAATTATAATTGCATTATTATCTTCATTTTAACATTTATGAATAAATATAGTTAAATATGTTAGTGAATATGTATGACTAAGAGGAGAAAATTGGAGAAAAGGAAAATGCTAAAAATATATTCAAATGTAATGCCTTAAGAATACAAAGAATCTCTTCCATCTTACTATTTCTCTCAAAGGACCAGGAAGAGTAGGTAAAAGATGACAAGGCTTAAAGCATGAGCTGCACAAGTAAGTGGCATCAGGAAACAGTTTTCTGTCAAGAAGCTGAAAGCAGATGGCAAAGGTGATCAAATGTTTAGGAATGACTGTGATACCCACTGGAGAAAAAACTCTGCCTTATTCAATCAACGCTCTTTGAGGCACTCTACTTAACGTTTTCATAAGAAATCAATTTTTTTTTAAAAAAAGTGTAGTTTTAAGCATACAAGTGTTATAGACATGCTGGGACTTTCAAAGACAGAGCCTGGATGAGGGTGTTGTGAGGCAACTTGCGTGCAAAATTTAAGGTGTTTGCTCTCAGGGTCACAAAAATGCCAAATCTTCATTAAGAATGAGTGTCTCCTTGAATGTGCACCCTACACACCTCATTTGCCTCACCCTAGTCTGAGTCTGGTTTAAAGAATGGGACTTTATGTGCTAGATGTTATCTGACTGCTTAAGAGAAGAAATATAACATTATTTGATATTTCTAAGTCAGTTTTTGGCCACTCTTTGTGTATTTTTTTGTTGAAAAATCCACTAGGTACTTCTGGAGTTTAAGAAAAGAAGGAAAATACAATTCATATATATGCTTTACCCCCCTCCCCCAAACACAAAGACACCATGTAAGAAGAAACATCTATTATAGCATGAAACAAAAAGAGAACAATAGCAAAATTTATGTCTGGATAGGGCAAGCTAAAATTATACATAGCAGTACTTAATTATAGAGATTCACTGAGTAAATGGGCATTTTAAATTTGTTTATCAGCTTATAATTGTGTATTTTATTCCTGTATCAGCTCATGAATGTGTGTAAAACTTCAAGTGAATTTCTTGATTTAAGACAGCTGTGGGTTTATTTTTCTTTTTAAAATTCCAAGTTAAAATGAATACATATATAGATCTGATTTGCTGCATATAAGGACTGAATCGTTTAACTATGCCCCCATGAGAAACAGTAGTATTACATAGTGAAGAAACATTTGTATTAATGTTACTTGAGATGAACTCCTTTATTTGGTAGGCAAAAACTTGAATCTGTGTCTTATTTGGACATTGCTTATTGAGGATTTCAGTCTCTCCATTTTATAGCTCTAAGGTCAAGCATTTTGGAGGTCTGGGTGAAAAAAGTGGAGGAATAAAGAAGTAAAAATTGACACCTATGAAATAGTCACAGGGATATTAAGTATACCGTAGGAAATATAGTCATAATATTGTAATAACTATATATGGTGCCAGGTGGATACTAAACTTATCAGGAGGTCACTTTCTAAGTTATGTAAATCTCTAACCACTATGCTGTACAACTGAAACTAAAATAATATAAAGTGTCCGCTGTAATTTAAAAAATAATGAAAAAACATTTTAAATCATTGTGAAATTTCAAAACAAAAAGAATAGTAACAGCCCACCCGGTGTGGCTCAGAGGTTGAGCATTGACCCATCTACCAGGAGGTCATGGTTTGATTACGGTCAGGGCACATGCCCGGGTTTCAGCCTCAATCCCCAGCAGGGGGAGTGCAGATGGCAGCCAATCAATGATTCTCTCTCATCATTGATTTTTCTATCTCTCTCTCCCTCTGCCTTCCTTTCTCTAAAAATTAATAAAAACATATATTTTTTAAAAAGAATAGTAGTAGAGAGACTTCTAATAGAATGGATTTAGAAAATCAAATATCATATTAAAGAAATGATGTACACTTGAATAGAAGGAACAGAGAAGTTAAAACCAGGTGTGGGGATGTATTTTGTTCATCAGTTTATTTTTTATTTTCATCAATAGGGAGGAAAAGAGGGACATATATGTAATACTTTCAACAATAAAGATAAGTTAAAAACGTGTGTGTGTGTTTGTGAGAGACAGAGAGACAGTGACATAGAAAGAAGCACAGAGAGAATGAATTTAATGTAAATACATTGGTCTCCTTTACCCTGATGTCAAAAACCTCTTGTGTTGTAACTTCTTCAGGAATCCAGGTTTTTAAATGCTTCTTTCTTTTTCTTCTACCCTTTATTCATGGATAACCTCAAGCAATACTTAGCCCTTGGGGATGTGGAATTGTTCATATTTCTGGATTTGTTATCACTATGCTGAAAATCTCTTTCATTAACTCTCCTCTTGTTCTTTCAATGCCAAATCTTTAATTAGGTGCTAACCCTAATAGTACAGCCAACCCTCTTATCTGGAAGTATATTATGTGTGTTGTGGCAAAGCTCTGTAATCTATATCACTTACTAAAGTATCTCTTTCAGGTATGGTTGCCAGTTTAAATTCAGAACACCCAGTTATGTGTGATTTTCAAGTAAACTGGCTACCTTCTGCCCCTAATATTTCAGAGGACAGACTTATATTAAAAATGATTCTTTTGCCTAAAATTCTAATTACACTGGGTGCTAATTTTTATTTTTGCTAGCTCTAGCAATCTTACTTACAGGTAAGGGAAGATAGCATTTATGTAGCCCTTATGTACTCGTTTCACTTTCACAAATTTTATTCTACTTAATCCTCATAACAAGTCTGTGATGTATAAATAATCATCCCCATTTTATAAATGAATAAATAAGTTCATAGATTTGCACAAAGCCATAAAGCTAATGGCTGCCACATTCAGGATTCAAGTCCTTCTGTGACATGAAGCCCAATTGGCCTTTCCATCCACAATGCTGTTTCTCCCTCAGCCTTTCCTGTTTTCCTTACATAATAGAAAATAGATAAAGGAAAGTTAGTTCTCCTTATTCAGTGTTTTTAAAACACTTTTCCCCTCACCCTGTCTGGTGTTGCTTAGTAGTTAGAGCATCAGCCTGTGCACCGAAGAGTAGAGGGTTTGATTCCCTGTCAAGGACATGTATCTGGGTTGCAGGTTTATCCCCCTGCCTTGGAGGGGTGTGCAGGAGGTAACCAATCAATGTGTTTCTCTCACATGGATCTCTCTCTCTCTCTCTCTCTCTCTCTCTCTCTCTCTCTCTCCCTTTCACTCTTTCTAAAAATCAATATAAAAAAACATCCTCAGGTGATGATTAACAAAAAGAAATACATTTTTTCTTGCTTAAAATGTAAATTATGAAAAATTTCAGGTAAAAGAATAGTATAGAGAACTCCCATGTACTCATCACCCATCATCAAGCATTAGCAACATTTTTCTCTATCTTGTTTCATCTATTCATTATCCCCCTACATTTTTTCCTAGAGTATATTCAGTAAAGTCTAAGATATCATGCCATTTAAGTTCTCATCCTATTATTTTCACAAACTTGATCCACAATTACATAGTTGACTACTAAACAATCATTCTTACTCATCTTATACTAGCAACGTCTTTACAACTAATTGTTATTGGAGAAATGTGTGGATGGTCTTTCTCCATTGCTAGTGGGAGTGGGGTTCTTAGGGTACTGCTGGAATAAGCATTTCTGGAGGTAACCACGGGAGGATGAGATGTGGTAGAAAGCTTTATTTGCATGGAATTGTATTCATGGATTTGCAAAGTCCCATTTCCCTTAATCCAGTCTTGGAAGATGCACAGCTGGGGATTTAGTAGAACTAGAAGCAAAACTAGTGTCCATGGTCTCCATTCCATGATGGAATTGGGTCCAGTTTAGCATTAGGCTAATTGCAGTCCATTAGTCCAGTGTGTGTGGAGTCCATGGACCAATGCAGGATCATGAGAGCCCTGAAAGCCAGGAGCCAAGAGCACAGTAGGCAAGAGCATGAACCAAGGGAATGTGAATTCCTTTGCTTAGGAAATTAAATCTCTCAAATCTTCCTGTGGCTTGCAGTGTCTACACCTACTCTGGCCAATGACCTGTTCCCAGATGTGACTGACAATCAAGTAACTTCCCTATTTCACCCAGATTTAGTTGGGCACGCATCTAAACTGCAGCTTCCTGGCAAAGCTGCACAAATGGCATGCCCATGCAATTTGGCCTTCCCTTTGCTCCTTTTCTTTTTTTTTATAACTAGGTTAAATTACAACAGTATCATAATTACCCTGTGTTCTGTCAGCCTAATTAGTTAATTAATTTTGGATTAGTCTCCTTTCTGAAACTGGCTCTCTCTTTAGCAAAAAACTTACTAAAATAGTTTTGTTTTCTTAGGATTTAAAACTATTCTTAAACATATAAAAAGACACAGAATAGCACAGTTATTAAAGAATTGTTTTTTCCAAATGATGACAAGGTAAGTTAAATAGAAGTTGGCTTGGGCCTTCCCAAGCACTTGCAAAACCTATTGAACACTCTAGGTTTAAAATAAGTTTCTGTTTTGCAAAAAGGGGTGAGGTGAATTCTCTTCCTTTTACATTTACAGAAATGAACTCATCAGGGAACTAAATGGTATATGGAATTTTGGCCTTAAATGTAATAAGGAAGAATTTTACCAGCCATAAACCAGTTAGAAGCAGTGCCTTGAAATATGTTCTCCATCCTTAGTAGAGCATAATTAGAATGATGCTAAAGTGGAATGAAGTTAGCCATCATATAACTCTTACACTGTATAACCTGCCACTGTGCTTAATCAGAAAAAAAAGACGGGGGGGTAAAGTGTACATTTTGCAAAATGCTTAGACATTCTTCAATAAATAAAGTTAATGCTGTCATTAGTGGCAGCTCTAAGCAAAACTTTTATCTTTTTTTCCTATGGATAAGCACTCTTTGGGGAGATGAATATTGCTGCAGTCATATTGTGCTTTCAGTTAATGAGATGTGGGTTCTATTTGTTAGAGTTTTATGGTAATGAAGCTTATAATTTACTGACAAACTGGCTTGCTTTCAAAACATTCCCTTATTGCACTGACTTTTTTTTTTTTTCATCAGAAACATTGATGTGCTAATTTGTGTGCTTATGGCAGCAGATGTGCACCTTCACTAAAAGGCTGCCAGAGTGAGGGGAAAGGACAGGAAAGAAAAGGAAAATGAGAGGTTTCAGAGTTTTCAATTGGTCATAAAATGCATACACGAATGAAAAATTGCACAGTTTATTTGAAACGTCCATGAGCTCACTAAGTATGTTGTCTGAAATATCAAATATTTACCACTAAAATTTGGTTGAGTTACAAATATCCTAAGTGCCAAATCCCTTTATCCAATGTGAAAACTGAAGGGCGAAATTTCTTATTGAAAATTCAATATACGTAACAGGAATTCGTTAAATTAAAAGTAGGTGAAAAACACTTTCCTTCCCTAAAAGGGCAGAAGATATTTTCTTTCTAAGTAAGGTGCACTGTAGTTATTATCAGTGATTTGACAGTGCAGACCTTCTAGGTGTTTTTTTCTCCAGCTCTGAAATTTAATGAGTCACAGGGTTATGTTCCCAAATTCCAACCCCATTGCTGTTACTGCCAGCTAAGTGAGGTGTGTAACAGAAATCATGGCATCTTGAGATTTTCTTTAGGAAAAAATTGAAATATTCTAATAATAGGTATATAATCTTAAGAGAGGACATATAACCTTGATGATTTTGCAAACACCCTCATTAAACACAAAAAAGCACAAATCTCTATGTAACACTTGTAATGAGAAAAAAAATGAAGGGAGAGTAAACTGTTTATGGTGCTTTCCATTTTAGCAGAGGTTAAGAAACAAGGAGAATGAAGTGAAAAACACAGATTCATTGAAGGCTAAAAAACTACACGTTGAGAGGCAGTTTTATGTAATCCAAGTCAGTTGAAAAGTAGCTTCCAGAAGGTGCATCAGTGCATCATAATGAAGGGGACCAAAATTCTACAGCTGCTGTTTTTTATATTGATTTTTAAATATATATATATATATATATATATATATATATATATATATATATATATATATAATTTCAGAGAGGAAGGGAGAGGGAGAGAGAGATAGAAACATCAATGAGAGAGAATTATTGATCTGCTGCCTCCTGCACGCCCCCTACTGGGGATCGAGTCCACACCCAGGAATGTGCCCTAACTGGGAATTGAATGCTCAACCACTGAGAAACACCAGCCATACTGATATTGATTTTAAGCTGGTTATTAAGAAACAAAAGACTCAGAAAAAACCTTTGAACCCTTTCTTGCCTAAGAGATTAAGATGGAAAGGTTTACTCCCTTAAAGAAAATTTAGGATGTTAACCCTTAGCCTGATTGGAATTAAGTATGGTAGATAGGAAGGCACCAAGCAGGAGAGCGTTAATTAGATTGCCCCCTAGGTCTCATTGATTCTTGGCTGTTTAGCAGAAATGTAGCTGCCAAGTATGTGCTGCTCTTCCTCAACTACCTGTAAATTGCCTACTTCCTTTGTAATCCCATCACTGATCCCTACCCCCACCCTTTCTCCTTTGTCCAAAATGACATATACCAGTATACACAGTTTAACCTCTCTGTCTTAGAATTTTCATGCTTATGTGACTTTCCCTTGGGCATGTATTAAAATTTGATTTTCTCCTGCTGCTCCGTCTCTGTTAATTTGATGACTATTAGCCCAGCTAGAAGCATTTTGGAGAAAAAGTTTCTTGGTGTTTTTGTTTTTGTTGTTTTTTGGTTTTGTTTTTTTGGTGTTCAGCATCAACTTCTTCTTACAACCCCATCTAAATATATACATTCATTGCATAAGCAATATTCTTGAGATCCTCTTTTATATACTGTCTGGGAGAGAGCAGGCATTCAACATGCACTTATTACATGAATAGCATTATCTTAGAATTTGGGAGCTGTTCTAAAGAAAAGGCATCATTACAACAATTAAAGTTCCTTAGCTCTATACAAACACTGAAGGAGAAAATGTTTCTGCCCTTACAAGCCCTAGGTAGTTGAAACTCTGAGTGGGATGCCTCTTTGTTGCTATGCTGTGAGTATGTTCTCAACCTTTTCCTTCTAATACTCTTAATGGTTCCTATTAGCTACCTGAGATGGCCTGAGGTACCATCATCACCTCAGGGATAGCCAGGAAGCCAATGTTCCTTATTTGTGAATAAGGGCACCCTCGCCTGGGCAGTTCTGGAAATGCACTGCGCTTTCTGATGCTCAAGCAGGAGAAAAGCTGGAGCAGGACAGGTGGGGGCAGATTGTGGAGACATTTGATTTCAGGTGAAGAGACGCAATTAAAAGGGTAGGTGGGGGGAAGGTCAAGGGGGGAAAAAAGGAGACATATGTACTACTCTTTGTAATACTTTAAGCAATAAAACAAAATTTAAAAAAATAAAAATAAATAAAAGTAGTATCTTGAAAACTGGGCTTTAGATAGATTAATTGGACAGCTGAATTCAGAATTAGGAGAGAAATGAGAGGCAGTGAGACTGGTTACAAAATATCTTGCAAATAAAATGAGAAAAATACATAAAATGGGAATAGGAACCAGAAGTTGGGGAACATTTGTAATATTATCTAGACATCATATCTCATGGAAAGCATCTGAGGCCCCGATGTCTATGTTTTGTAGCTTATGAACAAATGCAAAGCACAAGCATCAATTTTTTTGTTATTTTCATTATGTTGTGTTCTACCATGTAAAATGCTTTTATGAGATGCATAGTAAGTTAAGTTATCTTTGATTCATAGCATACAGTGGGACTGCTCTAAGAAAACATAAATGTGTTCTACACAATCAGAAGGTGGGGGTCTTCATTTAGAACTGAACATCTCATCTAGAAAACAATACTCATCTTTTTTTTTTTTTTAATCCTCACCCGAGGATATTTTTCCATTGATTTTTAGAGAGCGTGGAAGAGAGAGGGAAAGACAGAGAGAAATATTGATGTGAGAGAAACACATGGATTGGCTACCTCCTGCATGTGCTCCCTACCAGGGCCTGGGCCAGGGAGGAGCCTGCAACCAAGGTATGTGCCCTTGATCAAAATTGAACCCGGGACCTTTTGGCCCACAGGCTGATGCTCTGTCCACTGAGCCAAATTGGCTAGGGCAACAGTAACGGTCTTAAATGTTAATCTTATAGGTCATACACACATGGTTTTTATTCATGTAATTATTGAGAAATAGCTTATATTGAATGTGTTCTGATAATCACAAATACATTAAATGAAACCCTGAGGCTTTGATATTAAAAACATTAACCAGAGAATTAGAAAACATAATAATGTAATTGGTGGTAGCAATAATGTTATTTTTACTAGAGAAAAACATTGAGAATTCATATTATTAAACAGATTTAAAAATATCATTTTATTTGGGTACTAATTTTTACGCAATTATTGTTACTCCAATATTAAAAATTAATGTACATTTTATTTAAACCTACATTTTGCAGTAAAGTGAGGAAAATTTTAGGAGGTCTGATGGAAAGAGATTTAACTGGCACACAAGAAAGAATTTTATTATCAACTGTACTGCTAACAGTGAGAACGTGGGCAAGTCACAGCTCCTCTGGACCTTATCTTCTTTATTTGTAAATAAGCAATCTTGAAACTCTGCCTGGATTCATTAAATGTTTTTTTAAAATTAATTCCACATACTTACCTTAAAAATAATAAGATTTAAATGGTACTTAAGCTTTGAAACAAATGAAACTTTCAGCGTTGATATCTTATGAGATTTCTGAGGGTTGCTATTCTTATTTGAGCGTTGATTCTTAGACTATTACTTTTTCAACAAATACATGTTTGGCCATCATAAAAACCATCTGGAAAGAATGAAGGGCATCCTGGCCAGGTGGCTCAGCTGGTTAGAGCGTCATCCCATACACCAAAAGGGTTCAGGTTTGATTCCCGGTCAGGGGTCAGGGCACATACTTGGTTTGGTTAGTTAGTTCCAACCCCAGTTGGAGCAAGTATGAGGAGCAGCTGATCCATGTTTTTCTCTCACATCTCTCTCTCACTCTCTCTCTCTCTCTCTCTCTCTCTCTCTCTCTCTTCTCTTTTCCTTCCTCTCTTTCTAAAAACATAATTTAAAATTCATATCCTTGCTAGACTGGCGTGGCTCAATGGTTGAGCATTGACCTATGAACCAGGAGGTCACAGTTCGATTCCTGGTCAGGGCACATGCCCGGGTTAGGTGGTGTGCAGGAGGCAGTCAATCAATAATGCTCTCTCATCACTGATGTTTCTATTTCTCCCTCTCCCTTTCTCTCTGAAATCAATAAAAAATATACTTAAAAAACCCAAATGACATATTCTTGAATGAGGATTTAAGAAAAAAAGTATTGTTAAAATACTGTTGACAAATAGGAGGATATGTCTTAGCAGCAAGATGCAAATTATGACTATTTACATTAAAATGGACTTTTTGTATAATCTGAACAGACCAGTCACTCAGCTGGACATTGTAACATGCATCATTAGTACTGTAAAACTTGTGAAAGAAATAAAGCTAATTAAGTACACCCATAACTGACCTGCAAAACAGAATGAACACCAATATTGTGATTTTAATCCTTCTTTACCTTCTTCTTTGACTCTTTATATTATTATTTCCTATTGTATAAGAAAATAAACATTAGTCTGGGAGTCAGATGACATGAATTCAAATTATCTTTCTGCTACATAGTGATTAAGTGCCAATTTTCTCAACTATACTTTGGCAGTGGCAGTGAGAAAATCAGCTTTACCTACTTCCCAAGATTGTTGTAAAGAAAACAAAGTATTTTTATAAACTCTAAATAAATATCATAATGCAATATATTGGTAGCTCCCTTACTGTTATGTGTTAAGGGATTATACCTTGATTATATGACAGGGCACAAAGAGCTATCAACAAAATGCTTTGATTTTCTTGAGGAAAAAATGATGTGGAAGTCTCATCACCACTTCATATAAAGCATTTGTGAAAAATTCTTTATCTGCCCATGAATTTTCTAACATTCTAATGTACAGGCATTTACTTGGAGATTTTGGACTTTATAAAACATAAAACTGGCCCGGCTGGCGTAGTTCAATGGTTGAACACTGATCTATGAACCAGGAGGTCACGGTTCAATTCCAGGTCCGGGCACATGCCCATGTTGCAGGCTTGATCCCCAGTGTGGGGCATTCAGGATGCAGCCAATCAATGATTTTCATCATTAATATTTCTCTCTCTCTTTCTCTTCCTCTCTGAAATCAATAAAAATGTATTTTAAAAAATGAAACATAATCCTGAAACAAGGCAGATTTAAATTTTGGAATAAAGTATTCAAATTATTTTTTCCAGAGCCACTCTTGTGTCATGCATTCAAGAAAGACTTCACTTTTCTGCTTATGGAGTTATCTTTGAATAGCCATGCAATACCACTCACATTAAGAAAAAATATGAGTCGTCGGCATGATGTTATTTACATTCTCCTATTAGTTATCTAACTTCAGGCCAGGTCACAGATGAACAGATCATTATTAGTTTGTAAAAACATATATTGATGCAGTCAGGTAAAGACAGTGTGTATGTCTTCACGAAGGATAATATTAGGATGTAAGAGAACTTTTTAGTTGTAATTAGGAACTTAGCACCCTCCAGGACAAACATCTCCCAATTATCTCATTTTGTGCTTCATCCATTATGCAACTCTGTCAAAGAGCTCTTTTGTTCCTAAGGCAATTGAATAACATTGACCAGTTTTTCCTCACTTTCAGTTCAAAGTAATATAGTGAGATTAACAACACATTTATTTGCAGTGGGTTCAGTCTGTTATTTAATTAAAATAAAAGCTTTCTATGAAAACCTACTTCTTTGCACAAATACAATAGAGTAGAACTGATTTTTGAATTTTAGATTATGGAGAAGTGATTTTTATTCATTTTTATACAAGATAAAAGAACATTCCCTTTGCCATAGATGTGTTGTGGTGTGTGTGTGTGTGTGTGTGTGTGTGTGTGTGTGTGTGTGTGTGTTGAAATTAGGGAAAGATAGCATAATTTTGCTTTACAAACTTTTTTTGTAAACAGAGAATTTCTTAATTTGACATGGAGTAAAAGCTTGAAATTGTCCTAAATTATTGTTATATGAACCTACTGTGCCTAATTATTTATTTAATCTTTATGCTACTAATTGCATTCTGCATTTCTAAAGGGAAAAGATGGGGTGAGGGAAGGATAAAATAAGAAAGAAATCACTAAAATGTATCCTTAAATACAATTTTAATTGCCATTCTGTTAGTAAGGTCAAATTAACATTTCTGGAGAGTCTTTTCACCCCTTCTCTCAAGTCACCATCAAAAATCTGCCCTGGCCTGTGTCACTAAGTGGTTAGAGCATTGGCCCATGCACTGAAGGGTCTCAGGTTTGATTCTGGTCAAGGGCATGTACCTGGGTTGCAGCTTCATTCCCCAGCCCCAAGGGCATATGTAGGAGGCAACCAATCGATGTGTCTCTCTCACATTGATGTCTCTCTCTCTCTCTCTCTCTCTCTCTCTCTCTCTCTCTCTCTCTCTCTCTCCTCTCTCTCTCTCTCTCTCTTCTCCCTTCCTCCCTTCTACTCTCTCTGATTTGGAGGTGCTTTGATGAAGTTTTCTTCCCAGAAGGTAAATTTACACTTTAATTATATTTTTTCTATAAATGCAATCACACATGAGCAATGAGAGTCTACCTATTTGAGGGGAAATAATGCTTTACACTAACTGCCTTTAGTTGACAAGTTAAATAATTGATATATTTTTAATTATAACACCTTGGAGCTTTTAAAGAAGTATTGTAGCTTTACAAAGAGAACCTCTGAAACAAGACTTTCTATTGCTTTTTGTTAGGTTGATATAAATTTGCCTCAGGCAATGCTACTGGCCAAAAAAACAATTTGAGTAGATTAAAAACCAAGGCAGATGGGCTTCTATAAATTGAGAGTGATCAATTCATAGATAGTTTCCATTGCAACTAGTTTTGACCATTATTTAAAGTGCAATGTATTATTTAACTAAGCTCTTTCTTTTATTAATGACTCATTTTTATGAATTTCTTATTAATGACTCAGGAAGAGCTGGATTATTCTATGGAAAACCTACTATTAACAAGTAAAAATAAATCCTTAGGTTTGCTTGTAAATCTCTCTCTCACACACATGTGTTATACATAATATATTTTATATTTGTGCATATATATATATATATTTATTTAATGGTCTTTATCAATTGTGCATACAGTGTACATCTGTTTTTCCACTGGACAAGTGTCACTTTATGGCACAATCTTGGCTGAATTCATAAATTTTCTTAAAAGCCTTGAGGACTGCAGCAGTATAGGGAAAAATAAGAAATAACAGTATAGTAATGCAGAGGAAATCATGCCTCAGCGTAGGGAGCGGCTATAGGGTTAAGCCTTGGACTGACCTGTTGGCAAAGCCACAAACAAGTCCCAGCTTAGAAGGCACAGTTCTCTTAGCATAATTAGGCTTGACCTTACCATGCTCCCTAGATCTTATCTGGGTAGCTAATGGGCTGTGGGAGATGCAGCAAGTGCTGCAAAACAAGTGAAACTCACAAGAACATTGTAACTATGGTGACCACTACCTTGTTTACCTCTGGCTGTAAAATAAAGGCTCAGCTTGCTATCTGGATCTCTCTCTGTGGCCTTAGCCAGGCACAGGAGATCCACCAGGGGTGGGCAAACTTTTTGACTCGAGGGCCACAATGGGTTCTTAAACTGGACCGGAGGGCCGAAACAAAAGCATGGATGGAGTGTTTGTGTGAACTAATATAAATTCAAAGTAAACATCATTACATAAAAGGGTACGGTCTTTTTTTTCAATAGTTTTATTCATTTCAAACGGGCCGAATCCGGCCCGCGGGCCGTAGTTTGCCCACGGCTGACCTAGACCCAGCTTATTCTCTTTGTCTTTTCTACATCCTTCGCCGCCCCCACCCCCCCTCAGGCTCACTGAACCCTTGGCTGTGCTGGCAACGCACACCTCAGTGATTTCCTGCAAGTGTGGATACTCCTTAGATATACTGGGAAGGGTAGCTCATGTCTTAGAAAATATAAGAAAGAAAACTGTGTCACAAGTGAATTATAATTGAAATACCATTTACTAAGGTGGTAAATAATATATACATTTCACCTAATTGTGTATCCCGACACTAGAAAAAATTATGAAGTAAGCAAAGTTTATCTTTAAGGCCTATAGCATCCTCTTCTAATATCTCTTTTTTATCCTTTGGAACAGCTTTGCTACCATATTCTCAATGGGCACCCAACTTCTTTATACCCTTGAACCAAGCCCAAGTCTTATTAAAATGTGTTATGAAAAAAGAGCTAACAAATCTTTTTATTTTAAGGTATTTAAGGTATTCATTTATTTTTTAAAAAATGTTTTCTTTCAAATATTTTTTTTTGAGGGCTTATGAAGTGCTACGCACTAGAGGCTAAACAGGGGTTTAGCCAGGTATAAAGCTTATTCAGTATTGATAGGTGCACTTTGCAAAGAAGACTACGAAGTTATAATTACAAAATTAAATGCAAGGCTTTGAAATGGACTTATGCAAATGAGAGACCCTAAAGTTTAAGTTGCATTAGCTTTGTAGCAGTAATTCCAACTCTGGTACTAGTGATATAACAATAATACAATAGGCAGAAAGTCCTGCCTTTATGCAATTAATATTATAATGGGGGAGGTATAAAACAAAAATTAAATATATTCAATGATATCATATACAAAGAAAAATAAAAAATGTTAAGGGGTTTGAGAGTGAGGGATTCTTGTTTGAGATAGGGTTCTCAGAGAGAAAAGCTCTGAGAAGGTGACATTTGAGCAGAGGCCTTAATAAACTAAGAAAATGAGCCATGGGTGTAGGCTAAGAGCACAGAAAGTACAAAAGCCCAGAGGTGAGAGTGAGTTTGGCATGTTCCAAGGACTATAAAAGAAGATGGGGTAGGGGAGGAACAAGTTAAGATAAGCCTTATAAGCAGGGGTCCTCAAACTTTTTAAACAGGGGGCCAGTTCACTGTCCCTCAGACCATTGGAGGGCCGGACTATAGTTTAAAAAAAAAACTATGAACAAATTCCTATGCACACTGCACATATCTTATTTTGAAGTAAAAAAATAAAACGGGAACAAATACAATATTTGTATTTGCATGTGGCCCGCGGGCTGTAGTTTGAGGGCCCCTGCTGGTAAGCCTTGTAAGCCATGGCAGAGAGTTTCAAACCACTGGAAGTGTGGAGCAAGAAGTGCCCTGATTTACATTTAGAAGAGTCACTCTGGCTTCTTTTTCAGTATGAGGCATAAGTTTTGATGAGTCTTCAACTATTACTTCTGAAGTAGTGATCCCAATCTTATCTGGTGGGGAAGCCCCTTAACCTTTGCAATCAGAGTCCCTTTCTGTCCTAAGAACAGAGACCCTCTCCAGACTTGAGACTACCCCTTGTTGCCCTATCTCCCTCCAGTTAATACCAGGCATTAATTATGGACTTGGTTATAAACTCAGATTTGGAGCCCCACTCTGGCTGTCATATTTCATTGTCTACCTGTGTCAAGACTTTTCAATATTAACTATCCACTTAAATGTACCTCATTCTGATCCTTAATGTTTGCATCTCCCACAGTTACCTATGTGATCTGTCTTCATGTGAATCCCTGCCACTGCACCTCACTGCCTTTAATTCATATGTTGATACAATTGCTTGAAAAATGGGAGATAGGAGATCTAAAAGTGAGATAAGAAATGCATGTGTGTTTGTGTTTGTGTGTGAAAGAGAGAGAAGAGGAGGGGAGAGAGGAGGGGAGGGGAAAGTTGAAGAGGAAAGAGGAGAATAGGGCAAGATGAGATAAGATAAGAGAGTAGGATATATTTATGTATAGGCAATACCAATCAATTAGCATTATATATGCTCACTACTTGGGATTTATGCCTACTTTCAGGAAACAGTTAATGAATTCCATTAAATATATATGATATTAAGTTGGTTATAAGTGTTAATTGACTAATATAGTAAATGGTATATATGCATGGTCAGACTTTTTAGATTCTTTTTTACGTACTGAAGTTTTTTTTCCATAAACCAAACAAAATAAAGGAATTAATAGTCTAAAACAGTATCAACATAACTGAAAGCACATTTTCTTTTGGGAACACAAACTGGATTGTGTTGATTCTTTCAGTAAATAGAGTTAAGTTCCTTGATTTGGTTGGTGCTAGTCTATCTTTTGTTGTTACAAACTATTAAAGAAAACAGGTTGCATTAAAGATATATTATTTTGTTTTCCTGAGGAATGGTTGTCTGGAAATTGTTTTATGATTTTGTTTCAAGCTGTTTTATATCTTATGCGGCAATTCTTTTCTTTATAAAAGCAATAATTCTGTAAATAGTTCTAGGGGTCTTGTTATGTTAATTGCATTATTTACCTATATATATATATATAAAAGCCAAGTGACCAAACAGCCGAACGACCAGAATGACTGGGGGCTATGACGCGCACTGCAGCGGACAACCAGCCTGATAGGAGGCGGGGCCAGTCAGTCAACTGCCCAAGATCCCTCCCCCCTGCCAGCCCTGCCCCCTGTTGGGCCCCCTCACCCCAATCACTGAAGTGTGACCTTCAGTTATTTTAAGTTAAGTAAATGCTCTCCAGCCTTCATAGACCAGGAACCTGAATGACAAGTGATCAGGAGGAAAACTGCTCATGGTCTAGACCAGTGGTCAGCAAACTGCAGCTTGCGAGCCACATGCGGCTCTTTGGCCCCTTGAGTGTGGCTCTTCCACAAAATACCGACTTCTGCGCATGGGCCACAAAGTTTCAATCGCACTGTACATGCACACCCGCACGTGGTATTTTGTGGAAGAGCCACACTCAAGGGGCCAAAGAGCCGCATATGGCTCGCGAGCCACAGTTTGCTGACCACTGCCCTAGACCATCAGTCAGGTGTCCAGGAGAGGTGCCCAGCACAACCACCATCTTCCCTGCCCCCAATTGTTCCCCCCCCATGCAGTCAGGTGTCCAGGAGAGGTGCCCAGAACAACCACCATCTTCCCGCATTCTCTCTCCACTGCTTACTACCGAAGAGGCAGCCACATCACACCACGGCCTCTCTTTAGAGGGTTTGTCAGCAGGGAACTAAACCACATTACCTGTCTAGGGAGAGGCTTAGAAACAGAAGCTGTAAGTTTCCCTGACACTAAAGCACCTTTGAAGCTTCAACTCATTTGAAAGCCAACAGAAAACGTGTATACACCCTGAAAAGATCTAAAGATCTTTGACACTAATAACTCCCCCAGGCTGGCCAGTCCCCGATCACCCTCCCCCCACCTGAATGGGGGGCAGGCTGGCCAGACCCCACCCATGCACAAATTCGTGCACCGGGCCTCTAGTTTTTAATAAATAGAAGACAGGAATGCAGTTATTATCTAATGTGACAAAATAGACTACCAATTTCTGAAGCAAAATCTAAATTAACAAAAAAAGTAAATGTTACCATGGAGCAAAATTGTCTCCAACAAACAGTGCTTAAACAACTGGACATCCACATGCAAAAAAAAAATAAAAATGAATCCAGATACAGACCTTATAACCTTCACAAAAATTAACTTAAAATGGATCATAGACCTGAATGTAAAACACAAATCTTGAAGATGACATAGAAGAAAACCTAGTAGATAACCTTTGTTATGGTGATGCCTTTTCAATATAATGTCAAAGAAACAATCCATCAAAGAAATAATTGGTAAGCTTAACTTCATTACAATTAAAAATTTCTGTTCTGTGAAAGACAAAAGAATTAAAAGAGAAGTCAAAGACTGGGAGAAAACATTTGAAAGACACATCTGATAAAGGACTGTTATCCAAAATATATTTTAAAAAATCTTAAAACTTAACAATAAGAAAACAAAACACCTGATTAAAAAATGGTCCAAAAACTTTGACACCTTACTAAAAGGATGTACAGATGGCAAATTTCATTCTACATCTACTTTAAGAGATAACATGAAAGCCAAATGCATCTTAATTTGCATCCTGGATTTTCTACTTACTGGCTGCATGATTTTAGGTAAAGTCTTAATCCTTGGGTTCTTCATTTTATTTTATTTTATTATTTATTTATTTATTTATTTATTTATTTATTTATTTATTTATTCATTCATTCTGTTTAAATATAGTTAGCATATAATATTAGTTTCAGATATACAACATAGTTCAGGTTGTTCATTTTAACACATCAATACCTGACTTCTAGGGTTATTTCTTTGATTAAGTGAGATAAAGCAACTAGAAATGAAATAAAGCACACACTCAAAAAAAAAAAAAGTCTATCAAGCTTCCAGTCAAGATGGCAGTGTAGGTAAATGCAGTACTCTCATCCTCCCCCAATTACATCAAAATGACAATGGGGGGGAAAGGAGACATATGTACTACTATCTGTAATACTTTAAACAGTAAGAAAACGACAAGTAAACTACAGAACAACCATCATTCAGAACCGCTTGAAATCTAGCTGAACATAATTCCTATAACGAAGAATATAAAGAAGCCACATTGAGATAGGTAGGAGGGGCTGAGATGCAAACTGACTGGTCCCACACCCACATGTGGCAGTGAAATATAGAGAGAGAGATCTTGGCTGCAGGGGTCCCCCTTAGGAGTGAGGGACCCAGCCCCACACCAGGTCCCCTATCCCAGGGTTCCAGTGCCAAGAATAGAAGTCTCCATACCTTCTGACTGTGAAAACCAGGAGGGACTGTGGGTGAGTGAGATGGAGCAGTTTGGTGGTTTCTTATAAAACTAAACATACTAGTACTCTTACCATATGATCCAGCAATTATGCTCCTTAAGATTTACCCAAAGGAGTTGAAAACTTACGTTCATACGAAAACATGCACACAAATGTTTATAGTAGCTTTATTTAACTTTCCAAAGTTTTGAAACAACCAGGATGTCCTTCAATAAGTGAATGGATAAATAAACTGTGGTACATCTAGACAATGGAATATTATTCACCATTAAAAGGAAATGAGTTATCATGCCATAAAAAAGACATGGAAGAACCTTAAATTGAATTATTACTAAGTGATAAAAGAAGTCAATCTGAAAAGGCTATATACTTTATTATTTCAACAATATGACATGCTATAAAAGACAAAAACAATGGAGATAATAAAAAGGTCAATGGTTGTCAAGAGTTGGAGGTATGGGAAGGATAGGCAGAGAGAGCATAGAGAATTTTTAGGGCAGTGAAATACTCTGTATCTATAAATATAAAACCCTTATATGCAAATAGACCAAATGGTGGAACAACCAAACAACTGAACAACTGGTCACTATGATGTGCACTGACCACCAGGGGGCATGCACAGAAAATGGCGGGCATCGGCAGCAGGAGGCAGAGCACAGAATATGGCGGGCATTGACCACAGTGGGATGGTGGAGCAGGTGAGCAGGGGCACCAGACCAAGGTGACTGTCAGTCACTGTCATTGGGGTGACCCTCTGGCGGTTACTGAAAATTCTTTGCTCCTGCGCGCTTGCACCTGCAGCTGGTGCCAGAGTCACCGCTCACACCACTGCTGGTGCTTGGCACTGGTTCCGATCAGTTGGCGCCGTCAGAGGGTGCGAGCTGCAGCTGTAAGCCCTGATCACCCCTAAGGGTTTCTCCACCTCCCCCTGCTCCTGAGGGGTGATGGGGGCAGCAGCTGCCACTCGCACCCACTGCTGGAGTCAGCCCCAATCGTTCCACACTGTCAGGATGTGGGAGCGGCAGCTGGGGGAGTGGGGCTGCCAGCAGACAGGGGACTGGGGGCCATGGCTGGAGGGGCCAGGTGGGGGAGCAGAGAATGGTCTGAGACCCGCCCCTGTGCCCACCACAGCCTCGCAGCCCATAGTTCCTTTCAAGGTGGACGAATTCATGCACTGGGCTCCTAGTAATAATATAATGATGGATACATGTCATTATACTTTTGTCCAAACTCATAGAATGTAAACTGCCAGGAGTGAACTAACTCTAAGGTAAACTATGGACATTGAGTGATTAGGATCTGTCATCCTTAGTAAAACATGTATTATTTCAGTGAGTGATGTTGATAATAAAGGAAACTATGCATATATGGGGATAGGGAGTATATAAGAAATTTCTGTACCTTCCTCTCAACTTTGTTGTAAACCTAAAACTGCTCTAAAAATGTCTTTTTACAAAAAAGTGAATGTTATGCTGATTGAAAAAATATGAAATAAAGGCAATAATATTCTGCTTTCATGAATGATATATCTACAAAACATCTTATGAAACTCATTTCAGAAAAACTAATTTTTGACTATTCTAGCCCTAACTTCTTAAATTGAATCATTTACTTTAAATTTTTCTGAATTTATGGAACAGGCTCAGTCATCCAGTGTATTGTTTCCTGTAGACACAGCCATCAATTTGGTATGGACCAAGAAGTATACACTTGGACATATCAGTCTTTTCTGACAGGGGAACAATAGATTGCTTTTCAGATCTGAGCTGTCATAAAAGTTAATTAAGAATAGAATCAGTTATATCAAAGTAAGAACTACAAGTGGTGCCCTGTGAGCTATTTAAAGTTAGAGTATTTAAAATACGATTAGGCAAATCAGGTAAAATCATTTTGCTAGTAAAACAAAATACTATAGTCTTAGAATAGGTCTGATTTCCAACTATGAGTTGGCATGACTGATTCTGTTGATTAGCATCTAGATTAAAAAGGCAGTAGAAATGAAACACTGTGAATCTCTTAGCCTACCAGTGCCTCTAGTTCTATGTATTAGGAATGTGTATGATATTGCCAAAGAGAGAGCTAATTATAACATACAAGATTTTGAATTAGTTTTATGTCAATAATTGCTTAATGCTATATTATTTTAACATTCAAAACATCTACACAGATTATTTTAATGTATTGAAATGACCAGTTCAGTTTCTTACATTACCCCTCCCCCAATTTTTAATTAAAACATTTGTAAAAACAGTTGGGAGAATAAATGTCACTTAATTTTATAATTTAGTAAAAAATTATCAATTTAGTAGCCCAATATAGAGACAGCTTAAAAAGTGATATTTAGCCCTAGCTGGTTTGGTTCAGTGGATAGAGCATTGCACTGTGGACTGGAGGGTCCCTGGTTCGACTCCAGTCAAGGGCACATGCTCAGGTTGCAGGCTTGATCACCAGTTGGGGGGGGGGGGCGTGCAGGAGGCAGCCGATCAATGATACTCTCTCATCATTAACGTTTCTATCTTTCCCTCTCCCTTCCTCTCTGAAATAATAAAAATATATTTTAAAAACAAACAAACAAAAGTGATATTTAATAAAATTCTCCCTTCCCTACTTTCCTATACCTTGTATTTTGAGTGTATCCAGCTGCTGATACAGATCTTCTCAAGTGTTTTGCTTTGTTTTGTTTTGTTTTGTTTTGTTTTTCCTTTCAAAATCCTTCTAAATAGAAGAGGAGGATTTATATATTTATTGACCTGGCAGCAACCATCTCTATGACAAGTGTCTATGGATGGATTTTGAACAGGATATCTATTTTCAGTCAGTAAACATCATGTAAACATGAATTTCTCAGTGTAAAAACCCTATTCATAACTACATTGATAATACACTTTGGGAATATAAATTTGAGGTATGGTCAGCTAAGCTTCTGTGAATACCCTTTGTGTTTGTCGTCTAAATTTATTGTCATATTGCAACCAGTTAGCAACAGAGTTGATCATATGCTAAGATAAGATGTGACTTTTATCCAGTGCACCTATGGATGAGGACAGTGGATGGGGAGTGAGGGAGGAGGGTGGGGTGGGAACTGGGTGGAGGGGAGTTATGGGGGAAAAAAAGAGGAACAAATGTAATAATCTGAACAATAAAGATTTAATAAAAAAAAGATGTGACTTTTAAACAGAAACATGAAAAGTAATTTTTCAGCAGAAATATGAGATTTTTACTTTCCAAGGTAAACTAAAATAATAGTGGTTAAATGATTGTAGAACTTCCCTTGTTCTTCTATATGTTTGAATCACAGTTGAACTCGATTTTATTCAAATTTTTGTTTTAAGATAGTGCCGTAACTGCCACTGTGTGGTGTTGCTTCTTGTTAGCTCTAGCCTAAGGAGAAGTTTGAGCCTGGCAATAAAAAGTCCATTTATCATAGCCCTTCTATAGAATAACCTATTTGTATATTTTACAAAGGTAATGATGAAAAATTATGGAATGACACTAGATAAGAGGATTATATAATAATGCCAGTGGTCTTGACCCGGCATCAAGAAGGGTTCAGAAATCTGGAGAATGCGCTGTGCATAAATTAATCAAGAGTCCAGAGACAAAACATAATTTTGAAAGACGTTATGGGGAGTCAGAGAAGACTTAGCTAAAGAAACTAAGTTCTCTTTGTCTCAGGGCCCCTTGCTTTTTATTAACACAATTTGTACTAAGGCAAGGTGAAGATATACACATCAAAGGGTAGGGTTTCATATACACAATCCATTGTCAGATTATCAGGTTTTGGAGAAAACTGCCTTTGGCTGTTCAGGTGTTTGGCCAGTAGGAGGCAATAACATGTAGATTAAAATGCCCTGAGCTGTCTGGCAGCAAGCAATCAATTTATGCATCCTTTTCAGGTTTGGGGAAATGCCTTCAGCCATCTCCAGATGATTCAGCCCTGCTGACATGCTGGAATTGGCTTCCAGCAATATAAATCATAGAAAAGTAAAACATATGGAATTTATTATTAAAATTATTTGTCTCAAGCAAAAAAATAATATATTTGTTCAAAGACTTGCCAATCATTCTGGTCTAGATGAACAGAGAGTTCTAGAATCATTCTAAACCATGTATTACTATTGGATCTGATTTCAAATGAGTAGGGAAAACAAACACCCTACTCAGGTGGAAATTGTTTTACACTCTTTTTCTGCCTTTCAAATAATCTAAACCAGCAGTTCTCAACCTGTGGGTCGCGACCCCTTTGGTGGTCGAACTCTGAAGGAAAACCCCTATTCTGTAAAACTACTGTTTGGAATTCTCTGCTATTCTTTGGATGGCCTCTTATTCTGAAAAAGTAACTTTGCTTTCTAGCCTGCTTGAATAGCGGAGGAGATAAACTTAGCTATCTGACCTTGTAGGCCAGAGACTAGATACACCCAATGCCATGCCAGGTGCATTTTTTAATTGGATAGAACTGTATAGTTTTCAAGGCCACCGCCAGCAAGCACACAAAGGGCTGGCTCTTCTATAAAAAGGGAAGTTCTGCTTGTAGCTTTGCTTAGATTTGGATGCATTTCCCTGAGTCCGCCGCGGTGAATAAAGTGTATTTCCAAACTCTCAGAGCGCTGTTTGGTTCTGGTCCGGTTTTTCTGTAACAGAACGATCCTTTCACAGGGGTCGCCTAAGACCATCCTGCATATCAGATATTTGCATTACGATTCATAACAGTAGCAACATTACAGTTATGAAGTAGTAATGAAAATAATTTTATGGTTGGGTCACAACATGAGGAACTGTATTTAAAGGGCCAGAAGGTTGAGAACCACTGAATTCTAAACCAAGCTCTCAGCAAGTGAGTGAATAAAAAGGTTGTGGTACTTGTACACCACAGAATACTGTGCAACAGCAAAAAAAAAGGGGGGGGGTCTCTTACCCTTTGAGACTGCGTGGAGAATATTATGTTAAGCGAAGTAAGCCAGTCAGAGAAAGACAAGTATCATATGATCTCACTTATATGTGGAATCTAATGAATAGAATAAACAGATGAACAAAATAGATCCAGAGACATAGAAGCATGGAACAGACTGTTGAATCTCAGAAGGAAGGCAGGGGTGGGAAAAGAGCCACCAAAGAACTTGTATGCATATATGCAAAACCCATGGACACAGACAATGGGGTGTGAAGGCCTGGGGCAAGCAGGAGTGGGGGGGCAAACTAGAAGGGATCAATGGAGAGAAAAGAGGAAACAATAAGGATTTAAAAACAAACAAAACAAAACTCTCAAAGCCTGAATGTTTCACAAGCACTTTCTAATGGATTCCAGAACTTTGTTTATTGTGTTCCTTGGAAGTATGGCTTCATATTTGTGAGACAAAGTGTGCTGGCAGGTGGTTTGAAATGAGTATTTGCCTAGGAGATATTTCATTGTTCCCTCATCAACTCATGTTCAGATTGCTTACCTGGCTGCATGCATGCCTAGCTTCAGTATAGTCACCCTAAATGTGCAGTAGTTGTTTTAGACATCGGCTTTTCCAAATGCAGATTGTCTATGAGATTCTTGGTAAAATGTGTGATTCTTTAAATGTATAATATCGTACCAATATATTTACTATAGACAAGATAGAATGCCTTTCTGCCTATAATACTACTTATCTCTACTTTAGATTCTCTTCTGATCTTACCAACTCCCATCAATACTTAGCATATGGAAGAATGAAATTAAATGTCATTTATGGAAATGTGGGAATGGCCATGGAAGATATTTGAAAAGTACTTCTGGAGTTGCTTAAATGATATTAAAGCTCACCAAAAAATCCATTCTGTTTCATCTTACATCAAGTCCTGAGTAACTAAGCTATTAGTGCAAACACTTAATTTTTATTCATTGAATGCCACAAATAAGCATTCCCATGCCAGTTTTCACCAAAAGTTAAATTTATTACATTCACATTGATAGTTTTATTGATTTAGGATCCAAAAGGATGCATGTTTCAATGGAAAAAGGATGGGATAAGGAGAACATTGCATAGAAGTCTAAACATGCTTAACCAATACTTTTTTAATGTACCTGTAAAATGAGAAATAAGAAATAGAATATGAGCATGCTATATAATTGGATATTAAAATAACAAGTTCTCATGGTAGTTTTAGAGCTTAAAATATTTAATTCAAGCTCAGAAATTGTAATTAGGTGTTTGGGTTTGGCAAAGGCAGATTGCCTCTAATTTAGTGGCTCCTTGGGTCCTTACAAACTGTGGGGCTTCTGAGAGCATTACTATTAAGCCTGAAGGAGATATGTAAGGCAGCCAATTTGATATGGAGAGGACTTTGCCATCATATAGGAAGGGAGATAAAAATGATGTCTTATGGCTGGTTTCCTAAGTTTAAAATTTCAAGCATTAAGTAAGACAGCTAATTTTATAGTTTCTTTCTGTGCCGTGAATAACATGAAAATATGGATATTTTCTACTTGTTATGAGTATTCTCACCTTTTATAATCAGTTATTATACATTTTAAATAAAACTTTTAACTACATTTTTTTAGATCACATTTGCATGTACCCTTAAGAAATTGATATTTCTTTGAGAGTAATTTTACATACAGACAGTGGTATTTAACTTGAAATTCATATGATTACCATTATACTTTGCATCAGTGTTATCTCTTCATTACTATCTATAATTGTCTAGAAAAAAACCTATGTAACCAATGGCAGGGAAGAACTTCAACTACATGAAAGATTAGCAAATATTATCACAATACCAGCCACCAGGTATAGAAGTCTAAACACTTCTCCCCACTGCCTCTTGGTGCAGGAGTTTACAAGGAAAACACAATACAGTCAAGCACTGGAAGGAAAAAGCTTTTGAATATATATTATATATTTATTGATTTCAGAAAGGCAGGGAGAGGGAGAGAGAAACATCAGTGATGAGAGAGAATCATTGATCAGCTGCCTCCTGCACACCCCACACTGGAGAGCAAGCCCACAATCTGGGCATGTGCATAGACCAGGAATTGAACTGTGACTTCCTGGTTTAAAGGTGGACACTCAACCACTGAGCCACACCAACCGGGCAGGAAGAAAAGAGCTTTTACTCACATAGAGAAGAGACAGAGCAATATTAGCTCCAATGGCAGATGTCAGTTTCTCATGGATAGCCCATGGCCCAGATCAGACAATCAAAGCAATTGGCCTATGACCACTTTCATGCCTCAGGTGAAAGACCCCGCTTCCTCCCCATGGAGAATGAAACACTGAAAGCTAGGAATGTGCCTAAAAGCCTTTGAAGTACTTGCTTAAGCAGGCTAGAGGAATAATCGTTGTCTTAATCAGAGAAGGATATTCCCACACAAAGTGATAAGCCCAGCAGATACTGTGTGGGCTCTCTTCATTTCTGAGGACATGCTCTAGGCCCAAGGCCCATTCTTATGTGGCAAAATGAGGGTTGAAAGATTATACACATGAGATTGCCTTTATGAACCATGATAAACCTTCCCTCAACATGGAAGATTTGGTATCAGATATTTATAGAATTTCACAAATTCAAACACCTCTGATATAAGTTATTAATAACTCACACATAAGTTATATAGAGTAACTTTTTTAAAAATATATTTTATTGATTTTTTACAGAAAGGAAGGGAGAGGGATAGAGAGTTAGAAACATCGATGAGAGAGAAACATCTATCAGCTGCCTCCTGCACACCCCCTACTGGGGATGTGCCCGCAACCAAGGTACATGCCCTTGACCAAAATCGAACCTGGGACCCTTTAGTCCACAGGCCAATGCTCTATCACTGAGCCAAACAGGTTAGGACTATAGAGTAACTTTTTAACTACCTGTGCAGAACAAATATTTTCTAAGTAATTTAACTTTATAAGCTGAACCTATTTGAGTATATTTAAAATAGTCAAGAAACTTTCCAAAGGTTCTTAGATATATCAATGTACTTTTGGACACCTAACATATTAATTCCAAACAGTTCTAATATATTCACTACAACTCAGCATAATATGTAATAGCCAAAATTTTACTTGCTTTGTGTCCTGAAAATACAAGCACTTCTTGGTTAACATGACAGCTTCAGTGTCTACAGTTTACTGAACTATGTTAGATACTCTGCAAGAGATTGTGGGGTGATACAAAGACAAAATATGGCCTCTAGACTCAAAGAACTTGTGGCCTAAAACTTAGATCATGGTGAATGCAATTTTAGGAATAAAATAAGCAGATTTAGGGAGATTTAAGAATAAGGAGGGTCCATGCTGTGGGGGAAGGCATAGGTGAAGGCTTGGAGCTGCCAAAAGACATACATTCACAGAGAAAAAAAGGGGGGGTGCCACAGGATAAGGGGAAAGGAAGACATCCATTTACAGAAGATAGGGAAAAGTCCCAGGGTATGGGGAGAAAAAGGAAACAAACTTTCACAGAGGATAGAGAAATACCAACAAATGGGAGAAAAACAGATCTTCACAGAAGATAGAGAATTCTACCACTGAAAGGGGAAAGAAAGAGGAGGCACCATGTGGGGTTTGAACTTTGAAGCTGATATTTTGCAAAAGAGTGACCAATAAGAAGGGAGTATGAAGAAACAAAGAACTACTGCCTTTATAAGCCTTAGAAAAAGGGGCTTAGTGGGTTACCCCCTTTCTACATGGGAGTCTTTACTTGCGTCCAATAAATTTCTACCCTTTTCATCTACCACCTTTTGTCCATGGCTTCATTGTTGGAATCCATCTGGACAAGAACCCGGGAAAGAAATCACCCTTGCATCCTACTCAGGAAAAACCACCCAACTTAATGGCAATGAATACATGCAGACCAGGCTTCTTTCAACACAGAGTTCATATGCAATCCCCTTCTGGTTGCAGATGTTATATGACTTAGTTGTTCTACAGCTAAAGACTAAAACCAATTAATATGCACAGTGGCCGAAACCGGTTTGGCTCAGTGGATAGAGCGTCGGCCTGCGGACTGAAAGGTCCCGGGTTCGATTCCGGTCAGGGGCATGTACCTGGGTTGCGGGCACATCCCCAGCGGGAGATGTTCAGGAGGCGGCTGATCGATGTTCCTCTCTCATCGATGTTTCTAAACTCTCTATCTCTCTCCCTTCCTCTCTGTAAAAAATCAATAAAATATATTTAAAAAAAAATATGCACAGTGATGCAAAAACAAAGGAAAAGGCCATGTTTTTTCTAAATTTCTCTTTTTCAGCCCTACTTGATTCAATAAGAGACCTGCCTGGACAACCCATCAGTGCATGCAATGAGTATACATTTTTTTAAATGTTTGCCTTAAAAGTCTTTTCTGTTCAGGACCATAGTGTCAAGCTCAGCAAACACAGAGCCTTAGTAAGGCAGAA
Source organism: Myotis nattereri (assembly GCF_964212035.1). Lineage (NCBI taxonomy): Eukaryota > Metazoa > Chordata > Mammalia > Chiroptera > Vespertilionidae > Myotis > Myotis nattereri. The sequence continues at coordinate 116,652,198 of NC_138078.1, read as the reverse complement.
ATCCTTACATAGCCAACTATTCCTTCCATTTAAGGACATCTTATTGTGTTTGTGTGTATGACCTTCGAATCCTCATCTTGCTTCACTGAACTGCCGAATCTCTTCCCATTAATTATGATTACCAGTTAGCAACCGACCACAATCTAGCAATCTGTAGTTCCTCTTAGTGCATGTAACAGCAATAGTTCAGGATTACATATTCTATCCCTTTTGATGAGCTAATTTAACCATAAAAATGTCATTTTATTGTGGTTCCTTATCAATGCACATTTTTTGTTGTTTGTTTCACTTTGAAGATTTGTTACTTTTTCTGGCTGTTGCTTGTACAATAGCCTGCCCTTTGCTATTTATTTTTTAATAGGCACATAGGATCATAGAACTTTATATTGGGAAGGAAAATTAAAGAACAGCTAATTAATTCTCTTTATTTGACAAAAGGTGAAACTGAGGTCGAAAGGAAGGGAGGGAGGGAGAGAGAAGTAGAGACTTTTTTAAGCTGTAAAAAAAACTTTAATCTGCTAACTGAATAAATTTAAATTAATCATATTGAAAAACACAAGTAGGGACTATAACAACCTCTTAGTAAATGAGGTTGGGTTTTTTGGGGGGAGGTGAAAAGCCACTACCCTTTTATTTTTTTAATTGAATTTATTGGGGTGACATCCTATATAATAAAACCCTAATATGCAAGTCTACTAAACTGTGGAATGACCAGTCGCTATGAGGCATACTGACCACTAGGGGGCAGACGCTCAATGCAGGAGCTGCCCCCTTGTGGTCAGTGCACTCCCACAGGGGGAGTGCCACTCAGCCAAATGCCGGGCTCACGGCTGACGAACGCAGCAGCAGTGGCAGGAGAGGCTCTAGTTGGTTCATAAAACCATATAGGTTTCAAGTATACAACTCAATAAAACATCATCTGCACGCTACATCATGCTCTGATCACTCCATGCAAAGTCTTTTTACATTCCTATTTACTCCCCTTTCCCTCTGGCTATCACCACATTGTTGTCTGTGTCTGTTTCGCATATATGTTTTTCGGCAAATCCCTTCACCTTGTTCCATCCAGTCCCCCAATCCTCCTCCCCTCCAATATGTCAGTCTGTTTCACATACCCATGCCTCTGTTTCTATTTTGTTCATCAGTTTATTTAGTTCATAAGATTCCACATGGCCGAAACCGGTTTGGCTCAGTGGATAGAGCGTCGGCCTGCCGACTGAAAGGTCCCAGGTTCTATTCCGGTCAAGGGCATGTACCTGGGTTGCGGGCATATCCCCAGTAGGAGATGTGCAGGAGGCAGCTGATCGATGTTTCTAACTCTCTATCTCTCTCCCTTCCTCTCTGTAAAAAATCAATAAAATATATTTTAAAAAAACCCAAAAATCTTCGTGGCCCATGTGCAGAAGTTGGTATTAAAAAAAAAAAAAGAAGATTCCACATGTTAGTAAGATAATATGGCATTTATGCGGTAGCCGGTTTGGCTCAGTGGGTAGAGCATCGACCTGCAGACTGAAAGGTCCCAGGTTTGATTTCCGTCAAGGGCATGTACCTCGTTGCAGGCACATCCCCAGTAGGAGGTGTGCAGGAGGCAGCTGATCGATGTTTCTCTCTCATCCATGTTTCTAGCTCTCTATTCCTCTCCCTTCCTCTCTGTAAAAAATCAATAAAATATATTAAAAAAAAGATAATATGGCATTTGTCTTTCTCTGGCTGGCTTATTTTACTTAGCATAATAATCACCAGGTCCATCCATGCTGTCACAAAAGGTCAGATTTCCATCCTTTATACAGACCTATAGTATTCCATTGTGTAAATGTACCATAGCTATTTTATCCACTCATTCACTGATGGTCACTAGGATTGTTTTCAGATGTTGGCTATTGTAAATAATGTTGCAATGAACATAGGGGTGCATACATTCTTTCTGATTGGTGTTTCATGTTTCTTCGGATATATTATCACAAGTGGGATTGCTGGGTCAAGTGGCAGTTCCATTTTTTAATTTTTTGAGGAAACTCCATACTGTTTTCCACAGTAGCTGCACCGATCTGCATTCCCACCAGCAATGCATGAGGGTTCACTCTTGTTAGCATCCTAGCCAGCACTTGTTGATTTATTGATGATAGCCATTCTGACAGGTATGAAATGATTGTGGTTTTAAATTTCATCTCTCTGATGATTAGTGACATTGAACATTTTTTTCATCTGTCTATTGGCCATCTGTGTGTCTGCTTTGGAGAAGTGTCTATTCATGTCCTTTGCCCATTTTTTTAAATTGGATTGTTTGTCTTCCTGGTATTGAGTTGTATAAGTTCCTTATATATTTGGAAATTAACCCCATACTAGGTGTCTCATTGGCGAATATATTCTCCCATTCAGTGGATTCCTTTTTCATTGTGTTAATGGTTTCTTTTGCTGTGCAAAACTTTGTAGTTTGATGTAGTCCAACTTGTTTATATTTTCTTTGTTTCCCTTGTCCTAGGAGATATGTGTCTAAGATTTTACTGCCCATTTTCTTCTAGTATTTTTATGCTTTCTTGGCTTACATTTAAGTATTTTTTTCCATTTTTAGTTTATTCATTTATTATTATTATTTTTAATCCTCAACCAAAAATATTTTTTCCATTGATTTTTAGAGAGAGTAGAAAGGAGAGGGAGAGAGACAGAGAGAAACACCAATGTGAGAGAGACACATCGATTGGTTGCCTCCCATATGCCCCGACCAGGGCTGGGAGCTTGCAACCAAGGTACTTGCCCTTCGCCGGAATTGAACCCAGGGCCCTTCAGTCTGCAGACTGACACTCTATCCCCCGAGCCATACCAGCTAGGGTCAGTTTATTCTTTTATATGGTGTAAGTTGGTTATCTAGTTTCATTTTGGGGGGGCATGTACCTGTCTAATTTTCTTAGCACCATTCATTTATTGAACAGACTGTCTTTACTCTAGTGTATGTTCTTTCCTTCTTTTTCAAATATTAACTGACCATAAAGGCATAGGTTTATTTCCGGGCTCTCTGTTCTGTTCCACTGATCTATATGCATGTTCTTGTGCCAGTACCAGGTTGTTTTGAGTAAAATAGCCTTGTAGTATATTTTGATTGCAGGTATTGTGATCCCTCCAACTTTGTTCTTTCTCAATATTGCTGAGGTTATTTGGGGTCATTTTTGGTTCATATACATTTTTGGAATATTTTTTTCTAGATCTATGAAATATGCCATTGGTATTTTAATAGGAATTGTGTTGACTCTATAGATTGCTTTGAGTAGTATGGACATTTTAATGATGTTAATTACTCCAATGCATGAACACAGTATATGCATCCACTTGTTTGTGTCTTCCTCTATGTTTTTCTTCAATGGCCTATAGTTCTCCAAGTACAGGTTTTTTACCTCCTTAGTTAAATTTATTCCTAGGTATCTTATTTTTTGTTGCATTAGTAAATGGGATTGTGGGTGTGTTTTTTTGTTTGTTTTTTTACATTTTTCTTTCTGATAGTTCATTATTGGTGTATACCACTGTTTTCTGAATATTAATTTTGTATCCTGCTACTTTGCCAAATTGATTTATTAGATCCAGTAGTTTTTGGTGGAATCTTAAGGGTTTTCTATGTACAATAACATGTCAGGAAGAGGTATTTAGATACTTGTTCAAAGCAGAGCAAGGCCAAAATATAAGTCTCCTGACTTATAATCCAGTGCACTTTCCTCCAGTGCATGGCTGGTTTCCATCATGCTATGAGATTTATTAATGACTAGAGGCCTGGTGCACAAAATGCATGCACTCAGGGGGCGGGGATTCCTCAGCCTGGCCTGAGCCCTCTCGCAGTCTCAGTGCCCTCAGGGGTTTGGCCTGCTCCCCACAGGTGGACATCCTTAGCGCTGCCACAGAGGTGGGAGAGGCTTCCTCCACCGTCGCTGCGGTTGCCAGCCATAAGCCGGCTTCTGGCTGAGTGGTGCTCCCCCTATGGGAGCGCACTGACCACCAGGGGGCAGCTCCTGCATTGAACGTCTGCCCCTGGGTGGTCAGTATGAATCATAGCAACTGGTAGTTCTGCTGTTGGGCTGAAACCAGCTCTCTGACATCCCCCAAGGGGTCCTGGATTGTGAGAGGGTGCAGGCCAGGCTGACAGACCCCACCAATGCACAATTAGGGCCAGGGAGGGATGCAGGAGGTTGGTCAGGCGGAAAGGGACCGTGGGAGGGCTCCAGGGTGTGTCCGGCCCGTCTTGCTCAGTCCCGATCAGCCAGGCCCCAGCAGCAAGCTAACCTACTGGTTGGAGCATCAGCACCCTGGTGGTCATTGCACGTCATAGCGAGCAGTTGAGTGGCCTTAGCATATCATTAGCATATTACACTTTGATTGGTTGAATGACCGACCAGATGACCAGACACTTAGCATATTAGGCTTTTATTATATAGGATAAACAAGTCTCAACTTCTTGAACACATTAAATATAACTACTCAAATCTGAGTTACAGCTCCTCTTGGAGTAGACAAAATGGTGGGAGAATGGATCAGAGGGCATTTTAGAAAGGCACTAGAAAAAAAATAAGTCAAGATTAATAAGAATCTAACCATAAGGTAGATGGTATGTAGATTATCTTTTTCTTTTTATCTCTTTTATTTGCATACCATAAAAATTGGGGTGTAGTTAGTTTTGTAATTCTGTGGTGCAAAGAACAGTTTTACCTTTTCTGTTTATTGCTACCTTAGATGTTACAAATTCTAATTTCTATGGTGTCTTTCATTTTCCTATAAACTGCTACTAATATTATTATACAGCTCTAGGTGTGCAGTGGATTCTTAGAAATATATTCAATGAACTATTTTCAAATTCAAGTCCAGGTACCTGTCTCCCTTACCAACAGAAGTCCTAATAAGCTATGGCTAATCTTTGAATCACTTAAATTAAAATAAGTGCTTCAAAGCAAAGTCACAATTTTTACATGAGATATTTTGAGGTCTTATTATAATAAAGGCATTCTTAGATATGCTGTGCTAAAATAAAGCCCACCACTTAACCATCAGAACAGGACAAATTCTTTTTTCCAATTACCATCTATTTTACCCTTGCCTCCTCACTCCTAGCACTTTAAAATTGCATATCACCTGCTAAAAGAACCTCATTCCACATAGAATCTCTTCTTTAAATAGCTTTTGGATGTACTAATATGCATTGTACAAGAGGCTGTCACCTTGCTGTCTTTACTCATATTCTGCTCTCAGGGAAAAGCTACTATGAAGTGTTTGATTTGGTGATTTTCAAAGCCCTAGTTGCTTTTAAGCTTTATAAAAGGAAAAATGCCTCAGTGGCTTGTGTAGGGCCAACCAAGAAGACTGCTGATCAATTTTCACACATCTCTATAGAATATGTAGTTGGACAATATTTCTTTCTGTTGTGCAGATTGAAAGAATGAAACTATCATAGTTAATGTGAATTATTCTGGTGTCTAAAAGAAAACTGGAGGCTTGCAGAGGAAATGAAATCTTCTGACTTTCCCTAGACTCAAATTAGTTTGGTGTGAATTTGACCTAAATTAGATATTTCTAGAAAAACCAAACTAAGGCTTTTCTATTTGCCCTTTCTGGGTTTGAAATAGAAAATGGAGTATAAAAATTTCAATCCTTGAGATCTAGTCAGAGTCATTTCCCTCCTCTCTGTACCCCTTTCTGACTTTTTTTCCCTTTGGAGTAAAAAAAAAGAGAAATTTATTACACTAGACAAAACAAAGTTAGCCTGGGAAATGAAAGAAAGAATGGAATTGGGAAGGGGTGGTAGAAAATGACATCATATCCAGAATTAAGTTATAGCAAAGGAAAAGCTCATCTCAGTCACCAAGGAGGAAGGCTCAATGTCCTAGACTAACTGTCCTAATCTTGACATTGACATCAATATCAGAAAGAGTGCAGTAAGGCAGGGGTGCTGTACCTTTATGTATGAATTCATAACACATTTACGTTCAAGCTCCTGGTTCATATTTAATATCTGTAACATGAACGAAGGATGCAGCATCCTAAGCTGGCTGGAAATTTTACAGAAAAACAGAAACATAGCTGTTTTATAATACAATTTGGTGTTTAGTAAGTCCCCATTTAATACTGTCATTAGGTTCTGCGACTTTAAGTGAAATGACATATAATTAAACCTATTTTACCATAGGCTACTTGATATAAACAAGAGTTAGGTTCCTATGGCATCTCATCAATGTTATAACAAAACAATGTTGAACAAAACTTTGAGAACCTGCTATATAGACCTTATATGCAGTTGCCATATCTATTGTTTTTTATTTCAGAAGGAAATGTAGGAAATAGACCATCTCTTCTTTTAAGTAGTATATGTATTTTTAAAATTACAGTATACTAAGATCAAGAAATCGTTTGGGGTTTGGAGATTTAATCCCAGCTTCAACACTTACTAACTTAAAAGTCTTGAATAAGCCATTTGAGTTTCTAAACATCAGTTTTCTTATTTGTCACAGGATAATCTGTTTTGTGGTATCAATTTAAATAATGGGTGTGATATTGCTATATGAACCAAAAAATGCTAGGAAAATAAGAGGAATAATATATGAGAGACAAACACCTTTCTGAGACCCTCAAGTATTCCACATACACGGTCACTTACTCTTCTATCTCTGGCAACACTCAGATGGAAAAAAAAAATAGCAAAGGAAGGGAAACAGGTATAAATATACCATAGGCATAGAGAGAGAGAGATTTAATAATTATTTCACAATAACACACAGCAGCATTGGTTGAAAACTTATATGGGAAGTTCAATATATGTGGGGATCTGCAGAGTTTCATTGCAATGAATTCCTTTGGAGGTTTGTGATGTTAACAAACTTAAAAGGTGATGAAAACAAATGGTAATCCAAATGAGAGAGGAAAAACCTAAATCTAAATAATAGATAACAGTATTAGAGTAGAGAATATACAAGTAATACCAGAAGGGAATAACAGTTGAAATTTATTGAGCACATACTATAAGCTAGGAACTGAGCTATAATTTTATCTTCCTGGTATTTCTTACATATTTATGTATATACTTATGGACCAACTTTTTCTAGTATTCAACCAATAACAATGTATCTAAGTCATCCCTTTGTTGTGTGTGTGTGTGTGTGTGTGTGTGTGTGTGTGTGTCTGTGTGTGTAGGTCCTTTAAGGACAACCTCTTACTTTGTCATGTAATATGGGTCCATGGTAGGCAGTTAGACAACCATGAGCAGAGCAAGGACGATGGGCCAGGTATAGACGGTCACCAGGGTGAAAAACCCCGAGTGCCTAACAATGAGAAAAACTGAAAAAACAAGTATCTTGTCCCCAGGATAAACTTTCCTCCCCTACCATATTGCTGGTAATGTGGTTTAGACCTCCTGACCTTTCATATCACTGGTCATGAGGTTTGGACCCTCCCCTGGCCTTTCCTTCCCTGGCATGTTGCTAGTCATACAGTAGGCCCCCTTAGAGGTAGAACAAACAAGGGAGCTGGAGAATAAGCCCTTAAGCATGAAGTCCTCAGGACAATGAGGTTTTGACCTGCATCAAATACATCTAGACCTCAGTTGTGTTTCAGCTCTAGGCCCCCAAAAAGCAGCAAAATCAGATAAACAATGCCATAGCTGACCTCAGGACCAGCTGCATTGAATAATGACAACTTGCCCTGTTGCTGTCCAATCAGTAGAGACCACAACCCTGAAAAGACACACCTAGATACCTGAATGTTCTATAAAATCTTCCCCTGAGATCTCCAAATAAATACCCTCAAGATGGAGGACCCAGTGCAACTCTCTCTATGGAATATGCCCATGTCTTTCCCCATCCCCTTTCCCTTCCCTCTTCCCCAAGGAGCACTTTCCTTGCCTCTCTCCTTCTCCCAACTTCCAAGGGCTCTTCTTTTGCCTCTGTAAATTTTTTTCTGAGCCCATTTCTTCTAACTCTGTGACTTTCTAAATAAATTGTCTCTTATTGTTTGATTCTTGCCTTTGAATTCTTTCTTAGCCAGAACACAAATATCAAGGTTGCTGAACCAAGGTCTGGTCTGACTCCACTAGTCTAACATCTGGTGCCGTTTTACTGCCAACAGGTCCAGATACCAAGTACATAACCAATAAATAGATAATGAATTGGATTACCAGAATCCTTGCCAACTGAAATTCTCACATACAAGAGAAGGGAGAAAGATTAAAAGCATCAGAGAAGGTCATAAAGTAGAAGTAAGAAAGGACCCAAGTGTCAATATGTATATAATATTGTAGTTGGATGAAACTGAGACAGGCCAGTAAGCCAGGAAAAGTGGAATAGGGAAACTGAAACAGATCAGATAGCTGAACAAACTAGCAAAGCAATTTACAGCAGATACAGAAGATCACCTCCCTAAAAATAACATCTAGGCCTCAGTTGTATTTCAGGTCCAGACCCAGAAAAGCAGCAAAACCAGGTAGGTGACACGAGGACCAGCTGTGATGACTGATGATCCCCTGCCCTGACACTGACCAATCACTGAAGGCCGTGGCCCTGAAGGAGTACACCTAGAAAACTGATGAATATTCTGCTAAAACCCTTCCCTGAAACCTCTTCTAAGTTTCCTGTCTGGAAAAGAGAAATAAAAGTCTCAAGACAAAAGACCCAGCACATGTTCTCCCTCTGGGCAGCAGCCCCCGCCATTCCCTTTGCCCTCTTCTCCCACTTTTTCCCCACAGATGTGCCTCTTCTATTCTCTATGAAACTCCACAATACTGCAACCTTGGGAGCAATGGGGAGTAGCAGCTCATCACAGCCTGATCCTCTGAACTAGTTCCCAAGGCCCCCTTTTTTCTGACTTCCCAGAGAGTTAGGGCAGCCCAGCCTAAGTGCTCCCTTTGTTTCTTCTATGCTGCGCTCTTTCTTGTTTTACATCCCCAGCTTTAATAAATGTTTCCTCATGATCATCTGGACTCGTAATTTTTCCTGCATGTAGTCAAGAACCCACACACTACCAGCTGGCCCTAGGCAGACCGGCCAAGGGCCAGGTCCCCTTTCCAGTAATAAAAGGAAGATTTTACAAATGCCTGGGGAGTACATTACATCTAAACTTTTCTTCAAAAATATTTAAAGGCATAGCAACTCTAAACACAATGATTTTAAAATACTTTATAGTTGTAGAGTGAGATTGGAGGGACTCTCACTTAGAGGATTCTGGATACTAAGACCCACTTTAAAATCTAGACCAAACTTAGATCTAAGAGCTGCAACCCAAGGAAATACTTCCTAAAAATTACATGTTGGGTTCCTATCAATAATAGATACATGTCAAGATGTGCTGAACATCTGTTGCTATATATTTTTATAAGTGTTCTCTTATATAGTCTTTGGTAATGTTAAAAACTTGATAATTTTAATCACTGTATTGTTAAGGGAATATTTAAATGTAAAATAACATCAGCATCATTTCCCTAAACTTTTAAATGGGAGAACTAAGGATATAGGAAATAGCATCCCTGTCCTGACTAGAAGCTAAATAAATCATAGTAGATAAATAACTCATAAGAACAAATTTCAAGTTGGAGTGATTTTAAGAAGGAACTAAGAAACAACATTGAGTGAACTCTAATATGTCAAGTAATATATTGAGTACCTTACCTATGTTATCTCATTTAATCCTTACAGTAAGTCTGTAATGTCGATACTATTCCACCCTCCATTCAACAGATGAAACTGAAGCTTGGGTTAAATCACTTATCCAAGAACATAGGTTTTTTAGTGACTAAACTGGGATTCAAACCAGGGTCTAATATGATGCCAAAGCCTCTGTCTTGTCTACTACATTTGCTGCTGACACTCTACAAAAGCAGTATTATTACAATGGATATGGGAGTGCTACATTTGCCTCAGAAGGATGGCAGAGTTTCCTAGCACCAGGCTGTTTTTTATACCATCCCCTCCCATGGGTCATACAGGAAGAGAACCCAAATTATCACACATAAGAGATCCCAGCTCTTCTCTCTGTGTAAGGTTTTAATCAGAGCCAGTTTCTAGTTTTTATTGGAATAGTCTTTCTTAGGAACAGTAATAAGAAATTTTGGGTGATAGAGGTGTCACCCATCTACTTGGACCAACTAAAGGCAGAGTGTTTTATGGGAAGCACAATAGGAAGATTTCTCAAAGGGACATTTCTGAAGCTAAAAGTCCAGTGCTTACTTTTGCAACTCAAAATTATTTAGGAGCTTTTATATCACTGGTATTCAACTAGCATAAAAATCTCACTTTAGTAAGTAAGGTATTAAAAAACCTGCTGGATTATTCTGGAAAGCTTTATATTAATAAAAGGTGGATAAGTTATTCATATCAATCATATAGTTACCTTAAGACTAGGATACATTGATGCTGAGGCTCAAAAATAAATCCCCTAAGAAGTCATCGTATTTCTTTTTTATGCAGTTTTTATTTTTTATAAATAATACATGACCATGACTTTAAAAGTCAAAGAAAGAAAAACAGCAGCCCACCTTCTCACACCATCTCTAACCTCAAGTACTATTCCCCAGGCTAAGAGCTTTCAACTCTTTTAGATGTTGTTTTTGATATTTATCTTACTATTTGTAAATAACATGCTTTTACTTGCATTTCTTAATTTTTAGTTTTGGATATTATCTCTTGACTTTTTAGTTTGGCATATGAGTAATACTCTTAATCATCACCTTAAACATCACTTTTCCATTTGTTTGATGCTTTAACTGGATATAATTTTTAGGTTGGAAATGATTTTGCTTTTGAATTTTGAAAATATTTCTCCAATTTTATCTACCTTCCAGTGTTCCTGTTGAGAAAATGTATTCTTGTTTCAAACACTTTGTGTGTCTCCTTCTTTGTTTTTCTGTTTGCTTGTTTTGTTTCCTCAGGGAAGCTTTAAGAATTTTACTTATCCGAAATTTCATAATAATTTGCCTTGGTGTAAGTTTTCTTCCATTCATTATATTTGGTTGGCACTTTCATTATGGAAATTCATGTCCTTCACTTATAGGAAATTATATTTTATTGATAATTGCCACCCTTGTGATTACTTTTCATGCATTTATGGAAATTGTATTGTGATGAAGTAGGACCTCCTGAACTGATGTGTTTTCCTATTATGGACAAAAAAAAGTGCTACATACTAAACCTGACAAGCTCAGGGGAAGCTGCATGGCAGCTTTACAAACTCAGAGACCTAAAGCTACTACATAGGATGGTCTCGAATGAACACTTTCTAACTAAAAGTAGTTCTTGGCAGAGAGTCATGTCTTAGGCCCATATTTTTCCTTAACAAAGATCAATCTGCTCAAAAGATTGATCTTTGTTAGGGAAAAATATGGGTCTAAGACATGACTATCTGCCAAATCAAAACAACAATGAAGTACCATCTCACACCTGTCAGAATGGCTATCATCAACAAATCAACAAACGACAAGTGCTGGAGAGGATGCGGAGAAAAAGGAACCCTCCTTCACTGCTGGTGGGAATGCAGACTGGTGCAGCCACTGTGGAAAATAGTATGACATTTCCTCAAAAAAATTAAAAATGGAACTGCCATTTGACCCAGTAATCCCACTTCTAGGAATATATCCCAAGAAAACAGAAACACCAATCAGAAAGGATATATGCACCCCTATGTTCACAGCAGCACAATTTACTATAGCTAAGATTTGGAAACAGCCTAAATGCCCATCAGCAGACAAGTGTATTAGAAAACAGTGGTACATCTACACAATGGTATACTATGCTGCTGTAAAAAAGAAGGAACTTTTACCATTTGCAACAGCATCGATGGAACTGGAGAATATTATGCTAAGTGAAATAAGTCAGTCAGTGAAAGATAAATACCACATGATTTCACTCATTTATGGAATATAAAGAACATTATAAACTGTTGAACAAAATTAGATAGAGGCAAAGAAACATCGAACAGACTGTCAAACTACAGAGGGAAGGTAGTGGAGGGTTGTGGGGGGGCGGGTAAGAGATCAACCAAAGGACTTGTATGCATGCATATAAGCACAACCAATAGACACAAGACACTGGGGGAGGGGGGGGTGACAGTGAGGGCAAGTGCCGAGGGGTAGGGGAGGCCAGGGGGAAGTCAATGGAGAAAAAGAAAGGAGACATATGTACTACTATTTCTAATACCTTAAACAATAAAAAAAGAAGAAGAAAAAGATCAATCTTTACCTTAACTGAGCCTGTCTATTGTGTTTTTTTAAATATATTTTTATTGATTTCAGAGAAAAAGGGAGAGGGAGAGAGAGAAACATCAATGATGAGAAAGACTCATTGATCGGCTGCCTCCTGCATGCCCCACATGGGGGATTGAGCCCAAAACCCAGGCATGTGCCCTGACCAGGAATCAAACCAGTGACCTGTTGGTTCATGGGTTGACACTCAATCACTGAGCCACGCTGTCCAGGCTCTGTTGTCTTTTTAAAAAAAAAATCTAAGAAAACAGTCCTGATAACATATCTTTGGAATATCAAAGTAATTTCCTTTATTCTGGACCCCTCAAAGCACAACCACCTGCCAGAGTCGAGACACAAACCCCCTCGTTGTTATTATTGTCAGGTTAATTGTTGACTGTTAACTACCCTGTACCTATCTACATAAAAGAAGTATGTGTCTATCATTTTACTTTTTATCCAATCTCAGAGGTTCCCTCTCACCTTTGCTTTCTCCTGCCTCCCTAATTTTTCACCAGTAGATTTCATGTAACACATGCCTCCTCTTTTAATTATAATGTGTAAAATAAGGTGCAAAACTGTCATTCTCTGGAACATTTTCTCAATTCATTGAGATTTTGCTTCCCAGCAGTTGTCATCAGTTTGGCTCAAAGAAACTCATAAAAAATTATCTACAGGTTTCTTATGTTGACATTATCCTTTCTATTGTTTCCAAGGTCTGATATTTTATCTAGCTTCTGCACAGTTTCATCAAATTTTTCTTCCAATGATTCTATTTATTATTTTTTGTTCTGTGCATCATGATGATGATGACAACGACACCCTGTTGTGCCCCCTCTACTGTCTCTGTTTCCCCCTTTGTTTACTTTGATCTGTTTTTCATTTTATCAGTTTTCAGTTTAGGAGTTTCTCATATTTACAAGTGAGGCACTGGAAAGCTGGTTGCTATCTCTGTATTTGCATTATCTTTCCTGAGTCAGCCAACCAGCTCATGCAGAAATCCATCCACTAATCCCTTTCCTGGAATTGTAATCTTGGCTGCCATTACTCAAGAAGTTGAGAGCAAGAAAGGGCTGAGTTCATCCCCAAACGCAGGATGTAGATTCCCAGATAATATCCCAGTTTCAGCTGTGGCATGCTCATTCTTAACTGTGATAGTGATCTACAGATCCAACATCTCTAACAATTTATGTCAGAAGGTGGAGTGGATCTGGAGGCTAAGTGCTCTTTACACAAACTGTTAAACACTGCTCTTGTTTTTTCTTTTTGTGTGTTATTTTGGTGTTTTGTTTTTTAACCCTGTCCACATCCAGACCTTCGGAGCTACATGGTAGTTATAATTTCTGACCCATCCTAGGTCTGAAGACAAAAAATGTACTTGTTTCATTGCTATCCTCCATCCTGTTCCTTCACTCCTCTCAGACACTTAACTTTCAGCATTCTAAGTTCTCTTTTTACTCTCCCATGTTATTTTCATCTCTCTTCTATTTTTTCCTTTTCCATTTTCTTCAATTTTATAACTTTTATTTCATTTTCATTCCTTTAATAGAGTTAATCTGCCATGGAAGAACAAGTACTTTCCCTTAGTTTATGTTCTTTTTTTAAATAAATGTACATCTTAGAAAACTTAAAAAAAATATTTGAATGAATTCATTACTGCCAGACTTCTTCACAGTATAAATTACAAATTCTTTATTCTTATTTTTTTAATTTCTCAATTACAGTTGACATTATTAGTTTATATTAGTTTCAGGTACATGGTATAGTGGTTAGACTATCATATACTTTATAGACTGTTTGCCCAGATATTTTCAATACCCACCTGGCATGGCAGATAGTAACTACAATATTATTGACTATATTCCCTAATCTGTGCTTTACATCCCCATGACTATTTTATAACTACCAATCTGTACTTCTCTATCCCTTTACCTTTTTCACCCAAGCCCCTCCCTTCTGGCAACCATCAGTCTGTTCTCTGTATCTATCGTTCTGTTTCTTTTTTGTTTATTTTATTCTTTAGATTCCACATGTAAGTGAAATCATATGGTATTTATTTTTCTCTGTCTGACTTATTTTACTTAACATAATACCCTCTAGGGCCCATCCAATACATAATATATGTTACCACTTTTATATCCACTTGCTTATTAATGGACACTAGGGTACTTCCATAGATTAGCTATTATAAATAACACTGCAGTGACCATAGGGCTGCACATGTCTTTTCAAATTAGTGTTTGGACTTCTTTGAATAAATACCCAGAAGTGGAATTGCTGAGTCATAAGGCAGTTCCATTTTTTTTTTTTTACGGTAACTCCATATTGTTTTCCACAGAGGCTGCACCAATCTGAAGTCCCACCAATAGTGCACTAGGGTTCCCTTTTCTCCACATTCTTCTCCACTTGTTGTTTGTTGATTTATTGATGATAACAATTCTGTCAGGTGTGAGGTGATATCTCATTATGATGTTTTTTTAAAAAATATATTTTATTGATTTTTTTACAGAGAGGAAGGGAGAGAGATAGAGAGTTAGAAACATCGATGAGAGAGAAACATCGATCAGCTGCCTCCTGCACATCTCCCACTGGGGATATGCCCCCAACCCAGGTACATGCCCTTGACCGCAATCGAACCCGGGACCCTTCAGTCCACAGGCCGACGCTCTATCCACTGAGCCAAACCGGTTTCGGCTCATTATGGTTTTAATTTGCATTTCCCTGATGATTAGTGATGAACATCTTTTCATATGCCAGACTTTTACTGTTCTTTATGTTTTGTCTAAACTAAGAGGATCTATATCCTTCTGATGTCAGCAATGGGTGCAATTTCTCTCCATATCGTTCAGCAATAAGACTACCAGAGAAGGTCTTACTGGCTAATCTTATGTGGTTCTAAAACCTGTAAGAAGCAGGTGCCATGTAGAACAAGATATGCTCTGTTTTTAACAAACTTCACAGTTATAGATTGGAGGTACTTGATGGAAGTACCCTGACCTAGAGGGTCTCAGATATTAAGACTCAGTTTGTAATCTCATTATGGTAATTTATGTCTCAGCTAGGCCAAAGGAATTTAAGAATTATCATGCATTGGCAATTATTCCAAACACTGTTCTGTGTAAGAGCTTTCAGTGATTTCCTCTACAAATAGAGGAACATACAGCTGATCATGGAGGCTTTTGTTTATCAAATTGTAAATTATTTTCCTATAAGACATTTACTCTATACCTCAGCAAAAACTACCTGGACCCAATATTTTTTTTAGAAGCCTGTATACATAATGAGAAGAAACCAATAATGAATTCGGCATTCCTGTTGAGAAGATTGCACGTTCAGGATCTAATTGAGGCAGAAAATACTTGCCTTTCACCAGTAGCAGAGAGATTATATTATACAGCTATTTGAAAGATAAGGAAATCACAAGAGCATTCATAAAACACATAGAATTTAGTATAGCATAAGCAAAGAACCAATGAAGAGGGATTTTTCAGAACAGGATACTTTATGCCTGAGACCATTCTCTTAGGTACAGAAAGGAAAATGCTTCCAGAGGATGTAAAATAATGCAAGCTATAGTTACCAATTATATATAGATAGATAGGTGATATAGATAAATATAGATTTATATAGATATAGATATAGATATAGATATAGATATAGATATAGATATAGATATAGATATAGATATAGATATACATACTAGAGGCCCAGTGCACTAAATTCATGCACTGGGGGGTGTCCCTCAGCCCAGTCTGCACCCTCTCCAATGTGGGAGCCCTCAAGGGATGTCCAACTGCTGGTTTAGAGGAGCACACAGCTCATCCCACAGGGATCAGGCTTAAACCAGCAGTCAGACATCCCTCTCACAATCCGGGACTTCTGGCTCCCAACCACTTGCCTGCCTGCCAGCCTGATCACCCCCTAACCACTCCCCTGCCAACTTGATTGACACCAAACTGCTCCCCTGCCAGCCCAGTCACCCCCAACTCCCTACCCTGCTGGCCTGGTCCCTCCCCCCAACTGCCCTCCCCTACTGGCCTGATCATCCAAAACTGCCCTCTTCTGCCGGTCATCTTGTGACCACATGGGGGCAGCCATCTTTGACCACATGGGGGTGGCCATCTTTTGCAAGGGCATGACAATCAATTTGCATATTACCTCTTTTTTATATAAGATATAAGATACCTCTTTATTTATTACATATATATAGGTGTGTGTGTGTGTGTGTGTGTGTGTGTGTATAATCTTAAAGTTGAGTAGCACAAGTTAATGAGAACATATGGTGAAATTTCACTAACTACTGAAAAACTTGTGTATTAATTTGGTGTAATGTCCTAACTGGTTTGGCTCAGTGGATAGAGCATCAGCCTGTGGACTGAAGTGTCCCAGGTTCCATTCCAGTCAAGGGCATGTACCTTGGTTGTGGGCACATCCCCAGTAGGGGGTGTGCAGGAGGAAGCTGATCAATGTTTCTCTCTCATCGATGTTTCTAACTCTCTATCCTTCTCCCTTCCTCTCTGTAAAAAAATCAATTAAATATATTTTAAAAAAACAAAGAATACTTCTATTTGTTAATGAACACTTCTGTATGAACAAATAAAGCGGTTAGGAATATTGAACTATTTCTGCCCCTGGCTCCACCCAGGCATGTGAACACATTTGCCCTAAAATGAGGGGACAGATGAACAGATGAATCCTTTTATGAAAATCATCTGTAGGCCAGAGAAAACTTTGGTTGGAATAAATATCGACATCTGCAGATGTAATGAACTGCAGGGCATTGTTTAATATATCTCAGCTTTGCTTGTTTAACATTTATTGAGATTGGGCAATGTGCTGGCAGATGTGCAGAATGAGAGCACAACATGGTTTCTTTCTTCATTTGTATGCCTTTGCTTGCTGAATTCAAGAAGCCCAGATTTAATAGATAACAAGCAGGTGAGTATCTACTGTGTTCTTATTGTGATGGTGGGATACAAGAGAAAAAAAAAAAACAGCAACAACTTAGTCTTATTAAGGAAATGGGACTGGTTAATATGAAACAATAATAGGGCAATGTGTGAAATAAAAAATAAAAGATGATATACAATTGAGTGCTAGATTGTAGGAGGATTAAATTATAACATGAGACCGTTGGCAGAGGGAGGGCAGGGGTGGGGACGGGGACAGGGACTGGGATGGGGACTGGAAAAAGAGAAAAAAAAAATATAACATGAATGTTAAAGGAAATCTAAGGATGAAGAGGTTACTGTGATCCAGCATGGTGAAAATAAAAATAGAGTGGCCTTCTAATAAATAATCTGTCACAAGTACTGTTAAATTTCAGGATATAGAGCATGATAATGTTTCCAAGATATATTAAATAAAAAAGGAAATGTTTTCAAAGAGTAAATTTATTATGCTCCAATTTCTATAGAAATAAACAAATAATATCTGGAAAGAATATATTTCAAAGCATTAATAGTGATTACACCTGGGGGAAAGAAAATATGAGACTATAACTTTTCAAATCATGTATCTCCATATCACTTATTTTTTACACATTCATGATTTACTTTCAAAATTAGAAGAGTGAGGTCATATTAGACCTCCTGGTGACACACTTCTTCCTCAATTTCAAACATACCTATAATCCAGGATATAGTTTTGCCTGGACACATGCTGGAAACCAGAATTTCTGGAGTAGGTTTTTATCATTAGAGAATTAGAAAAGATGTAACTATGAATGCAGCAGATATTGAACAATAGAGAGTATCATGAACAACATTATGCCAATAATTTTAAAAACATGGTGTGTAAGTAGAAGAAATAAAATTACTGAAACTGATACAAAAATGAAACATCTTATTTGTCTTATACAATTATTAATGGAATCAATATTTAAAGTCTTAATACACAAAAATCACTAAACCCTCCCTTTGCCAACCTTCACCCAGCCCTCACCCCCTTTCCTTCTGGCTATCACCACATTGCTGTCTGTGTCTATATATTTCACATAAAGCATGATTGCCCAGCTGCAGTTGCTCAGTGGTTGACTATCGACCTATGAGCTAGGTCCTAGCTGCTAGGAGGTCACGGTTCTATTCCTGGTCAGGGCACATGACCAGGTTTTGAGCTCAGTCCCTGATCGTGCAGGAGGCAGCTCATCAATGATTCTCTCTCATCATTGATGTTTCTCTCTCTCCCTCTCCCTTCCTCTCTAAAGTCAATAAAAATATATTTAAAAAGCATGATTGCTACATATATATGTAAATATTTTGCTTAATTCGTTCACCTTCTTTCATCCAGTTCCCCAATGCCCCGCCCTCTCTGACAGCTGTCAGCCTGTTCCATGTATCCATCCCTCTGTTTCTATTTTGTTCAAACCATATATATTTTTCATTTTTTTCTGTTGATTTCAGAGAGGAAGGGAGAGGGAGAGAGAGAAACATCAGTGATGAGAGAGAATCATTGATTGGCTGCCTCCTGCATGCCCCACATTGGGGATCCAGCTCACAGCCCAGGCATGTGCCCCAACTGGGAATTGAACCTGGGATCCTTCAGTCCGCAGGCCAATGCTCTACCCATTGATCAAAACTGGCTAGAGCTCAAACCATATTTTTGAAAGGCAATTGAGAAATATTTGTCTAAATAGCCACATAGTCTGTGATACAACACTTGCACCACTAGGAATGTATTGTACAATAATAAACACAAAGCTCTTTATTAGACTGCTCTTTGTTTCTTTTATAATAGCAACCACATGAAAAACAACAAAATGTGCATGGGAAGAGACTTCTTTTTTTTAAAATATAATTTATTGATTTTTTTGCAGAGAGGAAGGGAGAGAGATAGAGAGTTAGAAACATCGATGAGAGAGAAACATCGATCAGCTGCCTCCTGCACATCTCCCACTGGGGATATGCCCGCAACCCAGGTACATGCCCTTGACCGGAATTGAACCCGGGACCCCTCAGTCCGCAGGCCGACGCTCTATCCACTGAGCCAAACCGGTTTCGGCGGGAAGAGACTTCTTGAGTAAACGTGGCTTATATCCACACAATGAAAGCCACTTAGTTATAAAGTGAGTGAGGAGTGGGGCTGATATGGAAAAATCTCAAAGATATTATAAGTGAAAAAAGCAGGGCACAGATGAATAGACACAGTGTGTGTACATATGCATATATGTAAAAAATCCTAGAAAGAAATATAAGAAACTGTGACTAGTGTTTGGTTTTGTGTAGAGGAAATGGATGTTTGGGGTGGTAGTGTCATTTTTTATTTTATTTCCTTTTGTCATGCCTGGATTTTAATGCAGATTTTTGTTGTGTGTGTGTGTGTGTTTTTTTTAAATACAAAGCTTTTTAAAATGTACCCTTTAAAAATGAAAACCCTACTTTCTAAGCCCATCTATTGCACTCCAGTTTACCTGCTTATATGCCAGCTTTTCCCACTTGACTGTGAGCAACTTAAGGATAAAACAAGTCTTATTGCCCAGCCAGCGTGGCTCAGTGGATGAGCATCGACCTATAAACCAGAAGGTCATGGTTTGATGCCCGGTCAGGGCACGTGCCAAGGTTGTGGGCTTGGTCCCCAGTGTGGGGTGTGCGGGAGGCAGCATATTGATGATTCTCTCTCATCATTGATGTTTCTCTCTCTCCCTCTCCATTCCTCTCTGAAGTCAATAAAAATATATTTTAAAAATTGAAAAAAAACACCCTGCCTTATTCATCTTCATATAGTCAGTGCCTAACACAGTGCCTAATGGTAATAAGCACTCAGACAACTGGGGAAAAAAAAGGAAAAAAAAGAGAGTTATTGTTATAATAGATGGAAGAAGAAATGAATGCATGAATAAATGAATGAATGATATGCAGAATGTAAAGTTCATTAAAGAACAGCATTTACAGTAATTCTTCAGACACTCCTCTGTGGTTCCGCATGTATGATTTGAAGATCAATTTCAAGAGAGAATTCAGAAAAAAAAATGCAATTGGTTTATACTCAGAGATGACCTATCTGATGAAGACTACAGAATGATATTAATTATGCACGGGAACAACGAAGTACATTTTATCCAAGACTGCGTTAAAAGCAAGTCACTGTGAAATGAACTGAATGATTTAACAGCATCCAATGCATAAAAGGTCCTCCTCACCTTAGAGGTCTTCAGGACAGCCTCTTAATTTGATTTCTGTTTTGTTGTGCCATCTTCATGTTATGGTCTTTAGTTCTCCTTATTACAAATGTAATTTTTAAGGGTCAAATTAATTTACTTTTACTTTGGCTTTGGGATGCTTGAATGCAAGGTTGTGAAAACCACTAGCTTAAAACAGATGCTCTGCAAAACTTTCTGCCAAGCCTTCCTAAGTCACCAGGACATCAATAGGAAAGCAGTGTAAGCAGGAGCGTTCACAGCTATGCTGGAATAGCAAGGATAAATTATGGATGTTTCACATACTGTATCAACATCGGAGGGTAACATTTTCTTTGCTCATACAGCTTCCCCACCTCTGCAGCATGCAAGGCATGTTTTACTTTTTTTTTTTTTTATCTCTCAAAATCTTGCCCATATTTTAAGACATAACTCAAATCCACTTTTTTCTGTGATGTCTTTTCTTTTCATATATTTTTATTGATTTCAGAGAGGAAGGGAGAGGGAGAGAGATAGAAAAATCAATGATCAAACATCATTGATCAGCTGCCTCCTGCATGCCCCCCCACCCCCACCGGGGATCCAGCCCACAACCAGAGCTTATGCCCTTAATGGGACTCGAACCTGGGGCCCTTCAGTCCGCAGGCTGACCCTCTATCCACTAAGCCAAACCAGCCAAGGCTGTGATGTCTTTTCTCATTGCCTCAGCCAGAATTATCCCTCCTTCCTCTAAGCCACTTGTTTAGAAGTGAACATATTTTGCCTAATATCTTATACCATATTTACCTCGCTGCCTATCTTAGCTTTTCAAGCGAATTATGAGCTTTTGGAGTGCAGGAAAGCGTGTGCTACATGACTAAATATCCCCATCCTCCTCCACACCCCAGTCTAATAAGTGTTCTTTTATTTTGTTTTGGAGTCATGAACAACTTTGAAAAATGGATGAAAGAAAACTTTAGGGGAAAATGTGCATATATAGAGAGTTAAAACTTTCTATTCAATTTTAGGGGCCAGGAGTATCTGATCTGGTATGGGTTTATTTAATGTTGTAATCAATTAAGAAGTTACTATCAGCTACACTGATTAGCTTAGAGTTAAACCCACTGTCTTTGTATTTCAGTTCTGCTGTTTATTAACAGCATGACCTGGGACAGTTTACTTTACTTTTCTGTGTCTTGATATGCTCTTTTGTGATATGGGAATTATAGTATTACTTTTCTAAGTTACCGTACATCTGCAGGAAACATTGTGAGCAAAAGAGTTCACAGCTATGATCTACACTAATAAAAGAGAAAAATGGTAATTGGCGTACGGCGATACCTTTTTCATTGGCTAATCAGGGCTATATGCAAATTAACTGCCAACTAAGATTGGCAGTTAACTGCCAACAAGATGGCGGCTAATTTGCATATGTAGGCACAATGCAGGGAGGCGAAAGGGAAAGCAGGAAGAAGCCCCCTGCCACTGACAGTGATCGGAAACCCAGGGGGGAACTAAGAGCTGGGGGGCAGGGCAAAGGCGGCCCTGGGGCCGCCTTTGCCCTGCCCCCCAGCCATGATCGGAGAATCAGGCGCCTTTGCTGCCCTGGCCAGTGATAGCAGGAAGTAGGGGTGGAGCCAGCGATGGGAGCTGGGCACGGTCGAAGCTGGCAGTCCCAGGAGCTAGGGGTCCCTTGCCTGGGCCTAAAGCGAAGCCTACGATCGCAGCACCCCCCACTGCAGCTGCAGGTCCCCGCTGCCTGGGCCAGAGGCCTTAGGCCTGGGCAGGGGCGGAGCCTGCAACCGCGGGGAGCTGGGGGTCCCCTGCCCAGGCCTGACACCTCTGCCGGAGGCCTCAGGCCTGGTCAAGGGGCCGATCCGGTGACTGGTGATCGGAGGGTGATGAGGGTCAACTCCTCTGGCCGAGGCATCAGGCCTGGGTGGGGGGCGGAGCCGGAGATTGGGGGGATATGATGGTCCCCTTGCCCAGGCCTGAAGCCTGAGTCAGAGGCGTCAGGCTTGGGCGGGGGGTGGAGCAAGCGATCAGAGGGAGATGGGGGTCCCCTGCCCAGGCTTGATTCCTGGGCCAGAGGCCTCCGGCCTGTGCAGGGGCCAGAGCCAGTGATCGGGGGGAGATGGGGGTCCCCTGTCCAAGCCTGACACCTCTGGCGGAGGCGTCAGTCCTGGGCAAGGGGCCGATCAGGTGATCGGAGGGTGATGGGGGTCAACGCCTGAGGGCTCCCAGTATGTGAGAGGGGGCAGGCTGGGCTGAGGGACACTCTCCCCCCGACACACACCCAGTGCACGAATTTCGTGCACCGGGCCCCTAGTAGAATAATAAAAAGAAGTTATATGAGTAAAATGGAATGAATAAATAAGAGACTAACAATGAAAGCCACGCTGAGGATTTGAAAATAAGTGGGTAACATTTCTACAGGATGCCATAATAATGTAGTGAAAAGACCAACACGAATGAGAATAAGAATGAGAATAGGAATTTAGCATAGTTCTTTGCTTACAGTGTGCATTGAATTAATGAGTTTATGTTTTTCCCACATTGATACAACTAAATAGATAATGGAGCTGGGGATTCTAATCGGTGTTTGTCTGACTTCAGAACTAACAAGTCAGGAGGACCAGGGTACAAATACAGGCTTCACCATTTACTAACCATTTAACCCTGGCCAATTCATTTGGGTGGGTCCCAAAATGATATACATTTCTTCAACTAGCACATACAGTATTTGCTACCTTTGTTGTGTATAAATATAATTAGGAAAAATACCTGAGACAACAAAGAGAGTAGAAGGAATGTATAGCTTCTGTCTTCAAGGACTTTACAATCTCCTTGGGGAAAGAAGAAACTGGAGTAATAAATAATAAGTAAGACTTAATAAGTGAAGTGTAAATGATCTGTGAAGGCTGTAGCATTTGAATTAAAGGAAGCAGTCAAGGCCATCTGGAAAGGCTAGCTGGACTGATAGGGACAGACAAGGTTTTTTCTCATCGGTCTTTTCACTACATCTTTATGCATTCAGTAGAAACTGTTACCCACTTGTTTTCAGATCCTCAGTGAAGCTTTCATTGTCAGTCTCATCATTTATTCATTTGATTTTACTCATCTTCTGAGACTGCTACATAGGCTTAAAGCTGAATAAAGTGCTACCTCAGTCTGTCATCACAAAACATAGTGATATATAGTGACTCTCTGTCAAACATCAAACTCATCTTTAAATTGCTTTGATGACTTGTAAGTCTGTGTTTAGTGTAGGTCTGGTTTTGTTGTGTGATGACTAGCACTTGTTGGCTAGAATGAACTGCACAGTTTTTCTAGAACACGGTGAAACATTTCACCAGTTTCAAAGAATCTAACTCCATCTTTTGACTTCTGTTTTGATTAGAAAAAAATAACTCTCACCCACCAGCAGACAAAGACAATGCCCGGTGGGTGAATAGATTAAATTAACACGGATTAAACCCCCATTTTCTTTCTTTTTTGAAAAATATTTTTTTTCTTATTGATTTCAGAGAGGGAGAGAGAGTTAGAGATATCCACGATGAGAGAGAATCATGGATCGGCTGCCTCCTGAAAAGTCCCCCACTGGGGATTGAGCCCACAACCCGGGCATGCGCCCTTGACAGGAATTGAACCTGGGACCTTACAGTTCACAGGCTGACACTCTATCCACTGAGCCTAACTGTCT
This sequence comes from Myotis nattereri, assembly GCF_964212035.1. Classification (NCBI taxonomy): domain Eukaryota; kingdom Metazoa; phylum Chordata; class Mammalia; order Chiroptera; family Vespertilionidae; genus Myotis; species Myotis nattereri. The sequence goes on along the minus strand of NC_138078.1, from coordinate 116,628,189 downwards.
AGGGCAACCCCCATTTTCTATTCCCATGTCTGATGTTGAATTAAAGATGATTCTTGGGCCAATAGGATAAGTGATTAAAATGGGTAATCAGAAGTATATCCCTTCAGGAAAGGAGGTTGTTACAGGGTGAACATGTCCATAAGAAGATTGGGAGCATCTACATAAAATACTCTGATCTTTACTCAAACAAAAGTCTAATTTTTACTTACTGAATTTGCTATTCTGCCAGTTTCTCAACCCAGTCTAAGGGCCATTAGTTCAGTCTGCAAAAGTGCCCTCCTGTATTATCATCGTACATGCTTTTCCTTCTATGTGGTATGTCTATCTTAAACTCTTTGCCTATTTAACTCCTTAATCCTCAGCTCTTGGCCTAATAGATATTTCCTCACAGAAATATTCCCTGACTACCATGACTATGTCAAATACACCTATTATACACTCAAATAACACATACTAGTATAACTTTTTTCACAGCACTTGGGACAGTTACAATGTTTGTGCAATTATCAATGCCTGTCTTCTCCCGTGAAGACAGGGACCTGAGCACGTAGCATAGTTCCTGACTCATAGTTGGTACTCAAAAATCATTTGGTGATATGAATGAATGGATTTCAGTTTTCCCTAATTAGATTGTGTTAATAACATACTAGCTTTCTTAGTAAGATGCAGGCATATGATATGCTTCAAGAAAACTCAATATAGACAGATTGAAAAGTTTCTTTTGTGAAATTAAGGAAAAGTTTGGGATGGGTGATTGCTTACTTGTTGGTGGCAAAGCAGAATTAATCAGATTCCCATGTGACTTACCATTGTAGTCTGTACTACAAGTGAGAAGTGTCAAATGAGTGTCCAATATTGTAAACCCAAGAGCTCAGTAACTCTAGAAACATAGCTCTATGCTTTTAGTAATTCTCTGTCAGTGTTTGGAATCTTAGCTTTAAAGACAAAAACAAAACAAACACAAAAAAACACTCCCAGGAATTAGAATGGGTAATGACACATTTTCAGTAGCTCTAGAAATAAGTTGGCATCATAGTTGCAATTAATGCCTACATTCAAATATTCAAATCAGAGTCTGTGTTTTCCTCATATGTTAGTCAACAGAAGGCATGAGATTTAAACTGTTGTTTGAGTTTAAACTGTCTTTTTTTTTCACTCTGCCTTGAGGGCAGAGACTGATTTATTCATCAAAGTAACTAAAGCACCTTGCACAATATTTGCCATATAATAAGTGTCTGCTATCCATCTATTGATCACGCTGTCTATATATCCATCCATTTCTCTATCTCAATGTCTACTTCTATCTATATGTGGACTTTATATATCCAAATATGTAGTCAGTATGTACATTGAAAAGTTCATAGAACGGAAGTCAATCAACCTAGATTATAGTCTTCTAGTGTCAAATCTGCTAATAATTTACTATGTGGTCTTAGAAAAGTTATTTAATTATCTTCTGCCTTATTTACTTTGTCTTTCAAATTTGGTTAACCGTACCTGACTTGCATACCTAACCATTATATGAAGAAGAAAAAATGAAACAAATGTAAAAACGTTTTGAAGTGTGAAGTGTGTTTTGAGTAGCAGTGTATTCGTTAATATTAAACAAAATGATCAGACTTAGGTTTATTCTCTGGAATCTCAGCCCACATAGGCTAAATTGCATAATCATCCTCTTATTCATCAATAGGGCTCTCCTTCCAGCATTAAAAGAACCCTATAAATCTCTCACTTCCTCTCTTGCTCACTTGCTGAATCAGCCTTTGTGAAAGTATTCCCTCCAGTGTGTAATACTTTGAGGAAACTTTCAAGAAAACTCTGTGCCCAGAGAGTGCTGATTCAGCACAGCAAAAGAGGTGACTGAGATGGATTTGGAACATTTCATTGGCAAGAACCTGGTTTGAACAAGTCTACACAAATAAGGGAGTACTTGTTTGACCAAAGGACGCACATTGGTTACAAATTGCTATATATTTCTGAATTTGGAAGTGTGGAGTAAAAAAGTATCCCCATGTTTTAAAAGCACTATTCTATGCATTCAAATAGTCCATATTTAATTTATGGCACAGAGTAATCCCTTTTCCTTCTTGTGCGTCCATACATAATAAAACAGCTTCTAGAAAATGTACCCTACAATGTTATATGTCACCATGCCACAGGACATGAAGTAAGAGGCCCTCCTTTCTATAATGCATAAATAATAAATCAAAATTATTCATAAGCATGATTGAAGACAAATAATTCTCCCTGGCTTAAAATATATCATTATGCTGCAACTGCTTTATTCACGCATATCGAGTTTTGACTGGCTGAGCCTTACATTTTGTGATCCTAATCTTCAGTAACACAGTGCTTTCCTGAATCTGATTCACACTTATTAGCACCTAGACACAGAAGGTATTTTCAAGCATTTCAAAGCTATCATGACTTGACAAGAAAACACGTGCTCCAGTAATAGGTGGTAGATTGGGGATGGTGGTGTTGGGATGCAATCTGAATGACCCTTTTTCAGACAAGCTTGCAAAAGAAAACCACTTAAACTAATTTCACAACATAGGTAGAAAACTTGCGTTCTTCCTGGATGCCCCAGATATTTATCTTTTTCAAAGCAAATGAATAAAATGCAGTCCAGCTAATCATTAAATGAAGTAACAGATCAGTTTTCTATCAGCATTAAATTTGAACTTTCCCACTGGTAGCTGGTTAAAGAAAAAAAAAATTTACTCTAAAATTATATTTTCATGTCTTTCCCCTTTTAAATGATTCATTTTTCATGGCATAAAGAAGACAGACTTACTGGAAGTCATCTAAGGAAAATAAGGATAAGTTTGAGTAGAATAAAGTTAAATACTTTTGCCAAATATGTGTTAACATTCATAGACTGTGTGTAGTATTTCTATGAAGTTGATTTTCATGCAAGCTTCGAAAGTCAGCCAATATTTGGAATCTGTCAGAGCTAATAGCGCATTTGATTGTCCATCATTCCATCTCTACTCCCATCTGTCTGCGAAGTCTAATGATTGTTGTGAAAGAGATCACAGCTGTTTTCCATCTTCATTTTTAGGCATACAGTTTTATTCAGACTTACTATTATGTATTTTCATTTCCTGGAGTTATAGAAGCAACTTAGATGGAGTCATTTCCAGCTGCAAAGGCAGTTAGTTCATATTCCTTCTCAGTCACAGTTGGATCTTGTGATGACTATCCCCAAGGTCATACTTTGACAATTGGCACGTAGATAGGCTATTTTTGACATCCAACCTTATTTTTCAGCATTCGTCCTCTCACCCACCCCTATCCTCAATCCTGAACTTCTCAATTAACTCCCAAGCACTTTCCCCAGATCGAAAATCTTCCCCTATTGTAATCTCCCACCAAAATCTTATAATCCTGTGAACCTTCCTCTTCTTTTCCCACCTACATTAAGGCATAAAATCTAGGAATTAATCGATTAGAAATTAATCCTATAAAATGTGTAAAGTGTATTCATATAATGAATGGGTTCATGTATTAATTATCCCAGGAATATTGCATTTAAACAAGAATTCTCCAGTAAAGTTACTCCCCACTCACAAAATCATAGGCCTCATTGTCAAATGTGGAACATTATACCACTCAAAAAGCAAAAATCCCTAAGAGACAAGTTGGATGAATATCCTTACTGGCAAGAGAAATAGTTTCTCATGGGGGGCTACTGTGCGTTAAGGATTTGTGACTTCAAAATCAAAATTTAAAAGCAAGTTTAGAACAAGTAGCCTTATTTAACAAATTAACAAATGTTCTAATGGATACTGACTCAGTTTTATCCCAAATTAAATTCTATCACAATAGTTCTAACAGAGTAAAAAATATAAGTACCTCAAATACTACTTACTGATATTTTCTCATTAGCTATGCCCTAGTTAGTACAACTACAACAAAAATGTGGGATTTATTTTAAAAAACAAGCATCATAAAGAATAAAATTTTAATCCTAACAAGATGTTTCTTGAAACACACTGTTTTTCCCACTTTTATAAATAAGTCCTATGATTTTGTTGTTTGTTTGTTTGTTTGTTTGTTTTTAAGGTGGAATAAGGAGTAGAGGAGGACTTATATTACTTTCTGAATTAAGAAAACTCAGCAGCCATGATCTTAGCTTTCTATGATATTACTAGGTTAAGAGACGATCTAGGAGGTAAATAGTTTGTTGAAATATTACAATTTTGTGACAATTATAATAGTACTACTGTTTAAAATTCAAAATTATTTCTATCTGGACAGGTGGTCACCAGAGATACAGTGTTAAAAGCTGTTTTTCAAATCGGATATAAATTTGTTTTGTGGGGGGATTTTGATCAGTTAGTGGTTAGTGATTGCTAGAGGTATTACAGAAGCTAGTTTGAGGCATGTGGTAAGACAAGCTAGGTGGTAAAGGGGAAAGCATTATATGTTTGCAGTCAGATTTTTGCTCAAATTTTGGCTGGTATTTTTCTTAGCTATGTGATTTGGGACAATGATTCTATTTCTGAGCATGTTTCCTCTTCTTTAAAACAAGAAGGGTTATAACAGCCAAATGATAACCATTTTATGTTCATTAAATGGGAAAATAGAGTGATCGATGGATAATGGGTACTCACAATATAATCACTACTTTCCATCTCCTCATGTTCATTTCTATGAGCTTACCCAAACTGAGGATCCTCAAATCATTATCTGAGAGCTTTAAGGTCAGCTTTACTTGCTAAGTGCCACATGATTAGTGTACTTTAACTCTAATAACAAAATAGAAAGGGGCAAAATAGTAAATCTTCAATTGTTTTTTAGGTAAATATAGCGAAGATTGAGTTAGCTTTGGGGGTGTGTCAGAGAGAATGTAGGGCACTGGTAATCTCAAGTGTCTGAATGTTGTATCCTTGCTATTATCTATAAAGTGCATTAGCTCATTATTGAACTGATATTGCACTGACCTTAAAGAGATGAATCACATGGATCGGATGGACCAAAGGTATGGTGTAACAAAAGTGTGGCCTAGTGATAAATTGGCTCAAGACAGAGGCTCAGGGTCCTTAGAAACACCACACCGAGAGAGAAATAAAATGAAATCAAGAGTCTAACACTTTCGAGGTAGTGTTGCAAAATTGAGTTCACGTTTTATTCATAGCCTCTTTTACAAACCCCTGCTATTTAAAGACATTAGTTGCCTGAAATGAGGTTTTTAGGTTCAGTATCAAAGCTTTACTGTTTATGATGTTTTTAAAAGAGATATCAGACTATAGCAGCTTTCCTGTGGCGCTGGATCAAACTTGGATTGACGTAGATACTACTTCCTTCAAGGGATATTTTAGCCATCAGGGAGGTGACAGCCCAAGAGCAGCTTTCTGAAAGATTATAAGCAATTATAATACACTGAGGAACCAAGCTCCAAAGGAAGTTCTTATTCTGAATTTCTCATCTGCTGAAGCCAGTTTGTTTATCTACAGGGACTGCTGCTTCCCCTTTCAATGAGGTTATTGTATGTACTGTATGGGTCTGCACAAACAAATAAAACATTATGGCATTCAATACAGTCAAATTGTTGGAAATATTGGAATGTGACTAAAACCTATCCCTCCCACCTAAGTAATATATCTGACATTCTTCTTTCACCACCCTCACTGTACTTGGCAATCCTCATTGCTTAACGAGCATTTTGCTGAGACATAGGCTAATAGGCTTTAGGGAGATAGATTCTAGCCTTGGATTAAAAAAAAATCAATCTTCCTCTAAAATCTGTCTAAAATCAGTAGCATTCAAATCAATAGTCCACCTACACGTGAGGATTAATAGTAATGGAGCTGTTATTTTTTTGCTTTCACTAGCTTCTGGGATACCTTAGGATAGAAATATAATTATTTTAATGTTGAAATATAAAAATATTAAATTTAAAGGTAGTTTACCATGTGAGTGTTTAATTAATTGACTAAATTTTATAACTCAAGCAGATGAGAATAGAGATAAAACCCCAGACCTTAATAGGAATTAATTTAAAAAGTTTATATATTTGGTTTTCTATTCAGTGCCTCATTGCACCTTCAACTTCTTTTTTTTTATTTGAAATAAAAATAGATTTATTAATACCTGTGAAAAACAGAATATATTGTAGCTATTTAGATTACCCACTGTATTGATAGGAAAAAAATTCAATAAGAAACTTGGCACACTGGTTTTCATCTGCTAAAATGTTACCAACTGGTATATAATAATAACTAGTTAATTAGGGAGAATGCAAACCAAGAGGCTGACAGAGGCCTCATTTCCATAGTCAGGTCCTTGGTAGGCTTTATCCTGAGAATAGCAGGGAGCCATTGAGAGTTATTGAGCAAGAGAGGGGCATTGTCACTTTGGTGGCTTGTGTCAGGGATGGAAAAATTGCTCAATCCCTGATCAGCCCTTATATCCTAGCCACCTCCATCCCTGAGTTCATTGTAGTATTTACAATTCTTAAGCTGTCAGGCAAGGGGTGTCCAAAGGTCAGGTCTCAGAGGGAGAAATGGTGCCTGCTACCTTCTGTCCCCAGCTCGCTGGCCCCAGGCTGAATGTAATTGTCCTCCATGAAACCATCATCATCCTCATCTTCACCGGCCTCCAGACAGATCCCCTTCCTTGTCCAGGGCAGTGGGCTATGCTGATAGCTGAGGCGGTATTTGCGTCAGAGGTGGCATTTGGCAGCAAGTGCAATGAGGAGAGAGAGGACCACAGCTCCCAGCACAACCGCCACCAGCACAGGCCATGCCCGGGCCCCAGAGCCTGGCCCAGGGATCATGGCTGATACCTTGGGGAGCTCCGAGGGTCCCACAATGGTTTGGGGGTTTGTGTCACTCATGGAGTAGCTGGAAGACACTGTGAGCCTTGGCTTGGCCAGAAGAGCCCTGGCTCCAAGCAGATCCCAGGTGATAGGCAGCCCTGGGGCCCAGATCCTGTAGGAACTGTGCACAGTCCATGGAGGAAGCCACACCTTCAACTTTTACCAAAAGATTAAAATGATTACAGGCATGCTAGGCCTCAGAGTGATTCTCAGAAATTAAAGCTGAGTGTAGTACTTCAGTAAGCCACTATAATAAGATATTTTATTATTATGGTTCTAAATGTTCTGTAATGTATGGTATTTCAGATATAAAATAATTAAAGGCAATTAAAGCCCATTATACTAAGGATTGCTTTGTACTAATGATATAGAGATTGCTTGCCTCTAGAAAGAATGACTTTCCTCTAAAGTCACCCAGAAATGAAGTTGAAATTGGTGGTGCTAGGATAAAGGGGCCCCCTTTTATGAGATAAATGATAGAGAACACATTGACAATTTCTCAGAATATGGGGAAACAATGACATCAGTTTTCACTGGTAGTATCTCAAATTTCTTTTCACTGATGGTCAGAATCAAGTGCATCCTAAGGGTCTAGGACAGCCGTGGGCAAACTATGGCCCGTGGGCCAGATCCGGCCCATTTGAAATGAATAAAACAAACAAACAAAAAAAGACTGTACCCTTTTATGTAATGATGTTTACTTTGAATTTATATTAGTTCACACAAACACTCCATCCATGCTTTTGTTCCGGCCCTCCGGTCCAGTTTAAGAACCCATTGTGGCCCTCGAGTCAAAAATTTGCCCACCCCTGGTCTAGGATGAAATAAATATATTCAGAAAAAAATATTTTTCTGGAGCCCTTAAGCCTAAAGGTGACCTAGAGATGATGAAAACCATCTTCCTCCCTCAAGGATCTGGAGCTAGCAACTCATAGGAATGAATCCATGCATTGTTCAAAAACCTTTATCAAAAGCTTACCTGTGGACCTGGAGGGTATTATGCTCAATGAAATAAGTCAGTCAAAGAAAGACAAATACCGTATTAATTTACTTATATGTGGAATCTAAAGAACAAAATGAACAAACAAAACTGAAACAGACTCATAGACACAAAAACTTGACTGGTAATTGCCAAAAGGGAGGGGGATTGGGGGACTCAGTGAAAGAGGCAAAGGGATTAAAATAGATCCAGAGACATAGAAGCATCGAACAGACTGTTAAACCTCATAGAGAGGGCAGGAGGGGGAGGGGGTAACAGTTCAACCAAAGAACTTGCATGTATGCATATAAGCATAACCAATAGACACAGACAGTAGGGGGATGAGGGCTTGTGCTGGAGATGGGAGTGGGCCAGGAGAGGTCAATGGGGGAAAAAGGAGACATATGTAATACCCTCAACAATATTTTTTTTAAATTACAAATTAGTAGTTACAGAATATTCATGAGGATATAAAGTACAGCATAGGGAATATAGTCAATAATGGTGTGGTAACTATGTATGGTGCTGAGTGGATACTTTGTGAAGTACCATTGTCTAATCACTATGCTGTACACCTGAAACCAATACGTAATAATACTGAAAGTAAACTATAATTAAGACATCAAAAATAATTACTTTTAAAAAAGAATAGTTATCTCTTCAAATTCCCATCTTAAAAACATTGCAGTATGTCACTTAAGATGGTGAGCTTTCAAAACAGTCTAGGTTCAAATTCTGGACTATAAGATGAGGGAGAGAGCTTAATTGTAACAACTCCAATAACAATAACAAAAGCAAAACCAACTTGAACATTTATCCTATCTTTTTAAAAAATATATTTTATTGGTTTTTAGAGAGGAACATTGGTGAGAGAGAAACATCAATGAGAGAAACATTGACCTGCTGCCTCCTTCACGTCCCCTACTGGGGATTGAGCCTGCATCCGGGACAAGTGCCCTGTCTGGGCATTGAACCAGCGACTTCTTGGTGCATGGGAAGATACTCAACCAACTGAGCCACATGAGCCAGGGTTATCCTTTTTTGCCTAACTTTCCTAAACTTTAGAATGGAGTTGATTGGTAATACCTCCCCAATAAGGTTATTGTGAGATTGAGTTAATTTACATAAAACACTTATAACAGTGTTTGCTATAATTATGCTCTCCATAATTATAACTGTTATTATTGCTATACTATCCAAACACCTTACCAGGGCTCATTTGCAAGGATACAGCTTTTGGAGAGTGTGAACCAAAAAGGACACCATTTGTTTCTGCAACTTTTCTAGCAAAATTCATTTATTTAACCACGAGCTATTTTCTGCATTTTTACCATATGTCAGTCACTGATCTAAGTATAGGTACTGAATTTTCAAAGATAAATAAAACCATGTTTTCATGGTCTGTACATTTTAGTTGTGGGAGATAGACAAATTTTTAAAAAAGAAATAATTGTGATATTTCCAGCCAATGATAAATACTATGAAGCAAGGTGTTAATGGAATAGTGAATGATCTGGAGGGCATAATATTAAATTAGGAGGTAAAAGAGGGCATATGTTATCATATTTCACTCAATTATTAGGTGTCTACATTTTTCAAGGCACTGTTCTATGTTCTAGAGGTTAAAGTAGTGAATGAGGCAAATAAGATCTTTGCTTTCATGAAACATGTTCTCATTTTGGAGCAGGAATTAGAACAAGTAAAACAATGAAGAAATAAAAAAATAAGTTAGTAATACATGCTATAAATAATGGGAATATGATTAAGAGTGATTAGGACACTACTTAAATTAGGTGACCAGGAAAGGACTCTCTGATTATGAGTCACTTACTTGCAATCTTACAGACCAGGAACTATGCTTGCAAAAATCTAAATGCTACAGGTAGAGATAATACCAAGTGCATACTAGGTCCCGAGTTGGAAATAATATTTGCATATTCAAAGAATAAAATAAGGAGAGTATGGGTTGGTCAAACAAGGTTATTGTTGGCCATAGTTGAGAGTTTGGAGTTTATTCTTGGCATAATGGGCTGACATTGGAAGATTTTTAATCATAGTAGTGAAAGAATCTATTTTACTTAAAAAAAATCACTCTGGCTGTTGGGTAGAAAATGTACTGTAGAAGGGCAACAGTGGGAGCAGGGAGATATGTAGGAGGCTATTGCAATGATAGAGGTTAAATATGACAGTGGCTATTTTTTTTCTAAAATCATTAGACTGAAAATTGAGGGGCATCTTATACATGGAAGTCAGCCTTGGAGGGAGCTGCATGGTGCCTAGCTGCCCATCCCTTATCAAACAGGCTTCCTCCAATCATGAGCCTTATTTTTACTGACGTCAGCTGATGTCGTAATTGGAGGTAGAGAGTGCACAGATGCAACAGGGACTGGAGCGTTCTGAGCCTATAAAGATGTAAAAAAAAAAAAAAGATAAATACCAGTAAGCAATTGTCTTACTCTGCAAAATTCAAACTGAATGTAATCAGCTATGTAAACGGGCATGGAAATAGAGCTGCAAAGAGACAATTTGAACCCCTTCCCACTGAGTGTATGATCAGACAGTGGAGAAAACAGGAAGAACAACTCCTTAAGATGCCAAAAAAGAAGAAGAAGGCCATAAGGGGAAAACCAGCAAAATGTTTAAAATATTGATTTTTTAAATTTTGGTTTGGAAAAGTGGGGGCCATCTTATACATGGGGGCATCTTATACATGGAAAAATACAGTAGATGGATTTAAGATATATTCTGAAGAAGAGCCAACAGCATTTTATGATGAACTAGAAGGAATGAAGATTAGAAATGTAGAAGGACCAAGGATGTTTCTTAACTTATTTAGCCTGAGTAACTAGGTAGATGGTGGACATGTTACATTTAAGATCCAAATAGAGTTGTCAAAAATCCCCCAAAAAACAGTTGTACATATAAACTGGGATCTTAGGAGCAATGTTAGAGCTTGAGATAAAAATTTGGAAAATCATTGGCATATAGCCTATTTTAAATTTTGGAATTAAATATGATAATCTAGGAAGAATGTTTAGAGATTATAAATTTATTCCTGTTTTGCAATTGACTGGCAGTGAATAACATTAAACACATTCATACTAAGGTTGATGATTAATTATAGTCTCCAGTGGTGAGATTTCCAACCCATCCTCCCACAGATAGATGGGCCTTACATATATAGCCCAGATGAGCAAGGTTGTAGTGGTGGGGTTTGTTGCTCCCTTAATCCATCCATCTATGCTGTTCCACTGATGTATGAAGGATCAGTCTCACAGAAGACTATAAGGTTATCTGTTCCTAGCTTTATGTCAAATTTAGGGCCTTTTTAAAGTGCTACCTGTTTCTATTAGATTTTCATGTTTCTGTCTTGATTATTCTTTGTTCCAAAAGTGAAGCAGTTGTCAGGGAACCCATGGATTAGTCAGCAAGATTGCATGGTTCTGTCAGGTCCTTCCTGTTTTGTTGTTGATTTTTTATTTTTTAAATACATTTTTATTTCAGAGAAGAAAGGAGAGCGATAGAGAAATAGAAACATCAATGATGAGAATTATTGATAGGCTACCTCCTGCAACCACCCTTCCCCCCACCCCCGGATCGAGCCTGCAACCGGGCATGTGCCCTGACCCTAAATCTAACTGTGACCTCCTGGTTCATAGATTGATGCTCAATCACTGAGCCATGCTGGCTGGGCATTTGATTTGTTTTTAATTTATTTTTATTAAAGTATAGTTGGTATACAATTTTATATTGATTATATTAGTTTCAGATGTACAAGAGTTATTTGACCCTTTTTACCTTATAATATGACCATCCCATTTTTTTTTTAATTTTTAATCCTCACCTGAGGATATATTTTTTTCCATTCCTTTTCAGGTAGAGTGGAAGGAAGTAAAGGAGGGAGAGAGAGAGAGAGAAAGTGAGAGAGAAACATAGATGTTAGAGAGACACATAGACTGGTTGCTACTCATGAATAGAGGTCTTTCACCTCCTTAGTTAAGTTTATTGTTAGGTGTTGTTGTTTTTTTATACAATCTCTGGGTGAAAGAGCCTGTTCCTGCTGGGTCTTTCTCCAGTACGGGTGGCTGGGAAGGTGCTGCAACACCCTGCAGGTTAACCAGAGAACATGAATAGAGCCCAGGCTGCTATCCAGGCTCAGAGGAAAGTCATCTATGGCACTCACCCATTCCTCTGGTCCCGAGCTGTTCCCTCAGCTCCAGGAGAGCTGTCATGACTCCCCAGCTTTTTCTATGTGGCACTTGCTTGTTTGTGCAGAGGCTGTTCAATTGACTCACAGCTGTCTCTCAAGAGGATTTGCTCTAAATATAGATGTACGTTTGATGTATTCTTGTGAGAGGGGTCAGCCCAGAGTCCACCTACACAATCAAGAGCCCAGGGTGCTTCTTTATTTTGAATATTGTGCCTTAGGCATTGGCATCATCATTGTAAATATTGTCACCTTCCTGATTGCCTCCTGTGAAAATTCATCAGTATGTCACTTTTAAATTTTTTTCTGATATTGGAACTATTGAGGTTATATTTAGAATGACTTGAAAGTGAATATGCTGCTATTCACTCCCTCTCACCCTGTAAAACCTCCCAAAATGAGATGTCCAATTATCCTTGGGATGGGATATTTGTATTTATTTTTAATTTGAATGTCAGTGTGAATTGTCTAGCCTTTCACCTGTATGGCTGCTGCTGGAGTTTTATTTTACAATATAATATATAATTCCTGAAGAGGTGAAGATTGGGGATCCTATTAGAGAGAGAGAGAGAGAGAGAGAGAGAGAGAGAGAGAGAGATTTGAATTCATAATTCTCTTAATGGCATTATATCACAAGAAGAAGGTTCAGCTTATTATATGTTTAAAACTGCCTGCAGTTTTTATTTTAACTATGTAGTTTTTGCTTATGGCAATTTGACATCCCTAATATTGTTTCAAAATAGATTTTATATTTAATGTGATTTTTTTCCCAGTCAGAGAATTCAGCTAGGATATGAGAAATAGGTTCTCTTCTATTTCTTTTTTTCTTATCCCAAATAAGTGTGATTTCATTATAAAAATGTGTCTGTAATTAAATTCCTCTTCTTGGGAGAGACAATAGGAAACGTTTTCCTCCTCACTGTAGGCTCACAGGGCTGTTCTCTACAGTATTCGCTGCCTCATCTTTCCCCAAACCTGAGCCCTGATAGAAAATAACTTTCTTCTTCCCTGATCTCTCATACTGGTTTTTAGGTGACTTGTAAGCCCTTACCTCTCTGTATCCCATATCTGACACTGACAATTGCCTCACTGAGAACAAGTATGAGAACCCCAATGTTGCATCTCATTTCTCTTGATGGCGAACTTCTGTCTGGTTAATGCTCAATTCTGATATAGTTACAGGGAAATAGAGAAGGGAGTGGCAAGTGAAATCTATTATAGGTGCCCCTACCAACTCAAAAGGAATCTGTTAGCTGCCAGTACGACAAATGGGGTTCTGGAAGGTGCTATACACTAACCCCAGAGAATGAACATTTTCAGGAAAATGAACTGTATATTTCCCTTGTTCCCATATTTGGAGAAATTCTGGCTACAAGGTCTAAGAGCTCAAAGATATTCCTGCTTAAGGGGTCAGTGAATAATGTAGGGATTCCTAAAAACGGTTTTTGCAATGTATAAAAAATGTCTACAGGGTCAAGGTGTGTTATGAGGTTCTTAAAACATTCTCAAATCAGAATTTATTTATTTATTTATTTTTCCTGCAGCATAATATTAAAAAAGAAGGAATTCTTACCATTTGCAACAGCATGAGTGGAACTGGAGAGCATTATGCTAAGTGAAATAAGCCAGTCAGAGAAAGAGAAATATCGTATGATCTCACTCATTTATGGAATATAATGAACAACATAAACTGATCAACCAAAACAAATCCAGAGACAGAGAAGCATCGAACAGACCATCAAACCTCAGAGGGAAGGCAGGGGAGGGTGGGGGTAAGGAGGAGAGATCAACCAAAGGACTTGTATGCATGCATATAAGCCTAACCAATGGACACACACACCAGGGGGATGAAGGCATGAAGGGGGGGGCGGTGGGTGGGTAATGGGGTGATAAGGACACATATGTAATACCTTAATCAATAAAGAAATTTAAAAAATCATAATTAATTTTAGGAGTAAATGAAGAGGACTTTCAAAGAATCAAACAATAACTGGAGACTCAAAAGTCAAGAAGATTTGGGTTCGCCAAATTTAAGTAAAGATAGAATTCTCTGTTCATTTTTCTCAGCCACTTTCCCCACACAAAGCCCCTAAATATTGTCATATCTTAGCTTTCTTGTTTTCATGGGATTAAATTTAGTTTTAAGCCTATCTCCATCTAGTATAGAGGATTTTACATTTTAGGGACAAAAATGAGACAGTATATCATTATACTGCAGAAAGAACATGTGTTCTTGGAGAAAGGCATTTAAGTTTGTAATACATTCCCCACCTCTAAACCCAGCCAGACACTAACACTTGATCATATTAATTTAATAATGTGTGTGTCATATTTTTGGGTTTTTACTCCAGAAATCAAGACAATAGTAAATTTATTCTTTTTTTATCCTAATCTAATTGTCTGCTTTGATAAAAAATGCCCCCACTGTTACGATACACTTTTTGTTGAGGTTTTCTCATTCCTTGTGCTCAACTATAAAGTGGTAGTCTCAGCTACCATTAGCCTATTACTTTTCATTTCTGATAAATGTTATCTGAAATTCATTTATGCATTTAGAAACAAGGTGACAAAATAGTGGTATTCTCTCTTTTTTAAATACTTTATTGATTTTTTTACAGATAGGAAGGGAGAGGGATAGAGAGTTAGAAACATTGATGAGAGAGAAACATCGATCAGCTGCCTCCTGCACACTCCCTACTGAGGATGTGCCCGCAACCAAGGTACATGCCCTTGACTGGAATCGAACCTGGGACCCTTGAGTCCGCAGGCTGATGCTCTATCCACTGAGCCAAACCGGTTAGGGCATAATAGTGGTATTCTCTTGATAAATGTCACATACAATATGACAGTTTATGAATCATTCTTTAAGTGGTATAGACTTTATTGTCTTACATGACTTATTAGTATAGCCATACATAAATCACACAGAACCATCAGAAGAACTTTAGTGTTTACTCATAATAAAAGAAGATTTCACAGATTGTGTCTATCAAGTCTGAATAAGGTTGAAGAAGGAAAGGATTCCCAATGAATAACTGATTTAAATTTATGTAGCTAATGGTAAATCTATAAAAAATTCCCAGTGTGTGAAATGGAGCCTCTGAAGAACTTGGAAAGGTTTCCCTTAGGGTTTAGTATTATAGGCTATTAGTTTCCGGATGGAAAATAATCCTTGTTCAGGAGATCTCATGAGGCTTTATTTTTTAAAGTGCAGTTGCAATACAATATTATATTAGTTTTAGTTTTACAACATAATTATTTGGCATTTATATACATTTATAATTATCTGTCACCATACAAAGTTGTCACAATATTATCAACTATATTCCCATCTCATGACTTAATTATTTTCTAACTGGAAATTGTACCTATTAATTCCCTTTACTCATCTCCCAACCCCCTCCCCTCCAGCAATCACTAATATTTTTCTGTGTCTATGATTCTGTTTCTATTTTGTTTTGTTTGCTTATTTATTTTGTGTGATTTTTTTAGATTTCATATATAAGTGAAATAATACTGTATTTGTCTTTGTTTGACTTATTTCACCTGGTAAAATAACTTATAGATCCATCTATGTTGTCACAGATGGCAAGATTTTATTATTTTTTATGGCTGAGTAACATTCTATTTTACATAAAGATGTGTGTGTATATAATGTATATATACACACATCTTCTTCATCCATTCATTTTCGATGGAAATTTAAGTTATTTCCATATCTTGGTTATTATAAATGCTGCAATGAACATAGGGGTGCACATATCTTTTCAAATTAGTGTTTTCAATTTCTTCAGATAAACACTCAAAAGTAGAATTGTTGGATTATAATGCAATTTTTATTTTTTAAGGAACCTCCATACTCTTTCCTATAGTGGCTGCACCAAATTACAATCCCATTAGCAGTGAATAAGGATTCTCTTTTCTTCACATCCTTACCAACACTTGTCATCTTTTTGATAATAGCCATTCTGACAGATGTGAGGCAATATCTCATAGTGGTTTTGATTTGCATTTATCTGATGATTAGTGATGTTCAACATCTTTTCATGTGTCTGTTGGCCATCTGCATGTCTTGTTTAGAAAAATGTCTATTCAAGTCCTCTGCCCATTTTTAAGTAGAATTTTTCATTGATATTGAGTTGTATGAGTTCTTTTTCTGTTGTTGATGGTTTCCATCACTCTTCAAAAATATTGTTTAGTTTGATATAGTCCCATTTGCTTGTTTTTAAGTTTGTTGCCTTTTGCCTAAGGAAAAAGATAAAAAAATCATATTGCTAAGACTGATGTCAAAGAATTTATGGCCTGTTTTCTTCTAGGAGTTTCTCAACATTTATTGAAGAGTTGTATTTTCCGAAATGCATATCCTTGCTTTTGATTAATAATATGTGTACAATACAGTTGGAATCAGAAAGTGTGATACTTCCAGGTTGTTGTTTCTCAATATTGCTTTGGTTATTCTGGGTATTTTGTGGTTCCTTAGAAATTTTATAATTTTTCTAGTTTGGTGAATCAGGAGACTTTAGTTGAGTGTCAGGTCAGTTCAATCAAGAGTTCATTGGCATCCAAGATGGTAATAGAATCGGTGGAAGTTACACTCATCTCTTCTCAGGACTAAAATAGAATTACAGCTAAAATATAGAACAATCAACCTGAATAACCAACTGACTCAGTGATCCCACTTCTAGGAATATATCCTAAGAAACCCAAAACACCAATCAGAAAGAGTATGTGCACCCTTATGTTCATAGCAGCACAATTTACAATAGCTAAGATCTGGAAACAACCTAAGTGCCCATCAGTAGATGAGTAGATAAAAACCTGTGGTACATTTATACCATGGAATACTAAGCAGCATGGAGTGACCTAGAGAATATTATGCTAAGCAAAATAAGCCATTCAGAGAAAGATAAATAT
This sequence comes from Myotis nattereri, assembly GCF_964212035.1. NCBI lineage: Eukaryota > Metazoa > Chordata > Mammalia > Chiroptera > Vespertilionidae > Myotis > Myotis nattereri. The sequence continues at coordinate 116,611,263 of NC_138078.1, read as the reverse complement.
CACATGATCTCACTCATATGTAGAATCCAATGAACAAAATAAACTGATGAACAAAATAGATCCAGAGACATAGAAGCATGGAACAGACTGACAACTTTCAGAGGGAAGGTGGGGGTGGTGGGGTTGGGAGTGATTAACCTGGGCATAGCCCATGGACACAGATTAATAGAGTGGTGACAGCCTGGGAGAGATGGGTGTGGGGTGAAGGGGTCAATGGGAAAACAAACAAACAAAGCGGATATCTGTAATACTTACAACAATAAAGAAAAATTAAAAAATAAAGAAAAAATCTACCACTGTAGTATCTCTTGTATCTATTTTCCATTTTCATTTGTGTTGCAACCCTTAGTTCTGGCCCTCACTAGCTTTTGCTTATAATTTTTCAATAGTATCTAAAATTCAGTCTAATATTCTCTCTCCTTTCCATCCATGTTACACAACTGTTTCTCCAGTAATTTTTCTAAAGTACAGTACATCCTCTGAAAAAAACATAATTTATAAAAAGCACTCAAGTCCTATAAAATAAAATCCAAATTCTAAAACATAGCACTCCAATTTCAACATGATTTGATACCAACCTTCTTTTCCAGTTTTCCTTTTTCCACTGTATCTCAGTGAAACAAACTAGACAATTTGGGATACTACTAATCTCCCCCAAAGTCACTCTGCACTTTTACAGCCTGTTGTTTTTATTATTAACACATGCAATATTCATTTCTTCAGCAAATTAACAAACAGCTTTTAGTCATCTATTATGGTGATGGTAGAGATTGAAATGAAATGCATGAATTCAAACTATATTTGGGAAGTGTAATTTAGATATCAGGCACTGAAGAAAAGAAGTATGAAGATTGATTACAATTTTTCTGGTTTAGCCAATTGAAGATTTCTAGGAGAAACCATATGGAAATCAGCTTAAGGTGAGAGTGGAAGATTCTGAGTGTAGTTTTACACATGTTAACAGTGAAGTGCTTTTGATATGTCAAAGTGAAGACACCAAGTTGGCAGTTGGATATAGAAATCTGGTCCTCAAGTGCTAGAACTACAAATTTGTAACTCATTTGTATGCAGTGGATAATGGAAGCATAAATGAGATTCACCAAGTAAAACATATAGAATAAAAGAAAAGATGGTTCAGAATTGAAAATACAGCTATTAATAGAAGGAAAAAAAATTAGTTGAGCCTATATAAAGGAGTCAGGATTGTCATACCTGGAGAGGTAAAAGGAGGGAAACTGGAAGAGCATGTTGTTATGACGAAAGAATGAATGAATGAATGAATGATTAATCAATCAATAATCCCAGAATGAGGGAGTGATTTATAATCTTCAATAATGCTGGAGTTAGAGTAAAATAAGAAAAGAAAGTTTCAATTGAATTTAGGGACCTGAAAATCATTGTTAATTTTGTGAACATTTTAAATAGCATAATAGAATGTGTGTGTGTACTAAAAGGTGTTGAAAGGGCAACAATGTGTTCACCTTTACCTCATTTCTTCATCTAAAACAGCAGATAGTGAAATCTCATCTCGAATGTACCTCTTGTATTATACTAAATATGTTCATATAGCTTTTTTTTTTTAAAAAAAAAAAAACACCCCTGCTAGATAATAGGGGTCATTTGAGAGCAATGTCCCTTTCTGATTTACCTTGTTATCCCCTATGGTGTAGACAACATAATACTTCACAAAGATTTGTACCATCCTTTAGAGTAGATTTCCTTAGGTCTGCCTTTCTCTTTACAGTTTATTCACTATATTCTATGAGGAATCTGCTTTCTGCTGGCATAGTTGTCAAAGAAGATAGGTAGAGGTGACATCAGATAAGATAGCATGGTGGCAAAAATGTATTTCCATGCATAATTAAAGTGAATATAAAGAAATGTTGCCAGAGAAAGTTTTGGGTAAATTGTGTGTGACGGAAAAGAAAAGTCATTAAAGTCAATAATTTATTTTTGTCAGGGACCAGCACTACTCTTGGAAATAAGATGATTAGAAAATATTTTGTTTTCTTTTTTATGTTAATGCCTTTGAGCTAAGTGTGTTTTTATATGAAGAGTAAGGATAAGTATAAACAGAAGATCTTTCCAGAATTCTTAAATACTGATTTACTCTCTTCTCTTCACAGTTAGTAAAGATTCTTTGTTAACTTGCTTATTGCCTTTCACCACCACCAAACTGTAAGTTAGTCCATGGAAGCAGAGATTGTGCCTTTTTTTATTAACCAGTATATACTTAATGTAGTATAATGTTGGGAATATAGAAAGTGCTCAATAAATATATATTGGATCAATGAACAAATGGGATGATTTAACTTTGTAATAAAATTCAGACCTTTGCAAGTGGATAAACAAAATTTAACTTAAAAGTAGGGAAAAAACACATAGTATAATAACTTTTGAAGCAGTTTTCCTACAAGTAAACATGATTTACTGAATACCTTTTCCTCAAATACCTCTAAAAATTCTGCTAAATTTCTGATCTTTAAAAATTCTATTTGATTTATACCCATGACCTGTGGAAATAAATGAACCCCTACAGGAAAAACTGAGGTGGATAATGAAGTGACAGTATTTTATTTTGGAAGCTTAAATTTTATTGTATTCACCTACCTACTTACATGAAGTTTAGCCAGAATTTAATTATGAAAATGGAACTGTATTAAGCAAGATTCTCTAGAGCAGTTGGCAACTGGAGGCTAAGGAAAACCAATGGTATATCTCCAGTCTGAGTCTGAAGGTTTGAGAACTAAGACAGCAGATGGTTTAGTTCCAATTTGATATAGAAAGCATGAGAAGCAGGGGAGCTGATGGTGTAAGTTCCAGTCTGAAAGCCAAGAAGCTTGAGACCTGAAGAGCTGATGTTTCAGTTCTTATCCAAAGACAAGAAAAACCCATGGCCCAGCTGCCAGTCAGGCAGTAATTCCCTCTTACTCAGAATGTAAGGACAGAAAGTCTTTTTCCATCAGTTTACCATTCCAAATATTAATCTCATCCAAAAACACCATTACACTCAGAATAAGATTTGACCAAATATCTGAGCTCAGTCAAGTTGTATAAAATTAACCATTACTGCCATTCCCAACAAGGTATTTTTGAAATATTACAAATGATGATTTTTATTGATGATGTACTTCTCGGCTTATTAGCTCAGTCAAATCTTGGATTTTTGTTAAAACAATTTTGTAATTCTAATATATTAAAGTGAACTAGTACTTCTGTGAAACAGATAAGTTTATTCACTGAGAATCATGTGAAAATCTAGTATGATAACACATTTGTTGGTTAGAAAAATCTATTGTATAATTGGTTAGAAAAGAGCCTGTGCATAGTTACATAATTTCTTAACATCTAGTAAATTATGGAAATTACTTGCTTAAGTCTCTCTGACCCACAAATTTAAGACCAGGAAGCTGTGGTTGTGATGTACACAAGGGGTGTGGTCCACGTAGGCTATATAGTAGCTGTTATCAAACACTTTTATGCAGAAGAACTTTTGTGTGTGTTTTTAAGTTTCAACCCCTTCATTTTTTTTATTTTATCTTTATTGTTGAGGGTATTACAGCTGTCCCTCCTTTTTTCCCTCCTTTCCCCTGCACCACACTATTGTCTGTGCCCATGGGCTATGCATATATGCATATATGCAATATAAATTCTTTGGTTAATCTCTAGGGAAGGGAGAGCTGAAGGGAGGGTGGGAAGAGATTAACCAAAGAACCTTTTTTTAAAAAAAAACAAATGATTACTCTAACTCCAGTATTTAGCACAACAAAAAAGTGAAGTTCTTGGTTGAAGAGGAAACAATGCAGGAATATGGAACCCTGACTCCTCTCTTTACCACCTCTTATAGTCAATGCAGCAATAAGGCTCCTCCATAGAGAGTTTGCGTTACATAAAACACTGTTTAATGGTCACTAGATATTAAGATAGTCAAGTTTTAACTAATGTAAATATGCTGTGGAAAAAAAGGATCACAATAGCAGATTCACTAGACTTGATCACATGGCATCTAGAATCTAGAGAAGATTTTTCAAAAGCACATGGCTATGTCTAATATTTTAGAAGGTCTTGAACTGGCACATTATTTGACTTGCAAAGGATTGTGGGCACACTTTTAATAGAATCTGTGCTATCTTTTGCACTGTGTTGATACATGATGAGAAAATCAATGGAGACTGGGCTAAGAAGATTGATCCAGTCCGAAGAGCAGGTTTGAACTTTAGTGTGGCTTTACTTATAATGAACTTTTGATTTCTGTTTAGGTGTACCCTTCAAAATAGTCTAAGTTGCTCATAAAAGATAAGCTTCCCACACTTTTGTCCATAGTACTTTGCCACTGTGGGTTTTAACAATAGTACAGAATAATATATGGTAATTGAGGTTCATATGGATTACTGAGAAGATCAGTCCTAGTGAACCAAATAGATAATTTTAACTATGTTGTATATTTAAGTGCTGTAATTTATTTGCTATAATTTTCCTTTCAAGGAAATTAGAATTATATTTTGGATTCTAGGAAATGTCTTCTAATTCACTCTCTTCAGTTTGAAATTCTTTCCATTCTTTGTAAATGCTGATTGTTATATAGTGTTGTAATGTACCCCGCGAATCAGGAAGGATGCCTCAAGAAGTCGAATTAAAGAGTCACATTTATTGCAATCTGGGACTATGAGGGGTCATCCCCAAATCTAATAGTAATAAGATGGTGGCAAAACCAGACTTATATAGGCAAAAATCACAAAGGTATTGATTACATCCCAGGGTTTGGAATGTGGCACCTGGCTCCCAAAAAAGCAGATTACAGAAGCAGAATTAAGCATGTTAATTACAGTTTCGGGTCTCGGGGTCACTGAATTGACAGAAATACATTATCTAGAGTCCTTGGGTAACCTGGGTTAAACTTAGGCATGTTATCTAAATTACAGTTTTGGGTCTCCGGATCACTGAGTTGATAGAAACACATTATCTAGAGCCCTCGGGTCTCCCGACCACTGAGTTGTCAGGACAATTTAGAGTAATTGTGCTGTCCTGGTCTCGGGACCACTGAGGCAGCTGAAATGCACCACCTGTGACCACTAAAACAATTTAGGGTAATTGTGCTGTCCTGTTTCCCAGGTACAGAGGAATGTGCTTCGAGAACCAGTAAGATCACAATTAATGGGATAGTCATTCAGTCAATAAGACGTTCAATCTAAAGGGATGATTTATACAATTCATAAAATCAAAATAACCTGTCCATTATTAAAAAAGCAAATAGGTACCATACTTCAATAGTTGGATTGTTTTAGCAATAGCCCTGGTACAATACACTGTAAGAATTGAGGAAGCAGAGATTGAGAACGTAAAATGTTTTACTTTGACTGTACCAAACTTGAGCACTTTCCCTATCATAGCAGAGAACAAGGGCATTCTATAGACTACAGTTGTGGTCTAATCAACAAACGTTTCCTTCCAGGACAAGAATTTCAACTTTTGAGGGAAACCAAGATGGCAGCATAGGTAAACACCGGAGATTGCTGCCTCGCACAACCACTTCAAAAATACAACTAAAAGACGGAACGGACATCACCCAGAACCACAGGAAGGCTGGCTGAGGGGAAATTCTACAACTAGAAGGAAAGAGAAAAGCATACCGAGACTCAGAGGAGGTGTAGTGTGGAAGTGAAATACCAAGGTGCGGAGGTGCACGCGGAGTGGGCTGGCGGCTGAGGGGACGGTTGTCTGTTTCAATCGGGAGGGAGTCTCAGGCTCTGAGCTCCAGTTCTGGGTGAGTCTCTGGGGACCCAGACTCAAACAAGAGAAGCGGGACTGTCTGGCATCAGTCGGAACTCCAGGGCAGCTTTCTCTCCGAGGTTTGCAGCAGTTGCTGGGACACTGAGAGGCAGAGCCTCTGGGGACTGGACTGAGAGCAGCCATAACTGCTCGCTCCACCCATGCTGTTGATCCCCTGGGACCCGCCCTGCCCAAGCCTTGCACAGAGGCATTTGTGGATAGCCTCAGGCAAAGGCTAGATTAGCACCTCCCTAGAGGTCAGAAGTTCTCCCACTGCAGACACAGCTGATTCTCACAGCTAGTTGGCCTGGAGGTCAAATCCCGCCCCCCCCCCCCCCAGTATTACCTACAACAATCAAGGCTTAACTACAACAAGACTTCACACAAAGACCACAAGGGGGTGCACCAAGAAAGCATAAAAAATGCGGAGACAAAGAAACAGGACACAAATGACAGAAATGGAGGATACAGAGTTCAAAACCACACTTTTAAGGTCTCTCAAGAACTGTCTAGAAGCCGCTGATAAATTTAGTAAGGCCCTCAAAAAGACTGGTGAGACCACTGATAAATATAGTGAGATCCTCAAGAAATCTAATGAGACCCTCAATGTTGTGATAAAGAACCAACTAGAAATTAAGCATACACTGACTGAAATAAAGAATATTATACAGACTCCTAACAGTAGACCAGAGGAGCGCAAGAATCAAGTCAAAGATTTGAAATGCAAAGAAGCAAAAAAAAACCCCACCCAACCGGAAAAGCAAAATGAAAAAAGAATACGAAAATAGTGTAAGGAGCCTCTGGGACAGCTTCAAGTGTACCAACATTCGAATTATAGGGGTGCCAGAAGAAGAGAGAGAGCAAGATATTGAAAACCTATTTGAAGAAATAATGACAGAAAACTTCCCCTACCTGGTGAAAGAAATAGACTTACAAGTCCAGGAAGCACAGAGAACCCCACACAAAAGGAATCCAAAGAGGACCACACCAAGACACATCATAATTAAAATGCCAAGAGCAAAAGACAAAGAGAGAATCTTAAAAGCAGCAAGAGAAAGAAACTCAGTTACCTACAAGGGAATACCCATACGACTGTCAGCTGATTTCTCAACAGAAACTTTGCAGGCCAGAAGGGAGTGGCAAGAAATATTCAAAGTGATGAATAGCAAGAACCTACAACCAAGATTACTTTATCCAGCAAAGCTATCATTCAGAATTGAAGGTCAGATAAAGAGCTTTACAGATAAGGAAAAGCTAAAGGAGTTCATCACCACCAAACCAGTATTATATGAAATGCTGAAAGGTATCCTTTAAGAAGAGGAAGAAGAAGAAAAAGGTAAAGATACAAATTATGAACAACAAATACGCATCTATCAACAAGTAAATCTAAGAATCAAGTGAATAAATAATCTGATGAACCGAATGAACTGGTGATTATAATAGAATCAGGGACATAGAAAGGGAATGGACTGACTATTCTTGGGGGGGAAAGGGATGTGGGAGATGCGGGAAGAGACTGGACAAAAATCGTGCACCTATGGATGAGGACAGTGGGTGGGGAGTGAGGGTGGAGGGTGGGGTGGGAACTGGGAGGAGGGGAGTTATGGGGGGGAAAAAGAGGAACAAATGCAATAATCTGAACAGTAAAGATTTAATTTTAAAAAAAGAAAAGAAAAAAAAGAATTTCAACTTTTGCCTTTAATGTGACATTGTCCACAGTTCTCTCAAGTTCAACACTCTATACCAATGGCTATACTTAGAGCTTTTCTAAGGATCTTCTGAACAGTGTTAAGGATTGACTTGGATCTGTCTTTCTCTTATGAAAGCTCTTCCAATTCAGTTCATTGGTTCAGCTTTTATTGACCTAATATTCACTGGGATTTTGCTTGGCTCCAAGCCTCCTAAGGGAAAATTATAAATACCTGGAAGATATGTTTAAGACTTGACCATAGTTTTAGCTAACTATACAGATGTCAGATACTAATGCTACTGTTGGGGGATGAAACTAACACTTGTTATATAGGCTAAAAAATTCTTTTTATGGAGCTGTATTTAAGCACATTGTATCTAGACTGTTAGTACATAGCTTAAGGCAAGCCAAGGTTATCCAATGTTATAAAGTAGGAAGAGTATGGGCTTTGGAAGTAAACCAACATGGTCTTCAGACTCAGCTCTATCACTTAATTGCTGTATGGTCTTAAACAATTTTTCCTTATTGATATGATTATAACAACACTTGCATTCTGTCCTCAGCTACCCCCTTCAGAGAGAGAAAGAGAGAGAAAGAGAGAGAGAGGGAGAGAGAGAGAGACGGAGATGATTAGCAGCTGCGCCATGGCGCTGGGGAGGCCGGAGAGAGAAGCAGGGTCTGATCCACAGTTTCTGTGGCAGCTGCTGATCAGCCCTTGCCTCTCTCTCTTTCTGGGCCTTGCCAGCAGCTGTGCCTCTCTCTCTCTCTGAGTGGTCAACAGTTTAGCCTGCTCGCCAACATCCTGCAGCAGCTGCTCCCCAGCAGCCTGGGGCAGCTGCTGTTCAGTCCATCTCTCTGATCAGGCCTGGAGATAGGTCTGGAGATGCTGACTGGCATAGAAACTGACCAATCAGAACCAAATCTAGGTGAACTGTAAAGGCAGAACCTAAGGTGAGGGCTGAGGAGGGGTTTTAAGGGTAATAGCTGTTTGTTGTAAGGTGTAAGAAAGCAGTTCAATTTTTTAATGACTGGTTTGGTAGTATAGTGATATGGCTGGCTACCAGTCCAGATATAGGGGTTATGTGTTTTTGTCTGCCAAGAGCATCTCCTCCTGCTGAAAAAGGCTTTTCCCCTCATTTAAACAATCCTATCCTATATAATCTATCTATACTAAGAAAAGCATAATATGTTAATTACTCAGGTCTACCAGCCATCTTCCGGACATCTGACTTCCTTCCGGACAAAGCCATGGTGGTGGGGGCTGAGGCAGAGGCAGTTAGGAGTGATTAGGCAGGCAGGGGAGAGCAGTTGGGGGCAAGATCAGGCCAGCAGGGGAGGGCAGTTAGGGGTGATCAGGCAATCAGGCAGAGGCAGTTAGGGGCGATCAGGAAGGCAGGCTGGTGAGTGGTTAGGAGACAGAGGTCCCAGATTGTGAGAGGGTGCAGGCTAGGCTGAGGGAACCCCCCCGCCCCCCGCAACCCCTGTGCAAAAATTTTGTGCACCTGGCCACTAGTAGACAAATAAGCAAAGAAGTATTAAAATATGTGACACTCTACTTTTATTGCTTATCCATAGCCATTGGTTCCTTGAAGTTTGAAAGAGTTTTATTATGCTTCTAAATGAAACATGAGAGAGTCCTTTAAAATCCCAGTCATTTTTTTCATGCACAAATTAAAATCTAAGTATACTTATTAGGACCCAGTTAAGAATATAAAGGAACTTACACTATGGTGCTCAGTATGTGCCAGTAATGTAGGCCTATGAATAATATGCCATTTTAAATTAATGACTTAAATAATCTTATTTAATATATTATTGCCATAATACTGTTAATTGAGAAATAAACCTAATATTTATGAACTAAATGCAACTGTTCGAAGATTTAAAATGATTGTCTTTTCCTCAGGTGCATTTTGGAAACAAAGTTAATTGCCAACCCCCTGAAAGTCCAATCTGCTATACATTTGTAAAGAGTTTTCTTGCCCTCAGTATTGAATGTTGCATTTGAATTGAAAAGCTGATAACAGAAAACAAAATTAACATTGAATTTTATTTTGAAATGTAGAAGAACTTCTTTTATTATTCCATTTACACTTTTTTTCATCTTGCTGTTCAGATTGTCCATTTGGATGGTTGCTCCTATACTGCTAATAGAAAGATTAGAGGTTGTTGCTTTATCTACAATTTCAGATTTATGGATTTGAGTCTGTGCAGAGCTTTAATTTAAAGACAACTCATTAATTTGTAATTCTTGTGGTGAGCTTGCAAAAAGGGAAGTAGTGGTATACTGAGTTATAATTATATCTTTATGGGATTGTTTTGGCATTAGGTGCCTCTTAGGATTCAAAACTAAATAAGTTACTTTAAATTTTAACAAAACAATTATTTGCTATAATAATAGTGGATAAGGGCATAGGGCATATGTAAAGTAAAGGAATACTACTAATAAAAAAAGATCTTGGCTTTTGTCCTCCATTAAATAACTTTGAAAACAGCACAATCATCTCTGGAGAGCCACTTTGTTTTAATGCAGGAAATTATTATTGGTTAAACTCGAATGGTGCAGGAGAAATTGAAGGAAATAAATCTGAGTTAGTGAAATAATGACACATTTTTTAAAAAAATTAACTGTACTATATCTTATAGGTGTTTCCAGATAATAATGCCTTATAATTTTTGGGTGTTTTACAACAAATACATTAAGCGCCTGTTAGAGTAGTGATAAATTTAAGAGTATTTTACAAGTAAAAAAAACCACTCTATATCACAATTAGTCAGAAGCAATAAAAGCACGTCACAGGCAATTAGAGCAAACTAATATACAATTGTTGCACAAAAGCCAATCCTGCATGATTTTCTTTCATCTTTGGAAATTTTTCCATTGAAATGCCACTCAACTGCAGATGTAACCATTCTAAAAACTCATCAGTTTTAAAGATCACATCATTTAAAATGGTTGAAGAACAATATTTAAGTTTTCAAATTTAATTTTTTCAAAATTTATTTAAAGAAATATCTGTCTCCAGATTCAGAATTGTGAATCATGTGCCATTTATTTTAACTAACTAGAGCTTCCTTATCTCTAAAATGTGTTTACATTAAGCTGCATTTAGGGTGGGTGAGGAAACATGAAAGATTTCTTTAAGTTTAAGAACATATTTTAGGTTTACAAAAGCTTACATTTTCTTCAAGTTGCTTTAAAAATCACTACACATATATGTGAATGTGTATGGATGAGTGTGATGAACTAGGTTAGTGAGGGCAGTAACTTTCTTGCATACATCAAATTGCTTTATAGTGTTATACTTGGGGATGAATAAACGTTGAAATGCATCTTAAATTGATAACAGCAGGGTCTCTAGTCAAACTCTCCAACTTCTACTGGCTTACACTTGATTTGCTTTAATATGGGTTATGGGAAAAGAAAAACTATTGGGATTCCATTTAGAGTGGCCAGGCAACAGACAGGTAGGAAGGACTTCAAATTACTAGTTTTCATTACTGGAGGGTCCCTTAGGACTACATTGGAAAGAATTCTGTCTACTCCAGATCAGAGTCTCCTAGCAGTTTAATGTGCCAATCAGTTGTGCTCAGCAGCCCAGAATCATCATATTGCAGCTATTGAATAGTTCCAGACCATATGTTTCAAAGGATGGAGAATGTGATATGTGACACACTTCCAAAGAATGGTGATGAAGAGCGTTAGTATGCTCGTGATGAAAAGAGACTGAATTACTGGGAGCATCAGTGGGTTAGAATTGGAAAAACAAATGACAGAAGCATCAGGCACCTCACAACATCTACAAGTATGTGTCTGCTCTGACCATATTGGCCATTCAACACTAAATTGCACAGTTCCTCTTCTTTTCACCATTAAAGAGCCACCTCTGAAATCATAGGGCACACAAGTGCCTTTAACGGAGACAGTGATAGAGGCTTTTTAACTTATTTTTCATCTTATGCTCTATTAGAGGAGTCACCTTCAAAACCAATCTAGAATAAGGCTACCTAAAGCATAATAACCATGTGTGGTTACCGCCATAATTTTAAAATATAAAATAAGATCCTGAATATGTTGCCTTTAAAATCAGGACGTGAGTCCAGCCGGTGTGCTCAGTGGTTAAGCATCGACCTATAAACCAGGAGGTCACGGTTCGAGGTTCGATTCCCAGGGTTGTGGACTCATTCCCTAGTGTGTGTGGTGGTGGTGGGGGGGGGGGCATGCAGGAGGCAGCTGATCGACGATTCTGTCTCATCATTGATGTTTCTATCTCTCCCTCTCCCTTCTTCTCTGAAATCAATAAAAATATATTAAAAAAATAAAATAAGGGTGTGTGTGTGGGGGGGGGAGTGTATTTTCTTTTTTACTTTGATGACCCTCCTTTTATAAGGTAAATAACTCAGCATATGCTCATTTTTGAAATGACTAAATAAGATGTATAACTTATATTATCTATATGAACTTAGCATAGAATATAGTTTGTCAAAAATGGTAACAGTTCTAGGGTAGGAGTAAGACCTTTAGAGATCCAAGGCACTAAAAATAAAATTGTTCCCTATTCCCACTCCCTATATAGAATTTAAAAATAAGTCAAATGATAGCTAACTTGATGATATCAAATTCTTTTTAAAAAGATGAAAGATGTTTTGGTGAGTCTTCTTTGCTGGTGCCCTTAGTGTAGTTGCATATTAGATAATTGAGCACTTAATTATCAGTATTATAGCTTTGGTAGAACATGGTCAGGCCAGCTGCCCTGGTTAAGGAATAGAGCTAAAGGGTGGGGATAGAAATATTTTCTATAAGATGTGCATGAACGCCTCTCTGATGAGGTGAAAATTAAGTGAAGGGAGAGAGCTGGCCATGCGGGGAGCCTGGGGAAAAGTGTCCTAGGCATGAGGAACAGCAAATGTAAATTTTTGAGTCTGGAGCATATTTGATGTGTTTGAGGAAGAGAAAGTGGCTAGAGCTGAGCAAGAAGAACGAGGCAAGAAATTTCAGGTAAGAAAAACAATATGAAAAAAAAAAAGCTCAGGAGTAACAGATGGCTCTCCAGCATCAGGATTACTTCCCTTGTGAAGTCAGACAGCCATCCTTAAATGCCACTCTGAATATCCATATGTAGCTAAACCTGTGTCCAGTTTCAACTGCATAAACATGGCTTTTTGATCTCTCTGAAGGTCACTGAGTAGACTGGGAACACCAGGGAACCCAGATGGCTAACATAAGTAACATAAGGTTTACATGAAGGAGACAAATGGACAAAAGCTAGAATTCTGAAAACAGAACAAGGAAAATAAAAAAGGCGCTTTTTTGCTTTTTAAGCACATGACAACAAATGCTGTGCTATCAATTCAGAAAACTCACAATATGATCATAATTATGCAGAAGGTATACAGAAATGGATGGATTCTATTAAAATACAGAAACTTGTAGTAGCACACAAAGGAGGCTATTGAATAGAAAAATCTATCGACAACACTGCTAGCTGACAGTTTTGTATTACTTCACAGTGTTATTTCAGTGCAATGGCTTATGGACATGGTCAGAAGCTGTAAGGCCAGAAAAGAGTACTGAGTATATTATAAGTTTTAGCAGAATACATATGGTCATAGATATATAGGGATAATGAATTTACCATTTTGAGATATAATCAGATAACTGCTTTATCCAATTTTTATCTTCACTTAACTTGAGACTGAATAGACCAAATTGACTAATAGTTTGGATTATGGAGGCACTGTATAGCATTACAATAGCATTAATGGTGTATGGTTCAAACAATTGGCAAAAAATTGGTCAACAGAATGCTTTTAAAAAGTCAAATTGATTGCTTGACATTGTGAAGTTATAACTTAAATAACATCTTCCATAATAGCTGATACAGAGTGGGGCAAAAGTAGGTTTACAGTTATTCATACGGAAAATAATACAATCATTAATAAATATAATGCAAGATTAAACTGTGTTTTGTGTACTCACAAATGTAAACCTTCTTTTGCCCACCCGGTATGTGTCAGTGAAAATACTTATTCACTTATGCAGATATAAGCACATAGTTTTCATTATCCCTTTTGAATCAAGAATCTAGAACCATCCTATAACACCACCCTGCATTCACAGATTATGCTTTATACTTTCCCAACACTTTTATACACATTCACCTTCTCAATGAGATCTCTGTGAGCTGTATTGCCCTCATCCTGCCATGTTGTGATTCGGCACTTTGAATCCCCTAACCTTGCTCTGTTTCCCCCATGCACTGATCGCCTTCTAGCATACTATATCAGTTACATGTTAAATGTTTATTTCCTGCCTCCCCTTTTAATATGTAATCTCCATGGCAACATGACTGGGTGACTTGCCATATGTTACAGGGGAAATTAGGTGCAGTGAAAGATTAGTGTCCTGATTCCCAGACTTGCAATATTTCCCCTGGAGAATTCCATCTCTCTTTTGGCAGGCTCATTCTCAACCCTGGTTGCATGTTAGAATCAGAAAATCCTGATGCAAATTGGGCATTGGGATTTTTATCTCATTCTCCTGCTTCAATAAATTTAATTTTTCAAACAAACATGTCAAGAGTATAGTGGATGAATTCAGACAAAACTGGGTTCAAATCCTAGTATCTATTTTATCTTGGCAAGTTCCTCTGTCTGTAAACCTCAGTTTCTTCAGCTCTCAAATAGGGGTAATAATACCAAATTTACAAGGGAAATGCAAGGCGCAAATGTGTATGAAGGAGTCTGATACATAATAAGTGCTCAATAAATGCTACTTTTCTGCTTCTTTCCTCTTTTGATTTTTTCTCGCCACAGAGTTTTTGAATATTTCAATCTATTACTATATCCAAGTGATATTGTAGTGTTTTAACATGTGTTAGTGACTGATGTTGCCATTGTGATTTTACTATTCATTAGTCTCTGTAATACCATTGTCTGAACTTCTATTTTAATGAGAACTATGAATTCCCTCATGCCTTGAGTATAATTATGATCATATAGTGAGTTCTTTGAATTGGTAGCACAGCACAGTGAACCCTAGACTTTGCGGACCTCAATTTAACAGACTTTGGATATAATGGACAAAATTTTCTGTCTGTGTGTCACATGTGGATATTAATATCGTGTTAATTTTAAAATGCTTCCAACCAATATTTGGTTATAATTAAATTAACGGTTATTTTTGTTATTAATTCACTGTTATTTTTTAACAAATTTTAGCAAATAGGCAATATGTTGGGAAAAACACTATAGTAATTTTGCCGACATAAATATTACATATCTACAACCATAGTCTATATATTTAAATCCAAGAGTCACTGCTTGTATACAATGTTCAGTGAATGATTAGCACATGGTCACACTGAGTCACAGGTGGTAATTGGTTCTGTTGTCACATGACTTTCTGCAGCAGTTTTAACATATGCCCTAATGTTCTGACTGTGCTAAGCCACCCCCAGCCCTGTGCATTTGTTTACTCACAGTGACTGGCGAATGCATGTATCTCCTAGACCTATTCAGTATAACTTTAAAATTACAGTAATACATCCAGAAAACTTTTTTGTGAAATTAATCTTTTCATACATACCTAATTTTAATTATACAAATGTGTCTACATAACTAAAAACAGGTTAACTTAATTTGTCAATATACATTCAGAAAACCTACTTTATTATATAACAGACTTTTGGCTTTAACAGACACCCCCTTGCCTGAATTAGTCCGTTATACTGAGTTTTTGATTATATCTTTTCATTGGTTAACAAATAGTCACATGTTTGTTGTTTGGGTTTGATTTTATTTTCCCACTGACATCTCCTTTTAGAAATTATTTACAGTATTAGTCCCTATTGTGAGATGACATTAATATGTCACACGTTTCTGGTATGAATTTTTTAAAAATCTTTAAGACTAAGATTGATGCATAGCACTTGATGCAATTACAGTTTTGACATGTTTATGCATGTCCTTTGACTGTATGAGATAGTTAAAAGTATGCCTGTTATATAGATCAGAAAGATTCATCAGAGGAATACAAATAAACTTGTAGTATCTTGGGATAATATGTTTTTAATTAAACATCATTGTTGAGGCATAATTTATATACTAAAAATTCACCCATTTTAAGTGTACAATTCAATGAATTTTAGTAACTTTACAGAAATGTGAAAACAATCTAGTTTAGAACATTTTCATCACCACACACAAGATCAGTCAAACCCATTGCTGTCAATTCCTGTGCCCATTTCTAGACAACCATTAATCAATTTTTCATCTCTATAGATTTTCTTTTTCCAGATATTACATTTAAGAAGATTCTACATATCTAGTCTTTAGATCTGGCTTCTTAAACGTAGTGTACTGTTTTTAAGGTTCATCCATGTTGTAGAAAGCAGTTCATTCTTTTTATTTCTGAAAAGTGTACAGAAAATTATATGGATACTAGAGGCCCAGTGCACAAAAATTCATGCACTGTGGGGAGTCCCTCAGCCTGGCCTGTGCCCTATCACAGTCTGGGAGCCCTGGGGGGATGTCCGACTGACGGCTTAGTGGGCCTAAGCCGTCAGTCGGACATCCTTAGCATTGCCACAAAGGCAGGAGAGGCTCCCACCACTGCCGCTGTGCTCGCCAGCCGTGAGCCCAGCTTCTGGCTGAGTGGTGTTCCCCCTGTGGGAGCACACTGACCACCAGGGGGCAGCTCTTGTGTTGAGTGTCTGCACCCCAGTGGTCAGCGCGCATCATAGTGACCGGTCATTCCACCATTTGCTCATTTGCATGTTAACCTTTTATTATATAGGATACACCATAGATGAGGCCCCCTAGAACCATAAGAAATGAAAAAATTCACTGTTAACTCATTCTCAAATTGCCCCCATTTAAAATCAAATCCCCCCCCCCCCCGTGGGGCGTGTGCTGTACCCTGGGAACCAGTGGGCTTGACACTTTTCCTCTCTCAGCTGCATTTCTGAATACATACACATATACCATGGGAATTGTAATCTAATCTCTTCTCTGCCTACCTCACTGGGTTGTCATGAGGAGGTTCTGAGCTAATAAACCTAGAAATGTTTCATCAAGAAAGTGATGTCTAAATGGGAAGGGATTGTTATTTTTAAGCTCACAGGTATCCTCACAGGTAGCAGGTGCTGATTAGGGGAGGAGAGCATGATTGTTTCCTGAAACTGTAGCTATGGAAGCTTTGCAGAGGGTTCCATAGGCCTCGGAGAGGTGGGCTCTGGCCAGCAGCCCTGTAGTGGTGGTCATCCCTGGAGGCACTGGTGGGGGCAGGGAGTTAGGGGGTTGTTAGGCGGGCGGTGAGGTCAAAGGGGAAGTAACTGTCAAACCTCCCCCCTGGAGCCATTCTTTAAATTGTATGTGGTTGTTTCACAGCTGTACCTGCTCAGGGCGGGGCTCCAATCTCCTGGAGCGGGGTGGGGGCCGGGCCAGGGCAGAGCTAGGCAGGCTAGGAGGGTGGGTTTAGCCATGCACCCAGTGAGGTTCAGCACGCTTCCTCTACGTAGATGGCACTGCTGCTGTGGAGGGTAGGGGGTGGGGGCAAGGGTCTGACCCTGGAGGGCGGCTCAGGCTTGCCTCCACCCAGGTCTGGAGTTTTAGGGATGAGAGGTGGCCCAGCAGCAGCGGGCTACAGGCCCCGGGTGCTTCAGGGGCGCTGATGGGTGGTCTCCGGCATGCTATTGTTGTGGGCGCCCCTGGCGGGAGTGGCGGGGGGGGGGGGGGGAAGAGATCTGGAGTCAGAGGTGCCGGCTGCAGTTACCCCTGAGGCTGGGCCTTCTTTCATCTGGTCAGCCTCCCCATCCCCCCAGGGTGCGGGGGCTGGGGTAGGGTGTCTGGGCAGGGAGATTGGAAGAGCTCCCTGGGGCCGCTTCCTCTTCCTTCTTTGCAGTCCAGGCTGCTGTCAGGCACTGTCCTCAGACCCCTGGGAACTTGGCTCTGCCTGCCTGCCTGCCTGCTGTTGTGCCCGCATCAATATGAAAATTGGTTGTTACAGGGACACCATCATGGAAAAATTAGCATATTACTTCTTTATATGTATAGATATAACTGGATTAGTTTCCCAAGGCCACCATAACAAATTACTACAGACTTTGCTTAAAATAACAGAAATTTGTTCTTTCACAGTTCTGGAGGCTAGAAGTTCAAAATTAAGGTGATGGGCCATACTCATTCTGAGGCTCCAGGGAAGACACTTACCCCGTCTCTTCCAGCTTCTGGTGGCTTCAGGAGTTCCTTGGCTTGTGGCAGCATAACTCTAATCTTTACCTCTGTCTTCACATGGCCTTCTTCTTTACATGTCTGTGTTCTTTCCTTTTCTTATGGTGACATCAGTCATTAGATTTAGAACTCTCTCTAATCTAGTATGATTCATTTCAACTTGATTACCTTTGCAATGATTTCATTTTTCAAATAAGTTCACATTTAAGATACCAGAGATTAAGACTTAAAAATAGTTTCTGGAGGACACAATTCAACTCACTACAACCACATTTTATTTATCTTTTCATCAGCCTGAGCCAACTAAGACCTACTCCCTATCCCAGTGATGGCAAACCTATGACAAGAGTGTCAGAGGTGACATGCGAACTCATTTTTTTGGTTGATTTTTCTTTGTTAAATGGCATTTAAATATATACAATAAATATCAAAAATATGTCTTTGTTTTACTATGGTTGCAAATATCAAAAAATTTCTATTTGTGACGCGGCACCATAGTTGAGTTAGGGTTTTTCAAAATGCTGACATGCTGAGCTCAAAAGGTTCACCATCACTGCCTTATACTAATCATCAAGAAGATAACCGAGAAAAATAGTAAAAGCAAAAATTAGCAAATGATTGAAATTAAAGTGGAACAGCAAAAATATCTATACAACAAAAAAAAAAACCTTGGTGATAAAGAAATATAGGACATGTGGATGGTTTCCGCTGTTTGGCTCTGATAAAATATTCTTTCATGAACATTACTATATAAATCTTTGTGTGGGAATATATTTACTATCTCTTGTGTAGATTTCTCAGAGTAGAATTTCTGGGTCACATCAACATTTTATATTTCTCTTTTAAATAAACTGCCAAAGTATATTACAAAGCAGTTGTAGTAGTTTACATTCCCACCAGCAATAAATGAGGGGTCCAGTTTCCCAAATTACATCCAACACTTTTTTGCTTTTTATTTCCAGTTTGCATGCTGTTTATTTCCCCCTTCCTCTTTTTTCCTTACTGCACTGCCTAATATCACAATTATAATGCTGAATAGAAGTGGCAAAAGCAGACATCTTTGTTTTCTTTCCACTCTTACTTGTAGACAGTGTACAATGTCTTTCACTATTAAGCATGATGTTCATTGTAAGTTTTTGGTAGATGACATTTATTGGGTTGATTAAATTCCCCTTTTTACTGGTTACTTGAAGGTTTTTATTACAAATTAGTGTAAGACTTAGTAAAATGATTTTTTTCACTTTCCTGAAATAATTGTCACTTTGCATTACATTAACTGATTGTTTGAGGTTAATATAACCTCACATTTTAGGGATAACTATTTATTCTATGTAATAAATTTTTAAAGTTCTGTGGATTCAACTTGATAGACCTTTATTAAGAACTTGTGTCTGTATCTTCCTATTTTTTCTATATATTTCAAATCATTTTGATCCTATATATTTTTTTAATCACCAACTTATTTTTGTTGCATAGGTATTTTTGCTGTACCACTTTAAATTCAATTTAATTCACTACTTTTTGCTTTACCTGTTTTTTTTTCCAGTTATTTTCTTAATGATTACTATAGGGTGTAGGTCTTAGTTGGCTCAGGTTGTTATAACAAAATACTATACAGTGGTGAGCTTAAACAACAAAAATTTATTTTCTCATAGTTCTGGGGGCTGAAAGTCTGAGATCAGAATGCCTGCGTGCTTGGGTTCTGGTGAGAGCTCTCTTCCTGCTTTACAGAGAGAGACATTCTCAGTGTATGTTCATGGCCTTTCTTCACTGTGTACACATGAAAATAGAAAGAGAGATCTTTCCTCTCCTCTTTTATTAATATACTAGAGGACCAGTGCACAAAAATTTGTGCACTCGTCGGGGGGGAAGGGGGGTCCCTCAGCCCGGCCTGTGCCCTCTCGCAGTCTGGGACCCCTCAGGAGATAACGACCTGCTGGCTTAGGCCTGCTCCCTGGTGGCAGAGGGCAGGCCCAATCCCTAGGTGCAGCCCCTGGTCGGGCTCAGAGCAGGGCTGATTGGGGAGTTGGGCCACCACCCCATCATGCACAGAGCAGGGCGGATCAGGAGGTTGCGATGCCACCCTCAGTCACGCTCAGGGTAGGGCCGATTGGGGGGTTGGGGCACCGCCCCCTGTCACACTCAAGGCAGGGTCGATAGGGAGGTTGCGGCACCACCCCCTGTCATGCACAGAGCAGGGCCGATCAGGGGGTTGGGGCGCTGCCCCCTGTCACGCACAGAGCAGGGTCGATCAGGGGGTTGGGGCGCTGCCCCCTGTAACGCACAGAGCAGGGCCGATGGGGAGGTTATGGCTCTACCCTGTCACAAACAGAGCAGGGCCCGTGGGGGTTGGGGAGCTCCCCCCTATCAGGCACAGAGCAGGGCTGATAAGTGGGTTGGGGCACCTTCCTCTGTCACGAACAGAGCAGGGCAGATAGGGAGGTTGTGGCCCTGCCCCCTGTCACACACAGAGCCGCAGGGTGATCAGGGGGTTTGGGCGCTGCCCCCTGTCATGCTGATCCCGGTGCTGGGAGGCCTCTCGGATCCACTGATCCCGGTGCTGGGAGGCATATTACCCTTTTACTATATAGGATAGAGGCATGGTGCATGGGTGGGGGCCGGCTGGTTTGCCCTGAAGGGTGACCTGGATCAGGGTGGGGGTCCCCACGGGGTGCTTGGCCAGCCTGGGTGAGGGGATGATGGCTGTTTGCAGCTGGTCACACACCCTTCAGGATGGGGGTCCCCACTGGGGTGCCTGGCTAGTCTGGGTGAGGGGCTGAGGGCTGTTTTCACGCTGGTGGGTGACTGAAGCTCCCAACTGCTCCTTTTTTCTTTTTTTTTAAATTCTGGGCCAGCTTTAGCTCTGGCTACAGCTCTGAGGCCTCTGCTGCTGAAAGCAGGTATCTGGTTTGTTTGTGTTCTACAATGGAAACAATGTATAACTCCAGCTCTGAGATACCGGCTTGCTGAAAGCAGGTTTCTGGGGTTTTGTTTAGCTTCTATATTTGTTACAATGTTTCAAACTGCAGGCTCAGAGGCCGGCAAGGCAGGCGGGGAACGTTGGTTTCCTCCGTCACTGAATGAAGCAAGCCTCATGTTAGTTTCAAGCTGCCTGGCTTCCGGCCGCCATCTTGGCTGGCTGTTAATTTGCATATTGCCCTGATTAGCCAATGGGAAGAGTAGTGGTTGTATGCTAATTACCATGTTTCTCTTTTATTAGATAGGACTAGAGGTCCAGTGCACGAAATTCATGCAGTTGGGGGAGGGGGTCCCTCAGCCTGGCCTGCACCCTCTCCAATCTGGGACTCCTTGGGGGATGTCAGACTGCCGGTTCAGGACCGATCCTGCACCAGTAGTCTGACATCCCTCTCGTAATTCAGGACCACTGGCTCTTAACCACTCACCTGCCTGCCTGATTGGCCCTAAACATTCTTTTTGCCAGCCTGATCACCCCCAACTGCCACCCTGATCCCCCCCAACTGCCTCCCCTGCCAGCCTGTTTGCCCCCAACTCCCCCCTGCCACCGGCCTGATTGCTCCCAACTGCCCCCCCCCCTCACCAGCCTGATTGGGGTTGGGGGGCCGATTGGGGGAGGGGCTCGCCATGGGGAGGGGCTGTGGTTGGTGGGCTGGGCAGCCACTACCCAAATTGGTTGGGGGTGGCGATTGGGGCCAGTGGCCTAGGGGAGGAGCCATGGGTGATTGGCCAGCCAGCCCTGCCCCTGATTGCGGTGGGGGGGGGCAATCTGGGGTGGGGCTGGGCAAGGGGAGAGGCTGCAGGAGATTGGCTGGCTAGCCCTGCCCCCTCTTGGGGTGGGGGTGTGCAATCAGGGGCAGACAGCCATGGGGAGGGGCTGTGGGCCTATTGTGGTGGGGCAGGTTGATCAAGGGCGGGGCTGGCAGGGAGTGGTGGTGGGAAGAGAGGGGGTATTTGGCCAGCAGGCCAGCTCTTTTTTTTTTTTTTTTTTTTTTGGCAACTTCACAACTTTTACTTGTGGTGCCTGTGCTATGTCTGAAAAATACCTTCTCCCCATGCCCTGGACAACAATGGGAAGGGGGTAGCAAAAAATAGAAGACATCCCTTCCTATTGCACACGGACCCTATATACAGGCTCACCTGGCCCAGGCCGGCAGGATGCTTGGCACATTCTAGGATCCCTGCTCAGGGGCTGGAGGGGTGACTGGTAGCAGCACACGTGAGAGGGGACCTCTGGGTGACCACTCTGGTCCTGGCTACTGGTCTTGGCACTTCCTGGTCCCCAGTTCCTTTCTGGTCCCTCCTGCAGCCCTGGTCCCCCTACCTGGCTCAGCCTCCTGTCTCCATCCTAGACTCAGATGGCCCCCTTGGCTCCTGGGGACTCTGTCCTCCCCTCCTAACCTGGCGATCTCAAGGAAGGTTATGGCTTCTCAGAGACTCCTCAACAGCCCTGTCACTCACGTTCACACAGGGAAGGGGTGCATGTGGCAAAAGTAGCTGTATAAATGTGAGTGCAGGGGCAAGTCCTCTGCGGTCACTTGGACAGTTTGCTGATGCCTCAGATCAGGGCCACATTCTCATCCTTGAGGCGCTGGTTGTCAGCTCGGAGATTGGACAGGCCCTTCAGCTCCTCTTCCAGTTCAGCGGCCTTGCACTCCAGGACCCTGCACTCAAATCTCGCCAGCTCCAGGATGGCCGGCCTCTCTGCAAAGCGCTCTTGCCTCTGCATGGTGCGCTCCAGCTCCACCTTGATCTGCTTCAGCCGCAGCGTGGTCTGGGTCAGGGACTCACAAAGTCTCTCGTTCTCAATGTGCAGCTTTGCATAGAGCTTCCTGAAGCTCCCTCAGGCTCTTCTAATTCGGGCCGGGGTTCTGGGTTAGGTCCTGCTGCCTCTGGAGGGGAAGGGCTGGATTCTGGGCTGATGTCCACTGGCTTCACCTTCTCCCCCTTCACAGGCCCTCTCCTCTCATTGCCAACTCTGCAGTGCTCCCTGGAGGCCTGTGGTCCCTCTCCCTGCCCCTCAGGCACCTCTATTCTCTGGGCAGGGCCATCAGAATTCTCAACCCCAGGGACTGGGGCTGCCAGGAAGGGTCCAGGCTCTGAGCGCCCTGCTCTTGATGTGGATGGGAGAGTCTGATCAGGGGAAGGCCTGCAGCGGGGAGGGGCTGCGAAGTTGGCTGCTGGCCCCACCACCTGATTGATCAGGCGTGTGCTGGCTACAGTGGGTGTCATAGCCACTGGCCCAATCAGGGCCATGTTCTGCTGGCTCACCACTCCCCAGTCCCAACACCGCCTCCACTGCTGGGCTAACAGGCCTTTGGGATCACCAGCTCACTGCACCTGCTTTCCCACAGGCTTGAGGCTCTCAGGCCTGTGGGAAAGCAGGCGCCGGTGACTTCACCTGCATGCATGTGCGCCCAGGCAGCTGCTGATGGAATGCACTGCCTGCTTGGGGCAGCTCACACCTGGGTGGGCAGGTCACGGGCACTGCCGCCACCGCTACTGCCACTGCTGCCGCTGCTGCTGCTGCTGCTGGGGCTTGAGGCACTGATGGAGGCTGCCGGGCATGCCCGCAACAATCCACCCCAGGTTGGGTGGCACATAGGATGGGCTGGCCGGCTGATCGCTGCTGCCCCCCCGGGTCCCTTCACACAGGGGATACCGGGCGGGTACCCGATCACTGTGGTCCCACCCGCCAACCCCAGGTCCCCCACGGGAGGGTTGTATGAGGGTGGGACAGTGCTTGATTGCCAGGGTCCCACCCGCCAACCCCATGTCCACTGTAGGAGGGCTGGATGAGGGTGGGACGGTGCCTGATTGCCAGGGTCCCACCCGCCAACCCTGGGTCCACCATGGGAGGGCCGGATGAGGGCGGGGCAGGTGCCCAATCACTGCGTGGTTCCACCCGCCAGTCCCAGGTCCCCTGTGGGAGGGCCAGATGAGGGCGGGGACCTCTGCCACCAGCCCCGGATGGAGGCGAGCTGGCGGTTGGCACTGTCCCACCCTGTCTGCAGTATGCAAATTAGTCGCCATCTTGGCTGGTGGTTAATTTGCATATCTCGCTGATTAGCCAATGGGAAGGGTAGCGGTTGTATGGCTAATTACCATGTTTCTCTTTTATTAGATAGGATATTTACCTTTACCAATGCTCTGTATTGTGTGTGTGTGTGTGTGTGTGTGTGTGTGTGTGTGTGTGTGTGTGTGATGTTCTTTCTTTTTATCCTGCTCCTGTAGGACTTTCTTTAGTATTTCTTGCAAGGCAGATATAATAGGTACAAATTGTCTCAATCTTTTCATAGGTAGAAATACTTTTTTTGCATCTTCATTTTTGGAAGAAAATTTTGCTGGATATAGAATATTTAGAAGGCTTTTTTTTTTCTTCCCACACATTAAGAATGCCAGTCTACTGCCTCCTGGCCTCCATTGTTCCTGACTAGAAGTAAGCTATTAATCTTATTTTGGTTAAATCATATTTGATAAGTTGATTTTCTCTTGCTGGTTTGTTTCTCTGTGTCTTTCTCTTTCAACCCCTTGTCTACATGTCCCAAGGCACCTTTATCTTTCAACCCCTTGTCTACTTGTCTCTAAGCATGGCTCTGTTTATATTTATCCTATTTTATTCAATTGAGTTTCTTGGATGTATATATTAGTATTTTCCTTCAAATTTGGAAATGTTTTGGCCATTATTCCTTCAAATACTCTTTCTGCCCCTCCATGCCACCCTTCTTATCCTAAGAATACCATTATTCATATGATGGTATGATTTATGTTTCCCCAAATCTCTGTGGCTCTGTTTCTCTCTCTCTCTCTCTCTCCCCTTCAGATTGGACAATCATTATTGGCTTATTTTCAGTTCCAGTGATTCCTTCCACTATCAGCTCAAATATGCTATCCAGCCCTTCTAACAAATTTCTTATTTTAGTTGTACTATTCAATTATAAATTTACATTTGTAATTCTTTTTTTTAAAATTTCTTTATTGATTAAGGTGTTACATATGTGTCCTTACCCCCCTATTGCCCCCCATGCCCCGCTCATGTCCTCACCCCCCTGGTGTCTGTGTCCATTGGTTATGCTTATATGCATGCATACAAGTCCTTTGGTGGATCTTTCCCCCTTACCCTCACCCTCCCCTACCTTCCCTCTGAGGTTTGATGGTCTGATTGATGCTTCTCTGTCTCTGGATCTGTTTTTGTTCATCAGTTTATGTTGTTTACCATACATTTGTAATTCTTTAAAAATAAATGTCTCTAATTTAATATTCTTTGAGTCATCATCAACACATGTTCCTTTAATTTTTGAAGCAGTTTTCTTTATTCTTCAAACACATTTATAATAGATTCTTTGAAGTCTTTTTCTGTTAAGTCCAACATCTGGACACCAACAGATACAGTTTCTATTGAATGCTCACGCATGGCTCATATTTTCCTACTGCTTTACATGTCATGTAATTTTTTTGTTGTTGTAAACTGATCATTTAGAGAATTTAGCATAGTTTCTATGGGTTGAGATCCCGTCTATGAATTTTGTTGTTGTTTCTATGTGTTTCTTGTTTTGTTTTATTTTTTGTTTGGAGTCTTGACTAGACTAATTCTGCATAATCTGTATTCCATGTACTCTGTAGCCATTGATGTCTCTGCTCTATTTTTAAAATTTATTTTATTTTCAATATTACTTTCATAGAGATTACCTCGGAGTCAGCATAACTTAGTGGTAAAGCAAGGATTGATCAAAGTTTGTGCTTAAACTCCTTAAGTGAATAATTTTTCAACAACCTTGCTAATGTATTTGAGTGTGGATTGGTATACACATCCCAATTTCAGTCAGTTTACAAGTCAGTCATTGTAAAGTCAGTACTTTCTGTGTATACAAGGCTTCATGCTCATCTAGGAATGAATAGCCTTCCATTGATTGCCAGCAAGATCTCTATTGGCTTTGACAATACCTCTGGGCATGAGTTATTATTTTCCATGCTCTAAATTAAGACAGCTGCTTCTGAGCATGAGACTACCAAGTCCTGGTGGCATACCTTGCAATGGTAGAGTTGTCACAACATGGAGCTGGAGCTTGGAAATTGGAGCAGCCCCAGGTTAAATTGCCACACATTCCCACTGCCTTTATTAAGGTTTAGTTGTTTTTCTTGAACAAACTATTTTCACTTTGTTGAATGTCTTTGATCAATTTCCAGAGTGATGAAATATTTGTTTTTGATAGATTTCTTCATTTTTATCACTGCTTTTTGCTGAAACCTTTACTTTGCCATTCTAATAGTTAAGTAGTATATGCGTTCCTGCTCCTTTTAATACACAAAAGTGATGATTTATTATCAAATGACTATTTTAATTTAGTGAACATGATTTAATTGGATTGTTTGTCACAGCAGCTGAGTATAACAACTAGTTTTTATATTCTCCATTTCTGCATATGCATCTCTAAAATTTTGTTGCTACCTTACACACTTCAGACCTTTAAAAAATTATACCCAAAGAATATTTTTATCATCAAGAATGACATGTAAGTCTTTATAAAAATGTGCCCTATTTCCCAGTATTTCCAAGGGTGTGTTTGCTTGTTTTTTATTTTTTCTCTGTTACTGTAGGCTTGGGGAAATATCTGAAGCCATAATAATATGCAAATACATAGTTATCACTAAAATATGCAAGGTTTTAAAAAAAGTTTGAAAAATTTTCCTTCCTTAATCCATAAATAGCTATATATACACTAATTAATAATAATAATATTAAACTAAAAAGGATGCTACTGTATTCACAACCTAGAAAATGGCTTTTGCTAGTATGCATGTCCAAGAAAAGCTTATAATAGCTAATTAGGAGGTTTTAGCCTAGAAAACTTTCCATACTAAGATAGTAAAGATATGAGGGAAGCCTGTAAATACATCTGGAAGCAGAGATTATGAGTAGAGTTATTTAGGTTCTTCAGATATTGCTCCTATAAATTTTCACATAGAAATAGCCTAACTCTATATAGTTGTATTATTTTTTAGCATGAGTCCACCCTTATTATTTTCTTGTTGACCAGTAAACAAACTATTCTAGAAATAATGGGACATTTTTTGTAGGAGAAAATGACTTGCAAAAAAGAAAATTTAAGTATAATAGTACTAAGAAGAAAAATACAGCCAGTTTATATTGCCTACTATAACTGGTAAAGACAAATTAAGAAAAATAATAATTTTCTTTCAGACTAAATAATGGCAGTCTATTTCTGAGCCCCTTAATTTTACTTTTTTATACCATATTATCTATGTGGCCATAATTTTCATTTGCAGGTGCTATTTTTCTAATTGTGAGTGAATGAAGCATTGCATTTTAGAATTACAGAAGAAATCACTATATCCATTTAGATAGGAAAGTTAACACATGTAAAGCATTATGCCATTCACAATTGATCATTGTAAATAAAACTCTTTTAGGAGAATGGTTAAAACTAAAATTTCTGTTTTATTCCAAAGGAGTGCTTTTGAAGTATAGGGCAAAGTTAATAAATTATCAAGAAGTCATGAATGTACATACTATTTCAGGAAATTTTTAAATTTTATAGTTTAAAGTTTCTAAACTACAATGTAGGGTGTTTCTCTCTCTCTCTCTCTCTCTCTCTCTCTCTCTCTCTCTCTCTCTATATATATATATATATATATATATATATATATATATATAATCTCCATAGAGACTAACAATCCTGCTTCTGCCTACTATATAATCTTGACTTTGACTTTGTCTGGCACATGGTAAGTGATTTTAAAAGAACATGTTGTTTTCACTAAATAATCCCTTTAATTTCATGTCATTTACACTAACGATGAAAGACATGTCCTATAGATATTAATCTTAGTTAAACCGTGTAAATACCATTTTAACCTTGAGTTCAAATATACAAAACATTTTTTTTAAACAAAGAAGAGGCAATTTTGACCAAATTATCAAAATTCCTCTTTAATATGTAGATAACACAGTAGGGTCATCTATATTGAATAAGCTAAATAGATTTACAAAATATCTGTCTGACATTGGGCTTTGTGATTTAGACATAGCTCTGTGTGCAAAGATGCTTCAACAATATCTAAATGGTCAATTTAATTAACCTTCAATTCGTTCATGACATAAACTTAAGGCATCAACTTAACTTAGCTTTGTTTCCACTTGAAAAAGAATTACCCCTGGTACCTAAAGAGTGCCTGGCAAATAATAGGCACTCAATATTTATTGAATGGATATATGGAAGGATGGATGTGCTTCAAAGTCATATAGATAAAAAAATTTATATTTTTTTTTATTGCTTAAAGTATTAGAAAGAGTATTACATATGTCTCCTTTTCTTTCCCCGCCCTTGAAAATCCCATGGCCTCCCCTACCCCCCAGTGTCTTATGTCCATTGGTTATGCTTATATGCATGCATACAAGTCCTTCGGTTGATCTCATATAGATAAATTTAAAGTTTAATGTATGTCAGCATGTTATTGTAATTCAAAGTTGCTTCACATGTATAAGTTAAACAAGCCACTGCTACTTCATGTCCACAGATGTTAGATCACAGACACATTTATAAAACAGCTGGTTCATTTTTATCAGTTCAATACAATTTTTTGGCACAGATGGTAACCAGGTGATTAGAAGCAAGACCCTGTGATTTGACAAAATATATCACTTCCATATATGTTGTATTTCCATCTTGCAGATGCAGTTGAGGGAACATACTACAACTCTTTTCACTCTGCATTATCTATCTCCCTCAAATCTGAATGTCCCTAAATTTTCCCACTTGGACAATGGTCCAAAAACAGAGTTGTGTCAAATTTAAGTTGATATACTATGTCAAGAGTGTCATCAGATATTTGATCATAATTCCATGTGTCTATAGTGATGTGAGTGTGACACCTCTTAACTTACTTCCAACCATCTATTACTCTGGAATACGCAGCTTCATAAAGTCCTGAATTAATCTTCAGGGAGAAGAATGCCTAATAAAGAACACAATAATGTGCAGCAGCTCTGGCAATAAATTTGATGAAAGGTTTGCTGAAAGCCACAGCAAAGGGTAAGTGAGTCCACTTATTAGCTCTGTGTTGGTGTTATTTATGTTCTATGACCCACAGGGAAATGAGAGATTTTATTTTGCTGCCTGGGCCTCCTTCCCAGGGCTTCAGCATGTTGGCGCTTTGGGACCAGTGTTTTTATACTGAGTGGGATTTTTTTTTTTCATCTTGGGAAATGTGCTTCTTTCTTCATAAATGAATTGTACAAAGTGGGTTTTTTTGTGTTCTTGTTGATGTTATTGTTTGGGTTTGGTTTGCCTTTTTATTTTGATATTAAGATCTTGGAGTTTGGGAACTGTGGTGTATTTTGGTGGTTTAGGGGTTTGGTGTAGAGTTATAAAGGGAAATTAGTTTATCACACATGTGACTTGAAATAATTCCCTGTGAAGCACATTTGAGAACAGAGAATAAAAGTGAATGAAGTGCCAGTTTTGTTCAATATCTTCTCAACAATATTCTCTTTTGGTTTATATCCAATAACTATAGAAAATATGTCATCTCATTTTTATTAGTGTCTGTTGGGAAATATATGTATGTATTCACAATTTGATATTTACATTTAATTTTTAAATTGGATTCTTTTCAGAGTTGAGTTGAAGGAATGACTGTGGTTCATTATCCTTTATATTTATAGTTGAGTTCATTTTATGGCACAATTGAATAAGGAAAGCAATGACCCAGGAAAACTTTGATTATATATCCCTTATCCCTTTAAAATATTTGTATTGGTCATTTCTCTTCACTTCAAAGTCATAAATACCTGGGGTCATTATTACTATTCCCTGAATGTTGTGTCATTTCTTTTCACTACTGTCAGCACTGCCTTGAGCCCATCTTTGTGGGTTAATTTTATTATTGTTGTTCTTGTTGTAGCACTTTTAAGAAAATAAAGATGATGTTCATTGGGACTTTACCTGAGTACTTGAACTTGTATTTCATAATATTATTTTTCTCTTTTCATATTAAACTTTAATTATACAGCATTCTGAGCTCCAGCATGGGCAGGGATGAAAGAGAGACAGAGATGTGAAGAGAAGTTCATTATTATTATTAATCATTATGGGTCAAATTTTCATTTTGCATTAATCCTTATATATCTCCTGTATGCCCCATACCTATATTAACTTAATATGATGGTGCAAGCACAGAAGCTAGTCATATAACTCAGACAAGAAGAATTTGATGCTATGTAATTCAGAATAAAATTCAAGTGATAAATTATTCATGGGATATTTGGAAAAGAAGCATATTCTCCTTTGGAATAAAGACTTGGGGTTTTGAAGATTAACAAATTAAAGAAAGGTGTACAATGTAAAAATAAGAAGAATATGGGTTTTAAGTACATACAGGGTTTTATTATTACAATAATATAGAATTTAATTGTGGGTATTATTTTCATTAGAGTAAATATAGCTCACTTCAAAGTTCAGGTTTTTTTTCACATTTACTCAATCAACGAATGTATATTTAATTACAGTTTGTGTAAGGCACTGCTCTACATAATATAGAGAAGAATAATTCATGGCCTCCTGCTTTCAAAAGGTTTATAGTCTGTAAACATAGGAAAAACATTATTAATATGAGGTGAAATTAAGCATAGATTTAAGCAAGGTTAGTTGCATAAGTAATTTTCTGTGAAAATGCAAAAAAATATTATTTATTATGAAAGTAGATAGTAAGAAAAAAATTCAAGAACAAGTACTATGTGAGATGAAAAATAAGTAGTTTGTTAATTTAACAAATGAAAGGCTGGAAGAAGGCCATTTGTTTCTGGAGTGAAGAGAAGAAGCAGAGGCACAGAGGTATGAAAATAAATATAGTGTGTGAGTAGATACAAGTGGAATATTTGAAATAGACTTAATGGGACTAACAACCAATTGGCACTTTGGCAGTGAAAAGAAAGTGAGTGATGAAACCTTGTTTTAAAGATAGAAATAAAATCGAGAGAAAGATTTTCAGAGTAAATGAAAGAATTGACAATTAACTGGCACGCTGGGAAGAGGGAAGTTGTTGACTGTTTTCATATCCCTTCGTGTTTTATTGTATTGACATGTAAGAGTTGAGCTTTGAAAGCAGACAGCAATTTTATAAGAGCATTTTTTCCTAATAAACATAACCTGAAGAATAAATTAGTTGGGGTATAGGGGAAAGTTTGGGCTTTGAAGTGGGCAATGACCTCCTATTTGGTTTAGACAAGAAGATGATTCATCAATGTTTTTAAAGCAAGTTCTACAGGATGAATAAATAAGGGTAACATAGCGTGGGTGGGTGGGAGGAGTATTAGATTAAATGAATACATTTAGAGATCTCTTCTTTCAGGAGGCTCAATATTTTATTGCCATTGCTCATGTTCCTGTCTTTAATATACCAGTAGCACAGTGAATCTTCTAGAGAAAACTCTTCTAGTGCAGGATCCATAAAAGTAAAATTTGACAAGTAGACATGCTTTTTTCTGCATAACATCTGACAGAACAAGTGTTCCACAAGAGAGTATTTTGGGAAACATGGCCTTATATAAATGATTTTTAAAAACTTGTCTCCTGCCTAAAAGATTCTCTAACTATATGATAATCTCCATTTTGAAAGTTTCATTCAGAAAACATGATGTGTGCACTACTTTAATTCCCACCCTGAAGTTAACATATTGTCATTTGCATTGCTCATTTTACAGCTAGCAGGTGTAACGTTTTTACTACATTCATACTATTTAAAACTCTTAAGAAGAGTTGGAGGTAAAATGATGAAAAGTTCTCAGTTCTGTAAAATTTGATGACTCCCTGATGGGATTCATTTCCAAAGAGACTATTTAGTATCTTATGTGTTTAGCAATTTAGAAACATGCAGACCAAAAGCCCATGAAAATGAAAACTGTAGGAGGAAGAGAATGTAAAATATTACTTAGAGTTCATATTTCTAAATCTGTTGTGTGTAGCAAAGGGAACTGTGCTTAAACATTTATATTTGTGTTGTCCTTGAATCCTAGTTAGTGTTTTATTTTCTTTAGATTCCTGTAGTTTTAAAGTGCTATAGTTTGAGGTAGGTTAAGTACAGAGTAGTGTGTCACTAAAATGAGATAATGTTTTATTAAATTACTAGGGGCCCGGTGCACGAAATTCGTGCACTGGGTGTGTGTGTGTGTGTGGGGGGGAGTGTCTCTCAGCCCAGCCTGCCCCCTCTCACATACTGGGAGCCCTCAGGCATTGACCCCCATCACCCTCCGATCGCCTGATCGGCCCCTTGCCCAGGCCTGACACCTCCGCCAGAGGTGTCAGGCTTGGACAGGGGACCCTCATCTCCCCCCGATCACTGGCTCTGGCCCCCTCCCAGGCCTGAGGCCTCTGGCCCAGGAATCATGCCTGGGCAGGGGACCCCCATCTCCCTCTGATCGCTTGCTCCACCCCCCGCCCAAGCCTGACACCTCTGACCCAGGCTTCAGGCCTGGGCAAGGGGACCATCATATCCCCCCAATCTCCGGCTCCGCCCCCCACCCAGGCCTGATGCCTCGGCCAGAGGAGTTGACCCTCACCACCCTCCGATCACCAGTCACCGGATTGGCCCCTTGACCAGGCCTGAGGCCTCAGGCAGAGGTGTCAGGCCTGGGCAGGGGACCCCCAGCTCCTCGCGGTTGCAGGCTCCGCCCCTGCCCAGGCTTAACGCCTCTGGCCTAGGCTTCCTGCCTGGGCAGCAGGGTCCTGCAGTGGTAGCAGGGGGCGCCACGATCGTGGGTTTCGCTTTAGGCCCAGGCAAGGGACCCCTAGGTCCTGGGACTGCCAGCTTCCACCGTGCCCAGCTCCCATTGCTGGCTCCACCCCTACTTCCTGCTATCACTGGCCAGGGCGGAAAAGGGGCCTGATTCTCCAATCATGGCTGGGGGGCAGGGCAAAGGCGGCCCCAGGGCCGCCTTTGCCCTGCCCCCCAGTTATAGCTCCCCCCTGGGTTTCTGATCACTGTCAGTGGCAGGGGCCTTCTTCCTGCTTTCCCTTTCGCCTCCCTGCATTGTGCCTACATATGCAAATTAGCCACCATCTTGTTGGCAGTTAACTGCCAGTCTTAGTTGGCAGTTAATTTGCATATAGCCCTGATTAGCCAATGAAAACAGTATCGCCGTACGCCAATTACCATTTTTCTCTTTTATTAGTGTAGATTGATTCTGATTTTTGGTAACAAGAATAGGATTTCTTTAACAAGAACATAGGATAACAGAAGACAATGTATGTCTACTCTCAATACTCCTAATAAACAATTGGATATGGAGTCCACCACGGAAACTGAGGACACAGAATATTCAAAATGATTTCTTGGTATATTGAAGAGTTTTATATTGCCAATCTGCCTAATAGAACAAAAAGAATAGAGCCATAATTACTTTCTGGGGTGCTAATATGCAAAATAATAAGGCCTCACATATATAATCCTTGCTGCAAATTAGTTAAGATAATTGATGAGAATGTTGTTTTTTATTTTACTTCTTACTAGAAGCTCAGTGCATGAATTTGTGCACAGGTGGGATCCCTCAGCCTGGCTGGCGATCGGGGCCTAACAGGACTGTCTAGCCCAGTCCCAATTGGGGCCAATGGGGGCCGGCCAGCTGGGGAGGGACCACAGGAGGGCTTCAGAGCATGTCTGGCCCTCTCACCCAGTCCCAATCAGCCGAACACCAGCAGCAAGCTAATCTACTAATCAAAGAGTCTGTCCCCTCGTGGCCAGTGCATGTCATAGAAACTGGTCAAACGGTCGACCAAACAGTCAACTGATAGGTCGGATACTTAGCATATTACGCTTTTATTATATAGGACTAGAGACCCGGTGCATGAAATTCGTGCACTGAAGGGGGGTTGTCCCTCAGCGCAGCCTGCACCCTCTCCAATCTGGGACCCCTCGTGGGATGTTCCACAGGGATAGGGCCTAAACTTGCAGTCGGACATCGCTCACACAATCTGGAAGGAAGTTGGATGTCTGGAAGATGGCCGGTCGACTTGGTCTAATTAGCATATTACCCTTTTATTAGTATAGACTAGAGGCCCGGTGCACAAAAATTTGTGCACTCTGTGGGGAGGGGGAATCCCTCAGCCAGGCCTGTGACCTCTCACAGTCTGGGACCCCTCGGGAGATAACAACCTGCTGACTTAGGCCTGCTCCCGGATGGCAGAGGGCAGGCCCAATCCCTAGGTGCAGTCCCTGGTCGGGCTCAGAGCAGGGCGGATTGGGAGGTTGCGATGCCACCCTCAGTCACACTCATGGTAGGGCCAATTGGGGGATTGGGGCACTGCCCCCTGTCACACTCAAGGCAGGATCTATGGGGAGGTTGTGGCGCCACCCCCTGTCATGCACAGAGCAGGGCCAATCAGGGGGTTGGGGCGCCGCCACTCTCACACTCAGGGCAGGGCCGATGGGGAGGTTATGGCTCTACCCCGTCACACACAGAGCAGGGCCCGTGGGGGGGCGTTGGATTGCCACACCCTGTCACACACAGAGCAGGGCTGATTAGGGGATTGGGGCGCTGCCCCCTGTCACACTGATCCCGGTGCTGGGAGCCCTCTCAGCTTCGCTGATCCCAGTGCTGGGAGGCCTCTCGGCTCCGCTGATCCAGTGCTGGGAGGCATATTACCCTTTTACTATATAGGATAGAGGCCTGGTGCACGGGTTGGGGCTGGCTGGTTTGCCCTGAAGGGTGTCCTGGATCAGGGTGGGGGTCCCCACTGGGGTGCCTGGCCAGCCTGAGTGACGGGATGATGGCTGTTTGCAGCTGGTTACACACCCTTCCGCGTGGGGGTTCCCACTGGGGTGCCTGGCCAGCCTGGGTGAGGGGATGGTGGCTGTTTGCAGCTGGTCACACACCCTTCAGGGTGGGGGGGTCCCCACTGGGGTGCCTGGCCAGTCTGGGTGAGGGGCTGAAGGCTGTTTTCAGGCTGGCGGGTGACTGAAGCTCCCAACTGCTCCTTTTTTTCTTTTTTTTATTCTGGGCCAGCTTTAGCTCTGGCTCCAGCTCTGTGACCTCTGCTGCTGAAAGCAGGTATCTGGTTTGTTTGGGTTCTATAATCGAAACACTGTAGCAACTCCATCTCTGAGATCCCAGAGGGCTGAAAACAGGTTTCTGGGGTTTTGTTTAGCTTCTATATTTGTAACAATGTTTCAAACTGCAAGCTCAGAGGCCAGCAAGGCAGGTGGGGAATGTTGGTTTCCTCCGTCACTAAAGCAAGCAAGCCTCATGTTAGCTTCAAGCTGCCTGGCTGCCGACCGCCATCTTGGCTGGCAGTTAATTTGCATATCTCGCTGATTAGCCAATGGGAAGGGTAGCGGATGTACGCTAATTACCATGTTTCTCTTCTATTAGATAGGATTGTTGACAGTATTACAGATGCCCCTCATTTCCCTCCCTTTGCCCCCCTCCACCCAGCCACCACCCCACCCCTGGTCTTCACTACATATATTGTTGTCTGTGTCCATGGACTATGCATATATGCATATATGCACATGTTCTTGGTTAATCTCTTCCTGTCCCCACCACACACCTCCCCTCTGAGATCTGTCAATCTGTTCTATGTATCCATGCCTCTGAATCTTGTTCATCACTTTAGTTTGTTCATTAGATTCTACATGTAAATAAGATCATGTGATATTTGTCTTTTTGACTAGCTTATTTTTCTTTGCATAATAATCTCCAGGTCCCTTTATGCTATCTCAACTCATAGGATAAGATCTCTCTCTTTTTTTTTTTTTTTACAGCTGCATTATTTTCCATTGTGTAGATGTACCACAGCATTTTTATGCACTCATCTACTGATGGGCACTTGGATGTTTCCAGATTTTAACTATTATAAGTACTGCTGTTATGAACATAGAGGGTCATTTATTCTTTCTGACTGGTGTTTTGGGATTCTTAGGATATATTCCTAGAAGTGAGATTGTTGCGTCAAACGGCAGTTCCATTTTTTAATTTTTTTAGGAAACTCCATGCTGTTTTCCACAGTGGCTGCACGAGTTTGCATTCTGACCAAAGCATTGTTTTTAAAGCCACATCTCATCAATATTATCACTCTGTTCAAAGATGTTAAGTTACACAAATGATAATGCTCCTGTTAATGGGTTAGGACTGTGCTGTCTTCATTAACACTGCAATATGGGAGATTGTTTAGAGGATGATACCTCATTCAGAGTAAATACTCGTGCCAAAATATATGGAGGGAGGAGGGAGAGAGAAAAAAAAGAGAAAGACATAGAAAGAAGAAATATGTTTGAGATTAACTTTGCAGAGTTTATGCAATGACCCTCCAATGATGGTTCTAGATGATTAAACCAGATTTAATATTCCTAATTGTGAAGGAAAATATATGCCATTAAAATATCAAATGATATAGCTTCCATTATAAAAGAAGAACATAAGCCTGGCATTATGGCTCAGGGGTTGAGCATCAACCCACTAACCAAGAGGTCTCTGGTTCAATTCCCAGTCAGGGCATATGCCCAAATATAGGCTCAAACCCCTGTGGGGGGCATACAGGAGGCAGCTGATCAATGATTCTTTCTCATCATTGATATTTCTATCTCTCTTCCCCTCTCCCTTCCTCTCTGATACATATATATATATATATATATATATATATATATATATATATATATACATATATTTAAAACATAAAGACATAGAGCCCTTGACATTATGTTAGAATAATGCAGGAAAATGGGGTTCAAACTAATTTTTGCAGAACAAGTCACTACCTATTTAAACTAAGATACCAATCAAGATTAATGTTGTAGAAGATTTTACACACACACACACACACACACACACACACACACACACTGGAGTGTTTCTGCTCAGAGAAGTTTGCATTTAGAAATATAGGGGCTTGAATTAGAATCCTTTTGGGTAGAAAATAGTTTATAACTCTTAGAATCATTATCTAATATATTCATAAAATATACTCAGTTACAGATTTTCAAGTTGTTTTGGGGAATGGAGGCATTATAAGGCAAAATTAGCAACATTCCAACTAAGTTTGTCTATTCAGTTCTAAATAAGAGGTATGTCACTTTCCACAAAGGATAAAAATTTTGAGAGTTTGATAAACCCAAGTAAATTTATGTAGGAAAGCTTATAGATTGTGCACTATTTGATGGAGAATGTGTGTCCTGTTAACAATATGAGAATTGATGCTACAAATGAGTCCAATCATCCCTCATGGTGAGAACTATCAGTATTATCTGTTAGTTCAAAATTTATTTCCTTCCTATAATTTGCCATAGCTTAGTGGAAATAGTGTTTTTTAGCATTTTTCTATCATGTTCTTACCATTGAATCAACAAAGTATTAATTCAGAAATACTTAAGAAATTCCTCACCTTCTTCTCACGTCCTCCTTCCTTTTCCTTATCCCTCCACTGCCCTCCTTTTCCTTTTCTGTCCTCCTTCTCATATTAATTTATTCATTTAATATTAATTATAGTTACCATTTTTTTTACCAGAGACATTGTTCTAAATAATGACCATATACATTGTTTGTATAATTCTTCATTTTACAAATACATATTGAACAATACTAAGATATAGAAACTATTCTAGAAAACAACAACCTTCCTTACATAGGATATACATTGTACTTGAGGAAACATAAACATGTAAAGAAAAAAGACAATTATAGATTATATTAGGTGCTATAAATGATGTAAACAGTGTGATAGGATAGTATAAATGGGGGTGGGTGTTAAGAAAGACTTCTCTGAGGAGGTCACATTTGGTCTGAGATGAAAATAAGTTAGCTATAGAAGGATATGGGATCAAAATATACAAGGCAGGATCCAAGATGGTGGGCGATGGGATGGCAGGCTGAAAAATAGTGTGTGAGTGAGAGAGCAAAAGGACAGTGCGTGGACATGCGGGGAGTGTCTGTATTTGTGAGTGAGGGACAGCTATACTCCACAAGACTGTTGGGGACTGGCAGACCAGGCTCCCCTGGTCGGGCAGCCTCTACTACTGCTAAAATCTCTACTGAAGCGGCCAGCTCTGCTGCAGATACTGCTCCATCTTGAAGGGGAGAGTGGCTGTGATCTGAAGCCGAGCCTTACCTTCAATGGGGGAGACCTTGGATACCTCCCAGGACCCTACAAACACAACACACAGGGACCAGCTGCCTCAGCTATGAACCCACAAACACTGAGACTCCAGCCTCCCCAGCCATGGGTGCCTAAAAGTTTGTCCAGGAGGAGACAAAGCAGCACCTAATACCCACATGGGCCCTGCCCTTCTCACAGAGCAGATAGAAGGAACAGCTGAATTAAATATCATACAACCGGAATTGGCTAAACACAGTTGGTGACGAAATCTGTGGACAGAAAGGTCAGAGATCGTGGAGAGAGCTCTGCCTCCTCAGATTCAGATGGGTGCTAACTGTTTGGGTGTTTGTTGTTTGTATTTTTTGGATTAGTTTTTGTTTGTTGTTTGCATTTGTCTCAGGGTGTTTGTTGTTTTCATTTTTTGGATTTGCTATTGTTTTTTTTTTTTTTTGGAGTTTTCTCCCCAAATACATATATTTTCTCCCTTCTTTTTTCTTCTCTTTTTTTTCTCATATTTTTCTCTCAATATCATTTTTGCACTCTTGTCAATACCCTAATTCTCTTTTCTCTGGTGGTCACCTTTGTTTGGGGTTATTGGTATCATGAATACATTTGTGTTTGTTGCCATTTGCATTTTGTCTTGTCGTGTTGTATTTTGTGCCTTTAAGTCAATGCAGGAGAGGGAGAGTTACATAAACATACAGCCTGAGAGGCGCGATCGAGGGGAGACAAAGAAACAGCCTCCATATGAAAGAAAAGTGTGAATCACTGGAAAAGGAAGTAAACGAAATGGAGGCAAGCAATATGTCAGAGAAAGAATTCAGAGCAATGATCATAAGGATGCTGAAAAGGATGGAAGACACATTCAACAATATGTGTAAGAAATAAGAGGAAATGAAGAACCAAGAAGAAATGAAAAATGACATTGCTGCAATAAAGAACACAATAGAAAGCATCAACAGTAGACTAGAAGAAGCGGAGGACCACATTAGTGAGCTAGAAGACAAGGTAGGAAAAAAATGCCCAAGCTGAGCAGCAACTGGGGGAAAAAAAAAACTTAAAAAACAGGAGAGCCTAAGGGAACTTTGGGACAACACGAAACAAAACAACATCTGCATGATAGGGGCCCAGAAGGAGAGGAAACTGAGCAAGGAATAGAAAACCTGTTTGAATAAATGACAGAAAACTTCCCTGATATTGGGAAGAAGAAAAAACTCACACAAGTCTAGGATGCTCACAGAGTCCCAAACAAGATGAACCCCAAAAGACCAACAGCATGACAGATTATAATTAAATTGGTTGGCAAACACAAATGACAACGTAAGAACCTTAAAGGCTGCCAAAGAGAGACAGAAAGTTACCTACAGGGGATCTCCCATCATAATATCAACTGATTTCTCAACAGAAATACATCAGGCCAAAAGGTAATGGAATGAATTATACAAAGTCATGCAAAGCAAGAATCTGAAGCCAAGAATACTGTACCAAGCAAGGCTTTCAATCAAAGTTGAAGGTGAAATGAGGAGCTTCACAGACAAAAAAGGACTAAGGGAATTTATTACCACCAAACCAGCAATGCAAGAAATGCTAAAGGGACTGCTGTAAAAAGAATAAATAGGAAGGGAAGTAGAAACAGGCATAACGAATAAAAATGGCAAGAAACAAGTACCTATCAATAATAATTTTAAATATAAATGGATTAAATGTCCCAATCAGAAGGCATACGGTAGCTGAGTGGATAAGAAAACATGAACCATAATATCTGCTGTCTACAGGAGACCCACCTCAGAATGAAGGACTCACATAGACTGATGGTGAAGGGATGGAAAAAGGTTTTTCAGGTGAATGGAAATGAAAAATCTGGGTTAGCAATACTTATATCTGACAAATTAG
This sequence comes from Myotis nattereri, assembly GCF_964212035.1. Taxonomy (NCBI): domain Eukaryota; kingdom Metazoa; phylum Chordata; class Mammalia; order Chiroptera; family Vespertilionidae; genus Myotis; species Myotis nattereri. The sequence goes on along the minus strand of NC_138078.1, from coordinate 116,571,597 downwards.
ATCTCAAAGTGAAGGCCATAACAAGAGATAAGGAAGGCCACTTCATAATACTAAAGGGAGCAATTCAACAAGAAGATATAACTCTGGTAAACACATATGCACCCAATACAGGAACACTCAAATACATAAAAAAAAGCTTCTGGAGACTATCAAGGGAGAGATTGACAGCAATACAGTCATAGTAGGGGACTTTAACTCCCCATGGACATGACTTGATAAATTCTCTAGACAAAAAGTCAGCAAAGAAACATCTATCCTAAATGACTCACTAGATCAGATGAACTTAAGTGACATCTTCAAAACATTTCACCCCACAGTTACAGAATATACATTCTTCTCAAGTGCACAATGGTCATTTTCAAAGATAAACCACATATTACGACACAGGCAAAGTCTCTTCAAATTGAAAAAGATAGAAATCATATCAAGCATTTTCTTGGATCACAATGGCATAAAATTAGAAATCAACTACAGTAAAAACAATGAAAAAATCAAACACCTGGTGGCTAAATAGCATGCTATTAAACAATGATTGGGTTACCAAAGAGATCTAAGAAGAAATAAAAAGCATCATGGCAACAAATGAAAATGAAAACACAACAATCCAAAATCTTTGGTACCTGTGAAAGCAGTCTTGAGAGGTAAATTCATAGCTCTACTGGCCTACTTCAAAAAACAAGAAAAAATGGTAATAAATTATCTAAACCTACAACTCAAAGGGTTTAAAAGAGAACAACAAGAAAAGCCCAGTGTAAGCAGAGGAAAGGAAATAATATAGATCAGAGCAGAAATAAACAACATAGTGACCAAAAAAATCCAAAACAAACAAAAAAAAAATCAACATAACCAAGAGCTAGTTCTTTGAAACAATAAACAAGATTGATGAACCTCTAGCCAGGCTCACCAAGAAGCAAAGAGAGAGGACCCAAATAAACAAAATCAGAAATGAAAGAGGTGAAGTAATAACCTATCCCACAGAAATACATATGATTATGAAAAAATAGTATGGACAACTCTATTCCAACAAAATGGACAACCTAGATGAAATGGACATCCTATCTAATAAAGATTGAATATGCTAATTGACCCTCACACTGTTTCAAAATGGCAGCTCCCACAGCCAATAAGGAGGGAATATGCTAATTGACTGACCCGCCCTCAAAGATGGTGACACCCAAAGCCAATAAGGAAGGAATAGGCTAATTGACTACCATGCCCGCAAAGATATTGGCACCCACAGACACAAGATGGCTGGCAGGGGAGGGCAGTTGTGGGCTATCAGGCCAGCAAGGGAGGGCACTCAGGGGTGACCAGGCCAGCAGGGGAGGGCAGTTGGGGACAATTGGGCCACCAAGGGAGCAGTTAGGCATCAATCAGGCTGACAGGGGAGTGGTAGGGGGTGATTAGGCTGTCAGGCAGAGGTGGTTATGGGCAATCAAGCAGGCAGGCAGCCGAGCTGTTGGGAGTCAGCAGTCCCAGATTGTGAGAGTGATGTCCGACTGCCGGTTTAGAAACTGGCAGTTGGACCTCCCCCAAGGGGTCCAAGATTGGAGAAGGTGCAGGCTGGGCTGAGAGACAACAGGGCCTCTAGTATTCTTAGAAAAATATAAGCTCCAAAAACTCAATCAGGAAGAATAAAAAAAAAAACCTGAATAGGCCGATAACTACCAAAGAAGTTGAAGCAGTGATAAAAAATCTTCCAGCAAACAAAAGCCTTGGTCATGATGGCTTTACAAGGGAGTTCTACCAAGCATTCAAAGAAGAACTAAAACCTATCCTCCTCAGACTATGCCAAAAAATGCAAGAAGAAGGCACACTTCTAAGCTCTTTCTATGAAGCCAACATTACCCTAATCCCAAAACCAGATAAAGACACCACACAAAAAAGAGAACTACAGGCAAATATCCTTGATGAATATAGATGTTAAAATCCACAACTAAATTCTAGCAAATTGGATTCAGCATTATATTAGAAAGATCATGCACCATGACCAAGTGGGATTTATTCCAAGCATGCAAGCATGGTACAATATCTGAATATCAAAAAATGTGATACATCACATAAACAATTTGAGAGATAAAAATCACATAATCATATCAATCAATGCAGAAAAAAGCATTTGATAAAATCCAACATTCTTTCTTGATAAAAACTCTCAGCAAAGTGGGAATAGAGGGATCATATCTCAACATAATAAAAGCCTTATATGACAAACCTACAGCCAACTTCATATTTAATGGGCAAAAAACTAAACTCATTTCCTCTGAGAACAGGAACAAGAAAAGGATGCCCACTTTAACCACTCCTGTTCAATATAGTACTGGAAGTGCTAGCCATAGTGATCATACAAGAAAAAGAAAGAAAAGGCATCCAAATTGGAAAAGAAGAAGTAAAATTGTCCTTATTCGCAGGTGACATGATACTATACATAGAAAACCCATAAGACTCCATCAAAAACTATTACACCTAATAAATGAAGTCGGCAATGTAGCAGGATATAAAATTAACACCCAGAAATCTATGGCCTTTTTATACACCAATAATGAACTCACAGAAAGAGAAACAAACAAACAAACAAAAACAGTCCTTTTTACCATTGCACCAAAAAAATTAAGATACCTAGGAATAAACTTAACTAAGGACATTAAAGACCTGTACTCGCAAAACAACAGGACATTGAAAAAAGAGATGGAGGAAGACATAAACAAATAGAAGAACATACCATGTTCATGGATTGGTAGAATCAACATCATTAAAATGTCCATAATACCCAAAGCAATCCACAGATTCAGTGGAATCCCTATTAAAATACCAAAGGTATTGTTCAAAGGTCTAGGATAAACTCTCCAAAATTCACCTGGAATTAAAAAGAAAAAGACCTGAAATAACCACAGCAATCCTGAGAAAGAACAAAGTTGGAGGGATCACAATACCAGATATCAAGCTATATTAACAAGCCATGGTTCTCAAAATTGCCTTGTTCTAGCACAAGAACAGACATATAGACCAATGGAACAGAACAAAGAACCCAAAAATAGACCCAAGCCATTATGCTTAATTAATATTTGACACAGGAGGCAAGAGCATACAATGGAGTCATGATGTCTCTTCAATAAATGGTGCTGGGAAATTTGGTCAGACACATGCAAAAAAATGAAACTAGATCACCAACTTACACCATACACAAAAACAAACTCAAAATGGCTAAAGGGCTTAAATGTAAGGCAGGAAGCCATAAAAATCCTAAAAGACTCCATAGGCAGCAAGATAGCAGACATATGTCTTAGCAATATCTGTACTGACACAGCTCCTAGGGCAATGGAGACTAAGGAGAAAATAAACAAATGGGACTACATCAAAATAAAAAGCTTCTGTACAGCAAAATAAACCATCAACAAAACAACAAGAAAGCCCACTGCATGGGAGAACATATTTGCAATGATATTTTTGATAAGTGTTTAATCTACAAAATTTACAGAAAACTCATACAACTTAAAAAAAGAAGATAAATAATCCAATAAAAAATGGGCAAAGAATTTAAATTGACACTTTTTGAAAGAGGACATAGAGAGGGCCCAGAGACATATGAAAACATGCTCAAAGTCATTAATCATCTGAGAGTGGCAAATCAAAACAGCAATGAGATACCATCTCAAGCCTCTCAGAATGGCTATCATCAACAAATCACCAAACGACAAGTGCTGGCAGGATGTGGAGAAAAAGGAACCCTCCTGCACTGCTGGGTGAGAATGCAGACTGGTGCAGCCACTGTGGAAGACAGTATGGAGTTTCCTCAAAAAGTTAAAAATGGAACTCCCATTTGACCCAGTAATCCCACTTGTAGGACTATATCCCAAGAAACCAGAAACACCAATCAGAAAGGATATATGCACCCCTATGTTCATGCAGCACAATTTACAAATAGCTAAGATTTGGAAACAGCCTAAGTGCCCATCAGTAGATGAGTGGATTAAAAAAACGGTGGTACATCTACACAATGTAATACTATGCCACTATAAAAAGGAAGGAACTTTTACCATTTGCAACAGCATGGATGGAACTGGAGAGCATTATGCTAAGCAAAATAAGCCAGTTGGAGAAAGATAAATAGCACATGATCTCACTCATATGTGGTATATAATGATCAACATAATTTGATGAACAAGAATAGATCCAGAGACAAATGGCGGGGGGGAGTGAGGGTTAGAGAGCAACCAAAGGACTTGTATACATGCATATTAGCATAACCAATGCACAACAGACACTGGGGAAGTTGGGGGTTTGCCCTGGTTGGAAATGGCTGGGTGTGGGGGGTCAATTGGGGAAAAAGGAGACATATGTAAAACTTTAGACAATAAATAAAAATATATACAAGGCATTGGTTACAAAGGAGTTTAGGAAGTTGGAAAGGGAGGCCTGTTTGGCTATAGCTCATTGAGGAGGAATGACATAAGATCATGTTGGAGAAGTAATCAGGAACTAGATCATTTAGAAACCCTGTGGGTTGATGTAAGAAACATGGGTTTTATCCTGAGAGCACTGTCACTCCATTGAAGTACACAGGAAAAAAGGTATGCTTTGATTTCCATTTTTTAATGTTTCTTTTATTTATTATTGGAAGAATCAATAGTGAGGGTGAAGGGATATAATCAGGGATATCCATTAGGAGGCTGTTTAATTAGTCAGGGTGACAGTAGCTGTGATTTTGGATAATAATGGTAGTACCAGAGATACTGGAGATAGTGAGAAGGACCTGATTGAGGACTTGTTTTGGAAACAAAACCATAGCATTTGGGAATGCATTGGATGTGGAAAATCAAGGAAAGAAAAGAATTAATTATGAATTATAGGTTTTCTGTTTAAGGAACCAAAGTTTATTGTTGTGCATTTAGTAAACTGGAGATAGTTGAATGAGCAACAAGTTGTTGCTTTGGATGAAAATCAAGAGGTTTTTTTTGACATATTAACTGCAGAAGCTTATTAAATATCTGAGTAGCAATGTCAGGGAAACTGTAATATATAGATATGGATTCCAGATAAAAGTCTCAGTTTTAGATAGATAGAAATTGAAAACGGCAAATGGCATTTAAAGCCATGATGCTAGAATTGAATTGCCTAGAAAGTGATTATGGAGGAAAAAAGAAGAGTGAAGTATAGAGAAGAAAACAGAAGGACACCAACAGTGAGTTCTCAGACACGCCTGGTTTCAAGATTGCAAGGAGAAAGTTGAGCTCACAAAGGACCTTGAGTGGAAGTGTCAAACTCAGTTGACAATCAAGACAATGTCGTGCCCTGGCTGGTTTGGCTCAATGGGTAGAGCATTAGCCTGCAGACTGAAGGGTCCCGGGTTCGATTCCAGGCAAGGGCACATGCTTGGGTTGAGGGCATGCAAAAGGCAGCCAGTCAATGATTCTCTCTCATCATTGATGTTTCTCTCTCTCTCTCCCTTTCCCTTTCTCTCTGAAATAAATAAAAATAAATAAAAAGTATTTTAAAAAAAAAGACAATGTGGTGTCCCAGAAGTGAAGAGAGGAGGATGCAAAGTGAACAGAGTAGAATGCTTAAGGGGAAACATGGTCAGCTGGGTTGAATGCTGCTGAGAGAGCAATGTAGAAGTCATTGCTAACCTTGACAATTCTATATTGTGAAGTTCTGAATATAAAAGATTGAAACAGTAAGACTAGTGGATTGGAGATGATGTGAACTCATTTAATTCAAAACAAACCTGGGGACTATCAAACCTGGCGACTATTTCCACTTTACAGATGAGAACATTGAGGCTCAGAGAGATAAGTAATTCATTAAACATCACAGGAATTTGATAGAGGAAGGATTCAAATAAAAGTCTCCCTGATATTTAAAATTCCTACCCTTAATCACTACATATCTGGAACTTAGGTTCAGAGAAGAAATAGTCTCTGAAAATTTGAATAACTTACTCTATTATTTCAGTGCTGCTAATGTTTATTTAATAAAATTTGTAAGATAACTACTCCAAAACCAAAATGGGTCTTTAAACTGTCTTTAGAAATGGGCAGACTTCAAGGGGGTGCTGCCATTATTCAATGTATCAACTTTTATTTCCTAAAAGGCAACTTCTGCTGAGCTGTACCACCTGCTTGGACTGTGGGAGTAGGTCTGTTTGATAATCTATGGCACTGGATTTCCAGTTTTAAGGTTTTTTTTAAACTAGCAAACAGTTATTGACTTCAGAGCCTGTGCTAGTACATTATAGAAAACATAAACCTCTATTTTTTACAATTGATATTTCACCTTATGAGTTTGGAGATGTGCCTAGCCACAAAATGCCAGATGGCTATGAAACACCAATTGCTAACTACTCAAGGGCAATCCCATGCACAAAATAGAAGTGAACAAAAATTGACAAAAGAAATCCTTCCTACCATTATAAATCACAAGACATCCCATAATATCCTCAGTGGTTATGTGTGCATATTTTACATTAATTACAAGTATATTTTGACATTCTTTGCAGGACAAAGCTGCAATGTCAAATATGCTACCATAGTGGCAGTACCCTAGTATTTTTGGCAAAAATAAGTTGTCATGCTATGAATAGGCATCTGCCACTTCATACCTCAGATGATGATATGTCATCTCTATGGAGGCACTGATATTAAAAGATAACCCTGACTTACACCTTAGGCTAATCAAACTGCACAGATAATGGAATTTCAAGCTGGACATGGTTTTATTTATTTATTTTTTTGGACATGGTTTTAATTTCAATTAGAGGAACTTCCTGAAATGATGCAGTCATTTGTATACCATGTAGAAAACTGACATTGAAGATATATCTTACAGATTGTCCCATAGTTATTGCAAAAAATCATATAATTATGTTTTGGCCACACAACCTAAGTACCTCTGGGAATTGTCTATATGAAAACATTAGCAAAAATATATATTTAGTGGCCAGGAATTGATTCCTATATTGAAAAAAAAATTGTACTGGAATGTAGTACATGCCAGACTACTTGGTCTAACCTGTTAAAGGTGAGTGGTGGGTGATGGTAACTGATATTGATTGAATGCCTATTGTATGCTAGCCACTATGCAGGGAGGAGACTTTCATGTGTATGTAACTTTATCCCCACCATGAGCACATAAGCTCAGTATTATTATCCTCATTTTACAAAAAGGGGTTAAATAACATGTATACTCCCACAGTGGATCACTGTCAGAAATGGAATGCAAGAGCTATGGGCATTAAAATGTAGGGTGTATATACATTCTTCGTCTATAATTCAGATTACAAAATAAATGGCTAATCATATGTTCTCATCTTAAACCTTATCCAAATCCAAAGCTGCAAGACACAAAATAAAGGATATCTTAAATAGTGTTATATGTCTTTTAATATAACATTTTTCTGTTATTAAAGGAATATAAATTTATTGTAGAAAATTTTGAAGAAAATAATAGCTAAAAGTGTAATAGTTGCTTTTCCTTTGATTATTTAATTTAATGCTCACAACATGAGGCAGAAAATGTCATTTCCCTTATACAAATAAAGAAATGGAGGTACAGGCCAAAACCGGTTTGGCTCAGTGGATAGAGCGTCGGCTTGCGGACTGAAAGGTCCCAGGTTCGATTCCGGTCAAGGGCATGTACCTGGGTTGCGGACACATCCCCAGTGGGAGATGTGCAGGAGGCAGCTGATCGATGTTTCTCTCTCATTGATGTTTCTAACTATCTCTCTCCTTTCCTCTCTGTAAAAAATCAATAAAATATATTTTCAAAAAAAAAGAAATGGAGGTACAGAATACTTAAGTTTGGCCTGGACAGGGTTTCTCAGTGGTTGAACATCGACCTGGGAACCAGAGTATTTACGTCTTATTCCTAGGCTGTCACACTTATAAGTGTGAAAGTTTGGATTCAAAACCAGTCAGTCTAGCTTGAGAGCCTATATTCTTCATCACTACACTGCCACTCATAATCCCAGTAGCCACAGAAAAGGGCTGTTACTATTTTGACCCATTTCCTTGTATGTACTTATTCTTTAAAGGTGGTTGCCAAAATTGGCTTTCAATATTTGCTATGCCCAAAGTTGGATTAAATTCAGAAATCTCTCAAGAAACTATTTTTTTCTGAGATCAAATGTATATTCCCAATATACATAAGTATATCACATTACCAGAAAATCATCTCCATGGTTTAGGAAAACCCAATTAATCCTTTTTTTTCATATAATGGATATCCTATGTTTCTATCTGATGATCAGGGTGCCTGACATTTGTAAGTGGCAAAAGTTCATGGCCCTGAATTTCCAAAGTTTCCAATCTTTTGCTCTTCTCTCTGTATTTTTGTTATCCTGTACAGATCCCAAGGCTTTCATTAGCCCTGTGTTGCCCCTCTGCATAAGCTTCACAAGCTTTTGCCTTAGGGAGCCATTCAAAATGATATACATTCTTCCAGAAATCAGAATATAACTAACAAAAAGCACTGATCAAAAATATTTTCCTTGATCCGCATATGGGATTCTGTCTTCAAAAATGCAACTTCACTAACAGTTTGAAGTCACAAATGGGTTCATCCTGACCTATGCTCATTGTACCAGATCTTCTGGCTCCATGTCGGAACTTACAGCACCTGTAAGATGGGAGAGGTCTCCTGTGTCTTTTCTTACAAAGACACTAATTTTTCCTATGAGGACAACACCCTTATGACCCCATTTAACCTAATTAATTTCTTAAATCCCTGACCTCCAAATAAAATCACATTAGGGGTCAAGGTTTCAGCATATGAATTAAGAGGGGAGACATGATTCAATCTGTATCCTACCCTCCATCTCACTGCTTCAAATTGTTTACATATGACAGTTTATACCTGTGTGTTCCAGAATAGAGTATGTTTTTCAGATATTTCTGCTCTATTTTATATTGCTCTTCCTTGAAGCTTCTACCAGCTAAACCCCAAATGTCTTTATTTTACTGGACATGGATACCATTACAAGTGACCACTATTGAGACCAACAACAACCTTATGCAGGGGGGATATTTATCTTTCTGTCTAGGGTAAGCGCTGGTATCTCTTACAGCTTGCCAGTATGGTAAGAATTCAGATATAACTCCTCAAAGCTATATTTTTCTGCAACTGTTGCCCAAGATATTGACTGATTGAAACACTATCCATTTCTTTATACTGCTGGCCCTGCCAATGATGTTGATAAATTACTTTTTCAAAGATTTATTGAGATATCATCTATATATATAAAAGCCTAAGCAACCGTCTGACTGTCCAACTGTCCGGAGAGTAGCTATGATGTGCAATGACCACCAGAGGGCAGACGCTCAATGCAGGAGCTGCCGAGCTGTGGTGACGTGGCAGCTGTGGTTCTCAGGTGACCCACTTGGAACCAGAAAGGAGGAAGCCTGATTCCAGTGTGCATCACCTGAGAACTGCGCTTTCACAATCCAGGACCCCTCAGGGGATATCAGAGAGCCAGTTTTGGACTGATCCCCGCAGGCCAGGCAGAGGAATGGGCCTCTAGTTAACAAATAAAATTATTTATAATTAAAGTGTATAATGTAGTCATTTGATATACACCAGCATTGTACATCTATGTTCTCTTCCTTATGATTTTCCTAATAACATTTTCCCTAGCTTACTTTATTTCAAGAAACTAGAGGCCTGGTGCATGAAATTCATGCATGGGGGGTGTCCCTCAGCTTGGCCTCCACCCTCTCCAATCTGGGACCCCTCGGGGGATGTGGGATGTCCAACCTCTTGGGATCAGGCTTAAACCAGCAATCGGGCTTAAACTACTGGCTCCTAACCACTCACCTGCCTGCCTGCCTAATGCCCCCAACTGCCCTCCCCTGCTGGTCTGGTTTCCCCCAATGGCCCTTGCCTGCAGGCCAGTTCACCCCCAACTGCTTTCCCCTGCTGGCCTGATCTCACCCCCAACTGTCCTCCCCTTCTGGCCTGGTTGTCCCCAACTGCCCTCCCCTGCTGGCCTGATCACCCCCAACTGCCTTCCCCTGCGAGCCTTATCTCACCACTAACTGCCTCTGCCTCAGCCCCCACCACCATGGCTTTGTCCAGAAGGATGTCGGACATCCAGAAGATGGCCAGTTGACCTGGTCTAATTAGCATATTACCTTTTATTAGTAAGATAGATTATATAGGATAGGATTGCTTAAACCGGGGGGAAAAGCCTTTTTCAGCAGGAGGAGATGCTCTTGGCAGACAAAAATACATAACCCCTATATCTGGACTGATAGCCAGCCATATGAACAATACTGCCAAACTGGTCATTAAAAAATTGAACTGTTTTCTTACACCTTACACCAAACAGCTGTTGCCCTTAAAACCCCTCCTCAGCCCCCACCTTAGGTTCTGCCTTTGATGTTTACCCAGATTATTTCTGATTGGTCAGTTTCTATGCCAGTCAGTGTCAAAAGCTCCACCTCCTAGGCAGCCATTGGCTCCTCTCACTTCACCCAGATTAGGTTCTGATTGGTCAGTTTCTATGCCAGTCAGCATCAAAAGCTCTGCCTCCTAGTTAGCCATTGGCTCCTCACAGGTCACCCAGATTTAGTTCTGATTGGTTGTTTTCTATGCCAGTCAACTTCAAAAGCTCCACCTGCTAGGCAGCCATTGGCTCCTCTGAGAAATGCAGAATGGCCCACTGACAGCTGTCTCTCTCTCTAGGCCTCTCTCCAGGCCTGATTCGCAGAAGCCATGACGCTGCTGATCAGGCTCTGCCTCTTTCTCCAGGCTTGATCCCCAGATGTGTCATTGAGGTTGTTATGCCTCTAGCCCTACCACAGGGCTGTGGCAGAGAGGCCAGGCCTCTTCGCTGTGGCCCTGCGCCCAGATGGGAGGCATAACGACCTCACTGTGCCCATCTCCCGCACCCAACTGCCTGCTGTCCCGCCTGCTCGTTGGCTGCCATCCTTGCTGTGATAGGAGCCTGTGGGCCATGGGAGAGGACCCAAGAGGTGCTCCATGCACTTCCCGGTGACTGTTCATTTGGTTGTTTTGGTCGTTATGGCCATTGGCCTTTTATTATTATGATACTGCCATTTGCAACAGCCTGTATGGACCTTGAGAATACTATGCCAAGTGAAATAAGTCAGTCAGAATAAGTAAGAATCATAGGATTTTGCTCATATGTGTGATATAAAACTGAAATTCATGAACACAAACAGCAGTGGGGTAGTTGCCAGAGGGAATGGGATGGGGGGGAAAGGAGGTTCTAATATAAGATGACAGGAGAAAATTTGACTTTGGGTGGTGGCTACACAGTGCAATATTCAGATCTTGTATATTTAGAGCTTCACTACTAAATGTAATTACCTGATTCTTGGAACTGATTACCTGTGCACCCCCCACCCTACTCCCAAGTTATATAGACTATATATAGACTATCCCTGGTAGGGAAGGGTGTGAGGAGAAAGCAGAAAGAATAATTAATTTGCTCCTCCCATAGGTCAAAGATTTGCTCATGAGATTTTAATTCCTTTGTGTTTCTAAGTTGCTCGTTAATGGGCAAGGACACTGATTTCATGACTGTGTTTATGGCAATGTTAACAGGGAACCCTGGGACATGAGGTAAAAGGGGTTCTGTGAGGGTAGGATGTCAGGGACTCTGAGGTTGTACCTGAAAAAATTAGTCAGAACCAAGGTGACCATACAACTTACAGTTTAAAGTGGAACACTTATGAGATGGAAAGGGAACAATGTTAATAATTAAAATGGGACAGCGGGTTTACAAATTGTTAAGGCAAAGTGAAATGCATGGTCATTGAATCAGATACCAGGTAGAGGAGGAACAAAAGACAAAAACAAAATAGAGGGGGTTATAAGTGATTCATAAGACATGTCTCAGCACCTGGCTGGCATTGCTCAGTGGTGGAGCATGGACCTGTGAACCAGGAGGCCACTGGGTATATGCCCTGATCCAGGAGGTCAGGGTCAGGGCATATACCCAGATTGCAAGCTCGATCCACAGTGTGGGGCATGCAGGAAGTGGCCAAACAATATTCTCTCTCACTGATGTTTCTACCTCTCTTTTCCACTCCCTTCCTCTCTGTAATCAATAATAATAAAAAAGTGTCTAAGACAATGTCTTTCATTCCTAAATATGAAACATTTTATTTAATTAATAAAAAAGATTTCTTTGATCTTAGCAACTTTTTTTAAAAACAAAATCTTAGGCAGAAGCCAACTATGTGGAACAAGTTAATTCAGAGCTACTTTTGTTGAGTAGAAGAGTAGGACTCAAAGACCTGCCTTTTTGTTTTCTTTCAACAATTTATCCCCAGCTTTGGAGAAACTTTTAGGGCAGTGCTGTCCTGTGGAAATACAAAGTATAAGATGCATAGATGCTTTTAATATTTCTAGTAGTCATGTTAAAAAAATAGGAAGAAATAGATTCAATTAATTTTAGTGATATATTTACTTAACCCAATATATGAAAAATATTAGCTTCAACATGTCATCAATGTAAATATGATTGATGAAATATTTACATTTTTGGACTAAGACTTCAAAATATAATGTGTATTTTACAATTATAGCACATCTCAACTTGGATTAGCCACATTTCAAGAGCTCAATAGCCACATATGAGTAGAGATCATGTTGGATAGCAGGACAAATTCTCACGAGACACAATTTGAAACCTTTTACAATAAAGGGATGTGTTACCAATGACTGCTAATTTCTTCCCAATGTACTATCATTACTGAAAAAAGAACTTTCAAGCTTTGCTTATTAATTCCAAATATAAATTGAGAAAAAATATAGAAAAAGGTTAAGTTCTTTATCAAGTCAATTTTTATTTTTGTGAAAAATTGACAATTTTGACCTTCTTACCAGAAAGATGCTCAAGGGAATAGAAAGACATATTTGCTTAATGAAATCAATCTTAATTTTAATACCACTTAAACAATATGATGGAGCACTGATTATGACCTCAGTATGATTGAATCAAATCATTTTGGTATGATAATTCTATCTCTTAATGTTTCAATGCACTAATAGGATGATTATTTTAAAAATCAATTAGAAATCCATATTTTCAGAGTTAGAGGATTGGTGGGAGGAAGGGAAATTAAGGGAAGGTGGTAGAAAGGTACAAACTTCCAGTTATAAGATAAATAAGTAGTAAGGATGTAATCTACAACATGACTATAGTTAACGCTATTGTATAGTACATTTGAATTTGTTAAGACATTAAATCCTAAGAGTTTTCATCACAAGAATAAAACAAACTTTTTTGTATCTATATTAAATGATGGCTATTAACTAGACTTATTGTGGTGAGAGTTAAACTCCAGGAACACTTTATAGAAATGAAAACTTATGAATGTAATATATTCAACAGATAAAAGATGATTTTTTTTCAAGGGAAGTCATGGAGCTCTGCATTTTGCTTTCATTTACCTCCTTGAGAACACTGTATAACCCTAGATTTTACCTAGCACACATTCACAAACACTGCTTTAATCCATGAGCATTTTCTGACCCATTATTTTAAAAACCAAAAGCTCACATTTCCCAGGTTGTTAACATAAATTATATTTAGAGATTCAGCCTACATATATAGTATGTGTGAGTCCAAACTGCATGACTCCAAGATAGGACAAATTGTCTTGGTCTCATTAATACCTTTCTCTACTCAATTCCATTCAATTAAAAAATGTTTTTTGGATGCATGCATATTCAGCAAAATGTGTGAAGTGGTAAGGGAAATAGACATGAATTAGATAAGGCCCCTATCTTCAAAGAGAGTATTATCTTCTGAATAGGTAAGCAACTGATTGTATAGCTATATTATAAGGCCTGGATAATCTAGATAGTTATTCATTCAACAAGTATCTACTGATACCTAGAGAAAATGCACTGTATGAGGCTAGGAATAAAAAGATGGAAAATTGAATAAGAACATATTCATCTTCAATGAACCCATATCAGAGAAGAGATAGTAAAAACCTACAGCTTGGTGCTTATTCACACCTTAGGTAATTGTTATTACTGTGTAAAAATATAAGCACACTGTTTTATATATGTGTGGATTATATCCTCTGCATTATTTAATCTTATACTCCATGAAAAATTGGAATGCATAAACCCTCCATATTAATATTTTGTTGTTGACTTATCATGTTAATGGCCCAAATTTAATGAGTAAACTTAACACTTCCATTCATAAATTTCCACATTTCAGCTGTGTATTTCCCAGGAATCAATATAACCAAAACTGTAGAATCAAATACTGTAGAATTCCTTCAAATTGGCAGAAAGGAACGACAAAGAAAAAACATAATAATTGAAGCCCATAAAGTTGATCTGCCTTTTATAAAAGTAGATCCTTAACTTAAATGGAGAACTAATTGATGACATGTTTCAGTGTGCTTGGGAAAAGTGTGAAGGAGAAAGCAGAGTCCCTTATCTAGTGAATCAACTTTCTGGCCCCATTCTCCCAACCCATCTTGCAGAAAGAAGCAGGCTCATTGGGCTTGACTAGGCACTTCAAAAAGTCTCCAACTCCTCAACTACATCTTTCAGAATGAACAGTATTTGGCAGTTGCAAGTAACATTAAGACTTAATTTAGGAAGAAAGTGTGGGAATATCTAAGAGTGTAGTTTGATAAATTGTTATCCAACAATGTAAGGGAGTGAACTGTTTTGAGGAATCATAAAGTTATTTAGTAGATATTTATCAGAAATCCTACATATATCACTATTATTCATAGGATTAAAATATGAATAAGAGATTTAATACAGACTATGTGTTGGGCATAATTTAATTTTACCTTGTTGATTGAGGTAACACTGCAATATAGTGTATATCTTTCAGCCTATAATTTTAAATACAAGTTATCCCAGTAAATAGAGCATTCCAGTTGGATTTTCTCTATTTAGCCAATTTTATTTGGTTTATGATACACAGCCAAATAAATAGGAACATAATCCATCATAATTTGTCACCTGAATACTGGGTATCTGTCCTTATAACTATAAAACAATGAAAAGATAATCAATATCCAAATGAATAGGTATACATGTATTAAGATTTGGCCAAGCTTTTCATCATTTATAGTTAATTATAAAATATTGTAATAATAACATATTTTCATTCTGTTATTGACTTCATACACAAGGAGACAGTTTGCCATTATTATGATTCATCATGCATAAAACTTAGGAGGCTGTTGTAAAATCTTTATATAACAAATCATCATGGAAAAACGAATAGTAGAAAAAAAATGAAGGTTATAAAAACTACTATCAACAAGTAAATGTCATGAAAATATAAATTATTTTTCACTGAGCAGGGTAACAACACGAATAAGAGAACATGTAATAAATATCTCGTTACGATAAATTCAGTACAATAAAACAATTCATTGAAAGCTAGTGATAAAATATTCAGTGTACGAAATACATAAATATACTGTAACACAGTTTAAAAGGCCCCTTTACTTTAACAAGTCACATAAATTGCCAATAGTGATTTAAATAACTATAAGGAAAACTGAGTCTGATACTTATGTCTTCATCATTATCTTTTTTAATTCAAAAGACCAGAAAACCTTATATTTTAAAATCATGTGAAATGTCTGGAAGTCCCCAATGTATTCCTGAATTTGATACTTAATATTACTTTGCCAATGATGGTCCTCTCGATAAATGGCAGTACTTCCAAAATTATAGCTTCAAAGACATTTTCTCTTATTTAGAGGGAACCTAAAGGAAGCAATAAAGTCTTCAACCTTACTACCAGACTACTTCATTTTATTTGTTTAGATGAATATTAAAGCCGATGTCTACAATGATTTATTAAATCAATGCTTGGATGATATAAGACATTGTTTCTCAGTCTGATCTTGTAAAAAATCACCTGAGGCTTTAAAATGGAGATTTATCAGTCCCATTCCTAATCTACTCAATCCAAATATCTAAGGAAGGAGTCTGGAGTAAATTTGGAATTCTGCTAAAAACAATTGCCTAAACAGACCTTTTATTTTGAACACCTGGCCTTCTACTTATAAGGAGAAGTAGTTTGCTTGAATTTAATTCAACAAACAATTTGATGTATATTTATTGAGTGTTTATTCAATAAACCACATAGCATACTGGTTCTCAATGTTGCACAGGTCTGGAACTAGATGCCCTAGATTTAGAATTCTGACACTGCAACTTACTGGCTGTTTGACTGGCTGTGTTACTTAAACCTCAGTTTCCTCCTCTTTAAAATGGGGATAGCAATTTACCTACTTCATAATGTGAGGGTTAAATATGTTATGTGTAAGAAACAATATTTGGCACGAAAATGCTGAATAAATGCAAGCGACTAATTTATTGCCGACTACTAATGACTACTACTAAGATAGACAATATGCTGTGGTTTGGTTGGGGAGAGGAGTGGTTAAAAATCAATAGCAGCTCTTTAGTGGCTCATAATTTAGTGCAGGATACAAGTAAATGGATATATTAGTTATCATTTGTAGCCATACAAATTATTACAAAGTTATCAGCTTTAAACAAGATCCATTTATTTTCTCATAGTTTTCAAGAGTCAGAAGTCCAGACACAATGTGGATTAGCTAGGTTGTCTCTATAAAGTCTCACAAGGTCAAAGTCAAGGTAATAGACTAGACTGGCTTTTATCTGCAAGCTCTGAGAAAAAAATTCAAATGTATTCAGGATGTTGGCAGAATTCATTTCCTGGAGGCTGTAGGAATGAGGTGATTATTTCCTTGCTAGATGTCTGCTAGAGTCTGCCCTCTGCTTCTAGAAGCTGCTTGGATTCCTTCTGATGTGGCCCTTTCCATCTGCAAAAAACTATGATACATTGAGTTATTTTCATGCCTGGAACCTCTCTGATTTACACTCCTGACCTTCTTTTCTGTTTTTAAGAGCTTATGTGATTACATAAGGCACACATTGATAATGCAGGATAATCTACCTATTTTAAGGTCAGAAAATTAGTAATATTAATTACATATGCACATTCTCTTTCCCCCAATAACTTAACATGCTCAGGAGATTAACTTCAGGAGGTGAACATCATAGTGGCCAAATATCTGCCTACTTCAGTGAGTAATTACAATATGTAATATTTAGTCTAAAGGGCACATAAATTTTTTAAAAGATTAGATTAAAATCCAAGTTCCTCATGTTTACAAATTATATGTGTTAGTTTCCCTCATCTGTACTCACATGACTCTTATGAGCATTATTGAAATATTTTATGAAGCCTTTGTAAACCTAAACACTATTTAAGTGTGAGCCAATGTGAGTGCTATTGATAGAGTCAAGTGCAAGTTCAATGGGAACAGAAAAGAGTGATTAATTCTGTCTGGAAAAGCAAAGAAATGCTTTAGAGGAAATGCCATTTAAGTCTGATGATAAAGTATAGGTGAATAAGGCTGTCTGTGTAAAGTATGTGATTGTTTAACCACTATGCTCTACATCTGAAACTAATATAATATTAACTGTAAACTGTAATTTAAAAACATGAAAAATTAATAGTGTTCAGAGCCTTTCACTTTTCACTTTCTAGAAAACACTGGTTATTATCCTCCCAATAGACATTCTCTCCCCTTTTATGTAATACTATCTTGTATTTTTAGCTGGACAAAGGGCTGAAGAGAATAAAGACTCAATTTCTCAACCTCCCTGAGGCTAGATTTGGCCATTGGACAGAAGTGTTTTGAATGATGTAGTAGTTTTCTAAGGCTGCAACAACAAAATATTACAAACTGAGTACTTTAAACAATAGGAATTCATTGTCACAGTTCTGGAGGCTAGAAATTAAAATCAAAGTATCCACAAAGGTTGGTTTCTTCTGGGGGCTGTGAGAGAAGTATCTTCCAAGCCTCTCTCTTTGACTTGTAAATAAATGCTCATGTTATTCATGTGTGCATGTATGTCTCCTGTTTAAGTTTACCCTTTATAGAAGAACACCAGTCATTTTGGGGCTTGGGTTTTTTTTTAATCCCCACCTGAGGATATGTTTTCTACTGATTTTAGAGAGAGAGGAAGGAAGAGAGAGAGAGAAACATCTATGTGAGTGAGAAACATCTATCAGTTGTCCCCATACATGCCCCAACCAAGCATTGAATCAGAAATCTGGTATATGACCTAACTGGGAATTGAACCCACAACTCTTGGGTGCACAGGATGATGCTCTAACCAACTGAGCCATAATGGCCAAGGTGGATACCAATCATTTTCATTTAGGGCCAACCTAATGACCTCATCTTAACTAATACATCTGCAATTACCCTATTCCTATTTCTAAATAAGTTCACATTCTAAAGTACTAGGAGTTAAGACTTCAACATGTGAATTTTGAAATACATTAATAAACCAACAATATGATTTTTCAGAAATGTCTTTAAATGGGGAAGGGGGGTAGGTACTTTTCTTCAGTGTTTCCTCCTTCTAGGATAGAATACAAATGTGGTCTCTAGATCTCTAGTTGATTTGGGAATGGAAGTCACATGGCAGAACAACCAGCTACAAAGGGCCCAGGTCCTTGAAAATGTAGAGGCAGCCTAACCCGTCCTTTGCTACTAATCTCTAGAATTGATTTACAAGGGAAAAAATAAACTTTCACCTTCTTTTAGTAACTATTATTTTGAAATTTATTTCACATGCATATAAAAGAATCTTATTCTATCCCTTTATTGAGTTTTGAGTTACTTTTCCACATATATTATTTTTAATTGAAAGTATTTTATTTTCCTTTATTTAGTGAACTCTCCTGGTATATTAAAAATATATTTTTAAAAAAATTCAACTTACATTATTTGTAGTGAAACATGCCATTGTCTTATATCAAGATTGTTTTTATACAAATGACTTAAAAATCAAATCAGGAAAAATTTTATTTTGTTCTCCTTATGTAATTGATATATGTAAATATTCCCGCTTTTCTTTTTTTGTTATTTGCTTGTATTTATCTAATAAAAGATAGCACTTATATATGTCATTGACTCTTTATTTGAAAAACATTTATTTTGTAGTTTAATACCCTTTGTACAATGGAAAACAAACTCTTCCTCACCTACCTTTTTTCTCTGCCTTTTTTTCCAACTGATAGTACCCAGTAGTAGGTTAACATACTTGTTTGTGACAGACGAGCAGTGGGCCCTCTGTAATGTGAATAGCTTCACACATGGGCTGAGGGTACTTTTGCTGTTACAACCTTTAGCTGCTTATAAAGAAAGATTTTAATTCTATATGCCAGTGGTTCCTATCATCTTTTGGGTCATGAACCTATTTAAGAATCTGTTGAGAGCTATGAATTCTCTCCCCCCAAAATGCACATACCTGCAAAAATTTGCATACAATTTCGGGAAGTTTATGAACTTTGAGCATTCACACTTAGGCATGAGTTAACTACCCTTGCTCTGTGCAATCCTAAAATTATTTCCAGTACTTATTTCCTTGTTTCATTGCTAACCTAGCCTTAAGAAGTACATTTTGAAATGCAATGTAATTGTCCCGTACATAGGCAAGAAATAAAATTAGTGCAGTGTTTTTTTTCCTGGAAACCTTGGCTTCCCTTTTCTGATCTTTATTTCCCTCCAGTGTTTCTCTAACCCACCTCTTCAACATACTGGTGCTTGATGATATTGGCACTTTCCATAAATATTAATTTATTTTTTATCAAAATGTTTTCTAGAAAAGACACGATAAAGCATATATATATATATATATATATATATATATATATATATATATATGACTATTTGACCATTTGACCAGTCAACTGTTCAACCATTCGACTGGTAGCTATGCTTCACACTGACCAATTACACAATAATAGTTGTCTGTTGTGAATGACCTGTCTTGAACCATAAATATTTAGGTCATATAATAGGGTTGTATCTTATTGGTAATATGGCATAATAAGGTTGCTTCAGATTAGTTAATTCTTGCTACCAGAAATCCTTATATAAAAATTTAGGTACCTGATTTTTTAAAAAGTCACTTTGGAGCAATTAAGTTGGGTAATTAGGATAATAATTATTTTTTCAATTAATCAAAATCATGCCTATTTTTGTCAGATTGGCAAGAAATATATTTTTGGTATGCCACAGAATTTTAGTAATTGATTTATGTGTGCTGTGAAATGGAAAAGGTTGAAAATAATTGTGCTAGAGTAATGTTCCATAATGCAAAATTTTAATTCATATTAAGTGCTAAGGTGGTTTTTCAATTATTTGCTATTAAGTGCTAAGGTGGTTTTTTAATTATTATAAGAATTATTCTTATAACTTATTTAAATTTTTATAATAATTAAGCTATGACCTAATGATATTCTATTATACTTTCTCTGTACAAATTATAAATTCAGGACATTTTTTAACCTCAATAATATTTTCATTAAATGCTTGGTACTTCAGAGTCATTGAATATAAGATTATATGTTTACCTCATAAGAAAGAGTTTTATTATGGAATTTCTTTGCAAAAAATTATGGTCAACTCCTCAAGGAATCAAAATAAAATACTACTATTCCTGCTAGCTTAAAAAGAGAACAAAATGGAAGATAGTGTGTGAATGAGAGAATGGAAGGAAACTGCATGAAAGTGCAGGGAGTGTCTGTATTTGTTAGTGAGGGACAGCTATATTCCACAGGACTGTTGGGAATGGCAGACCAGACTCCCCTGGCCAGGCAGCCTCTACTATGGGTGAAATCTTTCCCAGAGCAGCCAGCTCTACCGCAGAGACCATGCCATCTTGAAGGGGATACTGGCTGTGATCGGAAGCCCATCCTTACCTTCAACCGGGGAGACCTTGGATACCTCCTGGGACCTTACAACCACAATGCCCAGGGACGAGCTGCCTCAGCTGCAAACCCACGAACACCGAGACTCCAGCCCTCCTGACCGAGGGTGCCTAAAAGCTGACCAGGGGGAGATAAAGTGGCTCCAAATAATCAGACGGGCCCTGCACCTTCTCACAGGGGAGATAGAAGGAGCAGCTGAATCGAACAACAACCAACCAAAACTGGCTAATTAAACACAGCTTGTGATGCAGTCCGTGGATGGAAAGGCCAAATATCACCTAGAGAGCACTGCCTCCTCAGATTCATTTGGGTGTTAGCTGTTTCAGTGTTTGTTGTTTGTATTTTTTGGATTAGTTGTTGTTTCTTGTTTGCATTTATCTCTGGGTGTTTGTTGTTGCATTTTTTTGGATTAGCTGTTGTTGTTTTTTTGGAGTTTTCTCCCCATATACATATATTTTTACCCCTTCTGTTTTCTTCTCTTTTTTTAATCTCCTACATTTTTTCCTTTTCTCAATATCATTTTTTTTTCACTCTTTCTCTGGTGGTCAACTTTATTTGGGGTTATTAGTATCATGAATATGTATGTGTGTGGTGCCCTGTGTGTAGTGTCTTGTCTTGTTGTATTTTGTGCCTTTAAGTTAATGCAGGAGAGAGAGAGCTACATAACCAGACACTCTGAGAGGAGTGATCATGGGGAGACAATGAAAAAGCCTTTATTTGAAAGAAAAGGAGGAATCACTGGAAAAGGAAGTAAATTAAATTAAGACAAGCAACATGTCACAGAAAGAATTCAGAGCAATGGTCATAAGGATGCTGAAAAGGATGGAAGACACATTCAACAATATGTGTAAGAAACAAGAGGAAATGAAGAACCAAGAAGAAATGAAAAATGATATTGCTGCAATAAAGAACTCAATAGAAAGCATCAATAGTAGACTAGAAGAAGCGGAGGACCACATCAGTGAGCTAGAAGACAAGGTAGGAAAATATACCCAAGCAGAGCAGCATCTAGAAACAAACAAACAAACAAACAAACCTTAAAAAACAGGAGAAGAGTCTAAGGGAACTTTGAGACAACACACACACACACACACACACACACACACACACACACACACAGCATCCACATAATAGGGGTCCCAGAAGGAGAGGAAACTGAGCAAGGAATAGAAAACCTGTTTGAAGAAATAATGACAGAAAACTTCCCTGATATTAGAAAGAAGAAAAATAAACTCACACAAGTCCAAGAAGCTCACAGATTCCCAAACAAGGTGAATCCCAGAAGACCAACACCAAGACACATTGTACTTAAATTGGCAAACACCAATGACAAAGTAAGAATCTTAAAGACTGCCAGAGAGAGAGACAGAAAGTTACCTACAAGCAATCTCCCAACAGACTATCAACTGATTTCGCAACAGAAACACATCAGGCCAGAAGGGAATGGAATGAAATATACAAAGTTATTCAAAGCAAGGGTCTGAATCCAAGAATACTATATGTAGCAAGTCTATCAATCAAAGTTGAGGGAGAAATCAGGAGCTTCACAGATGAAAAAGGACTAAGGGAGTTTACTACCACCAAACCAGTAATATAAGAAATGCTAAAGGGTCTGCTATAAAAAGAAGAAATAGAAAGGGAAGAAGGAACACAGGTATAAAGAATAAAAATGGTGACAAACAAGTACCTATCAAGAATAACTTTAAATGTAAATGGATTAAATGCCCCAATCAAAAGCCATAGCATAGCTGAGTGGATAAGAAAACATGACCAATATATATGCTGTCTACAGGAGATCCACCTCAGAACAAAGGACTCACACGGACTGATGGTGAAGGAATGGAAAAAGGTTTTTCAGGCAAATGGAAATTAAAAAAAAAAAAAGCTGGGGTAGCAATACTTATATCTGACAAATTAGACCTCAAAGTGAAGGCCGTAACAGAAGATAAGAAAGGCCACTTCATAATACTAAAAGGAGCAATTCAACAAGAAGATATAACTCTGGTAAACATATATGCACCCAATGCAGGAGCACACAAATATATAAAAATACTTCTGGAGGATATCAAGGGAGAATATGACAGTAAAATAGTCATAGTAGAGGACTTTAATACCCCACTAACAACACTGGACAAATCCTCTAAACAAAAAATCATCAAAGAAACATCAATCCTGCTCAGTGGATAGAGCATCAGCCTGCAGACTGAAAGGTCCCAGGTTCGATTCTGGTCAAGGGCATGTACCTTGGTTGCAGGCACATCCCCAATAGGAGGTATGCAGGAGGCAGCTGATCAATGTTTCTCTCCCATCAATGTTTCTAACTCTCTATCCCTCTTCCTTCCTCTCTGTAAAAAATAAATAAAACATATATTTTTTTAAAAAGAAACATCAATCCTAAATGACTCATTAGATCAAATGGAATTAATTGACATCTTAAGAACATTTCACCCGAAACCCACAGAATATACATTCTTCTCAAGTGCACATAGGTCATTTTCAAAGGTGGACCACATATTGGGGCACAGGCAAAGAATCTTCAAATTCAAGAAGATAGAAATCATTTCAAGCATCTTCTCAGATCACAATGGCATAAAATTAGAAATCAACTACAATAAAAGCAATTTAAAAAATCAAATACCTGGAGGCTAAACAGCATGCTATTAAACAATGATTGGGTTACCAAGGAGATCTAAGTAGAAATAAAAAAGCACCATGGCAACAAATGACAATGAAAACATGACAATCCAAAATCTATGGGACATGTTGAAAGCTGTCTTGGGAGGGAAGTTCATAGCTCTACAGGCCTATCTCAAAAAATAAGAAAAAATGTAATAAATTATCTAAACCTACAACTCAAAGAGTTAGAAACAGAGCAACAAGAAAAGCCCAGCATAAGTGGAAGAAAGTAAATAATAAAGATCAGAGTGGAAATAAACAACATAGATGCAAAATAAATCAACAAAACCAAGAGCTGGTTCTTTGAAAGAATAAATAAGATTTATGAACCTCTAGCCAGGCTCTCCAAGAAGCAAAGAGAGAGGACCCAAATAAACAAAATCAGAAATGAAAGAGGTGAAGTAACAAACGGTCCCACAGAAATACATACGATTATGAAGAAATACTATGAACAACTCTATTCCAACAAAATGGACAACCTAGATTAAATGGACATATTCTTAGAAAAATGCAAGTTCCCAAAACTCAATAATGAAGAATCAAAAAACCTGAATAAGCTGATAACTACTGAAGATATTGAAGCAGCAATCAAAAATCTTCCAGCAAACAAAAGCCCTGGTCTGCATGGCTTTACAGGGGAGTTCTATCAAGCATTCAAAGATGAACTAAAACCTATCCTCCTCAAACTATTCCTAAAAATTCAAGAGGCAGGGTCATTTCCAAGCTCTTTCTATGAAGCCAGCATTACCCTAATCCCAAAACCAGGTAAAGACAAGACAGTGAAAGAGAATTATAGGCCAATATCCCTCATGTACATAGATGCCAAAATCCTCAACAAAATTCTAGCAAATCAGATTCAGCATTATATTAGAAAGATCATACACCATGACTAAGTGGGATTTATTCCAGTTATGCAATGATGGTACAATATCCACATATCAAAAAATGTGATACATCACATAAACAATTTGAGAGATAAAAATCACATAATCAATGACAAAATCCAATACCCGTTCTTGATAAAAACTTTTAGCAAAGTAGGAATAGCAGTGGTTCTCAACCTTCCTAATGTTGCTACCCTTTAATACAGTTCCTCATGTTGTGGTGACCCCCAACCACAAAATTATTTTCCTTGCTACTTCATAACTGTAATTTTGCTACTGTTACGAATCATAATGTAATTATATATGTGTTTTCCGATGGTCTTAGGCGACACCTGTGAAAGGGTCATTCGACCCCCAAAGGGGTCACAACGCACAGGTTGAGAACCACTGGAATAGAGGGATCATTCCTCAACATAATAAAAGCCATATATGACAAACCCACAGCCAACAACATAGTCAATGGGCAAAAAACTAAAGCCATTTCCCCTGAGAACAGGAACAAGACAGGTGTGCCCACTCTCACCACTCCTGTTCCATATAGTACTAGAAGTGCTATCCATAGAGATCAGACAAGAAGAAGAAATAAAAGGCATCCAAATTGTAAAAGAAGAAGTAAAACTGTATTTGCAGATGACATGACACTATACATAGAAAACCCCGAAGACTCCATCAAAAAACTACTAGACCTAATAAATGAATTTGGCAATGTAGCAGGATGCAAAATTAACACCCAGAAATCTATAGCCTTTTTATACACCAATAATGAACTCACAGAAAGAGAAACAAAAAAATCCCATTTACCATTGCACCCAAAAATTAAGATACCTAAGAATAAACTTAACTAAGGATGTAAAAGGCCTGTACTCGCAAAACTACAGGACACTGAAAAAAGAGATGGAGGAAGATATAAACAAATGGAAGAACATGCCATGTTCATGGATTGGTAGAATCAACATCATTAAAGTGTCCATACTACCCAAACCAATCTACAGATTCAATGCAATCCCCATTATAATACCAATGGTATACTTCAAAGATCTATGACAAACTCTCCAAAATTCATCTTGAATAAAAAAAGACCCCGAATAACTACAGAAATCCTGAGAAAGAAGAACAAAATTGGAGAGATCACAATACCAGATATCAAGCTATATTACCAAGCCACAGTTCTCAAAACTGCCTGGTACTGGTACAAGAATAGACATATAGACCAATGGGACAGAACAGAGAACCCAGAAATCTACCCAAGGCATTACCAGGTATGCGCAATTAATATTTGACAAAAGAGTCAAGAGCAAACAATAGAGTCAAGATAGTCTCCTTGCCAAAACCGGTTTGGCTCAGTGGATAGAGCGCCGGCCTGCGGACTGAAAGGTCCCAGGTTCTATTCCGGTCAAAGGCATGTACTTGGGTTGCGGGCACATCCCCTGTGGGGGATGTGCAGGAGGCGGCTGATCGATGTTTCTGACTCTCTATCTCTCTCCTTTCCTCTCTGTAAAAAATCAATAAAATATATTTTAAAAAAAAGGAACTCACTGCTCTCTGCCCTGGGGGCAGGAGTCTTAATTAAAAAAAAAAAAAAAAGATAGTCTCCTCAATAAATGGTGCTGGGAAATTTGGTCAGATACATGCAAAAAAATGAAACTAGATCACCAACTTACACCATACACAAAAACAAACTCAAAATGCCTAAAGGGTTTAAATGTAAGACAGAAAACCATAAAAATCCTACAAGACTCCATAGGCAGCAAAATAGCAGACATATGTCTTAGCAATATCCTTACCAAGACAGCTCCTAGGGCAATGGAGACTAAGGAGAAAATAAACAAATGGGAATACATCAAAATAAAAAGCTTCTGTACAGCAAAAGAAACCATCAACAAAACAAGAAATCCCACTGCATGGGAGAACACATTTGCCAATGACATACCTGATAAGGGTTTAATCTCCAAAATTTACAGAGAACTCATACAATTTAACAAAAGGAAGATAAACAATCCAATCAGAAAATGGTTAAAGGATCTAAATAGACACTTTTCAAAAGAGGACATACAGAAGACCCAGAGACATATGAAAACACGCTCAAAGTCACTAATAATCTGAGAGAGGCAAATCAAAGCAACAATGAGATATCATCTCACACCTGTCAGAATGGCTATCATCAACACATCACCAGTGACAAGTGGTGGTGAGGATGCAGAGAAAAAGGAACCCTCGTGCACTGCTGGTGGGAATGCAGACTGGTGCAGCCACTGTGGAAGACAGTATGGAGTTTCCTCAAAAAGTTAAAAATGGAACTGCCCTTTGAACCAGAAATCCCTCTCCTAGGACTATATTTCAAGAAACCAGAAACACCAATCAGAAAAGATATATGCACCCCTATGTTCATAGCAGCAAAATTTAAAATAGCTAAGATTTGGAAACAGCCTAAGTTCCCATCAGTAGATGAGTGGATTAAAAAATTGTGTGACATCTACACAATGGAATACTACACCACTATAAAAGAGAGAAAGAATTTTTACCATTTGCAACAGCATGGATGGAACTGGAGAGCATTATGCTAAGCAAAATAAGCCAGTTGGAGATAGCTAAATATCACATGATCTCACTCATATGTGGAATATAATGATCAATATAATTTGATGAACAAGAATAGATCCAGTGACAAATGGTAGGGGAAGGTGCATTAGAGAGTAACCAAAGGACTTTTATGCATGCATATTAGCATAACCAATGGACACAGACAGTGGGGCGGTTGGTGTTGGCTTGCCCGGTTTGGGAATGGCTGGTGGGGTGGGGGTGGGGTCAGTTGGGGGAAAAAGAGACATATATAAAACTTTAGACAATAAAAAAATGATGACATTTTGGTCAATGTGTAAATGCAAAAATATTAAATATACCTCTCATTTGCTTTACTGATAAACATCATTCCACCTAGAAGATTCCATTTATATTATTTTTATGATTGTCATGATGCAATAAATGCAAAGTGAATAAGTAGAATGGAAATTCTTAGTCTTTCAAATTCAGTTGACCATTGTCATTTACAAAGGGAGGTCTAGACAATAAGAAAGAGTCTTCTTTCATGTTCTTATAAGCAAGGTCATTAAATATCTGCTTAGAATGTTGTGTCCATTAGATGGGATAGGTGATGCAAAAATAAACAAGCAGCACCAAAATCTGAATGTCTTATATATTAGTTTTCTATTACTGCATAACAAACTACCACAAAAATGATGATTAAAATGGTTTTCATTTATTTTCTCACTGTTTATATGAATTAGAAGGGCTGGCATGACATATCTGGTTTTACCAGTGTCTCACCAGGTTGGGATCAAGATGTCAGCCGAGTTGGTGATCTCATCTGAGACTTGAGAAGCTTGTCCACGCTCATTTAAATCATTGGCAGAATTCTGTTTCTAGCAATTGTAGACTGAGGTTCCAATTTTCTTGCTGGCTGGCAGTTACTCACTCTCAGCTTCTTGAGGTTGCCTTGAAGGTCCTAGCATGTGGCCCTCTTGCTACATAGTAGCTTGTTTTTTCAATGCCAGCAAGAGAATTTCACTCCAGTCTGCTACAGAGGAGTCTGTATAATGTGACTATCCCAACACCTTTGCCTGTAAGGTAACTAATCAAGGGAGCCATTATTCCATCATAGTCTCACATACTGAGGATAGGATTAGACAAGGTATGTAAAGTAGGGATCAGGATTATTGAGAGACAGTTTAGAATTCTGCTAAGTACAACCTATCATGGCAAATGTTGACTTCTTGCTTAATCAAAGGCTATTGCAGATATGTGTGTCTCTCCAGGGCAGCCATCCTTCGTACTTAGCAATCCTGACCATTTCAATATTTCAGCACTGCTACATCTACATGACACTTCCTCAACAGCCTTGGCAGGGGACGAAGCACTGGAAAGATAAGAACCAGCAATTAAGTATTTCCAGCCTGAAGTGACATATACAACTTACACTCATGTTTTATCAGCCAGTGACAGTCACATGGCTACGTGTAACTTCAAGAGAGAAAGGAAATGGAATCTCCTCACACACTTGGAAGTAGATGATAACCAGGTATTGGCAAATAATAGAAATGCCTACCATAAAATATTGATATCAGGAACCTTTCTCATAGGTGCGTCATATGTTAGTGTAAGATCATTTCTTTTTATTTTCAAAAGCTTTATTGAGATATATCTATACATCATATGATTCACCCATTTAAAATACACATTCAGTAGCTTTTAGTATATTTACTAGATGAGTTCTTGAATGTGTAATTTTATAAGCATTTCTTAAGTGTCTAATGTATGTGTAATAATATTAAATTCAATGTAAAGAAATTGAAAAGAAATGATTTTTTTTGACATTGAGATCACAATCTAATTGTGGAAGAAAAAATGAAGATATAGGAAATCATTAGAGAGCAATCTCAAGTATTTAACTCCAAGATGGGAAAGTAAATTACATGCATTGAATACTGAGCTACTTGATAGCAACCATGATAAATGACTTATATATACTACTATCTCATGTAAATGTCATAATAATCTTGTTTTCTCCAATTTTTACAATTGTGGAAGCTAAGGCTCAGAGAAGTTAAATGTCTTATTTAGTTTTACAGAGCTAGAAAGTAAGAGCTAGAATTCACTTTGAATTCATTCTTAATCTAAAACCCAGGTTTTGTTATATTACACTATATTGCCATACCAATAGATATAAACCCAGTGGAGTAAGGCTTATCTGGGATATACCAATAAAATATAGTTTTCAAAATGGGCTTTACATAGGCTGGCAAATTGGTGGTTCGTGTGTGTGTGTGTGTGTGTGTGTGTGTGTGTATACATCTGTGCCTATGTGTATATCAACCCAACTTCACTTACTTTCAAATAAGTAAACATTAGGACTTCAGACAACATCTGGGCCCTCTCAAGTGTCCTTCCATTTGCTTTTCTGTTATAAAACACTCAATGTATTTATTCAATCAGAAAACATGTATAGAAAACTCACTATACCCCCAAGCACCTACTCTACCAAGTCCTGAGATAATACAACTTGAATTTTTTATTAAGAAATTGTGACAACAAACAAACATATGAGATGAATAAAGGAAATACACAGTACTACCTAAGCTAAGAAGTTAATGATGGTTGGTACCTGGGCTGATCAAGGAAGTCTTCATGAAAAAAATAATGTGAGAAGTAGAAACCAAAAAGTAAGTAAGGTTTTTGGACAGAGAAGAAAATAGGAAGTGTAGTTTATATAGCAAAAATGGCATGCACAAATTAGCAGAAATAGGAAAGCAAAGATAGTACTGGGAACAATATAAGCCATCATGGTTTTAAGAACATAGGTAATATAATCCCAAGTTATGGAAAATCATAGAAGACTTTGAATGATGAATTCAAGTGAATTACACTTGACAAGGGGTTTATAGCTTTCTATTGATGGCAGGACTCTTTTATAACCTCTAAGGAGGAAATAAAATATCCAGAAATTATGGAAGAGGAATTGGACTCAGTGTTCTTCAAGATCAAGTTAACAGAATTTGGTTTTGTAAAGTAACCCCAAGTTATGAGGAAGGAAAGTATTCCTCAGGCATTATAGGGTTGATGTTGTATTGACCACACAATGTATGTCTTATATAGACCTGTTGAAAGATTTTGGTGAGAAACCAATCCTCATCATGTCAAATGTGTCTAAATTTTTATATATGTTGGGAATTGCAAATTACTGTCTGAAATGTGAGACCTGATCTTACTCCCATGGTTCACCCCTTCCTTCTAGCTATTAGCAGAAACCTTGTTGAGGAGACCACATTTCAAACTTACAGTAGATCCTTGAAAGCACACATCTTACAAGACAATTAAGGGAACCTGAGGTTTCTTTCCTGAGGAAGAAGTAGCATATGTGGGAAGGGATAAAAAGGCAAGAGAAGGTGTTTTTTTCAGAGAAGACATTAATCAAGACAAGGATTGCAGGAAGAAGGGATAACATGAGGAAGGAGAAAGAAGTGATGTGGGATACCTTGAGTATCCAGGAAAAAAGGTCACAAGCAATTTTTCATGACATAAAGGAGGAGGTAGCTAGACTAGATGTGTAACACCCACTTTTTCAAACACTTCATTTCCTCTTTATGGTTTGAATGTAATTCTTCTCTTTACCAAGGTTGTGTATATTTGGAAAAGGGAGCAAAACAGCCCTCTTTTCCCAACTCCACTTACTCCCCCTCTATATCACAGTCAATGGAGTTACTAAAAACAGCAGCATTGTGCACTGGAGGATGATAAGTATGCCCACTTTCAAATGACATCCCTGTTAGGGAACAGCTACATTCATAATCCTACTGTATAAGCTATATGGAAATAGCTTAGATACATTATGTGACAAAAGAGATGAGCTTAATTGCATTGGTTAAATCTGTGGTAGCTCTTATACTATCTGTGAACTTTGGCACATTTTCTTCCTAAGTCTAGACCAAACCATATCCTATAATTTACCAAGAAGTGCCCCCCATTCTAGTCACCAAACTATTATCAGAATGGTGCTAGAGAACAAAATGGACCCAGAAAACACAAGAAAGGTGCTTGTATTGACCTCTTCTAGTAAGAAGGATATGGTGAAAAGAAACCCTTGAATTGTCAGTAAACTGGGACTCTGAGTTGTACCATTTGTGAGTTAGATATTCTATGTAGAAGTTTTGGATTTTACAGTATCACATACATTTTTCTGGACAATTATTTTCTTCAGGGGACAGTGGATCTTATGCATTTGTGATTATTCATATTCTAACAGATAGTTTGAGGAATATTTTTGTTTGTTTGTTTTAAGAAATTTATGGAAGTTCTTCATAGAAAAGTCAAATACTTTTCTAAGATGTTGAGATTAATTTGGAGATTCAAGCAGGCACCGACAGGCTGATGGCTGCTTTTGTATACTGTATTGATTATTGATTGTCTACGACAGACACATAACTATCCTAATATATAAAAACACAGGGGCCGTCACTACCTAAACAACTGGACAGACAACTGAACAGCAGGCTGTGTGGGGCGACAAATCTGGCAGGGAGGTTAGTGAGGGACGACCAAACGACTGAAAAACAGACTGCATGGGGTGACCAGGCCGGCAGGGGGGTTAGTGAGGGACAACCAAAGGACTGAACAGCAGGCTGCATGGGGTGACCAGGCTGGCAGGGGGGCAGTTGGAGGCAAGCATACCAGCAGGGGGGGCAGGAGGAGGTGACCAGACCAGCAGGGGGAGCAACTAGGCCACAGGGGGGGTAGTTGGGGGTGACCAGGCTAGCAGGGGGGCAGTAAGGGGCAACCAGGCCAGCAGAGGGGGGCAGTTAGTGGCAACTAGGCCAGCAGGGGGGGCAGTTAGGGGTGACCAGACCAGTGGGGGAGGCAGTTGGGGGTGATCACACTGGCAGGCAGAGGCGGTTAGGGGTGATCAGGCTGGCAGGGGGGCAGTTAGGGGCGAACAGGCAGGCAGGCATGTGAGCAGTTAGGAGCCAGTGGTCCCGGATTGTGAGAGGGATGTCTGACAGTCGGACATCCCCCGAGGGGGCCCAGATTAGCGAGGGTGCAGACTGGACTGTGGGGACAACCCCCCTCCTACACAAATTTCATTCACTGGACCTCTAGTTAGATATAAAAGAGATAGAATGTTTCCAGAGGAGGTTAAACTATGGTTTGATAACATTAAGGAATGGGATTCTTAACAATTTGAGAAATAAACAAGGTGCCACAGAGTGCTTAAAATAACATACCCTCTAGGTTGTATTAGTGTAACTGTATTAGTTACACTAGTATTAGTATATTAGTGTATATACTTCTTTTAGTAACTGAGTCTTTGGCAATGTAGAGAACTCCAAGAAAGTACTTATTACAGTTTTGAGAACTCAGCAGAAATGATGAGGAAAAGCCTCTTAATATGCAACGAGATGGTCGGCATTACTACAAAAGACTGTAGAAAATTGCACTGTAGAATATAGCCTTGGGTTCATGAACATTCTGAGAATCCTTTCAGAAATTTTACTACTAAAATTTGAGTTGGTTCAACTGATTCAAATAGAGAACATTAAAAAAATGATGACAGATTTAAGTCCATAGATAATTACAGGCAAAAAAAATTGGCTGGTACTGTATCTTAGACTGAGCTCAATCTTAGTGGATTAGAGTGATTGGAGTGTTGGTGGCAAATGTAAAGGTGAGGCATTGTGATCCTCACTTCCAGAGAAAACCTTGGTAAGCTTGCCTCTTTTTCTTGCTTTTGTTTTCTGCACCAGCAAGATCAATACTTAACAGTAAGCTCTGTGTGCATGAAAGATTACCCTCTAATATGAATTGTATTTTGATATATTGATTATTGAACACTGCAGATTTGGAGTATATGTTGTTACTCTATAATATGGCTAACTTGTTCATTTGCCTTGTAATCTTTCAAGTTGCATGACCTTGTTGCATTGTTGTTTGTTTGTTTTAGTTTTAATCATGGGAAGTCATGGTCAAGTTTCTGGAGAAATCCATTATCATATGAGATTGACTGACTGCTTGTTGATTTAACCCTTTACTGACTACAGTGGTTTGTGAAACAGGTTAGAGAAGAGTACCTTAGACAATAAAAATTCCATCCCTTCTTCTCTTCCTTTTCTCAACTAAATAATCACTTCAAATCAAAATCTGTCACATTTTCTGTGACATATTTGCATATCTATGTCTCTACCTATATAAAACTACTTGTATCCTAAGGTAAAATATTCTGCTTAACAAATATTTACTTCAAAGTGATTTAATTTCCTTGAAAAGATATGTGCTATTTATATATCTTTTGTTTTTTCTTTGAAAACTGAAATATCCATGCTATGCTTCACTCTTCTTGTCTCTACTAACTCTAATTCTCTGTTTTACAAATGGGAGAAATTGACTTACACAGAGATTGAAAAGGTGCCGGCAGCCAATTGGCAACCAGGAGAAAGTTAAATGATTCCCTGAGCTAAATTCCATTTATAAGGTAGTTCCAAAAGTGAAAGAGCAAATGTATTTTTAAAGAGAATCAAATAATTAAAATCCACCTTTGTGTCTCACATGAAGAGAAATTCTGTGTCTGATTATGCTAAAGCCATCAAAGTGAAACCTTTCGATTGTTCAAACACACTGCACAGGCCTATATTTACACATATAATAAAGGTCAGAATGGTAACTTATTATCAGATGTCACTTTATTTGAACAACCAGAGGAGACACTGTTTATCTTATTGAGCCTTTCAGCTAATTTGCTTTTTTGAATGTGGAATGTGTTATGTTATTTTATTTGAGCAGTTGCAGGAGAAAAACAAACAAACAAACCTGGGTGAGTATGCAACTTGCTTAGAGGGGCATTAAGATTTTTGAGCTAGAGGAACAATTGAGTTAACTTTCAGTTATCTGTGAGAGGCAGGTGATTTCTTGGAAAGGGCATGGGCATTGGAGTTAGAAAAATATGGATTCAAATCTTGATTCTGTCATTTACGGAATGAATGACTTTGAGAAAGTGAATTAATCAAGTGATGCTAAGACTTTATGTTTCAAGAAACAGTAAAATAAAAAATAATGTTATAGACTAACATGTGGTCCCAACTTGCTATTTCACCAGGTAAAGGATACAATCAAACCGGGTAATCACTTTGTAAGTTATTTAAATATCTAATCAGTATGTTCTATACCTGTGACTAATATGGTAGTGTAGGTCAACTGTAATTGAAAAAAATTTAAAAATAATAATTTTAAATGATACAATAACAATGCACAAATAAACAAATGAAGAACTATCAATTATCACCATCTACCACAGATGGTTGTCTTCCCAATATCCATTTCCCCTTTTTTCCTTATTTCTAGAATCTCAATTTTGTTCATGGAAGCAACACCCCCAGCTAAAACACTAAATTTACCATTCTCTATGTACCTAGGATTAGACATAAAACAACGTTCTGCGCAATGAGATTGAAGGGGGTGTCAGCTTGGTTTTCTGGAAGGTTTTGGCAATTCCTAATATAAGGACAACCTTCCTTGTTGCTTCCTTCTTTATTATTATACTAGAGGCCCGATGCACGAAGATTAGTGCTAGAATGGGCCTTCCTTCCACTGGCTGCCAGCACTGCCTTTGCTCCGGCCAGAGCCGCCTTTCTGCCTTCGTTCCGCCTTTCTGCATTCCCACGCTGCCCAGAAGCCCGGAGTCGCTGGGGCTCTACAGAACGCCTGTGTGCCACCCCACCCCCGGCTGCTCAGAGCCTGCATATGCAAATTAACCTGCCATCTTTGTTAGGTCAATTTGCATATTCACTCCTGATTGGCTGGTGGTATGTTCATGAAGGTATGGTCAATTTGCATCTTTCTCTTTTATTAGTGTAGATGTTTTTATTTAGACTTCAGGTTGGGAGTGAAGCAGCCCTCTTATGACCATGTGATGGACATCCTATAATAATAGGGTAATGTGCAAATTGACTGAACAGCAGAACGACCAGTTGGTGGAGGTTGGGGCCAGCAAGCAGTTGGCGCCAGGCCAGCCAAGGTGCATGCCAGCAGGCAGAGGGAGGGGACAGTGATGGGGGTGTGGCAACCAGCAGTGGCAGAGGGGCAATCGGGGGGATGTGGCTGGCCACTCACCATCCCCAGATCAGCCTGCCGCGGTGACCTCCCCCAGAGGGAAGCCACCGGCAATGGCAGAGCGGTGATTTGGGGCAGGGCCAGTCAACAAAGGCTGCAGGGGTGGGGCCAGTCACTCAATGGCCAGTGCTGTCCCTTGATTGGTCTTCCCTGTCACCTCCCACAGAGGGAGGCTGGTGGTGGCAGCAGAGGGGTGATATGGGGTGAGGCCGGCAGCTCGCCTGTGGTGCTGTCCCCTGATTGGCCCTCTGATCACCTCCCTCAGAGGGAGATCAGACTGCGGCTTGGGCCTAAGCTGTCAGTTGGACATCCCCTGAGGGCTCCCAGACTGTGAGAGGGCACAGGCCAAGCTGAGGGACCCTCGCTGAGTGCCTGAATTTTCATGCACTGGGCCTCTAGTATGGATATAAAAATTATAAGCTAAGGAAATCAGAGGAGATGATGAAAAGGAGCCTGGGATCCTGATGCCATTGTGGAGCCACACTATCAGCTTTGGATTACCTATTACAGGATTTCCCATGCAAGAAAAATACCCCCTTTTTTCAACCATTATTTTCTAGGTTTTTGTAACTAATGATGAAATATAATCCTAAAAGACATATCAGTCTTTTTGTAAAATAGGGATATTTTAATACTCAAAAAGGGTTCTTGCTTTGCTTTCTCCATAAAGATCTCTTCTTTTCTCTATATGAATGACCTTGAGAAAGTGAATTAACAAGGTAATATTAAAATTTTATGTTTAAAGAAACAGTAAGATAAAAAATAATGTTATATACTAGCATGTGGTCCCAACTTACTATTTTTTCCATCTCCAGCATCCTGTCGGGGCATTTTTAGTCCTGTGTCACCTTGGCTGCTGCCTCTACCTTCTGTTATGGAATTACTTAGGTTTATGTATTATGGCTTCTAGATGAGTGTTCCTCTACTTCGAGATATTTCTCTCAACTGGGCAACCCCCTTCATGAATTTTCTCAATAGATGTTCCTGCTAATGCTTCCAAAACTGTATTCTCATGGGCTAAGAAGTGAGGAACATGTCTTATGCCACTTGTACCTTGATACTTTGCTTTTGCTTTGCTTGAGAATTTTCTAGGTTTTGTGTAACTTGTGGGAGAGAATGGGAGAAAGCATCCTTTTTACTACTTCTTTTCCTGAAGCATTAGTATGTGCCTTGAGAGTTGAATGCTGTTTTCTTATTTCACTACTCCTTTGAAGCAGTCCCAGCTGAGTTGTATTTCAAAAGCACATTTTATTTTTTTTACATTTTGATGGCATGTTATTTAGAGAATGAAAATTTATGACTATTATAACTATTATAATTTCATTGTAGATTATATGCTTCATCCAAGAGTTTAAAAAAAATCCATTGCCCAAATTCATCTTTTTACCTTGAATTTTATTTTTTTATAATGGTCTGAATCTCTTTTCTTATGAATATATCTGGCTGGAATATCTGTGCCTAACATCTACTTTAGCTTTCTTATACCATTTACTTCAAAAACTTATTTTATAAATATTATATAGATGAATTTATCTCTCAATCTAATCTGAGAGTCCTTTTCCTTTAATAGGGTGATTCATTTTAAATTTATTTTTGGAACTAAAGAGCTTGTTCTTATTTTATCATCTTGTTTTATCCTTGTTCTTATATCTATTTTCTTTTTAAAGAGAACATATATGCTATATATTCTATTATTTGATCACTGCAAAAGTATGTATTTTTATTTTACTTATATTAATGGTAAACATTGATAATTTGTAAACCTTATTTTATCAATATTTTATTATTGATACCATAAATAATATTTAATAGTGTCACCCAGATGCTAATTATTTTCATGTGTATTTTTTCATTCTGCCTTCTGGGAAAACATCTTTCTTCCCCATTTTTCTAATTATGAACTTATCTCATCCAACATATAAAAAATTATTTCTGCCTCTTAAGCAGTACTATTTCCACCTCAAACTAACCCAATCTCATCTCTTATCATATATGGTCCATGTTTTACAGAATTTTGCAAACTACAAACAACTCAGGAATACAAACCAGAGGCAGATTTACTGAGGCGGAATCTCTGAAATCCATTGCCTGTTATTCTTAATATTAGGTGTAGAATAATTCATTTCACTGCCCCAACTCACAGCAGTGTTCAAGCTGTGTCTGCTAAGTTCATTCTAAAGGTCATTGGATGGAATGCTGGCTGATGTTGAATTAGAACAGAAATATCCCTGGGTGACTATCAGCTGAGCTCTTAAACCAAATGTGCTAAGATCATAGTAATCGGGGCCTTTAAACTTGCTTTTCCTTTCTTCTACAATGTTCATTCCCCAGATACTTGCATGTTCACTCTTTCACTTCATTTATATCTCCACTTAAATGTGACCTCCTCAGAGACATCTTTCCTGTACTCTATCCACTTACCTCATTTTATTATTTTTCATATCTCTTATCATTGCCTGAATTTCTATTAATTGTCCATATTCACTCACTTTTTCTCTCTTTTTTATGGCTATGTTTCCAAAATCTACAACAGTGTCTGATACATACAAAGGACTAAAAACTACCTGTTGAACACATTTATTTTTACTTGTCATTTAAAGCAACAAACCCATAAATATAGGTTTGAATGGCGTAGGTGTAGTAGTAGAAAGAAAATGGATAAAATCTCAGGAAAAAATCATTTCAAAACTAGTGTTTTAGCACACTTGAATACTCTGAATCAGTCTATCCTGTCAATTTTTGGGAGTGCATTTAAATATTACAATGCCCAGAGTACATTCCCTTTAATTTTCCCATGCTTAACCTTCTCCTGTGTTTATTTAACACTAGAGGCCCAGTGCATGAAATTCATGCATGGGTAGGGTCCCTTCCCCCGGCTGCCTGTTGCCACCACCCCCTGGTGATCAATGCACGTCTAACTCCCAATTGGTCGAACTCCCACCCATGGGGACAGTTTGCATATTAGCCTTTTATTATATAGGATTTTAAGATAAAAGTACCACTCCCTAGTTCCTTTACTGAAGTCACATTAAGTACCTGAGAATTAGAGTTCAAGACAGTTAATAGTAGGAGAATGGAGTATGGTTGCTGTTGAATAAAATATTTCTGGCCTCCCTGGATAGAAACTACTGTGAAGTAGAGGGTGTTTGTTTTCCCTTCTTAATGTCAGTTAAGTTTCCATAACTCTCTACTTTGGGGCTTGATTTGAGCTTTGTAAAATGGAAACTACTATTGTGTGACAGAAATTTGACTGCCATTTCAGATCTGTTGGCATTTTATATCACCTATTGGGCTTTTATTACTTATTCAATTGGAAATTTGGGAGATGTGAGCACATAAGTTGGCTAAAACTTTTAGAAGGAGAAATTGTTTTGTCAGATTTGCAATTAATAAGGATACTGTGACAGTGTGGAAGATAAATTCTAAGAAGTTGAGATTAGAGGGAAGAAGATTGGTTAGGAGGCTTTTGAAATAAAACAGATAATATTAAATTTCATATTAATCATAATATAGAGAGGATGAAGAAGAGAGAACAGATTGGAGAATTATTTAGAGAGAAAAGTAACAAAAAGTTATAATTGATTGGATTCTTTGAGAAGTAAAGGATAGAATGGTACTAACGTGACTGCAGAGTCTTTCTCTTTAAAGGGCAACATATAGAATGTGACCAGCATATAGAATCCATAAGGAAGAGTAGATTTAATATGAAAAATACTAAAATTAATCAATTTTTCAAATATACAGGGGTGGGAAAAAGTAAGTTTATAGTTGTGAGTATATGAAATAGTTTTTTCTTGTATTATTATTGTTAATTAGTGCATTATTTTTCATACAGACAACTGTAAACCTACTTTGGGCCACCCCTAAATTGAGTTTAAAGTATGTTTGAAACTTATTTGGATATAGTCAATACATAATTGGCAATAAGGTCTGGAGATCGTGGAAGAAATTAGGTGTAGACGTTAAGACTTAGGTGTTATGTGATAGTTAAAATCATATAAGTGAGCCCTGACCAGGTTTGCTCAGTGGGTAGAGCATCGGCCTGCGGACTGAAGGGTCCCAGGTTTGATTCCGGTCAAGGGCATGTACCTTGGTTATGGGCACATCCCCAGTAGGAGGTGTGCAGGAGGCAGCTGATCAATGTTTCTCTCTCATCAATGTTTCTAACTCTCTATCCTTCTCCCTTCCTCTCTGTAAAAAAAAATCAATAAAATATATTTTTTAAAAATCATATCAGTGAGTGAGATCACATAGTGAGAGTTTGTAAAAATCATAAGTAGGTTCAGAGAAACCCCTATAAAATATTCTTATTTAAACAGATGGGTGGAAATGATAAGAAATAATGGAAGCAAAATAGTCCAATATTTTTGGAAGAGAAGAGTGCAGGACATTATGGAAGTCAAGGGAAGAGAATGGTGCAGAGAAAGTAGTCAACAGTATAAAATGCTACAGGTCAAAATGTTTAAGAATTAAGAATGTCCATGAAATTTAGCAAATAAGAAATGATTAGTGATATTGTTGAAAGCAATTTCACAGGAATAGTAGAAGTATAACCCAGATTGTAGTGGGAGAGAATTAATGAAAGGTAAATATTTTATAGAACAAATACAAGACATTTCCATTGGATGCAAATAACAAGAAACTTAACACAAGTTTCTTAAATAATAAAGGACATTTATCATCTCATATAATAAAATATCTAAAATGGAGCAGTTCCAGAAAAATAAAAATGCTATTATACACCCAGATTCTTTCCACATTTATGTTTTGCCATCCTCATAGTGTTAGTTTTTACTCTTAGATTTTATACCCTTACTAGAGGTCCAGTGCTTGAAATACATACACAGGGGGTGGAGGTCCCCTCAGCCTAGCCTGCACCCTCTCCAATCTGGGACCCCTCGGGGGATGTCCGACTGCCGGTTTAGGTCCAATCCCACTAAATCAGCAGTCGTACATCCCTCTCGCAATCTGGGACCCCTGGCTCCTAACCGATCACCTGCCTGCCTGCCTGGTCGCCCCTAACTGTCCCCCCTGCCAGCCTGATCGCCTCTCACTGCCTCTGCATGCTGGCCTGATCACTCTTAACTGCCCCCCCTGCCAGCCTGGTTGCCCCTAACTGCTCCCACTGCCAGCCAGGTTGCCCCCATCTTCCCACTCCCTGCCAGCCTGGTCACCCCCAGCTTTCCCCCTCTGCCATCCTGGTTGCCCCCAACTGCCACCCCCCGCCAGCCTAGGCACCCCTAAATGACCCCCCTCTGGCCTGGTAGCCCCACCCAGCCTCCTTGTTCAGTCATTTGGTCATCCCTCACTAACTCACTAACCCCCCTGCTGGCTTGGTCACCTCACACAGCCTGCTTGTTCAGTCTTTTGGTCATCCCTCACTAAACCCCCTGCCTGCTTGGTTGTAAGCAGCCATCTTCTGAGGGCATGAGGGTCAATTTGCATATTACCTCTTTATTATATAGGATAGTTACAAGATGTTTGCAGCCACACTAAGTACCATATCCTCACACACACATTGGACCAATATCCAAAAGTCAGAAAAGAGGATACATTTCTTCTAGTATCCTGTTTTGAAGAGTGAAGTAAACATATCCAAAATCTCCTAGCAGATTTTATCCGTATATCATTGGCCATCATTATGATACTATGTAGGTTCTAAATTAATAGTTGGCAAAGATAGTAAATTAGTTTATCAAATCAAAATTTACAATTCCTTCAAACATATGGGATGGCTAAAAAAGGGAAAAACAGGGCTTCTTTGGTTTTGTAATATTCCATTTTTTTATCTGAATATAGTAGTTATAAATTGTGTTATTTTGTGAAATTCACAGAACTATACACTTATGATTTTGTTTTCTGCTATATGTATATTTTATTTCAATACAAGTTTATATTAAAATTAGAAGCCCAGTGCATGAAATTTGTGCATTCGGTGGTGTCCCTCAGCCTGGCCAGCATTCTCTCGCAGTCTGGGAGCCCTCGGGGGATGTCCGACTTACAGGGAGCAGGCCTAAGCTGGCAGTCAGACATCCTTGCTGCCACTGCCGTTGTGCTCACCAGCACTGAGCCCATCTTCTGGCTGAGCTGCACTCCCCCTGTGGGAGTGAACTGACCACCAGGGGGAAGCTCCTGCATTAAGCATCTGCCCCCTGGTGGTCAGTCATTCTATCGTTCAGTTGATTTGCATATTAGTCTTTTATTATATAGGACTAGTGGCCCGGTGCACAAATTTGTGCACATTGAAAGGAAATTAATTAGAAGAAATATTTTAATATCGCTATTCATCCTCTCTCTATAGTAGAAGTGTTAACCAAATTCACGATCCACAATGACAGATGGGAACACATGCATGCAATTGGCACCAGCAAGAGCTTTATATGTATTGTGCTTGCGCAAGTCAACTTAGCCTTTTATATATATAGAATAAACTTGCTTAGTTAGACCTGATTTCTGATTTAGCTAAACTTTTTCCAGCCCAGTGAAGCACCCCAACTTCTCTTTCAGGTAATTGTCAGCAACACAGCAGTAAATATCAACATGAAGCAGATTATTATTGTAGATCACACAGGATGAACAAAGGTTAAAATATTTAACTGCAGTTGTGTTTGACTATATTCTGCGCAGTGAGAAAACCTGAAATCATTTTCAAAGTCCACCATTTCTTTCTTCTTTTCAGTTGGGTCAAGTTTCTAAGCTTTTGAAATCTCCATTTTTCGGCTAATGAAAAGAAAAATAGGATTCCACCAAGTCTCCTATCTACCTACTCCAGGACTTCTGTGAGGATCAAATGAGATGAGGCACAGGAAAACACTTCACAGACATTTGGTTAATGAGTAAAATGCTTCCACTTGGCTATAAAGCAAGTCATGTTCCTTGGCTGAAGAAACTGCAAGGAGGCTAGTCGCTAGGGAGAGGAAACCAGACGTTGCTACATGATGTCATTACTCAGCGCCCACAGCCACCATTCCCTGGATGGTTTGGGCTGTGGGCCACACTTTGCACCATGGGGTCTTGGCAGTGTAGACTGCGATTTGGTAGGCTGTTGCTCCAGGGTGGTGGCAGGGTCTGTGTCCCACATGGGGGATGCTGAGTGTTGCTTTGTGGGCACCAGGTCCGCAGTTCCATTTCTCTGTAAATGGCCAATGTGTGTCACGGCAGCTCCTGCATTGAGCATCTGTCCCCTGGTAACCAGTGTGCATCATGGAGACCAGTCAGACAGTTGCAAACTTAGCATATTAGCCTTTTATATATATAGATGTTGTCATCCCTCATGGGTCTAACTGGGAGGGAAGGGGTTAGCCTTATTGAAGCCACTGGTCATTAGAGCTCAAATTTGATTATTATTAGCAAGGAAGAAACTGAAGAATGACTCTAGTGTAAGTAATCTACAGCCACTGTCATTCATCCAAGGTAAATAATATAATTTGGTTTAAACAGCTTGGTAGATATAACAAAATAAAAATAAATGAATATTAAAACAACAAAATCTCCCTTATTTAGTAGTACTGCCTTTATGTAAACAGTGGAATGAGACTTTTAATATTTTTTACTGCTTGTAAAGGAAGTTAAGATAATTAGGCTACAGTAAAAAAGCCATCATTGAATTTATCATGCCACTGATTCTCAACTCTATCAGGCACAACACCTCCTATAACTAACATTTTTAATGGCCCTTTTACTATCCTGAAATGGAATTCATAATATAACATACACACATAATTTTAAAAAATGCAATAAACCAATTGTAATACAAAGGAGAAATATGTCAAATTAATTTTTGAAAATATAACATGTGGTTTAATATGTAAATGCTAAGACCTGTTTACATACAAGGTCTAACAAAGTAGTAAGACATTTGCGTGTACTTATAGTTAATATATTT
The DNA here is from genome assembly GCF_964212035.1 of Myotis nattereri. NCBI lineage: Eukaryota > Metazoa > Chordata > Mammalia > Chiroptera > Vespertilionidae > Myotis > Myotis nattereri. The sequence goes on along the minus strand of NC_138078.1, from coordinate 116,528,720 downwards.
GGTTTTTAGAGAACAGGAGGAACAGAAACTAGTCTTTATAAAAAGTACAGAAAAATGGTAAAGAGGAAATTTATGTAGATGCTAAATTAAGCAGATATTTGGCACAGATGCTGAGGCAATATAATGGGGAAAGGACAGGCTTTTAAACAAATAATGCTGGGAAAATGGGTAGCCACATACAAAAAGATGAGCTTATACCCTTATCTCATACTACATACAAAAAATTAACTCAACATGGATAATAGATCTAAATGTCAATGCTAAAACTATACAACATAAATCTAAATATTCATAGTCTTGGTTTGACCAAAGATTTTTTAGATACACCACCAAAATATGGTCCATAAAATTTTTCAAAATCATGAATTGGATTTTTTTTCAAAATTAAAAATGTTTGGGCTTCTAAAGAAACTATTAAGAAAATGAAAGCACTAGACAAAAATGGCAAAAACAGTTTGCAAATATGGAATTATATCCATAATATGTAAAGAACTCTTTATCTTAAAAATTCTCATCACAAGAAAAACATTTGTAACTATGTGTAGTGATGGATGGGAACTAAACTTATTTTGGTGATCATTTCAACATATACACAAATACTGAATCATTATGTTGTACACCTAAAGCTGATATTATGTGTCAGTTATATTTTAATTTGTAAAAATATGGGAAAAATCTCTGGCTGGTGTCTGGTGTGACTCAGTTGGTTGGAGTGTCATCCCATATACCGAAAGGTTTTCAGTTTGATTCCTGGTCATGGCACATACGTAGGTTGAGGCTTCAATCCTCAGTTGGGGCACACAGAGGAGACAACTGATTGATGTTTCTCTCTTCTCTCTCTCTCTCTCTCTCTCTCTCTCTCTCTCTCTTCCCCTCTCTCAAAAAAATCAATGAACGTGTCCTCAGTTGAGGATAAATGTAAAAAATGGGAAACATAACAGATGTGCTTAAATGTGCTTTGTTGTAACAGTGTCTTCAATGGCAAATAAATTGTTCCCTGGAAACAACTTGGGAAGAATAAGAGATAAACTATGAAGATGTTGGTGCTACAAAATAGTAAGGCCTGGGATTGAATATAACATTATTGTAAACATGCATCAGAGGAAATAAAAACAAAACAGAATAACAGCAAAAAAGACTTATGCTTGAGTGGATATTTGGTGCATTCCTTTAAAATGTAAATTCAATTTAGTAGACATTCTGTGATTACCCAGTGTTATGTACTGAGTTGTGTCTTCCCCAAATCAGTAAATCAATATGTTGAAGTCCTAACCCTCCAATGTGACTGTATTTTAAGACAGGGCCTTTAAGGATGTAATTAATGCTGAATGAGGTCATAAGGGTGGGACCCTAATCCAATAGGACTCGTGCCCTTATAAGGGAAAGATACATGGTGGTGGTTGTGGGGGGGCGGGGGGCGGTGTGCACAAAGGAAAGGCCAGTGGAAGGTCACCATCTCAAGCCAAGAAGAAAGATATCACCAGAAATCAACCCTGCTGGCACCTTGATCTTTGTCTTCGAGCCTCCATAACTGTGAGAAAATAAATTCTGTTGTTTAAAACAAAACAAAAAAACAACAACAATTAAAGGATGCTTAATACTCAATAGTAATATCAACAACCCAATTCAAAAGTGGACAAATTATTTAAATAGATATTTTGCTAAGAGGATAAACTAATTGCTAATAAGAATATTTAAAGATGCTCAATACCACTAGCTGTTAGAAAGTGGAAAATACAACCACAATGAGATACTACTTCAGATATACTAGAATGGCTATAATAATTTAAAAAAAGACAGATTATACTAAGACTTGTCAAGGATATGGAAAAATTGAATCCCTCATATTTTATTGATGGGAAGACAAAATGGCGCAGCCACTTTTGAAAACTTCAGTAATTTCTTAAAAAGTTATACATAAGCTTATTTACAACCTAGTAATCCCATGCCTAAATATCTACCGAGGATAAATTAAAATCTATGTACAGCATATGCAAAACTAAGCACAGTATCCCTTGAACAATATGGGTTTGAAGTATGTGGGTCCACTTATAGGTGGATTTTTTTCAATAAATATGTAAAGTACTATAAAAAGTACTTTCTCTTCTTTATGCTTGTCTTAATAACATTTTCTATTCTCTAGCTTACTTACTTGAAGAACACAGCATGTAGTACATATAACATACAAAATAAGTGTTAATCAGCTTTCTGTTATCAGTAAGTCTTTCAATCAACAGTAGGCTTTTAGTAGTTAAAGTTTTGGGGAATCAAATTTATACATGGGATTTTCAACTGTACAGGGGTTGGTACCCCTAATCCCCACATTGTTCAAGGGTCAAATGTACACAAATTTCCACAACATCATTATTCATAACTTCCCCCAAGTAACCAAGTAGACACAATCCAAATGTCCTACAAGTGGCAAATGGGTAAAATATATAACTGTACAACTGAGTACTACTCATCAATAAAAGGGAGTGAAATACTGAAATATGCTATAACATGGACAGACCTCAAAAATATAATGTAAGAGTAAAAGAAGCACAATGCAAAACAGCACATACAATGATTCTATTTATATAAAATGTCTAGGCAGGGTAATTTTATAGATATAGAAAGCACATCAGTAGTTACCTAAGACTAGAAATGAGTACAGATTTTGACTCTAAATGGTCACAATGGAACATTTGGGGATGATAAAAATATTAAAAACTGGGTTGTGATGATGGTTACATAAATCTGAAAATTTATAAATTTGTTTAAAATAATTAAACATACCCTACATCTAATACCCTCCAATAAAACCAATATTTAAAATAGACACATGATGGGTGAATGTGATGATATTCAAATTATACCTCAATAAAGCTATTAAAAAGTGGATAAAATTATGTAAAAGACTAATTAATACATTGAAATGCAAGGCAAAAATACTGGTAAGCACCAATAACTATTCAAGTTATTGAGGCTGGAAAGTCACAGAATATGTTGTTAGACCTTTATTAAATCATTGCTTTATGTACAACTGGTTTATTTGCATAGCTATACATACTTTGTTTCTAGTTTTTTGTTGTTTTTTTTTAAATATATATTTTATTGATTTTTTACAGAGAGGAAGGGAGAGAGATAGAGAGTCAGAAACATCGATGAGAGAGAAACATCGATTAGCTGCCTCCTGCACATCTCCTACTGGGGATGTGCCCGCAACCCAGGCACATGCCCTTGACCGGAATCGAACCCGGGACCTTTCAGTCCGCAGGCCGACGCTCCATCCACTGAGCCAAACCGGTTTTGGCTGTTTCTAGTTTTTATGACCTTCTCTGCCTTGTGATAAAATATCCACTATTATCACATAGATGAAAAAAAAAAAAAAAAAAAAAAAACAAAGTCACTCATAGCAAAGTAGCTAAGAAAGGAGGAAAGGAGGGAAAGGAAAGAGACCAACATTTATCAGTCAATTCCTTAGAAGCTTTTTATTTTGACCAGAAGTAGCAAAGTATGGTAACTAAGTATGTGGACTCTGGAGCCAGTTTGTTGCATTCATAATACTGTCTCTCCCATTTATTAGTGGTATAACCTTGGAGAAATCTACAAAGTAAGAAAATAATATATTATCTACAAAGTAAGAAAATAATATATTAAATTCTTCTTATGGTTGTTACCAGTAAGCGATAAGTTAACATGCACATAGAACATAAAACGTTAAGGAACCTATCATAGAGTAAGCACTATAACCCAATTAGCTGTCATTATTAACCTTAGAGAATAAGTCTACCTTAGTCAATTCTCAGAGGTGAGTCCTGGGACCTATCGGTCTCACATAAAGGGGCAACTTTTGGCTAGACAATGGTAGAGCTTTTACTATAATCGGCATGTACTCTGAATTGAAAAGCTCCATAAATAATTCTCAAGTTCCTATTACCTAATGCCAGTTTACTTCCCAATCATTTGAAGTTAACTTATACATCACACAAACAGGGTATGCAGAATATAATGAATGAGGAGAATTCAAAATGAAATATCTTACAGTAACATTATTACATTCTACAGACATTTATTTTTATGTAACTCTATATCTAATACCCTCCAATAAAACCAATATTTAAAATAGACACAAAGGGAAGATCAATCAAAGCATGTGATATACATCTTCCCCTAAAAGCTTTCTTGTGCCTTCTGAACACTTATTCACAGCTAGACGCATTCATAAACTTAATTCATTCTCTCTTTTTATACTTAGTAGTGATGCTTTTTTCTGAGGCGGTATTTTCACAGTTAAATTCAATTATTTATATAGCCTAGGAAGGCATGAGGTGAATAATAACTTTGATGATTAATTTGGTGCTTGGCAGAATATATTTTGTGATGTTTAAAGATTGCCCTCATTAAAGCAACACTGGGAAGCTAATTGTAGTCTGTGTTGTCAACATCCCGTGCTTTTGATATTTTGCAACTTCTAGTTTGTAAATGTTGTGGACGATTACAAAGCCCTAGTAAATCATTATCAAAGTTCTCTTCATTGCACTCTTTTTCAAATAATCAATTAGATGCCCCAACATTTTAGGCTGAATAACTCTTCTTCTAATGCTCTTTTGTGATATCACTTTTATTATACACTAAAGGCTTATATTTGAGTCTGAAATTTATAGTTCATCTGTTTCTAGAAATCATATTATTTTATTTAAATATTTATACTATTTAAAAAATATCTGATGAATAATCCTTCATTGATACCCTTTATTTAAAATTTGGTTAATGGCATGTATTTATTCCTTCAGTTGAACTTAAAGGTCATTTACTTTTTAAAAATTCCCCCAATGCCTGGAGATTCTGATTAGGACTGAATTAAAGTTCAATTGTGAAAAAATAGCCATCCTTACATAGGTATGTATGGGTCTTCCCATACAGAACTTTCTAGATGTCTTTATTTACTTCTCTCTCTATGTAGGTCCTCTTCATGTCTTGTTGAACATAGATGCCTAGGTATTTTATAATTTTTATTTTAATTAAAATATTATTATCAATTCCATCTTTGAATTGGTAATTGCTGCAATGTAGAAAAAAAATTTATTACCTGAGACCTCATTACTGAACTCTTTTATTATGTTAATCAAGGTTGTAGAGTATAGGGGTTCATAATACAGATTCTAGAGCAGGGGTGGGCAAACTTTTTGACTCGAGGGCCACAATGGGTTCTTAAACTGGACCGGAGGGCCAGAACAAAAGCATGGATGGAGTGTTTGTGTGAACTAATATAAATTCAAAGTAAACATCATTACATAAAAGGGAACGGTCTTTTTCTTTTAGTTTTATTCATTTCAAACGGGCCGGATCCGGCCCGTGGGCCGTAGTTTGCCCACAGCTGTTCTAGAGCCACACTTTCTGTATTCAAACCCCAGTTCCATTCAGCAACTAGTGAAGTGACATTAAACTAGTCACCTAACCTCATTAGTGCCTCTGTTTCTTTATTTGTAAAATGAGGATGATAATAATAGTATCCACTTCATAGATTTGTAATGAGGTTAAATTATTTTATTTATGTAAAATTTTTAGAATACTTTATAAGCAGTTGTTACTTCTCAAGGAACTTCTAGCCACATAATCTAATTACTGGTATCTATAAATACTTTAACTGTGTCTGCATCTTTCCAATAACTACACCATTTATTTATTTATTTAGAATCTTTTCACATTAGACAGAATTTCCTAGCCAATACCTAACTGACTTTTTCCTAATTTCATGGGATTACTAGAGGCCCGGTGTACAAAAATTTGTGCACTTGGGGGAAGGCGGGGTCCCTCAGCCCGGCCTGTGCCCTCTCGCAGTCTGGGACCCCTCGGGAGATAACGACCTGCTGGCTTAGGCCCACTCCCGGGTGGCAGAGGGCAGGCCCAATCCCTAGGTGGAGCCCCTGGTCAGGCTCAGAGCAGGGCCAATTGGGGAGTTGGGGCGCCGCCCCCTGTCATGCACAGAGCAGGGCGGATTGGGAGGTTGTGATGCCACCCTCAGTCACGCTCAGGGTAGGGCCGATTGGGGGGTTGGGGCACCGCCCCCTGTCACACTCAAGGCAGGGTAGATGGGCAGGTTGCGGCGCCACCGCCTGTCACGCACAGAGCAGGGCCAATCAGGGGGTTGGGGCACTGCCCCCTGTCACGCACAGAGCAGGGTTCATCAGGGGGGTTGGGGCTCCTTACCCTGTCACACACAGAGCAGGGTTGGTCAGGGGGTTGGGGAGCTCCCCCCTGTCACTCACAGAGTAGGGCCAATAGGGGAGTTGGGGCACCCCCGCCCCGTCACACACAGAGCAGGGCGGATCAGGGGGTTAGGGTGCCTCACCCTGTCACACTCAGGGCAGGGCCGATGGGGAGGTTATGGCTCTACCCTGTCACACACAGAACAGGGCCCATGGGGGGGGGGGGGCTTGGGGCGCCGCACCCTGTCACACACAGAGCAGGGCCGATCAGGGGTTTGGGGCGCCGCACCCTGTCACACACAGAGCCGCAGGGCGAACAGGGGGTTGGGGAGCTCTCCCCTATCAGGCACAGAGCAGGGCTGATCAGGGGGTTGGGGCGCCTTCCCCTGTCACGAACAGAGCAGGGCGGGTAGGGAGGTTGTGGCCCCACCCCCTGTCACACACAGAGCCACAGGGAGATCAGGGGGTTTGGGCGCTGCCCCCTGTCACGCTGATCCCGGTGTCGGGAAGCCTCGTGGCTCTGCTGATCCTGGTGCTGGGAGGCATATTACCCATTTACTATGTAGGATAGAGGCCTGGTGCACGTGTGGGGGCCGGCTGGTTTGCCCTGAAGGGTGTCCTGGATCAGCGTGCGGGTCCCCACTGGGGTGCCTGGCCAGCCTGGGTGAGGGGATGATGACTGTTTGCAGCTGGTCACACACCCTTCAGGGTGGGGGTCCCCACTGGGGTGCCTGGCCAGTCTAGGTGAGGGGTTGAGGGCTGTTTTCAGGCTGGCAGGTGACTGAAGCTCCCAACCGCTCCTTTTTTTCTTTTTTTTTTTTATTCTGGGCCAGCTTTAGCTCTGGCTACAGCTCTGAGGCTTCTGCTGCTGAAAGCAGTTATCTGGTTTGTTTGGGTTCTATAATCGAAACAATGTATAACTCCAGCTCTGAGATCCCGGGCTCGCTGAAAGCAGGTTTCTGGGGTTTTGTTTAGCTTCTATATTTGTTACAATGTTTCAAACTGCAGGCTCAGAGGCCGGCAAGGCAGGCGGGGAACGTTGGTTTCCTCTATCACCGAAGCAAGCAAGCCTCATGTTAGTTTCAAGCTGCCTGGCTGCCGGCCGCCATCATGGCTGGCAGTTAATTTGTATATCACCCTGATTAGCCAATGGGAAAGGTAGCGGTCGTATGCTAATTACTATGTTTCTCTTTTATTAGATAAGATTTTTATTGTTTCACAGAAAGTGTGGTGTTGTCCATTGACTTAAGAGATTAAGGGGTATGTAATACTATAGAAATACATAACTTCTGTCCATAAGGAGTTTACACTCTGAAATATATTGAGCTGACATATAACTAATAAACGTATTTTTTGTTTAGTCTGAAAAAGGCAGCTGCTTTATTATATGATTATTTATAAAAGAAAATTAAAATCTTTACCTAATGTGTGCATTGATCATTTGTGGGAATTGATAATGTGAATAATGTCTGTATTTAAGGAGTCTTCATTTAGTCAGTTCTAAAAGTTTTGGGGCTCTGCCAATATTGATGACTTTTGTATGGTGGTTGGAAAAATATTACCTCTTACTGTAACTACTATGGAGGCTTAGTTAGATATTCCTTCCTGTATGTATGGATATAAAAATCCTAACTTAAAAAAAGGACAATTTCTCTCACAGTGACCCTGGAGATTTTGTAAATCTGTATGAACTCAAAAATTTTAAGTATTCTCATGGGTCCTACTGAATTAACAAGCTAGAATTTCAATTCTCACAACAGCTGTCTTCACTTAAGTCTTTACATCATTACTGAGATTTAGACATTAGCCACTTCCAGTTTCTTTAGAATGAATACATCTAATCATTATTTTTCCCAAAGTAATATTGGTTTCCCTCTAAAATATAATCTTATAGTCTCACTTTTCTGATTTCACACTGAGGAAAAGTGTATTCTCTTCAGGAAACAAAGGTCATTACAATGGTGTCATTAAAAATATATAGAGCCCGGCTGGTGTGGCTCAGTGGTTGAGCATCAATCTATGAACCAGGAGGTGGTCACAGTTCAATTCCTAGTCAGTGCACATGCCTGGGTTGTGGGCTCCATCCCCAATGTGGGGCCTGCAGTAGCCAGCAGATCAATGATTCTCTCTCATCATTGATGTTTCTCTCTCTTTCCCTTCCTCTCTGAAATCAATAATATATATTTTTTTAAAAGTAAAAAAAAATCATAGTTTCTGAAGTCAAAAGATAATTTAGTTAGAGAGCAACCAAAGGACTTGTATGCATGCATATTAGCATAACCAATGGACACAGACACTGGGGCAATGAGGGCTTGCCCGGGGTGGGAATGGCTTGAGGGGGGTGAGGGGTGTCAATTGGGGTAAAAGAAGACATATGTAAAACTTTAGACAATAAAAATAATAAAAGAAAGGAAAAGAATAATAATTTAAAAAATAAAGCAAGAGGCCTGGTGCATGGGGGAGGGGGTCCCCTCAGCCCAGCCTGAAGCTTCTCACAATCTGGGACCCCTCAGGGGATTTCCAGGCCTCAACTGGCAGTTGGACATCCTCTCACAATCTGGGACCACTCGCTCCTAACTGCTCGCCTGCCTGCCTGCCTGATCACCCCTAACCACCTCTGCCTGCCTGCCTGATTGCTCCTAACCACCTGCCTGCATGCCTGATCACCCCTAACCACTCAGTCTGCCTGCCTGATCACCCCTAACCACTCAGCATGCCTGCCTGATCACCCCTAACCACTCAGTCTGCCTGCCTGATCACCCCTAACCACTCAGCATGCCTGCCTGAATGCCCCTAACTGCTCACCTGCCTGCCTGATTGCCTCTAACTGCCTCTGCCTCGGCCCTGGCAACCACAGCTTCATCTGGAAGGATGTCCAGAATGATGTCCAGAAGGTCGTTCAGCTGTCTGGTCTAATTAGCATATTACACTTTTATTATTATAGATACCAAAAAGGATTAGCAGGATTTATAACTTGCATTAAGTAGTTTATTTATATTATACTACACAGTAGTTCCCTCTTATCCGTGGTTTCACTTTCTGTGGTTTGAATTACTCGTGGTAAATTGTAATAAAAAATGGTAGATGGGAAATTCCAGAAATAAACAATTCATAAATTTTAAATTGTGTGCAATTCTGAGAAATATAATGAAATATTGCCTAAGACATGAATCCTGCATATCAGTAACTTAGTAGATATCCTATTATCAGATCAAATACACAGTTTCATAGTGCTTTTGTTCAAGTAATCCTTATTTTACTTAATAATGGCCCCAAATCATTCACACAACTTTTATCGCAGTGTATTATTATTATTTTGTTCCATTTTATTAGTTTTTGTTATTAATCTCTAACTATGCCTAATCTCTCTATATAATGATATTAAAATATTTCTTCTAATTAATTTCCTTTCAATGTGCATGAATATGTGCACTGGGCCACTAGTTTATAAATAAAACTATCATAGCAATGTATGTACAGGAAAAAACATAGTATACAGGGTGGGGCAAACATAGGCTTACAGTTGTTCATATGGAAATAATACAATGATTAATAAATAAATAATACAAGGATAAACTCTGTTTCCTGTACTCACAATTATAAACCAACTTTTGCTTCCCCTTCAATATAGTGTTCAGTGCTCTCTGTGGTTTTAGGCATCCACTGGAGTTCTTAGAACGTATCACATCCAGATAAGGATGGGGGTCTACTGTATTACTTTATGCTCAATCTATCCTGCCATTTGGGTAAGTTACTAGTTAGTATAGGAAGTAAGTTAGGCAATTCATAATTATATTTTCTCTCAAGCCCATGGAATTATATGGTGGCATTTCATAATGACAAAATTTCACTATATAAGTTTGTTATGCAGGTGGCTTTCTAGAGGTTTTCCTCATTGTTTCTAAAAATTAAATTGAAGTCAAATTTTACATTTCTTATTTTTCAGTACTACCTTGTTAAATTAAGTATAGTAGATCTATATGTAATTGCTTAGCAACTAAGAAGTGAAAGTGGACATTCTTTCTTTGTCATCTGATCTTAAGAGAAAAGCATATAGTCTTTCACAATTAAGCATGACATTAGCTGTAGTTTCCTTGGTCAAAGTACATTTTAAGGTTGAGGAAGGTCCTTTCTGTTCTGATTTTTTTAGGATTTTTTATGAATGGGTGATGGTTTTTAAAAATATTTTTTCTGCATCTATTGATATATCTATATTTTTATTTATTTAATTTCTTAATTTACATTGATTTTCAAATGTAAAATCAACCTTGCATTTCTAAGATAATCTCCACTTGGTAATGATGTCTTCATCTTTATATGTATTTCTGGAAATGATTTCCTAAAATTTTGTTAAGAAATTTTGCACACATGTTTATAAGAAATATTTGAGGTTTTCTTTTCTTATAATATGCATAGTTTTGATATCAAGGTAATGTAACTTTATAGAATTAGTTGAGAAATGTTTCCTCTTCAATTTTCTGGAAAAATGTGTAAAATAGGTATTATTCCTTTCTTAAATGTTTGGCAGAGTTACTAATGATGTTATTTTGTCCAGGTATTTTTCTGTTGTTTGAAAGTACATAACCTACTTATAAATAACCCACAGGCCAATGAACAAATACTAAAAATTAGAAATTGTTTTTAACTGAATGAAATAAAAACACAACATATGTGATTTGGTATTATGCAACAAAAAGCTTACTTAAAGGGAAATATGTAGCACTAAATAATTATATATATTATATAGTGTCCCAAAAATGTATACATACTTTAATAGCTAATAACTCACTTAATTTTCACTCCCTTTTCAGTTTTAACAGATTTGAAATGATGGGTGAAGCCAGGCTAAGCTTTTAACAAAGAAAATGTAGCTTAAAATGCCACTAGACTTTTTAAAAATAGGGATACATAAAAGATAGTTTATGGTACAAAACTCGCAACAGTCGATGAATTGAGTGTGCACAAATACTGAACAAAATGATCCTTGATGTTTGTGATTCCATTGCTTTGCATTATCAGCAGTGCCTGGACAAGGAATAATCATCAATTTGAAAACAGGCATTGACAAAAAAAATTATTCATTTCTGTAGATTCTTTTAAATTTTGAAAGTGAACTGTATGTTAATAAACACTGACTTTATAATCATTCAAAGTGTGTACACATTTTTTTGGGGGGGGGCTCCCTGTATTTAACCTTTTGAGTGCCAACCAATATCCTAGGAACTATGCTAAAATTACCAAGGCATTTTTGCTGTTTTACAGCAGTTTAGGAAAAAAATTATGATAGCGCTCCCGGCACTTTTGGCAAAAGACAGGAGGAGCGCTATCATGCTCCCCGGCACTCTAGGGGTTAAATAAATACTTTACTTGCTGTCATTGGTGCTTTCCCCTCTCCTTTTCTCTGAAACATTTTAAAATAAATTGAATATATGACGCCCCTTTATCTTTTTATTGAATTTATTGGGGTGACATTGGTCAATAAAACCATACAGGTTTCAAGTGTACAACTCTATAACCCATCATCTGCACACTGCATCATCTGCTCACCCACCAAAGTCAAGTCTCTTTCTGGCACCATTTATATCCCATTTGTCCTCTTCCATCTCTCCACATACCCCTTTCCTTTCCTCTGGCAATCACCATACTGTTGTCTGTGTCTGTCCTTTTTTTTTTTTTTTTTTTTTTAATACTTTCACCTTTTTCACCTCATCCCCCAGCACCCTTCCCCTCTGACAGCCGTCAGTCTGTTTTCTGTATCTATGAGTCTGTTTCTATTTTGTTTATTAGGGTATTTTTTTGTTCATTAGATTCCACATATACTGGTAAGTGATATTATATGGTATTTGTCTTTCTCTGACTGATGCCCCTGTATCTTTAAATACGTCAGTGTATTTTTTAAAAGACTAAAAAAAAAAAAGACATTGTCTTACATAACTATAGTATAATTTTAAAAATCTAGAAATAAACACTCACCTTATTTAGCTGTTGTTATTGATCTCCTAATGTCCAGGACCCAAATTGAAGATTATGTATTACATTTAGTTGCATGTCCTTATAGTTTCATTTAATAATGAACACATTGTTTCAGATTATTGTTTTCATTTTTTTGTGAAGGCAGAAACTGAAGCTCAGCAGGAAGGTTAAGACTTGCCAAGGTCACAGATATAAATGTCAGTGCCAGGGTTAAATTATTCTTTGACTCCTTTTCTAATGCTATTTTCCCACTGAAATATATACCCCCAATCTATCAGTGTGTGTGAGTGTGTGTGTGTGTGTGTGTTGTGTATATTTGTTGTGTGTGTGTGTGTGTGTGTGTGTGTGTGTGAAAGAGAGGGTGTTCCATAGGTTTCTCACCTATATACCCAATGGTAGCTTCTGTATCTTATCATATTACTTAATACAGTGCATTAAAATAGTAGTCACTCAACTGTTGTCTACACTTTTTAAAGGATTTTGTATTAACTTTTTTAGAGAAAGAGGAAGGAAGAGGGAGAGTGAGAAATATTGATGTGAGAGAGAAACATGGATAGGCTGCCTCCTGCAAGCCCCGAACTGAGGATTGCCCCAAACTGGGGATTGAGCACCCACCCTGGGTGTGTGCCCTGACTAGGAATCAAACCAGCAACAATTCAGTTCAAGGCATGATGCCCAACCAACTGAGGAACACTGGTCAGGTCAATTGCTGTCTACATTTGACTAAGGGTTAAACAAAGTGACCTACATGCTTGCAATATGACCAAAATTTAATTAGTATTCTTTTCATGTGTTGGCCGATGACAATTAGCTTCTTCTTCTTTGATTGTAATACATTTTTAAGGGGAACAGTTCTTGGTAAAATGACTTTATGTGTGTGTCAAAAAGCCAATTTGCTAACAAAGAGAATTGTGACTATGTGTCCATATGCCTTGTTACTTGACTTAAACGAAATTATGTGTCATCAAAGAAAAACTGTGCACTTTAAGGAACTTACCTCAGTAAGAAATTGTCCTTGTGAGTTTTAATAGGAGTGATTTCATTGACATTTTGGGTGTCATTTATTCAAATGAACTTGATTTTTGTATTATGGAAATGAAAAATTTTCCCCTCAACTAACTAATGGAATGGGACAAAAGATGTTTGAAATTAAGCAGTCATAAGCAATTTATCATTGAGAAAGAAAAATAAAGTCTTTAAAGAACTTAGATTCATTCTTCCACCCAAACACATAACCCATGAAAATTCAAACTTTCTTGCAATTCAAGTAAGTTCTACAATGGAGGAATAAGCCTCTTAACAAGATTGAATTTGCTATGGTGCATGTTACAAGCTGAACAAACAGAGATTGGGGAAGGCTCTGTTCATTCATGTGCCTCCTTTAAAAAACAAATACCAGTTTAATATAAATGGAAATGAGGGCAACATTAATGTGAACAGAAATCTTGATCCATTGTAACTTAATAATGAAAGCCATACTTTTTTGAGGCTGGATAAATGGATAACGTCATACATTTTAGAATCTGAATCATCACTGTTTTGTTAAGATTTTCTTCTTTTATGAATTTTACTTTGCATGCTGAAATAACGATAAACTCTAGCACTCAAAGTCTTGAATGGTAATACGCACAACTAAAGTAGGACGATTAGAAATAATGATGCCAAAAAATGTACAGATTACAAAACAAAACCCTAATGCCAGCTTTGTAAAATTCTGTTTTATATTCCTTATATTGTCAAAATACCATAGCTAATGGTTGTACTCAAACATTTTCCCTGCTTCAAAGGTGTGATCATAGCAGCATTATTATAGAAGTTTTATTTCATGAAAAGGCGGAACTGAAATACTTCCCTTAATTTGGGAGATGAGAATTTCTGAAGACTACAGGGACATGGTTTGTTTCTAACTCCAAAGGAGGAACTTCATATAATTCTGTCTTAACTATATACTCAAAATTAATTAACTTATCTGATTTGTAAAGTATAAAAGGTTAATTCCTGAAAAATATTTTATCATTTCTTAAAACCCATAAATAATTTAGATTAAGACACTGTTTAAAATATAAATGTGCCTTAACTTTCTGATTTGACTGTATAAGTAGTATTTGGAAATGACTGGGGTGGGACAAGGGAATAATAAAAAAGGTAAGTAATGCAGATTTGCTAAATCATCTGTAAATATGGTCAATACACCGACCTCATGTGATTATTTTGATGATTAGATGAGATGATACATGTAAAATACCCAACAGAGTGTTTGTGAAGCTAGAGTGAATATTGGAGAAATAATAGCTCTTCTTGTTACTATTATTTTGCTAAAAGGACAGGCAAATTTCTTCCTAATTATCCTCTTTCATAGATTTACAATCAATAAATAATTTTGCATTATATTTGAACATACATCATAATTCCTAGTTTTTAAAACGGGAAATAAATTTGATAAAACTCAAAATTAAACTTAGTTTTATACAGAATGTGGAAAAGGATTTTTCCCTTATCAATTTTTTTCTCATCATTTAGTTTTTGTAGCATATTATGTATGCTAATATTCACTGGAGAAATATTTAACAGTTTGGGGAAGGCATATTAATTAAGGCAGAATTTATTGCTCTAAATTAGTATAGTAAGTTATGAAATAATATTTCACGACAGAACTATATAACAAATGCTGAAGAAATAGCTTTTCCTATGAGAATATATGGGCTGATGTGAGCTAGAAAAGCGAACTTTCACTACTCAAACAGTTCTAATAGGATAGTCACTCAAAATGCTTGTCAAATCCTGAATTATGTCTCATATTTCAAAGGGTGTGAACAAGTATATTCTTATTTGTATGTATTATTTTATTTATTTTTACCCTGTATCTTTCCTCGAACCTGTGAGATAATTTGAAGATACTTATAAATGCGTTGGTGGTATAGTGGTGAGCATAGCTGCCTTCCAAGATACTTATAAATAACTAGAGGCCCGATACACAAAAATTTGTGCACTCGGGGGGGAGGGGAGGACCCTCAGCCCATCCTGTGCCCTCTCGCAGTCTGGGACCCCTCGGGAGATAACGACCTGCTGGCTTAGGCCTGCTCCTGGGTGGCAGAGGGCAGGCCCAATCCCTAGGTGCAGCACCTGGTCGGGCTCAGAGCAGGGCCAATTGGGGAGTTGGGGCGCCGCCCCCTGTCATGCACACAGCAGGGCAGATTGGGAGGTTGTGATGCCACCCTCAGTCACGCTCAGGGTAGGGCCCATTGGGGGGTTGGGGCACCGCCCCGTGTCACACTCAAGGCAGGGTCAATGGGGAGGTTGCGCCGCCACCCCCTGTCATGCACACAGCAGGGCCCATCAGGGAGTTGGGGTTCCGTACCTGTCACGCACAGAGCAGGGCTCATCAGGGGGTTGGGGAGCTCCCCCCTGTCAGGCACAGAGCAGGGCCCATCAGGGGGTTGAGGAGCTCCCCCCTGTCACTCACAGAGTAGGGCCGATGGGGGGTTGGGGCACCTCCCCCTGTCACACACAGAGCAGGCCTGATCAGGGGGTTGGGGCACCGCCCTCTATCACCCACAGAGCAGGGCGGATCAGGGGGTTGCGGCGCCACCACTCTCACACTCAGGGCAGTGCCGATGGGGAGGTTATGGCTCTACCCCATCACACACAGAGCAGGGCCCGAGGGGGGGGAGTTTGAGGCGCCACCCTGTCACACACAGAGCAGGGCCTATCAGGGGGTTGGGCTGCTGCCCCTTCACACACAGAGCAGGGCTGATCAGGGTGTTGGGGCGCCTTCTCCTGTCAATAACAGAGCAGGGCTGGTAGGGAGGTTGTGGCCCCGCCCCCTGTCACACACAGAGCTGCAGGGCTATCAGGGGGTTTGGGCGCTGCCCCCTGTCATGCTGATCCCGGTGCTGGGAGGCCTCTCGACTCCTCTGATCCAGGTGCTTGGAAGCATATTACCCTTTTACTATATAGGATAGAAGCCTGGTGCATGGGTGGGGCTGGCTGGTTTGCCCTGAAGGGTGTCCTGGATCAGGGTGGGGATCCCCACTGGGATGCCTGGCCAGTCTGGGTGAGGGGATGATGGCTGTTTGCAGCTGGTCACACACCCTTCAGGGTGGGGGTCCCCACTGGGGTGCCTGGCCAGTCTGGGTGAGGGGATGATGGCTGTTTGCAGCTGGTCACACACCCTTCAGGGTGGGGGTCCCCACTGGGGTGCCTGGCCAGTCTGGGTGAGGGGCTGAGGGCTGTTTTCAGGCTGGGACTGAAGCTCCCAACTGCTCCTCTTTTTTTTTTTTTTTTTTTTTTTTTTTAATTCTGGGCCACCTTTAGCTTTGAGGCAACAGCTCTTAGGCCTCCGGTTCTGAAAGCAGGTATCTGGTTTTTTTCAGTTCTATAATCAAAACTCTGTATCAACTCCAGCTCTGAGATCCCGGGCTCGCTGAAAGCAGGTTTCTGGGGTTTTGTTTAGCTTCTATATGTTACTATGTTTCTTAAACTGCAAGCTCAGAGGCCGGCAATGCAGGCGGGGAACGATGCAGTCCTCCGTCACCAAAGCAAGCAAGCCTCATGTTCAGTTTAAGCTGCCTGGCTGCCGGCCGCCATCTTGGCTGGCAGTTAATTTGCATATCGCCCTGATTAGCCAATGGGAAGGGTAGCGGTTGTACGCCAATTACCATGTTTCTCTTTTATTAGATAGGATTGGCTGATAGTTTTCCCCATGGGTCCAAAGAGAAATATCCACAAAAGTGATTCATGCAAAAATGGTTTTCTCAGTATAATTTGTCTGAGAAAAGAATTTTGGCAAATTCATTGTCCATCCTAATATTCACTAAGTTGTTATAATTTTGTCATTGACTGGTTTACATAATATATAGAATATTAAATTTATAAAATTGAGCTCATAAAATTCATGAATTGGCTTTTTCTTTTTTAAAATATTACACTCAAAATAATGTATGTGTAATCACAATGCATTTTCTAAATATATCCATGAGGGTGCTAAAACCATCAATAATATAATACTTATGTGATGGTTGTTTTGTTCAAAAGAAATCTACCAAAATAATTGAGAGAAAATTCAGTTTTGAACATTTACTGTACTTGAAATAATTTTTATTATGGTTAAAAAAGCTTTTACAACTTTTATAATTCAGAGATAGGCAACAGCTCTTAAAGTTTAAGGTTCATGTATCACCCTTCTTTCCCTCTTCTTCACTCCTAAACTCCTTTATCACCCCTTTGATAAATACTATTGAACACTTAAATGCAAAGAAGGACCGTGGCACTTAAAGAAATAATCCATTGATTTACCAAGTGGTACTTGAGAAATTTTACTTCTGATATAAAGTGTTAACCTGTTGCAGTGTACAGCTGCTGTGCTTATTTTTTTTTATTAAATCTTTATTGTTCAGATTATTACATTTGTTCCTCTTTTTTCCCCCATAACTCCCCTCCTCCCAATTCCCGCCCCACCCTCTGCCCTCACTCCCCACCCACTGTCCTCATCCATAGGTGCACGATTTTTGTCCAGTCTCTTCCCGCATCTCCCACACCCCTTTCCCCCCCAAGAATAGTCAGTCCATTCCCTTTCTATGTCCCTGATTCTATTATGATCACCAGTTCATTCTGTACATCAGATTATTTATTCACTTGATTCTTAGATTCACTTGTTGATAGATGTATATTTGTTGTTCATAATTTGTATCTTTACCTTTTTCTTCTTCTTCCTCTTCTTAAAGGATACCTTTCAGCATTTCATATAATACTGGTTTGGTGGTGATGAACTCCTTTAGCTTTTCCTTATCTGTGAAGCTCTTTATCTGACCTTCAATTCTGAATGATAGCTTTGCTGGATAAAGTAATCTTGGTTGTAGGTTCTTGCTATTCATCACTTTGAATATTTCTTGCCACTCCCTTCTGGCCTGCAAAGTTTCTGTTGAGAAATCAGCTGACAGTCGTATGGGTATTCCCTTGTAGGTAACTGACTGTCTTTCTCTTGCTGCTCTTAAGATTCTCTCTTTGTCTTTTGCTCTTGGCATTTTAATTATGATGTGTCTTGGTATGGTCCTCTTTGGATTCCTTTTGTGTGGGGTTCTCTGTGCTTCCTGGACCTGTAAGTCTATTTCTTTCACCAGGTGGGGGAAGTTTTCTGTCATTATTTCTTCAAATAGGTTTTCAATATCTTGCTCTCTCTCATCTTCTGGCACCCCTATAATTCGAATGTTGGTACACTTGAAGCTGTCCCAGAGGCTCCTTACACTATTTTCGTATTCTTTTTTCATTTTGCTTTTCTGGTTGGGTGTTTTTGCTTCTTCACATTTCAAATCTTTGACTTGATTCTTGCGCTCCTCTGGTCTGCTGTTGGGTGTCTGTATAATATTCTTTATTTCAGTCAGTGCATGCTTAATTTCTAGTTGGTTCTTTATCACAACATTGAGGGTCTCATTAGATTTCTTGTAGATCTCGTTAAGTTTATCGGCAGTTTCTAGAAAATTATTGAAAGACTTTAAAAGTGCGGTTTTGAGCTCTATATCTTCCATTTCTGCCATGTTTCTTTGTCTCCACATTTTTTATGCTTTCTTGGTGCACCCCCTTGCTTAGTATTTGACTTCAGCACTGTGCCTCCTCTGAGTCTCAGTATGCTATTCTCTTTCCTCCTCGTTGTAGAACTTCCACTCAGCCAGCCTTCCTGTGGTTCTGGGTGATGTCTGTTCCATCTTTTAGTTGTATTTTTGAAGTGGTTGTTCGAGGCAGCAAACTCCGTTGTTACCCTATGCCGCCATCTTGGTTTCTCCTCTGCTGTGCTTATTGAGTTGAATATTAGTTTATTCTAAAAATAGCAAAAAAGATGATCAATAAACAGATTAAGTCAATTAGACTATTCAGGGATTCCTGGATTCAGTGTTGTTGCTTGCTAGGAACAATAATAAAATAATTAGAATTAATTAAAAATCTGCCTGATTAGGACATATGAATTAATACTTGATCTTCACAGCTAATACTCTGGGCCTGCCAGTGCTACCTCTGATCAGTTCATGTCCTCATGATACAACCTAACAATTTGAAAATGTTGCTGAAGTTATGATACTACCGTGTGCATTCCCTAATGGGCTTTTCTGATGCTCAGGTTCCCTGCTTTCCCTCAGGGGCTGAAATAGTGGATCATTTTTGTGCTCCTTATTACCTGAGATAAATTCAATGTTATAACAAGGCACTTTGGTAACACATTTTCATTAAGCTGCAGAGAAGTGCTCATGCACCAATACTTTTGAACTTCATTTAGAATGCAGACTGGCCACCAAAAACAACTTAAAAGTAAATTCAAGCCAAACTTAACAAAATAAAGCAAAAAATCACACAAGATTATAAACATTAGCCACCAGGGGTTAAGTAGTCCTCTTCACTCAGAACCTAACATTTTATATTCTTTTTTAAAAAATATATTTTTTTATTTCAGAGAGGAAGGGAGAGGGAAAGAGAGATAGAAGCATCAATGATGAGAAAGAATCATTAATCATCTGCCTCCTACGCACTCCCTACTGGGGATAGAGCCCACAACCTAGGCATGTGCCCTTGACCGGAATCGAACCTGGGACTTTTCAGTCTACTGGCTGACACTCTATCCACTGAGCCAAACCAATTAGGGCTAGACCCTAACATTTTAAAGGATTAATTCGAATACATCTAGATCTAGGAAAAGAAGGTACATATAACTAATCTCCTGCCTTTTATTTCTGCTAACTTGATTTTTTAGGACCAATAAGCATCAGTTATATTCTTAATACTTTCTCCACTCATTCAGAGTTCTTTTCTGAAAACAAGCCAAGGACAATCTTCCAAAAACTTGACACAGAAGCCATAGTTTGACTGCAGGAGTTCTCCGTCACTTTGGTAGTTAAGCTCTTCTAACCTTCTTTCAGCAATTCCTTGTCCCCTCTCTCAACTTTCCTCAGTCCACTGTACCCTTGCCTTTAATGGTAACCTAGTGTCTAGGTGTTTCTTGGCTTCAGAGTCCTTCTTTTCTTCTTAGTTGGAGACCCTCCCCTGTAACTGTAAATTTAATCTCTGACCATATGCAGGAGTAATTAAAACAACATAACATTTCAGTTCCACAAAAATTTTGCATTCAAGATAATTTTAAAAATAATAATTAAGAACACATAATCTTAACACTCTAACACAACTATTTCCATTCATTCAGATTGCCTTTCACACTGAGATATTTTACATCATTTTACTCATAGTTTACATATCAGTTTCTGTTCTATTATTTCTCTTTAGTTGTTATACCATAATTTTCTGCATACTTTCAGTCTCAATGATTAGTATTTTAATGTGCTTTCTCTTTTGACATGCTGATATATCAAAATTTATTAAATAATTACACTAAAAATAATTATGTCTGGTATTTTCCTTTGTAGGTAAACACTTCAGTGGATGTTTTAATGTTCTTTTTGTTCTTCTGTTAAATTATTTTCTTAAGAGAATACCTGGCAGTAAGTCAAAAGACATGCATATTTTGTGGCTCACAGTTCACATTGCCATATTGCTTTTTGAAAGGCTTATTCCAATTTATAATACCATTTGAATTGAAATATATTAATACCATATCAATACTGGTTATTATCATTATAAATATGATTGTGCTTTCATAAAATATCAAGATGACTCCAGTTTGATTATACTTAGTGTGGATTCCCATTTTCCAATATGTTCAGTCATTAATCTTCCATTATGGGAAATATCTGTTCAAATTTCTTGTCCATTTTTCTATTGAGAACTTGACATAGTTCCTATAAAGTTGAATACATTCTTGCTGTATCATAAATGCAAACACTGGGTTAAGGGGTGAAAATATTTTCCACAATTTCTAGCTGATTTTTATATTATTTAATTCTTATTTTATAGTTTAAAAATTTTATAGTCATAAATGGTATTTTTATCTTTTGTAATAATCTCTTTAAAGATAAAACATTTGTATATAAAAATGATAAATATTTTAAATATATTCCCTCTTGATTTTCTATAATTTGATGAATTGTGTCTAGACTCTAATCCATATAGAATATATATTGCTGCATTTCCCAGACATATTTAGATTATTTAATTGCCTACTAGCAATTTCAAATATCTTTAAAGATCATAGGTTTGACAATCATACAGACTTGGTTTCAAACTCATTTTCTGTTTCTTATGAGCTGTGCCATGTCAGCCTAGTTATGTAACTTCACTGAATCATGACTTCCTTGTCTGTAAATTGTGGCCATATCATATGTAACTTGAAGGATCATTGGGAGGACTGAGAATTATGTAAATAAAATGTCTTACATATGAGAGACACCCAATAAACTGTCATTTCTATTGTGAGATGCATCACTATTATTTGTAACTGGGTGTATTTCAGGACTTTATGTTTTACTGTAAGTTCTTTATTTTTGTTTCTATATGTATTATTAAAAATTAGTTTGCTTTAAATAGATTTTCCAGACCCTCTCCCATTGTACTAATCAGTTTTAAAATAAATTCTTTATTTTTCAACAGTTTTAGATTATAGAAAAATTATAAAGATAATAGAGTTCCCATATACACTACATCCAGTTTCCCCTATTTGTATCATCTAACGTTAGTATGAGTCATTTGTCACAACTAGTGAGTCAATATCAATGATATTGATTACCTAGAGTTCATATTTTCTTTCGATTTCCATAACTTTTATCTGATGCTTCTTTTTTCCCCATAACTAATTTTAATTTTTATGGGATATATATATATTTTGTGCACCGGGCCTCTAGTTTCATATAAATGGAATCATATTTTTCCTTTGTGTATCCTGCTTATTTCACTTAACATATGTTTTCAAAGTTCATTCATGTTGTTGCAAGTATCAGAACTTTATTTCTTTTGATGGATAAATAATATCCCATTATATATATGCATATACTTGATTTTCTTCCTTCATACATTTGTTGATGGGCCATCTAGTTGTTTCTCACTTATGGCTATTGTGACTAATGCTGCAATGAGCACTGGTGTAGAAGTATCCCTTTGAGTCCTTGTATCACATGATCTCACTTATATGTGGAATCTAATGAACAAAATAAACTGACCAACAAAATAGATCCAGAGACATGGAAGCATAGAATAGACTGACAGATCTCAGAGGGGAGAAGGGGGGCAGAAAAAGATTAACCAAAGAACTTATGTGCATCTATTCATAACCCATGGACATAGACAATAGTGTGGGTGAAGGCCTGAGGGGGCCGGGGTGGATGGAGGAGATCAATGGGAGAAAAGGGGACAATTATAATACTTTCAACAATAAAGACATATTATTGATTTCAGAGAGGAAGAAAGAGATAGAAATAGAAACATCAATGATGAGAGAGAATCATTGATCGGCTGCCTCCTGCTTGTAACACACTGGGGATGGAGCTCACACCTGGGCATATGCCCTTAACTGGAATCAAACCCAGGAACTTTCAGTCCACAGGCAAACGCTCTATCCACTGAGCTAAACTGGCTAGAGAAATAAAGATATATTTTTAAACAGTTCTTTTGGGTATATAATGAGGAATGGCATTTCTGGATCATATGTTAATTATGTTTGCTTTTTGAAGAACTGTCAAACTGTTTCCCAAAACACTGCACCATTTTACCTTCTCATGAGTAATGTATGAGAATTCCAATTTCTCCCATCCTCAATAAAACTTGTTACTTAATTTTTTTTATTGTTTGGTATAGCTGTGCCAGTGGGTATTAAAGGGCATCTCATTGTGGTTTTAATTTGCATTTTTTTAATGACTAATGATGTTGAGTGTCTTTTCATGTGCTTATTGGCCATTTGTATATCTTCTTTGGAGAAAATCTATTCAAGTTCTTTGCCTACTTTTAATTTTTTGCTATCTTATCTGTTTTATTTTTCTTTACCTAATTTATTCCAGGCTTTTATTATTTAAATTATTTATTGTTTAAAGTATTACATAAGTCTCCTTTTTCCCCCATTGACCGCTCCCCAGCCACCCCTACCCCCCAACACATGCCCTTACCCTCCCCCATCTGTGCCAATTGGTTATCCTCATATGCATGCATGCTAGTCCTTTGGTTGATCACTTATCCCCTCAACCTCCCCCCAGCCCCCATCTTCCCTCAGATTGGACAATCTGTTCGATGCTTCTATGACTCTGGTTCAATTTTTTTTCATCAGTTTATGTTGTTCATTATATTCCACAAATGAGTGAGATCATGTGGTATTTATCTTTCTCTGACTGGCTTACGTTGCTTAGCATAATGGTCTCCAGGTCCATCCATACTTTTGCAAATGGTAAGAATTCCTTCTATTTTACAGCAGCATAGTATTTCATTGTGTAGATGTACCACAGATTTTTAATCCACTCATCTGCTGATGGGCACTTAGGCTGTTTCCAAATCTTAGCTATTGTAAATTGTGCTGGTATGAACATAGGGGTGCATATGTCCTTTCTGATTGTATTTTCTGGTTTCAATGAATATTTTCCTAGAAGTGGGATTGCTGGATCAAATGGGAGTTCCATTCTTAGTTTTTTGAGGAAATTCCATACCATCTTCCACAGTGGCTGCACCAGTCTGCATTCCCACCAACAGTGCATGAGGGTTCCTTTTTCTCCACATCCTCACCAGCACTTGTCATTTGTTGATTTGTTGATGACAGCCACTCTGACAGGTGTGAGATGGTACCTCATTGCTGTTTTGATTTGCATCTCTCAAAACTTTGAGCATGTTTACATATTTCTCTTGGCCTCCTGTATGTCTTCTTTTGAAAATTGTCTGTTTAGGTCCTTTGCCCATTTTTTATTGGAGTGTTTATCTTCCTTTCTTAAGTTGTATGAGTACCCTATAAAATTTGGAAATTAAACGCTTATCAGAGATAACATTAGCAAATTTGTTCTCTCATGATGTGGGCTTTGTTGTTGTTTTGTAGATGATTTCTTTTGCTGTGCAGAAGCTTTTTATTTTGATGTAGTCCCATTTGTTTATTTTCTCCTTAGTTTCCATTGTCCTAGGAGCTGTATAGTAAAGATATTGCTATGACAAATGTCTGCTATTTTTCTGCTTATGGCTTCTAGAATTTTTATTGTTTCCCATCTTACACTTAAGTCCTTTATCCATTTAGAGATTATTTTTGTTTATGGTGTAAGTTGTTGGTCTAGGTTCATTTTTTGCATGTATCTGTCCAACACCATTTATTGAAGAGACTGTCTTGACTCCTTTGTATGCTCTTGCCTCTTTTGTCAAATATTAATTGAGCATAATAGCTTGGGTCGATTTCTGAGTTCTCTGTTCTGTTCCATTGGTTTATATGTCTGTTCTTGTGCCAGTACCAGACAGTTTTGAGAACAGTGGCTTTGAAGTATAGTTTAGTATCTGGTATTGTGATCCCTCCAACTTTGTTCTTCTTTCTCAGGATTGCTGTGGCTATTCTGGGTATTTTTTTTTTTCAGGTGAATTTTTGGAGAGTTTGTTCTAGATCTTTGAAGTATGTCAATGGTATTTTAATGGGGATTGCATTGAGTCTATAGATTTCTGTGGGTAGTATGGACATTTTAATGATGTTGATTCTATCAATCCATGAACACAGTATATTCTTCCATTTGTTTATGTCTTCCTCTATCTCTTTTTTCAGCGTCCTGTAATTTTCTGAGTACATGTCCTTTACCTCTTCGTTAAATTTCTTCCCAGATATCTTGAATTTTTTTAGTACAATTGGAAATGGGATTGTTTTCTTAGTTTCTCTTTCTTGGAGTTCATTATTGGTGTATAGAAAGGCCATAGATTTTTGGGTGTTAATTTTGTATCCTGCTACATTGCCAAATTCATTTATTAGGTCTAGTAGTTTTTTAGGGAGTCTTTAGGGTTTTCTGTGTACAATATAATGTCACCTGCGAATAATGACAATTTTACTTCTTCTTTTCCAATTTGGATGTCTTTTATTTCTTCTTCTTGTAGATGGCCAGCTCTTCCAGTACTATGTCAAACAGGAGTGGTGAAAGTGGGCATGCCTGTCCTGTTCCTGTTCTTAGGGGAAATTTTTTTAGTTTTTGCCCATTGAGTATGATGTTGGTGGTATGTTTGTCATGTAAGGCTTTTATTATGTTGAAGTATGATCTCTCTATTCTCACTTGGCTGAGAATTTTTATCAGGAAAGATTGTTGGATTTTGTCAAATGCCTTTTCTGCATCAATTGATATAATTATGTGATTTTTGTCTTTCAATTTGGTTATGTGATGTATCACATTTATTGATTTGCAGATAGTGTACCAGCCTTGCATATCCAGAAAAAATCCTTCTTGGTTATGGTTTATGACCTTTCTGATGTAATGCTGAATCCGATTTCCTAGAATTTTGTTGATGATTGTAGTATGTGTCCATCAGGGATATTTGCTTGTAATTCCCTTTCTTTCTAGTGTCTTTATATGCTTTTGGAATTAGGGTAATGCTGGCTTCATAGAAAGAGCTTGGAAGTCTGTCTTTCTTTTGAATTTTTTGGAATAGTCTTAGGGGGATAGGTTTTAATTCTTCTTTGATTGTTTGGTAAATCTCTCCTGTGAAGCTGTCTGGCTCCAGGATTTTGTTTGCTGGAAGCTTTTTTATGACTGCTTCAATTTCCTCCTTAGTTATTGGCCTGTTGAGATTTTTAGATTCTTCTTGATTGAGTTTTGGAAGGTCATATCTTTCTAGGAATATGTTGATTTCCTTAGGTTGTTTAGTTTGCTTGAGTAGAGTTGTTCATAGTATTTTTTTACAATCTTTTGTATTCTCTGGGTTCTGTTGTTATTTCCCCTCTTTCATTTCTGAATTTGTTTATTTGGGCCCTCTCTCTTTGCTTCTTGGTGAGCCTGGCTAGAGGTTCATTAATCTTGTTTATACTTTCAAAGAACCAGCTCTTGGTTTCATTGATCTTTTGTATTTTTTTTTATCTCTATTTCATTTATTTCTGCTCTAATCTTTGTTATCTCCTTCCTTCTGCTCACTCTGGGCTTTTCTAGTTGCACTCTTTCTCATTCTTTAAGTTGTAGAGTTAGATAATTTATTACCAGTTTTTCTTCTTCCTTTCTTTCTTTCTTTCTTTCTTTCTTTCTTTCTTTCTTTCTTTCTTTCTTTCTTTTTTGAGGTAGTCCTGTAATGCTATGAACTTCCCTCTCAGGACTGCTTTCACTGTGTCCCATAAGTTTTGGATTGTGTTTTCATTGTCATTTGTTTCCAGGATGTTTTTAATTTCTACTTTGATCTCTTTGGTAAGCCAATCATTGTTTAATAGCATGCTATTCAGCCTCCAAGTGTTTGAATTTTTGGATATTTTTTATTGCAGTTGATATCTAATATTATGCCATTTAGGTCTGAGAAGATGTGTCACATGTTTTCAATCTTCTTGAATTTGGAGAGACTTTTCCTGTGACCCAAAATGTGGCCTATCTTTGAAAATGTCCCATGTGCACTTGAGAAGAATGTATATTCTATAGCTTTGGGGTGACATGTTCTGAAGATGTCAATTAAGTCCATCTGAACTAGTGAGTCATTTAGGATTGCTATTTTTTGTTGATTTTTTTTTGTCCAGATGATTTATCCAGTGATATCAGTGGGGTATAAAGCCCCCTACTATGATTGTATTGCTATCAATCTCTCCCTTGATCTCTTCCAGAAGATTTTTAATGTATTTGTTTGCTCCTGGATATAACCAGAGTTATATCCTCTTGTATTGATACCGTTAGTATTATGAAGTGGCCTTCCTTATCTCTTATTATGGCCTTCACTCTGAGGTCTATTTTGTTAGATATAAGTATTGCTACTGCAGCTTTTTTCATTTCCATTTGCCTGAAAGATATGTTTTCATCACTTCACTTTCAGTCTGTTTGAGTCCCTTGTTCTGAGGTTGGTCTCTTGTAGTCAGCATATATATGGGACATGTTTTCTTATCCACTCAGCCACTCGATGTCTTTTTATTGGAACATTTAGTCCATTTGTGTTTAAAGTTATTATTGATAGGTACTTGTTGGTAGCTATTTTTATTTTTTGTGCCTATGTTCCTTCTTCCTTTTTTATTTCTTCTTTTTATACCAGTCCCTTTAGCATTTCTTTCATTGCTGGCTTGGTAATGATAAACTCCCTTAGCCTTTTTTTGTCTGTGAAGCTCATGATTTCCCCTTCAATTTTTAATGATAGTCTTGCTGGATAGAGTATTCTTGGATTCAGTCCCTTTGCTTTGCATCACTTTGAGTACTTCCTTTCATTTCTTTCTGGCCTGATTTATTTCTGTTGAGAAATCATTTGTTAATCTAATGGAAGATCCCTTGTAAGTAACTTTCTGTCTCTCTTTTGAAGCCTTTAAGATTCTCTCTTATTGTTAACTTTTGCTATTATAATTATGACTTGTCTTGGTATAGGTCTTTTTGGGGTTCATATTATTTGGGACTCTCTTTGCTTGTGTAATTTTTTTCTTCCTGAAATAAGGGAAGTTTTCTGACATTATTTCTTCAAATAGGTTTTCTAACCCTTGCTCCTCTTCTTGTTGTTCTAGCACCCCTATTATATGTATGTTGGTTTGTTTCACTTTGTTCCAAAGCTCCCTCAGGTTTTTCTCCTATCTTTTGATTTTTTTTCTCCTATTGCAGTTCAGATTGGGTGTGTTTTGCTTTCCTGTCTTCTAATTCACTAATTCGGCCCTCCACTTCTAGTCTACTGTTGAAAGCTTTCATATTGTTTTTATTGTAGCTATATCATTCTTTATTTCCTCTTGATTCTTATATAGGTTGTTGATTTTCTCCCATCCAAGTACTAACCAGGCCCGACCCTGCTTAGCTTCCGAGATCAGACGAGATCGGGCGCGTTCAGGGTGGTATGGCCGTAGACAAGGTTGTTGATTTTCTAATCCTTTCAGTTTATAAACTGTATGACTCTTATTTTGAATTCTTTCTCTGACATATTGCTTGCCTCCATTTCATTTAGTTCCTTTCTGGCAATTCTCCCTTTTCTTTTCTTTGGGGGTTGTTCTTCTGTCTCCCCAATTTTGCTCTCACCAAAGGATCTAGGTATCAAGTCACATGAGGCCTGTGGCTGCAGTGGTGAGCATGGTGGTGGGTCACATGGTCACAGGAAGTGGATGCTCCTCAGGCAGTCCTGAATGGCAGATGCTCTGGGGGGAGGATCGCAGGGTGGCTGTGCCTTGCATGGTCACAGGAGGTGGCTTCTGCTCCAGCGGTTGTTGGAAGCTGCTGCTCAAATGGCTGTTGGAGCGGTGGCAGTGCCGGGGGCTGCTGTGTAAGCCTCAACTGTTTGTGCACAGTAGCGGAGATCAGGGCTGCTGCATAAGGTCTTTGTCAACTTAATCATTTGTCTTTTCTGTTGTTGAGTTGTAGAAGTTCTTCATGTATTATGGATATTGAACTCATATCAGATATGTGATTTGCAAATATCTACAGTATTTAGGTTGTCTTTACACTTTCTTGATAATATCCTTTGAGCCACAAAGTTTTAAATTTTGCTAGACCTCAATTTATCTATTTTTCTTTTGTGTTTTTTTTTCATATTTTTCGTGACATATCTAAGAATTCATCACTAAATCCAAAGTTGTTAAGATTTTACTCTATGTTTTCTTATACATGTTATTGTTTTAGATCTTATATTTAGGTCACTGATGCATTTTGAGGTGTTTTTTTTTTTTTATTTGATATGAGGTGTTGATTCAATTTCATTATTTTACGTGGATATCCAGTTGTTTCAGCACCATCTGATGAAAAGAGTATGGGTTTGGCAGACTTACCAAAAATCAATTGGCCATCAGTTCATTGGTTTGTTTCTATTCTACTGGTCTATATGTATATACATATGCCAGTACTCCACTGACTTGATTACCATAGCTTTGTAGTAATTGAGTCCTCTAAATTTACCCTTTTTTTAAAAAAAAAATTGTTTTTGATATACAGGGCCATTTTCAATTTCATATGAATTTGAGGATAATCTTTCATTTCTGCAGAAACAGGCTGATGGAATTCTGATGAGACTTGCACTGAATCCGTAGACACTTTGAGTAGTATTGACATCTTAACAATATCAAGTCTTCTTTGATGAACACAGGCTACCTTTCCACTTATTTATGTCTTCAATTTCTTTCAACAATGTTTTGTACTTTTCAGGGTAAAACTCATTTTCCTGGTTATATTTATCCCTACATATTTAATTCTCCAATACCTCTAATTCTAAAACCCATCTATAGAGTTCATTTGTAGTCACCCTTTCTTTTATTTTGTTTTATTTGTAACTTCCTTTTATGACAATGATAAATCTGGATACCTGTATCCTTTATATATTTACATATGTCTATTCTACTTGTATGGAACCAATCTCTTGACTCTGCTCAGCCATAGCCTTGTTTTCTGTATGAGTTGTTCTAGCCTTTGGGACAGTCCCATCTTCAATTGGTGTGCTTCTTCATGCAAATCCCATGAGGCTTTTGGCCTGAATTTTTCAGGAAGGAATGAAGAAATAAAGTCAGTGTATAGATTTTTTTTTGAGTAAATAATAATTTATTAACTCATAGATCTAAATTATTTCTCTAAGATTTTAGGGAATGTAAAACAAGCAATCACAAAGCATGTCAAATGGACATTTTCCCAAGAATCCCACAATACCTAACCCCAAATTATAAAAATAAAGCAGTTAAATTCTATAGCATTATTGAACCTATGCTGTATTCTAGACACTTTGTTTGGAGCTAGTGATAGACAGAGGGATTTCAAATCAAGGCCCATGCTCTAGTTTTGAAAAACATATAGATTAATAGAAAACAAAGACAAAAACATTTATTTATTTATTTATTTATTCACAAAATATTTATCAAGTCCTAGCTGGTTTCACTCAGTGACTAGAGCAGTGATGGTGAAACTTTTGAGCTTGGCGTGTCAGCATTTTGAAAGACCCTAACTTAACTCTGGTGCTTGTCACATATAGAAATTTTTTGATATTTGCAACCATAGTAAAACAAAGATTTATATTTTTGATATTTATTTTATATATTTAAATGCCATTTAACAAGGAAAAATCAACCAAAAGAATGAGTTCGCGTGTCACCTCTGACACGCGTGTCATAGGTTCGCCATCACTAGACTAGAGTGTCAGCCTGTGGACTGAGGGGTCTCAGGTTCGATCCAAGTCAAGGGCGCAGGCCCGGGTTACGGGCTCAATTCCCCAGTGAGGGGCTTGTGGGAGGCAGCAAATCAATGATTCTCTCTCAATGATGTGTCTAGCTCTCTATCCCTCTCCCTTCCTCTCTGAAATCAATAAAAATACATAAATATATATATATTTATCAGTAGACTACTATGTGTCAGGCAATTTTCTAGATGCTAAGGAAATAGTGGTAGTAGATAAGCCAAACACAGATCTGTCATCTGGGAGTTAATTTCAAATAGTAGCAGGAAGCAGTAGCTTTGTAAACCAAAGTAAGAAGTTTGGATTTTGTACTAAACAAAAAAATCAATGAAAGTCTTTAAGCATATATTAGTAAATATTCTAATAAAGGGTTCTGGAGGCTGATTTAAGAACACAGCCTAGGGTGAGGGGTGGGGACATTGTATGGGAACACTGAGCCTGAAAAAGTGAAGAGGAGTTAAATAGATCAGTCATAGAGCCAAAGTGTGGAGGAGGGGCAAATGGGGGGTCTGCATATATGTTTGGCAGAAGTCCTATTTCAGGGAAAAAGAATGCAATTAAGCAAACTCAAATCTTAAAACATTGTAGTATACGTTGTGAAGAAAAAGTCTGGCTGAAAGACGTAAAGCAAGGAGGAGTGAAACAATAACAGTCAATGAGTTAGCTAATCAGTAAAGCTGCAGAAGTCATAAATGAAGCAAGAGATGATGAGGGCCCAAATTAGGGCCATGAAATGGGGATAACATAGGAAGAGGGATGGCTAAGAAACATTTAGTAACCCTGGCCAGTGTTACTCAGTTGGTTCAGCATTGTCCCATGGACCAAGAGTTTTCCGGTTCGATTCCACATCAAGGAGCATGCCTGGGTTGTGGGTTCTATCACTGGTTGGGGGTGTTGCTCACTCACATCAATGTTTCTCTGTCTTTACCTTTCGCTGCTCCCTCTCTCTTCCTCTCTCTTTAAAATCAATAAAAACATATTTTTAAAAACAGAAATTTAGTGCATAAAACTGTCAACAGTTGCTAGGTTATCTAATGTGGGAGTGAGGAAGAGGGAAAAGGGAGTCCTTAGGTTTGGGTGATACACAAAGATGAAACAAAAAGTTTACCATGATTATATGTGGTGGATGGTGGATGGGATTATGGGAGATTTTTACTTTATTTATTTATGCATTTATTTATTTTTACAATTCTTTGTTGTTTCAATTATTACATGATTCTCCTCCCCCCCCCCCACTGACCTCTCTCCCCACCCCCAAGCACAAGTCCTCACCACCCCCTACTGTCTGTCTCCATTGGTTTTGTTCATATGCATCTATACAAGTCCTTTGGTTGATCTCTTACCCTCTGTCTTCCCTCATAGGTTGTGCATTCTGTTCGATGCTCCTATGTCTCCAGTTCTATTTTTCTTCATCAGTTTATGTTGTTCATTATATTCCACAAATGAGTGAGATTATGTGATATTTATCTTTCTCTGACTGGCTTATTTTGCTTAGCATAATGCTCTCTAGTTCCATCCATGCTTTTGCAAATGGTAAGAATTCCTTTTTTTACAGCAGCATAAAAACTGTGGTACATCTACACATTTACTTTATTTTTTATACCAGGGGCCCAGTGCACAAATTCTTGCACCTTGAAAGGAACTGTGGGCCATAAGGCTGTGGTGGGCACAGGGAAGTGTCTCGGCCCATCCTCCGCACCTCTGCCTGGCCCGCCCCTCCCACCGCAGCCCCTGGTCCCCTGTCTGCCAGCAGCTCTGCTCCCATCATCGCTGCTCCCACACACTGATGGCACCGGCCCCTCTCGCACCCACTGACAGTGCAGAGCAATTGGGGCCGGTGCCAGCAGCAGGTGTGAGCTGCGGCCCCAGTGCCGGCTGCAGGTGTGAGCAGGACTGACGCTGGCAGAGGGTGCAAGTGGGGACATTGTCTGCAGTGGGTGCCAGCGGTGGCCGCCATCCCCAATCACCCCTTGCCCCTCAGGAGCAGGGGGAGGTGGAGAAGCCTTGAGGAGCAATTGGAGCCAGCAGCCACTGCTCCCACCCGTTGATGGCGCCGAATGATCAGGGATGGCGCCAGTCACTGGCAGCAGGTGGGAACACCAGGCAGGACCATGGTGCAAGGGAGCAAAGAATTTTCAGTAACCATCAGAGGCTTGCCCCAATGACAGCGACCAGCACCCCGCCTTGGTCTGGTGCCCCTGCTCACCTGCTCCACCATCCTGCAGCGGCTGACATCCACCATGTTCCATGCTCTGCCAACTCCTGCCGACACCCACCATGCTCTGCGCACGCCCTCTGGTGGTCAGAGCATGTCATAGTGACCAATTGTTCAGTTGTTCTGCTGTTCAGTCCATTTGCATATTGGGATTTTATATATATAGATAGATGTTCTAGCATTGTGTGCAGAGTTTACTAGTAGTGGTGGATGCTGTGGTAAAACATCCAGATTCCTCCCCTCTTCAGGCCTGTGGCATTATTCACCCAGCTGCATTGTAGTCAACTTAAAGCAGATGCTTTCCCCAAGGTGACATCCTTTTTCTGGGGTTATACCACATCTAATGACTGATGAAAAGGTTACAAAGGCTGGGCAAGCTTGCCTTCATTTGGGTTACCTGTTAAGGCTATGCCAGCCCCTGAACTCCCTTTGAGTTCTGCCAAGGCCTGTGGTGCAATCTTACAACATTTCAACTACTGTCTCTGTCCAATCTCCTTCCCCACACATTCACAGATTATATTTTTGAGACCACTCCCCAATAACCATCTGCATGAAAATATTAGAGACTGTTTCCCATATCTTGGGAAACTACAACTTTTCTAATCTGAAAAACAATTTAACAATGAATCTGTTTTTTATTTTTGAAAACAAAGATGCTTAAAACTGAGGAAAAGTTTTTTTGTCTCAGTTACTGTAAGTAATAACTAATCCTTGTAAGTCTGCCTTATTTTTATTTTTTAATTTAAATTCTTTATTGTTTAAAGTATAACATAAGTCTCTTTTTTTGCCTATTGACCTCTCCCCAGCCACTCCCACCACCCAGCCCATGCCTTCACCCACCCCCCACACCCACCCGCTGTCTGTGTCCATTGCTTATGCTCATATGTATGCATATAAGTCCTTTGGTTGATCTCTTAGCCCCTTACCCCCCATCTTCTCTCATAGGTTGGACAGTCTGTTTGATGCTTCTATGACTCTGGCTCTATTTTTGTTTATCAGTTTATATTGCTCATTATAAATATGCCTTAAAAATGGTGGACATTTGGAAGAAATGTTCTATAAATAACAGCACATCCTTAGAGCTTTTTGTAAATGAAATGGGGGTTTTGTATTGTTGTGCATGCCTGAATGTCTATTGAAATCTGAAGATGAATTTGCTTGTATAAAAGAGTAAGGTGAAATTTCTCCAAATAGGCTAAAGGTCACTCATTTTCATTTATTATATATTCTCTATGGCAATTAACAACCATTAGGGATATGATTTGTTAAAAATAATTATTATTCATACTAGAGGCCCAGTGCACAAAATTAAAGCATGGGGGGACCTTCAGCCCAGCCTGCCTCCTCTCACAATCTGGGAGCCCTCAGGGGATGTCCTACTGACAGCTTAGGCCTAAGCTGCAGTCTGGCCTCCCTCTGTGGGAGGCAACCAGCTGATCAGGGAAAGGCTCCACCCCCATCACCCCGCTGCTGCTGCCACTGCTGGTCATCACAGCCACCAAGGTATTTTTATCAACACGGACTCCAGTCCCTTCACCACGAAAAATGACAACTTTCTTTAGGCATTTTCAAGATTTCTCTTTCCTAGGATATGACATTTCTTTTTTTCTTTTTTTTTTATCCTCACCTGAGGATATTTTTCCATTGATTTTTAGAGAACATGGAAGAGAGAGGGAAAGACAGAGAGAAATATCAATGTGAGAGGGACATTTCAACTGGTTGCCTCCTGCATGAGCCC
Organism: Myotis nattereri; assembly: GCF_964212035.1. Lineage (NCBI taxonomy): Eukaryota > Metazoa > Chordata > Mammalia > Chiroptera > Vespertilionidae > Myotis > Myotis nattereri. The sequence continues at coordinate 116,494,435 of NC_138078.1, read as the reverse complement.
TGACCTGGGCCCTGGCCAGGGAGAAGCCTGCAACCTAGGTACATGCCCTTGATCAGAATTGAACCCAGACCCTGCGGTCCACAGGCCAAAGCTCTATCCACTAAGCCAAACCAGCTAGGGCAGGATATGACATTTCTTAGTCCCTCCAGCAGTAGACCTTCGTTTTTCCTCTAGGAGTGAGGTGGAAAAACCCTAGATCACCTTCTTGGATTCTTATTTCCCAAGTTACCAAGAACACTGCGAGTGGCGTACAGGGAGCTTAGGCAATGAGTGGTCAGAAAAGGTGTTGCTTCTGCAGCTCACACACAGGGGCGGGACTGCTGGCATGCTGTCTTCCAGCGGATGCAGGCCCCCCTGTGTGATGTGTCTCCACTCCGGGCCCACCCCCTTGTGTGTTGTGTCTCCACTCCAGGCCCACCCCCAACCACAGCCACACCATGGCCGCTGGGACTGGGGGAGGCATGCAGTCCCCGCCCACCCATCTGCACGCACAGCCTCCTCCTGAGCCAGTTGTGACTGTTACAGCATCCTAGCTAATTTGCATATTACCTCTTTATATATAGATTATAGTATTTCTACCTCTATTCACAATTCAAATGCCTATTATTCACTACTTGTTAGCACACTGGAGTAAAAGATTTGGAGTAAACTTCCTGTATTATAACAAAAGGCTCTTGAGGATGCACACTACACAATTCCATTAACAAGGTTTTAATCAACCCTTAAACATTTTTCTAGCTTATTATAACATTAAGAAACCTGTAAAAATGCCAAAAAGAATAGACAATGTAGATTGAATTTTCATCAGCTAGCCTGCTAGATGGAAAGTTGATAACTTACCTCAAGTGACATCTGTAAAGTGAAAGCAAAGTTAATTAGAAATCTTCACTTCTGAAAGGTAGACAAACATGTCTTTTCTTATCTTTTCTCTTTGACAATCATCTGCCTTGTGTATATGAACAGTGAATATAAGATAATACTATTTAAAACTAAAATTATACACACCCACCATGAAAAGACAAGTTAATTAGAATACACTTACATTGTTTGTATGTTATGAAAAAAATCTTGTTACTGACCATAAATAAATGGTAGAGAATACAGAAGTTGTTGTTCAGTTGTTTTTCTACTTAATTAAATTTCCTTAGTGTTATTTAATTCCATGGGAAAATAAATTATGTATTTCCTCACATTTATTTAAAGAAAAATTGTTTTCAAAAGTAACTTGAATTTTATTTTTCAGAATGAAAATAGCTTTATATTTTCTTTGCTTATGTAAATAACATATTCTTATTATAACAATTTTTGATATGATATATAAATATTAAAGTCAATTTTTCTTTGAATTCAAACTCTTAGAAAAAAACAGCATTAACTGCTTTGTGCTTATCCTTTATGAATATGTTCTATGTAGCTACCTATTTACCTATATGCAAATATTTATATATAAAGTATAATACTACACTTACTATTTTAAAATATTTTTGTACTCAAAAACTCATGTACATATTTCTCTGTCAATGAGCCTAGATATATAATTCAATTTTAACTGGCTTATACTTTTTCATCAAAAGGCCATATCAGATTTTATTCAAATGATCCACAAATAAAGGACTTGCAGATTGTGCTAGTTTTTATAATATACAAGATACCCCATGAAAATATAATATGATAAATTATCTACACTAATAAAAGGGAAACATGCAAATCGACCATTCCTCTGCTATGCCCACCAGCCAATCAGGGTGAATATGCAAATTAACCCAACAAAGATGGTGGCGGCCACGGAGCTGGAGTGAGCAGGAGGCTTGGGTTTCCCCTGGTGATGGAGGAAGCCAAGCTCCCTGCCCACCCTGGCCTCTGCTCAAGGCGGGGCTGGGAGCCTGGATCTCTGGGGGCATGGCCAGCCTGAAAACGGCCTTCAGCCCCTCACCCAGGCTGGCCATGTCCCCCAGCAGGGACCCTCACACCATGGGGGCATGTCTGGTCTGCAAACCACCACAGGCCCCTTGCCCAGGCTGCCCCACACCCCAAAGGAACCCTCACCCTGATCTGGGACACCCTTCAGGGCAAACCAGCCGGCCCCCACCTGTGCACCAGGCCTCTATACTAATAAAAGGGTAATATTCTAATTAGACTGGGAGATCTTCCAGGAGATCTTCCAGACCTTCTTCTGGACAAAGCCATGGTGGCGGGGCTGAGGTAGAGGTGTTTAGGGGCCAATAGGAGGGCCCTTTGGGGGTGATCAGGCCAGTGGGGGTGGCAGTTGGGGGTGAGCAGATCAGCAGGGGGGGCAGTTGGGGGCAAGCAAGATGTCAGTGGGGGTCAGTTGGGGGTGATCAGGACTGTGGGGGGGGGGGGTTGGAGTGAATAGGCCAGCAGGTGGGGCAGTTGAGGGCAAGCAGGCTAGTGGGGAGGGAAGGTGGGGGCAAGTAGGCCAGCAAGGGGGGCAGTTGGGGGTGAGCACACTGGCACAGAGGGCACTTGGGGGTGATCAGGCCGGCGGCTGGGGGCAGTTGGGGGCGAGCAGATAGGCAATCAGGCAGGCAGGCAGGTGATCCGTTAGGAACCAGCCGTCCCGGATTGCGAGAGGGATGTCCGACTGCCGGTTTAGGCCTGATCCCTGTAAACCAGCAGTAGGACATCCTTCGAGGGGTCCCAGATTGGAGAGGGTTCAGACAGGGCTGAGGGACACGCCCCACCCCCTACACAAATTTTGTGCACCGGGCCACTAGTATAATTTATAATATATATATATATATAATATTATATGTATATTATAATTTATAGATAAATTATATATACATATATAATTTATCATATATATATCCTATATAATAAAGAGCTGATATGCAAATGGTCGTTACACCCTTGCACCAGGGCTGGGGGACCTGAGGCCACGTCCCCGCCCAGCGGGTCTTGACTTTCAATGTGCACAAATTTCGTGCACTAGGCCACTAATTTTATATATATATATATATATATATATATATATATATATATATATATAATGTCATTCTCACCTTAGTGAAATTTTTGGGTCAAAGAACACATTTTTTTTTCTAACTACAAGCAGCTTGCATTCATTTTTTTAATAAATCCATTATTTTGTTTTCAAATTATAAATGTACAGATCCAAAGTCTACAGTGCAATAAGTTTTGGCAAATGCAGAAACCCACATAACTTATATCCTTACCCCAGAAAGTTACCTCATGTCTCTTCCTAGTCAATCTTACCACACACAGCACCAGCAATAGTTGTTCAGTTTGCACCAGTGATGAGTTTTGTCTCTTCTAAAAGTTTATATAAATAAATCACACTATATGTTCTTCTTGTTCCCAGATATTTTCTCTCAGGATTATACTAGTGAGATTCATCCCTATTGTTGTTTATATCAGTAGTTGTTCCTTTGCATTGCAGAATGGCAAGCCATTGTGTGATTAAGTCAAAATTTGTTTATTCTTTCCCCTACTGATGCACATTTGGATTGTTTTCCTGAGATTTAAAGTTAAATAATCAAAATAAATTTAATTGTAGTACAGCATCTACTAAGATATAAAAAAAGCGCTCTAATCATCAGGTTTTGAAATTATTAGGTTTTATAAGTGGTTTCATGTAGTTTACATTCTTTTGTCTGTGGCTTATTTTGTTAAATATTATTGTTTGTAAAATTCATCCATGTAGCTGCATTAAGTTGTTTATACATTTTCTTTACTGTTGGTCTTTACATTTTATTTGTGCTTTAATCAAATATTTTCCTTTGTGGATATTTGCTCCTAAGACCTGCGTTTTTATGCTTTTCAGCAGGTTATATAAACATTCAGCCAATGTTAATAGACATTATAAATAATACCATGGGGAAAATTCCTGTCTATTCTTTCTAATAGAAATAAAGTACCCTCATTCTCACACACAAAATACAGAACACTTTATTTTATCTATGTTCTCTGTGCAAGTCGCTGTGATGGTTGTTGTTAAGTATTTGGTTCAAAGAAAATTGCCATGTGTTTAATATGTGAATCATTAATTTTTTAATTTGTATATTTTATTGTGGTAATATACATATATCATAAAATTTGGTGTTTTAACCATTTTCAGTATACAGTTCAGTTGTATTAAGTACCTTCACATTGTTGTGCAACCATTATTACCATCCAACTCCAGAGCATTTTTATCCTCCCAATTTGAAATTCTGTGTCGAATAAACAATAATAACCTTCTTTCCTCCCAGCCCCTGGCAACCAACTACTATTATATATTTTGCCTCTGTGAATGTGAGGTATCTAAATACCTCATATAAGTGGAATCATAAAGTATTTGTCCTGTGACTGACTTATTTGATTTAATATAATGTCTTCAGGGTTCAATTCATGTTGTAGCATTGTATGTGTATACCATATTTTGTCCACTCATCTATGAATGGACATTTGGGTTGTTTTCACCTTTGGCTATTTGAATAATGTTGTCAGGAACATGAGCATACAAATATCTGTTCAAATCCCTAATTTCAACTCCTTTGGATATATATTCAGAAGTAGAATTGTTGTGTGATATGCTACTTCTACTTTTAATTTTTTGAGGAACCACCCTTCTGTTTTTCGTAGCTGCTGAACCACCAACAATACACAAAGTTTTCAATTTCCCCACATCCTCACTGACACATTATTTTCTGTTTTTCTTTAAAATATTTGCCATCCCAATATGTGTGAAGTGGTACTAGTATATCATTGTGGTTTTAATTTGCATTTCCCTAATGATTAGTGGTGTTGAGCATCTTTTCATGTTCTGTGTATATTGGTCATCTGTATGTATTCTTTGAAGAAATATCCATTCAAGTCCTTTGCTCTCATTTTATTAACTATGTTGTTAATATTTTGTTATTGTTGAATTCTTAGATATGGCACCAAAAACACTAGTAATAAAAGTAAATAGTACTTCACAAAAATTAAAACATTTGTACAGAAAGTTTTCTATTCATTAGCTTGATACACTTTGATCCTTAGGATCAGCCAAAGATGAAGTCTTAAGGCCTTTTCCAGTCTTTTTCTAGCATGCATTTTGCCTGGGCTTGTGTGTGGATTTATCGATTCTCCCATATACATGGCTGCTTTTGAGTGTTTTAATTTCCCAAAGAATGTTACCTCAGCTCCTCCTTGGGCCCTTCGATGGTTTATTGCATGTCTCCACCCATAATCTCTTGTTCCAGGCTCCCATGGATCTATAGTCCTCCTTCACCTTGTACAAGTGCTTGCTGCTTTCCTGCACTTTTCCCAGCCTGAGATCCAAGTCAGGGACAATAGAAACCAGTCCTGCCCCAGACAAGTTAGAATGTTGCAAATAAGGTCTGCTCTGCATCCTTCAGTTTAAAGGAAAGAATTGGGAACTGGGCTGCTACCTTAGATGGTCAATTGAATGTCTTCACCCATAATCTCTTGGCTGAGGCATCTGTGAGTCTTAGATTTGCAGAAACTAGGACACAGCAACCATTGCATTTCCCTGCCTGAGCTCCAAGTTAAGTGAAACAGAAATCAGTTACTCAAGCAAAACCCAGATAAGTTAGAACATTGGTCTGTTCCCTATGGTTTGAGAGAGGAAATTAGAAACTAGGCTGCTGCCTTTCCAAACCAGGAGAAAAGTGGGGTAATGGTGAGTAAAAACTCCAGGAGATTTCCTACAATTTGAACTCTGCTTTTTTTTTTTTTATTGGTAGCTATAAACTTCTGATAGTTTTCCAGACCTCCTACAAAATTACTTTAACCAGTCTTTAGGTTGTTTTTTCTTTTGTTTTGTTTGTTTATTTTTAATTTTCATGCCGAAATGAGGACCTAGAACTTCCTAGTCCACCATTGGGCTGATAGCTCTTATGAATCATTAATATTTAAAGAGACAATATAATTAGGAGTTTCACTGCATTGGCTATGATTTGTTTATTTCCTGATCATTCAAAAGATGTTTCTGAATTTTGCTGAACCTGAGAGGCATCATTATCAATATTAGTCTGTTATGAATGTCAGCAGGCTCCTTGATGGGTCATATGCATTTTATCCTAATGTATCCCTCTTATCACTTTCATACTTTTTTCAATTATGCTAATAAAATTTTCAAGAAAGGATCTAATATCAGTCACTTATATCTCTGTATTAATTTGATATTATTTTCTAATTATTGAAAAAAGATTTTGTTCCCTATTAAAAGAACATTAACTATTGGTGAGTTGGTGACAGGCAGATTAAATCACACCATTTAGGTGGTTATCCTCTTTTCTAATGTACAAGATACAGCTAAAAACAAGTTACCAGCACATGAACTGGCTCATAAATTACAGTTGACCCTTGAACAACACTGGTTTGTACTATGTGGGTCCACTTATATGTGCTTTCTTTTTCAATAAATACATAGAGTACTGTAAGTATATTTTCTCTGCCTTGTGATTTTCTTAATTACATTTTCTCTAGCCTATATATATATACTGTGTCAATCAACTATTTATGTTATTAGTGACACCTCAACTGCGTGAGGATTTGATGTCCCTAACCGCCACATTTTCAAGGGTCAACTGTATATGCTTTACCCATGTACAGAAGAAATTTATTGATAAAACTTTGGCTCTAGAAATTGATATTCCCCAATCCCAGTCAGATAAATTACTGCTATTGTGCAATCCATACTATCAAGTTCTTCTAAATCTCTCAGGATCTATATTCATAGAACCAGAATAGACTAAATCAATTTATGACCTAAACTGTACCATTTATTAACATGCCTGTATCATAACTTTGCTATCTGGGCCCATAAGCAAGAATGGGCACAGCTTATTTTCATATTTCACCCAACTCTTTTCTAGAAATAACTTCTCCATACTCCATGTCCCCTCCTTTGGCATGCTTCCACAGACCTCGGGATCTTATGCTATCTCCTAAATTCCATAGAGGATCTTTCATGCCCAGCTCTCCAGTTTTATTAGCAATCTTCTACCAGGGGTAATTTTGCCTAGAAATCAGACAGTATAACGAGCACAAACCGAAGACAAAGATTGTACATACAAATAAAGTCATTTAAAATTAATGTGGATCTCTATCTTAAATATAAGTACCATCTTAATAGTGTTTCTTTTTCACCATATGGAATGTGACTAGCTAGCCTTTGTATAATCATACTAATTGAGCTAATGCTGTGTATTATTCTGAATACTGGAATAGTTCATATGTTCAGAGAACATTCTATTGTACCTTATTATTAATCTCAAATCTAAAAATAAAGATTTTTCTGCAAGTTTCCTAGCTAATGGCATCATATTATCTAATTGAGATCCAGTACTCAGCTTGTCAAATCTAAGTAGTTCAAGTCTGCTAGAGTGAGTTTTAGTTTGGGCTAAATTACACTATCGATTTAGTAATTTGGTTTTAATTAGTTATATTCACTTAATTGTTTCTATGTTTGTCATGGCATTTAAAAATGGGGTTGCAGAAACTTATTTCACACTGTGAAGGCTTTAGTATGTCTTTTTAAAAATTCATCACTTCTACTCTGAAACTTTACATAGAAGCCTTAGTCAAATGAATCTCCTGCAATTGATTTTTATATGTAGGTTTGCTTTAAAGAGTGAACGCCTTCAACAAATTTCTTTAGCCACAGACATAAAAACTATCATGTGCTGCAGTACAAGAATAGAGTCATGTCAATTATGTATAATAATCAGTTTTCTAGATTTTCAAAAACCACCTATGATGAGTGTGATGGTTAATATTGTATGTCAACTTAACTGGATCATAGTATGCCCAGATGTCTGCTTAGGAATTATTTCTGAGTGTGTTCGTGAGGGTTATTACTGAAGACATTAGCATCTGAATCAGGTAGACTGAGTGGAGTGTCATGCCCTTCTCTATGTCAGTGGGCATCATCCAATCTTTTGAAGGCCTGAACAGAACAAAAAGGTGAAGAAAGGGGAGATCACCTCCCTTCCTTACTGCCTATTTGTCTTCTCCTGCACTCAGACTTGGATTTATATCATTGGCTCCCCTGGTTCTTAGGCTTTTGGACCCAGACAAATTACACTACTGGCTTTGCTGGGTCTCCAGCTTGTAGTTGGCAGATTGTAGGAATCAGATCCATAATCATGTCACACACACACACACACACACACACACACACACACACACACACACATATATATATAATTTAGTTATTCATATAGAAAATATTGCAATACTTAATAAATTATAATACAAGAAAAACAACCTGTGTTTAACATACTAACAACTGTAAACCTACATTTATCCCACTCTGTGTGTGTGTCTATGTGTGTGTGTGATCAGTTTTTCTGGAGAACCCTGAGTAATACAGTGGGGGAGCAGTATTTTGATTAGTTTGTCCTTATACAGCTTGTAATAATAATAATAGCGAATAATAATGATAACTCCCATTACCATTATTATTCTTCTGTACAAGATGTTGACTCTTAAGTCTATAACTATTATGATACATACTAGAGTTCCATACTGTCCCTGACAACTGCTTTAGCTTTCTGTCAACCAAAGACAGAACCACAAATGTCACACAATTAAGCTTTCTTCTTTGTGTTCACTGCTGCTAGCCTTGGGGCATGATTGATTTTACTCAAATTCCCAAAACCCCTAGTCATAATCCCATCCAGGGATGATGTTGTAAGAGCAGAGCATGACTGACAGAAACTAATATTTCTCAAAGTGTGTTCTATGGAAAAGTGTTTAATAGAAAACCAAATTTGAGAAATGCTGATTAAAGTAAAGCAGATTTCTTTTCCAAGGGACTTGCCAGGGACTTCAGTCAGATAGTATGCATTGTGAATTTCTCTTCATTGAATATGGTGTGCATCTAATTGCCAAATGTATTTCACTAATATATATATATATATATATATATATATATATATATATGCATTTCACAAATGATTGTTCATAATACAATTTGGAAATGCTTGCACAGAAAAATTTGAATGTTCCTTTTGTAGTATGTTATGAACTGAATATTGTGTTCCCCCAAATTCATATTTTAAAGTCCTGACTCCCAGTATGATAGTATTAGGAGATGGAGCCTTTGGGAGGAAATAAGTATAGATTAAGTCATGAGAGGGGAACCCCCATGAGGAGATTAGTGTCATTAAAAGATGACTAAGAAACACCAAAGGTTTCTCTCTCTATCCACCATGTGACGACACAAAAAGAAGTCCACTGTCTGCAAGCCAGGAAAAGAGCCCCCACCAGTACCTGACCATGCTGGCACCCTAATCTCAGACCTGCAGCCTCCAGAAAGTTAGAAATCATTTTTTCCTTATTTAAACCTAGGCTGTTATTTTGTTATAGCACTGTGAACTCACTAAGACAGTGCAGTTGAAGGGCTTGAGATAAAACTGAATTTACAGTTCACCTCTGACACTTACTGGCTGTCTAACACTTTCTAAGTCTGTCACCTAATCTGTAGAGCAGGGGCAAAAATATTCACCCTTCAAGATCGTGTGAGAATTGTATACACACAGCTCATAATAAGCTATTGATAAATGACAGCTATTATTATGAATATTATTTTCCCTATTATTGTAGGTTTCTCTTACTCAAACTCAAAGTTTAAAGAAAATTGAAAACAGAAATTTATGAATTTGACTACTCTATCTGGAAAATCTTGGACAATATACAGTATCCCTGTGGGTCGTTTGGGGGAGGGTGATTACTCTGTTGCTGTTAAAACTAGTTCCAGCATAGAGCTTTCAGGGTAGTAACAGATCAGCTGTTTGAGAGCAATCAATATTTAGTGATGAGCCTAGGTGAGATATTACTCTCCTGAGCCTACTGATGTTCAATTATTATTTTCTGCTCAGCAGGCCCAACTGGGTCAAGTGATCTGCTAGATGCATTAGGTAGGTTCTTTACTGAGTTCTAACACTCCAAGAATTGTTCATGCACTAAACCCCAAGGACTATTTCTGAGTATGAATATAATTTTTATATTTATATACCCATAGTATCTCCAAGTGGTTCCCACAATACCTTACTCCTGGTCCTAGTTGAAAATAATGTTCATAATCCATTTATTTATTTATTTATTGCTGGAAAACTGTATTCATGTCTGATAGTCATTTTGTTTCATAAGAATTATGGGAAATCTTCTCATATCTGGATAACTATGCCCTGTTGTATATTTGGTTTAAATGGTCTACCTAATGATTTAGCCTTGTGCCTTAACTCTAAGAAATAAGTGCATCAATGCTGAATTTTTGACACTAAATAAGGTGATAAAAGCATAATATAAGCATTTATTTCACAACATACCTTTCATTTAAAATATATTTTATTTTTGAAAATTTGATCTTAGAAGTTAAAAGCACTTGTGCTAGGCACGGTAAGAAAAATCTTTAAGATGAGTAAATTGGATAAATATTCTAATTTTTGGAGACCTTGTAATTCACTGCTTTTTATGTCTTCACATGTAGACAACATAGCTATTGAAAAACAAGGAGTATGTTGTGCTTTGTTTTCTTATTATATTTTTCAGATTTGCATGTGCTCTCTCCTAATTGTTTTTGAATCATTATTGATGTATATATGAAATTATTATTTATGCATATATATGAAATTATATGCACGTATAGAGACAGAAAGATAGACGGTATCTAGAAAGATAGAAAGACAGATTCCTGCTTCCTATTTTCAATTCACTTTTCCACAGTACAGCATTTTGCTATGAAGGTGATTAGGTTCTCTTAAAACATGAAGTTAATTTGATAAAATACTACCAACTGGGTCACCTTTAATTTTTCAGTAGAATAACAATGCTTAGAGGACATTTAGACAAGTGATAATGGGAAAAAGTACATGTATTCACATGAAATGAAAATTAGCTAAATTGAAACACACACTAAATGCCAGTCTGCTCTTTCAAGATATAATAGATTAAAGAATTTGAAGATAAACATATTTAGCTTTTAGAAAAAGTGTAGTAATCAGGAGTCTCATTGTTCATTTACCAATCGGTTATATTCTGAATTCCTTTTAGGTACTTTTATTGCAATACACTGCAGTGTTACTTAATTCAACTCCATCTGCCACATTACCCCAAATCAGGGATTTCAAAATTCCATTCTAGACTAGCTATAGCAAAAGCATATTAAGTTCCTGGTAGTTGGTGTTTACTACATAAAATTACTGAAACAGAATCTCATTGTCCCAGCTCATTTTTTGACCTGGAATATCAGCCTTTCTATGGATTATGTATCTTCATCCTTGAGCCTACATTTGGTCCATTTAACTGAGACCAGGAGTACAAGGTCAGGTAATATAAAGCATGACCAACAAAAGGCTTCTTCTAGAACAAGTGCTATGAGTAAGGCCGGTTACCATCAAAGGTGGTATAGGAAGGCAGGCAACATGCACATTCCCTACTCCTGTGTTCAGGGTAATTTAGAGATTATTAACCAGAAATAAAGGTTAGTATGTATTGGTTGATGTGTATTGGTCCTGTGATTCTATGAGTTAAGAATTAGAGAAAGCATAAGAAAGGTAATACTGATATATATTTCCTTTTGCTTCTTACATACTTGAAACTGCATTATATATGCTGCATTTTAGTATTTTCAAAATGATTGAGAGTAATGTGGCATGTCCAAAAACACTCTCAGCAAGGGGAACCAGGCCTTTTGGTAAGACTTTAATATATTTTTTATTCTAATAGTTCTCAACAGTTGGTTCAAGTTTTTTAGCTGAGTTGTACATTTAAGACTTTATTCCTGTGTTCTACCTTAAAACTAAAAGCAGTACTTTTTATCTTCAAAGAAATGTAACAAAAACTCACTATATCACTTGTCTTTATAAGCAAAAATTCAACACAGAATACGTACTATATAGTCTGTACATGGCCTTGGGAAACAAGCCAAAATGCATTTCAATTCCAGCTCTCTCACCAACTAGCTGTATAAATTTGTTGAGTTGTCTTAAAATTGCAATACTTTCACTTCCTAATATGTTCAATTGGGAGAGATCATACATGCCTCCAGTTGTGGTGGTAGGTATTAAATAAAATAATTTATGTTAAGCGCTCGTCTTATTTATAAGCATTCAATAAGTGACAGTTCACTAGAACGCACCTCCAAAGCAGTAGTACAAGACACTCCACTGAGGTATTAAAAAAATTAGGTAATTTAATTTATATGTTACTTCATTTTATTTTAAAATTAGAATTGCAATATCTTCCTTGTGGGTTAATCCTCCTAGCATTATGTAATGACTGTCTCTAGTAATTTTCTTCACTCTGAAGTTCATATATTCTGATATTAATATAGCTTCTCCTGCTTTTTGTGGTTAATATTTGCATTATGTATCTTTTTCTACCCTTTTACTTTCAATTCACCTATGTCATATTTGAAGGGAGTAACCTGTAGCAAGCATATTTCCAGATAATGTTTTATTTTGGATCCACTCTGCCAATCTTTCTCTCTTGATTATTGTAATTAGAACATTTATATTTAAGGTAATTATTGCTATGTTTGGGCTTAAGTCTCCACTTGTTTTCTGTTGATTCCTCTTTTTCTTGTTTCTCTGTTTATCCTTTTTCAACTTCCTGTGGGTTATTTGAACCATTCTTTAAGGATTGTATCTTCATTTATTTATAGTATTTTGAGTATATCAGTTTGTAAGGTTTCTTAGTGGTTACCTACATATAATAATATGCATATGTAATTTATCATAGTGTACTGTTATCAGTGCTTTACAATCTTGAGTTTCCTTTAGCCTCCCTACTTCTAAATATCATTATCTTAAATATTCCCTGTACACATTAGATAGTGAAATAATTTTTGCTTCAAACATCAAATATGACTTAAGAAACTCATGAGAACTAGGGTAGTCTATTATATTTGATCATATTGTTATCTATTTTGATATTTTTCTTTCTTTTCTAAAATTCCAAGTATATTGCCCTAACCGATTTGGCTTAGTGGACAGAGCATTGGCCCTCTCCCTTCCTTTCTAAAAAAAAAATCAATAAAATACATTTAAAAAAAATTCCAAAGATAAATATCACATGATCTCACTGATTTGCGGGTTATAATGAACAACATAAACTGATGAACAAAAACAGATCCAGAGACAGAGAAGCATCAATCAGACCGTCAAACCTCAGAGGGAAGGCAGGGGAGGGTGGGGTAAGGGGTAGAGGTCAACCAAAGGACTTGTATGCATGCATATAAGCCCAACCAATGGACACAGACACCAGGGGGTGAGGGCATGAACAGGAGTGGGGGGGGGCAATGAGGGGATAAGGACACATGTGTAATACCTTAATCAATCAAAAAAAATTCCAAGTAGTTTTCTTTTTTGATTACTATTCCGCCTAGAAAACTTTCTTTAGCCATCCTTCAAGGGTAGATCTTCTAATAACAAATTCTCTTTGTTTTTCTTCATTTGAGACTATCTTTATTTCCCCTTCATTCCTGAAGTTTTGTTACTGGATGCAGACTTTCCAGTTGACATAGTTTTCCTTTTCAGCACATCATTTTGACTTCTGTAGTTTCAGATAAGAAATCTGATGTCATTTAATTTGGTTTTCCCCTCTAGGTAATGTGTCATTTCTCTGTTTGCTTTTAAGATTTCTTTTTTTTACCTTTAGTTTCAGAAGTTTAATTATAATGTGTCTTGGTGTGGATTTATTTGAGCTTACCCTATTTGGGTTCACTTAGTTTCTTGAATCTGCATGTGTAGATACTCATTTCACTATTTCTTGGGGAACAGGACTAGCCTTGCTTCTCCCTCCTTGCTCAGTCTCTTTGCAGCTAGGCGGCTGTGGAGGTTCAGCATCCAGCCCAAACCAAGGGTGAGGGAAAGTGGAGTGCTGACTAGCTCAGTCTCATTGATGCTGGGTGAGGATGGAAGTTAAACTCCTCATTGAGCTCTTCCATCACACTGGTAAAGAAGAGGCCAGGGGATTGTCAAGGGCGGGGGGGGGGGGAAGGAAACATATGTAATACCCTTTGTAATACTTTAAGCAATAAAACTAAAAAAAAAAAAAGAGGAAGGGGGTGAAGCAGAGTGGTGATTAGCACCTCCTCCAACAGTCTCCTTGTTGTCAGCTATGGGTGGAGGCTCCACTCACTCTGAAATTACAATGAGACTCCTCCTGCCTGGGAATCAGGGTACAAAACTTGCTTCTGCCTTATTGAGAATGGAAAATCAGCTTTCCACTTGGCCCCACTGAAAGAGTTGGAGTGAGGAGAGGTAGGATGGTTTTTCTTTAAGTGTTTGGCTCAAGTAGGATGAGTATTGCAAAAAAGGATTCCCTGGCCTGGCCAACCGGTGTGGTTCAGTGGTTGAGTATTGACCCATGTGCCAAGAGGTCATGGGTTCAATTCCTGGTCAGGGCATGTGCCTGGGTTTTGTTTTCAGTGAGAGGAATGCAGGAGGCAGCCAATTGATGTTGATGTTAATTTCTCACCAATGTTTCTATCTCTCTCTCCCTCTCCCGTCCTCTCTCTCTCAAAAATCAATAAAATAAGGTTCCCTATTGTTAGTTCTCCCTTTTCCAGATCCTTTGCCTATGGGAGACATTTCTTGGAGTTTTTATTACCTGTGCCTGTTGAAGGTTCTGGTTTGGAGCTTCTGCAACTCCCTGTCTGGGATATACGGGATACAATAAAGAAACTCAGGAAACCCACCACCCTGTCTTTTCTCAAATTCTGAGATCCTTAGTCTTTCCACCACTCAGAGACTTCATTTTATTTGTTTGCTGTGCTATGTCCAGGGGATATTTTTAGTGGTAAGAGTGAGGACCTGGAAGGAATAGGGGTGTTCTCTCTTTGCCAGAACTGGAAGTTTCCCTTCCTATATCTCCACCACATTTTGGAAAGTTACAATACACATCCTCCACTACATCATATGCAATGCAGACATAAGGGCATTGCATGATGACTTGGGGGATGATATTAAGTACGTAAGAGATTGCCACTCTACTATGTGTGATACCACAGCTCCCAGAGCATGCAAGTCCTCTTTGCTCTTCTGAATCCTGGGTTTGGGTATTATCATCTAATGAGACCTGAGAGGAATATAGAGCAGGTTTCCTTGTTTTTCTAAACCAAATTACATCTGAGTCCCAATTGCACACACCTGACTGGTAGAAAGTCTAATATCAGTAATTGCAAGGGTTCCTCCCCCTTTTCTATGGGATAGTATTCAATTTTGATGATTCCTTAGTCCCATGGAAAAGAAGACAGATGTAGTCCTTAGTTTTTCTTATTTGCTATGAATACTCAGATCGGTCATTCTTCCACAGAATGACATCAGGATCCCTACACTAGTTCTTGCTAGCCTGGCTGGCTGGCTGCTGTGCCGGAAGAGCTAGAGCACCTCCACTTTCAGCAAGCCTTGCCACTAATCACAGGCTGAATCCCAGAATCTCTCACAGTTGCTCTCAGTGTTTTCACCCATAGCATCTACTTTCCACAAATGTCCACATCTATATCCCAACATTTTTGGTTGTGTAAAGAAGTGAGGTTTAAATCTTCATCACTAGCAGAACCTTTCACTCAATCCCTGACATAATCCCAGTTTCAGAGAAATGGATAAGAACATGGAATATTAATTCAGACTACTTGTGTTCATATCCTGCATCTATCACTTACTAAGTCATTGACTTTAGACAAAATCTTGACCTCTTCAAGCCCCATTTTCCTCATCTACAAAATGGAGCATCCACTACTATAAAAGTAGATTAAACAGAATAATATTTCTAAAATTGCTACAACAATGCTTGTTAGTATAATAATAAATACAGTATAGTAAATATATAAGGTTATATAGTAAAATATAATCAGTTCTATATACTGTACTTAATAGGTACAATTTTTCTGCCTAGGTCACACTCTACTTTGACATTAAGCTAATCATAGCCTCTTTAATTGCTAAGGCTTTCATAATATTCACCTGGATAGGGGTCCATTTTCAGGGTAACCCTGAAGTACACTAAATATGCTAATCTCCTCAAAATACCCTGCCCTGACATGGGTGAGAAGAACCAAGACCAATGTTTCTCAAGAGTGGTCCACAGACAATTTGCATCAAATCTTTAGAGACAGGGTTATGGTATAAAGGTATTTCTTAGGCTGTCCCTGTGATTTTAATGTACAGGAAAGTTTGTGAACTACTACTCTACACTCGCCATGCATTTTATATATGGTTGCCTCTTCCTGTAATGTCTATTTCCCCCACCTCTCCCTGTGAAAATAGAATGCAGGCTCCATGCAGCTTTCCGTAATTTCATGTTTACCACAAGCGGCAGATGCAAACTTTCTGTTACCATGGGATAAATAAAATGAGGAGGAATCAGAACTGGGGTGCAGGAGAGAGTATTGGGGAGCAATGGAATGCAACACCTGTCCTGGAGTGGTGGGAAGGACTCATGGTTTGTACTTGGAATTTGTGCACTTGAGGTGACATTGCAAAAAGGGTGGGGGAAGGTGGGAGAAAATCAGCAAACAGGGCAGGGGGGAGAGGAAGGCAAGAGGAAACAGTAACAAAAAAGCTCCCATGGGCTCCCCTGGTTGATCAGAAAAGTAAAGCATCTCTCCATGCACCCACCCCCATGCAGCAGGAGGAGGGGCGAGTGAGCAGAGTAGGTATTAACCACCAGACTTGCCTTGCAAGACCTTTTCACTTGTAACTGAGAATTCCTGGGTAGGAACCTGCCATTGGATTGGCTGCCCTGAAGAAGACCAGCGAGGTATGAAAGAAACATGGAACTCCTGAGACCAAGCCAGTACCCTTACACTTTCATGATTGTGTTCCCTGTGATTGCCTTCTTCTGGAAAGTGCTTTACCTTCATCTCTGCCTGTGAAAAATCTTGCCTGTCCCTCAGGACCTCAGCCCAAGGCCCCAGGGGAATAAATGCCCAGGCACCTGAGCCTCTGGGACCTAGAGTGGGGACAGAACCTAGAAGCAGCAAGGGAGATGGTCCACCCTCAAACTCTTCCTCTCCACCTCCTTAGAGCTCTGAGTTACAAGGGAAGCCAGCACCTCAAAGCAACCTCTTCCCATTAAGGGCAGCCCAACAGGTTATCAAGGCTCTGCCTGACCAAAGGGGTCCCAGACATCACTCAGGTCAGAAAGTGGGGCCCAGGGATCTGTATTTGGAACGCATCCTTCAGGACACTCTAGTAAGGGAGCTCAGATACTTCAGTTTGAAGTGAAATAAAATTATATATAAATACTGTTTTTAAACTGTTTTAAGACATCAGTAGAGGGGCTGAGAAAAAAAGCTGCTGCAGAAAGTATCTAAGTGTGTGTGTGTGTGGGGGGGGGGGGTGGCCAGGGGGCCTCCCTGCAGCTGCCAACCCCCATCCCACACTAAGTTCAAGAGGTCTAATCTTAACCAAGTGTCTCCCAGGCTGCAAGCACACGTTTGTTTCTTTTTCAGGCAATTGCCTGAGCTCCTTTTAGCCTCCTGCTTGAGGTTTCAACTTTGTATTTAAGTAAGGATTTTAAAAAGGCTGGTTGGCTGTTGTCCTGAAAGTAGTGAAATATCCCTTGTCTCTTAGTGGGGGTTCAGGACAGGCGCACAAGGCAATCTTGGCTTCATGGCTCTTGGGCCCTCAGTACATCCCCTGCCCAAGAATCCCCCCACCACCACCCGCTGTGCCTGACTTGCGCTCCCTCCCACCGCGCCTGCCAGTTGTTTGCTCCCGCCCCCCTCCCCCCACCTCCCGCTGCCTCTGCTCCCTCCCACCCGAAACCCCGCTTAGTCCTAGTCCCACATCAACTGCACTCTGGCCGCACTTCCCGCCTTCCTCTAGCACCGCGCCACCGCTCACGCCACCGCGTTCCTCCCCGACCTCGCGGTCCTGGCTTTCCTTCCCCAGCGCCGCGCCCTGGACTCGGTAGGCTCCACGACCCGCGGTCGCCCCTGACTCCTGGCCCTAGAGAGTTCGTGTGCCTGGCTGACTTGGAGGTTACTCCTTCCCCGCCGCCGCCACAGCCAACACCGGCGCCACGCGCCGCTACCGCTGCCGCAGCACCCCAGCCTCCATCACCGCCATCACTCGCCGGCCGCCCACCATGGCCACGGAGCAAACAGGTAGCAGGAAGCGGAAAGCGCCCGCCATCGAGGGGGCCGCTGCGAGCTCGTCGTCCCAGGGCTTGGTGGCGGCGGCTGGAGAGGGCCCGCTGCTGCTGCCCAAGAAGCAGAAGCGGCCGGTCACGCGGCGCTCGCTGGTGCCCTACCTGATGGGCCGCGAGGTGGGCGCGCGGGGCCGCGCGGGGTTCCGGGGCTTCGAGGGCAGGCTGCGCGGCTACGCGGTGCACAAGCTGCCCGAGCTGCTGCGGGAGCGCGAGCTGGCCCTGGGCACCCTCAACAAGGTGTTCGCGTCGCAGTGGCTGAACGCCAGGCAGGTGGTGTGCGGCACCAAGTGCAACACGCTCTTCGTGGTGGACGTGCAGTCGGGCCAGATCACGCGCATCCCGCTCTTGCAGGACCGGGGACCCGAGCCGCCTCGGGCCCAGCCAAGCTGTGGCATCCACGCCATCGAGCTGAATCCCTCCAAGACGCTTCTGGCCACCGGGGGCGAGAACCCCAACAGCCTGGCTGTCTACCAGCTGCCCACCCTGGACCCCGTGTGCCTGGGCGACCGCCACGGCCACAGGGACTGGATCTTCGCCATCGCCTGGGTGAGCGACACTGTGGCTGTGAGCGGGTCCCGCGATGGCACTGTGGCTTTGTGGCGAATGGATCCTGACATGGTCCATGGCAGCAAAGCCTGGCACAATGACCAAGAGCTCCCCGTGTACGCCCACATCCGTCCGAGGGACATGGAGACCATCCCCAGGTCCAGCACCAACCCCAGTAACCGAAAGGTGCGGGCCCTGGCCTTTAATCACAAGAACCAGGAGCTGGGAGCAGTGTCCCTAGACGGCTACTTCCACCTGTGGAAAGCCCGCAGCACCCTGTCCAGGCTGCTGACCATCAGGCTGCCCTACTGCAGAGAGAACGTGTGCCTGACCTACTGCGAGGAGTTGTCCCTCTATGCGGTGGGCTCCCAGTCCCATGTCTCCTTTCTGGATCTGCGCCATGGTCACCAGAACATCAGGCCCCTGTGTTCCCGAGAGGGCGGCACTGGTGTGCGTTCCTTGAGCTTCTACCAGCACATCATCACTGTGGGCACAGGCCATGGCTCCCTGCTCTTCTATGACATCCGTGCCCAGAAGTTCCTGGAGGAGAGGACATCACCCAACCTGGACTCCTCCCCAGAGCCCTCAGGGAGGAAGCTCAGGCTCACGTGTGGCAAAGGCTGGCTCAATCACAATGACTTGTGGGTGAACTACTTCGGTGGCATGAATGAGTTCCCCAACGCTCTCTACACCCACTGCTACAACTGGCCTGAGATGAAGCTCTTTGTGGCTGGGGGGCCTCTCCCTTCAGGCCTCCACGGGAACTATGCAGGCCTCTGGAGCTAAGGATGGCCACTGTGTTCTCCCAGTGCCCAGATTTTCTCTCTCATGTTCCTTTGTCAGGCTGTGTTTGTGCTATTAACTATATGTGGCTTTTGTCCTCCACTTGAAACTGCCCAACTTACCTGTGCTTAGTGTATTAAGCAGAGAGGGGTGGGGGAGAGGGAGAGAGAGCTGTCCTTCAGGCAATCAAAACTTGGCTTTAATACTTTTCAACAACCATTTAACACAATCATTTTTTAATTCTTATACCAAGATTTTGGGCAAATTCTTAGCTGTGTCCTCTCTTTAAGTTATTTATAAATTCTCTCTAATGCCATGTAGTCAGTTTTACAATTGTGTGTTTTTTTCTTTGTTATTACTATTACATTAATACTGTTTCTGGTTGTTTTTTCATTTCAAATAGACTATAATATTAAGAACATTTTTAATTGGGTTGGTACATCTGTTCTGGAAAGCTAGCCATAGTTTTATAGCACTTTTCCAATTGGAAACTACATTCCAAGTTCTTCATTATCAACTTTTGGAAACATTCCATTTGCAAATTGTAGTCTTAGGGTTTATAGTTTGTAAATTGGTGCTAAACGTGCTTTTTAACAAAGTTTATTCTCTTTGGAAAAAAGAACTGTCCTACAATCTTGTTTTTGTAGCAAAATCTGAATTGGTCAGAACACTTCAGGAATGCAAGGGTTTTGCTGATTGGATTTAAAGAATTAAGCTAAAAACCTAATCAATCTTTATTTCTTCAACCCTTACTTAAGTTTTTATGACCTGTTGTAAAATAGATAAATGACAGTGTATTTTTTCACTTCTTGCCTTAGTACTGTCAAAAATTGTGAATATATTTGAATGCTTGTTGTTTAAAGAACTTGCATAGACTTTCAGTGCCATCATTCAAAGCAGGGATTGTAAGTGTAAAATTGTAGGCTGGGAAGAATGTATACTGATCCAGGTTATAGACTGGATAATTTTTCTGTTGCTATTTTTAATACAAAATATTATATTCAAGCATACTTTAAATTTTCCAATTATGCTTAGCAGTTAAGTCACAAGAAAAAAATGCAAAGAAGAAATATAAGCTTAATCCCTACTCCTTTTGAAAATATTCTTAATTTGTGAAGTCCAAATTAATATTATTTTGTGAATTTCAAAGATTCTTATGTAAAGTAGAATAAATATATTGGTAAAAAGTAGTGATGTTATAACCCTCATGTAATAACATACGGTTTTCAAGGGCACAAGACATTTGTTTCAAGAACTTGAGCTGGTGATTAAGTATAAGTGGAATTACATTGAAGAAAAGTACTTTGGGGCTCAGATAAATACAAATTGTGACTTGTTAGGAAATCAGGTTGTACTGCTCTCTTTGAGAAAATACTGGAAGTGAGAAGGGAGATTGGACCTTCCTCAAACCTGGCCAGGTTTTGCTGACCTAGGATTAGTATTGTGGCGTCTGTTTTTCCTTAAAAGTTTTGACACTCAGATGCTGCCTTGGTGTCAATGTACTACATGCTGTTCAGTTGCAAATCTGAACCAAGTAATATAATGATCTGTACTGAAAGTGAGTTTAGAAATACAGAAAAAAAAGCTTTTGTTTACAGAGATTGTTTGAACAAGTTTATAAAGTTGTTATATTAGCAGTGAGATGTATTTGTGTGCATGTATGTGTCTCCAGTTCAGTTGCATATGTCTTGAGAGCAGAGACTATAACTGTCATCTTTATATTCTCTCATTTCTCCACTAATGTCTAGCAAATCATTGGCCATCAGTAAATATTTACTGAGCGAGTGTGTTTTTTCTCTGGAGATTTAAAGTTCAAGGCTATTAAAAAAGTAAGTGCATACATACATACATATATAAATAAATAAATAAAATTAACTTTTAAATAGTATGGAATCCTGTTGTGCTCTCCCTCTTTTTTTGTTTTCTTAAATTTGCCCTAATTTATTTCCAGGTCTGCCCATAGTGTTTATAAACTCCCCCATTTGTGATACCAGAAGATAAAGGAACACGTATAAATTATAATGGCACGGGAATTTAATATTTTCACTTGCAAATACTTAAATTTGAAGACTTTTAAATGTTTTTTTTCATAAATTAGTTTTTTTAACTTTACTTTTATTGTTGACACTATTACAGATGTCCCCATCCCCCCCTTTGCCCACCTCCACCAAGCCCCCACCCCCTTCCCTCTCACAACACTACACAGTAGTCTGTGTCTGTGGGTTTTGCATATATGTTCCTTGGCTAATCTCTTCACCTTCTTTCATTTAATTACCTCTCCCCTTCAACAGCTGTCAGTCTGTTCTTGTATCCATGCCTTTGCATGGATAGTTTAGATTCCACATAAAAGTGAGTATCTCTACTCTAGTTTGTTCACTGGCTTGGCCCTTTATTACTGACTCACTCTTAAATTTCTCATAATTTTAATGCCAAATCACATGCTTTACCTTTAAAAAAAACTAAGTAGCATAAATATGTATGTATTTGTATTATGTAGAAACTTAATTATTTTGAAATATTTTCTAGTTCAGAGATAAAGTGAGCTACAGAAGTACAATGAATTGTGTAACCTGTGAGTGTGAAATAATTGAAAATGTAACCTTGCCAGCACTCTAGGAAACCCATAAATATAATTCACTTAAAATGCACAAGGGAAAGCATATCTTTAGGTATAAATTATCTATCACTGTTGCCTGAAAAAGCTTAGTTGCTTATAACTATGCATAAAAAAATGTTAGTTGCCTCTATCTCTAACTACATGTTCGCATATTCCTCCCCAAGTATATTGCTGACTCAAAAGTTTATGTTACTCTCCTTTACTCTTTGGATTCATTTCTGTTTTTTGTTGTTTTTTTTCCAAAGAGGGAAGAAAGAATTTACTAATCAAGGATGTCCACTGAAATAGATTGAGATGACTCCTCTGGAAAAAATTCATCTGTTAAATATACTCTAGCATTGATGATAAACAAAATAGAATCCTCTAGAGGTTGACTTGTATCTGGCTGCACTCAGTGTTGAGCAAGTTGTCAAAATTTTCCATTAGTTGCTAATTTAGAGTGATTTTAGAAAGCAATTCACAAAGCCTTTCCAGATGTTTTACTGACAGCTTCCTAATCTCTGCAAGTCTTGGGTAACCTAAATACATTAAATAAGCCACTATGTGAGCTGCTCCAGGATGCAATTCAGTGAGAACAACATGTACTAATGTGAACAAAAGGCTACATAGATCACAGGTGTTTGCTTTAAGGGATGTTATTTTAAGATGTGCTCAAAGGCCTGCCTAAAAGTATTTAGCACTTCTGGCCTGCTGCAATTCCAGAGACATCTACATTGGAGTGTGGCATCAGTGTAAGGGCCATGTGGTTACAGGGGGTTGCCATGAAAGTCAGACTCATCCTCAAGGAGGGCTCTTTAACTGCTATGTGATTTTTGCATAGACAATGGTCTTGACTTCCCTCTACCACCTTTTTATTTAAACTCTCGGTGACATCCCAGACAGAATAAGCACTTAACTTTTTCATGTTTCTATAGTGAATGTTTTGTTATCTTTTTTATATTTTTATTATTATTGCTTTTTTAGAGAGAGAGAAAAGGAGGGGGATAGAGAATAGAAACATCAATGAGAGAGAAACATCATCGATTGATCAGCTGCCTCCTGCATGCCCCCCAAAGGGGATACAGCTTGCAACCCAGGCATGTGCCCTGACCAGGAATCAAACCAGCAGCTTCTTGGTTCCTGGGTTGATGCTATACCAGCCGGGCGTTGTTATTTTTATTACAGCATTTATCAAACTGTAATGAAGTTAACGATGGGAATATCTAATCCCCTCCCCCATTTGAATGTGAACTGTCATCCGGACACCTAGCACAATAGGCTGCATACATAAGGCACTGGGAAGTCCAGTTCAATGACTAATAACTCCTTGAAATCAATTACTTTATCAGATGAGTTGAGCAGAACATTAGGAAATGTAATAAGGATTAGAAAGATGGATGAAGAATATACTGAAACAGGCCCCATGGCAGTGATAATGGCAATTCATTGCATGGAAAAATGTGGGTAGGCAGCAGAAGCTTTGATTACGTAACAGTTTTATAAACAGCTGATACTGGATCTGGGACACCAAGATGAAATGGAATAAATATTATTTTAGAATAAGAAAAACCTAGCTCCATTATTTACTTACTGAGTAGTCATCAGTGTGTTGTTTAACTTCTCTAAACCTCACCTTATGTTACTGATTGTTCTGTCTACAGCATCTAGTATATTACCTGACCTATATTATTTGATTATTACAGTTTTACATGGAAATATTTATGTCCATTGTGGAAAGTTACACATACAGAAAAGTGAAATATAAGAAAACAAAAAGGCCTAATTCTACCAGCCAGACATTACTAATATTAACAATTTGGTGTATATCATTATATATATATATATGTATATATATATATATATATATATAGCATATATGTACATATACTATATATATTGCAATTAGTATATATGTACATATACTATATATATTGCAATTGTTTCTACAATTGTTCTGTAATCTGCTTTTATCAATTAATAATTCCATCTTTCCAGAGCAATAAATATTCATATTACTCATATTACTAATATTCAGGATATTTTTAATGTGCACGGTAGATTGTTTGATGCACAACTCCAGCAGTTGTTCCCATTACATAAATCATTAGAATGACATACCAGACATTTAACCCAATATAAGATTGCATACTTACTCAAACCTCAGAAGTTAATCTTGAACTAATTATGTAGTGGTATCTCTGTGTAGATGATTGCTGAATTCAGTGATTTTCAGACATTTGAATACATCAGAGTCACTTGCACATATTTTAAAAGTGAGATATGCTCAAGTCTCAACTCAGACATTCTGAAACCGAATACCCTTGTGAAAACACCATTTTATTTCAATGTTTTCAAATTAATCTCTTCAAAAACAAAATGTAGCAGTAACCACAAAATAGATAACCTTCCCTAGAGGTTTATAAATGTAGCATCAGATAAAAATACTTGATTTATTAGTAATTATACAAATTTACTAATGATTTTAAAAAGGTCAATATAGTATTAAAGGTATACAAACTACAATGAGAATATGGAGAGAATAGCAATTCTGCCTGAGAAGGTCATGAAGGGTTACCAGAACAGGAGATGCTTGAATTGGTTTAGTTTTAAAATAGAATAAGAGTGGAGAAGGAGAGCTAACATTGTTTTGAAAGTATATTGTGAATGTCTATATTAACTGAGCACATACATGCATACATACATAAGCATTACAGTTTGACTTTGTGGAATTTGAAATGCCTATGGGATATCTAGATGAAAATGTCTAGTTGGCAGTTAGAAATTTGGATCTGGAGCTCATAAAAGAGGTTGGGTTTAAGAGATACAAATTGAGAGTCATCACTATAGAAATGATACTTGGGAGAGGTAGGGAAGGGTGTAGTACCTCATAATCTAGATCTTCTGGTTCTCGTTTCAAAACCCACCAATATTTAACAGATCTGTACATGCATTACTATATGCCGGGCACATAGTAGGTAATTAATGATTTGTAGGTAGATGGCCAAATGTAGGTTTGTTTAGTGAATATTAAACACTCTTCAATACTCCCAAGAGTAGTATTTAATTTTTTCATATGGTAATGAACAATTTTTAAATTCTCCCAATGCAACCACATTAACCAAAAGAACAAAAAGGAAATCTACCCAATGTTGCTGTGTTTTATTATTATTTTACTAGAGGACCAGTGCACGAAATTCTTGCACTGCTAGGGTCTCTAGCAGCTGCCAGCTGCTGGCCAGGGCCTCCCTCCATTCCCCTACCCCTGCCTCCCAGTCGAACTCCCAGTTGAGGGAAAATTTGTATACTACACTTTTATTATATAGGATTATTATTTATTATTAACATTAAAAAGGGATAGTGTTGAATCTGAGGCTAGCAACTAAGAGAGCTATTATCCCTTGATCAGAAGGGAACAGGGTGGGAAAAGGACTCAATCTTGAAAAGGGCATCAGTATGGAGAGGGATTCCTACTGTGTTTTAAATAAATAAAGACATGTATATTTTGGTTAGATGTGTTTTTGCATTCTTTGTAGAATATAGGCCATGCTAGAGTTGGGCAAAAAGGCTAAATATTGATGATATCTTCCTTACAGATGACTTTTCTGTTTTTCCATTTTGGAGGTACAGTTCACTGAAGCAAACACATTGATGATGTCAATGAGAGTAATGGTGCTACTTTCACCCTTTTTAATGCCATTATTGCGCCATTCTCTGTTTCAACCTAAGGCATTAATATTTCATGTTGATTAAATTTTAACATCTAAATTGCCCTTTTATGTTACACACAAATGATAAACTTGAATGTTCCAGTGAGAGGGCAGCAACTTTAGTTTCCTCTAGGCTCCTAGTCAATTTATCAAATAACATTGCCCGGCACCTCCAAAATGACTAACTTTTGTTTCTTCTTCTTTACTAACCCAGAGTTAGGGGGGTTAATGTGTATTTTATTTTTGAGTTACACCTTATTTGACTAAAATTAGACCCCCATTTTGTACAATAAATGATTCCTTGACATTTGTACATGAAGCACATTTTTGAAAATGGAATCAGATATTCCCATTGACTCACATTATAATTCTAGAAGTGTCATCTTTATTATGAATTGATTTCCAATTGACAGTGATTTCTAACACATTGCCATTGCCTCCATCTCTGAGATATGTACTATAGTCTTCAAATAAAAGCTAAGTGATGTAATGGAATCCCCTATTTCAAAGAATATTAAAGGATATTTCCAGAATGTGATAAATTAAGCCCTATTTCATTTGTATAGAAAATGGGATTTCTTAAAATAGAACATCTTGTAATTTGACTTGTCCTATATTTATTTATCATGAGCCAGAGCAAATTCTAAGATATCCTCATATGTCATGCTTAAAGTTCTCTTCTTTCTTGTCCCCTGGTCTTTCTTTTTGAAGATTGCTCTAAATAAAAGTGTTTGGTGTATGTATACCCCAGAGGAATATTAAATAATACTTTGTTTTTTTTCTCTCTATTTTAAACTTTTAAAAACTTAGGGTATTTAAATCGGCTTTTTAAAAGACTGGTTGGTTAACATCATGCTAGAATGAGTGTGGTTCTAGAAATAATGAGAATGTAAACATTTCCATAATTGTCTTAAGATCAGGGGCTGTGGAGAAAAAATTTAATTTTCAATTATGATAAAACATATATAACAAAATTTACCATCTTAGCTATTTTTTTTCATTTTTATTAACTTTACTAGGGTGATACTAGTTAACAAAATTATACAGGTTTCAGGTGCACAGTACCACAACACATCATCTGTACACAGTACAGATTGTGTGTTCACCATCCAAGGTCAAGTCTTCCATCACCATTTATTGCCCCTATACACTCCTCCACCTTCCCTCTCCCCACCCCCCAGCAATCACCATATTGTTGTCCATTTCCATGAGATTTTTCTCTTTTTGTTGTTTTTGCTCAATCCCTCTACCCCCACAACCCAGCTCTCCCAACTCCCCCTACCCCCTGACAGCTGTCAGCTTGCTGTCTATGAGTATGATTCTATTTTGCTTGGGAGTTCATTTTGTTCATTAGATTCCACATGTAAGTGAGACCATGTGATAATTGTCTTTCTCTGACTGGCTTATTTCACTTAGCAAAATATTCTCCAGGTCCACCCATGCTATTGCAAAGGGTAAGATTTAATCCTTTTACAGAACAATAGTATTCCATTGTGTAAATGTACCACAGCTTTTTTTAGCCACTCACCTACTGATGGACACTTGGGCTGCTTCCAAATCTTGGCTATTGTAAATTATGCTGCAATGAACATAGGAGTGCATTTATTCTTTCTAATCAGTGTTTCAGGTTTCTTTGGGTAAAGAAAAAATGTGGAATCACTGGGTCATAAAGCAGTTCCATTTTTAATTTTTTGAGGAAATTCCATCCTGTTTTTCATGGTGGCTGCACCATTTGCATTCCCAACAATAGTACATGAGGGTTCTTTTTTCTCCACATCCTCACCTCTACATCTTACTATTTTCAAGGGTATAGGTCAGTAATATTAAGTATATTCACATTTTTGTGTAACCAATCTCTAGGAATTTTTCATCTTTAAAACTGATATTCTATACCCATTAAACAACCTATTCCTCCCTCCACACCAGTCTCTGGCAACCATCATTTTATTTTATAAATTTGACCACTCTCAGTACCTCAGTTAAGTGGAATCATACAATATCTAGCTTATTTGACTTTGCAGAATTTATATCCTCCAGGTTAATCTATATTGTAGCATGTGTCAAATTCCATTCCTTTTTAAAGCTGAATAATATTCCATTATATTTTTGTATCACATTTTGTTGATCCATTCATCTGTAGGACATTTGGGTTACTTTCACCTCTTGGCTATTGTGAATATTGCTGCCCTGAACATGGGTGTACAAATAGTTTTTGTAGACTCTGTTTTCAAATCTTTTGAATATATACCCACAAGTACAAATGCTGGGTCTTATGGTAATTCTGTTTTTAATTATTGTTTTCCATAGCAGCTACACCATATTACATTCCAACTATCAGTGAAGAAGGATTCCAACTTCTCCACATCCTTGCCAACTTTTTTTTCTGTTGTTTTGATAGTAGCCATTCTAAGGGGGTGTGAGGTATCAAGGTTGTTTTTAAACTTGTTTTGATTTATAATTGCCTTATACAGATATTTTATCTCACTCCTTAAGTGTTTTAATAGTACTTGTGGAACAAAACACATAACTGTGATTATCATGAGAAGAAATTATGATGATTTAAGTATGGACAAGATATTCTTAAAATATATCAAACAAATAGAATATCTATTTTCTTGATATATTTTATTTTAAAAGGTACCACATTGGAGAAATTAAAAAATTATAGTTTGAACTCTCACTTTATTTTATTCTCAATACATTTAACCTCCAATATATTTAGTTGAACATATCCAGTGTTCTTAACTAGATGTAAGGAAAAAGTTTTATCTTAAATACTATTCTTAGTGTGTTTTCAGGGGAAATCCCTATATTTAAAAATCAATTTTAAAGAGTAGTGAAAGTGGAAATCCCTGTCTTGTTATTGATCTTAAGGGAAACACTTTTAGTTTTTGCCATTGAGTATGATATTGGTTATAGGTTTTTCCATATATAGCCTTTAATATAGTGAGGTATGGTCTTTCTATTCCCACTTTCCTGAGAGTATTTATCCTAAATGGGTGCTGGATTTTATTGAATGCTTTTCATTGATATGATCATGTCATTGCTATCTTTTATTTTGTTTATGTTATGTATCACATTTATTGATTTGCAAATATTGTACCAACTTTGTATCCCCAGAATAAATTCCACTTGGTCATGGTGTATGATCTTTCTAATGTAATACTGGATCCGATTTGCTAGAAATTTGTTGAGGATTTTAGCATCTAAGTTCATCAGGGATATTGGCCTGTAATTCTTTTTCTTTGTAGTGTCTTTATCTGGTTTTGGAATTAGGATAATGCTGGCCTCATAAAAAGGGCTTTGAAGTCTTCCCTCCTCATGGATTTTTTGGAATAGTTGAGGAGGATAGGCATTAGTTCTTCTTTGAATGTTTG
Organism: Myotis nattereri; assembly: GCF_964212035.1. Classification (NCBI taxonomy): domain Eukaryota; kingdom Metazoa; phylum Chordata; class Mammalia; order Chiroptera; family Vespertilionidae; genus Myotis; species Myotis nattereri. Next base: position 116,465,291 of record NC_138078.1, on the reverse strand, counting down.
GCAAAAGTCTCCTGTGAAGCCATTCGGTGTAGGACTTTTGTTTGCTGGGAGGTTTTTTTTAAATTACTGCTTAAATGAAATTAGTTGTTATCAGTCTATTCAGGTTTTCTGATTCTTCCTGACTGAGTTTTAGAAGACTGTATGCTTTGGGGAATTTGTCCATTTCACCCAGGTTGTCTAATTGTTGGCACAAACTTGTTCATAGTATTTTCTTAAAACCCTTTGCATGTCTGTGATGTCGGTTGTTACTGCATCTTTTTCATTTTTTAAAAAATCTATTTTATTGCTTTTTAAAGAGAAGAGGGGAGAGGAATAGAGTTAGAAACATCGATCAGCTGCCTCTTGCACGCCCCCTACTGGGGATGTGCCCACAACCAAGGTACATGCCCTTGACCAGAATCGAACCTGGGACCCTTGAGTCCACAGGCTGATGCTCTATTCACTGAGCCAAACCAGTTAGGGCTCTTTTTCATTTCTTATTTCATTTATTTGGGTCCTCCCTCTTGATTTCATTGATCTTTTGTATTGTTTATTTAGTATGTATGTCATTTCTTTCTTCTCTGATCTTTATTATTTCCTTTCTTCTACTTACTCTGGGCTTTTCTTTTAAAAATTTTTTTTATTGATTTCGGAAATGAAGGGAGAGAGAGAAACATCATTGATGAGAGAGAATCATCGATCGGCTACCTCCTGCACACCCCACACTGGGCATGTGTCCTGACCAGGAATCGGACCGTGACCTTCTGATTCATAGATTGACACTCAACCACCAAGGTACACTGGCCGGGCATTCTAGGCTTTTCTTGTTCTTCTTCTAGTTCTCTTAGATGTAGGATCAGATTGTTTAATTGAGAGTTTTCTTGCTTCTTTAGGTATGAATGTAATGTTATGAGTTTCCCTCTTGTAACTGCTTTCAACGTGGCTTACAGATTTGGTGGTGTTGTGTTGTCATTTTAATTTGTTTCCAGGTAATTTTTATTTCTTCCTTGATCTTATTGGTACCCCATGCATTGATTAATAACATGCGATTTACCCTCCATGTGTTTGAATGTTTTTGAGATGTATTTCTAGTTTCATGCCACTGTGATCCAAAGAGATGTTTGACATGATTTAAATCTTCTTGAAATTGTTAAGACTTATTTTGTCTCCTAACATGAGATCTATCTTAGAGAATGTACCATGTGCATCTTAGAGGAATGTATATTCTGTTGCCATGCAGAAAAATGTTCTGTAAATATCAATTAAATCCATGGGATCTAGAGTGTAGTTTAGACTGTAAAAAAGAAGGAGCTCTTACCTTTTAGGATGACATGAGTAGACCTGGAGGTTATTATGCTAAGTGAAATAAGGCAGTCAGAGAAATACCAACACGTTATGATTTCATTTATATGTGGAATCTAATGAACAAAATAAACTGACCAACAAAATAGATCCAGAGGCAGGGGTGCATGGAACAGACTGACAGATCTCAGAGGGTTGGGGGTGAGGGGGACTGGAAAAAATGAGGTGAAGAGATTAGCCAAACAACGTATATGCATAGCCCATGGACACAGACAACAGAGTGGTAAAGGGTGGGGAGGGGCAAGGGCTGGGTGGAGGTGGGGAAAAAAGAGAAACTGGGTACATCTGTAACAGTTTTAAAAATAAATAAATGAACAAATAAATTTAGAAATAACTAACAATTATTTTCCACACATCAATGTGTTGCTTACAATTGACCTTAGATTGAAGCTTCTTAGGAGTGTCTTGGGAAATAAAGTTATAAATTGAAGGTAGATATGTCACTATCAGTAGAAGCTAATAGAACAAAGCATCATAGAAAGTTTGAACACCTGAAACTAATTTTAAACTTAGTGTTAGAGTGTACTTCTAGAAAAAAAAATCTGTTTTAAATATTGAATGAAACAAACTACCTCTTGCTGTCCAGTCTGTTTTACAGATCAAATTACACAACGAATAAGAAACAATTTAACCACTCAGTAAGTAACCTAATATTTCAGAAAATAAACATTTTTAAAATAGCCATCTTAAAATTCTATGTATCTTCAAAGATCTGGTCTCATTCTAGACCCTCATAATTTCTGGAGAGTTTATAATCAGGAAAAACATATAGAAATATATAAAAGTAGAATGCCAAGGAATTTTTCATCTCTTTGATTTACTATCTACATTTATACATTTTTAAATTTTTTATTTATTGAGTTGAGAGAGAGAGAGAGAGAGAGAGAGAGAGAGAGAGAGAGAGACATTGATTTGTTTTTCCACATATTTATGCATTCATTGTTTGATTCTTGTATATGTCCTGACCAGGGATCAAACCAGCAACCTTGGCATATCAGGATGATGCTCTAACTAACTGAGTGATCCAGCCAGGGCTATTTATACATTTTATAATGGCTAGCATTTTTCTTTTTAAAAGAGCACTTTAAAGCCAATTATAAATAAAGTGCTAAATACCAAACTCGCATATTTTACCCCTTTACTATCATTAGTGATTTACTTATATATTTTCTATATCGTAAGCATCTTGCAAGACAATGGCTTTTGAATGCTTACCCCCTAATAAATGCCTAACATTTTTTGAAAACATTGATTTTATGATTTTGTAAGTAAAAATGAGATTGGTCTTTCTGCATGTGTAGGAGCATCTCATTTCATTATAAATGAGAATTGTAACAAATTTTTCATATACACATTTCTAGTTAGTAACATTAACATTGTTTTTACCTTCAAGAGTTTTTATGTTGGGCTAGGAGGGGAGGCTCTCATTGGTATATTCTAATTATGGGTGCTATTTACATCTTGTTTGCTCCAAAAATTCCAGTAAGATCACACATATTTCCATTCATATTCAGTAATGTTAGTACAATAAAATTACATATTCACCATGTTAATTTCCAAATAGTTGTTCAGCATGATATGTGTTTATTACTGATAATAGCAAGCAAGCATATCCTGGATAAAAAGGATGCTTTATTTTTTTCACCTTTTTGAGAAAATGTTGATGAGAAGTAACCCAAACAACTAACATTCCATTGAATTTGACCATTTAAAATGCATGATCCCATTTTGCAGAAAATAGTGGCTATTATATTTTTTCCTTTTGATTCAAATATGAGCCAACCATAAAATGACTGAATCCCTAGAAGAAACATTTATTTTAAACCCAAACAAGGATGGAATTGAAAATGTGTCATTTTTATTAGCCTCACTTTTTTTTATTTCTATCAATTTAAAACAACAAGAATCATTGTACCAGCTCTTACAAGGTGAACAGTTTACTCGTTGAGTATTAGTTGTAATTGCTTTGCAGTTATGTATTGATTCAAGGCATCGAATAGTATCTCAGTGACAAGTCTGGGAAATATTGAGGAGAGTTAAAATTATCTTCAAGAATCTTGCAACTAATGCAGCCACTACTAATTCATTTACAGATGCCCATACATTCCTATAATATCTCTTCTCTTAAATTTCCACCATGATTTACTGTGACATCACTGAGGCTTTGAGATAAGCCTTACATAGGATTTCCTAGGTGTTTCTGTCTGCCATGCTAAAATATATCTCTAAACACCTGACATTTGGGAGTGGCTTACTCCTCAAAGGGAATTGCAAATGTTGTTCCATATTAGTTCTAATGGAGGCTTAATCATCCCATTTTTTTATGTATCCCACAACTCAGCAATAAGTAGGCACCATTGCATAACTCCTATCTACTAGGTTTGTTTATACCATTGATATCTTATTAATATGTTTATATATTTATACTGAGGGACCCTAGTATAAATATAAAAATAAATAAGCATAAATATAATTCATGTTTTATATATATCTATATCTATATATCTATATCTATCTATCATCTATCTATCATCTATCTAACTATCTATCTATCTATCTATCTATCTATCTATCTATCTATCTATCATCTATCTATCTAAAAGCCTAAGTGACTGAACAACCAGTTGACTGGTCACTATGATGTGCACTGACCACCAGGGGGCAGCCGCTCAACGCAAAAGTTCCCACAGCGGGAGTGCTGCTCAGCTGACTGACAGGTGCCAGACGCCTGGCTCACTGTTGGCGGGCGCAGCTGCAGTGGAGCAAATCTTTCCTGCCTCCACAGCAGCACTACCAGATGGTGGGTGGTAGCGGCAGGCACAGTGGGGCTGGGATGAGTGGGAGTGGCATGGCACCCAGCCTGACCTGGGCTCCTCCCTGGCTGCCTGATACTTCATGCACTACTACATCCCTCGGAGGATATTGAACTGCTGGTTTTGGCCCAATCCCCTGGCCTGTGGGGATGAAGCCAAAACCTGTAGTCCAACATCCCCCAAGGGGTCCCAGGTTGCAAGAGGGCTCAGGCCAGGCTGAGGGACTCTAGTCTTATCTAATAATAGACAAACATGGTAATTAACCATACCTCCAACATGCTTCCCATTGGCTAATCAGGGCGATATGCAAATTAACTGCCAACCAAGATGGCAGCCGGCAGCTAGGCAGCTGAAGCGAACAGGAGGCTTGCTTGCTCCAGTGAAGGAGGAAGCCAAGGTTCCCCGCCTGCCACTGCTGGCCTCTGAGCTGCAGTCTTAAAAACAATGTTGCAATTATAGAAGCTAAACAAACCCCATGCTTTCAGCCAGCCGGCCGAGCTGGAGTTGCAACAGGGTTTCAATTTTAGAAGCCAAACAAACCAGATACCTGCTTTCTGCAGCGGAGGTCTCAGAGCTGGAGCCGAGCCTCAGAGCTAAAGCCAGCTCTCAGCTCCAGTGACAGCCATAGAGGGTAAATAAATCCCAGAATTTAAAAAAAAGTAAAAAAGGAGAGGTTGGGAGTTTCAGTCACCTGCCAGCCTGAAAACAGCCCTCAGCCCCTCACCCAGACTGGCCAGGCACCCCAGTGGGGACCCCCACCCTGAAGGGGGTGTGAGCAGCTGTAAACAGCCATCATCCCCTCATCCAGGCTGGCCAGGCACCCCAGTGGGGACCCCCACCCAGAAGGGGGTGTGACCAGCTGCAAACAGCCCATCATCCCCTCATCCAGGCTGGCCAGGCACCCAAGCGGGACCCCCACCCTGATCCAGGACACCCTTCAGGGTAAACCAGGCCTCTATCCTATATAGTAAAAGGGTAATATGCCTCCCAGCACTGGGATCAGCGGAGCTGCAAGGCCTCCCGAACCCAGGATCAACAGAGCTGTGAGGCCTCCCAAACCCGGGATCAGCAGAGCCTCCCAGCACCTGGATCAGTGGAGCAGCGAGGCCTCCCAGCACTGGGATCAGCGGAGCAGCGAGGCCTCACTGACCCTGTGTCAAGCGGAGCCGCAAGGCCTCCCAGCACCGGGATCAGTGGAGCCGCCAGGCCTCCTGGCCCCTGGAGCAGCGTGACAAGGGGAAGCTCTCAAACCCCCTGATCACCCTGCAGCTCTGTGTGTGACAGGGGGCGGGGCCACAACCTCTCTATCCACACTGCTCTGTTCATGACAGGGAAAGGCACCCCAACCACCTGATCGGCCCTGCTCTGTGCCTGATAGGGGGGGAGCTCCCCAGCCCGCTGATCAGCCCTGCTCTGTGTGTGACAGTGGAGCCGCAACCTCCCCATAGGCCCTGCTCTGAGTGTGACAGGGGGGAGTGCCCCAACCCCCTCATCGGCCCTGCTCTGTGTGTGACAGGGGGCGGTGCCCCAACTCCCCTATCAGCCCTGCCCTGAGCGTGATAGGTGTGGCATCGCAACCTCCCCATAGACCCTGCCTTGAGTGTGACAGGGGGCGGTGCCCCAACTCCCCTATCAGCCCTACTCTGTGTGTGACAGGGGGGAGCTCCCCAACCCCCCTGATGGACCCTGCTCTGTGTGTGACAGGGGGCAGCACCCCAACCCCCTGATTGGCCCTGCTCTGTGCATGACAGGGGGTGGTTCCGCAACCTCCCCATCGACCTTGCCTTGAGTGTGACAGGGGGTGGTGCCCCAACTCCCCCAATCGGCCCTGCTCTGTGGGTGACAGGGGGCAGGGCCCCAACCACCTGATCCGCCCTGCTCTGTGTGTGACAGGGGGTGGTGCTGCAACCTCCCCATGGACCCTGCCTTGAGTGTGTCAGGGGGCGGTGCCCCAACCCCCCAATTGGCCCTGCCCTGAGTGTGACTGGGGGTGGCATCACAACCTCCGGATCCGCTCTGCTCTATGCATGACAGGGGGCAGTGCCCCAACTTTCCAATCGGCCCTGCTCTGAGCCCGACCAGGGGCTCCACCTAGGGATTGGGCCTGCCCTCTGCCACCGGGCAGCAGGCCTAAGCCAGCAGGTTGTTATCTCCTGAGGGGTCCCAGAATGCGAGAGGGCACAGGCCAGGCTGAATAGAGGTGTTATTTACTTTTCTGTCAGTTGTATTTTCAATATTTTCCTGGAATCAAGTTTTCCAAAAAATAAGTTGAAATATTTTTATGAGATACAGAGTTATTAAAGTTATACAGCACATTGTGAATGGGAGTCAGAAGTTAGTATAAAATAGAAATGCTTCTGTGTGTAACTATACTTAGTCTTGTGACAATTATGTAAAATGTTTTATTGGTCTTTACACTAATATTTACTTAGCCTGTACAAAATGGATGTATTTTATGAACTATTAAAGGTATAAGAGCTGAATCCATATAGAAAATGTTTATATACTCAACAGGGCAACAAAAAATTATATAGCAGTTTATTCAGCTAAACTAGTGCTCTTCTCAGGACCTCAAAATTTAAAAGATGAGGACTATACCAAGAAAATAATAGGTTCAAAAGGAAGGATCATTCAGAGAGCAAATATTATGAAATTATTAAAATAATTTGTGGATGTGTACTTTTGAAACACAAATACTGGACATGATCCCGTAGATTTGGAGATATAGAAAACTTGCTAAAATATGGTAGTAATTAACCAATTTTCCAACAGGTCATTGCTAGTCATGGCTTTTTTCCCAGACATTCCTTCTCTGTATGTGCTTTTTAGTTTTTCTCCAGAGGTTGAATGAGGATGATTTTTTAAAGTATCTTTAAAAAATACATGTCCAAGGCAAATATACAAACTACATTTTATTTCTCTTTGATTTATTTTTTGTGAATTTCTAAAATATATTGCCTGTGATCCTATTGGATGAAAAACTTATTTGTTCCTTTGTGTTTTCAAGTGCAAATGGTAATAAAAGCCACAACAAATTTTGATTTACTCATATTTTCTTACAAGTTAGAAGTAAAAATGGATGGAGGATAAATTGAGCCTAACTTTTAGTCAGTCTTTAGACATTGACTTCCTTTGCAGAGGTGAGTGTTTGTTCAAGTATTATCTTGGGATTAGCTTTACTAAAGTTATCTGGGAATTTACCAAACCAAACAGAATGCAAATTCCTGGCTAGGCCCAGAAATACTCACTTGAACAATCATCATCAGAGATTTGGTTGCCCTTTAATATTTTGGAAACATTGGTTTAGTGGTTGAGCTCCCAATATTCTGGTATCACTCAGAGCTCATTTGCACATTGTGTGTTAACCTGAGCAAAATGCATGGGAGAAAGCCAGGTTATTTTTAAGGCTTAACATCATTTTAGACTCAGGCTTTGTCTGTAATGTTCTTGCTACTGTGACCATCTGGGAATGTATCTCAGCTAAATGTGCCTATTCATCCTCAGAACTTAGACAAGCACATGAAACAAAGTACATGTTCAATTAATTTTAACTTAAAAAATAAGAAAACTCAAAATTTAAATAACAAATGTATTCTTCTAAAATATAAATGATGTTATGGGGCTCATCACCCTGTATATTTCACTTCACTGACAAATGTTATTTGATTTGGTGAGTATTAATTTTTACTCAATAATTTAAAGTTTTAGCATCTTACATATATTTTTGTCTTTATGTGTATCAGAATATATATAGCCCTGACTGGTTTGGCTCAGTGGATAGAGCATTGGCCTGTGGACTGAAGGGTCCCAGGTTTGATTCCAGTCAAGGGCATATACCTTGGTTGTGGGCACATCTCCAGTAGGAAGTGTGCAGGAGGCAGCTGATCGATGTTTCTCTCTCATCGATGTTTCTAACTCTCTATTCCTCACCCTTCTTCTCTGTAAAAGAATCAATAAATAAAATATATTTTAAAAAAAGAATATATATATATATATATATATATATATATATATATATATATATTATGTAAAGTGTTTCCTCGGGAGTTTGACCACCAAGAATTTGATCGCTTGCTATGATGTGCACTGACCACTGGGAGGGGGGGCGTGGAACGAAAGAAGACTCCGGCCAGCAGCCAGCAGCTGCTAGGGACCCTATCCATGCACAAATTTCATGCACTGGGCCTCTAGTCCTATATAATAAAGAGGTAATATGCAAATTGACCATCATGCCATCACAAGATGGTGGCCCCCCCACCAGAGGCAGGGATCCCATAACACAAGATGGCGGCACCCACACCAGAGGCAGGGATCCAGTAACGCAAGATGGCTGAGCCCAGAGCGGAGGCAGGGTTCCCGTAACACAAGATGGTTGCGCTCACAGCAGGGATGGTCTGGCCACTACATACATCTGCTGAAGGAGACTCCTCAGCCCTGCTGTGGCGCGGGACCCCCCTGCTTCTCCCTGTGGCTTCCCCGGAGTTCCCTCAACCCGATGCATGGCAGGGGTGGCTCTGAGGGGAGTCCCATGGCTCCATGAGGCTGGATGCTGAGTCCGTCTGTGTGGGTGGAGGCAGGTCTGCATCATGTGGGATTTTGAGGCATATGCAAGTGGGTAGGGACATGACGCTGGGTCTCCCGGCACAGGCGGACTTGAAGCTGTGTCTCCATGGGTGCTGGCCCAGACTCTGACAGCAGGGAGGAGAGAGTCCCATCCCCCACAGAATCAGCCAGAATCAACCTTGGTCAGCCAGCTCTCAGAAGCTTGACCGCCAGGACTCTCATTCACCTGCATCCCAGACCCTGAAAGCAGAAAGGTGGGAATATGTCTAAAGAGCAACTACTAACACAATGTAGCTTTGCAGCTGAAAGAAGCTGGCATCATCGACAGAAAATGTCTGAAGGCCAATGTGCCTCTGAAGCTGAAAGAAGGCAACATCGGTGACAGAATGTATCTGAAGAGCAATTAATGGCACAACATAGCTCTGAAGCTGAAAGAAGCCGGCATCATCGACAGAAAATGTCTAAAGACCAACGTACCTCTGAAGTTGAAAGAAGGCAGCGGTGACCACAGAATATGTCTAAAGAACAGTCCTCAAGTACTACCAATACTGGTAGAAACTGCCTTCACAGCAAACTATCTTTATAAAGTCTTAATCCTATCTAATAAAAAAGAAACATGGTAATTGGCTTACGACCGCTACCCTTTCCATTGGCTAATCAGGGCAATATGCAAATTAACTGCCAGCCAAGATGGCGGCCGGCAGCCAGGCAGCTTGAAACTAACATGAGGCTTGCTTGCTTCAGTGACAGAGGACTCCAACATTCCGCGCCTGCCGCTGCAGGCCTCTGAGCTGCAACTCTAAGCAACTATGTAACAAATATAGAAGCTAAACAAAACCCCAGAAACCTGCTTTAGTCCGCCGGGCTTCAGCCAGCAGGATCGCAACATTGTAAGCAAAGGCCAGAAACCTACTTTCAGCAGCGGAGGTCTAAGAGCTGGAGCCAAGCCTCAGAGCTAAAGCAGGCCCAGAATAAAAAAGAAAAAAAAAGAAAAAAAGGAGCAGTTGGGAGCTTCAGTCACCCCCAGCCTGAAAACAGCCCTCAGGCCCTCACCCAGACTGGCTAGGCACCCCAGTGGGGACCCCCACCCTGATTCAGGACACACTTCAGGGCAAACCAGCCAGCACCCACCCATGCACCAGGCCTCTACCCTATATAGTAAAAGGGTAATATGCCTCCCAGCACCGGGATCAGAGGAGCTGCGAGGCCTCCCGGCACCGGGATCAGCGTGACAAGGGGCAGCTCTCAAACCCCCTGATCGCCCTGCAGCTCTGTGTGTGACAGGGGGCAGGGCCACAACCTCCCTATCCACCCTGCTCTGTTCGTGACAGGGCAAGGTGCCCCAACCTCCTGATCAGCCCTGCTCTGTGCCTGATAGGGGGGAGCTCCCCAACCCCCTGATTGCCCTGCGGCTCTGTGTGTGACAGGGTGTGGCGCCCCAACCCCCCCCCCCCAACGGGCCCTGCTCTGTGTGTGACGGGGTAGAGCCCTAACCTCCCCATCGGCCCTGCCCTGAGTGTGAGAGTGGCGGTGCCCCAACCCCCTGATCAGCCCTGCTCTGTGGGTGATAAAGGGTGGCGCCCCAACCCCCTTATGGGCCCTGCTCTGTGTGTGACAGGGGGCAGTGCCCCAACCCCCTGATTGGCCCTGCTCTGTGTGTGACAGGGTACAGATCCCCAACCCCCCTGATGGGCCCTGCTCTGTGCCTGACAGGGGTGGCACCGCAACCTCCCCATTGACCCTGCCTTGAGTGTGACAGGGGACGGTGCCCAAACCCCCAATCGGCCCTACCCTGAGCATGACTGAGGGTGGCATCACAACCTCCCGATCGCCCTGCTCTGTGCATGACAGGGGGCAGTGCCCCAACTCCCCAATCAGCCCTGATCTGAGCCCAACCAGGGGCTGCACCTAGGGATTGGGCCTGCCCTCTGCCACCCGGGAGCAGGCCTAAGCCAGCAGGTCGTTATCTCCCGAGGAGTCCCAGACTGCGAGAGGGCACAGGCCGGGCTGAGAGACCCCCCTCCCCCCCGAGTGCACAAATTTTTGTGCACCGGGCCTCTAGTATATTATATTAGAGATCATGGTGGTACTGTTTTACCCACAGCATCTGCAGTTATTGCTGAAAATTTACTTCTCGGTGGAAGAACCTTTCATTCCCAATATAAATTACCAATTCCATAAAATGAAACTTCAATTTCTAGACTCGATATAACGAGTGAAGTTGCTAAAACCATTAAAAAGGCCAAACTTCTCATTATTGATGAATGCACCATGGTATCCAGTCATGCTATAAACTCCATAGACAGATTACTAAGAGAAATTATGAATTTGAATGTTGCATTTGGTGGGAAAGTTCTCTTTCTTGGAGGGGATTTTCAACAACGTCTCAGTGTTGTGTCACATGCTATGCAATCAGACATAGTGCAAACAAGTTTAAAGTACTGCAATGTTTCGGGATGTTTCAGAAAGTTGTCTCTTAAAACAAATATGAGATCAGAGGATTCTGCTTATAGTGGATGGTTAGTAAAACTTGGACATGGCAAACTTAATAGCAGTTTTCATTTAGAAATGGATATTATTGAAATCCCCCATGAAATGATTTGTAATGGATCTATTATTGAAGCTACCTTTGGAAATAGTATATCTATAGATAATATTAAAAATATATCTAAATGTGTGATTCTTTGTCCAAAAAATGAGCACGTTCAAAAATTAAATGAAGAAATTTTGGATATACTCAATGGAGATTTTCACACATATTTGAGTGATGATTCTATTGACTCAACAGATGATGCTGAAAAGGAAAACTTTCCCATCGAATTTCTTAATACTATTACTCTTTCGGGGATGCTATGTCATAAATTAAAATTGAAAGTGGGTGCAATCATCAGGCTACTGAGAAATCTTAACAGTAAATGGGGTCTTTGTAATAGTACTAGATTTATTATCAAAAGATTATGACCTAACATTATTGAAGTTGAAGTATTAACAGGATCTGCAGAGGGAGAGGTTGTTCTGATTCCAAGAATTAATTTGTCCCCATCTGACACTGGCCTCCCATTTAAATCGATTCGACGATGGTTTCCCGTGATGCCAGCATTTGCGATGACTGTTAATAAATCACAAGGACAAACTCTAGACAGAGTAGGCATATTCCTACCTGAACCCGTTTTCACATATGGTCAGTTATATGTTGCTTTCTCTCGAGTTTGAGGAATGTGTGACATTAAAGTTAAAGTTGTAAATACTTCATCACAAGGGAAATTAGTCAAGCACTCTGAAAGTGTTTTCACTCTTAATGTGGTGTACAGGAAGATATTAGAATAAGTTTAATCACTTTATCAGTCATTGTTTGCATCAATGTTGTTTTTATATCATGTTTTTTTATATCATGTTTTTGTTGTTTTCATATCATGTTTTTGTTGTTTTTATATCATGTCTTTATTATTGTTATATCATTTTGTTACTTATTAATAAATTCATATATTATTTTCATATACATTTTACTCATTTCCTTTCATCTCTGACATTTCTATTATAGAGAAAAGGCAAATAGCAATATTAAAATATTTCCTCTAATTAAATCCCTTTTAATGTGCACGAATTTTGTGCATCAGGCCTCTAGTGGATTTATAAAATGGAATGTTATACATTTACATTTAAAGAGGGTTTTTTAAAAAATCTTTGTTTTACTTTCATTAGAATTTCTTAATATAGTTATGCCTCATTTTAAAGCCCACTTTACATTTTAGGAGCTATATAACATTTTATACATTTATTCCTATGTCCCATGATACTCATTTTAAAATGTATATTTTCATAGCCCTGGTCAGGTTGGCATTGTCCAATGCACCAAGGGGTTACTGGTTCCACTCTCGGTCAGGGCACATGCTCAGGTTTGGTGCTTAATCCTCTGGGGTTGTGCAGTAGGCGGACAATGGATATTGCACTCTAACGTCAATGGTTTTCTCTCCCTCTCTTTCTCTCTAACAACCAATGAAAATATTGTAATGTGTATTTCCATGATCATGATAATAATATATTACTGGCTCCTTACAAATGAAAAAAATCTGAACTTCTGTAAAAGACACTTTAGAAAACCTCTCCAACCCTCTTCTACCTAGCAGTAGAGTAAGACTATGTTGCCATGAGAGGTAGTACTTCATGATTGCCAAATTGGTATGCACTGACTATTTTTATCTTCATAACAAGCTTCAAAGTCTACAGCTGGGAAATATGGCAATATAAGTATTATTTTCAACATGTAGTACACATTTTATACTGTGTCATTTTAGAACTATCTCCAAATTTATCTTTTCCTTTATCAGTATAAGCAACTTAAAAAATAGTTTTACTGAAATATAACACAGAAATATTCACAAATCACAAGTGCACAGCTCAAAGAATTCTTGCAAGTTCAATGCACCCATATAACTAACCAACAGCCAGATCAGCAATCAGAAAAATACCAACATTCAATACCCACATCATGCTTCCTCCTAATCATTACCTCCTTCCTATTACCAAAAAGTAACTGTCATAATGACTTCTAATACCATAAACCAGTTTTGTCTGTTTTTGAATTTGATAAAAATGAGACAGTGTGTGTGCTCTTTTATCTGGCTTCTTTCACTAAATTGTATGCACTTGAGGTCTTGAATTTTATCAAGTGCTATTGTCTGTATCCATTTTGAAATGATCATGTAATTCTGTCTTTTGTTTTTTTAATATGGTGATTATATGAAATTATTTGTCTTTTAATATTAAATCTATTTTCTTTTCTGCTATAGCTCCAGTTTGGTACTTCTACATTATATTTCCATATATTTCTGGGTTGGATTTATTACTGTTTCATTAGGATTTTTATGTCCATATTATTAAGAAATATTGGTCTGCAATATTTCTCTTTCTATTATTTTTCTTATTATTTCCAGTTTGAGCATCAAGTTATGCTGGTCTCATAAAAAATAAGGAAGTATTCTCATTTTTTTTTCTGTCCTCTGGGAGAGATTGGGTAAATTGTGCTTTAATTTTCTGCTTTAAATACTCTGAAGAATTCACCAGCACAGCTTTCTTACACAGAATATTTTTGTTAGAAGGTTTATAACAACAGATTCAATTTAAAAGTTCTAAGATGGTTACAATTTTTTAGTTCTTCATGTGTCAATTGTACTTAATTGCATTTTCCAAGTAGTTTTTTTTCAATTTCGTCTAAATTGAAAATGTGCAAAAATGTTCATAATAGTCTTGTTAAAAAACAAAATTCAACTAAGTACATTTTTAAAGATCTTACTGGCTTTATTCAATGATTCATGAATTAGGCAGCATCCAATCTAATAGAAAGGAACTCCAAGGAACTATACAAAATGAAAGATTTTAAAGGCTAAAAGGAAGAGGAACAAGGAAGTTATTTTAAAAAAGCAGATTGGTTATGGCAAAGTTATTTTCTTTTAGGGATGTCAAGGGTCTATCAGGCAGATGACCTAACTAGTGCTAATGAGGCTATTCCTGATTGACTAGTTTAAGAGTTCAATTCTGGAAAAGCTGAAACTTAATTAAATTAAATTAAATCTAGATTCAGTGATGTGTGGCTCACCATAACTGATTCCATTTTGAGCCTGTTCTCTTGTTTTTAGCAGTCTCATATCTTTTTGTTTTTAAGATGCAAATTATATATGGTAAAGTGCTCCAAACTCAGTAACAGTATACACACAAACAGGCAGACAGACACATATATAAATCACCGAGATCATTATTTCTTTGTATCTGTGCATTTGTATAGGTTTACAGTTGTCTATATGGAAAATAATAAATAAACAATAAATAATACAAGAATAAACTTATTTTTTGCAAGATCAGAACTGTAAAGCTACTTTTGCCCACCCTGTATCAATATGCGTATGTATATTTACATGATATATATTTATCTGTATCATAATTTGCATATTGTATATATATAAACATATTCTAATTAGCATATTAACCTTTTATTAGTATAGATAGAGGCGTGGTGCACTCGAGGGGGCTTGCTGGTTTGCCCTGAAGGGTGTCCCGGATCAGGGTGGGGGTTCCCTTGGAGTGTGGGGTGGCCTGGGAGAGGGGCCTGTGGTGGTTTGTAGGCTGGCCACGCCCCCATGGGGTGAGGGTCCCCACTGGGGGGGGCATGGCAAGCCTGGGTGAGGGGCTGAGGGCTGTTTTCAAGCTGGCCACACCACCTTCAGGGTAGGGGTCCCTGCTGGGGTGCCTGACCAGGCTGGGTGAGGGGCTGAGGGCCGTTTTCAAGCTGGCCACACCCCCTTCAGGGTGGGGGGTCCTGCTATGGCACCTGGCCAGCCTTGGTGAGGGGCTGATGGCTCTTTGCAGGCTGGCCACACCCCCTTCAGGGTGGGTGTCCCCACTGGGGTTCCTGGCTAGCCTGGGTGAGGAGCTGATGGCTGTTTTCCGGCTGGCCATGGCCCCGGGCTACCCAGGCTCCCAGACCCTCCTTGAACAGAGGCCACAGTGGCTGGAAACAGGTATCTGGGATTTATTTATCTTCTATAATTAAAACTTTGTAGCCTTGAGTAGAGCCCACAGCCAGCCAGGGCAGTCAGGAAGCTTGGCTTCCTCCATCACCAAGGGCAACCCAAGCCTCCTGTTTGCTCCAGATCCGTGACTGTGGCCATCTTGGTTGGGTTTATTTGCATACTTTCTCCTAATTGGCTGGTGGGCATGGCTTTCGGGTGTAGTGGAGGTATGGTCAATTTGCATGCTTCTCTTTTATTAGATAAGATTTGTTTTTGTCAGTGTAATCTTGATATGACTATGTGTGATTTTTACTGAACTTATCTTTATTGGGGTTTTCAGAAATTCTTGAATCTGTAGGTTTCATCAGTTTTGGAAAATTCCAGACATTATCTCTTCAGATATTATTTCTGCCTCATTTTCTATTATCTCCTTAGGATCACCAATTACTAGTATGATAGAACATTTTTTTTAATATATTTTATTGATTTTTTACAGAGAGGAAGGGAGAGGGATAGAGAGTTAGAAACATTGATGAGAGAGAAACATCAATCAGCTACCTCCTGCACACTCCCCACTGGGTATGTGCCCGCAACCAAGGTACATGCCCTTGATCTGAATCAAACCTGGGACCTTTCAGTCCACAGGCCAACGCTCTATCCACTGAGCTAAACTGGCCAGGGCAGAACATTTTAATATGTACAATATTTATATTGTCTTTTTGTTATATTTTATCATTTTTATTATTTCACTCTGTTATTTAATATACTGTTCAACACATCTATTGAGATTTTTAAGGTAGTTATTTTATTTTTATATTCTGTGTTTTTCATTTTATATACTTTCCATAGATTCTATTTTCATGGTGAATTCTTAAACTATTCTTTTATTCTTAGAACATTAATTATTGCTTTAAAAAATCCTTGTCTACTAATTGCAAAATGTTGCTCACCTCTGTTTCTATTTCTAGTTTTTTATTTTTCCCTTGTTTTGGGGCATCTGGTTCTAACTCTTAGGATATTTAATAGTTATTAGCAACTTTTGGACCTTTCATTTAAAATTGTAGAAGCTTCATATGACATTATACTCAATCCAAAACTGTTTAATCTTTCCTCTTTTGTACATCATAGTGGGACCTGATCACCATACTCCATTGAAAGAACAAGATTAAGCAAATCTAGATTGTAGTTTTGACTGGGCCTAGATTCTAGTATTTCTGAGTCATTCCTGTTCTTAGGGCATAATACTCCAGAGATTTCAACTGACAGCTTACTATTTCATGAGGACCTCACGCCTAGCAGGACTTAACCTCTTAACTTTTTCTCCTAAACACAGTAAGACGGCCCAAAACTCTCTTCTTCTTTTTAGAGAATTTCAGCTTTACATCTTTACCTCTTGTCTCATGCAAGATGTTTTGAGGAGAAAAGTGATCATGTGTTTGGCTCCTCAAATTTCCAATTTTGTCACTCCAGCCCTCTGAGATGAACAAAAGCTATGCTAAATTCTTTCCTTTCCTTCCTCCCTCTCCTCACAACCATTTATCTAGGCTAAATTCAGATTCTTAGCTTGTGGACTACACTCAAAATTGACAAATTGGGAAAAGCAACTACATAAGATCTACTCTTCTCTTCAGGATTCTACTAACTAACATATTTAACCTTCTCTTTATAGCTTTTATAGTGTTTAAACTGATGATTTATGTTGCCTCTTTTTTTTTTTAATCCTGCTTTTCTAGGTGTTCTTTGTAGCACCATTGGTCCATTACAACATGTTCCATCTCTCCTGAGAAATAGAACTCTCTGCTTACTTTTGTTATGTATTAAAAATATGTATTTCATCCTCAGAACAACCCTTTGCCTTAGCTTAGGTACTACTATCATTACCTTTTCAGAAAAAAAAATGATGCAAAGAGAGGTTAAAGAACTTCTCAAAGTCACACAGTAAACAACATAGCTAGGATCTGAACTCTGATAACAAGGACTAGAGTTTATACTCTTAACTACATTAAGAATATACCTACTATTAAGAAACAGCCTAAGTGCCCATCAGCAGATGTGTAGATTAGAAAACTGTGGTACATCTACATAATGGAATACTACACTGCTGTAAAAAAGAAGGGATTTTTACCATTTGCAACAGCATGGATGGAACTAGAGAGCATTATGCTAAGCTAAATAAGCCAGTCAGAGAAAGATAAATATTGCATGACCTTACTCATTTGTGAAATATAATGAACAACATAAACTCATGAACAAAAATAGAACCAGAGACATAGAAGCATCAAACAGACTGTCCAACTTATGAGGCAAGGTGGGGGGTGAGGGGTAAGATATCAACCAAAGGGGCTTGTATGCATGCATATGAGCATAACCAATAGACACAGACAGTAGGGGGGTGAGGGCATATGCTGGGGGTGGGAGTGGCCAAGGAGAGGTCAATGGGAGAAAAAGGAGACTATGTATTACTTTAAACAATAAAGAATTTCAATTAAAAAAGAATATACCTGCTATTGAGAATATACTCTGAGATTTCTCCAGATAATTATGATAACACTAGAGGCCTGGTGCATGAAATTCCTGCACTCGGGGGGAGGGGTGGAGAGTGAGGTCCCTCAGCCTGGCCTGTGCTCTCTCAAAGACTGGGAGCCCTTGGGGAGCAGCCCTAAGCTGTCAGTTGGACATCCTTAGCGCTGCCACAGAGGCAGGAGAGGCTCCTGCCACTCCCACTGCACTTGCCAGCCCTGAGCCTGGCTTCTGGATGAGCAGCGCTACCCCTGTGGGAGCACACTGACCAGGGGGCAGCTCCTGCATTGAGTGTCTGCTCCCTGGTGGTCAGTATGCGTCATAGCAACTGGTTGTTCTGCCATTAGGTCAATTTGCATATTAGCCTTTTATTATAGAGGATAGTGTTCAATATCCATTTACTATAATTCATATAGCCATTTGTTTACAAGTGGATACTTAGATTGCCTTTAGTTTTTGTTATCACAAGCAATGTTGCAATAAAAATATATATACTTTTATTTTTATATAGTGTATATGTATAGTGTAAATTCCTGGCAATGGATCTTTTAAGTCAATCAATATACCCATTTTACATTTTGGTATATATTGCTAAATTTCACTCTAAAAATATCATACCACATTACACTTTTACCTAATTGTATGAGATTTATTCTCCACAACCTCACCAATACTTGCTTTATTAAATTTAAGAAAATTTTAATATGTATAGATTTTAATATTAAATGAGGCTAAAAATTTGGAGATCATATTCTTTTTTATCTTTTCACCATAGAGATATTTGTTGAACCTGATTAAATTGACTTTTGACTTTTTCATTCTTATTGTGAATCAGCTTGAAAAAATCATTAGATATATTTCATGTTTACACATGGACTTCAATCGTTCTTCTAAATTTCTTGTTTATTTCTAAGTACCTAATAGATTATTTATCATGTACTTTGGTTTCCTGCTACATCATCTTACCATGGAATGCGTATTTCAGCACTTATAAGATTTAATCAATATTTAATGTTTTCTTCTGAGAATTTTTAAACTAGCACTTTTTTAATTTGTATCATGTTCCCTTGGGATATAAGTATGTATTCCATGAGAAATGGCTTTCTATGGATATACTTATATAAGAAATACTTGGTTAAACAATGCCAAACTACCCCCTTGCATTCAGGGTTTTTCAAGTAGTCATATGCATCAGAAATCTCCAAGAGGTGGGTGTGGTATACAGCATTCATAAAATATACTTCACCCAAAGAAACTTTCTTTTTTTTTTTTTTAGAGAAGCTCTTTGGATTAGTATTCTATAAAACACAGTTGATAAAATGCTATCTGACAATCCTCCTATATGTATGTGGAAGAATTCTGTATACATTGCAAATGCTGAGTGACCCAAGAGACATAGTGTATATATAATGGTCATCTATTTTTAGAGGAAGTGTCTCCAGATGAGAATTTTTGGATAGGCTAATTATAATTGGCCATGTATTAATATGAACTGATATCAATCAATCATGTGGCCAGAAATAATTTGAAACTACTTATCATACTTCAAAAGGGTTGCTGTCTAAATTTTTCATATATGAATAACAAATAATCTTTATTGAATGGTATCCCTATGTGATGTTTCTCAAATCTTCATCCAATGTATAATTATATTTCAACTGATCTCAGAACTCAGAGAAAGAAAATCAATACTGAATTGCTATCTGCTATAAGTTAGCTAAGAATATTTTCAGTGTAATTGATAGGAAGATAGTGATTTTATATTGGTAAATCATACTTTATTTGCAAACCATCAGGGGATTGTGAGACTAGGAGTTATAATTATAATGAAAGTGTTCAAGAAAACATCAGTAGTTCTTCTCTTTAATATGCTAAGCTCCTAAGCATATTAAGTTTGGGTCTCATTGTAAGGGAAAATTTAAGAAAGATTAAGCCAGTTTAAAACCAAATGGTTATCTTTTAAACACAGCTAATAGCATATTACAAAATATTAACAAATTCAAACATATGTTCACTTAACTACATTTGTTATGCCATTTTAATGAAAGAATTTGGATGATCCCTTAATGGTCTAAAATCTGAAAATCTGGAATAGCTTACTATTTTTTTTTTAATTTTTGCTTTCTCCTGAGTAAACTATTCATTTTCCTGCTGATCCATCTATATAAAATAAAATATATCTGGTTTTGTCAGGATAAGAGTACTGCTAAAATCTGAATATTTGTGTTCCCACAAAATTCAGATGTTGAAATCTTAACCATCAAGGTAATCGTATTAGGAGGTAATTATGTCATGAGGGCATAGCTTTCATGAATGTGATTAATGCCCTTATAAAAGAAGACCCAGAGAGATTTCCTAGCCCCTTCCTTCTGCTATGTGAGGGCACAGCCAAAGGTGCCACCATCCATGACCAAAGAAGGTATTCCCCAACATATATTGAATCTGCCAGTTCCTTGGTCTTGAATTTCCAGCTTCTACAACTGTGAGAAATAAATGTTTACTGTTTATAAGCCACCAGTTTATGGCATTTTTGTTATAGCAGCCCAAACAGATTTAGATGGAGACCTGGTACTGAGAGTGGGGTACGGCTGTAGCAAATACCTAAAAATGTGGAAGCAGCTTTAGAACTGTGCATTGGCTAGAAGTTGGGATATTTTTGAAGTACATGCTAGGAAAAAAAAATCCACATTGCATGAAGGGCCTGTTAAGGGTGATTCTGGTGAGAACTCAGGGAGAGGAAGAGAGCTGTAGAGAAAGCCTCAGTCTTAGAGAATACTAAGTGATTGTGAACAAGGTGTTGGCAGAAATATGGACAGTACAGGACATTCTGATGAAGTCTCAAAGGGAAATGAAGAACACATTGGAAATGAGAATAACCTAGCCAAGGGGGCAAAGCCATCTCAGAAAACCCCATCTAGGACAAAGCCCAGCTGATCCATGGAGGTAAGACTACTCTCCAGACCCCAGAGCAGAACCCCAGATATACTACTCCAACTTAGGAGCTACTCCCCGAATTGCCACCAGCAAAACCACGGGGCCACAGTTGCTGGAAGCTGTAGGAACAAAGCCTTGGAGGCCCAACCAGGCTCCAGTGTGTCCATAAGTGGAGCATCAAGCCTTGGTGTTTTGTGTTATTTGCTCCACTAGATTTTGGATTTATCTTGGACTCGCTACTTGTTTTACTCTTCTTATCTCCTGTTTGGAATCAGAATGTCTACCCAATGCCTGTCCCACCATTGTATTTTGTAAGCTCATAACATGTTTGATTTCATAGGCTCACATCAGGAAGAACTATTTGCCTCAGAAGGAATCATATCTTAAGTCTCCACCATATCTGATTTAGATGATATTTATATTTGGACGTTTGAGTTGATGGCATGCCAGCACATAAATTTGAAAGACCAGAGATGGAATGCTGTGGACTGAGTGTATCCCCTCAAAATTCATATATTGAAACTTAATACCCAAGGTGATAATGGTCTTAGGAGGTGGGGCCTTTGAGAAGTACTTAGGTTATGAGTGTGGAGCCCTCATTAATAAGATTAATACCCTTCTAATGAGACCTAAGAAAACTCCCTGTGCCTTCTTCCATGTGAGGTTTATAGCACAAATACAGCCATCTATGAGGTTATAGCACAAATGCAGCCATGTGAGGTTATACAAGGGCTCTCATCAGGCACTGAGTCTGCTAGCACCATGATATTGTATTTTTTCAGCCTCCAGAACTGTGAGAAATAAGTGTTTTGTTTGTAAGACATCCAGCTTATGGTATGGGTGTTATAGCAGCCCAAATGCTGTAAGACAAATACAATAGAAATATTTGTGATATTTATAACTGATTATATGCATAGCTCAGAATTGCATGTCTATGGCAAGAACGAGACATTCATGGGAAAGAACTAGCTATGAGCCTTTTGTTAGGATCTTGTTTACAATTTATCAAAATGGTTTTTCCTTAAGTGTTTGTACCTTGCAAGTATATTCATTATATGAATTAAAACATTATTCAGGGAGGGTTCAAGCTAGGATAGTAAGCCTGCATATTTAATATAAACTAGTGAAATGCATATATACATTACCATACCAGCTGGTGGTACTGGCTATAATAAAATATTAGAACTTCAGTTTTACCCTGGCCAGTGTGGCTCAGCTAGTTGGACATCGTCCTGTGCACCAGAAGGTTGCTGGTTCCGTTCCTGGTCAAGGGCATATGCCTGGGTTGCAGGCTCGATTCCCAGGACGGGGCATGCAAGAGGCAGCCAATAGATGTTGTGCTTTCACATAGATTAAGTTTTTTTCTCTCTCCCTTCCTCTCTCTCAAAAAATCAATAAACTATTAAAAAGTGAGCGAGAATTTCAGTTTAAATGAATCTTTATTATGGCTGATGACATACTCACACACCACTAAATAATTTACTCATAGTCAAATAGCTGTTCTCTGTACATTTATATCAACTCACCTTAAAGGCTAAATCCTGCCAAATTTCGAAAAACTATTTACCTGAAAGTCTATGAACACTTGCTTGCTCAGAGCCACACATACATGGAAGAAAACATAAAAATAGAGCATAGAAGAAATAAATACGTCTATCATAAAATTAGACATTATAACCTTGTTTCCTTAAGTAACTACTTGTAATTTTCTAATCTTTGTTTTCTGATCTGTTACGCTGCATATATTTCTCTGTTTTAAACTACTTTCATGAGGCACACCCCAATTTCGATTCTGACCCCTTGCCTGCTTAGATCTTCTTTGCCATACACTCTAGTTTATTTAGTAGAATTTCTAGTCAGATATTTGTTTGGCCCATGTACATGCATATCTCTAAGTACCAGAGTTGGACTGATGGCTTCTCTTAATGTGTGTGTGTGTGTGTGTGTGTGTGTGTGTGTGTGTTAATCTGCACAACAACTTTAAATAACTCATGATCTCATAGGTAAATGAAGAATGGGGACTTTAGATTGTGATTCCTGGTGGAGCTACTTGATTTTCCTGTGCCCATATGCTATCATTTATAAAAGAGTCAATATTAATGCTTTAAAATGTCCCAAAATTGCCCTACCTGGTTTGGCTCAGTGGATAGAGCATCGGCCTGCAGACTCAAGGGTCCCAGGTTAGATTCCGGTCAAGGGCATGTAACTTGGTAGCAGGCACATCCCCAGTAGGGGGTGTGCAGGAGGCAGATGATCGATGTTTCTCTCTCATCAATGTTTCTAACTCTCTATTCCTCTCCCTTCCACTCTGTAAAAAATAAAATATATATAAAAACTATAAAAAATAAAATGTCCAAAAATTACAATATCTGTAGAGTGCTTTAAGATAACATTTTAAGGATTATAAGATGACTAGTGGCCCAGTGCACAAAATTTGTACACATTAAAAGGGAATTAATTAGAGGAAATATTTTAATATTGCTATTTGCCTTTTCTCTATAATAGAAGTGTCAGAAATGAAAGAGAACTAGTAAAATGTATATGAAAATAATATATAAATTTATTAATAAATAAACAATAACAGCATCATGTGCCCAGGCCTCACTGCACACACAGCCACTCACACCTATGCCTCCTGCTGATCAGTTGTTACAGCGTGAGGGCATCATGACCATTTGCATGTTACCCTTTTATTATATAGGACTAGAGGCCCAGTGCACAAAATTTGTGCACAGGGGGTGTGTGTCCCTCAGCCTAGCCTGCACCCTGTCCAATCTAGGACCCCTCAAGGGATGACCGGCTGCCTGTTTAAGCCAGATCACAGTGGCTGGTCCTCCCCCAACTGTCCCAGTGGGATCGGGCCTAAACGGGCAGTCGAACATCCCTCTCACAATCCAGGACTGCTGGCTCCAAACCGCTCACCTGCCTGCCTGCCTGATTGCTCCTAACCTCTTCTGGCTGCCAGCCTGATCACCCCCTAACACCTCCCCTGCCAGACTGATCGATGCCTAACTATTCCCCTGCCGGCTTGATTGCCCCTAACTGCCCTCCTCTGCCAGCCTGGTCACCCCTAACTGCCCTCCCCTGCAGGCCTGGGTCCCCACAACTGTCCTCCCCTACAGGCCTGATTGCCCCCAACTGCCCTCCCCTGATGGCCATCTTGTGGTGGCCATCTTGTGTCCACATGGGAGCAGCTATCTTTGACCACATGGGGGCAGCCATATTGTGTGTTGGAGTGATGGTCAATTTGCATATTACCTCTTTATTAAATAAGATTGCTTGCATGTACATAAAAACAAACTGAGAATTGTTGTTCTCTTTCAAGTGAAACTTGCCCCTAGATAGGTATCCTATCTAATAATAGACAAACATGGTAATTAACCATACCTCTGCTACACTTCCCATTGCCTAATCAGCAGGATATGCAAATTAACTGCCAACAAAGATGGCGGCCGGCAGCCACGCAGCTGAAGCAAACATGAGGCTTGCTTGCTCCAGTGATGGAGGAAGCCAAGGTTCCCCGCCTGCCGCGGCCCAGCTCTAAGCTCCAGATGCAACAATGTTGCAATTATAGAAGCTAAACAAACCCCAGATACCTGCTTTCAACCAGCCGGGGCCTCAGAGCTTAGAGCGCCAGTGATGGCAACAGAGTTTCAATTATAGAAGGTAAACAAACCCAGATACCTGCTTTCAGCCAGCCACAGCCTCAGATCTGGAGATGGCTCTCAGCTCCAGTGACAGCTATAGAAGGTAAAGAAATCCCAGAATAATAAAAAAAAGAGGCTGGGAGCTTCAGTCGCCCGCCAGCCTGAAAATGGCCCTCAGCCCCTCACCCAGACTGGCCAGGCACCCCAGTGGGGACCCCCGCCCTGAAGGGGGTGTGGCCAGCTGCAAACAGCCATCAGCCCCTCACCCAGGCTGGCCAGGCACCCAAGCGGGACCCACACCCTGATTCGGGACACCATTCAGGGCAAACCAGCCGGCCCCCACCCGTGCACCAGGCCTCTATCCTATATAGTAAAAGGGTAATATGCAAACTGATCCTAACAGCAGAACGACTGGGAATGACTGGTCACTATGACACACACTGACCACCAGGGGGCAGACGCTCAATGCAGGCGCTGCCCTCTGGTGGTCAGTGCGCTCTCACAGAGGGGAGCTCTGCTCAGCCACAAGCCAGGTTGATGGCTGCCAGTACAGCAGTGGTGGTGGGAGCCTCTCCTGCCTCCTCAGCAGCTCTAAGGATGTATGACTGCAGCTTAGGTCTGCTCCCCACTGGCAATTGGACATCCCCCGAGGGCTCTCAGGCTGCTAGAGGGATGTCTGATTGCCATCTTAGGCCCAATCCCCCGGGGAGCAGGCCTAAGCCAGCAAATGGTCACTCCCGAGGGGTCCCAGACTGTGAAAGGGCACAGGCAGGGCTGAGTGACCCCTTACCCCCGAGTGCACAAATTTTTGTGCACCGGGCCTCTAGTATAATATAATTTGCCTTATTCTTTAAATACTTGTAGCATCAGAAAGTCTTTCAGTGCTAATTGATGATGGGGTTCAGTGCAGGTCACCACTGATTGTGCCACTTTGTCATGTGGATTATTTCAAGCTAAAACAATCAAGGCCCAACAGACTCAGGAAGAGATTTTTAGCTCCCCCTTGAAGAATTTAGATAGAGGACCTGTACCTGGAGAGAGCTACTGTCAAAGATGACTTTTCATATTAGAAAGACTTATCTGCATGGCCTGGCAAACATTTGTTTACCAAACATCCACACTTCCCATTTTCCTGTGAATTGTTTTCTTCCCCTCTGAGATCCCAGACCCCTATTCCCCTTCTCCTGGCTCAGGATGGTATATAAGCCTCAATTACTGACTGCAGTAGAGCTCATGTCTTTGTGGGACATCCATACGTACATAATTAAATTAGTTTTTCTTTTGTTAATCTGTTTTATGCCAAGTGAATTATTAGGCCAGCCAAATAACCTAGAAGGGAAAAGGGAAATAGAACCCTAGAGAACAAAGAGTAACAAAGGGAAATAGAAAACACATTATTTTAAAAATTGCCGCTTAGCATAAAAAAGAGAAAGAACTCACCATTTACAACAGCATGGATGGACCTGGAGAGTATTATGCTGAGTGAAATAAGCCAGTCAGAGAAAGATAAGTACCACATGATCTCACTCATATGTGGAATATAATGAACCAAATAAATTGATGATCAAAAATAGATGCAGAGACATAGAAACATGAACAGACTGAAGAATTTCAGAAGGAAGGCAGGAGAGGGTGGATGGGAAGAGATCAACCAAGGAACTTGATATATGTATAAACTGTGGACACAGACAATGGGGGTGGTGATGGCCTGGGGGTTTGTGGGGGGAGTGGGCTGGAAGAGGTTAATGGGGGGGGGAAAGGAGGACCTATGTAATACTTTCAACAATAAAATTTTAAAAAACACACTTTCTTAAGAAGCCTTGCTGAGAGTGAATGTTTTGTCATTGGGTCTTGGTCATCATTTTTCATCTAATTTTAACTAAACAAGAATAGGATTGTTCAATAATTGCTACTATCAGGACATAACAGTTTTACCTAAGACTTAAGGAGAGGTTAAACTAAATAAAGGTAAAGCATCATTTTAAACAGAAATAAATTGTATTGGCAAGGAAAACAATTTGTTATACACTAAAAGGAACATAAAGCATATTTTTTTCTTCTGGAATTTGCAAGATAAGTAACAATTTATAATGTTTACTTATCATCACAGTAGTGCTTAATAAATCTAAGAAGTGAGTGTATATTTGAATTCTACAATAAACTGTCCTTTTTACAAATGAATGCAGTGCATTTGTATTGAAAAGCAATTATTAGAATTTATTTTTTTTCAGTAAGGAGGATTAATCATCTACAGTGGGGCCTTGATTTACGAGTTTAATTCGTTCGGAGACCGAGCTCATTAAGGAGCTCGTTAAGGAGCTCGTTAACTCATATTACTCTGTCAACTCAATGCAAAAAAATCGGCCAAGAGACAGCTGGTATCTCAAAAAACTCGTTAGTGGGGACACTCGTAAGTCAAGGCCCCACTGTACTTGAAATTATAATATTGGGTAATGAAGTTGTTCAGAAATATATTTCTTTTGTTATATTTCCTGATGTTATGATTTTACTCAAGAAACATTTTTCTGACTTTGACAGGATTATTAATCATTATTCATAACTTTAGTGTAGTCATTATTATTTATTTATTGACTGTTGAGAGAACACCAAACTCTACAAACCCTGTAGTTTAAACTCATATAAAATTTTTGTAATTTTATTCCACATAATCCAGTAAAAATGAATAATGTAAAGTGAAATAAAGTAACTTTTTTAACTTCAACTACATTTAGAATGCATAATGCATAGTTGAAAATAGATTTTCCTCTGAAAATCCTTTTTTTTTCATTCCTAGAGGTTAATCCAATCTATCTATAACACTTCTATTTGTGATTTCATTAAAATATGAAAGAGATATTTACAGTGAGCACCTATAGGGGATGCAAAAATAAAATTGTAAAAGGATACCCATATTTCGTTTGTTTTTTATTACATTAACTTTTTTCAATCCTCATGTGAGGATATGTTTTTATTTACTTTAGAGAGAGAGGAAAGGAGAGAAAGAGTAAAAACATCCATGTGAAAGAGCAATATTGATAGTTTGCCTCCGCTATGTGCCACAACCTACGTATCTACCTTGACTGGGAATTGAACCTGAAACTTTTTGGTGCATGGGACAATACTCCAACCAACTGAGCTACCCAACCAGGGCAAACTCATTAATTTTTGTAAAAAAAAAAATCCACGCCACATATGTAATAACTGAATTGCTAAAGAAAAATATAAGGTCATTTATTTTATTTTATTTTGTTTTCAATTACAATTTACATGCAATGTTATTTTGTATTCGTTTCAGGTGCATAGCATAGTGGATAGATAAATATATACAAGTGTTTCCCCTGATAGATAAGCTTAGATTTTCAAAAATATAACTTTTGTTGATAAATGAATACTATGTGTCATAGAGAGGTATATTGCAATATTGCCATAGAAACAGTTCTTGTAGAAGTTTATTTTTATTTAGTTCCTGTATACTTCATGCCTGTTAGGTGATGATTCATTACTTCTTTGTATTTTGGTAATACTCTTTGCAATTTTCTTGCTAGCTGATATAGCAAAAGTGAAACTTTTTCTAATTAAAAAAATGTGTTAAATTTAAAAGGAAAACATCTTTAAAAGAATCTCATACAGTCTTATATGATGGCTGCGGAATCAGGTTGCTATAAACTTAGTGATAAATCTGCACAAAGAACTTGCCTTTAACAACAAAAAGACATCTTATTTGTAGTAATTATACTTTAGTGTGTTTATGAATATTGCCAGACACATAAAATCTACACGTTTTCTGAACCTTAAAACAAAAATGCAGAACTCTTTATAAATTTTAAACTTTATGCATTTGTTTGAAATTTAAATGTTTGTGGTATATTGTAGAAATTGAGGCACTCGATTGTTAATAAGTATAAGAAAAGCCCCTCAGTATTATCATTTAGCTCTGAAGTAGTGACAATTTTATTAAAATGCATAGACTGATTGCCAAAACAATCTAATGGAGTTTATCTATTTAAAAACAAATTTATCTGAATTTTGGTGAAAGAAGATAAAGAACAATTATAGGCTATGTAGTAAGTTGAAGCAAAAATTTTAAATGTGAAGCAATCATTGTTTAAATTTGAGAATCATCCTATTGTTGCATGTTCATTCTCATGCATGAATTATCACTCCACATGCACGTAGCTATGTGTTAGATATAGCCTCAGCCTTCTTGCCTTCCAGAGATTCACGACCTTACAGAAGAACCCACCTGTAGACACATGATTACATCGTGGCTTTATGAGTGCTATAATAGAAGTATATAAAAGGTATGGTGGTGGCACAAAGCATGGAATGATCACTTCTCTTTGAGAGGTGTGGTGAGAAAGAACGATCGAGTCTTCTGAGGCTCAGGATAATGCAGCTATTAAAAAACACTCTGATGAAGAGTTATGGAAATGGCTCTTGAAGAATGAGTGAGAATTTCTTAGACAGTAGGAAGTCAGCATTCTAGGCCTAAGGAGCAAAGTATAGAAATGCATAGAAATTAGGGGGAAAAAAGCAGCATAAGGCATTCAGGTAAAGCTGTAATGAGTAGATAGTAGAGAGAGATGGAAATAGGGAAGTATAAGGAGTACTCACTATGGAGGGCTTGTATGCCATGCAAATAAGTTTAATACTATAGCAATAGAGAACAAATAAGGGCTAATACAACATCCAGCCATATTCCTCAAAAAAATTAAAATTCTACATTGGCAAATTCTTTGTGTATAGGTTTTGAAATTTTAGTGGAAACCAAGTACCAAACCCTTATGCATGTCTTTTCAAGGGTTGATATCAAAATTTTTTAAAACATATTTTTATTGATTTCAGAGAGGAAGGGCCAGGGAGAGAGAGATAGAAACTTCAATGATGAGAGAGAATCATCTATTGGCTGCCTCCTGCACAACCCCCATTGGGGATCAAGCCCGCAACCTGAGCACATGCCCCCGACCGGAATCGAACCCAAGACTCAGTCTGCAGGCTGACTCTCTATCCACAAATTCGCTAGGGCTCAAATTTTTTAATAGAATAACTTTATATCTTTGGCTAGCATGGAAGGAGTGATATCTGAACTCATATTTCTAAGGTTTTCTAAACAAATCTATATAATCTATTAACCAATGTTGTTATTAGTGAAAGTGCAGGTCTTGAGGTGGCAAGAGGAAAAGAATTTCCTGAGGCCCCCATGGGAGGATAGGGTTTCATGGAAATCTTTATTGATGATGTAAAATTAAGGAGGCTTCCCTCCAAGGTCCCATCTCTGTCTCGCCATGGAAGAAGTCCAACTGCGTCTTCAACAGAGCCAGAACTAAGGTCACTGCCCAGAATATCTATTCCATATTAAAGTCCAATCCAGCATCTGGTTAGCTTAGCTTGTGTTCCCAGCTGCAGTCCATTGCATGTGTGATCCAAATGGCCATGGGTCATGTGATTGCTTAAGGCCACATGGCTATGGATGGAGAACAGGTGAGCACCAGGGTAAATTCAGGTTATGGAGCAAGAGAAAATGGGAGCGAATAAAAGCAAGAGAGAGGGAACTCTTTGTCTGGAGATTTTAACTTTCCAAAATTTCATGTGCTTCTGTTGGGGTCCACCCCTTAGCCAATCTATTGTTCCCCAGGCTAGACTGACAGGCAAGTACCTTCCTATGTCACCCCATCTTCTCTGCACATGTTACCATCTTCCCCTTTGTTTGATCCCTTTCCTAAATGATCTTCAGGGAATGGACCTGTGCTTCCTTGGGGAGCATGAAACTGTAGTTTCCTGGTGAAGCTGCCCAGATGACCATGCTTAGAATGTCTGGCCTTCCCTTTGCTCTCTTTTTGCTCTCTTCCTATTATTAATATTAATTAATTAGCTAATTATGACAATTACATTGTCATCCCATTAAATTTAATTAAAAAATACTTAAAGACATCTGACCACCCTAACTAAGATGGGTAGCTCAATTTAACTTGGAATTCTCAGAGAGTTTTCCCATCCATAGTGATTATTGTACAATATCTTCCACCATATCAATGTCTTCCAGTCACAGAGTGAGTAAAATATTGAATGAGAGACAAGATTGAAATTTTCTGTCAACTTTAAAAGCTTTAGAAGTGGAGAAAGAAGAAGGAGAATGAGGAAACCATGGTGTCTTCAGACTGTGTGTGTGTGTGTGTGTGTGTGTGTGTGTGTGTGTGTATGTGTGTGGTGAGAACACTCAGGATGTATCCTCTTAGCAAATTTCAAGTATACAATACAGTATTATTAACTATGGTTGCATTGCTGTATATTAGATCTTCTGAACTTATTCATCTTGCATAACTGAAACTGTTATAAGATTGAAGTCTGGGATGCTGTCAATGTACATTCTAATATTCTATGGTATTATGATATTTTCATGTGCTCTTTTAAAGTCAATCTTCAATTAACAATCTACATATTGAAACACTGTTACACATCACAGATTTTAGGAAAATGGCCTCACTTGAAGTCTATAGTTTTCATCTGTGATGGAAATGAAGGGTGATTTGTGACAGTGAAGTTCTGGGCCTACCTTACCTGCAGGTCAGTATAGTAAGAGGCAGAATATAATCACCCTTTCCAAATAAATACTTAAATACTCAATAGACATGTATTAGCTATGTGTCCTTTGCTGCTCAGCTCTATATGCCAGGCTCAGTGAAAAACTCAAATATGGAGAAAACACAGCATATGCTTTCATAAATGGAAGGAGCTTATGTACTAGCTGAGAAGAAAATATGTATATTTATGAAAATTTGGACCACAACACAGGGTATGTATCTGAGGTAATATAATACAGATGATCTTATGGAAATTTATGTAGCTTGGTATTTTCATCTATGAACCATCACTTCCCCTCTATTGTTCATCCTTTCATTGAGATAGTGATAATAACCTACTACCTTCTTTAAGGGGACATTATAAAGATCAATGAACTAACCTTTGTAAAGGGGTTTGAACTCAGAAGATCATATTAGAAAAATACAGTGGAAAGGAACTTATAATGGTTTGGCTACAGTGGTTTGGTTATAATGGAAGACTAATAAATCACCCCTTTGTTTACTTTCATCTTATTCTGTGGTTAACAATTAAGCTTTTTAAAATACCTGGTTTTTAAGCTGACCAAAATAACAGTATATTGCCTTGAAACATCTTAATGCACAAGCTTTTAAAACAAACACAGTGCCTATTGTTAGGCATGTCTTTGTTCTAAAAGGGTCCTTTTAAAATAGCTGTAGCACTGGGCTGTAATAATAGAAGAAAACACTGAATACATCTGTCAGTAATTGCAAGTGAGGGGGGCAAAATACATGACCCCAAAATGTGCCACTTCGGTTTGGCTTATTTTGAGCTGAAGGCAATTAAGGTCTAACAGACTCAGAACGAGTTTTTGTGTTTTTTGTTTATTTTTTGACCACTCTTTGTTTTTTGTTGTTGTTTTTTTCTGCCTCTGCTTTAATTGTACCAGGAAGAGAGCTATTATCAGAGATAACTTTTCACATCAGACTTATCTGTATGGTCTGGCAAAGATTTGTTTACCAAACATTTGCTTTTCCAATCTTCTTTTGAATTGTTTTCGTCCCTTTTTGAAGCTCCAAAACCCCTTCTCCTTGGCTCAGGATGGCACATAAGCCTCAATTGCCTGACTGTCTGCCAGCCTCGTATCTTTGGGGTTCCCATACATTTTTTTCCTGTTAATCTGTCATATGTAAATTTAATTATTAATCCAGCCAAAGAATCTAGAAAGGAAGAGGGAAAGTTTTCATACACACACACACACGCACACACACACACACACACACACACGCACACACCATTATTTTATAGATAGAGGCAAGGAAGAAAATGAATTTAAATTTTTTGCATTTTCTAAAATAACTTTTCCATCAGGATTCAATAGAAGAGTATTTACCTCTACCTCTTTTAAATTAATTATAACCACATTTTTCCTTCACAGAGTGATATTCAAGGACCTAATTCTAATATCTCCAAAAGTTCTTTTGATTATTGAGGGAAAATGATTCACTTGGACAGGTATGAGGTTCTGAACTAGATTTGTGTGTGTGTAGCAATATATGTTGTGTGTTCCACTGACATACTAACTTCAGGACTCTAAATGATGTCTTTGAAGTATATAGTTTTAAACCAAAGGGCTTCAATTTCTGTATGTTGGGACTGGGAAACCTTTCTTCCTCCAATCCTTCCTTCCTACCTTTTCTTTTGCAACTCAGGTAACGAATATTAATTCAATCACATTCCTTAGTTCATAGCACCTTATCAATCACCAACCTGTGTAAAACCCCTCTCCTGTTTGTACATTCAATTCATTAGTTCACTTACTCATTCTTTTTAATATTTATTTTCCACTTCCCTTCCTCCTTATTTGTAAATAACCTTTATAATATGTTTAATATGTATATTTTCTTTAAAGGGGTGCTTTGAAATGTGTGTTGTTATTTTGTTTGTATGTGTTTTTAATTTATATAAATAACTTTAATTTTTAATTTAAATTTTTGTTGTTGGCATCATTGCAGATGTCCTCCATTTCCCCCCTGTGCTCACTTCCACCTAGTCCCTGTCCACCCTTGGCCCTCCCCACACTGTTGTCTGTGTCCGTGGGCTAAGCATATGTGTTCTTTGGCTAATCCCTTCACCTTCCTTTATCCAGTTCCCCCCATCCACCTCACCTCTAACATTTGTCAGTCTATTCCATGTATCCATGTCTCTTATTCTATAACATTTTCCCTGTGTCAAGCACTATTCTAAGCATCTTTACATGTGCTGACTCATTTAATCACACAATAACATTATGCTGTAGATACTATTATTATCCCCCATAAACAGAAGAAGAAACTAAGGAACAGAGAGTTTAAGTAATTTGGCCAAGGTCATATACACAGAAAGTAGAAGATCTGGAATAAAAGCTTATACTTCTAGCTATTTGTATTGAATCTATACTCTTAACAACTGTGTCAAACTGCCTTATATTATATAATATTATCCTATTTCTTTTTATAAACTTTTTAGGATTCATGCATGTTGCTATGTATACTTTTAATCCATTGTGTCTAACTGCAATGGTCAGATGGACACATTTGTAGGTTTAGGCAATTTTTTGTCTTTTAAAATTTATTTTCTTTCTTAATATTTAATTTTCATTATTCCCATCTCCCCATTCTCTTCCCTTTGGCAACCATTGACTTGTTCTCTATATCTAGAGATCTGTTTCTGTCTTGCTTATCAGTTTTTATCTTACCTCTCATCTATGATTCCAAGTTGATCTTAAGTACAAACATGTGGGCTAGGAGAGAGATGGCAGTCAATATGGTTGTAGCAAAAGGGCCCTGGGAAATATTCTAAAGGAGTGTCAGTTCTTCATTCAGTGATGTTCCTTAATTTTATCTAAATATGTCTAAAAACAAAGTAATGTTGAATCTACTCCAAAATAAGAAAATTCAGGTAATTTTTAAAAAAAAATTTTCTAAAAAAATACCTCTATTAGTTTCTTAGGGCTTCCATAACAAAGCACTACAAACTAGGCACCTTAAACAACAGAAATTTATTTTCTCACAACTTTGGAGGCTAGAATTCCAAGATCAAAGTTAGTACCATCTGAGGGATACAAGGGAGGGGCTTGTTTCAAGCCTGGCTCTTTGGCTTGTAGTTAGCTGTCTTCTCCCTGTATCTTCACAAGGTCTTTTCTCTGTCCATGTCTGTTTCTAAAATTCCTCTTCTTATAAGCACTCCAGTCATATTGGATTATGGCCCTTCCCAATGACTTCACCTTAATTTAATTACCTCTTTTTATTTATTTGTTTTTAATTTATTTATTTAAGAGACAAAGAAACAGGGAGAAAGAGAGGGAGAGGGAGAGAGAGAGAGAGAGAGAGAGAGAGAGAGAGAGAGACATTAATTTGGTATTCCACCCACCCATGCATTCATTGGTTGATTCCTGCATGTGCCTTGACTGGGGAACAAGGTTCAAACCCACAACCTTGGCATATGGTAATGACACCCCTAACCAACTGAGCAACTTGGCCAGGGCTTAATTACTTCTTTAAAGATTCTGTCCTCCATATATAGTAACATTGTTACATGCTGGGGATTAGGACTTCAGCATAAGAATTTTTAGGGACACACATCCAGGGGACACAACATGTAGGGGACATAGTTAGACCACGGACTGATTGTGTATTAAGGCTAATGTTGCTCTTACAAAAGCATTATAAGAAGATTCTTTCAACAGCTATATACTAGACATCTGTTACGTGCTAAGAATTAGGATAAGAAACCATAGAGTGAGGGTTTGGTGAAAAAGTAATTTTCAGATGACTAGTATGGTTAAATAGTACCATTATTATTTAGGAAGTTTTAAAATCGCACTGTATAGCATTTTCAGAGCAGAATGCATTTTCATTTTGTTGGACAGTTTTATTGCAAATATATTAAAAACAAGGAAAATTTTCTCTATGATGCTATATTCCTGGAACTCATGTTTTCTCTCTCCTGAATATTTTTAAACTTAAATTCCTCATATACTCTATTCACCACAATAGTCCTGAGCCACAGTCAGACATCTTACCTTTTTCAGTCACTTATTCTTGTACTCTTCTTTTACCAGTTGCCTTGAAGGCAATTGATTAATTCATAAACACCTAGATTATACTTAAGCTCTGTACCAACAGAAGCAAATTGTGTCTAACCTCTGTAAGGTGCAAACATGCACCTTAGATCCAAAAGAGCAAAAAGTGGAAGTTAAATTCATTGCTTTGTTTAATATTACAAGGCAATGAATTTTCACAGCATTTAAATTAAAATATGTTTCATGAGGTTAACCAGATCCATAATGAAGAAAGAAGAAGGGGTTTGTGTAAGCTGAAGGATGATTTAGAAATAAAGTAGACAAAGCAGAGTACCTAATAATTGTATATCACATAAAGAACAGCCAATCTGTTATTGGCTTAGCCTATCAGCTGAGCGGCATGTAGTTCCAAAGTTATACCAGCAAATACCTAGATTTAGAGGCAAATTCTTCCATATCCCACAGAATAGAGTCCCCATGTGTTTTATCTCACACAAATAGAATGATGTCGAAACGTTTATGAAGTCCAGATTTTTTAACTGACAAAAAATAATAAAGAAGAAGCTCATAATAACAATGCCAAATTAAATCCTTGAGATTAAACCTATAAGACAGGTTATTCTCAACAGAGCTATGTATTATCTTTTGGCTTATATTTCCTGCCAAATTATAAAGAATCCATTGTGCATGTACTGCTTCTAATTTCTCTCTCAGAAAGGAATTGCTATTTGAGCTCCTTTTGCTGACACTTAGTGTAACTACATACCATTTGATGAAAGAGTAATATGTTTAATAAAAGAGTAAAAATTTTTCCAGTTAAGCCATATTTATATTATGACAAGATTTCAAATAAAGGAAGTATATTATCTGTTTTTAAAAGAAAAATTCCTTAAATGAAGCTATTAATGTGTTGTATATCTCAGAACTAGCTTGTTTTTAAACTTAACTCTTTACCAGTACATACTGCCTTTCACGCCACAAATACGCTGATTCTCTGATAGATAATATATATATATATATATATATATATATACTTTGATTTCAAAGAATGTTATACATTAAAAATATTTCAGTTATATGAAAGGGTA
The DNA here is from genome assembly GCF_964212035.1 of Myotis nattereri. NCBI lineage: Eukaryota > Metazoa > Chordata > Mammalia > Chiroptera > Vespertilionidae > Myotis > Myotis nattereri. Next base: position 116,429,276 of record NC_138078.1, on the reverse strand, counting down.
TTTCAAACTCTAATAAGAAAAACTGTGTTAGGCTGAAACCAGTTTGGCTCAGTGGATAGAGCGTTGGCCTGCGGACTGAAAGGTCCCAGGTTCAATTCCGGTCAAGGGCATGTACCTGGGTTGCAGGCATTTCCCCAGTGGGGGATGTGCAGGAGGCAGCTGATCGATGTTTCTCTCTCATTGATGTTTCTGGCTCTCTATCTCTCTCCCTTCCTCTCTGTAAAAAATCAATAAAATATATTAAAAAAAATATTTGAAAAAAAAGAAAAACTGTGTTAGGCCAGAGCAGGGGAATGTTGTAATTAAAGGAGCATTTGAATTAAAATTAAGTTTTTAGTCAGACTTGTACTTTTATTGCAGTCCTTATCAGTAATACTTTATGGATATAAGACAACAATGATTTACCTTAGGGATATTAAGCACATTAACAAAATCATTTTAAATATCTGCATGTAGTGAAAAATGTTAAACTACATGAAAAATATACAAGCAAGGAAGAAGTGTGTAAATATTCAGCCTTTAACATTTATTTTAATATCTTGCATATTCACTCTCTAGAGTTGGTAACTCCCATTAGAATGGATTAACTGTTATGATTGTTTAAATTGATTTTCTGTTTATCAGCTCTTATTCAGCAAATGGCAAGTTTGCTGACATAGCAGTGTACCCTAGATTTATCTCCCAGATTCTATCAGTCCTTTAATTCAGTGCAGGTCTATCACTATGAAGACCTTAATGCAGCATTGTAAAACTTCTAGAAATTAAATTAGGGAATTTCTGTTGTTTGGGGCCTCTGATGGAAACAATCAGATAAGAATGAAATGCAAATTGCCTTGCTTAGTCTTTGAAGACATTTTTACATGGCTTTTACTGGTGCATACAATGTATTAGGAGTTAGAGTACTAGGCACTCTTACATAGAACTTTCATACTTCTGAAGGGTATTTTTTTTTTCCTTTAAGGTGTGCACTTTATTGAACTGGTCTCAAGTCAGTGTACAGGTAAGCCCTGCTTGGCTGCCTCCACACGTCAACCTACTCCCAGGGGGACCAAAAGCCCTCATACATCTCAAGTTGGGGACAAAAAGGGGGGCCACGATGTCTGGCCATTCAAAATAAAACAAAAAGAACAAGTATTAAGGCGAAGATTTAAAAATGTGGATTACATAATTTACACAAAAGCAATGCTATCATCCTCCCCATGTGGACTCGGGGGAGGATTGGCCCTTCTTAGGGAGAAGTGGGAGGCTTTGGGGCAGGCAAGGGACTTCCTGTAACAATGCATCTCTCGTATTTGGAATGACTATTAAAAAAAGATACAATCAAAGTCCTCGGCCTTATTGTAGAACTTTGGGGATGCTCGCTCCAACAGACTGCTGTCACCTTCACCTTTGCAGTTTTTAAATCCTGAGTCAAGCACCAAAACAAACAAACAAACAAAAAAACAAAACAAAAAACAAAACCATGCCAATCTCATCTCGTATTCTGCACAAGTTAGGTTTTGTCAAGAAAGGGTGTAACCAACTAAGTAACTGTCCAGCTAACAGCGGTTCTCAACCTGTGGGTCGCGACCCCTTTGGGGGTCGAACTACCCTTTCACAGGGGTCGCCTAAGACCATCGGAAAACACATATATAATTACTTATTGTTTTGTGATTAATCACTATGCTTTAATTATGTTCAATTTGTAACAATGAAATTGGGGGTCACCACAACATGAGGAACTGTATTAAAGGGTCCTGGCATTAGGAATGTTGAGAACCACTGGGCCCTAGAAGCATTTGCTGTGGGTGATGGCGGGGCCGGACTCGTCCTACTCCTGCTTGCTGATCCACATCTGCTGGAAGGTGGACAGTGAGGCCAGGATGGAGCCGCCAATCCACACAGAGTACTTGCGCTCAGGGGGTGCAATGATCTTGATCTTCATCTTGCTGGGAGCCAGAGCGGTGATCTCCTGCATCCTGTCAGGGATGCCTGGGTACATGGTGGTGGACAGCACCGTGTTGGCTTACAGGTCCTTACAGATGTTGACGTCACACTTCATGATGGAGGTAAAGGTAGTTTCATGGATGCCACAGGATTCCATGCCCATAAGGGAGGGCTGGAAGAGGGCCTTGGGGCAGTGGAATCGCTCATTTCTGATGGTAATCACCTGCCCATCAGGCAGCTCGGAGCTCTTCTCCAGGGAGGAACTGGATGCTGCGGTGGCCATCGCCTGCTCGAAGTCCAGGGCGACGTAACACCGCTTCTCCTTTATGTCGCCCATGATTTCCCGCTCTGCTGTGGTGGTGAAGCTGTAGCCATGCTCCGTGAGGACCTTCATGAGGTAGTCTGTCAGGTCCCGGCCAGCCAGGTCCAAACGCAGGATGGCGTGGAGTAGGGCATAGCCCTCATAGATGGGCACCGTGTGGGTGACCCCGTCCCCGGAGTCCATCAGATGCCCGTGGTGCAGCCAGAGGCTACAGGGACAGCACGGCCTGGATGGTCACGTACATGGCGGGGTGTTGAAGGTCTGGAACATGATCTGGGTCATCTTCTCACGGTTGGCCTTAGGGTTCAGAGGGGCCTCGGTGAGCAGGACAGGGTGCTCCTCAGGACAGGGGACCACACGCAGCTCGTAGAAAGTGTGATGCCAGATCTCCATTTGTCCCAGTTGGTGACGATGCCGTGCTCGATGGGGTACTTCAGGGTCAGGATGCCTCTCTTGCTCTGGGCCTAATCACCCACGTAGGAGTCCTTCTGGCCCATGCCCACCATCACGTCCTGGTGCCGGGGGGTGCCTCACGATGGAGGGGAAGACTACCCTGGGGGCATCATCCCCCGCGAAGCTTGCTTTGCACATACCGGAGCCCTTGCCCACCACCAGCGCAGCAATATCGTCATCCATGACTAGCAGGAGGCTGTGTGGGTCGGCCAATGTGGAAGAGTGGCGAAGTCAAGTGGCCTGCGCTGGCAGTGGACGCGGCCTCAGCAGTTGAAGGGTATTTTTTTTCAAAGGTTTACTTCTGCATATAATTCATTATCCTATGCTTCTTAATTCAAAGCAATCAATCTCTTGTCATCTCTTTTAGAAGCCTGTTTTCAATTATAAAGCTTACCCTTTCTTTCTATCCTATAGATTATTTTCACTGCTATTCCACCATAGCCATCTTCTCAACCTTATAGTTTGATCATGTGAAAAATTGATTTCTTACTTATATTCAAATTTTGATTCTCCCTACTCTGTCCTCTATGTATTATAACGTATCATTGAAAATTGACAGTAATAACATGATAGAGTGGGTAAGTGTAATAAGATTTTAAAATAGCTTTACTTTTTATCCCCAGTGAAAGAGGTGCTACCCTTTCTACACCTACCCATTCTTAATGTGCTCTTTTCCAACTCTCTCAAGCCTACTCTTACTTTCAATCTCTTCCTTTGTACTGATTTGCTCCTCTCCTTGGCATATAGAAATACACAAGATTGTCCATTTTTAAAAAATCTTCCCTAAGCTAGTAATTCCATATAGCTATTATACTATTTTCCTCTTTCCTTTCATCACCAAACTTTTTAAAAGACTAGTTCTGGATGACTTCCACTACCTTTCACTTTCCACCAAACACAATAATTTTTTGTCCCTACTACTTTACTGAAACTGTTAAACTCATCATTGATTGCCTTTTTGGTTTTAAACCAATGGCCCATTGATTGCTAAATCCAGTTGCCCCTTAAGTAACTTTCATATTTTATCTATCTTCAGCAGTTGATATGAAACCCCGTCAGTCCAGAAATTCTTTCTCTATATATTTTTTCCAGGTTATCACTTTCAATCTCATCTCTCAGTCTTCTTTGCCGATTAATTTTCTTTTAAATATTAATGTTAGCACATACCTTCAGAAAAAAATCACTTCTACTGTCGTGGTAAACAACCTGCTTCCCTATTTACAATGGTCTGGCCCTCTAGCAACTTCAGTGTGAAATTATAGCTAATTTGCCTACAAACGTCAGGTGGTCATAATAATCTGGCCACTCAGTGTATATATACTAGTGTATATATCTATACCTATATCTATATCTATATCTATCTATCTATCTATATAGATATAGATGGCCTATATCTATATCTATATGTATACCTAGATGATATAGATATATACATTAGAATATATCTATATAGACATATATGTCTATATGACACATATCTATATATGTCTATATAGATATAGATGATATGATATAGACATAGATGATATAGATATATAGAGAGAGACTTATTATAGGAATTGGTTCACATGTTAATGGAGTCCAAGAAATCCCATAATCTGCCATCTGCAACCTGGAAAATCAAGAGAGCTGTATTATAATTTAGTTTGAGTCTGAAGGCCTGAGACCCAGGAGGTTTTATGGCCCAGGAAAAGGAAAGATGGGTAGCTCAGGTCAAGAAGGGAAAAGAGAGGGAGAGACAGATCTTGCCCTTCCCTTACCTTTTTAATTCCATCCAGGCCCTGAACTAATTGGATGATGCTGGCCCACAGTGATGTGGGCAGATCTCTTTACTCAATCTACTGAATAAAATGCTAATTTCTTCCAGAAACACCCTTAAAGCCTCACTCAGAAACATTTTACCAGCTATCTTGGGCATCTCTTTGCTCAGGTCGATTGACACATAAAATTAACCATCACACCCAGGGAATTGGTTCACTAATTGCATAGGGAAAGTGCAAAATGATAAGAAAAAAAGGTAAAATATAGAATCCCTTGGTTATTGTTATCTGTAAAAGCTAAAATGAAATTAGAAGAGAATGCTGAGTTGGACATTGATGCTGGATCAAGCTCAGTTTTCAATCAGCCTGACAGCCTGGGCTTCTACCTGTAGCCTCAAAGTCATCAACAAAGGGAAATATTATGCCAGGACAACAGATAATGCCTCAAAGACTCTGGACACCAAAAAAGTAAACCATGGGGAGTGCAGGGGGCAGAAAGAGGGTACATAAAAACAAAACAAAAAAACAACTACTGACAATAGGGAGTAGCATGTGAAGAAGCTGTCTCATTTTATGGATTGGTATCATCAGTTCCCTGAAGAATCTGTACTAGAATGGATTGTAAGAGTAACTAATTTTAGAGGTTTTGGATGCTATAGACGAGCGGTTCTCAACCTGTGGGTTGCAACCCCTTTGGGGGTCGAACGACCCTTTCACAGGGGTCGGCTAAGACCATCGGAAAACATATTTTCGATGGTCTTAGGAACTGAGACACCACTCCTCTATCCGTCTTCTTGTGTGTCCGCCCACATGCAGATACACCCACATAGGAGTACCTGGCATGATGACATCATCACGCCAACCCCATCACATACACCCCATACACATATGGGTGTATGTGACAGGGTTGGAGCCATAATGTACTTATGTGGACCAGTCACACATGTGTAGAGAGCAGCTACTGTGTAGAAAGCAGCAGTATTGGAGGTAAAACAACACTTCATGAATTATAATTGCTGGGTAAATGTAAAATCATGTACTGTAAAATCATCAACTACTGCAAAAAATAAATCTGTAACATGGGAACTTAATCTGGATGCTGATCGGTCTTTTTATATTCAGCTGTGGTTGATGTGAATACGGCCCCCCTTGTGATAGTAACAGGTATGTAAAAAAAACAACACAGAGAATGGTAAATCATAGGAAACTTTAATGAACTGTATTGACTGAACTATGCCATGTATGATCTTTTGTATTATTAAAGCTATTGTTATATATTATTTTCATTAGCAAACCACCCCATGACAATGGATCGTGTGGAGAAGAACGTTAAGAAAAGAAAACATAGTGACGATTTTTTACAGTATGGTTTTACCTCAATAGCAGGAATTGAGAAACCACAATGTGTTATTTGTTGTGAAATTCTATCAGCCGAATCTATGAAGCCAAACAAACTAAAACGCCATTTTGATAGCAAGCATCCGAGCTTTGCCTACAAGGATACCAACTATTTTAGAAGCAAAGCTGATGGACTCAAGAAAGCCAAACTTGACACTGGTGGCAAGCACCACAAACAAAATGTAGCAGCTGTTGAAGCTTCATATTTGGTGGCACTCAGAATTGCCAGAGCTATGAAACCTCACACCATTGCTGAGGATTTACTGTTGCCAGTGGCCAAAGACATTGTTCGAGTTATGATCTGAGACGAATTTGTTACGAAATTGAGTGCAATTTCCTTATCTAACGACACTGTCCGCAGAAGAATAGATGACATGTCTGCTGATATTCTTGGTCAGGTAATCCAGGAAATTGAATCTGCTCCACTTCCAATATTTCTTCCAATATTTAGTATCCATCTTGATGAATCTACAGACGTTGCTAACTGTTCACAGTTACTGGTTTACATGAGGTATATTAATGATGGCGACTTTAAAGATGAGTTTCTTTTTTGCAAACCTCTTGAAACAACAACTACTACACATGATGTATTGACACAGTTGGTTCATTTCTGAAAGAGCATAAGATCTCTTGGGAAAAGGTTTGTGGTGTTTGCACAGATGGTGCTCCAAATATGCTAGGATGTCGATCTGGATTTCAACGTTTGGTACTGAATGAGTCACCAAAAGTCATCGGAACTCACTGTATGATTCATCAGCAAATATTAGCAACGAAGACGCTGCCACAAGAGTTACAAGAAGTAATGAAAAGCGTCATAAGTTGTGTAAATTTTGTAAAGGTGAGCACTTTAAACAGTCAACTGTTTCGCAACTGTGCAAAGAGTTGGATGCGCTGAAAAATGCTCCGCTATTTCACACTGAAGTGAGATGGTTGTTGAGAGGAAAAAATTTAAAACGTGTTTTTGAGCTTTGTGATGACCTCAAAACGTTTTTTAATCAGAAAGCAAGACCGCAGTTCGAAGCACTTTTTGGCAATAAAAGTGAACTTCAGTAAATAGATTACTTGGTTGACATCTTTGCCATCTTGAATGAGTTAAATTTATCACTGCAAGGACCAAATTCAACATGCCTTGATTTGTCTGAAAAGATCCGATCATTCCAAATGAAACTTCAGCTTTGGCACACACACAAAAAAAGGATGAAAATAAAATTTACATGTTGCCTACCTTATCTGCTTTCTATGAGGAACATGACATTGAACCAGACAAAAGGATTACGATGATAATTTCTGTGAAAGAACACTTGCACATGCTTGCAGACGAAATTTCATCGTACTTTCCAAATCTACCTGACACCCCATTTGCAATTGCCAGAAGCCCATTCACAGTCAAAGTTGAAGATGTTCCTGAGACAGCACAAGAGGAGTTCATTGAACTTATTAACAATGATGCAGTGAGAACTGATTTCTCTACAATGCCAGTTACAGAATTCTGGATCAAGTGTTTGCAGTAATATCCTGTTCTGTCTGAGACTGTTTTGCGCCTTCTTCTTCCATTTCCAACAACATATTTTTGTGAAACAGGGTTTTCCAGCTTGTTGGTTATCAAGTCTAAATACAAAAGTAGACTTGTTGTGGAAGATGATCTTCGTTGTGCTCTTGCAAAGACTGCCCCTAGAATTTCTGATCTGATGGGAAAGAAGCAATCTCAACCTTCGCACTGACATTGGTTTTTTACACATACTGTTGCAAAATGTAGCAATGTAGTTTACTGTTGTTATATTAAGACTGTTACCTATGCTACACCATGCTTTAAGACAAAATTTCATTTATTTGTAATTAGAAATAAATATTTCACAATATATAATTACATATTGTTTTTGTGATTAATCACTATGCTTTAATTATGTTCCATTTGTAACAATGAAAATAGATCCTGCATATCAGATATTTACATTATGATTCCAAACAATAGCAAAATTACAGTTATGAAGTAACAACGAAAATAATTTTATGGTTGGGGGTCACCACAACATGAGGAACTGTATTAAAGGGTCGCGGCATTAGAAAAGTTGAGAACCACTGCTATATGTGACATGGCTGAAAGAGCATGCTCATGTTGAAGCTGGACTCACAACTCAGTTAGGAATAATTACACATGGCTAAACATGATTGTTGTGTATTTGTTCGATAGGATTTCAAATCCACTTGCTTATGACTTAAGTGAAACTGTTTTAATTCATTTGTTTATGCCATAGACAAAAAAGTTGCTTTGATATAAGTATGAAGTAAGCTATGTCAGAATGTCATCATTCCATCTATTGTCGTAGATAAGCACCTCAACGTGGGCAAGGCAGCTCTTTCCTAACCTAAAAACTCTCCAAAGACTCTTGGGGCATTAGTTCCAATCTTTGCAAGGTGACTCCTTATAGTCAATGGTGAGAAACAATGCAGTAGCCTCATGGAAAAAGATCAGCCTGCCTGCTCACACCAGCATCTTCGTTCCCTAGCAATGTGTTCTAAGCAAAAGAGACATTTGTTTTGTGCTGGCAGCTAGAAATCAGCTCTTGTTTGGTCACCATCTCTCCCAAGTGTGTCTTTGTATAAAAAGGTACACCTCTGTTAAATTTGGACTTTATTCCTTCCATCTTCCTTTGCCTTGATGAATAGTATGATGAATCTGTCATTTGTTTGGAATATATTATTTCTTTGTTTGGCTTATTAAGAGATATTATCCTGTATGCTATTGGTTTATGAAATGACTCTAATTCCCACAGCAAAGCTGTGTTAAAAAAAATTGTTGGCAAAGACAGAATCTGGCATTGAGTATTACTTTGCCACCTCCCACAAAACAAACAAACAAACAACAACAACAATGATCTAGATCAGTGATGGCTAACATTTTGAGCTCGGCGTGTCAAAATTTTGAAAAGCCCTAACTTAACTCTGGTGCCGTGTCACATATAGAAATATTCATAATTTTTTTTGATATTTGCAACCATAGTAAAAAAAAAGATTTATATTTTTGATATTTATTTTATATATTTAAATGCCATTTAACAAAGAAAAATCAACCAAAAAAGGTATAAAATGAACAAAAACAGAAAAACAATGTACATTTAAGAAAAAATAATAATAAAAACAATGATAATCAAATGGTACAAAAACTAGAAATTAGTGACTTTTTTGGTGCTGAAGTTCGTCTGCTAATTCTTCGATTGCACGTTCATACTTGGTGCACTTCAAGGCCAAGCAAGCGCCACTAACTTCATCTGTTAGCCGGTTTCTTTTGTTTGTTTTAATGTTATTTAATGCTGAGAACAAAGTCTCACAAAAATATGTGGATGAAAAATTGTTAGCAAAGCCATCACTAGATTTTTTATGTCGCTAAAAGTGTCAGGTACTCTGTTCCAAGCATTCAAAATTTCTTGTTCTTAGTTGCACTCTTCTTCATTATTCAAACGATTTTGTTCCAGATTTTCAAGTTTCGACCTTAAGTCAACAAACACATGAGTCCAAATGCTACTTTGAAAATCTGCAAGTTACATCTCTAGATCATCAATTTGCATCCATTGGAAATCCTTTAATTCCAAAGTACTGTAAACAACTACATCCAGATACTTAATTATTTTAATGGTCTGTTCTAGGCTTCTAAATTGGTCGAATCCTTTGCTGAACTGTTCAAATAACGAGTTTACTATATTCTGGTACATAGTATGGACTCCATTACACTCGTTGTAGTGGCCTTCTCGAAATACTTTTTTATCCGAGGAAATACTTATAAGTTTTAGTTTCAATATCTCGCTTGAAAATTTTAAGTTTGCTTTCAAAAGATTTGATGTATCCAAACATAACGTCAATACTTTTGCCAAAACCTTGTAATTTTAAGTTCAGTTCATTCATGTGAACAGAGAGATCTGTAAAAAAAGATCAAATTGCTGACCCACTTATGATCATTGATCTGAGGAAACTTTGCCAGATCCTTCTTCTCAATAAATACCGTAATTTCTTCAGAGCACTCCACAAATCGTTCAAGTACTTTACCTGGACTCAGCCATCTCACATTATTGAACATCAGTAGTCCACTGTAGGTTGAATCAACTTCCTGTAAAAGTGCAGAAAATTCTCGCTTGTGAAGGGGTCGAGAAGCTATAAAATTCACAATTTTTGTTACAACTGACATTAAATCATTCAATTCTGAGAATCCCTATTTGGCACACAACACCTCCTGATGGATAATGCAATGAAAAGGTACAAGTGGATGTCTAATAGCTGCCATAAACAATTTCAGGAATCCCACATTTTTTCCCACCATATTCGGTGCCCCATCTGTCGTGACTGACACAATTTTAGAGATATCAATGTTTAGATCACTGAATGTTTTTATAACAACCTTACATATTTCGTTTCCTGATGTACTTATTGGCACTGATTCTAACTTTATCAACTCTTCTCTCATTGTGAGACCATCAGAATATCTAGCAATAATGGCCAACCGAGCATTTGATGTGACCTCAGTAGTTTCATCAAGAGAAATTGAAAAATATTTACAACTATTTTAAGTCTTTTTTTAATTGATGTACATTTTTTATAAGATCTATTTGCTGTCTTTGATAGTATTTCTACTGAGTGGTAACTCAGAAATTCTTTTAATAATATCGTCTTTATTTTTCATATCGTGAAATAGAGCTGGTGCACATCTTAGAAATGTTTCCTTAACAAATTCTCCGTCACTGAGGGCTTCTCCATGCTGGGCTATGGAGTGAGCAATACAGTAACTTGCTGATGTTAAATTTGTAGAGCATCTTACAAATTTAATGATGGAATTTGATTGACTTTTATAGAGGTGTAGCTGGCTAGAAATGTATTCCTTCCTTTCATCGATACTTTTTTTCAAGAGCTGACAATGATTAGTTTCAAAATGTCTCTTTACATTCCACGTTCTGCTTACTACCGTTTCATTATACAGCATTCACAATTATCTGTTGTTTCTGTCGACAATCCCGTACATCTCGGTCCATATATCTTGAAAGGGTCAGCTACTGCTACTTCCACTTCCTTTATCATTCAATCTTGCTTTTTTATTTTTCTGATTCTCCATCACAAGGCTGCAAAAATAAATAAATATAAATCACTGCATTTTTTGTAAAAGGTTGATAGGTTTCTTTCCTACTAACATTTTGCAGTGTTGTTGCACTGACTCCTGGTGCAAAACAATTCACAGATAGTATGTATAACCAACAAATATATGGTGCTGTAATCAATTATCTGACATGCAGAATGTCTCATCGAGCACTGTTGCACTGTATATCTTTTTCTTCTAACCCTCCCACTCGTGTCTCCTAACGAACATGGCGATCAAGTGTGTCCCTTTGCCGAATGCACCTGAACGCATGGGAAGCTTACCCGAGGCACATGTTGACAATAACGAGGCTGTTTCCAGAATTGGGCATTTTGTCACTCGAGTAAAAATAAAATGTCATGAGTAAAGATTAATCTCTTCATAGTGCAATTCTTAACCTTTTTATATTAATGTCAATATTGGAACAATGTATCTTGGATGTTTGCACTATGTATCTTTGCTACGCAACACTGATGTACATGTTTACATCCGGTTTTAGAATTGCATTATTGATCATGAGTAGCGTGAGTAATATTACTCAAGTGATGCCCAACTCTGGCCGTTGCGAGAGACAAATATTTGAATTATGCAATTTTTTGTCTCTGTAGATGTGTGTCACCCATAAGGAGTTCACGTGTCACCTCTGACACGCGTGTCATAGGTTCACCATCACTGATCTAGATACACAGCAAGTGTTATGAGTCAAATTGGACTCATGTTCTAAGGGGCTGCTGCTCAGAGCTGATGAGTTCATACCCCTACCCTGTTGGGTCTAGAGAATAAAGCATGGATCCACAGAGGATTATTTTTGGACCTTAAAATCCAACAGAATTTGTTCTGCTAGGTTTTGGACTTGATTAGGGCTGGTGGTTTGTTTTTTCCTCCAATTTCTACATTTTGAAATGAGGATGTCTGTCCTAAGTCTATCCTACTATTATATTTTGGAATCAGGTATCTTGCCCAGTTATACAGATTCATAGCTGAATAGAAATTTGGCCTTAGAGTAATCATACCTCCAGTCTCACCCACTCTTGATTTACACAAGATTTGGGATTTAAAGTTAAGGCTGGAATGGTTTCAGACATCTGGGTTTTTGGCATGAGGATGAATGTACTTTGTATGTAAAAAGTACATTTTACATTTGAGGGGTTCAGAAGGAATAGTGTTATGGGCTAAATTATGTTCCCCTCAAATTCATATGTTGAAACCCTAACTCCCAGTACTTCAGAATTTACTCTATTTGGAAACAGGACCTTTAAAGATGTAATAAAGGTTAAATTATGCCATACTATTAGCGGTGGAAGTAGGGTAACCTCTTCACCACTTGGTGCTAGGAGTCAAGTCCTTATGATATCTCCACAAAAATAATTTTCTGAGACTTGCATGGGAGGATGAGTGATTTTTATTTGTGTGAAATTACATCCTTGGGGTTCCAAAGTCATATTTCCCTTAATCTAGCTCTGGAAGAAGTGCACTTGGGGATTCTGTATAGCTAGAAGCAAAGCCAATGTCCAGAGTTTCCATTCCATGATGGAATTGGGTCCAGTGTAGCATCAGGCTAGTTGTAGTCCATTAGTCCATTGTGTATGGTCCACATGGTTGTGGACCATGTGGGTGAATCCAGGGGAACCAAAAGAGTGCACCCTCTGCAACAAGAGTCCCAAGAATCCTGACAACACAAGAGAGCCAGGAGCCAATAGGGCAAAAGAGCAAACTTCTTTTTTTTTAAAGAGATTAAATGTCTCAAATCTTCCCTTACTTACAGTGGTCAATTACCTATTTCCAGGTGTGACTGGCAGACAAGCACCCTCCCTATGTTACCCAGGCCTTACTGGGCATGTGTCTGTTCTCCCTCTGTCCAGGCACTTCCCCCAGGGTTCTGCAGGGAATAGATCAGTGGCTTCTGGGGGAGTGTTAAACTGCAGCTTCCTGGCAAAGCTGTACAAATGGCATGCCTATAATATTTGGCTTTCCCTTTGCTCCTTTCCTGTTATTAATAACCAGTTTAATTATAATGGTATCATTATGGGAAGCTTCTAATTCAATCTGACTGATGTCCTTATAAGCAGTTGAATCTGGACACACAGAGAGACATCAAGGCTATGCAAAGACAGAAGCAGTCACGTAGATGAAAGACTATGTGAGGATACAGCAAGAAGGCATCCAGTGAAAGCCAAGGAGAGAGACCTCAGAAGAAACCAAAACCTACTGGCAACTTGATCTTGAACTTCTAGCCTCTAAATATGTGACATAATTATTTTCTGTTGTTTAAGCCACCCAGGCTGTGGTATTTTGTTATACCAGACCTAGCAACTTAATATATCAGGTTATCAGCCTGGTGGACTGGATAAAAACCATTGTAAAGTCAGTTTACCCAAGAAGGGGGCTGTCTGATTCCCTCTATAAATGCCAAGTGGAACACCCCAGATGAAGCAGTTGATATGCTTCCTATGCAAGCCACCTGGGACTAGCTTTATGATGACAAGGATATTCATCTTGAATATGCCCTTTACCCAGGTTATAATAAATACTGTGCTTAAGGATATCTCTTTTGCATGGGCTCTCATGAAACTTATTGCTGAAAAATAAAACAATAATCCCAGAAATCTTATGGGATTTGCTGACTCAGCTTTCCCTTATGGGTCTTACTGATGCTAATAAAAGCATTAGATTAATTAACAAACGAATGAGGAGAGGCAGAGGGGAGAGTCCAGGGACTCATTCCAGCAGGGAAGAAATTTTTAGATGGTTATTAAGAAATGGTATGCATAAAAAGGCACTGATGGGATTCAAAAACAAAAAGAGCTTATCATAGCACTATGAAAGGTTAGGTGAACCACTGGGACTTCCTGCTAGCTCCCAACATTAAAGGGCCCCAAAATAAGTATGCTTAATTTACTCCAGTTTGGAGGATTTTAAAAAGCTGTAAAACAAAAAATAGAATGGGAATCCATCTGGAATTGCCTGAGGCAATAGTCAAGCAGATTAACAGAAGGTCCCTTTGACCACTTCCAGGGTCCAAAACTTTCTGCACATGAGTAAGTAAAATGGTCAGAAGGTGGAGAAGAGATGTTTCTAGGATTCTGTGACGTGGAGCCTCATGCATGTGGCACCAAAATCTGTTGGATAAGTCATAACACAGGCTGCAATTAGATTGAGAGAACATAGGAATGTAAATGTTGATAGGATTAAGGTGGAATTTTGGGTGGAAATTGGAATGTTTAAACAGGCTTTATGTAAAGGGTTCATGTATCCTTTACCTGAATGTCTTATAGGAATAAATATTATGTTTGACAGGGGGACACTTACTTTACCTAGTACTATAAAATCAAAACCTGTTGAATAAGTACAAATGGAGGCTACAGTTAGGAATGTAAGGATTCATGCGGTCAAAGTGAAAGTTTGGACAAAAATGGGTATGTTTGAACAGGCTTTATGTGATGTGGTTGTATCTCTTTCATCTAAGAATAAAATGTAATATGGGGATGGATACTGTATATGACTGGGGAATATTTCTCCTACTTACATTTTAAAACAGAAGACATGCATTGTTAGGGTCGTTGAAGGAGGAATGCCCGAAGCCAAAAGGGGTAAAGAATTATAAATTTAGCCAATGTTGAGTGCAGGGCCAGCAGTGGGAAGGAGAGGTCCCTGATCCAATGTCCTTCTTGGCTGGCTCAGGAGGGCCCACAAGGGAGGGCGGCCTAATTGAAGCCTGCAATCATGTTACCTGAGTAGGATTTGGAGGTAAGCCCAGGATGAACTACCTCTGCCTACTGCTCTCTGAATAGCAAACTCGGAGTGACCAAAACCAGGGTAATGGTTCCCCTTCCCCATGGAACCCTCCCAGGTTTCAGCACCAAATGTTAGGGTCACCGAAGGAAGAATGCACAAGGCCAAGAGGAATAAAGAATTATAAATTTATTATTATATCTACTAGCAGAAGGGCTAAGGCCAAAACAGCATCAGCAGCACAGAGTAGGGGGAGCGGGATATTTATGTCTCTTGTAAAGGTCAGTCAGAGTAACCAGTGGGACCAGGTGCAGGTGGAGGCCAGGTGGAGGCAGACACTGGAAACTGAAAGAGGTAGTTTACTGGAAACTGAAGGCCGTTAATCATGAAACCTATAATAAGGATAACAGGAAAATCACCAGGAGGTCAAGAGCCCCCAGCAGGGCATAATGGAGAGCAAGAATGTAACTAAGAATTCAGGGAGGGGTAAGTGCCACAAGAAGAGCATAATGGAGTGCAAGAATATGCCTAACATGCACATCTTCCCTTTAAGAAATATCAATTGGTAATGCTAAATAGGAATGAATAAAATTGCCTGAGCTTGCACAATCCTATATAATAAAGCGGTAATATGCAAATTAACCCTCACACCCTCACAAGATGGCTGCCTACGACCAGGCCAGCAGGGGGGTTAGTGAGGGACAACCAAACAACTGAACAGCAGGCTGCATGGGGCAATCAGGCCAGCAGGAGGGTTAGTGAGAGACGACCAAATGACTGAACAGCAAAGCAGGCTGCGTTGGGCGACCCGGCCAGCAGGGGGGGCAGTTGGGTGCAACCAGGCCAGTGCGGGGGGGCAGTTAGGAGCGACCAGGCTGGCAGGGAAGGGGGAGTTGGGGGCAACCTGGCCATCAGTGGGGGGCAGTTAGGGGTGACCAGGCTGGCAGGGGGGACAGTTAGGGGCAATCGAACCAGCACTCAGAGGCAGTGAGGAGCAATCAGGCCGGTGGGTGGGGGGGGAGTTAGGGATGACTAGGCAGGCAGGCAGGTTAACAATTAGGAGCCACAGCGATCCAGGATTGTGAGAGGGATGTCCTACTGCCAGTTTAGGCCCGATACCCAGGATTGGGCCTAAACTAGTAGTCGGACATCCTCCAAGGGGTCCCGTATTGAAGAGGGTGCAGGCTGGGCTGAGAGGACCCCTGCCCCATGCACAAATTTCATGCACCAGGCCTCTAGTATAGAATAAAACCTAGAGTGCTATTTTGGACAAATTCTCTATGCAATAGCCATATATAGAGCCCAGACTAGAGCTTTGACAAAAACTTTTGATTGCGTCCCAGCAATGACTACTAGAACTTTGGACTAGAAAAATTTTTATTTAAGGGGTAATTACTAGTTTTTTACCTGACAGTAACTAAAACTGCCCTTCTCTGACTGACTTATTTTTCTTAGCATAATGCTTTCCAGGTCCATCCATGCAGTTGCAAATGGTAAGAGTTATTTCTTTTTACAGCAGTGTAGTATTCCATTGTATAGATGTACCACAGTTTTTTAATCCACTCATCTGCTGATGGGCACTTTGGCTATTTCCAAATCTTAGCTATTGTAAATTGTGCTGCTATGAACATAGGGGTGCGTATATTCTTTCTGATTGATGATTCTGATTTCTTGGGATATATTCCTAGAAGTGGGATTACTGGGTCATTATACTAAGTGAAATAAGCCAGTCAAATAAGGATACGTATCATATGCTCTCACTCATTTGTAGAATATAATGAATAACGTAAACTGATGAACAAAAAGATCCAGAGACAGAAATATCAAACAGACCATCAACCTCAGAGGGAAGGCAAGGGAGGGAGGGTGGTAAGAGATGAACCAAAGGACTTGTATGCATGCATATAAGCATAACCAATAGACACAGACAGTAGGGCGTGAGGGCATGTACTGGAGGGTGGGAGTGGCCGGGGAGACATCAATGGGGGAGGGAGGGAAGGAGACATATGTAGTACTTTCAACAATAAAGATTTAGCCCTAAAAAAAAGAATCACCAAAGAATAAGTGGAATAACTAATTGATATTTCTCTCTCTCTCTCTCTCTCTCTCTCTCTCTCTCTCTCTCTTTCAAATCAATCAATAAAAATTTTTAAAAACTGCCCTTATAATTAAAGGGAATAAAAAGTTTTGAAAATGGAAATACCTGTAATGTCGTGCGTGATAGCAGAGACATCCTCAAATGGAAAGGATAATGCTGAGAAAAGTTTCATAATAAAATGGAAACGTATTTTATTTGCTACTAAGGAATATGCTACTGGGGAAATGCAGGGAGTTACTCAATGCATTAAGCAGGTAGACTTTCTCCCAGATTCTATGGCTGCTTAGACATGGCCCTATGAATAGCACATAACTGACCAAGAAAGAGCTATTTGGTCTATGGATGGCATTTCGAAGGTTAATGAACAACAACCTATTTGGAAGGTCACCACTGTGATTAAAGAAGGCAAAACCAAATCAGCACAATGGGCTGAGTTGTATGTTGCTTGCTATGATATTTCAGATTGTACTGACTCATGGGCAGCAGCCAATGGCCTGGCTATATGGTGAGGCAGAATGGCAATAAAAAAAATGGCCTATGAAAGGTATGCCTGTATGAGGCATGGTCCTATGGAAATCACTATGAGAATTTGAGGGGTGCATTAAAGTAGGTCATGTCAATGCCCATCAGAAGAATCCTCTTTTAGCTTAAAAGGGAATTGGAAGCAACAAGTAGATATACTGCTTATTTAAGGTCACCTGAGTTCATGGGATGAGTGGACATATGGCTATTATAGCAGTGCATTGAGAAAGCCTTAATCTAGCCTGTGAGGATAAAAGTGCCAATAAGAACTGTTCTAGCCCTTTATCTCTGTGGTCTTCTTCTAAGGACACATAACCCTGTATTAGGTTGTTGTTGCTACTATAACAAATTACCATAGATTTTAGTGGTAAAACAAGAGATGATATTCTCTTCCATTTCTAGGAACCAGGAGTTCAAAATGAGTCTCACAGGGCTAAAATCAAGGTGTTCAACACTGTTGGTTCCTTCTGGAAGCTCCAGGGAAGAATTTGTTCCTTACCTTTCCAACATTCCTTGGCTCCTGTTTCTGTTGCTTTCTCTTCTTCTGTAGTCTATTATCCCTCTATCTCCCTCTTATAAGAGAACTTGTAATTACATTTAGGGCCCACCCTGACAAGGAAGGTAACTTCCCCAACTCAAAATTTTTAACTTAACTAAAAAAAATTCTTTTTGCAATATAAGGTTAATGTCACAGGATTGAGAGATTAGGACATGGATTCCTTTGGGGCCATTACTCAGAGCACCACATTAAACATAAGAAAAGAGCCCTAGCTTTTCCACCAGCTCTCCCCTCCCCCCACCCCACCCCCTAACACTGCTCAGGCTGCACCATGCTAGCTCCAAGCTCTGTGCTCCTGCTAAGGCAGCACCACCTTCTCCTTCCAGCCCCATCATGATCATCTACCGGGACCTCATCAGCCATGATGAGATGTTATCCCATATCTACAAGATCCAGGTGATCACAGACGGGCTGTGCCTGGAGGTAGAGGGGAAGATGGTCAGTGCACAGAGATTAACATTGATGACTTGCTTATTGGTGGAAATGCCTCCGATGGAGGCCCTGAGGGCGAAGGGACCAAAAGCACAGTAATTACCGGTATTGATATTGTCATAAACTATCGTTTACAGGAAACCAGCTTCACAAAGGAAGCCTACAAGAAGTTATGTCAAAGATTACATTAAATCAATCAAAGGGAAACTTGAAGAACAGAGACCAAAAAGAGTAAAGCTTTTTATGACAGGGGCTGCAGAACAAATCAAGCATATCCTTGCCAATTTCAAAAACTACCAGTTCTTTATTGGTAAAAACATGAATCCAGATGGCATGGTTGCTCTGCTAGACTGCCATTGTGATTTTCTTTAAGGATGGCTTAGAAATGGAAAAATGTTAACAAATTTGGCAGTTTGGATCTATCACCTGTCATTGTAACTGGCTACTGCTTTTCATTCACACACCAAGACTAGGACAAATGGGACTGATGTTATCTTGAGCTCTTCATTTATTTGACCTTTATTCATTTGGATCAGAGGCATTGTTTTGAAGAAAAAACTTGTCATGTAGGTTGTCTAAAAATAAATGCAATTAAGCTAAATAATAATAATAAGAGAAAAGAAAAAAGAAAGAGCTCTAGTTCCCTAGTTGATTTGGCTCAATGAACAGAGTGTTGGCCTGCAGACTGAAGGGTCTTGAGTTCAAATTCAGTCAAGGCCACATACCTAAGTTGCACACTCTATCCCTGGCCCTGGTCAGGGTGGCTGCAGGAGGCAACCAATTGATGTGTCTTTCTTACATCAATGTTTCTCTCTCTCTGTCTCTCCCCCTGCCTTCCACTCTCTATAAAAATCAATGGAAAAATATCCTCAGGTGAGGAATAACAAAAAAACATGAGAAAAGAAATGAGACGTGTCCCAACTGACAGATATTCCATAAAATATCTGGCCATTACTCCTCAAAATTGTCAAGGTATTAAAAAAAGAAGTGAAGTCTGAGACATTATCATAGCCAAGAGGAGTCTAAGAAAACATGATAATTAAATGCAATATAATGTCCAGAATGGAATTTCAACCAGGGAAAGACAATTAGCTAAAAAAAAACCAAAGAAATCTGAATAAAGTGAGATGCATCAGTCTAAGCTTATTAATTTTAAAAATAAACAGGACTACTGTAAAATGTAAATAATAAGAGAATGGGGTGTTTTATACATGGAAACTGTGCCATCTTTGCCATTTTTTTGTCGGTCTAAATACAGTAAGTACTCCTTTAACATGGTCAATACATTCTGCAACTCTAAACAAAATGACTAAAATTAAACCCATTTTGCCACAGGCTAATTCATATAAACAAGAGTTAAGTTCCTATGGCATCTTATCAGTGTTATAATAAAAAGATTTTAAACAAAACAGATATTAGAGGACCTGCTATCTGAAAATAGAGCTTTCCTATAAAAATCTTTCATAAGCCAAAACTGCCTAAAGCAAAGAGTAGCACCCGCTTTCCATAAGTTTGCATTACACCACTTTGCTTTTATGAAAGACCTACAATATATATATATATATATATATATATATATATATATATATATATATATATATATATATATATACTAGAGGCCCGGTGTATGAATTTGAGCACCAGAGGGGTCCCTCAGCCTGGTCTGTGGGATTGGGCTGAAACCAGCTCTCCAACATCCCCCCTTGGGGTCCTGGATTGCAAGAGAGCACAGGCCAGGACAAGGGACCCCACCTGTGCAAGATCGGGGCAGGGGAGGGACATGGGAGGTTGTTCAGCCAGGGAAGGACCGACCGAGGCAGGGCTTCAGGGTGTGTCTGGCCCGTCTCACTCAGTCCCAATCCACCAGACCCCAGCAGCAAGCTAACCTACCAGTTGGAGTGTCTGCCCCCTGGTAGTCAGTGCATGTCATAGAAACTGGACTACCAGTCAACTGTCTGCCTCTTGGTGGTCAGTGCATGTCATAGCCAGTGATTGAGCGGCCTTAGCATATCATTAGCATATTACACTTTGATTGGTTGAACGGATGACCAGATGACTGGACACTTAGCATATTAGGCTTTTATTATATAGGATGTATTTTTTAAATATGTTTTTTTAATTAATTTCAGAGACTGGAAGGGAGAGGGAGAGAGAGAAAGAACAGCAATGATGAGAGATAATTATTGATCGGCTGCCTCCTGCACAACCCCTACTGGGGATCAAACCTGCAACCCAGGCATGTGCCCTGACCAGGAATTGAACTGTGATCTCCTGGTTCATGGGTCAATACTCAACCACTGAGCCACACTGACCAGGCTGTAAATATAATTTACAGGTTTTTTTTTTCATAAAAGTAAAAGTCCTTTTTGGAATCCTTCCAGTTAGAGAAAACAATTACTAATGTAGGACTTTTGTAAAAGTGAAGTGGTGTAACAAGAACCTCATAAAGAATAAACCTGTGTATTCTGAAATAAGAAGGTTATTTTAAGAGTTAAAATGTTACTTCTAGTTTGATTTCAATTATGTTAAGGACAACGTAAGTCTAAACAAAGTCCAGAAGGAAGCACACAAGACATTGAGAACCAATTTTAATTGATAGTTACTGGTCTAAGACATGATTTTCAGATTTAAAGCAAGCATGTAAATGTTATTAATATAAATAAAAATTTCCTTGAATCTTCAAGCTAAAAGTGAGATTCTGATATTGGTGGTCATTGTGGATATGTTTTCAATCATAAATGTTATTGCAACTAGCCACCTTGTGCTTAAATCTCTGTTGCACTTCAGAGTATTTGTTTAGGACAGATTCCTAGAAGTGGGTAGAATTTCTAATAAATATGATATTTTTAAAAAGATGATAAATATTTATTCTTTTGTAACCATTTCTTTGCTATTTTATCTACTATTTTGCTGTGTAGCAAGCCTTCCCAATCCAGAGATTAGTTAAATATCTATCTACTTTTTTTTAAGTCTTATGTAATTACTCTTTGCCATCTTCTTATTCATACAGAAGAATTTTAAAATTTGGGTTGTTAAAAATAATGTAATTTAGAAGGGCAAGATTATGTTTCCAAAATGTTTTGATCATTGATTCTTAAGTTTATTTGATTGCATTAAAATCCTGAAATCATGAGTAGCTTATTTTTCTTTATCTTTAAACTGAGGAGAGATTCCCAAAAGAGTATTTGTAGCCAAACTGGTTTGGCTCAGTGGATAGAGCGTCGGCCTGCGGACTGAAAGGTCCCAGGTTCGATTCCGGTCAATGGCATGTACCTTGGTTGTGGGCACATCCCCATAGGAGGTGTGCAGGAGGCAGCTGGTCGATGTTTCTCTCTCATCGATGTTTCTAACTCTCTATCCTTCTCCCTTCCTCTCTGTAAAAATTCAATAAAATATATTTTTTTTTTTAAAAAAAAGAGTATTTGCAAAGATTAAAGGCTATGTCTGACTTGGGTAACCTCTTCCAAATTCAGGTTCAAGAACTCATCAACTGGGCACTGAAGAAAAAAATATCCTTGTGGGAGAAGAGTTTAGGTTCTTATGATAGCTCTGGAGATCATCTTGACTAAGTCCCCAATGGATATGCATCCAAAAAATAGGAAAATATTCTTTCCAATGAACAGTGTGTGTTCTACCACATATGATAATATAAGCACATGAAAACTTGTTTTCAATTCATTTTTTAAAAAATTAGATGTTTGAATAGATTATTCTTAGCTTTATTAATGACTTTTAATCTCATGGAATAATTATTTTAGTAAGTGACCTTGCGGAGGTAGAGGACATATGTGATTATTCATGCTTCTGAAAGGGATTGATCTGAATAACTGTTGTAAATCACTTTTTTCATTTTCACTTTTTTTCCTGGTAAGAGTAAAAGGTGGAAGGTCTCAAGAATTTATTAAAGGTGTTAGATTTGTTAAGACTTAATGGAACACTTTCTTATCATGATACAAAAAGCAAATTACAAAGTTGTAGAGTGGGAATGGGATTCTACTTTGATAATGTTAATCACACTTGTATTAAAGCCTTTTTATGCAGAAGTTTAAAAAATAATTCTATTCTGGAAAATGTATCTTATATACTCTTGCATGATAAGAGCAAAGATTATTTGCATGTAAAATGGTAGACTAATGACCTGTCATGTAATATTATAAAAATATTTTCCGTTCCCACATTGCCTTTATTCCTTTAAGTCATAAAAGAGTAGGCTGCATTTTCTCAAGAAGGAGAGTGGGGAAAGGCATTATTTAGGAATAAAAACTCAATGAATTTTTTGTAATGTACATTTAATTTTCAAATATACTGGGCCTCCTCAGTGTGAATAGGATGAAGCCCACTAATTCTGACCTAACTGGTGCTGCTATTTCAAGTAAGGTAGCATTGCATTAATATTGAACAACTGCTACAGTGCAAAATTCCATTTATTTTTCATACAAAATTTATGTAAAATATTCCCTTTTGCTTCCTTTAAGTCTAGATTGTTGAATGTACTACATATTTCTAGTAAGAGAATATTTTCTCCTCTGTATATTCCTAAAAGTGCTATGCCAAAATACTACTGAACTCAGATTTTGTGTTCACCGCCACAGGAAGAGTTGTGATTTGTACAGGAATATGAAACTGGGAGACAGAATTATTGTCATAAGAACTAGGAGATCTGGACTTTAGTTTTAACTCTGCCTCTAATTTTCAGGTTGATTTTGGGAAAGTCACTTAATTATCTAGGAATTTGTCTGTTCTTTGGTAAAAAGCATTGCAAGATTTGTTTTTTTTTAATTTGTTATACCTTAAAAATTACATTGCATAGATGTTTAAATTGTCACCAAGTCCAATGCACTCTCATTTCTCCTCTAGACTATAAGGGTAATCTTCTAATTGATTTCTGCTTGGTATGCAGGTCCCCTCCATTCCTTTATTTCCATACTGCAATGGAATGAGGTTTCAAATATAAATCAGATCATGTCACTCCTCTGCTTTCCATTGCACTTAAAATCCAAACTCTTTATTGTAGCCTATAAAACCCTATAGGGACTGTCCTCCAGACTTTGACTTGTTTCACTTTCTCCATTTCAGACGCATTCCTGTTCCCCAAACACAAAAGCTAACTCCTGCTTTTGGCCTTAGCAAATGCTCTTTCCTCAACCTGAAACACTTTCCTGAGATACTTACAAGATTGACTTTTAGTTATTTAGGACTCAGTTCAAATATCACCTAGCCAGAGAGGCCTTCCCTAATGTCCTCTTTAGAAAATGCCACCTGCCCGACCCTAAAACTCTTCATTACAGAACCCTGTCCATTTCCTTCTGAGAACTGTGCCACACTATAACGTTTTTGTTTGTTGACTCGAATAATGCCTGTCTGCCCCACTAGAATATACATTTCTGGTAAGCCAATCTGGCTTGTTTACTAATGTATCAGCAGTGCCTTGAAGGGTGTATGGCACAAAGTAAGTGCTCAATAAATGTTTGTTGAACTAATTAATTTTACCGTTTTAGTATTGCTGTCTTTTGTACAAAAAAGAATGTAAATCAATTTTATTTTGAATTTAAAAAATGCAGCTGTTGCCCTCGCCAGGTGGATCAGTTGATTGGAGTGTCATCCCATGCACCAAAAGGTTGCAAGTTCAGTTCCCCATCAGGGCACATACCTAGGTTGCAGGTTCTGTCCCCTATTCTGATGCATATGGGAGGCAATTGATGGATGTTTCCCTCACATATCAATGTTTCTCTCTCTCTTTCTCTCTCTCTCTCTCTCTCTCTCTCTCTCTCTCTCTCTCTCTCTCTCTCAATAAAAAACGATCTTGGGCCCTGACTGGTTTGGCTCAGTGGATAGAGCGTCGGCCTAGGGACTGAAGGGTCCCAGGTTTGATTCCGGTCAAGGGCATGTACCTTGGTTGCAGGAATATCCCTGGTGGGGGATGTGCAGGAGGCAGCTGGTCGATGTTTCTCTCTCATCGATGTTTCTGACTCTCTATTCCTCTCCCTTCCTCTGTAAGAAAATCAATAAAATATATTTTTTAAAAAAACATCTTGGGGTGAGGATTAAAAAATGTTTTTTTAAAAAATGCAGTTCTTGTCATTAAAAAAATCAACACTTCAAAATTAACATTCCTAGTCATAATGTGCATTATTGATGTTTTTAGCTGCAAGTCTTATCACCTGAATGCTGCTCATTTCAATTTGCTATTCAGAAAAAATGAACACTGCATTTTGGACCAGTGGAGATTTAAAGCATATACTAAAATGATATAAACTTTAGTAGAACAAAATTTGCATTTATAGTAAATCACTAATGATATGCCATGTGTTTTTCCTAACTGTGCCCATAATTCATTGTTTCTAAAATATTTACACTTTTCTAATCTCTTAATAATATTTCATTTTGTAATAAGAAAAAATGGCATTGAAACTGATTCCCTTCCCATATTCAATGTGCTGTGATAAACTTTAAAAAAGGTATCCTGCTGTTCAACTGCTTTAAAAATAAAGTCTAGACCTGGCCGGTGAGGCTCAGTTGGTTGGGCATCCTACCGTAAACGAAAAGGTTGTCCATTTGATTCTCAGTCAGGGCACATGCCCATTGCGGGTGTGTAGGAGACAGCTGATTGATGTTTGGCTGTCACATCAATCTCTCTCTCTCTCTCTCTCTCTCTCTCTCTCTCTCTCCCTCTCGCTCCCTTCTTCTCTCTCTAAAAATCATTTTTTAAAAAAAGAGTGAGATTCTACTGTAGTTTGTGGCAAATAGAAATGATGAACATGCTAAAACAAACTCTAGATCTGGTGGCACAGCTCCAAGCTGTCCATAGTGAAGGCAATACAACTGTTGGACTGGATGTGAAGAAAGGTAATATTGGCTTTATGTAAATACTGTGTATAAAAGAAAGTTCCCAAGTAAAGTGAAAAGTTCTTCTGAGTGCATCTGAAGCAGCAGAGGTGATTCTATGTGTGGACAACATCATCAAAGATGCACCAAGGAAACGTGCCCCGATCACCACCACTGTTAAGCATTCCTATATGCTGTTAAACTATGGACGAGTTCATAACACAGTCATTGGAAAGACTTAGACTTCTTTATTTTTAATTTAAATTCTTTATTGTTTAAAGTATTACCTATGTCTCCCCTTTCTCCCATTAACCTTTCCCTGGCCACTCTCACCCCCAGAACATGCCCTCACCCCCTTACTGTCTGTGTCCACTGGTTATGTTTATACGCATGCATACAAGAAATTTGGTTGATCTCTTACCCCCCACCCACACTCACCCCTGGCTTCCCTCTGAGGTTTAACAGTCTGTTTGATGCTTCTGTGTCTCTGGATCTATTTTTTTCATTATATTCCACAAATGAGTGAGATCATGTGATATTTATCTTTCTCCAACTGGTTTATTTTGCTTAGCATAATGCTCTCCAGGTCCATCCATGCTGTTGCAAATGGTAGGAGTTCCTTCATTTTTACAGCAGCATAGTATTCCATTGTGTAGATGTACCACAGTTTTTTAATCCACTCATCTGTTGATGGGCACTTAGGCTGTTTCCAAACCTTGGCTATTGTAAATTGTGCTACTATGAACATAGGGGTGCATATATCCTTTTTGTTGGTGTTTCTGTTTTCTTGGGATATATTCCTAGAAGTGGGATTACAGGGTCAAATGGGAGTTCCATTTTTAATTTTTTTAGGAAACTCCATAATGTTTTCCACAGTGGCTGAACCAGTCTGCATTCCCACCATCAGTGTATGAGCATTCCTTTTTCTCCACAACTTCGCCAAGACTTGTCCTTTATCGATTTGTTAATGATAGCTATTCGGACATGTGTGAGATGGTACCTCATTGTAGTTTTGATTTGCATCTTTCAGATTAGTGACTTTGAGCATGTTTTCATATGTCTCTTGGCCTTCTGTATGTCTTCTTTGAAAAAGTATCTATTTTGGTCCTTTGCCAATTTTTGATTGGATTATTTAATCTTCCTTTTGTTAAGTTGTATGAGTTCCCTATAATTTTGGAGATTAAACCCTTATCAGAGATAACTTTAGCAAATATGTTCTCCCATGCAGTGGGCACTCTTGTTGTTTTGTTGATGGGTTTTTTTGCTGTGCAGAAGCTTTTTATTTTAATGTAGTCCCATTTGTTTATTTTCTCCTTAGTTTCCATTGTCCTAGGAGCTGTATTAATAAAGATATTGCTATGACATATGTCTGCTATTTTGCTGCCTATGGATTCTTCTAAGATTTTTATGGTTTCCTGTCTTATGTTTAAGTCCTTTATCCATTTTGAGTTCATTTTTGTGTATGGTATAAGTTGGTGATCTAGTTTCTTTCTTTCTTTTTTTTTTTTTTTTGGATATATCTGCCCAACTTTCCAAACATTTATTGAAGACACTGTCTGGACTCCATTGTACGCTCTTGCCTCCTTTATCAAATTTTAATTGAGCGTACTGACTCAGGTCGATTTCTGGGCTCTCCATTCTGTTCCATTAGTCTATATGTCTGTTCTTGTGCCAGTACCAAGCAGTTTTGAGAACAGCGGCTTTGTAATATAGCCTGATTACTGGTATTGTGATCCCGCTAACATTGTTCTTCTTTCTCAGAATTGCTGTGGCTATTCGGGGTCTATTATTATTCCATATGAATTTTTGGAGAGTTTGTGCTAGGTCTGTGAAATATGCCGTTGGTATTTTAATGGGGATTTCATTACATCTAGACATTGCTCTGGGTAGTAAGGACATTTTAATGATGTTGATTCTACCAATCCATGAACATGGTATGTTCTTCCATTTGTTTGTGTCTTCCTCTATCTCTCTTTTCAACATTCTGTAGTTTTCTGGGTACAGGTCTTTTAGCTCCTTAGTGAAGTTTATTCCTAGGTACCTTAATTTTTTTGTGTGACAATGATAAATAGGATTTTTTTTTTTTTAGTTTCTCTTTCTGTGAGTTCATTATTGGTGTATAAAAAGGCCATGAATTTCTTGGTGTTAATATTGTATCCTTCTACATTGCCAAATTCATTTATTAAGTCTAGTAGTTTTTTGATGGAGTCGTTAGGGTGTTCTATGTACAATTTCATGTCATCTACAAATAAGAACGATTTTACTTCTTCTTTTCCAATTTGGATGCCTTTTATTTCTTCTTCTTGTCTGATCGCTATGGCTAGCACTTCCAGTGCTATGTTGAACAGAAGTGGTGAAAGGGGGCACCCCTGTCTTGTTCCTCTTCTTAGGAGAAATGGTTTTAGTTTTTGCCCATTGAGTATGAGGTTGGCTGAAGGTTTGTCAAAAAAAGGCTTTTATGTTGAGGTATGATTTCTCTATTCCCACTTTGCTGAGAGTTTATCAAGAAAGGGTGTTGGATTTTGTCAAATGCTTTTCTGTATCAGTTGATGATTATGTGATTTTTGTCTCTCAATTTGTTTATGTAACATGTGTTTATTGATTTGTGGATATTACGATATACCAGCCTTGCATTCCCCTGAATAAATCCCACTTGGTCATGGTGTGTGATCTTTCTAATGTAATGCTGGATTCAATTTGCTAGAATTTTGTTGAGGATTTTAGCATCTAAGGTCATCAGAGATATTGGCCTTAAGTCTCTTTCTTTGTAGTGTCTTTATCTGGACTCAGGATTAGTGTAATGCTGGCTTCATAGAAAGAGCTTGAAAGTGTGCCTTCCTGTTGAATTTTTTGGAATAGTCTGAGGAGGATAGGTTTTAGTTCTTCTTTGAATGTTTGGTAATACTCCCTTATGAAGCTGTCTGGACCATGGCTTTTGTTTGCTGGAAGATTATTGATTACTGCTTCAATTTCATCAGTAGTTATTCATGTTGTTTGATTCTTCCTGATTGAGTTTTGAATGATTGTGTTTTTCTAGGAATATGTCACTTTCATCTAGGTTGTTCAGTTGGTTGGAGTACAGTTGTTCATAGTATTTTTTTTTTTTTACAATTCTTTGTATGTCTGTGGGGTTGGCTCTTATTTCACATCTTTCATTTGTGATTTTGTTTACTTGGGTCCTCTCTCTTTGTTTCTTGGTGAGCCTGGCTAGAGGTTTAACAATCTTGTTTATTCTTTTAAAGAACCAGCTCTTTGTTTTACTGATCATTTGTATTGTTTATTTGGTCTGTATGTCATTTATTTCCACTCTGATCTTTATCCTTTCCTTCCTTCTGCTTACTCTGTGCTTTTGTTGCTGCTCTATTTATAATTCTTTAAATTGGAGGGTTAGATAATTTATTACCAGTTTTTCTTGTTTTTTTGAGGTAGGCCGGTAGAGCTGTGTACTACCCTCTCAGGACTGCTTTCACCGTGTCCCATAGATTGTGGATCATTGTGTTTTCATTGTCATTTGTTTCCAGGATGCTTTTTATTTCTTCTTTGATCTCTTTGGTAACCCAATCATTGTTTAATAGCATGCTATTTAGCCTCGAAGTGGGTTGTTTTTATTGTTTTTATTGCAGTTGGTTTCTTATTTTATGCCATTGTGATCTGAGAAAATGCTTGATATGACTTTTATCTTCTGAGTTTGAAGATAATTATCCTGTGGTCTATCTCTGAAAAGTCCCATGTGCACTCAAGAAGAATGTATAATCCATTGATTTTGGGTGAAATGTTTGAAAGGTGTCAATTAATTCCATCTGATCTAGCAAGTCTTTTAAGATTGCTATTTCTTTTTTTTTTATTGATTTCAGAGGGTAAGGGAGAGGAATAGAGAGTTAGAAATATCGATGAGAGAGAAACATTGATCAGCTTCCTCCTACTGGGGATGTACCTGCAACCAAGGTACATGCCCTTGACTGGAATCAAACCTGGGACCTTAAGTCCTCAGGCTGATGCTCTATCCACTGAGACAAACCGGTTAGGGCTACGCTATGTCTTTTGATTGGAGTACTTAATCCATTTACGTTTAAGGTTATTATTGATAGGTACTTGTTTGTTGCCATTTTTATTCTTTATGCCTGTGTTCCTTCTCCCCTTTCTGTTTATTACTTTTACAACAATCCTTTTAGCATTTCCTGTATTGCTGTCCTGGTGGTCATAAACTCCCTTAGCCTTTTTTTTTTTTTTTTGTATGCAAAGCTCCTGATTTCACCTTCAATTTTGATTGATAGCCTTGCTGTATATAGTAGTTGTGGATTCATCACCCTTGCTTTGAATCACTTTGTATACTTGATTCCATTCCTTTCTGGCTTGATGTGTTTCTGTTGAGAAATAATTTGATAGTCTAATGGGAGATCCCTTGTAGGTAACTTTCTATCTCTTTCTTGCAGCCCTTAAGATTCTTTCTTTGTCATTAACATTTGCCATTGTAATTACGACATGTTGTGGTTGTGGGTCTTTGTGGGTTCATCTTCTTTGGGACTCTCTGTGCTTGTGTGACTTTTTCTTACCCAAATGAGGGAAGTTTTCTGTCATTATTTCTTCAAATAGGTTTTCTATTCCCTGCTCCTCTTCTTGACCTCCTGGCATGCCTATTATGCAGATGTTGCTTCGTTTCATGTCCCAGAACTTCCTTAATCACTCCTCCTGCTTTTGGTTTTTTTTTTTGTTTTTATTCCAATTGCTGTTCAGATTGGGTGTGTTTTACTACCCTGTCTTCTAACTCGCTGATTAGGCCCTCCTCTTCTTCTTGTCCACTCTTGAAACCTTCCATTGTGTTTTTAGTGCAGCTATATCACTTTTCATTAACTCTTGATTTTTACATATGTTGTTGACTTTCTCATCCAGCTGGTTTAGGAACTTTATGACCCTTACTCTGAATTCTTTCTCTGACATATTGCTTGCCCACATTTCATTTAGTTTCTTTTCTAGCAATTCCTCCTTTTCTTTCCTTTGGAGGTTGTTTCTTTTTCTCCCAATTTTTGCTGTCACATTCTGGCTCTGGTCACCCTGCTTGGGGGTTGAGAATTTGAAGACTCTATCAGGCCAATAGTCTGGAGATCATTAGCCCAGTGGCTGAGTCTGCCTTGAGTCTCACACCTTTAGTGTATATGCTCTGAGTTTTATCACCTTCTCCCACAGATCTGGTCCTACAATTGTCTGCTTCAGATGCTCAGAATGGCAGGAGTGCATGCGCAGTTCCTCTGATGTGTGATTCCCTGTGAGAACCCAGAGCCCTCTGGCATGCAATTCGCTGTGTGAACCCAGCACCTGTGGCAGGGTGGCACCATAAGTCCCTATGGCAGTGTACCTGCAGCACAGTCTTGTGGCCCCTAACTGGTACACTGGTTTTCTCTGAGTTGCCCTGGCAGTGCTCTTCTGTCACCCAGAGTGGGGCACATGCTGGGTTGCTCTGGGTAACCCCTGCAGGTTTGTCCCAGGGGCCAGGGTGGAATGGGTGTGTATTTCTCTGGGTTGCACAGTCCTCACTTTCTTGTGGCCTGGAGTGAGGCATGGGCTGGGTTGCTCCAGTCTGCCCCTCTCTGGTGTGGAACAGAGGTGGGTTGCTCTGGGTTGCACAGTCCTTGCTCTCCTGTGGCCCTGAGTGAAGTGTGAGCTGGGTTGCTTTGCATAGCCCTGGCAGGACTGTCCCAAGAGCCAGGATAGAGCAGCCATGGGTTTCTCTGTGTTTAACAGTCCACACTCTCCCTTGGCCTGGAGTGGGATGCACACTGGGTTGCTCTGGGTTGCCCTGGCAGCAGGTCCAGTTTCTCGGTGCTCAGGGTGGAGTGGGTGCCAGATGGCTCCAGGTTAGGCTAGCAGCAGGTTCTGGACCTCAGGGCAGGGGTGGGACAGAGGGTTCCCCCTGGCTTTCACTCACTGCAGGGTTCTGGAGCCAGATACTGGAATGCTGAGTCCCTGCGGGCTGGTGAGGAGGCTTGGAACAGGAAGTCACTCTGGCAAGTACTCCCTGCAGATATCTGGGAGCCTGCCAGAAGTTACTGTGCCATGCACTGCCAGGGGCATGGTGGTGGTTCTAGGCAGCTTATGGATAGCAAGTGGCATTTTCTAGGCATCCTCTGCCCTTCCTTATTGAAAATTATCTCCTCAGCTGTGTATAATTTGTTCATTCAGGGTGGATGTTCTCCAATTTAGTTACTTTTCTGACCTGGCCCCAGGAGGAGGTGAGCAACACTTCTATCTATTCAGCCACCATTTTCAAATGATGCAGGATTTTGACTTCTTAAAGAAGACTGTGGAACTGAAGTTTATCTGTGGTTCTTATATCCTTAAGTTTGGACATTTACATGAAATTTTTTTAACATGAGTCTAATTTATTGGTTGTTTATTTTCCATAAAATTCTGTTGATTTAAAAGTCCATTTCTCATACTGTACATCAAAATAAAAATTTGAACAATTAACATAAATAAAAAATAAATAAATAAATAGACTCTAGAATAGAACTTGATTGCTGAGCATTTCTTGGAACCATATTATAGATGCCTTAGGACTATGTTATCCTATCTAATAATAGACAAACATGGTAATTAACCATACCTCCGACACGCTTCCCACTGCCTAATCAGGGTGATATGCAAATTAACTGCCAACCAAGATGGCGGCCAGCAGCCAGGCAGCTGAAGCAAATAGGAGGCTTGCTTGCTCCAGTGATGGAGGAAGCCAAGGTTCCCTGCCTGCCGCTGCCGGCCTCTGAGCTGCACTCTAAGAAACAATGTTGCAATTATAGAAGCTAAACAAACCCCAGAAATCTGCTTTCAACCAGCCGGGCCTCAGAGTTGGAGCTGCAACAGTGTTTCAATTATAGAAGCCAAATAAACCAGATACCTGCTTTCAGCAGCCGAGGTTTCAGAGCTGGAGCCGAGCCTCAGAGCTAAAGCCAGCTCTCAGCTCCAGTGACAGCCATAGAAGGTAAATAAATCCCAGAATAAAAAAAAAAAAGGAGAGGTTGGGAGCTTCAGTCACCCGCCAGCCTGAAAACGGGCCTCAGCCCCTCACCCAGACTGGCCAGGCACCCCAGTGGGGACCCCCACCCTGAAGGGGGTGTGACCAGCTGCAAACAGCCATCATCCCCTCATCCAGGCTGGCCAGGCACCCAAACAGGACCCCCACCCTGATCCAGGACACCCTTCAGGGCAAACCAGCCGGCCCCCACCCGTGCACCAGGCCCCTATCCTATATAGTAAAAGGGTAATATGCAAACTGACCCTAACAGCAGAACGACTGGGAATGACTGGTCACTATGACACACACTGACCACCACGGGGCAGATGCTCAATGCAGGAGCTGCCCTCTGGTGGTCAGGGCGCTCTCACATGGGAGGAGCTCTGCTCAGCCACAAGTCAGGCTGATGGCTGCCAGTACAGTGGTGGTGGTGGGAGCCTCTCCTGTATCCTCAGCAGTGCTAAGGATGTCCGACTGCAGTTTAGGCCTGCTCCCCGCTGGCAAGTGGACATCCCCCGAGGGCTGCGGGCTGCCAGAGGGATGTCTGATTGCCATTTTAGGCCCAATCTCCTGGGGAGCGGGCCTAAGCCAGCAGGTGGTCATCCTCCGAGGGGTCCCAGACTGCGAGAGGGCACAGGCCGGGCTGAGGGACCCCCTACCCCCGAGTGCACATATTTTTGTGCACCGGGCCTCTAGTATATCTATAATAAAAACATAACTACATTTTATTATATATAACTACAAATATATATATATGTATATGTATATATACATATATAAAACAAAACATTATATGCAGTTGTAAAAATGATGTTTATAAGCAATCTAAATTTATATTGAGGAAAAAAAGTATTTTGGGGGGTTTATTGTTGTTGCTATCTTTTAGTTATTGATTTCTAATTTACTGAGATGTGGTAATAGAAAATGATCTGTGTGATATGGATTTTTAAATTTATTGAAAATTGTATTTCACAAAGGTTATATATGCATTTGAAAATAATAAGTGCACTTTGCTGGGCTTTATAAATGCTTATTAGATTAAACAGATTAAGTTCATTCATTGTATTTTGAATTCTATATCTTTACAGATATTTCAGTGTTTTCTTTTTAAAAAATATATTTCTTTATTGATTTCAGAGAGGAAGGGGGGAAGAGAGAGATATAGAAACATCAATGATGACAGAGAATCATTGATTGGCTGCCTCCTGCACACCCCCCACTGAGGATCAGGCCCACAACCCAGGCATGTGCCCTTGGCCAAAATCGAACCTGGCACCCTTCAATCCGCAGGCTGATGCTCTATCCACTGAGCCAAGCTATCCAGGGTTCAATGTTTTCTTGATCAATCTTTTGTTATCAATGTTGCACTTATATTTATGCATTTTAAGTCAGTTTCTTGTTAAAGAGACAAAGCATTTTACTTCAGAATGCTCTAAAATAGTGGTTCTCAAATTTAATGTGAAACAGTATCACTTGGAGCTCTTGGTAAACCATAGATCCCTACTCCCAAAGTAGTTGTGTGGTGAGGCCCAAGAATTTGCAGTTCTAACACATTCCCAGGTGAAGCTGGTGCTGCTGGTCTCGCACTACACTTTGAGAAGCACTGCCCTAAAACTGGAATTCATCCTGGTTGCTTATTAAAATCAACTTGGGAGGGGGGGTAGCACCTGTCATGGCTCAGTGGTTGAGTGTTTACCTATGATCAGGAGGTCACAGTTCCATTTCCAGTCAGAGCACATGCCCGGGTTGTGGACTCAGTTTCCAGTATGGGCCATGTGGAGGCAGCCAATCAATGATTCTCTCTCACCATTGCTGTTTCTAGCTCTCTCCCTCTTCCTCTCTGTAATCAATAATTTAAAAAATCAACTATGGGGATCTACAAAAGAAAAACAAAACAAAACAAAACAAAACAAAACAAAACAAAAGAACTAGTGTTTGGGTTTCAAACTTGACCAGAAAATTTAAGCATAGGACCCAGCTCCAGTATTTTCTTTTTAAAGATTCCCCAGGTTAAATAATTGTGTAGCAAGAGTTGAGAAGTACTAATCTAAAATGTGTTTGAATCAAGCTGAGTTCCACAATATGTGATTAATAATTCATTGATGACCAGTTTCTCCACACTTGATTACCTCTAATGTGACTAAAAATGTCCCCTAACACAGCCCCTCTTGCCTGCATTCAAATTTTTTGGTATTTTTCCATTACACAAACTTCACTGAATGACCACTGCATGTAAAACACTGTATCAGGTTGCTTAGTTTATACCTGTTTTTGTGTTCCTCTTTTACATAGTTATTTGTCCTTATATCAATTAATTCATTATCACTTGAATAATGATCATCATCACAAGAACAATAATAATGATAGTGTTAATTATGTATCAGGCACTGTTTTAAGTGGTTTTTGTGCATTAGCTCATTTACTACATGTCTTAACAACCCTATCACATAGGAATTATTATTATCTCTATTATACAGATGAGGAAACTCAGGCAAACACAGTTTGAGTAAATAAATAGAAGTTGCTATGCTATTATAATAAGTGGCTAGACTATGAATTTAGATATACAGTCTGGTTTAAGCTACTAATAATCAGAAATCAAATCTGTAAAATTAGAGTCACTGAATAAAATATTCTGTTTATCCAAAAGTTAATTTGCAGGTTTGTTTATATCTCCCATTATTTATTTTAGTATTAATTCTTAGTGGAATATCATTTTATTTTTTTATTCCCAATTCCTTCTGGAGGAAAAGAGAGACCATTTTCAATCATAATCTGTATAAATCATGTCTTTTATTGTATACATTTGAACTGGTAACATAAAATTTATTTATCATCATCTGCATAAATCAATGAACTAATATAATATATTCTTATGCAGTAATTTAGAAAATGTATTGCATGACAAATAACTTATTACACATATAGAGATCGTGTTGTGTAGGAAGCATTTTAACAAAAGTCTTTGGATTGTATAAAATGCCCAGAATATTGCTAATCAGTACATGTCTCAGTCAGCTGGAGATGCTATAAAAGAATAGCACGGGGTGGCTTATAAAACAGAAATTTATTTTTTCACAGTTCTGGAAACTAGAATCCAAGATCAAGGTGTCATCAAATTCGGTTTCTGATTAGAGCTCTCGAAGGTAACCTTCCCACTGTGTACTCACATGGTCTTTCCTCTGTGCATGGATAGAGAGAGAGAGCCCTAGTGTTTTGTTCTCTTCTTATAAGGACAACAGTCCTACCAGATTAGTGCCCCATCTTTCTAATCTCAAATAAACTTAATCACCTCCATTAAGAGCTTATTTCCAAATCAGTCATATTAAAGACTAGGGCTTCAACATATAAAATTGGGGGGATAAAATTCAATCCATGACAGTACCTAAAACTATTTTATTGTAAAAATATATTACATACATAAAAAGTTTGCATTCTAAAGACTTGAGAATAAAAATGGAACAAGTGACCATTTTGACATACAATAGCTTTTGATATGATTGTTTTCCTCCAGATCCTGATCTTAACTTTTAAAATAAAGTTTAGCCGAAACCGGTTTGGCTCAGTGGATAGAGCGTCGGCCTGCGGACTGAAGGGTCCCAGGTTCGATTCCGGTCAAGGGCATGTACCTGGGTTGTGGGCATATCCCCAGTAGGAGGTGTTCAGGAGGCAGCTGATCGATGTTTCTCTCTCATCGATGTTTCTAACTCTCTATCTCTCGCCCTTCCTCTCTGTAAAAAATCAATAAAATATATTTTTTAAAAATAAATAAATAAAATAAAATAAAGTTTATATTACAAATCCAAAATCAGTTTATAATAACAGGTATAGAGCACAGTACAGTCTAAAAGTTTATTGTGTTTTAAGTTACATTGGGTTTCTTTACACATTTGCATAGAATACTCAAATTGAATGACTATTTGGGAAGAGTCAAATGTAAGTTTAGACAAAATTAATGAATCAAAAGTCCTTTGTAGTTCTTTGTTGTCAGATTAAAGAATTTGTTTTTTGTGTTAATTTTTTAATTTTTACTTTTATTTTTCAATTACAGTTGCCATGCATTATTATCTTATATTAGTTTCAAGTATACCACATAGTGGTTAGACATTTATATAATTTATGAAGTGATCCCTCCAATAATTTTAGTACCCATCTGGCACATACATAGTTATTACAATACTAGAGGCCCGGTGCACAAAAAATTGTGCACTCAGGGAGGGGGGAAAGGTCCTTCAGCCCTGCCTGTGCCCTCTCACAGTCTGGGACCCCTTGAGGGATGACCACCTGCTGGCTGAGGCCTGCTCCCCAGGGGATTGGGCCTAAGCTGGCAATCAGACATCCCTCTGGCAGCCCGGCAGCCACCAGGGGATGTCCACTTGCCAGCGGGGAGCAGACCTAAGCTGCAGTCGGACATCCTTAGCACTGCTGAGGATACAGGAGAGGCTCCCACCACCACCACTGTACTGGCAGCCATCAGCCTGACTTGTGGCTGAGCAGAGCTCCTCCATGTGGGAGCTCACTGATCACCAGAGGGCAGCTCCTGCATTGAACGTCTGCCCCGTGGTGGTCAGTGTGTGTCATAGTGACCAGTCATTCCCAGTCGTTCTGCTGTTAGGGTCAGTTTGCATATTACCCTTTTACTATATAGGATAGGGGCCTGGTGCACGGGTGGGGGCCGGCTGGTTTGCCCTGAAGGGTGTCCTGGATCAGGGTGGGGGTCCTGCTTGGGTGCCTGGCCAGCCTGGGTGAGGGGCTGATGGCTGTTTTCAAGCTGCCCGCACCCTCTTCAGGGTGGGGGTCCCCACTGGGGAGCCTGGCCAGCTTGGATGAGGGGATGATGGCTGTTTGTAGCTGGTCACACCCCCCTTCAGGGTGGGGGTCCCGCTTGGGTGCCTGGCCAACCTGGATGAGGGGCTGATGGCTGTTTTCAGGCTGCCTGCACCCCCTTCAGGGTGGGGGTCCCCACTGGGGTGCCTGGCCTGCCTGGATGAGGGGCTGATGGCTGTTTTCAGGCTGCCTGCACCCCCTTCAGGGTGAGGGTCTCCACTGGGGTGCCTGGCCAGCCTGAATGAGGGGCTGAGGGCTGTTTTCAGGCTGCCCGCACCCCCTTCAGGGTGGGGATCCCCACTGGGGTGCCTGGCCTGCCTGGATGAGGGGCTGATGGCAGTTTTCAGGTGGGCCAAGCCTGCAACTGAAGCTCCCAGGCTCTCTTTTTTTCTTTTATTTTATTCTGGGACTTATTTACCTTCTGTAATTGAAACTTTGTTGCAGCTCCAGCTCCGAGGCCAGCTGGCTGAAAGCAGGTTTCTGGGGTTTGTTTAGCTTCTATAATTGCAACATTGTTGCTTAGAGCGCAGCTCAGAGCCGGGCCGTGGCAGGCGGGGAACCTTGGCTTCCTCCATCACTGGAGCAAGCAAGCCTCCTGTTTGCTTCAGCTGCCTGGATGCCTGCCGCCATCTTGGTTGGCAGTTAATTTGCATATCACCCTGATTAGCCAATGGGAAGCATAGCAGAGGTATGGTTAATTACCATGTTTGTCTATTATTAGATAGGATTATTGACTATATTTTCTATGCTGTATTTTATATTCCTGTGATTATTTTCCATCTATCAATTTCTACTTCTAAATTCATTCACCTTTTTTCTTACCAAGCTCCTTAATCCCCTCCCATCTGACAAACATCAATTTGTATCTATGAGTCTGTTTCTGTTTAGTTTGTTCACTTATTTTGTGTTTTAGATTCCACATACAAGTAAAATCACATGATATTTACCTTTCTCTGACTTATCCTCTCTAGATCCATCCATGTTGTCATAAATGGTAAGATTTAATTCTTTTATATAACAGAGTTATATTCCATTTTATATATGTACCACATCTTCTTTATCTAAATGTCTATTGATGAGCACTTAGGTTGCTTTCATGTCTTGGCTATTGTAAATAATGCTGCAATGAACATGGGGGGTATATATATCTTTTCAAATTACTTTTTTTACTTCTTCTGCTAAATACCCAGAGGTGGAATTTCTGGATCATAGGTAGCTCATTCTGTTTTTAATTTTTTGAGGAGCCCCCATACTATTTTCCATAGTGGTGCACCAATTTGCAATTCTTCCAACAGTGCACAAGGGTTCTCTTTTCTCCACATCCTCACCAACACTAGTTGTTTGTTGATTTATTGATGATACCATTCTGACAGGTGTGAAGCAATATCTCACTGTTATTTTAATTTGCATTTTTTTCTGATGACTAGTGACATTGAGCATCTTTTCATATGACTATTGGCCTTTTGTATGTCCTCTTTGGAGAATGAAGAAATAAATGATAAAATAAAGGTTAATCTTTTAAAATAATATTATCAATTATAAGCATATAAGAAGACTGAATTCCATGCACATTTACATACACATGAAAAGACAGAGATGTTGATTATATATGTACCAGTATTGTTGGATACTATCCTTAAATAGTATTGTTGGATATTATCCATAAATAATAGGTTATAGTCATTAAGGAAGTGATATAGTTCTATAGCACTATAAATTATACTCTTTGAAGATTCATATATAGATTGACAATATGAAATAAATCAATTAAAATAGTTCTAATCCAAAGAATTTATTCACTGTATGAATCTCTGCCAGGGTTGAAGTTAGGAAGGTAAATATATAGAGAGGTGATGTACTAGTCACGATACATTAGTGTTCTAACATATAAATTAATACCTCCCGTTTTGCTCTGCAATTTGAGCATAAACATTTTAATTACTTTCATTCTAATCTCAAAATTCCCATTCAAATTACCAAAAGACTACAGGAAATATAAAAAGAGTATCTGCACTCTGTGACTGATGCCATTCACATACCAGTCATGTCTGAGTCAAGCGAAACTAGATTGAGAGAAAGGCCCGCCAAAATGTGGTTTGTTCAATATAAAGGATAATAATCAATAGGCCCACATACCTCTATACTTGGGAAGTAATTGGAAGAGGCCTCTTAGCTCACAGTGACTGGATTTGGAAGCAATTTTGAGATGGCAGGCCAATCTTGATCATGTCAGCACTTCTGGGAAACACACCTGGTGCACAGGTAATACAGTAAGAGGATCCTGTAGCTCTATATACATGGTGCCAACTCTGTGCTATGTAAAAGCAGGGACACAGCAGGCTAGTAAAATGCCCTTAGTGTGGCTGACCTTTTGTCATCCTAAAATATAAAAATAGCTACAAAAACTATAAGTTTATTTTATCTCTGTTTTTATTTTGTGTGTGTGTTTTTTTACCTAATCCTCCTAGGTTTCTCACTTCTAATCTTCTAAGAAAAGCAGTATTTATAGGGTTTCATTTTGCATGGAAAAAAAAATAAAGCAACTGGTGTGTGTGTGTGTGTGTGTGTGT
Organism: Myotis nattereri; assembly: GCF_964212035.1. NCBI lineage: Eukaryota > Metazoa > Chordata > Mammalia > Chiroptera > Vespertilionidae > Myotis > Myotis nattereri. Next base: position 116,389,727 of record NC_138078.1, on the reverse strand, counting down.
GTGTGTGTGTGTGTGAAAAGATGACTCCCCAGTACTTAGAAGTTCTTTTCTAGTGACCAGGGAAGTCAGGACAGAGAGATTGGTGTTATATTAAATTTTATATTTCTTTTTAAATATTCCTATATTATACAGATTATAAAATTATTTTTTAAATATATTTTTATTGATTTTAGAGAGGAAGAGAGAGGGATAGAGAGATATAAACATCAATGATGAGAGAGAATCATTGATTGGCTGCCTCCTGCATGCCCCCTACTGGGGATCGAGCCCAAAACCCAGGAATGTGCCCTTGGCCGGAAGCGAACCTGGGACCCTTCAGTCTGTAGGCCAATGCTCTATACACTGAGCCAAACTGGCTAGGGCTAAAATTGTTCTTAAAAAAGAAAAGAAAAATAAATAAAATATCGGTGAATGTTAATATAAATTTGGAGTAGGGAATCTTTTGAAGCATAACATCAATGGTAAGGATGGAATTGATGTTCACCATGTGAGTACCTCAATATCAAAAGATAAAATATAAAAAGGATGGAAAAATAAAAGAATGTTTACAAGTTGAAAGGCCAATAGAAAATTGAGAAAAAAATTCCTATGATATGACAAAGGAATCTTTTCCTTAATACATACAGTGTTCTTACAAATCAATAAAACACTTCAAACTAGACTCTAATCTTTGAGGTGTAGGGCTTTGTTTTAGTTACTGCTTTATCTATAGTTTTGAGCACATAGTTTGTACTTAAAAATGCATTCTCTATAAACAATTTTTTTCAAACAGGTAGACAAGATAAATTTATAAAATATATAAAGATACAAGCTTAATAAAAATTAATCAAATAAAAAAATTTAAAATTATCCTTCTTCCTATATTATCTATCTATCTTCTTTTATACCTAGAAAATTCCTCAAGCTTTATTGATATAGACCAAGTATCATGTCATCTTTGATGTATTTCTTATTTCCCTATCCACATCGTCTTTAGTGTTATCAAGTCACCTTATATATTATCTTGTCATTCATTGGGTTTATTTTGTGGTATTATAATTTTGGGTCATTCTTGCCTTCACAGCTGGACTTAATTCTTAAGGACAAGGATTGTTCTTTCTGTATTTATTTTTTCAATTGAGGTCTAATTGACATACAATGTTATACTAGTTTCAGGTATGCAACATAATGATTTGATATGCCCAGTTAGTTAGTGCTTCTTCCTGTACACCAAATGGTTGGAGGTTTGATTCCAGGTAGGAGGACAAATAAGAACCCACCAATGAATACATAAATAAGAGGAACAACAAATCGATGTTTCTCCTTCTCTCTCTCAAAAATAATAAATAAATAACTAGATAGATAGATAGATAGATAGATAGATAGATAGATAGATAAAACTGTGTTTGTTTTTTTAAAAAGCCTTGGTCAGGTTGCTCAGCTGGTTGGAGCATCTTCCTGAGCACCAAAATGTTGTGGGTTAAATCCTTGGTCCTGGTGCATACGGGAGGCAATGGATAAATGTTTCTCTCTCACATCAATGTTTCTCTCTCTTCCTTTCTCTCTCTCTAAAATCAATAAATATATCTGCCAGGAAGGATAAAAAAAAATGTGAAAGATTAATCCTCCTTTGATACTGAAAAAAAAAAGAAATTACTTATATACTGAATGAAGATCAATCTTACCACATTTTCTACAGATAACAGTGCATGCATACTGTAAAATAAAGATTTTAAAATATTTTACATAATTTTAAATTTTAAATATCGACTAAAGTAGGTTATAGATAGTAAAGAAATAAGACATATAGCTCCTTGAGATTTTATTCTGGTTACTAATTAGACTTTGAGTTCTTTTATTATTTAGTTGTGGCTTTTGGTTCACATTTCAGATTAAACTGCCATGCATCCAAAACAGAAACCATCCCTACACGCCACGATATTTTGAATTTAATTGCCTCTATAGATGCTTATGGCCTACAAAGGGTTAAAGCAGATTTTATATTCATGTAACATTAGCATTTTGAAATTTTCTGTTTATTTTATGTGCTATTTTAAACATTTTCTCATCTTTTAAAAACAGAATTTTGTTTCCATCTGCTGCATTATAAGACTTTTTTAAATGTTACCAAGTCATTAATATAAATAGTACATTTCAGCCATTCTGGATAAGAGTTTTCTGCTCACTATCCTGTTAGTGAATTAATATATGACCTAACATGGAGCTAAAAATAAGAGATGGAAATCACATTTACCTCAAATCATTTTGGTTTTAACAAAATTTATTAAACCTTAGAAATTTAAATTATGCATATCTATTAAGCACTAAGTCAATATACCAAGATGATGGGGGAAAATACCTATTTGTATGATAGTGCACCTTTCAACTAACGTTTGAATTCATGGAAATTCACTCAAACTTGCCTGTAAATTTTTCCTTTCAGTAACACGAGTTTAATATTAGAGGGAAAGAATGGTTTGGGAAAATGTGATTTGATTCAACCAAAACAAACTCTTGATTATTTCATAGAGGCCATTGTTGATCCCAAAACATCCCTAATTATCTCAAGCATCAATAATACCATGTATTTATCTATCTTTTCTTTTGTCCACAGTGTGGTTCACATTAAAGTACAATCAGAGTAATTTTCCTGGGAAATTGTTCATTCTGTTAAATCATCTTATACAACAACTGTGAAGCAAAAATGATGTGAGTGTATAAAAGCACCTTGAATATTGATCCATGATTATAAAGTATTATTAAAGATCAATCAGTATGAATAACATAGATTATATTTTGAAATGATAATGGTTTTATTTTGTTTATGAAAGTAATATGTAACCACTGGTTAGAAAAAATCAGTCAATAAAGAAGAAAGGTAATCCAACCATAAAACACCTCCCAGATATATACACTGTTAACATCTTGTCACATTCCCTTCTCTTACTATGTTTGTGTCTGGAAATTTACATGTTAAAAATTAAGAGCCACACAAACTTTGGATATTTGGACATGTACAATCATTTACATAAGATTATCTAATAAGTGTAGCATAATTAGTTCAAATATATATGCAACCAAATTGCTCTCCCTAAAATTTTCATCAATTTACTTATCAATAATAAATTTCTACTTCCTGCCATCCTTGTCAATAAGGATTGCATTGAATCTGTAGTTAACCTTGGTAATTAAAAATTATTTAATAGTTTAATAGAATTTTAAAGGCATATCTTATTGTTTTAACTTAGACTTAATTTATAGTGAGGTGAATCTTTTCCCATGTATTTATAGATCATTTGCATTTTTATTTAAAAATGTTTACTATATTTCTTGAGCATTTTTATTATTGTTTTGTAGGCTTTTTGGGTGCACTTAAAAAGATTTACCCTTTCTCCAACACTTCCAAAATTTTGAGGAATAGTGAACACTTCTAAACTTATTTTACAAGGCCACCATTATCCTGATACCCAATCCAGACAAGGACACTATACGAAAAGAAAATAATAGGTCAATATCCCTGATGAACATAGATGCAAAAATCCTCAACAAAATAATAACAAACTAATTTTAACAGCACATTAAAAGTATCAGATAACATGATCAAGTGGGATTTATCCCTGGGATATAAGGATGGCTCAACAAATGCAAATCAGTAAATACCATGAACCACATTAACAAAAAGAAGGATAAAAAGTCCTAGAAGAAACCATTGGCAGTGAAATTTCAGACATCTCCTATAACAATATATTTTCAGATACACATAGGACAATGGAAACTAAGGAGAAAAACAAATGGGACTACATCAAAATAAAAAGCTTCTGCACAGCAAAAGAAACTATCAACAAAACAACAAGAGAGCCCACTGCATGGGAGAACATATTTGCCAACGTCATATCCTATAAGGGTTTAATCTCCCAAATTTATAGAGAACTCATACAACTTAACAAAAGGAAGATAAACAGTCCAATAAAAAATGGGCATAGGACCTAAATAGACATTTTTTGAAAGAAAACATAAAGAAGGCCAAGAGACATATGAAAACATGCTAAGTCACTAATCATCTGAAAGATGCAAATCACAACAACAATGAGGTACCATCTCACACCTGTCAGAATGGCTATCATCAACAAATGACAAGTGCTAGTGAGGTTGTGGAGAAAACGAACCCTCATGCACTGCTGGTAGGAATGCAGGCTGGTGCAGTCACTGTGGAAAACAGTATGGAGTTTCCTCAAAAAATTAAAAATGGAACTCCCATTTGGCCCTGTAATCCCACTTCTAGGAATATGCCCCAAGAAACCCAAAACACCAGTCAGAAAGGATATATGCACCCCTATGTTCATAGCAGCACAATTTACAATAGCTAAGATTTTGAAACAGCCTAAGTGCCCATCAACAGATGAGTGGATTAGAAAACTGTGGTACATCTACACAATGGAATACTATGCTGCTGTAAAAAGAAAGGACTCTTACCATTTGCAACAGCATGGATGGAACAGGAGAGCATTATGCTAAGCTAAATAAGCCAGTTGGAGAAAGATAAATATCACATGATCTCACTCATTTGTGCAATATAATGAACAACATAAACTGATGAGCAAAAATATATCCAGAGACATAAAAGCATCAAATAGACTATCCAACATCAGAGGGAAGGCAGCGGATGGTGGGGGCAGTAAGAGATCAACCAAAGGCCCTGTATCCATGCATAGAGCATGACAAATGGACATAGACAATAGGAAGGTGGGAGCATATGCTGGGGGCAGGAGCCGGCAGGGAGACGTCTATGGGGGGAAAAGGAGACATATGTAAAACTTTCAACAATAAAGAATTAAAAAGAAAATTATAGTAGAAAAACAGACACATAAACCAATGAAAAAAAAAGAGCCCAGAAATAAACTCATGCATTTGTAGTAAATTAATATTTGACAAGGGCACCAAAGCACACAGTGGGAAAAAGATAGTCTTTTCAATAAATTGGGAAAACTGGCTATCCACATGAAAAATAATGAAATTGTATTCTTATCTTACACTATACACAAAATTAGCTCCAAATATATTAAAATTTAAATGTAAGAACTGAAACCTGAAAACTAAATCTCCTAGGAAAAGAAAACAATACAAAAAAAAAAACACATAGGTAATGATTTCTTGGAAATGACACAAAAAGCACGGGAAACAAAAACAAAATAGACAAGTGGGACTACATCAACAAAAAAATACGTCTGCACAGCATAAAAAAATAAATAAAATGAAAAGGCAATCTATGGAATGGGAGTAAAGTATCTGATAAGGGGTTAATAACCACAATATTTAAATAAGTCATACCACTTAAACCAAGAAAAATAATATAAGTAACCCCATTTTAAAATGAGCAAAGAACCTAAATAGACATTTTTCAGACATTCTAATGTTCAACATTTTTTGAAAATATACTCTATATCACCAATCAATAGGGAAATGCAAATCAAAACCACAATGAGTTATCATAACTATTAGGATGGCGATTATGAAAACCATAAGAGATAAGTGTTAAGAAGGACGTGGGGGAAAGGGAATTCTTGTGTACTATTGGGGTGGCTACAAATTGGTATAGACATTTTGGCAAACAGTGTGGGGATTCTTCAAAAAATCAAAGCACAACAACCATATGATCCAGCAATCCAAATTCTGGGTATATATATCCAAAATAAATTAAATCAGTATTTCCAAGAGATTATCTGTACTCCCATATTCGTTGCAACATCATTCACAGTAGCCAAGATATGGAGACAATCTATGTGTCTGTCAACAGATGAATGGATAAAGAAAATGTGGTATATATAGATGAAGAAAATGTGGCATATTCATACAATGGAATACAATTCAGCCATAAAAAACAATGCAATCATGCCATTTGCAATAACATGGATAATCCTAAAATCCATTATGCTAAGTGAAATAAGCCAGAGAAAGACAATTATAATATGATTTCACTTATATATGGAATCTAATGAACAAAATAAATTAACAAATAAAATAGAAACAGACTCATAAATATAGAGAACAGACTGACAGCTGTCAGAGGAAAGGGGGCCTGGGGCCTGGGTGAAAAAGGTGAAGGGATTAAGCAAAAAAAAAAAAAATACTCATAGACACAGACAACAGTATGGTGATTATCAGAGGGAAAGGAGGTGGAGAGGTAGAAGAGGGTAAAGAGAATATAAATGGTGATGGAAGGAGACTTGACCTTGGAAGGTGAACACACAATACATAGATGATGTATTATAGAATTTTACATTTGAAATCTATATACTTTTATTAATCAATGTCACCCCAATAAATTCAATAATAAATAAATGAAAAGATGCCGAAACCGGTTTGGCTCAGTGGATAGAGCGTCGGCCTGCGGACTGAAGGGTCCCAGGTTCGATTCCGGTCAAGGGCATGTACCTGGGTTGCGGGCACATCCCCAGTGGGAGATGTGCAGGAGGCAGCTGATCGATGTTTCTCTCTCATCGATGTTTCTATCTCTCTCCCTTCTTCTCTGTAAAAAATCAATAAAATATAAAAAATAAAAATAAAAAAAAATGAAAAGACTCTCAATACATAAATAAGTAAATAAATAAATAAATAAATATGTATATAAAGATAAGTGACTCACTCAACATGTGACCCATCAAAATAGTTTCTGCCTTTGACTTTGAAACTAATACTTAACATTTATGTTTTAACATCTATGATCTCCAGAATAGTGAAATGAAGCAGAAATAGTTATAGATTTAATACCACTTGTGTTGCAACCAGTACTTGCCTTCTCCAAATTTATTTTAGTTATATAATAGGGAAAAACATTCAAGAATCCCTCCCACCAAGTTCATTTTTAAAAAGAAACCATGAATTATTGTGTCTTGGTGTGGGTCTTTCTGGGTTCATCTTGTTTGGAGCTCTCTGTGCTTGTGTGATTTTCTTCTTCCCCAAATCAGGGAAGTTTTCTGTCATTATTTCTTCAAGTAGGTTTTTAAATCCTTGCTCCTCTTCTTGTCCTTCTGGCACCTCTATTATATGGATATTACTTTGTTTGATGTTTTCCCAAAGCTCCAAAGCTATCCTGCTTTCTAATTTTTTTTTCTCCAATTGCTGTTCAGATTTGATGCGTTTTTTCTGCCCTGTCTTCTAACTCACTAATTTCGTCCTCTGCTTCTTCTAGTTTACTCTTGAAACCTTCCGTTGTATTTTTTATTGTATCTATATCATTATTCATTTCTTCTGCATTCTTACATAAATTGTTGATTTTCTCATCCAGCCATTTTAGGAACTGTATGACCCTTACTCTGAATTCTTTTCAGACATATTCCATTCCTCTGTTTCATTTAGTTCCTTATCTGACAATTCCTCCTTTTCTTTCCTTTGGGGGTTGTTTCTTTGTCTCCCCATTTTTGATGTCTCTTTATAGTCCTGGGCTCCCGGCTTTGGGTATGAGGTATTGAAGCTCCTAGTGGTTCAATAATCTGGGACTCGATAAACCAGAGGCTGGGTCTGCCTTGAATTTCATACCTTTATTGTCTCTGCTCTCAGTTGTACTTCTTCCCCCCTGGTCCTGGTCCCTCAGTTGTCCACTTCAGATTCTCAGGTTTGGTGGGGGTGCATGCACAATTCCTCTGATGTGCAATTCCCTGTGAAAGCCCAGAGCCCTCTGGCCCCAGCATCCAAGGCAGGATGGTACTTGGCAGTAGGGACACACAAACCATGAATAACAAAATAAAAAATAGGCATTTTTTAAAACAGAAGGAAGCAAATCATTATCATAACAGCTTCCTAACACACCAGTTATTAGTTTTTTGTGTTCTGTCTATACATATGTTTACATCATAATAAAAATATCTTATTAAGTATTAATTATATATTTAGAATTTTGTCAGTTGTAATCATTTTGGTTGCTGCATAACAGTCACTCAAGTGAAGAAATTGTAATTACTCATCTGTCTTATTGTTATACTATTCTAAGGCTACTTTCACATGCTCACTCTTATAAAAAATCCTACATTGACTATCTTTTTGTATTTATCTATATGTAACTTTTACATTATTTCCTCGAAATAAGTTATATCATTTCATTCTAAAATAACAGTGCTGTCTTTAATGGTGATTGGCTCAGTTTATAACATTAGACAGTGAATATATTGATAATTTACCTCTACTAGTACTACTGAGTTGTTTCACATCATTTAATATGTTTAGCAATGAAAATAGATCTTGAGGATCCCTTTTGGCTATCCATAGTCTACGAGTTTTATTAGTTCTAAGGCAAAACCATTTCTAGACTAATTGTAAATTAGTTCAATAAGAAACCTTTTAATTTTATGAGGCACATCAATGAGAAAAAAATGGAATTTACCTTATAGAAATTCACAAACCATGCTAAAAGTTCTTGAAATGTAAGGTAGGCTATATTTGCAAACAACTTGTGACAACATGTTCACATAATCTTCATTTGAAGGTATAATTATAGTGTTTCTCTAGAAATACTAATAGGAAAGGAGAAATTTTTAAAAGTAACTTCTTTCAGAGTAGGATGATTGGCAATAACTACATATGAAGGATGAAACAGATACTCAATATGTCTTAAATGTTTTCACCTGCTCATTACAGCATATATTTGGTGGAATTTAAAAATACTGAAATATGATAATACATATTACAACTATGTATTATAACATATAGTATGTATCGACACTAACGTTTCTACATGCTCTTTTACGAATAAATACAAAAAGATTCATATACCAAGTAAGATAACCTAATTAATAACTGACTTTTTAAATTTAAAGCATTACTTTTACCTGAAAAGTTGACCTTATATATTTATGTCAGATGATGGATGTGTGAATTAACAAGTGGTAATAACTTTACTAAGTATATGTATGTCCAATCACTGTCATACACTTTAAATATATACAATTTTATTTGTCAATTATACTTCCATAAAACTAGGGAAGGGGAAGGTAGCAACATAGAAATGCTGCCTGAGTTTCCATCATGCTAGTCTGCACTGTGGGTTTCGGACTCAAAACTGTCACATCATCTCTTCCCTGAATTTCCAGCTTGCCCAGATAGCTATACAATCTTCAGACTTGATAGATCCTATAACTGTGTGAGCCAGTTCATCAAAATCTCTCTCTCTCTCTCTCTCTCTCTCTATATATATATATATATATATATGTGTGTGTGTGTGTGTGTGTGTGTGTGTGTGTGTGTGTGTCATATATGTGATATATACATGATATATATTATATATATTATTTTAATTATATATAATATTTGAGTAAACTTGTCTTACTCTTGACCATTTTTTAATTCTTCACCTGAGTATATATTTACTGATTTTAGACAGAGAGGAAGGAAGAGAGAGAGAGAGAGACATTGACTTGTTGCCTCCCATACGCGCCCCAACCTGAGATTGAACCTGCAATGTAGGTATGTGCTGACCAGAAATTGAATCTGCAGTCTTTTGGTGTATGGAAGAATGTTCCAACCAACTAGCCACCCGTCCAGAGCAGTCTGGACCTTTTATATTTTAAAATATGCTTATTTATATTTTATTAAGTCATTTTCCTGCATTCCTGTTATTTTTCTAATTTTAGTTAAATATTTGTTTATTTAAAAATAATATTTGCTTAATTTGAAAATTAATATATATGTTTAAAAATATATATAGCCGATACATCCATGCTGAGTTGGCTGGCACTCTTTCAGACTTCCATTATATTCTGTACCTCTCCCATCTATCCCAATTAAGAAATTACTGGTGAATTTTTACCGAGAGGTTGACAAGCTGCGTGTGGCATATGTACTAAATGAGAGTGATGTTGGAATTAGGGCAGTCTGTCAGAAAGATAGCCATCTGTATAGATAGTAGCAAGAATGATGGGGTTTTTTTAGGTTTTTTTTAAATTATGGTTTACATTCAATATTACTCATTAGTTTATGATGTACAGCATAGTAGTTAGATAATCATATCTTTACAAAGTACTCCCCACAATATCTCCAGCACCCACCTGGCACCATATATAGTTTCTACAATATTATCGACTACATTCCCCATGCTGTACTTTACATCTCCATGACAATTTGTAACTATCAATTTGTACTTCTTAATTCCTTCACCTTTTTTACTTGTTCCCCCAAATACCCTCCCCTCTGGCATCCATCCATCAATCTATTCTTTGTAACTATGAATCAGTTTCAAATTTTGTTTGTTCATTTATTTTGTTATTTAGATTCTATATATAAGTGAAATCATAGTATTTCTCTTTCTCTGACTGACTTATGTCACTTAGCAAAATACCTTTAGGTCCAACCACATTGTCACTAATGGAAAGATTTTGTTTCCTTCTTATGGCTAAGTAATATTCCATTGTAACATGTTTATCAATTCTTCTATTGATGGACAATTAGGACAATGGGGTGGCTACTGTAAATAAGGCTGCAATTAACACAGGGATGCATATATTCTTTCAAATTAGTGTTTTGATTTTCTTTGGCTATATATCCAGAAGTGGAATCACTGGGTCATAAAGCAGTTCCATTTTTAATTATTTAAGGACCCTCCATACTGTTTTCCATAGTGGCTGCCCTGATCTATATTCCCACCAATAGTGCATGAGGGTTCCCCTTTTCTCCACATCTTCACCAACACTTGTTGTTTATTGATTTATTGATGATAGCTGTTCTGACAGGTGTGAGGTGATAGTTCATTGTGGTTTTAATTTGCATTTCTCTGATGATTAGTGACTTTGAGCATTTTTTTTCACATGTCCATTGGCCACTTGTATGTCCTTTTTAGAAAAGTGTCTATTCAGGTCCTCTGCCAATTTTGAAACTGGATTGTTTGCTTTTTGTTGCTAAGTTCCTTATAAGTTGGATATTAACTCCTTATGGGCTGTATCATTGGTGAATATGTTCTCCCATCCAGTAGGTTGTCCTTTTATTTTGTTGATGATTTCCTTTGCTATCAAAACTTTTTGGTTTGATATAATCCTATTTGTCCATTTTTTCCTTGTTTCTCCTGCCTGAAGAGATACATCAGAAAAAATACTGCTACAGCCTATGTCAGAGAGTTTACTGCCTATGTTTTCTTCTATGAGTTGTATGGTTTTGAATCATACATTTAATTATTTAATCCATTTTAAGTTTATTCTTGTATATAGTGTAAGAATGTTTTCTAGTTTCATTTTTGCACATATCTGTCCAATTTTCCCAACACCATTTATTAAATAGACTGTTTTACCTCATTGTATATTCTTGCCTCCTTTGTCAAATATTGATTAACCATATAGAGATGGGTTTAATTCTGGGTGTTCTAGTCTGTTCCATTGATCTATATGTCTGTGCTTATGGGGAAGAATGCGTTTGAGTGACTTTCGAGGTAGAATCTATAGGACTGAATAACTGATTGGTATGAGAAACTATCAGGTAAAAGAGGAGAAAAGGTTGTAGGTAAGAAAATAAATTTTGTAATTATATGGTCCATATGACAGCTATATGGATATTCAGCTAATAGATCAATGGATCTATAACTTGTAAGAAAGGTTTGGATTAAGGATATGGACTTGGGAAGAAAAGCATCAGCTCTGGTAATCCATTAATGATCCAGAAAATTACAAAGAAAAACAGACAGCCACAGTTGGAATCATGGGGAACACCTAAATTTAAGACACAGACAAATGAAGTGTAAGCTTTAATGGAGTGTCTTCATCAGTTTGGGCTGCTATAACAAAAAATACCATGGACTGGGTTGCTCAAACAACACTTATTTCACAGTTTTGGGAACTAGAACTGAGGTCAAATTGCCAGCAGATTCTGTGTTGATAAAAGCCTGCCTCCTGGCTGCTGGCTATCTAATTCTTACTGCCCTTAAATGGTGGAAAAAGTTATAAATATCTCTGGGGTTTCTTTTATAATGGCACTAATCCATTCATGAGGGTTCCACTGTCATGACCCAATTATCTCCCAAACACCCCACCTCCTAATACCATCACATTGGACATTAGGACTTCAACATAAAAATTTGGCAGGCACACAAACATTTAGCCATAAGAAGGAGATTAACAAGACAAAAGTGAGTAAGACTAAAATCTGGAAATATTGGTATCACAATGTCCAAAAATAGAGAGCATTTTCAGGGTTCACCCTTTAACATTGAAGTTACAGCTTGATGTAGTGTGAGAAGGAAGCAATTTATGAATGCCTTATTGGCACTATTGCTCATTAAATATCATCTCTGTATGATCTGATTTATATAGAATTGTTATGTGTTATGAACTTTTTGTCCCCCTATTTCTTATAGATGCTGCTTGTCTCTTAAGCACAGAAGTTGATTAGACTGGGAAATAGTCTGCGGAGGAAAAATGTTTAGCAATGAACTTGGTAATGGAGTCTGTTCTGGTCATAAGATTTTTTACAGGTTGTCTTGAAAAAGTTAATAGGACAATAGCACATTACATCTGCAGTAGTTTTATTTCACTGCTGAATGAGTTGCACTGTATTTATTTTTTCCATATCAACTATTATTGAGTTCTTTTCTGTCATGAGCTATGACCAAACATTAATATTTCATATTCTAAATGTTTTGTTCACTAAAAGTGTACATGAAGAAAAAAAAAAGCATTGGCTTTGAGAATATTTTGCTCCTAACTGTACCAGTTAATGCTATGAAAACTACAGACACAACAGAGAAAATATTGTCAACGTAATTGCTCTCCTCTCATTTACCATCTTGGTTTTTCTGTATCTAATTTACTCATAATTTTCACTTTAATTGTCTTTATACCTCACTTGCATACTGTAATACTCATAAAAGAAATAAAAGAATTGTATATTTCCAGGAGACTTTAATTTGAAAGTCTTTGCACACAAATTGCTTGTTAACAGTTCTAGAAAACAGTTGAATGCTCAACTGATCTAGTTTAGCTCTCTCCTAAACTCTAATTATTAATGCCAAATGTCAAAATATTAAAAAATTCTAGGTGGGATATCCTTGGGTATGTACGTAGATCCACTTTGGATCTCTGTCTGAGGCTCTGTAAATTAGACTAACAAAGGGAAGATTAACAAGAGAAAAGCTAACAGAAGTTTATTAATGTGTACATCATGCATATGCATGGATAACTCAAAGGGGTAGTTGGAACTTGGGCTTATATAGCATCTTAACAAAAAGCACAATGCATTTTTAGATATGTGACAAGACAAAGGAAAAGGACTTTGAGCTTCTAGGGTAGGAAATTAGGCAAATGTTTGGAGAAATTGATAGTAGATAAAAAGTAGTTATAGCAAGCTTTGTTATGAATATTCCTCTTGGTAATCTTTTGGACTGATAATGGTCTAGAGCAGTGATGGCGAACCTTTTGAGCTCAGCGGGTCAGCATTTTGAAAAACCCTAACTTAACTCTGGTTCCATGTCACATATAGAAATTTTTTGATATTTGCAATCATAGTAAAACAAAGACTTATACTGTTGATATTTATTTAATATATTTAAATGCCATTTAATAAAGAAAAATCAACCAAAAAAATGAGTTCGCGTGTCACCTCTGACACACATGTCATAGGTTCACCATCACCGGTCTAGAGCAACGGTTCTCAACCTGTGGGTCGCCAACCTGTGGGTTCCGACCCCTTTGGGGGTCGAACGACCCTTTCACAGGGGTCGCCTAAGACCATCGGAAGACACATATATAATTACATATTGTTTTTGTGATTAATCACTATGCTTTAATTATGTTCAATTTTTAACAATGAAAATACATCCTGCATATCAGATATTTACATTACGATTCATAACAGTAGCAAAATTACAGTTATGAAGTAGCAACGAAAATAATTTTATAGTTGGGGGTCACCACAACATGAGGAACTGTATTAAAGGGTCGCGGCATTAGGAAGGTTGAGAATCACTGCTCTAGGCGATATCTGACCTTTCTGTCCATGGATTGCCTCGCCAGCTGTATTTAATTCACCAATTCCGGGTGGGTGTTATTCTGTTCAGCTGTTCCTTCTATTTGCTCTGTGAGAAGGTGCAGGGCTCATCTGCATATTCGCACCGCTCTGTCTCCCCCTGGACAGGCTATTTAGGCACCCACGGTTGGGGAATCTGGAGTCCTGGTGTTCCTGGGTTCGCGGCTGAGGCAACTGGTCCCTGGGCGTTGTGGTTGTAGGGTCCCGGGAGGTATCTGAGGTCTCCCTGGTTGAAGGTAAGGCTGGGCTTCAGATCACAGCCACTCTCCCCTTTAAGATGGCACGGTCTCAACGGCAGAGCTGGCCGCTCCGAGAGAGATTTCAGCATCAGTAGAGGCTGCCCAGCCACGGGAGCCTGGTCCACCAGTCCCCAACAGTCCCTTGGAATATAGCTGTCCCTCACTCACAATTACAGACACTCCTTGCACATCCACACACTCTCCTTTTGTTCTCTCACTCACACACTATCATGCAGCCTGCCGTCCTGTCTGCAGCCATCTTGGATCTCCTGTACTTAATCACTTTTAATTTTGTTTTTAGATCAATCACTCCGTATGGCCTCTTCACTGGTAACATTAGACAGGTTTGAGAAATATTCTGGATATAGATACTATAGAACTTGCTGATTAATATGAAAGGTAAGGAAAAAGGAGGAATAAAAATAACTTGACCCTGGCTGGGTGGCTCAGTCAGTTGGAGCATTGTCCCATAAAAACAAAAAGGTTGCAGGTTTGATACCCAGTCAGGACTCATGCCAAGGTTGTGGGTTCAATCCCCTGTCAGGGCACATACAGGGGTCGAGCAACCAATCAATGTTTCTCACATTCATGTTTCTTTCTCTCTCTCTCTCTCTCTCTCTCTCTCTCTCTCTCTCTCTCTCTCTCTTCCTAAAATCAATTAAAGACATATCCTCAGGTGAAGATTAAAAAATAATAATTTGTAGACTTGGGGTCTGAGGAACTGTAAAGATGGTGATTTCAATTTAATGACATGGGGAATGCCGGGGTCCAACCCCAGCAGGTCCAGGGGTCCCCAAAGGTGTGGACGGAGTCGGCGAAGAAGGAAGGACACGGAGACAGTGTTCAGTTGATCAGCAGCCTAGCCAGGATCTCCAGCCAGGATCTCCAGCCTAGTTCTGGTCCCGATCTCCAGAGAGGTTCTGCTGTTTATTGTCTTGTTACATCCGTATTTATCCCAGTTGATTTTAATCCTGTCAATTTCTATTACAAAGGTTAGGGCATTTCTTATCTCCATTCCAGGGAGTAAAGATTATGTAGCTTAAGCATGATTGTTTGTAGTGATTAACTACCCGCCTGGCACTTAGTTAAGGAGTTTCATCCCCTCCCTGACTTCAGGGAAAAATTCCTACCTGGGGAAACAACCTTTCTCGGAGAGGTGACCTTGGTTAAAACACACAGCGCTAAGGGGAGCAAACATATTAAGAACAGTATGCTATATACGCCAGGTCCCTTGAAACATATGCTGTGCAGATGTTTCTTTCCTGCAGCGACTGTGTCAAGCAGCAAGGATGGACCGGCTTCCGGCAGGGGAACACTGGGAAAGTAACAGGTTGGTGAGTGGGAAATTGATAATGTTGTTTGGCAATGGTTGGGTTTGACTCATCTGTTAGTCACCCAAGTGGAGAGATCAAGTAGAAAGTCATATATGTGTCTATAGGTCTGGAGTTTGAATTTAGAAGGTATTAACAAATAAACCTATGGATGAGCAAGATTATTTAAAAAGAGAAGATAGGTTTAGAATGAGAAAACAAGAAAAGGGAAGGGAAAAAAGAGAATAGTTAAAATCCTTGTGTTTCAAGATTAGGGTATATTTTTCTTTGGGGATTGGATATATTTGGAGAGCTAGCAAAAAATCTGAAAAGGAGTAACTAGTGTAACAAAAATATTTAACAATTTAACCACTCCCTTCTTAGAATATGACTCTCTAGCCTTTAGTCACAATATCCATTCCCAATTTTCCTTCATTACACAAAGGAAGTGATTGGCCTTCAATAGGAAAATATTAACTTCTTCCATGAAAGAAAGAGGAAGATAGAAATATAATTATTGATGCAATAAAATTTGTAGATTTGGTTGTGGGAAGATGATGCAGTTCTCTTCTGATGGCTTTTATGATCTCAATGAAGTATAAGGTGGTACAATAAGCTAAGGGTGAACATGGAATGGGCTGGGAAGCAGAATCATTGAATGTGATTAAGCAGAAATTGTTTAAGAAGTAATAACCAAGAGAGAATAACATTATGGAAACTCAGGGAAAGAAGGGTTTTAAATTGATAGGTACAATCCATGTTACCAAATATTTTCTAGAAATTAAGGTAAAGAAAAGATTTTATATCAGAGAATTATTCCTATTCTTAATGAAAGAAGAGTCATAAAGGTAGAAATCAGAGTCCAGTGGCCTGGGAAAAATGCAAGATGAGGACAAAGAAAATTTGAGGGAAAATACTGTTAGAGATTAATCACGAAAAGAATGGCAGTGAAAACTGCAAGAAAAGCTGGTTTCCTTGAAGAAGGCATTTACTTGATTTTAAGTTTTATTGAAAAATAATTGACATGCTTGAATATGCAAATATAGACAATAGGGAAGCATCCAGTAAAGAATTAGAGACTGATGGAGAGAGTGGAGAGGGGATAATTGATGGAGAGGAGTCCTGGGGGAAACTACTTGGGATGAGGTCAACAACACAGGTAGAAATGATTGTAAATTTGACAATGTGGTTAGAGAGTATCCTAAGAACATTTATAAGAGAAGGTTGACCTCCTAACATTTTCTGAAGTTCCTCACTGGAAAGAACCATAATGTATTTTGTATGCTTAAAAGCATTCATTAATATTTCAATGCAGCTGAATGTTTTTTATGATTAGGTTGTCTTACACAAAATTGCTTAAGTAGTTCCTTATTCCCTCAAAAAATTTATTCATACAGGCATATATGTGACTTTAAAAAAAAATCTCTTCTTTAATTAGTATTTCTTTCTTATTTTCTATTTATATAATGAGGAATTAAATACCAACATACTGTCTTTGATTTAACCTAGAGTGAATATAAATGGTGTTCTGAAAAAGGAAAAAAACGGACTTTAATTTTACTTGCTATGCCTCTGCTGACTACCTCATTAGTGCTTTAATTCATGCAGAAAAGGTTAAAATGTACTAAAAGTGACAAGCCCTAAATGGAAATCATTGTTCACTCTTGCAGTAAAGTACAATCATTCTGGAGAAAGTAAAGTATGTGCTAGGGAAGAGGCATCAGAGTTGGAAGCGAAGTTGAGTTACCATTGTGGGCCTCTGAGAGGCAGAGACACAGAAGCAAAGGGACCTAGTTGAATATGATCACATCAGTTGTCTGGGAAATAGATGAATTGGGCTCCTTTAGAACTTCTGTACAATTGAAATATCACTTCTTGAGAGACTGTAATATGGTCTGGACTGATAAATGCAAATTAAAATGATGTATTGAAGGGATAGATGTTTTTATTCCTCACATCATCTGTTCTCTATTAGCTGTCTGTGTTGGCAACAAGGGATTCTCTGAAGAGGAAATCAGAACCACTGATGATATTTGCACATTTAAGAAACAAAAACCCTTCCTTTTGTAATCACACTTCTTCATTTGTTATATTAAGCCTTTACAGCCATGTGGTATGAATATTAGACACATAAATATGGAAACCAGAGAACACAATCCTCCAAAATATTTTCAAGTTGAATGATCTCTACCTGGCCCATTTACACAGAGCCATTATATTTCTTTCTTAGAATTGTCATTTACTCCCACACTATAAATGAAGTAATTCAGTTAAACTCCAGTATCAAAATAAATTTAATAGTATTGTGTAATTCAAATCTCAAAGAAGCATACTTTCTCTGGGTAACTTTCTCCAAATATTTTATTTTCTCTAGTATTTACTTAAGTGGAAAGCTACTTTTAAGTTCTAGACTATGGGTCTAAATGAGTTTGTTTTTTATTTATTTATTGTTTGGCTGTCATTGAAGTAGAATAATCAATAAGATACGTAAGCAGAGGCCTCGGGAAATTATATTAGGAACACATGTCTTTCTGATTGCTGTTTATTGCTTTTGGTCCAGCTAACAATATTCTCTCTTAGTCAACTCAATTGATATCAGTTAGACACTGATTTTTGCCATATGGATAACTAAGCCATAAAATACATTATGTCAATAATAGTATCATAATATGTGTTTTTATAGCTTTCCAGATTCATTTATTTAATAAAGAAATGATGCTAGATTCTAGCTATTTTTTTTTAATCATGCAGATGCAGTCACTAACCTCATGTGCAAAGACATCATTTAACTAATGCTTTTCCATGGTTTAAGATACCCATGGTCAATTGTCACAGCTCAATGATCCAGAATCACCTGAAGCAGATGATCCTTCTTCTGAAGTATTTCCAGAAAATAAGTAGTAGCCTAAGGCTATTTCATGATGTCTATGTCATTCACCTCACTTCATCACATCATACAGGCATTATATCATCCCACATTATTATAACAAGAAGGGTGAGTATATAGTACAATAAGATATTTTGAAAGAGACTGCATTCACATACCTTTCATTACAGTATACTGTTATAATTGTTCTATTTTATTATTTTTGTTAATATCTTAGTGTGCTAATTTTTAAATAATACTTTATCATAAGTATGTATGTAAAGGGAGAAACATAATATAGAGAGAGTTTGATACTATCTGAGGTTCCAGACATCCAATAGGGGTCTTGGAATGTATGCCCTGTGGATAGGAGGAACTATTGTATATGTTATAACAGTATAGAACTTTGCAGATTTCAAAGCAGTCAAACACATTGATTTGCTGCTTACCACAATGGTGTGCTATAGGGATCTGGGCATTAAAAAATAGTAAGCCAAGTCAAAAGTTAGAAAGCAAAGTTTATTTATAAATGCATGGTATCTTGTAATTAAGTGCAAAATTCTTTAATTCAAGCAATTTTATTTCTAGGAACTTTTCTTTTTTTAAACATTTTTTATTGACTTCAGAGAGGAAGGGAGAGGGAGAAAGAGATAGAAACATCAAAGATGAGAGAGAATCATTGATCGGCTGCCTCCTCCATGCCCCCTATTGGGAATTGAGCCTACAACCGGGGCATGTGCCCTTGACAGGAATCGAACCTGGGACCCTTCAGCCCATAGGCTGATCCTCTATCCACTGAGCCAAAACAGCCAGGGCTCTAGGAACTTCTTTTATGGTAATACTGTTTTGGTGAAAATTATTGGCCAAAGTTAAAGGTTCTTCTTTTTTTTCCAAGGCCACAAATTAACTAAGTTATGTTTGTAAGACAGTGAGTCAAAGATTCGAAACTTGAAGAAACAGACATTAATCAGATGGATTTTTACCCAAATAACTTCTTTTTATATATACTCATGATAACATCTATATATATAAAAGTCTAAGAGACCGAATGACTGAACAACCAAATGGCCAGTCACTATGACATGCACTGACCACCAGGGGGCAGACGCTCAATGCAGGAGCTGCCCCCTGGTGGTCAGTGTGCTCCCACAGCCAACCTCTTGAGGCCAGCCAACCTCCTGGGATCCCATCTCCTGGCTGGCCAGCCGGCCCCAATCGGCCCTGATTGCTGGCCAGACTGAGGGACCCCACCCATGTACGAATTTGTGCACCGGGCCTCTAGTTAAGTAATAATCAGATATTTTCTTCAATGTTTTTCAGACCTCTGCTGGTATGACTTTTTTCTTGAGCAATTTCAAATGTCCAAGCACAAATGTAATCACTACATATTTACACTTTCAGTCATATAAGGGACAGACAAAAAGATTGATTTTGATATCCAAACAATGGAACATAACTTGCTCAGTATTTCCCCTTGCTCACTTACAAATATTCCTGGAAAATATCATTGAAAATAAAGCTCAAAGTATTTCTTTTTAATTTTCTATTTTAATTTAATATATATAGGAAAGCACATATTATAACTATGTAGATTGGATTATTTTCACAAACCTGACATACATTTGTAACTAGTACATACATATGTAATAGAACCCCAGCATCCAGAAGCCTTCTTGCAGGTTGCCTTCCATTTACTACCCCTCCAAGAATAACAACTATTCCAAATTCTAACTTGATAAATTAATTTTGTCTTTTGGAAGAGAGCACAGGTTATGGTTCATTAGATTAATTATATTTCACAGATTTGTTCTAAATGTTCAAGTTGAAGAAAATCAATGTTTTTCTTCAGAGTAGAATTAAGTTTCTTGAACTTCCTGGTTGTACATCTTGGCCAAATTGCTTAACCTTTCTGATCCTCAGTAGCTTCATCTTTATAATGGAAATAATAGTATCTATCTCAGGAACTTGTGAATAGTAAATACTTATACACTCAGCCATGTATATATATTTACATATATCTATCTATATAGAGAGAAATATTTGTATAGTAAATGTGTATAGATATATAGATAGATTCTATAATGTGCAGTATCTAACAGAATACACACTCAAATAATAATTATTGTTATTAACCAAAGTTGGAGTGCTTAGAATACTCTAATATATGTTTTAAATGATTATTATTATTAACTAACATCATTACTAAATAAATTTATTGTTAAGAAATAATGCTTTTTGTTTTTGTTTTTGTTTTTTTTTTAAATATATTTTATTGATTTTTTACAGAGAGGAAGGGAGAGGGATAGAGAGTTAGAAACATCGATGAGAGAGAAACATTGATCAGCTGCCTCCTGCACACTCCCTACTGAGGATGTGCCCATAACCAAGGTACATGCCCTTGACCAGAATCGAACCTGGGACCCTTCAGTCCGCAGGCCGACGCTCTATCCACTGAGCCAAACCGGTTAAGGTTTTTAATTTTTTCAAGTAAAAACATGTTTTTATTGAATCTCATTAAAAATAATGAATATCATGTTCTTGAATATCTGATTCACCTGTCATACATTTCATTTTTTGGTTATAGTGATTAACTTTACAGTGTTTGTAAGTTTATCTTCTGTATTATGCTGATTTAAAATTTTCTCACACTAACATGAATATGTTAATAATCTATCAGCACGTTCATGACTCATATAAAGATCTATATGAAAAGTCACTGGTGGTTCTCAAACATTTTAGAAAAATGTCTGAGGCCGTGGCCAGATAGCTTATTTGATTAGAGCATCATCCCTATACGCCAAGAATGCTGGTTTGAACACCTTAAGACATATACGAGACTCAACCAATGAATGCATAAATAAGTGAAACAACAAAATCGATGTTTCTCTCTCTCTTTCTCTCCCTCTCTTGATCCCTTCCTTTCTCTCTCTCTAAAAAATCAATAAATAAAGGGAACAAGAAAAGCCAAGAGTAAGTAGAAAAGAAATAATAAAAATCAGAGTATAAATAAATGACATAGAAACTAAAAAACCAACATAAAAGATCAATTAAACCAAGAGCTGGTTCTTTGAAAAGATAAAAAAGATTGATGAACTGTTAGCCATATACATCATGAAACAAAGAAGGAAGACTCAAATAAATAAAATCAGAAATGAAAGAGATGCAGTAACAACTGACATCACAGAAATACAAAGAATTGTAATAAAAAGTATATGCTAACATTGGACAACCTGGGCAAAATGGACAAATTCCTAGAATTTCCAAAACTTCCAAAACTCAATCAGGAAGAATCAGAAAACCTGAATAGACTGATAACAACTAATGAAATTAAAGCTGTAAAAACAACAACAAAAAAACTCCTAACAAACAAAAGTCCTGTCAGTAATTATATTAAATGCAAATAGACTAAACACTACAAACAAAAAACGGAGTAAGAAAGTAGATTTTTAAAAATTGTATCAACTATATACTGTCTAAAAGGGATACACTTTAGATTCAAAGGCATAGGTAAATTAAAAGTAAAAGGATGGCAAAATAAAAGAATTAAAATGAAAACTAACCCAAGAGAGTTGTAGTGGTTATACTAATAAAAGACAAAATATACAGTAAGAATTGGTACTAGAAACTAAGAATGTTTTATGCTGATAAAAGGGTAAGTCTGTTAAGGCATAACAATTAAAAACATATCCTTTGAGTCAGCTTCATGAAGGGACCTGGAGAGTATTAAACTAAGCAAAATAAGGCAATCAGAAAAAGACAAGAATCACATGATCTCACTTATATGTGGAATCTATTAAGCAAAATAAACTGATGAACAAAATAGGTCCAGAGTCATGGAAGCATGGAACAGACTGATGAATCTCTGAGGGCGGTGGGGAGGGGGCAGTAAGAAATTAACCAAAGAACTTATATGCGTATATGCATAACCCATGGACAGAGACAAAAGTGCAGTGAAGGCCTGGGGTGGGGGCAGGATTCGGGTGGAAGGGGTTAATGGGGGGGGAGGGACATCTCTAATACTTTAAACAATAAAACTTTTTTTAAAAAACTTATATCCACTTAACACAGCTCCAAAATATATGAAACAAATCAGAATTGAATGGAAAAGTAGACAACTCAGCCCTGACCGGTTTGGCTCAGTGGACAGAGCATCAGACTGTGGACTAAAAGGTCCCAGGTTCAATTCTGGTCAAGGGCATGTACCTTGGCTGCGGGCACATCCCCAGTAGGGGGTGTTCAGGAGGCAGCTGATTGATGTTTCTCTCTCATTGATGTTTCTTATTCTCTATCCCTCTCCCTTCCTCTCTGTAAAAAATCAATAAATATATTATAAAAAAGTAGACAACTCAACAATAATAGTTGGTGACTTCAACACCCCACTTTAAATATTACAAATCTCTTATGCTTATAAATACAAAAATCCTCAACTAAATATTAGCAAACTGAACCCACCAACATATAAATAGGATTATACAACATGGCCATTTGGGATTTATCATAGGAGAATGTAAGGTTAACTCAACATAAAAATATCTATCAATGTAAACACCATATTAATAGAATAAAGGAAAAACACCATATGACCATCTCAATAGATGCAAAGAGAACACTTGTCATAATCCAACATCCTTTCATTATAAAAACTCTCAAACAAGGATTAGAAATAAACTTCTTCAACTTGATAAAAGCCAGCTAAGAAAAACCCATAGTTAACATCATACTTGTGAAAAAGTGAATGCTTTTCTCCTAAGATCAGGATCAAAATAAAGGTGTCCATTGTCACTGCTTTCTTTGCCAAATTGTACTGAAGGCTCCAATGAGAGCTATAAGCAACATAAAGTTATAAAAGGAGTCACTGGGTACAAGGAAATGGTGTGGGTAAGTCAGGCTCACAGCATGCTGGATCTTGAAGATCATATTAAGAACATTTGGATTTATTCTAAAGAGCAATAAGAATACAGAAGAAAGTAGTGACATTAGATGGAGAAGGCATTCTTTTGCATTTTACTCTTCAAAAATAGTATGCATTCCTTTTCATTGTAGTTAACCATGTTTTAATTCTAAAATGCTGAAATAATTTAAGATTTAAAATGACATTTCTGACTATGTGTCTATCATGATATAAGTTTAAAATGTGATTTGAATAAAAAAACATTCAAAATAGATTTCTCTTTTTGTCACTCCTAGAAGCATATTCACTATGGAATAAAGGTCCCTGGGAAATTCTCACCTCCTCATTTTAATTTAAATTGAAAATGCAATGCCTAGTCAGAGAATATCTACTGTTATTTTTTTATTCTGTGCACAGAATTCTCCATTAAATACTATACTGTGAGGGTTAACTTCAGCAGGCTTAGTATTGGCCTGGGCTGTTTTCATAAAATAAAAAAATATATACCTTCCACGCCCTAGCCAATTTGGCTCAGTGGATAGAGTGTCGTCCTGCAGACTGGAGGGTCCAGGCTCAATTCAGGTCAAGGGCACATGTCCAGGTTGTGGGCTCAATCCCCAGTAAGGGGCGTGCAGGAGGTAGCTGATCAGTGATTCTCATCATTGATGTTTCTGTCTCGCTCTCCCTTCTTCTCTGAAATCAATAAAAATATATTTAAAAAAAGAAAAGAACTATACCTTCCTGACAACTGATCCCTGATTAAGCCATGTATTTTTTTTTCTTTTTCTTTCTTTCCTTTTTTCCCCCCTTTTTCTTTTTATCACTGTGGGTTCATGGAGTTTAAGGGAGCTTTGTCTCTATTTACACCACTATTAATTGTTACGAGTAAAATTGATGACTTCTACCTTGTCTCAGGGAGGACCCCATAGTCTCTGCCATTGGGTCTGATTACATGGTAAGAATAGGTCTTAAACAGAAAACATAATTGGACCTTGGTTTCTGCCTTTTCAGACCTAATGCTGAGACAGCTTTTGTGATTCATTTATTAACTTTAATGTGGTTTCTATATTGTATCATATTTCTGCAATAATAATTCCATATGTTTATAAGCACTGTCATTTTGGGTCTTGTTAGCATTCTTTAGCAATGGAAATCTATCTAACTGCCAGTTAGTGCAGATACCTATTTTCTATGGCATGATTTCAAACTCCTCATTGCAATTAACAAGGTGCTTCCCAATATGTCCCACTTTATCTCTCCAAATGTATATGTGTCCCTCCTGCTGGCCTTCACCCAATATGATTTTATTTCCTCCTTTATATTGTCATAGAAAAGACATCCTGCCATTGTAATAGTATAGTATTTAATTGGATCATGATTATCTTAATATTTTTGTATCCACCAATCCTTAACAAGTCTGACCACTGTAAGTATTTAATTAATTTTTGATGGGTGGATACACATGTAAAAGATTATTCTTAGGTTTGACTTATTGCTCCTGAAAGAATGTTGCTGCAACAACAAGTTACAACACAAAGTGATAAAAACAATGTATTTGTAGAAACATTTGATAGCATGACATCAAATAATATTTCTGGCTATCTGCCTGACCTTGCTATTGTTCATAACTGGTTCTACTACCAGCTATTTCTATCCCATTGTTCCTTTATTACCATAATTTAACTTGGTCATCACATACAGCAGAAGGCTTCATTGAGCTGCAGTGAAAGTATGGCTCTAAATGTGCCAGGGATAGTTAAATGAATTATAATGTGATATTGGCCCAGGGGCTCAGCGTAAAATATACTGAATGGACAGTTTAGCTGATCTGAAAGAAGAGTACAATGGAAATTTTAAACAATTCACTGATAATCACCCAGGAGGGATTTGGAAAGTATGCTTTTATAGATAACATTCACACACAAAAAATTTAAATTAATGCTTGAAAACCTTTAGCCAAATTTGTTTTAATCCCTATAATATGCGGAGTATTACAGTTTTCTTTTTTAACAGTGAGACTCTGCATCAGACTTTCATGTTCATGTAAGGTGCTAAAATGAAATGGAAATTTATACAGTCACTTTTGTAAGAATAATTTCAAGATGTTAACCTGGCCAAAAAAATGACTACATTCAGCCAATGAATACACTCTTGAAGTTATGATTCGATACAATCATTGACCAGAAGCTATGCTACGTTAATAAGAAGTCATTTATTCCTGTCCCACAGCAATCTAATGTTTAAACTAATGGAGCTATTAACAATCAAAGACTTTTAACCCTCTGCAAAACAACAGCAACAACAAAAATGTTTGCAACCAAACTACTGTATTGAGTTATTATATCAGAGAAGATTAAAATTAAAAGGGCTGTTGCAGAAAGCATGATAGGAAACTATGCCAATAAAATTTAGCAAGTTCTGTTCATCAATCAAGGACTTGCTGATAAAATGTTACTTTTTAATCTCTTGAGTTAACTCAAGGGTGTTTATTCCATTAACATTACATTTTGAAAACTACAGTTCAGTTTTACTAAGTACAGTTCTTGCAGTTTTCATAATGTGTTCCACAGAAATATGCACATGCTTTTTCCCTTTGAAATACTGAAATACAGAAATTAAATTTCATCTCTATCTTCAGTAATTTAGTGATATTATTTCTCAGTACATAGGAGAGTAATGTGTGGGTTGTTATTTTTTTGGTATGGTGTTAGTTCTCTTTCAAGTAATGGGAAAAATATTTCAAACACTGAATATTCCTTTTTAATACAGACATCATATATGCTCTATCCATTTTTTGAATACAAATATAGTTAGCCATGACTATTTTGCTTCTGTTACATAAACAGCCAATCTAAATACCTCACTACTGTTTATAACAGCATACTTCATTTAAAATTTCCTGACCTACCACTCAGAAGCTGGATTAGGCCCTGTGCTCTTGCTCCAGCGCATACCTCTAATCAGCATCTTGAACACTAAATCCAAATGATTGCTTCACTCATCTGCCTCCCATACTAAGGAAACCTCCACAGGGAAAAGGGCATGTCTTACCTGTTTTGTTGTTGAATTCCTATCACTTAGAGAAAGCCTGAAAAATGGTAGCTACTTTCTAAATGCTTGAGTGGAATTGGTCATTAAATTAATTATTCACTTGCAAAACCTTATCATTTATTCTAACTTCATCTTAAGTACATTTGTAAGAGTTATGCCTACAATAGTCAATGTTTGATTTATTGAAGTGGGTAGAAAATTAAATATGAAAGAGATGGAATAAGCTTCGTGTTACAATTACAATTTCAGAGAATTTTTGCACAGAGTGTAAAGAAATTG
Source organism: Myotis nattereri (assembly GCF_964212035.1). Taxonomy (NCBI): domain Eukaryota; kingdom Metazoa; phylum Chordata; class Mammalia; order Chiroptera; family Vespertilionidae; genus Myotis; species Myotis nattereri. The sequence continues at coordinate 116,363,117 of NC_138078.1, read as the reverse complement.
ATTGTTTTTATTTCAATTACACTAGACGTATTTCTCCAATTAATAGATTATTGGCATTCCTTCATTATCTGATTACTTTTTGAGAGGAGGTATAAATATAAATTTGAGAAAATAATGTGTCAATAGCTCTCACTATTTTATATTTACTACTAGAGGCCTGGTGCATGTAATTCGTATGTGGGTGGTGTCCCTAGGCCTGGCGGGTGATCAGGGCCAATCAGGGTCAGGACGATAGGGGCCCGAAGGCCCCATCAGTGTCAGGAGAGGAGGTGACTGTCACTGGGCCAGGCACGGGAGGAACAGATGCCAGACGCCAATGTTGCCTTTGGTTCCCCACCACCCCGTGGTTCCCCCGCTTCCCCCCTCCTCCTTCCCTCAGTGCTGTACCACCACAGGGGGCCTGCTGGCTTGGGGAGGGTTATAGGGAGGGATGGGGGAGGTTTCAATCCCCAGTTTGGAACATGCAGGAGGCAACCAATCAATGATTCTCTATAGTCATTGATGTGTCTATCTCTATTTCCTTCTCTGAAATCAATCATATATATATTTTTTAAATGCAAGGTTTTTTGAGGAAGAAAGGTAGGGCAAGGGAGCTATTGACAGGGGGTCACTTGAGATCTTGCTCACATATCAAATAGGATAACATAAGGTGGTCCTCAGGGGGTGACAGGTGAGGAGTGGCAGTGGGTGGAATAGGGAACTGCAGGCTGAGGAACGGGCTGTAATGACTGGGAACGTCTGTGACAGTGAAGCTGAGCGTGCGTTGGGACCATCGCTGGGATCATTCATTCCCAAGAGGTTTTGATTCCGGACGGGAGGAGAAACACAAAGATCAGCGGGCCTTTCTTAGCCTAGAAGGTGAAGCAGGTGGCAGGAGTGGGCTGTCCTGTTTCCCTACAAATGTAAACACACAGTGTAACTGCACATGGGCGTCAGTCAGCAGCCAAATCAATGCCCAGCCAGCCCTGGTGGCTATGTCGTGCCACTCTTTGGCTGTGCTATGGCGCTATTGGCTGGGGAGGCCGAAGCCATGCCCCCAAGTACACGTTGTATACAAAGGGGCAGGCAGGAAGCCAGAAGCTGAAAATCAGAGCTGAGGTGGCCTGGCAGCTCTGCATCTGCCATAGAGCTAGTTGGACGGGGAGCAGCTGTCAATGAGACTGGCTTTGGATTTGGAGGGGCTGTACTTCCTGCATGTCACCAGTGAGTCCCTGTGAGCCCGTGGTGTGCCAGCCTGGCCGGGCAGGGCCTGAGGAGGCCTTTCCCTCCTGGAGCTGTTCTTCTCAGGGTGGCAGCATTGGGCTGCTTTTTTGTTTTCAGTTTATTTTTTTATTGGAAAGCAAGCTCTGGGCTTGTGGTTCCTGGAGCCCCTGGGCCATAGCATGTGCCTCCAGGACTCACTGCATCCCCCTCACCCTCCACCTGCTTTGAGCGTCTGGCCCTTGGTGGTCAGTGAGCATCATAGTGACTAGTAGACTGGTCTTTCTGGTAGTTCTGCCATAATGGTCGCTGGGCTTTTATTATATAGACTGGAGGCCCGGTGCACGAAATTCGTGCACTGGGCATGGGTGAGGGGGTTCCTTAGCCCAGCCTGTGCACTCTCGCAGTCCGGGACCCCTCCCTCCTTACCACCCACCTGCTTGCTGCTTCCTACTGCTCGGCTTGCTGCTCCTTAGTGCTGCCGCGAAGGCTACCACCACCATCACTGCACTCACCAGCTGCCCTGGCCCCTGCTGTGGGTCAGAGCTCCTCTGCTACAGCAAAGGTTTGGGTTCCATTCTGCCAGGGCACCTACTTAGGTTTTGGGTTTGATCCCCAGTTGGGGCTGACTGCTGCTCAGGAAGTGACTGAGAACCATGTGCTCTAGTCATTCGGTGGGGAGCTGGGGTTCCATTGCCAACCTGGCCAACTCTGATCCCTGCTACCCCGACTCCTACATCAAGGACAACTTCAACTATGGCAGTTGCGTGGCCTCCACCAGCATACACATCCGCATAGGTAGGTCACCCTCTCCGTGGCTCGCCAGGCGTGGCTGCTGCGCAGTCGCCCCAGAGGCGGATTTCTGGGTTCCCAGGGAGAGCGCCCTCTGCGCCAGACTCCCAGGGAGAGCTGGGTTGGAGGGAAAGCACTTTGCCTGGAGCAGAGCACCTGTCCTGTGCAGGGCTTGCAGGGTTTGTGTCTCCGATCCTGCCCCCAGCAGCCCCAGCACTGTGGTGGTGGGGCTTTGGTGCTGCTGGGTTCAGGGACCCCCTGCTGGTTTGTGCCTCTGATCCGGCCTCCAGCAGCCCCAGCACCGCAGTGGCTGGCCTTGGGTCTGCAGGGTGCCGGGCCTGTGGGTTTGTGTATCTGATACCCCCAGCAACCCCAGCACCTTGACAGCAGGGCTGGGGGCTGCTGGGTGCTGGGGCTGCAGATCTGTGTCTTTGATCAGGCCCCAGCACCAAAGTGGTGGGCCTTGGGGCTTCTGGGTGCCAGGCCTGCATGTTTGTGTCTCTGATCGGGCCCCCAGCAGCCCCTGCAAGAATAGGGCTTCCTCGGGCCGATCGCGCCACCAAGCCCCACCGCCCAGGACCATACACGGAGGTCCCGCTTGCCCAGGGTCACACACGGGGGTCCCGGCTGGCAGTGGGGCTTAGGCGGCACACAGGGGCCCGGATGGTGGCTCGCGCTGGCCTGCCCTACCTGCAGTATGCAAATTAGCTGTCTTCTTTGTTGGTGGTTAATTTGCATATTACGCTGATTAGCCAATGGGAGGTGTAGCAAAGGTATGGTCAATTACCATGTTTGTCTATTATTAGATAGGATATGTAGTTCTAAAGAATCAACACCTTTCATCATTGTCTTAAATAGCTGAGGCATATCTTTACTTCTTTTATTTTTTTTAATGTAGTTTATTGATTTCAGAGAGGAAGAAGAAGAGAGAGAAACATCAGTGATGAAAGAAAACCATTGATTGGCTGCCTCCTGCACTTCCCCCACTGGAGATTGAGCCTGCAACCTGGGCATGTGGTCTGACCAGGAATCAAACCTAGACCTCCTGGTTCATAGGTCAATGCTCAATCACTGAGCCACACCAACCTGGCCATATCTTTACTTCTTGCAACAACCCAGAAGTCTTATTTTTCAATACTGACTGCAGGTGTATAAAATTCTATGAATTGGTTATTACAAGTACACATTTCAGAGTGAACTGAAAGAAGTAGTTTTAAGGTGTGGTAGGCAGAATAATGGCCCCCCATACTCTGAATATATCCATGTCTTAAACCCCAATACTGTGAATATTTTATGGTACATAGCAAGTGGAACTTTGAAGATAGAATTTAGGTGAATAACTTTAAATATAGGGAGTTATCCTGGATTATACAGGTGGGCCCCATGTAATCACATTGGCTTTTAAAAATGGAAAAAGGAGGCTGATGAGTCAGAGAAGTGTGTTTGAAGGATAGCAGGAGAGATTCAAAGTGTGAGAGGGACTCAACCCACTACCACTGACTATGAAAATGGGGGCAGGGAGCCACAAGCCAAGTAATAGGGTAATCTCTGGAATAAGGAACATCCCTCAGCTTCCAGGAAGCAAGGGAATAGGATCCTCATGCTTATAATCACAGTGAACTGAATTTGCCAATCTATAATAATAAGAGCATTATATGCCAATCGACCAAATGGAAGAACAGTGGCATTGTGGTGGGTGGGCAGGGCCTCCTTTTGCGCAGGTAATAGATCATGGAGTCCCAGCCAGGTGGGTGGGGCCTACCTCTTTGGGGCATTTGATCGTGGAGCCCCACAATCAATTGCCCCTCTGAGGGAGGCCCAGGCCCCCAGCGGGTGCTGCTGTGGTGGGTGGGCAGCGCTTCCCTCTGCAGGGCAATCGATTGTGGGGCTCCTGGACTATGAGAGGGCACAGGCCCGGCTGAGGGAGCTCCCCCCCCCCCCGGCCCAGTGCACAAATTTTGTGCACCGAGCCTCTAGTAATAATAAAATTTCAAGGGGACTCCCCTTGAGACTCCAGAAAGGAGCACAGCCTTATCAACATCTTGATTTTAGCCAAGTAGGAACCATGTCAGACTATAGAACCATAAGAAAATAAATTTGTATTATTTTAAGTAACTCAGTGTGCACTGACTTATTAAGGGAACAATGGAAAAGTAATACAGTTGGCCTATGTTGAGGGAAGAATAATAATAGCTATTACTTAATAAGCACTTACTATGAGCAAGTAAGTAAATGTATTATTTAATGTATTATTTAATAGAAATAATATCTTCATTTGTTTACTAGAGGAAATCGAAGCACATAAACTTAACAAGGTAGTAAATAGTAGAGCTGCCAAGGGCCATTTGAATATTTATAATATCATTCACAGGCCATACAAAATTTTCAACTTAAAAATTAGCCTGCTATATTTGGTCAAACATTTAATTAACTCACCTCTAATGCCTTGGTAGGGCCAGACCAAATGATTTCACGGGCTTTATACAGCCTGCAGGCCAGACGTTCCCCACCCCCTGTTGTGGATTATTCAAACAGGCTATCTAACTCTGGGCCATCTTTTAATCAGTATGCTACTCTGTTTCTCAGTAACTACAGGAACTATATAAGAAAACCATGCTGAGTTAGTGCTAAAATTATAAAAATAGTCATTTATTGAAATTATCTATATATATAAAAGGTCACTATGATGCACACTGACCACCAGGGGGCAGACGCTCAACGCAGGAGCTGCCCCCTGCTGGTCAGTGCACTCCCACAGCTGGAGTGCTGTTCAGCTGACCAACAGGTGCCAGATGCTGGGCTCACGGCTGGTGAGCACAGCTGTGGCAGCACCCGCAGCAGAGTGGCAACAAGCCTACCAAGCAGCTGTGGCAGGCACAGCGGGCCTGGGATGAACAGGAGCGGTGTGGTGCCTGGCCTGGGCTCAGGCTTCTCTCTGGCCACCTGCCACTTTTCACACTACTACGTCCCGCAGGGGATGTTGGACTGCCAGTTTCGGCCTGATATCTGCAGGCCAGGCCAAGGGACCCCACCGGTGCATGAATCCATGCACTAGGCCTCTAGTGTGTGTGTGTGTATATATATATTTGTTAAAATGTGTCCTCTTCAGAATAACCTGTGCCCTTTAAGAAAAACAATAGTTGCCCAAAGCTCAAGATATATAGAATTAATCAAATTCCATATTTGGTTTTTCTTTCATTAACTTGGTTGGCATTATGAAGTGATGACACTACAAATATCTGAATAATTACGTTATTAAAAATGACTTACATATTACTGCAAAGGGTTCTGCAAGCAGTACAGTTCTGGGATAAGCAGTACCATGTAATGAGCTAGGCCAGCATTTCTTAAGGCATGCGGCCTGGATCACTAATTTCATTGGGTGCTAATAGGCATTACATGCAAAAACAAAAATTAGTGCTGCAGGGTTATCCTCTGTTTTAAACAGATTTCATTCCTGCAAGATTACTCAAAACTTTCAATATACTAATGTTCATTGTGAATCTGTAAGCATGTGGTATACCATGTAGAATTTCTCAAACTTATTTGGCTATAGATAGAACCTTTTGTTTCACAAAGCATTTTTAAAAATAAGTGACCCATGAATTGCTTGTTGTAAAATAGTGGTTTATGCATAGTTGAAAGAGTAGCTGAAAGTGGAAAAGGCAAAGCATAAGAGAACACAAAAATAGAACTGTAAATAAGCAACCAATGAGCATTCTAGTGCTTGATATATAGAATATATGTTTGTAAATATTCATAAAGTAAACAAAAAGGTGGATACATGACCAAATTAATCTTATAATCATTTTTCTATTGTGATTAGAACATTACATTTAAGAAATAGAAGTTCAGCGTTATAGTGAAAAAAAATATTGGTTTTTCAGTTAGACCTACCCAAGCTTAACTCTACAATTAGATGCCTCAGGCAAATTATTTAATTACCCCAATTAATCATCCTGAGCCTTAGTTTTTCTATGAATTGCAAATAATACTATATAATTTGCAACTCTTACATAAGTATTAAATATATTATTAAACTTTAAAGTTGCTTGGCACAGATTAGGTATTCAACAAGCATTGGATTCCTTCCCTCCCAAGGGAATATAATTTAGTTTCCAAATTATCATGGAGGAAAATCTCATAGGTATAGGAGCCACAGTGAATCTGATTCCAATCCTCATTCACATACTTGCCAGCAATGTAATCCTTAATTTCTGTAAGCATTAGTTCTTTTTACCAAAAAAAAAAAGAGAATTAAAAATACCAAGCTTGAAGGGTTATTTTAATGATGAAAATATAAAATGTCTAGCAAGCAGCTTGCACCTAGTAGGCCCTCATAATTAGCAAACACTATTCTTGTTTTCTAAGAGACTCTAAGTGGAAACCTTACTTAATAAGCAGCCAACCTACTGTAAAAATCTTTAAGAACTCATGTAGCTCATGATTAACAGATGACAGGTTTGCAACCCATAGAGTCTATTCAAAGAAAATTCTATATATATAAAAGGCTAAGCGACCATCACTGACCGGTAGCTATGATGCACAATTGACTACCAGGGGGCAGGAGCTGCGGTGACTTGGCAGCTGTGATTCTCAGGTGTTGCACCCCAAAACCAGAGAGGAGGGAGCCCGATTCTGGGGTGTGTCACCTGAGAACCACCCTCTCACAATCTGGGCCCCCTGGGAGGATGTTGGAGAGCCAGTTTTGCCATGATCCAAGCAGGCCAGGCCAAAGGACCCCACATGCCGGAGGGACCCTGCTCACTCCACAGATGCCCTTCGAGCCACGGCGCTGCCCCAGGTGCTGCCAGCTGGGTAGGGAACTCAGGAGGTTGGCTCCAAGTTGTGTCTGGCCCATCTCACCCAGTCCTGCCCTGCCGGCCACCTTCTGATTAATTTCCTATCAATGTGCACAAATCCATGCACCAGGGTACTAGTCATAAATAAAAAGGTAATGAGTACATAAACAAAGAGGTAACAAACTATTTTATAGACCTCGCAGGAAATTCACTACCATTCACAGTGTAGTCAAATTAGAATCAATTTCTCTCTTTTACTAATCTAAATAATAATAGGAAGTCTAGAAAAATCTAGTTATCATAATTAGATTAACTGGGACCAAAAAGAAGGAGCTGGGTAAAAGGCAAGCAAAGAAATGTGATGATGGTTATAAAGCTATAACTCAAACTTAGGTCATATTTTTTCTCTACATTTTCTCCTGGGCTTCCTAAATTTGTGTGTGTGTGTGTGTGTGTGTGTGTGTGTGTGTGTTTTTAAATACCCATTTTTTACTTCTCCTTCAAAGCAAGTCCTATTAGATAAAATCACATTCCTACACACACACACACACACACACACACACACACACACACACACACACGCACGCACACTCTTTTACTATAGCATAATAGTAAAATAGATTTTATTTTGTATCTATGGTTTTTTTTTAAATCTTGAAAGATTGACACTTTCTCAGCTACTCTATTGACTGTAAGGCAAATTCCCTCAGTTGAGTTATAAAGTGCAGGAAATAGACATTTATAATGACAAAGATGACAGACTTTTAACTAAAATGGCACCAGCACACCACTATAATTTTACTTTTTGTCTAATTCTGACAAGAGCCTCTGTAGATCATGGTTAATGGCACTCTAGGGGCTTCAACATTTCCGAGAGGGGCCACATAATTCAGTGAGCGTCTGGTGAGTATCCAGTATACATGTCAGAGAAGGAGGAAAGAAAGGCGTTGGCATTTTCCTCAAATGCCACCAGTCATGGCTGTACAAGACGGAAATACTGAGAACAAAACAATGGCCAGTGACACAGCACTATGTATGGAAAATTTTTCTGGCAGGCTTGTCAGTTTAGCTGTAATGTCAATTGTGGGTTGTGATTGATTTATTTGAACTTTTTTTTCCTATTAATCCCTTAAACTTTTTTCTGGTCACACACTTTCCCTGACTACAGAGGACAATGGGCTCTAGGGGATCAGCGAAAATACTGACTGTTAATATTTGAGGTGTTGGATTCATTAGCATCATTCCTCCGAACTATTCTTACCTCACCAACTTAGTGCTGTTTCGTAAATAAAACAAATTATAAGGGAATTTAATAGTTATCTATGTATTTTTTTCCTCGAGTATCTCCCAAAGTAGAAAATAACTTTGAGTATGTAAACTTGTTTGGCACTTTGTCCCTGACAGGGATAGAAGTCTGGGAGCTTGGTGTCCAGGACAACTTTGTTGGTATAGAAAGAATTCTTCATTTCACCTTCCTTCTCTAAGAAACAACCGCAAAATGGGTATCTTAAGGATCTCTAAATTCAATAGTAAATGATTTTTCAAATTTGATTGGTGGTTTATAAAGTGCAATACAAAACTTTTTTTTGAAATCATGTTTCCATTAATGAAGTTCAGATCTTATTCAAATAAATGAAGTGATATCTTAAAATTTTATATGAGAGAGGGTTAATGATTGAGAGAGAGTATAGGAGGATTGAGACTCTGATGATGTTCTTTTTCTTAATCTGAATAGTAGTTACATGCAAAGACTCACATTGTGATCATTAATTGAACTGTACATGTATGACTTAAGCACTTCTATGAATATGCATTATATATCAAAAAAGCAAATAATTTAATTGTAGAAATAACAATGGAAGTTGACATGACACATTGTGCAAGGGAAACCTAATACTATGCTGCTGTAAAAAAGAAGGAACTCTTACCATTTGCAACGGCATGGATGGAACTGGAGAGCATTATGCTAAGTGAAATAAGCCAGTCAATGAAGGAAAAATACCACATGATCTCACTCATTCATGGATAATAGAGACCATTATAAACTTTTGAACAATAATAGATACAGAGGCAGAGCTGCCTCAAACAGATTGTCAAACTGAAGCGGGAAGGCTGGGGAGGGTTGGGGGGCAGGAGGAAGGGGGGTAAGAGATCAACCGAAGGACTTGTATGCATGCATATAAGCATAACCAATGGACATAAGACACTGTGGGGTAGGGGAGGCCAGGGGATTGTCAAGGGCGGGGGGAAAAAGGACACATATGTAATACCCTTTGTAATACTTTAAGCAATAAAACAATAAAAATAAACAAACAAATAAATAAATAAAACCACAGCCGATTGGTCATGCTAATGGAACTTTATTTTCTACCTATTCATTGAAAAGTGTTAACTGGAGATTCGAAAATTATTTCTTTCTGGATAGACTTGTGTTAATACCTCTTTAATAACTGGCTCTGTTTCCATTCTATAACTTAGTCTCATGAGTTGTGTGAGTTTCTCAGGTAAAGTGTTAATGAATGCCAGGTTTTTGCATGCCATTCCTTATAAGAGCCAGAGAGCATAGGACATATACTTTACCAATTTCTATATCATGACATAGTTGTGTGTTATAAGTAATTTGTTACTGAGCAAAGTCTACAAATGTTTTACTTTATATGGCTTATTCAATCTTACTGTTATGCTATCCCCTTCAGTGTATATATTCTTACCCTTTCTCAAGGAGAAGAAAAAGAAATAAAACATGCTAGGAATAGTATATGACTGGCAGACTATTTTATGTGTTTCATTGCCTATAACTGAAATCGGAATCTGTCTATGTAAATGTGTTGAGTATGAAATCTTTACCTATCTTGTGAGACACAGTGAAAAAAATTGACTACTACTTTAAATCACAACCTGAGAATGTATTTGAGGCCAGGCCTTGGGAAATAGAACTGAGAGCTATCTTAGAGTGTTGGCTCCAGTCTACGTTTTCCTTACTCATATTATTATGAAAGCCAATTCCCACATATTGATAGAAAACCCAGCTATGTTCTCATGTCATTAGTGAAGTCATAGGGATCCATTCCATAGCGATCTTTCATCCAAAATCTTTCAGATATCTGGAGAAAAAGAATCAAGGTCAGGAGAGTATACAACTAAATGATGACATTCTGAATAAGTATATGTGCATGCCCAATTCATAAAGTTGAATGCAATTAATGTTTGAAAGGGGAAATAATGAAAAAGTAAGTATTATGTTTATATTTCTATCATGAGATAAAATCATTTTTTAACTTATATAATGTAACTTGGACTTGCATCTGGAATTGATTGTGTCTGGATGCCTGCTCTGAAATCTCATACATGTAAAAATCAGGCTTACCCGCAGACTTTCGAATGTAGTTTGAGTTTACACAGGCCTCACTAGTTCCTGAGAATAGAGCTTTTGTTAGGACTAGACTATAGATTCTATTTATTGGTTTATTGATATTTATTTATTTAATTTTAAAACCCGTGGAAGAAAAATCAAAGAGATTAAGCCCTTCCTCCTTCACTGAAAGGGTGTTTTTCAAACTGCTATACGTAACTTGTTTGTAGGTCACCTAACCAATTTAGTGGGCCACAGTTTAGTTGAAATGAAATGAGAGTGCCTGAGAGCAAGCTCCTGTGTGTTGGCCCTTTAGGAGAGCACCTGAGATTCTAGCAGGCTCCCTCCTCTTCCTGGCAGACAGGGACTCCACTGATTTTCACTGTTGGATGCTATGCAAACTTCAATTCCGAACATTGGTGCTTTGGGTTGGAGGTCCTGGCATTGGGTTGAAACCCCACACTTCTCATGGAGGACTTTTTTCCCCCTTTATTTATTGATTAAGGTATTACATATGTGTCCTTATACCCCCACTGGCCCACCCCCACCCCCACTCATACCCTCACCCCCCTGGTGTCTGTGTCCATTGGTTATGCTTATATGTATGCATACAAATCCTTTGGTTGATCTCTCCCCCTAACCCCCACCCTCCCCTACCTTCCCTCTGAGGTCTAAGCATCTAATCAATACTTCTCTGTCTTTGGATTTGTTTTGGTTCATCAGTTTATGCTGTTCATTATAATCCACAAATGAGTGAGATCATGTGATATTTATCTTTCTCATGGGGGACTTTGGTAGCCTATATCTCTCTGGCTTCTCAGTCACCACACATGGGTGCAGGGGCCAACCCTCTTCATGTATCTGCCCTTCATACCAATGCTTATGTAGCTTCTTCTATAAACCCTTGGATATAACACTCCTGTTCACTTATACTCCAGTTGGTTATTCAGGTTGATTGCTCTATAATTTAGCTGTAAATTCAGTTTGTTGCCAGGAGAAGATGAGTGTACCTTCCACCTACTCTACAGCCATCTTGAAACTCCCAAGAGTTTTTTAACCAAAGATTTTATGCACAGGAATTTCAAGTTTTAATTGTAATTGCTACAGAGGATTCTGACACAATCCAAAGTAGATTGAAATAGTCAACAGAAGTAGCTATATCTGCTTCATTCACCACGATGTTCATTAATATTTACTTAAAAAATGAATGAGAGCTAGAACAGGGGACAAATGAAAGCAAGACCGTGCTTCACTTGGAATTGTCCTTCTCTACAATGGCCAAAGATTCATCCAGTGGCAATTTCATGCTGAGTTCTTTCTTGACTTACAGTAAACTCTCTCTCCGAAAGCTTTCCAGCTGTCATACCAACAGATTTTGTCAAGTAAGCCTCATTTTTTCACCACATACTTCTGATTCCCACATTGAGTCAAGCTGAGATGTGTCTTATACCTACATAATTTTAAAATAATGCCAAAATGTCATAGTTAGGGGAGACAGACACTTACTTCTCTATCACATCATGTATAGTGGGAGAACATTACTACAGTATGCTTCAATTTCTCCTGGCCTTTAAGTTGTTGTTTATAGTTATTTGATTATGGTGTGTCTTGGCCTTTTTAAGAAATTTTATTCTTTTGCAGTTCACTGAGCAAAATCTGTAACTTTATGTCTTTCACTAAAATTGGGAAAATTTCAGACATTTCATCAAATACTTTTCCTTATCAATATTTTTTTATTTCCTTCAGGGATTTCAGTGACATAAATGTTAGAGCATTTGATATTGTTCAGAGAATCTGCTTACTTTTTCAATTGTTTTTATTTCTAGTCTTCAAAGTGGACAAGTTCTCTTGATCTATGTTCTATTACTGACTCTTTATCAACTTATTCTGATAAATGAGTTTATGGAGCTAGTATTTTTATTTAAGGTATTATATCATTCAGTTCTAAATTTTCCAGTTGGTTCTACTTTCACAGTTTCTATTTTTTGCTAAGCACTTCTATCTGAACATTAATTTCAAAGCTCTTTACCTCATTGAGGATAATTATATGAACTGCTTTAAAGTTTTTGTCTGATAATTCCAACACATTGGCGGTTGGCATCTGTTCAATGTTTTGTTTTGTTTTCTTAAGAATTGGTCAGATTTTCCATTTTTGTGTACCTAGTTTTTTAAATTTCACCATGAGTATTTTAAATTTTATGTTATGAGACTCTAGAGGCCTGTTAAATTGCTCTGGATAAATTTTATGTGCTTTTGTTTTAGCAAGCAATTGACTGAGTTAAGTTTACACCACAAGTTCTGTCTTTCTTTCTACAGGTGATGATTCCAATGCAAATCCCAGGGGCCCTTTAGTTCTGCTGCTCTGGAAAGAAAAATGGTATTCTCTCAGAGTTGTAGCCACCTGCACAGATTCACTTCAGTGTGTACAGCCCTGCTCTTGGGAGAAGCAGCAAGAGAATAGAGAGAAAAAAGAAATCATGGCAATGCCTTCTACACTGCAGAATGGAGGCTTCTTTACCCAGGAATACTAGTTTTTCTCTTGAAGCCTTAGATGCCTCTTGAAGTTTTGACTGCCTGCAACCACTGCGGGTCCCAAGTATGGCTTTGTCTACTGATCAAAGCCTGCAGGTAAAGAAGAATAAAAGCACAATAGAAAATTTATCACCACTTTTCTTTCTTCAGGTTTTGACTGCCCTCCCAATCTGCTGGGCATTACTTCTCATCTTTGTTTTTTTTTTTTGGCTGCGGGGGGCCGGGGGGGGGGAGGATTTTGTCTAGAGTTTTTCATTGTATTCAGAAGGAGAGTTAGGCTTGTTTCACATCAGGCTTATTTCACCTCAGCCAGCACCAGAGGTCTTCTCAACCTTTTGAAAAAGTAAGAATCATAACTCAATGTGTGGTTAAGGTCGAGAAGAGATAAACCAAAGAACTTATATACTTATATACTTATATGCATAGCCCATGGACAAGGACAATAGGGTAGTAAAGACTTGGGGTGAATGGGTGGGAGGAGGAGGGTAACAGAGGGGAAATGGGAGATATCTGTAGTACTATCCTATCTAATAAAAGAGAAACATGGTAATTAGCGTACGACCGCTACCCTTCCCATTAGCTAATCAGGGTGATATGCAAATTAACTGCCAGCCAAGATGGCGGCCGGCAGCCAGGCAGCTTGAAACTAACATGAGGCTTGCTTGCTTCAGTGACGGAGGACTCCAACATTCCCCGCCAGCCACTGCAGGCCTCTGAGCTGCAACTCTAAGCAACTATGTAACAAATATAGAAGCTAAACAAAACCCCAGAAACCTGCTTTAGTAGCCAGGCTTCAGCCAGCAGGATCGCAACATTGTAAGCAAAGGCCAGAAACCTACTTTCAGCAGCAGAGGCCTAAGAGCTGGAGCCAAGCCTCAAAGCTAAAGCTGGCCCAGAATAAAAAAGAAAAAGAAAAAGAGGAGCGGTTGGGAGCTTCAGTCACCCCCAGACTAAAAACAGCCTTCAGCCCCTCACTGAGACTGGCCAGGCACCCCAGTGGGGACCCCTACCCTGAAGGGTGTGTGACCAGCTGCAAACAGCCATCATCCCCTCATCCAGGCTGGCCAGGCACCCCAGTGGGGACCCCCACCCTGAAGGATGTGTGACCAGCTGCAAACAGCCATCATCCCCTCACCCAGGCTGGCCAGGCACCCCAGTGGGGACCCCCACCCTGATCCAGGACACCCTTCAGGGCAAACCAGCTGGCCCCCACCAGTGCACCAGGCCTCTACCCTATATAGTAAAAGGGTAATATGCCTCCCAGCACCGGGATCAGTGGAGCCGCAAGGCCTCCCGGCACCGGGATCAACGTGACAGGGGGCAACGCCCAAAACCCCTGATCGCCCTGCGGCTCTGTGTGTGACAGGGGGCGGGGCCACAACCTCCCTATCCACCCTGCTCTGTTCGTGACAGGGGAAGGCGCCCCAACCCCCAGATCAGCCCTGCTCTGTGCCTGATAGGGGGGAGCTCCCCAACCCCCTGATTGCCCTGCAGCTCTCTGTGTGACAGGGTGAGACGCCCCAACCCCCCCTCCCATGGGCCCTGCCCTGAGTGTGAGAGTGGTGGCACCCCAACCCCCTGATGGGCCCTGCTCTGTGTGTGACAGGGTACAGAGCCCCAACCCCCCTGATGGGCCCTGCTCTGTGAGTGACAGGGGGCAGTGCCCCAACCCCCTGATTGGCCCTGCTCTGTGCCTGACAGGGCGTGGCGCCGCAACCTCCCCATCGACCCTGCCTTGAGTGTGACAGGGGGTGGTGCCCCAACCCCCCAATCGGCCCTACCCTGAGCATAACTGAGGGTGGCATCACAACCTCCCAATCTGCCCTGCTCTGTGCATGACAGGGGAAGGCGCCCCAACTCCCCAGTCGGCCCTGCTCTGAGCCTGACCAGGGGCTGCACCTAGGGATTGGTCCTGCCCTCTGCCAGCCAGGAGCAGGCCTAAGCCAGCAGGTCGTTATCTCCCGAGGGGTCCCAGACTTCGAGAGGGCACAGGCCAGGCTGAGGGCCCCCCCCCCCCCCGAGTGCACAAATTTTTGTGCACCGGGCCTCTAGTCAATAATAAAAATATATTAAAAATTAAAAAGTAGTAATCAGGTAACATTTTTGGAGAGCTTATGCTTATCAAATATATTTGCATGCAATCTAGTTTCTATGGGGAGCTGATATAGGGTTAAGCCTAGGACTGACCTGTTGACAAATTCACAAACAGGTCTTCCGAATCTTAAACAACCCAATCTGAGAGGTGGCCACTGATTTACACGCGCTATCATTTAAAAAATAAAAAAGGGGGAATTTGCCAGAAGCCGGTCCATCCTTGCTGCTTGACACAGTCACTGCAGGGAAGAAACATCTGCACAGCATATGTTTCAAGGGACCTGGGGTACATGGCATACTGTTCTTAATATGTTTGCTCCCCTTCTTAGAGCTATGTGTTTTAACCATGGTCACCCCTCCAGGAAAGGTTGTTTCCCCAGGTGGGGATTTTTCCCTGGAGTTAGGGATTAAGAGGAGTAAGGAAGGGAATCAGTAAAACCCCTTAACTAAGTGCCAGGAAGGTAGTTAATCACTATAACTAGGAACAATCACGCTTAAACTACATAATCTTTACTTAGGATAATCTCCTTCAATTACTTCCTTGTAGCTTAACAGAACAATAGAGTAGTGACCTTGGACTGGAGATAACAAACACCCTAAACTTTGGAATAGAATGGATAGGATTAAAATCAAATGGTATAAATACAGATGTAACAGGAGAATAAAGGAAGAACCTCGCTATGCTGATCAACTGAACGCTGTCTCTGTGTCATTCCTTCTTCACCGACTCTGTCCACACCTTTGGGAACCCCTGGACCTGCTGGGGTGGAATCCCAACAAGGTGCTACTATTCTGGTTTTGCAGGCTTGGAGATATGAGGATCTTTAAGAACAGGAGAGCAACTAGGATTTAAGCACAGATATTTTTAATTCAGATGGCTTTCCCATTTGCTCTTGGAGGGAGAAAATATACTTCATAATTGTAAGCAGAAAAAATACATCCAATTCACCATTTTTTATAATTTGTCCAGTAGGATAAAATGTTGGTTTTACGAATTACAAGTTTACTTTTCAACATCATCCTCCCCCTCTTCCTCCCTTCCCACCCCTCCCCTTTCTACTGACCTAAATTCAATCCACAGGGAAATATAAGAATCCTTAACTTTCTTTCCAACTTTTAGAGTACATTTTCTTGGCAGAAAACTATGATTCTTGTTTATACGGAAAATCATTTAGCCAAGTGAATATTCCTGACCCATTCTATAAAAACAGCATTTTTTGAAGGACTTATTTCTGCATGTTAAAATTGAGGAACAGGCTCTGAAAGGTTCTCATAATTATAAGTTTAAATTTGCACATTTGCGCTCTAGCTGGTTTGGCTCAGTGGATAGAGTGTCAGCCTGTAGACTGAAGGGTCCCAGGTTCAATTCTGGTCAAGGGCACATGCACAGGTTGCAGGCTCTATCCCCAGTGTGGGGCATGCAGGAGGCAGCTGATCAGTGATTCTCTCTCTCATCATTGATGTTTCTATCTCTCTTTCCCTCTCCCTTCTTCTCTGAAATCAATAAAAATATATTTTTAAAACTAGGCAAAGGACTTGAAATTTGCACATTTGCATTCTTAGTAAATTCACTTAGCTTTTTAAATGAAGTATAAGAGACTTATAGGAAAGTACACAAAATACTACATGGTTCCTTGAATTATCACATAAGTGAAAACCTATGTGTGTCACAGGGAAACTTTCCTCTTGCCCCCTTCGTTTTTCTGGTTGGTCGAATTATTTCAATCACATACCTACAGCAGATTAAATAACAGAAGAAAATCAAGTTTTAATATGGGGAATTCACATAAAGATAAAAATTCCAAAGACAGTGAGGCAAGATGAAGTATATATGTCATTCTGAACTAAGAACAGCTTACAGGTAGATGAGAAAGAGCAAAGATGTAGTAAACAGATTCTTGCTGAGCCACCAGAAACAATGGGACACAGAGAAAAATCTAACAGACTGCTTGGATCCTCCCTGTCTGGCACAGTTAGTTCTTATGTGTTAAAGTGAATATGCTAAGGTTTCCTTTCTGAAGCAGGTGTTTCTAACTGAATTTGCTTAGACAGGTAAGGGGAAGGTAAACAAACAAACAAACAAACAAACAAACAAAAGAAGACTCCTCTTGTGCCGGGAGCTGGTCCATCCTTGCTGTTTCAAGGGACCTGGCATATATGGCATACTGTTCTTAATATGTTTGCTCACCTTCTTGGCACTATGTGTTTTAACCAAGGTCACCTCTCTGAGAAAGGTTGTTTCCCCAGGTAGGGATTTTCCCCTGAAGTTAGGGAGGGAATAAAACCCCTTAACTAAGTGCCAGGCGGGTAATTAATCACTTTAACTACGAACAATCATGCTTAAGCTACATAATCTTTACTCCCTGGAATGGAGATAAGAAACGCCCTAACCTTTGGAATAGAAATTGATAGGATTGGAATCAACTGGTATAAATACAGATGTAACAAGACAACAGTTCACAGAACCTAGACACAGAACCTAGACACAGAACCTAGAGACAGAACTTGGCAAAAGATCCTGGACAGAAACTGGCCACAGAACCTAGAGACAGAACCTGGCTACAGAACCTGGATAGAACACGGCAAGAGAACCTGACTAGAACCTGGTGACTGAACCTGGCTGGAGAGCCTGGACAGAACTTGGTTGGAGAACCTAGCCAGAATCTGGTGACCAAACCTGGCTAGAGAACCTAGACACAGAACTTGGCTGGAGATCCTAGGCAGAACTTGGGTGGAGATCCTAACCGAACTTGGCTAGAGATCGTGGCTAGGCTGCTGATCAACTGAACGCTGTCTCCTGTCATTCCTTCTTCGCTGACTCCGTCCACACCTTTGGGGACCCCTGGACCTGCTGTGGTTGGACCCCAGCACTCTTGATTTTGTTGGGCTTTAAATTCAGCTTGAAATAATCTTCATGCCAGAGGGGCACATTCTAAGGATATTCTTTCTGGACCCCCACACCCGAATACTACTCAGGTTATGCAATAGAACACTGCCAACACACTGAGTGATTTGACTTTTAATGTTTCTTTAGGGACTGTTCTAGTGTCCAGCAACCATAGTAGCATAACTTTTAAATTAAGTGCCATGAATTCACACACTTAAAAAATGTAAGAATCTTTACACAAGGATATGGATTATCTATATATGATTGTCTTTCATAGCTTTCATAGTCCAAATAAAGGCATGGGTAACTCGTTTTGCCCCATAAATGTCTTCCTAAATATTGTGTGTAAGTTAATTTTACTGAATATAACACATTTGAGTGCAATAAGCAAGAGAATGGGATTATGTTAAAGCTGAATGTTTTCTAACAGAGAAGTTCTCTTTACAAAATAAATGACCACACCTAATTTATCTGTTTTATTTATTTTTTAATTAAATCTTTATTGTTCAGATTATTACATTTGTTCCTCTTTTTTCCCCCCCATAACTCCCCTCCTCCCAGTTCCCGCCCCACCCTCCGCCCTCACTCCCCACCCACTGTCCTCATCCATAGGTGCACGATTTTTGTCCAGTCTCTTCCCGCATCTCCCACACCCCTTTCCCCCCCAAGAATAGTCAGTCCATTCCCTTTCTATGTCCCTGATTCTATTATAATCAACAGTTCATTCTGTTCATCGGATTATTTATTCACTTGATTCTTAGATTCACTTGTTGATAGATGCATATTTGTTGTTCATAATTTGTATCTTTACCTTTTTCTTCCTCTTCCTCTTCTTAAAGGATACCTTTCAGCATTTCATATAATCCTGGTTTGGTGGTGATGAACTCCTTTAGCTTTTCCTTATCTGTGAAGCTCTTTATCTGACCTTCAATTCTGAATGATAGCTTTGCTGGATAAAGTAATCTTGGTTGTAGGTTCTTGGTGTTCATCACTTTGAATATTTCTTGCCACTCCCTTCTGGCCTGCAAAGTTTCTGTTGAGAAATCAGCTGACAGTCTTATGGGTATTCCCTTGTAGGTAACTGAGTTTCTTTCTCTTGCTGTTTTTAAGATTCTCTCTTTATCTTTTGCTCTTGGCATTTTAATTATGATGTGTCTTGGTGTGGTCCTCTTTGGATTCCTTTTGTTTGGGGTTCTCCACGCTTCTTGGACCTTTAAGTCCATTTCTTTCACCAGGTGAGGGAAGTTTTCTGTCATTATTTCTTCAAATAGGTTTTCAATATCTTGCTCTCTCTCATCTTCTGGCACCCCTATAATTCTGATGTTGGTACGCTTGAAGCTGTCCCAGAGGCTCCTTACACTATCCTCGCATTTTTGGATTCTTTTTTCATTTTGCTTTTCCGGTTGGGTGTTTTTTGCTTCCTCGCATTTCAAATCATTGACTTGATTCTTGCGCTCCTCTGTTCTGCTGTCGGGAGTCTGTATAATATTCTTTATTTCAGTCAGTGTATGCTTAATTTCTAGTTGGTTCCCCAATAGAACATCGAGGGTCTCATTAGTTTTCTTGTAGATCTCATTAAGTTTATCAGCGGCTTCTAAACAGTTCTTGAGAGACCTTAAAAGTGTGGTTCTGAACTCTATATCTTCCATTGACAATTTTGTCCTGTTTCTTTGTCTCCGCATTTTGTTATGCTTCCTTGATGCACCCCCTAGTGGTCTTTGTTCGTGGTCTTATAGTTAAATTTTGATTGTTGTAGCTAATTCCAGGGAGGGTTTGACCTCCAGGCCAAGTGGCTATGAGAATCAGCTGTGTCAGCAGTGAGAGAACTTCTGTCCTCTAGGGAGGTGCTAATCTAGCCTTTGCCTGAGGCTATCCAGCAAATGCCTCTGTGCAGGGCTTGGGCGGGGCGGGTCGCACAGGATCAACAGGGTGGGCCGGAGAGAGCAGTTATGGCAGCTCTCAGTCCTGTCCCCAGGGGCTCTGCGTCTCTGAGTCCCAGCACCCGCTGCAAACCTCGGAGAGAAAGCTGCACTCGCTCTGACTGAAGCCAGGCAGACCCACTTCTCCCGTTTGAGTCTGGGTCCCTAAAGACTCTCCCGGATCTGGAGCTTAGAGTCTGCGACTCCCTCCCGATTGAAAACGCCAACCGCACCCTCCGCCGCCAGCCCGCTCCGCGCGCGCACTCCGCACCTCAGAATTTGACTTCAGCACTGCGCCTCCTCTGAGTGTCCGTATGCGTTTCTCTTTCCTCCTAGTTGTAGGACTTCCACTCAGCCAGTGTTCCAGTGGTTCTGGGTGATGTCCGTTCAGTCTTTTAGTTTCACTTTTGAAGTAGTTGTTCAAAGCAGCAAACTCCGGCGTTAACCTATGCCGCCATCTTGGTTCTCTCTCCAATTTATCTGTTTTAAAACTGGATTTGTGTATGCTAAGTTTCCTTAAAGTGGGGTACTTATACAATGCTAATAAGGCAAATCTCACAAACCTTTGGTACCTTTGATGGAACTGGATATTCTATATTATTAAAATCTGAGCCTGTCCCTAGCTGGTTTGGCTCAGTGGATAGAGCGTCGGCCTATGAACTGAAAGGTCCAGGGTTTCAGTTTGATTCCTGTCAAGGGCACATGCCTGGGTTATGGGCTCAATTCCCACTAGGGGGCATGTAGGAGACAGCCAATCAATGATTCTCTTCATTGATGTTTCTATCTCTCTCTCCCTCTCCCTTACTCTCTGAAATCAATAAAAATATATATTTTTTAAAAAACTCTGAGCCTGAAGGGTCTAGTATGATACAGATCTACTGAGTTGTATTTTAATTGTCTGTACCATTCATGAAGTGATTGTGTCTTCACCATAAGCCCATGTAAACAAAGTATCAAATTTAGATCCTGGAGTACTCTTATTTTTCCTGTTTGTTTTTATATATTTCAGTTAAGATTTGAACATATAGTGTAACTCTGAATAGAAGTACTATTGCACATTTCATTTTAATTAATTAATGTAAGTCCCAGAGTATCCTGCTTATGATTTCTACTGAGAATGTAGCAAATCATTGTCTGAGAAATGTATTTAATTGCCTCATGCTTTAGTAGGCTAACATATAAATCTGAATAATAAAATTCATCTCTGAGAATCAACTGTGGTACCCTGTATATTGCATAAGCAATGTTTTAAACACCTAAAATTCTTACTTGGTCTGCAAACTCCAACTATTAAATATCCATCCAGCAAAGTACTCTATGGTGAAAAAAAAATCCTAATTTCTCTCTCTAAAGTTATATATAACTTCACATAATGTTCTTTTCTTTTCTCTTTAATAATGTGAAGATTTTTTTCCTTCAAAGAGTTTTTAATTAGGCATTTATCTAAGACAAGATAAGCATAATTTTACACATCCATTAGCTAATATGTATTTA
Organism: Myotis nattereri; assembly: GCF_964212035.1. Taxonomy (NCBI): domain Eukaryota; kingdom Metazoa; phylum Chordata; class Mammalia; order Chiroptera; family Vespertilionidae; genus Myotis; species Myotis nattereri. The sequence goes on along the minus strand of NC_138078.1, from coordinate 116,342,045 downwards.
GAAATCTGTGATTAACAGCTTGAAATTGTGCCAGTTCTCTGTGCACCTATTACATATTCACAAATAAATGTGTGATAGCCTTGTTTAAATTTGATAATTTTTCCTTAAAGTTAAATTGTTTCCAGCTACTGAAACTAAAAGTGGATCACCCTTTTTTTCATGGAAGATGGCATTCGCCCCCCTATTCTTTTTCCTTTTAAAAGTCCTGGTTTAGGTAGAGTTATCATTAGTCTAGATTATACAGTACAAATTTTGTTAGTGTTAAGTTAATGTCAGTATGTTTCATGTGGTTAAGATTATCTTAACAGAATTGTAAAGGCTGTCCTAAAATAAAATAAAATGTGTTTTATTATTTTAATAATGCACATTTTTGCCATGAATACTAAAATTTATGAAATACAATTTATAGTATGCATATAACAAAATTATGTGAGCAAGAATTTTTGAAATGTATGTATCTTCTCATCTATGAAATAGGTGTTTTCTCTCATACAAATAATTCAGTTGTCAATTTTTATCTTTATCATGATAATAATATAAGTTAATGCATTTTTCATCATTTTAAAATAATTTCTTATGGGATCTTTATATTTTTTATTATTGATTGATTTGTGTTTTTCTTGATGTCTGAATGTACTATCCTGAGGCATGGTAACATATCAAATATATTAGTATGCTAGATTTTAGAAGCAATAATACCCTAAAGAAATATATTACTTTAAAATTGCCAAAGTGTTTTTACATCCATTATTCATTTGATGATCATAACAACACTGTGAAATAGTTATGACACATTACGTCCCACATTAAAGATGAGAAAATGAAAGTTTTCGTAGTTTAGAACTTCTAATCCTCATGATCTATCATGGAAGTGTCAGAGTTTGTCCCTTGAATTAGGGGAGAAATGAAGACTAACTCTTTTAAATTGTTTCTTGCCCTCACATTGCCTTTTTTCAATCATCTAATCCTCTCTGTTAGGACTACATTTTGTTTTATATTCTGCCAAGTTACTGTTCAGTAAAGTTGAAGTCCTAATATACAAATATAAAAATATGTATACACATAATTATTAGTGATGTTTCAATTGTCACAAAACTTTAATTGGTATTTATAAACAATCTCTTAGATGAGTAATTAATTCCCCACTCATCATTTTCCAAATTAATATTATTTTATTAAACATTAAACAAGCAGAAACAATTACTCAGCCATTAAGGCCAAAATCACCTTACTATTAAGCTCTAAATGATCAAAAAATGCCAAGTCAAATTTTAGCAATGCTTTTCAACTTTGTTTCTAGAACTGCTAATTTAACAAGATTCTGGGCTATTGTATTTAAAACTCATCTATCAGTGGAATTTTTCACTTTGTCCCCGTGAATTATTTGGGGAGGGGGAAGCAACATACTATTTTACATAAAATAAGAATATATGTCAGAAACTGTGTAGTATCTTAGTGGCCTTGGGGCAGGGACATCACAAAAAAATGTGATTGGGAATAGAAGGCAACTGAAGTAATGGGTTCTTCTATTAATAAAATTCCTTCAGGTCTTTGTCCTCTCATAGTCTTGTTCTTATTGTCTATTCCTCACGCTTTCATCTTCCCTTGTTTCTATATTCATTCATCCTGGCTTGGATCATTTAAGTGTACCCAAAACACATTCTGTCCAATGTTGATTTGTGATGCCGAAAATACTTTAACACCTGACAGTAAACTTTATAATTACCATTTATGCCTATTATGCATTACCAATCATATTTATCCTGGCCTTCCACGTTTTATTCTCTATCATTCTCCCATCGCCTCAAATTTGACTGTTAAAGTGCTTACTCCTTTCTTCTGTTCACCCTTGACCTATTTATAACTTAAAATAATGGATAAATTTAGCTCTTCCTGCTTTATTTAGCGGAAGGTGCTAAACCATATTTTAACCTGAGTATAGTTCATTTTGATTACAATAAGTTGCTGATGAGGTCCAGGTGCCAGGTGGAATCCTCATGTAGCCCTATTCATTTCTCTCTTGGAAAAATATGTATCTTTGCTGATGCACTATTCATCATAGTTATCTATCTTTTCATTAGGAAGAGAAACAAATACATTTGAATCAATATGACCCATCTCAGTGTATAGAATTCAAGGTGTCATCTTCATGTTGTTGGACAAGAAATTTAAAGCTTCTAGATGAGTTTTCAAGGTAGAATAAATCAGATATTAGGTAGTATTCAAATTGAACACTTTGCTTATGTAAAAGAATAAGAGGGGTAAGCCTGAGACCCACTAGAAGATCTGAAAGATGAAGACTAGAATTCACACTAAGAATTTATTGCCACAAAAAAAAGGCCGTATACTTTACAGTGATGGCAAACCTATGACACGCGTGTCAGAGGTGACACGCGAACTCATTTTTTTAAAATTAAATCTTTATTGTTTAGATTATTACATTTGTTCCTCTTTTTTTCCCCCATAACTCCCCTCCTCCCAGTTCCCGCGCCACCATCCGCCCTCACTCCCCACCCACTGTCCTCATCCATAGGTGCACGATTTCTGTCCAGTCTCTTCCCGCATCTCCCACACCCCTTTCCCCCCCAAGAATAGTCAGTCCATTCCCTTTCTATGTCCCTGATTCTATTATGATCACCAGATTATTTATTCACTTGATTCTTAGATTCACTTGTTGATAGATGCATGTTTGTTGTTCATAATTTGTATCTTTACCTTTTTCTTCTTCTTCCTCTTCTTAAAGGATACCTTTCAGCATTTCATATAATCCTGGTTTGGTGGTGATGAACTCCTTTAGCTTTTCCTTATCTGTGAAGCTCTTTATCTGACCTTCAATTCTGAATGATAGCTTTGCTGGATAAAGTAATCTTGGTTGTAGGTTCTTGCTATTCATCACTTTGAATATTTCTTGCCACTCCCTTCTGGCCTGCAAAGTTTCTGTTGAGAAATCAGCTGACAGTCGTATGGGTACTCCCTTGTAGGTAACTGAGTTTCTTTCTCTTGCTGCTCTTAAGAGTCTCTCTTTGTCTTTTGCTCTTGGCATTTTAATTATGATGTGTCTTGGTGTGGTCCTCTTTGGATTCCTTTTGTTTGGAGTTCTCCGTGCTTCCTGGACTTGTAAGTCTATTTCTTTCACCAGGTAGGGAAAGTTTTCTGTCATTATTTCTTCAAATAGGTTTTCAATACCTTGCTCTCTCTCATCTTCTGGCACCCCTATAATTCTGATGTTGGTACGCTTGAAGCTGTCCCAGATGCTCCTTACACTATCTTCGTATTTTTGGATTCTTTTTTCATTTTGCTTTTCCAGTTGGGTGTTTTTAGCTTCTTCGCATTTCAAATCTTTGCCTTGATTCTTGCGGTCCTCTGGTCTGCTGTCGGGAGTCTGTATAATATTCGTTATTTCAGTCCGTGTATGTTTGATTTCTAGTTGGTTCTTTATCATAACATCGAGGGTCTCATTAGATTTGTTGAGGATCTCAATAACTTTATTGGCAGCTTCTAGACAGTTCTTGAGAGACCTTAAAAGTGTGGTTTTGAACTGAATATCCTCCATTGACAGTTTTGTCCTGTTTCTTTGTCTCCACATTTTTTATGCTTTCTTGGTGCACCCCCTAGTGGTCTTTGTGTGCAGTCCTCCTGTAGTTAAGCCTTGATTGTTGTAGTTAATACTAGGGGGATTTGACCTCCAGGCCAGCTGGTTGTGAGAATCAGCTGTGTCTTCAGTGGGAAAACTTCTGTCCTCTAGGGAGGTGCTAATCTAGCCTTTGCCCGAGGCTATATGGCAAATGGCTCTGCGCAGGGCTTGGGCGGGGAGGGTGGGTCGCTCGGGCTCGGGATCAACAGGGTGGACTGGAGAGAGCAGTTATGGTGGCTCTCAGTTCCGTCCCTAGGGGCTCTGCCTCACAGAGTCCCAGCAACCGCTGCAAACCTCCGAGAGAAAGCTGCCTTTGAGTTCTGACCGAAGCCAGACAGTCCCGCTTCTCCGGTTTGAGTCTGGGTCCCTAGAGACTCGCCCGGATCTGGAGCTCAGAATCTGAGACTCCCTCCCAATTGAAAGCACCAACCGTGCCCTCCGCTGCCAGCCTGCTCCGCGCGCACTCCGTACCTGAGTATTTCACTTCAGCACTGCTCCTCCTCTGAGTCTGGGTATGATATTCTCCTTCCTCCTAGTTGTAGAATTTCCACTCAGCCAGCCTTCCTGTGGTTCTGGATGATGTCCGTTCCATCTTTTAGGTGTAATTTGGATTGGTTGTTCAAGGCAGCAATCTCCGGCGTTAACCTATGCCGCCATCTTGGTTCTGACCACGAACTCATTTTTATGGTTGATTTTTCTTTGTTCAATGGCATTTAAATATATTAAATAATTATCAAAAATATAAGTCTTTGTTTTACTATGGTTGCAAATATAAAAAAAATTTCTATATGTGACATGACACCAGAGTTAAGTTAGGGTTTTTCAAAATGCTGACATGCCGAGCTCAAAAGGTTCACCATCACTGCTTTAGAAGGTACCAATGAGCAAAGGCACAACTCAAACTGTCTTGACTAGAGACATGGAACACCTATGGAGAAAAAAGAACATTTTACAGATCCATTAGCTAATATGCGTTTAGAAATCTGTGATATTAGTTAATGGATGTGTTAAAACTGTCATATATTGTAAGTTGGTAATCTTTTTTAAAAGACTTCTTGCAGAAGCCACAAAATGTTAAAATGCTTCGATCAAATAATTCCATTTCCAGAAATTTACCACAGGGAAATAATGCACAAAGATGATCATTATATTATTATTTGTATTTATTAAAAATTATAAAAATATTGTTTTATGGCTCATTAATTAAGTGATATTATGCCGGGAGCCGGTCCATGCTTGCTGTTTCAAGGGACCTGGCATATATGGCATACTGTTCTTAATATGTTTGCTCACCTTCTTGGCACTATGTGTTTTAACCAAGGTCGCCTCTCTGAGAAAGGTTGTTTCCCCAAGTAGGGATTTTCCCCTGAAGTTAGGGAGGGAATAAAATCCCTTAACTAAGTGCCAGGCGGGTAATTAATCACTTTAACTACGAACAATCATGCTTAAGCTACATAATCTTTACTCCCTGGAATGGAGATAAGAAACGCCCTAACCTTTGTAATAGAGATTGATAGGATTGGAATCAACTGGTATAAATACAGTTGAAACAAGACAACAGCAGACAGAACTTAGGAGACAGAGAGAGACAGAACCTAGGCACAGAACCTACACAGAACGTTCTCTAGAGACAGAAGAACTTCGCTGGAGAGAACATGGCAAAAGATCCTGGACTGAACCTGACTACAGAAATTGGCAAGAGAACCTGACTAGAACCTGGTGACTGAACCTGGCTGGAGAACCTGGACAGAACCTGGCTGGGGAACCTAGCGAGGGAACATGGCTACAGAACCTGGCTGGAGAATCTGGAGAACCTAGCAAGAGAACATGGACACAGAACCTGGCTGGAGATCCTAAGCAGAACCTCTCTGGAGATCCAGACCAGAACTTGGTTGGAGATCCTGGCTGAATATCCTGGCTGGAGATCCTGGCTAGGCTGCTGATCAACTGAACGCTGTCTCCGTGTCATTCCTTCTTCGCCGACTCCGTCCACACCTTTGGGGACCCCTGGACCCGCTGGGGTTGGACCCCAGCAATATTACACACATGTTATATAATCATTAAAATATTATAACCTTTTAATAACATAGGATGTGCTGGGCCAGCTCAGCCAAGGGTTCAGTGAGCCTGAGGGGGGCGGCGAAGGATGTAGAAAAGACAGACAAAGAGAATAAACTGGGTCTAGGTAGATCTCCTGTGCCCGGCTGAGGCCACAGAGAGAGACCCAGACAGCAAGCTGAGCCTTTATTTTATAGCCAGAGGTAAACAAGCTAGGGAGCATTATAAGGTCAAGCCTAATTATGCTAAGAGGGCTGTGCCTTCTAACCTGGGACTTGTTTGTGGCTTTTCCAACAGGTCAGTCTGAGGCTTAACCCTGTAGCCGCTCCCTACAATAGGAAAATGTTAAATGAAAAATATGCAAATATTATGCACACTATGTTTGCTACCAGGCAAATACATATGATTCTGAAAACTAAATGAGAATATCCCAAAACCATAATAATTTCATTCGGGTTCTGGACTTGTAGCTTCTTTCTTGATGAACTTTCTATGCTATTATTTATAAACTAGAGGCCCGGTGCACAAAATTTGGGTACAGCCCAGCCTGTACCCAGTCCAATCGGGGACCCCTAAGGGGATGTCCGACAGCCGGTTTAGGCCCGATCCCATTGGATGTCCCTCTGGCAATCTGGGACTGCTGGCTCCTAACCACTCACCTGCCTGCCTGCCTGATTGCCCTTAACCCCTCTGCCTGCCTGCCTGATCTCCCCTAACTGCCCTCCCCTGCTGGTCTGATTGAGCCCCCAACTGCCGCTGCCTGCCTGATCACCCCTAACTGCCCTCCCCTGCCGGCCTGATCTCTCTCCCAACTGCCCTCTTCTTCCAGCCAATTTGGTTCTGATTGGTCAGTTTCTATGCCAGTCAGCATCAAAAGCTCTGCCTCTTAGGCAGCCATTGGCTACTCACAGTTGACCTAGATTTGGTTCTGATTGGTCAGTTTCTATGCCAGTCAGTGTCAAAAGCTCCGCCTCCTAGGCAGCCATTGGCTCCTTACATTCACCTAGATTTGGTTCTAATTGGTCCGTTTCTATGCCAGTCAGCGTCTCTGAGCCTATCAACGGGGAATGCTCAGAAAGGCGGGGCTGATCAGCAGCACCAGTGGAGGCCTAGTGAGAAATGTAGGCGTGGCTATGGGCCAGGTGGAGAATGAGAGGCAAGTTCTGATCAACAGCTGCCACAGAGGCTATGGATCAGACCCTGCATCTCCCTGTGCAGACCTCTGAGCCTGATCCGCAGCCCCCTAGGCAGTCTGTGCTGGGTCAGGGCACCCGCAGCACCCCAGTCTGGGCTGGTCACCTTTGGTTCTAACAGTCGTTACGACCCTGGCTCTTTATTATATAGACTAGAGGCCAGGTGCACAAAAATTTGTGCACTCGGGGGGGAGGGGGATCTCTCAGCCCGGCCTGTGACCTCTCGCAGTCTGGGACCCCTCGGGGCATAACGACCTGCTGTCTTAGACCTGCTCCCAGGTGGCAGAGGGCAGGCCCAATCCCTAGGTGCAGCCCCTGGTCAGGCTCAGAGCAGGGCAGATTGGGAGGTTGTAATGCCACCCTCAGTCACGCTCAGGGTAGGGCTGATTGGGGGGTTGGGGCACCGTCCCCTGTCACACTCAAGGCAGGGTCGATGGGGAGGTTGCTGCGCCACCCTCTGTCATGCACAGAGCAGGGCCAATCAGGGGGTTGGGACGCTCTCCCCTGTCACTCACAGAGCAAGGCCCATCAGGGGAGTTGGGGCTCCGTACCCTCTCACGCACAGAGCAGGGCCCATCAGGGGGGTTGGGGCTCCGTACCCTGTCAAGCAAGAGCAGGGCCAATCAGGGGGTTGGGGCACTGCCCCCTGTCACTCACAGAGCAGGGCCCATCAGCGGAGTTGGGGCTCCATACCCTGTAACGCACAGAGCAGGGCCCATCAGGGGGCTTGGGGCTCCATACCCTGTCACTCACAGAGCAGGGCTAATCAGGGGGTTGGGGCGCTGCCCCCTTCATGCACAGAGCAGGGCCAATCAGGGGGTTGGGGCGCTGCCCCCTCTCATGCACAGAGCAGGGCCAATCGGGGGGTTGGGGCGCTGCCCCTTGTCACACACAGAGCAGGGTCAATCATGGGGTTGGGGGGCTCCCCCCTGTCACTCACAGAGTTGGGGCACCGCCCCCTGTCACACACAGAGCATGGCGGATCAGGGGGTTGGGGCGCTGCCCGCTATCACCCAAAGAGCAGGGCCGATCAGGGGGGTTGGGGCCGCCACTGTCACACTCAGGGCAGGGCCGATGGAGAGGTTATGGCTCTACCCCATCACACACAGAGCAGGGCCCATGGGGGGGTGGAGGGTTGGGGGAACTGCACCCTGTCACACACAGAGCAGGGCCGAACAGGGGGTTGGGACGCTGCATGCTGTCACACACAGAGCCGCAGGACGATCAGGGGGTTTGGGTGCTGCCCCCTGTCACGCTGATCCCGGTGACGGGAGGCCTCGCGGCTCCGCTGATCCTGGTGCTGGGAGGCATATTACCCTTTTACTATATAGGATAGAGGCCTGGTGCATGGGTGGGGGCCGGCTGGTTTGCCATGAAGGTTGTCCTGGATCAGGGTAGGGGTCCCCACTGGGGTGCCTGGCCAGCCTGGGTGAGGGGATGATGGCTGTTTGCAGCTGGTCACACACCCTTCAGGGTGGGGGTCCCCACTGGGGTTCCTGGCCAGTCTGGGTGAGGGGCTGAGGGCTGTTTTCAGGCTGGCGGGTGACTGAAGCTCCCAACTGCTCCTTTTTTTCTTTTTTTCCTTTTTTATTCTGGGCCAGCTTTAGCTCTGACTCCAGCTCTGAGGCCTCTCCTGCTGAAAGCAGGTATCTGGTTTGTTTGGGTCCTATAATCGAAACACTGTATTAACTCCAGCTCTGAGATCCGGCTCGTTGAAAGCAGGTTTCTGGGGTTTTGTTTAGCTTCTATATTTGTAACAATGTTTCAAACTGCAAACTCAGAGGCTGGCAAGGCAGGTGGGGAACGTTGGTTTCCTCCATCACTGAAGCAAGCAAGCCTCATGTTAGTTTCAAGCTGCCTGGTTGCCGGCCGCCATCTTGGCTGGCAGTTAATTTGCATATCGCCCTGATTAGCCAATGGGAAGGGTAGCAGATGTACGGCTAATTACCATGTTTCTCTTTTATTAGATAGAATTTTGACATAGGTTTTAAAGCCACCTGTACTATTGGTGCCTCCACATGATCTTTACCCAGATATACCTGCATAGCAAGCCAAACACATATGCCACACTGTTTCTGTAGTTCTTCAACAGTGCCATAGAAGAGAAAATATTAGCACCAATGAATTATCATAAAAAATGCTTTGGCATTAAAGAATTTGATGCAGTCTATATGTTATCTTTTTCTCTTTTTTTGGTCAGAATCCTCTCAAGCGCATTTATTATGCCATTACCTCTGCTTCTGCTCAACTGTGGTATGAAAAAACTATCATATTAAAAGTCACAACCTTTCCTTCGGTTATCCAACATGGTAGTTGAACTCCTGTCTCTTAGCTTTTTATAGCATCTTCAGCATCCAACTTCATGAAAAACTCCACTCTGTATAGCATTCTATCAAGTATTATACATTCATTATTATTTAACTCTCATAACAACCTTATAAAAAATATATTTTTTTCATTAATAGAAAATAAGCTAAAGACAAAGTAAGTAAAATAACTTATTTAAAATTACACAGTCTGGTAGAATTAGTTTATAAAAGCCAGAACTGTGCTTGAATTCCAAATCAGTATTCTTTCTAATTCATCATGATGACTTTCTCTTCATAAATATCCCTTAATTTCCCTCCTCATCTTCACTCATTTACTGAGCATCTACTAAGTAATAAACACTGTGCTAAACTCAAAAGATACATAGATAAATGAAACTCCTATTCTCAATAAGGTTTAGTCTATTCTGTATTTTGCCAGTTATTCACTTTTTCATTCATTCACAAACTATGTTATGAATACCTACTACGTGACAGGTACTTTTTATAAGAAAGATAAAATGTAATGTAACCTAAAATATTGCCTAATGATAACCTCACCTAATAAAGAAGGAATATGCCAATTGACCCTCACACTGTCACAAAGATGGTGGTGCCCAAAGCCAATAAGAAGGGAATATGCTAATTGACTGCCCCACCCTCAAAAATTGCAGTGCACACAGCTACAAGATGGCTGGCAGGAGAAGGCAGTTGTGGGCGATCAGACCAGCAGAGGAAAGCAGTTGGGAGGGACCAGGCCTGCAAGGGAGAGCAGTTAGGGGTGACCAGGCCGGCATGGGAGGGCAGTTGGGGGTGACCGGGCCACCAGGGGAAGGCAGTTGGGGGAGACAGGGCTGGCAGAAGAGGGTAGTTGGGGGTGACTGGGCCCGCAGTGGAGGACAGTTGGGGGTGATCAGGCTGGCGGGGAGCAGTTAGGTTTTGATCAGGCTGGAAGGGGAGTGGTTAGGGGGTGATCAGGCTGGCAGGCAGAGGCGACTAGGGGCAATCAGGCAGGCAGGCAGGCGAGTGGTTGGGAGCCAGCAGTCCTGGATTGTGAGAGGGATGTCCCCCAAGGGTCCTAGATTGGAGAGGGTGCAGGCTGGGCTGAGGGACAGCCCCCCCCCAGTGCATGAATTTCATGCACCAGGCCTCTAGTATAATATAAAACTATAAAATGTGTGAATCATAATGAAGACATAAACATGTAGATTGAGCAATTATAATGGCAGACAAGGTCTTTCAGATAAATTAGAAATGCCTAAAAACAATAAACATGTCATTGCAGAGAAACATTCTTAAGAGAAAATATGAGGTGATATTCCCTTAACATTGATGGTAATTCCAAGTAGGCAAGCCTATGGGCAGAAAACCCTGAAGCTCTTATCATTGGCATATCATAATGTTTATTATAGCCAAACACAGGCAATCAATCAATGCTCACACGATGACTTTAACTCCGTCACTCGATCTTCTTTCTTCATCCTCCTTTCTTCACTTCCTTCAAACATTTGTCTCAGATGTTAAACCTTACTTTCAGCAAAATAGAATAATATACCTTATAAAAACAGAAGTCTAGCCCTAGCTGGTTTAGTTCCATGGTTTGGTTCCATGGATAGAGTGTTGCAGGCTCGATCCCCAGTTGGGGGCATGCAGGAGGCAGCCAATCAGTGATTCTCTCTCATCATTGATGTTTCTATCTCTTCCTCTCCTTTTCCCTCTGAAATCAATAAAAAAAAATATTAAAAAAAAACATAAGTCTAACTTTCCAACACATATGATCCCCTTACTGTATTTTGTTATCACTAGAGAGAAAATTTATATTTTTTCACCTCCAGAAAAAATACCATAAATAACTTTTCATAAGAGTGGTTAAGTTTTATTTTTGTGTTCTTTGCCTTATTACAAGAAAAAAAAAGGAAAACAGGCTGAACAGTATGAGTTTAAATCTTTCATTTGCACACAGCTGGCTGTAGGTGGAAAATCTCATCAATAGCAGCAGGCCATAATGTTTTTTTATTATCATATAGGAAACATAAAAATTTTAAATTTCTTCAGAAGTGTTTCAACAACAAATGTATTGTCATGGTGCTGAATAACAGAAGCCATATACTAATCTGTCTCTCTTGCATATGAATGTTGAAAAAATGAGTCTATCTTACTCTTTGTTGCTCACTCTTGCTCTTCTGATCTCCACAATATTATGCCTAATTTAGCAGACAACATAAAAATGAACTGTCAGAAGTAATAACTAGATTAAATATTTGGGTAATGTGACAAAGGACTGTAGAAATTATTATTGTTCCAACTCTTTAAATAATGCAGGACCATTTTGTTATAAAGTTTACTTCTCAAAATTTTATTGTTACCAGATATGCTAATGTAAGACTCCAGTCAGAATTGGATTATTCAGCTTATTTTCTCCAGTTTATTGTTTTTGACTCAGTCATAATTTTTCATGTTGTTTAGATGTAACCACCTTATATTACACTGAAGCAGTATCTATATTACTTTGACATAGAGGTTTAGTATTGAGAGACACTTGGTTGCCTTGTAAAGAGTTCCAGATTTTGAGACAGTTTGGGTTTCAAATCCTGCTTCTACCATCACCAGCTGACTTCTTAGGCAAGTGCGCCAGAGATGAACAGTGTAACTGTCTCCCAAAGTTGGATGCAATGGCTGTTGTTATTTCTTGTCTCCTCATTCGAAGAGGAATATGAAAAAAAAAATCTTTGATTTTATGAACAATAACTGCGTTGTGTTAGTGTTGGAAACACGTTGTTATTTTTATTGTATTGAAGTTCAAATATGTGTAGAAGGATGTTAATGGACATGGAGTAGCTAAAAAGGTGGGCTGTGCCAGGTGTGAAGCTATTATCTCTCAGATTCAAATCACCCTTCTTTATTCTTTGTGATGCTGATGCCAGGACTCTGAAAAACACATTTCTGCTTTGCCAGCTGGCTATGTGCTCAGTTACTGGGAGACTGTAAGGCTGGAGGAGAAAGAAGAAACATGCTCCTTCCTGCTTAATCTGTGTTAGTTTCATGTTGATTTCCTATACCTTTGAGTCTCACACCTCTCCCCATGAAGCATCTACACCAGTGGTTCCCAAAGTGGGGCACAAGCACTACAGGGGAGTAATTTGATTTTTAAGGGGGGCTATTTGAGAATGAGTTATTAACTGCATTTTTTGCATTTCTTATGGTTCTAGGGGCCTCATATACAGTATATAAACATATATTGTGACATATTTATGCATTTCAGTTTTTAATTGTATGTTTTGAAACTTTATTTGCTATTTTTTCATATCACTTCATATTATTTTTTTTAACAATTTCTTTGTGATTTCTTCCTCAGTACTTCAACTGTCCTTTCGTTCTTTTATTTTTCTTTCATGGATGCCATGTTCTTTGGAAGCTTGTTTAGACCAAGTTAATGGCCTTTTAGCCTTCCTCCATGTTCACTTTTTGAATAATAAAAATTATATGTCATTGGGGGATCAGTATTTTAGAGATGCTTAGGTCGGGCATGGCCAAAAAAAGGTTGGGAACCCTTCATCTACACCCTGGAAGCAACAGGTCTGTCCCATAGTAGGAGTTGAATCCTCGTATGCCATTTTTTCAATACTTACTGAACCAGCCTCATCTAACCTGCTTCCCTTTACCCCAGAGTCACCAGTGCCTCCTCTTCAGGGTCTGAGAATCAGCACCATGGAGCCCTTCCTCTAAGTTTAATAATTCCAGTCTCTCTCGTTTGTCCAGCCCTAGATGTGATAGCTGCTTCCTGTATTTGCTAACTCTATGATAATCCAGTATTCTCTTTTTACTTTTGCAGTTATCAATTTAACAATATTTATACTTAGCTAATTATTCTGTATGTTAAATTTTCTATGCTCAAATAACTAGTGTGGCTTTTGTCCCCTGACTGGACCCTGACTGTTATGGCAAGGTACTCTATTTTTCAGATATTGTTTCCTCATCTAAATGTTATCATCATAGGCCTGGCTGGTGTGGCTCAGTGGTTGAGCATTGACTTATGAAACAGGAGGTCATGGTTCGATTCCCAGTCAGGGCACATGCCCGGGTTGCAGGCTCGATCCTCAGTAGGGGGCATGCAGGAGGCAGCCAATCAATGATTCTCATCATTGATGTTTCTATCTCTCTCCCCTTCTCGCTTTCTCTCTCTAAAATCAATAAAGACATATTTTTAACAATAAATAAAGTAAATGTTATCTTCGTAATTAGCTAGTCAATATTAATAAAGGAAGAGAGCAAAGGGAGAGTCAGACATTATTGAGCATATTTATCTGGGAAGTATAAACCTGCTTGCTGGACCAGGAAGCTACAACTTCACACCCTAAAGAATTGCAGCATTGTACCTCCAAGGGGATTAATACCCCTCCTTCCCCCATTGAGCATTGGATTGTTGGAGGAAGAAGAGGGAGACAGGAACACATGCAGTAGAAGTTGTGGTCTGCAGGAGAGTCGCTTACAAGAGAGTCAGTCTAGCCTAGGAAACAATAGAGTGGCTAGGTGGTGGACCCCATCAAAAGCATTTGAAACTTGAAAGGTTGATTGGTTAGTTTGAAGAAGCTTTGGGTTAAAATCCCTAGACAAAAAGTTCCTTTGCTCTTGGCTCTTGCTTTGACTCTTGTTTTCTCTTGTTTCATGACCTGCACTCACTGGTGCACTCGCCTGTTCTCTTTCCATAGCCTTGTGACTTTAAGCAACCACAGGCCCATGGCCATGCAGACCCCACATGCAATGGACTGCAGCTGGGAATACAAGCGAAGCTAGCCAGATGCTGGGCTAGACTGTAATATGGAGCAGAAACCCTGGGCAGTGGCCTTAATTCTGGCCCTGCTGAAGACAAGATTGGACTTTTTCCATAGTGAGACAGAGATGGGACCTTGGGGGGAAAAAACCCTTAATTTTACATCATCAATAAAACTTTCCATGAAACACATCTTTCCATGGGGTCCTCAGGAAATTCTTTACTTTGAGGCACCTCAAGAATTCCACTTCCACCAATAGCATACACATCGATAATAATGTAGGAAGTCCTCAATATCGAAGAGTAATTGGCATCAGAAAAGTCTACTTAAGTGAATACACTTGAAAAGAGGGCCACAAATACATTGAAAATTGTGAATAAAAGGTTTAATTGGGATGTAATCTTGAAAAAATAATTAAAATTATATTTATTTTACATTTATTTTTTAATATATTTTTATTGATTTCAGAGAGAGGATGGAATAGGGAGAGAGATAGAAACATCAATGATGAGAGAGAATCACCAATTGGACACCTCCTGCTGGCCCCCTACTAGGGGTTGAGCTCACAATCCGGACATGTGCCTTTACCAGAATCCAATTATGACCTCCTAATTCATAGGTCAATGTTCAACAACTGAGCCACACCAGCGGGGCTTATCTTGCAATGAACAAAACTGAATTTATAATTAGAATTATACATTATTGAGCACAAAGATTGATTTGATGTTGATTTTGACTTTTCTTATATATGTATGCATAATTTTTCTGAAAATTTGTATAATAACATATTATACCCTGAACTTTATTTTTTATTTTATTTGCATACTCATTAATAGGGTAATTTCTGGAAAAATAATAAAGAGCTTCATCAGTTTTCCAAAGAACTCTACCTACATCATTCTCATCAATGGTCTCTTATTTAACTATTAAGTGGTCTATCTCTGCAAGATTCACATTTGTCATTGGTTTCACAAGTAATTTTCAATATCATTTTCTTTTCATGAAATTTTGTATATTTTGTAAAGTTTACAGTTTTATTTTGTGATGAATTTGAACATATCTGTGCTAAAATATTGGATTATGACTAGGAAATAATGAAAGCAGAGGGATGTTAGTATTTAACATCGAGGATTAATTAAGTGGTTATAAATTTTATGTAATTAGTTTATTAGTGATTTTTTTGTATTTTGATTATGTTAACTTCTCAAGAAACCTTTTAACTTCTGAGAGTAACATGCTAAATGCCTGGCTAGCAAGGATCAGCTCTACATACTTGGTGGGATTGTTGTGTCAAAAGAGATCATGCCTAAAAAGTGTTTATTATGGGATCTGAACTACAGTTTGTTGTAATAGCTACCACTATTAAATTTCAATAATTTTGTTTAATAAATGTGTATCTTATCATATTTATTCAACCTTTACATTTTAGTATTGTGGGAGCAGAAAAATAATTTTTCTTCTACCCTTCTAAATTTTTCTGGCTGGAATAATAATCAAATTAACATGAAACATATTAACAAGAAAAAATGACCAAAAGGAAAAATGTATATGTATATGGGGATCAGTAAGAATATGAGACTTGCGGACATATTGGGCGGTTGAGGCTTATATGCCATTTTATACTAAGGAGAGGTAAGCGGAGGGTCTGAGACATCAAAGGGAAAATAGGCAACTCACAGGTAGATGAGAAAGAGCAAACATGTCATAATCAAATTTTTGTTTGACCACCCAGAATAATGGGACACAGAAGGGAATTCAACAGGCAGACTTTGCTTAGCTTCTCGCTGTGTACCACACTTAGATTATAGTATGATGCCAAGGTGATAGCTCCCTTCCATTAAGTAGGGTTTTCTATCTAAATTCCTCTAGGCAGTGGTTCTCAACCTTCTGGCCCTTTAAATACAGTTCCTCATGTTGTGACCCAACCATAAAATTATTTTCATTGCTACTTCAAAACTGTAATGTTGCTACTGTTATGAATCATAATGTAAATATCTGATATGCAGGATGGTCTTAGGCGACCCCTGTGAAAGGGTCGTTCGACCGCCAAAGGGGTTGTGACCCACAGGTTGAGAACCACTGCTCTAGGCAGTTAAAGGGGGAAAGTCAAAAGTTCTTCTTGAGGCTTATGTTTCTTAAAAATAACCAGCTTAAAATAATTGATATCCCCAAAAGGCATGCTTTAAGATGGCAAACTCTGCTTCCTCTCAATTTGCATGACTTGATCAAAGTCTTTAGGGAAAACAGATTTAGATAAGAAGACAGAGCAGAATATGAGTATACCAAACTCAATCAAGAAATAGAGTACACTTTCCATTGGAGATATGATATGGTTGCTTCTTCACCTTTTAAAAAAAAGACATTTATTAAAAATCTGGTTTTAGAAAAAGCATCTGGATACTTAGCTATAAAGATGCATCATTTTTGGAAACTGGAACTCCTAGAAGGGCACTTAAGATTATGTTTTCAATTCATGGATAGAAGTAAAGAGAAGTAGCAAGGTAATAAAATGAAGTTAGAAATATATTGTCCAACATACTATCTAAGAGAAACTAAAATAAGCCATAATATTTTTCTTTTAAATGGAAGCAGCTCTGCTTGAACTTTTGACATAAAAACATGTACTATACTTACTGCAATTCTAGGGGTTCACACATGGCCTGCTGCTATCTAACAAGAAGAGATTGAAGCAAATGGAAACATGAATCTATGGTTATCAGGAGATAGAGTATATATGTTAGGTGTGTTGACCTGAATTTGTATTTCCTGTCAATAAAGATACATTAGAACATGTAAATGATTTCTTATATTGGAAATATTTTTCTTTTTTTAAACATTTGATTTCTCTTTTTTGCAACAGGTTTGCCCCTAGAACACAAGTGTCGTGAAAACCACCACTCAGGAAAGAAAAAGACTCATATCAACATCATTGTTACTGGACTTGTAGATTCCAACAAGTCTATCACTATCAGTCACCTGATCTACAAACATGGTGGGATTGCCAAAAGAACCATTGAAAAATTTGAGAAGGAAGCTGCCGAGATGGGAAAGGGCTTCTTCAAGTATGTCTGGGTCTTGGATAAACTGAAAACTAAACGTGAGCGTGGTATCACCGTTGATATCTCCCTGTGGAAATTTGAGACTAGCAAGTATTTTATGACCATCACTGATGCCCCAGGACACAGAAACTTTAGCAAAAACACAATTAAAGGCACATCACAGACTTACTGTGCTGTTCTGATTGTTGTTGCTGGTGTTGGTGAATTTGAAGCAGGTATCTCCAATAATGTGCAGACCTGCTGACTTACACACTGGGTGTGAAACAACCGATTGTTGGTGTTAGCAAAATGGATTCCACTGAGCCACCCTACAGCCAAAAGAGGTATGAGGACATTGTTAAAGAAGTCAGTACCTACATTAAGAAAATTGGCTACAACCTTGGCACAGTAGCATTTGTGTCAATTTCTAGTTAGAATGGTGATAACATTCTGGAACCAAGTGCTAATAATGTCTTGTTCAAAGGATAGAATGTCACCGTAAAGATGGCAATGCCAGTGGAACCACACTGCTTGAAGCTTTGGATTGCATCCTACCACCAACTGGTCCAACTGACAAGCCCCTGCATCTGGCCCTCCAGGCTGTCTACAAAACTGGTAATATTGGTACTGTCCCTGTAGGCCTAGTGGAGACTGGTGTTCTCAAACCTGGCATGGTGGTCGCCTTTGCTGCAGTAAACTTTACAAGTGAAGTAAAGTCTGTTGCTTTTTAAAAAATATATTTTTATTGATTTTAAAAAGGAAAGGAGAGGAAGAGAGAGAAAGAAACATCAATTGATCGGCTGCCTCCTACACGCACCCTACTGGGGATTGAGCCCGCAACTCGGGCATGTCCCCTGACCAGGAATCAAACCATGACCTCCTGGTTCAGAGGTTGATGCTCAACCACTGACCTATGCCAGCTGGGCTGCACCTTGAAGCTTTGAGTGAAGCTCTTTCTGGGG
Source organism: Myotis nattereri (assembly GCF_964212035.1). Lineage (NCBI taxonomy): Eukaryota > Metazoa > Chordata > Mammalia > Chiroptera > Vespertilionidae > Myotis > Myotis nattereri. The sequence continues at coordinate 116,324,082 of NC_138078.1, read as the reverse complement.
ACAGTGTGGGCTTCAATGTCAAGAATCTGTCTGTCAAAGATGTTCATCATGGCAATGTGGCTGGTGACAATAAAAATGATCTACCAATGGAAGCAGCTGGTTGCACAGCTCAGGTGATTAACCTGAGCCATCCAGGCCCAATCAGTGCTTGGATATGCACTTGTGCTGATTGTCACACAGTTCGCATTGCTTGCAAATTTGCTGAGCTAAAGAAGATTGATTGATCGCCATTCTGGAAAAAAGATGGAATATAGCTCAACGTTTCTGAAATCTGATGATGCTACCATGGTCAATACGGTTTCTGACAAACCCATGTATGTTGAGAGCTTCTTAGACTACCCTCCTCTGGGTCATTTCGCTGTTTGTGTCATGAAACAGACAGTTGCAGTGGACAAGAAGGCAGCTAGAGCTGGCAGTCACCAAATCAATCCAGAAAGCTCAGAAGGCTAAATGAATATTATCTTCAATACCTGCCACCCCGGTCTTAATCAGTGGTGGAAGAACGGTCTCAGAACTGTTTGTCTCAATTGGCCATTTAACTTCAATAGAAAAAAACTGATTAATGATTACAATGCATCATAAAACCTTCAAAAGGAAAGGAGAATGTTTTGTGGACCATTTGGGGTGTGTGTGCGAGTGTGTGTGCATGTATGTGTGTGTCAGTTTTTAAGTTATTAGTTTTAAAAATCTGTACCTTTAATGGAAACAACTTGACCAAAAGTTGGTCACAGAATTTTGAGACCCATCAACACAAAGTTTAATGAGAAAAAAATGTTTTTGAATTCTGTGAGCAACTGCATCAGCTTGATATTTTATTTTTTAAATACTAGGTGTGCCAGTTAATAATGCGGATTTTTTTCAATAGATGGAGTTACACATATGTTGATATATATGTGATTTGATATGTATGCTATTTTGTTGTATTATTCCTTCAGATTACCACTTGTTCCAATCGATGGCACACGCACTTTCTGAGCAGCCCTTCAAAACGTACGAAGAAGTGGAAAATTGGGTCTGTGAATGGTCTGCCTCAAAACGAGAAAAGTTCTATTGGGACACTATCCACAAATTACCTGAAAGATGGGGGAAATGTGTAGCTAGTGATGGACATTACTTTGAGTAAAGCACTTTTGATGTTTCTCTTAAAATTATCATGTTTTCTTTGATTACAAAATCTGTATTAACTGGTTAATAATGTGGATTAACTATTAACTCTTAATCGGCTAATAATGGGGATTTTGTAATCAAAGAAAACACGATAATTTCAAGAGAAACATCAAAAGTGCTTGATTCAAAGTAATGTCCATCGCTAGCTACACATTTCCCCCATCTTTCAGGTAATTTGTGGAGCAAGGTCTGATGAATACAGCGGGTGGGTTAATACTTCCCCAGGCAAGATCTTTTAACATGTCTTTAACTCAGTGGTTCTCAACCTTGGCTGCACATGAGAATCACCTGGGAATATTTTTAAAATCCTGATTTCTGGGCCTCATTCTCCGGAAATTCCGTTTCTTTGTTATGGGGTGGGGCCACAACATTAGTAACAAAGAAACAGAATTTCTGGAGGATGAGGCCCAGAAGTCAGGATTTTAAAAAGATTCCTAGATGATTCTAATGTGCAGCCAAGTTTGAGAACCACTGCTTTAACTGGTTTTGAAGTGTGTGATGGTGCGTCATTATGAAGCAAAATTACTTTGCCATGTCTTCTGGATCATTCTGATCATTTTACCATCAAAGCATGGTTCAAATTGATTATTTGTTGTCCGTAGCGATCAGTATTAATGGTTTCACCTGGTTGTAGAAGCTCATAATACACCGCACCTTCCTGATCCCACCAAACACAGAACAGTGTCTTCTTTTCAAAGTGATTGCAGTGGATGTTGATGGTTGACCTGGATCAACCCATGATTTTGTGCATTTGGGATTCTCAAAATAAATCCACTTTTCATCGCCAGTCACAATTCCATGCAAAAAAGGACTTTTGTGCCATTGAAGCAACATTTTACTGATGACTTTTCGGTTTTCCATTTGTCTTTCGTTCAGTTGATGTGGCACCCATTTTCCTTCCTTCAAAATCTTTCCCATTGCTTGTAAATGATCGGAAATTGTTTGCTGAGCAACGTTTAATATTTCTGCAAGTTGTTTTTGAGTTTGACATGCATCTTCATCCAATAATGCTTGTAATTGTTGGTCTTCAAACTTTTTTTGTTGACCTGGATGTTCTTTGTCTTTCATATCGAAATCATCACTTTTAAAGCGTTTAAACCAGTGTTCACAAGTATCTTAAAATGGAGCATGTTCACCATAAGCTTCCAGAAGTATATGATAACTTTCAGCAGCACTTTTCTTCAAAATAAAGTAATGAATTAAAACTTCCCATAAATGCTCTTTTTTTGGCATGAAATTCGACATTTTTTTAAAATATATTTTATTGATTTTACAGACAGGAAGGGAGAGAGATAGTTAGAAACATAGATGAGAGAGAAACATCAATCAGCTGCCTCCTGCACACCTCCTACTGGGGATGTGCCCGCAACCAAGGTACATGCCCTTGACCGGAATCGAACCTGGGACCTTTCAGTCCGCAGGGCAACGCTCTATCCACTGAGCCAAACCGGTTACGGGTGAAATTCGACATTTTTAAGCGAAAAAATAGCTATGATTTTAACACCTTCAGCAAATTTGACATATGAAGTTTTGAAGCTTGCTGTCAATACAACAAAATAGCATACATATCAAATAGCATGTATATCAACATATGTGCAACTCCATCTATTGAAAAAAATCCGCATTATTAACCGGTACAACTAGTATATTTTTATTGATTTCAGAGAGAAAGGGAGAGGGAGAGAGCAATAGAAACAGCAATGATGAGAGAGCTGCCCCATACTGAGGATTGAGCCAGTAACCCGGGCACCCTGGGCACGTGCCCTGACCCAGAATCGAACAGTAACCTCCTGATTCACAGATAGACACTCAACCACTGAGCCATTACTGCTGGGCTCAGCTTGATATTTTAAAAAGGATTTTGAAACATTAAAATACTGTGTGTTATTAACACCAGCTTGTAATCACTGTGGTTTGGTTTGCTTCCATTTTATAATGGAAAATGTGTAGATCAGGTTTTCTAAGTGTCAGACATCAAGAATGTGTCCCTAATAATAACAGACTTTGATAATATATTTGTCATTTATTATATTCTAAATGTATTATGGGAGATAAATATATTACTTTATTTCCACATTTTAAGTTCTTCTACCTGGCCCAATAATCAAATTGACAAAGACAGATTAACAGAAGAAAATCAAAGTTTTAATCCATTCACACGGGGAATTCACATAAGCATGAAAATTCCTAAGACAGTGAAGCAACATTGAGTATATATGACCTTTTGGACAAAGAAAAAAGGGGAGGGGACATGGGGTATTAGATTTCAGAAGTGAGAATGGATGATTTACAGGTAGTTGAGAAAGAGTAGAACACACATAGTAGGCAAATTATTGCTAGGCAACTCAGAAACAATGGAATGAGGTGGAGGGGGTAGGAGAATATATAGCTTATAGCCACCTGCCTAAAGCCCTCCTATTTATCATTCTTAATTCAAATTAGGCTAAGGTGAACATCCTAATGTTTCCTTCCTGAAGCAGGATTTTGTCTCTGAATCTCTTGTGCAGGAAAAGGTGAAGGGTCAAGATTCTTTCTGAGTCTTTTGTTTCTTAATAACCAGCTTAAAATCAATATCTCAAAAGGCAGCTTCAAGGTGGTGAAAGGAGTTTTTAGGGGTAAGATAGGCAGCTTTAGGGAGTTTTAGAAATAAAAAGTGTCCATGGGGGAGGACTGAAAAGTTGGGGGCTGGGAGCTACCAAAGGAATGCATTCACACAGAGAGAGACGAGATACCCAAGGATAAGGGGAGAGGAATACACCCATTCACAGAACATAAGGGAAAACCCACAGGGAGTAGAGAAACAAAAAGGAGAAAAAGGAAAACAGATTTTCACAGGGGATAGCGAATTCTACCACAGAAGGGGGAGAAACAAAGGGGGGCCCCAAGTAGGGTTTGAGCTTTGAAGCTGCTATAGTGACCAATCAGAGGGGATATCAGACACAGAAAATGCAACCTTTATGAACCTTAGGAAAAAGGGGGCTTAGTGGGTCACTCATTTGGGACCCCCTTCCTACGTGGGAGTCTGTGCTTGTTTTCCAATAATTTCCACCTTTCCATATACGACCTTTTGTCCATGGCTTCATTCTTCGAATCCACCTAAACAAGAACCCGGGAAAAGAAATCACCTTTGCATCCTACCCAGAGGAAAACCACGAGTTTCAGTTTGGTTTCTGAGTTTCAGTGGCAAAACTTTGGCTCCATTTAGTATATATTATTCTAAATGAATAGAATTTTAAATAGTTCATTATCAAGATCAGACTTAGCAACCAAGGCTACATCTACATGATTAAAAGTACCACATGACAAATACATATTGTCAAACATGTTATATGTACTTCAAGATATAAAATAACAAACCATAGTCTGAACCACATTTAATATTAAAAAGTATCAACATAATACCAAGGACATTCCACAAACCCTCTGCATAATGACACTCAAGAATAACTGGAAAATGTAATAAATAAAATCAGTTTTTGGGAGTGGGCTAGAGGAGGTCAATGGGTGGGAGAAGGAGACATCTGTAATACTTCAATAATAAAGATAAATAAAAAATTTAAAAAATAAAATAGGGGAAAATCAGTTTGGGTAGGGCGGGGTCTCAGGGAATCAACAGGGCAGAGCAAACAGCTATGGCAGATCCTCAGTTCTACCCTAAGAGGTCCCACGTCTCAGTGTCCCAGCAATTGCTGCAAGCACCTCTGAGAGAAAGCTGCCCTCGAGTTCCAACTGATGCCAGATAGTCCAGTTTCTCCCTGAATGAGTCTAGGTACCCAGAGACTCGCCTGGAACTGGAGTTCAGAGCAGTCGGGAGCTTGAGACTCCCTCCCGATTGAAAAAGACAAGCGCGTCCTCAGTTGCCAGCCCCTTCCGTGCACGCCTCTGTACCTCTGCACTTCTGCAACTCCTCTGAGTCTGTGTGCTTTTCTGGTTCCTTCTAGCTGTAGAATTTCCACTCAGCCAGCCTTCCTGTGGTTCTGGATGATGTCTGTTTTGTCTTTTAGTTGTAGCTTTGAAGTGCTTGTGGGAGGCAGCAATTTCCGGTGTTTACCTATGTCGCCATCTTGGTTTCTCCTAATTCCCCAGTTTCACTTTAAAAACAAATCCTCGGATGGAAGCCCCGCCCCCAGGTGGCGGGGCCACGCCTCCATGGCAGCCACCTCAGCCAGAGGCATTTAGCCCCTCGGCCGGAAGTCCCGCCCCCAGGCGGCGGGGCCACGCCTCCATGGCAGCCGCCTCAGCAAGAGGCATTTAGCCCCTGGGCCGGAAGCCCCGCCCCCAGGCGGCGGGGTCACGCCTCCATGGCAGCCGCCTCAGCAAGAGGCATTTAGCCCCTGGGCCGGAAGCCCCGCCCCCAGGCGGCGGGGCCACGCCTCCATGGCAGCCGCCTCAGCCAGAGGCATTTAGCCCCTCGGCCGGAAGTCCCGCCCCCAGGCGGCGGGGCCACGCCTCCATGGCAGCCGCCTCAGCAAGAGGCATTTAGCCCCTGGGCCGGAAGCCCCGCCCCCAGGCGGCGGGGCCACGCCTCCATGGCAGCCGCCTCAGCGAGAGGCATTTAGCCCCTGGGCCGGAAGCCCCGCCCCCAGGCAGCGGGGCCATGCCTCCATGGCAGCCGCCTCAGCAAGAGGCATTTAGCCGCTGGGCCGGAAGCCCCGCCCCCAGGCGGCGGGGCCACGCCTCCATGGCAGCCGCCTCAGCGAGAGGCATTTAGCCCCTCGGCCTGAAGCCCCGCCCCCAGGCGGCGGGGCCACGCCTCCATGGCAGCCGCCTCAGCGAGAGGCATTTAGCCCCTCGGCCTGAAGCCCCGCCCCCAGGTGGCGGGGCCACGCCTCCATGGCAGCCGCCTCAGCGAGAGGCATTTAGCTCCTCAGCCGGAAGCCCCGCTCCCAGACGGCGGGGCCACTCCTCCATGGCAGCCGCCTCAGCGAGAGGCATTTAGCTCCTCAGCCAGAAGCCCAGCTCCCAGACGGCGGGGCCACTCCTCCATGGCAGCCGCCTCAGCGAGAGGCATTTAGCTCCTCAGCCAGAAGCCCAGCTCCCAGACGGCGGGGCCACTCCTCCATGGCAGCCACCTCAGCGAGAGGCATTTAGCGAGAGTAAGCGGCTCGAGGTCGCGGGGCGGCGGCGGCCAGGGGGGAGCCCAGCGGCCATAGCTGGGCCTGCTCTCGAGCAGCGGCGGCCCAGTGAGTCTGGTGGGTGTCAGCGGGGCGCAGAGGCCGGGACTGCCTGCTCAGCGGGGTCAGAGGTGACGGGCGTGTGTAGCCGGGGCCTGGGCCCAGACGCGCCCTCCGCCCTCAGAAATGAGCCGCCAGACTGAGACCGCGTTACCCACTGGTACCTCCGAGGGCACACCGTTGCAGAGGGCGCCGGCCCTCGAGGGCGCCACTGCGTCAAACAATGACCTGGCCAATCTCTTTGAGTGTCCTGTCTGCTTTGACTATGTGTTGCCACCCATTCTTCAGTGTCAGAGCGGCCATCTTGTCTGTAGCAACTGTCGCCCAAAGCTCAAGTGTTGTCCAACCTGCCGGGGCCCCTTGAGGTCCATTCGCAACTTGGCGATGGAGAAAGTGGCCAATTCGGTACTTTTCCCTTGTAAATACGCCTCTTCCGGGTGTGAGGTCTTTCTGCCCCACACGGAAAAAGCCGACCACGACGAGCTCTGCGAGTTCCGGCCTTACTCCTGCCCCTGCCCCGGCGAATCCTGTGAGTGGCAGGGCTCCGTGGATGCCGTGTTGCCGCACTTGATGCATCAGCACAAGTCCATCACCACCCTGCACGGGGAGGACATCGTGTTCCTCGCCACGGACATCAATCTCCCCTGGGCCGTGGGCTGGGTGATGATGCAGGCCTGCTTTGGCTCTCACTTCATGCTGGTCTTGGAGAAGCAGGAGAAGTATGAGGGGCACCAGCAGTTCTTTGCAATTGTCCAGCTGATAGGAACGCGCCAGCAGGCGGAAAAGTTTGCTTGTCGACTCCAGCTAAATGGTCATAGGCGGCGATTGACTTGGGAAGCTTCTCCCCGATCTATTCGTGAGGGAATCGCAACGACCATTAGGAATAGCGACTGTCTAGTCTTTGACACCAGCATCGTACAGCTTTTTGCAGAAAATGGCAATCTAGGCATCAGTGTCACTATTTCCATGTGTTGAAGTGGCGATCAAACGTTTTCTGGCCAGTGTTTAAAACCATTGCGTTCAACTTCACAGAGAATAGGTCCTCTCTGCCTGCCCCCCGAGACTTTTGGTAGGTGGAGCTAGTCACATGAAGGGAAATAAATGGAAAAGCTGTTAAATACAGGAAACGGTTGCATGTAGTAACACTAATATATTTAAAATAAGTCAACAGTAAACCACTGAAAAAAAATATGTATACACCCAAGATGGGCATCTTTTGTATTAAGAAAGGAAACATTGTAAAATAATTCTGAATTTGTGTTTGTTGTAAGTTGAGTGTACTGTTGAGAAATACTGGGTTTTTGTTTCTGCGTGTGAGAGTGTGTGGGAGCGTGTGCGTGTGCTTGGTTTTTTTTCCTTTAACTGACAAGCCATGTTGAGTGGTCTTGGGCCACTGCTTCCCCTCTTTTGAGTCAATACATAGTGCTGCTGTGTGTGTATATATTTTTTGTGTGTATTTGCTAATTTTTATTAATTCTTGTTTTTCATTAAATAAATTTGACTTTCTTTTCTGTAATTCAAGCTTTTCCCATTTTTTTTGTACCTTTTTAAAGTTAGTGTTTTTTTGATATGCATAATTTGTTTATGGTAAAGTTTATACATGTGTGTTCCATACATGTTTTTTCTCCCCATTAATCAGTTCATTAGAAATACTTTATATTCAGCCTCTTGTGAAGACACAAGTTCCAGAAAGGAGAGGTAACATCGGAAGAAAGATCAGAAGCTACTTAAAACAGCTAGAAGATGGTTGGTCTGTCGGTCTTTTTCTCTTTTTTCCAGTTGAGTCACGCCTTCAAACTTATTCTTTAAAAGGTAGTAGGATATACTGATTTTTTAAAAAAATATTGAAAAATCCCCTCCCTCCCCCCAATATCTTGGACAAATCACATATGTTTAAAATTTGTTCTCATATTTATTGGTTTTGCAAAAGAAGGCATCATCTTACAGTATTTGTAATTAAAAGCAAAGCATTTGTTTAAAAAAAGGCAGTTTGCAAAAAAATGTTTTTGGTCTTTTATAATTCTCATTAAAAGAATATCTGGCAAATAAATAAATAAATAAATAAATAAAATAAAAACAAATCCTCACCCAAGGACATAATTTTTAAAATTATTATTTTAAATATGTTTTATTGATTTTAGAGAGAAAAGAAGGGAGAGGGAGAGAGAGATAGAAACATCAATGATGAGCGAGAATCATCCATCAGCTACCTCCTGCACACTCCCTACTGGTGATTGAGCTTGCAATTGTGGCATGTGCTTTGACTGGGAATCAAACCAGTGTGACCTCTTGGTTCATGAGTTGGTGCTCAGTCACTAAGCCATGCTGGCAGGGCTTATTATTATTGATTTTAGAGAGAGAATAAGGGAGTCGGAGAGAACAAAAGAAATATTGATATGAGAGAGAAACATTGATTGGTTGCTTCCTGCATGCACCTGGAAGGGGGATCAAACCTAAACCCAGGTATGTGCCCTGATGGGGAATTGAACCTGCGACCCTCCAACCAACTGAGTCACACTGACCAGGGAAGCCTCAGTTTCATATTTATTGTCTCCCACAACCTAGTCAAAATCTTCCTTGTATTGCTCTGCTTTGTAGGAATGCTCTTCTCTGCTCTCTCTGCTCATTTAACTTCTACACTATCCTCAAACCCTGACTGAAAGCGCAAAGACTCTGTGAGACTTACCTGTTTGCACCATCCCATAGTGTCCTCCCTTGTTACATCTTAGCAACTTGAGGTGGTATTGTCAAATCCTACTGTAAAATTACATTTCCTACCTGGCATATTGTGGAACTTTGTATATACTTACTATATCATTTCAATACAAGTACTTATTACAGGAACACAAGTAGTTTAGATACTATATCTGTCAATTATAACTGTCATGCTGTTGATGATTTTGACCTCTATAAAACACTGATACAGTGGGTGTCCTTTGATTCTAGGAAAGGTATTGAAGTTCAGAAATGTTTTTCATGGCACTGTGTCAAATGCATTTCATGGCACTGTGTCAAATGTCTCTCTTTTCTGTTTTGTTCTTTGTCATTCCTAGTGCCAGTTGGAAAGCTAAAACATTATTTTATAGATTTCATTCTACCAAGCAAGGCCATAACCTTCTTTTTTTATTTCCTATGCTGCACCTTCTTCGCAGGAAAAATTAGCATGGGTTCTTATGCTTATCAATAGCATCAGTACCGTCTAACCAAAATTACACTCCTCTGATACATAGAACACTTTATAGCAACAAAACAGCTCTGCAACAGTCTTATAAACAGTAGTGATTGTGTTTTATTATAATTTTTCCATTCCAGATTGATTATTTAATATCCAAAATCTGCAATGAAACTGAATCATTTAAAAGTAAGCTGATGGTTCAATGCATGTTCACCATTTTCTTTAAATATAGCTTGGTGTAAAATTTTCCATGAATTGTCAAATACACAATATTGTAATGAAAAAAATCATTTTCTCTGTGCTGTTAAGATATTGTTTCCTCAGATTAGCACACTAGAAGTCTGGCTTTTTTTTCTTCTTTTACTTCATAAAACAGTGAGAACAAAAACAAGATAAAGCCCATAGCAACAAGATATTTCTTTTACCATCTGTTTGATTTATGTCAAATTTAAACTGCTTGTATTTTAGAAAGGAATCTATTTTCTATCTTCAAAAGGATGCAATCCAACATCTCTCAGCTGCTAATTTTTAGCACTTAGAGGTTCCCTTGGGCTGCTGTCAGCTACAACTTATTGCATAGGTACTTTTTACTAAACTCATTATAAAGTGATTAGCCTCCAGCAAGATCGTGCAATGCTACAGCCTGCTTGCATTATATGTGGCTTTGCAACTGAATTTTGTACTGTCAAATCCCATCAGATAGTAAGTATAGAAAGACTCCTGGGATTGAACACATAGAATTTTGAGAGGGATCTTGTCAATCCTCTCTTAAACTATACCTTTTAAGAAAAGATATGCAAGTACATACACAAACACATACACATGTAAAATATATGCCACTACTACTTTAGAATAGATGCCATCTTTAGTTAGCATCAAACACATTTTAAACATCCACGAATTATTTTTCAGCTTATGCTTTAAATCCAAAAGCTAATTAAGCAGCTTTGCCTTGATTTTATGAACAGTTATCATTAACATATGTAAGACTGCTGCTTTTTCATTAGCACATTTAAACTGACAATGCTTCTTATCTTAGTGTAACAGAGTTAGTCAATGCTTTTGGGTCCAATAGGTGGTCTCCTTTTCTGCAGTGAAACTGAAATTAAACTGATTATGTAGAGGCACAGTTTATTAGAAGTAGAAGGTTTATTTGGTTATTTATTTGCAAGACTCCCTAACAATGTACGTTATCCCAGCTCCCAATATTCACCAGTGCCTGAAACTAGCATTACAGTGTGATACCGAATAGTCTGTACTAGAAGCTACATCAGCTACATTGTCCTCCCTCACTTATGATAAGGTTTGGTCATTATCTAGCTCATATTCTTGAATGGCCCTGGTAGGGTTAAGTTGATGACACTCTTGTAGAAGTTTTCAAATATGAAAGAGCCACTTGTACAGTACCTGTGGAAAAAAACACAGAATTTCCCATTTCGAAAACTTTCATGTTACAATTACCTCAAGTATAAAGGATAATTCAAAATAATCTACTTTGAGTACAGAAGTATAAGTAAAGTTATTTTATTATTTGCTATTTTTTGTTGTTTAAGCTCAATTAGTACTTATTCTTTAGATGAGAATGATAGTTTTTTGAGTGAATAGATTATTTGCATATGGTTCATCATTGATGACAGCATCAAGATCCTCCAGTCATCTCTCTCAGGGTCCTAGAGATCCTGAATTCCGGACTGGGCCCTGGGAAGACTTGCTCACAAAGCCAAAGGACTGGGCCTGGCCCTGCGACCTGAAAGTGAAGGTTTCTGCTCACAGTCTGGTGAAACCTAGGGTGTTGCTCCAGCATCCACCTGGGGCAAACCAGCCACCCCCGACTCCCCACCCCCCAACACTGCATCAACCAGAAAACCTCAATACTGGCTAAGGAACTTGAACCTGTGCTCTCCTGTCCTTGAGTCCCCGCACATCATCTGAGAATTTTTTTTTAATTTATTGATTTTAGAGAGAGAAGGAAGAATGGAGAGAGAGAGAGAAAGAAATTTATTGTTTCATTTATTATGCATTCATTGGTTGATTCTTCTATGTGCCCTAACTGGGGAACCATCCTTCAACCTTGGTGTATGGGGATGATGCGCTAACCAACTGAGCTATCCAGCCAGGACCCATCCGAGAATTTTTAATATTTTGCTAACAATTTTCCAAAAGCTCCAGTGGCATGAGGTTGTGAATAGCTACTCCAGGAAGCTGGAGGAGATAAAAACAAACATTCTTTTCCCAAGTGGTTGAATTATAGATTTAACACTGGACTGGATAAAACACAATGAGTTGTAACATTTCAGTGCAGAGGAATGTCATTTGAAAAGTAAAACAACCTTGAGTCAAAAAAGAAAAAAAATACTTTACTTCAAACTTGAGCTTTCTGCTGGGCTACAGTGATTTCATTAGCTGAGCCAGTTGCACTTTAAAGTAGATGAAAATGCAAAAAGTCTACAGCCTCGTTACTTGCTGACTGAGAAATACCACTGATACTTGGAGACAATTGAATTGGCATACATATGTAATTTTATTTAAATAATGATAAGGCTGGTAATTCCCTAGGAGCCCATTCTGTCTGGGTAACAAAGTTGCTGTTCTGGGATTAATGAAAGCAGAAGTGTCAGAAGTCTGGGAAGAGAGAGAAAAAAAAATGTACTTTGAGTGTTTTTGCAGGACAGAGAGAAGGAAGAATTCTGCACCAAAGAATCAAACAAGGCTGTGATTTTTATTTTTTATCAGACAGGATTTCCACAGAAAGCTTGGGGAAATGATAAAATATGTGCTCTATTAGGTACTCTTTTGGACCAAATGGACTCCATAGTCCAGGGGGACCATCCCGAGTTTATCTCCTATCAAATCTTTATGGTAAGATCAATATTTGGCTATGTTTTAAAGAATGAGACTACAAGGCCAAAATAATTTTGGACAATCTGTACCCTGAAGATTAAAGAATAAGAAACTTCTAAACAGCAATTATCTATATTTTTTTAAGAGTAATGCTTGGTTACCAAATAGAGAGAGAGGGAAACTGTCCTCAGGGCATGATTTTTCTGGCATCAAATCTACCTCTTTGGAAAACAATACCTTAATTTTCTTTTGAGGCAATTGTTTTGGATTTGTTCTTTTCTAATAAGTCTTATTCATTTATTTAAAATTTAAAACTTTCTCAATAAAAGTGATTTAGAAAATACAGAATAGATTTACAGTTGTTCGTATGGGAAATAATTCAATAATTAATAAATGATAATACAAGAATAAACTCTGGCCCTAGCTAGTTTGGCTCAGTGAATAGAGCGTCAGCCTGCAGACTGAAGGGTCCTGGGTTCGATTCCAGTCAAGGGCACATGTTCAGGGTTTCGGGCTCAATCACCAGTGGGGGCATGCAGGAGGCAACTGATCAATGATTCTCTCATCACTGATGTTTCTATCTCTCTCTTCCTCTCCCTTCCTCTCTGAAATCAATAAAAATATTTTTTAAAAAGGATAAACTCTGTGTTTCATGTACTCACAAAACACAAACCTACTTTTGCCCCTTCCTGTATTTTATTTTTATTTTTAATTTTTTTTTATTAAGTTATTACATATGTGTCCTTATCCCCACGTTACCCCCCCCCCCACACACACACACACACACACTCATGCCCTCATCTCCCTGTTGTCTGTGTCCATTGGTTAGGCTTATATGCATGCATACAAGTCCTTCGGTTGATCGCTCCCCCTTACCCTCACCCTCCCCTACCTTCCCTCTGAGGTTTGACGGTCAGATCGATGCTTCTCTGTCTCTGGATCTGTTTTTGTTCATCAGTTTATGTTGTTCATTATATTCCATAAATGTGTGAGAACATGTGGTATTTATCTTTCTCTTACTGGCTTATTTCACTTAGCATAATGCTCTCCAGTTCCATCCATGACCCAGTGATCCCACTTCTAGGAATATATCCCAAGAAACCAGAAACACCAATTAGAAAGGATGTATGCACCCCTATGTTCGTAGCAGCACAATTCACCATAGCTAAGATTTGGAAACAGCCTAAGTGCCCATCAGCAGATGAGTGGATTAAAAACAGTGGTACATCTTCACAATGGAATACTATGCTGCAGTAAAAAAGGAGTCCCTCCCTGTATTTTAAATGGCAAATAATCATTCATTGCCACATGCAATATCATTTTCCTTTTATATTGCTATTATTTTTTGCTTCAAGAGGTCTTCCTCACTCCAATATTGCACAACTAATTACTATTACTTTTATTTTCTTTTAAGATTAGTTATTTATGAAACATTTAACTCTATAATCGATGTTTTGGTGACTGGGGATAACTGACTACGTAAAATTGGTTAAACAACTAACCAATTGCCCTAGTACAATTTATTAGCCAACCTCTTCTTTTTCTAATATAATGCTGCTTTTATAAATTGCTACATTTGTATTTATATTGGAGGCTATTTGGGAACTATTTTTTCCATGTCTTTATATTCTTTTTTAAAAAATATTTTTTATTGATTTCAGAGAGGAAAGGAGAGGGAGAGAGAGAGAGAAATATCAATAATGAGAGAGAATCATTGGTCATCTGTCTCCTGCATGGCCCACACTGGGGTTCCAGCCACAACCCGGGCATATGCCCTGGCGTGGAATCAAACTGTGACCTCCTGGGTCATAGGTCTATGTTCAACTACTGAGCCATGCCAGCAGGGCTCTATTCTTCCAAGAGTAATAAACTGTTCGAAATTTGTTTTAGCATTGTAGTGTACTTTCTCCACTATTCTAGCAGTTTATTATTCTACAGGCATGTTAATTTCACTCTCACACCGTTCACCCATTAAAATAATCATTGTTATTTTCACAGCAATTATCCATAAATTGATTTGGAAAGTATTTATATCTTTACAATATTGAAAAGTTTTGTTTTTTTCCAACTGTATAAAGGGTACAACCAACCACCCCCTTTGATGCTATTGCTTAGGCTTAAAGCACCTTTTCTCCTGCTCATCTATGTCTCATTTTACAGTCCCCATTTAAATGTCACCTCTTCAGTGAGGAATCCCTTCTTTGATCACCCAATCTAAAGTACCTCTTACTCCCAACATCTATACACCCTGGATCACATCACCCTGTATTGTTTCTTTTGTAGCACATACAACTTTTTAAAATAAGCTTATTTCTATGTGTGTTTACTGGCATATCTCCCCAGACAGAATATAAAAATCATGAAAGAAATTATTTTGTCCTTTTTATCACTTTTTTCCCCATCACCTAACACAACACCTGGCACACATTGATGCTTAGTAATTGCCTGCTGAATGAACAATGACTGAGCGAATAAAGTCAGCTCAGAGAAAACTCATTCTGCTTTATGCTGGATGTAAGTTCTACCAGTCCTGGCACTGCTTCCTGGGATTGTTGTGTAGAGTCACATGTGGTATCTAGGGGAGTGCTGTCCAGATTTCCAAATGTGCCCGATTCCCCAAGCTAGTCTCTATTATTGACACTATCAAATCACAATTGTGATATGACCTTTTGTGACTCTCTTCAATCTTTCCCCACTGAAAGTTATTTAAAGAAATCTTTCAAGGTTTGTATTGTGGTGGTTCCTTGGATGCAAGGGATTCCCCACCATCACCACCATCTTTTTTTTCCATTTCAGTTGGATTCTAGCAAAAGGGTAAGACATCAGTTCTTGGGCCACCTTTCTGGCAAGACCAACTATTAATTGCAACATTAAAATTCTTCTATATTCCCATTTATTTTTATTTTTATAATATTTTTTATTGACTTTAGAGAGAAAGGGAGAGAGAGAGAGAGAGAGAGAGAGAGAGAGAGAGAGAGAGAGAGACATCAATGATGAGAATCATTGATTGGCTGCCTCTTGCATGCCACACACTGGGGATTGAGCCTGCAACCAGGCATATCGATCAGGAATCGAACCATGACCTTCTGGTTCATAGGTCAATGCTCAACCACTGAGCCATGCCGGCAAGACAATCCCCATTTATTTTTTCTTGTTTATGTGATCTATAAAATTTTTGCAGGGCATTTTAAAAAAATGTCCTATGAATGTATTTCTCTTGATTCTTCTTACATTTCTACTTATTTAAAAATATATTTCAAGTTTATTTCATTTAGTGAATTACAGCACTTGAATATTAAATGTTAACATTTATTTTTTAATTTACTACATTTCCCTGGTTTACTGTGATCATTGACCTTGAAACTAAACATTTTCCCCAAATTAGTCATGTCTTTCAAACTAAGATTTAAAATATTTGTTCAGTTTAGGCAATTTCCTAATGATCTTTGGTTTTTGCTTCTATTATCCCATGTCTGTTCTCTTGTAAAATTCTTATTTCGTACTGATTCTTTGTATTTTGTTTTTTTCACAATGTCTGGCATATTTTCTCTTACTCTTTTTTGCCAATTTGCCTCAAAATTCTGGATGAATTTCTTGAATCTGTATGCTACTTTAAAATTTTAATTATTACTTTACATGGTACTTCCTTTAAAGTTTATTTTTATTTTAAAAATATTTTTCTTTTTAGAGAGAATGGAGGGGAAAGGGACAAAGAGATAGAAACATGGATGTGAGAGAGAAACATCATTTGTTGTCTCCTGCAGGCCCCCTACTGGGGATCAAGCCTGAAAACTGACATGTGCCCTGACCTGGAATCAAACCTGTGCATGACTGAATGCTCAACCACTGACTGGGCTCCTTTAAAGTTTTAAATTTAACAATCTTGCTTTTAAAAATCTTTGTATGTGTGTGTCTGTACCTTAAGTTCATCTCTTATGATTGCTTGTTCTAGCATTTTTTTTATTTATTTGTTTGTTTGTTTATTGCAACCAATTATATTCTTAAATCCAGTTGAAAAATAATATAAAACTTTGCTAATGTTCTTCTGTTATTTGGAATACCTGTATTTCCTAGTGAGGTATCACTTATGATTCGTAATTTTATTTGTTTGAATTGGAGTGTATTTTCACATATTGGGTGATTTTTTTTCTCTTTTTATTAAAAAAATTCTCACATCTGAATAACTATGGTTGCTCATTACTTTGGCATAGTTAGTAGAAACAGAGATTCTATAAGAAATTGAGATAGGTTCTACATGAATCTCTCAGATCTAGATGCAAAAAAGGGAGATAATTATAATTATTGTAAATTTATATTGTTAGTGTCTTTATAATCAGCAGGGATTGAGAAAAAAATCCAGAACTCTGAACAGACAAGTAGGAAACGTTGCTACTGTACTACTTATTCAGTACAAACAAGCCTAGAAGCAAGACAACAATAACCAGCTTCCCTGAACAAAAAAAAAAAAAAAAAAAGAGAGAGAGAAAAAAAAAAAGTCATGGCAGTCCTAAGCCTTTTTCTTAGTGACTCTGCCTGTAGCCTTGACTTTTGGCTTCTAGTAAGCCATGTCAGTTAAGTAAATTTCACTTCTGCTCTGCTCAGGTCCAATTGTAGGTCTAGATGCTGTGCATGAACAGAGATTAAGTAGCTTTAATGTGGTGTGCCCTTCAATGATCTTTGGCACACTTTAGTAGTTCAACCTTCTCCTTTAAACTTTAAGAAGCACCACTGGAGTTCCCTCAATTTATTTGAGACTTATTTTTTTTTTCCACAGGATGCATTTTTCTGTTCAAAGCTCTACTCTTTACTTTACCTGGTCTCTTCTTATTTGAACTAACAGGAGATCCTCAAAATTTTTGGTATATTGATTGGCAGATTTCCATCCTGTTTTTATAGCTTTAGTCTTTTTAGTGGGAATATGGAAAATTACTCTTCCTTCACTATAATTTTTACTGGAAGGCATTTCTTTCACTTCTTCTAGGCTTCCCTTCTACTTCATTTCTTTTGAAATCTTAGAATTGTTAAGAAAAATGTGGAATAATGCAGTAAGTACTTATATTACAATACTAACATTCTGGTTGGCTATTAAAATAAAAGCACCCTGGAAAAGTAACCCATTAAGGCATTATCAGACATTATACTCTTTATAAATTCAACAAATATTTATTCATAAAAGTAAATAAAATGGAACCCCCCCCCCATAAGGTGCCCATGAAAATGAGTATATTTGTTGTCATTTAACAAGAAGAGGGGATTAGACAAGGGAAATTTTGTTTTTGTTGCAGTTAAGAATTATTAAAAATAAATGTGATATTATGAACTAGTCTATAAACAAGAACAAATTCAGTTAAACTCCAGTTAGAGATTTCTTACCAGGGCAACATGAGTATTCTGTGTTGCAGAAGACCAAAGAAATAGCAAGCAAGCTTCCTAGAGAAAGGGAGGGACCCCATTTATTAACACTAGTGAATCCCGGGAATAATTTCCAAATCAGAGTAACACGCAGAGGGCTTCACTTTTTATAACCTTCTGGGGTCTTTGTCTTGCAGATATGGTTTTGCCCCCTTCTGTGGGCTTACAGGAAGGCCCTCAGGTATTGAGGGTCCCCAGGCCATATCCGATGATCTGTCCTGGGGCCAGCAATAATGACCTCCCCCCTCACCCAGGGCAGTGCATTGTTCACAGTTTTTATGGCCTGACACTCCTTGCAAGACCAGTTTCCTCCTCATTCCCCCCTCCCCCTTGTCCCAACAGCTTCTTTTAGCCTTGTGGAGTAACGACCATGGGATATTATGGTGAACAGGGGTGACGACCACTCTTAGCTACTTCCTGCTGGAAAGGGACGATGACCAAGGGTTTAGCTGTTAGCATCCTTCTTCTTCCTCTCAGAGGGGTTTGTAGGGAGTTCTTCTGGTTTCAGGCAGGCAGAGGTAAGCAGTGGTCTCACCCGTGTAGAATGTCCCTGCAGGGGGCACCAGGGATAGGTGGTGTTTTCAGCCTTGGGGGTAGAGTTGCATAGTTCATCTGGGAGGTGACCTGTTGGATGTTGGCCCTGCGTACTGCTGAAAAAGATAGGACCAACATTAGTTAGCTGCACATTGGCTGTGACAGGTCCTATCCAATACAATCCCCCTCCCCCACATGCATTTGGTGTAGAGTCGTAACATGCCGCAGGCTGATAAGTATTGCTAATGAAAACCTGGCTTGATTGGGTTTTCTTGTGGACTACCCGGTCTAGCATATTTGGGTAGCAAGTTTCTAAGCAAGGAGCAAAGGATGGCATGACAAGGTGTAATCCAACAATTTATGATAAGGCCTTTGTTTCCTTGCGGTGTGGGGAGCAGTAATTTTATGGTGCTTTTGTGTCCCAGCAAGAGCAGATGAGTTCTCCTCCTGGTACTAGTCTCGGACTCTGCTGGTACTAGTCTCGGACTCTGCTGGCACTCATAAAAAGACAAAAAAAGAATTAGATAAAACTAGTGATTATCCAGAAATACTAGAGCATGTTACATTAGGAGGAGATAAGAAATATTAGTGTTAGGGAGAATTCAGCAGGGTGTTACCTGAATTCCTTGGAGCAGGTTGCTCGGCCAGGTCTGCTGTCTTCTTGAGGGTGATCTGCAGGGGGTGCTTCTGGTCAGAGGTCACCTTCCACTCAGACTGGATGTCACTTGGCTGGTGGGCTGCCTTCACCTGGGAGTGGTGGATCCAGATGTTTAGTCCTGCAACCTTAAGAGCTGTGGGGGTGGTTAATATGACTGGATAGGGTCCCTTCCAGGTAGGCTTAAGGGGCTCCTTTTTCTAATCCTTTACCCAAACCTGGTCTCCAGGTTTATAAGGATGTATAGCTGTTCCTAGAAAGATGGGTAGTCGATCAATAACCCACCTGTGAACCTCAAAGACAGTTTTTCCAATTCCTTGTAGTTGCTTCTAGATTTCTAAGTTCCCTATTTCCCCCAAATCTCCCTTTGGCCGAATTAAGGGAGGGGGTCTACCTTATAGAATTTCAAAGGGAGAGAAACCTACCCTGGCCCTTGGGGCACAGCGTACCTGCAGGAGTACAAGAGGCAAGATATATGTCCAGGGTAAGGTTGTCTCTTGGCATAGCTTAGCCATAGGCTGCTTTAGAGTCTGGTTCATGAGCTCCACTTTCCCTGAACTCTGAGGCCTGTAAACTCTATGTAGATTCCATGTAATTCCTAAAGCCTTGGCTACCTATTGTACTATTTCTGCTACAAAGGCTGGGCCATTATCGACCCTATGGTCAGAGGCATTCCATACCGTGGAATTATATCCTTCAGCAATGCCTTAGTGACTTCTCTTGTCTTTTCAGTGTGAGTTGGATATGCCTCAACCCAACCTGAAAAGGTGCAAACAAAGACTAGCAGGTATTTACTCCCTCTACTAGGCCCTATTTCTGTAACATCTACTTCTAAGTCATCAAAAGCAGCTTGCCCACAGTGCTTAACTCCTATCAGTCCCACAGGACCCTGTTTGGCATTGTTCTGAGCACAGAGGAGGCAACACTGAGAGACTGAGGCACACAAGGAGGGTAGACGGGCAATTAGGTAGCACCTGCCTCACAAAGCTTCTAGGGCAGCCTTTCCTAAATGAGTGAGTTCATGCTGCTGGAGGACTACCTTATGGGCTAACTGTTCTGGGACACAGACCCTATGATCTGGGAGTATCCACCAGCCTTCCATTGTTCTCTTGCCCCCTTATTTCTGGGCCCATTTCTCTTCCTGAGGAGTGTATTTCAGAGGTTCAGGTAATTCGGGGGCCAACATGATCCGTGCCGGGGCTGCTTGTTCTTTAGCAGCCAGCTTGGCTGCGGCGTCAGCATGCTGGTTTCCTTCTGATACTGGATCTTTCCCTTTCTGGTGACCTTTGCAATGGATGACGGCTAATTCCTTAGGCTCCCAGACTGCTTCTAGTAACCTTAAAATCTCATTCTGATTTTTGATTCCTTTTCCTCCTGCTGTCAAGAGCCCCCTTTCCTTATATATGGCCCCATGGGCATGCAGGGTAGCAAAGGCATAGCGCGAGCCAGTGTAGATGCTTGCACGCTTATTCTTACTGAGTTCTAGGGCTCTTACTAGGGACCAAAGTTCTGCCCTCTACACTGACCATCCTTCAGGCAGGGCCTGTGCTTCAATTGTCTCAAAGTTTGATACCACTGCATATCCAGCTCGTCTTTTTCCTTCATCTAAGAAGCTGCTGCCATCTGTGAACAATACCAAGTCTGTGTTTTGCAGGCGCCTATCCCTTAGGTCTGGCCAGCTGGAATAAACTTCCTCTAGGACTTCTAGGCAATCATGCTCAGGGGCCCCCTCAGCGATGGGTAGAAAGATGGCAGGATTAAGTGTTCTCACTGCTTCTAATTGTAACCGCGGATTCTCACATAACAGCCCTTGATACTGAGTCATTAGAGCATGAGTCAGCCAGTGCTGCCCCCTTGCTTCCATCAGGGTGACAACAGCATGAGGTACTTTTACATTTAAGTTTTGTCCTAAGGTAAGCTTATCCGCTTCCTTGACTAATAATGTCATGGCTGTAAGGGCCCTGAGGCACAGGGGCCACCCAGAGGCAGCTGGGTCAATCCATTTGGAGAGATAGGCTACTGGTCTTTGCCAGGGTCCAAACTCCTGGGTTAGAACTCCTAGGGCTACCCCACTGTTCTCTTGAACAAAAAGATTAAAGTCTCGCATCACATCTGGTAGCACTAGTGCCGGGGCCTCAGTGAGCTTTGCCTTTATGGTGAAGAAGGCTTTCTCCTGTTTGGGACCCCAGTCAATGGGTGCCTTCTCTTCTCCTCTTAAAGCTTCATAGAGAGGCTTGGCCAGGTCTGAAAATCCTGGGATCCAAATTTGACAGAATCCTGCCACTCCCAGGAATTCCTGAATCTGCCGCCAGGTACTAGGGACTGGGATGGCACATACTGCCTGCTTCCTTTCAGTCCCTAGCCTTCATTTCCTTTGGGTGATCCGGAAGCCTAGATACTTGACTTCTTTCTGACACATCTGTGCCTTTTTCTTAGACACCGATAACCTCTTTCAGTTAGTAGTCTCAGAAGGGCTCGTGTTCCCTCCTAGCACTGAGCTCGTGTGGAGCTGGCCAGTAGGAGGTCGTCTACATACTGGAGTAGAACACACCCCAAGTCCTGTCCTGTGAACCTAGACAGATCAGATGCTAGTGCTCCACTAAAAAGAGTAGGGGAGTTCTTGAACCCTTGTGGCAGTCTGGTCCAGGTGAACTGCTCCTTGGTCCCTGTAGTTGGGTTTTCCCATTCGAAAGAGAGACTGACTGGAAGGCGCTAATCAAAGACAGAAAAAGGCATCTTTCAGATCTAGGCATGGAAACCATTCCGCCTCTGATGGGATGAGTCCCCGAAGAGTGTAGGGGTTTGGCAGTGCGGAATGCAGGGTTATAACAGCCTCATTAACAGCCCATAGATCCTGCATCGTCCCAGACTTTTTAACAGGCAAGAGAGGCATGTTCCATGGAGACCTGCATCATTTAACAAGTCCCCACTGAAGCAGCCGGTCTAAATGGACCTGGATTCCTAGGCGTGCTTCCCTTGGAATTGGATATTGGTGGATTTTAACAGCTTGTGCTCCAGGCTTTAACTCGATTAGCACTGGGGCATGGTCCTTAGCCAGGCCTGGAGGATTCCCTTCTGCTCAGACCAGCAGTAATTCCTTCTCTAATTCAGGTTCTAATGGTGAGGCCTTTGTCTGGGGGGTATAAAGTCTCCATTCTTCCTCCCTCTGCACTGCTAAGGACAGGATCATTGGGGAGGTCTCCTCACCTAGGCAAAGTTGTGCTGAGCTATCTGGAGCAAAAGTGATTTCTGCCCCCATTTTGGCTAAAAGGTCTCTACCCATTAGAGGCACTGGTCAGTCTGGCAAGTACAGGAATTCATGAATTACTTGATGACCGCCAAGTTGGCATCGGTGAGGGAGGCAGAATGGTCTATGGGTCTGGTCCCCAGTAGCTCCAATAATGGTGACCTCCTTTCCTGAGAGAGGCGCTACTTTCTGAGTGACTACTGAGTGCGCAGCTCCCATATCAACCATAAAGTCCACAGTCTGGCCCCCAATTTTCATTCTGACCATGGGCTCATGGGAGCCTAGCTGAAGTGAGCCTGGTCTGTCCTAGTTGGAATCAGCCATTGCTAGCCCAATGAGATCTGCTTCAAGTGGCTCTGGTTGATAGCAACTGGGCGGAAAAGGGGACCCAGTCTTTTTACTTTCCCTTTTGGGACATTCATTCTTCCAGTGTCCTGTTTCCTTACAATAGGCACACTGGTCTCATCTCAGGCTTGCTCTTCCTTTTCCCCCTGGTTTGTATCCTTGCTGATCTGTCTGGGAGCCTGAGCTTCTAAAAGCCGCTGCTATTATATTGGCCATTCTTTGTATTCTCATTTCTTCCTCCTTCCTTGTTGCACTGTCTCGATTGATGAAAACCTTGTTAGCTATCTCTAGCAGTTCAGTAGCATTCTTTCCTGCAAACTCTTCCAGTTTCTGTAATTTTCTCCTGATGTCAGGCTGGGTTTGGCCTACAAAAACAGCATTTACCATGGTTTGATTTTCTGGCGCCTCAGGTCTAAAGGGGCTATAGATCCAGTATGCCTCACATAGTCTCTCATAGAAAGCTGCTGGACTTTCATCAGGCTTCTGGAAAACCTCAGAGATTTTAGCTATGTTGGTGGAGTTCTTGGCTCCGGCCCTGACCCCCCAGAGGAAGGCCAGCCAATATCTTTCTAGCCCGGTCCTTCTATCTTCTGAGTTTAGGTTCCAATCGGGTTCCTCATCTGAGAAGGCCTCCCTGACCCATCTGTCTGTATCTAATATTCCTGCCGGGGCCTGGGTCTGGAGCCACTTTCGAGCCTCTGTTACTACTCTCATGTGCTCCTCAGTGTTAAAGAACGTGAAAAGGAGCTGCTTGCAGTCCACCCAGGTGGGCTTCTGGGCCTGAAAGATCGTTTTTAGGAGGTCTACCATGGCCTGAGGTTTTTCAGAATAAGCTGAGGTGTGATGTTTCCAATTCAAGATGTCACTGGTGGTAAAGAGCTGATAATAATAGACTGGCCCTCCCTCCTGCAAGGTCCCATCTTTGCCAACTACTTTGGCACCCTAAATGTCCCTTAGAGGCATCTGATGTGTTGGTTGTGGCCTGGGTCCTTAATTGGCTGAACGCAAGTGCTGCCCAACTGGCTCTGTAGAGCCTGGTTGAGGAGAAACGGAAGAGGGCGGTGTTTCTGGACCTTTCAGACCAGCCAGGGAAGCACTTGGTGCTGCCTGTGGCACATATGGAGATGGTAAAACTAGTGGGACTTCCTCAGGGGATCCTGGCAGAACAGGGGTTGGGTTCCCTTCTGAGAGACCCGTTTCTTTTCTCCTACTACTAAAACCTTATAGAACCAGACCCAAGGCGGCAAGGTTTGAGCAATTCCTAACCAGCTGTCTATGTAAGGAACTGATCTGGGTGTCTGGGGTCTGTCGTGACTACATTCCAGACCGCCCTGACCAGTCCTACATCTAAAGAGCCTTCCAGGGGCCAGCTGACCCCAAAGGCTAGCCATTCTAATTCACAGAATTTCCTCAGTGTTTGGGGGTTCATTTTAATACCATAGTCCTCAATAAAGTCCTTTTTAAAATTTTCCAACATGGAATTGAGAACAGTGGGTTTACTTTGTCCCAACCCCATGATTGGTGGTGAGAGACAGACAAGGGTGCAGGGAAATTTACTAAAAGCCTGGAGGGTCTCCTTAAAGAAAAGATCCTTAATCAGCACAGGCAGGGGCAGGGTGGGTAAAATCTCTCCACCCTGCGGAGCTGTGAGCCCCACCCCTGAAAGTCCCAGCCAGCCAAAAGAGACAAGAAAAGCCGCAAATACCTTTAAATCTATCCCAGAATTCCAAAATTTCAACCTAACACAGCAAAATCACAGAGCAAACCAAAGTCCCTAGTACACAAACATAGACAGAAATTTTTATCAACTATCCCTCCGTGATGGAGAGCAAACGTCTCTGAGAAAACTAACTCAACAGCGCTGCTTGAGACTTTTGCAGACCATCATGGGTTCAGCCTTCAGTAAATCAAACGTTTTAACCAAATGAGCAAACAGAAAATCAAAGTAGCTTTCGCTTTCACACAGACCAGTTAATCAGCAGATAATTATGTGAAGACAGACAAACATCCGTACTCACACTCTCTCAGTAAACTAGCCCAGACTGGAGCTGAGCAGAAAATGCCCAACTCCCGAAATGGGCATGGAGGCACTCCCGGCACCCACACCCCAGAACAGAATTCTTGACGGACATCTTGGTGAGAACCTACCAGAGGAGTTAAGACTGGGTCCAGCCCCCCTTCTCAGTAGCAAATTGGCTAGTCCCACACACAAACAAACAGAAGAGTGAACCCATAATTCCTTAATCAAATCTGAATTCACTCACCTCCAGAGTCCTGATTCCTGATTTACCTGAAGAAGTCCTATTACTTCAGGGGAGGTGATCAAGCTCCCCCTTCCACTCACTTGGAGTGGGCCTGACTGACTGGGGCCCCTACCTTACCAATTCTGTCAACAGGCCCAGAGGTGTCCGTCCACTTCCTCCAGATGCCGGCTGGGTCCTGGGCTGAGGTCCGGGAGCGCCTGGAGTTCTCCCTGGTTCAATTCTGCTAAAATCAGCAGCGCACACCTTCCGGAGGCCTGTCCTGCACCCCTGGGCCCCAAACCCCATCCACTCACTGGAAGCAAGAGCCAAACGTGGTCAGTTTCTCAGTCAGAGAATCATATGTTGCAGAAGACCAAAGAAATACCAAGCAAGCTTCCTAAAGAAAGGGAGGGACCCTGTTTATTAACACTAGTGGACTCCAGGAATAATTTCCAAATCAGAGTGAGGAACATGCAGAGGCTTCACTTTTTATAACCTTTTGGGGACTTTGTCTTGCAGATATGGTTCCACCCCCTTTCATGGGCTTACAGGAAGGCCCCCAGGTGTTGAGGGTCCCCAGGCCATATCTGATGATCTGTCCTGGGGCCATCAATAATGACTCTACCCGCCCCCGGGGCAGTGCATTGTTCACAGTTTTTATGGCCTGACACGCCTTGCAAGACCAGTTTCCTCCTCATTGGCAGGGCTGACTTTTTAACCTTGACCTGGCTGTGCAAAAGAAGGAAATTCTTTTTTCCCCAAAAGTTTAAATACTGCTCAAAATAAAGTCCTGGAAATTATCAGCCTTGTGTTTTACATAATTTCTTATGATATGAAGTGCACAAAAAGCCCTATTAAAATACCACTGCAAGTTAATCATGAACAGACCCTTTAGAATTCTTAAAGATCCTCATATTATAGAGAAATGGGGAAACAGAAATGTCACTACTGGCACCTGAAAGGGTACAAATCTCCTGGTAATGAGAGAGGCAGCTGCTTCAATACATTTTTTTAAAGTAAAATGTCCCATTGTGCCTTGGAATCCCTAACTAACTATGGTGAAGAACTGGAGTTTACTGTTTTGTACAATTCAGAAAAAAAATGATCTTAAACAATAAGTTATATGTATGACCTAAGGAAAATTTACACTAGAGATTTAAAGTGATCTATACAGCAAGCCACATTGTCAATTAGTAGTTCTGAAAATGGAAACATTCAGACAAATGAGTTTATTTTTTAATTATAGATCTCCAGAAATATAACTACATCATTGAAACATTTCCTTTTTTGAAATGTTTAAGATTCAAAATAAGTGCTCAGCTTCTTTAGACAGTATAATATAATTCATAGAAATTAAGCTTTGACGTCAGATAAAAATGCGCCCAAACTTTGGCTTTCTCACTTAGTAAATGTATAGTATTGCAATTTACCTAATGTTTCTGTTTCACTTTCTTTATCAAATAAATATAGTATTACCTACTTTGAAGTTGTTGTGAGGATTATCAATATGTTAAATTCTTACTCAGTACCAAACACATAGTAAGTGCTGGAATGGGAGTTTATAATTATTTGTCCAAGCCTATGCAACATAGGCTTGGTTGCTACTAACACATGAGGTGAATGTTGAAAGTGGTACTATAATATGATCATATCCACCATGAACAATGAATAAGCCACTTTCCTTCTCCACGTCCTCCTCCCCACTGCTGCTTCAAATACTATTGAAAAAATGTTTTTAAATTATGTCCATACCACTCAATCTATAAATTTGCCAAAAAAGATAATCAATACCTTCCACCCCCCTTTTTTTAGTGGAATTCTCATGTCATCAAAAGGTGCTAAAGTTTGATATAAGTGAATGTGACCAATATTTTCAGAAGGCTTAACTAGCTAAATAAACCACTTTTGGTTTTCAAATACATAAAAATACTATAGCTTACTGTTTGTTTGTTTGTCTGCTTTTTTGTTTTTGCTTGAAAAAAGGTTACATTTTCAGCATATGAAATGGGAGCTTTGGTAAAAGAAGTAATTTCTTAACAGTGAGGCATGGGATAAATATTGGTATCAAACTGTTACACATTTTGAATGTTGTTGAAAACAGCAAAATCCTTCATTAACCTTGACTTCTTTGAATTTGTCTTTGTCTGAAATTAGAGTTATAAATTGTAATAAGTAAGATTTTTGCCATTCTGTGAATTTATCATTTAGTGTTTGTTTTTATTGAACAGGAGAACATAACAGCAAAAGGATACATTATCAGAGAATGTATATATGTAAGTAAAGGAGATAATGTGGGGTAGATAGAGAACTCAGAAAAAGAAGATCCTTCACTTTTAGGACTTTCTCCTATGTGGCTCCTACCTTTGGATAAGTTATGTAAGCATCATGAATCTCAGCTTCTTCAACTGGAAAATAAAAGTTATTCCTACCCTGCTTAATTCATAAGCCAGTTTTTAAGATCAAATGACCTAACAATCTGTGAAGCTGTTTTGTAAATTATAACATTCTAAATAACATAAGCTGTTGTTATGTAAATCAATGTGTGCCTTAATCATACTTTAATTGAATGCAATCCTACAAATGCGTAGAGTATTACTTGTGCTTATATTTTGGTTAGACTCTTAGAATATCATAAAAAGTGAAGTAAGAAAAGATCTGTAATTTTGTAAACTATCTGAAAACTCTAGAATAATTAGAGATACATTAAATAGAACAATCCCAACCCATATACCAATCAAGTATTCTAAAAGAAACAGATATGTTCGCCTTAAAAACTTTAGCTTTCTGATGTCAATAATATTTGCAGGCTGTTTTATTATCTTCTAATGCAGTAAAATTATGCAGAAGTTTTGACTCAGCTGACTAAATATCTACCTAGATATCAATTCATCCCCACAACTCCTTAGTTAAATCATGTAGTTTTCTATGCTAAAAAAGTAAATGATAACTGGATCTTGCATCAAAGAAAAAGGGCACATTTTCAAGGAGAGACCTCCTGGGGCTCTTCTTAAAGTTGCCATTGATCAGCAAACTCAGTGTTCTATTATTTTAATATTTTCTCGAAAGCAAAAAAATTGTGGTCTTCTGATGCTGCATGACTCCAGATTTGTATGGCTTACAAAAGGTATTTCTGTGCAATTAAGAATGCTTACTGTATAAATATATGAAATTACAGAATGTTGCGATGCATGTAAACTTCCTCTTTCTTTCCTTTTGTTTGCTTTTATAAATGTGTTTACATGTACTGTCTTAACAACTAAGTTAAAAAATCACTATTCAGCTAAATGCAAAGTATCTATTTAACATGACTAAGCCAGTTGGCAGATGAATAGTACCGAGCAGGTTTTCTAAAATTGCTCAATTTCCTTTGGACTCCAAATGGTTCATATGCATTTAGGAAAAATTAATCTAAACCACATTGAAACGATTGGCTTTCAAATATCCACCAAATCCCAGAATGGGGATTTGGAAGTCATTGTTGACTGTTTCTTATACAGAAGAGACCAACACATATCCTGTGTTGCGAAACCACATAACATCTGTACCTGGAATATTCCATGCAGTTGCAATCACTGGATTGCAAGAAAGACAAAGAATGGAGTAGGAGAAACTCAAGCCATCAAAGAATAGGAGATGTTGCCATAGAAGAATAATGTTAAGCTAGGACTTTCCAGTTAAGTGTCATTCTCTAGGTTCTTGTTTTATAAAACCAGGGGCAATGTTTAAAATTGAAAAACGGGTATTTTTAGGACCATGAGAAAGAACAATTTTTTTTTTCCCTCAGGAGATTGCATGGCTTAATAAAGATAACAAGAATGATGGAATAAGACAGGTTTGAGTTGTAGTCCCAGCTCCAACACCTACTGCTGTGTGACTCTAGGTAAGTTATTTTGTCTCTGAATCTCAGTCTCTTCATACATATCATGAGGATAATTATAATAACTTGTTTGGGAAATCAATGAGATAATATTCTTTCAGTCCCATTTAATGGGAAAGCACAAAATTGAATGTAGCACATGAACACAACTGATACTGAATTTTTGGACTGGAACCCGGACTCTTTGTCTGCCGGACTCAAAGAATGAATCCACAGACAAAGTGGTATAACAAAGGTGGAAATTTATTGAAGAATAAGTACAGACTCCCAGGTGGGGAGAGGGAGAGTCCCACAGAATGAACTCTGGATGTGGGGAGGGGGAAAGGGTTCTACTGAGTTCCTTTTCCCTATGGTTTATAAAGGCTTCAGTTCCTGTGTCCTGATATCCCCTCTGATTGGTCAATATTCCCCTTTGAATTGGTTACTATAGTGATTCCTAAAGCCCTCCTTCCTCATAGTCCTTTCATTCCTCTGAGCTTTTATCTGACTAGCTTCCTTCTCTTTATTTTGTAAATATAGACCTTTCTTGGCTACTTCTAGTTACCTTGTCTTATGTAAATATACCTGTTGCTGCTTCCTTGTCTTATGGAAATATAACTGCACCTGGCTTCCTTGTGTTATGGAAATGTACCTTCTCCCAGTCTGCAGCCTCACACTTTTCCATGGACCCCAATTCTAAAAAAAAAAAAATCCCTAAGCCTGCCTATATCCTCCTAAAATTCCTGCTTCACAACCTTTTAAAATCCATAAGAAAATATAATTTTAAAAATCCTCAAATACATTAATTTGAGGGTAGGTTTTATGTGCTTTTTTATTAAACATTTTTTAGGATATAATCCACATATAATTTTAAAATAAGTTAAACATTTAAGAAAAAATCTGGACATCAATCCCAAGACTTGTGGATAATTTTGGATGCCGTACATGTAATATGGAAGTAGCTGTATAGAAAGCAAGCTACTTCTTAACTGTGATTTGAAAGTTGTGTGGGAATGTCCTTCTGCCTCAAATTGATTTCTCCACAAATGTTCATATAAGGCCGGAATCCCTATGCTTAAGACATTATTATTCTGGACTGTAGCTATGTTCTTTTGTTAAAGAGAAGTGCATACTTTGGAGGAGAAAAACCATCTAATATATTTTAATAAAGGTTTATAGTTAAAGCTTCCAAAACAAAACAAAACCATGACACCCAGTATACAAGATGATTTATTTAAGGTTCTTAATTGCAGGCAACAAAAACTATTTTAGGATCATTCAGGAAAAAAAATCTTAAAATCCATTTGGTAGCTCATGAAATCACAAGGAAGATAAAAAAATAAAACAGACTAGGGAAATTAGCAGATAAAAGGGAGTAAGTGTACAATAGAGAATGTACTCTATTGGTAAGTGACAAAAACAGTGGCAGCAACACTAAATTCAAAAGTTATATGGGTGACAGTCCTAGTCACATGGCCAACCTTTAATTACAAGGTAGGTTAGAGAAGTGGATATCATTTTTTCTTCTTCAGTTTCTGTACTGTGAGGTAAGCTCTCTCTCCCTCCAAAATTTATAAGGTAAAGAAATTTATCAACATGGGAGTTGAGATAAGTGAAAAATCAGACAGAGGCCAAAAACCAGGACTACAGGCTTTATTAGAGGAGAAGGACCTGCCGGGCTGTCTCGCAAGGGGAGAACAGCAGCACCTGCAGGGGTGGGCATGCCTTTTGAGGGGCGGAATGGGAAGGGGTGGGGGGCTTAGTGTACTCAGCACACACTGATTGGTGTGATCATTGTCCATATAGGACAAGGGCTTAGGGTATTTGGCAGGTGTGGATTGGTGGTCCAATGTATAGTCCATAAAAGGTACATGGTTAGTCACTCAGGTATTTCCGGGCTGCAGGTTATGTCATACTCCGCCCACGAGTTGGGGAAAGGGAGGATCTATCATTCCAGGCTTTTGGTAATAGTAAAAAAACCTGAGAGTCCGGGCAAGGTCAGGGGGTGAAGGTCTGTCTTCCATAACTACTTCCTGCTGAGAGGGGGCGTCGTCAGGGGCACCTACCCTGGGTCTCAAAGATTCTGGTGACATAGGTGTCTCTAGGTTCTGAATTCAAGGCCAGATAGATTTCTTCCACCTTCTGGTTGGTGAACACCTGCATTCTGTTCTGCAAAAAACTGAGCTTCTTCCAGAGTAAAAAATTGGAGGGTCCTTTGCCAGGTAAGAGCCTGTGAGGAATGCTGGGTCATCAGGTCCTGGATGGTGTCATTGAGTCCTCTTCGGGGGTGGTGGGGAGACATTTGGTGAGCCTGAGAGAAGTAGGTCCTGTGGGGGTAGAAGTGTAGGAAGGTAGTGTTTTGTGTAGAGGTTTATATGGCTTAATGTGTGAGAGGTGATACCAGTGGTGTATTCCTTGTACCTTTGCTGTCGTAGGGGTAGATAGTATAACTAGGAAAGGCCCGTCCCATGTGGGTGTTAAGGATGCCTTTCCTTTTTTCTTGATATAGACCAAGTCCCCAGGGAGGACCCACAGCTGAGTAGAAGTTGTAGGAAAGGGATGGGGGAGAAGATTATCAGCGTGTTGTTGTAAGAGTGCCCTCATATGGGCAAAAGCAGGGAAGTAGTCTCCCAGGGGAAGGGAATTGTCCTCGGGGGTTTGGAGTACAAAAGGCCGCCCATACATGATCTCGAAGGGGCTTAGAAGTAGTGGTTGTCTTGGCATGGTCCTCAGTCTCATTAGCGCCAGGGGGAGAAGTTCAGTCCACGGCATATGAAGCTCTAAAGATAGCTTGGTTAGATGTGTCTTTAAGAGATGATTGGCCTTTCCTACTTTACCCGAAGACTGAGGGTGGTAGGGGATAAGGAGGTTCCATTTGATGTTTAGCGTTTGAGAGGCCAGCTGCGTTATCTGAGAGATGAAAGCGGGGCCATTATCAGATTGCAGAGACATCGGAAAGCCAAAGCGGGGAATGATGTTGTGGGTGAGGGCTACCACTACTGTTTGAGCATTTTCCCTGCTGGTGGGATAGGCTTCTATCCATCCTGAAAATGTGTCAACTAGAGTGAGGAGATAACGGTGTTTTTTATGTGGAGGCATGTGTGTGAAGTCTATTTGCTAGTCCTGCCCTGGGAGGTTTCCTCTTATCTGGTGTGTGGGGAAAGAGCGAGGGCGGGCTCCACCCTGAGGAGAGCAGGGATTACAGATATCACGTGTGCTGGTTATCATCTGTATTAAGGAGGATAAAGACGGAAAAGACAGAAAGCTAGTGATGTACAGCAGAAGGGGTTTATGTCCCACATGGAAAGTATTATGGATTCCCTGGAGTATCTCTGTTGCTTGGGCCTGTGGAAGGATGAATTTTCCTGCCTGAATGTACCACCCTTGCTTCTGGGCGTATCCTAGATACTTGAGATGTTCTTCTTTTGAGTATTGTGGGGAGGTTGTAGGTAAGGCCAGTAGTATTGAGTTAGTTTGGGTGGTGCCTGACTGGGCAACTCTTTTTGCTGTCCTGTCTGCCAGGTTATTGCCAATAGCAATAGGGTCCGTAGAATTCTGGTGTCCTTTGCAATGTATGATGGCAGCTGCTTTGGGCAGCAAGGCTGCATTGAGTAAGGCCCTAATGCAGGGGTCCTCAAACTTTTTAAACAGGGGGCCAGTTCACTGTCCCTCAGACCGTTGGAGGGCCAGACTATAGTTTAAAAAAAAAACTATGCACATATCTTATTTTGAAGTAAAAAAACAAAAGGGGAACAAATACAGTATTTGTATTTGCATGTGGCCCGCGGGCCATAGTTTGAGGACCCCTGCCTTAATGTATGTATGGTTGTGTAGGGGATTGCCTTTGGTGGTTAGAAATCCCCGCACGCGCCATATGCTGGCACCAGAATGAATTATGTGGTATGCATATTTAGAGTCAGTGTAGATATTTATGGACTTGCCAACTGAGATGGTTAGGGCTCTGGTAAGGGCTATGAGTTCTGCTTGCTGAGATATTGTGTTGGGGGGAAGAGGTCTAGCTTCTATTATGGATAGATTGCTAGATACTATAGCATATCCTGCTTTATATAGTCCTTCCTTTGTGCGGGAAGAGCTTCCATCGATGTAGAGGGTTTGTTCAGGTGTGGAGAGAGGAGTGGGTGAAATATGAGGAAAGGAAGATATGAACTGGTAATTGTTTCAATGCAGGAGTGGAGAGGAGGATCTGCCCCAACGGGGAGGAGAGTAGCAGGATTCAAGGGAGAACAAGGAGTGAAAGAAAACTGGTGGCTTTCAATGAAAACCAGATGGTATGCCTGAAGTCATGAAGGTGAGAGATGTTGTATAGCCTTATGGGTCACAAGGTCCTAAAGATAATGAGGGGATTTGATAGTTGTGTGCTGCCCAAAGGTAAGTTTAGAGTTTTCTAGGGCTAGAGTAGCAGCCGCTGCTAGGGCTCTGAGACAAGGGGCCCAGCCCCTACAGGTGGGGTCCAGTTGTTTTGATAGGTAGGCCACTGGGGCAAACGAGGGACCTTTGTCCTGTCCTAGAACCCCCAGAGCCAGGCCATGATTTTCATGAGTGTATAGTATGAATGGCTGTGAGAGGTCGGGAAAGTGTAGTGCGGGGTCTGGACAAGTGCCTGCTGTAAGGATTTGAAGGCCGATTCTATGGGTTTAGATGGGTCTAGAGGCTCACTGGAGTCCCCCTTAGTTGCCTCATACAGAGGTCTGGCTAGGTTACTGTAATTAGGAATCCAGGAGCGGAGAAAGCCAGCCACCCCAGGAAAGAAAGGAGGTCAGATTTGGTGGTTGGCGTAGGTAAGGAAGAGATAAGGTCTGCAGTAATCTCCTTCTGGTCCTGTGAAATTCTAACCCTAGGTATGTTACTGCTGACTGGAAGAGCTGAGCCTTGGTCGCTGAAACCCGATAACCACGCTAGGCAAGAAAGTTAAGGAGTAGACACGTGTTCTCCTGGGAGGTTTGGAGATTAGGGCTGCACAGTAGAAGGTCATCTACATATTGTAGGAGAGAGCTTCTGGGAAGCGCCAGATCCCGCAAGTCCTTTGCCAGTGCCTGCCCAAAGAAGTGGGGGCTATCCCTAAACTCCTGGGGTAGAACCATCCATGTGAGCTGCTGTGAGTGTCTAGTTTCTGGGTCAGTCCAGGTGAAAGCAAAGAGATCCTGACATTGTGGATCTAAAGGGATAGTGAAGAAGGCATATTTTAGATCAAGGACTGTAAAAAAGGAGGAGGAAGGGGGGATTGAGGACAGAATGGTATAAGGATTGGGCACAACAGAGGCTATGGGCAGTACTGCCGAGTTAATGGCTCTGAGGTCTTGAACCAGGCGATACGAGCCATTTGGTTTAATAACAGGAAGGATGGGAGTGTTGAAGGGAGAGTTTGTGGGTCTTAGAAGACCTGAATTGAGAAGTTTGGAAATAGTAGGTTTAAGGCCGAGTAGATGTTTGGTTGGGACAAGGTAATGGGGGACGAAAGGGAAGGAGTCAGGGTTTTTGCGGTGGATAAAGACTGGAGTATGGTGTTTGGCTATGGATGGATTAGAGGTGTCCCAGACTATAGGATGGACCTTATCTGGAGGTAATGGGTGAACGAACGAGGCCAAGTCTGAGTCAGCAGCAGAGACAAGAAAGACGGAGGCCAAGGGTGTGTAGGCAGAGGGAGTCAGTGAAACTGTTGCATGGAATTTAGATATCTCTCCCCAGTAAAGGGGTGGGGCATTGGGGAATGACTAAGAAGCGGTGTGTGAACTGTATTCCTTTGACGGTACAGAGTAGGGGTTGAGTTAATAGAACTTGTCTGCTAGTTCCTGAGACTCCTACAATAGTAGTGGTAGATGGCGTTAAGGGTCCCGAAAATTCGGGCAAGGTGGAATAAGTGGCCCCAGTATCAACAAGGAAAGAGACCGGCTTACCTGCTACACGAAGATTTACCCTAGGCTCCTTATGTGTGATCGCCACCGGGGCCAGAGACCCAGGGCCCCGTCAGTCCTCTGTTGCCAGTCCCAGTAGATCTGTTAGGGATCTGGAGGTGGGAGTTTTCATTAGAGAGGAAGATCCAGCCCTGCTTCGGCGACTAGGGCAATCGACTCCCCAATGTCCCTCCACATGGCAGTGTGGACAGGGGCTGGGAGGGCGTCTCGGATTTGGGCATTGTCTTGCCCAATGTCCATGCTGCTTGCATTTGAAGCAGGCACCTGGTGGGGTTGATGTAGGTCTTTCTTTCTGTGTTGGCTTGGAGCCTTCGGATGTGGAGCCCTATAGGGCCTTCGCCAGCATAAGGTATTTTTCCTGGTCTCTTTTTTTAAGGTCCTCCTTTTCCTGTTCTTCTCTATTATGGAAGACCTTGAAGGCCACATTAAGAAGTTCTCTCTGGGGAGTCTCGGGCCCATCCTCAAGCTTCTTTAGTTTTTTTCTTATATCTGGGGCCGACTGGGATATAAAATGTGAGTGCAGTAAAGTCGTCCCCGCCGGGGAAGTAGGATCAATACGGGTATATTTTAGAAGCGCCTGTGAAAGCCGTTCAAGGAATTCCCCAGGGTTTTCCTCTGGACACTGGATAATCTCTTTCATTCTATCATAATTTACCGCCTTATTAGCCAGCCCGTGAAGAGCCTGGGTAATATAGTCAAGCATACGGTTCCATGCCTCTCTATTCTGATGCCCAGGTTGGTAGTTCCAGTGGGGATCTTCCCGGGAAACTGCAAGGGTGCCAATAGGATTGGAGTTGTTACGGGTGTGGGCCTTGTCTGCTATTTGTTGAGCCATGTCCCAGACTTGGTCTTTGACTGATGGTGTTACAGAGGAAGTAAGAATAATAAAAATGTTGTGCCAGGTAAGATCATAAGACTGAGTGATGTATTTAAATTCTTTGATGTGGGTATCTGGGTCAGAAGAGAAAGAGCCAAGGCGTTTTTCAATTTGAGAAAGATCAGACAGTGAAAAGGGAATGGATACTCGGATAATACCCTCCGCCCCTGCAACCTCATGCAAAGGGAACTGGCCAGCCACCTCTGAATTCGGTTGCGGGCGGTCACGGGGGGCGGAGGTCACGGGGGGCGGAGGTCACGGGGGTCAGCGGAGAGTGTGCAGAGGAAGGTGGGCGGTTAGGGTTCTCGGAGGGTACAGTGTGGGATGCAGGTTTCGTGGTGGGGTTGTAAGGGGGTGGTGAGAGCAGGCGAGGTGGAGAGGAATGATGGGCTGGGTCGAAAGAGTCAGAGGACAGAGAAAGGGGCTGAGAACCGGTTTGAGGAGGTGAAGAGGACTTCGCAAGGAGGATCTGATGAGTGGAACATGAGGAGTAAAGAGAGGGGCGAGAGCAGAGGAAAAAGAAAGCCTGCACATAGGGGATTTCAGAAGCTTTCCCTGTCCGGTGGCAAAAATTGTCTAGGTCTCGGAGGATATTGGAATCAAAAGTGCCGTTTTCGGGCCATTGAGA
Source organism: Myotis nattereri (assembly GCF_964212035.1). Classification (NCBI taxonomy): domain Eukaryota; kingdom Metazoa; phylum Chordata; class Mammalia; order Chiroptera; family Vespertilionidae; genus Myotis; species Myotis nattereri. The sequence continues at coordinate 116,287,995 of NC_138078.1, read as the reverse complement.
GCCATTGTCGAGTTTATATTGTGGCCAGGCAGTGTTACAGAGAAAACGAGCTTCTTTTGTTTGATGTAGCCAGAAAGTCCAAGGGTCGAGAGATTGGCAAGGAGACACCCTAAGGGTGTGTTTCGAGGGGGTTTGGACTGAGAGGTCCCCATGACTGGAGGGAAGGGCGTGCGGAAGTTGGGGAACAAGAAGCGTCCTCCTTTTCCCTCAGCCAACCTGTAGCGAGAGAGAGACCAGAAAAGGTTCCAAGGTCGTCACCCCGAGACCTTTCCCATGGAGTAGAAGATAATTCCCGGCCAGGCGCCTGGGCTTTCGTAGAACGTAGCTGGGAAACTCTGTAGGCCCTAATGCCCCTCTAGGTCACAGGGAGCAAGAAAAAAAAAAAAGTAGGGGGGTTGGGAAAGTCCCTGAAGCCTACCGGTGGAAGGGAAGCTACGAGATCCCCACGTGTCCTGGTGCGGCAGGGTTTGAGAGGTGTCCAAAGCGGGCCAATCAACTCAGAATCGTATCACCGAGCAGAGCCAGAGCAGGAATCAGAAGCTTGGGCCTAAGTTCGAGGATCGTCCACATTCCCATTCACCTCTCCCGGGTTTTGGCACCAAAATGAAAAATCAGACAGAGGCCAAAAACCAGGACTACAGGCTGTATTAGAGAAGGACCTGCCGGGCTGTCTCGCAAGGGGAGAACAGCAGTACTTGCAGGGGTGGGCACACCTTTTGAGGGGCCGAATGGGAAGGGGTGGGGGCTTAGTGTACTCAGCACACACTGATTGGTGGCTTACTGCATTCTCCATATAGGACAAGGGCTTAGGGTATTTGGCAGGTGTGGATTGGTGGTCCAATGTATAGTCCGTAAAAGGTACATGGTTAGTCACTCAGGTATTTCCGGGCTGCAGGTTATGTCATACTCCGCCCACCAGTTGGGGGAAGCGAGGATCTATCAATAAGCACCCAAAAATAATAATAAAGGCTCACAGCAAATGTGATGAACACAGATCATAACATAAGTGATGTAAGAGAGAGTTTTATGTAGGAGGGTACAATATATTTACTTTCCCGGTATGTAGTATCAAAAGAAATCGAGGCAATATATATGAAATAAGGGGAAATTTAAGTGAAGCCTGCGGAAATTAGCTTGAGGTTCTTCAATAGATGTTTATGTAAGTATAATCTAATGTGAGTATTGATCAAAAACATTCTCTGGAATGCAGTGAGAAAAAGTTAGGTCTAGGAAACAGACATGAAGTGGGATATCCCAGTCTGGCAATTATTAGTGTTCTGCCTGTCAGCATTTCACCAGGCACAAACTGAATAAGGTGAAAACTTCTGACCCCTATTTGCTCCTCCTACTCATCCTTATCTTATTGCTTCCCCCATTTGTCATCTCATTTCAAAAAGATCTATTTCCTGCATCCTGTGATTAGTAGTTAAGCTTATGAAGTTCCTAGAACTTATACCATTTCACATGACTCTAAATTCTCAGTATGTATAGCTGTTTAATAAAGTTATAATCTTCTACATACTATGTATATGTTCTAAAAACTTGCTTTTTTGAAAAAATTAAATGTTATTTCTCCTTGACCTACATTAGAATTCTGGTTGCAAATAATTTTCATATTAGAAAAATCCTCAATGAATTATTGATTTTAACTCCTGGCATATATCAAGGCAAATACCTTATATAAATTTATTTCACTATTGAATATGAGCCTTGCAGCAAATCCTTATGTATTCACTGTCCAATTTGTATATTTTATAAACTCTTATTTTGTAATGTTTGTTCATAAAAAAAGAACACTTATAATGTCAAAGCTTGTTACTCTTCGAACATTTATACAGGATATTTAGTCCTTCACATATATTTACTTGTCATATTAACTGTAATATGTAAGATACAGTGTGTTGTGGAAAGATTTTGGGATGGGGAGGTTAAAAATATTGCAATTAAATACTACCTTCTCATTTACTCCAATCATAAGTTCTTCAAATTTTACTAGCTGAATAGTTTCCTCAATCAAAACTACCAATAGCATTCTTTTCTTGTTTTGCTCAGATAAAACATATCAATTTCACCCTCTGTAGAAAATATTCATTGACATGCCTTAATAGTGTGTATTTTAGAAATGGTATTTTAGACACCAGATTGAGACATGTGCATTAAACTCAATTTAACAACAATATGAATTGTATTTGCCAGGAGTATCAAAAATATTTTAAAATCAAAGACCAAAAGCATAAAAATACAAAAACAAAACAAAAAAGACTACTATACTTTGTCAAAAAAGTTGTCATGTTATATGAACAATTTTTATGGTTTAATAAAATATGTGTGGAAACCAGAGTTTTTGCCCATAAATGTTAGTTTAGCTTATTTCAGTATGGAAATCTTTTCAAACAGACCTTTTTTCAGCTAAGGGGCTAGGAGGATACCTGATAGAGGCAGGGAATAAGGGTATTGCATTGACTGGAATATACTTTTGAACTATAGCCAATTTGGTATATAGACATTTTAGCCTCTGCATATTCTGGGCATTAGTGCACAATAGCTTTATCATCAAATAGCTAGGCTATTCTGGGTAGAGCAGAATTTTGTAAGCTTGTAGAGTAGATTTATTTCATGTATACATCAATGGTGATATCAGTGTAGGTCAAATGTCCAACAAAGGTCAGAGAGTTGTTCCATTGCCAATCTAGTTTAATGCTAAACCCGTTAAAAATAATACCCAAGGGGAAAGGGGAGGATGAAATATCCTTCTTTCCATGAGAAAAATTTGTTCTTTCATTCTTCGTAAATTAGAATTACCCATGCTTAGAGAAAGTAAAAAAAAACCCCATCTCATCCCAAGCTTACAAAATTTCAGTGTATGGCCAAAGGAGTCTTTTCCAATTGCAAGTATGACCTATTGATGACATCAGTCATGTAGATATTTTAAAAATGAGACATATAAACTGTTGCATTATCAAAATATAAAAATAAACTATGGTGTTATCTGTCCTAATCCCTCTTTCTTTAGACTAAAACCATTCATGATGGATGATTATCTATTGTCTTAAAGACCTTGAGGAGCATATAATGCATTTCAATATATTTTATCTATCTTTTCTGCCTGTCTAAAAATTATATTTCTCATTTCCACTTAAGTGAATCTCTTCTTGTTTGATAATATATGCACATTATTATAAAATATTCTTTTCATAGGTTTTTATGGTATTATGGATGGTAATTTAAACAGTTCATAACCCTTCATTCTATAAGCTAAAGAACTCTAATTCCTTTAACATTCCTAAAATAATGTATTGCTTATTGTAGAAAATATTTATGTTATTTGCTGAAAAAAATCACCAGTTTTTCAAATCTTTTAAAATGTGCAACCAAAATTTCACATAAGGTATAAAGAAATTAAAATATCCAGAGCAAAGAATGGATCTAGAACATGGGTTATATAGGTAAATAAGTGGTAGATCTGGTCACCAGGGTGATAAAATAAGCTAGCAAGAATTTTATTGAAAAAAAGTTTAAGTAGCATATAGTAATATTTTAATAAATGAATACATCACATTATGCTGTTCCCAACAATAGTACCAACACAACATCTTTTAATATAGCAGCAACATTTAGAATTTTTAAGATTATGAATTAAAAATAAACAATAGCATATATTCTGAAGAACATCATTCTTAAGGTGAAATCAAATTTAAAAATCATTATACATGTCTTACTTGATGTGGAAATATTTTCACTAATGCTATTGAGTCATTTAAACATCAACTCTTACGTAGTGATCCTCAGTGTCAGGCCACTAAAACTTTCTTCCATCATGGTAACCAAGTAGAAAATGAACATGCCATGCTCATTGTAGTTACTGCCTAAAGACAGAGCAATACATAACAGGTCTGACATATATGGAACATCAAAGATATGACAATGTTAAATAAACAGATAGCCAAGATGGATTAAAGCAATTATATCAAGGTTTATTTTGAAGCTGAACAGCCAAAATTAAAAGTCTAATTCAATATTTACATAATTTGTAGAAGTTTAAAAATTCTTATAATATTGTTTTGAAACATTACAAAATTATTAAAACAGTAGACAATTTTTTTTTCTTAATTTAAATAGAAAATATCTAGTGTTTCATCAATAAATAATCTGAGGTGTTGTTGTTTTTTTCTGGTGTGTGTGTGAACATGTATGCTTTCATTTAGAATAGGCATAGCATTATATAAAGAGTTTGGTATCAGAATATTGAAATCTTTGTGGGATAAACAGGGTTGCTTTCCATTATATGTAAAAATATATATATGTATGTGTGTATTATTAAAAAAAAAAGACACGGACCAATATGCAAAAAACCCACTCCAAACTGTACATTGGGGCATTAAATTAAAAATACAAACAAAAGTCCTTACTTATGCTTATCACAGAACAGTGAACTAGATATTCTGAAGAAAATAAAAATTCCAGTGCAAAGCACACAGATGTTGTATAAAGTATAAAAATGTACTTGTAAATACGTTCTGATATATTAAGAAAGAGGAATGCCCAAGGGCCACAGAAGTTATGCAGGGAGTTGAAACAGGTGTGGTAAAGTGAAATATGGGCTGCCCAGGCCAGGAAGTTGGAGCTTCAGGGACAAACAGCCAATCCCATCAAAAGTGAGAAATTAGCCCAGCCAGAGTGGCTCAGGGGTTGATTCAATTCTGGTAGGTCAGGGCACATGCTTGGGTTGCTGGCTCAATCCCCAGTAGGGGGCGTGCAGGAAGCAGCTGATCAATGATTCTCTCTCATCATTGATGTTTCTGTCTCTCTCTCCCTCTCCCTTCCTCTCTGAAATCAATAAAAAAAAATATTTTTTAAAGTGAAATATTAGACTTTAGACTTGTGCAAGGGGAAGCAAAGCTGAACTGAAATTCCCAGCAAAAATCCAGATCTTTGAGGAGTATACATTCATGCTGAAATGGTTTTCTGTGACTTTTGTTTTATTTGCTCTAACAAGACGGTGAGATGATCCTATATAATAAAAGCATAATTTGCAAATCAACTGAACAGCAGAATGACCAGTAGGCAGAGGGCAGGGTTGGCGAGCAGGTGGTGCCAGGCAAACCAAGGCACATGCCATTGGATAGAGGGAGGGGACAGCGATGGGGGTGGGGGTAGGCAGCAGCGACCAGCAGCAGCAGCAGAGGGGTGATCAGGGGGTGGGGCCAGCCATTTGCCAGCAGGAACCATCCCCTGATTAGCCTGCCCGGTCGCCTCTCCAGAGGGAGGCCAGACTGTGGTTTTGGCCCACTCCCTATGGGCCTCCATTGGACATCCCCTGCGGGCTCTCAGACTTCTAGAGGGTTCAGGCCAGGTTGAGGGACCCCACCTGAGTACACAAATTTTCATGCACTGGGCCTCTAGTTATTTAATAAGAGGGTAAGATGAGAGGGTAATGACTACTTCAAAGTGGAGGAAGGAGGAAACTAACTCTTGACCCCATAATATATGGGACATGAAAAAATAAGCAACTACCACTTGACAAGAAGGCCAGAGAAGTGGTATATTTTGTGAAGAGTCAGAGTTACATTAAAACAAGCAGGTAGAATGAATGGCCAGAGAAAATATTGAAAACATAACATCACAATGGGAACAGGGTGAGAGATATGTGAATTCCAACTCACCTGTCCCTTTCATGGGGGAAATATCTATGACTTTAAAACTAGATGAGTGATATTAAGTATAAATACATAAGGTTGATAATAAAATGCTATTGTTGAAACTATTTTTTTATACATAATATAAAAATATTCCAATAAAAGAAAATGGCATAGCATTGTAGAATAATAGTTAATCCAAAATCAATTATATTTGACTTTAGGATGTTGTTTGAATATCATAATTGGACATTCCACCCAGATTTTTCCTCCCTAGTGTTAATAACTCAAGAGAACAATGAGAGATTGGAGGAGAAATACAAAAAAAGGAAGGTCTTGTATGGATTATCCATACACAGATTAACTAAAAGTCAATTGTCTCAATTTCAGTCACATGGTATTGATCAACCTATTTTTTTTCTTTTTGCTTAAGTGATGAAAACCCATAGAAAATTTTATTTATTATTCTCTGTAGAACTGTGGTGTTTAAAATAGAAGATACAGCTATGTTAAAAAAATGTCAGTAATTCTAACTTGTCTTTTTCTATGCTGCAGACATGAGGCATTTCTTCTATTTTATTATTTCTTGTTATGATTACTCTATGATTTTGCCCAGCTAGCAAGCATAGTAATTCTTTTATCCAGTGATGGAATTCTTTCAGAGGGAATGAGGAAGATTGGATTTTTCATTCAAAAGAAAAACCGCTGTGAGGACTTCTTTGATATATTTAATAAGAACAAAAGCTAAAATGTCACTCAACTGCTACTATATACAATCAAGAAACTTTCAGAGGTTGCAAATAAAAAGCAGTTTTAAAGATTGATTTTGACATATATACATAACGAGAGTCTGAACCCTTTTCCACTAGAGAGACTAGTCCTAGAAAAATCTTTGGCCATATCACTTAGTACCATATTACTGAAGTACCCATGCAATAAAAATAAAAACAATAATTTGGACCTATTGTAATAAATATAGAAATCTAACCAAATTTAAATGTGGGATGGAAACCAGCATAATGACAGCAAACATGGCTGAGTAAGGATATTCTAAAATTCTCTCCTCCTTAAAAGCAATTAAACATTGGCAAAAATGATCAGAAACAACTTTTCCTGAAATCTGGAAATTGACCAGATGCTTGCAGCAATTCAGAGAGTTTATTCAAATGAAACAGATTAATCTCAGTAAGAGCAGCAAGTTCTGTGGCATTTTAACTTGGGCAAGCATTTCTTGCCCTATTCCAATCCTCATCTCCAGATTCTCAGTAGCTTTGAGAGCCAACAGCCCACAATCACCATGAAAATTCACAGCCTTGCCTTCACCAGAAGAAGCTGAGTGTTGTTGGAGCTCCTTCAGAGGCTCATTCCCAAAGAATTCACATTATTTGACCTGTCTGGTATTTGCCTGGAAGACCTTCCTTGCAAGGCTGTCTTATTTGACCTGACTCAGGGGTCACTAGAAGTAAGAAGCCTTTTTCCAAGGGGTGTTTGTCAAAAATAATTACAAGCAGTTGAGTAAATTCATGGCTGATTGAAACTATGGATAGCAGTTGGGACACATGCTAACCGAAAGTCTTAAAAAGAAAAGCTGGGGAATGAATTATCTGTATAAGGCTTTGGAAAGTTCAGATATATTCCTGGACATCTAGAAGGCCAGGCTCATATATAGCACTGCAAGCATATCATGGATATGTGCATGCTCAAGAAAGACCTGAGAAAGTGCTAAGCCTCACCTTAGGCAGACACTGAGCTTCTCCACAAGCAGCCAATGAGGACTAAGCACAATTGTCAACTTCCTAGCTAAGTGTTAAAAGTGTCTTCCAAAATGCACACAGGGTCCCTAGGCAAAGAGGCTTATTCATTCTAAGATATTATGAAATCTCCATATAATTAATTATCTGATCACTATGCTAAGGGAGAAGATATTTCCCTGGTCACACATGTCAAAGAACACCTCAGTGTGAGGTACAGATCTACCATATCCATGATTTCATTTGCATTCTTTATTTCTATTGACAAATCATCAGTTAACCAATTGTCTGTGTAAGAAATCTGGGATTCATCTTTATCTTCTCTCAGTTATTTATTCCCCCCAAAATCTGCCCTAGCTGGTTTTGCTCAGTGGATAGAGCGTTGGCCTGTGGACTGACGGGTCCCAGGTTCAATCCTGGTCAAGGGCACATGCCCTGTTTTGGGCTCCAGGAGTGTGCAGGAAGCAGCCAATCAATGATTCTCTCTCATCATTGATGCTTCTATCTCTCTCACTCTCTCCATTCCTCTCTGAAACCAATAAAAACATATTTTTTAAAAATCCAAGATATCTCTAAGTTCTATCTTCTGAATATATATATATATATATATATATATATATATATATATGTATATATATATATATATGTATATATATATATATATATACACCTGGCCCATGAACAATATATGCCTTCCTTAATTCTTATTCTGTCTTCAGCCTTTCTTTTTTTTATTGTATTGTTCACTTTCCCCCTAGTGATTAAACATATACAATTGAATATATATTTATTATATATTATATATCTATATTCGTTTCCTAAGTCTGCTATAACAAGTAACCCCAAACTGGATAGCTTAAAACAACAGAAGTTTATTCTCTTATAGTTATGGAGACCAGAAGACCAAAATCAAAGTGTTGGCAGGGCATGTTTCTTGCTAATGTTCTAAGGGGTATACTCCCTTCCTTCTTTTAGCCTCTTGTGGCTCCAGGCATTCCCTGGTTAGTAGCAGCATAACTCCAATTTCTGCCTCCATCTTTATGTGACCTTTTCCTCTATGTGCTTATTACTGAAACTTCCCTGTCTTTCCTCTTATAAGATTACCTGACCTTGGATTTAGGGCCCAACTGAAATCTAGTATTATCTCATCTCGAGATCTTTAAGTATATCTGAGAAGACCTTATTTCCAAATCAGGTCACATTTACAGGGGCCGAGAGGTTAGGACTTGGACATATCTTTTTGGCAGGTGCTCTTCAACCCACATTATATTATTTAAATATATCTATATGTTTATTTAGAATTAACTTTATATTCAGTTATTAATTTGCTCCAACAAACCCTTGCTTCAATAAATCCTTAATGCCTATATTAAAAAGTCGATTCATTAATTCATTTATTCAATAAGCACTGTTCTAGGAACTGGGTCTATGACAGTGAGTCTGACAGATACACTCCCTGCCATCATGAATGTTAGAGTCTAATTAGAGTGATAGGTGTAAGGAGAAGAGTCGCTCATGATACTATGAAAATATATATTAGAAATACTTGCCCTAGTTAAAATGTTATTTTGAGGGTCACAGTTTAAGAGACTGATCTTTCACTATCTGATCACCATTCACTTTTCTAAATCTGTGATCTCACTGACAAAAATGAACTCCATTCTCTAATCATACTAACCTCTTTACAGTTCTCTGAACACACCATTCCCTTCCTACTTACTGAATTTATACATTTTCTTTATTCTGGAACAGCTTTTCCCTCCTACACTTGTAAATCAGGTAATCTTAGTCTCCAAGTTTAAATTCAAAAGCTACTATTTTTGTGCAGCCTAATCTCTCCATTGTGTGGCTCCAGTTATTGTTTTCTTCCTCTGTGCTCTCAAAGAACTTTCTACATATTGTTGGCAGTAAACCTAATGCGATTTATTTATATGTTTACATACCCATTTGTACAAAAAGAACATGAAATATGCAGCATTATTCACATATATTAATTCAAGAAAAAAAGTGATATAAAAGTTTGATACATACATGATAAATCAATTTGAATAAACAGAGCTAAAATAAAATATGCACACTTGCCCTACATTTTATTCCATTCTATTTTATATCCTTTCTATTACCTTCCCAATCACCAAATGACTACAATAGAAATAACATTTTGGCCATCATATTAACAATTAAGTGTAATATGAAGTGTTTGGTTCAAAGTGAGGAGCCTTTTTATACTCTGTTGGTACCAGTGTAAATTAGCAAACACTGAGAATTTTAAAACATTTCCCTTTGTCTAGCAACTAAAATTTTCAAAACCTATCTTAAGGAAATTATCAGAGATGTGGGCAAAGAGTTATTAATGATTTAAACATATTCTCAGTAACTTTTAAAATGCTAATAGAAAACATGAGAGAAAAGTTTCATGATATTTGTCTTCACAATGATTTTATGGATACAACACTAAAATCACAGGCAACAAAAACAAAAATAAAGAACTGCATCTACCTCAAACTAAAGAGCTTCTTCACAGAGAAGGGAACAATCAACAGAGTAAAAATGCAACCTGCATAATGAGAGAAAATATGTGTAAACTATATATCTGATAAGAAGTTAATCTCCAAAATGATTCATCACAGTGATGTGGAGAAAAAAACCATATGTCCAACAACAGAGAAATGATTAAGTAAATTGCAGTATATTTCTACTTGGAATATTAGGCAACAGTAAAATCTCATGTATTTGAAGAATGTTAATGAAATTTGTTAAATAGTACAGTGAGAGAAGAGTTGATTATCAGTCACTATCTAATTTTAATATTCAGTTTTTAGAAGAGCAACAGATGTGACAAAGTAGTCCCTTTCATGGGACCATGTTTATCTCCCAAATCCTTTTGGATTTCTTCTCCAAAGACGATTTTGCTTTTGCTTTGTTTGTTTTAATTTTTTTAAATTATAATTTTATTGATTTTAGAGAGAAAGAGGAAGAGAAAGGGGGAGAGGGAGAGAAACATCGAGGAGTAAGAACCATGGATCATTGGCTGCTTCCTGCACACCCTCTACTGGGGATGAAGCCTGCAACCTAGGCTTGTGCCCTAACCAGAAACGAACCTGCAACTTGTGGGTGCATGGAACAATGCTCAGTCCACTAAGACACACAGGCCAAGGCTGCTTTTGTTTTCATTTGTATAAAAGCAGCATCTTCCAAATTTGAGTTTAATAATTGGAAAAAAGGTTTTGGCACTTTAAATTCACAGCTCCCTCATCACCTACACCTGCAATTTAGGTGGATTTATTACTATCACACAAATATGTAAATTAATAAAATATGAACTTTTCCAAGTTGTCTTCTGGATGTGAAAAAAGTAAATAATTTTAAATGAATAGTATGAAGAAATTTGGGGAAATCAACTTTACGCTCTATATGAATGTCACAGTTTTTTGAAATATATAAGTTGTCAAGATTAAGACTAAATGAAATGAAAAATTTGAAAAGAATAATAGCCATTCAAGAAATTTAAAAGTAGTCCAAATATGACTTTCCTCAAAAGATTATGGGTCCAAAACTTTTATTTACTAATATTTCAAAATCTTGAAGAGAAAAAGATGGTGGGTGGCAGGATGGAGGTGAGGGAGAAGATGTGAGTGAGTGAGGGGATGAAAGGAGAGTGTGTGGATGTGTGTGGTATGTGTGTGAGTGAGTGAGGGATAGTTAAATCCGGCAGGAGCAGCAGGGGCTGGCAGACCAGGCTCTCTGTGATAGGGAGAGACAACCACCGCTGTGGGACTCGGGCACGGAGCCCACACCATCTTGAAGGGGAGAGCGGCCTCTTCTAGGAACTCATCAGCACCACCACCCAGACAGGCCTTGGACACTGGCCATGACCCAGCAGCCACTCCAGCCAAAATCCTGCTGCCCCACCTGCAGACCCATGGAACCTGGGACCTCCACCTCCAAAGGTGCACCGCTTCTGCAGCAGTAAGTGCAACTACCCCCCTCCCCAGTGGCAGACCTCCGGACACCACAGGTGCACGTTTCCAGTGCACAGGCCTTCTGGGCACACCACTCCACTGGCAGCTCTTGGATGCTACCATGAGCCCCCTTTGAGAGTGATTTTGTACAGACAAGGGTGCGCTGCCCCACAGTAGAAATTCTGAATCCCCTCTTCCTGAATAACTGCCATAGATGCCCAAGCTGTACAACTTCAGGGCCAGGGTCCCTCAGAGTGCGTCAGAGCTCTGGGCCAGCAAAGGCACTGCCACAGGTGTGCATTTCCAGCTCACAGGTCCCCTGAGCCTATCGATCCACAGGGTGCACTTGGGAGCCTCTGTGAGCCCCCGCTGGGTGCAATCATGGACAAACAGGGCCTCACTCCCCCAGCAATAGAAAATCTGAATCCATTCATCCTGGATACCTGCCCACAGACACCTAGATTGAGCAGCTTCAGAGCCAGGGCCCTTCAGAGTACATCAGTACACCCTGCTGGCAAACGCACCACAGGTGCCCCTGTGAGCCGCCACTGAGGGCGCATGTATCCAACCACAAAGACAGCAGCAAAAGCTGAGTTTGGCACCCCACAGCTACAGAACTCTGGATACCACAGTCACGCCTTTCCAGAGTGCAGGCCTCCTGAGCCCCACAACCCTAACAGATGGCTCCTGGGTGGCACTGTGAGTCCCGACTGGCATGCACAATTTAAACCAAGGGCACAAGAGAGCAAAAATTGAGACACTCCTCTCCATGGCTGCTGACTTCTAGACATCGCAGTTGTGCCTTTCCAGCTCACAGGACTACATCAAGAGAACCCAAATAGGTCCAGTAGGGAGTTACGCTAGATTACCAAGTCCAGGAGACCTGAGAGACCACGTCAGTAGCACCATCCCCAAAGAACCTGGATTGCAAAGCAATAGGATCTATAATTAAAATGTTACAGCAAAATATGGAAAGACAAAAAAGCAAACCCCAAAGGAAAGAAAAATAGGAATCACCAGTAAGGGAGTTAAATGAAATTGAAGCAAATAACATATCAGAGAAAGAATTCAGAGTAATGGTTATAAGGATGCTCAAACAGCTCGACGACAAATACACACAACTCAATAACAAATACACACAACTCAATGAGAATTATAAGGAGCTCAATGAGAATGTCTCCAACATGAAAAGGAACTAAGAGGGAATGAAGAATGACATAGCTGCAATAAAGAACACAATGGAAGGCTTAAACAGTAGACTAGAAGAGGCTGAGACCGCATCTGCGAATTAGAAGACAAGGTAGGAAAAAAACCACAAACACAGCAAGGACTGTAAAGAAAATTTAAAAAGCAAGAGGAGGGCCTAAGGGAGCTTTGGGACAACACAAAATGAAACAACATTTGCATAATAGGTGTACCGGAAGGAGAGGAAGAGAAGCAAGGAATAGAAAACCTGTTTGAAGAAATAATGACAGAAAACTTCCCTGATATTGGCAAGAAAAAATCTACGCAAGTCCAAGAAGCACATAGTGTCCCAACCAAGATGAACCCCAAAAGACCAGCACCAAGACACATCATAATTAAATTGGCAAAAACCAATGACAAAGTAAGAATTTTAAAGGCTGCCAGAGAGAGACAGAAAGTTACCTACAAAGGATCTCCCATCACAATATTGACTGATTTCTCAACAGAAACACACCAAAGCAGAAGGGAATGGAATGAAATATACAAAGTGATGCAAAGCAAGGGACTGAATCCAAAAATACTATACCCAGCAAGACTATCATTCAAAATTGAAGGTGGAAGCAAGAGCTTCACAGATAAAGAAGGGCTAAGAGAGTTTATTACCACCAAGCCAGCAATGAAAGAAATGCTAAAGGGATTGCTGTAAAAAGAAGAAACAGAAAGGCAAGAAGAAACACAAACATTAACCATAAAAATGATGATAAACAAGTACTTATCAATAATAACATTAAGCATAAATGTATTAAATGCTCCAATAAAAAGACAAAGGGTAACTGAATGGATAAGAAAAGATGAACCATATATTTGCTGTCTGCAAGAGACCCATCTCAGAACAAAGGATTGACCCAGACTGAGAGTGAAGAGATGGAAAAAAATTTTTCATGAAAATGAGAAAAAAAGCTGGGGTTGTGATACTCATATCTGACAAAATAGACCTCAAAGTAAAGGCCATAACAAGAGATAAGGAAAGCCACCAATAATACTAAAGGGAGCAAATGAACAAGAAGATATAACTCAGGTAAATATATATGCAACCAATACAGGAGCACCTAAATACATAAAACAACTTCTGGAAGATATCAAGGGAGAGATCGGTAGCAATACAGTCACAGTAGGGGACTTTAATACCCCACTGACACCACTGGATAAATCCAATAAACAAAAAATCAGCAAAGAAACAGCAATCCTAAATGACTCACTAGATCAGGTGGGCTTAATTGATATCTTCAGAATATTTCACCCCAAAGCTACAGAATATACATTCTTCTCTAGTGCACATGGGACATTTTCAAAGATAGACCACATATTGGGACACAGGCAAAGTCTCTTCAAATTGAAGAGGATAGAAATCATAACAAGCATCTTCTCAGATCACAATGGCATAAAACTAGAAATCAACTACAATAAAAACAATTAAAAAAATCAAACACTTGGAGGATAAATAGCATGCTATTAAACTATGACTGGGTTACCAAAGATATCAAAGAAGAAATAAAAAGCATTCTGGAAACATATGGCAATGAAAACACAATAATCCAAAATCTATAGGACACAAGGAAAGCAGTCCTGTGAGGGAAGTTCAGAGCTCTACAGGCCTACCTCAAAAAACAAGAAAAACTGGTAATAAATGATCTAACCCTACAACTCAAAGAGTTAGAAAGAGAGCAACAAGAAAAGCCCACAGTATCCAGAAGGAAGGAAATAGTAAAGATCAGAGCAGAAATAAATGACATAGAGAAGAAAAAACAATACAGAAGTTCAATGAAACCAAGAGCTGGTTCTTTGAAAGAATAAACAACATTGATGAAACTCTGGCCAGGCTAACCAAGAAACAAAGAGAGAAGACCAAAATAAACAAAATCAGAAATGAAAGAGGTGAAGTAACAATGGACCCTACTGATATACAAAGGATTGTAAAAAAATACTATGAACAATTCTACTCCAACAAACTGGACAACCTCGATGAAATGGACACATTCCTAGAAAATTACAACCTTCCAAACTCAATCAGGAAGAATAAAAAAACCTGAATAGGCTGATAACTACTGATGAAATTGAAATAATAATCAAAAAGCTTCGAGCAAACAAAAGCTATGGACCAGATGGCTTCATATGTGAGTTTTACCGAACATTCAAAGAAGAAATAAAACCAATCCTTCTCAGACTATTCCAAAAAAATTCAAGAGGAAGGCACACTTCCAAGCTCTTTCTATGAAGCCAGCATTACCCTAATCCCAAAACCAGATAAAGACACCACAAAGAAAGAGAATTACAGGCCAATATTCCTGATGAACATAGATGCTAAAATCTTCAACAATATTCTAGCAAACAGGATCCAGCATTATATTAGAAAGATTATACACTATGACCAAATGGGATTTATTCCAGGGATGCAAGGCTGGTATAATATTTGCAAATCAATAAATGTTATACATCACATAAACAAAATAAGAGAAAAAAAATCACATAATCATATCGATTGATGCAGAAAAGGCATTTGACAAAGTCCAACATCCTTTTCTGATAAAAACGCTCAACATAATAAAAGCCTTATATGACAAACCTACAGCCAACATCATATTCAATGGACAAAAACTAAAACAATTTCCCTTAAAAACAGGAACAAGACAGGGAAGCCCGTTTTGACCCCTCCTGTTCAACATAGTACTGGAAGTGCTAGCCAAAGCAATCAGACAAGAAGAAGAAATAAAAGGCAACCAAATTGGAAAAGAAGAAGTAAAATTGTCATTATTTGCAGATGACATGATAATGTACATAGAAAACACTAAAGACTCTATCAAAAAATTATTAGACTTAATAAATGAATTCGGCAATGTAGCAGGATACAAAATTAATGCCAAGAAATCTATGGCATTTTTATACACCAATAGTGAACTTATAATCCCATTTACCATTGCCCGAAAAAAATTAAGATATCTAGGAATAAACTTAATTATGGAGGTAAAAGACATGTACTCAGAAAACTACAGGACGTTGAAAAAAGAGATAGAGGAAGACATAAACAAATGAAAGAACATACTGTGTTCATGGATTGGTAGAATCAACATCATTAAAATGTCTATACTACCCAAAGCAATCTATAGATTCAATGCACTCCCCATTAAAATACCAACAGCATATTTCAAAGATCTATAAAGAACTCTCAAAAAATTCATCTGGAATAAAAAAAAGATCCCAAATAGCTGCAGCGATCCTGAGAAAGAAGAACAAAGTAGGAGGCATCAAAATACCAGATATCAAAATGTATTACAAAGCCACTATTCTCAAAACTGCCTGGTACTGGCACAAGAACAGACATATAGAACAATGGAATAGAATAAAGAACCCAGAAGTCGACCCAAACTGCTATACTCAATTAATATTTGACAATAGAGGCAAGAGCATACAATGGAGTTAAGACAGTCTCTTTAATAAATGGTGCTGGGAAATTTGGTCAGACACATGCAAAAATAATGGAACTAGACCACCAACTTACACCATACACAAAAATAAACTCAAAATGGACAAAGGACTTAAACCTAAGACAGGAAACCATAAAAATATTAGATGAATCTACAGGCAGCAATTCTCAGATATATGCCAAAGCAATATCTTCACTGACAGTTCCTAGGGCTATGGACACTAAAGATAAAATAAACAAATGGGACTACATCAAAATATAAAAACTTCTACACAGCAAAAGAAACTATCAACAAACAAGAAAACCCACTGCATGGGAGAATATATTTGCCAACAATATCTCTGATAAGGGTTTAATCTCCAACATTTACAGGTAACTCATACAACTTATCAAAAGGAAGATAAACAACCTAATCAAAAAACGGGCAACGGACCTAACTAGATACTTTTTGAAAGAGGACATAAGGAAGTTCAAGAGACATATGAAAACATGCTCAAAGTCACTAATCATCTGAGAGATGTAAATGTAAATGACAATGCGGTACCATCTCACACCTGTCAGAATGGCTATCATCAACAAATCAACAAAGGACTAGTGCTGGTGAGTATGCCAAGAAAAAGGAACCCTCGGGCACTTCTGGTGGGAATGCAGACTGGTGCGGGCACTGTGGAGAATAGTATGAATTTTCCTCAAAAAACTAAAAATGGAGCTCCCATTTGACCCTGTGATCCCACTTCTAGGAATATATCCCAAGAAAGTAGAAACACCAATTTAAAAGGACATATGCATCTCTATGTTCATAGCAGCACAATTTACAATAGCTAAGATTTGGAATCAGCCTAAGTGCCCATCAGCCGATGAGTGGATTAAAAAACAGTGGCACATCTACACAATAGAATACTATGCTCCTGTAAAAAGGAAAGAACTCCTACCATTTGTAGCAGCATGGATGGAGCTGTAGAGCATTATGTTAAGTGAAAGAAGTCAGTTAGAGAAAGATAAATATCACATGATCTCACTCATTTGTGGATTATAATGAACAACATAAACCGATGAACAAAAACAGATTTAGAGACAGAGCAGCATCGATCAGATGCTCAAACTTCAGAGGGAAAGTAGGGGAAAGTGGGGTAAGGGGGAGAGATCAACCAAAGGACTTGTATGCATGCCTATAAGCATTAGCAATGGACGCAGACAACAGTGGATGAGGGTGAGGACAGGACTGGGAGGGAGGAGGGTCAATGGGGGAATAAGGACACATTTGTAATACCTTAATCAATAAAAAAAAATGGAAAAAATATTTCAAAATCTTAAGACGACAACTCTTATTTAAATAACTATAGGCCCAGTGCACAAATCTGTGCACCAGGACACTAGTTATGAATAAAAAACTTCACATCTATAAATCAAAGAAGAACATTATACAATCATCTCAATAGATGCTGAAAAGATAGCTGATAAAAATAACATTTCTCCACATATATAAAAAGAACTTTCTAGGTAATCTAAAAAATATGTTCTTAGCATGAATGCTCTATTTAATAATAAACACTGGAAACATTCTGGTTGAAATTAGAAACAGATTTAAAACTTAATTTAAAAATTGCTATTGATTTTCTACCCAGTGTTACAACATATTAAACAAAAATTAAAAAATTAATCATGGAAAAGAAGGCAAAATTATCATTATTTATGTCACATTGTTCTCTCTCTGGAATACTAATTAGTACTAACAAGAGAGATCAAAGAGCTAGCATAATAGAAAAATTAGATTAGAATTCTAATATACTGAAAACAGTCACATGGAAAACAGAGTATTTAAAGAAGAGTATTTAACCTAAAAAAAAATATAAAATATCTAAGAATAATTCCTTAGGAAGAAATGCAATAGATCTACATAAAAGATAAAATAATATTTACTAGCCGAAACTGGTTTGGCTCAGTGGATAGAGCGTCGGCTTGCAGACTGAAAGGTCCCAGGTTCGATTCCGGTCAAGGGCATGTACCTGGGTTGCGGGCACATCCCCAGTAGGCGATGTGCAGGAGGCAGCTGATCGATGTTCCTCTCTCATCAATGTTTCTAACTCTCTATCTCTCTCCCTTCCTCTCTGTAAAAAATCAATAAAATATATTTTAAAAAAATAATATTTACTAAGTGACTTAAAAAACTTGAATAAGTCAAAGAATATATATCTATAGATAGATAGATATAGATATAGATATAGATATAGATATAGATATAGATATAGATATATACTAGAGGCCTGGTGCACAAAATTCATGCACAGGGTGGGGGGTGTCCCTCTGCCCGGCTTGCACCCTCTTGTAGTCCAGGACCACTGGCTCCTAACCGCTTGCCTGCCTGCCTGCCTCATCATCCCTAACCACTCACCTGCCTGCCTGACCGCCCCTAACCGCCTCTGCCTCGGTCCCTGCCACCGCAGCTTCGTCCAGAAGGATGTCCAGAATGACATCTGGAAGGTTGTTTGGCTGTCCAGTCTAATTAGCATATTATGCTTTTATTATTATAGATTATTAATGGCAAATATGTAATTTCTTCACAAATTAATTTACTAACTTAAAACAATTCAATGATTATTTCAAATGCATATTTTAACATAACAAATGGTTATACAATTCTATAAAAATAATAAAGTAAGAAATCTATAAAAATTGTATAAAGAAGAGTATTAAAAGGAAACTTGTTTTTATATTATACTAGAGGCCCAATGCTCAAAATTGTGTAAGGGGCACGGCCCTCACAGCACTGGCTGCCTCGGTCCTTGCAGCCCTGTCTGCCTCAGCCCTCACAGACCCAGCTTCATTCAGAAGGTCATCTGGAAGTTCGTCCAGACATTCATCCAAATGGTCATTCTGCTGTTCATTCTAATTAGCATATTAGCTCTTTATTATATAGGATTACATACCAGGACACTTTGACAGCTTACATAAAATATTTTAAAAGAATCATTGTTTCTGACCAAACTCTCCTCCCTATTTTTGAGTAAGGGAGGAACTCTATTTTCAGGATATCTATCTATAACAATAAAAGCATAATATGCTAATTAGACTGGACAACCTTCCAGACGAAGGTGTGGCTGCAAGGGAAGCCGGTTTCGGGTGCCTGCTAGTGGCCAGAGGGAAGCCCAGGTCCTGGATGCCAGAGGGAAGCCGGTGCTGGCAGCCGGGGAAAGGAAGGCCTACTCTTGCATGAATTTTGTGTATCGGGCTGCTAGTATATATATAAAAGGCTAATATGCTAAGTGTCCATGCGACCAGTAGCTATGATGTGCACTGAACACCAGGGGAAGACGCTCAACATAGGAGCAGCCAAGCTGCAGTGACTTGGCAGAGGCAGTTCTTGGGTGATGCACCCCGAAACCAGAGAGGAGGGAGCCTGATTCTTCATGGGCCCATGCAATTCCACCTTCAGCCGTGGGTTATGTTGTTGCTGGGGCACCGTCAGCCCCGAATCTGGTTTACTGCACACTTGCATTTGCATTCCATACCCTGTATGACAGCAACTTTGCAGTGTGCCCTCTCGCATTCCAGGACCCCTCAGGGGATGTCAGAGAGCCAGTTTCAGCCTGCAGGGATCCCACATGTCAGAGGGACCGCACTTACTCTGTAGATGCCCTTCAAGCCACAATGGCACCCCAGGTGCTGCTGGCCAGGGAGGGACCATAGGAGGTTGGCTCCAGGGCATGTCCAGCCTGTCTCTCCCAGTCCTGCCCTGCCCTTCTAATTAATTTCCTTTCAATGTACATGAATCCGTGCACCGGGTCACTAGTAATATATAAATGCCAATTGGATTAGTCCAAAGGACTCATTAATATTGATATATAACAGTGAAAAATTGAAAATATTCTGAATTTCCAACAATAACTGGATATTATACCACATTTTTTCAAGTAGGCTATTATATAATATTTTTAAATATGTATAATAAAAATTATTTAATAATGATAAAAGTTTACAAATTCATTTGAGATGTAGAAAGAGGAATACAAAACTATAATTCAATTGTGTAAAACAAATAAAAATTTGTTTGAAAAATAATGGAATGAAATATAACAGCTATTCTCCCGGTATCATAGGGCTATGTCCCTTTAATTTTTATCTTCATAAATATTGTCCATTTTCCAAAATTTTAAAAAGAAGTTTTATTATCATTATAATCAGAAAATAAAACAAAAGCTTCATATCTTAGACTTTCTTAAATTATCTATTACTTTTGAGTTTTCAGAGAAATCCCATTCTACTTATCTTTCTTATTAACCTAATAGTTGATTTGTATCTTACAGAAAGTGAATTTCCATTTTCTGCAAATTATGTTTAAAACCATTATCACCCTATTTCAGATTCCATAGTTTGAATTTAGCTAACATAAAATTTGTCTTTTAAAGGACAAAAAATAGAACTGTGTTTTTTGCCCCTAATGCCCTAAATGGGGGACACACTAGAATAAATATTGAAACATTTATTCAGCCTCATTCATTCGATATTTTGAACTATGAAGGTACTTCTATCATTTTTCAATATGGTATTGACTTGCCATTCCCTGAACACACCATTCACATTCATACCTTCATGCTTTTGTACATGCTTTTCCTTATGCAGGAAATTTCCTTTCCTTTCTTTGCTTCCAGATGAAATATAAGTGTCTTTAGCACACGGTTTAAATGTAAATACACTATCTTTGTGACAACTTTTTTGTCATCCATTTTTTTTTCTTGTTCCTTTCTCACATTGCATATACTTCAATGATTCAGTTAGTACTGTTTCTATAGCAAATGAGAGAAAATCCATCCTTGCTTTAAGAAAAAGGGTGGGGGAATATTACCTTCATGAACACCTAGGATCAGGTGTTCAGGGACTAAAATTATGTCATCAGGGCTGAGTCTTTTTTTTTTTTTAATATATTTTATTGATTTTTTACAGAGAGGAAGGGAGAGAGATAGAGAGCCAGAAACATCGATGGGAGAGAAACATTGATCAGCTGCCTCCTGCACATCCCCCACTGGGGATGCGCACGCAACCCAGGTACATGCCCTTGACCAGAATCGAACCTGGGACCCTTCAGTCCACAGGCCGACGCTCTATCCACTGAGCCAAACCGGTTTTGGCATTTTTTTTTTTTTTTGGCATTGCTTACCTCTACATTGGCTTCACTCCAGTGTAGGTCTTCTGCTTTGTGGTGGCCAACTGCAGCTTTGTGCTTCTATCATTTTGTTAGTAGCTAAAGAAAATACAGGATTTATTCTTAGATCAAATTGACCCCAGTGCCTTGAGCCAATCACTATGATTAGGTCTAGATTGACATGATCTAGATCACCGATCTATCCCTGAAAGTTTCTGTGCTTAAGAGGAGTAAGTGCTCTGATAGGCAAGGCTTGGAGAAGCTGGAAAAATCAATGATTCAAAGAAAAAAAAGTTAAAAAAAGGGAGATAATCTATAGGTGAGAACAAAGGGGGGAAAGGGTGTCAAATATATGATAATGGAAGGAAACTACGCTTTGGTTGGTGAGCAAACGATTGAGTATACATACAAATGTTGTATTATAAAGTTGTATACCTGAAATTTATATAATATTATTAACCAATGTTACCCCAATAAATTTATTTTTTAAAATAATAAGGGACATTTTCCTTTTATATGGTGTGATGAGAATTTCCTTAAGCATTAAAGCAGAACTAGGCATATAGAAATCTATAAGTTCTTGTCCAGATTAGAAGTAAATAATTTCAACTTAAGAATTCATTAGAAAAAAAACTCTCAAGTAACTTCTTCACTCAAACAATCTATATCATAAAAGGCCTGTGGTCATGACACAGAGCATGCGAGGTGTCGCAGGGCGGGGGGGGCGCCAGCAGCATCTGAGGAGTGTGCGAGGCATCATGGGGTGGCAGACATGGCCGTGATGGCAGGCTAGGCCTAGGGGACCCTACTGGGCCTCTAGTAGAAGAATAATCCAAAATGTTTCTGTAGAGTGGTTTATTGGTTAAAGACTTTTCGACAGAAGGAAAGATAAACATTAGGGAACATAAGACACATGATACATTTGGTAAAAATATAAATTTTCATAGTGTTTCTCAGATGTTACACAAGAATTTTTCCATTGCCGATGTGGACTGGGCCCAAGGCAGGTCTGCCAGACCAGTCTGGAAATAAGATTCTTCCACAGAATCACCCGGCCTTTCGGGGACTCACCCATAGGAGGACTTGAGGCATAGTGGCAATGTCTCATCCACAACCAGGTGGCTCAGCTTCTTCTCATTGTGGAAGAAGTCAAGCCTCTGGGGCCGCAGGCCCACAGGCTCACACCCACACCCATCACCCATCAGGCCTAGAAGGGCCAGGATCCAGAGATGCAGAACTTCTGAGTCTCATTTCCCCATCTGCACATTCACCACCAAGGCTGATGGTGCCCAGGAAGAAACCAGCGCTATTCTTCACCCTGCACAGCTGCAACACCCAGGCCTGAACAGTTGCTATGGAGAGAGAAGGCAGGAATGCACTTCTGGTCTTTGTTAAGCTTTGATTACTGGTATGTTATCTTGGGCTTTGGAAGGGTTAGTCTTTCTTTGAAACTAAGCAATCTTTTCCATAATTCTTTGCAGGTTTATGCTGAGCCCTCTTCTTACCCAATCCCTTTCCTGGATATTCTGGGGTTCTTCACCCTTATCTGATCCTTTCTCCAGATTTTCCCAGGCTAGACTCCTCCCCTTTATAGTTACTATTTTGGCTTCTACTGCACATAACTCAGCAGAGGAATTTCCCCCTTACTGTTTTTCTCCCTTCCCCCAGTAATCTATGGAAGGGGCCAGTTGTTCACTGTGGAGATTGAAAAGCAGGTCTTTCCTGCCTACTCTGGATTGTCCCTTTTGGTGGAAGATGTGGCTGTCCCCCAGGGTATTTGGGAAGCTGCACATTGCTAGTTAATCCAGCTTAATTAGATGTCTGGCTCTCTTCTCTTTTGTTAATATCTAACTAGCTGCCTACTATAACAGTACTATCCTATGAACTGTAAAATTAAATGTATTTATACCTTTCTTCTATAAATATTGTATGACTTCCCCTCCATAAAAACAGAATATATATGTTGGCAAATACTGGGGATTTTTTTCATCATCACACTGAATTCTGTGGATCAATAACTTTGCAACCCAATATTTACAATCTCTTTCAAAGAAAGCCAGAAATCGAACAGTGATGCAGTGCTATAAAGTAGACACTGCTATAAGGATGCATGTGAAAAATTGCAGTCTTAGAAACCTTCCATAAACAAAGACTGCTGGCTACTTAGGTTACAATTAAAAGGTCATTCAACCAATCAACAACAACAATGGACCACTAAATCGGCCGATATGACACCACTCCCCACTCTGCCACATTTTCCATCACATAACTACTGTGAACAATCTGGAAAGCTGCTTGATACTCTAGCCTCAGCTCTTTTACTTCTGACCTTGCCATACAGTCAGCCATAGTACCACTTGTTGGACCAGTTGTAAACAATGATAGTATTTCTGAGATATATATTCTTGTCAGCATTTTTTTTCTTCTTTCCTGTTTTGAATATATCATCCCACTATCTTCTGGCTGGCAAGGTTTCTGCTCAGAAATCAACTCATGGTCTTATGGGGGTTCTCTTATATAGGATGAATCTGTTTTATCTAGTTTTTGTTTTGTCTGTTGACTTTTTTAGAATTTATTATAATGTGTCTCCATGTAGTCTTCTTTGGGATTGATTTTATTTGGAATCCTTTGAGCTTCATGAATGTGGATGTGCATTTCCCTCCTTATATTTGAGAACATTTTAGCCATTATAACTTTAAATAAGTGTTCTGATGTAGTCCCATTTGTTCATTTTCTCTTTAGTTTCCATTGCCCTAGGAGCGGTATCGGTGAAGAAATTGCTTCAGCATATGTCTGAGATTTTGCTGCCTGTGGATTTCTTTAGTATTTTTATGGTTTCCCATCTTATGTTTAAGTCCTTTATCCATTTTGAGTTTATTTTTGTGTATGGTGTAAGTTGGTGGTCTAGTTTCATTTTTTTTGCATGTATCTGTCCACATAAAAAGCTTTTGCACAGCAAAAGAAACCATCAATAAAACAACAAGAAAGCCCACTGCATGGGAGAACGTATTTGCCAATGTTATCACCAATAAGGGTTTAATCTCCAACATTAACAGGGAACTCATACAACTTAACAAAAGGAAGATAAACAACCCAATCAAAAAATGGGCAACGGAACTAAATAGATACTTTTTGAAAGAGGACATAAGGAAGGCCAAGAGACATATGAAAACATGCTCAAAGCCACTAATCATCCGAGAGATGCAAATCAAAACAACAATGTGGTACCATCTCACACCTGTGAGAATGGTTATCATCAACAAATCAACAAATGATAAGTGCTGGTGAGGATGCAGAGAAAAAGGAACCCTCGTGCACTGCTGGTGGGGATGCAGACTGGTGCAGCCACTATGGAGAACAGTATGGAGTTTCCCTCAAAAAACTAAAAATGGAACTTCCATTTGACCCAGTGATCCCACTTCTAGGAATATATCCCAAGAAACTAGAAACACCAATCAGAAAGGATATATGCACCCCTATGTTCATAGCAGCACAATTCACCATAGCTAAGATTTGGAAACAGCCTAAGTGCCCATCAGCAGATGAGTGGATTAAAAACAGTGGTACATCTTCACAGTGGAATACTATGCTGCAGTAAAAAAGAAGGAAATCTTGCCATTTGCTACAGCATGGATGGAACTAGAGAACATTATGCTAAGTGAAATAAGCCAGTCAGAGAAAGATAAATATCACATGATCTCACTCATTTGTGGAATATAATGAACAACATAACCTGATGAACAAAAATAGATGCAGAGACAGAGAAACTTTGATCAGACCGTCAAACCTCAGAGGGAAGGTAGGGGAGGGTGGGGGCACAGGAGAGAGATCAACCAAAGGTCTTGTATGCAAGCATATAAGCATAACCAATGGACACAGACAACAAGGGGGTGAGGGTATGAGTGGGAGGTGGGGGAGCAATGGGGGGATAAGGACACATATGTAATACCTCAATCAATA
The DNA here is from genome assembly GCF_964212035.1 of Myotis nattereri. NCBI lineage: Eukaryota > Metazoa > Chordata > Mammalia > Chiroptera > Vespertilionidae > Myotis > Myotis nattereri. Next base: position 116,262,880 of record NC_138078.1, on the reverse strand, counting down.
AAGAAATTAAAATAAAATAAAATAAAATAAAATAAAATAATAAGTGTTCTGCCCCTTTCTCTTTTGTTCATGAGCTCTTTTCCTAATTTCACTGAGTTGTCTATTTATATTTTCTTGCAGCCTGATGCCCTTACTTAAAAATTATTTTGAATTCTTGGTCAGTTAATTTGTCGATCTCAATTTCTTTGGGGTTGATTACTGGAAATGTATTCCTTTGGTGGTGTTAGGTTTCCTTGGTTTTTCGTGTTCCTTGCTGTTTTGCACTGGTATCTTAAAATTTGAAGGAGCAGTCACCTTCTCCAGACTTTATGAACTGGCTTGAGTGGAGAAAGCCATTCACGTACAGGTGAGTGTGAGAGCTCTGGTTGAGTGGGGCATGCAGTGGCACTGGGTCTGGGCATATGTGCAGACACTGGTTCCTGGGGCATACAGGAGCACTGATTCTGAAGTGGACTCTGCAGCTCTGGTTGGCAGGGTTTGAGGGAGCAGTGCACAGCAGCAACTCCTGCTCTGGCAGGGGCACAGAGCTTCCATTTGCTTTCCTGGTATGCCACCCTTCCAGTATGTGTTCACCAACTTGTAATCACTCCGAACCTCTTCGTTTAGGATTTTTATGGCGGTTTCATTATTTGGGCATGATTGATTCAATAATTGCCCATTGGTGATTAATTGAATCTCCAGCCTGTCTCTCCTCTCTGTAGGTCACAGGGTGGGGCTGAAAATGTCAACCTTCTAATCACTTGGTTGGATCGGCTCACAACCAGTTCTGCATCCTTAGGGGTGGTCTAAAAGAAACCTCATCAATATAAACTCAGCTGTGGTTGAAAGGGGATTTTTATGAATATCTAAAGATGCTCCTTACACATTTATCACTGTGGAGCTCTGGAACTCTTTCAGAACTGGGGACAAAAATAAAATTTTAGAACACAAGATGTTCTTATTGCTTTTATCACTTAGGAAATCATAAGGGTTTTAGGAGCTCTGGTCAGGAGCCAGGGACTAAGACCAAATATATTTTTCTTATTCTATCACAACATCTCATGAGCCCTTTGTTGCATATTTATATCCTAAAAAAAGCCTTATGCATCACACAAAAGGTCATTATTGCTACATAACCAAAATACCACCATCATCCCATTAAAATCCACATTGATGAATTGTGGATCATTTTAAATATAAAGCAATGGGCTTTTAATTTTTCTTACCATTTAACATGTCAACAACTGCAAGAGTGTTGCTCCCACACTAATGATAAGAAAAAGCCAGATGAGCTACAAAAGCTTAACTTTTCTTGAGCCATCAGAGACCTGAAGTTTCAGAGAACCCAAATAGCCTAAATATCAAAAAGGGATAAGCTTCTTCAAAGAGAGATGAGATGTGTAGATTGGATTACCTGTGGCAGAGCATAAGAGGAGCAGGTGGCTGTCACACAAAGTGGTAAGAAGATATAAGCTAAAATCTTAACATATTGTTGGAAAGCAAGTAGAGGCTGTTGAGTCAGTGTGTGATGCGTAGGGAGCCGAGACAAAAGGAGTTTGCACTCAAAGGCATGTTTCATAGGTGCTCATGAAAAACTGGGGCAGGAGGATAGTTCATACAGAGCCCTCCTTTGTGGCACAGGTGCACAGGGGGTGATCCTCTGCCACTTAGTGTCAGTCTTAAACTCCAACCTCTGCCCAGCAGACCCTTCTGTCAAAAGAAGACAAAGACTGAAGCAACAAGGGAGGAAACGGGCGAACCCTATAGGTCACTGGCAAAAACACATTGCAGCTCATGAAGTCTGGTTTTACTATTTTCTCTGCCTTTCATTATGTTTGAAATTTTCTTGTAATAACAAAATAAATTGTACTGTTTGCCATGAGTTCTTAATGAACTCTTATAGAGTCCTGGTAATCAACACATTATTTTATATTTTAATGCTTATACACCATATTTAAGCTAGTTTCATTTTCTTTGGCGAGGAATATGTTTCAAATAAGTCTTTATTTCTTTTTTTATTTTATTTAATTTTCTTGGGGGGTAGAAGCATTGTTTATTTTGTGTTTTTTGTTTGTTTGTTTTTTAAAATAATCTTCCCTTTTGCCCTAACCGGTTTAGCTCAGTGGATAAAGCATCGGCCTGCGGTCTGAAGGGTCCCAGGTTCGATTCCGGTCAAGAGCATGTACCTTGGTTGTGGGCACATCCCCAGTGGTGGGTGTGCAGGAGGCAGCTGATCGATGTTTCTCTCTCATTGATGTTTTTAACTCTCTATCCCTCTCCCTTCCTCTCTGTAAAAAATCAATAAAATGTATTAAAAAAATAAAATAAATACTCTTCCCTTTTATTTTTTGTATCTTTTTATTGTTGGTAGTATTACAGATGTCTTTTGTTTATTTTTTTAAAAATCTTTATTGTTGAAACTATTACATATGTCCCCTCTTTGCCCCATTAACCTCTTCTAGCCCCGTTGTCCCCCGACCCAGGCCTTCACCACCCTATTGTCTGTGTCCATGGGTTATACATATATGCATACAAGTTCTTTGGTTGATCTTTTTCCACCCACCCACCTCCACCTTAAATGTCAACGTCTATTTTTTCCCATTTTAGGAAATTAGTGGATTTGAGCTGTCTGAATTCTGTTGTCATTTTCCAAAGATTATTGATCCAGATGTTATCATTATATCTAAGCATGACAGAAATAGTTTGTTTGTTTGTTTTCATTAAAGCAGCACACACGGGTTAAGTTCAAAGAAAATAAATGTTGCCCAGAATTTAAATCCCCAATACAGATTCAGGAACATTTTCAAATCCTCTGGCAAAAATTTTTAAATATGTATTCCTTTAACCATCCACATTTGTTTATGTTTAAACAACTTCAGTGAAGGGAAAATAGTGTATAATTTAATAGTAACTACATTACAGATATGGTTTCAGGGATTTTTATTCAGTAATCAAATTAAAATATCAGATTTATGATTGGATTCAATATCATTAAAGCCACATGGTTTCTTCCAGAATAATGAATTCTGTAAACTATTGTGAACCAAATGCTTTGTTATCCACAACAGTTATTGTATATTCCTTAATGTGACTTTTGGTGAGAGAAAAGTGGTAGTTTTTGCATAAATGTTTTTTCCTCAAAGCTGATTAGAATAGTCCCCCCTTATCTGTAGAGCATAGCTTCTAAGATCCCCGCTGGATGCCTGAAACCACAGATAACACCAAACTTTATGTTATTATTTTATCTATACATACATACCTATGACAAAGTTTAATTTATAAATTAGGCACAGTAAGAGATTAGCAACAAAAATTAATAATAAAATAGAACAATTTTAATAATATACTGCAATAAATTGATGTGAATTTGGTCTCTTACTCAAAATATTGTATTACTGTACTCAACATCCTTCTTCTTATGAAAATGCAACAGGATAACAATGCCTATGTGATGAGATGAAGTGGATTATGCAGAACAGTACACGATTTAAAATTTATGAATTGTTACTACCAATTTTTAGTTCTTAATGCGTTCAAGTTTTTCACCAGTCCCCCAACTTCCCTCCTCTGAGGCAACCATCAGTCTGTTCTCTGTATCTATGAGTCTGTTTCAGTTTTGTGTGTATGTTTATTTTATTCCTTAGAATTCGTAGCAACAGAGATGGAAAGGCCAGCATAAGGAATATAATCAATAATATTGTAATAACGATGTATGGTGTCATGTGGGTTATACATATATGCATACATATATGCACTGGAAATATTGGTGGGAACACTTTGTAAAGTCTATTATATAACCATTGTGCTGTGCACCTAAAACTAATAGAAAATAGTGTTGAATGTAAACTGTATTTGAGAGATAAAAGGTTAAAACATAAAAATTATTAATTGTTTATTTCTGGATTTTTTCATTTAATATTTTTACACTGTGGTTGATTGTGGGTAGTTGAAACCGCAGAAAGTGAAACCGCAGATAATGGAGTTTTAAACCAGGCTGGCTATAACATTTCATTTTTAAAACATCTTTTTCAGGGGTCCCCCAAAACTTTATAAATAGGTTCTATTTTCTTTGTTGGCATTTTACTTCATTAGCTAAAATGATACTATCTCCCTGAAGTATGAGTAATTACAATGGGCGAAGATTTGTGCCCTGCTTTGTATCTAGGAGCATTAGTGTGAATACATTTATTTCACACTGATACTGTCTCTTCCAGAAACTCAAGTCATCTTTCACTTTACATATTTGCATACTAAACAGCTCAATTATAGGAATCAAATATGGTTTTACCTTTTGGGATAGCAATGCAATTCTCTCCATTGATGAAGTTAGGATAGTAGACCAACACCTCAACACTTTTAACAATCATTTTTATTTACTCTTTTTCCTCACTCAAGCTGCAATAGATGTGAAATGCAAATACATATGTAAAATATGTGTCTATCTTTTGATAGATTACTGTTTACCAAAGTACACCCTAAAATGATGTGGTACATTGGAACTTTAATAACTTACTATATGCTGCTTTATATATCTAAATTTAGTTTCAGTCAGAATTTGAGAAATGTCAGTCACACAGTGGCAATTATGATACTTGAATAAAACATTTATAGAAATAACATTAAGGCTTCTTTTAGTATTTCATGTGACAAGGAGTGTTACATTGATTACAGGATCCTGATCAGGTTGGTGCATGTTCACTATCCTAAAACACATTTTACATCATGCATAAGAGTTTGTAGGCCACTGTTTCATATGCATTGCTTCATTTAATCACTATATGTCACTATTATTCTAATATCACGGGAACATCTTAATTTTTTAAAAGTAATACAGAGCCCATGTATTACTGCAGTCATGGTTTTCTGCAGTATGCCTTACCCAATTGTTTACTGTCTTGATTGTTTTGTTTCAAATATTTAGGGAAACTGTCAACTTCATTGTTAAAATGATAAAGATTTAAACTGGTTCTGGCACCACTGTTTTCTTCTGTGGGACCCTCCCCCCAAATTCATCCAGTGACTGTGTCACAATTTTCAGGTTCTAGGCAATATGCAGGGATTTCGCATCTGACCTCAGACCTATTTCCTCTTAAACCTATCCCATTAAAAGCTAGTCTCTAGACAAAAATGGGGATCTTCATACACCCTCAGGGGAAACACCTGCTCCAGAGTTTGATTGTCTCTGTAATACAGCTATCTTGCCATTTTGAGACTTAAATTTAATATAAGCTTAACCATGGTTTTTAATAAAAAGAAACTAAACAAACGAGAGAGAGAGAGAGAGAGAGAGAGAGAGAGAGAGAGAGAGAGAGGGAATTTTAAGGTATTCTATACTAGCAAAGATTTCTCTGAACATCTATCCTATGTTGATGGAAATAATATTATTTTTTAATTGAAAAAACACTATATCCATGACACATATACTCAACATTTTGAATTAGCAATGATAATGGATACAGGGGGCAAGTGTTATGTTTTCATGATGAGCAATACCATTACAAGGTTATTAACACTTGTGTTTAAGTACAATTTCACATTTTAAATAAACAGCTAAAAATGTAAGTATCAAAATGTTTTATATATGTTTTCCGTTAAATCCCTCATACCAATTGAAAATGGTGCATGCAATTATATCATAAAGAAGACTGTGTAGAATGAACTGAAGGAAAAATATAGCCAAGTGTCTTTGTGTTTAATAAACAGCATTGATAAGTCTAGCTTCCTAATCATTGAAATATTGAAACAGGCTCATACATATTTCCTTGCATAATACCTTTTTTATTTTGTAACCATCCAAGTCACCTATTTGACAAAAATGATACTTATTTAAAAAGTTGTCTTTCAAAGCTAAGATATTATGCACATAACATATCTGTGTGGCTAAGGAGAGAATAGCATTCATTATATGTAGAAATTAGTGGTTGGAAAAGACAAAAACCCATGCTTGAGCGAGTATTTCTATCACTATTAGGTAAACACTAGTGGCCCAGTGCACAAATTCATGCACCTTGGAAGGAACTGTGGGCTGTGAGGCTGCTGTGGGCACAGGGGCGGGTCTTGGCCCATCCTCCGTGCCCCTGCCTGGCCCCTCCCACTTCGGCAGCCCCGTTCCTGCCACCGCTGCTCCCGTGCTCTGATGGCACCAGTCCCACTGGCACCCACTGATGGTGTGGAGCAATTGGGGTTGGCGCCAGCAGCAGGTGCAAGTGGGGCCAGTGCTGTCAGCAGGTGCGAGTGGCGGCTGCTTCCTCAATCGACCCTCAGGAGCAAGGGAAGGTGGAGAAGCCCTCAGGGGCAATCGAGGCAGGTAGCCACAGCTCACACTCACTGTTGGCGCTGAGCAATTGGGACCTGCCCTTATGAGAGGCAGCTCTGGTGCTGGCAGCAGGTGCAGGCACTGGGTGGGACTTCTGCACACAGGAGCAAAGGATTTTCACTAACCACCAGAGGCTCGCCTCAATGACAGTGACTGGCGCCCCGCATTGGTCTGGCACCCCCACTCACCATCTTGCTGTGGCTGATGCCCACCATGTGCCACTCTCTCCCACCTGCTGCTGATGCCCGCCATGTTCTGCACATGCTCCTTAGTGGTCAGCGCACATCATAGTGACCAGTTGTTCGGTTGTTCCACCATTCAGTCTATTTGCATATTAGGGTTTTATATATATAGATACCTCATTTTATTGCACCTCGCTTTATTGCACTTCCCAGATATTGCACTTTTCTCAAATTGAAGGTTTGTGGTAACCCTGTGTCATGAAAGTCTATCAGTGCCATTTTTCCAGCAGCATTTCATTTGCTCACTTCATGTCTCACATTTTGGTAATTCTTGCAATCTTCCTAACTTCTTCAATATGCTTATATTTGTTTTGGTATTAGATATCAGCATAATTACCATGCTTGGGTTTGTTTGGAGTAAGACTGTACTAAATGAAAATTAAACAGTATGTCAGGGTTTACCTACTTTGCTGAATAATTTTAAAAACCTGATTTTAATCATACATGGGCTTGGAGATCAATTCTTAGGTATGAGTTGAAAAGCAAGAATAGTTCAATTTTATGTAATGTTTACAAAACAGAGACAATCATGGTAGAAATTCAGCTATATTAATGGGTTTAAGTATGAATGGTCTAAATATAACAATAAAAAGACAGAGATTATAAAAATTAATTAAAAACATCCAACTATATGTTGTCTACTAGAAATAGGTGTTAGATATAAAAACACCACATATAGGTTAAAAGTAAACAGATGAATGAAATATGCCTTTCCATCAAAAGAAAGCTATAGTAATTTTAGACAAAATAAACCTCAGGAAGGATAATTACTAGGGATAAAAAAGGGACATATGTAATGTTAAAGGGGTGCATTTCCCAAGAAGACATAACAATCCTAAATGTGTAAGCAACCAACAATAAAGTACCAAAACAGATGAGACAGAAACCAATAGAACTGAATGGAGAAATGGACAAATACACTATTATAATTGGAGACTTCAACATCTCTCCATAATTAATTGATACATCAAATTGGCAGAAATCAGTAAGAATATATATCTTGATCAATCATCTTGATCTAAATAACTTTTATTGAATATTCCATCCAACAACTTTAGAATACACATTTTTCTCAATCTCACATGGAACATTCAAAATATACCACATATTGGGCCATGAAGCACATTTTTAAAACATTAAAGGAATATAAGTCATACAAAGTATGTTATGAAATCACAGTGGAATTAGATTAGAAATCAAAAACAAAGTTAGCTGGTTAATACTAATCTATTTGAAAATTAAACATATAAACACATATACATATATGCAAGCATAAATAATCCATGGGTCAAAGAGGAAATCTCAAGAGAAAATTTAAAAATATTTTGAATTAAATCAAAATGAAACTACAATTTCTCAAAATTTGTGGGATGCAGTAAAGCAGAGCTTGGTGGGAAATTTATAAAATTAAGTGTATATATTCTAAAAAAAGATAAACCTAAACTCAATAACCTAAATATTACCTTAAGAAATGAAAGAAGAGCCGAAACCGGTTTGGCTCAGTGGATAGAGCGTCAGCCTGCGGACTGGAAGGTCCCAGGTTCGATTCCGGTCAACGGCATGTACCTGGGTTGCGGGCACATCTCCGGTGGGAGATGTGCAGGAGGCAGCTGATCGATGTTTCTCTCTCATCGATGTTTCTAACTCTCTATCTCTCTCCCTTCCTCTCTGTAAAAAGTCAATAAAATATATTTAAAAAAAAAGAAATGAAAGAAGAAAGAGCAATTTAAGTATAAAGTAAAAAAGAAGTAAAAATATTAGAACAGATACCTATGAAATTGAAAACTGGGAATTAAAGTCATTGAAAACAAAAACTGGTTCTTAGAAAAGATTAAGTAAAACAAGCCTATTTGTCTACAAACAAACCAAAGTGAGTCTGAATAATGTATGGACTGTGTTAGATATGTGTTTATTAATTGTATCAATTGTGCCATACTGCCGAGAGATAAAGACTGTGAGGTATATGGAAACTTTATGTACTATCTTCATAAATCTAAAGCTGTTCTAAAATTTCAAAAAGTTTGTTAAAAAACAGTGACTAGCTAAGAAACATGTAACATAATTTATGTAATATAAAATATTTAACATCAATGGCAATAAAAATTGGAAATTAAAATTTATATAAAATGTTTACATAAATATGTATATTATATTCATGTATATATGTAAGTATATCAAATATATATACATACATATGTATATATACATATGTGTGTATTCATATATACATAAGTGTGTGTATATATATATATATATATATATATATATATATAGAGAGAGAGAGAGAGAGAGAGAGAGAGAGAGAGAAAGAGAGGGAGAGAGAGAGAGAGAGAGGAAGAAAGAGAGAGAGAGAAAATGAGAGAGAGAATGTACCTTATTGCTTGCTGTTAATGGTTTGGGTGGTATTATAGAATTTTTAATAATTGCACTTATTCTCTCCTCTATATTCAGACTCCTTGAAATAGTATGTTTTAACTTCTCCCATTAAATTTCAGAGTATTATCCCCCCAATGTGAATCTGGGCTGTCCTTGAGATTTAAGCTGATAGAATGCATATGGAGCATCGCTGAGCTAATTCTAAGCCTAGGCTTCAAGAGGTTCTGAATGTTCTGCTGTCTTCCTTGTTACCATTAACAGGGTGAACAAACCCAGGCTAGTCAGTTGCATGATGATAGATATGTCCCAGTTTCCCCACTAAATCCAATGAAGAGCCAACCAATCCCTAGAAGTAGAGCTCCTACCTGGCTGCAGATACCAGAATATGCACTACTGAGATCAATGGACCCACCCATCTAATTCCAGGCCATATTATAGACCTATAGAATTATGAATTAAATAGATGGATATTGCATTATTAAGTCATTAAGTTTTGAGGTAGTTAATTATGCAGCAAAAGCTATTACAAGTTGAGTTTGTTAATTTGAGTTTGTTAATTAGAGTTTTTATATGTAAAAACCTATAATCTATCTATCTATATAAAAGGCTAATATGCACCGAAACCGGTTTGGCTCAGTGGATAGAGCGTTGGCCTGCGGACTGAAGGGTCCCAGGTTCGATTCCGGTCAAGGGCATGTACCTGGGTTGCGGGCATATCCCCAGTGGGAGATGTGCGGGAGGCAGCTGAACGATGTTTCTCTCTCATCGATGTTTCTAACTCTCTATCTCTCTCCCTTCCTCTCTGTAAAAAATCAATAAAATATTTTTTAAAAAAAGGCTAATATGCAAAGTGTCCCCTTGGGAGTTCAACCAGGAGACTGGGAGTTCGATCGCTTGCTATTATATGTGCTGACCACCGGCATGGAACATGGTGGGCTATCAGTGACAGTGGCAGGGTGCTGAGGGAGTGAGGGAAGGAGGAGGTGGGGAGGCGGGGAGGCAGGGAGGTGGGGAATCTGATCAGCCCTGATAGCTGGCCAGGCCTAGGGACCCTACCTGTGCATTAATTTCGTGCACTGGGTCTCTAGTATTTTATAAATCATTTATAACTAATATTGTTCTTTTCTGATACATTTTCCTTACCTATTGGGATCAATATTGAATGGCTGTTTCAGAAAGTGATTCTCATTTCTATTTCCATATTTCTAATAAAAATATTTTGTTAGACTATGCACTGAATACAATTATTACAGTCATTCAAGTACTTGCCACAAAGGTGAACACATGTTTATTCCTATTTTATACTAGTTTGTGGTAGCCAATTTCAGTCCATCTGCTTGAGATTTATTTTTCAAGTCTATTTTAGCATGGTGGTATAGTAAAAAGAAAATTAAACTGGGTGTCAGGAGAATGAATGGGTTCTGAGACTTGGATTTGCCAATCACTAACTCTGAGACATTGGCAATTTACTATAATCCTCTGAGCCTCATATATTCAAATATAAAATGAGAAAGTTAAACTAGAAGATTTCTAAGGTCCCTGTCTAGATTTAATATTCTATCAGTCTATAATTGTAAGACATTTAATAATTATAGATTTATTTTGTTACATTATTTAACTTTTTATCATATACTGATAGGATATGAAAGAGGGAAGAGAGAATGAAAAAGGGTGCCCTTTTTGATGCACCTTGCCCTGAACAGTGTGTGGTTTATTTGTGACCCCTTTCTATCGTTATAATAATTTGATAAAAATACTAATTTTCTGATAAGCTCAGAATTTGTTGATAGACACCAGGACAATAGGGAGAATGAATACCTAAGAAGTTGGTAAGGAAAGAAATCAGAAAAGGAGATTTGAATAGAAATTGATTTATTTAAGTGAGGGAAAGGTAAGCAGTTCAAGCAAGACCTTCAAATAGTAGAGGAGGGACTTGTTTCAGCAAGCCAGGACAACGCATGACTGATAATAAATGATGGAACTTATCTCAAGTGTTAGTGGATTGGTGGAAAAACTTGTAAAAATACAATTCAGGGAAGCAGCTAATTCACGGTTTCAATAAATGAGGAAACTGGGACAAACCATTCTGAAAGTGTGACGAGACAATAGAAGAGTCAGCCCTATATATTATGTAAAACTAGGTTCCAATGTATTGCTAAGAGTCTAGAATTTATCTATTTACGTATTTCTTGCATCTTGGAGTTAAGTATATTTTAAGTAGCTTATTAAGGCAGGATGATGTACTACTATGGAAGACCACACACACACACACGCACACACACACACACACACACACACTTCCATGTAAGTATAGTCTGCAGTCTCAGGGTCACAGCCAAATTCTTTCTTGTTCACTTGGGTGGAGGTAGCAGAAATAATGAGAGCCAAACAGAACATTTCCCTGAAGCAGTGATTATTTTGCAGTTAGGAAATAGAATAGAAGTCTGCTCTAATATTCTTACTTAGGGACTCATAATCTGAGCACACACCAATACTAGGACCCACTTACTTGGCTTTATAGGAATATATCATTTACATTATTAAGTTATTGTCTCCTTTATCAGATTTCTAAAATGAGATGACTCAGATGTTACGGGCATAACAACCTACGTAACAACATGGGACATCATTTGTGTTGTTCTTGTCTTCACAATAGGGACATATAATAGCTGCTCAACATTTAGCCTCCAATTTCTAAAATATTATTGAATACTGCATCCGGTTTCACAGAAAATCTGATTTCCAGCATCCAATTGTGTATGTTTCTCTGATTCATTTATTTTCACAGAACCTACACTAAGCCTATCTCCAAATATGTTATATGCTATTTACTACATTAATAACTTGTGTTAACCCGGCCATGGTGGCTTAGTGGTTGAGAGGTGACCTATGAACCAGGAGGTCATGGTTCGATTCCTGGTCAGGGCATATGCCCAGGTTGCGGGTTTGATCCCCAGTAGGGGGCATGCAGGAGGTAGCCGATCAATGATTCTCTCTCATCATTGATGTTTCCATCTCTCTCTCTCCTCCCTTCCTCTCTGAAATCAGTAAAAATCTATTTTAAAAAATAATAATTTGTGTTTCCATATTTATAAAGTTGCACTTAGTGGACAGAAGTGCTTCCTTCATACATTCAACAATTTAATGGCATTTAATGCTACCCAATCTTAGCTGGAAAATATTGCATGAAACACAGGAATTTTTACTATTAGCAACATGAACACTTTCTACATGTAATTCGTGTGTGATTAATGACTGTGTGTCCCTTAGTCCTCTAACCTCTGGATTCATTCTTCCTTTAATATTAAAATATAGCAGCTAAATCATAATACTACTCCCTATGTCTCTTATTTGCTTAAGTGGGCTGTAAAGTAGAAGGCTGATGCTTTCAATGGGTATCGCTTACCCTACTCTCCCTATTAATCCATTTCCTACCAAACAAACACCACGTGTTGGACACATATCAGGTTTATATTGAAGATTTGGAGCAACATAGTGGGATTACAGCACAACAGAAAAAATTAAAATTTAGCATCAAACATCACTGTTCAAAAACTACTGGGAGTTAGCTGTCACTAAGAGTTTCTTGGTGACTGTATCCTTTCCTTAGGAACCTATTACCTTTTCAGGTTTCTTTCTGTCAATCTCCCAAAACTCATTTCCTTCACTTTCATCTGCACATGGGCATCCTTGTGAACTACCTACATGAACTCAACATCTCCTTTACTCTCTTAGGTAGCACCATACATTTGGATATTGTAGTGCTCAAAGTACACTATGGGTTTTTTTTCCTGAAACAAAAATAGTGGTATTCACCATTGAGGAGATTGTTGATTTCCCCTTAGAACACAGCAGCAAAGCAGACATCCTGTTTTCTAAATGGCACTTTTCCCATCTGGCTACATATAGAAGGAGTGTTTATGACCCAGAAATTCACAGGTGTGTACATGATATCCTTATCTCATTGGGTGCTACATGTTAGACAATTTATCTAGCTTGCAATATCTTAAGAAGTTTCACCTCAGTATTCAATCTCTCCCATCTCTACAAATATGAATATTCCCAGCTCCAGTTGATCACAAAAAGGTCTGTCTTTTCTCTTTGCTGCCCCAATCACCTACCTCCCATTCACAACATTTCTAGCAATTGCTTTCCACCTTTCTCCCCAAGGAACCACTTGGCTAAGCGGTAATTTTAAATATAATGTTGTTATGAGGAAAAGTATATCTCAAAAGACCAAAATAGCCCTTGCTGGTGGTGTTTAGTGGTTAGAACATAGGCTCACACAATGAAGGGTAGTGGGTTCGATTCCGGGTCAAGTGCATGTACCTAGGTTGCGAGTTTGCTCTCTGCCCCTGGTCGAAGCACATGCAGGAGGCAACCAATCGATGTGTATTTCTCACGTCAATGTTTCCCTCTCTTCCTCCCTCCCTTCCATTTTCTCTCTGAAAAGCAATGGAAAAAATATCCTCAGGTGAGGGTTAAAAAAAAAAAAAAAGGTCAAAATATGATGTATGGTGATTGCCAGAGGGAAAGGGGAGGTATAAGTGGGTGTAAGGGAGATAAATGTTGATGGAAGGAGAGTTGACTTGGGCTCGTGAATACACAATACAATATACAGGTGATGTATTGTAGAATATAACCGTATTAACCAACATCACCCCAATAATTTCAATAAATAGATAAATTTAATTAATTAATTAAAAGAAAAAAACTAAAAAAGAAAAACTTTTAAATGTTTCAAGTGTCATATGTAATAAAAAGAAAATGCACTTGGTAATCTCCAAGAAAGAAAAAGAGACATTTTTTAACAGGTACAGTTCTACCTCACTTTATTGAATAATCATGTTCCTGAACTATTATGTGTAAATTTAATTTCTATATATTAAATAATTTGTGGCAACTGTAAAGAAGAAAACATTGCTTAAATGGGACACTGCAATAAATTATTTTATAAAATGAACTTTTATGCAAGAATTGATGTTTCTACCTGAATATAATAAAGTTAGTTATACTTGGTTAATATACTCTTCTTGATAAATTAGAAGGGGATGCTTAAAAATCGACTTCCTTTGTGAAGATAAAATATGCTTTGTCATAATGACTCCTTTGCACACATTTGATTAGTTTAGAGATAAAGCTAAATTCAGGGAGAAATTTTATTTACCTTTCATTAATATGTAATATACAAACAGCACAATGCACAGATCTTAAGTGTTCAAATTGATGTTTTCACAATTGTAGTCACCAGTGTCATGGGTATGTCTCATTTTGAAATCTCCAGGAATAATAGATCTTTCCTAAAATATGTTAGTTTACTGTTTTGATTACCGTCAAGAGGCAGCAGTAATTGTTAAGACAAGGGTTTGAATCCTGATACTAACACTTAAAAGTTATATTATCTTGGACAACTTGTTAAGTATTTTCTGCATCTGTTTTCTTATATGTCACACAGGATTAATAATAGGTTTAATGCAGGAACTAAATGAGATAATATGTGTAAAGGAATTCACTCAGTGCCTGAGACACAAATGCTTGGTAGCTATTTGTTATTAGTGCTCTTTCTAGCTATAAAAAGTCCAACGCTAATTTAGAGAGCTCCAATATCATATAAAAATATTTTCTTTCTGTTGAGAAAGGGCAAAATGTACATTCATTAAGTAATAAGATTGTGTACTTTGAAACTACAATATATCATGACTTATGCTGAAATTCAGCCGCCCTGGCAGTTGACACTGGCAGACTTTGAGCAATTCAACTTCCCTAATATGGTAGTGGACAGAAAAGATTGAAATGGATAAAGTATTCTGTGTCCAACATATATAGAAAAAAAATTATTGAGTCATGGTAAAGCATAGTGTGAAGCAATTAAGATTCACAGTAAAATCTTAATGCCAAGACTTGCCATTATGGCTTGGTAGACTTGAACTGCATAATGTTACTTTCCCAACCAAATAGCTAAGGCTTAAGATTTCTTAAATGTAGGATTCTGGAACTTAAAACAAGTTTAATTAATTCTATACAAAAAATTGATGCTATCTATATATATAATCTATATATCTACACTAATAAAAGAGAAAAATGGTAATTGGCGTACGGCGATACCTTTTTTCATTGGCTAATCAGGGCTATATGCAAATTAACTGCCAACTAAGATTGGCAGTTAACTGCCAACTAAGATTGGCAGTTAACTGCCAACTAAGATTGGCAGTTAACTGCCAACTAAGATTGGCAGTTAACTGCCAACTAAGATTGGCAGTTAACTGCCAACTAAGATTGGCAGTTAACTGCCAACAAGATGGCGGCTAATTTGCATATGTAGGCACAATGCAGGGAGGCGAAAGGGAAAGCAGGAAGAAGCCCCCTGCCACTGACAGTGAACGGAAACCCAGGGGGGAGCTAAGAGGTGGGGGGCAGGGCAAAGGCGGCCCTGGGGCCGCCTTTGCCCTGCCCCCCGGCCATGATTGGAGAATCAGGCGCCTTTGCCGCCCTGGCCAGTGATAGCAGGAAGTAGGGGTGGAGCCAGCAATGGGAGCTGGGCACGGTCGAAGCTGGCAGTCCCAGGAGCTAGGGGTCCCTTGCCTGGGCCTAAAGCGAAGCCCACAATCGCGGCGCCCCCCCCCCCCCCCCCCGCTGCCACTGCAGGTCCCCGCTGCTTGGGCCGGATGCCTAGGCCAGAGGCGTTAGGCCTGGGCAGGTGTGGAGCCTGCAATCGCGGGGAGCTGGGGGTCCCCTTCCCAGGCCTGACACCTCTGCCGGAGGCCTCAGGCCTGGTCAAGGGGCCGATCCGGTGATTGGTGATCGGAGGGTGATGAGGGTCAACTCCTCTGGCTGAGGCATCAGGCCTGGGTGGGGGGCGGAGCCGGGGATTGGGGGGATAGGATGGTCCCCTTGCCCAGGCCTGAAGCCTGGGTCAGAGGCCTCAGGCCTGGGCGGGGGCCAGAGCCAGTGATCGGGGGGAGAAGGGGGTCCCCTGTCCAAGCCTGACACCTCTGGCGGAGGCGTCAGGCCTGGGCAAGGGGCCGATCAGGCGATTGGAGGGTGATGGGGGTCAACCCCTGAGGGCTCCCAGTATGTGAGAGGGGGCAGGCTGGGCTGAGGGACACTCTCCCCCCCCACCCACACCCAGTGCACGAATTTCGTGCACCGGGCCCCTCGTATATATATAAAAGGCTAATATGCAAGGTGTCCCCGAGGGAGTTCAACCAGGAGACCGTGAGTTCTATTGCTCGCTAGGATGTGCACTGACCACCAGGGGGCAGTGTGGAATGAAGATAGGCCCCAGCCAGCAGCTGGAAGGCCCCAATTGGCCCTGATCGTTGATCAGGCCTAGGGACCCTACCCATGCATGAATTTCATGCACTTTCCCCTAATATTGTTTATAAAATAATTCAACTACAGTGAAATGGAGGAAAAATCAATATAATTCACTCCATTAATCTTTAGAAAATTTAATAGTGAAGTTTTTAGTTCAAACTGGAAAATGTTGAAACATTGTTGTCTTTAAACTTCTTTCAACTTGAACCTAGCACAGCAGACATTGTTGTTACTACTGGTACAGTATGAATTTTGGTCAACTTTATTATAGACATTCAAAATAAAAGCTGTCAAGAGAGATAAAAGGGTGTATATATGGATTCAAAGGGACTCTAATTAGATTTAAAAGTCAGTAATAATGGCAAAAAAGTCCGTGCATCTCAATAAAGAATAAACATCTATGAGAGCATATACTAATTTTTTTTATATATTTTTATTGATTTTTTACAGAGAGGAAGGGAGAGGGATAGAGAGTTAGGAACATCGAGAGAAAACCAAGATGGCGGCATAGGTAAACACTGGAGTTAGCTGCCTCGAACAACCACTTCACAAATACAACTAAAAGACGGAATGGACATAGCCCAGAACCACAGGAAGACTGACTGAGGGGAAATTCTTCAACTAGAAGGAAAGAGAACAGCATACGAGACTCAGAGGAGGCGCAGTGCGGAAAATACAAAGGTGCAGAGGTACGCGTGGAGCGGGCTGGTAGCTGAGGGCGCGGTTGTCATTTTCAATCGGGAGGTAGTCTCAGATTCTGAGCTCCAGTTCTGGGCGAGTCTCTAGGGACCCAGACTCAAACGGGAGAAGCGGGACTGTCTGGCATCGGTCAGAACACGAGGGCAGCTTTCTCTCCGAGGTTTGCAGCGGTTGCTGGGACTCTGAGAGGCAGAGCCTCTGGGGATGGGACTGAGGCAGCCATAACTGCTCCCTCCACCCACTCTGTTGATCCCGTGCACCCCGCCCCGCCCAAGCCCTGCACAGAGCCATTGGCCAGATAGCCTCAGGCAAAGGCTAGATTAGCACCTCCCTAGAGGACAGAAGTTTTCCCACTGCAGACACAGCTGATTCTCACAGCCAGTTGGCCTGGAGGTCAAATCCCCCTAGTATTAACTACAACAATCAAGGCTTAACTACAATAAGACTGCGCACAAAGACCACTAGGGGGTGCACCAAGAAAGCATAAAAAATGCGGAGACAAAGAAACAGGACAAAACTGTCAGTGGAGGATATTGAGTTCAGAACCACACTTTTAAGGTCTCTCAAGAACTGTCTAGAAGCCGCCGATAAAGTTATTGAGATCCTCAAGAAATCTAATGAGACCCTCGATGTTGTGATAAAGAACCAACTAGAAATTAAGCATACACAGACTGAAATAATATTATACAGACTCCTAACAGCAGACCAGAGGAGCGCAAGAATCAAGGCAAAGATTTGAAATGCGAAGAAGCAAAAAACACCCAACCAGAAAAGCAAAATGAAAAAAGAATCCAAAAATACGAAGATAGTGTAAGGAGCCTCTGGGACAGCTTCAAGCATACCAACATCAGAATTATAGGGGTGCCAGAAGATGAGAGAGAGCAAGATATTGAAAATCTATTTGAAGAAATAATGACAGAAAACTTCCTCTACCTGGTGAAAGAAATAGACTTACAAGTCCAGGAAGCACAGAGAATCCCAAACAAAAAGAATCCAAAGAGGACCACACCAAGACACATCATAATTAAAATGCCAAGAGCAAAAGACAAAGAGATAATCTTAAAAGCAGCAAGAGAAAGAAACTCAGTTACCTACAAGGGAATACCCATACGACTGTCAGCTGATTTCTCAACAGAAACTTTGCAGGTCAGAAGGGAGTGGCAAGAAATATTCAAAGTGATGAATGCCAAGAACCTACAACCAAGATTACTTTATCCAGCAAAGCTATCATTCAGAATTGAAGGTCAGATAAAGAGCTTCACAGATAAGGAAAAGCTAAAGGAGTTCATCACCACCAAACCAGTATTATATGAAGTGCTGAAAGGTATCCTTTAAGAAGAGGAAGAAGAAAAAGGTAAAGATACTAATTATGAACAATAAATATGCATCTATCAACAAGTGAATCTAAGAATCAAGTGAATAAATAATGTGATGAACAGAATGAACTGGTGATTATAATAGAATCAGGGACATAGAATGGGAATGGACTCACTATTCTTGGTGGGGAAAGGGGTGTGGGAGATGTGGGAAGAGACTGGACAAAAATTGTGCACCTAGGGATGAGGATAGTGGGGGGGGGGGGTAAGGGCAGAGGGTGGGGTGGGAACTGGGTGGAGGGGAGCTATGGGGGGAAAAAAAGAGGAACAAATGTAATAATCTGAACAATAAAGATTTACTAAAATAAATAAATAAATAAATAAATAGGAAAAAAAAGAGAGAGAGTTAGGAACATCGATGAGAGAGAAACATCGATCAGCTGCCTCGTGCACACCCCCTACAGGAGATGTGCCCTCAACCAAGGTACATGCCCTTGACTGGAATCGAACCTGGGACCCTTCAGTCCGTAGGCCAACGCTGTATCCACTGATCCAAACTGGTTAGGGCTATACTAATATTATATGAAAAAAATACTCATCAGATTGATCACGACATCTATTCCCAAGAGTTTAACAAATTTCCATGATGTAACTTTAACATGGAAATCCCTAGTTAATTTTTTGCTTTTCAAGTGTACAGTATTTGCTTGTTTTTACAAGAGATTGAGTTTAACTTGAAGATCATCCAAATTTACTAGATGATACCTTCTCTCAAAATATGCAATTGGGCTAGGAATCTCGAGACCATGGTTGTTTTTGTTTTCTTACTGATATACTAGAGGCCTGGTACACAAAATTCATGCACAGAGGGGGGGTCCCTCAGCCCAGCCTGCACCCTCTCCAATCCGGGACCCACAGGGATCGGGCCTAAACTGGCAATCATATATCCCTCTCATGAGCTGGGACTGCTGGCTCCTAACCACTCACCTGCCTACCTACCTGATCACCCCTAACCACTTTGACTACCTGATCACCCCTAACTGCTCCCCTGCCAGGCTGGTCACCCCTAATCGCCTCTGCCTCGGCCCCACCACCGTGGCTTTGTCCGGAAGGATGTCCAGAAGGACGCCCAGAAGACGTCTGGTCTACCCAGTCAAATTAGCATATTACCCTTTTATTAGTATAGATAGTTAAATATTCACAAGATATTTTTAAAGACAAATGTTTCAGATATTATAAATTACTATTTATTACACTTTAATTAGTATACTCCTAGAGATGCTCAATTATAATAGCTGTTAATATTTCTGAAAGTTAAATTAAGATTCTACACTGTTAGTGAGCAAACTCATTAAAGACATGAAAGGATGACAAGATGAAAAAGGATTTACATTTGTAGAATCTCCTGTAAAATTATTAGAAGTGACAGGTTCCATTTTTTTGATGCTGGAATCAAGGTTGCATGTCTAAACCATAGTGACACCATGGTTGGATTTTGCATAGCTGAGAACTAATAGGAAATTAATAGAGTGTAATACAGGCCTATTGAATTGGGTATAATGGTGCGACTTTAATGTGTGAGAACAGAAGGCATAATTTCAATCTTTGTTTAGTGTCTTGGACAGCCAACCTCAGTACCATCTAAGTATGGTCAGAATTAAAATGTGATGGATAGTACCACAGCCCCTTTTTGACAGCCTTTCTGTTCAAATACAAATTTCTGTCACAGCCCTAGAAAGTTTGAAGGAGAATTCAGAGATGAAATATTGTAGCTGCAACAAGCCCAGTGTGAAGCTATTATGTTTTGAAAGACAAAATAATTACAAATTGTACATCTCCTAGGTACATATCTGTATTAATAATGCATAGTAATAAATACATTGGAGTATTCTAATTAAGTGTTATTGAGCAGTAAAGTTTTGGAAAACGTAGGGTTATGAATCTGTCAAGAAAACGTCAATGCATATGTGTAGTTTCCAATATCTGTACCTGTTTTAGGCAAATAAATATTTGAGACAGTTGTGAAAAAATCATTATTTATCTGAGCTTTCATAATGTCTTCAGTACATTTTTAAAAATAAATTTGAGGTAATTCTAAGATGTTTATAATCTAAATGATGAATACATCCACCCCACCCCTAGCCCATGAAAATGTTATGCTCATGTACTGAATCATTGTGAACTTCACAGAAGATTATCTTTCTAGGAAAGCTGTTTTTCATGAGGGTACTGTAGCATTGTTCTTCGAAATAATTTTTCTTAAAAATATTGAGGGGATTTTCCTGAAAATAAACATTAAGTAACCTCAACTCTTACATTTATTTCATAATAGAAATACACTCTGCAACAACTTCCAATTTTTTTCTAAAGTGATGTATGTCTTCCTCGGTTGTTTCATCAAGTAAATTCATTTTTATCGCAATAAATCAAAAGATTAGTGTTCAGAGTTTTCAGCATCCTAAAATATTAAGTTCTATTCTAACTTGAGAAAGAAATAAACAGAGTTCAACTGGATTGAGCATAAAATCATTTATATAATTATTTTTTCATGAACCAAAAATAACCTGTCAACCTTGCTGACAAATGTCTTTGAGTCTGGGAACCAAGCATCCCACAAGGACATTTCATACTGTCAGACCACTGATTAATCAAGCACTGTATTTTATTTCTAATAATTTTTTTGCAATGAACATTTCCACTGCAATGCAATAGTTGTCCCCTATGTTGGAGTTACCAGATAGTTAATAATAACCAATTAATGTTGAATGCTTACTATGGTTAATACAGAAATATAAGTCAAGATATCCTACCTACAATGGCCTAAAATTTTCTCAGAGATTTTTCCCATAAAGATAATAGACACTTTGAGCTTGAAAGAAAATCAGAAAAATAATTTGAAGGTTAAATAATAGAAAATTTTGTTGCCCATTTATTCATACAACAAATATTGAGAATGCATTATGTGCCGTTCATTGAGCTGATTTTTAGGGATATCAAACATCTATTTGTTCAGCATTCAGCAGTTATTTATTAAACATCTACAAATGCATGGCTCCATGCTGAGGTTTTGAAGATGAGTATGGCACAGATTATTCCATGAAAAGACAGAGAGAAAAGGGAAAGTTTACAGAGTGTACCTATAGCTATAAGCCAATATGTGATATGATGTATCAAGAAAGATGTTCAAGCCCAGCTAGTGTGCCTTAGCAGTTGAGCATCAACCTATGAACCAAGAGATCATGGTTCCATTCCAGGTCAGGCCACATGCCAGGGTTCTGGGCTCAATCCCAATGGGGGACATGCAGGAGGCAGCTGATCAATGATTCTCTCTCATCATTGATGCTTCTATCTCTCCCTCTCTCTTCCTCTCTGAAATCAATAAAAAATATATTTTTTTTAAAAAAAGAAAGATACTAAAAAATGCTATATAGGAGTTTAAAAGTGGGAAAGATTGCCCTAACTAGTTTGGCTCAGTGGATAGAGTGTCGGCCTGCGAACTGAAGGGTCCCAGGTTCAATTCCGGTCAAGGGCATACTTTGGTTGCGGGCAAATACCCAATAGGAGTTGTGCAGGAAGCAGCTGATCGATGTTTCTCTCTCATTGATGTTTCTAACTCTCTATCCCTCTTCCCTTCCTCTCTGTAAAAAATCAATAAAATATATTTTTTAAAACGTGGGAAAGATTACCAAGAGAGCTTTCATAGCAGATGCCTAGAAATAGTGCTAGAATGTGGACAGGTGTTACTTATCCAGGGGGAAGCCATTTAATTTATAGGTACAACATAAATGAAGTGACAGAAGAAGGCAAGTTCTCCCCATGCTCATGGTGCAACAAGCATCCCAAGTCTTTCAAGAATATAAGAAAAATAGACAAATAGGAAAATGCTTGTGGGAAAACTAGGTCTGGAGCAATAAAAGTGAGCAACTATTTCTTATTTGTCTAGAACTAAAGGGGTTTCCTGGGACACATACTTTTTTATCTTAAAAATGTTACAGTCCTGGGCGAATCTAAAGTTAGGCACTCTAATACTGGTTAGAAATCATTAACAAAGCCTAATATAATGATAAGTACATTATTTTTGTACATATAGCATTCACAAATATTAATTATCCCATGTTGATTTGCTGGTCCTATAGGGAATGAAGTATCTCCCTAGCATCTGGGAGGCAGACTAGGCTTCTAAATCCTTACTCTGGCTAGCATTCACACGAAGTTCTAAGGACTTCCAACTTCAAGGGGGTGTGATTCCCCTGGGCAGTTTCTTGCACTGCTACACCTTTATTTTAGAATTGTGATAGAAATGTGAAAGTCTGTTCATTCAACTTCTTTCAGTATCCTTCCCCATCTCCTCTAATTTTCTTGTGGGATTTTTCTGAGTGTAATATTGGTAAATATATATATATATATATATATATATATATATATATATATATAGAGAGAGAGAGAGAGAGAGAGAGAGAGAGAGAGAAGTTGGAGAACCATTAATGTTTTCTGAATATTTTTTTTTGTTTGCTTTATCTCTGCTGGCTTTGAAAATTACACAAGTTCCTCTTGGAACTCTTTTCTCACTGCTATGTCCTGGTTTGCTTCCTACATCTCTGGCTATTCTTAGTCTTCTCAAAGTCCTTTCCCCATTCCTCCATTAAATATTGTTTCTTCATGTTCTTCCTGGATAGTCTAACCTGCTCCTTTATTTACAATTACCATCACTATTTTTAGGATATCTATCTCCAACCCAATCAATGTTCTCCTGAGTTTTATATATGAAAACCCCATAGTGAATTTGCTTGTCTGTTTCCCTCACTAGACTACTACTATGAGCCCTTTGAATCTTACACATTTTTTAATCCCCAGTATCTAGGTATCCAAGCACATGGTAGATGTTCAAGATAAAGATACATTTTTTAAGGCACAAATGAATGGTAGCATGTGAACATAATTGCACTTTGGGAAACTGAATCTTGAAGTAATTTGCAGGATGTATCAGAGCTGGCTTGAGAAATGGGTTGAATTTTCCTACTTTTGTGTTTCACTATCCATATTAGTTATTCTTTGCTTAGACCTACACAGAAATAGGACCCTATTAATTCACATACTCTTGCAGAAACACAGACTGCTTTCACTTACACAAGCACATTTGTGATGCTCTTTCTACAATTCCTCTTATGGATACTTTGAGGAAACCAAGCAATTTATAGGATCCTGTGTCATTTCCACTTCTATCTGTTTTCCAAACCTAAGGAAAGCTTATCTTACATGTCTGTTTGTTTCTCATGTCCACATGGCAACTATCACAATTACAAGTCTACTGTCTAAGTGGTGAATGGATACTTTTGAAAAGTTAAGTTCTATGTTATGAGCTCTGGTTAAATAATGACAAATGAAAAAATACACTCTCTGATTCACAGAATCACAAAGGGTCTGTGAAAACTTTTTACTTTGGAGTGTATTATCTTTTCCTTTGATGCTTTTAGTCTTAGACTTATTTTATTGAAAAATACATTCCGTTGTTTAAAACTAAGGAATAATTAAGAATGTTATTTTGTAATTTATATCTTAAAAATAGAGGTTATTTAATCTTTCAATAAATATCTGTTACACATTTATTAAGTATACGATACTGTGCCATGTCCACATTACAAGGCATCAAGAACTTCCTTCATACAGTACACATAGTTCAGGCTACTGTTTCAAGGCCTGATTCAGTCATTCTCCTCTTTGCCCCAAAGACAAAAGATGAATAATATTGGTATATTGAGCACTGTTTTAATTAACACTATTGTAATCCAACAAGTATTTGAATACCTAGAATTTGCAAGACTTTGTAATGGATGTGATGGAGAAAGTTCAAGGTTAACAAAACCTATATCCTATCCTTTAAAAGTGAAAAAACAAGTACATTTTACATTTATTGAGCCTTTACTATGCTCCACCCAATGTACCTAGCATTTACATCCATTACCAAAACCCACAAGAGATAGTTATTATTTTTATCTATGGTTTATAGATGAAGAAACTCAGGCAAAGATGTTTCTCATGTAAAGTCTCAGAGCTAGCATATAGAGGAGCTAGAATTTTCATTTGGGTTGTTCTGAATCCAGAGGCAGTATTCTTAATGAATAATACTACAAAACATTTCCTGGCATGAGAAAAAAGGATGCATGAACAAGTAATATGGTTCAGGCGAGATTGTGAAATATCAATAATGAAGAGTTCAACAAAGTACTATGGAAACACAACAAAGGAATCTGGGAAGACTTCATGGGGTAAGGCTTCATTTAATTCAAATCTCTAATAATAATAATAATAGCTAACACATTTGAGCAAGTACAAATTGCCAGATACTTGTGAGGTTCTTTAGGCATACCTCCTATATCCTCACAATAAAGCTAGTAAGTTATTTTACACTTGAGAAAACAAGGGCTCAGTGATCAAAAACTTGCCCATGGTCATACACATAAAAGTGGCAGATCTAGCATTTAAAAAACATCCCGTCCTCTCATTTCCAACCCATTCATTTTTCACTTCCCTCCACTGCTATTCATAAAAATGGTTTTGACTTATTTAGGCAGTGTTCATGGGGAAAGGCACAAATTTAAGGCTAATTTTTGGAATGAGTAATCACTTTTAGCTGGAGTATAATGGTACATTATGGGGGAGGATAGAAGAGTAGTGCAAGATATAGCTAAACTCTCATTTAGGTTAGATTGTGGCAGTATTGAAACATCCACCTTAGAATTTTGTTAGACAAGGTACATTTAAAGCAGAGTATTAGCTAAGTTGGTAAGGGATAAGCTGGTAGGGAAATCAGTGAACAGTCTCCTGTAATAATTCAGACAAGGAATAAAGACTGCCAGAATTAGGTGATTAAAATGGCAATTGAAATTAACAGAATGATGCTAGAGATTGTGTGAAGAGAATGCATTGGCAGGATTTGTCCCCAATGCCATCTTCCTTAACCATTCTTTTCTAAGATTATGTACTTCCTGTATGTAAATTTTCTGATGAAAATATGTTTCAGTGGAACACATCTTCTTCACTAAATATTCATTTTTTAGTTCATTTTGTTGAGTTTTGGAATATTTAAGGCCACAGATCTATGCAGACTGCTTTCCCTAAATGCACTGTCACCTTAATAATATGTATTTAAATTAAAATATACCATTAAAAATTAGCTAAAGTATTGAAGATAACATTATAGCAATTACATGGATTGATTTGGCACATTCATTCTTTCTTACTTTTTTTTCTTTTAATTTTCAGGGAATGTGCGAGTGTGTGTGTGTGTGTGTGTGTGTGTGTGTGTGTCTTTTTTACTTTTACCACAAAGAAGTACTATATCTAATGTTTCAAAATTATTTACCTGTTTTGACATATCCTCAGCTATCTCTTCTTATTTTTTTTAATCCATACCCAAGGATATGTTCTTATTGCTTTTACAGAAAGAGGAAGGGAAAGAGAGAACAATTGATGTAAGAGATAAACATTGATCAGCTGCCTCTCATATCCGTTCCCACCAGAGAGCGAACCCTCAACCTAGGTATGTGCTCTGACCAAGAATAGAACCCACAACCTTATTTGCGTATAGGACAATACTCCCACCAACTAAGCCACTTGACCATGGCTATCTCCTCTTTTTTTTATCCCCAGTTTCCTAAGCAGAACTATACATTTATGTTGTATTTTTTCTTCCAATTTATGCTTGAGTCCCCTGAAAACAGATATTTATCCCCATCAATATACTAAGGTTAGTTTTTCAAAGTCAGCAGTAACCTCCAGTTTGCCAAAGACTTTGGTCAAATCTTAGTCTTTATTTTATTAGATTTATTAGTAATATTTGACACAGTTGATTGCTGATCCACTTCTTTTGGGTTCCAGAACACAACATTCTCCTTGTTTTTCTCTTATCTCACTGGCTACCTCTTCTCAGTATCATTTGCTTGATTCTCTTCCTCTTCTCAGCCTCTAAATATTGGATCTCTCAGGGAGTCAGTCATCATCATGTATCCTCTTGACTTCACTAGTTAGACTCAATTATCTCATGTAGTCCCATGCTTTTAAAAGTCATCTGCATTTTTAAAACTTATCAAAGTAGCCATGAGCTTCAGTCTATTCAAATCTAGACTCTTATATCCAGTTATCACTTTGATAACTAATAAGTATTTCAATCCCTACATAACAGAAAACTGAACTGTCCCCATTCAGAAACTTGTTAGCCCTACAAAGTAAATTCAGTCAGTTGCTTAGACTAAAAATTAGACGTCATCCTTGGCTACTCTTGTTCTCATATCTTTCCCATCCAATTCCCATTCGTTTTATGTTCAAATCTTATCTGAAATTAAAACTTTTCTTACTATTTGCACTACTACAATTCTGGTTAAAGACACCATATTTCACCTGAATCACTGTAATAGCCTTCCAATTGCTCTGTCTGCTTCTGCCCTCTCCCCATATGGTATTTTTTCTAACACAGTATTCAGAGTTATCCTTTTAAACCCAAGTCAAATTGAACTGATCCTCTGCTCAAGACACTGCAATGAATTTGTGGTAGCTTTAAAACACGTTGCAAAATATTTGGCACTTCTCCCATCCAGTGATGAAATATATGTCCTCTCACCTTGAGTTGGCTTATATCTCATTTGACCAATACAATACTGCAGAGTGATGCTACGTGACTTCCAAAGATAGGTCATAAAAGGTTATACAGTTGTCACCTTGATCAATGGAATACTCTCTCATTGCTCTGAGCTGCCACAAAAGCAATCCAACTGCCCTGAGTTTGCTGTGCTATGGTTGACAGTCCTAGCTCAGCTTAACCTTCCACCCATCCCCCAAAGGTGCCAAATATGTAGGCAAAGCTTTCTTGGTACCTCCAAATGAGTCCATCTTCAAGCTGGACGCTAACAAATGCTATGCACACATGGATCAGAAAAAAAATCACCCATTTTGTTTATTAGATTCCATATATAAGTGAAATCATATGGAACTTGTCTTTCTCTACTGTTTTTTTTTTTTCACTTAGTATAATGTTCTCCTGGTCCATCCATGCTGTTGTAAAGGGTACAACTTTTTTACAGCAGAGTAGTATTCCATTCTGTAAATGTACCACTGATTTTTTTTTTATCCACTCATGTACTAATGGACAAAAATGAACTAACAAAGCAAAATAGAGACAGGCTCATAAATAGAGAGCAGGCTGACAGCTGTCAGGGTGGGGGTGCTGAATGGGGCAGTGGAGGGATTGAGCAAAAAGAAAAAAAGATAGGCCGAGGCCGGTTTGGCTCAGTGGATAGAGCATCGGCCTGCGGACTGAAAGGTCCCAGGTTCGATTCCGGTCAGGGGCATGTGCCTGGGTTGCGGGCATATCCCCAGTGGGAGATGTGCAGGAGGCAGCTGATTGATGTTTCTCTCTCATCGATGTTTCTGACTCTCTATCTCTCTCCCTTCCTCTCTGTAAAAAATCAATAAAATATATTAAAAAAAAGAAAAGAAAAAAAGATAGAAAGAATTCATGGACACATACAACAATGTAGTGATTCTGGTGGGAGTGGTGAAGGAGAGTATAGGCGAGATAAATGATGATGGACAGATACTTGACTTGGGGGGGTGAACACACAATACAGTGTACAGATGATGTGCTATAGAATTGTGCACCTGAAACCTGTATAAATTTGTTAACCAGTGTCACCCCAATAAATTCAATAAAAAGAAAAAAAAACCACCCAGCCAAGCCTTGCTTGCATTCCTGACCCACAAATCATTATATACAGGGTGGAGCAGCCCTGCCAGCATGGCTCAGTGGTTAAGCATAGACCTATGAACCAGGAGGTCATGGTTTGATTCCTGCTCAGGGCATATGCCCAGGTTGCAGGCTCAATCCCCAGCAGGGGGCATGCAGGAGACAGCCAATCAATGATTCTCTCTCATCATTGATGTTTCTTTTTCTCTCCTTCTCTCTCTCTCTCTCTCTCTCTCTCTCTCTCTCTCTCTCTCTCTCTCCCTTCCTTTTTGAAATCAATAAAAATATATTTAAAAAGGAAATATTTCACTCTACTATTTCATAAAAAAAGTTAATTTC
The DNA here is from genome assembly GCF_964212035.1 of Myotis nattereri. NCBI lineage: Eukaryota > Metazoa > Chordata > Mammalia > Chiroptera > Vespertilionidae > Myotis > Myotis nattereri. The sequence goes on along the minus strand of NC_138078.1, from coordinate 116,234,557 downwards.
ATGTAGAATTAACGTGACAATTTTGAGCTCCAATAAGATTTTTTTGTGTGTTTTACCTTGTTTTGTGTCTTTATGAACATAGATGTGGATAGGCAAGAGTCAGCTTGAAGAAAAGGATTCAGGAAAAGGGAACAAATGATTTAGAAACTAATTATTGACATCTGATGATCCTACAATGAGCTAAAGCGAAAATTGGTATTTTTGTTCCCTGAGCTAATTGAGACTGCATTTTAAAAGGCACACTTGGTGTAATGAAGAATGAGGTCAAGTTACAATGCAATGTCTAGACTGTAGGTCCTGAGGTCTCCATGGAACTTTGGAAGCTTCATTTAACACAAATAATTTCTATGTACTTCTTGCATTAGCAACAGCTGTACTTATGCATTTCTAAGTGATCTCTGTCCTCAAATAGCAATTTTTTCATCCTTTTGAATATGCTGTTGCCCTCTCTCCTTATGTGTTTCTTGCACTATGAACTTTTTCTGTCAACATGGTGTATTTTAAAAGTAAATAATTTACGGGGCATTGAGGAGACAGAATGGAGGGTTAACTGTGTACAAAAACCTGTGCTCTTGAGGTTTATTATCTGTGAACCTTTTAGATAGAATTATAGCCTTATATTCACTGAGTGACCTAAAAAAGAATCAGGTGAATACTAAATGGCTTTTTCTTCAGATTTATAACTATAAAAGTAAATTAAATTGTACATGAAAAATAAAGGAGAAAGACAAGTTTAATCAGATGCCTTCACTGAACATCAAAACATATCCTAACTAGGCCAGTTAAGATCATCTTCTTAAGAAAATTGACATTTGTTATCACTCTATGGTTTTTAGTTTCCAAGGCCAGACTACAAAACTAGCTACTAAGACTACAATTCAGGGTAGCTTACAATGAACCTCTAGATTTCCCATAAACTTGATAAGCTCAATTAAAGATTATAGCATGATTCTTCCTTTAACTATTTTTTCAAATAAAATTAATTATTAGTGAGCATAACTACTTATAAACATTAATGAGCACTATGGATCAAATTACATACAGCTTTGAGTAAGATTTCATAAACAGGATACTAAAATAAAATTAATACAATTAAAATTGACAAGTCGTTTTTGAAATCCACTATGTGTTAAGGTAATTTCTACTTTGTCTGATTATTGTTGTACTGTCTGACTTTAATAAAGTGCACAATTTACCACTTAATTATGATTTAATGAGTTCCTACTATGTGTCATGCACTGTACTAGAAATTAAGGATGCCAAGATTATAAAGCCATCTCTCATAACCTCAAAGTGCTCATAATACCAACTCAATTTAAAAATAGCTGAATGTTTAAATTATTGGGGAGAGGGTACCACAAGCTCTTCAAGATAAATACTTGCATGTGGATAGAATATCCCTGTAAAGATTTATAGGAAACTAGTAAAGTGGTGGTCCCTGGGGTGGAAAACTAAGTAGATGGAGAAAGAGCAGTGAAAGAGGCTTCCTTTTCATGTATATTTTTTTGTTTTTGGAATTTTGAATGAACAAAAGTTAGTATGTATTTAAAATATAAAATAGTTTCTGTAAAAATATTTTTTTTAAATATATTTTATTGATTTTTTACAGAGAGGAAGGGAGAGAGATAGAGAGTTAGAAACATCGATGAGAGAGAAACATTGATCAGCTGCCTCCTGCACATCTCCCACTGGGGATGTGCCCGCAACCCAGGTACATGCCCTTGACCGGAATCGAACCGGAGACCCCTCAGTCCGCAGGCCGATGCTCCATCCACTGAGCAAAACTGGCTTTGGCTGTAAAAATATTTTTAAATGTATATGCTGGCCATACTACCCATGTCTGATCCCATCAAAATGTGCCTGTTAAAGTCTCAGGTTAACTTTTGAGGTTTAGGTGACTGAGCAATATCCAGGTGAAGAGGGCATTAAGTAGGTGGATACATAGGTCTGGAACTTAGGAGAAAAGGTTCTGGAATCTATATCATAAAAGGCCTGTGTGTGGTCGTGACGCTGGTGTCACAACCAAATGAGCAGCAGTTCTTGTGGCAGGCGAGGTGGACATGAGCTACTCGCCATGGAGAGCTACTAGCAAAGGAGAGCTACTAGTGGCGATGGGTGGGGCAGCCAGCTGAGGCAAGCGGAAGTGAGCAAAACTGCATGCTCATTGGGCCTCTAGTAGAAATATAGAATTAAATAACTGCAGGTTATCTAATTAACCATGCAAGTGGCTAAGATTACTCAAAGTAAGATCATGTGTGGACTTATAAAAGACTAGAGGCCCGGTGCACAAAAATTTGTGCACTCGGGGGGGGGGGGAGGGGGGGGTCCCTCAGCCCAGCCTGTGCCCTCTAGCAGTCTGGGACCCCTCGGGAGATAACGACCTGCTGGCTTAGGACTGCTCCTGGGTGGCAGAGGGCAGGCCCAATCCCTAGGTGCAGCCCCTGGTCAGGCTCAGAGCAGGGCCGATTGGGGGGTTGGGGTACCACCCCGTCACACTCAAGGCAGGGTCGATGGGGAGGTTGCAGCGCGACCCCCTGTCACGCACAGAGCAGGGCCAATCCGGGGGTTGGGGCACTGCCCCCTGTCACACACAGAGCAGGGCCCATCAGGGGGATTGGGGCTCCGTACCCTGTCATGCACAGAGCAGGGCCCATCAGGGGGTTGGGGAGCTCCCTCCTGTCACGCACAGAGTAGGTCCAATAGGGGAGTTGGGGCACCGCCCCCTGTCACACACAGAGCAGGGTGGATCAGTGGGTTGGGGCGCTGCCCTCTATCACCCACAGAGCAGGGCCGATCAGGGGGTTGGGGCGCCGCCACTGTCACACTCAGGGCAGGGCTGATGGGGAGGTTATGGCTCTACCCCGTCACACACAGAGCAGGGCCCATGGGGGGGTGGGGGGGGGTTGGGGCACCAACCTCTATCACCCACAGAGCAGGGCCGATCAGGGGGTTGGGGCGCCGCCACTCTCACACTCAGGGCAGGGCCAATGGGGAGGTTATGGCTCTACCCTGTCACACACAGAGCAGGGCCCGGGGGCGGGGGGGTTGTGGCCCCGCCCCCTGTCACACACAGAGCAGGGCCGATCAGGGTGTTTGGGCGCTGCCCCCTGTCATGCTGTTCCCGGTGCCAGTAGGCCTCGCGGCTCTGCTGATCCCGGTGCTGGGAGGCATATTACCCTTTTACTATATAGGGTAGAGGCCTGGTGCACTGGTGGGGGCCAGCTCGTTTGCCCTGAAGGGTGTCCTGGATCAGGGTGGGGGTCCCTACTGGGGTGGGTGCCTGGCCAGCCTGCATGAGGGGATGATGGCTGTTTGCAGCTGGTCACACACCCTTCAGGGTGGGGGTCCCCACTGGGGTGCCTGGCAAGTCTGGGTGAGGGGCTGAGGGCTGTTTTCAGGCTGGGGGTGACTGAACTCCCAAACGATCCTTTATTCCTTTTTTTTTTTTTTTAATTCTGGGCCAGCTTTAGCTTGAGGCTTGGCTCCAGCTCTTAGGCCTCTGCTCCTGAAAGTAGGTTTCTGGCCTTTGCATACAATGTTGCGAATCTGCTGGCTGAAGTCCAGTGGTATTTGTTAAAATGTTTCAAACTGCAGTCTCAGAGGCCTGCAGCCGCAGGCGGGGAACATTGGTTTCCTCCGTCACTGAGGCAACCAAGCCTCATGTTAGTTTCAAGCTGCCTGGCTGCCGGTCGCCATCTTGGCTGACAGTTAATTTGCATATCTCGCTGATTAGCCTATGAAAAGGGTAGCGGTCATACGCCAATTACCATGTTTCTCTTTTATTAGTGTAGATACTATATGGAGATAAATAATGAGTATGATGAATGTATGAATATCTACAGAAATAAGATGAAAAAATAGGAGAGTGTGGTAAGAAAGCAATACAAAACAAGAATGGACAAGACTCAATGTTGTTAAGAGATCAAAAAGAGCTATAAAGAGTTTATTATACGTAATTAATAACAAGGAGGTTGGAGGACCTTTACTACAGTAGTTTCCATGATATCCTTAGAGAGACAGGCAGGCAAATTACACTGGCAGGAAGAATGTAGATTATAGCAAGTAGAAAAATCTCAAAAGTTTAGCTATATAAAATAGAAAAAGATTAGCAATTGGAGGAGTTGTGTTTTGTTTAAAGTGAGATATATTTGGTTGGGAAGGATGCCTTAGAAAGAAATATAGTGAAGATGATGAAGAGGGAGGGGGTAATTCAAAGCAAATTTATCTGAGATCCAGAAGGAATGATATTCAGTTTATTGTTGAAGAAGGTATTAGCCTTTGACAAAAGGAAAGATACCTCTTCTAAAAAGTAACAGAACAAAATATTCACATTGGAGCAGAGAAATCTATAGGCTTATTGGCAGTAAAGAGGTAAGATTATCTGTTCAGTAGAGGACAGAGGAGTTAGGATGAGAAGTTTGGAGAGACTGGAGAAGGTTTAAATCATTGCAATAGTAGACAAGGCAGAACCAACTAGAGATGCATAGGAAACTCCTTCTAGGCCCTGCAGAACCAGCTGAGATCGAAGACCATGGCTTTACATGACATTAACTTGCATGATTGCATAGTATTCCTCAGCAGTGATCAAGTGGTCAGTCAACTAACCAGATTTAAGTGGAAAAAGATAACTGGATTGATACATGACAGATAGATATGATGAAAAGGCAATACAATAAGGGAGCTGGAAAAATCCTGTGTGTGTGTGTGTGTGTGTGTGTGTGTGTGTGTGGCCACCTAGTGAGCATTTCTAAGGAAGGAGTTGCATGGCATCTCAAACACAAAAATGACTAAGTCTAAAACCATCATCTGGCAAATTCTTGCTCCTCTTTTTCTATCTTTACATCTTCATAATAGTTCAAGTTGCTCAAGTAAGAACCTTGTAGCCAACTGATAAGTTTTCTTCATTTTCCACATTTGCAATGTTTGTCCTTGCTGTGAACTTCTACATCAGTTAACTTTCTGCCTTAAACTTCTTTTCCCCACGTCTCTGCTGTTAAACACCTCTTCCTATTTCAAGGCTCAGATCAAGTATCACTTCCCCTATAAAGACTCTGTCATCCCCCACCCCCCTTTCTATCAGAGTTAACCACTTCATCTTCTTGGATCCTAGTATGCATTGTAAAACTTCCATTATAACTCTTACATTGCTCTCAGTTTGTTTGTTTTTTTTCTATGACTCTCCTTGATTGTAAGCTTGAAGAAAAGGGACTGTGTATTAACCAATGTCAGCTCAATAAATTTAATGCAAAAATAAAATCTCTCTATATAAAAAGCCAGCAACTGTAATGCCATAATGACCGGAATGACCAGTCTCTATGACGCCCACTGAGGCCAGCAAACTATCCCGATCAGGGGGCTGGGGCCGGCCAGCCAACCTCCCATGGCCCCTCCCCACAGCTGGCCCCACCCCTGATTGGCCTCTCCCACACCAATTGAGGGTGGGGCAGACAGCCAACACCCCCCACAGCCCTTCTCCCTGGCTGGCTCTGTCCCCATCTGCCCACTCCAAACCAATAGGGGGCAGGGCTGCCCGGCTGACCTCCTGCAGCCCTTCCCTCCAACCAGACCCACCCCAATGGGCCCCCACCACCCTAATCAGTCTACAGCCCCTCCCTGAGACTGGCCCTGCCAATGTTCGGCCCCCCCCACTCCAATCAGGGGCAGGGCCGGCCAGCCAACCATCCATGGCCCCTCCCCAGGCTGCCGGCCCTCAATCAGCCACCCACACCCGATCTGCCTGTGGCCCCTCCCCCCAGCCAGCTCTGCCTCTGATAAGCACCCCAACCCCATTCAGGGGCTGGGACCACTGGCCAATCGATTGGGCCCTGATCAGGGCAGGCGGGCCAGCCGGCCAACCTCCCGCCATCTCCTCCTCCCTACAGGCCCGGTCCTAATTGGGGCTGGGCCGGCAGGACCCCACCTGAACACAAATTCATGCACTAGGCCTCTAGTAAAATATAAAAAAGAAAAGGGACTGTATATTTTTCTTCCTCATATCTCAAGAGTAAGTGGTTGATACATTTTCTTAAATAAATTACTTTTAATAAATGAATGAAGAAATCCAATCTGAAAATGATGCTAAAATATGAAGGAAGGTATAATGAAGAAAATTGATTAAAAACAAACAAAAGAATTGCTGGCACTTTTTATATCAACTATTTGACATTTCAAATTTACTTCAGAGTAGCAAAAAATTTGACATATTTAGATGACATACAATAAAACTGAAGTGTATCAAGAGTAATTCATGATTATTTAGCATCTTGAGCTAAAAAAAATCAAAAATTTATCCAATAATAATTAAGAAAATCATTTCTGCTCATGAAAGCAATGTAAGCCTTTCTTGAAAAATTAAGAATTAATTGAAAAGCATACACCACACCCCAAATATTAATAAATAAATATATATATATATATATATATATATATATATATATATATCTCTGCTTAATTGAAAGGGACATAAAATGAACAGGAGAAATATTCCCTAAGTCCCTCAGTCTTGAAATTATAGAATCATCTATGATGCCATTGTAGACATGTCTTTTCAAATATTGTTCTTAACTGGCCCTTCACATGCTTGTCTATCCTTGACACCAAAAGATCAAACCCTCATAACCTAGTGCATTAGAAACCACTTAGACTATTCTCCCAGATTCCTCTGTACTAGGTAATACAATCTTCAGATTTCAGGTTAGCCATATTAAAATAATTCCATTGCTATATGATTTTTCTGAATACATCTTACTATGGTTACCATTCATTTTGGACTTATATGTAATACTAGAGGCCTGGTGCACAAATTTGTGCACCAGTGGGGTCCTTCGGCCTGGCCTGTGGAATCAGGCTGAAATTGGCTCTCCAACATCCCCCAAGGGGTCCCAGATTTCGAGAATGTGCAGGCCAGGCTGAGGGACCCCACCAATGCACAATCGGGGCCAGGGAGGGACGCAGAAGGTTGGCCAGCTGGAGAGGGACTGTTAGAGGGCTCCAGGGTGTGTCCAGCCCATCTTGCTCAGTCCAGATCCGCCAGACCCCAGCAGCAAGCTAACCTACCAGTGAGAGCATCTGTCTCCTGGTGGTCAGTGAACATCATAGCACTGGTCGACCAGTCGACTGTCTGCCTCCTGGTGGTCAGTGCACGTCATAGCGAGTGGTTGAGCGGCCTTAGCATACCATTAGCATATTATGCTTTGATTGGTTGACTTGACGACCGGACACTTAGCATATTATGCTTTTATTATATAGGATATTATTTAACTTCTTATAACATCTACTTACTTTGTGGAACTTTTATTTCTTTTTTAAAAATCTTTATTGTTGAATGTATTACATATGGCCCCCTTTTTTCCCCCTTGACCCATTTTATCCTACCTCCAGTCCCCTGCCTGAGGCCTTTACCACTCTATTGTCTGTGTCCATAGGTTATGCATATATACATACAAGTACTTTGGTTGATCTTTTTCCCACCCACGCACCCCTGCCTTCCCTTTAAGATTTAACAGTCTGTTCCATGCTTCTATGTCTCTGGATCTATTTTGTTCATAGTTTATTTTGTTCATTACAGTACACATATGAGTGAGATCATGTGATACTTTTCTTCTTCTCACTGGATTATTTCACTTAACATAATACTCTCCAGGTCCTTCCATGATGTCTTAAAGGATAAGAGATCCTTCTTTTTTACTGCTGTAGAGCTTTTAGTTTTATGTCCACTTACTGTGACTTTATAGTACCTGTTTTTATGCAGTATATTAGACATTAACATATATCTTATGTATTTATCTTTTTATCTCCCTACTCTATGCGAGTAGGGTTCTTATATTTTTCTATATATCACCAGAACTCGGTTGTCTATATTAGGTGTGCATTAATTCTTGACTACGTCATTTCTCCAAACATAGCTTCTTGACAACAAGAACTATATTTTATACATAAACACCTCTCATTCCTACCATACTCATAGATTCAAAATAGTTTCTTAGAATATTGTGATTTAATACTTGATAATTATAAATGAAGCCAATATATTCCTTATACCCAAATTAAGAAAATACTTTTCTTTCATTCAAGGTCACATCATAAACTAGGGAATAATGTAACAACAACAGCAATAGTAGCCAAAACTTCTCTAATGCTGACCATCACGCACTTTTGTAAACACTGCATATAAACTCATAATTCTCCAGCAATTTTATAAATAGCACTACAGATATCACTATTTTTATATATAAAAATCAGATATAAGTAAGTGAATTTTCCAAGGTCATAGGTAGTGAGTGACATGATCTAAGTTCTAACACAGGTAATCTGACACTCCAGGCCCTGCACCCTTAATTACTATCCCTTACTGCCTCAGATATACATTTTCACTTACACATAAATATTCTATTTTCATCATTTAAAGGGTCTTATAGACATACATTATAAACAAGAAACCAAATGCCAAGAATTCCAGTTGATATTGATTATATATATAGATATATAGATATATAGATATGAAAAAGATGAGTACTGAATCCCAAAGGAGATTTTTAACACATATAAAACCATCCAGACTTCTAAATCATTACAATTCAACAGGGACCTCTTTATAATACCCTAAACTGAATGTTATAAATACTGCTAGAGACCCAGTGCATGAAATTCACGCTCGGGTGGGGTCCCTAGGCCTGGCCGGTGATCAGGGCCAATCAGGTTCTCCGCCTCCCCTTCTCCCCACCTCCCCCCCTCCTCCTTCCCTTGCTGCCTGCGTCCGCCACCACCCACTCCTGGTTCCCCGTCTCAGCCCAGGGCCTACCCGGGCCTGATCAGGTGATGGGAACCTGCCAGCTGGGGGGGCAGGGACTTGGAGGTTGGCCAGCAGGCCCTGTACCAGGCAGGGGGAGGGGCCAACCACAACCCTGGTGGGTGGGCAGCAGGCCAATCAGGGCCTGCCAGCTGGGGGGAGGGGCAGGGAAGGAGAGGGACCTAAGAGGTTGGCCACCGGCCCTGAGGAGGGAGCCAGCCCTCAGCCCCTCTGGGAAAGAGGCCACGTCTGCCACCACCCACCCCCAGTTTCCCATCCCAGCCCAGGGGCCAGGCCCCAATCAGGCAATCAGTGCCTGCCAGCTGCGGGGAGAGGCTGAGAGGTTGGCCTGCAGGCCCCATCAACAATCAGAGCCTACAGGCTGGGGGCAGCTCCTGCATTGAGCATCTGCCCCTGGTGGTCAGTGCGTGTCATAGTGACCAGTCAGTCCATCTTAATGGTTGCTTAGGCTTTTATATATATATAGATCACCATCATCAAGAAAGCGAAAGACAAGCAATTTTTGTTTGTTTGTTTTCAATGCTTTATATTTGGGTTAATTGGAGCAATGCATGAGCCAAATAAACAGGACATTATATATAATGGAAATAAGTGTTTTAACCTCACTGCCCATTTGGGAAAGTAGATGGTAATTTTTAAGTTAGTAAAGTAATGCTCTATAATATTGTATGAACTTCATCCAAAATTAGGGATGAAGAAATATTTTTAGTAAAATTAAATCTATGTCTAAATCTTCAAAAATCTCACCATGTACCGGGAAAAATCAATCTCAGTCAATACTTGGAACACTTTCCCTCTCTCCAGGGTGATACCAGTATTCAGGTGCATAATGCTGAAAAGGAGGGCAACAGGTTTCTAGAATCCAATTCATTATAAGCCCTACTGTCTTCTCCATTGTACAAGACTGTAGAGACCACTTGACACCAGGAGTTTTCTACTCAACAACTGTGTGCACCATTGCCTTGGGATGTTACAATGGAATATGGTTCTGGAGATTATGGGACCTACCAAACTTTGTCCCATTCCCAATTTCTGGAAATCTCTGATCCTTCTTTTCCAGTCTCTATGAGTTCGATTTTACAGTGTAACAACCCAGTCCAAAACTTAGTGGCTTAAAGAAAAGCCATGTTATGTAACTCTGTGGGTCCACTGAGCAATTTCTCATGTTTAGGATGGCTTCTCTTATCTCTGCTAAACTCTATCACATGTCTGTGATCAGCTTGCTGGTCACTAATTAGTGTTTGATTTAAAATAACTTCACTCAGGTGTAAGGTAGTTGACAGGCTATTGACCAACTTATACCTATTTCTAATGCAATTTCTGTATCCTCCAGTAGTCTAACTCATGCTTCTTCACATGGAAGTTTCAAGATTCTAAATGCAGCAAAAAGTCCAGCCCTAAGAAAAAAAAGCAACACTGCTTTCTGTTTCCTGCTTATGTTATGGTTGCTAATGCCCCATTGGTTCATAGATAGCATATGGCCTTTCTGCATTCAAGGAGTTGGGAAATAGCTCTGCCACTTAACGTAAGGAGTTGCAACTGTTGTAGATATCACTGCAATCTACCACAAAGTCACTAATGACAATCCTTCTCTCTTCACTAATGAAACTGTGTAAGGAAAATATATTTTAATTATTTAAATAGATGAGGCCAAGAAGGAGGGGCTCATTCTCCCTTTGGCTTCCAATAAAGGACAGCTCTCATAATCCCCTGGGAAGAGAAATCTGCCAGCATTTCTGATTCCCTAAAGTTCAAGTTGAAGATGCTAAATTCTTGGTTGGTGGCTTCCTCAATTCCCCCAGTCCTTACCATAGGACAGAGTCTCCATGTGCGGCAGTCTGATAATACTTGTAAGGCATAGATTCCTTGCCAGGAAAGGCAAGGCAAAAAGCCCAGAAGCTACCACCCAGCCCAGTACTCAGAGAAACAGCTCAGATATTTTGCTTAGGGGGAGAGGCATTCCATAAGAAAATACAACTCTGAAGCTCTATCTAAAAGATAGAATGTAGAGGAATTCAAACCCAAGGGAATTCTAAAATAACAACAGCTTCTCTTGAGTAAGAGCAACATGCTAAATCATAGGCCAGCTAGCTTACCAGAAAGAACCAGGGATAGAGAGAACCAAGAAGAGTCCACCTAGATAAGAAAAAATCCTAAAAAACTGGCCTTAAAAAACCTGCTCTTGTACAAATTTGGTTGTATCATGTTGCTGAGCAATATATGTCCCATGGCAATGTCAAATACAATAAATAAATCAGACAGTAATTAGTGGTGCCTATTATATATATACTAGAGGCCCGGTGCATGAATATTCATGCACTGGAGGGGGTGGTCCCTCAGCCTGGCCTGCCCCCTCTCACAGTCCAGGGGCCCTCAGGGGTGGGAAGTGACCTGGTGATCAGGGGAAGTTGATGCCCCATCAACCTCTGCTGCTGCCACTGCCAGCAGCACAAGTCTCAGCTGGCCCTGGCTACCTGAGCCTCAGGTGCCTGCTCCCCCTGGCGGGGCTGAAGGGACTGGGTGCTACCATCTTGTGGCTCTGGGCACCACCATCTTTGAGGGTGGGGCAGTCAATTAGCATATTCTTCATTGGCTGTGGGTGTCACCATCTTTGTGATGGCGTGAGGGTCAATTACCATATTCCATCTTTATTAGATAGGATGGTCCTATCTCAAGGATATTGCAGGTTCCAGACCACCACAATAAAGCAAATACTGCAGTAAAGCAAGTCACACAAACATTTTTGTTTCCTAGTGCATCATTTGAGCCTTTTGCTAGTCATAATACTTTTGCTGGTAGAGGATATTACCTTAAATTTGTAAAAAGTGCAATATCTCCAAAGCACAATAAAATGAGGTATACCTGTATATACCACATCTTCTTTATCCATTTTTCTATTGATAGACACCTAGGATGCTTCCATATCTTAGATATTGTAAATAATATTTCATTTTTTGGTGTAAAGGGTGCATACTAAGTGAAATAAGTCAGAGAAGTATCATATGATTTAACTTGTGTGTGGAATCCAAAAAAGCAAACAACAACACAGAAATAGACTAATAGATATAGAAAACAAAATGATGGTTGCCAGAAAATGAGATTGGGGCCTGGATGAAAAAGGTGAAGGAGAATAAAGTTACTAAAAACTTCCAGTTATACAATAAATAAGTAATGGGGACATAATGTATAGCATAGGGAATATAGTCAATAATATCATAACTTGTATGGTGATAGATGGTTACTATGTCAAACCACTATGTTGTACATCTGAAATTAATATAATATTGCATGCCAGCTATACTTTCACAATAAAAAAGAATTGAATTGGAGTACTCACACTTCTTGATTCCAAACTAACTACAAAGCAATAGTAAACAAGACAGTATGGTACTGGTATAAGGATAGAAATTAGACAAATGGAATATAGTTGTTAACGTAGAAATTAATCTTCACTATTTCTGTCATGGAATTTCATCAAGGTTGCAAAAACAATTTAATATGGAAAACATAGTCTTTCAACAAATTGCAGTGGGGAAATTAGATGCCCAAAAGTGAAAGAATGAAGTTGGATCCCTAGCTAGCACCATATAGAAAAAAATGAAAATGTATCAAAGATTAAAATGTAAGACTTAAAATTCTAAGACTCTTGGAAAACAACATAGGGCTACATTTCTGTGGCCTTGGGTTTAGGAATGGTTTCTGAGGTGTGACATAAAAGGCACAAATAATAAAGAAAAAGATATATAAGTTGGACTTAGAAACTTTTGTGCACCAAAGGACACTACAAAGAAATTGCAAAGACAACCAAAAAGTGAAAGGAAATATTTTCAAAGCATGTATCTGATAATATAAAGTACCTTTACATCTCAAGAATCAAAAGAAAAATAATTCAATATTAAATCAAGGGCAAATGATCTGAATAAACTTTTCTAAAAAAAATACACAGATAGAGACTAAGTACATCAAAATATGCTCAACACCATTAGTCATTAGGGAAATGCACATGAAAACCATAATGAGATACCACTACATACCCACTGTGACTGTTACAATAAAAGATGGACAATAATAAATGTTGGTGAGGAAGTGTTCAAGTTGGAACCCTTATATATTGCTGAAAGGAATATAAAATGGGCAGTCACGTGGAAATCACTTTGGCAAGTCCTCAAATTAAACAGAAATTCTACTACTAGGATTGTACCTAAGAGAAATGTAAATATATGTCCTGACAAAAACATCTACAGAAATGTTCATAGTGACATTATTCATAAGAACCAAAAGATGGAAATAATCCAAATGTCCATCAACTGAGGAATGGGTAAATAAAATGTTATATATTTCAATACAATGGACATTATTCAACCATATAACAGAATGAAGTATTATTACATACCACAAAATGGCTGAACCTATAAAACATTATTCTCAGTTAAATAAACCAGCCACAAAATGGCACATATTGTATGAGTCCATGTCTATGAAATGTCCAGAATAAGAAAATCCATACAGATAGAAATAGGACTAGTGGTTGCAAGGGGGTGAGTGGAGGTGACAACTAGGTGTGATGGCTAATACGTAAGGTTATTTTTAAATTTATGTTTTCTAAGAGATGGAAATATTCTAAATTAGTAATGATGGTTGCACAAACTTGTTAATATACTTAAAAACACTGATTCAAATACTTTGAGGATAAATTTCATATGATGTGAATTATATCTCAATGAAAACTGTAAAAAACACAGACTCCCTCAGGTAACAATTTGTTTTATATCAAGGTAGGAAAAAATTATATAATTTTAGCTTAGTTTGCCTAATAGACATTTAGCAAAGGGAGAGTAATTTCCTATAATAAATCAGAGAGGAAAGTTGCCTGAAGATATTTTCCTAATAGTCTGTTTTCTGTAAAATAGACTTTCTCTAATCATAGTTTTGTTTTTAAGCTCTATGATTTTATTTATTTTTATAACAGCTAATCACTTTCCATCTCAACAGTAATATGATGACAGTTTCACTTTTTTAGTTTCAGTTACCTGCAGTCAACCAAGATCTGAAAATATAAAGTGGAAAATTCCATAAACAAAGAATTCATAAGTTTTAAATTGCATGCCATTCTGAGTAGTGTGATGAAATCTCACACTGTTCCACTCTGTGTCACCTGGAAGGTGAATCATCCCTTTGTCCAGAATATTCGCTCTATAGGATAAGCCACTCACCATTCCTTTGTAGCCATCTCAATTATCAGATCTGCTGTCACAGTATAGCAGTGCTTGTGTTCAAGTAACCTTTATTTAATTTAATAATGGCCCCAAAGAGCAAGCGTAGTGATGGTGGCAATTCACATATGCCAAAGAGAAGCCATAGTGCTCCGGTTAAGTGAAAATGTAAACATTCTCCACTTCATAAGGAAAGAAAACATGCTGAGGTTTCTAAGATCTATGGTAAGAGCCAATCTTCTATCCATGAAATTGTGAAGAAGGAAAAATAAATTTGTGCTCGTTTGCTTAGAGAAAGAGACTACACTCACATAACTTCATTACAGTATATCGTTATAACTGTTCTAGTTTATTATAATTGTTGTTAATTTTTTACTGTGCCCAATTTATAAATTAAATTTTATCATATGTATTTATAAGAAAAACACATAGTATATTTAAGGTCTGGTACTCTGCAGTTTCACGCATCCACTGGGGGGGTGGGGGGGCGGTCTTAGTTGGTGTCCTCTGTAGATGAAGGGGAATTACTAGTATAGTGCTTTCATAAAATATTTCTATGCTTCAATATTATTATCATGTTGTTAAAATTTCAATCTTTTAAAAGGATAGTGGTTTCAATAAATTTACCTTTTATTTGGGAATGATGTATCTATCAACATGGTTCATTCTCTAAATATACAAACATGGTTATCTTCATATTCATTTTCATATTCCTTTTCAAATGAAAGACTAATTATCTGATTACTTTAATTACTACATTTTAGTATTGAAAGAATATTATTCATTTTCCATTCAGATCAGAACTGAGTTGTTTAATTCAATTGCAAAAAATAACTAGGTTTCTGAATTATCTGAGGAATGCACTGTATATTAGGAAGCAAATATTAGGAAGCCCATTGGATTTTCAATCTCTTGCTATTTTTCTCCACTCTGAGAGAAGAACCCCCAGATATAAATAGGCTGTAGACTTAGAATCTTATTCATTTAGCTTTGAAGCTCTCTATAGACCTAGAGGGTATTTCTTTGCACAGTAGGAAGTACATATGGTTTCCATCATTTTATTTTGTAACTTACAAAATAAAACAAATACATCTATGTCAGAATATCTGACCAGTGCTCTTCAAAATTGTCAAGGTAATGGAAGACAGGGAACAAATGAGGAACTGCAACAGACTGGAGGAGATGAAGCTCAAAATAGAATCCTAAAAGACAAAAATTTAAAACTTTAGCTGAAACTTCAGTGAATTTGAAGTTCTGTAGTTTATTGATTGAATTATTCCAATGACAGTTTCCTGGGTTAGATAATTTTATTATCATCATGTAAAATTTTCATCTTAAGGTAAATTGGGGTAGGGAAATACAGGATTCTGTGTTAATTTATCACTTATTGATAAGTCTAAAAACTTGAAATAAAAAAGAAAAATAACAGCAATAATAAGAATGACTAAAATCTCTCAAAGTTCAAAGTTTAGATTCAGGGAACAATTAATGCAAAAAATATTCTAAGAATTCGCTGAAACCGGTTTGGCTAAGTGGATAGAGCATCGGCCTGCAGACTGAAGGGTCCCAGGCTCGATTCCAGCCAGGGGCATGTACCTTGGTTGCGGGCATATCCCCAGTAGAAGATGTGCAGGAGGCAGCTGATCGATGTTTCTCTCTCATCGATGTTTCTAACTCTCTATCTCTCTCCCTTCCTCTCTGTAAAATACCATTAAAATATATTTTTAAAAAATATTCTAAGAATTAATTTTACTTAAGCTAATTCTACTCCAATAAGGCAAGATGAATGACATTTAAAAAATGTATTAACCTAATATTGTGCATCTTAGTCATACCTACCAGAAAATGCATAATAGTTTTTTTGCAATGACTGATATTTATCACAGAACTGATTAAAACAGGCCACAGTCCTGTGTGGCTCAGTTGCACCTAGAGGTCACTAGTTTGATTCTGGGTGAGGCACATGCCTAGGTTGTGAGCTTGATCCCCAGTGGGGGACATGCAGGCAATGTTTCTATCTCTCTCTTTAAAATCAATAAAACATCTTTTAAAGAAACAAGCAAAACAGACCACAGTCCTACAATGGAATTCACTGTTACAGGCAAGGCATTAGTCTCAGAGGAAAAAGAATCCCATCTCTTCCATTTGCCTAACTATTATGTTCTTTAATGAGCCTTATTTTCCTCCAATGTCTCTCAGTCTCTCTTTTATTAATATAATTCATAGTTATTTATTCTGGAACATTCTTCAGTAATGACAAAGAACAATCCCCATTTTTTTCTTTATATGTCTTAATTAACCCACCAGTTATTGCGTCTTCTCTTCTTTTTCCTCGTTCTCCTCATAATTATTGCAGTTATTATTCTTATAAAATTGTTCATCAAAATATATGTACTAATGTAATAGCTAATAACAGCTGAGGACAAAAAATACAAAATGTATTTAGCAAGATCAAGCAGTTGATTGGGAGAGTGTGGGTAGTAAAAACAATCTAAAAGTCTCACCGCAGTGTTAGGAACAAGGAAATGATAACTGAATTGGGCTTTTAGACATTCTTTTTGTTTTGTTTATAATTATATAATAATTTTTATTATAATAATTTTTATATAAAATGCATTAATATTATTGAAAACTATCAACACATTATCCAAATAAACAAAAATCAGAGAAATTTGTTGTCATAGATATGCCATTAAGGGAGTCCTGTTGATGAAATGAAAAGACACTATACCGGTACAGTGCTGACCAGTGTTTTTACGTGGTTAGAGCAGTGATGGCGAACCTATGACACGCGTGTGAGAGGTGACACGTGAACTCATTTTTTTGGTTGATCTTTTTTTGTTAAATGGCATTTAAGTATATAAAATAAATATCAAAAATATAAATCTTTGTTTTACTATGGTTGCAAATATCAAAAAAATTCTATATGTGACACGGCAACAGAGTTAAGTTAGGGTTTTTCAAAATGCTGACACGCCGAGCTCAAAAGGTTCGCCATCACTGGGTAAGAGCTTCAGCCCACGCACCACAGGGTCATGGGTTACAATGTGGATAGACTCTGAAAACATTACACTAAGGTAATATAAAAGAAGCCAGTCTCAAAATAGCACCTATTATGTGATTCAATTTACATGAAATGTCCAGATTAGATAAATCCATTGAGATACAAGGACTGAGAAAAGAGATGAACGGGTAATGTCTGTTAATGGGTATATGGTTCCTTTTTAGAGTGATGAAAATTTTGTAATTAGTGGTCATAATTGCACATCTTTGTAAATATGCTAGAACCTATGGGGTAAATTTTCATTGTGAAAAAGGTAAATTTATAGTTTATAAATATTATCTCAATAAAGATTATTTAATTGAATTAATAAACAACCTTTAAGAAAGAAAGAAATATACTAGAACTAGTGGAAAGAAATACTATTTTTCTCTATAGGGATAGTTAATAGCAAGAACACCTCAATTTATTCTAAATGAATATATAAATTTACTGATTCCACATTTTTAGAATTGAGTTACATGATAATAAATTTTATGTGAAATAATAAATTTAGCTAAGATTACTCTACCCAGCAAAACTATCATTTAGAATTGAAGGTCAGATAAAGAGCTTCACAGACAAGAAAAAGCTAAAGGGGTTCATCACTATCAAACTAGTATTACATAAAATATTGAAGGGTATTTTTTTAAGAAAAGGAAGAAGAAGATAAAATATGAGCAATAAAATGATAAATGTCATCAAATGCCAAAAATTCAGTTAAAATTAATGGTACAGTATTAGTGATGTAAGATTTTCTATATCAGGTAGTGAACTTACTCCAAATTCAAGTAAGTAAGTATAGACAAATAGATTAGTTATGGAGCATAATTGACTGAGTGAATTTAGCTAAGATTACTCTGCCCAGCAAAACTATCATTTAGAATTGAAGGTCAGATAATGAGCTTCACAGACAAGAAATATTGAAGGGTATTTTTTTAAGAAAAGGAAGAAGAAGATAAAATATGAACAATAAAATGATTATAAATATATATCTATCAACAATTAATTCTAAAAATAAAAAGTAGCAAACAAGAAATCTAATAAATAAAATAAACTGATGAATAAAATAGAACCAGAGGCATGGAAACATGAAACAGGCTGAAGAATCTCAGAAGGAAGGGGGGATGGGGGATGAGGAAAGATTAACCAAAGATCTTATGTGCATATATGCGTTACCTATGGACATAGACAATAGGGTCATGATGGTCTGAGGTTGGGTGGGAACTGGTGGAGGGGGGTGGCAATGAGGAGAAAAAGGGGAACACCTGTACCACTCTCAACAATAAAATGAATAAAAATGCAAATATTTATTTGAAAAGAGACTCAAAATCTTTCCAGTGGTCAGAAAAATTAAAATTAAAACCATCCAATTACCATTTTTTTAACCCACCTGATGGTAAAATTAACAAAGATAATAATATCCAATATTGGCAGAGATATGAGAAAGGCACTCTCATTATTGCTGGAGGGATTGTGAAATGTTGCAACTCTTTAAAAAATATATTGTAATTACTTATTAAAATAAATATATACATATTATTTGGCCCAATAATCACTCTTTTGGGAATCTCACCTACAGAAAAACAAAAGCACTAATATGTATGCTTGTTTGTATAGGTGTGTGTGTGTGTGTGTGTGTGTGTGTGTTCAGCATTGTAGTAGACTGTAAATACAGAAATAATGAATTAGTGGAATAATTAGGATTTATTCAGTGGTGATTGATATTCAAAATATTTACCAATTATTATGACAAAGCTTTGACCAATCACAGCAAGTACTGAATATCATCCCTGAATCTCTCTGTTTAATAGAATATTGTGCAGCTAATAAAAAGAATGAATTGAATCTATGTGTTGACCTGGATGGATGTCAAAAATTATACATATTCAATATAACTTTTCCTACACATATAATTGTATACCTATGGTAAAGTTTAATTTATAAATTAGGCACAGTAAGAGATTAATAACAATAACAATAAAATAGAAAAATTGTAACAACATACTGCAAAAAAAAGTATGTGCTTGTGGTCTCTCTCTCTCAAAATACACTGTACTGTACTCACCCCTCTTCTCATGATAACATAAGATGATATAATGCCTATGTGTTGAGATGAAGTGAGGTGCTTAGAATAGTGCACAATTTTAAACTTAAGAATTGATTATTTCTGGAATTTTCCACTTAATATTTTTGGACCATGGTTGACCACAGGTAATTGAAAGCGAGGAAAGGAAAACAATTGATAAGGGAGGACTACTATAACCCCATTCTTTAAATGAAAATTCAGAGTATTCATTAAATATGAAGAATTTAGCTCAATTAGAGGACTCTTTTTCTTCAATCTTATCAATATCTGTTAGGCATGTTTTGCTTTTATAATTCTTCTATTAATAATCTTTTTAAAAGCCCTCTTTCTTAATTTCTTGATTTTAAATTATAGCTATTGACTCCCCCACTGTCAGAAAGTACAATCTTCTTTCTCCCCTTTATATCTCAAATTGAGTTAACACAACCTTTTCTTTTTACATTCACATGATTTATATAAGTGCATGCTTTAAACATAAACTTCCATCTTTACTTGTCAGTTGGTAAAATTATATAAATATGTATATTATCATTTAAAATATCATAACTACGTAAATATTTGTCACCGTAGCACCAAGTAGCATGACTAGATCTACAGAAAAAAAGTGATATAGCCTCTTAAAGGAAGATGCTTCAAGCATCAAAGTCAAATGCATCCTTCTATTTTACATTCCATTTACATTTAATTCTCAAAATCATGCCACATCTTAGTTTGCTTCATACTTGGATCATTACATCCTTATACAGCTTCTTGTTTTTCCTGCCACAACAATTCAGGTTTGTTTGTTGTTTTTCCTTTTTGGTTGTTGACATAAGAAATATATGTCTTATTTTCCCCATGACTAAGATCATCCAGCTTCTTAAATCATACTATTCTAAGACTCATTATCCATGTTTTTAAAATTACTATTTAAAGTGAAAATATTGAAAACAAGAACCAACATTTCATAGTTATGAAAATAGTGGAAAGTAAAGATTTTATTGAGAACTTGCTTGGAAAAAAATAAATAAGTATATATTTATTTAAACTTATATTTAATAACATTTATGTTTTAATTAAAACTATGTATGCTTCCATGTCTCTGGATCTATTTTGTTCATCAGTTTCTTTTGTTCATTAGATTCCACATATGAGTGAGATCATGTGATACTATGTACTAAGTGCATATGGACACAGACAATAGAGTGGTAAAGGCCTGGGAGGGGCAGGTGAGGGGTAGAAGGAGTCAACAATAAAGAAAAATAAATTAATTAATTAATTAATTAAAATGAATTAGTTGAAAAATAAAGCTATGCATTAATTTCTTAGAACACACAATGAATAAAAGAAGTATTGATTTCTAAGGGAGGATTGGGGATGAATTTTCCCAACTAAATTGCAAGATAATATCTACACTAATAAAAGACAAAGATGCTAATAGACCATACCTTCGCTATGCCCCAAGCCATGCCCTCCAGCCAATCAGAGCGACTATATGCAAATTAACCCAACCAAGATGGTGGCTGGCAGCCACAGAGCTGGAGCAAGCAGGAGGCTTGGTTGCCCGGGTGATGAAGCAAGCCAAGCTTCCTGCCTACCCTGAGCTGGCTGCGGCCTCCATTCATGGCAACAAAGTTTCAATTATAGAAGACAAATAAATCCCAGATACCTGCTTCCAGCCAGCCTCCACTGGGAGCTTGGGTGGCTGGGGGCCATGGCCAGCCTGCAAACAGCCATCAGCCCCTCACCCAGCCTGGCCACATCCTCATGGGGTGAGGGTCCCCGATGGGGGGCTTAGCCAGCCTGCAAACAGCCCTCAACCCCTCACCCAGGATGGCCAGGCACTCCAGCAGGGACCCCCACACTGAAGGGGCTGTGGCCAGCGTGCAAACAGCCATCAGCCCTTCACCCAGGCTGGCCAGGTACTCCTATATAATAAAAGGGTAATATGCAAATTGACCCTAACAGCAGAACGACTGGGAAAGACTGGTCACTATGACACACACTGACCACCAGGGGGTAGATGCTCAATGCAGAAGCAGCCCCCTGTTGGTCAGTGCACTCCCACAGGGGGAGCTCTGCTCAGCCACATGCCAGGCTGACGGCTGCCAGTACAGCGGTGGTGGTGGGAGCCTCTCCCGCCTCCTCAACAGTGCTAAGGATGTCCGACTGCAGCTTAAGCCTGCTTCCCACTGGCAAGTGGACATTCCCCGAGGGCTCCCGGGCTTCCAGAGGGATGTCTGACTGCCAACTTAGGCCCAATCCCCTGGGGAGCAGGCCTAAGCCAGCAGGTGGTCATCACCCAGACTGCAAGAGGGCACAGGCCAGGCTGAGGGACCCTCCCCCCGCCGAGTGCATAAATTTTTGTGCACTGGGCCTCTAGTTCTATTATATTCCTCATTGTGTATTTAAATTTCACAGCATGAATATAAAAAAGGTAATTTTTCAAAAATTATTAGATTTCATTTATTTTCCAAAATGACTTCCCTAATATTTTGTTATTTAAAATATCTTCTTGTGAAACACCTACCACATCATTATATTTATCAATTTTTCTGTTCCCTCAATTTTGAATTGACATAATTTTACCAATAGCTCTGTCCTATGATTCTTACTAATTACCAATAAAATTCTCATCATCTATTTGACAGCCAATATTTTTTAATTCATTTTACACTCAACATGTACTTATTCTATTGATTTTCTAACCTTTTATTCAAATTTAAATTTCCTTTGTTTTTTGATTACTTTTTTCATATAGCTACCTATTCTTATTTTATAAATGCAGGAGCTTTAGTTTCTATCGATAATATAATTAGAATAATTTTTTCCTCCAAAGTATCTCTGATTCTTTCAGGGTTAATTATGCTTCCTTTTTTTTTTTAATATATTTTTTTGATTTTTTACAGAGAGGAAGGGAGAGAGATAGAGAGTTAGAAACATCGATGAGAGAGAAACATCGATCAGCTGCCTCCTGCACATCTCCTACTGGGGATATGCCCGCAACCCAGGTACATGCCCTTGACCGGAATCGAACCTGGGACCTTTCAGTCCGCAGGCTGACGCTCTATCCACTGAGCCAAACTGGTTTTGGCAGTTATGCTTCCTTTTATGCTTCCAGTTTTTCTCAAATTTCTGATGATGCTTGGTTTTCTGTGCGTACTTACAAATGAGGAACTAGTTGGATTATTACTTCCCTACCAAGCTATTCTGCCATTATTAAGATCTTCTTCCATAGGCCTCATTTCTTAAAGTCAGATCTAAGTTGAAATTAAGGGGTCATATTATAGTGTTTCTGGCAAAACACAGTCATTCTTTTGTACACCAAAATGAGTATGGTTTTTCTGTGAGGTCTCAATTACCATACCAAGAGCACTAATCCCTTTTGGGTCATTCATTTCTTTAGAAAATAGTACCTTGGCCCTGCCTGAAGATAAAGGCCAGTACAGGTGTGTTGCTGACCAACACAGCCATTCTGTAGAGTGTAGACTATCGGTTTCAAAAAAAATCATTTTTATATCAATTAATAATTATATATATACATATATATGAAATATATAAAATAAATACAATAAAATAATTTTATACATAAAGTTTGTATAACTGTATATGTTTTTATATATTTATTTTTATTAATTTATGTAAATTTCATTAGTAAAATATATAATACATCAAAATATATTATATATTTCTAAATCACCTATATTATGCTTACCACTATTTCATAAAATTCTTAAATGTCTATTCTTTGATAGAAAATAAGGAGAAATGGAAGCCCCAATATTTTTCTTTGTACCACATGGAATCATCTTGTGCACCCCCTGAGAGAAGTACATATAATTGTGGCGACCACTGTTGTAGACCATCAATCATATTGCTTTATAATTCTATTCCCATTCTCATGGCTTGAATCTCTCCTGCTACATTCTTTATTTGCCCTACCTGAGCTGTGGCTCCCACCATTGTAGCTTATTATCAATATATTATCATCTTTCTTTCATCTTCCAAAATATGTATGGAAGCTCTTATTTCCTGATGCTTCACTCACTTTCAGTGAATTTATGGATTTACTATCTTTACTACGTCACTACCATTATTCAGGGAATTTTCCAAAAGGGGGATGTAAGTGGGTGCTGTCTGTCATCTTCAAACAAATAAACTATCAACTATTTTCATTTTTACTTCTCAGATTATAGGATTCCATTTGCATTGTTAGACTCTGGGCATCCAGAAATCTATCTAAAGGGAAAATCATTTTTATATCAATTAATACTGGTATTAGTCCCAGGAAAACTAGTGTTACAACTCAATACAACTAGTAGGCCAAGTCCTTAAGTTGTGGTTCATTTGAAGTTAACCAGATTCTAAACACTGATTCAAGTAGTGTTAAGACAAATGCATAATATTAGGGAATTCTGTTGGACATAAATAGCTTTATAATCCAGCATTTCAAGTTTAAGATATAATATTAATGATTTAGAGTGGTGTTAGTCTCCTCTCTCAGTTGTACTCCATAATGACAAGCTTCCTTTTTAACGTTCAGGGCCTGCTGTGCAGTAGTACTTTTAACAAAATACATTTGCTTTAGGCTTTCTGACATGGCTTCACACTGAGATAAACACAATTAACAAGATCTATTTAAATTCTGGCTCTTTGGTAATTGTTTATTAATGGGATTTTAAGATTCTCTTTTGATTTCAAAGTTTTTTCAATCAGGGTTTTCATTTGCTGCATGTTTTCATTTTTAACACCTAGGCATTATCTGTTTGATCCATTTTCAATGGCAAGAAAACAATCATCTGTACCCTTATAAATTGATCACAGGATTATCTTTTCTAGGCTTTTTGTTGTGGGACAATTATGGAGAAGCAATATTAGTTAGAATAGGCTTTGGAGAACAATGGATTCATAGATAAATTTAACATTTAAACAAATCATTTCTTTCTGCCACTGTTTATCAAGTAGGAGCACTATATATTTTTTGCTCTGATTTTAAACCGTGCCACGAGTTATCATCATGAAACCTCATTATGTAGCACACCATATATACCTAACATACAAGCAGTATGAAATAGTATAGAAGTGGCATGGGATAGTTGAATGAACATTGGTTTTAAAGACCAATAAACACCGAAAATAGTAGGGTGAAGATTTAGGGAGGGACTGGAGTGGGAAGGAGGGAGTTCAATGGAGGAGGAAGGGGGATATTTGTAATATTTTCAACAAATAAAGATAAATAATAAAAAACAAAGACAATTGAATCTCAGATCCCCCACT
The DNA here is from genome assembly GCF_964212035.1 of Myotis nattereri. Classification (NCBI taxonomy): domain Eukaryota; kingdom Metazoa; phylum Chordata; class Mammalia; order Chiroptera; family Vespertilionidae; genus Myotis; species Myotis nattereri. Next base: position 116,210,150 of record NC_138078.1, on the reverse strand, counting down.
TATAAGCTGTGTAACTTTCGGCAAGGCTTAACTTCTTGAGTTTGAGTTTTCTTATCTGTAAAATGGGGATTGTAACTATCCCTGAATTGCTCTGGTGGTTAAATGAGATAGCATATATAAAGTGACACAATTCCTGGTACAGCAGTAGACACTCAATGTATTTTAATTCATTTTCTTCTTTATCTTTTAAGTGGTGTACTTGTTTGTCTAAGCCAGCCATGACACCATGTAGGGTTTCCAGGAATTCAGGCCAGTGTTATACCTATCATTTTAAATTTTAAAGTTTTGAAAGTCTGGTTTTCTATAAGTTGTCTGGGGAAAAATAGTCTATAATATACCTTCCAGAGAGCCAAATGAAAAAGTAACAAATGATAATAAAAATAGCATCAAGTAAACATGATATTACATCAGGCACAAACATATTGGTTGCATGCTGAGGAAATTCAGAGAATATGACTGTCAAATAGTCAGAAGAGCCAACCAGAGACAGATATTTAAAAATACAGATTCTTTAGCTCATCACAAGCCCATTAAAACAGTATATTAGAGCAGCATTACCAGGCACGTATATTTTTAAAGATCTCCAGATTATTCTGATGAATAGCTTGGTCGGAAGCCACTAAAATAGGTATGAACTAGTTTAATCTCTATGCTGTAGCTCTCTATCAAATCAAATTGTCAGACTGCTACATATTTCAATGATACAAATGTAGTTCCCAATGGAAATGCCTCAGTAAATACACAGTTGCATAATTCACCTCTACTCTTATCCATGGTCACTATTGAAAAACACATAAAGATTGTCCTTGTGCTTTATTTTTATAAATTATCCAAGACAATATTTTGTGTCCTAATACTTCTTATATGAAGAATAATTCCAATGATTTATCCCAAAGATGAAGGCTTAGACAGAGTTTGTCTTAACTGAATATCTGTATGGCTCCTTTTTATTAGAGAATGGAGAGTTGGTTCGTTATTTTTCCTTTCTTAACTTTGACTGCCAAGAAGCTAAGTACATATCTCTCTCCCACCTCCAAACTATCCTCCATATTTTATTGGTTGTTGCCTATTTTCCCTTGCTGCAATGATTGTAATGCATCTGTAGCTCTTGTTAAAAGCATGCTGAAATATTTTTGAGGGGACAAGTAATGGCAGAAATAAAAAATAAATGTAATTTTTGACACGTCTAAGTAGGATAGACCTCACTAGTTGGATTTTGCTGTATAAAACAATGCCGTGGTATTGACTTTATTGTGCTGCACTTATTTTGCCATATAGGCTGCTTATAAATAGATGCCTTAATGGAGTTTTCTATAATTTAGAATTTCTGAGACCAGAATTTCATAGAACATGTGTGACTGAGCCCTATTTTCCTTTGCTTTAAACTCTTCCTTATTAGCAACATCATTTTTTTAAAAGAGCTTTAACACTTATTTAAAGGAATTGTCTTTAGTATATTATGATGCTAAAACAAGTACACAACCAAGAAGACTTTGGGAAACAGTGTTAAATTCAAGAAGAAGTATTGGTATGTTGAGTATTTTTGCATGTAGAATCACATGAAATCATTTAACCCAGATCTACATCAAAATTCCTTAATTTCTTTGAGAAGAGGAAACCTGATTTTGTTCAACAGCTCCTGCCATGCCTACTTCTTACATCACACTTCCTAGAGAATGCCGGTGCTACTCTAGCCCTCCATCCTTCTCTCCTCTTTGCTCTTTTCACTCCTTCTCTCCCCTGCCTCCCCCCATCTCTCTGTTATCACTCTCTCACTCCTGTTCATTCGCCTTTTCTTTTTCCTTTATATTCCACACTGATACTATCTTCTTCATCAGGCTCCATAGGAACTTAAGGATAACGAGGTTCCTAACTCTAATTCTAAAAGAAGAATTGCAAAGTGAAATTAGTATTTCTCAGAGAACTCAAAGCTCCCAGAAACAGTTCTGGCTCTCTCGTGGATGTTGGGCCATTGCTGTTTCTCTTCCTTGCTACATTTAAATATTTATACCAGAGAAAGCTTGCCAAGTTCATTATAAGCATAAAAGAAAATAAATTCATTATGCTCAGGGTGATCAGTTTTACCACAAAGAGTAGCTGTTTGTTTTCAGTGTTCATTTTCTTGGACCAGTCCGGTAGACAGCTGTTTTTTGGGGGTTTTTTTTGGTTTTTGGGTTTGTTTGTTTTTTTTGAATAGGGCATTTCTATTCATTTCTGTTCCTTTGAATTGTAAATCTATTGTCACATTTTCTTTCAAATTTTTACCCTGGAGCTCACAATTTCATCATTAGAAAAATCTTCAGATCATTAATTCAAAAAAGTATGTGTAAACTATATATTTTAGGCATTTTAAAGACATGCAAACACCATACACAATAAATTACCTTAATTCATCAGAGCTTAGGTAAAACAAGATTCTGTTTTATGTAACTGCACTATGTCTTCATAATTTCTATGCAAGATAAAATATGGCTAGTGATATAACATCATAAAATTATACAGTGTGCTACGCTTTATGCAAAGGGTGTATTAATGCCTGTATGGGTGTGGCTAGGCATGTCAATTTCCACCCTCAATACAATCATTTAATAGTAAGTGGTTCAATACTTTCTTATGCTGTGTCTGCACAATGCTAAAGCATCTGGCTAATTCCGTGGGGAAAATTCAAACTGGTAACTTGGCGTCATGTAGCCTAAACAGTGGGTTGATTGAACTTTTCATTTTGCTATGGGTTGTTTAGACTTTGAGTAGACAGACTTAAAAGTAATATAAGACACACTTAAATTTTTTTTAATTGGGTGATGTGAAGCAGATCATTTTAACTAACGCAACCAGTAATTTTAATAGATTGTTAAAGTTAATTATAAAATATAAATCTCAGTGGAAATGTGGTGATTGTTTTGCTAATTTATGTTTGTTATTTTATTTTAGTTTCAGTTTTTAATGCAGATGATGATATTGGCATTGCCATAAAATGTGACGAGTTTTTTCCAGGAGAAGGGAGCTAGAGAAGGATTTCAAGCAAGCTGTTCACACTTTCTGAGAAAGGCTAAAAAGCAGAAAATTAGGATGCTTTAGGTATCTGGATGTCTCACACAAACCAGCAGCTGGATGGAATCCATCACAGGGCCCTCATTATCATCAAATAAACACTCACAGAACACAATTGCCAAAAGCCTCAAACTTAAAAATAAAATAAAATTCTTCTGTGTCAAAGTTCAGATATTTCTTACTTTATGATAATATATGATTTTTTAATTTTATATGTAATCTTAATTTTGCTATAATACTTTATAAATATTGAGCATTTTCTCATTATTTTCTCACAGACAGAGGCATTTGTTTTATTACTTTGGGAATATCAGTTTATTAGTCTAAAAGAGGAAAGATGGAAAGAATATATAATACAAAAATCTATTCTACATAGTAGGCATATGATACTTGTTAAATGTACTAATTATTCAGAATTTTGTCCAAATAATGGGCCCTATTAACCAAACGTTTCAGGAAAATGCTATTACTATATTTAACAAACGCATATTTAACAAACATACTGATGTCTGAAGCCAAATAGTAAATTTTTTACTAAAAAAAGTCCAGAAAAAAGAATACTTGGGACATATTAATTGTGTTTTGTTTGTATTTGGTTTTTGTAAAAAGAGTTTCCAACCTTTGAGAGAGAAAAAATAGATGAGGCACTTAATTCCATCAAAAACCTAAACATATCTAGGCCTGTCAAACCAATATTTTCTATAATCAAAATATAATTTGAACCATTCAGCAAAGTCTCCATGCTTGATAAAGACTAAGAAACTATCTCTAATCACTTTAGTCTGTTACTAATGGACTCATTATTGGACTAGAAGTATCACAACAGTTAATTTCAGAAATGAGATATAGAGTGTCAAATAAGTCTTTTATATTTTCTTGTTTTATTTATTAGCATACATTTTGCATTTATTGTTGATGTTAAATGATGGTTTACTGTGTTTTCTTTTCATGTTTTTGGTGTGTAAGCTAGACTCCCTAGCTGATTCATAAACTCCCTGAGGGCACAAATACATCTTTTGTTTCTTCTAGTTCTGTGGTAGGCATTCTGTATCTACAGAAATTTCTAAAAGTCTAATAAATATTGCTGAGTTGAGTGACAATGAAATGAATATTTACAACATGCTCTATTATTTGGACTATTGAAAGAGCAGTCTAGCAAATATATAGAATTTAAAAAAACACTAGATTTAGTTTTGTCAGTAATAAAGTTGGTTATTTTTGTGATACATAAGCATCAGCTAAGACTGAGATAATCCAAAATGTCCATTCAAAAATTAATTTCCAATCTCTTCATATAGTTGCTTTTTGAGATCTGGTGATGAATAATAAAACGATCTGATTTGTTTCAACTTATTTTCCTTGCTTTTTTTGTTCACATCTGATAGATATGCTAATGAAAAGTGAAACTGCCAAAGAGTGAACAGTAGCAGGAAAATAGAAGTCACAAATAAATTATAAAAAATGGGGGGGGGATAGATACCTGAGAATTATTATTACCATTTGAATAGATATTATGCAGTGATGAATTTTATATTTATGAGTTTGGCCCCATTCATTGATTATCTGAAATAAAATGCTCAAGGAAAGATTTGACCATACTTTCATCAAATATAGAATCCATGTAGGTTGGAAAATGGAAATAATAGTTGCTTTATAACCAACAATAGAAATGCTGCTATGATCAAGACTTCACTTTCATTTAAAAAACCGCAAACATAGAAAAGAATGAACATCTTGGAATCAGAGAACTATTAAGAGATTTACAAAATTTATTTAATACGTTGTCCCTGAGGTGAGTACAACATCAAAATGAATATGAGCAAACTATCTTTCTTAGTCATTAAGGTATTACAATTACAGACATACTAGCTTCACTTTACAGAGCCCCATATAAACAGATCACTTATTGCCTCCACATTATACAAATGCAATGTACTTTCCTTCATTTTTTAAAAAATCTTCATCTTGGTAAGATCTCTTAGTAGCCTCAACATGGTTGCATACATTCCTTGAAACCTAGTATACTTCTAGCTTAACACCATTCATAGGTTTTACATGATGCTTAAAATAAAATCCAAAATGCGATACATAGCCTATAGGGAGCACAAGCTGGTTCTTGCCTACCACAGATACCTATTCTTGTGCCACTTTTACCCTCACTCATTGTACAGCAGCCACACTAACCTTTTATATTCTTGAGAAAGAAAAAAAAGTTAGGGAGGTAGGGGCAGGACCATGGAGGAGGAAGTGAAACCGGGGACCCAGCTAGGCAGAGTTCCTAAGACACCCCAACTGGGGTGGAAAGGAATGGTGCAGGAGAGGCATGAACTTTAAAATGTATGGATATTCCTGAGACAGACAGCGTGTAGGTAACCAATCACAAGGCAGGGAGGCAAGCATATATACAAAAAAGCTCACTCTCCCTTCCCTTCTTCCTGCCACCCCCCTCTCCTACCCTCTGGCACAGCGCACAATGGATACCTGACATTCCTGTTGCTGAGGACCACATCCCTTGTGCCCACGTGGCTTATGGCCATGTGGGCCTCCGCGCATGGACTATTAGACTTTAATTAGCCTGGATACTAAACTACTCCCCACTGTAACATGGAAAGGGAGCTCTGGACACTGGCTGCGCTTGGAAACCTAGCTGCACCTTTCCCAGGACTGGCTTCTCCCAATAAATTTTGGTTCCATTAATCTCATTTGTCTGCGACCTCATTCTTTGATTTTTGCGAGACAAGAACTTGGACTCAAAACACCCACTTTTTTGGTTTCATTCTCAAGTACAGCAATCAGGGCTTTTGTGTATTCTATTAAATATGTTAATACATACAATAAACCCTATTCCTACTCAGCACAGAATCTAAAACTTAGTGAATTTTCAGTGAAAATGTTTACATTTTTATTACTTATTATCTATTAATATTTAATCTTCATAAAACCCTATCAAGTGAGTCTTATTCTATTCACCCATCCAGGAAAATTGGTGCACAGAGTGGGTAAGTAACTTGTAAGATTGCAAGGCTTGTAAGTTGTGAGGTATTGGGGCTGGCTTCAGAGCCCAAGATCTTAACCCCAGTCTATAAAGTAGGTAATATATTGACACTTTTTTGTAGACAAAGATTATGCCAAGCTACACAGCTAATAAGTAACAGATCTATAACCAGGAATGTTTGATTCTAAAACTTATGTTTTTCATAAGAAAGAAAGTAAGAAACAATACTTATTAGCCACTGAGTACCTCTCTATTTACTAGATGGGATGCTGCCTGATTCATAAATCATTCATTTAATTTTATTTGATTGAATTTTGGAAAAAAAATTATTAGCCAGAAAATTCTGTGTGGTCTAACCCAGTTGCACAAATGGATTTTAGTTAAGAGGAAAGTTTAATAGCTATGTAATTGCTCTGAAGTAAAATAAAGGGCAAATTGGTGGAATGTATTCTTGACCTTGGTGAAGACGAAGAGGAAAATTCTTTAAGAGCCTCCAAACTTCATTTCACCCTATTCCCACTCCCATCCTTATGATTGCTTAGGAGGTTGGAAAGTGAGAATAAATGTTCACGTTTGGAGGAAGAATTAAGAAAAGAGTAGACATGTTGCTAATTAGTCTATCTCTGGTTTTATAATCTGCTTCTACAATCAATAATACCTGGTGAGGATTATTTTGGTCTAATTAGTTGGCTGGCCATTTGGAAACCAAAAATAACAAAGCTGTCCTTTGTCGTTCTAAAGATTTATGGGATTGCTGCTTCCACATCTTCTCTACCTTCCCCCAAATTGTGCTGAAATTACTGTGAATCTTATTTAAAAGTTTGGAATTTTCACAGCTCATCTCTGCATTATTAAACACACACACACACACACACACACACACACACACACACACACACACACACCAGCAAGTAAAAGTAATGTTTAAAGTCATCCCAATCTGTATGTCTCTGAAGAAACATTATTTAAAAATTAATATAAAGTTTTTTAGTTGTCTGTGGCCTCTTGCACTGAGAGAGGATGTGTCCAGGAGCCCCCCTGCTCCAGAGAGAGGGAAAGACAGAGAAATATCGAAGTGAGAGAAACACATCCAACTGCAAGCTCCCTGACTAGGGCCTGAGCTGGGAAGGAGCCTGAAACTGAGGTATCAAATAGCAGCAGTGTGGAGGAGACAAGATGGTGGCGGAATAGGCGGACACATCCCAAGACTTATCCCGGAGCAAATAGAATGAGCAGCTGAAACAAATAACATCCACCCCGAATTGGCAAAGGAGACTCAGCTGCAGCAGCAGCTGTGTGAGTGGCCCGCTCCCCTGTCCGAGGAGCAGCAACCATGTGAGCAGCCTGACCTGTCCAAGGAGCAGCAGCCACAGGAGCAGTCTGTCTACGTCTGAGGAGCGGCAGCCGTGTGCATCTCGCCCCCATCTGAGGAACAGCAGCTGTGCACAGCCCGCACCCTGCACCAGTCTGAGGAGCAGCAGCTGCGCAAGCATCTTGCCCTTGTCCAAGCAGCAGCAGCCACACGAGCAGCCTGCCCAATCTGAAGAGCAGCAGCTGTGTGAGCAGCCCGCCCCCATCCAAGGAGCAGCAGTTCTGTGAGCAGCCCGTTTCCATTCGAGGAGCAGCAGCAGCCCACCCCGGTCCAAGGAGCAGCAGCCACATGAGCAGGCCGCCTACGTACAAGGAGCAGCAGCCCTGCGCAGCAGGCACCGGTCCAAGGAGCAGAGCCAGACTCAGCCTGCACCTGTCCGACAAGCAACAGCTGGGTGAGTGGCCCGTCCCCATCCAAGGAGGAGCAGTCATGCGTGCAGCTCACTCCCGTCCGAAGAACAGCAGCCGAGCAAGCAGCCCACCCCCGTCCGAGGAGCAGCAGCCTTGCAATCAACCTGCCCATGTCCAAGGAGCAGTAGCCCCACAAGCAGCCCACCACATCAGAAGAACAAAAGCAGCGTGCAGCCAGCCCCCATCCAAGGAAGAGCATCCATGTGAGCAGTCTGCACCAGTACAAGGAGTAGCAGCAGCGTGTAGCCCGCCCCCATCCAAGGAACAGCAGCCTCGTGATCAGCACACTCTCTGTCTGAGGAACAGCAGCTGTGTGAGAAGCCTCCCCCCACCGGCCAGAGGAGCCACCACAACTGTGAACAACACCCACCAGAGGAGCTGCTGCCAACTGAGGAGCAGCTGCTACCACAAACACCTGAGGAGCAACCGCAGCCTGAGGAGCCACTGCCACCCAAGGAGCAGCCCCTGAACGACTCAACATCTAGATCTGTCAGTGAGATCAAACATGGGTAGACAAAGAAACCCCCAAAGGAAAGAAAAGGAGGACTCGCCAGAAAAGCAGCTAAGTGAAACAGCTGCAACATATCCAAAAAGAATTCAGAATAAGGGTTCTAGAGTGCATAAACCGGATGGAGGAAAAAAATCAACAACTTATGCAAGAATCAAGAAGAAATGGATGAAAAATTAATAACTTATGTAAGACTCAAGAAGAAATGAAGAGTGATATAGCTGCAATAAAAAACACCTTGGAAAGTTTCAACAGTAGACTAGGAGAAGTGGAGGACCGAATTAGCGAATTAGAAGACAGGGAAGCAAAACACACCCAAAATGAACTGCCATTGAAGAAAAAAATGAAAAGACAGGAGGAAAGCCTAAGGGAGCTATGAGACAACATGAAACGAAGCAACATACGAATAATAGGGGTGCCAGAACAAGAGGAAGAGGAACAAGGGTTAGAAAACCTATTTGAAGAAATAATGTCAAAAAAGTTCCCTGAGGTGGGGAAGAAAAAAGTCACACAAGCACAGAGAGTCCCAAACAAGATGAACCCAAAAAGACCCACACCAAGACACATCATAATTACCATGGCAAATGTTCAGGACAAAGAGAGAATCTTAAAGGCTGCAAGAGAGAGGCGGAAAGTTACATACAAGGGATCTCACATTAGATTATCAAATGATTTCTCAACAGAAACACATCAGGCCAGAAAAGAATGGACGGAAATTTACAAAGTGATGCAAAGCAAGGGACTGAATCCAAGAATACTCTATCCAGCAAGGATACCATTCAAAATTGAAGGGGAAATAAGAAGCTTCACAGACAAAAAAACACTAAGGGAGCTTATCACCACCAAGCCAGCAATGCAAGAAATGCTAAAGGGACTGGTGTAAAAAGAAGAAATAAAAAGCTAAGAAAGAAAACAGCCACACACACAAAAAAAATAGAAATGGCTACAAACAAGTACCTTTCAATAATAACTTTAAATGTAAATGGACTAAATGCTCCACTCAAAAGACATCAAGTGGTTGAATGGATAAAAAAACATGACCCATATATTTGCTGTCTACAAGAGACCCATCTCAGGAGAAACCAAGATGGCGGCATAGGTAAACACCGGAAATTGCTGCCTCACACAAGCACTTCAAAAATACAACTAAAAGATAAAACAGACATAATCCAGAACCACAGGAAGGCTGGCTGAGTGGAAATTCTACAACTAGAAGGAAAGAGAAAAGCATACCGCATAACGAGACTCAGAGGAGGTGCGGAAGTAAAGTGCAGAGGTACAGAGGTGCACGTGGAAAGGACTGGCGGCTGAGGACACAGTTGCTTTTTTCAATAGGGAGGGAGTCTCAAGCTCTGACTGGTCTTAAGTCCAGTTCCGGGTGAGTCTCTGGGGACCCAGACTCATACGGGGAGAGGCTAGACTGTCTGGCATTGGTCGGACCTCAAAGGCGGCTTTCTCTCAGAGGTGCTTGCAGCGATTACTGGGACACTGAGAATTGGGGCCTCTTAAGACAGGACTGAGGAGCAGCCATAGCTGCTTGCTCCACCCTGTTGATCCCCTGGGACCCTGACCTGCCCAAGATGTGCACTGGTTTTTGCATATGAAAGGAATGGCCCTTTGCAATCTTAAACTTACCTGATCAACTGCAGCTGGCCCAAGGCCCCACAGCAGCTTGCATTCGTTCACAGCTGAGCTCCTGCTGGGTAGCCTTAGGCAGAGGCTATATTAGCACCTACTTAGAGATCCAAGAGCCAGTGTACCCATTGGTCAGAGTGGAACCATCCAGATTACATCTCCACAGATCCATAAGGGACACACTCAGGGGGCAGACTCAGTGAGCACCAAAGCCCCACTGAAGCAAGTCTTGCCCCAGAAGGGTGTCTCCAGCACAGAAGTTCTCCCACTGCAGACACAGCTGATGCTCACAGACAATTGGCCTGGAGGTCAATTCCTCCCAGTGATACCTACAACAATCAAGGCTTAACTACAATAAGACTGTGCACAAAGCCCACAAGGGGGTGCACCAAGAGTGTCCACCTCAGGTAATTGGGGAGGGTGAGCCACTGGGCCCTATAGGACATCTAGCACAGAAAGCCACTCTATCAACACAGGGAAGCATAAAAAATGCGGAAACAAAGAAAAAGGTCACAAATGACAGAAATGGAGGAAAGCAAACTACTGGATATAGAGTTCAAAACCACACTTTTAAGGTTTTTCAAGAATTTTCTAGAAACCTCCAATAAACTTAGTGAGACACTCAAGAAATCTAGTGAGACTGCCAATAAATTTAATGCGATCCTCAGTAAGTCTAGTGAGACCCTCGAGGTTGTGAAAAAGGACCAACTAGAAATTAAACATACACTGACTGGAATAAAGAATATTATACAGAGTTCCAATAGAAGACTAGAGGATCGCAAGAATCAAGTCAAAGATTTGAAATACAAAGAAGCAAAAAACACCCAACCGGAAAAGCAAAAAGAAAAAAGAATCCAAAAATATGAAGATAGTGTAAGGAGCCTCTGGGACAACTTCAAGCATACCAACATCCGAATTATAGGGGTGCCAGAAGAAGAGAGAGAGCAAGATATTGAAAACGTATTTGAAGAAATAATGACAGAAAACTTCCCCTACCTGGTGAAAGAAATAGACTTACAAGTCCAGGAAGCACAGAGAACCCCAAACAAAAGGAATCCAAAGAGGGCCACACCAAGGTACATCATAATTAAAATGCCAAGAGCAAAAGACAAAGAGAGAATCTTAAAAGCAGCAAGAGAAAAACAATCAGTTACCTACAAGGGAGTACCCATATGACTGTCAGCGGATTTCTCAACAGAAACTTTGCAGGCCAGAAGGGAGTGGCAAGAAATATTCAAAGTGATGAATACCAAGAACCTACAACCAAGATTACTTTATCCAGCAAAGCTATCATTCAGAATTGAAGGTCAGATATAGAGCTTCACAGATAAGGAAAAGCTAAAGGAGTTCATCACCACCAAACCAGTATTACATGAAATGCTGAAAGGTATCATTTAAGAAGAGGAAAAAGAAAAAGATACAGATACATATTATGAACAACAAATACACATCTATCAACAAATGAATCTAAAAATCAAGTGAATAAATAATCTGAAGAACAGAATAAACTGGTGATTATAATAGAATCAGGGGCATAGAAAGGGAGTGGACTGACTATTCTTGGAGGAGGGGAAGGGATTTGGGGGATGCGGGAAGAGACTGGACAAAAATCATACACCTATGGATGAGGACAGTGTGTGTGTGGGGGTAAGGGCAGAGGGTGGGGTGGGAACAAGGTGGAGGGGAGCTATGGGGGGTAAAAAGAGGAACAACTGTAATAATCTGAACAATAAAGATTTAATTTTTTTAAAAAAGAGACCCACCTCAGAATAAGGGACTCTCACAGACTGAAAGTGAAGGGATGGAAAAATATCTTCCAGGCTAATGGAAATGAAAAAAAAGCTGGAGTAGCAATACTTATATTGGACAAAATAGACCTCAAAGTGAAGGCCATAACAAGAGATAAGGGAAGCCACTTTATAATACTGAAGGGATCAATATAAGAGGATATAACCCTGATAAACATATATGCACCCAATGAAGGAGCACCCAAATACATAAAAAAATCTCCTGGAAGATATCAAGGGAGAGATTGACAACAAGACAATCGTAGAAGGGGACTTTAATACACCACTGACATCACTGGATAAATCCTCTAGACAAAAAATCAGCAAAAAAACAGCAATCCTAAATGACTCACTAGATCAGATGGACTTATTTGACATCTTCAGAACATTTCACCCCAAAGCCACGGAATATATGTTCTTCTCAAGTGCACATGGGACATTTTCAAAAATAGACCACATATTGGGTCACAAGCAAAGTCTCCCCAAATTCAAGAAGATTGAAATCATACCAAGCATCTTTTCAGACCACAATGGCATAATATTAGAAATAAACTACAATAAAAACAACCCAAAACACTCAAACACTTGGAAGCTGAATAGCATGTTATTAAATGTTGATTGGGTTACAAATGAGATCAAAGAAGAAATTAAAAGCATCCTGGAAACTAATGACAATGAAAACATAACAATCCAGAACCTATGGGACACAATGAAAGCAGTCCCGAGAGGGAAGTTTATAGCTCTACAGGCCTACCTCAAAAAACAAGAAAAAAATGGTAGTAAATCATCTAACTCTTCATCTCAAAGAATTAGAAAGAGAGCAGCAAGAAAAGCCCAGAGTGAGCAGAAGGAAGGAGATAAAGATGAGAGCATAAATAAATGACATAGAGACTGCCAGAAGCCAGTCCATCCTTGCTGCTTGACACAGTCGCTGCAGGAAAGAAACATCTGCACAGCATATGTTTCAAGGGACCTGGCGTATATAGCATACTGTTCTTAATATGTTTGCTCCCCTTAGCGCTGTGTGTTTTAACCAAGGTCACCTCTCCGAGAAAGGTTGTTTCCCCAGGTAGGAACTTTTCCCTGAAGTCAGGGAGGGGATGCCTCTCCTAGAAAGGTTGTTTCCCCAGGTAGGAATTTTTCCCTGAAGTTAGGGAGGGGATGAAACTCCTTAACTAAGTGCCAGGCGGGTAGTTAATCACTTCAACTACAAACAATCATGCTTAAGCTACATAATCTTTACTCCCTGAAATGGAGATAAGAAACGCCCTAACCTTTGTAATAGAAATTGACAGGATTAAAATCAACTGGTATAAATACAGATGTAACAAAACAATAAACAGCAGAACCTCTCTGGAGATGAGACCAGAACTTGGCTGGAGATCCTGGCTAGGCTGCTGATCAACTGAACGCTGTCTCCGTGTCATTCCTTCTTCGCCGACTCCGTCTACGCCTTTGGGAACCCCTGGACCCGCTGGGGTTGGACCCCGGCAAGAGACCAAAAAAACAATACATAAGATAAACGAAACCAAGAGCTGGTTCTCTGAAAGGATAAACAAGATTGATGAACCTCTAGCCAGGCTCCCCAAGAAGCAAAGAGAGAGGACCCAAATAAACAAAATCAGAAATGATGGAGGCGAAATAACAACAGACCCCACAGAAATACAAATGATTGTTAAAAAATACTATGAACAAATCTACTCCAACAAAATAGACAATCTGGATGAAATAGACATATTCCTAGAAAAATACAACATTCCAAAACTCAATAAGGAAGATTCTAAAAATCTCAATAGGCCAATAACTATGGAAGAAATTGAAGCAGTCATCAAAAAGCTTCCAGTAAACAAAAGCCCAAGGCCAGACGGCTTCACAGGGGAGTTTTACCAAACATTCAAGGAAGAACCAAAACCTGTCCTCCTCAGACTATTCCAAAAAATTCAAGAGGAAGGAGCACTTCTCAGCTCATTCTATGAAGCCAGCATCACCCTAATACCAAAACCAGGTAAAGACAACACAATGAAAGAGAATTACAGGCCAATATCCCTCATGAACATAGATGCCAAAATCCTCAACAAAATCTTAGCAAATCGGATCCAGCAGTACATCAGAAAGATCATACACCATAACCAAGTAGGATTTATCCCAGGGATGAAAGGATAGTAAAATATCCAAAAATCAATAAACGTGATATATCACATAAACAAATTGAAAGAAAAAAAAACACATAGTCATATCAATTGATGCAGAAAAAGCATTTGACAAAATCCAACACCCATTTTTGATAAAAACTCTCAGCAAGGTCGAATAGAAGGATCATACCTCCACATAATAAAAGCCATATATGACAAACCCACAGCCAACATCACACTCAAAGGGCAAAAACTAAAATCATTTCCCCTAAGAACAGGAACAAGACAGGGATGTCCACTCTCACCACTCCTGTTCGACATAGTACTGGAAGTATTAGCCATTGCAATTAGACAAGAAGAAGAAATAAAAGGCACCAAATTGCAAAAGAAGAAGTAAAACTGTCCTTATTCGCAGATGACATGATATTGTACATAAAAAACCCTAAAGACTCCATCAAAAAACTATTAGACTTAATAAATGAATTCGGAAATGTAGCAGGATACAAAATTAATGCCAAGAAATCGATGGCATTTCTATACACCAATAGTGAACTTACAGAATGAGAGACTAAAAAAGCAATCCCAGTATCATCGGACCAAAAAAAATTAAGAGCCCTAACCGGTTTGGCTCAGTGGATAGAGCGTTGGCCTGCGGACTGAAAGGTCCCAGGTTCGATTCTGGTCAAGGGCATGTACCTTGGTTGCGGGCACATCCCCAGTGGGGGGTGTGCAGGAGGTAGCTGATTGATGTTTCTCTGTCATCGATGTTTCTAACTCTCTATCCCTCTCCTTTCCTCTCTGTAAAAAATCAATAAAATACATTTTAGAAAAAATTAAGATACCTAGGAATAAACTTAACTAAAGAGGTAAAAGACCTCTACTCAGAAAACTATAGGACATTGAAAAAAGAGATACAGAAAGACATAAACAGATGGAAGAACATACCATGTTCTTGGATTGGTAGAATCAACATCATTAAAATGTCCATACTACCCAAAGTAATCTATAAATTCAACACACCTCCCATAAAATACCAAGGGCATATTTCACAGACCTAGAACAAACTCTCCAAAAATTCATCTGGATTAAAAAAAGACCCCGAATAGCTGCAGCGATCTTGCGAAAGAAGAACAAAGTAGGTGGGATCTCAATACCATATATCAAGCTGTATTACAAAGCCACTGTTCTCAAAACTGCCTGGTACTGGCACAAGAACAGACACATAGATCAATGGAATAGAATAGAGAGCCCAGCAATCGACCCGAACCAATATGCTCAAATAATATTTGACAAAGGAAGCAAGAACATACAATGGAGTCAAGACAGTCACTTCAATAAATGGTGTTGGGAAAATTGGACAGATACATGCAAAAAAATGAAACTAAACCACCAACTTACACCATACACAAAAATAAACTCAAAATGGATAAAAGACTTAAATGTAAGACGGGAAACCATAAAAATACTATAGGAATCCAAAGGCAACAAAATCTCAGACATATGCCAAAGCAATTTCTTCACCGACACAGCTCCTAGGGCATTGGAAACTAAAGAGAAAATAAACAAATGGGACTACATCAAAATAAAAAGCTTCTGCACAGCAAAAGAAACCATCAACAAAACAATAAGAAAGCCCACTGCATGGGAGAACATATTTGCCAATGTTATCCCCAATAAGGGTTTAATCTCCAACATTTATAGGGAACTCATACAACTTAACAAAAGGCAGGTAAACAATCCAATCAAAAAATGAGCAAAGGACCTAAATAGACACTTTTCAAAAGAGGACATTCAGAAAGTCAAGAGACATATGAAAACATGCTCAAAGTCACTAATCATCAGAGAATTGCAAATCAAAACAACAATGAGGTACCATTTCACACCTGTCATTATGGCTATCATCAACAAATCAACAAACGACAAGTGCTGGAGAGGATGTGGAGAAAAAGGAACACTTGTGCACTGCTGGTGGGAATGCAGACTGGTGCAGCCACTATGGAAGACAATATGGATTTTCCTCAAAAAGTTAAAAATGGAACTCCCATTTGACCCAGTGATCCCACTTCTAGGAATATATCCTAAGAAACCAGAAACACCAATCAGAAAGGATATATGCACCCCTATGTTCATAGCAACACAGTTTACTATAGCTAAGATCTGGAAACAGCCTAAGTGCCCTTCAGCAGATGAATGGATTACAAAACTGTGGTACATCTACATGATGGAATACTATGCTGCTATAAAAAAGAAGGAATTCTTACCATTTGCAACAGCATGGATGGAACTGGAGAGCATTATGCTAAGTGAAATAAGCCAGTCAATGAAAGAAAAATCCCACATGATCGCACTCATTTATGGATAATTAAGACCATTATAAACTGATGAACAAAAATAGATACAGAGGCAGAGCAACATCGAACAGACTGTCAAACTACAGCGGGAAGGCCGCGGAGGGGTGGAGAGGTGGGTAAGAGATCAATCGAAGGACTTGAGTGCATGCATATAAGCATGACCAATGAAAACAAGACACTTGGGGTTATGGGAGGCCAGGGTATTGTCAAGGGGATAAAAAAGGAGACATATAATACTCTTTGTAATACTTTAAGCAATAAAACAATTAAAACAAATAGCAGCAGCATTTCTATCTCCTTGAGATGAATAAGGAGATAGAAATACATGGACACATGAATACATGGATACCACATTCATAATGAAGGAGAGCAGAAAATGCCACCTGAAAATATAACTCTTTGGCATAAGGATTACTTTAAGCTGATTATTTTTAAGGAACAGCAGACACCAGAAAAAGCTCTGAAAACGGAGAAGTTATCCATTTGTAAGACTGTCTCCTTCTTTGTACCAGGAAGGGAAGGATGACTCTAAATCTCAAGAAATCTTATCAATGGAGAAGGCATCTACTTTAATCTGCTTAACAATTTTATTCTTGTTTACTTTGCTTTTCCTGGAAACCTCCCATAACTGCCTCCCACCCCAGCATCTTTTGTCTTTAGCTGGAGATGGTATTTAAGGTAGTGGCTTGGACCATTTTGGAGTGTTACAGTATCCTGGGTATCTGCATACAGGAGGCATACATGTTATTTAACTTGTTTGTTTTTCTTCTGTTAAAAAAATAAAAAATATATGAATTAATATAAATTTTAAAAGTACCTACTGACATTATGTGACAAACATTTTAACTGGACCACTCTGACTAGTGTCAGAACTTTCGGGAGAGGCAGAGGTACCAGTTAGGAGGCTATGGAAATAATCTACATTCTGAATGATTGTAGTTTAGACTAAATGCATAATCCAAGAATTGTTGGATTATGAATATATTATTTTATTTATTTACTTAGAAATGTTGAACCTCAAAGAATAATGGAAAGAACTATACAATGAATACCCATAAACCATTCACTTAGATTCTGCAGCTATAACATTTCAAATACATTTTGCTAACTTTATTTTTCTTTACATACACACACACACACACACACACACACACACACACACATACACACACTTCCTTTTTGGTTAAACATCCCAAAATAGGCTGCAGACAGACACTTCACCTCTAACCACTATTTCACCATTATCTCCCACCAACAAACACCCTCCCCTGGACAATACTGCAGCATTACCTCACCTAATAAAGTCAACATTAATTCAACACATTATCCAACATAGAGTTGCTGCCCATGTTAACCCCCAATTGTCCACAAATGTATTACATAGGTTTTCATTTTCATTTGTACTTTTTGATCCAAAATCTGCACAAGTTTCATACATGGCATTTGACTCTGGCTCTTTGTTCTCCCCCAATCTAGATAAAGCCCCTCCACTTCCTCCTGTTTCTTATGGCACTGAATGCTTTAAAAAGTCCAGAGCAGTTATCCTACAGAATATCCTCTAACATGTGATTCCTCTAACATGTGATTATGATCAGTTCCAAATGTCTAGTAAGAACACCTCATAGGTGATGTTGTGTACTTCCCACCATCTAACATCAGGGGGTACATAACCGACAGGCCATCTCATAATTAGAGAATCATATCTAATAAAGAGGTAATATGCAAACTGACCATCACTCCAATACACAAGATGGCCGCCCCCTTTTGATCAAAGATGACTGCCACCATGTGGTCACAAGATGGCTGCTACAAGATGGCCAGCAGGGGAGAGCAGTTGTGGGCAATCAGGCCAGCAGGGGAGCAGTTAGGCGTCGATCAGGCTGGCACGGGCATAGTTAGGGGGTGATCAGGCTGGAAGGCAGAAGTGGTTAGGGGCAATCAGGCAGGCAGACAAGCAGTTGGGAGCCTGCAGTCCTGGATTGTGAGAGGGAAGTCTGACATCCCTCGAGGGGTTCCAGATTGGAGAGGGTGCAGGTTGGGCTGAGGGACACACACACACACACACACACACACACACACACACACCATGCACAAATTTCATGCACTGGGCCTCTAGTCTAATAATAAACTTGATTAAAGTATTGACTGCTAAATCTCTCCATTGTAAAGGGGACATTTTTCTCCTTGTAATAAACAAGTATACTATGAAGTAATATTTTTAGACAATGTTAATGCCCTGCTTACTAACAACACTTTACTGAATAGTTTTTTATCTAATCATGATCTTTTCACAAATTGATCATTATACAAGGGTTTACAAAAAGGTGATTGTCTAATTCTATTATTCCATCAAATTTATTAGCTGTCAGCTTTCAGTAAAGAAATTTCCTCTCTGTGTCTTTCCTCCCTGCCCCTGACTTTTGTTATGGACTCATTATTTTAAATTCAATTTATTGTCATCATTACTCTTTTCACTATGCAAATTATCTCAAATGTATTCAGTGGGATCCAAGTCAAACTAGTTCCTGTGTCCAGTTGACATGGCTCCCACCCCTAAAAGTATTTTAGTGCATCCTTATTTTCTGTCACAAAATATTTTTGAAAAATAAATACAGAAAATATAAGCCAGAAACCAATGAAAAGTATAACATAGGATTAGGGTGGAATGTGGAGGGATGGAAGGGAAACTTTTATGAGTTTATGTTCTTATATAGTTTTGATTTTTGTACTATATAAATGTCTTTAAAATTCAAACAATGTGCCTGGCTGGTGTGGCTCAGTGGTTGAGCTTCAACCTATGAACCAGGAGGTCACACCTGATCAGGGTGTATGCCTGGGTTGTGGGTTCAATCCCCAATGTGGGCCATGCAGAAGGCAGTTGATCAAAGATTCTCTCTCAACATTGATGTTTCTATCTCCCTCTCCCTTTCCCTTTCCCTTCCTCTTGGAAATTAATAAAAATATGTTTTAAAAAATTCAAACAATTAAATTAAATCAAGAATATGAATAAATCAGACTCTAAAATTAAAAACAAATTTTAAAAAGATCATACCAATAACATAAGCACACAGAAAAAAATCTTAATTCAAGTAACATTTAAAATAGTACTCTGGCTGTTTTTGGCAAGGGTATAGTCCAAACACAAAATCCTATATAATAAAAGCCTAGGAGGCATCATGCAACATTGTCATAAGATGGCTGCCCTCACGTCTTCACAAGATGGCTGCCACAAGATGGCCACCACAAAATGGTCACCACAAGATGGCCAGCAGGAGAGGGCAGTTGGGGGCAATCAGGCCAGCAGGGGAAGGCAGTTGGGGGCAATCAGGCCAGCAGGGGAGCAGTTATGGGGCATCAGGCTGGCAGGCAGGTGAGCAGTTAGGAGCCAGCAGTCCTGGATTGTGAGAGGGATGTCCGCCTGCTGGTTTAGGCTCGATCCCCCAGCAGACGGACATCCTCCAAAGGGTTCCAGATTGGAGAGGGACACCCGCCTCACCCCCCCCACCTCTCCCCACCCCCATGCATCAATTTCGTGCACCGGGCCTCTAGTATATATATAAAGAATTCTTGAACTTAACTCATTAGGTTTGTTTTCAGGACTCGTGTTGATTTAGTATTCTGAAATTTTGAATATTCTAGAATAGAGAACATACTGATATTAAGAAACAGAGTTCTGACTGTGGAATAAAGGAAATACAAATATGGAATTGGGTGCTTCTTAGTTCTGTCCACTGAAAAAGCCTAAAAGCAATGACACCCTAGTACAGCGGTTCTCAACCTGTGGGTCATGACCCCTTTGGCGGTTGAACGACCCTTTCACAGGGGTCGCCTAAATAAATCCTGCATATCAGATATTTACATTATGATTCATAACAGTAGCAAAATTACAGTTATGAAGTAGCAACGAAAATAATTTTATGGTTGGGTCACAACATGAGAAACTATATTTAAAAGGTCAGAAGGTTGAGAACCACTGCCCTAGTAGCAATGAGTATATGCAGCAACAAGGTCTTAGTACTTAAATTATATTCCCCCACTGAAAGGAACCAGGGTTTCTTGAAGAAATGGTTAGATCCAGGTTTGAGACAAAGAAAGTACACAGTTCTAGATGAATTTTGGAGGTCAAATGCACTAAATTTGCGGAATGTTTGGTTTTACGTTAGGTAAGGAAAAAAGAGTCAATAACGACTTCCAGGTTTGGGAATTGATCAACTGAGTAAATGAACTCAGTCATTTACTGAGTTCAGGAACACTGCAAGAGAGGTGTTTTTGGAAGGGGAAAGCAAACATTTAGCTTGGCCATGTGAAATAGCTTATGCCCATTATACCTTCAAGTACACATGTTGTGTGGGCAATAAAATATGTGAGTTTAGGGAAGAAATATGGGTGGAGATATAAATTTAGGAATAGTCCATGTTTATATGTGTTTTTATTTTCACAAATGAAGGTCTTATTTGACCACATTTAGTAGCTGGAGTGTGTTGCTAGCACTTGTGATATTAACTCTTTGACTGTTGGTGAACTCGAGGCCTCCCTTTAGTATGCCCAGGACCTTGCCTTGAAGAAATGGAGCTTTAGTGTCTATTGTGGCATGTTCTGTAGGTAACTCCCTCCCTCTCTCCTTCCAGCATTTAAAAAATTAATTATCCCCTTGATCATCCTCATAAGCTATCTATGCCCTCATGCTTAATCACTACTTTCTCTAATTTTCAGGTTAGTCCAGATTCTCCTATGAAAACTCTTTTTTTTAAAAAAATCTTCATCCAAGCATATATTTTTCCATTAATTTTTAGAGAGAGTGGAAGGGAGGGGGAGAGACACAGAGAGAGAAATATTGATGTGAGATAGACACATCAATTGGTTGCCTCCTGCATGGGCCCCAACCAGGGCCAGCAATCCAGCCTCAACCAAGGTATACTCCCTTGACCAAAATCCCTTCAGTGTGAAGGCTGAGGTCTATCCACTGAGCCAAACCAGCTAGGGCCAAAAACTTATTTTTCATCAATCTCTATTGCAATGCATATTGTAGTTTCTTGGCCCTGTTTTCACTGTTAACCTGGTCTCATGTACTTCGTAATATGTAGACATTTCTCAGAGCTTCTACTGTATTAATGCTACCTACCCAATTTTCCAGTGTTAGAGTTGATTTCCTCTTATTTTATATTTCTGCTGTCATTTTGATGGGATTTAGGGATACAAACTATTTACAAATTATTTTGATAATAATAATACCTAAGTTTATTGAGTGCCACTCTCCTGTTTTATCCCTGGGAACCATGCTCACCAAGACTCCTACAACTGAACACTGTAATAGTAATAGCTAATCTTTTTTTTAAAAATATATTTTATTGATTTTTTACAGAGAGGAAGGGAGAGAGATAGAGAGTTAGAAACATCGATGAGAGAGAAACATCGATCAGCTGCCTCCTGCACATCTCCTACTGGGAATGTGCCCGCAACCCAGGTACATGCCCTTGACCGGAATCGAACCTGGGACCTTTCAGTCCACAGGCCGACGCTCTATCCACTGAGCCAAACCGGTTTTGGCAATAGCTAATCTTTATATAGTACAATACTTACTATCTTCCCAAGTCTTACAAGTGTGTAGTATGTATGAACTCATTTAATCTTTTTTAAAAAATATTTTTATTGATTTCTGAGAGGAAGGGAGAGGGAAAGAGAGATAGAATCATCAATGATGAGAAAGAATCATTGATCGGCTGCCTCCTGCTCGTCCCACACTGGGGATTAAACCCACAACCCCGGGCATGTGCCCTGACTGGGACTTGAACCATGACCTATTGGTTCATAGGTTAAAGCTCAACCACTGAGCTTTGAATTAAGCACTATTATTTTTTACATTTTACAAATGAACTTATATCCCAATGTATGCATTTCATTCATTTATAAATTATATAAATGTATTAGTGTACTTAATATTAAATGCACCATAAAGCTCCACAAAAATATAGTTTAAAAATATTATAATTGAATATAAATTGCAATATTTTTTTCCTATATTCCAATGGATGATCTTCACCAGGCCCTGAAGTGCATACAAACAACTGATGACACTGTTTCTTTTTCCCCCCCCTCCTCACCCCATCTCTCATCTCCCCCTTTCCTCCTTAACCCAGCAATTTGCAATTCCTTCTCCACCCCTCAACCCCCACCTCCAAACACATCTCTTCTTTTTGCAAACTCTGAGCCTGTGTCTTCTCCTCCAACCCTTCTTCTGCAGCCTATTTCCTCAGTCCCTGTTTACAGTCTACACCCCCTCCCCCCATTGCTGCAAACTCATTCCCTGCACTCTTTTAAACCAAGTGTGCCCAGGGTTTGCCTGTGCAAGGTCCAGCCAGCCCCCCACCACTGCCCCCCCGCCCCACAGGCCAGCATCTCTTCTCCAGGTTCTGTGTGTTTCTAATTGCTGTGTCCTGCTTTCAACCTTTAGCCTCCTACCAGGCTAAGTGGTGGGCTGCAGGCACCCGGATCTCTATGTTCCTCTAGCAGTGACAATATGGAGCCCACTCTGGGGCCCAGGAAAGGTCTCACTCCAGACTATATACCCTCTGGGGTTAGGGGAGTCACTGGTGACCTAGGTTTCAATGGTACTAATCATGGCTGGAGAAGCTTTAAAACAAGTCAGTAGTGATACACTGACAGTCAGAAGGACCAACCACACGGTCAGACCAACTGACTAGAAGCAAGGCATCTTGAGACAATTCTGTAAAATGTATTCAGTTTGTTTGCAGAAAGTGGCTTAGAAAGGCATTGAGGTAAAACACTTTGTAATGTGCATCTCTCAGGCCTTTCTGCTTTTCTGGCTGATTATCTACTGGAATGGCTCTTTATAGGATTTGTTTTTGTTTGTCAGACCCAGACAATCTCCAAAAATATAGGCATTTTTAAAAAATGCAATATTCAAATTAGTCTTCCAAGATAACTGTTTTAATAGGGTTAATAGTCACTTGTGTGATAGAATTCTGGAGTGTTCTTTAAGAAAACTGTACTCATTACTTTATCTCTACACACTGTACCCCCAGGTCCATAGGCCCTATATATTCTCACAGACATCAATGGGTGGTTGGGTATATTAATTAATCAAGAATTAATGGCTTAGTGGCTAACAATAACATCTCATTTATTGGTCACATCAAAAGAATACTTGTCAATTGGACACCTATTCCCAGAAAATAAGCATAGTGCCAAGATGAACAAATATTTCATGGATGTCGCTGGCTGACTGGCTGCCTGCCTGCTTTTCCCTGGATTCCTTATTCACCTAGGAAATTTTTTTAAATGTATCAGCCAGAGCTAAACAGACTCAAATTGTAACTACTCAAATGTGTGTAAGTATTGAATATATTTAATGCTGCCACAAGTTTACAGCTAGGTACAGAGCATCCTTTGTTTGTAACTTGTCCCCTAAAACTAGAACTGTGAATTTTTTTTATTTTTTTTATAGAAGTAGAAAATAAATAAATACATCAAACTCTGGAAAACAACTAATAATTTTTTAATTATTATGGTGTATATATACACCAATATGGACATGTTAGTGGCACACAGGATATATAATAAAGGTAACAGTAAACAGGAAAAGGGGTGAATATTAAAAACATAACCAAACCCATCAATAATTCTCTGTGCTTACTGGCAATCAGTTCTTAAATTCTACTCTTCTTGAGCTATAAATAACTCCCAGTGTAGGAAACTAAAGATTTTACTTTTTCCCCTTATTTTCTGAAATTGTAAATTTCTTTTTCTGGGCCAGAAGTGCTACTAAAAACTCCCCTACCCACTAAGCTGCTCTTCCCTCCGATCTCCAACTTCATTGGTTTATTAGTTGTTAGGGCTGCCATAAAAAAATACCACAAACTGGGTAACTTATAAAAACAGAAATGTATTGCCTCACAGTTCTGGAGATGACATTTCCTAAATCAAGCTGTTGGTAGGACCATGCTTCTTCTGAAACTGTAGGTAATGGATCCTCCTTTTCTTATTATAGCTGCTAAGACTCTTGGTTTTGGAAACATAATCCCAATTTCTTCACAGGATTTTATCTCTGTTCCTCTTCACATCATCTTCCCTCTATGTGTGTCTGTTTTCAAACTTCCCATTTCCCACTAGATTAGGATCCATCCTAATGACCTAATTTTTACTTGATTACTTCTGTCAAGACCCTATCTTTAAATAAGGTCACATTCCAAGGTATGGAGAGTTATGACTTCAATATATCTTTTTTGGAGGTGGACATATAACAAGTGGTGCAAACAAGTTACTTTCACTGTCTACACCAGCCATGTCAAGTGTCCCTCCTAGAGCACGGTGTTTATGACTGCGTGTTCCACTGTAACAGTGGTCCAACCCATTCAGAGGGCAGTGGACTGATGCCCAACCCATTTAGTCTGGACACTACATACATATTTATCAGTACATCCAAGGATGGCACTGACTTATCTTTACCAGTTTATGTTCTTGAACTCCAGGTTTTTTGCACAGAGACTGCTGTCAAGCCATGACTCCCCCTACCAAAATACATGATGTTGCTTTTTTAAAATCTAAATATACGAGTTTACAGTTTTCCTTGTGAACTTGTATTTTATTATTTTTTTGTTCCTTACATTCAGTCCATCACTTTAGCCCCTGAAGTTGTGTGCAAATATTGTGCAGATAAGAGTATTTACTTTCATCACCTAGTCAGAGGACCTTAATAAATTTGTGAATTTTGAGTCTATCCTCTGAAATCTAGTAACCACTCCAGCTTTATGATATAAATATTGGCCAGGATAAGACCAAATTCAGAACCAACCAACATGTAAGGAAACCTCCCCATAGACTGACATTGATCTATTGATTAACACATTAGAAGAGCAATACACATTCCTTACTCTACTATCATGCATCCATTCCACAGCATCTATAAAGCATCCACATGTTCATCACTGGGCTAGCATTTGAGAAGCTCCTTATTTGTGAAGGAGCTTGATAAGTGTGAACAAACCAGACAAATGTAGTAAGATACAAGCAAGACAATAGATTTTAAGTAGTGGGATGGAAGTAAAGAGAAACAAAAACTTAGATGAGGAAAAGATCAAGAGCCAGGACTGCCATTTGCAACAACCTGGATGGACCTAGAGGACATTACGCTAAGTAAAATGAATCAGACAGAAAAATAAATACCACATGATTTCATTTATATGTGGAATATAAAGAAAACAACAAAAATCAATGAACAAACAAAAAAACAGAAACACACTCAAAAGAACAAATTGATAGTTCCCAAAGAGGAGGGGGGTTGGCAGATTGGATGACAAAGGTGAAGGGATTAAGAAGTACAAATAGGTAGTCACAAAATAGTCATGAGGATGTAAAGTACAGCATACGGAATATAGTCAATAATATTGCAATAACTATTTAGGATGCCGTGTGGCTATAAACTTATTGGTGGGATCACTTAAGATACGTAAATGTGTAACCACTATGCTATACACCTGAAACTAATATAATATTGAATGTCAAATGTAATTGAAAAATATTTTAAATCTACATTTTTTGCCTCATTATCCTCACCAAATTATCATTTCTTCATTGCTTAACACCTGTCTCCTGCCCCTTATAACTCTGATGGATATGTTTATAAACTATCATAAAGTACCTCTTTTCTATCTTTGAGAGATTTATAGCTAACCTTATTCTTCTTCATCAAACTCTCCTTCCTTCACTTCTTAAACACTAAACCAGTGATGGCGAACCTATGACACGTGTGTCAGAGGTGACACGCGAACTCATTTTTTTGGTTGATTTTTCTTTGTTAAATGGCATTTAAATATATAAAATAAATATCAAAAATATATATCTTTGTTTTACTATGGTTGTAAATATCAAAAAATGTCTATATGTGAGACGGCACCAGAGTTAAGTTAGAGTTTTTCAAAATGCTGCCACGCCGAGCTCAAAAGGTTCGCCATCACTGCCCTAAACTATCTTGGTTCTCTTCCCACTTCTCTGACCACATCTTCCATGTTTGCTTTATTACCTGATCTCTCTCGTTAACATGGGCATTGCCTTGTTCCATTCCTAATTTTCTCCAAAGTTCATCATATTTTAAAATAAGAGATAGCAGGAAACCTAGAGGTCATCTTGTTCAGTCTCCTCGTGAAGAGGAAATACCTTCCCCAGCTATCAAATGGAAAAATCTATTTCCTCTTTTGCATATTCTACATCAGTGGTTCTCAACCTTCCAGCCCTTTAAATACAGTTCCTCATGTTGTGACCCAACCATAAAATTATTTTCGTTGCTACTTCATAACTGTAATGTTGCTACTGTTATGAATCGTAATGTAAATATCTGATATGCAGGATGGTCTTAGGCGACCCCTGTGAAAGGGTCGTTCGACCACCAAAGGGGTCGCGACCCACAGGTTGAGAACCGCTGTCCTGCATCATTATACTTATCCTATATAATAAAGAGCTAATATGCAAATGGTCATCACACCCTTGCACCCTCACACCCTCGCACCCTTGCATCGGGGCCGGGGGACCTGAGGCCATGCCCCCCTCCTGGCGGGGCTTGACGAGGACCTGAAGCTGCACCCCCCAACCCTGCAGGGCTTGACGGGGGTGTGGCCGGCCAGGTCTGGGTCTCGTGTGATTTCCAGGCACACGTGGGTGTGCAGGACTTGACTCTGGGTCCCACGGTGTGCCCCAGACTCTGACAGGAGGGAGTTTTTCATATACATTTTACTAATTTTCTTTCATCTCTGACACTTCTATTATAGAGAAAGGGCAAATAGTAATATTAAAATATTTCCTCTAATTAATTCCCTTTTAATGTGCATGAATTTCATGCACTAGTTATATTATAAACTGCTAGAGGCCTGGTGCATGGATTCGTGCACCCGTGGGGTCCCTCAGCCTGGCCTGCACCCTCTTGCATCTGAGGGATATAGTAGTGTGCAAAGCAGCAAGCGGCCAGGGAGGATCCCAAGCCCAGGCTGGGCGCTGCACCTCTCCTGCTTATCTGGGCCCTGCTGCACCTGCAGCCCCCACTTGCCACTTGTTAGTGCTGCTGTAGCTGCGCTTTCCAGCCGTGAGCCCAGCATTTGGCACCCAACGGTCATTTGAGCAGTGCTCCTGCTGTGGGAGTGCACTGACCACCTGGGGGCAGCTCCTGAATTGAGCATCTTCCCCCTGGTGTTTAGTGCACATCATAGCGACCAGTCAACCAGTCATTTGGTTGCTTAGGCTTTTATATATGTAGATTATAAGCTCTACTCTCCCTTCTTCAAATGGATGTTGACCATTCAGATGCTTCTAATCATATATATCTTTCTGGTGTCTATCTCTAGCCTATGTCTTTCCAGAGCTCCAGTCTCACACTTCCGTTCCATGGGAAGTTTTCATGTGTCACCTCTTAAATCCCAAGTGTTTTAGTCTATACCAGCTGCTGTAACAAAATATCATAGCCTGGGTAGCTCATAAACAACAAATGTATTCTCATATTCCGGAAGATGGAAATAAATGATAAGGGTGCCAGCATAGTCAGGGTCTGGTGAAGGTCATGTTCCAGGTTCCAGACTGCCAACTTTTCTGTGTTCTCACATGGTGTAAAGGGCAAAATATCCCTCTGGGGCCTCTTTTATAAGTGAACTAATCCCATTCATGAGGCAATCTGCCTTCATGACCCAATCCCATCAAAGTCTCCACTTCCTAATACCATCATTTTGCAGGTTAGAATTTTAACATAGAAAATTTGAGGGAAGCAAACATTCAGACCATAGCATCAAATTTAGTAGCTTTTTTTGAAGAGCCTATGTCTTTCTACAGAAAATTAACTATATCTGCCAATTAATCAGGAACAGAGCTTGAAGCTATTTTGAATTGTTTTATCTTCCATATCTCCAATATGTAGCTATTATTATTTCTTTCCTTTATCTTGACAGTTCTTAACATAAATTCAAAGAGTCCATGAATATAGAAATGGAAACAATAAATATTTATTTCTACTAACCTCTAACTAAAATTGAGCATTTTCTTCAATAATGAATGTGAATGTAGGCAGCTTCTCTTCAATGTTTCCAAAATCCAGTTAGTCAATAAAAATCTGCCAATGTTTTCCTCAGGTTATTGGCAGAGGACAACATAGTCTTTAGGATATATTGACTAAAGTATTTAATGCACCTGACATTGAAGAATATTATCCATTTTCCTTGATATAGTCTTAGGAAAGTGTATGTCTGGTAGGAAGTCCTCCAGCCCCTGATAACACCAACAGTAATGACAACAAGAACAAAAACAAATGATCAAACATTTGTATAACATTGTGCTAGACACTTTACTTGTATTATCTTATTTAATCTTCACAACAGCCTATGAGGAAAGTTCTAATATGATTCTAATTTCACAAGTAAATCAACACAGATAAAAACAGTACCTCATGTGAGCCAAATGACTAAGTTCAACTTCGAACTGATTCTCGTGCCATTATCTATTTGTCTGAAAGTAACATTTAAAATATTATTTTTATTGTTGTGAAATATACATAGCATAAAATTTAAACTATTTTTAAGTGTACAGTTCTATGGCATTAACTACATTGTTGTGCAACTATCATCACCACCCATCCCCAGAACTTTTTCATCTTCCCAGTTGAAATTCTGTAAACCATTAAATGCTAAATTCCCATTCTCCTCTAGTACCAGCTGCTGCCAATCACCATTCTACTTTCAGTTTCTATGAATATGACCGTAAGTACCTTACATAAGTGAAATTGTACAACATTTGTTCTTTTGTGACTGGCTTATTTTCATTTGGTAATATATTCAAGGTTCACACATGTTGCATGTGTCAGAATTTCCTTCCCTTTTAAGGCTGAATAATATTTCATTGTATGTATATACCACATTTTGATTATCCATTCATCCATCAATGGACACAAGTTGCTTTCACCTATTGGCTATTGAGAATAATGCTGGTATGAACATGGGTGTACAAATACCTGTTCAAGCCCTTACTTTCATTTCTTTTGGCTATATACTCAAAAGTAGAATTAAAGGATCACATGGTAAATCTATATTTAATTTTTTTTGAGGAATTGCCATATTGTTTTCCACAGGGGCTACACCATTTTACATTCCCACCAACAATGAACAAGATTTTTTAATTTCTCTACATTTCTTGCCAACACTTGTTATTTTCCGGTTTTGTTTGGTTTGGGTTTTTTATGTTGTTTTTTGTTTTGTTTTTGATAACAGTCACCCTAATGGGTGTGAAGTGGTATTACATTGTGGTTTTCATTCGACTTTCCCTAATGATTAGTGATATTGAGTACCTTTTCATTTATTTTTTGGCCATTTGTATAATTTTTTTTGGAGAAATGTCTATTCAAGTCCCTTTCCTATTTTTAATGGAACTGTTTGGGTTTTTAAATTGCTGAGTTTTAGAAATTTTAAAAATTGTATTCCAGATAGCAATCCTTTTTCAGCTATATAATTTGCAAATTTCTTCCCTCATTCCATGAATTACCTTTTAGCTCTGTTGATGGTGTTCTTTGATGCACAGACATTTTATTATTTTTTAAATTTTAATGGATTCAAGCACTTGCTTTTTCTTTTGCTGGCTGTGCTTTTGGTGTCTTATCTATGAAACCATTGCCAAATCTAATATCATGAAGTTTTTCTGCTGTTTTCTTCTATAGCTTTATACTATCAGCTTTTATATGTAGGCCTTTGATTCATTTTCAGTTTGTTTTTGTATAAGGTATAAGATAAGGGTCCAGTTTTATTCTGTTGCATATGGATACAAGTTTTGCCAGTACCATTTGTTAAAGATATTGCCTTTTCCCCATTGAATTGTATTATATCTGTTATTGAAAATCATTTGACTGTATATGCAACGGTTTATTGCTGGTCTTTGTATTCTATTCTATTGGTCTTTATACGTGTCTTTATGCCAGCAATACTGCTTTAATTATGATAGCGATCTAGTATGTTTTGAAATCAGGAAATGTGAGATCTACAACTTTGTTCTTCTTTTCCAAGATTGGTTAGACTATTTGGAGTTCCTTGAATTTTTGGATGGATTTTTCTACTTCCGAAAAAAAAAAAAATGTTGTTGGGCTTTTGAGAGGGATTGCATTAAATTGTAAATCTCTTATAGTAGTGTTGATATCCTAACAATATGAAGATTTCCAGTCCACGAACACAGATATCTTTCCATTTATTAGTGCCTTTGAAATTTCTTTTAGCAATATTCTTTAGTTTTTAGTTCATAAGTCTTTAGGTTCCTTGGGTTAAGTTTAATCTTAAGTATGTTATTCTTATTAATGCTATTGTGAGTAAAATTATTTTTTAATTTCATTTTTGGATTGATCATTATTTTTTTAAATATATTTTTTATTAAGATATTACATATGTGTCCTTATCCCCACGCTACCCTCTACCCACCCCCCCCCGCTCATGCCCTCACCCCCCCCCCCATGTCCGTGTCCATTGGTTAGGCCTATATGCTTGCATATAAGTCCTTTGGTTGATCTTTCCCCCTTACCCCCACCCTCCCCTACCTTCCCTCCAAGGCCCGACAGTCCAATCAATGCCTCTCCGTCTCTGGATCAGTCCTTGTTCATCAGTTTATGTTCATTATATTCCACAAATGAGTGAGATCATGTGGTATTTATCTGCTCTCCAGTTCCATCCATGCTGTGGCAAATGGTAAGAGTTCCTTTTTCTTCTTCCTCTTCTTAAAGAATACCTTTCAGCATTTAAATATAATGCTGGTTTGGTGGTGATGAACTCCTTTAGCTTTTTCTTATCTGTGAAGCTCTTTATCTGACCTTCTATTCTGAATGATAGCTTTGCTGGATAAAGTAATCTTGGTAGTAGGTTCTTGGCATTCATCACTTTGAATATTTCTTGCCACTCTCTTCTGGCTTGCATGGTTTCTGTTGAGAAATCAGCTGACAGTTGTATGGGTACTCCCTTGTAGGTAACTGATTGTTTTTTTCTTGCTGCTTTTAAGAGTCTCTCTTTGTCTTTTGCTCTTGGCATTTTAATTATGATGTGTCTTGGTGTGGTCCTCTTTGGATTCCTTTTGTTTGGGGTACTCTGTGCTTCCTGGACTTGTAAGTTTATTTCTTTCACCAGGTAGGGGAAGTTTTCTGTCATTATTTCTTCAAATAGGTTTTCAATATCTTGCCCTCTCTCTTCTTCTGGTACCCCTATAATTCTGATGTTGGTACGCTTGAAGTTGTCCCAGAGGCTCCTTACACTATCTTCATATTTTTGGAATCTTTTTTTTTTTCTTTTTCAGTTGGGTATTTTTTGTTTCTTCGTATTTCAAATCTTTGACTTGATTCTTGGGATCCTCTTGTCCGCTGTTGGATCTTTGTATATTATTCTTTATTTCAGTCAGTGTATGCTTAATTTCTAGTTGGTCTTTTTTCATATCCTCCAGGGTCTCACTAAATTTATCGGCGGTTTCCATAAAATTCTTGAAAAACCTTATAAACGTGGCCTTGAACTCTATATCCAGTCGTTTGCTTTCCTCCATTTCTGTCATTTGTGACCTGTTTCTTTGTCTCCACATTTTTTATGCTTCCCTGTGTTGGTAGAGTGGTTTTGTGTGCTAGATGTCCTGTAGGGCCCAGTGGCTCAGCCTCCCCAGTTACCTGAGGTGGACACTCTTGGTGTACCCCCTTGTGGGCTTTGTGCACAGTCTTGTTGTAGTTATGCCTTGATTGTTGTAGGATCACTGGGAGAAATTGACCTCCAGGCCAATTGGCAGTGAGAATCAGCTGTGTCTGCAGTGGGAGAACTTCTGTGCTGAAGACACCCTTCTGGGGCAAGACTTGCTTTAGTGGGGCTTTGGTGCTCACTGAGTCTGCTCCCTAAGTGTGTCCCTTATGGATCTGAGGAGTTGTAATCTGGATGGTTCCCCTATGACCACTGGGTACACTGGCTCTTGGATCTAAGGAGGTGCTAATTTAGCCTCCGCCCGAGGTTACACAGCAGGAGCTATGAAGAGAACTGCAGATTCCCCTTCCTTTTTTGGAGTTTGGAGGTGCCCTAATGAGGCCCAGCTGTGAAGCAATGCAAGCTGCTGTGGGGCCTTGGGCCTTCTCTTGGAAGTTCTGGGTCTGTCTGGCCCAGCTGCTGTTTGTTAGGTAATTTTCAGGTTGCAAAGGGCCAGGGCATTCATATGCAAAAGCCTCTGCGGCAGTCTGGGTGGGGCGGGGTCTCATGGAATCAAAGGGCAGAGCAAGAAGCTATGGCTGGTCCTCAGCCCTTCCCTAAGGGGCTGCATGTCTCAGTGTCCCGGTAATTTAATTGCTGCAAGCATCTCTGAGGGAAAGCCGCCCTGAAGTTCAGAGTTCTGCCTGCTGCCAGACAGTCTAGTTTCTCCCTGTATGAGTCCTGGGTCCCAGGAGACTTCCCGGAACCAGAGTTCAGAGCAGTCGGGAGCTTGTGACTCCCTCCTGATTCAAAAAGACAGCCGTCCTCAGGTGCCAGCCCCTTTCTGCACACGCGAGCCTCTGTACCTCTGCACTTTACTTCCACAGCTCCTCTGGCTCTCAGTGTGTTTTTCTCTTTCCTTCTAGTTGTAGAATTTCCACTTAGCCAGCCTTCCTGTAGTTCTGGATGATGTCCGTTTTGTCCTTTTGTTGTATTTTTGAAGTTGTTGTGGGAGGCAGCAATTTTGGTGTTTACCTATGCCGCCATCTTAGTTTCTCCTCGGATTGATCATTATTAATGTATAGAAATGGAATGTGATTTCCAAGTGTTGTTTTTATATTTTGCTGAATTTGTTTATTAGTTCTGACAGGTTTTTTTTGTGAAATATGTAAACTTTTCTACATATAAGATCCTATTATCTTCAAACAGAGATAATTTCACTTCTTCCATTCCAATTTAGATGCTTCTGCAGGTAACTTAGGGGAATCCTTCCTCATTAATCTCCATTCACTGGGTTTCATTCTCAAATACTTTGAATTTCTCTATGGTAATGTGTCTAAATGTTTTTCCATGATGCTTTCTCACATTCATTTTCATTATCACTATCTTAATGCATTTATTCATCCAAGAAATATTTTTTGAAAGTCTACTATGTGCCAGACACTGTTTGGGGCTCTTAGGATACATTAGCATCCCCTCTTTACCTTCCGGAAGCACCCTCCATGCATTCTTTCCCCCAGAAAATTGCAGCACACATTTGAACAATACTACCTCCTGTGGAGAGTAGAGATGCTTAAAATTCTTGGTTATTGTGTTACTGATAGTTAGCTTATATTGATACCTGGATAATAGAAACACAATTTTATTTACTAGTAAGAAGGACTTCCTGACTACCCCATTTTGGTGCTTAAAAATTACCAATAATTACATTTGTCAAAAATCTAACTGTATACTTAAATGGATGCATTTTAGTGTATGCAATTATACCTCAGTAAAGATCAGGAAACAAATTGTTCTCAGTAAAGAAAAGGATCTCTTTTAGTGAAGGACAGTACATACTAAAACTCTACTTAGGTTAAATAATTCACATGAAAGCCTACTTGAATTAGTAAGAAAGACTGAATTATAGCAATTTAAAATGAAATATAGATAGATAAATATAGCCTTCAAGTATATATATTCAAGTTACAGTGATTTGAAAGTTTTATGTAGGCACCCAACAAAATTTTAGTTCCAGAAACAGATAAGATTCAGCTTTGAAAGACCTAATTGTTAACTTGCAAATGAATGATGCATTTAAAACAACTTTTTTTTTTTTTGATTTCAGAGAGAAAAGGAGAGGGAAAAAGAGATAGAAACATCAATGATGAGAGAGAATCATTGATCAGCTGGCTCCTGCACGCCCCATACTGAGGATTGAGCCTGCAACCCAAGCATGTGCCCTGACCAGGAATCAAACCATGACCTCCTGGTTCATAGGTCTATGGTCAACCACTGAACCACGCAGGCTGGGCTAAAATATTTTTAAATTATAGTTCACATTCAATATTATTTTATATATTAGTTTCAGGTATACAGCACAGTGGTTAGACAATCATAGATTTTACGAAGTGATCCCCATGATATTTCCAGTACCCAATAGGCACCATACACAGTTATTACAATGTTATTGACTATATTTCTTATGCTGTACTTTACATCCCCATGACTATTTGTAAGGACCAATCTGTACTTTTCAATGCCTCCATTTCCCCAATCCCCCAAAACCTCCTTTCCTCTGGTAGCCATCAGTATGTTCTCTGTATCTATGAGACTATTTCTATTTTGTTTGTTTATATTGTTTTTAGATTCCACATATAAGTGAAATCATATGGTATTTGTCTTTCTCTGAATGACATATTTCACTTAGCATAATACCCTACAGTTCCCAAATGGTAACATTTCATTCTTTTTATTGGCCAGTATAATATTAAACTATTTTCCTTTCTACACTGCAAAATCCTGCTCCTGTATCTCTTTCAGCCAGTGTGTGCAGGCAGACAGACTCAAATATTGAGGCCCAATAACATTCAGATTAATTTTAGTTCTGCTAAGAGATAGAAGACTGGACATATTTTCAAAATCTGTTGGTTGAATTACTTTTCAGTTATTTTAGATAATTTCTCAGTCCAGGTAATGTTGAAAAATGCAAAACCTTCTAACATTTATTCTCTTTTTCCCCTAGTATTTTTCAATATGTGGTTATATTACCTTAGGAAATTGATATTGTCTTATCTCTTATCACTGGCACAATGCAGATAAGACATTTGACCAAATATCTCAATTTTTCTCTCCATGATGTGAATTTTTTTACTGGACCATATTTTTCATTTGCTCTACTAAAAGACAAAGGTAACTAGACACAAGCAGTCTAGTTACTTACCTTTGGCCTTTGGAAAAAAATAAGGTAATGGACAGATTTCTTTCATAGGTTAATTAAGCCCCACTGATCTATTCCCAAGCCAGTTTCTGAAAGGTCATGTTTCCACTTAGGTTTCAATCATTCAGCTTAAAATTAGCAAAATTCGAATGAAAATACCAAACTTTTTCATTCAAAAGGTGTTTTTGGCTCGGGGGTTGGGCATTTCTATGTCTTTTTACAATCACAGACTCCCAAAATGTTAGAACTGAAAGAGATCTTATGGCCAATCTAGCTTAACACTTTCAATTAAGTTTTGAAGATTGAGCTCTACAGAGAACAAGAACAAGTTCTAGAGAAAAATCTATGTCTCCTAAGACCCAGTTATGTTAACTTGCTACCTTTATAGGTCTTCAATTAGGAAGCTGGAAAATATATGTGTGTTTATGCATGTGTGTCTGTTTTCTCATCATAATCATTTTATAGGTTTCTCAAAGGCTTATAACTCTAGCTAGTGCCTAGGTCTGTTGGCTCATAAACTGTATTAACTTCTATACAAGGCCTCTCATTCCCAGATGTGACATTTCATTTTTATCATTACATCATGATTGGGGTTAGGATATAAAATAAAGACTTAATCACCAGAACACCACAGGGTCCATTAAGGAAACACTGGATTATGTGCATTGTTTCCTCTGGAAAGCAAGCAGAGAGCATGAAGTAGACTTTAGAAAGACTCCTGCACCAAAGGGTTAAAATAAAAGGTCAAAACTAAAAGTGTGCTTCAGCTATGAAAAGATTCACCTGGGTAAAATGTCTTAATCTACCTATAGATCAATATTGATCTGTCCATATATAAAGATATTATGTATACCCTTTCACCACTATTTTATTTTTATGTAATTTTATTTTGTTCATTAGATTCAACATATTATCATATTTTTACCGATTGGTGTTACTGGCTGGGACCTGTGTTCTCATCAACTCAGAAAAGATTTTAAGGTTAATGAAAATGAAAGTAAAGCAAACTAAGATTTATTGAAGATACCCTCCAAGTGAGGAGCTGGCCAGTTGAGAGAGACAATGGACCCGAACTCCTGGGTTATATGGTTTAAATGAGGGATTTTCTGGGTGGAGACTTTTATTTGCATTCAGAGATGATTGACAG
Source organism: Myotis nattereri (assembly GCF_964212035.1). Taxonomy (NCBI): domain Eukaryota; kingdom Metazoa; phylum Chordata; class Mammalia; order Chiroptera; family Vespertilionidae; genus Myotis; species Myotis nattereri. The sequence continues at coordinate 116,173,892 of NC_138078.1, read as the reverse complement.
AAAAGAGTTATACTTTATTTCTTCTGTGCATGCTCTTACCCATAATGCATACAGAAAAACCAACAGGGGGTCAAAGAGCAATGCAAATTATTATAGTTAGTCCAGGACACCAGTAAAGGTCACATTGAAGTCTTGTCCTTTTCCTCTGAGCTTGTGCCAAGAACCTGCTGTATCCGGACCTGCCTGCTAGCAGTCTGCTGGCTGCTGGGCCGCCCATAGAGAGGTGGTCTGAAGGCAGTGTTGGTTGGACCCCTGTTCAGGACCCCAGGGCAACCCCCCCCCCACTCCACCTGCTCATGTCTAACTTCCTACCTAAGCATATGGTATTCTTCTTTCTCTGACTGGCTTATTTCATTTACCATCATAATCTCCAGGTCCATCCATGCCGTCACACAGGGTACAAGTTCCTTCTTTTTAACAGCCATGTGGTATTCCATTGTGTAAATGTACCACTGCTTTGTTATCCACTAATCTACTGATGGGCACTTGGGCTGTTTCCAGATCGTGGCTATTATAAATAATGCTGCAATGAACATAGGGATGCATATGTTCTTTTGAATTAGTGTTTAGGGTTTTCTTGGATATATTCCCAAAAGTGAGACCCCTGGTTCAAAAGGCAGTTCCATTTTTCAATTTTTGCGGAAACTCCATACTGTTTTCCATAGTGGCTGCACCAGTCTGCATTCCCACCAACAGTGTACTAGGATTCCCTTTACTCCACATCCTGGCCAGCACTTGTTTGTTGACTTATTGATAGTTGCCATTCTGACCAGGGTGAGATGATACCTCACTGTAGTTTTTATTTGCATCTCTAATAAATAATCTTTCAAAAGAAATATACATAAATATAAGAAAAAAACATGTATTATGGCCCTAGCCAGCTTTTTTTAAAAAATCATACATCAAGTAATTATTAATTTCAGTTAAAACATGCAAAATTGAAACTGAATTCCACTTGGACTCTATAGAATTATAGCAGAATCAAACATGTGTTTCCTTAAAGCCAACACTCCCAGTTTTGTATCAGTAAACCAAAAGGAAAAATGAGAAAAAGCCTTTGTAGTTGAAAATAATTTTTCATGAATTCTATGGGGAAGCAGAGTTTGCCACCTCAAAATATGCTTTTGGGAATATTGGTTATTTTAAGTTGGTCATTTTGGAATCCAGAGAGAATGCCTTCTCTCTGAATTCAGCTTAGAATACCCACCTTAGCATATATAAACTAAGTGCATCAGATAGGGAGGATACAAGCAATGTCTTGTTTGTTAAATTCCTCTCCGTTTCTGGTGACTCAGCAAGAAATTGTTTACCACATATTTGCTTTCTCATCTACCTGTGAATTGCCTACTTTATCTTTGAAGTTTCAGACCCCTGCTTCCCTCTCCTTAGTCCACATCAGCATATAAGCCTCAACTGCCTGATTTGTCTGAGGTTGCCTGTTCTTCCAGAACCCCTGAATGTACATGCATAAACTTTCCCTGTGAATCTGTCTCATATTAATTTGATTGTTAGTACAGCCAGAAGAACTTAGAAAGGTAGGAAAGAAAATTATTTTTATGCCCCTACAATTCTAAGTGAATTATGATTCTATCACAGCTGTGCACATGTGGACAAGAACTATGCACTACTACAGAATTTTTTTAGTAAGAGAGGTTGATTCATGTCAGTTGGTTGTCTGATGTGTTGTATAACCAACACTGAAGATATATAGAGATGAAATTTCAATATAGTTTGAGAATGTGGTTATAAACTGTATGATTGTGGTTTCCTACTACATCAAAGCAATCAACTCTAGTCAATGTTAATCCTGCCTTCATGATATATCTGCAATCTGTCCCCTATTTCCATTACTTGTACCAATACCATAGTTTAAAGCTCTCATCACTTTCATTTGAAATTCTGCAGCAGTCCTGTCCTTCTATTCACCAGCTCCCCCCATTCTAATTAAGTCTGAAATCATCTACTAAATTAAGTTTCTTAAAGCACAGATATAATAAAATCACCTTTGTACCCAAAAACCTTTACTAGCTCTCCACTGACTGCCAAGTAAATCCAAGTGCCCATCTTAGTGTCCAAGAATGTGCACAATCCAGCCCTAAGCTGGTTTTGCACTCTTCTCTTCATTCCTACAGTTTCCTTATTGCTACAGCAAAAACTTGTAATACATCCACACATCACACTGTTTATGCCTCCCTCTTTTTGCTCTTGTTCTTTTCACTTCAAATAAATGTTGATAATCTTTGGGATACAGCCTCTAATCAGCATATGCAGTAGAGTAGCAAACTATAAGTAGGAAATTAATTAGAAAAAATATTTTAATATCACTATTTGCCCTTTCTCAATAATAGAAATGTCAACAAAAAAACCAAAATCACGATCGACAATGACAGATCGAAACATACACGTGCGTGCGATTGGCGGCAGCGAGAGCTTTATATGTATCGTGCATGTGCAAGTCAATGTTTATTTTTAAACTGCCAGTCGCATCATATGTACTGGCCTGTCGGTAGGATGGTCGTATGGATGTATGGTCGGTCACTTAGCCTTTTATAGATACAGATAGATTAGCTCCCTGGCACAGGGGACTGTGTAGTACTCACCTTTATACCTCTAATGTCTGCTATATCTTTGGTGCTCGTTAAATGTTAATTGAATGAATGAATGCAGATGCTTCTCACATCTATTTATGCAGTTTAGAATTCTCTGGGCACCAGTTACCCCTTTCCATATGCCTGTAGGGCCATCTCCTGCCAGCACTACAACTTTAAAATAAACCAAATTTATTTCCTATCCTCTTCTTTAACATCAACTAGTTCATTCTCTTATATTTCCCATCACTGTTAATGGCACCACCATCCTCTCAGTTCCCTGGGCTCAGCATAGCAAGTAGTGATGTACCTAGAAAAGCATTTTTTACATCTGTTTCGTCTTTTTCATTTTCGTTGCTTCTGTCCTAATTCAGGTCCTTAATATCTCTCATATGAACCATCACAATATCTTCCTAACTGCTTCCAAACCATCATCTATTTCCAACTTTCAAATTCATTATTCATGCTTCTCCAGATTAATCTTTATAAAACAAAACCCTATCACATAATTTCCCTGCTTGGGAGAAACACTTCAGTGAGTCTTATCGCCTAGGGAAACAAGTGCCATTTCCTTTGGCTTATATTTAAGTCTCTTCATTGTCTGATAATGATCTATCCTTTAGGCCTTACTTCTACTACCTTAATCCAAGTTCCATGTAATTCAGCTAACTAAAGCTGCCCAATAGTTTCTGAGTCTGCCCTGCACTTTTCTCTTATAATCTTTTTTACATGCAGTTCTCTCTGCCAAAGGCATTATTTGATCTCTACTTGTCCAAATCCTTTAAAGACTTGCAGAAATGCCACATATTCCACAGACTCTTCCTCGATTCTCACTGTTGGAAACAAACTTTCTTCCTCTGAACTGGTTAGTGTAGCTTTTTGCTATGTTTCCTATGACACTCATCCTGTTCTACCTTCTTTTCAGTAGCGAGTTGTCATCTTCCTCACTAGACTATAAGCACTCTGGAGGCAGAATTCATATCAGATTCACCTTTTTGTTTATTTTACATCGCATTTAGTTGAATATTGTTAATGATCAATAAATATTTGTTGAAAGAGTAGATTTGAGTGCTTATCAAAATGCAAAGTCCTCCTGGGATATTAAGAAACAGAAGACAAAAGCAGAGGAGAATTGCAATAAATGTTGATAATCTTTGGGATACATCCTCTTATCAGCATATGACAGAATAAATGCAGTAAGTATCAGATTATAGTTAATCATAAACCTGAAAAAATGTGTGACCTTTTATTTTTTAAAAATATTTTTATTGATTTTTTTTAGAGAGAGAGGAAAGGAGAAGGAGAGGGAGAAGCCTCCTGTACACACCCTAACCAGGGACATACACACCCTAACCAGAGACAGATAGGCATGTGCCCTGACCAGGAATGGAACTTGCAACCTTTCGGTGCATGGGACAATGCCCAACCAACTGAGCCACACCAGCCAGGGCAAAGAGTGTGATCTTTTAGATGCCAATTATATAGGCTTTAGATTTATTTGCATTAAGATTTATCAAGTAAATAAGCCATTTGAAATCAATGAGGCAAAGGGAACTAGATTTTAGATGTTTATACTATGCATAATTTCTTATTGTTTATGTTTACTACCAAATAGTTAAAGGTGACACATAAAAGTGGCATGTGCATGTCTATAGAACATACTATGGAATGTAGTGTGTATCTTATACATACATAGTCATCTTAATACTTATAAAATAAACCATCCTTTACAAAAATAAACTCTTACCCCCTAAAATAGATTATCCAAAGCAATTATAATGTGTGATAATGTACCATTTGAATGATTAATCATTATCTTAGAATCATTATTCCAAAGTATATGGATTATTCTGCAGTTGTAACATTTGCAGTTGGTTTTCCCAACTGGATTAAAACTATTCAATATAAACTATTTTTGCACTACACTTAAGCAAAACTGGTTCCAAAGTTTATCAATAATTCTTGGTTGAGCGATGTATAACGAAGTGTCTTTTAGATAGGATCATAAATCTTGTATTCCCCCAATGTGTCTTCTGGATTTTTATTTCTATAATATGCTTTAGTCACATACCTAGTATAATCTATGACTCACTAGAAAATTGTTCTGATGATTTTCTTTAATAGAGGTATTTGTAATTAGAGTCCTGCAGTCTCCAGAGAAATGACATTTCCTCCTAAACTTTCAGCTATGTGGCAACTTGTATTGTTTAACATTGTGCCATGGTTTTGCTTGGGTCATACTGAAATACTTCTGTAGTACTTCCAGGATTGCATTAATAATGAATGTACTGCAACACTGTAAGGAAACATGAGGTCATGTTGACATAAAAATGCTAACGTTTGTGAAAGGAAAATTGCTAGGAGTTTCTTATTTATTTCTTGATATTTGGAACTTTGAAAGGGCTGTAGTTACATTTTATAACCTTAAAATGGCATGGCTAGTGAATTTTAGATTTCACAAGTATGTCTGTAGGAATCTTATAGAAAAACATAATGAAGGTTTCTTAACAGGACATATATCAACAGAGTGTCTTCTGGGAAATGTATTTTATTAATGATTTAATTTCTTATTTTTCCACAGGATTTGAGGTTCCAATTAAAACCCTGTTTGGGCCATTGCGTTACTGCCTGCTAGTGCTTAATCTTCACAGAAAGCCCCATTACTTATTTTAAAACAAAAGCAGAACGAGGTAAGGGGAAAAGTAATGAAATGCAGCATAACACATCTTTCAAAGCAAGGGGAAGTAGGTTTTTAAAAACGATCTAGGATCAGTGACATTCAGAAATTATTTGCTGAACACTAAATGTGCTCAAGTGTGGCATCTCAATTCCAAGGACTCTGTGTCTTCTATTATGAAATGAACCACACAGACTTATTTTTTCTCTTTGTCATTGCAATAGCCTAAGGTAATAATTATTAATGTCACTGATAGACCACAAATGGTGATGTGGAGTGCAAAATGAATCTATTGCTTTATCTCAGAGATTCTATGATGCTGTGGTGTTAAAATGATGAGTATAATTAACATGCTTAAATACTATTTTTTTAAAAAAAATATGCACAATTCTAGTGTTATTCTCATAATATATCATGCCCACATTTACTTATATCATGGGGTCATACTTAACAGCTTTCTGCCCACTTAATCATGATGTTCTTTAATCTCATGTTGCAAATTCATCACTTTTGAAATACTTAGTCTGACAGTTCTTTGAGGTGTTATGTTGCACTGAGTAACATTGCATCTATCAGAGGAATGATATAATCAGAGGTGTCCTTTAAAGATGCAATATCAGTTCCTAAATCCAAATCTAATGAAACTTGTAGATATGAAAAAAAGTTGAAAAGTATCCATGCTTTTTCCCTGTAGTCTCTAACACTTGAGTAAACAACAATTTGCCATAAAAGACATATCGCCACCAAGTGAACTGATAAGTAATGTTTATATTCCATAGCAAGTGGGGCTGACTTATTGAAGATGACAATTATTAATTCTGTATTGTCAAAGAATAAACAAGTAAAGCTTTGATTTTGGTTGCTGGGCACATGGTGCAATATACAGATCTTGTAGAAACCTACACCTGAAACCTATATGGTCATGTGTACCATTGTCACCCCAATAAATTTAATTTACAAAAAAAACACAAGTAAAGCCCAGATGGCATGGCTCAGTGGTTGAGTGTTTACCTATGATCCAGGAGATCACAGTTCGATTCTCGGTCAGAGCACATGCCCGGGTTGTGGGCTCGATCTCCAGTGTAGGCCATGCAGGTGGCAGCCAATCAATGAATTCTCTCTCATCATTGATGTCTCTATCTCTCTCCCTCCCTTCCTCTCTGAAATCAATAAAAATATATTTTAAAAAAGTAAAGCTATGTCTCTAGTAGATTGTACTTTTGAGTATCTCTATAAGTTTCATCATGCTTGAGAAGATTCAGGGACTATATATTCATCTCTGAATCTCAAACCTCCCTTTAAGACCTATCAACGTGCCTGTGTGATTGCCCTCCCTTTAGGATGTAGTAAAAGACTACCCTAAGACTACTTGTGCATTAAATCGCCATTTAAGTTCAGTTTATCCAAAATATATATTGATCACATTCCATTCCAGGCAATCTCTCTAGGTTTATAAAAATGAATAAAACATAACCCCTGTCTTCTCTGATCATATAATGATTGAGGAATCCAAGTATATACATCATTTTAACACAATCTGTTGAGCATCTGAAAGAGATATGTATAGGATAATATAAGAACAATAAGAGGGACATTCAGCCAGCTTGGGGAGAAAGTTAAGCCAATGAAGAAATACTTGAAGAGATAATGCTTAAGCTATCAAAAGATGAATAGAAGACAGCCAGGCCAAAACAAAACAAAACGAAAACAAACAAACAAAAAACATGTGGAACTGCATGGAGCAGCAGCAAGAGGGTGTAAAGGCACAGATGAGATTACAATGAAAGCTACCTCTTCTAGTGCACGATATGGCAGTGAACAAAGAATGCCTCCTAAAGAAAAGAGAGGTTTCCTGAATGAGTTAAAGGTTAATGAAAGTTTGGAAGCATAAGTATGAATAAGCCAAATAAAGACTTGAGAAAGGATGTTTTCCAAGCAGAAAGAATAACATTCAAAGATTGTTTGTATAAACTTGTTTGATGTTTATTTGCATAGCATCTGATCCCAATCTTTTGTTCCAGCATCATTGTTATTTAAAAACTACAACAGAATCAAACTGAAACAAAGTGATATGAATTTCATACTCTAGGGGGGAAAACAATCAGTACTACCTTGCATATCAGATGGATGATGGTCTTTGTTCATTTGGAAAAACACCTTTAAGGATATTTTTATTCTTAAAGAGTTTTGATCTGTTATAAATTTCCTACTCAATGAATATTAGACTTTTGCAGCCAGGCTTTTGGACATTAGATAGCTACATATGACATGAGACACCTCAATGCTTCCAAAGTCACTATATTTACTGCTAATGAATTGAAACCTTTAGATCTGTAATGTGGTCCATAAATCAAAGCAACATTTTATACACATTTATGTGATCCATAGTTGTGCACACAGAAATTAAACAGAACTATTCCCATCTTGAGAAAAATATGAATTTGTTTTGCTATTTAAATTACAAAGATTTTTTAAAATAATTTGCTATTTGGAGGTGCAAGTAAACAATTTCTAAAACGCAGAGGATCCTAATATATAAAAACCCAGGGTCCATAACATCCAAAACGACTAAAGACTTGACTGACTGGAAGTTAGTCCTGCAGTCAGTGCTGGGTTGCTATGGCGACCCAGCACTGACTGCTACCACTGTGGGCATAGCAACTCAGCACTGACTGCCAAGGGGACTGCAGATCAGGCCTGGATAGAGGCCTTGAGAGAGAAGCAGGGTCTGATCCGCAGTCTCCATGGCAGCTGTTGATCAGTCCTTGCCTCTCTTTCTCTCCTGGCCTGGCCAGCAGCACACCTCTCTTTCTCTCTGGGCCTCCATGGGGGCTGCTGACCAGCCTCACCTCTCTGATCAGGCCCAGAGATAGGCCCAGAGACGCTGACTGGCATAGAAACCAACCAATCAGAACCAAATCTGGGTGAACTGTGAGGAGCCAATGGCTGACTAGGAGGCAGAGCTTTTGATGCTGACTGGTATAGAAACCAACCAATAAGAACCTAATCTTGGTGAACTGTGAAAGAAGAACCTAAGGTGGGGGCTGAGGAAGAGTTTTAAGGGCAACAGCTGTTTGGTGTAAGGTGTAAGAAAGCGGTTAGATTTTTAATGACCGGTTTGGCAGTATAGTGCAAATGGCTGGCTATCAGTCCAGATATAGGGATTATGTGTTTTTGTCTGCCAAGAGCATCTCCTCCTGCTGAAAAAGGCCCCCCCCCCCATTTAAGCAATCTTATCCTATATAATCTATCTATACTAATAAAAGGGTAATATGCTAATTAGACAGGAACGACTGGCCATCCTCGGGATGTTCGACTTCCTTCCGGACAAAGCCACGGTGGTGGGGGCCAAGACAGAGGCAGTTAGGGGCAATCAGGATGGCAGGAGAGGGCAGTTGGGGGCGAGATCAGGCTGGCAGGGGAGGGCAGTTGGGGGTGAGATCAGGCCGGCAGGGAAGGGCAGTTAGGGGTGATGAGGCAAGCAGAGGCAGTTAGGGGTGATCAGGCCAGCAGTGGAGGGCCATTGGGGGCAATCAGTGTGGCAGGGGAGGGCAGTTGGGGGAGAGATCAGGCCGGCAGGGAAGGGCAGTTAGGGGTGATCAGGCAGGCAGAGGCAGTTGGGGGTAAGATCAGGCCAGCAGGGGAGGTCAGTTAGGGGTGATCAGGCAGGCAAGCAGGCATAGAGGTTAGGTGTGATCAAGCAGGCAGGCAGAGGAGTTAGGGGCAAATAGTAAGGCAGGCAAGAGGCAGTTAGGGGCAATCAGGCAGGCAGGCAGGTGAGCGGTTAGGAACCAGTGGTCCCAGATTGCGAGAGGGATGTCCAACTGCCCGTTAAGGCCCAATCCCATGGGCCTAAACCAGCGGTCAGACAGCCCCCAAGGGGTCCCCGATTGGAGAGGGTGCAGCCTGGTCTGAGGGAACCCCCTCTCCCCATGCATGAATTTCATGCACCAGGCCACTAGTATTATTTTAAAAATAAAAGGTTTACAATATATGGCCTATAAATTAAATTGTTCTGTAATTATGAATGTTCTAGTTTTTCTTGTTATTGATTTATTTTACAATGTATACTTATATCAAATCATCATTTTGTACACTTTAAATATATTACAATTTTATTTTTCAATTATGCCTCAATAAAGCTGGAAAAAATAAACTTCACCTCCATTAATACCTCTTTCCTCAACCATTCTTATTAATTGAACATTTACTAAGTTCAGTATGTTTTAAAGTGTTTTAAATATGCATTTTCATATCAGAAGTCAGTCATCAATTAAAACCATATATTGATAGCTAATATTCTATGTTTATCATTTATAATAATTTTACTTTCTTCTGTATCATTTTATAATATCCTCCTAAAGTTACTCTATCATAAATTTTTAAATGTGTATATACAACTCTTTTTTATTTTGACCCAAAAGGGTAAGTGTTATGTAGATTGTAAATATCCTCACAATGACTGATTTCCTTAAAAGCACTGTATGTGTGAATGTGTGTGTCTATGTGTTTATATGTGTCTGTGTCTGTGTCCATGTGTATGTGTCAATGTGTGTGTCTGCAAGCATGCTAGAAGGAGGAAGAGAGGAAGGGAAGGTGAGAGAGAGGAGGAGGAGGAAGTGGTAGAGGAGGAAGAGGAGGAGGAGAGAGAGAGATAACACACACTCTAACTTTTACTAAGTAGAGAATTCAAGTGAAGTAGTGAAGTATGTATTAACTCTTCATTCTAAGCCTAACCACCAAGATATAAATTAATGAGATTTTGTTAAATTTAATTTGAGGTTAGGCTTGAAAAAAGTTTCTGCAGTAATTTTTCTTTCATGCCCACTAAAGAGTAAATATATTGACCTATTAAAAGTGTAGTTTATTTGAAGCATAAATGAATTCCTTACAGATAGAGCAATATTTGGCAAATGGCCTTTATTATACCTTGATATAATTCAAATAAAAATGGATTATTTGGGAATTCAAGTCTGTTTTTTTTTAAGTTTTGACTTTTGATTCAATTTCAAAATATTTATTTTGGCTATTGTTATTATTATTATTACTGTTTCTGACTTTGCAAACAATTATTGAATAGGTTCTAATCAAAGGAAAAACAACATTAACTTCCTTTTATTGGAAAACTAAAGTTATATCTGCATTCAAATTGTGTTATTGGATCATTCTCTTATTTTTTTACTATTAATTGTAAGTCATTTAGATTTACAGCAAAAAAAAAATGTATGCTTGTGATTTCCATGTTTATTTTCATTAAAGCTTTATCAGCAAGATGGAAACATAATAAAAGAAAAAAAATCCTTGTCCCTGGATTTCTTCTTTCTCACTAAATACAGCCATCTTTTAGAAATATTTTTTATTTTGGATGTATATCACCAAGAAGGTAATTTGTGAAAGGTAATTTGTCAGATTTTGTGATTATCTATTTCTTTTTTTTTTAAATATATATTTTATTGATTTTTTACAGAGAGGAAGGGAGAGAGATAGAGAGTTAGAAACATCAATGAGAGAGAAACATTGATCAGCCGCCTCCTGCACACCTCTTACTGGGGATGTGCCCGCAACCCAGGTACATGCCCTTGACCGGAATCGAACCCGGGACATTTTAGTCCGCAGGCCGATGCTCTATCCACTGAGCCAAACCGGTTTCGGCTGATTATCTATTTCTTAGACCCATTTGATTTCCACTAAAGTTTTTCTCCTTGATTTTCTGGCTTTAAGATTTATTTTTGAATTCCTTTTATATTTACAAATGATGTGCTTGACAGATATGTTACAAGGATTATTATACATGCAGTAGAGTGTTTTAAAAAATTACTCACTTTGCTTATGAGCCAGTTTATTGTCCTTTGTGCAAAGTAACAAGCCATTTTGTCATGGATGAAAGATCTTGATTTGAGTGTTTACAGTGTACAATTCCTTCAAGGCTGAAAGCTTTTAGCGATTTCAATCTTTCTATCACCCATACAAATCCCATATCTACATAAAGAGTCTGATTACAATAGATAAAGATTTGTTTTTAAATTATTAGTTGCAATTGTTTCTTGATTAAATGTCTCTATTACCAACATTGCTCCATCCTTTCACATCCTCCACTCCCCCCCCCCATTCATTACCCAGCTGCTATCAGAAAAATTATTACTTGATATATGTTTAGTCCATGAACACAGACAATAGTATGGTAAAGGCCTGGAGTGGGGTGGGAACTGAATGGATGGGGGCAATGGAGGAAAAAGGGGGACATCTGTAAAACTCTCAACAATAAAGATAAATAAAAAAGAAAAGAAAAATTATTACTTGGCAATAAAACGCCATTTCAGATTTTCATATAGACAGGGGCTCTCATTCAGCTTATTTTAAATTACTTCTTTAATTTTTAACATATCACTCAAGTTTAAAGGCATTATACAGTGGGGCCTTGACTTATAAGTGTCCCGACTAACGAGTTTTTTGAGATACCAGCTTTCTCTCTCCGATTTTTTGCATTGAGTTGACAGAGTAATTTGAGTTAACGAGCTCCTTAACGAGCTCCTTAACGAGCTCGGTCTCAGAACAAATTAAACTCGTAAGTCAAGGGCCCACTGTATATGACAATTATTGTCAATTCTAAATGTAAATGTTTATACATTTGGATAAATATCTCATAGTGAATTTTATGGGTTCATTCTTGGGGTTTTCTATCATTAATGAATAAGCCAAAATCTTACAATACAAAAACAACTCCCTGGGAGTGAGATACTTATATTGACATTTTGGAACTACTACAGTTCCATTTAGTAAAATGTGAACATAGTAGTTTCACAGCAGGGAAAAATATGACTCAATGTCTTTCATAGCCAATGAAACAGATTGGATAATCAAAATCCTTATTGAAAATAGGAAACACCCTGATACATTGGCAATTTCAGTTTTCCTCTTAATTCAGTATCTCACCATGTGTTATCACTCATGCAATTCTCATATTAACCTGACTTAACTGGAGTTGTTTTTTTGTTGTTGTTACTAATCCTTACCCGAGGAAATTTTTTCCATTGATTATTAGAGAGAGTGGAAGGCAGGGGGAGAGACAGAGAGAGAAAAACATCGATGTGAGAGAGACACATCCATTGGTTGCCCCCCGCACTCACCCTAACCAGGGCCAGGGATCGAACCTGCAACCGAGGTATATGCCCTTGACCAGAATCAAACCTGGGACCCTTCAGTCTTCAGACTGAGGCTCTAACCACTGAGAAAACCATCTAGGGTAACTAGAATTGTTCTTGATCCCATTTTGAGAACTTGGAAATAGAAAACAATTATTTTTTTCAAGGTCACATATCATATTTATGTAAGAAAGTGATATAAAAAATTATCATTGTAGATGATGTGTGATGTATATCTTAAACAATGTCTGTCATTATTCTCAGTCAATTATCTTCACCACTAAATAATCACTTCTGACAAGTCATTGAACTTAACTACCAAGTCAAATCTAACACTGAAAGTGGTAATAATAAATAATTGGCATTTTGCAAAGTATTTTCACACCAATTATTTCATTTGTTTCTCAGAGTAACCTCAGAAGCAGGTAAGTGTTTTTACCTTTGTTTTAGAGTTGTGCAATATAAAACTCAGACAGGTTAAAGCATGTGTCCAAAGTCACAGAACTAGGAAGCCGAAGAGCCAGGACTCTAATGTAGTTCATTTGAAACATGATGCCACCCGAGAACTTATCATTTGTCTCTAGACAAATGACTAAGCATTATTGTCAGAACACAAAGATCACTTATCAGATAATTTCATTTTAGTTAAGCACACCTTATTCAAAAAACTGTGGATAGTAACAAACGAAATTATACAGAAAACATAGATGTGAGAAACTGCATTGTGTCCAAATATCTGTTCTACCCAGTGTTTATACCCCAATGAACTTCTATCTGTTATTTTGCTATCTGAGACGAATATCATTAACCATATTTTATAAGTGAAGAAATAGACTCAGAGAGGTTTAATAACTTACCTCAGATTGCACAGCTTGTAATCTGGTGGAGCTGGTATTCAAACAGATATCTGTCCTCCAAGGTTTTGCTCCTTCCTAAGCCATGTAAACAATCAAGAAGAGTTATTTTCATGATGGTGGAAATCCTTTCTCAATGTATACATACATATATCAAATCATTACATTGTACACATTAAATGCATTATAATTTTATTTGACAATTATACCTCAATACAGCTGGAAAAGGTTACTTTGATATTATATGCTTCCTCATCTAGGCACCATTTATATATTTGACAAATAAAATGTTTTTGTTAAATGTGTAGTTGACGCTAAATGGGATTTCCCAGATACTTCATAATTCAAGGTGAGAGGTGTATCACAGAGCTTGAGGTTTATAGGGACGGTCTTGATGATACGCTTGCAATGTATTCATACATTTATTCTATATTTTAGAATAAATGTGGAATAAAGCTTTATTGAGGGTTTGTGTCAAATGCTCTGCTGGGCTCTGAGCATAGAGTAATGTTTAAGTCATGGCTCCTTCTCTTAAAAAACTAATAGGAAATTTACTCAGTTATGTATTAATGAAGCATCTAATAGAAAGATGGGCACAATGAAAAAGAGGTGTATGTATATCTATCTACTTCAACAGTTCAGTCATTCACAAAACAGGAGAAGGGACTTCCTTTTTGGAAGTCTCTAACCATTCTAGTTTTTCAATTTTAAAGTTGCATGTCAACTTAAAAATAGCTATTATAGTAAACTTACTTTTCAAATGTTCCCAAAGAACAGTATTTTCTCTCATTCATGATGCATAATGAATGCATATTGAGAGTCACCATCTGTCCCAGTTTTTCTTAGTGACATAGTATTGTCAAGGCTATTAATTACAAGGTCAGAAGACTTTGAGGATAGCCGAACTTCAGTGTGACATCTTGGACCAATGTACACATTGCAGGAAATATATTTGAATCTTACAATAATATTTGTATGTGGCCCTTTTAACTTGCCCCAATAATCTCTAGTTCTCTGGCCAAGCAAACAAAATACTCTGTGAAATTGCCTACCTTCATGTCCTGAGTTCTATAAATCAATCAGTCAATAGCTCAGAGAGGATGAAATTAATTCATAATAAAAGCACCAGACTGAAAAGCACCAATAAATGTCTCCTGTATCCCTCTTTCTGTAGAAAATTTGAAACTTAGATCTCTGCTTTGTTGGCAGAGATTGTGAAATCAGATAGTTCTTATCTTTATATGCTTTCAGTAATAATACTTTTATTAGTATGAGAATTTGAAGACACAGTAAGTAAACCTTATGAAGTTCTTTTTTTTACCACTGCTGGTGTCAATGTGTCAATAAAAGTTGGAATGTCTGATTTCTCCTAATCCTCAAATGCGTATAATGTGACACATTTTATTTACACTTTTAAATGCATATTTAATTCTTTTCTTCTGTGAACATCAATATTTTTCTGCTCGGTGGATGAATATTGAGCAGGGCAACTTGCCAGCTCTCCACTGGAGAACTGGGATCTGGCATCCCCTCCACTTTCAAAATACGCTCAAGCAAGGCTCCTTGTTCACATAAGGGCTCACATTAAAAAGCAAACTCAAAATATCTTCAAACAAGATGAGACACCCTGCTTTATGTACTTAAAGAAGGTCAGCAGCCTTTCTCATGCCAAGGAAAGCATATGATTTAAATTTCAGAACATGAGTTCATCTAAAATTTGCAAAAATATTTTTTGACTGGAAAATTAAGGAAGAAAGGAGAGTTGTTGCTGTTTGCATCTGTTAACTGAAGACATTCAGTGACATTCCTCTAACAACTACAAATTGCTGCATTCTCCATGGTCTGCAATGTAATTTTTAAGAATTATTACTTTCCAAATAACATTTTGTACTTTTGTGATAAAATAACTTTCCTACCAACCAAATAAAGAATATTTGAAACTCCATGGTAAACAGCAGTAGGTGAGGAAAAAAAACAACCCACAACTTTATGAAAATATACAAGAACAGCATGATTAAGCTCTTAATTTTATTACTGTAAATTTATTTTGATTTGTCTCTGGAACTCAGGAACAGAAGAGGGAGATTGCATGCAATAGAACAAAAGTAGCTAATTTAAGTGCATAAGTTTCTGTAGATGTAAATTAAGCTCTCTAGTTTCAAAGTTTAGAGACTTTTGTACTAAATCATTAGCTCTCTTGTTACCAATGACAGGTTTCCATTTATTACCTTGTTTTCATTCTTTCTACTCTTGGACATGCCAATTTGTACAAAGAGAAAAGAGGTTGTTCCAAAACTTTAAAACTTGAAAATTTGTGCCTAATTCCCTTCATGTGTACCAAGATTCTATACACACAGTCCAAAAAGAAGGCAGCGTGTTCCAGTTTTGTGGGGAAGCATGGGACTTGGTTGGAAAGTCTGTAAGGATGAATCTCCGAAAGGTCAGAGGCCTCTAGGGGGACCTTGCCAAAGGCAGCAGACCCTGCCTTGATTTTTCCAAACAAGTCTAAGCCCCCAGGTGTTTTACTAGAATCTTTATGTTTAGTCTTTTTTTTTTAGACATCCTTGCTTAAAGGACACTGTAGATGCATGTGTTTTCTCAAGGATATTTACCCTGCTGATAGTATCTAATAGTTAATTTTAGTTCAAGCTGTTACAATAAAAGCCTGAGGAGGCAGGTGAATGGGACTGTCTGGTTCCTTTAGGAATGCAGTCCCTTAGACCTCTCTTTCACAGAAACATGTCAGAGTAATCATTTATCCATTGCTCAGGGTCTGCTGGTCAGCCACAGCACAGTTTTTTTCTTTTTTTAACTTTTAAATTTTCTTTGTTATTTTAAAATAAAATTATATATATTTAAGGTAAAAAAACATGATTATTAGATGTACACATACATAAGGAAATGATTACTACTATATTCAGTGAAGCATTATTCCCAATAACCAACATATGGAAACAACCTAAGTGTCCATCAATGGATGAATGGATAAAGAAGTTGTGAATATATATATATATATATATATATATATATATATATATATATATATATAATATTATATTATATATATAAAATTATTATATATATTATATTATATATTATACATATAATTTATATGTAATATATATATATATATTTATATATAATGGAATATTATTCAACCTTAAAAAAGAAGATGACCTTGTCACTTTTGACAACACTGGTGAACTTATAGGATACACTACACTAACCAAAATAAGCCAAACACAGAAATAAAAATACCACATTACCTCACTGATATGTGGAATCTAAAAGAGTCAAATGCAAAGCAGCAAAGAGTAGAACAGTGGAACGGTGGTTACCAGGTACAGAGAGGTGAGGGAAATGAGATGTTTGTCAAATAGTACCAAGAAAAGGGTCTTTGAAGTGACTTGTATAATTAGAGTTGTCAGACAAATTGGCTAGTATTTTTAAATTTTTATTACTTATTTGGCATGAAATCCTATCTAATAAAAGCATAATATGCAAATCAACCAAATGGCAGAACGACCAGTCGGTGGGGGGCGGGGCCAGCAAGCAGGCGGCACCAGGCCAAGTGTGTGCCAGCAGGCAGAGGGAGGGGATGGCGATGGGGGGGAAGGCAGCAGTGTTCAGCGGTGGCAGAGGGGTAATGGGGGGCAGGGCCACATTGGCCGGCACTGTCCCCTTATCGGCCATTCAGTTGCCTCCTGCAGAGGGAGGCTGGTGGTGGTGGCAGTGGTGGGGTGATAGGGGCAGTGCTGTCCCCTGATTGGCCCTCCTGGTCACCTCCCACAGAGGGGAGCGGGCCTAAGCTGTCAGTAGGACATCCCCTGAGGGCTCCAAGACTGTGAGAGGGCACAGGCCAGGCTGAGGGACCCCCTCCCCCGAGGGCACAAATTTTCATGCACTGGGCCTCTAGTTGGTTAATAAAACCATACAGATTTCAAGTGCACAACTCAATCTGCACACTACATCATACACTCACCACCCAGTCAAAGCCCTTTTCCCTAACATTTATCCCCCCTTTGCCCACCTCCTCCTCCTCACCCCCCTTTCATCAGACAATCACCATACTGTCATTATAGCTTTTGTTTTTTGCTTAATCCCTTCAATTTTCCACCCAGCCCCCAACCTCCTCCCCTCTGACAGCTATCAATGTTTTATGTATCTAAGTCTGTTTCTATTTTGCATGTCAGTTTATTTTGTTCACTAGTTCCCACATATAATTGAGATCATATGGCATTTGTCTTTCTCTGACTGGCTTATGTTGCTTAGCATAATAATCTCCAGGTCTATCAATGCTGTCACAAAAGCTAAGATTTCTTTTTTTAGGGCTGAGTAGTATTCCACTGTATAAATGTACCACAGTTTTTATCCACTCATCTATTTATGGGCACTTGGGTGGTTTCTAGATCTTGTCTATTATAAATAATTCTGCAATGAACATAGAGGTGCATATATTCTTTTTAATTATTTGAATTACTGTTTCAGGTTTCCTCAGATATATTCCTAGAAGTGAGATCCCTGGGTCAAAAGTCCAGTTCAATTTTTAATTTTTTTGACACTGTTTTCCACAGTGGCTGCACCAGTCTGCATTCCTACCAACAGTGCAGGAGAGTGTTTTTTTTTTTCTCTACATCCTGGCTAACACTTTATTGATTTATTGATGACAGCCATTCTGAAAGGAGTGCAGTGACATATCATTGTGATTTTAATTTGTATCTCTCTGATGCTTAGTGACTCTGAGCATTTTTCATATGTCTATTGGCCATCTGTATGTCCTCTTTGGAGAAGTGTCTATTCAGGTCCTTTGCCCATTTTTAAATTGAATTTTTTGTTTTCCTGGAGTTGAGTTATATAAGTTCTTTATATATTTTGGAAATTAAACACTTATCAGATGGCAAATATGTTCTCCTATTCAGTGGGTTCCCTTTTCGTTTTGTTGATGGTTTATTTTGCTATACAGAAGGTTTTTAGTTTGATGCAGTACATTTGAGTATTTTGCCTTTGTTTCCCTTGCCCTAGGAGATATATATGAAAAATGTCTGAAATTTTACTGGCTATGTTTTCTTCTAGGATCTTTATGATTTCAAGACTTAAATTTAAGTCTTTAATCTATTTTGAGTTTATTCTTGTGTACTGTGTAAGTTAATGGTCTAGTTTCATTTTTTTGCATGTATCTGTCCAATTTTTCCAACACCATTGATTAAAGACACTGTCTTTGCCCCATTGTATGTTCTTTTTTTTTTTAAATATATTTTATTGATTTTTTACAGAGAGGAAGGGAGAGGGACAGAGAGTCAGAAACATCGATGAGCGAGAAACATCGATCAGCTGCCTCCTGCACATCTCCCACTGGGGATGTGCCCGCAACCCAGGTACATGCCCTTGACCGGAATCGAACCCGGGACCCTTCAGTCCGCAGGCCGACGCTCTATCCACTGAGCCAAACCGGTCTCGGCCCCATTGTATGTTCTTCCATTCCTTTTCAAATATTAATTTTCTTTTTGATTCTCTGCTTGGGTGCTTACTGTTATATTATCCTCTAAATCACTGATTCGATCCTCTGCTTCATCTAGCCTGCTGCTGGTTCCTTCTAGTGTATTCTTCAGTTCATATATTGTATTGTTCATATCTGACTGGTTCTATTTTATGGTTTCTTTATCTTTTAAAAATTATTTTTATTTATTTCAGAGAGGAAGGGAGAGAGAGGGACAGAAACATCAATGATGAGAGAGAATCATTGATTGGCTGTCTCTTGAACGACCCCTAGTGGGGATTGAGCCTGCAACCCAGGCATGTGCCCTTGATAGGAATTGAATCCAGGACCCTTCAGTCTGCCGGCCAACAGTCTATCTACTGAGCAAAACCAGCTAGGTCTCTTTGTCTTTTTTAATACTTACTATCTTTGTTGAAGTTCTCACTGAGATAATCCATTCTTCCTTAAGGTTCTTGAGCATCCTTATAACCATTATTTGAAGCTGCAGCTGGTATTTTGGTTGCTTCCATTTCACACATTTAATTTAATTCTTTTTCTGGGGTTTTCTCTTATTCTTTTTGTTTGGGGCACTTTATTTTGTCTCCCCATTTTGTCTCTGTGCATTAGAGAGATCTGCTATGATTCCCAAAGTTGTTATGATGGCTTTATGATGTAGGTGTCTTGTTGGGTTCAGTGGCACAATCTTCCAGATCCCTGAGCTCTGTGCTCTAGGAATGTTTCTAGCTAATTATGTGCACCCCTTGTTGTAGTTGACACTTGAATTCTGTTGGCCCTTTTGTGGGTGGAGTTAACCCTTCAGGCTTCATGACTATAAGATAAACCTCCATTACTGTGTCTGAGTCACTGTGCAGGGGCTGCCCCCCTAAGGCAGAGTTTTTTTCCAGCAGGGCTAGCGCCTGCCAAAATCTCCCTTTGAGTGTGCAGCTTGTGTGGCTAGTTGGGTCGATCTCTGGTGTGATCTGAAGCCCACCACTGATAGTGTTTGTTCCGGGTTCACTTGGGTGGGTTTTCAGGTACAGGTTGATGTCAGACATTGCATGTAACCAAATTTAGGCTGCCTGTCTGGAGCTACCACGCTATTCACTATTTGTGACTGTGTCTACTGGGCCTGGCTATGCATTGGAAGGCCAATCTGTGTACAAGGGTAAGATTCTTCCCACTTAGAGTTCTGCACCTATAAAAGGTCCAAGGCTCTCTGAGGTGTGCCTCCACCTGTCAGCTACTCTATCTCCCCCTAAAGTTGCCTGTTTTTCTTCTAGGCCTTCTGAGGAAAGTTTGTAGAGTGGACCCAGGCTGGCCACGACCCACAGACCGACAAACCCTTCCACAGGTCTCAAGCTCGGTAGGATGGGTTGACTAGGGTTGGGTTGGAAGGACAGGGTTTGTGGGTCCCTACCTTGGGGACTGTGTGGTCAGGTACTCAATGAGGCAAAAGTGGCCACTACTCCTGAACCATACCACTCTTACTCCCCCAGGAGGAGTATTCTGCAGGTTCAGGTTGGGTGCAGCCAGCCATTCCTTCTGCAGGAGCAAGCTCAGGAGGGTGGAGCCAGTGGAGCTCTGAAGGAGAGATCAAAAGAGTGTCCAGCTGGCCCAAAAGAGGGGGCCAAGTACTTCATCCCAGTCCCAGACAATAGTCTCCAAGGGAGACACACACAAATGTCCCAGCTCCGAGCAGCCCTCCCTTTCCCATGCAGAACTAAATTCCCACTGATTTTCACCACCAGATGCTATGCACACTCCTTTTCTCACCTCTGTTGCTCTGGGTTAGGGATCTCTGCAAGGTGCTGAGAGCCCGAACTCCTGCAGGGAGGGAATTTCCCAGTTAAGATATTTCTCCAAGTTCTCAGCTACCACACATAGTTGCAGGGGCCAGCCTTTTCTGCAGCTCTACCCTTCTTACCAGTCTCTATGTGGCTTCTTCTGGAAATCCTTGGCTATAATAATTCAGTTCAACTAGCCTTCAGTTAGTTATTCAGATTGATTGCCCTATAACAGTGATGGCAAACCTTTTGAGCTCGGTGTGTCAGCATTTTGAAAAACCCTAACTTAACTCTGGTGCCGTGTCACATATAGAAATTTTTTGATATTTGCAACCATAGTAAAACAAAGATTTATATTTTTGATATTTATCTTATACTAGTAGCCCGGTGCATGAAATTCGTGCACTGGGGTAGCAGGGGGAAAGGGGCTCCTCAGTCTGGCCTTCACCCTCTCCAATCTGAGACCCCTCAGGGAATGTCTAACTACCTGTTTGTGCCCACACTTTTAACAGATAACAGCTCCATTGTTTCTTTCTTATGCTTAAAACCATTGGAATTAGTAGGTATTCAAAGTGTGCATACATTTTGGGGGGACACCCTGTATATCTCTAGTCAGCGGTGAAAGAAACCAACAGCAGATTTGGAACCCCCAGACAGGGAACTCGCTCACTCCCCACATGTCTCCCCACTTCACTTTCCACCTTCGTGGGCAGCAGGAGAATCAACGTTTTCTCTCATTAATTCGGAAAAGCACATCCTGTCACCCGCTGCCCGGAAGGAGTGAGCTAGGCCCCAAGCAAGCGAGGCTCAGGCAGGGCAGCCTTCGCTCATGGGTGCTGGCACCCAAAGTGCACATTCCTCCTCTACAGTCACCCTGACTATCCCACTGTTTCACTGAGAGGATGGAATTTCTCTCCGCCTCTGGGTTCTTGATCTTGAACGCTGACTGAAGGCATCTCAGCAAGGGCTGCCCGTGCCCACCAGGTGTGTCTATCTGCATCTGCTCCCGCCTCAGCACCTGCATTAACCCCCCAGAGGTGATCTCGTAGCTGCACTGGCCTCCGTGGGAACAGGGCATCACCACTCCACCCTCTCACTGTCATCTCACAGGCGCCCACCCTCAGCACCCAGAACACCCAGACACTCTCCAAAGGATGTGAGCGCATCAGAGGGGATGTGTGCACATCCTGTGGGGGTGGTAGGCATGCTGGGTTGATGGAAGTGCGGTGGAAAGGCAGGGGCAACTTATGCACGCCTTGGTTTGCAACTGTTGCAGGCATGGGAGAGTGACAGTGTGCTGGGGGATGTTCGTACGCCAGGGGGGGATGTGCACACCCGAGGCCTCTGGCTTTGCAGATCCACAAACCCCCATGGTGCGGCCAGGAGGACGTCAGTCTGGCCCTCCAAGGTGGCTGTCCCTGCGATCCTGCACCTTCTGGGCCAGGAGGCGGATCTTGCGCAGCCACTCCTGGGCACTGATGGCCTGCAGGCACTACTTCAGCTCAGCCTGCAGGCTCCGCTTGGCACACTCACAGCTGTCACCACCGCCATGTGGTGAGTATAGGCTTCCCTCTGCCGGCATGCCTCCCCTGTCCAGAGGCTCTCTGCGCTGCTCACCTTCCCAGAGTGACTGGGGCTGGGCGGAAGCCAGGCGTCCTGCCCTGCCCAACCCCGGCAGATCCACCCCTGTGGGAGCTGCCGCCCCGCCGGGAAGGGTCACAGATACGGGTCCCCGGACCACGGACA
Organism: Myotis nattereri; assembly: GCF_964212035.1. Taxonomy (NCBI): domain Eukaryota; kingdom Metazoa; phylum Chordata; class Mammalia; order Chiroptera; family Vespertilionidae; genus Myotis; species Myotis nattereri. The sequence continues at coordinate 116,151,625 of NC_138078.1, read as the reverse complement.
GCCTCAAGCACTGCCCCCCACCCGGCAGGCTCACAGATCCTGTCTTGGTCCCATGGACAGCCTCAAGTGCTGCCCCCCACCCGGCAGGGTCACAGATCCGGGTCCCGGGACCGTGGACAGCCTCAAGCACTGCCCCCCGCCCGACAGGGTCACAGATCTGGGTCCCAGGACTGCGGACAGCCTCAAGCTCTGTCCCCCGCCCGGCAGGGTCACAAATCCGGGTTCCGAGACCACGGACAGCTTCAAGTACTGCCGCCCTGCCCACCAGGTCATGGATCCTGGTCCCAGACCACCGACAGCCTCCCGTGGTGCCCCCTGCCTGCCAGGTCACGGATCCAGGTCCTAGACCACAGACAGCCTCAAGCACTGCCCCCTGCCCAGCAGGGTCATAGATCTGGGTCCAGGGACAGCGGACAGCCTCCCGCACTGCCCCCTGCCCGGCAGGGTCACAGGTCCAGGTCCCGGACCGCAGACAGCCTTGCCCGCTACTGCCCGCTTTCAGTATGCAAATTAGCCACCATCTTGTTGCTTCAGGGTGGGGGTCCCCACTAGGGTGCCTGGCCAGCCTGGATGAGGGGATGATGGCTGTTTGCAGCTGGTCACACCTCCTTCAGGGTGGGCGTCCCCACTGGGGATGCTTGGCCAGCCTGGATGAGGGGATGATGGCCGTTTGCAGCTGGTCACACCCCCTTCAGGGTGGGGGTCCCCACTGGGGTGCCTGGCCAGTCTGGGTGAGGGGCTGAGGGCTGTTTTCAGGCTGGCAGGTGACTGAAGCTCCCAGCCTTTTTTTTTTTTTAATTCTGGTATTTATTTACCTTCTATGGCTGTCACTGGAGCTGAGAGCCAGCTTTAGTTCTGATGCTCTGCTTCAGCTCTGAGATCTCGGCTGCTGAAAGCAGGTATCTGGTTTGTTTGGGTTCTATAATTGTAACACTGTTGCGGTCCTGCTCGCTCCAGCTCTGATGGCTGAAAGCAGGTCTCTAGAGCTTGTTTAGCTTTTATAATTGCAACATAGTTGCTTAGACTGCAGCTCAGAGCCCAGCAGCAGCAGGCTGGGAACGTTGGCTTCCTTTTTTACTGGAGCAAGCAAGCCTCCTGTTCACTTCAGCTGCCTGGCTGCCAGCCGCCATCTTGGTTGGCAGTTAATTTGCATATCCTGCTGATTAGCCAATGGGAAGGGTGTTGGGGTTATGGTCAATTTGCATGTTTCTCTTTTATTAGATAGGATATTTAAATGCCATTTTACCAAGAAAAATCAACCAAAAAAAATGAGTTCACATGTCACTTCTGACACGTGTGTCATAGGTTTGCCATCACTGCCCTATAATTTAGCTGTAAATCAGATTTGGTGCCAGGAGCAGTGAGTGCAGCTTCCACTTAGTCTGCACCCATCTTTGAATCTCTTACCTAGTGTGTGTTTTTTTGTTATTGTTGTTATTGTCATTGTTATTGTTTTACAACAGAATGATTTTAGCTACTCCAACCCAACAGTTTCAAAAATTTAAAATCTTATTAAATCATTAGTATCGTTATTCACATTTATCGAATGTGTACTGTGTGCAGTGCACTAGAATCTACTCTAGTCAAATATATTATAAAAAATCTGAACGCAATTTTCTTGGCATTTTAACCAGTTGTTTTGATATAATATGGATATGACCCAAGTTTTAGGAGTTCCAACTTTCTGAATCTTTTCTTATTTATTTTTCATGATTTGTTGTCCCATTAGTAATTTTACTAGAACATTTGGATATGAAAAAAATAGTATATTTACCTTCAAATTCCCACACACATTGAAAATGCTTTCCCAAATCATGTCAACTTGCTATATTTCCATTATCACTTGGGCATGCTAAGGGTATCTGCCTTCAAAGAGCAATGATATTGAAGACAGTTATTTTTCTAAACTGAACAGAGTTTTCTTTGCCAAGATAAATAAATGGCTAATGAGAACATCTGGGTGAAATAAATTACAGCCAGCACTTAATTCTCTACTTTTCTCAATGCTCTACCTTCCATCTCTCTATATCGTTCAAAGTAGCTTCCAGCCTTCCATACTTTGTTTAGGAATTAACATGATTTTTAGCATTCTTAAATAACAAATTCTAAAGCCTACTTTACGTTATATTTTCCAATATAAGAAATCAAAGAATACTAAGGCTTTGTACTTGTGATGTTATTATGAGGAAATCAAAAGATAGATATGTCTCAAAAAATGTTTGCAAGTAATGAAAGTGTGATTTTTTCATTGTTTTTTTGTGGGTTTTTTTTAAGAGACATCTTAAAGTCATTTGTTCACTATTTAATCAATTTAGAAATCATCCTCCCTATTTTTCCTGTCTTTTCCTTTTGAATTTCTTATCTCTGTCAATTCTTAAGCTCCAAATTTTGTAGTCACTTGACTAATTCTTCTGTATCTTTTCACTCAGGCAATACACAGGTCTTGCTAGTATTATTTATACATGTTTGTACCTTAAATTCCATTCCCAGAGAAAATTTATCATTCTAAAAGACTTTTCCCCTGTGACTGGATTATTATACCTACTTGTCTCTACAGTCTGCTTTCTCCCTGATTAAGCCAACCAGTAAACCATGGCTAATTTAATTTCCTTTAAATGATACACCCATCATATCATTCATCTTCTCAAAAATCTAAGATATTTTCATATTTACTGGTGCTACTCTGCATGACTTCTAAGGTGCTCCATAATTGGAAGATTCTTAGTTTAGTTGCCCAAATCAATTTCCCACTATTACACAATTACCCTGCTTTCATCAGCTTTTTTCTACACAGTGCTGTTCATAACCTTCAAAGTTCAAGAAAGTCATATCTCCTCTATGAATGTTCTCCATCCCAGAGTCTGTAGTGAGTAATTTCTTTCTAGAATTTCCTATAAGACATTTTATGACTCCTTTATGACTCCTTATACTAGCACTTAATTTTATAGTCATGAATTTTAAAAATTATTTTAAATATTAAATTATTTTCATCCTATCTTCCAAACCAAAGTAGAAACTCTTTGAAAGCATGGGCCCTTGTAATTTCTTGCAGATTCTCTATAAAACCTAGCATATTACTAGACATTGGATAGATTCTCGATGAGTATTGATAAAGAGTCTATAAATATTTCCTGATAAGGAGAGTTAGAGTTAAATCTCATTTCTGAATTTTTAATTTACTACCAGCAGACCATTTACTCAGTAAATGAGAGCACTTGTCCTATATACCTTCTTCTATTACTTAATTGGACAAGATGACAGGTTGTTCCTTGTTTTATGTACCCTGTCCATTTATAAACTTTACCAAAATTGAGTAAATAATCTATGCTTTATTAAAGCAGATTTTGGAAATTTTGTGATTCTATATACTGTGCAGATTGACAATCTTGGATGGTAGTTGACATTCCTATAGCACATACATTTGATATGCCTTTTATTTTCAGTGTCACATGTGTGGCACCTACATTCTTAAATACATGATTTACAATGTTATATAATGTACTCATATTTTTTCAGTTACAGTCATTTTTAAAAAACATTTTTATTGATTTCATAGAGGAAGGGAGAGGGATAGAGAGATAGAAACATCAATGATGAGAGAGTATCACTGATCAGCTGCCTCCTGCACACCCCCCACTGAGGATTGAGCCCTCAATCTGGGCATGTGCCCTGACCAGGAATCAACCTTGACCTTCTGGTTAATAGATCGACACTCAACCACTGAGCCATGGAAGCTGGACTCAGTTATAGTCTTAATTACAGACTTTCAGAGTGGGAAATAGCCATAAAATTTATATAATTCAAATGCTAGAATCTCTTGCATGACATTTATTCATTTACTGAACCATCTTGACTAAATGTGTCTCATGTATTAGTCACTCAGATAGTACTTGACTACATGTGGTGACATGCAACTGTCAACTGCACAAAGCCACCTACTCTATCATAGAATGGCCTGTTGGAAAGGTATCCCTTGTCATTCACTGAAATCTGCTCTCTGGAAGTTATTTTGTTTATCTTAATTTAGTTATTATTTTGGAAACTATAGACAACATAACACAATTCTAGTGTCTGCTCTGTAGGACAAGCCATTAATATTTAAAATAACTCTCATGCTACTCTACAGTAAGATTTCTCTTCACACTATCATGCCAGCATAACTCCTTCCATGTCTCCTCACCATCCTGCTTGTTCTACCCTAAATACGTTCCAGTGCTATTCTTATTAAGCTTATGTGATCTAATGACCAAAATTTGCAAACAACCCCTTTATTGAAATTAAATTCATAGATAATAGAAACCTATATAATTCTTGAACTTTAATATAAATGATAAATGCAATGAAATAAATTTATATATATATATATATATATATATATATATATATATATATATGCCTAAGAGATGCTCAGTGCAGGAGCTGCTGAGCTGTGGAGACTTGGCAGCTGTGGTTCTTGGGTGATGCACCTAGAACCAAAGAAGAGGGAGTCCGATTTTGGGTGTGTCACCTGAGAACCACCCTCTCGCAACCCAGGACCTCTTGGGGGATGCCGGAGAGCTGGTTTTGGCCTGATCCCCGCAGGCCAGGCCAAGGGACACCATCAGTGCATGAATCTGTGCACTGGGCCTCTAGTAATAGAATAAAATGTTTTTTATAATTTGTAAAATACAACTAAATTTTAAGACAAAGAAACTCCCTCAAGTTTTCAAAGTGTCTGCTGGGAAACAGCATCTACCCCCACAATTCACTGATAATCCCCCTGATAATGCACTCTTCTAGGTGGCCAGTTTTAAAAGTAGCACTTCATATATAATCTAACCTACTCGTATAGAGTAAAATCATCTCTTGCTTCATTCTATGTACTGTACTTCAACTATTAGAGCCTAACAAGACCTTTCTTATTCATTCTTTGAGCTTACTGTTAAAGTTTTCTAAGTGTGAAAGCATGTTGCTTCCTTTTTATATTTAAACTAGTGGCCTGGTGCACGGATTCATGCACACTGAAAGGAAATCAGGAGCCCATGCCTACATGCCTGGGGAGTTTCCACGTCCCCGTCAGCTGCAGGGAAGTAACGTGGGGAATCTGTCCTCCCATCAGTTTCCTGAAAACATATTTCCAAACGTCTCTTCTGTGGCCAGGGTTGCGCCTTGCCAGCTGGGAGGTCCCCAATGGACACCTTGGGCCATGCTGGATGCTTTCCACTGGAGCCAGATGAGACATGCTCCAAGGTGAACAATACAAAGTTGGGGATCTTGGGGGATCTCTTTTGCCCATGCCCCCACACTTCAGATCCATGTCTGACTTTTAGCCCAATTGTCAGTTGCCACCTTGTGGCCACTGTTATATTGCTGCCTTCCTCTGTAGCTCTGGGGCAATTGGTAAGGCATGAGATTTGATCTTGATGCCAGAGGCAGAGTTTCAGGAGCCCAGCAGTGATATCAGGCTCATCCTTGTTACTCTGAGTGTCCATGCTTCAACCACTCTCCAGAGACTGTAACTGCAGGCTTATGGGGTACAAGGGATGTAGCAGTGCGCTAAGTGGCAGGTGGCTGGGGAGGAGCCCGAGCTGGGGCCGGGCGCCCCAACACTCCTGCTCACTCCAGCCCCACCAGCCATGAACCCGGCTTCTGGCTGAGCAGCGCTCCTGCTGTCAGAGTGCACTGACCACCCAGGGGGCAGCTCCTGTGTTGAGTGTCTGCCCCATGGTGGTCAGTGCAACTCATAGCGACTGTTTAACCGGTCGTTCTGGTCATTCTGGTTGTTCTGGTTGTTCCGGTTGTTTGGACTTAATGGTTGCTTAGGCTTATATATAGATAGTTTAAATATGCAAATAAACCCGTATTCCAATTAAATGTAACCATGCTAAATTTGGGATATTTCCCCAATCTACTGATATTTTTTAAAAATATATTTTATTGATTTTTTACAGAGAGGAAGGGACAGGGATAGAGCGTTAGAAACATCAATCAGCTGCCTCCTGCACACTCCCCACTGGGGATGTGCCCGCAACCAAGGTACATGCCCTTGACCAGAATCGAACCTGGGACCCTTCAATCTGCAGTCTGATGCTCTATCCACTGAGCCAAACCGGTCAGGGCTCTATTGATATTTTTAAATCACGCTTGTGTTATGTATATTATTTATTCTGCTTCCCAGTTGAATTTCAACTCTAAATTTGATAAATATTTCTTTTAAGTCCTTATAAAAAAGAAGAATGAGAGCGAGAACTACTTAGTGAACCTCTAGGAAATATACTGAGAATATATAGCATAGTGGAGACAATATGGCTAACTGTTTAAGAATGCTTACTCTAGAGTCACAGGATTTGGGTGCAAATCAAAGCTTTGCCACTTTGCTGGCTGTGCAAATTAGAAAACTTTGTGCCTCAGTTTCCTCATTAGCCAAATGGCTTTTACTACAGCATTTCCATAGTGTTGATTTGAAGAACTAAGGTAATATACTGTGGGTCTGGTACTTGGTAAATGCTCGGTAAATGTTTTAATGGTTTAAGAGCTCAAGTCGTGAACTTGATCCTATGTTGAGTTAGTTGCCCAGCCATTATTTTGGTAGAATCAACTCTTTATATATCTGGAAAACATTTTTCCCTAGTAGATAAACTATTTCTGTGGAACAAATTACCCCAAAACATGCTAGCTTAAAACACCAAACATTTATTATCTCACAGTTTTTGTACATCAGGAAAATCTGGGCACAGCTTATTTGTATTTATATGTCTCAGGGTCTTTCATCAGACTGCAATCACAGTGCCAGCCAGGGCTGGGGTCTCAACTCACAGCTCATCTGGGGGCAGGGGAGGGATAATCAACTACCAAGCTCACTCATGTGGCTGTAGGCAGGCTGACATCAGCTCCTTACCATGTGGGTCTTTCCATAATGTAACTCACAAAATGGCAGTTGGCAGTTGGCTTCTCTCAGAGTGAGCCAGCGGGGGGGGGGGGGGGGGGAGAACACACATTCTTTGGTAAATTATTCACAGAAGTGACATCCCATAATTTTTGCCATATTCTGTCGGTTAGAATAAGTCAGTAGGCATTATGGGAACTAGAAGACAGGGGTCATTAGGGACCATTTTAAAGGCTGCCTACCACACCTAACATAATGCTGGCAGGGCAAGTTAGGAAGGCTATGAACCATCCAGATTTGTGTAGCTCTCCAAGTCACTCAGTGGCCAGAAACTAGGACTGGAGTATATTGACTTACTTGAGCCCATCCTTATGAACCATTCATCCTTTTTTTTGGTACTGGCAAAGGTCCAAAAAAGTATATTGTAGTGGATACAGTGTGATGGAGAAAATGGTACTGCCCTGGGTTGGAATTTCATCTCTGCCACTTATTAGCTATTTCACCTTAATAAACCTAAGTGTCATCAGTTTGAAAATTGAAAGAATGTCCTCTATCATGCAGATTTCTTATGAAGAATAGATATATGTAAAACCTGTAATGCAACATAGGTTATCAAAAAATGGAGGCTATTATAATGAAATATATACTATACACATATATTTAAATACATGAAAACATATGTAAACAACGTGTACTTTTTAATTTAAAAACTATATATTATGTACCCATGGGTCATGGCAAAGTTCCTGATACATAGCAGTTATCTATATAACTGTTGCGTGAATATGTTTGGCCTCCTCCTTTGGTCCTTCCATTATGTCCCTTTGTCATACTAGAATGCCAATACAATGAAGGGAAAGACTTTGTGTCTTTGTATTTCCTATGATCTAATTCATTTATAACACATGAAATCCTTGTAATAAATGTAATAAATCCTTGTTTAATAAATGCAATCTTTAATTATTAATAATCCACATTGAAATCTACCTTATTGCTCTAGCATTTTGCCCACTTTTCTCCACAAGGATATCTGTGAGCAATTCAAATGTGTGTTCCATATAGGTCTCTTTAGTTAGAGGTCATGTTGCAAAGTGATTATTTCTTCAATAAGTTATGTTCCAAAGAATAGAATGATAAAGCCTATCTGAAGAAAATTAGGATATGAGCAAAGTCAATATCCCATATGTAATCATTTTCTCCCTCTTCTATTGCTCTCCTCTTCATGTCCTTTTCTTCTAGGAAATACTTCTGTTTTTGATCTTATTAACCTTGATGGTAAAAAGTCAATAATACTTTAATGTATAGGGGAGGGCAAAAGTAGGTTTACAATTATTCATATGGAAAAATATATAATACAATAATAAATAATAATGCAAGAATAAACTCTGTTTCTTCTTAAACTGTAAACCTACTTTGCCCCACCCTATATATTCATGTATTTATATTTCAAAGCTCCTATTTAGATATTCTTGAAATGATTTCTAATGGTGGTATTTTTGATATTATGGCAACTAAAGGGGGGAAATTGTAGGAATACTAGAGTTTTATTTGTCCCTTGAATCTTAACATTTCCTATTCTATATCAGTCTTTGATAATTTTAACTTTAGTGTTTATAACTAATGGTGATTTTTTTTTGTTGTGAAATCACAGGTAATAATGTATTTGTATATTTTATATGACTTCTTTCCATAACTGAAGTAGCTTTTAAGAATAAAATTCAAAAAAAGTCTAAATCATGACTAAGAAAGAGAATAATTAGAAAAGTCGATCTTGCTGCTATGATTAAGTATCATATTTGTCTTTGTGCTTCCTAGCAGCCAATAAAAAAATAAATTAGTTTTTACCATGTACTTAACACATATTATGTGCCAGGCACTTTGCTAGGTGCTTTGACATTACATCTATCTTCACAACAATCATGGTGAGTTAGTGTTAGAATCCTCATTTTATAGATGGTTACTGAGGTTGGAAAAGCTATCTTGCCCAGTGTCACAAAACTATACTCCTAATGGAGCCAAGATTCAAGTCAAGGACACTCTGACTTTACAGCCTGTACTCTTTAATAGTTCTCATGGTCAGAAAGGATAAAATGTAATAATTCCACAGAGATAAGGCTTTTTTGGCATTAGATTTTAAAATTAATTTTCTGTGTGACATTGTATAAGGGGGACACTGAGCAATATGCTGAACAGTGCCCTTCATAACAGATATACAATAAATGTGAAGGGATAACCATATAGCTGTTTGGCTATTTTTAATGACCTTCGATAAGTGCCTAAAGCATAATATTACAGTGCAAGTGAGTGAAACTGATTCAGCAAATACTAAGCTAATTTGATCCTATGATACAGTCTTCTGGTGGTGTAAGGTGACTCAAGAATAAAACTGGAAGTATGTGAATCAGCCGTCAGAAGGCTAACTATTACATTTTATTAGCAAGTTTGGATAGAAGCTGAATTCATTTGTTCATTCCTTAGGCAAATGTGCATGAGCCATCCATATGCCAGGCACTGTGTTTATAACTTTAGTGTTTATAACTAATTCATTTGTTATAATGTAGATTCTGGGGATCCAAATATATATATATATATATATATATATATATATATATATATATATATATATATATATAAAATATTTCTACCTCAAAGGGGCTTGAAGTTATTTTAGAATTACACAAGCCAATGAAGAGAGTGAAGTAAGTTAATTATAATAAAGTATGTTGATATTGTACAAAAGAAGATGCCCTTAAATCTATCTGGCAGAGTCAAAGAGGTTATCAAAGTGGAGGTAAAATTTGAGATGAGACTTGAGGGATGAATACGACTTTCCCAGGCAGACAAGGGGATGGTTGGGCAATTTGAAGAGATAAGACGCACTGAGGTTATATTCTCTGATAATGTCTGAAAGGGCAGTAGTATGTATTGCTCATCATAGGCAGGGTCATAGTCTGGAAAATCCAGACACTAATAATTGCTAATACTTTCTAAATATTTGTTTCTACACAATTCTAAAGATTAAAAAGTAAATTTTTCAGTGGGTAAAGTGAGGCCATGAGAGGTCAAGTAAGTTGCCAGAGCCATATAGTTCTTTAAGAGGCCATGTTACCAACTACTGTGCTAATTTAATATACAGTATGTGATAAAGTTGTCATCTTATGAAGGTTGAGAAGCTTTACCAAAATTCTCATCCAGATGACAGGGCACCCTACTTTCTCACAGAGGTAATATGTGGGGATATCGTCAGGTAAAACCAGACTTCGTATGGAGCTTACATTCAGATCCATTCTAGTGTACCTGGGCATGTGCGTCTCTCAGACATCTAAGTTCTAACAAAAAATGGCATAAATGGAGTTGACCTGGAAAAATGATGAAAACAATAGTCAACAGGCACTTTTCATGAAGGAAGAAAATGTGGCAAGTTTCCCACTGCTTTACATTATACATTAGTTACAAACTGTTTCCCACCCTGAATATGAAAGTGCAAAAATAAGTTCTCTGCTGCTATAAGCAATTTTGAACCGAATAGCTGAGTTTTGAAAGATAAGTGCCAAAAGAATGGTTAAGAATTCTACCTAAATATTGAGACATTCTTAGTTGTAATTTGTTAATAAGACTACTCTAGTTCTTGACAGTAAAACCATGTCATCAATATATACATAGACACTAAACATTTTTGTATACAGCATCTGCACCAGGAGATTTGATCTATCTACAAATGGCATTAAACCATTAACTTGTGTATTAAAGACAATGGTAGCTAGCATAGGGCACTCTTTGATATCACTTGAAATAATGATCTTTCAAAGGACTATGGCAATCTCCTATGATCATTTCATGATATTAAAATGCCCATTTAAGGTAAGTATTAAATGCTGAGGTTCTGCTTGAAGCATCTGTCATTCCATCAAGGCTGACCCTTGGAGTTAAGGTGATCAACCATACCTGGAAACAGCATCACGTCATCTCTGGCAGGTTTCTCCACAGCTGAAAGACAACACAGTAATCTTTATTTTTTCTCATTTTTTCTTTATTGATTAAGGTATTAAATATGTGTCCTTATCCCCTCATTGCCCCCGACCCCCACTCATGCTCTCATCCCCCCCCCCAACACAGTAATCTTTGACAGCAAAGTATTCTACTTCTAATCTAACTGTTCAATGTTTTCTAGGGCTGCCTATCACATCAATTGATCCAGAGTTTTGTAAGAATAGAGGATTAACTTTTTGGAAAAATTGAGTGGATTACACTTTGAATAGATCCAGAGAAAATCAAAACTAAAACAGCTGAAGAGTAAATAATTTTAAAGACTCTAAAATGTCAGGTAGTGAAGGGTTTTTCCTCCAAATTATATTAAATTAGAGGTGGCTTATCAAATACTGTAGTGTGAAAGATTGGGTTTTGATGTACCAGTTAAACAGAGATCCACCAAGGTCTCTTAAATTTCAGTCGACATTATTCAACAACTATTGATAATTTCTATGACGTGCTAAACACTGAATATATAGTAGAGAGCGCAGTGGATATTGCCTCTGCCTTCGTGGAGTTTTTGTTCAATCCTTCAGTAGATAGATTCAGACATGAAGCAGTCACAGAAATCACCATGCAATTTCACCTGTGGCAAATGCCATGAAGTACAATTAAGAGGATATCCATGTAAAATAGATATGACCTATTCTGGGGGCCCAAGGATGGTTTCCCTAAGAAAGTGACACATTACCTAAAACCTGAACAATAAGGAGTTAACAAGGTAAAGAATCTGTAGGGGGTAAAAGGTGGTAAGACCATAGGTACAAAGCATCCCAGGCAGAGAGAACAGCATGCAAAAGAGGATGTGAGGCATGAAAATACGTAATATTATTGAGGAAATTAAAAAGGACCAGTGTGTATGGAGCAAAGCAAGTAATAAGGAGAAGGTAGGCATGTGGCTGGGGAACGTTGGTCATATCACATAGGACCTTGTCCACTGTGTTAAGTATTTTGGTCTTTATCCTAAGACAATAGGAAAACATTGCTTAATTTAAATCAGTGCAGTGAGATGGCCATATTTGCATTTTGAAAACATCACTCTGGTTGCAGTGTGGTGAACTGAATGGAGAAGGGCAAGAATGGTTGCAGGAAAATTAGGAGGCTACTACAGTTGTCAAGACAAAACAGTGGCATACAAGAGTGGTAGCAGTGGAGATGGTGAGAATTGAATGGATTTGAAAAAAAATGTTAGAAGATAGATATTGGACCCGAAGATAAGGAAGCATTATGATGTGTCAGGGATTATTCTTAGGACTCTGGTTTACACAGCTGGATGGATAGTGGTGCTATCCATTAAGAAAGGAGACAATAAATGGTTAGGTGCCTGGGAGTTGAAATGAAAATCTTGAGTTTAAATATGTTGAATTTGAAGTTCTGGTTTTCTTTTAAATATATCTTCATTGTTGAAAGTATTACAGATGTGCCTCCCCTTTTTCCCATTGACCCCTTCTTGCCCGCTCCCTCCTCCCATCCCAGGCCTTTCACCACACTATTATCTGTGTCCATGGATTATGCATATATGCATACAAATTCTTTGGTTAATCTCTTCCCTCCCATCCACCCACACCTGCCTTCCCTCTGAGATTCATCAGTCTGTTCCATGTTTCTATGTCTCTGGATCCATTTTGTTCATCAGTTTATTTTGTTCTTTAGATTCCACATATGAGTGAGATCATGGACTTGTCTTTCTCAGACTGGCTTTTTTAGCTTAGCATAATATCTTCAGGTGCCTCTTTGCTGTCTCAAAGGATAAGAGATCCTTTTTTAAAACTGCTGCATAGTATTCCATGGTATAAATGTTCTGTTTTGGTATGCAAAATGACAAAGGAAGTTGGACATGTTGGTTTAGGATAGAGTTTTTTTTTTTTAAAAAAAAACAAAAACAAAAAAAAACTAGGATGCATTAGCATATATGGTGTAGTTGAAGCTAATTGTAGGTCAATATCTAAGGGAAAATAATAACTGGCTATCTATATCCAATTAATATGTTACAGAGCCTGGGATAGAATAAAGATAATGCAAGGGCTATACTCACAAATGTAGACAAGGTGTCAAAATATTTTTAAGGACAGCATTGTTTTATACCTAAATACAATATATCAGAAATGATTTGGTAATCCCATTTCTGAAGACACATGCCTTTATACCTGAAAATCTGCTCCAATCTATAAAATATGTACTTGGACGATCAATAAACAATGTAGGCATAATCTCATTCATGTCTTCCTTTATGTGCCTGCCTCATATTAGTCCATGATCAACCCCCCCCTCCCCCCAGTTCTGTCCAATTTAACTACTATGAACAGTCGGTCAATGCCCAAGACCAGAGGGGATGCAGGACAGACCTAAGGCGAAGAGTCTCTGTACCTCTGCCAAACACCCTCATTGCCCATCAAGTTCACTATCTAATTGCAGCAAAGGGCCTCCCAGGACTGCACCAAGTGCACATTTGTTTCTTCCACAGAAATTGTCCTGGTTCCTTCTAGCCTCATACTTGACCACATTTTAGCTTTGGCAGTATATTTAAGTAGGGATTTTAAGAAGGCTAGTTGGTTGTTGTCTTGAGGGTAGTGAACCCTCATGTCCCCAACCCCCAGTAGGCTATCAAGTGGATGTGTTCCGAGCCATCTGGGAATCCTGGAGCGCTGGGGGTTGAGTCTCCCTGATCAGGCTCCATCCCCCACCTCCCGCCCCCCTCCGACCCCTCCCACCCGGGCGTACTCTACCAGGCACCCCACCCCCGCTCCCCGCCGGCTCCTCCCGCTGCCTCCGCCCCCTCTTTAACAGACTCCAGCACAGTCCTCATCTCACACCCACTGGGCTCCAGCCTTGCCGCCAGCCACACTTCCCGCCCTCGCCTAGAACCCCGCCGCCGCCCTAGCTGCCTTGCTCTGCCCGAGATCAGCTCCCGGGCCCGGTTCCTCCCCGACCCCGCCATCCTCTCCTACTTCGCTGCCGCCGCGCCCCCGACTCGGTAGGCTCCGCGCCCCGAGGACGTCCACGACTCCTGGTCCCTGAGAGCCCGCGCGCCCGGCTGACTGAGGTGCTTCAGTCCCCGCCGCCGCCACGGCCACCACGGGTGACACACACCACCACCGCCACCGCCACCGCCACCGCTATCGCCACAGCCGCCGCACCGCCGTCTCTGCCACCTTCACCACTCGCCGGCCGCCCACCATGGCCACGGAGCAAACAGGTAGCAGGAAGCGGAAAGCGCCCGCCATCGAGGGGGCCGCTGCGAGCTCGTCGTCCCAGGGCTTGGTGGCGGCGGCTGGAGAGGGCCCGCTGCTGCTGCCCAAGAAGCAGAAGCGGCCGGTCACGCGGCGCTCGCTGGTGCCCTACCTGATGGGCCGCGAGGTGGGCGCGCGGGGCCGCGCGGGGTTCCGGGGCTTCGAGGGCAGGCTGCGCGGCTACGCGGTGCACAAGCTGCCCGAGCTGCTGCGGGAGCGCGAGCTGGCCCTGGGCACCCTCAACAAGGTGTTCGCGTCGCAGTGGCTGAACGCCAGGCAGGTGGTGTGCGGCACCAAGTGCAACACGCTCTTCGTGGTGGACGTGCAGTCGGGCCAGATCACGCGCATCCCGCTCTTGCGGAATCGGAAACCCGAGCCGCCCCGGGCCCAGCCAAGCTGTGGCATCCACGCCATCGAGCTGAATCCCTCCAAGACGCTTCTGGCCACCGGGGGCGAGAACCCCAACAGCCTGGCTGTCTACCAGCTGCCCACCCTGGACCCCGTGTGCCTGGGCGACCGCCACGGCCACAGGGACTGGATCTTCGCCATCGCCTGGATGAGCGACACTGTGGCTGTGAGCGGGTCCCGCGATGGCACTGTGGCTTTGTGGCGAATGGATCCCTACAGGGTCCATGGCAGCAAAGCCTGGCACAATGACCAAGAGCTCCCCGTGTACGCCCACATCCGTCCGAGGGACATGGAGACCATCCCCAGGTCCAGCACCAACCCCAGTAACCGAAAGGTGCGGGCCCTGGCCTTTAATCACAAGAACCAGGAGCTGGGAGCAGTGTCCCTAGACGGCTACTTCCACCTGTGGAAAGCCCGCAGCACCCTGTCCAGGCTGCTGACCATCAGGCTGCCCTACTGCAGAGAGAACGTGTGCCTGACCTACTGCGAGGAGTTGTCCCTCTATGCAGTGGGCTCCCAGTCCCATGTCTCCTTTGTGGATCCGCGCCAGCGTCAGCAGAACATCAGGCCCCTGTGTTCCCGAGAGGGCGGCACTGGTGTGCGCTCGCTGAGCTTCTACCAGCACATCATCACTGTGGGCACAGGCCATGGCTCCCTGCTCTTCTATGACACCCGTGCCCAGAAGTTCCTGGAGGAGAAAGCCTCTGCCATCTTGGGCTCCACCAGGGAGCCTACAAGGAGGAAGCTCAGGCTCACCTGTGGCAGAGGCTGGCTCAATCACAATGACTTGTGGGTGAACTTCGGTGGCATGAATGAGTTCCCCAACGCTCTCTACACCCACTGCTACAACTGGCCTGAGATGAAGCTCTTTGTGGCTGGGGGGCCTCTCCCTTCAGGCCTCCACGGGAACTATGCAGGCCTCTGGAGCTAAGGATGGCCACTGTGTTCTCCCAGTGCCCAGATTTTCTCTCTAGTCCCCTCTCATTTTCCTTCACACCACCACCTTTTTTTGCAAAGAATTTTAGTTAACCATTAATTGTGTTCTCTCTTTGAGTGATTCACATATGCTATTTCTCTGGGCTGTACAGTCATGGTTCCTATTGCAATTCAGTGCTTTAGTTTTTACCAGTATTTCAATAGTATGTTCAGGTCACATTTCTGATGTATGTTATTTCAGAAAACTGTGCTACAAAGTGTCTTTTGGGCTGGTCTGAGAAACAACCCATAATATAACAGGGCAGTTTTATAGCCCTGATCCAATTAGAAAATGCTTTTCAAGTTCTAGATTGCCACCATTTGGGGGGTGTTTCATTTAGATGTTTGAAATTCAGTATTTGCTCTTTGTATATTGTTGGTGCATAAAATACTTTAAAAAATATGTTCTCTTACTTAAGAAATCTTACAATGGTGTTCATCCTATTAATTGCAGTTTTGATTATTCAATGTAAATTTAGCATCACTACCCCTAGGCTCTCATTCTTCTTGTTTAAACCTGCTATATTATGGCCTGATTTCTTGGGAAGCATTTATGTTACAGATTTTCAGAGCTAATCAAAACTGAGCTATATGTGGCAGGACAATCAGAGAGGTTCTTTTTGGGGTTAACATTTCTTTAAAATTCAGGTAACATTATCCAGACAGCCATTTATGGAGAAAGGCCAGTTGTTGTACTCAATGTAGTTGTTTCTGACAGTTTTTTTTATTGTATACATGAATAATGCTTTTATCTCAAATGAATTTGTGATGTATTGCAGAAAAAAATAAACGTTCATCACTTTAGAAATTAAGTGCTTCACTAAAGTTTTTGAATGGTTAATTATACATTTTATTATATCTTAATTGTCCTTCTAGGAATATATTAAAGTCAAAATCTTCCAGGAGAGAAACTGAAGATGAAACATCAGCTATGCATACATTACTTTGTACATTTGTTTTTGAAAAGCAAACTTATGCTATTAACATGGGTTAAAATATTAACATCTTAAATACATAACATCTAAATGTACTTGCTATAAGTTAGGAGAGTTAAGTGTCATTTGTGTTTTTAAGATGATTTACCAAACATTTTTATTTACACAAATGTGCATGTTGTGGTTATAACTACCTATTCACATATACTGTATATCTGACTTCCCATGTGAGGAAAGGCAAAAATATATACCACTTTTATGCAGATATTTCAAATATTTTAAACTACAACCATCAAAACTTCCCACTTGCTCTTTATTTTGTTTTGTTTTTGTATTTTAATTTAAATTAGGTAATACGTGCACATGACCAAGACAATCATACTTTATAAAAGCTGTACAGTGAAAAGTAAGTCTGAAACCCTGGGATTTCTGATCTCCTGCCCGTACATTACAAGCAGTACATTAGTGTGTTTGTCTATTTAGAGATTTGTGTGTGTGCAATTGGTAAACAAATGATAGCACATGCTGCACATATCCGTGCCTTTTTATCACAAAATCTTAGAGATTGTTTCTTATACATATCTACTTAATTCATATTAATTGTATAGTAGTCCCCTGTATTGTTGA
This sequence comes from Myotis nattereri, assembly GCF_964212035.1. Lineage (NCBI taxonomy): Eukaryota > Metazoa > Chordata > Mammalia > Chiroptera > Vespertilionidae > Myotis > Myotis nattereri. The sequence goes on along the minus strand of NC_138078.1, from coordinate 116,134,556 downwards.
AACATTATTTATTCATTACGCACTTGATAAATGCTTATATTGCAAATGCATTTATATTGGTTATTATTTTGTTACTATAATTACTCCTCAGTTATTACTTAGGTGCATACATCTTTGCGCACATGTGTAAGTATATCTGTAAGATAAATTCCTAGAAATGGATTTGCTGGGTCAATTTTTTATTTAATAGCCATTGCCAAATTACCCTCCAAAGAGGTCCTACCAACTTAACCTCCCATAAATATGTAGGCATGCCTGCTTCACCACACCCTTGCCAACAGTGTGTCATCAAATTCTGTGCTCTTTGCCAATGAGATATCCACCTGATCTTGATCCTTTCTTTCTAACCATGGTGACTGAGTGAGTCCATTAGATTTGTGGTCTGAGTACCAAGAAGGATCTGAAACAAAGATCAAGAATATGAGGAAATAATGGTAAGCAATAAAAATACTGTCAAGCCACAAACATACAGTTCAGGCTCACATATCTGGAGATAGATTACAAAGGACTGCATTCCTTAGATACTTAGAAAGCCTATTCCTAATAGGCTTTCCTGGTTTACTGCACCCCAGATTCACTTATATTCAATGCATCAAATGTCAGTGAACAAAATCCAAGAAGAAGAAGATGAGAGCCTGAATTAGGTAGAATATCTGAGGTAAGTGTGTAGAGGGATGAAATTTTTAAAATGAGGAAAAAGTAAAATGTGCAAACAGTAATTGGTATTTCATGTGAAGGGTGAAGAAAGCCAAAGAGTTTAAGTAGATTTTAAGGCTCTGGCTTGAATCTTAATGAATAGCAGCAGCAAATGAATACAGGGAACATAGGCATAGAGGATACATGTGGAGGGTGATCAACTCGACTGAGCACATGTTGAATTTGAGGTACCTAATGTGATATCAGGAGAACATGCCCAGTGAAGAATTGGCTGTATATCCCAGAATGCTGGGAAAGTGAGTGGTATGAAACGCTGGGAAATTCTCCTTTTATCATGCACAATAGAAAAGCCATTACGGATCCAAAAAAGCAATGAGAAAAAAGGGGGAATGGATACAAAATAGAAGAGGCTTATTTTACCCAAATTCTGTGACCTCATCAGCCTAAGACAAAATTTTAATACTAAAATTACGATGAATTTTGAGTTTCCACCCTAGTTCCAAAGACCATTTTTCACCCAAATATACCCGCCCCCCCCCCCTAAATATTTACCTAGGGCCTTGCATTAGTCAACTAATTAAGCTTTTTCATTGGCCAAATGCTGGTACCTTCTTGGAGAACCAGAAATCAGACCTTAGCCACAAAGCAGGATTTCACAGTGATTTCTGGACCACTTAGCTTGCTGGTCTGAGATGTCTCCAGCATTCTCAACAGTCAGCTGGCACTGGTACTGCCAGCAGCTGCACAGAAGTGAAGGATCACCTCACCACCAGCTGCTCCTGGCCCATGTTTGAGTTCCTGCCTCAATGCCACAGGTGCCGTTCTCTGCCAATTTTCCCAGACTACCAAAGCACAAAGGAAATGCACCACAATCAAAAAAGCACAAATACAAAGAATTAGAAAAGAGAAAAAAGAAATCATCACAGGCATAGATTTATTAGGCAGGCAAATGTAAAATCTGATTGAAAAAATTATTAAATTATTTTGTGGAATTTATACCAAAAAATGCCAACTGAAAAGATATGACTAACTAAACTTTTTCCAGGAAGAAATAAGAAATCAGAATAGATCATTAACCCTAGAAAATTGTGAGTGTTTTAAAATCTTCCCTTTCCTCCAAGAAAATCACATACACATATAATTATAAACAAATAATAGGCATGTTGTGCCTCATGGTCTCACAAATTATTTCACATTGTCAAGAAATCTTTAATTTTGAGCTACTTCAGAGCGAAAGAGAAAAGTTCACTCTTTAATGAGGCCAGCATAATTTTCATGACAAAAATTGCAGAAAATTAAGAGATCAATTTGACATATATAGAAAAATGAAACTTACACTGTTAAAACACTGTAACCCATCAGTAATAGAAGGAAACTATAGCAAAGCAAAGCCAGTTCCTTGAATGCACAGTGCTCACTATTGAGAAGTCTATTATTGCAATGTATCATATTAACAGGTCAAATGATAAGACACATATTCATGTTAATAAATTCCAGCCCTGGCCAATGTGGCTCAGTTGGTTGGGCGTCATCCTGTACATGAAAAAGTTGCCTGTTCAATTCCTGTTCAGGGCACATGCCCAGGATACAGCTGATTGATGTTTCGCTCTGACATCAATGTTTCTCTCTATAAATCCGTAAAAGTATTTTATATATAAATAAATAAATTCCAATAAATAATTTAGTAAAATCCTACTAGTTTTGATAAAATCCTTAGTAAGTTGGAGGAAATACATTATGCATGTGGTGAGTATGTGTGTGTTGGGGGGGGGGGGTGTCTGTGTTGTGTTGTGTTTCACACCTGAACCAAAATCTACTTAATTGTGAAACATTAGAGGAATTACTATGAAAGTAAGGAACAAAACAATTCAAAAAATCACCACCAATATTTAATATTATGAAAATTCTAGATATAGCAAGTAGAAATTGTAGCAAAATAAAAGGTATAAATATTAAAAATTAGAAAGCAGTTCTAAAAAAATCCCCCCCCCCAAAAAAAAAAAACAGCTGAAAATATGTTAGGAAACAATGAAACAATTTAGTAAGACATCCAGTTTTGAAATTAATACATGAAGAATCAACACTTTTCTATTTTCATTTATTTACTCATTCAGCAAATATTTCTTGAATGCTTACCATATGCCTGGCATTTTTATGTACATATACAGGAGCTGGAGATACTATGATAACAAAACAAGTAAGCTACGCCCTAATAAGGCTTGTGGTCCCTTGAGAAGGAAAGAGATAATAAACATATAAACTAGTAAATGTATAGAATGTCAGATGGTTGCCAATGCGAAAAGAGAATAGGGAATAAGAATTCCAGAGGAGATAAAATTTTATTTTATTATTTTTCTGAGATATAATTGACATACAACATTATATTAGTTTCAAGTGTACAGCATAATGATTTGATATGTGTATATTTTGTGAAATGATCACCACAGTAAGTTTAGTTAACAACCATCACCATACAGAGTTACAGATTCTTTTCTTGTGATGTGAACTTTTAAAGTTTAGTCTCTTAGCAACTTTCAAAAATACAAGTTTGTACCATGCTGGAAGTTTGTACCTTTTGACCCACTTCACCCATTTCACAACCCCCCGCCCCAATGTTTTCTCTGTATCTAAGGGATGTTTTCTTTAGATTCCACATATAAGTGAAGCCTTATGGTATTTATGTTTCTCTTTTTTACTTATGTCATTTAGCATAATGCCCTCAAGGTCCATTCATATTATTGCAAATGGCAGAATTTCCTTCTTTTTTATGGCTGAATAATATTTCATTTGTATATATAGACCACGGTTTTGTCTTGGTACTGACAGGCAATTGCATATTTTATTGTCATAGTATGTTTATTTATCTGCTCACCCACTAGGAGAGTACATTTACTGACTGATTAAGCAAATACCATATAACAGCACTTTGCTCAGCATTGGGGTTCAATGGTGGACCAAAATATAAACTCAGCCCCAAGACAGTTTATATTTTTAAATTTCATATTTTTACAACTTACAGAAATCTTTATTTTTTAAAAAAATTGTAGAATACTAGGTTTACATATTAAATCAAAGCAGTCCTTTTCAACAGTTTCTAAATTCAAATAATTAAGTTAATAAAATAATTTGACCTATGAGGCTAGACTTTTCCCCCAAAGTCGCTGTTGTTTCATGGAATTTCCTCCTTTAATTGTTATTCTTTTTCAATTACAGTTTACATTCAATATTATTGTGTTAGTTTCTTATGTATAGTAAAGTGGTTAGAAAATCATGTACTTAACAGAGTGGTCCCCCCACTGCTTTAAGTGCCCTCCTAGCTCAATATTGTTGGCTATACTCCCTATGCTGTAATCTATAACTCTGTGACTATTCTGTATCTACCAATTTATACTGCTATTGACTACTAGAGGCCCAATGCACGGAATTTGTATACAGCTAGGCCTAGCTGGCGATCAGGGCCGATCAGGTTCCCCGCCTCCCCATCTCCTCCTTCCCTCACAGTCCATGAACCCCACCATGTTGTTCCCCACCTCCCCACTTCCCCTCTCCCAACCTCTCCCCTTCCTCCTTCCCTCACCACCTGCATCTGCCACCACCCACCCCAGTTCTCCATCTTAGCCCAGGGCCCAGCCCTGATTGGGTGATCAGGGCCTGCCAGTCACGGGGAGGGGCCAGGAGGTTGGCCAGCAGGCCCCATTGGTGATCAGGAGGCTTGCAGGCTGGGGACAGTTCCTGCATTGAGTGTTTGCCCCATGGTGGTTAGTGCGTATTATAGTGACTGGTTGTTCCGGTCGGTCGCTTAGGCTCTTATATAGTTTTTGCTCTGTGTATTTTTAATAGGATTTTTCTTTTGCCATTGAGTTGTATGACTTCTCCGTGTATTTTGGACATTAAACCTTTATCAGATATATGATATGCAAATATTTTGTCCCATTCTATAGCCCAACATTTATTTTTTGAGGATGGTTTGCTGTGCAGAAGCCTTTTAGTTTGATGAAGTGTCTTTAACCCTTTTAAAATTGTTATTTTTTGCATATGGCTGTCCAGTTTTCCCAAAGCCATTTATTGAAGAGGTTGTCCTTTCCCCATTGTATATTCTTGGCTCCTTTATCATAAATTAATTGAACATATATATGTGGGTTTATTTCTGGCCTATCGATTCTATTCCAAAAGAGAATAGGAGATAGGCATTCTAGGGAGCTGAGTATGTAAAGGAAGGAGTGGAGTCAGAGGTCATGGGTGACAACAGCATGCTGAGATATGCAAGAAATGACAAGAATCCGGGACTTTACTCTGGATTAGTTAAAAAAACAAGGGAGTGTTCTGAACAGGGGATTTATGCGTTCAAAGGAAATCTGGATGCTGTGTTGATAATATACTTTAGACTTCAGTGGGGAAAAACACAGAATGAGGCAATCAATAGGTTACTGCAGTAACCAAGATTAAAGGCAATCTGCAAACTCATCTTTTTATGGTTATGTGTTAATGATCATGCTATATATGCAAAACTAACCAGTTTTAAAAATCAGTAGAGCTTCTGGTTCAAAATGATAGACACCTCCTTCTAAGGATCTTATAGAAGTGACAGTAAAGAATAACATTTGAATGTTATTCAAATAACATTGAATAACTCCATGTTATTAATAAGAAAGAGTCAATTATCAGATCAGATACTTTGATAATGTTCTCAAAAACAGAAAATAGTATTTATAGGTCATTCAAAGAGAGCTTGTGGAACTAAAACCAAGAGATCTTAATGCTATGACTGAACATTGAAGTTCTCCATAGGATGTAATAGGCAATTAATAGTGCTGTGTTTTACTAAGGAGACATAAGAAAAAAAGAAAATAGATAGGATCACTTTAATAAATAAAGTTGAACAGAGTCACCACAAGCCTAAGGTACAACTAAAAGAATGCTGCCATTTTGATGGTAGCCAGTCTTCATAGAGAATCCTCCCCGCCCCCAAAGTTCCAAGCTATACTTTGATATACATCAAGAGCAGGAATTGATTTCTAAAGTGGCAAGCATAGTTGGAGGACTGTCCATGGAGGGGCACGACCCTTATCCAAATAATGAAATACTAATTTTAAAATTTTGGAGCTGGTTCTTCATGTACCAATATGGATCAATATTTCACCTTGATCATGTTAGGTGAAATAAGCAAATTGCAATCTAGAGATATATTGTAATTCTATTTTTTGTTTAACAACAGAAGGAGAAAGATGAGAGGAAGAAGCATATTGTATATATAAGAATATATACAAAAGGATTAACTGTGTGTCTTTAAGAGATAGTACAATAGAGGACTCTCCATATTTTAAATTTTATGTAATGTTTGAATAATCTATATTAACATACATTTATTTAGCAAACAGAAGGGGGAAAAAACAATGAAGATATATTTTAAAGGCATAGTTGGAGTGGTGAGGAGAAAAAGACAATGATTGATAGTGCTCCATGCAGCAAGAAGCTAAAATAAGCTAACGGTGAGAGAAATTCATTTCTATGTAATATGGAAGGCTATGAAGGCCTTTTGCCAGACCAATTGCAATAGTGACCAACTGCATTATCTCCAAGAAGGGATAAAGAATTCAGTGTGTCTCAAAACTAAGCATGAAACTCTTTGTCTCACAAACACCTGAAAGGATGGTGGTTTTCTATTTCCTTCTTCTCATCTCCTACAACCCTTCAGTGTTGGACAAATAGTGTGAGAATTACATAAGCACTACCTCATGGTGTCTGCAGAATCATGACCTAAATGTTACTGATTCACATGCAGAACAAGAAGAAGATATGACCCAGAACCTTATCAATTTCAAGAATTTATGTTGTTCTTTTAAAAAATATATATATTTTATTTACTTTTTACAGAGAGGAAGGGAGAGGGAGATGGATAGAGAGCTAGAAACATCGATGAGAGAGAAACATTGATCAGCTGCCTCCTGCACACTCCCTACTGGGGATGTGCCTGCAACCAAGGTACATGCCCTTGACCGGAATCAAACCTGGGACCCTTCAGTCCGCAGGCTGACGCTCTATCCACTGAGCCAAACCAGTTAGGGCCATGTTGTTCTTTAACCTTTCCTGATACATGTGTGTTTATAATGGTATAGTAATATATAGTAATAATTGTTATATATAAAATTCATAGCCAGAAGCTAATTTGAAGAACCTGTAACACTGTTGACTTCCAATTATTTTCATACTCATTTTTTTCTCAAAACATTTCTGCTAATTATATGAACATAGTTTTAGTTTTTTTTTGGACACCTAACTGTTCATTAATCTTCTCTAGTTCCACATTCACAACTATAAGTATAGGGGGAGGTGAGTTTTAGCTCCAAGGTGTATTCTCAATCATTGCTATAACACAAACTCATTCCCATCTCTTATAAAGCCAGACCTACATTATTTTAATCTAACCTCTGACAAAAATGAGGCTTTGCTGTATTATTTATAGGGAGAAAGGAGAAAAATAATCACTCAGAACTTTAAAAAGGTATATTGAGTCTATAGCTACTGAGAAGGAAGAAACAATCCATGAAGTCTTCTTTTATTCCCAATAGTATGACTTGAGCACTATTAATACATGGGAACATATTGCACATATCCTCCCTATTGTTATAAAGAACACTTCTGAAATCTAGGCAATCTCACTCACAAAGGGTGATAATCAATGCATGAGTCTTCAACTAAATATCATAAATATTTAGCATTGGAAATATAAAGCAAAACAAGATGTAATAACTAAATTTGCTCATTTATCTTGCTTTTCACTAGGTTTTATTTAATACTTAGCCATCATAGTGACATATATCATAACTAGAGGCCCAGTGCACAAAAATTTGTGCACTCGGGAGGGTCCCTCAGCCTGGCCTGTGCCCTCTGGCAATCTAGGACCCCTAGAGTAATGACCACCTGCTGGCTTAGGACCACTCCCTGGGGGATTGGGCCTAAGCTGGCAGTCAGACATCCCTCTAGCAGCCCGGGAGCCCTCAGGGGATGTCCACTTGCCAGCAGGGAGCAGGCCTTGCTGCAGTCAGGCATCCTTAGCGCTGCTGAGGAGGTGGGAGAGGCTCCCACCACCACTGCTGTACTGGCAGCCATCAGCCTGGCATGTGGCTGAGCAGAGCTCCCCCTGTGGGAACACACTGACCACCAGGGGGCAGCTCCTGCATTGAGCGTCTGCCCCCTGGTGGCCAGTGTGTGTCATAGTGACCAGTCATTCCCAGTCGCTCTGCTGTTAGGGTCAATTTGCATATTACCCTTTTATTATATAGGATAGAGGTCTGGTGCATAGGTGGGGGACAGCTGGTTTGCCCTGAAGGGTGTCCTGGATCAGGGTAGGGGTCCTTCTGGGGTGCCTAGCCAGCCTGGGTGAGGGGCTGAGGGCCGTTTTCAGGCTGGCCACACCTCCTTCAGGGTGGGGGGTCCTGCTGGGGTGTCTGGCCAGTCTGGGTGAGGGGCTGATGGCTGTTTGCAGGCTGGCCAAGGACCCAGTGGGGAACCTTACCCCATGAGGGTGTGGCCATCCTAGGTGAGGGGCTGATGGCTGTTTGCAGGCTGGCCACAGCCCCTTCAGGGTGGGGGTCCCCACTGGGGTGCCTGGCTGGCCACAACCCCTTCAGGGTGGGGGTCCCCGCTGGTGCCTGGCCAGCATAGTGAGGGGCTGATGGCTGTTTGCAGGCTGGCCACAGCCCCCAGCCAGTGGAGCCTGGCTGGAAGCAGGTATCTGGGATTTATTTATCTTCTATAATTGAAACTTTGTTGCCTTTTGCAGAGGCCACAGCCGGCCAGGGCAGGTGGGAAGCTTGGCTTCCTCCATCGCCGGGGCAACCAAGCCTCCTGCTTGCTCCAGCTCCGTGGCTGCCGGCTGCCATCCTGGTTGGGTTAATTGGCATACAGTCGCTCTGATTGGCTGGTGGGCGTGACTTGGGCATAGCGAAGGTGCGGTCAATTAGCATCTTTGTCTTTTATTAGTGTAAATAGCTGGTTGATGTAGCTATAAATAGATGAGTCAATTCGTTGAGAAAGAATCATTCAAATCAGTAATGTAGACTAATGTGGACAAAATCACCAATAGAATAACAGTAATAATCCCCCCTCACTTAGCTCATCTAGGTGCTTTGAATTTGGTAATCTGAGAATATAATAATATTGCTCCGGAAAACCAAACAAATATTCTCTATAGAATAAGATAAAATACTGAGATCACAAATTAAATTAATCTATTTGTAAAAGGCAATTTCCATAAGCAAAAGAGCAGAGACAACATAACAGGATCATAACCTTCTGCTGAGAAGGCACGTTAGATAGAGACATATATTTGACCTTCAGGATCTCAATAGAATAGAGATCCTTGTGTCACAGCTATATAAGTAGTAGCTAGTATTTCATCTTCACCTGAAAAGGGATTTTATTATTATACCTGTTTATTGGGGTCTCTATCTTTTTGTGAGTGTTCACATATATAAACACCTGCATCCAGACAGAGATAAACTATCTTCAATGTAAGGAGCTCAAGGTAACATCTTATTAAAATCTTGAATCTTCTTTGTTTTACTTTATAACTCTCAGTGGGTGACTCACCCAGTCTCAAAATGAAAAACACAAGTCAAACTAATGGCAGAGCACTGCAGTTACCCACAGCATCTGTTATTGTTGTTGTATTTTTTCCAATTTGCTGGGCTGAATATTGAGTAATGGCACTACCTTTCTTTAAGAATAAACATTTTAAAAATCTCAAACTTCAAGAAAAAATCTCTAAACTTCCAAGCTATGTAATAATCAAGCCTTCATTTTACGTCAGTATTTGGAGTGCTGTTCAGATAACAGCAATTAGTTCTGGCTTTGTAAATGCCAAATATCAAGGTACAAAGTGTATACTCTGCATTAAGCAGTGCTTATGGGAAATCAGGTGGGGAAAATAACTTGCTTTCGGAATCTATACTATCCATTAAGCTTCTCCTATGGTCACTTCATATAGAGAAAAAAATTGGTAAATACATATAATAATTTGCTCACCTCCTATTATTAACATGCACCTACATAATATATGGCCTAGAGTAGGATTAATGAATGATAAAATTGTGTAGGTCTATAAAGACTATTAAAGTTCATATAGTATAATCTCATTTTTAAGGATCTATTTTTTTATAGTGGTAATTTTAAATGTGGATCTTGACTTTCGATTTTAAAATAACAATGCAGATATAATGTAAAAAAGTAACCTCATGTCTCTAACATCTAGAATGAACTGAAATAAATTAATGGATGAAGCAGAAGTTACAAATTCCCTTCTCAGAACAAACTTATGGTTGCCAGAGGGGTGGAGGGTGTGGGTCTGGGTGAAAAAGGTGAAGAGATTAAGAAGTACAGATTGATAGTTACAAAAATAGTCATGAGGATGTAAAGTACAGCATAGGGGATATAGTCAATAATATTTTAATAAGTACATATGCTATGGTGCCAGGTGGGTACTTGAAATATCAGGGGGAACACTTTGTAAAGTATATGATTGTATAACCACTATTCTGTATGTCTGAAACTATAACAAAATAATACTGAATGTAAACTGTCACAGAAAAACAACGTTAAAAAAATACCTTCTTGCCTACCCAGAGGTAAAGACTCACTATAACATTTCAGGAAATATATGTCCAGTTCAAGTTTTATACTGTTATGCATTTATGTTTATTTGACAAATACATAACTACTTAGTATGTGCCAGACAGGATTGTTTGATGCCTGGCCCATTCTCCAGAGAATGGACCTGCAGGACTACTGAGGGAGTGAGTGGCTGCTGCCTAGCTGGTGGGCCACTGGGCCGGGTCAGTCAGCTGAGCAACATTCCTGCTATGGGAGCACAGAACCACCAGGGGGTAGCTCCTATGTTGAGCATCTGCCCTCTGGTGGTCAGTACACATCATGGCAGCTGGTCATTCAGTGGCTTAGGCTTTTATATATATAGACTAGAGGCCTGGTGCACAAAAATTTGTGCACTCGGGGGGGAGGGAGGGTCCCTCAGCCCGGCCTGTGCCCTCTCGCAGTCTGGGACCCCTCGGGAGATAACGACCTGCTGGCTTAGGCCCGCTCCCGGGTGGCAGAGGGCAGGCCCAATCCCTAGGTGCAGCCCCTGGTCGGGCTCAGAGCAGGGCTGATTGGGGAGTTGGGGCACTGCCCCCTGTCATGCACAGAACAGGGCGGATCAGGAGGTTGTGATGCCACCCTCAGTCACACTCAGGGTAGGGCCGATTGGGGGGTTGGGGCACTGCCCCCTGTCAGACTCAAGGCAGGGTCGATGGGGAGGTTGTGGCTCTACCCCCTGTCACACACAGAGCAGGGCCAATCAGGGGGTTGGGGCACTGCCCCCTGTCACGCACAGAGCAGGGCTGATCAGGGGGTTGGGGTGCCTTCCCCTGTCACGAACAGAGCAGGGTGGATAGGGAGGTTGTGGCCCCGCACCCTGTCACACACAGAGCCACAGGGCGATCAGGGGGTTTGGGTGCTGCCCCCTGTCATGCTGATCCGGTGCCGGGAGGCCTCGCGGCTCTGCTGATTCCGGTGCTGGGAGGCATATTACCTTTTTACTATATAGGATAGAGGCCTGGTGCATGGGTGGGGCTGGCTGGTTTGCCCTGAAGGGTGTCCTGGATCAGGGTGGGGGTCCCGACTAGGGTGCCTGGCCAGTCTGGGTGAGGGGCTGAGGGCTGTTTTCAGGCTGGCGGGTGACTGAAGCTCCCAACTGCTCCTTTTTTTCTTTTTTTTTTAATTCTGGGCCAGCTTTAGCTCTGAGGCTTGGCTCCAGGTCTTAGGCCTCGGCTGCTGAAAGCAGGTATCTGGTTTGTATGGGTTCTATAATCGAAACACTGTTTCAACTCCAGCTCTGAGATCCCGGCTGGCTGAAAGCAGGTTTCTGGGGTTTTGTTTAGCTTCTATATTTGTAACAATGTTTCAAACTGCAAGCTCAGAGGCCAGCAGCGGCAGGCGGGGAACGTTGGCTTCCTCCATCACTGAAGTAAGCCAGCCTCCTGTTCGCTTCAAGGTGCCTGGCTGCCGGCCGCCATCTTAGCTGGCAGTTAATTTGCATATCGCCCTGATTAGCCAATGGGAAGGGTAGCGGAGGTACGGGTAATTACCATGTTTCTCTTTTATTAGATAGGATGCCACAATATGTGTATGATATCAATGGATAATTGGGTTCTTACCAAATTATTTTGTATTTCAAGCCATGTTGCAATACACTTCATTTAAAAATGTTTTGTGATGCACACATGTGATAACTGTTCTGTTTTGTTTTTTTAAATATAGAAGTAGACTTGCTGTTTCATAGAGTGTGTACATTTTAAAATATATATATTTTTTGTTGATTTCAGAGAGGAAGGGAGAAGGAGAGATTGAAACATCAATTATGAGCGAGAAACATCGATCAGCTGCCAACTGCACACCCCACACTGGGGATCAAGACCTGGGCATGTGCTCTGACCTGGAATCTAACTGTGACCTCCTGGTTCATAGGTCAATGCTCAACCACTGAGCCATGTGGACTGGGCCAGTGTGTGCATTTTTAATTTGCGTTATGCCGCCAAAACAGAACTCTATGCATTCTGTCTTGAGGAATTATGACCTCGAAGGTCCTGGCTCCAGATATACTAGTACATTCACAGTCTCCCAGCAATGCAAGCAATAATCTGGATGCTGCCATTAAGGGATTTTGCAGATATAAATAAAATACCGAACCAGATGATTTTAAAATAGGAATATTATCTGGGGTTGGCCTGACTTAATCAGGTGAATTCCAAGAAGGGACTGGGCTCTAACGGAAGAGAAAAAATGGAGGCATGAGAGGTTTTTGACACAAGAGAGATTCTTTGTAGCTGATTTCAAAGATGGAGAGGATAGTTACTCCCAGCCAAGAACTAGCAAGAAAATGGGAGCCTCAATTGGCCAGTGTTGCTCAGTGGTTGAGTGTCAACCCATGAACCAGGAGGTAACAATTCGATTCTCAGTCAGGACACATGCTTGGGTTGCAGGGTCTCACCCCAGTAAGGGGCATGCAGAAGGCAGTCAATTGATGATTCTCTCACACCATTGATGTTTCTATCTCTCCCTTCCCCTTCCTCTATCTGAAATCAATAAAAACCTATTTTTTAAAAATGGGAACCTCAGTTGTACAACCACAAGGACCTCAATTTTGCCAACGACATGAACAAGCTTGGAAACAGATTCTTCCCAGAATTTCCAGATGAGAACAGAGAAAGCCACAATCTTGATTTCATTCTTGTAAGACTCTAAGCAGATGACCTAGTTACAATGTTCCTAGACTGCTAACCTACTCCTGTGTGAGGTAATAAATTTGAATTATTTTAAACTGCTCAGTTTTTGCTTATTTGTTAGGCAGCAATAGAAAACAAACACTGGCTATGTCCATTTTTCCTCTCACAGGAAATATATAAAATTTACTTTTGCCTCACATGCTCACCAACACTTGATGTTTTTTCTTATTTTAATTTTTGCCCTCCTGTTTGATAAAATGTTATTTTTTTAATTTGAATATTATTGCTTACTAGCACCCAGATGGTTTTATAGATGATGAAATTTCAAAGAGTGAATGTGTTTATTCACGTCATATAGCTAATTAAGAAGCAAAACAAGGATTAAATGTTTGAATTAATGAAATGATATATGTCACTCTTCTGAAAACTCACTCAAAGAACTTTTATGTCATAGTCATTCAACAAATATAAAGGAAATACATGCTTTACATCTACATCAGTTTTTTTCTCTGTACTATAAATATATTTCACAGCTGAAGGACAATCTGAAGAAAACGTGGTTGAGATGAGGGAAGAGATAATTGTGTATTTCATTGCTTTTCCCTAAAATGTGTCTTGTTGACTACACTTTTACTCATCATCAGAGCTGCTACTATCAAAACAAACATGCACTGTTTCCCAATTCTCTTCTCATTAACAATTAAATAACAGAATGATAGAACCTAAAAGTATGTATTGTGAATTAAATACTATATTTACAGTAGTTACTATATAATTGCTACCCAAGTTTCTGCTATGCTTTGCAAGTATATAATAGAAGAATATCCATCTTTGGACACTAGTGATAGGAAGATGTTTATAGATTACAAATTCACCTGCTAAAGTTAAAGTCACAGGTTTTTCCTTGGTTACTTATTCAATATAATAATGGCACAAGCACTGTATGGTAAGTGTACTTTTTATGTAGAAATTAATATTGAATATTCTAATTAAATAAAAATATAAGAATGGCAGTCATTAAAATTGTAATGCTAACTGTTAATGTGTTCAAATCTGTAGTGAGTACAGTTTCTGTCAATGAGTTTCAGGTTTTAATTAACTGAATACTGGCAGAATTTAGAAGGAACTCCTATATGTTACTAAAAGTTAATAAACAAGCTTAAATGTATGTACACAAATCAAGGTGAGGCACAGACATATAGCAGGGTTTAATTCCTCCTCTCAATTAACCCTAAAACATCAACCTAGTTATGTCTAGTCTAGTCTAAGATGTCTCTGGGAGCTCTCTCCTCTGGTTATCACCACTATTACCAGCCTAGTTCTAACCCTCAACTTCTCAAAGTAAAAATTTTAAATAATTTCCTATCTTGTCTTCCAGTGTACAGCCTCATTCTTAACCAATCCAAATTTTACTGTCAATATTTACCTTCCTAAATCCAGATCCTCTTCTGTGCTGCCCATTATGGTAACCACTAACATGTGGCTAATAAAATAAAAATTAATTTAAGTGAAATAAAATTAAAACATCACAGTTTCTCAGTCACACTACCCATCTTTCAAGTGCTTATTAGTCACATCACTAGTAATGTGAGCAGCTACCACTTTGGACATGGCTGCTACACACTATTTCCATCATTGCAGAAAATCACACTAGACAGTGCTGCTCTTATTGGTTCACAGTTTTATAATCAAACTTTGGATCCACACAATATTTGTGAAAGAATGTTTATAGCAATAATATTCACAATAGCCATAAGGTAAAAACAACCCAAATGTCCATCAACTGAAAAATGGATAAACTAATTATGTTATAGCTACACAATAGCATAGTATTCAACAATAAATAGGAATAGAGTATAAAGCATAACACAATATATTTGAATCTTGGAAAGATTATGCTAAATAAAAGAAGCCAGCCACAACATTCTGTCTCACACAATCATAAAGGATATAAATTAAATACCCAAAACCACAGAGCAAGGGGCATCAAACACTGTTTAGGGCAGGAATATATAAGGTAGCTGACTCACTTATCACATACACTCCCTTGCCTGTGGCAGAACTCCTTTACTAATGCTCCAGGCACTTTCTCACTGAACTGAAATATGGTTTAACAATTCATTTGTAATAAGACAAGTTGAAACTGCTATTTCATTCTTAGCCGAGGGTAATTAGGTAAGTCATCCCAGAGGACCTGATATTTGTACCACTATATGATCCTATTAACCAGTGTCACCACAATAAATTTAATTTTAATAAAAAGAGAATAAAAAGAATGAATAGAAATCATTATTAAAAAAAAAACAAAACAGAAGAAGTACAATTCAGGCAGGAAGAACTATTTGGGAAAGAATATAAAGATCTAGCAATGCATTGGGTTTTCAGGGTAGAGTAAATAGCTTTGTGTGTATGGAGGGAAGATACAAATAGAAGAGACGGAATAAGAAGTACAGCCTGGAGTCAAACTGTAAAGAAATTCATGAATTGTGTTAGTGGTTCTATCCTATGTATAGGCTGACTGTATAATATATCATCTAAACTAGAACACTTTTGAGAGTGAATGGTTGAACTACTAATGATAATGCTAGGGCTACAGGTATAAGCTGAATTGCCCCAAGAAAATCTTCCTTTAGGCAATGACAAACTGAAGAAGGATTTTAATCTGCAGAGTAACCTTGAACAAGGGCATAGAAAAGAAGGTCAGTGGAAAATCAAAGGCCTCTTTTATTAAAATGTGGTTTTCCCCTTGGCTGGTCATGCTGATAATTGTATCAGTTTGTTAGCTGGCCCCTGCTTTTGTTACAAGTTTTCTCTAAATTTTTTTGTAATCACAGTGAGAGTTGCACTAGCTATTTTAGATTATTGTGAATTATTTCTGGATGAAGTGTAAAGGTATGCCTGCCCTCCTACAATACTTAAGGCATCATGAGGTTGTATTCAGTGAGAAATTCAAGGGCAGGATGACCAGAAACTTAACACATATACATCTGAAAATCTAAAGAAGGAATCCAGGCTGTACTTTTTCTGATTGGTATAATAAATACAGATTAAAAACCAACCTCAATTTTGTGATATTGTTATTTTCTGTGGAAACATATCTCAAGTTATATGGAAATACAGAAGGAAGAATGTTGTTCCTCTGAATAAATACCCAGTTGTGGTGATATAATTTTAAATTCAACCATGTAAAATAGACACATGATTCCAAAGTACTCTAAGGTTTTTGTTCTGGATGACAAATAGAAGTTTGCCTTTCCCATTTTTCATCATCTGGGATGACATTATGTGGTTAATGACTTTCTATAAATGTGAATTAAATTCACCATGTAAATTTGGTAGAGACCATTTTATAATGTAAATCACTAACAATGGAATAAATGCCAGCTTATTTTCCCTAGGGTGTGGTATTTCAGTTTATGAATGAATTTGTACTTCATAAATTATTCTCAATAGCAAAGAGAAAAAAATGGAAACCCATTTTAGATAGGGAAGATACTTTATCAATGGCAGCAATAAAATAGTTTCAAAATTCAGCTTTGCAGAGAGCCTTATTGAGAATGTCAAAGACCTTCCAAACATAACAAATCTGTAAAGGAGATGGGGTTGAGAGAAAAGAGGGAAGGCATAGTAATAGTATTTAATTCTGAAAAGTAGAGAATGACTGAAATGTAACACTATGTGATGGCATCATGCAATGGTCCCCATTTCAACATGAAATTGATGAAAAAGTTTGGATGTTTAAAAGACCAATTAATTTTCCAAGGCTGAAAGTTGTCAGTGTAACACAATATTATCTAGGGGATTTGCTCATTTGCAAGGTGTTCTTTTGGGCTGTGACAATTATCAGTTTGTACTTGAATTTCATGGATGCACGACTGAAATTTTTAGCTACATCTTGCGAATTGTAACAATAGGAGAAAAATTCTATTTAACTACAAATTCTCGTTTTACTACAAATTCCAGTAAACAGTTTTGTCCCTATTTTTTTGCCTCTTACACTTTTATATCCATATATATTCATTCATTCATTTTCTCATGCATTCATTGTTTATATAGGGACTATTAAATGCAATAAAATGAACAAAGTACTGTGATGGATAGCAAAATATGTATCTTAGATGTAATAAGACTTATATAATCAAATAATACAAAATGAAAAGTTTGGGGCAGATCAAGAGAAGTACATATAAAAGAGGAGGATTCAAGAAAAGTGTCATAAAGAGGTTGACATTTAAGTGCATCATGCAACTTGTGGAAGTACAAATGGAGTTAAGAGAAAGGATATCAGATGCCAAGAAAAGAAAAAGAGTGAAAAATAAGAAAAGATGATAGAAAATATCAGGATAACAAATAATTATTTTTTCCTGAAAAACTTGAAGTCACTTTTGGTGTATGCAAGTCAGTGGCAAGAGAGAAGTGTGGAAATGTGCCAAATTGGGGAGTGAGTAGAAAGCCAAAATGATATACTTAGCATTTGCTAAGCTTCAGAGTATCATCTAAGGGTCTGTCATTGTTATTGCTGTTTGTGTGTTTTCCCATGCAAATCATATTTTAAATCCCCTCTATGGAGTCATTATTTATGCATAAAATAAACCCATTTTAAAACTACAATGTGAGGAGTTTTGAAAATGCATAAAACATGTAACCACCACTGCACGGACAAAAACATCCCCAACACCCTAAAGTCTCCTCAAGCCCGTGTACTTAAATTTCAATTCCTCCTACCAGAGTCAACCTCTAATCTTTCTGTCACTAAAAATTATTTTGGATATTCTAGAAATATTAACAAAATAATGCCATATGTATACTTTTCTGACTGTTCTCATTCACTCAATGTCATATATTTAAGATTAATGCAAAATGTCATGTGAATCAGTAGATGATCCATTTTTATTATTAAATAGTACTCTACTGTATAGATATATCAAATTTTAGTATCCATTTACCTTTTGAGGGGCATTTTGATATTTTCCAGATGTTGTCTACTATAAAAGTTTCTATGGCTATCTGTGTACAAGTCTTTGTATGAACATATATTTTTATTTCTCATGGGTAAATACCTAGGTGTGGAGACTGGGTTATATAGCAAATGTATGTTAAATTCCTAAGAAACTGCCAAGATGATTTCCAGAGTGTGCATGCAGTGTTAGATTTAGGCAAGCAGTATATGAGAGACCTAGTTTGCTCCAAAACTTTGCAAACTCTTGGTATTGGCAGTCTTGTTAATTTTAGCTATTTTAATGGATGTATAGGGGTATCTCATTAGGGTCTTAATTTTTATTTCCCTTGTGACTAATAATGTTGAACATCTGTGTGCTTATTAATAATCTTTATTTCTTCACTTATGAGATATTTATATTTTTGCCACTTATATTATGTTATTTATCTTTTCATTATTGGTTTGTAGAAGTTTTTATATGGTCTAGATATGAGTTATTGGTTAGATACATGTTCTACAAATATTTTCTCCCAATATACATTTTGTTTTTTTCATCTTACTAACAGTGTGTTTCAAAGAGCAGTGTTTTTTTTTTATTTTAATGGAGTTCAATTTATCTTTTTTTTTCTTTTATAATTTTGGCCTTTCATGTCCTATATAAGAAATGTTTGGCTACTTCTAGTTTAGGGAAGTATACTATTTTATGATATTATGTTTTACCATAAGTATTATAGTTTTATCTGTAGGTTTTTTATTAACTTTGTGTTAATTTATTTATGGCATGAGGTAAAAGTTGAGGTTTATATTTTTACATAAGGATATCCAGTTGTTCCAGCACCATTTTTGAAAATACTATTGTTTCCTGTATTAGTTTCCCATTGCTGCTGTAATAAATTCACACATAACTTAGGAGCTTGAAACAACACACATTTATTATCTAACTGTCTATAGTTTAGAAGTATGTCATGGGTTTCCCTGAGGTCAAATCAAGGGGTTGGGCTCTTTTTTTCTGGTGGCTCTAAGGGAGAACCCATTTTCTTACTCATTCAGATTATTGGCAGAGCTCAGTTGATTGTGGTTGTAAGAATGCAGTCCAATTTCCTTGCTAGGTATCAGCTGAGGGTTATTACCAACTTCTAGAGGCCACCCCCATGCCTGTATCCCCCTTCTTCTATTGTCAATGCCAACAGCAGTTGGTCAAGTACCACTCACACTTTGAATGTTTACTGCCTCCTCTGTCCCATCTGACTGCCACTTCTATCTTCTTCTGTTTTTAAGAACCCATATGTTTACATTGGTCCATGTGGATCTAGGACAGTGATGGCGAACCTTTTGAGCTCGGCGTGTCAGCATTTTGAAAAACCCTAACTTAACTCTGGTGCCGTGTCACATATAGAAATTTTTTGATATTTGCAACCATAGTAAAACAAAGATGTATATTTTTGATATTTATTTTATATATATTTAAATGCCATTTAACAAAGAAAAATCAACCAAAAAAAAAAAATAAGTTCGCGTGTCACCTCTGACAAGCGTGTCATAAGTTCGCCATCACTGATCTAGCATGATGTCCCTATTTATGTTCTATAACTTTAATTCCATCTGCAAAGTCCTTTTGCCATGAAACATAACATACACAGGCATAACATGAAGGAACAAAGATCACAAGTGACCAAATCCTGCTTACCACATTCTCCTTGGCGTTTTTACGGAAAACCAAACATAGTTTAATATAACTCATTACAATTTCCATGTTTTTATTTCTTTTTCTTGCCTTAATACACATGTACATCTTCCAGTATTAGGATGAATAGAAGTGATGGGAGCTAACATTGTTGCCGGTTTCCAATTTTTAGGGAAAATAATTCAGTTCTTGTATTAAATACAATGTTAACTGTGGGATTTTTGTGGATGTCATTTCTTAAGTTCAGGAATTTTCCTGCTACTCCTAATTGTGTTAGAGTTTCTATGCGGAATGTCTGAGTGGGTATTGAATTTTATCAAATGTCCTTTCTGCATTTATTGAAATGGTCATGTGTTTTTTTCTTCATTCTGTTAATAAGATGAAGTACATTGATTAATTTTAAATGTAAAATAGCTGGGATGCATTCTTTCCTCATATTTCTGAAAGAATTTGTAAAGGTTTGATTTTATTTCTTCTTTGATATTCAATTCACCATTGAAACTACTATCCTGGCATAGTTTTCATTGGAAGAGGGTATTTCACTACAAATTCCATTTCTTTAATGGATATATTTGTATTTTCTATGTATTCTTTGGTCAGTTTTAGAAGTTTTTACCTTTCAAAGAATTTATCTATCTCATCAAAGTTATCAAATGTATCAGTATAAATATTATGTTTAGTCATAATATTTCCTTATTTTTTAAAAATATGTTGGATTTCTAGTGATTTTCTCCTTTCCATTCCTGATATTGGTGATGTATGTTTCCTCTCTTTATTTCTAAATCTATTCAATCTAAAGGCTTGTCAATTTTATTGACTTTTTTTTATTATTTTTTTTTATAAAAACCAGCTTTTGGTTTCCTTTATTGTTTATTCATTTACTCTCTCATGGTTTTCTTATGATTCTTTCCTTCTATTTTAGGTTTATTTTGCTTTTTTATTTTTTGTATTCATAAGGAAGCATTTTAAATCACTTATCTCAGACTTTCTTCTTTTTAAATATGTGCATTTATGCCATATAATTTCCTCTAAAAACTACATGAGCTGTATCTCATTTGATATCTTTTTTCATTATTATTCATTTCAAAATATTTTCTTACTTCTCTGTGATTTCTTATTTGAGCCAAGGGTATTGATTAATTACAAAATATTGGGCATATTTCAGCTATCTTTTAGCTACTGGTTTTTTAATTTATTTTATTCAGGTTCACAGGACATACACAACATGGTTTCAATTTGCTTAAATTTATTGAGACTTGCCATGTGGCCTTGAACATGGTCTATCACAAATGACCAACAGATATATGAAAAGGTCAAGTTGTTTTTACAGTGTTCTTATGTCTCCTATATCCTTACTAATTTATTTTTCTTATTGCTTAGAAAGAAGTGTGAAAATATCTAACCTTAAGTGGGGATTTATTTATTTTTATTTTCTTTCAGTCATTTTCTGTATTATGTATTTTGAATATCTTTTATTAAATGCATACATATTTAGGACTATAAGGTTTTCTTAATGAATTGAACCACTGTATTCACAAAGTGTCCCTCTTAACTTCTGGTGATATTTATTTGTCCTGAAGTTTACTCTGTATGACATTTATACTGCTGGTCCAGATGTATTATGATTAAGGTTTGCATGGTATGCCTCATTCTATCATTTTATTTCTAACCAGTCTTCAATCTTAATGTTTAAAGTGAGCTTTCTCTAATCAGTAAATGAAACCAGACAACAATGACATACATTATATGAGAGGGTGAGGCAGAGGGGAATAATGATGACTGCTGATAGTTGGGGATTTCTATTTGGGGGTATGAAAATGCTCTGGAATTAAATGGTGGTTATAGTTGAACAATATTGTAAAAAAACCAAGCAAGTAAAATAAAGTGAGTTGTCTGTACATAGCATAAAGTTATAACTTGCTTTTTTAACATTTTATAATCTCTGCCTTTTACTAGCAATTTGAGTGTTTAGAAATTTTGTTTCATACAGTTTTTATATTGTTAGCTTTAAATCTACCATTTTCCTATGTTTTTCTATTTGCCCCATATTTTATTTTCTTACTAATTTCCATAATTTTCTGCATTTATTGAAGAAAATTATTATTTTTAATATTCCATTTTATATCCACTCTTTATTTAATAGCTATTTCACTTTGTTTCATTTAAGTATTTGTTTTTTTGGTTGTAATGTGCATCTCTAATTTATCATAACCTGTCTTCAAATAATATAGCATTTCACATATAATTTAAGAATTATAGGATTTTATAATAATATATTTTTATTTACTCATCTTTTGTGTTATCATTATTTTAAAAATGCATTGCTACATAGTTTATAAGCCCCATGATATAGTGCAATTATTTTTACTTTAAATTGTCAATAATGTGTTTAAATTTTTATAAAAATAAAGTTATTTATATTTGCTCACATATTTGACATTCTTATCATTCTTTATTCTTTATGTAGAATCAAATTTTCATTTAGTATTATTTTTCTTCACTCTAAAAAACATTTCTTATAATGTAGAATTCTTGCTAGTTTTGTCTTTCTGAAAAAGTATTTATTTTACCCTTGTTTTTGAAGAATATTTTCCTGTATATAGAAATCTAAGTTGACAGTTTTTCCTTTGAACAGTTTAGATATGGTTTCATTGTCTTTCTGGCTTGTATTATTTCTGAAAAGAAGTCTTCCTTCGTTCTTGCATAAGCAGTCCCTGATTAATGAAACCCCTCTGCAGATGTGCAGATCTCTTAAAGCAACCCTCACTTCATTACTCTATCCTGTGAACTCTACGTTTTTTCATTTCCTTGATCTCTCCACTCATCTCTTCAACTCAGAGAGATTGTCAGCACTGCATCATGGAACCTCTCTCCAGGAAGCAGGCTGGGTACAGTAGGGCTCACCTTATTTATTTCTCCCCCTCAGGAATCACTGTCCTCTGTTGGCTAATGTGTGATATCTAGGAAATGTGTCATATACTTTTACCAGAATTTTAGTTGTTTCAAGTGGGAAGGTCAATTGGTTGCCTCTTTCTACATTTTGCTTGAAGCAGGACTTTCAATTCTGTGGTTTTGGCATTCCGATATAGGAAAACATCTGTTTCATATATTTTCTCTAGTTTGTCATTATTAACTTTCAGAGGAAATCATGGACAGAAGTGGAAGTTCCCATTAATGATTTTTTAAATTGAATTTATTGGGGTAACATTGGTTAATAACATTATATAAATTTTCAGGTTCACAACATTATAATTAGACATCTGTATACTTTATTGTGTGCTCACCATCCAAAGTCTAGTTACCTTCTTCTAGCATACATTGGACTCCCTTTACCCACTTTGTCCTTCTCACACCCTTTCCCTTCTGGTAACCAACATTCTGTTGTCTGTATCTATGATCTTGCTTTTGTTTGTCTTGTTTGTTGCTTTATGTTTTATATCCCACATATAAGTGAAATGTGTTTTTTTACCTTTTCTGTCTAACTTATTTCACTTAGCATAATACTCTCAAGATCCATAGATGTTGTTGCAAATGGCAAGATTATTCATCTTTTTTTTATGGCTATGTGTTACGCTATTATGTATAAGCATCACATCTTTTTCCAGTCATCCATCAAAGGGCACTAAGGCTGTTTCCATGTCTTGGACGTTGTAAAAAAAATGCTGTAATGAGTATAGGTGTACATATATCTTTATGAATAAGTGTTTTCAAATACATTGGATCAATACTCAGAACAAGGATTGCTGGATCATATGGCAGTTCTATTCTTAAATTTTTTAGGAACATTCATACTGTATTCATACTTGAATACAGTATGAATGTGACAATTTACATTTCTACCAGCAGTATATGAGGGTTTCCTTTTGTCCACATCCTCTCCAACAGTTGTTATTTCTTGTCTTTTTGATAATAGCCATTCTAACAGGTGTGAGGTGATAGCTCATTATAATTTTGACTTGCATTTCCCTAGTAACTAGTGATGTTGAACATCTTTTCATATGTCTGTTGGCCATCTGTATGTCTTCTTGGAAAAAGCTTCTGTTTATGCCATCTCGCCATTTTTGTTTTTGCTATTTTATTTATTTTCAGTATTAAAATGTTTAATATTGGTTTCAGGTATACAGAACAGTGATTAGACAATCATATACTTCACAAAGTGTTCCCCCTGGTATTTCCAGTACCCACTCAGCATCATACATAGTAGTTGCAATATTATTGACTACTAGTGGCCCGGTGCACAAAATTTGTGCGGGAGGGGGGGGGAGGGTGTTCCCTCAGCCCAGCCTGCACCCTCTCCAATTGGAGACATCCCTCTTGCAATTTGAGACTGCTGGCTTCTAACCGCTCACCTGCCTGCCTGCCTAATCACCCCTAACTGCCTCTATCTGCCTGATTGCCCCTAACTGCCCTCCCCTGCCGACCTGATTGCCCCCAACTGCCCTCCCCTGCCGACCTGATTGCCCTTAACTGCCTCTGCCTTGGCCCCCACTACCATGGCTTTGTCCAGAAGGAAGTCGGATGTCCAGAAGATGGCCGGTTGACCCAGTCTAATTAGCATATTACCCTTTTATTAGTATAGATAGGCCCATGACTATTATGTAACAACCAATTTGTACTTCTTTTTTATAAATAATTCTTTATTGAAAGCATTATAATTTGTACTTCTTAATCTCTTCACCTCTTTCACCCAGTTACTCAAATCTTCTCCCTTATGGCAAGCACCAGTGTACTCTCTGGGTTTATGTTTCTTTTTCAATTATATTTATTCATTTATTTTGTTCTTTAGATTCTCAATGCTATCACCAATGGTAAGATTTCATTCTTTTTATGGCCAAGTAATAATCCATAATATATATGTACCAGCACTTTTTTATCCACTCCTCTACTAATGGACACTTGTGTTGCTTCTATATCTTCACTATTGTAAATAAAGCTGCAATGAACATAGAGGTGCATATATTCTTTCAAATGAGTGTTTTGGGTTTCTTCAGATACTAGATTATTCCCAGAAGTGGAATTGCTGGGTCATAAGGCAGTTCCATGTTTAATTTTTTGAAAACCCTCATAGTGTTTTCCATAGTGCCTCTGCCCATTTTATAATTGGATTGTTTGATTTTTGGTTATTAGGTTGCATGAGTTTTTTATATATTTTTACATTAGCCCCATACTGGAAGTATCATTTGCCTATATATTCTTCCATTTGTTTTGTTGCTTCTTTGTTGTGCAGAAACATTGTAGTTTGATGTAATTCCATTCATATATTTTTTTCTTTTGTTTCCCTTGTCTTTGGAGTCAAGGTGATAAAAACACCTCAGACAAATTTTCATAAGCTTAGTGCCTATGTTTTGTTCTATGTATTTTATTGTTTCAGGTTTTACATGCAAATCTTTAAACCATTTGAGTGCATTTTTTGTATGGTGTAAGAAAGTTGTCTAGTTTCATTCCTTTGCCTATAGCTGTCCAGGTTTCCCCAAACCATTTTTCCATTGTATATTATTTACTCCTTGTAAAAAATTAGTTTCCTGTTCTCTGTGGGTTTATTTCTGGGCTCTCAATTCAGCTTTACTGGTCTATTATGTCTGGTTTTCACCATAAATGCTTTTGAATGTGCTTTAAGTATGAGTTATATTTTCAGAGGAGACCTAATCTACACTAATAAAAGAGAAACATGGTAATTGGCGTATGACCGCTACCCTTTTCATTGGCTAATCAGAGAGATATGCAAATTAACTGTCAGCCAAGATGGCGGCCGGCAGCCAGACAGCTTGAAACTAACATGAGCCTTGCTTGCCTCAGTGACGGAGGATCATTGGAGGAAACCAACGTTCCCCGCCTGCGGCTGCAGGCCTCTGAGCGGGCAGTTTAAGAAACATTGTAACAAACACCTCCGGACTTCAGCCAGCAGATACGCAACATTGTAAGCAAAGGCCAGAAACCTACTTTCAGCCACGTGGAGGCCTAAGAGCTGGAGCCAAGCCTCAAGGTAAAGCTGGCCCAGAATAAAAAAAAAGAAAAGAAAAAAAGGAGCGGTTGGGAACTTCAGTCACTCCCAGCCTGAAACAGCCCTTAGCCCCTCACCCAGACTGGCCAGGCACCCCAGTGGGGACCCCCACCCTGATCCAGGACACCCTTCAGGGCAAACCAGCCGGTCCCACCCATGCACCAGGCCTCTACCCTATATAGTAAAAGGGTAATATGCCTCCCGGCACCGGGATCAGTGTGACAGGGGGCAGCGCCCAAACCCCCTGATCGCCCTGCGGCTCTGTGTGTGACAGGGGGCGGGGTCCCAAACCCCTGAGCAGCCCTGCTCTGTGCCTGATAGGGGGGAGCTCCCCAACCCCCCTCCCCCCACGGGCCCTGCTCTGTGTGTGATGGGGTAGAGCCATAACCTCCCCATCAGCCCTGCCCTGAGAGTGAGAGTGGCGGTGCCCCAACCCCCTGAATGGCCCTGCTCTGTGGGTGATAGAGGGCGGTGCCCCAACCCCCTGATGGGCCCTGCTCTGTGTGTGATGGGGGCAGCGCCCCAACCCCCTGATTGACCCTGCTCTGTGCATGACAGGGGGTGGCGCCGCAACCTCCCCATCGACCCTGCCTTGAGTGTGACAGGGGACGGTGCCCCAACCCCCCAATAGGCCCTACCCTGAGCGTGACTGAGGGTGGCATCACAACCTCCCAATCTGCCCTGCTCTGTGCATGACAGGGGAAGGCGCCCCAACTCCCCAGTCGGCCCTGCTCTGAGCCCGACCAGGGGCTGCACCTAGGGATTGGGTCTGCCCTCTGCCACCCAGGAGCAGGTCTAAGCCAGCAGGTTGTTATCTCCCGAGGGGTCCCAGACTGCGAGAGGGCACAGGCCGGGCTGAGGGACCCCCCCCCCTCCCCCTGAGTGCACAAATTTTTGTGCACTGGGCCTCTAGTTGAATATAAAATGGGTAAGAGGATGAAGAAAAAAGAGAAATCAATTAAATGACTAATATGGAGTAAAAACTATAATGGAATAGATGATAATTTCAGTTTTGGATATGTATAACTTGTGGTATCAAGATATCCAGAAAGCTATTAGTCAGGAAATTGGAAATACAGGGCTGGAATTTGGGAGAAAGGTCATAGCTATATTGCCAAGGAAGAAAGAGAGAAGGAAATAATGTTGGAAAACAGCTTTGGGTCTTATTCATATTTATAATTGCAACACTTAGCATAATTCTTGCAAGCTGTAACTGTTCAGCAGATATATGTTGAATAAATGAATGAAAAAAATCAGCACTTCATTTAATATAAAGAATAAGTAGAAAAGTCAGAGAAAGAATGATTAGAGAGGCAAGAGTTTCCTTGAAATTAAATTCTTAAAAACAAAGTCCTGCAAAGTTTAACTAATGAACATTTTTGAAAAAAATCAACAACTGTATTAAAAGAAAATATAATGCAAAATCGAGGGAAGAGTAGTATTTTTATATCCATCTCTATTTTCTGCGTGCAACCTACAAAATAAATGATATAATATACAAGGGTGGACAAAAGTCGATGTATAGTTGTTCATATGAAAAATAATACATAATAAATAACGTAAGAATAAACTCCGTGTTTTGCATGCTCACAACTGTAAACCTGTTTGTTACCCACCCCTGTATACTTTTCTATGTAGTCATTACCCAGCCCTTATTGCCTATCAGATCAAGCTGACTCATTATTTCATTCCTCTCTAAATTTATAAATGGAAGACAAGATATCTATTGAACCATCTGGGTTGCCTCTTACCTTTCCTTTAGCATGGTAACTGAATGCTTTCTAAGCACAAATGAAATGAGCAGTTGATGAAAAAACTTTCCATCTACACTAATGAAAAAGAAAGATGCAAATTGACCATATCTTTGTGATGCCCACCAGCCAATCAGGACTGAATATGCAAATTAACCCAACAAAGATGGTGAGTTAATTTGCATGTTCAGGTGCTGAGCGGGTGGGGTTCCACACCGCCCCAGCCACTCTGGGCCTCTGGGCAGCGTGGAAAAGCAGAAAGGCTGCTCCAGCTGGCGCAAAGGCAGTGCTGGCAGCCAGGAGAAGGAAGGCCCATTCTTGCACGAATCTTCGTACATCGGGCCTCTAGTCTGTAATAAAACAGAAGAATAAAAAAACATATCTGTAGAACCAAAAGTAATTGGCACTGCACTGTGTGAGTTTTACTCACCCAGTTTTTCACTGGTGAAGTCATCCAAGACTTTAGAAAAGTATTTTCCAACAGAGCATCAGTTTCCAAATGAAAACTTTGCTTTGCTATTATATTGGCTACCTGAATTACACCTATTCCTTATCTGCTATTGAAATATAAGTGGCTTTTGTTTAATTAAATAGAGCTATTAATCTAGACAATATCATAATTGTAACCAGATTTCTTTAGGAAAAAGTTAATTGTATTTCCAGGATACCAATATAATTTATTTTAATCTTATTTTATTTAGCATAGCATCATTAATCTAATCCTTTAAACTCTATCCTCCTTAGAAGTCACTTTTATATTTTATAAAAGGTAAATGTCATTCCATAACATAACTTCCAAAGAAAAATACCTAAAAATATTTAAAATCTCTTATATGAAAATTTAAAAATGATAGTTAAATTTAACTTTTTGAATTGGGCAAATGTATCAACTATAGAATGATAATAGGAAGAACACTTCCTGCCCAGTGTTGCTCAGTGGTTGGGCATGGAGTATGAACCAGAAGGTCATGGCTCCATATCAAGTCAGGGTACATTCCCAGGTAGCAGGCTCCATCCCTAGTGTGTGGTATGCAGGAGGCAGCTGATGAATTATTCTCTCTCATCATTGATGTTTCTGTCTCTCCCTCTCCTTTCCTTTCTGAAATCAATAAAAAAGTATATATTTTAAAAGAATACAGTCCTTTCACATGGTTAGACTTTTACCTATTTGTCATGAAAATTAGAAATTCAAAACCTTTGAGCTTTATCGAATCATTTTGTGATCAAGATATATTTTGCAATAGGAAATAAACTGATAAAGTTAAAGGACATTAAAACCTCAGACTTAATTTTATGAAAAATAAAAGTAGCTGGTTTACTTGTCCTCTGCCTTTTCTAAAGCTCTGCTGCACATTGAAACAATAATCATCTCATTTAAAACTATTTTGACCATGTCATTTCTCTTTTCAAAAGCATGCAGTTTCTTACCAGTATGTTTTGGAAGACTCTATTATCAAGTGTCTATGGCCTCTATTGCTCTCACTTTCCCATCTCATTATGATCCAATTCTCCAACTATATTTTTAGATACTCTCTAACATGTTTTTTCTCTCCAGCCAAGGAAACTAACTTCTCATGCCTAATGAAACTTTCTCCTGTATATCTGTCCCCACAGGTTAACACTTCATTGTTCAGTGACCATTCTCCCTGGTTATATTTCTACTTAATTTCTTTGAGAGTCTTGCCTTTAAAATATTCTATTGCAGGGATTCTTCCTTAATTAGCACAAATCATATATATATATATATATATATATATATATATATATATATATATATATATATATTAGAGGCCCAGTGCACAAAAATTTGTGCACTCGGGGGGGAGGGGGCGTCCCTCAGCCCAGCCTGTGACCTCTCCCAGTCTGGGACCCTTCGAGAGATAATGACCTGCTGGCTTAGGCCTGCTCCCGGGTGGCAGAGGGCAGGCCCAATCCCTAGGTACAGCCCCTGGTCGGGCTCAGAGCAGGGCCGATTGGGGGCTTGGGGCACCGCCCCCTGTCACACTCAAGGCAGGGTCAATGGGGAGGTTGCGGCGC
Source organism: Myotis nattereri (assembly GCF_964212035.1). Classification (NCBI taxonomy): domain Eukaryota; kingdom Metazoa; phylum Chordata; class Mammalia; order Chiroptera; family Vespertilionidae; genus Myotis; species Myotis nattereri. The sequence continues at coordinate 116,105,209 of NC_138078.1, read as the reverse complement.
CACCCCATCACACACAGAGAAGGGTCAATCAGGGGGTTGGGGCGCTGCCCCCTGTCACTCACAGAGCAGGGTCCATCAGGGGGGTTGGGGCTCCATACACTGTCACGCACAGAGCAGGGTCCATCAGGGGGTTGGGGAGCTCCCCCCTGTCACGCACAGAGCAGGGCCCATCAGGGGGTTGGGGAATTCCCCCCTGTCAAGCACAGAGTAAGGCCGATCAGGGGGTTGAGGAGCTCCCCCCTGTCACTGACAGAGAAGGGCCAATAGAGGAGTTGGGGCACGCCCCCTGTCAGCCACAGAGCAGGGCCGATCAGTGGGTTGGGGCGCTGCCACTCTCACACTCAGGTCAGGGCCGATGGGGAGGTTATGGCTCCACCCCGTCACACACAGAGCAGGGCCCGTGGGGGGGGGGTGGTTTGGGGCGCCGCACCCTGTCACACACAGAGCAGGGCCGATCAGGGGGTTGGGGCACCGCAGCCTGTCACACACAGAGCCGCAGGGCGATCAGGGGGTTGGGGAGCTCCCCCCTATCAGGCACAGAGCAGGGCTGATCAGGGGGTTGGGGTGCCTTCCCCTGTCACAAACAGAGCAGGGCAGATAGGGAGGTTGTGGCCCCACCCCCTGTCACACACAGAGCCGCAGGGCGATCAGGGGGTTTGGGCGCTGCCCCCTGTCATGCTGATCCCGGTCCCGGGAGGCCTCGCGGCTCTGCTGTTCCCGGTTCTGGGAGGCATATTACCCTTTTACTGTATAGAATAGAGGCCTGGTGCACAGGTGGGGGCCGGCTGGTTTGCCCTGAAGTGTGTCCTGGATCAGGGTGGGGGTCCTCACTGGGGTGCCTGGCCAGCCTGGATGAGGGGATGATCGCTGTTTGCAGCTGGTCACACACCCTTCAGGGTGGGGGTCACCACTGGGGTTCCTGGCCAATCTGGGTGAGGGGCTGAGGGCTGTTTTCAGGCTGGCAGGTGACTGAAGCTCCCAACCGCTCCTCTTTTTTTTTTTATTCTGGGCCAGCTTTAGCTCTGAGGCTTGGCTCCAACTCTTAGGCCTCAGCTGCTGAAAGCAGGTATCTGGTTTGTTTGGGTTCTATAATCGAAACACTGTTTCAACTCCAGCTCTGGGATCCTGGCTGGCTGAAAGCAGGTTTCTGGGGTTTTGTTTAGCTTCTATATTTGTAACAATGTTTCAAACTGCAAGCTCAGAGGCCGGCAGCGGTAGGCGGGGAACGTTGGATTCCTCAGTCACTGGAGCAAGCAAGCCTCATGTTCCTTTCAAGCTGCCTGGCTGCCGGCTGCCACTCGGCTCGCAGTTAATTTGCATATCACCCTGATTAGCCAATGGGAAGGGTAGCGGACATACGGCTAATTACCATATTTCTCTTTTATTAGATAGGATACACACACATCAACACACACACACACATATATATGAATAGTTTTATATATATGATTACTTTATATATATATATATATATATATATATATATATATATTAGAGGCCCAGCCTGCTCCCTCTCCAATCTGGGACCTCTTGAGGGATGTCTGACTGTGGGATCAGGCCTAAACCAGCAGTTGGACATCCCTCTCACAATCTGGGATGCTGGCTCCTAACTGCTCGCCTGCCTACCTGCCTGATTTCCCCTAACCACTTCTGCCTGCTGGCCTGATCACCCCCAACTCCCCGCCCCCCCCGGCCGCCACAACTCACCTCCTCCCCTGGGCTTCACCTCAGCTGTGCGTGTGGCCATCTTGTGACGGCCATTTTGTGATGACATTAGGGTGTGATGCATGAGGGTGTGGCAACCACCTAGGCTATTATTAGTATAGATAGTTATATATATACTATAAATAGGGATATTTCTCTATCATTGATTATTACAGCTTGCTGTACATAATCAGCACTTGTTTATATATTTACTGGAGGCCCATTGCACAAATTCATGCATGGGTGGGATCCAGCCAGCCTGGCTCCAATCAGGGTGGATCAGGGCTGGGCTTGTCGGGAAGAGGAGATGGCGGGAGGTTGGCCGGCTGGCCAATCCAGATCTGCCTGATCAGGGCCAAGCTAGCTGGGGGAAGGGGCCTTGGGCAATTGGCTGGTGGGCCCCACCCCTGATTGGGGTTGGGGAGCCAATTAGGGGTGGGGCCAGCCATCGGGAGGAGCTGTGGGCAGTGGGCCAGCTGGCCCCACCCCTGAATTGGGTGGGGGTGCTTATCGGGGGCTAGTGGCCTAGAGGAATGGCCATGGGTGGTTGGCCACCTGGTCCTGCCCCTAATCAGGGTGGGGGTCGATCTGGGGTGGGGCCAGGTAGAGGAGGGGCTGTAGGCCGATCAGGGTGGTGGCGGCCCATCAGGGTGGGGCGAGCTGGGGGGAGAGGCTGTGGGATGTTGGCCAGCCAGCCCCTCCCCCTATTGAGGTGGAGGGGCGATCAGGGGCAGGCCGGTAGGGGGAGGGGCCACGAGGTTGACCAGCTGGCCCACCCCCTGTTCGGGCAGGTTTGCTGGCCACAGTGGGCATCATAGTGACCAGTCATTATGGCTGTTATGGTCACTGGCTTTATATATATATATATATATATATATATATATATATATATATATATATATATTTCACACATTATTGTTGTCATTTTCACTGTTGTCTCTCTCTTGGTAGCGCATTATGGCCTGATTTTACACTAGTTCATATGTCTCTCTAAATTGGAATTCTAAGGCACATTTATTCAGCACAGCCATCTCCATAAAGCCATATTATATCAGGGAAAGAATGCTGGCCCTAGAATCACAGTCCACATTCCAGTCCTAGCTCCAACACTTACTAGAAATTTGACCTTAGGTAGTATACCTAACATTTCTGAGCCTCCATTTCTCCATGTCTAAAATGGGGTAATAGCAGTAGCTGCTCAATAACTTTAATTTGAAGATTACATCAAATAAGCATATAGGAAGCATTCAGTAATTGAAGGTTTTACAACATTATTATAGCCCATCCTATGATATCAATACTGCTTCTGACAACAGAACTCTTGTTTCTGGGCAACAGCTGCCACAATCTTGTTGCTCTTTGCAGATTTGCTAGACTGCATGTGTACTCTATTGGCTGCTTCCTGCTAGCAGGCCACTCTTGCAGTTGTTTACATTATCCCATTTCTGCTATCTTTCTTTAATCAGTTCTTCATTCCTAGGGATTTGCTGAGAGATCATTTTCCCATGTGGCCCCATCCACTTTGATGGCAGTAGGCTGGCATATTCAGAAAGTTAGTCTAGAATTCATAAACTCTGTGTAGAGTTAGAAACTGTTAAATGCCTTCAGGGAGATACAGAGAAAATTATATAGGAGTTCAGAAAATCGGGCACTTGTAATAAACTGTCAGCTACAAAGATGCTTACAGTCTTATAAATTAATTTACTTATTATTAATATTCTTCTTTATAAGATATCTGGAAGGCAAATATGTGAATAGAGAATTAAAAATTGGATATTTAAGCAATGCTTTCATTAATAAATTTAGCTGAAAACTTTAGTAAGCCAATTAAAAATAATGACAAACCCCAATCTATTGCTAATGGGCATGTAAAATAGTAATGCAATCAGTTTGGTAAGTTATTTGACAATCTCATAAATAAAACTATGTCTATTTCATGACTCAGCAAATCACTGCGAGGTATACACTGAGGAAAAATGAAAATGAATGTATGCATCCAAAGAAAGATTTGTACAGGTCTGCTCTTAGCAACTTTATTGTTAATAGCCCAAACAACACTAAAAATAACCCAAATATCCATCAAGCATAAATAGATAGATTGTGGTATATTCAAAAAATGGAATACTATCCAGCAATAAAAGGTACAGTATGTCAAAGGAAAAAAAGTGAGGCACAAAAAGAGTGTATGATGTATGATTTCAATTATATGAGGTTCTTGAACAGACAAGGCCAATTATTGTACTAGAAACCAGAAGAGTTGTCAACATTGGAGGAATAGTGACTGGGAAATGTGCTGTCTGGAAAGCAGCATCTCTGGGGGTGATGAGAATGTAATACTACTCTAGATAGTTGTTACAAGAATATATGTACATGGATAATATTTCTTCAGGAAGTACGCATTTGACTATATATAGGTTATACTTCAATAGACAATGCAAAAATTCAAAGCAACAAAGAGACAGATGTCTAATAAAAGGTGACTTCTACAATGTGTAAGTAATGTTACTTGTGAAGGTGGGGGAGTATAAATATCATAGATATATAGTTTACATACATAAACTTGCTTCCTTAATTCCTCTAACATATGCTAGAATATACTATCATTTTTAAAGATCTTTGTTTATTGTTTTCTCTGTTTGTTTTTTAGAGAGAGAAATGGAGAGGGAGAGATAGAAGCAAAGATGATTGATCGGCTACCTCCTGCATGCCCCCTATTGGGGGGCTCATGTACCCTGACCAGGAATAGAATCAGTGATCTCTTGGTGCATGGCAGGATACTCAACCACTGAGCCACAAATTATTGCTTTTTATTTTAAAAATATATCAAAGTTTTGATGCATTATCACTATTGGCATGGGTCTCCTGATCACTCAAGACAAATGTTTACAACTCTTCTAAAATTAAAGTTATTACTGGCTTGGCAGGCAGCAAAATATTTATCTATGGATCACTTAATAGGATACCTCATTGTTAGTCTAGTTTAATAACTTGATCTTGTTCTAATTTTGAAGCCTATAACATCATGGAGGACTATTTTTGTGGATGCATACATGACCATCTTCTATATTTTTAAAGATTCTTTTGCAAGCACTCATGTCCTAAGGCTAATGCTGCATTTCAGTATTTTTTAAAACAAACTAGCAAATGTCATAGTGCTGATGAAGTAATAAGTTCTGACTTATTGGAAGTGAGATCTCTCTCTTATCTGTTCTTTCCATCATCCAATCAATTTCTAAGCTTTATGAAGATGTTCTTAAAATTGGGATGAGAAACATATAAGCACATAAATGTAGAGAGAAGGAAACCATAAAACAGGCTGTACAAAGCTATTTCACATGAGAATGTTCTTCAAATGTATCTTTGTTCAAATAAATTTTAGCTGACATTTAAGTGAACACTGTCATGTCAAAATAGTTAATAACAACTAACAATTGTGTATCACTCTCTAATTTACAGAGTGCTTTTTGCAGGTTTTGTCTCATTTGGTAGCCTATTGTATTTGGACAGGAACATTTAATGGAATGTTGTGTTTATAAACTGTCCCATTCCACAGTCTTGTTACTTGACTAGAACCATTATGGATATGACATCTAGACTTTAATTCTGAATATACCAATACCTCTTTCATTTTGTTTTTGTGGAGAATTAAGCTGTTCCACATAAGTGGATTTCTTAGATTACTACAGTTTATCATTTAAAGCACTGAGACATTTAATTATAATCACTTTTAAGGGGAATCATTATAAAATTTACATAAAATTTTATCACCTTTTTACAAGTTACGTTTGACATGTTTTATAGTTATAAAATAGTATATGACTACATTATAATATTTGGAAAATACGGAAGTGTGTAAAGAAAACAATTCTACAATTTAAAGATAAGCATTGTTAATATTTCACCTTGACTTCAGCCTATTTACAGAAAAATATATTTCTATGTGAATATAGCTATGTATTAATCTTACATTTTACAAGCTGTTTTATCTTGCCTTTTAAATCAATATTATATTATGAAAATTTTTCATATCACTTCATATCTAGACATACTATAAAAATTACTAGTCATATTTTCTATACCCTTTTGATCCACCTTCTAAGATAATAGTGAAGTAATTGTATTACAATTTAATTAAATAAGTGTTTAATCGGTTTCACAATTATGTTTACATTAAAAATTAAGGATGCTTAAATTATAAATAACAGTCTTCAATCTATTTTCATAAATCTATATATCATACTACATAATTTATAAAGAAGAATTGAACAACTATTCAGTGAATAAAGAATCTATGCTATGTGGTTGGAAATAATATTTATAATAGAGTTATTCTGTGATTCTTTATACTAATCTAAAACACGATCTCAATCTTGAGTATCTGTGAAAGATTACAAATAGATTTACTGTCTAGAAGATTCTTAATAGGGTTAAATTTAAATGCAGTATACTCTATGTTTCTTATTATTTTTCTTCATATTGAAATACAAAATGCTAACAATAAACACAATTTCAAGGAACCAATAATTAACCCAAGTTTCAGAAGATATATACATATATATATATATATATATATATATATATATATATATATATATTTAAGTATAAAGTAATAAGATAGTATAAAAGTAGAATAAAAAGCCCTCTGAAATTTGATGGAGATGAACATATCTCTGTATTATGGAATCAGAACACTTCAAGGTGCCTTTTGCCCTTGAGATCCTAGGAAATACATTAAAATGGGGGTGACATCTGCATTTATATTGAGTGATAGGTACAAAGCTAGCTACCTACTCAAATATACTTTATATGGTTCTTTCTCGACATTGAGAATGACAGATGACAAATATAAACCCTTAGGGCTTTATTTATAAAGTCACATGTGTACATTAACATTGGCACTGTTTACGAAAAGAGACTGGATAAAAATAGTCAAGCATGATCACCCAATGAAGTGCACAGAGAATGCTGTTAAACACATAGTCAACTACAAACCAGTTGGCCTTGTATTCTAGAGCCAAATATTCAGAAAACTCTAATGTATATTTTCCTTAAAGTTACACTAAACCACAGTTTTTTCTTTGAATTTTAATGTGGACACAGTAATTCTACAAGCTCCATGAGGACAGGAACCATGGGCATTTTGTTCTTTCTTGTATTCCTAGCACCAAGCATAGTGCCAGACATTTAGTCAGGGCTCAATAAATAGTTTTATTGAATGAATAAATATAGATTGATTATAAAGTAACTGAAAATTAGAAATAGGGCATTCTGGGGAGATCAAATGTTATAGTTATATATAACAATATTCATATACATATATATGTGTATCTGCACTACAAAGTAATTAAAAAAACCACAAAAGCTTATTAAAGAATGTTTTAACCAATACTCTCCCTTCAAAAATGTTTCATTTAAAACACTTTCATCCCTTTATTGCAATAGATCTGAGCTAAGACATTTTAAGAAGGCAATATGATTTAACTAGTTAATAATGATGTTTAATATTTTCAAAAGATACAGCAAAACTTCCAGGTATTATGTAAGGAGGTATAGGGCAGGGGTTAATACATGCAGATATTATCTCAGGTAGGCGAGGCCTTTACAAAATACTGACCTTAAATTTTTACTATTTTTTTTTTCTTTTTCTGCCTCTGGTACTCAAAAGCTAATGTCTATTTTTCTAGGAATTATCTCCAAAGGTAGTATCTTTTGAGTGGTAAATGGGACCTACATCAGTGAAAGTTATTAGTTGGTGTTGGTCTTTTTAAGTTAAATATTACTTATGCAATCTGCATATATAACATTGAAGACTATCTTTGCTCAAATAAAAGAAAAAAAATTAAAACTCTTAAACAAAATAGTGCTGTATTCTGTCCATGTGTATTTCTATATACATGCACATGCCTTTGTGTAGGTCTTTAGATATGTATATTTGTTTTACTTGTGCTGGAGAGTGTATGCAATTTATTAAAATATGTCATCATTCACCTAGTGATTTTATAAAAACACCACAACTGCCATTGCACACATCAGGAATATTGTCCTCTGCTGTAACATAAAAGCAAACTTTTGTATGTCTTATTCATCTCAATGTGTTTTGTGGTAATAAGTGATTTATGTTCTTTTATCTTTTTTATTCAGTGAATGTTGGTAAAACAGGATGACAGTTTGATGAAATTGCTTTCCATGATTTTTAAATGCCATTTTTAAATAATTGGTATTACAAAATCCTGTTCTGGTATATTTTCTCATTAAAAGTGTGTGTGTGTGTGTGTGTGTGTGTGTGTGTGTGTGTGTGTTGATATGGAGATTTTCTGCTGCTATCTTTGATACAGCTGTCAATTACCTCTCATTCAATTTAGTGGTTCTTTTATTCCCCACCCATTAGAAATAAAGGAATGTAATTTTTAAATTGAGCTAGAGATACCAAAGTAAAGAAAACAGATTTCTGTCAATACAAAGAGGTTTTTATGGTGTTCGTGGGTTATTTTATGTTATTGCCTAACCTCCATTGAAATGCCAGAACTTAATTTGAAAAATAAAAGGGTACAAAGCTTTAGTTAATTCCTAGGGTATTATCCCTATTTTGCAGATGAATAAACTAAAACTCAAAAGGGCTAAAAACATTGGCCAAGGTCTCCTAGAACTAGTAAGAGAGCTTACTTTCCATCATTGTCCTCATACTGCAAAACCTGTGCTTCCTGCCGAAATCGGTTTGGCTCAGTGGATGGAGCGTCGGCCTGCGGACTGAGAGGTCCCGGGTTCGATTCCGGTCGGGGGCATGTACCTGGGTTGCAGGCACATCCCCAATAGGAGATGTGCAGGAGGCGGCTGATCGATGTTTCTCTCTCATCGATGTTCCTGGCTCTCTGTCTCTCTCCCTTCCTCTCTGTGAAAAATCAATAAAATATATTTTAAAAAAACAAAAAAAAAACAAAAAACCTGTGCTTCCTTTTCTCCTCTGTAATGTCTCCCAGTAATGTTAACACTGTATTTATTTTTTTTAAATATATTTTATTGGTATTTTACAGAGAGGAAGGGAGAGGGACAGAGAGCCAGAAACATCGATGAGAGAGAAACATCCATCAGCCGCCCGCCGCACACCCCCGCGACCAGGGATGTGCCCACAACCAAGGCACATGCCCCTGACCAGAATCGAACCTGGGACCCCCTCAGTCCACAAGCCAACGCTCTATCCACTGAGCCAAACCAGTCAGGGTGTTAACACTGTATTTAGAAGACTACATTTTAATTTAAAGTCTTTAATTGTATATCCCTTTCAAATTTGTTCTCATGTTTACTCAGAAAATTCATTGAATGTAAATGAACATTTGCCTTTCAGTCAGTATTCCTTAGAAAAAAATCCCAACCCTCTTCTCTAGTGAAAAACTCCACTGCTATTTTGAGAACATATTTATTGCACTGAATGGTTTGGAATGCTTCATAGGGTAAAATACCAGGTTTGGGGGTGGGGGGGGGTGGGGTTGCTCCAGCTCTAGCTAGATTTGAAATGTCAGGTTGAGTCATTTTCCTGTATTCTGGAAGAATGTGCGACAATAGGGAACATTTGGAGATGCCAGACACATACAATGTGGCATCCAGACCAAGGGGAGTGATAGGTCAGTGCCTGGCAGATGGCATAATGAGCTGGAGAGACTACTGGCAGATGGACTTGACAATCTGGGTAAAGCAAAACAGCTTTTGGCTACCAACACAAAGCACAAGGAAGGTAGTGAAGGAGTCTATTCCCTTCTGATGATGATGCCAACTTAGATTTAGCAGATGAGATAGTGAAGATGAAGCATGTGGAAGATAGTAAGTCTTTGGTTAACTATAGTCTTATGTGTGGAGGGGCGTATTTTAATGTGCCCAGTCATATTTTTATGTCATCTAGGTAAAGTAAAAATTTATAAGTTGCTTACTAATACTGTAGTGGTAAACTTTAAGCCTTATTCCAGCCTTCATGAGTTATGCAAGTTAACGTCAATTATATATTTAATATTAGAAAAAATGAAATATCCATACTACTTAACTCTAATAAGTGGATTTTCTAAGCTGGATTTTTGCTGTAAAACTACTTAAAAGGAGGCCCTATTTTTCAATTATTGATTAAGATAGCTTTTTGTGTGTGTGATGTTCTTTTAGTCTAGAAAGATGATGAGATTATTATCCAATAATAGATCATTGAGATGCTTTCTCTAGTAGTGATGATTAATTTGTATCAATCCTGTCAAACTCTTTTAGCCATCTGTAACATATACAATGTTGAATAATTGATTGGCAATTTCTGGTTTAAAATACATCTGACCTTTAGACCCTGATGAAGTCTCTCCCAACTTTCTATAAAAATATTACGAATCTACAGAAAATGATGAGAACACAAAGGGTCAAAGATAATAACAAAATAAAATTAAGAAACAACAAAGGCCAGTATCTGGGCTAATGAGACCAGAACAAACAAGAAACTAGCAAAAATTTGCTTCATGAAAGTAAGATGGGTGAGGTTATGGAATTCTAAACTGTGGCCCATGGCTCAGAGTCCCAGGATCTGTACTAACCAGAACTCTGGTCAACCATATCTCTACGTGAAGGTACTACTTTATGAGGCAAACAGAGTATGCCTACCCTCAACCATCTTTCTGGAACAAGGCTGCATATAGAAAAAGTTATTGAAGTAAAGCAAAACTATGTTAAGTGCCTGGCAGCTAAAAACTGGAAATAGGGCTACAATATGTAGATATTGACTTACCCTCTAACTATGGACCAAAAAAGTTATTCAACCATTCTTTGAGTTGGCAAAGACTGGGATCAAGGGGAAACAACAACTCAGTGGTTCTGTTGCCTAATATTTTGTGGGAAGAAAACTTGCTTAACTTGAAATAAGAGATAAACCCAGAACACAAGCTCTGAAAACATCATAGCAGAATGGGGAAATGAAACAAAAAAATTTAAAGGAACAGAATATCACAGCAAACGAGTCCCTGCAAGATCCAGAAGAAAATATCATAAAACTCTTTGACATCCTAAACATAACAGGGGGAGGGGACATGCCTTGAGGATACAAAAGCACAGTCATATGGACAACATTCTGAGACGATGGGGTGATGGGCAAGATAAGGAAGGGTTTCAATGTAATTAAAATGCAATATAAGATGAAGAAATTAAAATGCAAATTGAAGTCACTAAAAAGATGAAAGATACTGTAGAATATCAAATTAATAATGTAGAATAAAAACTTGGGAATTTTTACTACAATCCTGAAAAGAGGAAAAGGAATGAAAATGGTAGCTATGGAGGAAGAAAAATGGTATTCTAGTCTATGAATAACTGATGTATCTGAGGAGCAAATGTAACAGAAGTTATACAAAATATAGTTGAATACAACTTTCCTGGGTTGAAGAAATACCCATTTATTCACCTTGAAAGTGCTTAACTAAATTTCAGGCAAAAATAATGAAAAGAAACCCATATCTAAATATCTAGTTCAACTTTCATATTATAAAGATACATTTTAAAGTCCTGCAGGCATCTGGGAAGGGACAAATAATAAAAATAATCTAGTCAAAAGAAAGCTGGCTTCAGATTTATCTGTAACATCTTAGTCCTAAAGGCAATATAACGTCTAAAGAGCTCTGGTGGAAAAAGGATTTGACATGTCTTTTACATTTAGACATGAAGACTTCCATGTGTGAAGGCGATAGAAGTAAACCTTCAGATATGGAAAGATTCAGAAAATATGCCATCCATTTAGACTTTTCAAATAAGTTACTTTAGGCCTTATTTCAGCCAATTGAGAGGTTTTTTAAAAGTCCAGATTGTGAACATCACAGCTATTATTGAACTAGCAGAATTTTCTTTACTCAGTTTGGACATCATATTGAGGAATCATGGTGTGAATTCAGATAGATTCTGCAACCTAGAGATGAAACTTGCATTTGTAGTACTGTCCTCAGATGCTATTCTTCTTTTATTTCCACTGTTTTTCTAGTACTGGGGAATGTGTTTTTCAAGCCATGTCCCTTATCTCACAGTTCAGATGGAATCTTGTCATATTTAATGGCAATTTTTACAACAATTATTGGTGGTGTACTATTCCAGCATTTGTTAGCAATAGATAAAAATTTTACATAGTCACTGTGTCAGTACATTGTGCCAGAAGAATTAATGCATACATTTTCTCCTCTACAAAATCATACCTGATTAAAGGAATATAATAGACTTATTAATTATAAAGAAACCTGAGTAATAATTTACTGTATCATTAAAACTCACTGACTGTCTTTGACTAATTGCTGCTATAGATTGATGCTTTGTTATCTACTGCATCTAAACTCAGGTGTGATCATAATGAATTGAGTAATAACTAAAATTATGGGGGTGTTTTGAGAATTTTTAGGTAGATCTTATTCATCAAAATATCTCATTTGCACTGGAATGTGAAATACTGTGTAAAGAAAAATAAAAGAAAAGCTAGTCAATGTTAAATTATTACTTCAACTTCAACCAACATACAAATTACATTAAGGTCAGTATTGATGGACCCAGATACACATTTATTCATTCAACGAATATTTATTGAAGATCTCCTATCTTCAAAGAACTTTACTGGGACCTAGATATACAGCTGTGATAACCTTGTCTGGTGATCATCTCTTTTCACTCTTAGTAAACTTTTTCATCAACACATTGTTGTATTCAAACCCTTATCATTATACTTTAATGATCTCCTGTATTTAAACACTCAATGCCCATGCCACAGTACAAAGACAATCATTCCAACACCACTCTTACCGTTGTCTTCAATTCCCTGATCACTTATTTTGACTGATAATCTCTGACTTTATAATAGGCCCCATAATATATAATGAGAAGGTTATTGAACAGAAAATACTGGCAAGCCAAAACAAAACAAAACAATACAAACATGAAACTTATTTCCCAATGCTACCTGTTTTAGAAGCTGGAACGTATTTTACTAATATTATGCGAAAATAAAATAAGGACCAAAAATTGCAACAGAAAAAAAACGTTCTACCATTCTCTTCACTGATATTTCCCTATCTGTTCTTGGGACTTTGGAATTCAGTGGTAGATTAGGTTGAATTCCATCTTTGTAAATTTATGTGTAACTTTGGGGGCCAAAATCTAAAAACTACGTTGATAAGAACTTTTATTATATCATTCCTGCAAACACTGTGCAGGGGTTTTATAGATGAATTTACTCATAGTTGCCAATTATATGTGAAGGCCAGTTGGCTTCTATCATTGAAGAGTGATAAATACTGTGTGTGCATGGTATGTATGTGCACGCGTGTGTGTGTGTAACCTTCCTATAAATATAACTTTGAGGATCAGTAATTTAGATACCACTTTACTTCAAGAAAAGAAATATACTGTTCAGGGTCACATACTATGAAATGAGGGTCAAGTGAGACTGAAAGAAAGTATAAAACCTATATATAGGTTATTTTAATGTGATAAGTCAATGGATTGTTATGGAAAGCTAGCAGAAAGTTGGTAGCTTTCTATGGAAAGAAGAGTTGATTTAGATAGCTTATTGAAATTTCAAGCCATTTTATTATTTCTTTGTCCATCTTCTTCCTATCTTCCCATTCCTCATGATTTTATTATAAATAAATTTGCATTGTATTTGGATTAGGATGACTTTTTATAAGCAGGAAAAGCAAACTGATTCAAAAATTGAAAAATCTCTATTTAATCCTAGTTCCAATCACCATTATATTCAGAACTCAAACTCTACCATCAGAGCAAAGTTTTCATGATTTTCTGAGCTCTGACTCCTATGGTGCATCCTTTCTCTTAATTTATATGGTGCCTACCAGATCAATGCTCATAGCCTCCTCTGTTCAAAGCCAGCACACAAAGAGAGCTTCTTCTTAAAGTTTCTACAGAAAATTGTATGCCATAATGGGGAAGAGCAAGGACTCTGAGACCAAATTACTCGGGTTTGAACCCTCATTACGTTATTCCCTAGCTGTGTGACCTTGTGCTTCATTTTTACACTTTTTATATTTTTAAAATAAACGGAAATTTTATCTCCATAAAAAATCCCCATGAAGCAAAGGAAATAATATTAGTATCTAGTACATAAGGATAGAATTTTATATATAGAAAGAGACTTAAAATACTACAAATATAATATAAAAACAGTTAATGTTTATTGAGCACTTGCTACATGATAGTCACTGTTCTAAATTATATATATATATATATATATATATATATATATATATATATATATATATGTTTAGTGTCACCTGTAAATGCTGTCATGCATTATACATATATGTGCTGCAATAAATAATTTAGAACAGTGACTATCACATAGTAAGTGCTCAATAAATGTTACCTGTTTTTATCTTATATTAGTAGTATTTAAGTCAATAACTATCTTTATTTTGCCCTTCCACTGGAATGATCAAATTATGTGTATAGATTTCTAGATAGGCAATCATTTTTTTTCCTTTTAGAACTCCAGAGAGTTTTTAAAATTGTCTTCAACTGTTGCTTATGAGATGACTGATCCCAGGATGATCTTCAGTCCTCTAGAGAAAACTTTTTATTTGAATTCTAGAGGTTGTATCACTTTTTTTTTCTTTTGTCCTCTCTGTTCATAAATTTTACCAGGGGATGTTTAGGGATGTGTTTTCATTGATAGTTGTATTTTCATGTGCTAGCATTTGTATCATTTGTGTCTCTAGCATTCCATTACCTTCAACTGAAAGATTTTTTTAATCTATAACTACTGAAATATATAAATTAAAACCTTTAACTTTATCATACTTATAGTTTCTAAGTTACTTTCACATAAATAGTAAGCATTATGTTTTGTCTTTAACATTCACATTATATTGTACCAGTCTCAAAAAAGTAATAGCAAGAACATAGCAAACAGTGTTGTAAGTGCTTTATCAATTTATTCCTCAGAACAAGCTTATGAGGTAGGTATTCTAATTATTGTACTTATTTTGTAGAAGACTAAATTGAACCACTGAATGTTTAAATGACTTGCTACAGATAACACAGCCAATGAATGGTAGAGCTGAGGTTTGAATCAATACAGTCTAGCTTCTAAGTCTCTCCTTTTGACCACTATGTTTCTCAAAAGTATTTTCTCTTCCTTTCCATTTTATAATTAGAGAAAATTACTCTACACATATTTCTAATGCTCAGGGGTAGAAACTCGATTGCAGTACTTCAGCACTTAGGTTTCCTGATATTTTAAAGATAGGCTTGCTCTTGTGCTTTTAACAAGAAATTATTTCGTTATCTGTATACTTTCATTAGTCAACTCAAGATGAAATAGAATATAATTGCAAATATCATGACTGCATTTACAGGTGGCACTAACATTTATAAACTATCCACATCTGCTTCTATTCCAATTTTAATGTCACTAACACAAGAAATTGCTGATATTATTCAAAGCATCATTTGATGACTGATTTTTAACTTCCCTTGTACTGCCATTAAGAAATAGGAATGTTTAAATGTGCAAGTAGTTTTCTCTGCCCTTCACATACTGGCCTTTAGAACTCATTGCCAATAGCTTCAGGCACTTAACATATTTTATAGCAAGATCATATTAGTGGGATCTTTCCTATGCTAACATTTTGCTTAAAGAATTCTTAAACCAAAAACTGCATCTCAGTGTCAGAAATAATTTTCAGACTACTTAATGATGAAATTAGTTGTAATAGGTAAAATAAGAATATAGGTGAAGAGCCAAGTGGGTAAGTAAATGGTATACCTGTCACCAACTCATATTTTAAAAATGCTTAACAGTAAGACAGTTCTTACTGTGATAATGTCTATATCTCTATGTTAATGTCTGTCATTTTTAAGAACTTTGTCACATGAAATTGTATGTCTATATTGAATATCCTGAGAATACTTTAATAAGGCTCTACTGAATTTGGTTTTCAGAGGAGGCTGTTAAAATGAATAATGGATGTCACTAATGTTAAGACATTTCTGTCACTATCACAAAATATTTATATGTATATATACATACAGGTTTAATACTATTTTAATAAAATAACCCCGACTGCAAGTATTTCTTCAAATGTTTAAAAGAACTTTATACCTCATATCCCACTGCTTCCATCCTTAAATACTCTGATCCAAACACAAAAGTACTTACTTAAGCCTTTACTTTGAACTACAAGACCCCACATTTATTTGCCTGAGTCCTTCATTAGTCTATAAATTCCTAGAAGACAGGGACTATGTTTAATCTGCCTCATAGCAAAAATAGTCGACAATATCTTATCTACTAAAGAGGGAATATGCTAATTGACCCTCACGCCATTGCAAAGATGGCGGTGCCCACAGCAAATAAGGAGGGGATATGCTAATTGACTGTCCCACCCTCAAAGATGGCATCATCCACAGCCAATAAGGAGGGGATATGCTAATTGACTGCCCCGCCCTCAAATATGGCAGCGCCCACAGCCAAAAGATGGCCGGCAGGGGAGGGCAGTTGGAGGCGACCAGGCCTGCAGGGGAGAGCAGTTGGGGGGACCAAGCCTGCAGGGGAGGGCAGTTAGGGGTGACCAGGCTGGCAGAGAAGGGCAGTTGGGGGTGATTGGACTGGCAGGGGAGCATTTAGGTGTCGATCAGGCTGGCAGGGGAGTGGTTAGGGGGTTATCAGGCTGGCAGGCAGAAGCGGTTAGGGGCAATCAGGCAGGTGAGCGGTTGGGAGCCAACAGTCCCAGATTGTTAGAGGGATGTCCTACTGCTGGTTTAGGCCCAATCTCACAGGGTTCCCAAATTGTAAAGGGTGCAGGTTGGGCTGAGGGACACCACCCCAGTTCACCAGGCCTCTAGTTTCTAAAATAAATGAATAAGTGAGTAGTTCAATGAAAAATTAACAATTTTATTAGCATATAGATAAAAATTGAAGACAAGGGAAGAAATTATGTTTTCTAGAAAGGATTGTCAGAATGAGACTATAAAAATAAACATACATAGAACCGCAAGGAAGCACAGAATTGCATGAAAATATAAGTGGTAGAAGCAAATAAAGGATGTTCAAAGAGATAGGAGAAAAATGAGTAGTTATAAAATAAGGTAAAGGAAACATCCTAGGAATTGGGACTAATTAACAATTCCAAATGCTAAGCAAAAGGTAAGTAGTCTGAAGATGGGAATTAACTATGACTGTTAAATTATTCTTATGTATAAAATTTTAATATACAGTGCAGTAGGGTTAATTCAAACAATGCTAAAAATTTAAGAAAAAACAATTTGGATTAAAAATACATGACATGGTAAATCATCAAGGCTGGTTTGCATTATACACTATAGAAGCAATATGAAATTTAAGGTAAACTTGTTTATTGAAAACAGGAAACTTAATTTGATTCTATATTTTAAGTGAATGTTGTGCCCTACCTGGTTTATCTCAGTGGATAGAGTGTTGGCCTGTGGACCCAAGGGTCCTGGTTTCGATTCCAGTCAAGGGCATGTACCTCTGTTGCAGGCTCCTCCCTGGCCCTGGTCAAGGCTCCTGCAGAAGGCAACCAATTGATGTGTTTCTCTCACATCAATTTTTCTGTCTTTCCCTCTCTCTTCCACTCTCCCTAAAAATCAATGGAAAAATATCCTCGGGTGAGGAGGTGAGGATTTAAATATATAAATATATATATATATATATATATATATATATATATATATATGAATTCAAAATACTTAAATATATAAAGAGAAATAAAATTAATAAATGTAGGAACTTCAATTAGAATAAAGAGTAAAAATATTCTTTTAGCATTTATCTCAGATATAGTCATTATTTTTGCAATGCAAATGAATTCAAATTTCATACTTTTAAGCTGATTAAATAGAGTCTCCTCATTCAATTTCATGAAACTGCCAAATTTACAGAGAATTTGGGTATTAAAATTTACTGTACATGACAACCGCACTCATTTTCAGCATGCAGTCTATCACCTCCCTGTGATTAGATTTCCTATTATAAGTCCCGGAAAGGTTAATGAATACCTTGGCCAAGCAGCTCAGGTTTTATAATTGGGTGTAATAAGTAGATATGGTGATGGGGTTGTCTGTTAACGTAATTCTAGTGCAGATCCATCCACATGTGTTATAAAAACACTGCTGTGAGAGTTCTAAAGAAAAATAAGGTATCATACATTTGTAGTTTATAAACATGATCTAGAAATACACTGTATGTTTTTATTTGTTTATCAACTATAAAATATACCACAGAAACAACTACTACTTGTTTTAAGTTATAAATGGCCTGATCACCTCAGTTCCAGTCTCTATTCCAAGGACAGAGAAGGTGAGGAGGAAAGGCAGGAGTTGGGGGGAAAGAAAAGAGGAAAAATGCAAAATTACCGTTAGACAAAGAATCAAATGACGTATGAGAACATTTGCTCTTCTTTTGGCTACCTTTTGCTTCCTCCCTGCTCACCAAGAAAATAACATATTTCAATCATCAATCCAAAGTTTACTTCCTCCAAGACAACAATAATGAATGCTCCTCTACACAATTATCCTTTGCTTCCTGACCCTTAGCCTGTACTTTACTCATAAAAGCTGTTGCCCATATGTTTATCTACAACATAGTGGTTAAGAGTACAAATTCTGGAGACAAGCCTGCCTACATTCAAATCTCAATTCTGTTAACTTAGGAAACAGATCTGTGATCTTAGGAAAATAATTGAAAATAGCTAAAGCGCTGTATTTCCTGCAGTGTACGCTCACAGTGACCTACAAGGTGATTTCCAACTTGGCTCAGCTTTCATTCTAAGCCTCATCTTCTATTACTCCTCCCTGATGTGACATGCTCTACCCATAGCACATGTTCTTAAACACATCATACATTTGAATGTCTGTGTCTTGGTTTATACAGTTTCCTTTGCCTGTAATATTTCATATCACACAAGAAGCTACTACATTTTATGGTTCAAATACCACCTTCTCTTTGAAACCCTCCCTAAATGCAGTGAAAACTTTCATTTGTGAATCTATAGCAGTTACAATCCTTCCCTCTACATGAAGATCTGCTTTCAAAGTTTATTGGTGAGGATTTGGGGGGGGGGGACAGTGGAGAAGGGTAGTTTTAATGCTAATTTATGTTTTGGAGTAATCTAAAATTTTTAATAATATAACAAAATTTTTCTTGGTTAAAAAAGAATGAAACATCAGGACTGTTCTATTGTTTTTCATAGATTAAGTGATAGTTTTATATGAAATAAACCCAACTACAAAAAAAAACCCTCTAAACTATTTCTATGTATTCTCGTTGTTCTTTTCAACTCACTAAGCTAGTCCCCTTTTCAGAAGGTCCGTATTCTCAACAGTGCTCTGTTCTAATCATCTCCTTGCTTGTGGGTGCAATGGGAAGTTTTGGCAATTTAAGATGCTCCTACTCAGTCTTTTATAGACTTATGAAAAGAATGATGCTTATTCTAGAGAGTATACCAATTTATGTGTTAACTCTCATTTGACAAAATATCAACCAGGCATTGAGGAAAGCTACCGATGATTATTTCAAATAATTTTTATAAAGAGCATGTCAACAGCACTAATCCATACAAATCAATATAAAATGTTTGAGTCTATTTTTTTCATAGAATTATTAAGCTAGAAATTTAAAACCTATATAAGCCCAAATAATTTAGTATTACTTTTCTATGTTACTTTCTATTTCCAGAAATTCTTAAAATCCTTTATGTTCACAACATATCATGGAAATGTATGCAAACTGAGAGAAAGGCATCATAGAGAATGAGTGCCATATGAAGGACCTGTATAAAGACAGAGAAAATGGAAGAAAATAGAGAGGAAGGAAAAAAACAAGCAGTAGCAATTAATGTCACTTTTCTTAGCTCTCTAAAGACTTTTTTATTCTGTGTAACAATTTGATGTTCATATAGCAGCTGTTTGATAGGCATTGAGGAGTTCCATCCTGCCCACCGAGGGAGAGGAAACATACTTTTATGAACCATTAGCTATCTTTTATATCAGGAGATCCTTTCTGTTTTTGTGGACTTTTGGGGTTGTTGAGTAATTTAAAAGAAAATAAAGGCATTCATTTGGAAGATATAATTTTTTGCCAAAGATATACACAGAGTGTCAGGCAATATAGTGCCTAAGTATATTTCCAAACTGTAATCTCTTGATGAATTCTTGTATTTCTCTGATATAATGTTAAGCACTAAAAAATCTGGGCTTCACTAAAATATTTCTATGCATGGAGTCCTCCCATGTCTGAAAGAACACCATGTAGGAAAAAAATGAAAAGCATTTTACCATTGAGGGGTGTGGTATTATTTTTTTCTGGAATTAGCATGAATGCATACCTCTGACGCTTACTCATCATGCTCAAAATAAGTTTATAATTCCATCATGATAAGTTATGCTGCAGTAACAACTCCAAAGTATCAGTGATCTAGAACCACAGTTATGTTCTCACATACAATATCAGTCTAGGGCTCTGCTCCCAGTCACCTTACTCTGGAACCCAGGCACATAGAATAGACACCAGCTTGAACAATTTCAGTCTTTGTGGCAAAGGGGTAAAGAAAGCTCTGGAAGGTTCTTCATCTCAAATTAAATGCTCTCCATTAGCAAGCAAATGGCTCACAATGCAGGCCAGAACTAGTTATAGCCCCATCCAACTACAAGGAGGCTATACAGAAAATGCAATTCTGCCTTATGTCCACTAAGGAGAGGCAAACTGGAACATTTGCTGACAGCATTAATGACTTCCACATACAGTTCCAAATGAAATCATCCTAGCAAGTTGCAAAATTAAGTATCCATGTAGAGCATAAAATGGAAGAGAAGGAACAACATTTAAATGAAATTGACCACCAACTTACACCATACAGAAAAACAAACTCCAAACGGCTAAAGGACTTGAATGTAAGACGGGAAACCATAAATATCCTACAAGGCTCCATAGGCAGCAAAATAGCAGACATATGTCATAGCAATATCCTTACAGACACAGCTCCTAGGGCAATGGAGACTAAGGAGAAAATAAACAAATGGAACTACATCAAAATAAAAAGCTTTTGCACAGCAAAAGAAACCATCAACAAAACAAAAAGAAAGCCCACTGCGTGGGAGAACATATTTGCCAATGATATTTCCAATAAGGGTTTAATCTCCAAAATTTACAGAGAACTCATACAACTTAACAAAAGCAAGATAAATGATCCAATCAAAAAATGGCCAAAGGATCTAAATAGACACTTTTCGAAAGAGGACATACAGAAGGTCCAGAGGCATATGAAAACATGCTCAAAGTCACTAATCATCCGAGAGATGCAAATCAAAACAACGATGAGATACCATCTCACACATGTCAGAATGGCTATCATCAACAAATCAACAAATGACAAGTGCAAGCGAGGATGAGGAGAAAAAGGAACCCTCCTGCACTGCTGGTGGGAATGCAGGCTGGTGCAGCCACTGTGGAGAACAGTATGGAGTTTCCTCAAAAAATTAAAAATGGAACTCCCATTTGGCCCTGTAATCCCACTTCTAGGAATATATCCCAAGAAACCCAAAACACCAATCAGAAAGGATATATGTACTCCTATGTTCATAGCAGCACAATTTACAATAGCTAAGATTTGGAAACAGCCTAAGTGCCCATCAGCAGATGAGTGGATTCAAAAACTGTGTATATCTACACAATGGAATACTATGCTGCTGTAAAAAAGAAGGAATTCTTCCCATTTGCAACAGCATAGATGGAACTGGAGAACGTTATGCTAAGCAAAATACGCCAGTTGGAGAAAGATAAATATCACATGATCTCACTCATATGTGGGATATAATGATCAATGTAATTTGATGAACAAAATAGATCGATCTAGAGACAAATGGTCGGGATGGGGCGGGTTAGAGAGCAACCAAAGGACTTGTATGCATGCATGTTAGCATAACCAATGGACACAGACACTGGGGCAGTGGGGGCTTGCCCAGGCTGGGAAGGGAGTGGGGAGGGGGTCAATTGGGGAAAAAGGAGACACATGTAAAACTTTAGACAACAATAAAAAAAAGAAAAGAAAGATTATTAAAAAATTAAATAAATGAAATTGAGTACACACAATATTTAGGGGGCTTTCTGGCAATATTTTATGTAGTGCATATCTTTAATTTGAAAGTGCTGAAACTAAGAGAAAACTATGAGTGATCCTGAATAGAAATTAGAAAGTAATCCTTTATATCAAAATCATGGAACTGGATTATACCAGACTTAAAGAATAACGTTCTGAGCATACTATCATTTGAAAATATTTCAGAAACTTTGTATTTTTGATGGGTCAGAGAATGCTATGGACTTCTTCCAGATGCTGAAGTGATCACTGCTGGGTCAGTCCTCTGTCCTCACCATAACACTGTTTTACAGATTTTATTACTAGCCCTTATTTTCTATTTTCTGATTTACAAAATATTTATTTTACTGTTTGTTCCCAACCAAACCCATACAATCACACTCCTGCCTCATCCCAGCATGTTCAACTCTGCCCTTTAGCTTTCAAAAGTCATGGCAGGTCAACTAGTCCTGATGTCAATTACCTTATGTCTACTTCTCTAAGAATCCAGACTATTTATTAAAAGATGGATGTTCTTTCTGATTTGTTTTTTCTGTTCATTGTCTAGTGCTTGAAGGTCCATATTCTAACATGCCATATGTGGGTAAATGTATTTATGCTGCATTCCCTAAAGTATAAGTAGCTCAAATTACTGTGACTTCTGATTTAGAATGAAAGAAATAATTTAGATCCATAGAAGTGCCTGGATATTCTAGAAGGAAAACTCAATTCTAAAATAAATTTTCACAAGCTTAAAACATATATATATATATATATATATTCTAAATTACGCAGCTAGGATGAAATCTGACAAGGGCAGGCAAAAAAAATATCAAAAATCTTAAACTGGCTAAGTCTTTGTCAGTCAGACATCTAGTCTCCTTACAAGAAGCTAAAAAATCAGTTAGCAAAATGCATTAACAAGGTATTATGTATTAAATAAATGTGCAGAGTTAACATCATTCTATATTCATTATCCAATTTAATCCTCAATACAAGACTGAGAGGTAAATTTTCTTATGCCTACTTACACATTAGAAACCCAAAGCTTAGAAAACTCAAGTAACTTTCCCTAGACTTCACAGGTAGTAAATTGTAGAGCTCAAATTCAAATCAGATTTGTCTGAGTCCAAAGGATATGCTTTGTCCCTTACAGTGACTGGTTTATTAAAAGAACTTATTCTTCACATTTCTTTGTACAAAAGTGCAATTTTCCTTTTCCTGAATTTAAAAACCTAAAAAATTAAATTTTAACCTAGCATTATTCCTTGATGATTTCTAATGTGTAAAACATTTTAATTTAATGATTTTTGAGACCAAGACTTACTTTTTTGTAAGAGTGAGGCCAACTTTTTAATTCAAATCTACAGGCTCTACATGCCTCTTGTGAAACATGCATCCTGTTCTTTTAATGAACTACATTACTAACTCTGTTTCAACACTCTCAATATGCATGTTTTAAAACTACATAGCATACAGTATACATCTTTTGTACAATGTTTCTAAAACCTCTGACTTCCTGCCAGAGAGTACTGCTGACTACTATTTTTACATTCTTGTCTGTTGAAGCACAATGCAGCAATAATGGAAAATAAAATTAAAATATATTGGGGAAGTGACAGGAAAAGAAAGTGGATACCCCTAGGCTGGTTCATGTCAAACACATTATAGTAGTCATCATGACAATAATTATTAAGGTTTTATTAGGACAACTACTAGTATATTCTAAAGTGGGGTGAATTAGCGCATTGGAAATTTATAGGTATCTAAAACTATAGATTATGAAATACTTTAAACAAGTATAAGCAAAATTATGCACTACTGAAAAAGAAAAATGGATCACTCTTATAAAGTTTTAACATGTTTTGGGGTAATATGTAGTATATAAAGGTTCATGTTAATATCATCTAAAATTACATATTGGGGTTATTATTTAACTGTATTGCAATAATTTAGGTGTAAGTAAATCTTTTTCACTAGTTTCTCCTATCTTAAAAATACTTCAGGTTGGCATGATATGTATATCAAACAAGGATTGGCATAATAGATATGTCTACTAATGAAAGAAATAAAAATGAGGACAGTCTGATCGATGCTTCTCTGTCTCTGGATCTGTTTTTGTTCATCAGTTAGGGGAAGATGGGGGTAAGGGAGAGATCAACCAAAGGACTTGCATGCATGCATATAAGCCTAACCAATGGGCACAGACACTAGGGGGTTGAGGGCATAAGTGTGTGTGTGTGTGTGGGGGGGGTAATGGGGGAATAAGAATGCATATGTAATACCTTAATAAAGAAAAAAAGACAAAAAAGATTTCAAATAAACGATATAGGCAATTATAAAAAAGAGGACATTATTTCTATAAATCAGGAATGGAGGATATTTCTAAATTCTTCTTTAGGAAGTATACTTTAAGCTTAACTACTCAAACTTGAGGTATAACTGGAGTAATGACATATTTTTAGCAAACATACTAGAAATTATTCATCTAATTATCCAAAGTACCATTTGATGTAGTCAGCTTTGAAGATTATATACTGGTTATTATTATCAATGTAATTACCATATGACAGTTATAAAGGATTGTCCAAACTTGTCAGCAAATTCAAAGGAAAACATTAAAGCTCTTTCCAAAGAACTGAATGTAATGACCTAAGAATTGCTATATGATGGGACTACATTTCTATGAAAACCATTTTTGGAACCAGATTTAATCTGAATCAGCTTAATTCAAGTAGGCTGAGAATGCTGCTTCCATTTTTATTTAGATGTTAGAATGTTTATTTAGAGTAAGCTTCTTCGTCAAGTGCAATATCTCATTTCATTGTGAGTTCTACCTTGAGAAGCTAGGAAGATGGTGTTATACAAACTTTTCCTCTAAACAATGGACACACCTATATTTTAGTGCCATATCTGGCAAGTTTCCTCTACTCTCTAGTTATAAAAGTAAAGTTATTTTGTCCCCAAATCCAGGCCATAATGACCACTTCATATATACCACAATTAAATGAGCACGTAGACTGTAAAAGAGTCTTGGTCCTAATGTTAGGGATGTTTCAAGGACAATCGAATTCAGCAATAACATAGCATGAAGCCTTTGGAATCTGGACCAAATTCTATTCCTTATCATTTTGTGGAAATAATACCAGAAATATAACATGTCAAATGCATTCAATGACATCAAGTATAGCTTTAAATAGTCTTTTCCAACATATTTGTTTTCATTAATATAGGAATAAAGTTCCCCAAAAGAGGCATCTGATGATGATTGGATAAAAAAATGTGATATATAATGAAATACTACTCAGCAATAAAAAAAAACATGAAATCTTTCCATGTGATAACATGGATGGTACTTGAGGTTATTATACTAAGTGAAATAAGACAGAGGAAGAGATGCCATGTGATTTGACTCTTATGTGGAACAAAAACAAACAAACAAAACAAAAACAATGTTATAGATACAGAAAACATATTGGTGGTTCCCAGAGGGCAAGGGGGTGGGGAAGTAGGCAAAATGGGTAGAGGGGGTCAGTTGTATGGTGACAGATGGAAACTAGACATTTGGTGGTGAGCACACTGTAGTGTATACAAATGTCAAATTATAATGTTGGACACCTGAAACTTACATAAATTTTAAAGACCAATGTAACCTCAATTATAAATAAATAATCAAACAAATAAATAAAAGACTGGTTATTAAAGAAAGGTATATGAGAATTCCCTCTTCTTATTTTCCAAGTATAATTTCTTGATTTTCCATGAATAGTAGTCAGATAGAAGAAATATGGTGAAACATATTTTAAATTCAATTTTATTTATTAAATTAGATGTAATTGCCATGTAAGTGAAACAGGTGCCCCAAATAGTGGAAGTCTATTAAATTTTACAAGGATGTCTATTAATATTTCAGAAGCATATCATCTTATCTGTTAGTGTTAATAGTAGTAATAGGAGAAAAGAATTATACCGCATGTAAATTTTAAAGTTGCAATTGTTTATGAATGTTAGTAGAGATGAATATTTCAATAGAAAATTTAGTTTCTTACTCATAGAAATACTTCAGGCATAAATGAAACTCCCATAGATTCTAGCCTTGTGTCTAATCAGGTTTGGAATTTGGCAAATTTTTATGAACTGTTTAGTTTATTTTGAAATATCCTATAGGGCAGTGGTTCTCAACCTGATGGCCCTTTAAATACAGTTCCTCATGTTGTGACCCAACCATAAAATTATTTTCGTTGCTACTTCATAACTGTAATGTTGCTACTGTTATGAATCGTAATGTAAATATCTGATATGCAGGATGGTCTTAGGCGATCCCTGTGAAAGGGTCGTTTGACCACCAAAGGGGTCGCGACCCACAGGTTGAGAACCGCTGCTATAGGGTCTCATCTTACTTGTCATTTGAAACACTGAATTCAATGAATTAAGCCTTGTGATAATATTATAGAGGAAAGGGCAAAATATGAAAATGTCAGTTAAATTTAATCCATGATTCTAATTGAAAGCATCAAGGATTGTAAAGTATACAGGAGTCAGATCAATGACCTAGAAAACAACTTCAAGTGAATGAATATCAGACTTTGGAGATTCAAATATCCTAAGAAAGAGGTGATCCTGAATATGATTTCCTGATTAGTGATGATAGCCTAGGCATGAATGATTATTCCTTTAAGGAACAGTGAAATATGTCCCATCTTTAGGGTACCCATACATATTCATATGTATGCATATATACAAACACATACATTTTACTGAAAGGAAGATTATATGGATAGTGGAGTGCAGTCTGAGATCTGATCTTTCATCAATCAAAGTTCATGTTCATATGCACAATAATGCATATGCTTAACTTTTTTGCAGTATTAGAACGAGACAATTCTTATAGTTTAACTGATTTTTAATGAGTCATATATTGCTCAGTCTGCTAGGCAAATAGCTCTTTGCAATGACAAAAATATGTGTTTATGGTTTTCTTTTGGAGTCTAAATGACCATCTTTGCATCTGGCCATTGTCACATAAATCAGTATTTATGAACTTGAAGTGTATGCTAGGATGATACAACTTAAAAATTAAAAGCAAGAAGGAGGAATAATCCAAGATATGGGTCTAACCAAAATTATATCTTTACAATAGCCAAAACAATAAAAGCAAACACAGATGC
Organism: Myotis nattereri; assembly: GCF_964212035.1. NCBI lineage: Eukaryota > Metazoa > Chordata > Mammalia > Chiroptera > Vespertilionidae > Myotis > Myotis nattereri. Next base: position 116,078,238 of record NC_138078.1, on the reverse strand, counting down.
ATAGTTGATAGAATGTTGCAGATAAATTACATAAGGCAAATAAGCAATAAAATCTGATATCCATTCAAAATGAAAACATTCAATTATATGAATAAAATTATTAAGAATAGTCACAAGTAGACTCAGATGAAGATTAACATAAATATTTGGGAATGTACTTGCCCTATAATCTAGATTTCTTTGAAGAAAAATAAAAAGAAATTCTCTAAGGACAATTGGTGAAGTTCTAGAGTGATACATCATGATGGAATCCTATCTAATAAAGAGGGAATATGCTAATTGACCCTCACACTGTCACAAAGATGGCAACGCCCATAGCCAATAAGGAGAGAATATGCTAATTAACTGTCCCACCCTCAAATATGGCGGCTCCCACAGCCACAAGATGGCCAGCAGGGGAGGGCAGTTGTGGGCGATTAGGCCAGCAGGAGAGGGCAGTTAAGGGCAACCAGGCCAGCAGGGGAAGGTAGTTGGGGGGGGGGACTTTCATTTCATTAAATGAAAGGGCAACCAGGCCTGCAGGGGAGGGCAGTTAGGGCCTGATCAGGCTGGCAGGCAGAAGCGGTTAGGGGCAATCAGGCAAGCAGGCAGGCTAGCGGTTGGGAGCCAGCAGTTCTGGATTTTGAGAGCTATGTCCAACTGCTGGTTTAGGCCTGAGGGGTCCCAGACTGGAGAGTGTGCAGGCTGGGCTGAGGGACAACCCCCCGCCCCGGTGAACAAATTTCATGCACCAGGCCTCTAGTGGTAATTATAAACTGTATGCCATATCATGTGAAAAGCAAAATATATTTGACAATCCCATATAAATCCTTAGCAACTCTGTAACGTCAAAATCAGAACTGAAAAAAAAAATCATGAAAACAATCCCTACAAATTGGTAGAAAATTATCCCTGAGTTCTAAATGTCAATAACCACCGTTCCTCATCATTATCCTTTTATCCTCTTGTAAACAGTGTCGAAAGAGTGGTTTAATCACAATTATATTGACTACTCACATTGCAATTATGTCCACAATATTGACGAATTATGCTACTTTGTCATAAGTACTTTAAATAATTACAGTATTTGTCAGATATGTCTAAATCTGATTACTTCATGCAAAAGAAAACAGGGTATCCATACCCAAATCATATTATATTCTGTATATTCTGTCCTTGATGTAGCAGCATATCATTTTAGTTGACAAATGATAACATTACAGATAAAAAAAGCCTAATTTATCAAAGGATTGTGTCTGTCATGGTATAGGAGATTTAGTGTCACTTTCTAGCAGCTAGTAACATTCTTTTAACAAATTTTGGGAGTTAAGGATAAAGCTAGATGACAGGGTATCACAAACTTCCTTTAGTACTTTAAGTACAAATGGATATATGAATTTCCCCATTTTAAAATTTTATATTTCCTAAGTTGTCTGTGATAGAAATGTTTCCATCCATCCCTTTCTGGTTGTTAAACTAGTTTCTAATTTGAGAAAACATTTGCCACTTCTTGTCAATGCCATGATAATAAGGAGACACTTCTTTTTACACCCAAGATTCTACTTCCCAATATAAGAGACATATACTACTATATCATAAATATCAAGATTGTCAATAAAGATGTTGCTACAATATATGTCTGCAATTTTGCTGCCTATAGAGTCTAGTGGGGTTTTTATGGTTTCCCGTCTTATATTCAAGTCCTTTAGCCATTGTGAGTTTGTTTTCATGTATGGTGTAAGTTAGTGATCTACCTTCATTTTTTTGCATGTATCTGACCAAATTTTCCAGCACCATTTATTAAAGAGACTGTTTTGACTCCATTGTATGCTCTTGCCTCCTTTGTCAAATATTAATAGAGTATAGTGGTTTGGGTCAAATTCTGGATCCTCTATTCTGTTCCATTGGTCTATATGTCTATTCTTGTGCCAGTACCAGGCAGTTTTGAGAACCATGGCTTGGTAATGTAATTTGATGTCTGGTATTGTGATCCCTCCAGCTTTGTTCTTTCTTAGGACAGCTGTGGCTATTCGGGGTCTTTTTTTATTCCAGATGAATTTTTGGAGAGTTTGTTCTAGGTCTTTGAAATATGCCGTTGGTATTTTAATGGGGATTTCATTGAATCTATAGATTGCTTTAGGTAGTATGGAAATTTTAATGATGTTGATTCTACCAATCCATGAACATGGGATGTTCTCCCATTTGTTTATGTCTTCCTATATCTCTTTTTTCAATGTCCTGTAGTTTTCCAAGTTCAGGATTTTTATGTCCTTGGTTAAGTTTATTCCTAGGCATCTTAGTTATTTTGGTGCAATGGTAAATGGGATTGTTTTTTTCATCCCTCTTTCTGTGAGTTCATTATTGGTGTATAAAAAGGCCATAGTTTTCTGGGCGTTAATTTTGTATCCTGCTACATTGCCAAATTCATTTATTAGGTCTAGTAGTTTTTTGATGGAGTCTTTGGGGGTTTTCTATGTATAGTATCGTGTCATCTGCAAATAAGGATAGTTTTACTTCTTCTTTTCCAATTTGGATGCCTTTTATTTCTTCTTCTTGTTAGATCACTATGGCTAGTACTTCTAGAACTATGTCAAACAGGAGTAGTGAAAGTGGGCAACATCTTTACAGACACAGATCCTAGGGCAAGAGAGACTAAGGAGAAAATAAACAAATGGGATTACATCAAAATAAAAAATATTTTAAAAGCACAGCAAAGAAACCATCCACAAAACAACAAGAAAGCCCACTGCATGGGAGAACATATTTGCTAATGTTATCTCTGATAAGGGTTTAATTTCCAACATTTACAGGGAACTTATACAACTTAACAAAAGGAAGATAAACATCCCAATCAAAAATGGGCAAAGGACCTAAATAGACACTTTTTGAAGGAGGACATTCAGAAAGCAAAGAGACACATGAAAACATGCTCAAAGTCACTGATCATCCGAGAGATGCAAATTAAAACAACAATGAGGTACCACCTCACACCTGTCAGTATGGCTATCATCAACAAATCAACAACTGACAAGTGCTGGAGGGGATTCTTAGAAAAAGGAACCCTCCTTCACTGTTGGGGGTAATGCAGACTGGTGCAGACAATGTGTAAAACAGTATGGTATTTCCTGAAAAATTTAAAAATTGAACTGCCATTTGACCCAGTAATACCATTTCTAGGAATATATTCCAAGAAATCAGAAACACCAATCAGAAAGGATATATGCACCCCTATGTTTATAGAAGCACAATTCACAATAGCTAAGATTTGGAAACAGCCTAAATGCCCATCAGCAGATGAGTGGATTAGAAAACTGTGGTACATCTACACAGTGGAATACTATGCTGCTATGAAAAAGAAGGAACTCTTGCCTTTTGCAACAGCTTAGATGGAACTGGAGAGCATTATGCTAAGTGAAATAAGCCAGTCAGAGAAAGATAAATACCACATTATGCCACTCATTTATGGATAATAAAGAACATTATAACCTAATGAACAAAAATATAGATACAGAGGCAGAGAAGCATTGAACAAACTGTCAAGTTACAGCAGGAAGGCTGGGGAGTGTTGGGGGGGTAAGAGATAAATCGAAGGACTTATATGCATGCATATAAGCATAACCAATGTACACCAGACACTGAGGGGGGGGTAAGGATATGTGCCGGGGAGGCTGGGGGAAGGTCAATGGGGAAAAAAAGGAGACATATGTACTACTATTTGTAATACTTTAAACAAGAAAATAAAATTTTAAAAAAGATTGTCAACATTTATAATATTATTGATGAGATCTTGACTGAAACATTAATAATAAAGTATCATAGAACATGAAGATTGCAGCCCTGGCCATGTGGCTCTGTTGGTTGGAGTGTCGTCTCATACACCAAAAGATTGTGGCTTCAATTCCTGGTCAGGGTGCATATAGGAGGCAGCCGATAGATGTTTCTCTGTCACATCAACATTTCTCTCTCTCTCTCAAAAACAAACAAACAAAACCAACTTGATAAAAACATGTCCTCGGGTGAGGATTTAAAAAAAAAATGAACACATGAAGATTGTACATGCTATAGATCTCCTCAACTGGTTTCTCTATAGCAGATTTAAGTTACTAATAGGCTCCTCAAATTTAATACATTCAAAATCTAATGCCTTATCTTCTCCCTGCCAAAAGATTATCTTCTCCCTGCCAAAAGAGTCCAGTCTTTTCCCACATCAGTTTGTGGCAACTCTTTCTACTTCCTCACATCTTGCCCATCAACAGATTTTTTGGTTCTACCTTCTATATATGCCAAGTGTTTAACAGTTTTTAACAGCTCCCACTTCTATCATCATGATCCAAGAAACAATCATTCTTGATTGATTTAAAGCTTACTAACTGCTTTATCTACTCCCACTCTTGCTCACTCCCTAAGTCTGACTACATACACAGTCTAGTATTCACACAGCAACAAACAGACCCATTTACCTAAGTTACAGTTTGTCATTACAATGGCTTTAAATTTCATTTTTGTAAACAAAAATACTTATAATAATCCAAACACTAACCAATATTCCCCTTCCCCCTTATTCTTCTCTGATTTGATTTCCTACTATTTTTACCTTATATATTTGCTCTAGCCACATCCTTCCTTGATATTCTTCAATAAAAGTTTCCCTCTCTTTGGGCCTTTGTATTTTCTATTGTTTCTATAATGCCAAAATAAAATTGACATATATTATTTCTTTTCATTATGCCTAATAAAAGGATAAATGCCAATATTGTGCCACAGAAGCAATGGTGAAGTATTTTAAGTTACCAAAAACCAACTTACACATTGGTAAGATATGGTTCTACCGGTTTATTGTAGTTCATGAAAAAACATGCCTATGCCATAATACAACCTACACTAATAAAAGAGAAACATTCAAATTGGTGTCACTCCACTATGCCCACCAGCCAATCAGGATGAGTATGCAAAATAACCCGACAAAGATGGTGGTTAATTTGCATATGTAGATGCCGAGCGAAGACTGAAGACGACTGAAGACTGAAGAGGCTTGGCTTCTCCACTGCAGCCGGAGCGGAGAAGTCAAGCCTCGCTGTGGCCAGAGTGGAGAAGCCAAGCCTCACTGCTGTGGCCAGAGCAGAGAAGCCAAGCCTCGAGGCTTGGCTTCTCAGCTGCGGCTGGACCAAAGGCCTGGGTCCCGGGTGCCAGAGGAAAACCGGTACCAGAGGAAAATTGGGAAAGGAAGGCCTATTGTGCAAATCCTTGTGCAACGGGCCTCTAGTCTATATAATCTACACTAATAAAAGAGAAAGATGCAAATTGACCATACCCCCGAATGCTTCCCATTGGCTAATCAGCTGGATATGCAAATTGACTGCTAACCAAGATGGCGGGCGGCAGCCAGGCAGCTGAAGCGAACAGGAGGCTTGCTTGCTCCAGTGAAGGAGGAAGCCAACGTTCCCAGCCTGCGGCAGCCCAGCTCTGAGCTCCAGATGCAACAATGTTGCAATTATAGAAGTTAAACAAAGCCCAGATAGCTGCTTTGAGCCGTCAGCGGGCTCAGAGCTTAGAGCGCCAGTGATGGCAACAGAGTTTAAATTATAGAAGCTAAACAAAGCCCAGATAACCTGCTTTCAGCAGCCGAGGCCTCAAGCTGGAGCCGGCCTCAGAGCTAAAGCCAGATCTCAGCTCCAGTGACAGCCATAGAAGGTAAATCCCAGAATAAAAAAAAAAAAGAAAAAAAGGAGAGGTTGGGAGCTTCAGTCACCCGCCAGCCTGAAAACGGCCCTCAGCCCCTCATCCAGACTAGCCAGGCACCCCAGTGGGGACCCCCACCCTAAAGGGGGTGCGGGCAGTCTAAAAACAGCCATCAGCCTCTCACCCAGACTGGCCAGGCACCCCAGTGGGGACCGCCCCCAGAAGCCTTAGCAGCCGGTCTTGCCTTGCGGCCTGGGAACCACCAATCAGCGGATCCAGGCTGCAAGGCAAGGCCCGCCCCCAGCAGCAGGTCTTGCCTTGAGGCCCGGGATCGACCCATCAGCAGGTCGAGGCTGCAAGGCAAGGCCCACCCCCAGAAGCCCCTGCAGCGAGTCTTGCCTTGGGGCCCAGGAACCGCCCATCAGCAGGTCCAGGCTGCAAGGCAAGGCCCACCCCCAGAAGCCCCAGCTACTTTAAAAATAGAAGGATCTCCTTTTGAACCAATCTGTTTAGATTCAGGATTAGTAAAACAGTATGAAACTAATGAAATACAGTGATAGGAGTTAGGAAGTGTGACACTGATGGTTGTGGGCATGTGAAGGGTGAGGGACAGAAGGGTATACATGGCCTTCCCTTCAGTTCTGCCGGAGAGATGAGCTCTGAGGGCCGGAGCTGCTCCATGCCCAGAGGTGGGTGTGGTCAGTGGCTGTTACAGAACTTCTTGCCAAGCAGAGACCTTACCTGACCCACAGGAACCTTTTTACTCCATAAAACAGAAACAGCCAGTTCCCAGTGTGCATGGGAAAACCAGTGTATCCTCCTGTGCACAGTGTCCTGATGGGGTGACGGGGGAGGTGGGTGAGGGGAGCAGTGCAGAGTTGTTAGGCAGCTGGAGTGGGAGTGGAAATGCCATGAAATGTCCACAGTCCTGGTTGTGCCCACGGCCTGGGCAGCTCCTCCAGGCACTGGCTGAGGGATTAGGGCTGATTCTCTCAGGAAGGGAATATTCCATGGGTGAAAGATTTACAGGCTCAGGGTGGGCCGTGTGTTAGTTCGGGGCAAATCCCTCAGCACTCCTGCTGCCAAGCCCTCAAAGGAATGAGGCAGAGGCACCCCTCACCCCCAAGACCCCTTCATGGACATTTTAGCATCTACATGATTTTTAATCCCTTCAGGGAGACTTTCTATCCTGCAGTGCCATCCCACCCCACTGTTGCTGTTTGTCTGCCAGCTGGGTCGAGCATCAAGGGGAAGGGGGGTTTATACTCACTGAAAGACTACTGATCCTACCGGGAAACCAACCTATTTACTGTACTGTTGTAAATATCATGCCCTTTATATCCTGTATATTGGCTTCTTTTAAATAAATTGAAAAATCTTAGAAAAAAAGAAGAAAAAAACGGCAAGGCAGGGCGGGATCCAGAAGACCCAGAAGCCGCCTGATATGGTAGTAACTCTATCAGTAAGCACTCTGAAAGTCAGTGGCATAAATGCACCAATTAAAAGACAGATTATGAGGGTGAATCAAAAACAAAACCCACTTTAAATATAAAGACACATATAGATTAAAAGTAAATGAATTAAGCTGCAGCCTGTTTTGCTCAGTGGATAGAGCATTAGCCCATGGACTGAAGGGTCCCAGGTTCGATTTCAGTCAAGGGCATGTACTTCAGTTCTGGCTTGATCCCCAGTCCCTATCAAAGCATGTGCAGGACGCAACCAATCAATGTGTCTCTCCCTTTCCCTTCACTCTCTCTAAAATTCAATGGAAAAATATCCTTGGGTGAAGATTAACAAAAACAAAGTAAATGGATTAAGTAACATTAAAGAGATTATAAGAAAAATATATTCCAATTCTGTTAGTTGTATAATGGTTATGTTTAAATTATTAACACCTAAGAAACTGGGTGAAGGGTACATATAATATGCTGTAGTATTTTATAGTTTTTTTTAGATGTATGTTATTATTTCAAATTAAAATATTAAAAAAATTTAAAAATTAATAAAATATTAATTGAAATGTATCTGCATTACATGAAAAATCTCCTAATTGCTTCTAGCATAATTTATTAAATTGCACTAAAATTTACAAGGGTTCAATTAAAAAATATCTTAATTCTAAATGATATAATAGAAAATATATAATAGTGCAGTTATAAGCACTTATCTGAAAATAAAAATTTAAAGAAGTGAATTTAAAGAAGGGATTAGCCAAAGAAAATATATGCACAACCCATGGACACAGACTACAGTATGGTGATGGCCAGAGAGAAGTGGGGGGCAAGAGCTGGGTAGAGGGGGCAAAAGAGGGGAAGTAGAGACATCCTATATAATAATAATAAAAGGCTAATATGCACATTGACTGAACGGCAGAATGACCAGCTGCTATGATGCGCACTGGCCACCAGGGGGCAGATGCTCAATGCAGGAGCTGCCCCCTGGTGGTCAGTGCACTTCCATATGGGGAGTGCCACTCAGCCAGAAGTTGGCTCATGGCTGGCCAGCGCAGTGGTGGTGCCAGGAGCCTCTCCCACCTCCGTGGCAGCACTAAGAATGTCCAACTAATGGTTTAGACCTGATCACCTGGGGGCTAAGCCTTTAGTCGGACATACCCAAGGGCTCCCTGGCTGCTAGAAGGATGTCTGACTGCAAGATTAGGCCTGATCCCCTAGGGAGTGGGCCTAAGTCGACAGGTGGACATCCCCCAAGGGGTCCTGGACTGTGAATGGGTGCAGGCTGGGCTGAGGGACCCTCCCCCCGAATGCACAAATTATTGTGCACCAGGCCTCTAGTCTATATAATCCTATCTAATAAAAGAGAAACATGGTAATTAGCGTACGTCTGCTACCCTTCCCATTGGCTAATCAGCGAGATATGCAAATTAACTGCCAGCCAAGATGGCGGCCGGCAACCAGGCAGCTTGAAACTAACATGAGGCTTGCTTGCTTCAGTGACGGAGAACTCCAACGTTCCCCGCCTGCCTTGCCGGCCTCTGAGCCTGCAGTTTGAAATATTCTTACAAATATAAAAGCTAAACAAAACACCAGAAACCTGCTTTCAGCCCGCCGGGATCTCATAGCTGGAGTTGATACAGAGTTTCGATTATAGAACCCAAAAAAACCAGATACCTGCTTTCAGCAGCAGAGGCCTCAGAGCTGGAGCCAGGCTAAATCTGGCCCAGAATAAAAAAAAGAAAAAGAAAAAAAGGAGCAGTTGGGAGCTTCAGTCACCCGCCAGCCTGTAAACTGCCCCCAGCCCCTAACCCAGACTGGCCAGGCACCCAGTGGGGATCCCCACCCTGAAGGGTGTGTGACCAGCTGCAAATAGCCATCATCCCCTCACCCAGACAGGCCAGCCACCCCAGTGGGGACCCCCACCCTGATCCAGGACACCCTTCAGGGCAAACCAGATGGCCCCCACCCATGCACCAAGCCTCTATCCTGTATAGTAAAAGGGTACTATGCCTCCCAGCACCGGGATCAGCGGAGCTGAGAGGCCTCCCGGCACCGGGATCAGTGTGACAGTAGGCAGCGCCCAAACCCCCTGATCGCCCTGTTGCTCTGTGTGTGACAGGGGGCGGGGCCACAACCTCCCTATCCGCCCCTGCTCTGTTTCGTGAAAGGGGAAGGCGCCCCAACCCCCTGATCAGTCCTGCTCTGTGCCTGATAGGAGGGAGCTCACCATCCCCCTGATCGCCCTGCAGCTCTGTGTGTGATAGGGTGCTGCGCCTCAACCCCCCCTCACAGGCCCTGCTCTGTGTGTGACGGGGTAGAGCCATAACCTCCCCATCGGCCCTGCCCTGAGTGTGAGAGTGGTGGCGCCCCAAGCCCTGATCAGCCCTGCTCTGTGGGTGTTAGAGGGTGGCGCCCCAACCCCCCCTCCACGGGCCCTGCTCTGTGTGTGATAGTGTAGAGCCATAACCTCCCCATCGGCCCTGCCCTGAGTGTGACAGTGGTGGCGCCCCAACCCCCTGATCGGCCCTGCTTTGTGGGTGATAGAGGGCAGCACCCCAACCCCCTGATCCGCCCTGCTCTGTGGGTGATAGAGGGTGGCGCCCCAACCCCCTGATCCGCCCTGTTCTGTGGGTGATAGAGGGCGGCGCCCCAACCCCCCCTCCAAGGGCCCTGCTCTGTGTGTGATGGGGTAGAGCCATAACCTCCCCATCGGCCCTGCCCTGAGTGTGACAGTGGTGGCGCCCCAACCCCCTGACCGGCCCTGCTCTGTGGGTGATAGAGGGTGGCGCCCCAACCCCTGATCCGCCCTGCTCTGTGCGTGAAGGGAGAGCTCCCCAACCCCCGATGGGCCCTGCTCTGTGCATGACAGGGTACGGAGCCCCAACCCCCCTGATGGGCCCTACTGTGTGAGTGACAGGGGGCAGCGCCCCAACCCCCTGATTGGCCCTGCTCTGTGCGTGACAGGGGGTGGCGCAGCAATCTCTCCATTGACCCTGCCTTGAGTGTGACAGGGGGCGGTGCCCCAACCTCCCAATCGGCCCTGCTCTGAGCCCGACCAGGGGCTGCACCTAGGGATTGGGCCTGCCTTCTGCCACCTGGGAGCAGGCCTAAGCCAGCAGGTTGTTATCTCCCGAGGGGTCCCAGACTGCGAGAGGGCACCGGCTGGGCTGAGGGACCCCCTCCTCCCCCGAGTGCACAAATTTTTGTGCACCGGGCCTCTAGTAAAAGTATAATATGCTAATTATACCAGATGTCCTTCCTTCCAGACAAAGCCACAGCGGGCGGGGACTGAGGCAGAGGTCACATAGCCTCTAGTAGTAAATAATAGAGCATTAAAAATACATAAACATTGGCTACATTAGGTATCTTTGTGTGGATAGCTATGATATTTAGGAAATGATGGTAGAGAAGTGTTTTTAACTCAAAGTCATTTAATCACAAAACTTAAAAAAAGAAATGAGGATTTGTGGACACAATATGTGTGCGAGAGGTAAGGGTGTCTATTGGAAATAGGTAACCTTCTTTGAGATTGATTTCCAGAGAGAAATAAAGCACATTATACACATAGAAAATAAGAACCTTGGTCCTCTTAGTTTCCTACATTTTCAAAATACCAATATTTATTTAAACAATGCTACTCTTTTGATAAATTGATCAATATTCTTTAGACACTCACAGTTTCCTAAGTGTTATTAAGAATCAACAGAGTTGGCTCTCTTAATTAGGAGCAGGATGTAAGAGCATAATGAGGCAGCATGTTGTATGTTCATTTTTGTTTTGTTTTCTTTTGCATTAGTCATCAACTACAACCCAGAATGAAATCAAATATACAAAATAAATCAGGAATTAATCTTCTTTAATATCAATAAAAGAACTGTGAGTCCTAAAGTTAAAAGCTTGTAGGAGAGAAACCAACTTATTTAAGATAGGGAATATTTCTCAAATGTCAAACAACTATAAGGGTCATTTTAGAAAGGAAAAAGGTTTTTGAAATTCTTTTTTGTGATGAAATTCCCCTTTTAAAGCCCATTAAAAATATTAAAACCTAGAACTAGGTAGAGTAGCATTTATATTTTCAAAGAAGGTTGTCTCTCACTGGTGCTTGTTAATAAAAACCCCATCACAGTAAACAACTTTGTGCAGCATACTTGAAGTGTATTGTCTTGATTATTTGTATTGTACAGTACATGGCCTCCTACTGAATGAGGCAAATTATGATAATAGCAGTCATCAAAGTTCTTAAACTTCAATCCCTATTAAAGTTGTCTCCAGGGGTGGGGGGCAAACATACTATGCATTGTTGTCGATTTTCTTCTACTTTGCCTTGGCTACTTTACTTTTGTGATTTTGTAAAATTGTTACTATGTCAAATTATTCTCCATAGGCTTAAATATTATGAGACTGTTTTACTTCTATAAATGCCCATTAGAGAAGGCAGAGGTTAGTATAAAACACCTGAAGGTCAAAAGAAAATTTTAGTTGGAACTGTAAGACTTAAAATTACTATTTAATACTGATTTTGATATGTTACTTATATACTTTATAGATGAATAAATAATGCCTTTTATATTTGCTTAAAGTATAATTTTATGTGAACCAAAGGTACAGTAGTAACCTGCTTTTTCAAAAACTGTCATTTAAGCAACTATGAACATTTTAACTTAGTTCTAAAAGAAGGTTTTAGAAATCTGCTGATTGATTTTTTTCAAATAATTCACTTAAAACCAGTTTTAACTAAATAAATAAACCACAGATTTTCAGAAATCTTCTGGAGGAAATCACTCCAAAATGAAAACTTTTTATTCCTTCCAAGAAATTAATGTTTTATTCTGTTATAGAGCTTTGCTTGCCCCAAATCCAGAAGAATATTTGTTCCCTCTGGTTAGTTTCTTAGGGCAGAAATAATTTATTCCTGCATACATACTTAGTTTTTTCTGATGTTTTACATGTTCATTATGGTAATACTAGCTCATTTGCACACAAAGAAAGAAAAATAAGCAGTATGCACTAATAGAGAGTGGTGTGATTCTATTCTCACTGGGCATTATTAAGAATCATTATTAGCTGCCTATTTTTTTATAGCATCAATACAGCCTTCTGGTATTTAGTCCATATTTTTTCAGACATTATATTTAATTAATCTCAGGGATAATAAATTGATGTTTTCTCCCCTTGTTTTAAGTTTAACCTTGAAGTAGTATTATTATGTTTTGTTCTTTAAAAATTTTATGGGACTCTTCAATTTAATCTAGTATGCATTTTTAGGCCATGAATAAAGATCAACGATTCCTTGATATTTCACAGGATGAAATTAGCATATTCATTAATTGTGTTTCTACTTGCATTTATATTCCCAAAGATAATTCCTTTGAGGAAGTCTGGCTTAATTATGTATGTTAAAGTCATTTCTGCAAGATACTAGACAAAGGAACCCATTTAAAAATAATACCACGAATTCCATTCCATAGCTATGGCATATTCTTGTGCTTATTTACACTATATGACCTCATTTTTATCTGATTAATATGTTCATTGGCATTTTATAAGTAGGGTTTCAACTAGAGAAGCAGAACCAATAGGATCCTCTAGGTCCATCCATAATGTCATAAATGTAGAATTGCATTATACTTATATTTCTATGGCTGAGTAATAGTTCATTGTATGTATGTATATGTGTGTGTGAGTATGTGTGTGCATGTTTATGTGTGTGTGTATATATATATATATACTAGAGGACCGGTGCACAAAAATTTGTGCACTTGGGGGGAGGGGGCGTCCCTCAGCCCGGCCTGTGCCCTCTCGCACTCTCGCAGTCTGGAAACCCTCAGGGGATGTCCACCTGCTGGCTTAGGCCTGCTCCCTGGGGGATTGGGCCTAACATGGCAATCAGATATCCCTCTGGCAGCCCGGCAGCCCTTGGGGGATGTCCACTTGCCAGCGGGGAGCAGGCCTAAACTGCAGTCGGAATTCCTTAGCACTGCTGAGGAGTCAGGAGAGGCTCCCACCACCAATGCTGTACTGGCAGCCATCAGCTTGGCTTGTGGCTGAGCAGAGCTCCTTCCATGTAAGAGCGCCCTGACCACCAGAGAGCAGCTTCTGCATTGAGTGTCTGCCCCCTGGTGGTCAGTGTGTGTCATAGTGACCAGTCATTCCCAGTCCTTCTGCTGTTAGGGTCAGTTTGCATATTACCCTTTTACTATATAGGATAGAGGCCTGGTGCATGGGTGGGGGCCAGCTGGTTTGCCCTGAAGGGTGTCCCGGATCAGGGTGGAGGTCCCGCTTGGGTGCCTGGCCAGCCTGGATGAGGGGATGATGGCTATTTGCAGCTGGTCACACCTCCTTCAGGGTAGGGGTCCCCACTGGGGTGCCTGGCCAGTCTGGGTGAGGGGCTGAGGGCCGTTTTCAGGCTGGCGGGTGACTGAAGCTCCCAACCTCTCCTTTTTTACTTTTTTTCTTTTATTCTGGGATTTATTTACCTTCTATGGCTGTCACTGGTACTGAGAGCCGGCTTTAGCTCTGAGGCTCGGCTCCAGCTCTGAGACCTTGGCTGCTGAAAGCAGGTATCTGGGTTTGTTTAGCTTCTATAATTGAAACACTGTTGCAGCTCCAGCTCCGAGGCCGGCTGGCTGAAAGCAGGTTTCTGGGGTTTGTTTAGCTTCTATAGTTGCAACATTGTTTCTTAGAGTGCAGCTCAGAAGCCAGCAGTGGCAGGCCTGGAACCTTGGCTTCCTCCATCACTGGAGCAAGCAAGCCTCCTGTTTGTTTCAGCTTCCTGGCTGCCGGCTGCCATCTTGGCTGGCAGTTAATTTGCATATCACCCTGATTAGCCAATGGGAAGTGTGTCGGAGGTACGGTTAATTACCATGTTTGTCTATTATTAGATAGGATACCACATTTTATTTCTCTATCCATCTGTCAATAGACACCTGGGTTGTTTCCATATCTTGGCTATCTGTTTATATATATAAAAAGCCAGCAACTGAAACACCATAATGACCGAAACCAGTCACTATGACGCCCACTACAGCCAGCGAACCAGCCCAATCGAGGTCAGGGTGGCTGGCCAACCCCCACACAGCCCTTCCCCATGGCCGGACTCACCCCCAATGAACCCCCACTACCCCGATCAGGGGCAGGGCTGGCCAACCTGTTGCAGCCCCTTGCCTCAGCCAGCTCCACCCCTGATTGACTCCCCACTCCAATCAGGGACAGGGCCAGCTGGCCAACCACGCATGGCCCCTCTCCCAGGCCGCTGGCCCCTAATTGACCCCTCCCACGCCATTTGGGGGTGGGGCTTGCTGGCACACCACCCACAGCCCCTCCCCACAGTCTTCCCCAAACCTGATCAGCCCCCACCACCTCAATCAGCCCTTGGCCCCTACCCTTTGCCAGCTCAGCCCCTGACTGACCCCCCCACACCAATCGGGGGTGGGGCTGGCTGGCCAACCTCCCACAGCACTTCCTCTGGTCCCATTCAGGAGCAGAGCCAAGTGGCCCACTGCGCACAGCCCTTCCCCATGAACAGCCCTGCCCCCAATCAGGTGCCCCACTCCAATCGGCGGTGGGGCCCACTGGCCAATCACCTGTGGCCCCTCACCCCAGCCAGCCTGGCCCTGATCAGGCCCCGATTGGGGCTGGTCAGGTGGCCAACCACCCACCATCTCCTCCTCCTGACAAGCTTGGCCCTGATCCGCCCATTGGGGCTAGGCCAGGTGGACCTCAAGTGTGCATGAATTCATGCACTGGACCGCTAATATATATATAAAAGCCTAAGTGACCAGATGACTGGTCAACCATTTGACCATCCAACTGGTAGCATTGATGCGCACTGACCACTAGGGGGCAGATGCTCAATGTAGGAGCTGCCGAGCTGCGGTGCCTTAGCAGCTGCGGTTCTTGGGTGACACACCCGGAAACAGAGAGGAGGGAGCCCGATTCTGGGGTGCTTCACTCAACAACTGCACTCTTGCAATTTGGGACACCTTGGGGGATGTTGGAGAGCCAGTTTCGGCCCAATCCCCACAGGCCAGGGTAAGGTACCCCACTGTTGCATGAATCCATGTACAGGGTCTCTAGTTATAAATAATGCTAAAATAAGCATAGGGGGTGCTTATGTATTTTCAAATTGGTGTTGCTGTGTTTTTGCTGTTTGTTTTGTTTTGTTTTTTCAGATAAATGCCCTGAGGTGGAATTGTTGGGTCATGTGGTAATTATATTTTTAACTTTTTGAGAAACCTCCATATTGTTTTCCATACTGGATGAACCAAATTTACAATGCCACCAATAGTGCACAAATGTTTCCTTTTCTCCAAATCCTTGGCCATACTTGTGATCTACTATCTTTTTTCATTTTTTTCCCCTTTATTGATTAAGATATTACAAATGGGTCCTTATCCCCCCAATGTCCCCTCATCCCCCCAATCCTGCCCTCACCCTCAACCCCTGTTGTCCACATCCATCACTTATGCTTATATTCATGCATACAAGTCCTTTGGTTGATCTCTCCCCCTTACTCCCACCCTCGCCTGCCTTCGCTCTGAGTTTTGAGCATCTGGTCGATGCTTCTCTGTCTCTAAATCTGTTTTTGTACATCAGTTTATGTTGTTCATTATAATCCACAAATGAGTGAGGGCATGTGATATTTATCTTTCTCTGACTGACTTATTTCACTTAGCATAATGCTCTCCAGCTCCATCCATGCTGTTGCAAATGGTAAGAGTTCCTTTTTACAGCTGCATAGTATTCCATTGTGTAGATGTGCCAAAGGTTTTTTTGTTTAAACATATATTTTACTGATTTTTTACAGAGAGGAAGGGAGAGGGATAGAGAGTTAGAAACATTGATGAGAGAGAAACATCGATCAGCTGCCTCCCGTACACACCCTAATGGGGATGTGCCTGCAAAAAAAGTACATGCCCTTGACCGGAATCAAACCTGGGACCCTTGAGTCCGCAGGCCAATGCTCTATCCACTGAGCCAAAACGGTTAGGGCTGTGCCAAAGATTTTTAATCCATTCATCTGCTGATGGGCACTTAGGCTGATTCCAAATCTTAGCTATTGTAAAATGTGCTGCTATGAACATAGGGGTGCATATATCCTTTCTGATTGGTGTTTCTGGTTTCTTGGGATATATTATAGAAGTGGGATCACTGGGTCAAATGGAAGTTGCATTTTTAGATTTTGAAGAAACTCCATACTGTTCTCCACAGTGGCTGCACCAGTTTGCATTCCCACCAGCAGTGCAGGATGGTTCCTTTTTCTCTGCATCCTCACCAGCATTTGTCATTTGTTGATTTGTTGATGATAGCCATTCTGACAGGTGTGAGATGGTACCTCATTGTCATTTGATTTGCATCTCTCGGATGATTAGTGACTTTGAGCATGTTTTCATATGTCTCTCAGCCTTATCTGTGTCCTTTTTCAAAAAGTGTCTATTTAGGTCCATTGTCCATTTTTTGATTGGGTAGTTTATCTTGTTTGTTAAGTTGTATTAGTTCCCTATAAATGTTAGAGATTAAAACTTTATCGGAGATATCATTGGCAAATATTTTCTCCCATGCAGTGGGTATTCTTGTTTTGTTGATGGTTTCTTTTGCTCTGCAGAAGCTTTTTATTTTGATATAGTCCCATTTGTTTATTTTCCCTTTAGTTTCCATTGCCCTAGGAGCTGTGTCAGTGAAGAAGTTCCTTTGGCATATGTCTGAGATGTTGCTACCTGTGAATTCCTCTAATATTCTTATGGTTTCCCATCTTACGTTTAAATCCTTTATCCATTTTGAGGTTTTTTGTGTGTGTATGGTGTAAGTTGGTGGTCTAGTTTCATTTTTTTGCATGTGTCTGGCCAAATTTCCCAGCACCATCTATTGAAGAGACTGTCTTGACTCAATTGTATGTTCTTGCCTCCACTTTCAAATACTAATTGAGCATAGTGGTTTGGATCGATTTCTGTGTTCTCTATTCTATTCCATTGGTCTATATGTCTGTTCTTGAGCCAGTACCAGGCAGTTTTGAGAACAGTGGCTTTGTAATACAGCTTGATATCTGGTATTGAGATCCCTCCTACTTTGTTCTTTTTCACGATCGCAGCAACTATTCAGGTTTTTGGGTTTTTTTATTCCAGATGAATTTTTGGAGAGTTCTTTCTAGATCTGTGAAATATGCTGTTGGTATTTTAATGGAGAGTGCATTGAATCTATAGATTGCTTTGGGTAGTATGGACATTTTGATGATGTTGATTCTACTAATCCATGAACATGGTATGTTCTTTCATCTGTTTATGTCTTCCTCTATCTCTTTTTTCAATGTCCTGTAGTTTTCTGGGTAGAGGTCTATTACCTCCTTGGTTAAGTTTATTCCTTGGTATCTTAATTTTTTTGGTGCAATGGTAAATGGGATTGTTTTATTAATTTCTCTTTCTGTAAGTTCACTATTGGTGTATAAAAATGCCATAGATTTCTTGGCATTAATTTTGTATCCTGCTACATTGCCAAATTCATTTATTAGGTCTAATAATTTTTTGATGGAGTCTTTAGGGTTTTCTAAGTATAGTATCATGTCATCTGTGTATAATGACAATTTTACTTGTTTTCCAATTTGGATACCTTTTATTTCTTCTTCTTGTCTCATCGGTTTGGCTAGCACTTCCAGTACTATGTTGAAAAGGAGTGGTGAAAGTGGGCATCCCTGTCTTGTTCCTGTACTTAAGGGAAATGATTTTAGTTTTTTCCCATTGAGTATGATGTTGGCTGTGGGTTTGTCATATAAGGCTTTTATTATGTTGCGGTATGATCCCTCTATTCCCACTTTGCTGAGCGTTTTCATCAGAAAAGGGTGTTGGACTTTGTAAAATGCCTTTTCTGCATCAATCGATATGATTATGTGATTTTTGTCTCTCAATTTGTTTATGTGATGTATCACATTTATTGATTTGTGGATATTGTACCAGCCTTGCATTCCTGGAATGAATCCCACCTGGTCATGGTGTATGATCTTTCTAATGTAATGCTGGATCCGGTTTGCTAGAATTTTGTTGAGGATTTTAGCATCTATGTTCATCAGGGATATTGGCCTGTAATTCTCTTTCTTTGTCGCGTCTTTATCTGGTTTTGGGATTAAGGTAATTCTGACTTCATAGAAAGAGCTTGGAAGTGTGCCTACCTCTTGAATTTTTTTGAATAGTCTGAGAAAGATTGGCTTTAGTTCTTCTTTGAATGTTCGGTAAAACTCACATGTGAAGCCACCTGGTCCAGGGCTTTTGTTTGCTGGAAGCATTTTGATTACTATTTCAATTCCATCAGTAGTCATTGGCCTATTCAGGTTTTTTGATTCTTCCTGATTGAGTTTGGAAGCTTGTATTTTTCTAGAAATTTGTCCATTTCGTTGAGGTTGTCCAGTTTGTTGGAGTAGATTTGCTCATAATATTTTTTTACAATCCTTTGTATATCAGTAGGGTCAGTTGTTACTTCAACTCTTTCATTCATGATTTTGTTTATTTGGGTCCTCTCTCTTTGTTTCTTGGTGAGCCTGGTGAGAGGTTCGTGAATCTTGTTAATTCTTTCAAAGAACCAGCTCTTGGTTTCATTGATCTTTTGTATTTTTTTTTTGTCTCTATGTTGTTAATTTCTGCTCTGATCTTTATTATTGCCTTCCTTCTGGATACTGTGGGCTTTTCTTGTTGCTCTCTTTCCAACTCTTTGAGTTGTAGGGTTAGATCATTTATTGCCAGTTTTTCTTGTTTTTTTTTAGGTTGGCCTGTAGAGCTATGAACTTCCCTCACAGGACTGCTTTCATTGCGTCCCATAGATTTTGGATTGTTGTGTTTTCATTGTCATTTGTTTCCAGGATGCTTTTATTTCTTCTTTGATCTCTCTGGTAACCCAGTCATTGCTTAATAGCATGCTGTTTAGCCTCCAAGTGTTTGATTTTTTTCAACGTTTTTATTGTAGTTGATTTCTAATTTATGCCATTGTGATCTGAGAAGATGCTTGTTATGATTTCTATTCTCTTGAATTTGAAGAGACTTTGCCTGTGTCCTAATGTATGGTCTATCTTTGAAAATGTCCCATGTGCACTGGAGAAGAATGTATATTCTGTAACTTTGGGGTGAAATATTCTTAAGATGTCAATTAAGCCCATCGGATCTAGTGAGTCATTTAGGATTGCTGTTTCTTTGCTGATTTTTTGTTTAGAGGATTTATCCAGTGTTGTCAGTGGGGTATTAAAGTCCCCTACTATGACTGTATTGCTATCGATCTCTCCCTTGATATCTTACAGAAGTTGTTTTATGTATTTGGGTGCTCCCACATTGGGTGAATATATGTTTACCACAGTTATATCTTCATGTTGAATTGCTTCCTTTAGTATTATGTAGTGGCCTTCCTTTTCTCTTGTTATGGCCTTTACTTTGAGGTCTATTTTGTCAGATATAAGTATCGCAACCCCAGCTTTTTTCTCATTTCCATTTGCCTGAAATTTTTTTTTCCATTCCTTCACTCTCAGTCTGTGTGAATCCTCTGTTCTGAGATGGGTCTCTTGAAGACAGCAAATATATGGGTCATGTTTTCTTATCCATTCAGCTACCCTATATCTTTTGATTGGAGCATTTAATCCATTTACATTTAATATTATTATTGAAAAGTACTTGTTTGTGGTCATTTTTATTCTTAACGTTTGTGTTTCTTCTTGTCTTTCTGTTTCTTCTTTTTACAGCATTCCCTTTAGCATTTCTTGCATTGCTCGTTTGGTGGTAATAAACTCTCTTAGACCTTTTTTGTCTGTGAAGCTCCTGATTCCACCTTCAATTTTGAATGATAGCCTTGCTGGATATAGTATTCTTGGATTCATTCCCTTGCTTTGCATCACTTTGTATATTTCATTCCATTCCCTTCTTGCCTGGTGTTTTTCTATAGAGAAGGCAGCTGATATTCTAATAGGAGATTTCTTGTAGGTAACTTTCTGTCTCTCTCTGGCAGCCTTTAAGATTCTTACTTTGTCATTGGTGTTTGCCAATTTAATTATGATGTGTCTTGGTGTTGGTCTTTTGGGGTTCATCTTGTTTAGCACTCTATGTGCTTCTTGGGCTTGTGTAGTTTTTTTCTTGCTTGTATCAGGGAAGTTTTCTGTCATTATTTCTTCAAACAGGTTTTCTATTCCTTGCTTCTCCTCCTCTCCTTCTGGTACCCCTATTAAGCGAATGTTGTTTCGTTTTGCATTGTCCCAGAGCTCCCTTAGGCTCTCCTCTTGCTTTTTAAGTTTTTTCCCCAGTTGTTCCTGTGTTTGTGTGTTTTTTCCTACCTTGTCTTCTAATTCGCTGATGTGGTCCTCAGCCTCTTCTAGTCTGCTGTTTAAGCCTTCCTTTGTGTTCCTTATTGCAGCTATGTCGTTCTTCATTTCCTCTTGATTCCTTTTCATGTTGGTGACATTCTCATTCAGCTTCTTATAATTTTCATTGAGTTGTGTGTATTTGTCATCCAGCCGTGTGAGCATCCTTATAACCATTACTCTGAATTCTTTCTCTAATAAGTTTGTAGCCTCAATTTCATTTAACTCCCTTTCTGGTGACTCCTCTTTTTCTTTCCTTTGTGGATTGCTTTTTTGTCTTCCCATGTTTTGCTGTAATGTTTTAATTGCAGCTCTGATTGCTTTGCTACCCAGTTTCTTTAGGGTATGGTGCTACTGGTGTGGCCTCTCAGTCTCCTGGGTTTGGTAGTCTAGTGTAGTTCCCTGCTTGAGCTATTTGGGTTCTCTTGATGTAGGCCTGCAAGCTGGAAAGGCATTACTGAGGTGTCTAGAAGTCAGCAGCCATGGAGGGGGTGTTCCAATTTTTGCTGTCTTATGCCCTTGGTTGAAGTCATGCATGCCCTGCAGGGACTCACAGTGGCACCCAGGAACTGTCTATTGGGGTGGTGGGGCTCAGGAAGCCTGCATTCTGGCAAGGCATGACTGTGGTATCCAGAGTTCTGTAGTTGTGGGGTGGGCAGACTCAGCTTTTGCTGCTGCCTCCATGGCTGGATACACGTGATCCCAGCGGCAGTTCACAGAGGCACCTGTGGTGTGTTTGCCAGCAGGGTGTACTGACAGACTCTGAAGGGCCCTGGCACCTGAAGCCACTGGATTGCAGTGTCTGTGGGCAGGTATCCCAGAAGAGGGAATTCAGCGTTTTTATAGCCCAGCAGTGCACCCCTGTTTGTTTAAGTGCATGACCAGCAGGGCTCACAGTGGGGCCCCAGGGCTGCCTGTGGAGCGGTGGTCTTGGGAGACCTGCACGCTGGAAAAGCATGCAACTGTAGTGTCCAGAGTTCTGCAGCTGTGGGGTGGGGAAACTCACTTTTTGCTGATGCACCTGTGGTGGATAGGCTCGCGTTCCCAGTGGTGGTACACAGGAGCACCCACCGTGGGTTTGCTAGTGCAGGCTCACTGAAGCACTCTGAAGGGTCCTGGCAAGCTTAATCAAGGTGTCTTTGGGCAGGTATCCAGGATGGGTGAATTCAGAATCTACTGCCCAGGGGAGTGCGTCCCTATTTGTCCAAGATAAGACCCAGCAGAGGCTCACTGCGGCTTCCCAAAGTTCCCTGTGGATAGATGGGCTCAGGTGGAGTGAGCAACTGTGGCAGTGCTGGCGCTGAGCTCTGAGGCACTCTGAGGATCCCTGGCGCTGAGGGCCCTGGTGCTAAAGTTGTGCAGCTGGGTCTGTGTGGGCAGTTATTCAGGCAGAGGGAATTCAAAATTTCTACTGAGGGGCAGTGTGCCTGTGTCTGTACAAAATCACACCCAGCTGAGGCTCACAGTGACTCCTAAGAGAAGTCTATCGCATGGTGTGCCTCGGAGACCTGAGTGCTAGAAATGCAGGAATGCGATGTTAGAGGTCTGCTGCCTGGGAGGGGAAGGCTGCACTTACTGCTGTGGGCGCGGTGCTCCTTTGGAGGTGGAGATTCCAGGGTCTGTGAGTCTGCAGGTGGGGCAGCAGGATTTTGGCTGGAGTGGCTGCCGGGTCACTGGCAATGTCCAAGGCCTGTCTGGGTGGTGGTGCTGATGAGTTCCTAGAAGAGGCCGCTCTCCCGTTTAAGATGGCGTGGGCTCCATGCCTGAGTCCCACAGTCCGGGGAGTGTCCGCAGCAGTGGTAGTCTCTCCCTGTCCCAGAGAGCCTGGTCTGCCAGCCTCTGCTGCTCCTGCTGCATTTAACTGTTCCTCATTCACTCACACACACACCACACACACCACTCACTCTCCTTTCGTCCCCTCACTCACTCACTTCCTATCCCTCACCTCAGTCCTGTCAGCTGCCATCTTTTCTACTATCTTATTTATTTATTTATTTATTTATTTATTTATTTATTTATTTTATCATAGCTGTTCTGTTTGGTGTGAAGTGATATTTCATTCTTGTTTTTTTATTTGCATTTCCCTGGTGATAGTGATGTTGAGCATCTTTTCATATGTCTCTTGTCCATTTGTATGTCTTCATTGGAAAAATGCCTATTCAAGTTCTCTGCCTATTTTTTAAATTGGATTGGTTGTTTCTTTAATGTTGAGTTGTTTGAGTTCTTTATTTAATTTAGATATCAACCCCTTATCAGATATATCATTTGTAAATCCTTCCATTTGGTAAGTTGCCATTTTATTTTGTTGATAGTTCCTTTCACTGTGCAAAACCTTTTTAGTTTGATGTAGACCCATGTGTTTATTTTTTCTTTTGTTGTCCTGGCTTGAGGAGACATATCCAAAAATTATTCCTAAGGTCAAAATCAAAGAATTTATGGAGAAACCAAGATGGCGGCATAGGTAAACACCGGAAATTGCTGCCTCGCACAACCACTTCAAAAATACAACTAAAAGGTGGAACGGACATCATCCAGAACCACAGGAAGGCTGGCTGAGTGGAAATTCTACAACTAGAAGGAAAGAGAAAAGCATACCGAGACTCAGAGGAGGTGCGGTGCGGAAGTAAAATACAGAGGTGCAGAGGCGCATGCGGAGAGGGTTGGCGGCTGAGGACACGGTTGTCTTTTTTGATCGGGAGGCAGTCTCAAGCTCTGAGCTCGTTCCGGGTGAGTCCCTGGGGACCCAGACTCATACAGGAGAAACTGGGCTGTCTGGCATCAATTGGAACTCGAGGGCAACTTTCTCTCAGGGGTGCTTGCAGCGATTTCCAGGACACTGAGAAGCAGGGCCTCTGAGGGCAGGACTGAGAGCAGCCATAACTGCTCCCTCTGCCCTGTTGATCCCCTGGGACCCCGCCCCGCCCAAACCACGGAGGCTTTTGCATATGAAAGGCCTGGCCCTTTACAATCTGATAATTACCTAACAAATTGCAGCTGGCCCAAGGCCCCAGGGAAACTTGCACTGAGTCACAGCTGGCTCCTGCTGGATAGCCTCAGGCAGAGGCTAGATTAGCACCTCCTTAGAGATCCAGGAGTCAGTGTGCCTAGTGGTTGGAGTGGGACCATCCAGATTGCAGCTCCTCGGATTCATAAAGGACACACTCAGGGGGCAGACTCAGTGAGCACCAAAGCCCCGGTGAAGTAAGTCTTGCCCCGGAGGGGTGTCTCCAGCACAGAAGTTCTCCCACTGCACACACAGCTGATTCTCACAGCCAATTGGCCTGGAGGTCAATCCCTCCCAGAGTTACCTACAACAATCAAGACTTAACTACAACAAGACTGTGCACAAAGCCCACAGGGGCGTGCACCAAGAGTGTCCACCTCAGCTACTTGGGGAGGCTGAGCCACTGGGCCCTAAAGGACACCTAGCACACAAAGCCACTCTACCAACACAGGGAAGCATAAAAAATGCGGAGACAAAGAAATAGGTCACAAATGACAGAAATGGAGGAAAGCAAACTACTGGATATAGAGTTCAAAACCACACTTTTAAGGTTTTTCAAGAATTTTCTAGAAACCGCCCATAAACTTAATGAGAACCTCAAGAAATCTAATGAGACCCTCGAGGTTGTGATAAAGGACCAACTAGAAATTAAGCATACACTGACTGAAATAAAGAATATTATACAGACTCCCAACAGCAGACTAGAGGATCGCAAGAATCAAGTCAAAGATTTGAAATACGAAGGAGCAAAAAACACCCAACTGGAAAAGCAAAATGAAAAAAGAATCCAAAAATATGAAGATAGTGTAAGGAGCCTCTGGGACAACTTCAAGTGTACCAACATCCAAATTATAGGGGTGCCAGAAGAAGAGAAAGAGCAAGATATTGAAAACCTATTTGAAGAAATAATGACAGAAAACTTCCCCTACCTGGTGAAAGAAATAGACTTACAAGTCCAGGAAGCGCAGAGAACCCCAAACAAAAGGAATCCAAAGAGGACCACACCAAGACACATCATAATTAAAATGCCAAGAGCAAAAGACAAAGAGAGAATCTTAAAAGCAGCAAGAGAAAGACAGTCAGTTACCTACAAGGGAGTACCCATCCGACTGTCAGCTGATTTCTCAACAGAAACTTTGTAGGCCAGAAGGGAGTGGCAAGAAATATTCAAAGTGATGAATGCCAAGAACCTACAACCAAGATTACTTTATCCAGAAAAGCTGTCATTCAGAATTGAAGGTCAGATAAAGAGCTTCACAGATAAGAAAAATCTAAAGGAGTTCATCACCACTAAACCAGTATTATATGAAATGCTGAAAGGCATCCTTTAAGAAGAGGAAGAAGAAGAAAATGGTAAAGATACAAACTATGAACAACAAATACACATCTATCAACAGGTAAATCTAAAAATCAAGTGAATAAATAATCTGATGAACAGAATAAACTGGTGATTATAATAGAATCAGGGACACAGAAAGGGAGTGGACTAACTTCTTGGGGGGGAAAGGGGTGTGCGGGATGCAGGAAGAGACTGAACAAAAATCGTACACCTATGGATGAGGATACTGGGGGGGCGGGGTGAGGGTGGAGGGTGGGGTGGGAAACGGGTGGAGGTGAGCTATGGGGGGGAAAAAGAGGAAAAACTGTAACAATCTGAACAATAACGATTTAATTTTAAAAAAATCAAAGAGTTTACTTCCTATACATTTATGTAGGTGTTTTATAGTATAATATCTCACATTTAAATCTTTGATCAATTTAGAGTTAATTTTTGCATATGGTGTAAGAAGGTAGTTTTATTTATTTTTTGCAGGTATCTGTCCAGTTTTCCCAACAAAATCTATTGAAAAGACTGTCTTTTCCAAACTGTATGTAATTAAAAATATGCATATGGTTTTATTTCTGAGCTCTCTATTTTATTCCATTGGCATGTATCTGTTTTTTCATCAGTACCATACAATTTTGATTACCATAGCTTTATAGTATAATTGGAAACCAGAGAGCAACTTTGTCCTTCTTCCTCAAGACTATGTAGGCTATTTGTAGTCTTTAGTGGTTCTATACCAACTTTAGGAGTATTTGTTGTCATTCTGTAAAAAATGTCCTTGGTATTTTGATAGGGATTGCATTGAATCTATAGATTGCTTTGTGTAGTATGGACATTTTAATGATATCATTCTTCCAATCCATGATCATAATATATCCTTCCATTTATTTGTGCCATCTTCAATTTCTTTCCTCAATGTGTTATAATATTTAGAGCACAAGTCTTTCACCAACTTGGTCAAATTTATTCCTAGGTATTTTTTTTATGCAATTCAAAATGGGACTTTTGAGATTCCAATATGGTGGTCAGCAGGACTGGAGTGAGAGAGAGTGGTATTGAGGGAGTGTGTGTGTGTATGTGAGGGACAGTCCCATCACATGGGAGCCTCTGGGGCAGATGGTTGTGCTTTCCTGGCCAAAGAGCCACTACTACTGCTACAGGCACTTCCCAGGCATGACTCTCGCTCAGTCCACACCATCTTGAAGGGTTTATAAGGCTTTCCTTGGGAGGAGACTGTGGAGAGCAGCAGCAGATAGGCACCCAGCTTCACCACCACCTGAACTAGCCCTGGCCCAGGCCTGAACCCAACGGCACTCTACCCTGGACACCATACACATGCATGTGTCCCAAGGCCATAACCCAGACCTTATGGGCACCTGCTGCAGACACCACACAGACCACATGCCTAAGCAAACACCAGCAAGACCTCATGCCTGGCATGCACCTAGCCTGAACTCAACTGCCTGTGTGACTGCCACTGATCTGGCAGGACTCTCACCCATGTTATATATACACTATCTGCCACCACAATTGTACTGCTACTACAGCCCTAGAGCCCAATTGCTCGGCTCTACCATGAGGTCTAGTGGGCAGGAACTGTGCTGATCTGGACATATTAGAATTGACGACCTGGGGAAACTAAAGAGGCTACAGATCTGTAGTTGAAACAGGAGTGCCTGGGACTGAATTCATAGCATTACAGATCTATTTCAAGAAACAAGATAAAGCGCTAAGAAACTATCTAGCCCTACAACTAAATGAATTAGAAAAATAACAGCAACAAAAGCCTAGAGGAAGTATAAGGAAGGAAATAATAAAGATCAGAGTGGAAATAAATGACAGAGAGACTAAAAAAAAAAAAAAGCCCAAAACAGTACAAATGATTAATGAATCCAAGAGCTGGTTCTTTGAAAAGATAAACAAGACTGATGAATCCCTAGAGCAACTCATCAAAAAACAAAGAGAGAGGACCCACATAAGTAAAATCAGAAATGAAAGAGGTGATATAACAATGGACTCAGAAATACAAAGGATTATTAGCAAACTAGAGGCCCAATGCATAAAATACATGCAAAAGTAGGCCTTTCTTCCCCCGGCTGCTGGCACCAGCTTCCTTCTAGCATCCGGGACCCAGGCTTCTCTCGCAGCCACAGCTTTACCTGAAAGGTCGTCTGGAAGGATGTCTGGTCTAATTAGCATATTGTGCTTTTATTATTATAGATACTATGAACAGCTATATGCCAACAAACTGGACAACTGGGGTGAAATGGAAAAATTCCTAGAAACATACAATCTTCCAAAACTCAATTAAGAAGAATCAGAAAACCTGAATAGGCCAACAACAACTGATGAAATGGAACCAGTAATTTAAAAACTACCAGCAAAAAAATGGAACTCCCATTTGACCCAGTGATCCCACTTCTAGGAATATATCCCAAGAAATTAGAAACACCATTCAGAAAGGATATATGCACCCCTATGTTCATAGCAGCACAATTTACCATAGCTAAGATTTGGAAACAGCCTAGATGCCCATCAATAGATGAGTGGATTAAAAAACTGTGGTACATCTACACAATGGAATACTATGATGTGGTAAAAAAGAAGGAATTCTTACCATTTGTAACAGCTGGATGGAACTAGAGAGCATTATGCTAAGTGAAATAAGCCAGTCATAGAAACATAAATATCGCATGATCTCACTCATTTTTGGAAAATAATGAAAAATACAAACTGATGAACAAATCAGATCCAGAGACAGAGAAACATCCATTAGACCATCAAACCTCAGAGGGAAGGTAGGGGAGGGTGGGGGTAAGGGGGCGAGATCAACCAAAGGACTTTTATGCATGTATATAAGCCTAACCAATGGGCACAGACAACAGGGGGGTGAGGGCATGAGTTGGGATATGGGAGGCAATGGGGGGATAAGGACACATATGTAATACCTTAATCAATAAAGGAGAAAAGTTAAAAAATAAAAACTACTAGCAAACAAAAGTCCTGGACTGGGTGGATTTACAGGAGAATTTTACCAAGCATTCAAAGAAAAACTAACACCTATCTTCCTCAAACTTTTCCAAAAAATTTAAGAGGAAGGAATACTTCTAAGCTCTTTTTACAAAGTCAGCATTATCCTAATTCCAAAACCAAATAAAGATACTACAAAAAAAGAAAATTACAAGCCAATATCCTTGGTGAAGACAGATGCTAAAATCCTCAATGAAATATTAGCAAAATAGATCCAGCAACATATTAAAAAGATCATGCATCATGATCAAGTAGGATTTATTCCATGGATGCAAGGCTGGTATAATATATGCACATCAATAAATGTGATACATCACATAAACAAAATGAAAGATAAAAATCACATGATCATATCAGTAGATGTAGAAAAATCAACAAAATCCAGCACACTTTTTTTATAAAAACTCTCAATAAAGTGGGAACACAGGGCTCACACTTCAACAAAATAGAAGTCATACAGCCAACATAATACTCAATGGACAAAAATTAAAAGCATTTCATTTAAGAACAGGAACAAGACAAGGATGTCCACTTTCACCACTATTATTCAACATAGCCACAGCAATCAGACAAGAAGAAATAAAAGGCATCCAAATTGGAAAGGAGGAAATAAAAATGCCATTATTTGCAGATGACACCATATTGTATATAGAAAACCCTAAAGACTCCACCAGGAAACTACTAGACTTAATAAATGAATTTGGCAAGGTAGCAGGATACAAAATCAACATCCAGAAATCAATGGCATTTTTATGCACCAGTAATGAACTCTCAGAAAGAGAAACTAAAAAACAATCCCATTTACTATTGCAAAACAACAACAACAAAATAAGATACCTAGGAATAAACGTAACTAAAGAGGTAGACTACCTGTATTTTGAAAACTATAGGACATTAAACAAGAAATAGAGAGGAAGTTATAAAGAAACAGAGATGTATAACATGTTTGTGGATTGGAAGAATTAACATCATTAAAATGTCCATACTACCCAAAGCAATCTATAGATTCAATGCAATCCCTATTAAAATACCAATGGCATACTTCACAGAGCTAGAACAAATACTCCAAAAATGTATATGGAACAATAAAAGAAGAACAAAGTTGGAGGGATCACAATATCAGATATCAAACTATACTACAAAGCCATTATAACCAAAACAACCTGGTACTGGCTATAACAAGAGACAAAGAAGGAAACAGAGGCCATAAATGACACACTAAATCAGATGGATATAACCAATATTTATAGAACATTTCACCCCAAAGCAATAGAATATACATTCTTCTCATGTGCACATACAATGGAGTAAAGACAGCCTCTTCAACAAACAGTGTTGGGAAAACTGGACAAACAGATGCAAAAAGATGAAACTAGACCACCAACTTACATCATACATAAGAATAAATCAAAAATGGATAAAAGATTTAAAAGTAGGTATGAAACCATAAAATTGTAGAAGAAAACATAGGCAGCAAAATTTCAGACAGCTCACGTAGCAGAATTTTTTCCAATACATCTCCTAGGGGAAGAGAAACAAAGGAAAAAAGAAATTAACAAATGGGGCTACATCAAAATAAAAAGCTTCTGCACAGAAAAAGAAACCACCATCAAAATAAAAAGGGAATGCACTGTATAAGAGAACATATTTGCCAAGGATATATCTGATAAGGGGTTAATATCCAAAATAAAAATGTACTTATGCAACTCAACAAAAGGAAGACAAACAATCCAATTAAAAAATGGGAAGAAGACCCGAATAGACATTTCTCCAAGAGGACACACAAATGCCCAACAGACATATGAAAAAATGCTCAAAGACACTAATCATCAGTGAAATGCAAATTAAAACCACACTTCATGCCTGCCAGGATGGCTATCATAAAAAAAATCAACAAACAACAAGGGCTGGCAAGGATGTGGAGAAAAGGGAACAGTAGTTCACTGCTTATGTGAATGCAGACTGGTGCAGCCACTATGGAAAACAGTATGGAGTTTCCTCAAAAAATTAAAAATGGAATTTCCATTTGACCTAGTGATCCCACTTTTGGGACTATATCCTAAAACCCCCAAAACACCAATCAGAAAAAATATATGCACCCCTATGTTCATAGCAGTTATTTACAATAGCTAAAATTTGGGAAAAAAGCCCAAGTAACCTTCAGTAGATGAATGGATAAAAATAAAGTGGAACATTTACACTATGCAATACTACACAGTGGTAAAAAAGAGGGATCTCTTACCCTTTGGGATGGCATGGATGGACCTGGAAAATATCATGCTAAGTGAAATAAGCCAATCTGAGAAAGACAACTATCACATGATCTCACTTATTTGTGGAATCTAATGAACAAAATAAATTGACCATCAAAATAAGCCCCAAAGCATGGTGGCATGGAACAGACTGACATACCTCGATGTGGGGTTGGGGGAACAAGAAGAGGTAAACCAAAGAACTTACATATTTATATGCTTAGTCCATGGACATGAGCAACAGGGTAGTGAAGACCTGTGTGTGGGGGGGAGACTAAGAAGAGGGGGGTTGAGGGGAGGGGATGGGAGATATCTGTAATAATATCAACAATAAAAATATATTTAAATATATATGTAAAAGTGAAAATTATTATAAAAATTGCACAGATGATAGGAGGAAAGGATTTGGAATGTACAGTTGTAAAGACTTTACACTACACATGAAGTGGCATATTATTTTTAAAGGTAGACTTTAATTAAATATTTTTTTAAATTCTATTATTTTAAATAACCATTATTTTTTAATAGAGTTATATAGAATAAGTCAATAATGGAGATAAAATGAAATCATGAATATGCTCAATTAATCCAGATAAAGGCAAAAAGAGAAAAAAGGAAAGAACAGGTTGAACAATGTGGGAATTAAAAGACAGAAATTGCTATATTGGATAAAAATTTCAAAACCAGTCTGTATTCTATCTATAAGAAAACCACAAGCCCTAGCTGGTGTGGCTCAGTTGGTTGAGCATTGTCCCATGCACTGAGAGGTCAATGGTTTGATTTCTAGTCAGGGCACACACCCAGTTGCTGGCTCAATCCCCAGTAGGGGGTGTACAGGAGGCAGCCTATTGTTAATTTTTCTCTCTTGCATCAATGTTTCTCTCTCTCTTCCTCTCCCTTTTCTCTCTCTCTCAAATTAATAAAAACATATTTAAAAAAATAGGAGAGAGAGAGAGGGAGAGGGAGAGAGAGAGAGACAGGTTTTAAAAAATACTGAAAATACTCACATAAAACACTGATTGAAAATAAACCTGGGGAGCCCTGGCCGGATGGCTCAGTTCGTTGGAGTGTCCATCCTGTGCACCAGGAGTTTGCGGGTTGGATCCCTGGTCAGGGAACACATGGGAAGCAGCTGATCTCTCTCTCTCTCTCTCTCTCTCTCTCTCTCTCTCTCTCTCTCTCTTCCTCCCTTCCTCTCTCTCTCTCTCAAATCAATAAAAACATATCCTCAGTTGAGGATTTTAAAAATTAAATAAAAATAAAGCTGGAATATTTTTATTAATATCAGACAAAATAGACTTCAGAACAAATACTATCACCAGGAAAAATGAAAGGTATTATATAATAATGAATAAACCAGTTCTCCAAAAAGTCATAACAGTTCTAGATGTGTATGTATATAACAACAGAGCTGCAAAAAATAAGCAAAAACTAAAATAACTGTAAGGAGAAATAGAAAACTCTACAATTATAGTTGAAGATATTGACACTCTTCTATCAGTAATTTATAGACAAAATAGAAAATCAGGACAGAGAAGCCCTGAAAAACACTATCAATCACAAACTAATGGACTTTGTAGAACACTCAACCCAACAATAGCATAATATATTTATTTCAAATGCATATGTAACATTCAACAAATCAAAACATGTTCTTGAACATAAAGCAACCCTTATAAGTTTAAAAGAGAAAAATGATTGAGAACATGTTCTCTGATGAATGAAATAGAAATCAATAAAATAAAGATATCTGAAAATTCCCAAATATATTTAAAATAAACAGTATATTTCTAAATAACCTATGTGTCAAAGAGGAAGTCTCCAGGGAAGTTAACAAATTATTTTTGAACAAAAGTATAACATATCACAACCTGCTGGATACAACTACAGCAGTACTGAGAAGGAAATTTATATATAATATTGCATGTTTATATTAAAAGAAAGTAAAGTCCTCAAATCAGTAACTTAACCCTCCAACTTAGAACACCAGAAACAAACAAAAGCGAACATACTAAACCCAAAGCAAACAAAACAAAGGAAATGATCAAGATCAGAAGTGAAATCAGTGAAATTGAAAATAGAGACAGACAAAAGCAATGAAATCTAAAGCTAGTTCCTTAAAATAAAAAAATCAATAAATTTGCCTTACTTACCAAGAAAAAAGAAGAGATAAGACATAAATACCAATATCAGGAATTAATTAGGGGAGACCTTTACTACAAAATATGCAAACATTAAAAGGATAATAAGGATATACTAAGAGCAGTTCTATACCAATAAACTTGACAAGGCAGATGAAATAGAGAGATCCATTAAAAGACATATAATACCAACTTCACTTAAGTATACATAAATACTCTTTTTAGACATATATCTATTTAAAAAATTAAATTTGTAGTTTAATTCTTTCCCACAAAGAGAAGTAGAAGCCCAGTTATATTCTACTAAAATACAGAAGCATTTCATCTCTGGTACTATTGTTAGTACCAAATAAAATAAGTAATAATAGCAATCATAAATGTTTTCTTCCAGAACATAGAAAAGGGGAGACAATTTCCCAACTCATTTTATGAGACTACCATTACCTTGGTAGAAAACTAGTCAAAGATATTACAAAGAAAGAAAAATCATCAACTAATATACCTAATGAACATAGATGGAAATATACTCAACTTAATATTAGAAAAGTGAAGCTGGTTTAATACTTAAAATCAATCAATATAAACCCCATTTTTAACCAAGTAAACAAGAAAAATCATCTCAGTAGTGGCAGAGAAAAAATATAACATTTGACAAAATACAACATCCTTCCCTTATTAAAATAAAGGAATTAGCTAAAGAATATAAATGCATACTCCATGGACATGGACAATAATGTGGTGAAGGCTAAGGGAGGGGGAGGGGGAGGTGGGTGGAGGTGGGCAAAGCGGGGGGCATTGAGGGCCACCTGCAATAGTGTCAACATTAAAATTTTTTAATAATTAAAAAATAATTTCAACCACCTTTCTATAGGACAAGGCACAAGCTTTTCTAAAAGAGGAACCTCAAAAAGACTGGAATCACCCCTCAGAAAGAACTTCAGGTTCTGCAGACCTGTAAAGTTGTCAGGACCTGATCTTTAGAAGGAAAAAGGCTTCATTCTTCTACCAAATTCAGGCCTTTCTATCTGGGAAGCAGATATATAGTGACACAGAAGTATTAGGATCCTGGAATGCACATCATGTGTTAGAACAAGGCCATAGCAGAACAATAAAGCCATCACATAGAAACACTAAAAGGGTTTTTTCATCCCTGTTCTGTGTGTGGCACTTTACTGCCACAACAATTGTTGCAAGCCCCACAGGACCTCTAGAAGCACTCTAAGGCACAAAGAGTAGATGCCCTCCCCAAAGTCTGAATGACAATAAGAAGTATTGTCATGACAAGCATTACTTCTTTTTTAAAAAAATATATTTTATTGATTTTTTACAGCGAGTAAGGGAGAGAGATGGAGAGTTAGAAACATTGATGAGAGAGAAACATCCATCAGCTGCCTCCTGCACACCTCCTACTGGGGATGTGCCCGCAACCCAGGTACATGCCCTTGACCGGAATCGAACCTGGGACCTTTCAGTCCACAGGCCAACGCTCTATTCTATTCACTGAGCCAAACTGGTTAGGGCAAGCATTACTTCTTTACTGCTATTACCACCAACTGTGCTGTCAGGGCATCAACTGAAACAAAACAGGACAAGGAGAAGAACTTAAGAAGAATTTCTCCACATGTTCCTTTGGTTATTGTCTAAAGTTCCAAAGAGAAACCTGGGGTTCAGTAGGTGTGCCTAAAGGAGCAGATGCCATACATTTTGAACATGTAAGTCTAGGACCATGATTTGTTATTCCAGCTCTCAGTGCTGGAACAGACAATCAAATGTACTTCTAAACTATGTCTGTGAATAATTGATTTAACGGTAAAGTCCATGATACCTTAAAATTTTTGCATCAGATTTTTCCCTTGAACATTTAAAACAAAAAGAATATGGAAGGTACAACAGTAACTCTAAGCCAGCAGTCAGGAAATTGTCTGAATTTTGCTATTTCCATCACTCTAACATTTTTGCATGTATGTACATGTACATCGCCCAAAATTTTAATAGTATTTTAAGAAAATATTGGAAGTTATCTCTGAGCCTCCTGCTGGTCTTCCTGCATTGTGTCTCTATTTCCTTTTGTTTGCACCTTGGGAAATAGCCTCCTGTATTTTTAATCAGGATGTGACTCTTCATTTGTAAAATAAAAATATTTGAAAACTCATATAAATAAATAAATAAATCTCTGCAAGCTAAGAATAGAATGGAACTTGATTAACTCAGGGGGCATAAACAAAATATTGACAGCTAATATTATAGTAAATGCTAAAAATGTGAATGCTTTCCTCATAATATTAAGAATAGGTCAATGATGTTCACTCTCATCACTGCTATTTCACATCATATATTTATTACTTGCAAGGCAATAAAAAAAGAAATAAAGGCATACAAATTATATGGAGAAAATTGTCTCCATATGCATTTGACATAATTGTTTACATAGAAAATCCTCCCAAAATCTACCCAAAAGATACTAGGACAAAGTGAGTTTAACAGAGCCATAGGAACAAGGTAAATATCCATAAAGTGTACTTCTACACACTAATAATCAAATTAAAATTTGAAATTAATAACAGATCATCACTAACAATAGTACCAAAGATGAAACGCTTTAGTCTCACAAGAGACATGCATTATTTGTATGCTGAAAACTACAAAAGACTATTGGTAGCAACTGAAACTCTCGTATCTGCTGGTCAGAATGAAAAATGGTACAGCATTTACCTAAGAGAAATGAAAACTTATGTTTATGCAAAAATGTGTACACGATTGTTTATAGCCATTATATTCATATTTGCCAAAAACTGAAAACAACTTAAATGTCTGGCCTGGCCAGTGTAGCTCAGTTGGTTGGAGCATCATCCCATACACCAAAAGGTGGTGGTTTTGATTCCTGGTAGGGGCATGTGAGGAAGGCAACTCAATTGATGTTTCTCTTTCACATCAATGTTTCTTGCTCCCCCATTCTCTCCGTCCCTCCTCTCTAAATAAAAAGTTAATGAAAAAAACACAAATGTCCTTAAAACTCTGAATAGATGTGCAATTTGTCAGACATCCATACAATGGAATACTACTCAGCAATATATAGGAATGAACTATGGATACATGCAACAATATCAGTGATGCTCAAATGCATTTTGAAAAAAGGCAGTCAAATGGTTACATATAATATGATTGCATTTGTATATCATTTTCAAAAAGGTAAACCTGACCACAGATCAGTGGCAGCCATGGTTTGAGATTGTAAGAGCAGCTAATTACAAAGGGCTGCACAAGTAAATTTGGGGGTGAGATGAACACTTCTGTTTTCATTGGATTTGTAAAAGCTAAAAACAAAACAAGCTATAAACACAATATACTTTAGTTATTATCTGGTGTGTGTTTTTCTCAAGTGCTGTCAGTGAGTGATTATGGAACTTTTTACAACTATACTATGGATGACAAATAAGTAAATGCATATTGTAGATAATGAGAGTCAGGGAAAGAAGCTACAATAGGCAAGATGAAAGGCCAGAAAAAATTCTTTGGTGCTGAATTAGAGTCAAGGTATCAATAAGAACAGGTAGAAAGATGAAGTAAGCAGATAGATGATTGATTATGATAGATGATAGATAGATAGATAGATGATAGATAGATACTAGTAGATAGATAGGTAAATAATGATAGACAGTTGACAGGTAAACTCTGATATAAATAAAGATATGATATACTTTGCTTACTATGCAGAAATATATTTTTATTCTTTTAGAGCCTGTATTCTAGTTGGGATGAGTCAGACAATAAACATACAAATATTTATTGTGCTAGATAGTTATAAGTGCAATGGATAAAAGTAAAGCAGATAGATATAGGAAATACGGGGGGGGGGTGCGCATTGCCATTTTATGTATATACATAGAAAACAAACAGCAAGCAGTTTTCTCTGACAAGGGGACATTTGAGCAGAGTCATGAATAAAATGAGAGGAAGCACATATAAATATTTGAGGGAAGAATATCTCTAGCAATGGAAGGGGGGAGTACAAAGGTCAAGAGACAAAAACATGATTGGCATGCTATTGCTAGTAAGCCTACATAGAGCACTGTGGATATTGGCCATCAAAACCTTATTTTTTTTTTCCCACTGCAACAAAGTATTTTTCAAATGTTAACATTATGACAGGCCCAAGCATTGATATGAGTTGGTGAAAAAAATTTCGTCCAAAGGACTTGTATGCATGCATATAAGCATAACCAATGGACACAGACACCAGGGGTAGTGAGGGTATGAGCGGGAGAGGGGTAGGATGGGGGGCAATGAGGGGATAAGGACACATATGCAATACCTTAATCAGTAAAAAAAAAAAAAAGAAAAGAAAAATGAGAAAAAAGCTTTATTTTAAAAGGATAACATTAAATATTCCAATGTATTACTCACTTTTGAAATACAGTGGGGCCTTGACTTACTAGTGTACCGACTAAAGAGTTCTTCGAGATACGAGCCGTCTCTCAGCCGATTTTTTGCTTTGAGTTGCGAGCTAAAATTCGGGTTATGAGCCAGCTTCAGATACCTCACCGCTAGTTGGCGGGGCGAACGTCACAGCGAATGCCACAACATTAGCCCAGCATCATGTGTCACACTCGTTCACTTTATGATTTGACATACGAGTAATTTGAGTTATGAGCTACGTTACGGAACGAATTAAACTCGTAAGTCAAGGCCCCACTATACCTTACCACACAGTTTCCTTAGATAATCATCTCTCCAATCCCCCTTTACCTCTTCATTGCCAATAGAATCCTGTGAGATTTTTTTAAAAGTGTTTTAAGACTTTTTTAGAGCACATCTCTACTTTAAAGGGGACCACCTATAAAATTGTTATTGTTCTTATAATTCACGAAAAGTTTTCCTACTTAATACTTGTGTTTTCCCTTGTTGTAACTTTTATAGGTGGTAGATAATTCTCTATTTTGTAACTAAAACTGTAGAATATATTTTTCCTAGACTTACAAAATGCTAATATCAGTAATCTGGGAGTTGTGACCGAGTTTTCTGATAACTATCTTATATTCTGAACAGAGTATCAAAGTTAAAGAATAATCAATTCCTGTCTAAAATTTTGATTGAGTGTGTAGTTGCATATGTGTTTGAGTAAGTTGGCATTCCATGATCATCAATCAAAGCCATATATGTCAGGAAGAAATTTCCAGTGTAAATCTAGCCTCACACTCACACTTTTCTATAAGTAAGTTATTTCTTTATCCGGACATGAAGGCTAGTTATTTTTTCCATTTTATAGATATAGCAATTTATGCATATTGCCAAGGTGGTTTGAAAAAGCACCAATTAAATAAAATTTTTATCTGTTACAGTGAAAATTGATAGCCTTTGGTTGCATCCAGGGCATTTGCTTGCTTTTAAAATGATATGTTATGCCCATCTCTTGGATTATAAATTGTCCTTGCTTTTGCTAAGATTGTATATACAATGCTGAATTCAATGTGAAATTGTTTTCAATCCCTTCTACTATTTACTTAATGTCTTAAATAACCTTGATGCACACAAATGGTTGAATCACATAAAGTATTTGACAAAACATGGATAACCATGCTATATGGTGTATCAGTGAGATACTATGCTGACATTAAAAGTGTAACAATGCTTATCCCCTCATCACTCTCTCCCAAATAACGATCAGAATTAGCACTTCTTTATATTTTTATATTCCCATTTTTTGGACCCATTCTACTTTATTATTTTTCTTACTTTTGACATCAGGCACCTTTTAGAGAATATTATCCCAATGGCTTCTCAGAGAACAATAGAAATTTTAAAATGAAATAAAACTTTGAACACCAAAAGGTTCTGTTAACATAATAAATCTGGAAAGAACAGATAAAATTTATGATAAATTTTGTCATCATGTGTAAGTACTTTACTTATGATTTTAATATAGTAAACATTTTCCATATTCCCCTATATTCTCATTTTCATATAAAACTATCTAGTGTATTGATTTAATTATGGAGATTATAAATATGTTTTCTAAATGCCTCATTGTTGAAATTAATTTTAAATTATTCAGTTTCTTAAAACCCAAACAGAAACCTCAGCTTGTAGCTTCACTGCATGAATTAAGTATTCTGTGGCATAAAAGACATTCTTTTTGTTTATTATACTTTTTTCCATTATCACGAAGGCAATGTGAAAAATGTATTTGAGGTGAAAGAAATAGCATATCTTGGCACTGTAGCTTAACTAGATTTCCTATTCATTGAACAGATAAATGAAGCCAGTACAATATGTTACAAAGAGTGTTGTTTCGCCTGCTGCTGTATTACTTTGTGATATCCTCCATAGGAAATAGTCTATCACTGGTACTCACTGTCAAATCCAGTTTCCAGCTGTGAAGTTATACCCTTTCCATTCATTTAACTGTGGACTATTTTGGTTGTCTTTTGCTTTAGGATGCTAAAGAATGGCATGGAAATAGTTATCAGGTTTCCATTTTCTTGCATAGCTAGTGTTTAAAAATAAATCAATAAATCTGGAAACATTATAAGATTAACATTAGGTAAACTTAAAATACACAAAACAAATCCATAGCTCCAACTTGGGTCTCATGGTACAAAAATATTGTGTACATTGATGTATTCTTTCGGCTTCTGTGATTTATTTTTTGATGCTAAAATATCACAGCTACTGGTTAATGCTCCATTACAGAAGGTGTCTGTTTTAGACAGTTTCTTAAGCAATTCCTAAAGTGGCTATTCCAAATAATGTTCATTTAGTTAAATCCTTGATCTTCCATCTATCCCTCACTCTCAGCCCTCTTCACTCAGAAAAGTGAGGCCCTCATGAAAGTATCCCTTCAGTCATTATAATACACATCTTATACTTGCTTATAAGAGCACCCAGTTCTTTCTAATTTCCTCTTCTTTTTGAATTTTCACTTATTCTCTCCCAGGTGACACATTTATAGTGCATTCTCTCACCTTTGGTCTCTTCCAGGGTTTTATTAGTAATGCCCATTTATTGCCGTGTATTCAAATTATTTTCTGCTACACTATGGTTCCCAAGCCTTTCCCCGTTTCTGATAGTCTATATTCTTCAAAATCATCCCATTTGCCGGAATCCATGATACTATTCCAAGGAGTTAAACCTAGATCAGCAATAAAAGCATAGCACCACCTAGTGTCGGAACTAGTACCTGAGAATCAAGGAGTTGGGTAACCAGGTTGAGTGA
This sequence comes from Myotis nattereri, assembly GCF_964212035.1. Lineage (NCBI taxonomy): Eukaryota > Metazoa > Chordata > Mammalia > Chiroptera > Vespertilionidae > Myotis > Myotis nattereri. Next base: position 116,038,838 of record NC_138078.1, on the reverse strand, counting down.
ATTATTCAATCAGAATGAAGCAAGAGCTGGAGAACTGAAGACAAAGGCAAGAGATGATGCCAGGCTATAGGCAATAAAGCTACACTAGGAATATTTTTGAGCAAAGAGTATTAGTGACAGAAAGAAAATCAAGTGTTAAAGGAGCCAGAACTAGATAAAGAGCCAGCCAGCCATAGGACAAAGACCAAGATTGAAGAGAATAAAAATTATAGTGTGAAACCTAGTTTAAACCAGAAAAAAAGGGACTTGAGGTTGTTCAGCAATAACAAAGCTGTTTAGCAAATCAAAAATCTAATTATCTGAGATGAGGTTCTCCTTTTGTGACAGCTCAGGGCTAGAAATTTACCTTTAAAGTGCTCTTAAAAATATTCTTAGTCTATGGATCTGGGATTGAAAATGGAAACTGGGAGCTTTTTTTAACCTTCTTTTCTCAATCAAAATTGCTATTTCTCTGTGCCATTGTTGATGCACAAGAACTCAAATTAACTCGCTTGAGGGTAGAATTACTCATACACTGAAGAGATATTTAGAAAGAGGGCTGACTTTACAAATTCATACTCATGTGCCTACTTTACATATAAAAAGATCAGTTCTGTGTGGGAGTATCATATGTAACTGTGGTAGATTGTATTATTTGTTCAAATATTCTCTGCACCACTCTATAAGGTTCATCACTATCTCCCTGAGGCCTATCCAGGTAGAGAGAAGATTATCATCCCTACTGTATTGCTGTCAGGCTTATCCTTGTGACTTGCTTAGGCTAATAGAATGTGAGTGGAAAGGACATATACCTCATTCAAGCAGAAATGATGAGACATTGAGTGTCTCTACCATTGGTCCTTTTGCTCTGCAAAAAGCCATGCATGGCTCAGATAAAGGATGTTCCTTCAACCTGAGACTTTGAATGACAAAGCCATAGAGCACAGCCAAGAGCTAGGTAAAAAAGATATATATGGTGAGAGAGAAATAAATCTTTGTTTTTGTAAGGCACTGAAATTCTGAGGGTATTTTTTATTTATTTTATTTTTCCCATTACCATTTATCCCCCCCTATACCCTCTTCCACCTCCAACCGCTTCCACCCTACAATAACCACACTGTTGTCCATGTCAGTGAGTTCTTTCTCTATTTTTTTCTTCTTTTTTGCTCTATCCCTCCAACAGCCCTCACCAGAGCTATCTGAGGGTCTTTCCATTGCTTAACAGGAGCAATATAGTCAGCTTTCTTAGTCAACCACTCAGCTCCTCCACACACTACCAATTAAATTTTCTAGAATCATAGACTGTCAAAAATAGGAAGGTCCCTCACAGATAATACGTTGAACTCCAGTCTGAAGCATGAATCCCATTTACTTCCTTCTTAGAAAGTGATGGTGCATGCAACCTTCATTTGGATGTCTCTGGTGACAGTGATCTCACCAAACCCCGAGGCAATAATATCACCATTATACAGCCCTAAATCTTGACAATTTTCTACATTGAATTTAAATTTAATTGCATATCATTATAGAATTATGTAGATTATTATTTAATGTAGACACATGTGGAAGACTTGCGATTGTGCCTATTACAGTATTTTTGTTTGATGTGATCTATAGTACCAATCTATTAAAATCTTTGAGACACTGAATCTGTCATCCAAAATACTGTATTAGTTATCTGTATTAGTCAGGGTAATAGTGGCTGCTATGAAAATCTCTAACTGCTTAACCGGTTTGGCTCAGTGGATAGAGCGTCGGCCTGCGGACTCAAGGGTCCCAGGTTCGATTCCGGTCAAGGGCATGTACCTCGGTTGCGGGCACGTCCCTGGTGGGGAGTGTGCAGGAGGCAGCTGATGGATGTTTCTCTCTCATCGATGTTTCTGACTCTCTATCCCTCTTCCTTCCTCTCTGTAAAAAATCAATAAAATATATTTTAAAAAAAAAGAAAATATCTAACTATTAGTGGCTTAATACATATTAAAACTTATCTCTGAATTCTGCCACTGGTAAAAGTGGATCAAATCACTCCCTTGTATAGATTTCCTCTAAGTAATGACTCAGTAATCCCAGTTTCTTGTTATACTTCTTTCTCCAAAATGTGGCTCCCAAGACATATGCAAAAGGGATACATTAAATGTTGAGCCACATATCAAGTCTCAATATATTTAAGAAGGTTAAAATTATAAAAGTTATCTTCTCTGACCAAAATAAAATAAAACTATAAATCAATAACATAAGTAAAATTGAAAATTTCTTAAGTACATGGAAATTAAACAACATACTTTTAAATAATCAATAGATCAAAACAGAAAATAAAAGATAATAAAAAACTTTTAGAAAAATGAAAACAAAAACACAATACACCAAAACTTAGAGAATTCAGCAAAAGCACTTATAAGTGATTACATTAAAAAGAAGAAAGATCTCACATCAATAACCTAATTTTGTATCGTAAGAAACTAGAAAATAAGAGCAAACTAAACCCAACGATAACAAAAGGAAGTGATAATAATAATTCCAAGAGAGATAAACAAAATAGAAAATAAAATATAATAGAGAGAATCAATGAAACCAAAAGTTGTTTGTTTGAAAAGAACAACAATTTGACAAACCTTTAGCTTACACTAAGAAAAAAAAAAAAGAGGATATAAATAACAAAAATCGAAAATAAAAGTGGGGACATTACTACTTACCATAAAGAAATAAATAGTATTATTAAGATAATTTTATGATCAATTTTATGCCAACCAATTAGATAACCTAGATGAAATAGACAAATTCCTAGAAACACAAAAACTACCAAAACTGACTAAAAAAACCCCAAAAAAACCCAGAAAAGAAAATTTGAATAGATCTATAACAACTAAAGAGATTGAATCAGTCATCAAAACCTCACCAAAAGGAGAGCTCTTCACTGGTCAACTCTATCAAATATTTAAAAAAGAATTAACACCAATTATTCTCATACTCTTCTTAACAATACAACAGAGGGAACACTAACTCATTCTATGGGACCAGCAAATAGTCATTAAGCACATGAAAAGAAGTTCAACATCATTAGTCATTATGGAAATGAAAATTAAAACTGCAATATGATAACACTTTACAACTATTAGGAAATATATATATGTGTGTATATATATATATATATATATATATATACACACACACACACACACACACACACACACACACACACACACACAAACATACACACTAGAGACCTGGTGCACAAAATTTGTGCACTGGGGAGGAGGGTCCCTCAACCACCGGGAACCCTCAGGGAATGTCCAACTGATGGCTTAGGCCCGCAGGGAGTGGGCCTAAGCTGTCAGTCGGATATCCTTAGCACTGCTTAGAAGACAGGAGCCCGGCTTCTGGATGAGCGACTCTCCTCACTGGTGGTCAGTGTGCACCATAACAACTGGTCATTCCGCCATCAGGTCGAAACCAGCTCTCTGACATCACCTGAGGGGTCCTGGATTGTGAGAGGGCATAGGCCAGGCCGAGGGACCCAACTGGTGCACAATCGTGGCTGGGGAGGGGCCATGGGAGGGTTCCAAGGTGTGTCCAGCCTGTCTCGTTCAGTCCCTATTGGCCAGACCCCAGTAGCAAGCTAACCTACCAGTCGGAGCGTCTGCCCCCTAGTGGTCAGTGCATGTTATAGCAACTGGTCAACCAGTCAATTGTCTGACCCCCTAGTGGTCAGTTCATGTTATAGCAACTGGTCAACCAATCGACTGTCTGACCCCTGGTGGTCAGTGCACATCATAGCAAGTGGTTGAGTGGCCTTAGCATATTACACTTTGGTCAAATGGACAACCTGGCACTTAGCATATTAGGCTTTTATTATATAGGATATATGTATATATTAATGGGAAAAACAAGGGTTGGCAAAGATGTGTAGAAATTATAACCTGGTGGGGGGATTAGGGAGACAGGGCAATGGGGTAAAAGGGGACATATGTAATACTTTCAATAATAAAGATTTAAAAGAAATTAAAACCCTCATACAGTGCTGGTAGGAGTGTAAAATGGTGCAACTACTATGCAAAACATCTTGGCTGTTCCTCAAATGATTAAACAATGAATTCCAACATGATCCAGCAATCCCACTCCTAGGTAAACAGAGAGAATTGAAAACAGGTGTTCAAACAAAAACTTCTATACAAATGTTCACAGAAGCTTTATGCATATTAGCTAAAAAGCAGAAACAACCCAAATATATATCACCTAATGAATATAGAAACAGAATGTGATATGTGCATACAATAAAAGAGAATAAAAAAGAATGCAGTACTGATGTATGCTACAAATATGGATGAATCTTGAGAACATTATGCTAAGTGAAAGAAACCAGACATAAAAGGCCACATTATTACATGATTACATTTATATTAAACTAGACGCCTGTTGCATGAAGAGATTCGTGCAATAGGCCTTCCCTTCCCTTGGCTGCTGGCACCAGTTTTCCTCTGGCCCCCAGGACCCAGGCCTTCGCTCTGGCTGGGCTCCGGCCAGAACCCCCCCACCCCCCAGCCTCACTGCTCCGCTGATCCTGGGGCTGTGAGGCCTCGTGGCTCCGCTGATCCCGGGGGGGGGGGGGGTGAGGCCTCACAGCTCCACCGATCCTGGGGGTGTGAGGCCTCGTGACTCTGCCCATCCCGGGGCCGTGAGGCCTTGCAGCTCCGCTGATCCTGGGGGTGTGAGGCCTTGCAGCTCCGCTGATCCCGGGGCAGTGAGGCCTCGCTGCCCAGCAGGCTTCAGGTACGTTTGGCTTCACTCCACTGCTTGGAGCCTAGTATGCAAATTAACCACCATCTTTGTTGGCGGTTAATTTGCATATCGCCCTGATTAGCCAATGGGAAAGGTAGCAGAGGTACGGCTAATTACTATGTTTCTCTTTTATTAGATAGGATATCCAGAATAGGCAAATTCATAAAGATAAAAAGGAGATTGGCATAGGTTTCAGGAAAAGGAGAATGGAGAATGACTACTTAATGTGTTTGGGGGTTTCTTTTTGTAGTTATGAAAATGTTCAGGAATTAGGTAATGGTGATGGTTATACAATACTGTAAATGTACTTAGAACCACTGAACTGCATACTTTAAACTGGTTACAATGGTGAATTTTATGTTTGTGAATTTTACCTTGATAAAAAGATACAATATACTAAATACTTTTGAGACATATGTATATAGTACCACAGTAGCTCAGAGGAAGGCTATATTACTCATCCTTAGTGGTTCGGAAATGCTTCCTGGATGGTGTAATATCTAATTGAGATGGACTTACTAGATAGTTACTTACTAGATGTGAAATGGTGAGAATTGGGTCTGTACTATAAGGAAATATTCACAAAATCTTGGCTTTTTACAGACACTCATAATTATAATCATTGACATAGTTCTGTAACAATTTTTTAAAGAATCAGTCTCTGCAGGTCATAGATTATAGTAGCAACTACTCATCTCTGTTGTTACAGCACAAAAGTAGCCATAGACAATATATATGGGCATGACGCTATTCCAGTAAAATTTTATTTACAAAAAACACAGCTATATGCCCATAGTTTCCTGATCCTAGACACAGAAGAATAGCTATCCAATAACTGATGAAAGTATTTTATAATGGTCCAAGGTCAACTAATTATGCAGTTATTTATGATCATATTATTTTTATACCCCAAAGATGCTTGATCTAAAGTGATATATCAAGTTCTATAATTCACTTTTTACTTACAGTCTTATCCTCTTCTGCTTTTCTGTGGTATTTGTCCCAATAAAACCCAACATGGGCCGCAATGCTCCCCACATCCAGGAATTCACACTTTTGTGTAATTCTCTTCTCTTCAGTGTTGGCTGGACGAATTGAATAGTTTGTAACAAATATAATATGTCACTTCTGAGATTGGGTACCAAATGATCTGTAGCTTTACACCTGATTCATTATCTCTATCTCTATCTCTATCTCTATCTCTATCTCTATCTATCTCTATCTCTATCTTTATCTCTATCTCTATATCTATCTCATATCTATCTATCTTTCTCAAAAGCAAGCTACCATGTTGTGTGGCTCCCATAGAAACTGACCAGTAACCAATATCTCTAATCATCCGAATGTGAAGAACTGAGGCCTATCAATGGCCCTATGAGTGAGTTTAAAAATGGATCCTGACCCCCTGATCCCCATCCCAAACATTCAGGTGAGCCAGGTCTCCTGACTGAAGTTTTGTGAAGGGCCCTGAGATGCAGGAATCAGTTAAGCTATGCCTGAATCACAAAAACTGAGACATAATAAATGCTGTTTTAAGTCACTAAGTTTTGCATATTTTATTATTCAGAAATAGATAAGGAATACAGTGTTATTGATTTATTCCCTTCTCCCTATGTTGAATCGTTCCTAAACTTGAAGGTGTGTATGAGCTAAGGCCATGGTCAGCAAACTGCGGCTCACGAGCCACATGCGGCTCTTTGGCCCCTTGAGTGTGGCTCTTCCTAAGCCTTAGGAGTACCCTAATTAAGTTAATAACAATGTACCTACCTATATAGTTTAAGTTTAAAAATTTGGCTCTCAAAAGATATTTCAATCGTTGTACTGTTGATATTTGGCTCTGTCGACTAATGAGTTTGCCAACCACTGAGCTAAGGTATTATACACAGTAATAGAGATGAACAATACAGCCTTGTTTCATGTTGTGAGCCTTTATTTTTATTCATTTCAGAGAGGAAAGGAGAAGGAGAGAGAGATAGAGACATCAATGATGAGAATCACTGATCTGCTGCCCCTGCACACCCACACTGGGGACTGGGACTGAGCCCACAACCCGGGCATGTGCCCTGACCAAGAATTGAACCATGAGCCCTTGGTTCATAGGTTGACACTCAGCCACTGGGCCACATCAGCTGGGCTAAGGTATTATACTTCTTTGAGAAGGAGCCAAATGAAGTGGGGAAATAATAGACAGACAAACTTAAGTGTAAATGCATACATTAGGCAAAGCATGTATATGAAAAAAAAAATCTCAAGCTATCACATAAAGTGCAAATTCCTATGTCAAGAATCTTTGAGCTAGATTGTACCAGCTTCATTGGAACTTAACAGGGGAATGATAACCAGTGAGTCTCTGGTCCAAAAAAGTATATTTGCTTTCATTTGAAAGACATTTGTATTGTCTAATAAATCAGAAAGAGACCATGATTGAAAGCTATGACCTTATGCCAGGAAACAATGAAGAAACCTGCACTAATCACTCTTATACTTTCAGATGAAATGATGCTCTCTTTCTCTATACCTATTTTTCAATAATTCACTTTGAAGGTTTTATTTATATGATTTAAACTTTTCTTTGAATAATATAGGTATAATTTCAGGCTGACATTTGCTGAATTAAATATGCCCATCATTCATCTTTATCTTTTTGATATTTGTATAGTAAAACTCTTAAAACATATTCATTGTCATTTTTGTCAATTATTTATTATTCATCTGTAGAGCTATTTTTCATTATTTCCTCCCTTTTATCTACATAATTATTTATAAGAAAGGAAGTTAAAACTTTTTGTTCAATTCCAGGGAACAGATTTAATTGTAGTAGTCTCTTTTGATATTTCGAACACATCAGAATTTCATTATTAAGTATATTTTTGGAGTTATCTCTCTTTACACAGACACACACACAATACTTTTTTCTGAAAAGTGAATACATCTTTATTAATCATCTAAATAAATACTATGGTTACTTTTTATATATCAGGTAATAAAATACCTTCATTTTGTTCAATCCTCTTTCTGTGTGACAACTGGTCAACTCTGAGAAAGAATGTGGCCTTTATGAGCCCTTTCAGGCTATCCATGATGGATGTGAATCCCCTTCCCATCCTTAGTTGTAGTACATGAAATCAGAGATCAAAAAATACACTGAGCATCAATGTGTAGTCAGTGCCAAACAGATGTATCAAATTCAGAGCCTTGGTAAGGAATAAGAGTCATGACATAAAATTGAAATGATATAAACATAGAAAAGTTTAATCCAGTACTGTATATAAAAGTGGTAAGTACAGTAAAAACAAGTGAGAGGGATGCCTAAATAAAACTGGAAACTAAATTTCAGTTTCAATGGTTTTTAAATACTGTTTATACTTATTATACAGAAAGATAAAGATGAATGGTGGGCATATTTAATTCAGCACACCAATCAATAGTTTTAGTCAACCAATCTTGCAGAATTATATTTACCTAAAACACAAGAGAGATAGTCACTCATTCTTTCATTCTTTTGAAGAAAAAATGAATTCCATGCCTACTATATTCTACCCACTGTGCTAGATAATGAGGATACAGATATGCATAAGAAAACATCATTGGAAAACAACATTTATAGTTCTAATTATGTGATAAGATGAATGATGGGCATATTTAATTTAGCACACCAATCAATGGTTTCAGTCAACCTTAGTTGTAGTACATTCTGGCACACATGGTCCCAAAAGTATTTATTGAGTATGTATGTGCTATGTTAAGAACCACAAACACTTTGATGAGCCAAAATAAATCAAGAAAGACTCAGAGAGGAAGAGCAGGTGGATTTTTTGATGGACTAAGTATGGGATATGAGAGAATGGGAAGTAACAAGGATGATTGCTGGGTTTCTTGTCTGGGCAACTGAATGAAGGAAACATTGAAAGAACAAGATTTGAGGAGGGCACATTGAGTTTGAACTTCCATTGAGCTATCCAATTGGATATATCAGATAGATGATTGGATATATAAGCCTTAAGCTCATATTGGGGATGGGAATCTGAAAAAATATGTCAAATTATTCAGATAGATAGGAAGATAGGTAGATGAGTATTGAACTCAGACAAGATGTTTGAGAATGATCAAAAAAAAGAGTATGATGTCTACAAAGAAGATTGAGAAAGAACAGTCAATCTATAGGAGAAAAAGAAAAATGAACAGACAGTATGATGTCAAGAAAGAAGGAAATATTTGAGGCATAAGGAATATTTGAAAAAAACATTCCAAATTCTATTAAGATTATAGGGGAATTTCATGATTATGGACTGTCATTTCCAGAGAGTACAGCGAAATGTTTTTGAAAGTAGAAGAATGAAGAGCTTGGGCAGAGATGCACAGTACATATTAGGCACGGAAATGCAATAGAGGATTGATATTTGGATGCCTCCTAAGTTAAACACTGGCAACAAGAAAGTGTGGCAGAAAGCTTGATGCACTGCTGCAAATTTATGGAATTTTTACCTCTTCATTTGCAAAACAAACAAACAAACAAAAAACATTGATGTACTAATTTAAAGTCTAAGGATTAAGCAGCTATTTTATAATGAATAACCTATATTGCCCAGTTTAATATCTTTCAGGTCTGGTGTTCTTAAAATAAGCCTACATTAATTCCAATTATGTTGTCCATTAAGCAGATGTAATATCTGGAAGGAGTTGTGTGTTTTTTCAGGAGTTCTACCTATAACTTTAAATGTTAAGAAGTCTTAAATATGTGGTTCAGTTATCAAGTACTTATCATTCTTTTCTTTCCACTATGAAGTAAAAGCCATGGTTAAAAACTTCATTCCTCTCATAAGCAGTTTCTGTTGCTTGCTTCCCCTGCCCCCCTTTATAAAGAACACATGTTCCTGTTTCCTTTTCTAATACTTTTTTTAACTGGAAATTTAAGGTAATATGTTATAGGAATTCTGATTACCTCTACTATGGCCTGTGGAGAGCGGCTACAACATTTGGACAGGTTCAAGCCTTGGATTGACTTGTGGCAAAGCCACATACAAGTCACAGCTTGGAGGGCAAAGCCCTCCCAGCACAATTATAGCCAAAAGGCTATGGTTGTAAACTTGACCTTATAGTCTGACCCTGCAGTCCTAGGTAGCTAAGGGATGTGGGCTGCGGGAGGTGGAAGTGCAGCAAGTGCTGCCTAAACAAAGCTTGATAGAAAGCAGAGAATGGCAACAACAGGAAAGAAGCAGATTTGAAATTTGCAAGAACACTGTAAACATCTTGCCCTTGTTTTGCTTTGTGTGATCTGAATATAAAATAAAGCTTCAGCTTACAGGCTGTGTCACTGTTTCCTCATCCAGGCACAGTGATCCACCTGGCCCCAACTATAGGTATTCTCTTGTCTGTCATCTTTAATCCTTCACCGCCCCTCCTCAGGTTCATCCCTGGCCGTGCTGGATGCGGTTCAATGGGCCTTTGAAAAAAATGTTCATTTGCTTGATTGTGGTTGTTTTGTTTTTGTTTTTTACATGGATAAACTATTTTTGTGAAGTCAATTTCCCTTCAGTGTGAAGGTTATAGTGTTGTTCCTTACCCCTGGGTGTGTGTAGTCATGCTGAATGACAGTGGTTTTTCTAGGGCTCTCTTTGATGGTCTTTCTCTATGACCATACTTGGTTATTAAGGCTGGCGAATATCACTGTTGTTTTCAACAATACAACGGGGTATAAATTGCTGCTGCAGGCCCATCTATTCAAATTCATTCTCTTTTGAAGTGATACTTTCTGAAGTCCTGTTTGAGATATGTTCGGACCCCAGGAGGGCTCTTGTCAGCTGTCTCCCTAGTTTACTCCTGCAATCCTAGTTGGCCTATAGTTTTAGCCTATATGCATCTGCCAATCTCCTCCCAATTACTTTTTACTTTTTCACAAAAACTGCAACTGTTTTTGACAATGTCTCTCAGGTTTCTCCACACTGTTGCAAATGAAGTCATTTCCTTTGGGAAAATATTGGAGCTCTATCCTTTATGGCCTTCTGCTTCTCCAGACAAAATCTCTTAGCTGGCTGTGGAGATGCCATTGGGGAAACTGTGCTCTTCTCTCTCAGTGACACACCCCAAATTAGGAGCACTATTTTAATAGTGGCAGTAGCAGGAGCTGAGTCAAGAACAATCTGGTTCTTAGTATTCCAGTGTTGTTGTTGAAGATCTTCCAATGCATAAATGGGGGCTGGGTAAAAGAAGAGAGTTCCTGCTCTGGTCTGGTAGCTCAGTTCCTTAGAGCATCATCCTGATATGCCAAGGTTATAGATTTGATGCAAGAAACAACCAATGAATGCATAAGTAAGTGGAACAACAAATCTCTCTCTCTCTCTCTCTCTCTCTCTCTCTCTCTCTCTCTCTCTCTCCATCAATCAAAAAATTAAGATTTTTATTTTAAAAAAAGAAGGGAGTTCTCATCTCTTAAGACTCAGCATCAGCAACATGTGTGGGGGCAAGATGTGAAAAGCTGACTTGTTACCCTTCTTGGGAAGGTAGCCCTCTGACAGGGAATAAAAGGAAGAGGGAGCCGTGTGTTTTTAGCTGCACCAATCTGGAGTAATGTTTCCCTCTTATGGCATTTCCACAGGGGAGGAAAGGGACAGGTCTTAGTTCAAATACCATAGCATGATTACTAGGTGAGCTAAGTCTAGGGCTTATGTCTACTTGTCCTAGACATAATTATTGTCCTGGGAGGAAGAAAACCCAGCACTTTTGGTAGCTGTAAGAGCTAGCATAACAAAGTAAAATCAAGAGAAAGACAAAATCTGAAAATATTCATCCTTCCCACTGAGATATTTCTTAGTACAACAGCACATGAGGCTGGGTGCAAAATGTCACTAATAAAAGGAGGGTAATGTCATCTAGTCTCGAAATGCTTGGAAGACAGAGTCCTGTTGAAAGCAGACTCTTGCAAAGACATATGTCAGATATCACCATTGAGATGATAGAAACCTGAGATGGGTTGAGTCTAATTAAAGTTTTAATCCAGCCCTTACCCAGCTCAGTCCTTGATTTCAATGACAGGATCTGCATCTCAGCTTTTTAGCTTAACAAATGAAAGAATGAACCCTCTGGGAGGCCCCCAGGCTCTACAGTTCTTTTATACATACTGACAAGCATATAATAAAAATTATGATATTATGGGTGCAGGAAAAATGAAACAAATAGGAGAAAGAGTGGAAAATAAAATTTTAAAAGCCCACAGTTAATCCAAACATTGAAGTTAACAGACAAAAACTATAAAGTAATTATTCTTAAGTTAAAGATAATAGAGGAAAGTTTAAGAAAATCTATGAAAATAAGAACATTATTATTAGATATTGGAATCTAAAATGTCAAATGGACATTTTAGAACCTACAACAATACTGGTAATTAAAAACTCAGATGAACTTAACAGCAGACAAGAAATAGAGTAGTCCCATTTATCCATGGTTTTGCTTTTGGTGGTTGACTTACCCATAGTCAACTGCAATCTAAAAATGTTAAATGGAAAATTCCAGAAACAATCCATAAGCTTCAAATTTGTATCAATCTGTGTATCAAGAGGATATTTCACACTGTCCTGTTCTGTTCTGCCTGGAACATGTATCATCCCTTTGTCCAGTGTATCCACACTGCATACGCTACCTGTCTATTAGTCACTTGGTAGCCAACTCATCAGATCAACTGTTTAGGTATCACAGAACTTGTATTCAAATAATGCTTATTTTATTTAATAATGGCCCCAAAGTACAATAGAGTGATGCTGGAAATTCAGATATTTTAAAACAAAGTGCTTCCTTAGAGTGAAAAAAATGTATGTACATATCCTAATATATAAAAACCCAAGGTCTGTAACATCCAAAAGGACCAAAGGCTCGACTGACCGGAAGTTAGTCCTGCAATCAGTGCTGGGTTGCCATGGTGACCCAGCACTGACTGCCGAGGGGGCTGCAGATCAGGCCCAAAAAGAGGCCTGGAGAGAGAAGCAGGGTCTGATCCATAGCCTCTGTGGCAGCTGTTGATCAGCCCTTGCCTCTCTCTTTCTCTCAGGGCTTGGCCAGCAACCATGCCTCTCTTTCTCTTGGGCCTATATAATCTACCTATACTACTAAAAGGGTAATATGCTAATTAGACCAGGTCAACCGGTCATCTTCCAGACAAAGCCATCTTGGTGGGGGCCAAGGCAGAGGCTGTTAGGGGCAATAAGGCCAGCAGAGGAGGGAAGTTGGGGGCGTGATGAGGCCAGCAGGGGAGGGCAGTTGGAGGTGAGATCAGGCCAGCAAGGGGAGACAGTTGGGGGTGATCAGGCAGGCAGAGGCAGTTAGGAGCGATCAGGCCAGCAGGGGAGAGCAGTTGGGGGCAACCAGGCCGGCAGGGGAGGGCAGTTGGGGGCAAGATTAGGCCAGTAGGGGAGGGCAGTTAGGGACGATCAGGCAGGCAGGCAGAGGGGTTAGGGGCAATTAGGCAGGCAGGTAGAGGCAGTTAAGGGTGATCAGGCAGGCAGGCAGGTGAGCAGGCAGGTGAGCAGTTAGGAGCCAGTGGTCCCAGATTGCGAGAGAGATGTCCGACCGGTTGGACATCCCCCAAGGGGTTCCTGATTAGAGAGGGTGCAGGCTGCGGAGGGGAACCCCTCCCCCTTTGCACAAATTTTGTGCACTGGGCCACTAGTATATATATAAAAAACATGGTATATATAGGATATGGTACTATCTGTTGTTTCAAGTACCTATTGGGGGTCTTGGAAAGTATCCTCTGCAGGTAAGGGGGACTACTATAGATGAAAATGAGAGTATTTATCTCAAAGAAATGTAAATAGAATATATTTCCCAATTGAAGGATATAAAGAAAAACAAATAGAATGGACATAACAGAGCATAAGAGATACATGGGACACAGTTAAATGGCAAAATGTGCATTTTATTAGAGTGCCAAAATGGAGGAAAGACTGGGTCAGAAGCAACATTTGGAGACACAATGGCTGAAAATTTGCCAAACTAATTAAAGATATCAACACACAGATTCCAGAAACTTAGTGGACCCAACAAAGAAAGATGAATCATCGGAAATCACACCAATTTTAAGCTGAAAATCACCAAGTGATAATGGTAAAAGAAGGCATAAAAAAGAACTATTACCTTCAAAGGAGCAATAATAGGATGGATGACAGATCTTTGGACAGAAACCATAGAGTCAGAAGACAAAGGTGAAGTGGAATTTTTGGACTGGAACCCAGATTCTTTGTCCGCAAGAGTTGAAGAATGAATCCACAGACAGAGGTGGTTTAGCAAAGGTGGAAATTTATTGAAGAATAAGTACAGACTCCCAGGTGGGGAGGGGGAAAGAGTCCCACCTATTTCCTGTGTCCATGGTTTATAAAGGCTGCAAGTCCCTGTGTCCTGATATGCCCTCTGACTGGTCAGTATTACCTTTCAAATTGGTTACTATAGTGACTTCTGAGGCCCTCCTTTCTCATTGTCCTCCTATTCCTTCTTCTTTGTTTTGTAAACATAGACCTTTTTGGCTACTTCCAGCACCCTTGTCTTATGTAAATACAACTGCACCTGGCTTCCTTGTGTTATGGAGATGTACCTTCTCCCAATCCGTAGTCCTGTGTTTTTCCATGGACCCCAATTCTAAAAATTCCCTAAACCTGCCTATATTCCCCTAAAATTCCTGTTTCAATGGGATGGTATATTTAAAATGCTGAAATATTTTCTTAAAATTCCAACCTACAATGCTTTTATTGGTGTAAAACGTCCCTCAAAAAAATAAGGGCAAAATAAAGACATTTCGAAAGGGTGAAATATTGTGATCAAAAGAACGGCAGTACATAATATACCAGATGCAGTTTTGTAGGCTGAAGAAAATGATCTAAAAAGGAACTTTGAAAGTGATAAAGAGCAACTTAAAGAGATTAAAAAAATTTTCCACCATAATCACTTCTATTCAACATTGTACTGAAATTTATCACCAGATCAATAAGGCCAGGAAAAGAAATAATGGAAATGAAGATTAAAATGAAAAGAATGAAAGAGTTTTTATTCATAGATAATATCAATAATATGTATATATAATAAGAATTAATAAATGGATCAAGTAAAGTTGCTGGTAAACAGTCAATATACAATTTAATTGTATTTCTGTATACCTGAAGCCAAAAACAGAAAAATAAAATTTTTAAATTTAATATTTATAGTAGCATTAAAAAAATCAAATCCCCAAAATAAATTTAAATAGATATGGGCAAAATCCCTATACTGATATTAATAATATATTATAGAGATAGATTAGAGAAAACAAGAAAAAAGAAAAACTAACCTTTTCCATGTTAAGGAATACTCAATATTTTAAGATTTTACTTCTTCCCAAGTTGATCTCTTTCTGCATCACAATCCCAATAAAAACGCAGGGATATTTTTTGGTGGAAATTAAAAAATTGGTTAGCAAATGTATGTGGTAAAGCAAAGGGCCTAGCCAATATAAGAACAAGGTTGGAGGCTGATTGAGTGAATGCCCATATAAAATATAATCTTTATTAAATGATACATAATAAAATGTGCTGATTTAGGCTTATTATTGAAAAGAATTGACTTTATAAGAAATGAAAATTTAATGAAGAGAACACTTCCAAAATAATTTGAAGAAGTCAGTATTATCCTTATAGAAAGTCAGTTAAGGACACAACAAAAAAGAAAATTACAAGCCAATAACTATGCTTGAACATAGGTGCAAAAATCCTCAAGAAAATAATAGAAAATCAAATTTAACATCATGAAAAATATCATATAACATGATTATGTGGGATTTATTCTAGGAATGCAGGTATGATTCAAAATATGCTAATCAACAAAGATGACACACTACACTAATATAATGAAAAATAAGAATCACATAATCATCTCACTAGATGGAAAACTGTACTTTACAAAATTCAACATTTTTCATGATAATAACTCTAAACAATTTAGCTATAGCAAAAACATATCTCAACAAAAGAAATGTATATATTACAAGCTCACAGCTAACATCATAGTCAATGCTGAAAAGTTGAAAGGTTTTTCTATAAGATCAAGGACAAGTTAAGGGTGACCACTTTCACCACTTTAATTAAACATAGTTAATGGAAGTTATAGCTAGAGCAATGAGGCAAGAAAAAGAAATAAAAGGCATCCAAATCAGAAAGAAAGAGGCAAAATTGTTTTTGATTGTGAATCACATGATCTTATATATAGAAAATCCTAAACAAAACAAAACAGAAACTCAACCAAAAAAAATTAGAATAAATCAATTCAGTAATTTTCATGATACAGAGTCAACATACAAAAATCAGTTGACTTCTATACACAAACAACAAACTATCTAAAAACAAACTAAAGAAGAAAATTTCATTTACAATTGCATCAAAAAGAATAAAGTGCTTAAGAATAAATTTAACCTAGGAGGTAGAAGGTCTATGTACTTAAAACTGTAAGACTTTGATCAAATAAATCCAAGAAGACACAAATGAATGTAACTATATCCCATGTTTACAGATTGGAAGAATTAACATTGTTAAAATATTCATACTATGAAAGCTTTGGATGGATTCAATGCAATCTCTATCACAACTCCAATAACATTTTTTACAGAAATAGAAAAAAAATTCTAAAATTATTATGGAACCACAAAAATCCAAAATAGACAAAGCAGTCTTAAAAATGAAGAACAGTCCTGTCCAAGTGGCACAGGTCAGAGCATCATCCCATACACTAAAAGGTTGTGGGCTCAATCCCTAGTAAGGGCACATTTGGGAGGCAACAAATTGATGTTTCTCACATTGATGTTTCTCTCTAAAAAATAAAAATAAAAAAATCAATAAAAATATCCTCAGATAAGGATAAAAAAAGAAAGAAGAACAAAGCTGGAGGCATTATGACTTCTGATTTCATAATATGTTACAAAACTATAGTAATCAAAACAGTATGGTAATTTTTCCCACATTGATCCCTTATAACACACACCCACACCCTGCCCCTGCCCCAGGTCTTCACCACACTATTGTCTGTGTCCATGGGTTATGAGTATATGCATATAAATTCTTTGGTTAATCTCTTCCCACCCATTGGTATTTTAATAGGGATTACATTGAATCTATAGATTGATGTGGGTTGTATGGACATTAATGGGTTGTATGGATTTTAATTCAAGGCGACATCTGTAATACATTCACCAATAAATATAACATTTTTAAAAATCCCTAAAAAACTTAAGTAGGAAAGATGTTGAACTTCAGTTAAGTAATTATAGTCAATAATAAAGACTAATACCCTAACATGTTATGGAATGAACACATTTTTTGAGTGAAACATCAAGCTTATTTGGATATTTTTCCTAGTAATCAACATTGATAAAAACTAAAGACAATCCAACTGAAAAAAAAAAAAGTATGGTACTGCCATAAAACAGATACATAGAACAGTGAAAGAGGATAGGGATCCCAGGAATATATACCATGTATATACAGTCAACTAATCTTTGACAAATGTGCTAAGAAAACACAATGGGGAAAGGATGGTCACTTCAATAAATGGTGCTGAGAAAACTGGATAACATCATGAAAAAAAAGGAAATTTGGCCTTTATCTTATACTCTATACAAACATTAACTCAGAATGATTAAAGACCTAAATTTAACACCTAAAACTGTAAAGCCCCTAGAAGAAAGCATAAGGAAAAGGCTCCTGGAAATCTGTTTTGGCAATGAGTTTTTTTTGATATGACACCAAAAGCAAAATGCTGGGGGGTGGGAGCTACTGGGGAGAGGTCAATGGGGGAAAAAGAAGACATATGTAATACTTTAAACAATAAAGAATTTGTTTAAAAAACAATTGGAACTACATCAAATTAAAAAGGTTCTGCACAGCAAAGAAAACAATTAACAAAATAAAAAGGTCTTCACAATAGTGAGGTGAAGACCTGGGGGGAGGGCAGGAGCAGGGTGGAAGCGGTCAATGGGATAAAAAGGGGGGACATGTCTAATACTCTCAACAATAAAGATATTCTTTTAAAAAAGAGGTAATAAAAATAAAATATTAACAAATGATTTTCATTAAGACCCAATGAGAATAACAACAAAAGCCAAATTTGGGGAAAAGATATTCACAAAAAATATATTCAACAAGGGCTGGAATACAGAATATATTTATCCTATAACCAAGTAATAAAACAATTAAAAACCCAACAAAATTGGAAAAAAAAAACCACTTGAAATGGTACATCATAAAATACTTTCTTCAAATTACCAATAAGCATATGAAAATGTTAGTCTTTAATTTACACATGAAGAATATGAGTATTAAAACCATAATGAGACACTACTAAATGTCCATCAGAATTTCTAAAGATGTTTAAATACTGACAATAAAGTAACAGTAATGATTTGAAGTAATTTGAAGTTTTGTATACTTGTAGAGAGACTGTATACCTGTACAAACTGTTTCAAATACTAACCAAATGGTAAAATACACATCTCTATGATAAAGTTATTTCACTTTTAAGTATATACTCAAGATAGATAAGTATTTATTTCCATCCACCAAGGACCTGTATACACATATAATGCACTATATTAGCTAGTTCTATAGATATTTAAAAAGGCACTTCAATGCCCATCTTTCAATTCCATCCTCCCCTTTATGTCCATTTGTTGAATTCTGCTTAAGTCTGAATCTATTAAATTCACTGATATGTTCATCTATTTTTTAAAAACATTTTTATTTATTTCAGAGAGGAAGGGAGAGGGAGAAAAAGAGAGAGAGAAACATCAATGATGAGAGGGAATCTTGATTGGCGGCCTCCTTCACACCCCACACTGTGGATTGAGCCCGCAATCTGGGCATGTATGCTGCCCAGGATTCAAACCAGTGATGTCCTGGCTCATAAGTCAATGCTCAACCACTGAGCCACGCCGGCCTGGTTCTGTTCACCTATTGAATTCACTTTTACTGACTTCCTAATATGTGAAAAGTACTTTTATAGACATTGTAGATACAAATGACTATTTATTTATTTATACATTCAAAAAATATCTCTTGAATGCTAATCATATGCCAGGTATTATGTTAGATGTTGGGCATAGAATGGTGAATAAGGGAGACTTTGTTTCTGCCTTATATTCTAGTAAGAAGCAAGTGTTCAAGAAATAAGACAAGTTCAAGAAATAAGAAAGTAGGGGAGGGAGGGGGCAAGGGGAAGAGATCAACCAAAGGACTTGTATGCATGCATATAAGCCAAACCAATGGACATGGACAACAGGGGGATGAGAGCATGTGTGTGTGTGTGGAGGGGGAGGGGAGGAATGGTAAGACAAGTGAATAAAATGATTGATATTCTGAAAGAAAATATAGTGGAAGAAAGATGAATAAGAAAAATTTCATGCAGTTTAGAAATTGGTATAATTAGGATATGTCATAGTACTTTAAGAATAGAAAAAGCAAATAATTCTACTGTGGATAACGTGGGAGAAGTGGGTAGATATTTACTTATTTGGAAACGGCTTCTAGTTACATCTATAAGGTTTCACTTCTCTGTTGTTTCTGATCATAATCCAAGAATTAAATCTTTTCTCTCATCTATTCTCTTTAATATTCTTATGTCTATGGCAATCTTTCCTTCTACTTCCAATCCTCAACTGCTTCCTCCCGTGCCTAAGTTTTTTACTGTTTCAAGACATAAAAATTACTCTTAATGTGGAGACCCTATAACTTTTGCCATAACTGTACCCTATTTTCATTTCAGCTCTTCATCATTCCTGAATCTCTGTTAGGTAGAATCTACTCATTTCCCCACATCTTGTGTAGCTGAGTTTCAGGAGACAGATTCATCATTAATTTTGTCTTTCAATGATATTTACAGAGCATTATTCCTCTAGCCTGGTGGGAAAAAACCTGTGCCTCTGAGTCATGTGTCAAGCAGTTAAGAAATTTCCTCTCCTTTTCATTCCACGGTACTGCCTGGGCACATTGCCAACTATAAATGTATGCACTTGTAACCTTCAAATTCCATCTCTACCATCTGAACCTAGATAGAGCTTTCAACACCTCTTCACATCTCCCCTAAGAATACTCTGACACCAAAGCCTTTTGGTCAATGTAGATGTGATTGATTATTTCACTGGACAGACAGAAGAGCTGGAATACATCTCATACCTTACAGGAGGTCCTTCAATTTCCCATAAAGTATTTTTTATCTTCAAAGTCCCTTCTCTCTGGAGACATTAAGGGGTATTCTTCCCTTCAATTTGTTAAAATCGTTAGTCTCTAAAAGAGTTCACATTGTGCCCCCAATTTTAACAGCTTTATTGAAGTATAATATTTGATACACAAAGAATTGCACATATTTAAATGTGTACAATTTAATGATTTGAGACATATATGCACACCCATAATAACATCACTATAATCATGGCAATAAAGACCTCAATAAAGTATTCTTTCAAATTTTTCATGCAGGTAAACTGTATTCAATAAATCTCACATATAAGTATAGTAGTAGCTCTGCCAAAATGAATTGAAGGGACAGTTTCCATATAGCACTTAAAATCACCCTTTCCCTCACAGTCAAATCTTGACTATAGCTTTATTATTGATTCAAATTCACTGTGCGTAAATACGTGTGTGTGTGTGTGTGTGTGTGTGTGTGTGTGTGTGTGTGTGTTTGAGAGAGAGAAAGAGAGATAGTTGTCCATATATGTTCATTTTCATATGTTTAAAGTAATCATTAAGTAAACTCTGTTTTTACTCTATTATACATTATGATCTTGATAAAGCCCTGAGACTACATAAACTCTCAGAGATCTCTTGATACAAGGGGACAAAGCTGTTTAGCAATGATCTTGTTGCATGCAGACAGCAGAACAAGGAAATGAAGCACTTTACATAATGGAACTTCAGAAAGTTCTTTCCTGAAATAGTATATTTCCCATTACACAATGCAGAGAGATTTTTTTTTATTCTCCTGGTTAGTATTCTTTTTCTTTATTGATTAAGGTATTACATATGTGTTCTTATCCTTCAATTGCCCCCCACCCCCTCTCGAGCCCTCACCCTCTTAGTGTCTGTGTTCGTTGGTTATGCTTTCATGCATGCATACAAGTCCTTTGGTTGATCTCTCCCCTTTCCCCCCACCCTCCCCTGCCTTCCCTCTGAGGTTTGACAGTCTAGTCCAGTGGTTTTCAACCTTCCTAATGCCGCAACCCTTTAATACAGTTCCTCATGTTGTGGTGACCCCCAGCCATAAAATTATTTTCGTTGCTACTTCATAACTGTAATTTTGCTACTGTCATGAATTGTAGTGTAAATATCTGATATGGTCTTAGCCGACCCCTGTGAAAGGGTCGTTCAACCCCCAAATGGGTCGCGACCCACAGGTTGAGAACCTCTGGTCTAGTTGATGCTTCTATGGCTCTGGATCTGTTTTTGTTCATCAGCTTATGTTGTTCATTATGTTCCACAAATGAGCGAGAGCATGTGATATTTATCTTTCTCCAACTGACTTATTTCGCTTAGCATAATGCTCTCCAGGTCCATCCATGCTGTTGTAAATGGTAGGAGTTCCTTCCTGTTTACAGCAGTGTAGCATTCCATTGTGTAGATGTGCCACAGTTTTTAATCCACTCATCTGCTGATGGGCACTGAGGCTGTTTCCAAATCTTAGCTATGGTAAATTGTGCTGCTATGAACATAGGGGTGCATATATCCTTTCTGACTGGTGTTTCTAGTTTCTTTGCATATAGTCCTAGAAGTGGGATCACTGAGTCAAATGGGAGTTCCATTTTTAGTTTTTTGAGAAAACCCCCATACTGTTCTCTACAGTGGCTACACCAGTCTGCATTCCCACAAGCACTGCACGAGGGTTCCTTTTTCTCTACATCCTCTCCAGCACTTGTCTGTTGATTTGTTGATGCCATTCTGACAGGTGTAAGATGGTACCCCATTGTTGTGATTTGCATCCCTCAGATGATTAGTGACTTTGAGAATGTTTTCATATTTCTTTGCCTTCTGCATGTCCTGTTTTTAAAAGTGTCTATTTAGGTCCGTTGCCCATTTTTTTATTGGATTATTTATCTTCCTTTTGTTAAGTTGTATGAGTTCCCTGTAAATGTTGGAGATTAAACCCTTATGGGAGATGACATTGGCAAATATGCTCTCCCATGCAGTGGGCTTTCTTGTTGTTTTGTTGATAGTTTGTTTTGTTTTTTTGCTGTGCAGAAGCTTTTTAGAGAGATTTTCATGTATCTTACATAAGTGTTATCAGTGAAGAATTTTAAGAAATGAAACTATTTGATCAGATTTGTGTTTTAGATAGATCATTCCAGAAGAGTGAAAGATGGGTTAGAAGGGTCTAGACTAGAGGCAGAGAAACCAGTTAAGAAATAAAATAAGGGTCTGAACTAAGACAGTACTGTACTGTGGGCCAGAGATCAGGAGACTATATTAACTGATATTTAGGAGGATAAATCAATGACTGGATAAATGGGAATGTGAGAGGTAATGGTAAAGAAGAGGTCAAGGCTGACTACCATGTATCTAGCTTTAGAGTATTTGGGTACTTAAGAGATTCCTTTGAGAATTTTTTGAAACATTTATACCCCTTCTTCCAAGGAAGGAGCATAGATATGTACACAGAAAGAATTTCACAAGCAATATAAAAAGATTCAAATTTCTCTGTCTGGTAAGCACAGTGAGATCTGTGGTTTGAGTGTATGAATAGTCTGATAAATTCTGATGGATTGAATTTTAAAACTGTCATTTAATTATTAATTATTAAACTATTCAATAAGTTATTTAGGTTTTGTGCCTTTTTACATAGTTTGAAGAAAATATACTTTAAATGTTTTTAATTTTTCTCAACTAAAATGGCTGTTTGCAAATCATACTCACTTGAAGTCTATAAATATGACTATGGGAAATTAAGAACGAATGAAAAAATTTTTGCCATTCTAAAATTTTTCTTTACATTTAACACAGCAACAAAGACATAAATTATTGTGCTTCCACATAATTAATATTTTATATTTATTGAATTCGTATTTGCCATTTATTGTATTCCTAGGTATATTAGATATAATCTCTAAGGAGCACAAAGATTAGTAGAGGATATAAGGAAAGAGTACAAATAACTATAACATAAGGGTCAATAAAGTATCATAAGAGTATAGCAAGCACAATTTTTTGGGAATGAAGAAGAGACAGGATCACATAGCTATTTAGTATCTTAACAGCTGAATATAAGGATGATGTGGTCATTTTGCTTGTTTTAAATTACACGTTTCTAGAGGTTTAGAGACAATCTTTTGATTATTTCATGTAAGTGTCTAATGCTTTTAGAAATTGCAGTGAGGATGCTTTTTAAATCTCAAATATAACATTATTTATATAGAGATGTAACACCCAAGATTTACTTTTATCCTATATATTCCTTGCCTGGAGAGTATACTATGAAATAAGATGTGTGATACAGTTTAATAAAAATACATGTAAGGCCTGGCTGGCGTGGCTCAGTGGTTGAGCATCTACCTATGAACCAGGAGGTTGCGGTTGATTCCCTGTCAGGGCACATGTCCAGGTTGCTGGCTAGATCCCCAGTGTGGGGAATGCAGGAGGCAGCCAATCAATAACTCTCTCTCTCTCTCTCTCTCTCTCTCTCTCTCTCTCTCTCTCTCTCTCTTCCTCTCTCTCTCTCTCATCATTGATGTTTTTATCTCTTTCTCCCTCTCCCTTCATCTCTGAAATCAATAAAAAAATATTTTAAAATATATAAAATCATTATTACTACAGTAAAAGGGACTTTCTTTTACTGTAGAGTGACTTTCTTCTTCATTCCCTAAAAATGTAAAATGGATAGGTTTATACAAACATATTTGTGGTGACATTAGAGAATATATGACGTACTGAAAAAAATCTATCCTTTCATATTAGTCTATCTCATTGTCATGACCTTCTTTCCATATAGCAGTACAGATCTGTAATATGATCATTTGTTTTCAATAGCCAGCATTTATGTTTTTTCTCTGTCCTGGTGAGTGAAAAACAAACAAGTATGAGGAATTGAAAGCATAGAGCACTTCTAAATACATAAGAAATACTCTTTGTCAATGGCATAAATATGATTTTCTTCCATGTTTTCAGATAGTGACAGTATTTTACTCATTTAATAATGGTTCTTTCCAGAAGTTGAACTCACATGACCTATCAATGGTTCAAGATGAGCAACCAAGTGGTCAATACTGTCTTGGTTTCCCAAAGTACAGGTGAATTTCACTAGCTTATAATTCCTTAAGAGTGAAGGCTTTGTGGCATGCATGTTTACATATCATACATATTTATTTTAAATTCATAACCTCTTTAGGAAATAAAGCATAAACTTTCAGTTTTTGAGGTGACAAAACAACTGTGGTCAAAGCATGACACAATTTGGGCTCAGGAGCTTTGTTGTCCTTACAGCAATATGTGTCACCTTGGTCTGGTCAGATAATGCATTTATACTTTTATACCAAATTTGAGATAAAACTTAGAGGGTCTAGAAGTAAATGTGGAGATGGAAAAGAAAAATGACATTATAAAAATAAAATTGACAGGCCCTACCTAGGTTGCTTGGTGGGTTGGAGAACCATCTCATGCACCAAAAGGTTGCAGGTTTGATTCCTGGTCAGGGCACATACCTAGGTTGCAGATTCGATCCCCAGTAGGGGCACATATGGGAGACAACTGATTAATGTGTTTTCTCTCTCCTCTCTCTCTCTCTCTCTCTAACTCTCTCTCTTTCTCTCTCTCTGTCTCTCTCTTTCTCTTTCTCTTTCTCTCTCTCTGTCTCTCTCTCTCTCTTTCTCTCTCTCTGATTTCCTCTCTCTAAAATCAATAAACATATCCTCAAGTAATGATTTAAATTTTTTAAAATAATACAATAAAATTGAAAGGATTTGGCAAGATATTAGATACAATGTGTGAAGCAGAGTAATGTGTCAAAAAGCTCTCCACAATCCCATCCTACCTCCTGTCTACACATTAGTTTTTTAAGGTGTGTAGCAGTCAGGATATGTTAGGTTATGCTGTGTTAGCAATATCAAGATCTCAGTTCCTTAACACTAAAAAACTTTATTTCTTGTCCATGCAAATTCTGCTGCAGGCCTCCATTACTTCAGGGCAATATTTTTCCATGTGGTAGATAAGTATTCTAACTGCTTCTGTTTTATGACACATCTGCACATCCATTTCAACATGATGTTTCAGGGTCCATTCTGGCAGGTGAAGAGAGCATGACACAGTGGGTCTTAAGTGGGTCTGACCTGAGTGATACATATTACCACCAGTGACAGTCAGTTAACCAGAATTAGTCATGTGACCCCATCCAATTTGCAAGTCTGGGAAATATAGTCATCTATATGTCTAGGTAAGCAAAGAGAAGTGGAAATACTGGTGAGAATTAGTAAAATTTATCTGGAATATAAGGAAATTGGGGGTTCTGCATCATAACTTGGATGAAATAAGATAATTACATCAAAGGGCAAAAAAAGATAAAACAGTATATGAAAACAAAATACAAAATGTGTAAGGGAATTAAAATGTAAGATGGTATATTTTAATAACTTAAAGTAACCAAAATTATTATGATAAAATTTTAAGAAGAAAATGTATAGTGATAATATTGAGTATAATCTCTGCAAATGATGCACCAACTTAAGTTGAGCATGCCCTTAGGCACAACAATTCTTTAAGATTCCTTTTCAAGTGTGACTCTGCCTGAAAAACACTTTTTATGTAAAAATATTAGTATCATTATTTTGACTGTTACATGCTATATTAGCTGTATTAGGAATGAACTAGAGCATCTCTTGGATAAACTCTACAACAATTATCACATTTCAGAAAGTGAACTTAAACTTTCTGTTCCCTAATGCCTTCTTCTAAATATTTGTCTGAATATTATAAATCAAAGAACTATGAAATATCCTCAAATATATTTTCAAATGTCAAATTAACATTCATGAAAGAGGAACTTTGCAGAGGATATTTTGAGTTAGTCAAGCTAAACAACTGCCAATCAACTACATTTTAAAAATTAAAAAGCTAATGAATCTTCTCCTGCCAGAGAAAAATGAAATATTTTATTCTTTGTTTAGACTTTTTAATTAAAAATTGTCCACCACTGAAAATATGCAACTTTTTGCTGTACCATCCAACAATTCAATAAAAAGTCCCTCAACAAAGATAGTGACTGAGCTGTCAAAGATAACGAAATAGGTGCTAAAATAGAAGAACTGTGTTTGCTTTACTCTAATTAAATGAACTGCATCATATTTTCCTTAATGTCATCCTAAAAAATATGAGACAGAAGTGGAAACTCAATACCAACTTAAATTAATTTTTACCTTTTCTACTTATATATTCATAAAAGTTTTGCATTTATGATCATTCCTACTTCTTCTTTTGCTTGCAAAAAACAAAACAAATATTGTGCATCTCAACACATATGGGAGCCTTGAAAGCTTTAGTAGAAAACAAGTTATTAATGAAAAGTCAGTGAGAAGCATAATGGAAAGAGCAAGTTAGTGGAGGGGAAATAATGGAATAATAATAATTCTATTACAAGAAAAATAATACAAAAATAACACAAATACAGGATAAATTTATAAAGCAAATAACAAGATATATTTAATCCAACATATGTAAATATTTACATTGGAAATGAATGGGCTCTCTGTCTTAAGGAAAATAATTCCAGATGGAATCGCTGAACTGCAGAAAATAATAAAAAGTACCTAAAAGATAAATATGTACTATATAGAATACTATGGACAATTAAAAGTGACAAAATCAACAATTTCCTATGGGGTTTATAACATACAGAGAACAACAATATATAACAACAGTAGCACAAGGACTATTGAATGTAGTCACACTTTTAAATTTTTTGCATTGTTCATTAAGAAGTAATTATTTAAGGTATGCTATAATAAATTAAGCATGTATATTGTCATCTTTAGATTAACCACTACAACTATTTACAAAGTTACATAGCTAAAAACCTAATAGAGAATGTAAAATAGAATAAGTGAAAATATTTGACTGATCCAAAATAAAAGGTAAGCAAACTGAAACAAAGAGGCTAACTAAGAGCCGATGAGACATTTACCAAAAAAATGGCAAAATGGCAGGTGAAAATAAAATAATAATTGCACCAAAAGTAAATGAGTGCAACACCAATTATCTGACTGGATTTAACAATAAAAAAACTCCATGCTGCTTTAAAAGATATACTCTAATATAAAGGTGAAACTAAAAGTAAAAGGACTCAGATACTTAATTCTACCCACGAAGGACTATTACAGGAATTGCCTTAGAACTGTAAACAATGCGAGACTCAGGTAAAATATATGAAAAAACTGTTCTAAGACATTTGACTATAGAAGTCATAGATACTGACTTCTAGGAGAAGGGAAAAAAAGGATTGGAGCACAATAATTTTCCCAGGTAACTTCCAGGAAGTAATGTCCAGGTTGAAATGTAGAGAGCTGAAACCAAACACAGCTCTGGTGTCTTTTTGAGGACACAGTACAGAACATGGAGGATTTCAGGGTCAAGACAGATTTTTTAAGGTACAATATCTTAAAAGAGGGAGTTCCACAGAGAGAAAAAGAGAGTCTTGAAAATCTTCAGAGGGGTTTCCTGAAATCTTTGGCTGGATATTGGTGTTGGTTTGTATGAGTTGGATCTCCATAAGGATGAAGAAATAATCAGTGGAGAACAGTAAGCTGCCCATTTTCTGAAGCTCAGATAAAGCCTGGAGTAGATAGTCTTCCTAGAAACCAGAGTGGTGAGGCCTCTTCATATACAGAGGTCTCAGAAAGCTATTGCCATTGAGTGGAGATAAATTATCTCTATATTAAAGATACCCTGGGTATTCCTTATAATGGCATACAAATAAGACTTGAAAATATAAAACTTCTCAATTTGCATAACTGCCTGCCAGAACAAACTCCGATGCTCTTTAAAAGAATTTAACAAAATCCAACACCCAGAAATGTAAAAATAACATTTAGTATCAAATTGAAAAAAAAATCCAGGCATTCAAGAAAATAGAAATATGATCCAGAACTAGAGGAAATATCAGTCAATAAAAAAGTGCCAGAAATGAGGGAAATAATAAATGTAGTAGACAAAAAGCCATTGCCAATTTGCTTGACATATTCAAGAATGTAGAAGAAAATATGAACAGGATAAAGACAGAAATGAAAGATAAATAAGACTTTTTAAACATAGTATCTGAAATAAATATACTGGGTAGGATTAACATCAGATTCTATGAACTTGAAGAAAAGATTAACAAACTTGAAGGCAGTAATATAATTATCCATAAAGAAGCATAGAGACACAAAAAGACTAAAAAAAAGCAAAGAGAGCATCAGTGACTTGTGGGATGATATCAAGTGGTGTGATATACATGTTCTAGTATCAGGAAGAGAAGTGTGTGGGAAAAAGCATATAGAAAAAATTTTGAAGAAATAGTTGCCAAAGTTTTTTTCCACAAATATGATTAAAATAATAAGCACAAAAATCCAAGTTTCTTAACAAAACTCATGTAATCTAAATATAAAGAAAATCATACTGATACACATGATAATTAAATTTCTAAAAACAGTGATAAACATAAAATTTTAGAGGCAGTGAATTAAAAAATTACAAGGAGGTTAACAACAATAAGAATAATATCAAACTTCTCATTAAAAACTTTGAAAGCCAGAAGACAATGGAGCCACATCATCAAAATATTGAAAGAAAAAAAATCAACCTAAATTTATATTCCTATCAAAATATATCTTAAAATGATGATGAAATATAGACTTTTTCAGACAAACAGAAGTTAATGGAATTAATTGCCAACTGAACACTACTAGGAGAATTTGTTTTTTTAAATCTTCAAGCAGAAGGAAAATAATAGTAAATAAAAATTTGGTCAAAACAATAATAAGGACATATCAATGTTAAAAGAGTATGCAAATAATAATGATGCCTCAAAATACATGAAGAAAACATAACTGAGAGGATAAATAGAAATATCCTCAATTATACTTAGATATTTTATCAGGCCAATCTTAGTATCTGATAGAAAAAGTGGATAGAAAGGAAATGGAAGACTTAAACAATACTACCAAAAAGTTTTATAAATATATATATATATATATATATATATATATATATATATATATATCCTATCTAATAAAAGAGTAATATTCAAATTAACCATCACTCCATGACAAAGGATGGCAGCGCCCATAGTGGCCAGGGCAGGACACTGGCAGCAATGCCCCGGCAACATGAGCCCAGCGTCTGAGCCCCGGCCATGCAGAGGGAGGGGAGGGGCCTCTGGCCAGAGGCCTGGGCAAGGGATGCTGGTGTCATTACAGGCCGGGCTGAGGGACGACCCCCGGGCATGAATTTTGTGCACCGGGCCTCTAGTGTGTGTGTGTGTGTGTGTGTGTGTGTATAGGTGTGTGTATATATATATATATATATATATATATATATATATATATATATATTCTATATAATAAAAGTGTAATATGCAAATCGACCTAATGGTGGAACTACAGGTCGCTATGATGCACACTGACCACCAGGGGGCAGACTTTCAATGCAGGAGTTGCCCCCTTGTGGTCAGTGCACTCTCACAGGGGGAGCGTTGCTCAGAAAGAAACTGGGCTCAAGGCTGGCAAGCACAGTGGCACGGCGATGGTGGCAGGAGCCTCTCCCGCGTTTGCTGCAGGCAGGTGGTAAGGAGTGAGGGGTCCCAGACTGTGAGAGCCCCGGACTGCAAGAGGGATGTCTGATTGCCAGCAGGCACACATCCCCTGAGGGGTCCCAGACTAAGAGGGCGCAGGCTGGGCTGAGGGAAACGCCCCCCCCCCCGACCCAGCATGAATGTCATGCCATGCACTGGGCTTCTAGTATACCAGTACATGTACTATTTCACTCAAGAACAGCAGAATTCAGATTATTTTCAAGTATAAATAGAATATTTTGTAAGACAGATGATATTCTGAAAAATTAAATAAGTTTAAAGTATTTAAAATCACATAAAATATTATCTTACCTCAATTGAACTAAAAAAGAAAACAAGAACAGAAAAAAAATCCCTAAACATTTAGAATTTAAGCATCACACTACCATATACCCTCTGGATCAAAGAATAAAAAAACAGGGAAATTATAAAACATTTTGAACTGAATAAAAATGAAAAAGCAGCTTATCAAAATCTTGATATGCACTACTCAGAAGCAAATTTGTATTAACAACTTATGTTAGACATCAAAGCTTTCACCTAAAAAATAGAAAAAGAAAACCCAATTAACCCAAATAAAGCAGATTTGAATAAAAAATATAATAAAGGCAGAAATAAATGAAATAGTAAATGGACATACTATACAGGAACTCAATTACCTAAAAAGCTTATTCATTGGAAAGATCAATATATTTAATAAATCTCTAGCCAGAATTATGAATAATAATAAAGATACTAATCACCAATATCTGGCTAAAAGAAGGGATATTTACACAGGTACTATAGAGATCAAGAGGAAAATTAGGAAATTTTAGGAACAATTTATAACAATTCAACAACACAGGGGAAATAAATTCCTTGAAATACACAAATTAAAAGATCACTCAGATAAAATAAAAACCTGAATAGATTTATATCCATAAAATTAACTGAATAATTCCTAAAAAATAACTACCCACAAATTTTGCTCCAGGTCCATTAAGCTACAGTAGTGATCTATCAAACATTTAAGGAAGAAGTAATATCTACTCTACATAAAACCTTCCAGAAGATACAAGAGGAGGGAAATCATCCCAACTCATTTTATGAAGCTAGCATCTATAATAGATGAATATGCAAATTAGCCGGGACACCGTAACAACACAAACAAACAGCAGAGACCTGAGGTTGCATGGCCCCGTGCTGGGGCAAGGGACCTTAGGCCGCATTCCCCACCCCTTGGGGCTTGACGGGGACCTGAGGCTGTGCCCCCTGCCCTGGTACTGGGGGACCTCAGGCTGCGCCCCCTGCCCTGGCACCAGGGGACCTCAGGCTGCACCCCCTAACCAGCAGGGCTTGACAGGGGACCTCAGGCTGCATCCCTCACGTGGTGGGGCTTGACAGGGGACCTCAGGACAGGCACCCCCACTCCAGCACCAGGCCAGGAGACCTCAGGCTGCACCCCCTGCCCAGTGCCAGGACAGGAGACTTCAGGCTGCGCCTCCCACCCTGGCACGGAGGGACCTCAGGCTGTGCCCCCTGCACCTGCACCAGGCTGGGGGGACCTCAAGCCATGCCCCACACCCGGCAGGGGTTGATATGGGACCTCAAGCCGCACCCCCTGCCCCGGCACTGGGCTGGGGAACCTGAGGCTGTGCCCCCTGCCTGGAGGGGCTTGATGGGGATGGGGCTGGCTGTGCCTGGGTCTCACCCAATGGGGGTGGGACCAGCCAGGTCTGGGTCTCCTGCGTTTTCGAAGTGCATGTGGGTAGTGGGCAGGGACTTGACTCTAGGTCCCATGGCGCACCCCAGACTCTGACAGAAGGGAGATTTTCGTATACATTTTACTAGTTTTCTTTCATCTCTGACACTTCTATTACAGATAAAGGGCAAACAGCAATATTAAAATATTTCCTCTAACTAATTCCCTTTTAATGTGCACAAATTTCATGCACTGGGCCACTAGTCACCTAATAACAAAACCAGACAATGCATTACAAGAAATGAAGCTACACACAATATCTGTCTTGATCATAGATTCAAAATTACTTAGTGAAACCTTAGTAGACAGAATCCATCATTATATAAAGAGTTTACTATAGCATAACTCATTGGAATTCATGTAATGAATTCAAGAATAACTTTAAAGATCCATTTAATTCTCTAAATTAAAATAATTGAGAAGAAAAGCATATGATTATCAAAATATATGGAAAAATTATTTGAGAATTTCAACACAAATACATGATTTTTAAAAAAATCAGCAAATTGAGAATATAAGAGATCTTTCTATCCCATAAAAGGCAACTGAGAGACATAGAAGCATGGAACAGACTGTGGAATCTCAGAGAGAAGGCAAGGGTGGGTGGGTGGGTGGGGAGAGATCAACCAAAGAACTTATATGCATATATGCATAACCCATGGACACAGACAATAGGGTGGTGAAGGCCTGAGATGGGGTTGGGAGCCGAATAGAAGGGGTCAATTGGGGGGAAAGGGGCCATATGCAACATGTTCAACAATAAAGGTTTAAAAAAATTAAAAAGGAAACTATAAAAAATTTATAGGAAATATCATACATGTTGCTGAAAGAATGAATGCTTGCACTTTAAGTTAGAGAACAAGACAAAGAAATTTAATCTTATCACCTCTACACAACATTATAGTGGCATTCCAGATGAATAGGCAAGAAAAATAAATATGGCATTTAGAATGGAAAGGGTATAAAACTCTATTTCCAGTCAACATGATTACCTATATAGAAAAATTAAGGAACCTACAATAACGCTACTCAAAAAAATTAATGAGTTGAGCATAGTCACAGGATAAAAAATAAGTAAAAATGAACTGCATTTCTATATACTAGCAACAAAAAATTAGGAAGTGAAAGTTCAAAATATATAATCTATAATATGAAGAAGGAGGTTAATACAGAGAAAATGTTTGAAGAAATAAAGTCTGACAATTTCCCAATTATGAGATTTTCCTATTGTCTGTATTGTACTTTCCTTAGGGAATATTTTCATTTTCCTAGTAGGAAAATTCAGTTCTACTCTTTCTGGTAGACAACTTCCTAGTCATTATATACATTAATTCCATTTTTATGATTATTTATGAAAACAAACCTAAATAGGAAGTTTTCTCTTCATCTTGCTTTCTATTCCAGTAAGAACAAAGTTGGCGAATTGGAAGAGAACTTGGACGTAGAACCTTTTTAGGTGAATCCAGAGTAATTTGAAGCTTTCTCTAGAGTTATAGGTTTATTCTTCGAATTTTTCTGCCTATATCTCAGTGTTTCATATCACTGGCAGGCCATTTACACATATAACTTGATTTTAAGTGTACAAACCTTGAGCAATAAGCTAAAAATACATTGATTTAAATTTTCCATAAAACAATTCTCATGAGACATAGAATGAGCTGTGGAGAGAAAGTCAGGTAACAGAACTGGAGTCAGGTTATATTTACAGGGCCTAAGTTTTACACTAAGGTTTAAATCTTAAATTTGTATGTGTTTATGCTGCAAACTAGATAAATTAATAACAAAGCAATAAATTCCAGCCTCCCAATTTTCAAAGTACTGAATACCAACTACAAATTAGCTAGCTGTATTTGGGGACAATGATTGATCATAAAGGTCAGAAAAGAGAACTGACATAAATATGACAAGATAGTCACACAAATGAACAACAGCAGTAGTTAGGGTCAAGGCAGTAATTCTTAATTAGGTACTTTCTCTTCAAAGGAAGACAATAACATGCAAATAACTAATAAGCCTGGGTATCTCACAAATCATATCGTGGATTGATTATGGGTACAAAACTTCCACAAAAGTGATCAAAAGCTTTTTAGAGCTGTCAATACTTTTAAATATATATAGTTATTGATTTCAGAAAGGAAGGGAGAAGGAGAGAGAGAGAGAGAAACATAAATGATGAGAGAGAATCATTGATCAGCTGACTCCTGCATGCCCCACACTGGGCATGGAGCCCATAACCCAGGCATGTGCCCTGGCTGTGAATCGAACCATGACCTCCTGGTTTAAAGGTCATTGCTCAACCACTGAGTCACGCCAGCCAGACTGTCAAGACTTCTGTCTCCAACATTTTGCATTGTCCCTGGACTGACCACAAAAGCTTATAATTATAAGGGAAGTGTTTTAAGTTGTCAGAACATTCAGTATAGCACTCTTATTGAGTGCCTAATTATATTTAAGGCAGTGAATATAATTCACTGGGAAATAGATATGGTTAACTGTGATTTGGCAAAGAAGTATGAAGGATGGAGAAAGAAATTAAAGACAATGAAACTACTTTTTTTAGGTATTAAACATTTTAAGAAGCCTGGAATATTTTTCTTGAATTTTCAATCCTATCTAATAAAAAGGGAATATGTTAATTGACCCTCACACTGTCGCAAAGATGGCGGTGCCCACAACCAATAAGGAGGGAATATGCTAATTGACTGCCCCGCCCTCAAAGATGGTGGTACCCAAAGCCACAAGATGGCGGCGCCCAGTCCCCTCAGCCCCTGAGCCACCCCAGGCCAGCCCAAGGCACAGGCAAGCCTCAGATGGCGGCTTCCCAGCCACCCAGAGCCGCCTGAGGCTCAGGTAACCAGGGCCAACCGAGGCTTGCACTGCTGGCAGTGACAACAGCAGAGGGGTGATGGGGCACTGCCTTCCCCTGATTGCCAGGTTGCCTCCCACCCCTGAAGGCTCCCAGACTGTGCAGGCTGGGCTGAGGGAACCCCCTCCAGTGCATGGATTTTCATGCACTGGGCCTCTAGTATATCTATAAATGATAGATTCATATTATGTTAAGAAATAGAGATTTTGGCATTCTTATAATCTAGAGATTGATCTATTAATGGTCATAGAGATTTAGTATGATCTTTCTCTATAAAATTTTCTCTGGTTTCATGTCACAAGACTAAATAGACTTTGCCTGACTTTTAATTTTTATTCAATTCATCAAACATTTACTTAATGCTTCGTATGTTCCAGGAAAGATAAGTATAGAAGATTTACTACATTTTCAGGGTTTGGAATAAAATCAGAACACAGACATGTAGGCAAGTGAGTACAAAAGAGGTGTTTAAGTACTGTAATAGAACAGATTGCTATGGAAGCACTTCAGAAGAATTGGCTAATTATGCCTTTGGGGAACCAGCAAGCTTCACATATCAGGTAACATTTTATCTAGTTTTAGGGGCTTATGGGTCATTTTTTCATTCATCTAAGAGATGAAATCTATGTTTGTTTAAAAGCATAGAGAAAGAAGTGAGACACTGATGATGAATGAGTTCTAGTCGACCATGCAAGTAGACACCAGGCCTTTGAAGTAGAGGGGGCACCATGTATACAACCAAAGACTTGTGAAGATCCTGGATATCAGAAAAACCATGAGAGAGTCAATGGGTCTTGCCTGTTGCATGCAACAAAGAAGTGGGCTAAAATGAATCATGGAAAGTTAATTGTGTTCAAATAATGACAGTCTTTGAATGCCCAGGAGTTTGACTTAATCTTGCAGGCATAACGAAGTAAGCAGGTATTTTTCAGAAAAGAAAGTGATATGATAAATATTATTCTCCCTAATAAGAACTAAATAAAATAAATGTATCCAGGCTGTTGGAACACTGGATTGAATAATAATGGTGCCAAGCTGGTTCCTAACCGCGTGGGTAGTTTATAGCTGTGGTTCCCCAGCTATCCACAGCTATGGTATATTATTCAGTTGCTGGAAAGCTATCCCTCAAGAGCATCTTTAACCAGTATTTTTAGCTCTAGCATTAGCATTAGTCTCTGTAGATATGCATTAAGTGCCAGAATTTATATGTCAGAAATCTGTGAAAAGAGCCATTGCAACAGAGAGTGCATTTGCCAGTTCTCTCCTTAATGTTTGTTAGGCCCAGAACAAAAGTAAAATTGGAAGTGTGTGTGTGTGTGTGTGTGTGTGTGTATTATGCTAAGTGTGTCCCTCTGCCCATTCAACCAGTTGCTATGATGTGCACTGACCACCAGGGGGAAGATGCTCAACACAAGAGCTGCCATGCTGCAGCGACTTGGCAGCATTGGTTCTTGGGTGATGCACCCTGAAACCAGAGAGGAGGGAGCCTGATTCCTCATGGGGCCATGCAATTCCACCTTTGGCTGTGGGTTATGCGGTTGCTGGGGCATTGTCGGCCCCAAATCTGGTTTACTGTACAGTTGTGTTTGCATTCCACACCCTGTATGACAGCAACTTTGCAGAGTGCCCTCTCGCACTCTGGGACCCCTCAGGGGATGTTGGAGAGCCGGTTTTGGCCCGATCCCCACAGACTAGACCGAGGGATCCCACCTGCCGAAGGGACCCTGCTCACTCTGCAGATGCTGGGGACGGAACCTGGAAGGTTGGCTCCAGGGAGTGTCTGGCCCATCTCTCCAAGTCCAGCCCTGCTAGCCACCTTCCAATTAATTTCCTTTCAATGTGCATGAATCTGTGCACAGGGTCATTAGTATAAAATATGTTTAGATATCTATGTATAAATCAATATACTGAAATATCAAACATTAAATAAAATATATTCTTCTCTCTAACACTGACAAACAAATCTGCATGAAGATCTGGAAGGACAGGATCAAAGTGAGAATTTTTGGACTCCTTGCAGTTCCATATAAGAATATGGGTCCAGCCGGCATGGCTCAATGGTTGAGCATCGACCTATGAACCAGGGGGTACTGGTTGAGACCTGGTTGGGACACATGCCCGGGTGGTGGGCTCGATCCCCAATGTGGGGTATGCAGGAGGCAGCCAATCAATGATTCTCTCTCATTATTGATGTTTCTATCTCTCCCTCTCCCTTCCTCTCTGCATTCAATAAAATCTACACTAATAAAAGAGAAAAATGGTAATTGGTGTACGGCGCTACCCTTTTCATTGGCTAATCAGGGCTATATGCAAATTAACTGCCAACTAAGATGGAAGTTAACTGCCAACAAAGATGGCGGCTAATTTGCATATGTAGGCACAATGCAGGGAGGCGAAAGGGAAAGCAGGAAGAAGCCCCCTGCCACTGACAGTGATCAGAAACCCAGGGGGGAGCTAAGAGCTGGGGGGCAGGGCAAAGGTGGCCCTGGGGCCGCCTTTGCCCTGCCCCCCAGCCATGATCGGAGAATCAGGCGCCTTTGCTGCCCTGGCCAGTGATACCAGGAAGTAGGGGTGGAGCCAGCGATGGGAGCTGGGCACGGTCGAAGCTGGCAGTCCCAGGAGCTAGGGGTCCTTTGCCTGGGCCTAAAGCGAAGCCCACGATCGCGGCGCCCCCCGCTGCCACTGCAGGTCCCCGCTGCCTGGGCCGGACACCTAGGCCAGAGGCATTAGGCCTGGGCAGGGGCGGAGCCTGCAACCGCGGGGAGCTGGGGAATCCCCTGCCCAGGCCTGACACCTCTGCCTGAGGCCTCAGGCCTGGTCAAGGGGCCGATCCGGTGATTGGTGATCGGAGGGTGATGAGGGTCAACTCCTCTGGCTGAGGCATCAGGCCTGGGTGGGGGGCGGAGCCGGAGATTGGGGGGATATGATGGTCCCCTTGCCCAGGCCTGAAGCCTGGGTCAGAGGCATCAGGCTTGGGCGGGGGGTGGAGCAAGCGATCAGAGGGAGATGGGGGTCCCCTGCCCAGGCATGATTCCTGGGCCAGAGGCCTCAGGCCTGGGCAGGGGCCAGAGCCAGTGATCGGGGGGAGATGGGGGTCCCCTGTCCAAGCCTGACACCTTTGGCGGAGGTGTCAGGCCTGGGCAAGGGGCCGATCAGGTGATCGGAGGGTGATGGGGGTCTACGCCTCTGGCCGAGGCATCAGGCCTGGGCAAGGGGCAGAACCAGCAATTGGAGGAGCCTGGGGGTCCCCTGCCCAGGCCTGATGCCTGGGCCAGAGGCATCAGGCCTGGGCTTGGGGCAGAACCAGTGATGGGGGGAAATGAGGCCTGGGCAAGGGGCCGATCCTGCGATTGGAGGGTGATGGGGGTCAATGCCTGAGGGCTCCCAGTATGTGAGAGGGGGAAGGCTGGGCTGAGGGACACTCCCCCCACACACACATCCAGTGCACGAATTTCGTGCACCGGGCCCCTAGTATATATATAAATAAAGAATATGGGTAGTAGTGTGGGTGAGAAGTTTTCAAGTTCATTTTCTCACCACCAGCTACATTCAGCACTGTGTGTGAGATATTAAATATATAAATGGACAATGGACAGATCATAACATGACAATAGAAAACGAATCCATAGCCTCTGCAGCAACCAGCCTGGGATGTAAGGGGCACCAAAGTTTTGCCACCCCAAAATGTGCCTTTTGGGATATTGATTTTAAGCTGGTTATTAAGAAACAAAGACACAGAAAGAACCACTGACCCTCCCTCTTCTTGCCCGAAGGAATTCAGATAGAAAAACCCGTTTTTGGAAGGGAACCATAGCACAATCACCTTAGCCTAATTTGAATTAAATATAGTAAACAGGAAAAAAATCTAGCAAAGCCCGTTTCCTCACCTCTGTCCCACTGTCTCTGGATGGCCTAGCAGGAATTTGTTTGCCACCTGTTCCACTCTTTCTTGGCCACTTGTGGATTGCTTATTTCCTGTTTAAAATCCAGACCCATTCTGCCTCCCTTCCTCTGACCAGCATGACATATAAGCCTCAACTGCCCAATGTGTTTGGGAGTCTCATATCTATGACACCCCTGACATGTACATCCATAACAAACTTTGTACACTTCCCCCTATTAATCTGTCCTTGTTAATTTTAGTATTGGCCCAGCTAGAATACTTAGAAGGTGAAATGAAAATTATTTTTTATACCCCCTCTGAAGACAAAACACAATCTCTGCAGCAATCAGCCCAGAATGGCCAGTATTTAATAACTTCCAACTATGTAGGTTTTCCCCACTTCCTACTCAGGACCAATGAGAGAAAGGCAAATATGCTTCCCAAACGTTGGATGCCCTGCTTCTAATGAACACATCTGAAACTTCCTCATAAGAACAACCTCCCATTAGAGCACACCTGAAACCTTTTTATTTTCCCACAATAAAGCGTTCCCACTCCTCTGCCTGTATGTGAGCCACTGCCAAACATAAGTGAAGGTGGCTGACTCCCTTGCTATAATAAGTTCTGGATAAATAGCCTCAGTTTGTTCTCACTTGAGTTATCTTCATATATTTTCATATATGTGTATGAGTGTGGACACTCCAGCCTGGAAAACAAAGCTTTAGTCATATCTTCTACATGGTGGCCTTGTGTTCACCCCTTGGGCCTCAGAAGGACCCAAGAGAAGAGGCCTGATTAGACTATGGATTGAGTAGGATTTGAGCAAGGAATTCTAAGATCTTGAGTAACTCCAGCACTTTAGAAGAAGGTGGAAGATGCTCCAGGTGAGCACATAGTTGGTTCTGCAGATCTCTTACCCTATGGGAAGAAGTGCAGCTAAAGTACGACCCCAGCAGATTCCTGAATCCAGGGAAGGAGACTCCTTCTGCCTAGGTCTAAGGGTCATACTGGCATTAGCAGCAGCCATTTTGAGCCAAGGCCTGAACTTGGGTTTTATATCAATTTTAAAAAATATGACTCCTTCCAAATAGGAGTCAGAAAACCTCCTCAGTGTTGTCTTGGTGTACTGTGTGCTACTGTCTATTACAGCATTTACACTCTTTTGTCATTTGAATCTGCTTGCCTTGTATACTTTTAGGGCTGGCATATTATTCATCTTTGTGCCCTGAGGGTTAAAACATAGTCACAATTCAATGAATTATTATTTGTTCATGAAAAATTATCAACTATATGTAAAGGCACACCACATTTTCTCATGTAATTCAAAGAATGAGATGGCTAAATATCGACTTGGCTTTAGTAGTTCAAAGTCTTACTCCCCATGTTAGAGAGAAATTGGCAATTTTAAATGACTTCTTTACTGCCATCAATTCTAATATTCACAGCTTGTTGCAAAATATGTCTGTGTTTCAAGGTGGGAAATGTTTTCCATTGTTTTTCTCTGGCTGGAAAGTTAGAAGTCTGAGAACTCTGAAAGGAGTAATATAATCACAATTCCAAGGACTTTTTTATTTTAGCTGTTGGTTTTAAATTGTGTTTTTATATGTAGGGCACCTAGGGAGGCATTGGCCTGATAGGAGCAATATAAATGAGAAATATTTTTAAAATACAATTCCGGAGTCCATAACAGTATTTCTACTATTTTGTTACTGTTGTTTGATTCTGTATTGTTTTGCTGTTCTCACTGTTTTCAGTGAGGATTATCTTCAGGGCAATTTGAATTTAATTTTTCTTGGGGCACTAAATGCATCGAAAGCTCTTCTGCAGAACCACTGATTAAAAATTAATTTTAAATTTTCTTAGAAAGTAGGGCAGGTACCTTCTAAGGAATAGCAGCAGGCTTTCCGTTTAATCACCTGTGAGCACTTCCTGAGGCTCCATTTGAAATTTTATGAAGAATTGCAAGAACCCTAGCAATGATATTCCCATGGGAAAATAAAAGGATGAGACCAACTTTGCCAATTTTGGTTCTGGTTGAGCTCAGACATTAGTGTTTAGAATCGATGGCACAGCATGAAGGAGAAAAAAGTGCCTGATAAGCCACTTCTCATTCTTCTAGAATCATCATCAGCAGAGAGTTCCAATTGAATGAATTGAAATCTTCGTGTGGAAGTAAAGTTTCTGTAGGTTATTTCCTTTGTTGAGAGGTGTCAAAACTGTACCTGGCCTTTGCTAAGTAGGAAAGAACCTCCACAGATAGAAAAAAAACATCTCCTTTATGCTCTATAAAATATGCACACCAGGTATTTATTTTGAAAAAAATAATCCTGTCACTTTAACTGGAAAAACAAATGCAATGTGGATTCCTTCCTTTTTTGAACTCCCTGAACTGAAAATAAGCCAAATCATCTACAACTATAATATATAACCTCAAATGGTCATTAAGTGTAAATGAAAACTGTAACTTCATAGAAGTAGTTATTTACTAAGTTGTACACTAAGAGATTACAGAAATGATTATTAAAAAGAAAGGATCTCCTGATCTCTCTTTTACCTGATATCTCACCCTTTCTATAGCTGAAACATCTGTCACTAAGAAAATATGTAATTTTCCTAACATTGAATTTCTAGACTTTAGCCCTCCATGTGCTTGCCAGATTCTTTTTGAAATCGGGCTTAAATAAGAACTTCCCCAATAATTGAAAAAAAAAAAATGGCACATGACATTTACGAGAATAGAACAATGTTGGCACAACGATTTGGTGATAAATAAAGCCTGAGTAAACAGATCTGATTTTTTGTCCTACCACTAATAGGAAAAATGACTTATTTGTTGTTTATCAGATTTCTCTATCTTTGAAACCTCAACCATACAAAATTTGCCTTCCTAATTTACAGTGTACTTATGAGGATACCTGAACTCAAATTATTATTGTTGTTTGCTTTCTTCACAAGAAAACAATATAAAAATCCAAAGGATCAGTACAATAGAAAAATGGCATAGAGTAAACCAAGAATCTCTACATTGCCAAAAGAGACATCCTTTTCCTATATAACTTGATAAGAAATTCAATATATTATATCTTAAATATCATTATTTTTCTAGCCAATCATGAATCTATCATTTAATATTCTTTCTAAACCACCCTGAATTTATTTCCTTTCTATTTCCTCTTCTTCATTCCTTTATTCTTTTCTATTGCTATATTCCTTCCTTCCAACATTTATTGAGGGCACACTATTCTAAGAAATAGAAAAATACAAACAGAGAATAAAGAAATGGAATGCTAGAAGGCTTAAGGAAAATGAAACATGTTATAATAGAAAGCTGTAAGTATTTCACCTTGACTCTATCTAGGGGGGTAAATGAGGGAGTGATAAGAGATGTAGCTGGAGAAGTTGGTGGGGGCAAGTCATGAAAGGCCTTAGGTACTCTCTTCATGGGTTTCAATTTTTTTCTATAGGTGATATGGAGCTAGTGAAGAATTTTAACTAGGGGAAAAATATATTTGAACATTTTAACTCTGTATACTGAGAAGAAAGGTAAGGTGAGTAAAAATATTTGGTAAGAAAGTTCGTTATAGAGTGTTTTAAGAACTTGGCTGACAGATGATAAGAATGTGCACTGAGATTGCTGCTAAGGAGATGGTGAAGAGGGGACAGAATTGGGATATGTAGAAGGAAGAAGAAAAGGAACTAATGAACAGTATGTAGGATATGAAAAAGAAGGAGAATTTGAGGATGATTGCAGGAGAAGGTATAGTTTGGGGAGACAACAATGAGTTCAGTTTTAGACATGTTAAACTTGACCTATGTATGATACATTTATAAGGAGAGAACCTGTAGGAAGATAGTATCTCAGTGTTTTCACATAGGCTGTTTCCTCTCCATGAACATTCATTCCTAATCTCTTGGTCTGGTTAACACTTAGTTATCTTTTAAGTTTTACTTTAAATATTATTCCACAGGGAGTTTAAGTCCACTTCTCCATTTTTTCTCACTCATAGCATTCTTTAATTTTCATTCCTAGAACTCCCAATTTTTCATTTATAATTATTTATGCCAATATTTAACATTCTCCATCCCAGTAGACAGTAGGATCCATGAGAACAAGGGTAATGCATCTGTATTCTTTTCTGCTGTACCTCTAGCGCCTGTTGCAGTGTAATGATTCTTCACCGAATAAATCTGACTTAGGGTTGAGGAGAGAGCTCTGCCTAAAGATGGAGTTATATATGTTAACATCATAATTGCTCATAAAAGTCAATAAGACAAAGCCATGAGAATGGATGGAATTGCCTAAACACAGTACATAGAATGAGGCAAGTGCAAAGGATAAAATAAATTAAAAAGTAAATTCCAGCCCTACATGGCTTAGTGTTTAGAACAGTGGTTCTCAACCTGTGGGTCGCGATGCGACCCCTTTGGCGGTCGAACGACCCTTTCACAGGGGTCGCCTAAGACCATCCTGCATATCAGATATTTACATTACGATTCATAACCGTAGCAACATTACAGTTATAAACTAGCAACGAAAATAATTTTATGGTTGGGTCACAACATGAGGAACTGTATTTAAAGGGCCAGAAGGTTGAGAACGACTGGTTTAGAGTGTCATTCCGCTTACTGAAGGGTCACAGGTTTGATTCCAGGTCAAAGGCATGTATTGAGATTGCAGATTTGCTCCCCAACCTTGGTCAGGCACATGCCAGAGGTAACCAGTAAATGTGTCTCTCTCACATAGATGTGTGTGTTTTTTTGAGTGTTTTTTCTCTCTCTCCCCCTCTCCCTATCTCCCTTTCACTCTCTCTGAAAAGCAATGAAGAAAGTATCCTCATGTGAGGATTAACAACAACAAAAAAAAAGTAAATTCCATGAGGTAGGGACTTTGACTTGTTCACATCCGTATCTACGGAGCTTAGAACAGGATCTGGAATAGGGAGAGCTCTCACATGATTGTTGAATGAACGAATAAAATAAGTCTATATTTAAGGGACTGAGAGCTCTTCACACTTGTACACATTATTATTATGCTCTTTTTACATCTATCTCTGTGCAAAAATTCTCTGGTTCCCTCTACCATCTCTGCTATATAGTTTCCTGTTCTTTTACTTCCTAGTGTGTTTTGACCAGTGGAAGAGGGCAAGCTCTGTGCCGGGAGCCGGTCCATGCTTGCTGTTTCAAGGGACCTGGCATATATGGCATACTGTTCTTAATATGTTTGCTCACCTTCTTGGCACTATGTGTTTTCACCAAGGTCTCTGAGAAAGGTTGTTTCCCCAGGTAGGGATTTCCCCCTGAAGTTAAGGAGGGAATAAAACCTCTTAACTAAGTGCCAGGCGGGTAATTAATCACTTTAACTACGAACAATCATGCTTAAGCTACATAATCTTTACTCCCTGGAATGGAGATAAGAAACCCCCTAACCTTTGGAATAGAGATTGATAGGATTGGAATCAACTGGTATAAATACAGATGTAACAAGACAGAACTTAGAAGACAGAACCAAGAGAGACAGAACCTACACACAGAACCTACACACAGAACCTACACACAGAGCCTACACAGAACCTAGAGACAGAAGAACTTCACTGGAGAGAACATGGCAAAAGATCCTGGACTGAACCTGACTACAGAAATTGGCAAGACAACCTGACTAGAACCTGGTGACTGAACCTGGCTGGAGAAACTGGACAGAACCTGGCTGGAGAACCTGGAGAGGGAACATGGCTACAGAACCTGTGTGGAGAACCTGGAGAACCTAGCAAGAGAACATGGACACAGAACCTGGCTGGAGATACTAACCAGAACTTCGCTGGAGATCCAGACCAGAACTTGGCTGGAGATCCTGGCTAGAGATCCTGGCTAGGCTGCTGATCAACTGAACGCTGCCTCTGTGTCGTTCCTTCTTCGCCGACTCTGTCCACACCTTTGGGGACCCCTGGACCTGCTGGGGTTGGACCCCGGCAGCTCTGTTTTGTGGACCTTCCACTTAATATAAATGCAGACTGATAGTTCAATGTCTTCATAGCAACAATACATGTTTCTCACCTTCACTCTAAGCCAACAGAAAAATCTGCTCTCCATAAGCAGCTCTTTGGGAGTTTTATCCTTCTACACTGTTACAGTTAATTTTTATGACCTAGTAGAGTCCATCACTGTAGTTTTGTTTCAGCCTGTCAGATTTTTCCTATTGAATCTTGGCTCTATATTAGTATTCTGTCAAGCTATGTCATCTACAAATTTGATAAGCTTATCTATACTCTTTGTCTTAATTAAGCTTTTGATAAAATGGAAATGATTAAGTCCAATATCTGAGCCCTATAGTTCTCCACTAGAGACGACCCTCCAGATATAAATCCCATCTATTAAACAATACCTTTTATGTATAATAGGAAGTCTCCTAACCCACATCTCTCTAATTCCACATTTTTCTACATTGTGATTCCATTTAATTTCTATTAATAGACCATCATTAAACAACTATTATTTACTAAAATATATGATGGCCAGGATATTAAATGAGGTTTTCTGTGAAATGTGGCTAAAATTCTGACTCATTATGTCTATGGTATCTTCTTAATCTACTAATCTAACAATAATAGCATATTTAATTGCATTTATATTGTAAGACCCTAAACTCTCTGACTTGAAAATCTTGGATATTCAATTAAGTATTGCCATCAACA
The DNA here is from genome assembly GCF_964212035.1 of Myotis nattereri. Lineage (NCBI taxonomy): Eukaryota > Metazoa > Chordata > Mammalia > Chiroptera > Vespertilionidae > Myotis > Myotis nattereri. Next base: position 115,994,097 of record NC_138078.1, on the reverse strand, counting down.
TATGCCACATTTACATATAGCACATGCTGTAGAGGAGAGATAATATATAATATAATAAAGCTTAATTGACTTAGGTATATTTGATTCTATTTTTTCATGTCAGGATCATGACACAAGTGAAGGAGTCCAAGAAAAATTCAATAGGGCTCAGAAAGGACAGTGTAAGAATAAAGATGCACAATCACCCACTGTGTTGGGTTGTATAGGGTCTTCCCTGAGTGACATAGAGTCAAAATGAATGGAAGAATGTGAATAATAGAAAATCTATCTAGGAGAGGCCCTATTCTTAAAAACAGACTTCTAAATAGTTTCAATAGTCACAGTCCAATAGAGTACCTGGTTAGATTTATCACAAAGAATGGGTATTTCAGAAAGTATCTTTGAGGTACCACTTTTTAAAAAAAATCTTTATTGCTCAGATTATTACAGTTGTTCCTCTTTTTTCCCCCCATAAATCCCCTTTACCCGGTTCCCAACTCACCCCATGCCCTTACCGCCCCCCCACATTGTCCTCATCCATAGGTGTAAAATTTTTGTCCAATCTCTTCCTGTACCCCCCACACCCCCTTCCACCCTGGGAATTGTCAGTCCACTCCCTTTCTATGCCCCTGATTCTATTATATTCACCAGTTTATTCTGTTCTTCAGATTTTTTATTCACTTGATTTTTAGATTCACTTGTTGATAGATATGTCTTTGTTGTCACTTTATGTTTATAATATTTATCTTTACCTTTTTCTTCCTCTTCTTAGAGAATACCCTTCAGCATTTCATATAATACTGGTTTGGTGGTGATGAACTCCTTCAGCTTTTTCTTGTCTGTGAAGCTCTTTATCTGACTTTCAATTCTAAATGATAGCTTTGCTGGGTAGAGTAATCTTGGTTGTAGGTTCTTGCTATTCATCACTTTGTATATTTCTTGCCACTCCCTTCTTACCTACATAGTTTCTGTTGAGAAATCAGCTGACAGTCATATGGGTAGTCCCTTGTAGGTAACTGTTTTTCTCTTGCTGCTCTTAAGATTCTCTCTTTGTCTTTTGCCCTTGGTGTTTTAATTATGATGTGTCCTGGTGTGGTCCTCTTTAGATTCCTCTTGTTTGGAATTCTCTGCACCTCCTGGACTTGTAAGTCTATTTCTTTCACCAGGTAGGGGAAGTTTTCTGTCATTATTTCTTCAAATATGTTTTCAATATCTTGCTCTCTCTCTTCTTCTGGCACCCCCATTAATTCGGATGTTGGTACGCTTGAAGTTGTCCCAGAGGCTCCTTACACTATCTTCATATTTTTGCATTCTTTTTTCTTTTTGCTTTTCTGGTTGGGTGTTTTTTGCTTCTTCATATTTCAAATCTTTGACTTGATTCTTGGGATCCTCTCGTCTGCTATTGGATCTCTGTATATTATTCTTTATTTCAGTAAGTGTATGCTTAATTTCTAATTGGTCCTTTTTCATATCCTTGAGGGTCTCACTAAATTTATCAGTGGTTTCTAGAAGATTCTTGAGTAACCTTATAACCGTGGTTTTGAACTCTATATCCAGTATTTTGCTTTCATCCATTTCTTTCATTTGTGACTTGTTTCTTTGTCTCTGCATTTTGGCTGCTTCCCTGTGTGTTTTTTCCTATGTACTGGGTAGTTGCTAAGTCTCCTTGAGTTGATAGAGTGGCCTTGTGTGGTTGGTGTCCTACAGGGCCCAGTGGCTCAGCCTCCCCAGTCACCTGAGGTTGATGCTCTTGGTTCACCCCTTTGTGGGAGGTTTACACAGTCTTATTGTAGTTAACCCTTAATTGCTGTTGGTATCACTGGGAAGAATTGACCTCCAGGCCAAATTGACCTCTTGGCTGTGGTGACCAGCTGTGTCTACACTGGAAGATCTGTTGCACAGGAGACACCCTTATGGGGCAGGACTTGCTTCAGTAGGGCTTTGGTGCTCACTGAGTCTGCACCTTGAGTGTGTCTCATATGGATGTGAAGAGTTGTAATCCATTGTCATCTCCAAGGAGGTGCAAGGTCAGCCACTATCTGGGGCTGCTCAGCAGGAGCAACAGAGACATTTTCAGATTCCTCCTCTTTGTATGGGGTTTGGAAGTGCCCAGCCAAGGCCCAGCTGTGAAGCAAGGCCGCTGCTGTTGCCAAGTAGTGGGCCTTCTTTTGGAATCTCTGGTGCTTTCTGACCCAGCTGCAGTTTGTTTTAGGCAAAAGGACAGGACATTCATATGCAAAAGCTGATGTGCACAGCTTGGGTGGGGTTGTAAATTGGGTGGGGTGGGGTCTCTGGGAATCAAGAGGGCGGAGCAAACAGCAATGGCTTCCCTAAACCGGAGAAATCCCTGGTTCTCCAAGTCTCACACACCTGTGTAGGAACAATGATTACTGCAAGCACCTCTAATAGTAAGCCACCCTCACGTTCCTGTCCCAATGCCAAACAGTCCAGTTTCTCCCCGTATGTGTCTGGGTCCCCCAGAGTCTTGCCTGTAACTGGAATTCAGAGCAAGCGGGAGCTTGTATCTCCCTCCCAGTTTAGAGAACAGCACATCCAGGTGCCAGCACTTTTTGTGCCTCCGCACCTCTGACTGGTTTCAATGCACTTTCTTCACCTCTCTAGTTGTAGAATTTCCACTCAGCCAGCTTTCCCACGGTTCTGGGTGGTAGTTGTTCTGCCGTTTAGTTGTAATTTTGATGTGGTTGTAAGAGGCAGCAAGTATACGTGATTACCTATTCCACCATCTTGGTTTTCCTCCGAGGTACCACTTTTAAGAAGAGTAAAGGCTACCCTCTGCAAAGTTGGACCATTGTTTTTTATATGGGCTTTGTGACATCGTCTTAGTTACATATATCTTTTTTAACTTAATGTCACTGAAGCACTATTGTAGGTCTCATAATGAAAGAAAGTAATAGTTTTAGAAACTGCTAAGGAATTAGAAGAGAAACACTATTAAAGAGGAAGATGTCTATTTTAGTAGAGCTTACCACTTTGGTTTAGATATAGTGCTTAAAATATTGATCAATTAGTTGACAATAAAAGAGAATGGAAAATGTTCCAGAATTTATAAGTAACAAAAAGAACAAAAGTTTATATACTTTTCTCACCCTTCCCTTAAAAACACACACAAAAAAACTGGTTCAGCCCTTTCCTATTCTTAATTAGTTTTATAATGAAAACAGAAACCAAAACTATTATAGCAGCAGGAAATTTACTTTTATGCTTGAATAGTCACATCAAATAATTATGCAAATAAAATGACAAATCCTCCACTTTTATTGCTCTGGCTGTACCTTGAATCTGCAGAATTGTTTCCCACATGGGAGTTCAGTACCAACTCAGGTTACATGCACTTTCCTTGCACTGTGTAATGAAGGAGTGCTGTGTTGGGAAGTGGGAAACCTAGGTTCAGCCTCCTCAGGCCATAAGGTGATGCCACTGAAGATGTTTAAGCAAAGAACTCATCAGAGATCATTCTTCACATAATTGAATGCAAGAAAGAGCCTCCACCTATACATTTTTAATCCTTATTAAGATCTATATTGAATCCACAATAAAATATTAGCAAACTGAATCCAGCAATACATTAAAAAGATTATACGCCACAATCAAATGGAATTTATTCTGAGGATATGAGGCTGGTACAATATTCTCAAATCAATAAATGTTATTCACCACATAAACAAAATGAAGACTAAAAGTCACATGATCATATCAACAGATGCAAAAAAGCATTTTATAAAATCCAACACACATTTATGGCAAAAACTTTCAGCAAACTTGGCATAGAGGGAACATACCTCAACATAATAAAGACCATATATGACAAACCCACCAGCATCACACTCAATGGGCAAAAGCCAGAAGCATTTCAGTTAAGATCAGGAACAAGGAGGGATGTCCCTTTCACCACTCTTATTCAACATAGTACTGGAAGTACTAGCCACAGCAATCAGACAAGAAGAAGAAGAAGTAAAAGGCATCCAAATTGGAAAGGAAGAAGTAAAACTGTCATTATTTGCAGATGACATGGCACTGTATATAGAGAACCCTAAAGATTCCACACAAAAAAACTACTAGAACAGATAATGAATTCAGTAAAGTATACAGGACACAAAATATCCAGAAAACAGTTGCATTTTGATACACCGATTATAAGCTATCAGAATAGGAAACTAAGAAACCAATCCCATTTAAAATTGCAAAACAAATAATAAACAAGGTACCTAGGAATAAATTTTACCAAGAATGTAAATGACCTGTAAGAGCAAAATTATATTATACTGAAGAATGAAATTGAGGATGATACAAATAGTGGAAGTATATACCATGTTCATGAATATGAAGAATTAACATTAAAATATCCATACCACCCAAAGCAATCTATAGATTCAACACAATTCCTTTCAAAATACCAATGAAATATTTCACAGAAATGGAACAAGTATTACAAAAATTTATATGAAACCATAAAAGACCCCGAAAAGCCACAGCAATCTTGAGAAAGAAGAACAAAGTTGGAGGTATCATGCTACCTGGTGTTAAACTATACTACAAGGCCATAGTAATCAAGATAGCATTGTACTTGCATAAAAATAAACATATAGATCAGGGGTCCTCAAACTACTGCCCGCGGGCCACATGCAAATACAAATATTGTATTTGTTCCCGTTTTGTTTTTTTACTTCAAAATAAGATATGTGCAGTGTGCATAGGAATTTGTTCATAGTTGTTTTTTAAACTATAGTCCGGCCCTCCAACGGTCTGAGGGACAGTGAACTGGCCCCCTGTTTAAAAAGTTTGAGGACCCTTGGTATAGATCAATAGAACAGAATAGAGAGGCCAGAAATAAACCCACACTTTTATGCAATTAATATTTGACAAATGAGGCAAGAACATACAATGGGGTAAAGACAGGTTATTCAATAAATGGCGTTGGGAAAATTGGACAGGTACATGCAAAAAACAAACAAAAACAACAACAACAACAAAGCCTAGACTAGTGGTCGGAAAACTGCGGCTCATGAGCCACATGCGGCTCTTTGGCCCCTTGAGTGTGGCTCTTCCACAAAATACCGACTTCTGTGCATGGGCCACGAAATTTCAATCACATTGTACGTGCACACCCGCATGTGGTATTTTGTGGAAGAGCCACATTCAAGGGGCCAAAGAGCCGCATGTGGCTTGTGAGCCACAGTTTGCCGACCACTGGCCATACACAAGATTAACTCAAAATGGATAAAAGACTTAAATGCTAGACTCAAAACTATAAAAATTCTGGAAGAAAATACAGGAAGTAAACTCTCAGACATTTCTCGTAGCAATATTTTATCTGATATATATCTCAGTCAAGGGAAACAAAGGGAAAAATAAGCAAATTGGACTACATCAAACTAAAAAGTTTTGCATAGCAAAGGAAATCATCCACAAAATGAAAAGACAACCGACTGAATGGGACAACACATTTGTCCCAATAATACATCTGATATGGGGTGAATATCTAAAATTTATAAAGAACTTCTACAACTCAACACCAGGAAGACATTCAATCCAGTTAAAAAAAAAGTAGACAGCCCTAGCTGGTTTGGCTCAGTGGATAGAGTATCAGCCTGTGGAGTGAAGGGTCCCAGGTCTGATTCTGGTCAAGGGCATATGCCCAGGTTGTGGGCTCGATCCCCAGTTGGGGGTGTGCAGGAGGCAGCCGATTAATGATTCTCTCTCATCATTGATGTTTCTATCTCTCTCTCCCACCCGCTTCCTCTCTGAAATCAATAAAAATATATACATTTTTTAAAATGAACAAAGAAGCTGAACAGACACTTGTCCAAAGAGGACATACAAATGGCCAATAGACACATGAAAAGATGTTCATTGTCAGTAACCATCAAAACCGCAAATTAAAACCACAATAAGATATCACTTCGCACCTCTCAGAATGGCTATCATCAATAAATCAACAAATGACAACTATTGGTGACAACGTGGGAAAAAGGGAACCCACATAAACTGTTGGTGAAAATGCAGATTGGTGCAGCCACTGTGGAAGACATGAAGTTTCCTCAAAAAATTAAACATGTAACTGCTTTATGAACCAGTGATTCTACTTCTGGGAATATATGCAAAGAGACCCAAAACACTGTTTCAAAATTATATATGCACCCCTATATTCATTGAAGCATTGTGTACAATAGCCAAGATTTGGAAACAGTCCTAGGACCCAGCAATAGATGAGTGGATTAAAAAGGTGTGGTACATTTAAATAACGGAATACAACTCAGCCATAAAAAGAAGTAAATCTTACTCTTTGTGACAACCTGAATGAACATAGAGGGTATTATGCTAAGTGAAATAAGCCAGTTAGGGAAAGACAAATACCATATGATTTCACTTATATGTGGAATCTAATGAATAATACAAAGAAAATGGAAACAGATTCATAGATACAGAGAACAGACTGATAGCTGTCAGAGAGGAAGGTTGGTGGACTGAGTGAATAGGTGAAGGGATTTAGCAAAAAAACCAACAAATTCATAGACACAGACATCAGTATGGTAATATGGTGATTACCAGAGGGAAGAGGAGTGGGGGCAGGTAGAAGTGGGTAAAGGGGGCATAAAGTGGTGATGGAAGGAGGCCAGACTTTGAGAGCTAAATAGACACACAATACTATATACAGATGATGTTTTATATTATTGTACTTGAAATCTGTAAACTTAATCAATGTAACCTCAATAAATTCAATAAAAATATATATAAAGAGAATAATATTTTATAAGATCTTTGTAAAATGCTTAGATTTTCCTATTCCCAGTAAAATATTTAACAGTAGAAGTAGTTTATAATAATATTAATAGTAATAAACCTAATAACATTATAATGGATCTTACTAAAATTCTGTCAACTACTAAATAGTTGTAGCATAACGGCTGATGGGAGTAGAAATGGAACTTCTTAGAGTAGATGATAGTCACAAACTGATTTTGTATGTTGCTTTCTGTTCTTTCAGTGGATAGTGTCTCTATAGACCATGCCATTAAAGATGTTTTCTATATATTGAAAGAAGCCAAGTGACATTGTAAAAGCTGATTCGAGAAGGCCAGGTCAAACTGGCCAAGTTTTTTTTTTATTTATTATATTTATTTAAATATATTTTTATTGATTTCAGAGAGAAAGAGAGAGGGAGAGAGAGAGAGAAGCATCAGTGATGAGAGAGAATCATTTATCAGCTGCCCCCTGAATGCCCCACACTGGGGATTGGGCCCGCAACTTGGGAATGTACCCTGACTGGAAATTGAATTATGGCTTCCTGGTTCATAGATTGACTGTCAACCACTGAGCCACGCTAGCTGGCCCAAGTTCTTGACTATGTAAGGAGAAGGTGGCAACTCAATTAATATAAAAGAAAAATATGTTAAGACCAATGTTTAATGCATGTGACTGTGGAGAGACATTTTTAAATATAGGATAATTTCCTCAGAATATCTTATTGATAGGAGTTTTATTGATGAAGGTCCATACCCTTTTATTTCTCTTAAGTTTGCTAAGTATGAACCTATGTTTATCCACTTTTTAATTGAAATATATTTGACATATAATATTGTATAAGCTTAAGCTATGCAGCATGTTGATTTGATACATTTATATATTGTAATATGATGGCTATAGTAGTATTAGCTAATACTTCTATGTTAATAACCATTTATTTTTGTGGTTAAATTAAGATCTAGTCTCTTAGCAAGTTTGATGTCTATAATACAATACTGTTGTCGATAATTTTATACTGTGAATTAGAGCTCCAATATTTATTTACCTACTAGTTTCAAGTTTGTGTCTTTTTTTTTTTATTGCTTAAAGTATTACAAAGGGTATTACATATGTGTCCATTTTATCACCCCGCCCTAGACAGTCCCCTAGCCTCCCCTATCCCCCAGTATCTTATGTCCATTGGTTATGCTTATATGCATGCATACAAGTCCTTTAGTTGATCTCTTACCCCCCTACCTCCTGCCCCCCAACCCTCCCCGGCCTTCCCGCTTCAGTTTGACAATCTGTTTGAGGCAGCTCTGCCTCTGTATCTATTATTGTTCAAAAGTTCATAATGGTCTCTATTATCCATGAATGAGTGAGATCATGTGGTATTTTTCCTTCATTGACTGGCTTATTTCACTTAGCATAATGCTCTCCAGGTCCATCCATGACGTTGCAAATGGTAAGAGTTCCTTCCTTTTTACAGCAGCATAGTATTCCATCGTGTAGATGTACCACAGTTTTCTAATCCATTCATCTACTGATGGGCACTTAGGCTGTTTCCAGATCTTAGCTATGGTGAATTGTGCTGCTATGAACATAGGGAAGTTTGTGTCTTTAAACAGCTCTCCTACTCCCCTCACCACTGCCAGCCCTTGGTAATCATCATTCTATTCTGTTTTTACGAGTTTACTTTTTAGATTCCACATATAAGTGAGATCATACAGTATTTGTCTTTCTCTGACTTATCTCACTTCTTATTAAACATACAGGTCTCAGAGAAAAAGTCTAATTGATAGGACTAGAAATCTGATCTCTGGAAAAATAGTTTCCATTTTAAGTTACAAACTAGTAACAATTTCCACAGTATTCAAAGATGAAAGAATCAGGTTCTAGGGAGTACAGAGTACAAAGCACACTTATTTCAATGACAACAGATATAACACTACTGTGTTAACACCACTGCTACATAATATTTTCCTTTTAATCATTGTCTACAAGGATGAATCAATCTATTACAATAGGATATGACTGACTTTCGAAAGTTTTAAAGCCTATGAAACACTTTGATAAGTAAGAATGGATTTGAAATTTATTCATTTTGGTTTCAGGCTGTTTGCATCTGCTAATGTTTTGATTCAGGTTCTTTCTAGCATTATTTACATAATTAGTACATATATCCTTTCAATAATAGCTATTCAGTAGGCACTGTTGTGATTCTGTTTCATAGGTACTTTTAAAAACATACTTAAGTGTCTTGACTGAAAATGAAATGGTAATATTAGTAAAATGACTTGTCTAACTATTGTTCTTTCTATACTATTTATATAAATGAAGGGGATAGCCAAAGAGCAAAACATACTTAATTTGAAGAAGATGATTTAGTGCACATTCTACATCCATTAAAAAGGCAGACTGGCGATGCCATCTTGAAGGGGAGAGTGGCCTCTTCTAGGAACTCATCAGCACCACCATCCAGACAGGCCTTGGACACTGCCCGTGACCCAGCAGCCACTCCAGCCAAAATCCTGCTGCCCCACCCATGGACCCTGGGACCTCCACCTCCAAAGGTGCACCACTCCCATAGCAGTAAATGCAACTTCCCCCCCTCCCCAGTGGCAGACCTCCATACTCCACATTCCCACGTTTCCAACATTTGCGCGTTTCCAGTGTGCAGACTTCCAGGGCACACCACTCCATAGGCAGCTTTTGGGAGCTACTGTGAGCCCCCGAAGGTGTTATTTTGTACAGACATGTACAAATTCTGAATTCCCTCTTCCTGAATAACTGCCCACAGACAACCCAGCAGCACAAATTCAGCGCCAGGGCCCCTCAGAGTGAATCAGAGCTCTGCACCAGCAAAGGCACTGCCACAGTCGCACATTTACAATGAGCAAGTACCCTGAGTCCATCTATCCATGGGGCGCTCTGGGGAGCCACTGTGAGCCCTGGCTGGGTGTGATCTTGGACAAACAGGGACGCACTCCCCCGACAGTAGAAATTCTGAATTCACTCATCCTGGACACGTGCCCACAGACGAGTCAATTATGCGGCTTCAGTGCCAGGGCCCTTCAGAGTGCTTCAGTGCTGGCAAAGGCACTGTGGGTGCCCCTGTGAGCCGCCACTGGAAGTGCACACCTATTCACCACAGGTGCAGCAGCAAAAACTGAATCTTCCCACCCCAGAGCTGCAGAACTCTGGACACTACAGGCACACGCTTTTCTGGCACGCAGGTCTCCCAAGCCCACCCCTCCACAGGCAGCCCTTGGGCTCCGCTGTGAGCCCCTGCTGGGCATGCACTTATATAAACAGGGACGCACTGCTGGGCTATAGAAATGTTGAATTCCCTCTTCTGGGATACCTGCCCACAGACACCGCAATCCCGTGGCTTCAGCGCCAGTGTCCTTCAGAGTGCGTCAGTACAACCTTCTGGCAAACACACCACGGGTGCCCCTGTGAACCACCACTGGGGGCATGTGTATCCAACCACAAAGGCAGCAGCAAAAGCTGAGTCTGCCCACCCCAAAACTATAGAACTCTGGATACCACAGTCACGCCTTTCCAGAGTGCAGGCCTCCTGAACCCCACCACCCCAATAGATGGTTCCTGGGTGCCACTGTGAATGCACAATTTCAACCAAGGGCAAAAGACAGTAAAAATTGGGACACCCCCCTCCAGGGATGCTGACTTCAAGACACCGCAGTTGCACTGTTCCAGCTCGCAAGCCTACATCAAGAGAACCCAAATAGCTCAAGTAGGGAGCTACACTAGATTACCAAGCCCAGGAGACATGAGAGATCACACCAGTAGCACCATCCCCAAAAGAAACTGGGTAGCAAATCAAACGGATCTGCAATTACATGTTACAGCAAAACACGGGAAGACAAAAAAGCAATCCCCAAAGGAAAGAAAAAGAAGAATCACCAAAAAGGGAGTTAAATGAAACTGAGGCTAGTAACGTATCAGAGAAAGAATTCAGAGTAATGGTTGTAAGGATGCTCAAATGGCTGGATGACAAATACACACAACTCAGTGAAAAATACACACAACTCAATGAGAATTATAAGGAGCTGAATGAGAATGTCACCAACATGAAAAGGAAACAAGAGGAAATGAAGAACAACATAGCTGCAATAAAGAACACATGGAAGGCTTAAACAATAGACTAGAAGAGGCTGAGGACCACATCAGTGAATTAGAAGACAAGGTAGGAAAAAACACACAGACACAGCAGCAACTGGAAAGACGATTTAAAAAGCAAGAGGAGAGCCTAAGGGAGCTTTGGGACAACACAAAAGGAAACAACATTCACATAATAGGGATACAAGAAGGAGAGGAAGAGAAGGAAGTAATAGAAAACCCGTTTGAAGAAATAATGACAGAAAACTTCCCTGATATTGGCAAGAAAAAATCTACACAAGTCCAAGAAGCACATAGAGTGCTAAACAAGATGAACCCCCAAAGACCGACACCAAGACACATCATGATTAAATTGGCAAACACCAATAACAAAGTAAGAATTTTAAAGGCTGCCAGAGAGAGACAGAAAGTTATCTACGAGGGATCTCCTATTAGAATATCAACTGATTTCTCAACAGAAACACACCAGGCCAGAAGGGAATGGAATGAAATATACAAAGTGATGCAAAGCAAGGGACTGAACCCAAGAATACTATACCCAGGAAAGCTGTCATTTAAAATTGAAGGTGGAATCAGGAGCTTCACAGACAAAAAAGGGCTAAGAGAGTTTATTACCACCAAGCCAGCAATGCAAGAAATGCCAAAGGGACTGCTGTAAAAAGAAGAAACAGAAAGACAAGAAGAAACACAAACAGTAAGAATAAAAATGACAACAAACAAGTACTTATCAATAATAACATTAAAGGTAAATGGATTAAATGCTCCAATCAAAAGACATAGGGTAGCTGAATGGATAAGAAAACATGAACCATATATTTGCTGTCTGCAAGAGACCCACCTCAGAAAAAAGGATTCACACATACTGAGAGTGAAGGGATAGAAAATGTTTTTAAGGCAAATGGAAATGAGAAACAAAACTGGCGTTGCCATACTTATATATGATAAAATAGACTTCAAAGTAAAGGCCATAACAAGACACAAGGAAGGCCACTACATAATACTAAAGAAAGCAATTGAACAAGAAGATATAACTCTGGTAAACGTATATGCACCCAATACAGGAGCACCAAAATACATAAAACAACTTCTGGAAGTTATCAAGAGAGAGATTGACACCAATACAGTCATAGTAGGGGACTTTAATACCCCACTGACACCACTGGATAAATCCTCTAAACAAAAGATCAGCAAAGAAACAGCAATCCTAAATGAGTCACTAGATCAGATGGGCTTAATTGACATCTTCAGAACATTTCACCCCAAAGCTACAGAATATACATTCTTCTCAAGTGGACACGGTACATTTTCAAAGTTAGACCACATATTAGGACACAGGCAAAGTCTCTTCAAATTCAAGAGGATAGAAATCATAACAAGCATCTTCTCAGATCACAATGGGAAAAAGCTAGAAATCAACTATAATAAAAACAAAGAAAAACAATCAAACAATTGGAGGCTAAATAGAATGCTATTAAAAAATGATTGGGTTAAAAAAGAGATCAAAGAAGAAATAAAAAGCATTCTGGAAACAAATGACGATGAAAACACAACAGTCAAAAATCTATGGGACACAATGAAAGCAGTCCTGAGAGGGAAGTTCATAGCTCTACAGGCCTACCTCAAAAAACAAGAAAACATGATAATAAATTATCTAACCTTGCAACTTACAGAATTAGAAAGAGAGCAACAAGAAAAGCCCACAGTATACTGAAGGAAGGAAATAATAAAGATCAGAGCAGTAATAAATGACATAGAGACCAAAAAGAAAACACAAAATATCAATGAAACCAAGAGCTAGTTCTTTGAAAGGATAAACAAGATTGATGAACCTCTACCCAGGCTCACCAAGAAGCAAAGAGAGAGGACCCAAATAAACAAAATTAGAAATGAAAGAGGCAAAATAACAACAGACCCACAGAAATTCAAGGTATGTTAAAAAATACTATGAACAACTCTATTCCAACAAACTAGACAAACTGGAGGAAATGGACATATTTCTAGAAAAATATAACCTTCCAAAACTCAACCAGGAAGATTCTAAAAACTGGAATAGGCTGATAACTAAGGAAGAAATTGAAGCAGTCATCAAAAAGCTTCCAGTAAACAAAAGGTCAGGGCCAGACGGCTTCACAGGGGAGTTTTACCAAACATTCAAGGAAGAACTAAAACCTATCCTCCTCAGACTATTCCAAAAAATTCAAGAGGAAAGAATACTTCCAAGCTCATTCTATGAAGCCAACATCACCCTAATACGAAAACCAGATAAAGACAACACAATGAAAGAGAATTACAGGCCAATATCCCTCATGAACATATATGCCACAATCCTCAACAAAATTCTAGCAAATCGGATCCAGCAGTACATCAGAAAGATCATACACCATGACCAAGTTGGCTTTATCCTGGGGATGCAAGGATGGTGCAATATCCGTAAATCAATAAACGTGATACATCACAGAAACAAAATGATAGACAAAAATCACATAATCATATCAATTGACAAAACCCAGCACGCTTTCTTGACAAAAACTCTCAGCAAGGTGGGAACAGAAGGGTCATACCTCAACATAATAAAAGCCATATATGACAAACCCACAGCCAACATCATACTCAATGGGCAAAAACTAAAACCATTTCCCCTAAGAATAGGAACAAGACAGGGATGCCCACTCTCACCACTGCTGTTCGATATAGTACTGGAGGTATTAGCCATTGCAATCAGACAAGAAGAAGAAATAAAAGGCACCCAAATTGGAAAAGAAGTAAAACTGTGCTTATTCGCAGGTGACATGATCCTGTACATAGAAAATCCCAAAGACTCCATCAAAATATTATTAGACTTAATAAATGAATTTGGCAATATACCAGGATACAAAATTAACACCAAGAAATCTATGGCATTTCTATACACCAATAGTGAACTTACAGAAAGAGAGACTAAAAAAGCAATCCCATTTACCATCACACCAAAAAAATTAAGATACCTAGGAATAAACTTAACTAAGGAGGTAAAAGTCCTGTATGCGGAAAACTACAGGATGTTGAAAAAAGAGATAGAGGAAGACATAAACAGATGGAAGAACATACCATGTTCATGGATTGGTAGAATCAACATCATTAAAATGTCCATACTACCTAAAGCAATCTGTAGATTCAATGCACTCCCCATTAAAATACCAACAGCATATTTCACAGATCTAGAAAGAACTCTCCAAAAATTCATCTGGAATTAAAAGCAAACAAACAAACAAACCGAATAGCTGCAGCGATCCTGAGAAAGAAGAACAAAGTAGGTGGGACCTCAATACAAGATATCAAGCTGTATTACAAAGCCACTGTTCTCAAAACTGCCTGGTACTGGCACAAGAACAGACATACAGATCCATGGAATAGAATAGAGAACCCTGAAATTGCCCCAAACCACTATGTTCAATTAATATTTGACAAAGGAGGCAAGAGCATACAATGGAGTCAAGACAGTCTCTTCAATAATGGTGCTGCGAAATTTGGTCAGACACAGGCAAAAAAATGAAATTAGACCACCAATTTACACCATACACAAAAATAAACTCAAAATGGATAAAGGACTTAAATGTAAGCTGGAAAGCCATAAAAAAATTAGAGGAATCCAAAGGCAGCAAAATCTCAGACATATACCAAAGCAATTTCTTCACCGATACCACTCCTAGAGCAATGGAAACTAAAGGGAAAATAAAAAAATGGGACTACATCAAAATAAAAAGCTTCTGCACAGCAAAAGAAACCATCAACAGAACAACAAGAAGACCCACTGCATGGGAGAACATATTTGTCTATGATATCTCTGATAAGGGTTTAATCTCCAACATTTACAGGGAACTCATACAACTTTACAAAAAGAAGACAAACAACCCAATAAAAAAAATGGGCAAAGGATCTCAATAGATACTTTTTGAAGAAGACATACGGAAGGCCAAGAGTCATATGAAAACATGCTCAAAGTCACTAATCATCAGAGAAATGCAAATCAAAAGACAATGCAGTACCATCTCACTTCTGTCAGAATGGCTATCATCAACAGATCAACCAATGACAAATGCTGGAGAGGATGCAGAGAAAAAGGAACCCTCGTGCACTGCTGGTGGGATTGCAGACTGGTGCAGCCACTGTGGAGAATAGTATGTAGTTTCCTCAAAAAACTAAAAATGGAACTTCCATTTGATCCAGTGATCCCACGTCTAGGAATATATCCCAAGAAACCAGATACACCAATGAGAAAGGATATATGTATCCCTATGTTCATAGCAGCACAATTTACAATATCTAAAATTTGGAATCAGCCTAAGTGCCCATCAGCAGATGAGTGAATTAAAAACTTTGGCACATTAACACAATGGAATACTATGCTGCTGTAAAAAGGAAGGAACTCCTACCATTTGCAAGAGCATGGATGGAGCTGGAGAGCATTATGCTAAGAGAAATAAGTCAGTCAGAGAAAGATAAATATCACATGATCTTAGTCATTTGTGGATTACAATGAACAACATAAACTGATGAACAAAACTAGATCTAGAAACAGAGAAGCATTGATTAGATGCTCAAACCTCAGAGTGAAGGCAGGGGAGGGTGGCGCTACGGGGGAGAGATCAACCAAAGGACTTGTATGCATGCTTATAAGCATAACCAATGGATACAGACACCGGGGGGTGAGGGAAGAGTGGGGTGATAGGGGGACAAAGGGGAGATAAGGACACATTTGTAATACCTTAATCAACAAAGGAAAAAAATAAAAATAAAAAAGGCAGACTGGCTACTGGTTAGTTTTACTCTTACACACACACACACAAACACACACACACACACACACATACACAGGAAACAAAATAATTTAGCAAAAGGTGAAAAAGAACAGTATAAGACCATGGTTCATCACTAATTGCCTGAACTATACTATAGCAATGTAATGCCTCAACAGCACTTTAAAGGACATCTCCATGAACAGATAAAATCACTCTGGTTTAGGAAAAGGAAAGACACAAAATAAAATAATAAGGTTCAAGCTCTGATTGACTGATTCTGTCTTTTCTTATTTTCCACTATAGATAAATGTTCTCCTAACAAGTAGAATCACTTTTTTCTGAGGATATGGCAGTAGACTTAGGAGGTAGAAGACATTCAAAATGACCATTGAATTTAACCCGCTTTCTTGTTACTCTATTTGTTATATTCAGATAAAAGTTAATATTTACGCTAAAATCATTTCCTGGGTTATATATTCCAAATTAAAGACATAAAGTAAAAGTTTTCATGAATGAGTTGGTTTCAAACTGTGATTGACATTGCCTAGAGTTTCCAGAAAAGTTTAACCTAAATGTTTTTATGTATAATAATGAATTTATCAATTAATATTTAATACACCAAATTTTAACTTCTTGTTGGGACCCCTGTCTCATTTATTTGTTCTGTCAAATTGATATAGTTTTCTGCAGACCTGAAACTAAAGCAGGTCCTGACATTTCTAGAGCATACTTAAAAATTTTGTAAGCATGCTACTGATTAAGAAGTTTAGAGTGCTGAACTGGTCTTTTAAAAAATGCCTGATTCATATTATAGAAGTAAGTTTAACAAGCCAATCTGTGACTATTGTATATCCAAACCACACTCAATTAAATGCCCAGCAAGGCACAGAAACATCTGCTCAGCACGTGTTTGATTCAATAGTAATTTCTGTAGCCAAAAAGGAAAAATGTCTGACATCGCATTGGTTTTAGTATTTATTGAAAATGTTATTTCTTTCTTATCCAATTTAAATACTTATGACAAGAAATCAAATCAGTTCAAAGTGATATAAAAATACAAGGCAAGTTGCTTTAAAAAAGCTGAGTGAATCAGAAATTTCTGTTTTTAACCAAAACAAATACAGGCTTAATTGGATGCTGCAACATGAAAACACCCTAATCTTTCTCACCAAATGTATTTATAACTATTGTTATAATAATTAAATACTCATAGATGTATATATATATATATATATATATATATATATATATATATATATATTACATTTTACTTATATTTATGTTTTAACTTTCTATATATTTATATTATATACCTTGGAAATCAGTATAACATTTAATTTTTAAAAAGTCTCTACTGCTAAGAATTTGTTAAATTTATTAAACCCTTCTTCTAATAAAAAAACCTAGAATTAAAATACATTTTCAGATGTATTTTAGGAAGAAGGATCAATAGCAACAATATAATATTTCAGACTCTCCATATCTTCATATAAAAAGAGAGATAAGAACTAGATAATAGAACTAAATACCTATGGCCAACATTTATAACAGAATATAAGCAGGTGATACAAATTGGTTGATACCAGACCTTTATGGTATCCATGTCTGTGCAGGATGTAGAAGAAAACAACAAGGGTGGTGTCCAGTGAACCTGAAGATGTAGAACTCTGACACAGCTAACAAGTATTCACTGGAAAATACAGTGGGCTAATTTGATAACAGAAGCTGAAAATGTAAGGCATTTTCTCTCTCCAATAGCAGATAAGTGTAAGCAGCCCACGATAAGAATTGAAGAAGCAAGATTACACTGACTCCCATTAACTTTCACGACTGGCCTGCTAGAGCTCCCTTCTAGAGCAGGCCTTATACTGAGGAGAGACTTAAAGGAGAATAATAAAAAATTAGCAACATAAAAGAAAAGCTATATCAAGGTGGGGGGAAAGAATAGGGCTAGATGGGAAATCTTAGACAACAAGCAGTAATATATTTGAACACTAGAAGAAAACAACTGGAGAGAAAAACCTGCTAGGTTGACAACAATTTTCCTAAACCCCACCTCTTTTTAAAAATTCAGGAAAACTAATTTCAAATAGAAGTGAGTAAGAAAAATTATCTGGATTAAATCCTATTAAAATTTGTTATGAAAATAATGGAGAATGGCCAGAATAACTTCCCTACGGACAATGATAGCACCTCAGAAGCACATACCCAGAAAGCAGATCAAAACTCTAACCGACTATTTCAAAATAAACAAGAAGATTTAAGAAACTTGCCCAGCCTGTGTGACTCAGTGGCTTAGTGTCGACCATGAACCAGGAGGTCATGGTTCAATTCCTGATGAGGGCACATACCGGGGTTGCAGGCTCGATCCCCAGTGTGGGGTGTGCAGGAGGCAGCTGATCAATGATTCTCTCTCATCACTGATGTTTCTATCTCTCTCTCCCTCTCCCTTCCTCTCTGAAATCAATAGAAATATATTAAAAAGAGAAACTAATACAATACATTAAAAACCAGAATTATCTAAACTCAGAAAAAAATGAAAGAACTTAGAAAGATTTGCCGAGACCGGTTTGGCTCAGTGGATAGAGCGTCGGCCTGCAGACTGAGGGGTTCCGGGTTCGATTCCGGTCAAGGGCATGTACCTGGGTTGCGGGCATATCCCCAGTGGGGGATGTGCAGGAGGCAGCTGGTCGATGTTTCTCTCTCATCGATGTTTCTAACTCTCTATCTCTCTCTCTTCCTCTCTGTAAAAAATCAATAATATATATATATATATATATATATATAAAAAGAACTTAGAAAGATTAGAAGTAATAATAAAAAAAATGTTTCTGAAACAAAACTATATTCAGAGGGAGGACAAAAGTGAATAAATAAAACAGGTAACTTTTAAAGGAAAAATTTACAATAAATATTAAAAATACTTGAAAGAAAGTAAATAAATGTTTAAAACAGACAAGGGGGAATGGACAAATTCATTAGATATTAGATATCCTTGATGGAGAAAAGCAAAATAAGGAAATAATAAAAACTAAAAGCCATAATTCAAGAAAATGCTGCACCCCCCCCAAAAAAAATTGGAAACTAAATATTGAAAGAGTACACTATATACACAGGAATACTGCACAGGACTTCAAACACCATGATGTATTTTATTAAAATTACAGGATTTTAAGAAAAATATCCTTTGGGCAACTGGAAAGAAAAGTGCTCATGAAGGAAAGAAAATTAAATTATCAGCTGACTTTTTTGACAGCAATTCTTTAAGCCAGAAGAAACTACCATACTATTTTAAACACTCAAGAAAAGAAATGTGTACCAAAGATTTTATATTCAGCAAAACTGTTTTCCCCTATAAAGCACATAAGCTTTTATCAAAATACAAGAACTTAGGTAATATTGTGCCTATGAATCCTTCTTGAGGACTATAGTAGAAAACAAGGTTCACACAACTAAAATGACTAGAGAGGCTTTACTATAAGAATAGAATGTAAGCATTAAATATTTAGTTACCTGCTGAACTAAGAATAAATGAGCACTAAGAGGGAGAGAGTATATTATGTTATGGTTATATGTTTTGACAATATAGATATACTATAGCTATTTTTAAAGTAAATGGAAAATAGAGTCCTTGTAAAAATATTTTAATGTTTTCAGTAATTCTATTGGAGATAGTAAGAGTACTATTATTTTGAGACTAAGTGTGCATGGAATTAGAGAATGAAAAAGTGAGTTATTACAATATATTCTTACTTTATCATCTCCATGCCATGTCCTTAAAGAGCAAGATTTTCAGTGTAGAAGAAAGAAGATATAAGTTTCATAGAAAGGAAGTTAAGTAGACACTCTATAAATGTGAATGTGAATTATTATATATAAATGAAATCCCCTTAAGAATTCATATTGAAACTCCTATCACATTCAAGAATATAGATGTATATATATGCTTAGGAATCTTCTAGCATAGTTGACTAACAGATCTAGGTACAGTCCCAACCAATAGTAACAAGGAAGCCTAATGCCCAGATGGTAGTTTTGAAATATAATTTCCCACTATCAGTAATTAGGGTTTCTTGGAGAAATGATTGATTCCACGTTTAGGGTAAAAAACAAAAAAAAATACACAAAACCAGCCTTGAAATTCTTGTAATGACAGATAGCAAGGAAACTACCAAAGACTAATTTGAAAAGACCCCCAAAGAGGGAGATAATACAAATGAATCTCATGAAATATGTTTAAGTCCTCGAGTTACAGTGATACTTAAAAAAAAAAAATCAGTCAGTTTTAAAAAACAATAAGGGAAAATTCATTAGCTAGACAACTGGTAACTAAAGGGAAAGAATCAAGCATTTTTTTAATGTACTATAACACTGGGTAACCAAATAGCAAATGAGAATTATCTCTTTATAAAAGTATCCAAATATTGGATAAGAAATTACTTTATTATAGTATTTCCAATTTTCTTTTTTCTATATATTTTTATTGATTTCAGAGAGGAAGGGAGACAGAGAGAGAGATAGCAACATCAATGATGAGAGAGAATCATTGATCAGCTGCCTCCTGCATGCCCCACACTGGAGATCGAGGCAACAACCCAGGCATGTGCCCTGACCAGGAATCAAACTGTGATCTCCTGGTTCATAGGTCAACACTAAACCACTGAGCCACACCAGCCAGGCAAACATTTCTAATTTTCAAACCCCTATGAATGAATGAATACAGGGTTTCTCAAAATGTATATGCACTTATTAAGTCAGTGTTAATTAATATACAGTTCATTTTCAAAATTTAAAAGAATCTAAGAAATGAATAATTTCAAAAGAAATTATTTAAAAAACGATGACTGTTGTGGTCCAGGCACTGCTAATAACGTGAAGGAATGGAATCACAAACACCAAGAATCATTTCGTTTAGTATTTGTGTGCCCTCAATTCGTCAACTGTTGCTGGTTTTGTACTGTAAACTTTACCTTTTATGTATCCCCATAAAAAAAGTCTAGTGGCACTTGAGGATAAATTTTCTTTGTTCAAAGTTTAGACTGGCTTCACCCATTATTTCAAATCAGTTAAACCTGAAAAGCAGAGAAAATTTAGTTACCAGCTGTTAAAGTGTGTATACAATTTTTGGGGACATCCTATAGATATAGGCATTAAGTATCAATGACTCCTGACATTTAAAAAAAGAGAGATAACCAGACATGTTGTGCCTCCTAACTTTTGCAGTATACTACCTATTCACTTTCCAAAATGATAAAATCTGAACCTGATCCAGTCTCTGGGACCAATTGCCAATTTGTAAAAAACTCAAAGGACAGAGGAACATGAGTTTCATGAAGTTCGCCATGGTATACAACAGTAAAATCTAGACTAACTTCTGAGAAATTGTAAAGAAATATTTTTTTAGAAACCAACAGAGTGAAACAGACCTATAAGCTATATCAAATTAAGAAAAAATGGGCAAAACAAAGCTCTAGTATCTAGAGATGCACACTTGGGTGATAAAATTATTTTAAAACATTAAGAATTGAAAAAGATGAAGAGATTAAGCAAAGAAAAATAACTCAGAGACCTGGAAAACAGTATGGTGATTACCAGAGGGAAAAGGGGGTGGGGGAGGTAGAAGAGGGTAGATAGAGAGATAAATGGTAAGGGAATAAGACTTGACTTGTGGTGGTGAACACACAAAACAATATATAGATGGTTTATTATGTCACCCCAATAAATTTTTTAAGACACAAATACACACATTAGCCTAGGCCTGCATAGGGTTAAGAACATAATATCACTGTCTTTCACCTCCCCACCATGGTCCACTGAAAGGTCTTCAGGGGCGATAACACACATGGAGCTGTCATCTTCTGAGATAACAATGCCTCTGGAACACCTCCTGAAGGACCTGCCTGAGGCTCTTCTTTATATATATATTGATTTCAGAGAGGAAGAAAGAGGGAGAGAGAGATAGAAACATCAATGATGAGAGAGAATGATTGGTCGGCTGCCTCCTGCGTGCCTCCTACTGGGGATCGAGCCCACAACCCGGCATGTGCCCTTGACTGGAATCGAACCCGGGACCCTTCAGTCTGCAGGCCGATGCTCTATCCCCTGAGCCAAACCAGCTAGGCCAGAGGCTATTCTTGAGGAGGTGTCACTCCAGAAATAGTCCATGGTGGTGTGCTTGGTGTGTTTCTCCTTACCATGATAAATTTGCCTATAAGCAGATAATGCAGATAATGCACCATGAACATTCCTCTCTATTAATAACAATCTTTTGGTGTTGGTGTCCATTTTTTAAAAGATTTTAGGGGGTTCAAAGATTTTAGGGGATTATTTAACCTTCTGCTAAATCCTTCACTATAAATTTTCTTGGTTTTCTTTTTCTTCCCTTGCAGTTCTTTTTCTCTTGCCTCTTCCTCAGCTATGTGTTTCTGTTCCAATCCCAACAACTCCTCATTAGTGAATTCCTCAGGAACTAGCTCTAGGAGCTCCTCAATGTCATTTGCATCCCAGGTTAAAGTTGTTTGTCATCTCAACCACAGCCTTATTGATTTTTGCAACCTCCTTATCCTTGGCAAATTCTTCAAAGTTGTGGATGAACATCTGGAGTGTCTTTTCCCAGAGGCCATTCATACACTCCTTGGTGACATCACCCCAAGCCCAAGCAAGATTCTTAATGCAGTCATAGATATTGTAATCCTTCCAGAATTGCATTAGTATCTTCTCAGTGTCTTCCTCAGTAGCAGCAATAGCCTGGGCAAAGGTCTCCCTCAGGAGTAGGGCTTAAAAGTTGCTATAACTCCTTCACCATTGGTTGGGCCAAAGTGCTGATGTTTGGAGAGAGAAACATTTTAATATTGGGATAAAAATCACTAATAAAAAAGGATATCTAGGAGCATTACCAACAATAAGCAAATTCTCAAAAGGTATGTTATTCTTTAAACAGTATTTCCAGTTGTACTTGCCTTTGCATGTGATTGGGATCAAATTTTGCTGGCATAGCAATTCAGGAGGTTATCTTGGAAGAGGAATTGGGTCATCCATGACTTCCTATTGCTTCCGTAGTGCACAGGTAGTGTGCTGCTTTTGGAGATGCTTGAAGGCCATGGGGTTCTCACTGTGCCAGATCATAAGGGTGTCGACCTGTAGCCTGTAACACAGCTCTGGAGTATGACTGTTATTCTGTCCTAAAAAGTCTTGACACCTTGCATTGACTTGGAAAACTTATGGATAAAGTCCTTTTAGGTAACGGTTTCCAGAATAGGGAGTATTCATCCATATTGAATATTTGCTCTGGCAAGTAATTTTCCTCCACAATCAGCTTATCTAGAGGTTCCAAAAGTTCGTCAGCTGCCTTCACATCAGCACCCACAGTCACCACTCACTTTCACATCATATAATGAATAATGACTCTTGAGTTATTTTGACTACCCAGAACTAGAAGTAAATTCAATATGTGAGTGGGGTCCAGCCTTTTCTTTCAACATTGCAAACAAATTTTTGCTTTGGCTGTGATCATCATAATGCTGAGAGGGATGTATTTCTGTGCCTGGTCTTCAATCCAGGCTATTATATGTTTCTTCATGTCTCAAATTCTTTTTACTCTCATTGCTTTCAATGAAGTAGATCTTTTAATAGCTTCCATCCCTTTGTTTTTGTTCTTCAAGATGGTAGCTATGGTGGAATAGGACATAACTGACCGGTGAGCAATAACCATCAACAGCACTACTAATGTGAGTAATAAACTGTGCTATGACCTTAGGACCACTATAAAGTCACTGTGCGATAGGAATTTTCTAGGTCCACCATAATCTTATAGGACCACAGTCATATACGCAGCCTCTTGCTGACCCAAAATGTACTTATGTGGTGCATGACCATATAGCCACTACTGAGAAGTTAAAACTGGCATTGTCTCAAGTCATTTGAGGAGTTTAAATAACAGAGGGCAGCTTTCCACTTGTACTTGCCTGATCTAAGAAAAATAAAATTGCCTGAGTAGTGAGATTTATTTTCCATTATCCTCTACAATTTTTTCTAAATGTTTCTTTTTTTAAAAGCCCATTTGTTAAGTCATACTTACTTCATTATTAATCAGCATGGATTAATAACTGCTTAAAATGAGATTCTGAGAGAGGTAGCATGAAACAGTGGAAACAGCAGGAGCTGAAAGCCAAGCTGAACTAACCTGAATTCTGTCTCCTGTGTGCCCTGAGCAAGTTACTTTACCAATTTTCTCTATGTTTCTTCCCTTGTTAAACAGAGAGAACGCACGACAAATTTATTGTATGCAAACTATCTAGCAAGGCAGCCCTACATAATATGTGCTCAATAAATTATAGTTATTATCATTACCTTTATTTTGTGTAGTTTGTCTTAAAGTTAAAACAGAGACATTTAGCTACTGACTTTACATCATTCCAGCAAATGGCAATTACTCTTCAAATTACCCTCATCCCTTTCCTCAACCCCCCCCAATCACCAAAATAATATACAACTATGTTTCTCAAAAAACTTCCACAAACAAAACATTGTGCATAAAATTCTAAAACTGGGAGAGCACTATAGGCAAAGAATGTAAGCTGAGGTAAAGAATCTAAACTGCCTTTCCTTTTTTCCTGCTTAGTCAGGGCTTCCCTTCTGATTTTGCAAATCTATATAGACCATGATCACAAGCAGTTTATTCATTTCAATATTCATTCCTAGCAACATACTAGGAATATTGACTTTGACTTTTCTTTTTATATACACACAATATTCATGAGTTGTGCTGAAATGAATAGCTGTTACTAGGAAGAAACATGAACTATGGAGTCATAACTAAGCAAAATCATGGATTTTATTTTTGGTGAAATAAGGATCTATCTCAAATGTATCAACACATACAAGGTGGGGCAAAACTAGGTTTACAGTAGTTCTTATGGAAAATAATGCAATAACTAATAACTAATAGAAAAATAACTGTTTCTCATACTCACAACTGTAAACCTACTTTTGTCCAATCCTGTATATTAACCATTTAAGTTTATCTCTTGTATTTAACATTTGAGCCATCCTACATTAGAATCTGCCATATATTCATGATAAACAAATTTTAGTGAGCATTTCCATCAATTAATAAATTCTGTACCTGCACTATAAAAAAAAAACAAAGTAAGAATAAAACGTGATTTAATAAAATATTTTTGAATGATTAGAAGATAAGAAGATCCACATTTTTGAACATGGTACAATTATTTTCTAGAATTTCTAATGTGAAAATAAAAATCATTCTTTTCAAAAGGCACATATGGTACCTCAAAGGCATTAATTATCTTAAATTTGCAAGAATTAAGAACACAGTTAGATGCCAAGTTGCTATCAGGTGCTTCAAACTATCTGTCATACTGCTAACAAAAGAACTATTTTTATGATATGCAATTTTTTTTTTGTTTCTGTAAAGTTGTACTATTCAACAAAGGAAAAGAATCTAATAAACTTTCCTAAACTTCTATAGTTATTATTGAAGAAGTGTGAAAAGCAATCTCATCCTTAATATCTGCCTATTTAAAATAATTACATATACCAGGTAAGATTTCTTGGCTTATTGTTTCAGTTTTTGTTTTTCCTTGAGGAGGTTATAGAAGCTTGGCTGCCTACTGCTTGTTACACCTTGCAGCTCTCCAGCTAACAGAATTATAGAGTCCTTGATCCACTAATAATAATAATTTTTAAAAGCCCATTCATTGTAAGGGCTTCTAAGTTATTAAGTATCAGATGAAAGCTTAAAAGTATCCTATTGCTTGTACTCTGCTCTTATTTTAAACTTAATAAATTTATTTTTAAAATTTATTATTTACAACTATTCTTACTCTTAGCTTTTAGTCCTATATCACTGTTCTTGATTTTCAACATCATTTTAAAAATTCGTTCACTTTATCTCAAGTCTTTATTTTCTTCTATAATTTTTTTCTTATTGGTGTCTGACCTGTATCTTTTACCTGAAACTTCGCTATTTTATTATTTTAAATGTTTTAACTTTTATCTTCAGTGGGTCTTAAAGTTCCTTTTTAAAATACTTTTTAATGTTAAATCTTTAAAATTTCTCATTTTATTCTTTTTATATTAACTAATTTATTTTATTTTAATAATATCTCCTTTTATTTTACTTTATTAATTTATCCCCATTGTAATTGGATTTTATAATAAATAGAAAGTGGAAAATAGAGGTAGGATTCATGGGGATAGCCAGCATCATATACAGGAAAGATTTTCCTTCTTCTAAATTATCTTGGTAACTATTTCCCTGGATCCCAGAAGAATAGCCTGATCTTTTAAAGATTCCTCATCAAAAACTTAACAGGGTGCCCTAACCGGTTTGGCTCAGTGGATAGAGCATCAGCCTGCGGACTCAAGGATTCCAGGTTCGTGTCCCGTCAAGGGCATGTACCTTGGTTGCGGGCACATCCCCAGTAGGGAGTGTGCAGGAGGCAGCTGATCGATGTTTCTCTCTCACCGATGTTTCTAACTCTCTATCCCTCTCCCTTCCTCCCTGTAAAAAATCAATAAAATATATTTTTTTAAAAAAACCCAAAACTTAACAGGGCAACTACAGAGGCCCATAAGTTAATCTTCTCAAGGACAATTACTGTCTTCTCTGTACATATAGCAATGAAACATCACTACTTCTTAAAATCTTAAACCATCCAGGCTTTTCATGAGTAACATCTTGCTACTAGATACATGGTCTCTAATTTGTTTATTCATTGAATACATGTGAGCTTAGACCTAACCTTTAAAAGGAAACAGATGGTGTTAAATGCCAAACAGATATTTATGGACATAGTAATACATAACATTGGCCTGTTTCTAATATATTTCCAGTTTGGTTAACCTCACTTCTCATCAGAGTCATAGCAAAGGTAATATAAAAAATATTTTACAAGTAGTAGAGCACAAGACTCAATAAATCAGGCTTGGGTACTGGTCTATCAAAAGAGCTGCCAGATTAAACAGTTAATATACCTTTACTAGTATGTAATGGCTCCCCTGGACCCTATATCCAGGATAAAGGAAAAACTGGCTTAGAAATTTGTGGGGGCAGGGGAAGGGAATGTAACTGCATCTCTGCTGAAATCTCTATTAATTTATGAAGACCATTACTAAACATCTGAGTTAATCTAGAAGGTCAAGACTAAGAAAGAAAGACCTGTTTCCACAATCATGCCATTTTGAGGGTATCCTCAGGGAAACTTCTAGGGTGACAGAAAATAAATGAGGCCAGGTGTTTCAAGCTTCTGGGTTTTTAAGGAAGAAGATGCTTTTCTAGGAAGGTTGGAATCCATGTAGAGTCATAATAGCAGTGTCTTAAGATGTTATGAATATTTTTGAAGGCTCTAATTCAACTATTATTCAAGCACACTGAAATTATGCCTTCTATCCAGCCTCACAAAATACCATCTTTCATAGTCTTTTCATGAGGTATACCCATCTATTTACATTTAAGTGAAGATCTTGAGAATCTTCCTTGTCTCAACTTCCTCCAGAAAGCCTACCCACTGCCCTATTTCTAGAACTTAGATGTACTCAAATGAGTTCCCCAACTTTTTGGTTTTATCTTGTAGTACATGTAATATTTGTGTGTCTCTTTAAATCATTTTTAGAAATATGGTGGGGAATAAATAGTAAAGTATTTAAAACCACTCTTCTATAATGTATTGTATAAAAACGTAATTACAAGTATAGTCATCCTTAATTTAATCTTGTTTTATAGCTAAATATAAAAAGTCACTACTTTGTCCCCTTCTAACAATAGAATAACCATTTCACCTATTCCAATTCATCATGGGGCTCACCTCAACTAGATAACATTCTGGCATTAGTTTAGCAACATTTATATTAAGATGTACTTCAGTAGAACTGTTTGAGAAGGGACTAGAGAACCCTATGCTCTGAATTTAGTTAGAAATATTTGAGAGTCGCTTTTGCTTGTTACAGATTCTTAAATTACTGATGTAAAATTAATATAATAAAAAGTAAATGACATAAATGTTGTCTGTGAAGTTAGCAATTTCATAGACTGTCTTAATCTAGAGAGACACATAGGCTTCTGTTAAAATATAAAATTTCTTACCTTTAAAATAAAATGTCTAAGCTAGACATAACCATGAAACTATGCTTACAATAGCTCTGAATTAGTTAATGTAAAGATGAAATGATCTAGATGTCCCAACAGCTTTAAATTCCTAGTTGTTCATGCAGTGAGTAATTAAGGAGGCTGAGTATCCACGGTGTTATAATTTACTAGGGGCCCGGTGCACGAAATTCATGCACTGGGGGGGGGGAGTGTCCCTCAGCCCAGCCTGGCCGCTCTGACATACTGGGATCCCTCAGGCGTTGACCCCCATCACCCTCCCATCGCCTGATCGGCCCCTTGCCCAGGCCTGACACCTCCACCAGAGGGAGGTGTCAGGCTTGGACAGGGGACCCCCATCTCCCCCCGATCACTGGCTCTGGCCCCCACCCAGGCCTGAGGCCTCTGGCCCAGGAATCATGCCTGGGCAGGGGACCCCCATCTCCCTCTGATCGCTTGCTCCACCCCCCGCCCAAGCCTGACGCCTCTGACCCAGGCTTCAGGCCTGGGCAAGGGGACCATCATATCCCCCCAATCCCCGGCTCCGCCCCCCACCCAGGCCTGATGCCTCGGCCAGAGGAGTTGACCCTCATCACCCTCTGATCACCAATCACCGGATCGGCCCCTTGATCAGGCCTGAGGCCTCCAGCAGAGGTGTCAGGCCTGGGCAGGGGACCCCCAGCTCCCCACGGTTGCAGGCTCCGCCCCTGCCCAGGCCTAACGCCTCTGGCCTAGGCGTCCGGCCCAGGCAGCGGGGACCTGCAGTGGCAGCGGGGGGCGCCGCGATCGTGGGCTCCGCTTTAGGCCCAGGCGAGGGACCCCTAGCTCCTGGGACTGCCAGCTTCGACCGTGCCCAGCTCCCATCGCTGGCTCCACCCCTACTTCCTGCTATCACTGGCCAGAGCGGCAAAGGCGCCTGATTCTCTGATCATGGCTGGGGGGCAGGGCAAAGGCGGCCCCAGGGCTGCCTTTGCCCTGCCCCCCAGCTCTTAGCTCCCCCCTGGGTTTCTGATCACTGTCAGTGGCAGGGGGCTTCTTCCTGCTTTCCCTTTTGCCTCCCTGCATTGTGCCTACATATGCAAATTAGCCGCCATCTTGTTGGCAGTTAAGTGCCAATCTTAGTTGGCAGTTAAGTGCCAATCTTAGTTGGCAGTTAATTTGCATATAGCCCTGATTAGCCAATGAAAACGGTATCGCCGTACGCCAATTACCATTTTTCTCTTTTATTAGTGTAGATAATCGTAAAGATAATTTGACCCAGTGATCCCACTTCTAGGAATATATCCCAAGAAACTAGAAACACCAATCAGAAAGGATATATGCACCCCTATGTTCATAGCAGCACAATTTACCATAGCTAAGATTTGGAAACAGCCTAACTGCCCATCAGAGATGAATGGATTAAAAAAAAAAACTGGTATATCTACACAAAGGAACACTATGCTGTGGTAAAAAAAGAAGGAATTCTTACCATTTGCAACAGCATGGATGGAGATGGAAAGCATTATGCTAAGCGAAATAAGCCAGTTAGAGAGAGATAAATATCACATGATCTCACTCATTTATGGAATATAATGAACAACATAAACTGATGAACAAAAACAGATCCAGAGACAGAGAAGCATCTATCAAACCATCAAACCTCAGATGGGGAGGTAGGGTAGGGTAAGGGTAAGGGGGTAGATCAACCAAAGGACTTGTATGAATGCATACAAGCCTAACCAATGGACACAGACACCAGGGGGTGAGGGCATGAGTGGGGAGGTTGGGGGGGGCATTAGGGGACAAGGGCACATATGTAATACCTTAATCAATAAAGAAAAAAAGTTAAAAAAAGATAATTTTCCTTCTGTTTATAGAGCACTGCTCAAATAACATGTAGAAATTATGGTTCAGAATCTGTCATGTTATTTGCTGAATGCTAGCTAGACTTGGGTAGAATCAGGACATGTACTAGGATTCATGAAAAGAAATAGCATTCAGTATGTAACATTCTCCCCTCTCTTAGCTTCAGCAAAATAAGAGCAATCCACCTAGATGATTTTTAAGGTCCTTTGCTCTCTAATGTTCAATACTTCTTTGCTACTACATATGGAATTTTCAAGAGAGAAAAAAGAATTTATGTTATAGTCTATAAGCAGAAATTGTTGTTTAGAGTCTATTTTGTTTTGTTGCCTCTTAAACAACTTCCTTTGCTTAAATGAATACAAACTGATATGAAGCCAATGAAAGAACAACTAAAATAATCTGATATTTCCACTATCAATATTTCAATTTGAGTTTAGTCATTGAATATTCCTATATATTAGCTGAGATAGGTGATTAATCTCCTATCTAATAAAAGAGAAACATGGTAATTAGCCGTAACTTCGCTACTTTCCCATTGGCTAATCAGGGAGATATGCAAATTAACTGCCAACCAAGATGGCTGCCAGCAGCCAGGCAGCTGAAGCAAACATGAACATGAGGTTTGCTTACTCCAGTGATGGAGGAAGTCAACATTCCCCGCCTGCCGCAGCTCAGCTCTAAGCTCCGGATGAAACAATGTTGCAATTATAGAACCTAAACAAACCCCAGAAACCTGCTTTCAGCCAGTGCGGCCTCAGAGCTTAGAGCACCAGTGATGGCAACAGAGTTTCAATTATAGAATATAAACAAACACAGGTACCTGCTTTCAGCTGGCAACGGCCTCAGAGCTGGAGCCTGCTCTCAGCTCCAGTGACAGCTATAGAAGGTAAATTAATCCCAGAATAAAAAAAAAAAAAAAAGGAGAGGCTGGGAGCTTCAGTCGCCCACCAGCCTGCAAACAGCCCTCAGCCCCTCACCCAGACTGGCCAGGCACCCCAGTGGGGACCCCCACCCTGAAGGGTGTGTGACCAGCTGCAAACAGCCATCATCCCATCATCCAGGCTGGCCAGGCACCCCAGTGGGGACCCCCACCCTGAAGGGTGTGTGACCAGCTACAAACAGCCATCATCCCATCATCCAGGCTGGCCAGGCACCCCAGTGGGGACCACCACCCTGAAGGGGGTGTGACCAGCTGCAAACAGCCATCAGCCCCTCATCCAGGATAGCCAGGCACCCCAGTGGGGACCGCCACCCTGAAGAGGGTGTGACCAGCTGCAAACAGCCATCAGCCCCTCATCCAGGCTGGCCAGGCACCCAAGCAGGACCCCCACCCTGATCTGGGACACCCTTCAGGGCAAACCAGCAGGCCCCCACCCGTGCACCAGGCCTCTATCCTATATAGTAAATGGGTAATATGGAAACTGACCCTAACAGCAGAAGGACTGGGAATGACTGATCACTATGACACACACTGACCACCAGGGGGCAGACGCTCAATGCAGAAGCTTCCCTCTGGTGGTCAGGGTGCTCTCACATGGGAGGAGCTCTGCTCAGCCACAAGCCAGGCTGATGGCTGCCAGTACAGCGGTGGTGGTGGGAGCCTCTCCTGCCTCTTCAGCAGCGCTAAGGATGTCCGACTGCAGTTTAGGCCTGCTCCCCGCTGGCAAGTGGACATCCCCTGAGGGCTGCCAGAGGGATGTCTGGTTGCCATCTTAGGCCCAATCCCCTGGGGAGCGGACCTAAGCCAGCAGGTGGTCATCCCGAGGGGTCCCAGACTGCGAGAGGGCACAGGCTGGGCTGAGGGACCCGCCATCGCCCCCAAGTGCACAAATTTTTGTGCAGCGGGCCTCTAGTCTATATAATAAAAGCCTAATATGCTGTGTCCAACTGTTCACTTGACCATTCGACCAGTTGCTATGATGTGAACTGACCACCAGGGGGCAGACACTCTGACCAGTAGGTGAGCCTGCTGCTGGGGTCTGGGCGAGACAGGCCGGACTATCTGTACTGGGGGAGATAGGCCGGACATGCCCTTGAGCCTCCTGTGGTCAATCCCAGGCCCCGATAGTGCACCTATAGGGTCCCTCGGCCTGGCCTGCACCCTCTCACAATCCGGGACCCTTCTGAGGATGTTGGAGAGCCAGTTTCAGCCCTATCCCCGCAGGTCAGCCCAAGGGACCCCACTAGTGCACAAATCTGTGCACTGAGCCTCTAGTTTAAAAATAAACAATAAATATTCATTGTCTTCTTTGAGCCAAATTAGCTTATCAAATTAGTTTAAAAGGCATTTTACTAGAGATCTTTTAAAATTTATTTTTATTGTTGACAGTATTACAGATGTCCCCCATTTTCCCCCTTTGCCTCCCATCACCCTGCCCCCATTGAGATTTAACAGTACGGACATTCAGGAGGATGGACTAACCTGGAACATTGCCTTCAAAGGCGATAGTCACATCACAATCACCTGATCATCTTGTTAAACACATATTTCTAGGCCCCAACATGAAATATTTTATTTCAGTATCTCAGAGATAAGATATAAGAATATGTAGTTTAATAAGCCCTAGAAGTGATTCTGATGTGGTTGATATATTGACTACCTATAAGTATTGATACAGAGCCCGTCTGGGATAAGAGTACAGAGCCCTGACATCTGACAGCTAGATTGAGGTCACTGGGAAGCTTTGAATAGAGAGAAAAAAAATGAGACACTGCATGTACAGTTAAAAAATCTATTTACAGTATCTCTCCAGGGGTAGTTGAGGAAATATTTTGCATGAAAGCAGAAATGAGTTACTCTTATTTCCTGTTGCTATACTTTAGGGATAAATTTTACACCAACATATCCATATCCTCTACCACAAAATTAAAGAGTAGACAAATCTAGAGTGTGCTTTTCTCTTAACTCCTGTAAAAATAAGTCATAGAAAATATCCTAATAATCACCATTATGTGTCAGACACAATTTGAACTGCTTTGTGTGGATTAACATAGTCCATTTTTCAACCGCCTTATAAGAGCTACAAATATTTTCACACCTGATGACCTTCCATCGTGCATTACTGAAACAATAGAAGTCTTTAGTGAGGACATTCTTTATATTCCCACAATTATCTGTACCCACACCTACCCTCATTTGCACCCATTACCTCTTATTTCTGTCCTGATACAAGGGAGGAAGTACTGTTCCTAATAAAGATCTGTATCTCTATGTCCATCTATGTACCAAAAACAAATTTCTTCATTTTAGTTCTGGATCACATCTTCTCTCACCTCCTCAAGGAGGTTATTTCTTTATGTTATCACCCCTCTCATACATCATTAAGTTCTTTATCTCTACATGATCTGGAATCTCATATCATAAAAAGAACTCCCTTAATCACCTATCTACCTAATGACCATTTTCTCTGTTCTGCTTCATAACCAGACTTCTCAAAAGAGATTACAAATGCTATGCCCACTTTCTATGCATTTCTCTATGCCCTCCTATTTGCCTTCTATATCATCTTTCTACTGAAATGCTCTTACCAAAGTTGACAACCACCTCCATATGGCTGAACATAATGGGCAATTTTCTTCCCTCTCATTTCACCTCCCATTCCTTCTCAGTCTTCTTTGATGGCTCTTCCTCCTATACTAATTCTGAGAATACTGAAGAGGTAAATATTAGGCTTTCTAGTATTCCATCTGGGCATTGCTTTCTTAGGTGGTTGTGTCTGTTTCTTTAGTCTAATGATATCCATTTTTACACAAGAGGCAACTGAGGCTCAGAAAAAATTAAGCAACTTGCCTAAGGTCCTATAAGTACATAATCATTGCAGAACACACTTCCATTTTTCTTCAGAATTGATGCTTAATTATATGCTTAATTCAAAACAGAAGTGGTTTGGACATACGAGCTTACAATCTGGAGTTACATATCAGTTGTTCAAATCAGATCTCTAGCATTGACTAGCTATGTTGACTATGAATTAGTTATGTAGTCTCTCTATGCCTTAGTTTCCTCATTTGTAAGGAGGATAATAATAGCACCTATTCATATGATAATTGAATATTAAATGAGTTAATATAAAGTTTTTAGAACAGTGCTGCCACATAATAACTGCTCAATCATTGTTAAGTATTATTATTAGCTGATTTACATAATTTTCCAATTCTTTTGTGTGAGTTTATTATCTGTCCTGAATTATGTTGCAAACATCATAAGGACAGGGACATCTAACATTGTGATAGATTCCCCCACACCCCACTACCACAATGCTTAGCATAGTTAAGAAGTTATATGGAAACTCAGTAAGCATGTGAAAAAACAGAACAGAGTTGGAACAACTTCAAAGTCCCATTCATAGGCCATTGTTATTATTTGACCTTTCTGATGTTTCTGCGGAAGACCCCAAATGAAGAGCTTGTCCTTATTTGACCCGACTTAGTCTCAACCAATATAAAAGCCTCTTAATCGGGGTCAGTTGAAAAGAATTACAAGAAAATGTTTTAGCCTCATGTTTTCCTGAGGAAGTGGTTAACATTTGTGGCAAATAATGGACTAATCAAACATGTTAAAAGGATAGGTGAGGAAAGAGACGTTTATAGGAGCTTTGAAATTTTGTAACATTTGCCCATGACTATGATAATAGCCAGGGTTGCACACCTACTCAAAAAGTCCTAAAAAGGTCTTTAGTTCTTACTACTGGTTGACCTTAAGACTCTGTGGAAGCATAAAGCAGAGGTAAGTTAGATTTTTTAAGGTATTCTCCAAAATGGACACAGAGCCCCTCAGCCAAGACTGGGAGAGCTATTGGTTCTAGCTATCTAAGGAAATATCTTGCAATTTATGACTTGACAATGACTCTCAATGAGTATGTTCTTCAGTGGCCACATACAACAAAGAATATGGACTATTCAGAATTAGTTCAGAAATAAAATGCAAAATCAAACAATAGTTACAACTAGCAGTGGCAGCAATAGCAACAAATTAGGAGAAAAGAGAATCTGATGCCTAGAGTTGTCACATATTTTAATAAAATGCCCAGTGTTCTACAACAACAAAAAATTGTGAGGTGTGCACATAAATAGAGAGGCATAACCATTACAAGATGGGGGACATTCAATAAAAACTAAAACTGAAGAATCCCAGATGTTGGATTTACTAGGCAGACTTTACATCAGCTCTTTTAAATACATTTAAGAACTAAACAAAGTCATACCTAAAGAACTGAAGGAAAGTACGAGACTGATATCTCATAAAAAAGATAATAATAAAAAGATAAAACCAACTAGACATTCGCAAATTAAAAATTATAATAAACAAAATGAAAATTACACTAGAAAGTTTCAGGACAGTTTGAGCATGCAGAAGAAAGCATCAGTGAACTAAAAGATGGATCAATTGAGATTATCATGTTTGAGGAACAGAAAGAAAAAAGAATATTGAAGAAAAATAGCCTTGGAGCTTTGTGGAACATCATCAAGAATAACAACATAATCAGCCCAACCGGCATGGCTCAGTGGTTGAGTGTTGACCTATGGACCAGAAGGTCACAGTTCGATTCCAGGTCAGGTCACATGCCCGGGTTGCGGGCTCAATCCCTGGTGCAGGTCATGCAGGAGGCAGCCCATCAGTTATTCTCTCTCATCATTGATGTTTCCATCACTCTCTCCCTCTCCCTTCCTCCTTGAAATCAATAAAAAATATATTTTTTAAATAATAACAACATAATCATAATGAGAGTCATAAAAATACAGGAGAGAGAGAAAGGGGCAGAAAGAATAGTTGACAAAATAATGGCTGAAAATTTCATAAAATTCATGAAAAACATTAATTTCTACATCAAATAAACTCAATTAACTCCAAGTAGAAGAACTTAAAGAAATCCACACTTAGATACATCATGATCAACTGTCAAAAACGAAACAAAATAAAAACAACCAAACAAACAAAACAAATACCAAGGGAGAACCTTGAAAGCAACAGTGGAAAAACAACTCAATAGGCACAAGAAATTCTCAGTAAGATTAACAACTAAAATATTACAAAAAATAGAGTCCAAACAACTGGGTGATACAGTCAAAGTGATGCAAAGAAGAAAATATTAACTAAAAATTCTATATCTTTAAAAAAATTAAGAAAAATTAAGGACCCCCCCCTTTTTTTAACAGAGAATTCATCACTAGAAGACACATCCTATAGACTGCAGTCCTTCAATCTTAAATGAAAGAATAGACAGTAACTCGATTCCACATGAAAAAATAGAGCACCCATAAATTAACTATATAGGTAATTTAAAAAATACAGTATAAATGTATTTTTTGCTTGCAAGTCTTTTTTTACTATTTGATTTACAAGTCAGAAATAATGTTGTCCATGGACTAGAGAGAAAAGAGATGGGAATGTTTACTGAGGAGCACAGGGTTTCTTTCTGGCATGATGAACATGTTCTGGAAATAGGTAGTGGTGATGGTTGAAAATTTTTGAATGTTGTCAAAATCACTGCATTGTACAATATAAAAATAGAGAAACCACTGGATTATGCACTTAAAAAATAAATGTGTGGGAGTTTCAGGAAAATATTAATTTTTGGATGGCTCTATTGGGGCTCCAATTGGAGGGTGACAGAAAATGAGGCTTAAGATGTAGTCAAATCAGAAAGTAGTAGAATGAAACACTGGATTAGGACTGGGAAACCGCAGAACAAATTGTAAATATACTTATAATTTGGATTCATGTAATATTCAGTTCATGCTTTACCAAAATTATGGCAACCCTACAGCTAAGCCATATAGAAAACTGTAATCACTTTTTTAAAAAAATATATTTCTTTCTTGATTTAAGAGAGGAAGGGAGAGAGATAAAAACATCAATGATGAGAGAGAATCATTGATCGGCGGCCTCCTGCACGGCCCCCATACTGGGTATGGAGCCTGCAGTCCAGGCATGAGCCCTTGGTCAGAACTGAACCTGGGACCCTTCAGTCGGCAGGCTGACGCTCTATCCACTGAGCCAAACTGGTTAGGGCTGTTATCACTTTTTCCTCCTGGAAAAAACCCTTAAATTCTATTCCAATTTAAAAAATATCTTTTCAAGGAAAAAAAAAAAAGCTGTAGTCAAATCAGAAAGTACCTTATCATAAGGTATTTGGAAATTACCCATAAGGTATTGGGAGCAACTCAATAATTTTTATAAGAGCCTGAAGGTATTTGTATTTTAAAAATTATTCTAGAAAAATAGTTCCCTAAATTAATTTAAAACAGAACACTTCTTAAATAATAATGCATTGACAGACTACCAAAGAGATAGTGAACTGGAATAGCTGCTTAGCTTATAGCAAATAACAAGACAATCTCAGAAGTTTGTTGCAGGAAATGATGAAAATGTGATTTATAATTGTTTTAGGCTGGCCAGTGTGACTCAGTGGCTGAGCATCGACTCATGAATCAGGAGGTCAGGTCCGATATGGGGTCAAGGTACACGCCTGGGTTGCAGGCTCGATCCCGAATAGAGGGCATGCAGGATGCAGCCTATCAATAATTCTTTCTCATCATTGACATTTGTATCTCTCACTTCCTCTCCCTTCCTCTCTGATCCTATATAATGAAGAGGTAATATGCAAATTGACCATCACACCCTCACACAAGATGGTCACCCCCATGTGGCCACAAGATGGCCGGCAGAGAAGGGCAGTTAGGGGCAACCAGGCCTGCAGGGGAGGGCAGTTGGGGGCGACTGGGCTGGCAGAAGAGGGCAGTTTGGGCTGACCAGGCCAGCAGGAGAGGGGCAGTTGGGGGCAATTGGGCTGGCAGGGGAGCAGTTAGGCATCAATCAGGTTGGCAGGGGAATGGTTAGGAGGTGATCAGGCTGGCAAGGAGAAGTGGTTATGGGCAATCAGGCAAGCAGGCAAGCAAGTGGTTAGGAGCCAGCAGTCCCAGATTGAGAAGACATCCCCTGAGGGGTCCCAGATTGGAGAGGGTGCAGGCTGGGCTGAGGGACACCCCCCTACCAAGTGCATGAATCTCGTGCACTGGGCCTCATATATATATATATACATATATATATATATATATATATATATATATATATATATGTCTATATACATATCTCTCTCTATAGATAGATAGATAGATAGATAGATAGATAGATAGATAGATATGTATATATATATACACACACACACACACTGAGTGGCCAGATTATTATGACGGGCCAGATTATTATGACCACCCCATCAGTACTTCGTTGGGCCACCTTTTGCCTTCAGTACTGCGGCGATTCTTCTTGGTATTGACTCCACCAGATGTTGAAAGGTGATGCGAGGAATCTGACACCATGCCTGATGAATAGCACTGTCCAGTTCCATGAGATTTGATGGTTGTGGAACCAGCTGCCTGATGGCCCTTTTAACTTCATCCCACAAATGCTCAATTGGATTGAGATCTGGTGATTGTGGGGGCCACCTAAGCAAGGTAAAATCTCCCTCATGTTCGTGAAACCACTCCTGCACAATATGAGCACCGTGGCATGGAGCATTGTCTTGTTGGAAGAAGCCATCTCCATTGGGGTACGCCATCAACATGATAGGATGAACTTGATCAGCAATGATACTTAAGTATGTTGTGCTATTCAGACGTTTATAATGATCAGGTCCTCTAGCAACTTCAGCACGAAATTATAGCTAATTTGCCTACAAATGTCAGGTGGTCATAATAATCTGGCCACTCAGTATATATCTTTTCTAATAAAAAGAGTAATATGCAAATTAACTGTCACTTCACAACAAAGATGCCAGCACCCATAGCCACAAAGATGGTGGCGCCCATAGCCACAAAGATGGCGACGATGGCTAGAGCCACAGAGATGGCAGACACACAAGCCCACAGGGGGGTCCGGACCCCAGCCCTAGCCCCAAGGAGGCCACAGCGCTGGGCTGCTGGGGCCGGAGCAGTGGACACACCCTGCATCCCTATGCCCCTCCTCTCATTTCCAGGAAATAAAATATCCACTGTTTGCCCACCTTTTGGCACAGCCCCTGCCCACTGTGGGTGCCCCCTCGTCCAGCAGGCAGCACCACGCGGCTCCCAGGAACCCATCTTCCCATACCTTACATGGACAAATTCGTGCAGGCAAAGTCAGGAATTCAGACCCCTGACATCAGCTTCCAGCTCTCAGGGCACTGCATGGGAGACCGAGGGGAGGGGGAGAGAACAGTGGGAAGGAAGGAGGGGGAAAGGCACCAACCAGCAGTCGCTCCAGCCCTGCCAAAGTTTCACTTTTTGTCTGTGGGTTTGCTCCCAGGCCCATGCGAGCTTTCCCAGGATAAGTAGCTTTAGTGAGCAGGGGGACAACTGGGTGCTGCAAGGTAAGGGCTGGTTGCATGATCTGGGGTGTGGGACATGCTAGGGGGCACAGGGCTGGGCCTGTATGGGGCTGGGGACAATGGGAGGGGGAGTGCCTGGGCACCTCCTCCTACGCCTTAGCCTCTGCCTCCAGCCGCCACCAACACCACCGCTGCCACGGCCGCCTTCTCTCAGAGGTATTGTTGCAAATCCTCCTTCCTTCCCCCTCACCCTCCACCTGCCGGTGCCTTGGGAACCCTCATCCTCCCCGGGCATGAGCGCCTCTGGGGTGGCAGCAGCATGGGCACAGGGTGTGGAGTTTGCGCCCTGCCTGGGCGGAAGGGCCCATGGTGCGGAAGTGGCAGCCGTGCTACAATCATGAGGTACACACCATTGAAGGGAGACCCCAAGTTTTTTGGGAAGCTCATATCACAGTCTGGGTGAGGTTGGAGCCCTTCCCTGTGTGACTCCAGCCTGGGCCTTTCTGGGAGCCCAGGGGGTGCGCCACACCCAGATGCTTAGAGCTTTTGTGGAATCCCTATTGTCACCATGGAAGGGGCCTAGGAATCCAGTTTTCCAGCCCCCATTTTACCGTTGGGACAACTGAGGTCCAGAGAGAAGGAGGGCCTCCCCAGAAGTCAGTCGTTAAAGGCTGAACTGTAATGAAAATAAGTGGCTCCCAATTCCTAATTTCTGTTCTCTAGCATTTCTCCAGTGCCCACAGGCCAGTGGGGGGGGGCAGTTGGGGGCGATCAGGCCAGCAGTTAGGGGCGATCAGGCTGGCAAGAGTGGTTAGGGGTGATCAGGCAGGCAGGCAGGTGAGCAGTTAAGACCCAGCGGTCCCGAATTGCAAAAGGGATGTCCGACTGCCCATGTGGGATCGGGCCTAAACCCGCAGTCTGATATCCTCCCAAGGGGTCAGACTGGAGAGGGTACAGGCCAGGCTGAGGGGACCCCTCTCCTTGCATGAATTTCATGCACTGGGCCACTAATATCCTCTATGCTAATAAAAGGGTAATATGCTAATTAGACCAGACGTACTTCCAGACAAAGCCATGGTGGCGAGGCCAAGGCAGAGGCAGTTAGGGGTGATCAGGACGGCAGAGGAGAGCAGTTAGGGGGATCAGGCTGGCAGGGGAGGGCAGTTAGGGGGATCAGGCCGGCAGGCAGGTGAGCAGTTAGGAGCCAGCGGTCCCGGATTGCTAGATAAATGTCCCATATTAGAGAGGGTGCAGGCCAGGCTGAGAGACACCCCCATCCCATGCACGAATTTCGTGCACTGGGCCTCTAGTATATAATAAAACAGAAACATGCAAATTAACCATCCCTCCACTACGCCCACAAGCCACGCCCACCAGCCAATGAGGAGTATGCAAATTAACCCAACAAAGATGGCGGGTAATTTGCATACACAGAGCAGAGTGGGAGGGCTTAGGGGGACATGGCTCCCTTGGTTGCTCCCTCAGTCGCTCCCTTGGGGAGACGTGGCTCCCTCGGTCACCAGATGGAGAGCAGAGCAGGAGAGCCAGAGGCTTGGGGGGAAGTGCCTCCCTTGGTTGGGGAAAAACCAGAGCATGGGGAGCACCAGGAATGCTGGGAATCATAGTTCTGATGGCAGCCCCAGGACCACAAGCAGAAGCCCAGAGTGCAAGGAGCACCAGGAATGCTGGGAATCGTAGTTCTGATGGCAGACAGATCTAGTAGACACTAGAGCAGCAGTTCTCAACCTGTGGGTCGCGACCCCTTAGGCAGTCGAACGACCCTTTCACAGGGGTCGCCTAAGACCATCCTGCATATCAGATATTTACATTACGATTCATAACAGTAGCAACATTACAGTTATGTGAAGTAGCAACGAAAATAATTTTATGGTTGGGTCACAACATGAGGAACTGTATTTAAAGGGCCAGAAGGTTGAGAACCACTGCACTAGAGCAAAGTGAGCCTGGAGCAAGTTACTGTTGTGGTGGGGGATGGAGGGAAAGCAAAGGTGAGAGACATAAGTAAAATCAGAGTGTCTAGGAAAAATTAAAGGGAAGATATCCTAAAACTTCCAGGAAATCTCCACCAATGGAGCAAAGAAAAAAAAATGCCTCTATTATTCTGTGAGCAACAAACCAAACTGGGTTGGGGGTCTCAGACAATTCACTCATATGATTGCAAAGCCAGACAGAAACTCCCAGATTGAAGAGGGCTCCCCTGAGGGCTCCCAGATTGGAGAGGGTGCAGGTCAGGCTGAGGGACCCCCCCTCCACTACCTCACCCCCCCAGTGCACGAATCTTCATGCACCAGGCCCCTAGTATATATCTAAAGATGAATAATTCCAAAATGACTCACTCTAATTTAAGCAAGTGTGTGGGAAGGGAGGGCGTGCTGGTATGATTCCTTGCCATATGGAAGAGGAATCCTTTTGTAAAGAAAATTTTTAGTTAATTTCTGGACATATTGATGTATATGAAAGCTTTCCCTGAGGAGACAGAGGGAATTAATGAAAAAGATGTTCATCTGGTATTCAGTAGTTTTCTACAAGTCAAACTTGTATCTTTTAAAGTATATATATGTTTATTGATTTCAGAAAGGAAGTGAGAGGGAGATAGAAACATCAATGATGAGAGAGAATCATCGATCAATCTTCTGCCTCTTGCAAGCCTTGGCCCACACTGGGGATCTAGTCAGCAACCTGGGCATGTTCCCTGACCAGGAATCAACCATGACCTCCTGGTTCATAGGTCAACACTAAACCACTGAGCCATTCTGGCTGGGCCAAGCCTGTATCTTGAATATTCTTAATTGTGTCTTCTTCCATGGGTGCATGAATCATCTGCTAACTTTGCCTCAAGGCAGGGAGAAAAGTTAGAATATCACATCTCTGGTTTCTATTAACTCCTTAAGGTACTACCTGATTTACACTGATTCTCCCCAGTGTCCGGTTTTTCTGATATCCATGGAAAAACAAGATGTTTGTGTAGCATTCTTATGCTTTCAAATGTATTTACTTATCCTATTTTGTATTTACTTAAGTTATTACATGCTTACTTCTTGATTTACATTTAAAGAGATTTATTATGATGTATTCTGCAGGGAGTTCTGCTACTATGAATTAGGCCTTAAGTGTTCTCTTCTGGGCCATTAATTTGTCAAATGTTCCTGTATCTTTCCAAAACTCAAAAAATTTTTATAACTAAAGCAAGAAGTTAGAGCATTCAGTATACTGTCTCACTGACTTCATATTATCTGGCTATTAGAATAAATCGGATAGTCTGAAAGCCCCAATTAAATGATTACATTTAAGTATGATTTATTTTTATTCAAGGGAACTTCTCTCCAAGCCAAAAAATGATGCAATAATTATACTCATATATACATGTATGCCCTACAAACTTCAGGTTTACATTTAATTATTTTGTAGTTGTTTTTATTTAAATAAGAACAGTTAAGTCTATTTGTATATGTGGGTTTTTTTTCTGTGCATGCGTGTATTTACTGGCAGACTTATGCAGGAAGCTGCATATATATAACCTGGTTCATGTATAAGTCATCTTGTCTCTTTTCTACTTGTATATATCTAGCTCTGCTGATTTGCATAAAGATTATTGTTATTAAAAACAATGACATCTGTGCCCTTGAAAGATTCCAAATCACTGTGGTTATTTGACTTCAAATGTACAGAACTAAAAGTAATACTTCAACTATCTTTCAACAAGTGTTAAAAGAATTGTTTAATCCCTCTTTAAAGATGTTCACTCAGAGGAACCAAGATGGTGGCATAGGTATACACTTGTACTTGCTGCCTCGCACACAGCATCAAAACTACAAATAAAAGACAAAACGGATATCATCCAGAACCATGGAAAGGCTGACTGAGTGAAAATTCTACAACTAGAAAGAAAGAGAAAAGCACACTGAGACTCAGAGGTATGGAGGTGCACATGGAAACAAGCTGGCAACTGGGTACACTGTTGTCTTTTTCAATCAGGAGAGAGATACAAGCTCCCAATTGCTCTGAACTCTAGTTCCGGATGAGACTTTGGGGACCCAGAATCATAGGGGGAGAAACTGGACTGTCTGACATTGGGCTGGAATGCCAGGGTGGCTTTCTCACAGAGGTGCTTGCAGTGATCATTGCTCCTGCATGGGGCCGCAGGACACAGAGACCCCGGGACCTCTCCGAAGCAGAGCAGACTGGCAGCCATTGCGGTTTGCTCCACCCTGATGATTCCCTGAGACCCCACCCACCCAATTTACAACCCCAACCCAAGCTGTGAGCAGAGGCTTTTGCATATGAATGGCCTGTTCTTTTGCAATCTAAAACCTAACAAACTGCAGGTGGGTCAAAGAGCGCCAAAGCCTCCAAAAGAAGTCCTAGACAGCAGCCTGCATTTCTTCACAGCTGGGCCTCATCTGGGCACTTCCAAATCCCAAACAAAGAGGAGGAATCTGCAGATCTCTCTGTAGCTCCTGCTGGGTGGCCTCAGACAGTGGCTAACTTTGCAAATCCTTGGAGATCCAAGAGCCAGTGTATGAGGTGGTCAGAGTGAGACCATACCAGAGTACAACTCTTCACATCCATAAGTGACACACTCAAGGGGCAGACTCAGTGAGCACCAAAGCCCCATTGAAGCAAGTCCTGCTACATAAGGGTGTCTCCAGCACTGCAGCTCTCCCACTGTAGACACAGCTAGTCCTCACAGCGAATTGGCCTGGAGGTCAATTCCTCCCAGTGATACCAACAGCAATCAAGACTTAACTACAACAAGACTGTGCACACAGCCCACAAAGGGGTGCACCAAGAGTGTCAACTTCAGGTAATTAGGGAGGCTGAGCCACTGGGCCCTATATGACACCTAGCACACAAAGCCACTCTATCAACACAGGGAAGCAGCCAAAATGTGGAGACAAAGAAACATGTCACAAATGAAATAAATGGAGGAAAGCAAACTACTGGATATAGAGTTCAAAGCCACAGTTATAAGGTTACTCAAGAATCTTCTAGAAACCTCTGAGAAATTTAGTGAGACCCTCAAGGATATGAAAAAGACCAATTAGAATTTAAGCATACACTTACTGAAATAAAGAATAATATACAGAGATCCAATAGCAGACCAAGGACCCCAAGAATCAAGTCAAAGATTTGAAATATGAAGAAGCAAAAAACACCCAACCAGAAAAGAAAAAAGAATCCAAAAATATGAAGATAGTGTAAGGAGCCTCTGGG
The DNA here is from genome assembly GCF_964212035.1 of Myotis nattereri. NCBI lineage: Eukaryota > Metazoa > Chordata > Mammalia > Chiroptera > Vespertilionidae > Myotis > Myotis nattereri. The sequence goes on along the minus strand of NC_138078.1, from coordinate 115,949,956 downwards.
ACAACTTCAAACATACCAACATCTGAATTATGGGGGTTCTAGAAGAAGAGAGAGAGAGCAAGATATTGAAAACATATTTGAAGAAATAATGACAGAAAACTTCCCCTACCTGGTGAAAGAAATAGACTTACAAGTTCAGGGAGCTCAGAGAACCCCAAACAAGAGGAATCCAATGAGGACCACACCAAGACACATCATAATTAAAACACCAAGGGCAAAAGACAAAGAGACAATCTTAAAAGCAGCAAGAGAAAACAGTTAGTTACCTACAAGGGACTACCCATATGACTGTCAGCTGATTTCTCAACAGAACCCATGCAGGCCAGAAGGGAGTGGAAAGAAATATTCAAAGTGATGAATAGCAAGAACCTACAACCAAGATGACTCTACCCAGCAAAGCTATCATTTAGAATTGAAAGTCAGATAAAGAGCTTCACAGATAAGGAAAAGCTAAAGGAGTTTATCACCATCAAACCAGTATTATGTGAAATTCTTAAAGGTATTCTTTAAGAAGGGGAAGAAGAAGAAAAATTTAAAGATAAAGATAAAAATTATGAACAACAAAGTGACAACAAATACATATCTATCAACAAGTGAATCTAAAAATCAAGTGAATAAAAAATCTGAAGAACAGAATAAACTGGTGAATATAATAGAATCAGGGGCATAGATAGGGAGTGGACTGACAATTCTTGGGGGGGGGGAAGGGGCTGTGGGGGGTGAGGGAAGAGACTGGACAAAAATCGTACACCTATGGATGAGGATAGTGGGGGGGCTAAGGGCATGGGGTGGGGTGGGAACTGGGAGGAAGGGATCTATGGGGGGAAAAAAGAGGAACAACTGTAATAATCTGAATAATAAAGATTTATTTTTTAAAAAAGATGTTCACTCAAAACCCCAATTTTCTAGTCACACTGGTCAATTTCAGATAGTATATCCCATTATAATTTCTAGTGTCAGAGACATCTCTTCATAATAAAGGAATATATTCTCACACAGTGTATATGTGCACACAAGCAATACACTGACCTGTAGTATACCTGAATGTATGATATAATGTACTAATAATTCTTTAAAACAAAACTTAAATTTCTTAACATACTAGTAAAGTAGCTATAATTATCTACATTCGTCATTTGATTGCTTTATGAAGTGAAAAATTTAAATAATATGTCTATCTGCCACAAGCCCTACTTCAGAACAGTCTGTACTTCAGGACAAAGGAAACAGAACAATATAAAACGGAACCCATGATGAGAGGACAGGGAGTACTGGAAATAAATGAACCATGCTAAGCCCAGTGATATTCATCTACAACAGAAATGTTAATAGCTAATGGTTGTGATTTGAACTTATCATTGATTTTCATTTCTTTGCCATAAATTGCCCACATGCTATTAGCAGCAGGCAAACCTGGTTGCTACAATACTCTTCTCCAAAGCCTATAAATTATAAGCCTTAAATCAAAAAGTGCTACAGTGGCACTTGAAGGTTATACTGTTCTAGTTGTGCTGATGAACTGAACTTTCTAAGACCAGGAAGCATCTTCAAGTTAAATCAGTGCGAAAAAATGAACACAATGCACACATTTTTTTTTTTATTTCCTAGCCATGCTTTGTGTACTCATAAATGTTTAATGATAGTATCAGTACTGAAAGCCTGAGCTGACTCTACTAGATAGTGGAATCTTAATAGAAAAAAATCACTTTTCTCCAACCATGCTACTAAAATAGAAATAGAAGGCATCAGAAGCATTCTCAAAGAAAGTGTTTATTATACTTTGATCCATTCAGTTGGTTCTGTGGTTTTCTAATTGCATAAAAATTCATAATGGTATATGCTTTAAGCTTTGAACTGAAGCAGAAATTATAGTTGAGCACATTTTCTTAGTTCAAGAACTTTTCCAGAATAGAAAAAGCTTTTCAGTTAATGCAGATGAAAATTGAAATTCAATATAAGATTTTATTGACCATCTGGGGGCAAAAAGCTAGAATGGGTTAGTAAGAATGATTTTGATAGGGCAATCCCAAGGAATTAAAAGAGATAAAAAAAACACAATCCTAGGTTTTGCAAATTTTAAATACTCTTTTACCTTAAAGAAAGAGGACATATTAGATGTTTTCTGAGAACTTTTTGTAGGTTTAATACTCCATGTGTCATGCAATTTCTGAGACATAGTGTGGTAATCAGCTTCCAAGATAGCCCCACCTTCTGGTATTCTTGCTTCCTTCCTGCCATGCTCTTTAGGATCTCTGTTATATTGTGAGCCACCTTTCTGGGATGTCCACGAGTTGAGGAATTAAATTAATTAATACCTTTGGCTAATTGTTACCAAAGAACAAAGGCCAGTCAGCAGCCATGTAGTGAGCTTGAAGTAGATTATCCAGCTTTGAGATGACTGTAGCCCACAGACGACAGTCTGACTATACTCTCATGAAAGACTCTGAGGCAGACCTACCCAGCTAAACTGCTTCCAGGTTCCTGACCCTCAGAAGGAAGGTAACATTACATATACTTGCTTTATTAAAGTGCTTAGTTTGGGAGTAATCTGTTACACAGAAATAGATAAATAAAAAACTGCATATTACCTTTTTACATACTGTATTTCATGATACATTATAGCATATGTAGGGTTATGAATGAAGAAGTATATGACATTTGAAATATACATTATCAAAAAAGGACAGATTGCTCTGAGTCTGAATCTTCAGAATAAAAGTAAATTTCTTATTACTGGCCTTTGAGAAAACTACCTATGTTCAATAAAGTAGTAATTGTCTCATTTCATATAAGCCTTGATAGAAGTTTCATCTCATCATTTTTCTTCTGTAAAGAACAGCTTAGAAATAACATTATCTTGCTGTCAATATAAGTCACTTGATATGTTTATTAGCATGATGCAATCGATGACAAGGTTTAAGGGAAATAAAAGTGATATATGAAAAATTTAAAAAGTGATTGTAAAATTATATAAGCCATAAAATATTTTAATTTATAAATCAATTTAAAAAACCCACACAGAACCTGTATATGTCATTTGGGTAAAAGAAATGAATGGACAATTCAATTATTCAGTAGTTAGAAGAAACAACTCATTTTTGCCGTAGTCCTGAAGTATTGCCAAAGGACCTGACAAGAGGTGGAAAGTCATTGGTTTAATATGTAAATATCTACTTAGAACTATATGCTTAGATTATGAAGTTTAGTTTTTATGAGGTTAGTTATATTAAGTAGTTGGGCTACATATATTAGGACAGATTTTTTTGCTCACTTCTTTACACTGGTATTTCTCATTTTTAAATATTCTCTATTATTTGGAGTAAGGTACCTATATGCAACTTTGTCCTGATTGCTGACATGGCCCATCACTAGTAAATTAGGTAAAATTGCATGCTAATACAGTAGGCAATTTTGAAACCACTTTTATTTCTGTCAGCCCGGATATATGCAAATAGGATATGTCTAGCTTTTTGTTATTTCTGCTTTAAAGATATTTTAATAGGAACAGATAACACTTATATGATCCTTACTATTTATCAAACTGTTTTCTAAGCACTTGTAATACTCACGACCCTATGAGTTTGAGTTTGGGACTATTATCTCTATTTTATTGATGGGGAAGTGAGAGATAGAGAGGTTCAGTAACTTGCCCTGAGTCATACAACAAATAAGTAGTGGAGCTGAATCCAAACAGTCTGGCTTCAGAGAGGGTGTGCTTATCCCCTAGGCTGCATTCCCTTGGGAAAAATTAATCCACAGTTCCAGATTAGCCTCATCACACTGCAGGGTTTAGATATTTAGGATTCAGTTCGTGTGTTTTACTTCCACTCAGAAGTCTTCCCTTGCCTCCCCTCACACCACGCTTTTTGTTCTACTTCCATAAAATGAGTGTATCTCTATCATTTCATGTATCCTACGCATTAGAATTGCTTATTTACGTGTCTATATTATTATAGATAGTGAGATCATTGAGGACAAATCATGTCTTATTTATCTTTGTATTACCAGAATTTTTCTTATCACAGGTTCTGATGATCTGTAAATTATTTAATGTTCAATGGAATGAGCTCAACTGAACAATAATACATGTAATGAAAAATTATTATTAGACCAAATAGTATATAAAACAATGATCTATTAACTGTTTATGATATATAAGGTACTATACTATACATTTAATACACACATTATTCCATTTTGTTCTTACAATACGTGTGAGGTAAATATTACTATCATCATTTTACTCATAAAGAGACTGAGGCTCAAAATGTTAGTAACTTGCTTGCCTAAGTTCACAGCTATTAAGTGGTAGACTCGGGCCCCCAAACCATAGTCTATCTGATTTACAAAGCCTGTGCTCTTTATTTTAAACTGTGTCCAAGAGGGGATTTTGATGAAAATTCTTCCCTAATTCCTGACACTGTATTTTTGAATATCCAAAGCTATATCCAAACTTCGGGATACTAAATATCACCTTAACAACTAAGAAATTGAGACTAGTCAGAGGATCAGGCACGTTTAGAAAGTACAATAGGTTCAGAGAGGGACATACAGCAGTCATTAGGACCTTCATAACTGTGAAATACACTTGCTGGCAAAGTGTATTTTCCATCAGTCTCTTGTGTCTTTATCATCAATACAATCCTATCTAATAAAAGAGAAACATGGTAATTGGCATACGACCGCTACCCTTCCCATAGGCTAATCAGCGAGATATGCAAATTAACTGCCAGCCAAGATGGCGGCCAGCAGCCAGGCAGCTTGAAACTAACATGAGGCTTGCTTGCTTCAGTGACGGAGGACTCCAACGTTCCCCGCATGCCTTGCCAGCCTCTGAGCTTGCAGTTTAAGAAAGATTGTAACAAATATAGAAGCTAAACAAAACCCCAGAAACCTGCTTTCAGGGAGCCCGGGACCTCAGAGCTGGAGTTGATACATTGTTTCGATTATAGAACCGAAACAAACCAGATACCTGCTTTCAGCAGCAGAGGCCTCAGAGCTGGAGCCAGAGCTAAAGCTGGCCCAGAATAAAAAAAAAGAAAAAAGGAGCAGTTGGGAGCTTTAGTCGGCCTGAAAACAGCCCTCAGCCCCTCACCCAGACTGGCCAGGCACACCAGTGGGGACCCCCACCCTGAAGGGTGTGTGACCAGCTGCAAACAGCCATCATCCCCTCACCCAGGCTGGCCAGGCACCCCAGTGGGGACCCCCACATTGAAGGGTGTGTGACCAGTTGAAAAAAGCCATCATCCCCTCACCCAGGCTGGCCAGGCACCCCAGTGGGGACCCCCATCCTGATCCAGGGCCCCCTTCAGGGCAAACCAGCTGGCCCCCACCCGTGCACCAGGCCTCTACCCTATATAGTAAAAGGGTAATATGCCTCCCAACACTTGGATCAGCGTGACAGGGGGCAGCGCCCAAACCCTCTGATCGCCCTGCGGCTCTGTGTGTGACAGGGGGCAGGGCCACAACCTCCCTATCCACCCTGCTCTGTTTGTGACAGGGGAAGTCGCCCCAACCCCCTGATCAACCCTGCTCTGTGCCTGATAGGCGGGACCTCCCCAACTCCCTGATCGCCCTGCGGCTCTGTGTGTGACAGGGTGCAGCGCCCCAACCCCTCCGCCCCCCACGGGCCATGCTCTGTGTGTGATGGGGTAGATCCATAACCTCCCCATCGGCCCTGCCCTGAGTGTGAGAGTGGCGGCGCCCCAACCACCTTATCAGCCCTGCCCTGTGGGTGATAGAGGGTGGCGCCCCAACCCCCCCCCCCCACGGGCCCTGCTCTGTGTGTGATGGGGTAGAGCCATAACCTCCCCATCGGCCCTGCCCTGAGTGTGAGAGTGGCGGCGCCCCAACCACCTTATCAGCCCTGCCCTGTGGGTGATAGAGGGTGGCGCCCCAACCCCCCCCCCCCACGGGCCCTGCTCTGTGTGTGATGGGGTAGAGCCATAACCTCCCCATCGGCCCTGCCCTGAGTGTGACAGTGGCGGCGCCCCAACCCCCTGATCGGCCCTGCTCTATGGGTGATAGAGGGCGGCGCCCCAACCCCCTAGATCCGCCCTGCCCTGAGTATGACAGGGGGCGGTGCCCCAACTCCCCTATCGGCCCTACTCTGTGAGTGACAGGGGGAGCTCCTCAACCCCCTGATCGGCCCTGCTCTGTGTATGACAGGGGGGAGCTCCCCAACCTCCTGATTGACCCTGCTCTGTGAGTGACAGGGTACGGAGCCCCAACCCCCCTGATGGGCCCTGCTCTGTGCGTGACAGGGGGTGGAGCCGCAACCTCCCCATCGACCCTGCTTTGAGTGTGACAGGGGGCGGTGCCCCAACCCCCTAATCGGCCCTACCCTAAATGTGACTGAGGGTGGCATCGCAACCTCCCAATCTGTCCTGCTCTGTGCATGACAGGGGAAGTCACCCCAACTCCCCAATCGGCCCTGCTCTGAGCCGGAGCAGGGGCTGCACCTAGGGATTGGGCCTGCCCTCTGCCACCCAGGAGCAGGCCTAAGCCAGCAGGTCGTTATCTCCCGAGGGGTCCCAGACTGCGAGAGGGCACAGGCCGGGCTGAGGGAGCCCCCCTCCCCCCTGAGTGCACAAATTTTTGTGCACCGGGACTCTAGTCTATATATATAAAAGCCTAAGCGACCATTATGACCAAATGACCAGAACAACCGTAATGACTGGTTGCTATGATGCGCACTGACCACCAGGGGGCAGATGCTGAACACAGAAGCTTCCCCCTGGTGGTCAGTGTGCTTCCACAGCCAACCTCCTCTGTATGGCCAACCTCCTGCAGTTCCTCCCCCCCAGCTGGCAGGCCCTGGTCAACTGATCAGGGACAGGCCCCAGGCTGGGACAAGGAACCAGGGGTGAGTGGCGGCTGATGCGGCCCCTTTCCAAGGGGGGCCTAGGGCTGGCTCCCTCCTGGGGCCACCGGCCAACCTCCCACGGTCCCTCCCCCCAGCCTTCTCTTCCCGCTGGCAGGCCCCAATCAGCCCAGCCCAAATCGGCCTGGCCCTGATTGGCCCTGATCACCAGCCAGGCCTAGGGACCCCACCCGTGCACAAATTTCATACACCAGGCCTCTAGTTATAAATAAAGTATATTCATTCATTTTAAGAATAGAAAAAGTTGCATTTCATTCACAATAAGTCAATGGGAAGGGGGCAGTCATTTACCCAAGGTGTGATTTGACTTGGAGAGAAGGGGCAAACATTTCTCATGTTTGACATTCAGTGGGAAATGTAAGTGTAATGAAAGATTTGAACTATCCATTTTTCAAACTAGTTCTAAGGAAAGGTTGTATCTAGAATGTTATGAAACATTTGCAATAATTCTGTGTGCATAGTTTATACAGTATATATATATAGTATCATATGGACAAGCATTAATATGGCAGTTAAAAATAATGTTTATCTCCTAAAAGTAAACCCATACAACTGAAGCTGCATTGATTAAAGGTTGCCAAATACTTATAATTTTAATTGAACTTTACATCACACAGAAAGAAATGAGGAAATAAAAATCAAAGTTTTAGTAAAACTTCAAAGGTCAATAAACTTTCTCTAAATACAATAGATTTCCAATGACAAATGATGGACATTTTCAGTTCAAAGTTGAAGATCTGTTATGAACTGTATTGCTTATGGCAAGATCTGAACAAGTATCCATCCATTATAGGTTCATCAGGAGGACTGAACAAGCACTTATATTTTGGAATTAGCTAAGAGAACTAGCAGTTGAATGAAGGAAATGTTCAAGTGAAATTTTATGATAAGAAATCTGTGATGGTTTGATATGACTTTATCTACATCAGAAAAACCGACAGCTGTATAGCTATAGATTCCACTGGGGAATTCATTACAAGGAGAGAGAGGAGGGGGGGAGAGAGAGAGAGAGAGAGAGAGAGAGAGAGAGAGAGAGAGAGAGAGAGAGAGAGAGAAAACAAAGCAGTCCTTTACTTTGATGACATTTCTCGGAGTCATTTTGACTGCTTTCCTTTGGATAAAACTAAATACTCGTTTTCTACATAAAGCTTTTAAAAAGATGTTGAACTTTTGATGAAGGAATGGTGATTATATTCTATTCTTAGTTTTTCACTAAGTTCATGATTGAGAGGAAGCTAAATTCAAATAGACTGAGGTGAATCTGTACAATGAATTTATCTCTTAATTATACAAATAAATAGTATAAACCAGTGGTCAGCAAACTCATTAGTCAACAGAGCCAAATATCAACAGTACAACGATTGAAATTTCTTTTGAGAGCCAAATTTTTTAAACTTAAACTATATAGGGAGGTACATTGTTATTAAATTAATTATGGTACTCCTAAGGCTTAGGATTAGCCACACTCAAGGGGCCAAAGAGCCGCATGTGGCTCGCAAGCCGCAGTTTGCCAACCATGGGAAACTATTTAAAAAAAAATAAAGTACCAGAATAATAGAAATTTAATTTTATAATTTTATTATTCAGCCTACTCTGAATGCCTGTGCGCATTAAATAGAAAACACTGCACTCTTTGGGCATTTATCTCTAAGTAAGTTGTGGTCAAATATGTAAAGAAAACTAAAAAGAAAGTATGCAAAGACATTGTTGGTTTTGAGGTGGCTTGGAAGGTTCTGCCATAACATGCTTATGGCAGTTTTTTCCACTTCAAGGGCTCAGGGAAGATATCTTATGACAAATGCTACTAGTTCCAGTAAAGGTATTTTCCCTATCTGAACATTATTAGACAAAGATAAAGGGGAGGAACCCACCCATATTAGTCTACATATCTGACACACAGTTGATATTCCACAAATGTCTATTGAATAAATTATATCAAAATAATTTCAGAAGAGAGAATATTTATTTCCCTAAATTTTCTATCTTCTGAGTTCAATAAGAAAACTGAGCTAGATGTTCTTACAGAATAGTACAGTGTCATGTATTAGAGATACTTAATTTCTTAAAACTAAATGTTGATAATCTCTTCAGGAATTCCAAATTTGGAACTAACTTTGTATGTCACGCATTTGAGAGCGTTAGTATGTGTGTGAAGTCAGTTGTTATCAGCCTTTAAATGTAAGATTTTTATATAAGCCTTATGGTAACCACAAAGCAACAACCAATACTAGAAACACAGAAGAGAAAGAGAAAGAAATCTAAGCCTACAATTACAGAATATTTATGGATTATAGCTAAAGCAGTGCTCAGAAGAAAATGTTGAGCAGTAAATACATATATTAGAAAGAAAAGAAAATTATAAAATCAGTGACCTAAGTTTCCAACATAGAAGGAAGAAAAAAATGAAGTAAATTGAGAACAAAGGAAATAATAAAAACAGGAGCAGATATGAAGGAAATAGAAATTTTAAAAAAATAGAGAACAAAAGCAAAGTAAATAATTGTTTCTTAAGAAAATATCACCAATTAATTCCACTCCTAGGTATTTCACAAAAATAATGAAAGTATATGTCCACAAAAATAGTTGTACAATGATTTTTCATAACAAGATTATTCATAATAGCCCAAATCTGAAAAATATCCAGTTGTTCATCAACAGGATAATGGATGAACAAATGGCACTTTGTTTATATTCTAGAATAGTACTTAGTGATGAAAAAAAGACACGAAGTTATGAGTGAAATAAACCTTATATAAAAGACTATATACTATGTTACTTTATTTATATGGCATTCTAAAATAGGCAAAATTATTTTACGTGTGAGAAAGGTAAGAATAATAGAGGTTGGGAGTACTAGTAAGGATTTAGGTGGAAGGAGCATGAGGGAAATTTCTGGTAGTGGTAATGTTCTATATCTTCAGTGGGGTTTGTATTATAAGGATGTATGGGTCTGTCATACAAACATACACTTAAGATTTATGTGTTACATTTATGTAAATTTTAAGCAGAAAACAATATTGTTAAATATTGAACCCTAGCTAGTATACATTCTGAAGTATTTAGGGTGAAGTATACTTAGGTCTATAATTTATTTTATAATATTCCAAAAGTACAATGGATTGATAGATTAGTAAAGTTTGAAAATATGGATAGATATGTGATAAACCATGTACAGTAAAATATTATTGGTTAAACCTAGGTGGTGAATATGTGAGTGTTCACTGTAAAATTCATTCAACTTCACTGTATGCTTGAGAATTCTAAATGTATTTTAATTATTTATCATATACTAAATTAATATTATGTTGAAAATAATTTCAAAATAATAATAAAAATGTTCAAAAATAAAAGGGAATACATTTCTTACAAAATTAGAAAGCGTCATCCACATCAATGCAAAAGGCAACACCTTTTTATATTTTTTGCTTGACAAGTAATGATTTGTTGTTTTGGTTTTTTTTTAATTTTATCTTTCAATTGCAGTTTACATTCAATATTATTTTGTATTGGTTTCTGGTGTACAGCATACTGGTTAGACAATCATATATTTTATAAAGTGTTCCCCCTGATATTTCCAGTACCCACCTGGCACCATACATAGTTATTATAATACTGGAGGTCTGGTGTACGAAATCCATGCACTTGGGAGGGTCCCTTAGCCTGGACTGCACCCTTTTGCAGTCCAGGAGCCATTGGGGGATGTCCAACTGATGGCTTAGGCCCACTGGGCCTAAGCCAGCAGTCAGATATCCTTAGTGTTGCCACAGAGGCAGGAGAGGCTCCTACCACTGCCGTTGAGCTTGTCAGCCGTGAACCCGGCTGGCTGAGCAGTGCTCCCCCTGTGGAAGCACAGTGACCACCAGGGGGCAGCTCCTGCCTTGAGCATGTGTCCCCTGGTGGTCAGTGTGCATCAGCAACTGGTTGTTCCGCTGTTGGGCCAAAACAGGCTCGCCGACATCCCCCAAGGGGTCCTGAATTGCAAGAAGGTGCAGGCCAGGCTGAAGGACCCCATCAATGCACAATCGGGGCCAGGGAGGAATGCAGGAGGTTGGCCAGCTGGGGAGGGACCACAGGAGGGGTCCAGGGCGTGTCTGGCCCATCTTGCTCAGTTCTGATCATCCAGACCCCAGCATCAGCTACGCTACTGGTCAAAGCATCTATGCCCAGGTGGTCAGTGCATGTCATAGCAAATGGTCAACCGGTCAACTGTCTGCCCCCTGGTGGTCAGTGCATGTCATAGTGAGCAGCTGAGTGGCCTTAGCATATCATTAGCATACTAGAGGTCCAGGTCTCTTGGCGTGGCCTGCGGGGATTGGTTGAAACCAGCAGTCCAACATCCCCCGAGGGATGTAGTAGTGTGTGAAGCGGCAGGCAGCCCGGGGAGGAGCACGAGCCCAGGCCGGGCACCGCGCCACTCCCACTCCTCCTGGCCCCACTGTGCCTGCCACCACCAACTGACCAGTTGACTGGTCGCTTAGGCTTTTATATATATAGATTATGGCTTGACTGAATGGATGACCGAACAACCAGAAACTTAGCATATTAGGCTTTTATTATTTAGGATTATTGACTATATTCCCTATGTTGTACTTTACATCTCATGACTATTTTGTAACTACCAATCTGTACTTCTTAATCCCTTCACCTTTTCACACACTCCCCCATATCCATCACCTCTGGCAACCATCAGTCTTTTCTCTATAAAATCTCCTTCTTTGTAATTTTTCTTAACTTTTTAATTTTTATTGAATTTATTGGGGTAACATTGGTTAATAAAATTATATTAGGTTTCAAGTATACAACTCTATAATACATCATCTGTGTATTGTATTATATGTTCACCACCCAAAGTCAGATCTCCTTCTGAAGATCTTATTTTTAAAAGTAGAATAATATTCCATTGTTTATATATATATCACAATTTCTTATTTGTCAACAAACATTTAGGTTGTTTTCATGTCTTGGCTAGGGTGAATAATGCTGAGTTGAACATGGAAGCATAGATATCTCTTTGAGATTGTGATTTCATTTCCTTTGAGTATGTACCCAGAAGACAAATTACTAGATCATTTGATAGTTGTAGTTTTAGATCTTTTACAAACCTCCATACTGTTTTCCATAATGGTTGCATCAATTTACATTCTCACCAACAGTGCCCAAGGGTTCCCTTTTCTCCACATCCCCTTCAACACTTATCTCTTCTCTTTTTTATAATTGCCATCCTAATGGATATGAAGTGATTTCTCATTGTGGTTTAGATTTACATTTACCTGATGATTTGGGTTCAGCAACTTTTCGTTCATCTGTTCTTGGAGTACATAATGCTAAGTGGAATATGTCAGACACAAAAAGAAAAAAAAAAACTGCATGATCTCCCTTACATGTGTAATGTAAAAAAAAAAAAATCAAACACATTGAAGAAGAAAATAGAATGGTGGTTACCAGGTGCAGTGAGGTGGGAGAAATGGGGAAATGTTGGTCAAAGGTTACAAAGCTACAGTTATATAAGATGAAAAGCTAGAGATCTAATGTACAGCATGATGACTATAGTTAATAACATTATATTGAGTCCTGGAAATTTAAGAGAGTAGATTTTGGGTATTCTCATCACCCACAAAAAATCATAATTATGTGAAGAAATGATATGTTGTTAGCTTTACTGTGGTAATCATTTCACTATATATATATGTATATCAAATCTTCATGCTGTGTACCTTAAGTATATATGCTTTTTATTTTTAAACTAGGGGCCCAGTGCACGAATTCATGCACCTTGAAAGGAACTATGGGCTGCAAGGCTGTGGTGGGCACAGGGACGGGTCTTGGCCCATCCTCCATGCCCCTCCAGCCCCTCCGCCATGGCCTCTGGTCCCCTGTCTGCCGGCAGCCCTGCTCCTGCCGCCACTGCTCCTACATGCTGACAGGGCCAGCCCCTCTCGCACCCGCTGGTGGTGCGGAGTGATTAGGGCTGGCACCAGCAGCAGGTGTGAGCAGGGCCAGTGCCATCAGCAAGTGCAAGCGGTGGCTGCTTCCCCAATTGCCCCTCAGGAGCCAGGGGAGGTGGAGAAGCCCTCAGGGGTGATCAGGGCTGTAAGCCACTGCTCACACCCACTGACAGTGCTGAGCAATTGGGACTATTGCTGGCAGCAGATGCAAGTGGCAGCTCTGGAGACGGCTGCAGGTGCAGGTGGGGCAGTCACTGGCAGCAGGTGTGAGAGGCTGCTACTGGCCCCCATCGCCCCTCAGGAGCAAGGGAAGGTGGAGAAGCCCTGAAGGGCGACTGGAGCCAGCAGCCATCGCTTACACCTGCTGACGGTGCTGAGCAATCAGAGCCAGCGCCGGGCGCAGAAGCGAGTGTGAGCAGCGGCTCCAGCACTGGCAGTGGGTGCAAGCGGGGCAGGCACCAGCAGCAGGTGTGAGTGCCAGGTGGGACCACAGTGTGCGGGAGCAAAGAATTTTCAGTAACCACCAGAGGCTCGCCCTGATGACAGCAACTGGCACCCTGACTTTATCTAGTGCCCTTGCTCACCTGCTCAACCATCCTTCCACAGATGCCCGCCATGTTCCGTGCTCTGATGCCTGCTGCCAATGCCCACCATGTTCAGCACGCACCCCATAGCGGTCAGCACACATCATAGTGACTGGTTGGTTGGTTGTTCTGCCATTCAATCTGTCTGCATAATAGGGTTTTATATATATACTAGAGGCCCGGTGCACAAAAATTTGTGCACTCGGGGGGAGGGGGTGTCCCTCAGCCCGGCCTGTGCCCTCTTGCAGTCTGGGACCCCTCGGGAGATAACGACGTGCTGGCTTAGGCCTGCTCCCGGGTGGCAGAGGGCAGGCCCAATCCCTAGGTGCAGCCCCTGGTCGGGCTCAGAGCAGGGCCGATTTGGGGGTTGGGGCACCGTCCCCTGTCACACTCAAGGCAGGGTCGATGGGGAGGTTGCAGCGCCACCCCATGTCATGCACAGAGCAGGGCCCATCAGGGGGTTGGGGCGCTGCCCCCTGTCACTCACAGAGCAGGGCCCATGGGGGGGGGGGGTTGGGGCACCGCACCCTGTCACACACAGAGCCTCAGGGTGATCAGGGGGTTGGGGAGCTCCCCCCTATCAGGCACAGAGCAGGGCTGATCAAGGGGTTGGGGCACCTTCCCGTCACGAACAGAGCAGGGTGGATAGGGAGGTTGTGGCCCTGCCCCCTGTCACACACAGAGCCGCAGGGCGACCAGGGGGTTTGGGCGCTGCCCCCTGTCATGCTGATCCCGGTGCCGGGAGGCCTCGCGGCTCCGCTGATCCTGGTGCTGGGAGGCATATTACCCTTTTACTATATAGGGTAGAGGCCTGGTGCACAGGTGGGTGCCGGCTGGTTTGCCCTGAAGGGTGTCCTGGATCAGGGTGGGGGTCCCCACTGGGGTGCCTGGCCAGCCTGGGTGAGGCGATGATGGCTGTCTGCAGCTGGTCCCACATCCTTCAGTGTGGGGGTCCCCACTGGGGTGCCTGGCCAGCCTGGGTGAGGGGATGATGGCTGTTTGCAGCTGGTCACACACCCTTCAGGGTGGTGGTCCCCACTGGGGTGCCTGGCCAGTCTGGGTGAGGGGCTGAGGGCTGTTTTCAGGCTGGGGGTGACTGAAGCTCCCAACCGCTCCTTTTTTTCTTTTCTTTTCTTTTTTTTTTTTTATTCTGGGCCAGCTTTAGCTCTGAGGCTTGTCTCCAGCTCTTAGGCCTCCGCTGCTGAAAGTAGGTTTCTGGGCTTTGCTTACAATGTTACGATCCTGCTGGCTAAAGCCCGGCGGACTAAAACAGGTTTCTGGGTTTTGTTTAGCTTCTATATTTGTTACATAGTTGCTTAGAGTTGCAGCTCAGAGGCCTGCAGCGGCAGGCGGGGAACGTTGGTGTCCTCCGTCACTGAAGCAAGCAAGCCTCATGTTAGTTTCAAGCTGCCTGGCTGCCGGCCGCCATCTTGGCTGGCAGTTAATTTGCATATCTCGCTGATTAGCCAATGGGAAGGGTAGTGGTCGTACACCAATTACCATGTTTCCCTTTTATTAGATAGGATAGTATTTTAAAAAATAGAAAGTGTGCTTGAATTAAAAAATTTAAATAAGCTCTATAACACACCATCATTTAATATATTAAACAATTACACACAACAGTGCTTAAAATAACAAATGTGTTAAAGGGAATCCAATATATTAAACATATTAGAGTGGGAGCCAGTGGGGGAATAGAAATGGAGATCAGCAATGAATAGGGGAAATAAATAGGAGAGCTGCCTTGTATAGATTGATGATGAGAGTGTGTAATGAATACCTCAACTCTCTGCACCTAAAGTCCTAAAAAAAAAAGAAAAAGGAAATAAAGAAAACCTAATGTGGAAGTAATTTCCTGTTCTTTAACATCAGCTATAGACATGGTTTTTTCCTAATCAAGGTTTGAAAAGAGTTTTAGAGTCCAAGTTGACAAATGTATAGTCAAATATTAATGTTATACCTCTAGCCAAGTTGTGGCTTATATCTTTTGTGTTACTTTAAAATCATATTTTAATTCAATTTTATTCATGATTCTAAAATAATATGTAATATGACTCTAACCTGAATTACAATGTTTAAAATACAGGAATAATTTATGTTACTAATCTGCCAAAAGAAAAGAAAAAAAGAAATGGGAGAAGCATCCTAGACATAGATTAAAACAAAGACACTGTTTTTTTCTTTGCTTTCAAGTCAAGTGTGAAAATTAGGGCAAGGTTATTTAGTTTAGCAGTATCTTATGTAACATTTTATATGAAGATAAGATGTTCTGTTCCTGCTTTTTATTTTTATCTCATTTGCTTGAGATATTTATTTTCCTTTTCTTTTCACATGTATAGCCAGATAGACTAATTCTGTTTAGAAACAAAGTTTTAATAGAAATTTTAGAGTAGATCAACAGTTTCTCTTTGGGTATCAAATCCATAATGGGCATGCTGTTTTCACTGTGGGAGTTGATCTTTTCCTCACAAAGCAGATTTGTCCTAGAAGAGATTTATAGGTGTGTTCATAGGAATGCATCAGCTTTCAAGGAAGTTATTTAGCATGAGGAATACTAGTAAGCCTAAGGATGCTGTTCTTGCCTGGTCGACATGGCTCAGTGATTGAGCATCAACCTATGAACCAGGAGGTCATGGTTTGATTCCTGGTCAGGTCACATGCCGGAGTTGTGGACTCGATCCCCATTGGTGGCCTTGCAGGAAGCAGCCAATCAAGGATTCTCTTTCATCATTGATGTTTCCATCTTTCCCTTCCTCTCTGAAATCAATAAAATATTTTTTTTAAAAAAAGGAATGTTGGCCCTAACCGGTTTGGCTCAGTAGATAGAGCGTTAGCCTGCGGACTCAAGGGTCCCAGGTTCAATTCCTGTCAAGGGCATGCACCTTGGTTGCGGGCTCATCCCCAGTAGGGAGTGTGCAGAAGGCAGCTGATCAATGTTTCTCTCTCATCGATGTTTCTAACTCTCTATCCCTCTCCCTTCCTCTCTGTAAAAAATCAATAAAATATATTTTTTTTAAAAAAGAAAGTTGTCCTTATCAGAGATGTAATATTTCAGACTAAGTTTATGTATCTTCTTATATCTTTTCCCCATACTGATATTTTATTGTGCTATATTTTAAAAAGTGATAGCAGGTGAATGTGCAGCAAATGCCACCATTAACGGTAGGTAAGGGAAAGACTCCCTGCAACTGAGAAAAAAATAATAAATTACATCGGTGTTCTCTACTTTCTAACCTACCAAATGGTCTCTTCCTAATAACCCTGGACATTAAAGAAATAGTTTCATTTTGGAGGCTGAATTAACTGAACACTTTTCTAGCCAAAACTGTGTAATTTAAATTTAATTCACTGTGTCTGGAACTGCCTCTCTATGACATGTTGTTGAGAGAGTGGTAGGAAGAAACTCAAATATGTTACATTAATAAATTGTATTCTTTAGTATACTTTTTGGTGATGCTTATAACCTTTTTCAGAAAAGAGACTACCTGCTGAAAGAGACAGAATAGTAATCAAGCAAAAGCATTAGCTTTACATAACTATCCATTTAGATAAGTGTCCCTAACAGTACATTTAACCACTCAGAGGCCAAAGTGTCATGCTGATCTTCCCTAATTCAGAGTGGTCTATACATCACATGGCATCTGTTCTTGCTCAGAATGTCTACTAAAAATACTGAGGTCTTCTTACCTTTAAAAATGACTTGGACGGATTTCAAAAAATAAAGGCACTGAAACTCAATTTATTATATTCAATGGATAAACACCAATATGTCACAGGCTAGAAAAAATGTAATCGGGATGGAGCAAAAAAGATGTTCTTAATGTACAGTAAGAAGCTAGATCAGACAGATGGGTGCTAGATTTATTGGAGTGGTCACTTCATAAGTATATAAATTTAAAAAGAGGGATCTTTTACCCTTTGGGACAGCATGGATGGACTTGGAAATATTATGCTAAGTGAAATAAACCAATATGAGGAAGACAAATATAACAAGGTCTCACTTATTTGTGGAATCTAATGAGCAGAATGAATTGACCAACAAAATAAGACCTGAAGCATGGAGTCATGGAACAGACTGACATACCTCAATGTGGGGTAGGGGGGATGAGAAGAGATAAACTGAAGAGCTTATATGTGTACTAGAGGTCCGGTACATGAAATTCATGCACTTGGCGGGGGGGATTCCCCCAGCCTGGACTGTGCCCTCTCACAGTGCAGGAGCCCCGTGATCCATCACCCCAAAGAGGTAAGCCCCGCCCACCCATCCGGGGCTCCTTGATGGATTGCCCCAAAAAGGTTGCCTGGAGGGAGTCCTACTTCCATGCCATGCGGAGCCGCGGAACCCCCAGGCCTCACAGCGTGGAGCCATGGCACTCACCTCTGCACTACACATGCAGCATCAAGCCCCTGCCCACCCACACATGCCCGCTGTGCACGCAGATTCCTGGTGATCAATCATTGCTGCGTGAGGACATCACAGCGTGAGGGCATGACAACCACACAGGCTTTTATTAATAGGTTAGGCATAGCCAACGGACATGGGCAATAGGGTAGTGAAGACCTGTGGGGGGATTGGGGCTCAGAGGATGGGCATAAAAAGGGGGGGGGATAGTATCTATAATACTATCAACAATAAAAGTTTATTTAAAAAAATAAAAATAAGAGCAGATGAGAAAAAAGTATATAAATGTCTAATCACCATGTTGCACACCTGAAACTAATATATTGTATGTCAGCTGTAATCTACACTAATAAAAGAGAAACATGGTAATTGGCTTACAACCGCTACCCTTTTCATTGGCTAATCAGCAAGATATGCAAAGTAACTGTCAGCCAAGATGGCGGCCGGCAGCCAGGCAGCTTGAAACTAACATGAGGCTTGGTTGCCTCAGTGACGGAGGAAACCAACGTTCCTCACCTGCAGCTGCAGGCCTCTGAGCAGGCAGTTTGAAACATTTTAACAAATACCGCCGGACTTCAGCCAGCAGATTTGCAACATTGTAAGCAAAGGCCAGAAACCTACTTTCAGCCGCGTCGAGGCCTAAGAGCTGGAGCCAAGCCTCAAGCTAAAGCTGGCCCAGAATTAAAAAAAAAAAAAGGAAAAAAGGAGCGTTTGGGAGTTCAGTCACCCCCAGCCTGAAAACAGCCCTCAGCCCCTCACCCAGACTTGCCAGGCACCCCAGTGGGGACCCCCACCCTGATCCAGGACACCCTTCAGGGTAAACCAGCCGGCCCCACCCATGCACCAGGCCTCTACCCTATATAGTAAAAGGGTAATATGCCTCCCAGCACCGGGATCAGCGTGACAGGGGGCAGCGCCCAAACCCCCTGATCGGACGGGGTAGAGCCATAACCTCCCCATCAGCCCTGCCCTGAGTGTGAGAGTGGCGGTGCTCCAACCCCCTGATCGGCCCTGCTCTGTGGGTGATAGAGGGTGGCGCCCCAACCCCCCCGACCCCCCCACGGGCCCTGCTCTGTGTGTGATGGGGTAGAGCCATAACCTCCCCATCAGCCCTGCCCTGAGTGTGACAGTGGCGGCGCCCCAACCCCCTGATCGGCCCTGCTCTGTGGGTGATAAGGGCGGCGCCCCATCCCACTGATCCGCCTGCTCTGTGTGTGACAGGGGACGGTGCCCCAACTCCCCTATCGGCCTTACTCTGTGAGTGACAGGGGGGAACTCCTCAACCCCCTGATGGGCCCTGCTCTGTGCGTGACAGGAGGGAGGTCCCCAACCCCCTGATGGGCCCTGCTCTGTGCATGACAGGGTACGGAGCCCCAACCCCCCTGATGGGCCCTGCTCTGTGAGTGACAGGGGGCGGTGCCCCAACCCCCGGATTGGCCCTGCTCTGTGCGTGACAGGGGGTCGCGCCGCAACCTCCCCATGGACCCTGCCTTGAGTGTGACAGGGGGCGGTGCCCCAACCCCCCAATCGGCCCTGCTCTGAGCCTGACCAGGGGCTGCACCTAGGGATTGGGCCTGCCCTCTGCCACCCGGGAGCAGGCCTAAGCCAGCACGTCGTTATCTCCCGAGGGGTCCCAGACTGCGAGAGGGCACAGGCTGGGCTGAGGGACCCCTCCTTCCTCCCGAGTGCACAAATTTTTGTGCACCGGGCCTCTAGTCTATAATAATAAAAGTATAATATGCTAATTAGACTAGACAACCTTCGGGATGAAACCGGGGCTTCGAGGGAAGCCTGGGTCCTGGGTACCTGCTGGCGCCTGGATGGAAGCCCGGATCCCCGGTGCCAGAGGGAAGCCATTGCCAGCAGCTGGGGGAAGGAAGGCCTACTCATCCACTAATTTCATGCATTGGGCCTCTAGTTTATATAATTTACAACGTGATTCCCCCACATTGGTAGCCACCTGGCACCATACATAGTAATTTCAATATTTTTTACTATATTCCCTGTGCTGTACTTAATGTTCTGTGCCTCTTTTGTAACTACCAATTTGTATTTTTTAATTCTTCCCCCCTTTTCATCCTAGTCCCTCTTTCCTCTGGCAACCATCAGTTTTTTCTCTGTATTTATAAGTCTGTTTCTGTTTTGTTTGTTCATTTATTTTCTTTTTTAAGAATCCACATATAAATAAAATCATATAGTACTTGTCTTTCTCTGTCTGACTTTATTTTACTTAGCAAACTTTTTTTAGTAAGTAAAAAGAGTGCACCACCACAAACATGTTGCACTATGATGTCATGACAGCTTTGATGTCACTAGGTGATAGAATTTTTTCAGTTCCATTATAATCTTATGGGACCATGGTTGTATATGTAGTCCATTGTTGACCAAAATATTGTTATGGGGTACATGACTATAAACTAAAAATGATTTAAAAAAAAATATATATGTATATATGTGTGTATATATATATGTATATATATACACACACACATATATATACATATATATGTGTGTGTGTGTATATATATATATATATATATATATATATATATATATATATATATGTTTTCATTGATTTCAGAGAGGAAGGGAAAGGGAGAGACATAGAAACATAAGTAAGGAGAGATAATCATTGATTGGCTGCCTCCTGCATGCCCTCTGCACGCCCCCTACTGGGGATTGTGCCTGAAACCTAGGCATGTGCCCTGACTGGGAATTGAACTATGACCTCCTGGTTCATAGGTCCATGCTCAACCACTGAGCCAGACTGGGTGGCAAAAAATGATTTTTTTAAAGGTTTTATCCTAGGAACACCACTTAGCCAGGCAGATTTTTATTGATGTTTAACTTTAGATACTTAGGATAGAATTATAGAGCATTAGTCCTCAAGGTGAGTTTAGAAATAAGTAATTTATTTACTTCAGAAATACTGTGTTTTTACATTTGTATGATGCTTCACAGTTTAAAAAATGTATTCATTCATGTGTATTTATTCATAATTGAGAACACTAAACTTGGAGAAAGTTATAAAAATAATGGCAAAACATGAACTTTCTTCCATTTAATACAACCAAAACAACTCAAAACAACAAAATCTCAAAATTGTTAAACCTAAAACAGATTCAAATATAGTAAAAACTTTTAAACCATGTTGGGCATGTGAGATAATTCTGGTTAATGGGTTATTTGCTATTATTGTGTATATAAAAGGCAGTGCAATAATATACCTGTTGCTTTTATCTAGCATTCCAGTTAATAGAGGACCTATTGAAAGGTAAGTAAATAATATTAAGACAGCTAATGCAGAAAAAAAACGTGTCCTTTTCTAGCTAAAACAGGTTTCAGAGACATAGTTTTTCTTGTGATGTTGAAATGAAAATGCTGAATTATGGTTAGGCTCCTTTATTTTAATTTAAGATCCTCAGGTCAAAAAGCTTATCTAAAAATGCTAGTCTATAATAATAAAAGCAAAATATGCTAATTAGACCAGACGTCCTTCCAGTTGACCTTCAGGACAAAGCCACAGCTGTGAGGGAAGCCCGGATCCCAAGTGCCAGAGGGAAGCCTGTGCTGGCAGCCAGGGGAAAGAAAGCCTACTCTTGCACAAATTTCGTGCATTGGACCTCTAGTTGAAAAATAAATTTTGAAGAAACTTAGGACAATTAATTTAATGTTCCTGCTTTTAAAACATATTTTCTTTTTTGTGTAGACTATTAACTAAGTAATTTGGTGTTTGATTAGTACAATAAAAACTGTATCCTCTTGTTTATAAAATCTTGTAATTAAATTGTTAGTTTCTGTGACCTTCAATCTGTGATGAGGATATTATATGTTGATAGATAGATAGATAGATAGATAGATATTTAAAGCTCCAAGTAGTCACTGACAGTAGGTAATCATGTCCTCTTAATAAAATAATGCGAGCTATGTGTTTTGTGTGTATATATTTTTGTAGCTTAATCTATAAATAATTTAATTTATAATATATTTTGATAGAATTTATTATGTTTTCCTTTCTCATGATACTGCTTTAAAATAGAGATAGGAAAATCAACACCTTTCAACTGTGCTATGTTCTGTGGAAATTACAAAGGAAATAGGGGTCATAACCCAACCCTTGTGGAGGTGCTTAATCTAATAGGGAGATTAGATAAACACAAATAAACACCGGTAATAGAAACACAATTAGCCACAGTTAACCAAACATGTCCAGGAGAAACACCTCATAATTGTAGTTAGAGACAAGATCCCAGCTGTGTAATAGCTCTACCCTTTGACTCTTGGCACTGAGGACAGAGCCCTAGACTAAAAATCAGAAAACATGGCCCTGGCCAGTGTTCTCAGTGGTTAGAGCATAGGCCAGCCAACTGAAGGATTTTGGGTTTGATTCCTGGACAAGGGCACTTATTGTGGTCACAGGTTTGCTCCCAGCCCTGGTCAGGGTGTGGGCGGGAGGCAACCAATGATGTGTCTCTCTCACATGGATATTTCTCTCTCTCCCCTTCCCTCCCTCCCTTCCAGTCTCTCTAAAAAAATTAATGGAAAAGATATCCTCAGGTGAGGATTAAGAACAAGAATTAGAAAACATGCATTTTACTTTCAACTCCAGTCAAGTGGCCTCACTTTCCTAAAAATATACTTTGACATCAGTCCCTTCTCTGTTGACCTCAAAATTTATTATGAGAAATAGTGATTAAATAGGTGTGAAAGTGCTTTGTAAACTGGAAAGCTATATGCATGTTTGAGAAAATATTTTCTTTGAGGTTCTTATTTACTCATGAAGCTCACTTCCCCTAGAGAGCTCACACCTCCCATGTTGCTAGCTTAACTACCAACTCACTTCATCTTCCATCTTTACAGTGACATCTACATACCAGTCTTTCCATACTCTGAGCTCCTATAGCTACTTATTGTTTCCTTTCCTCAAACTGCCTGGCATTATTAGCTTTTATTTTTATTATTTTATTATTTAAAGTTTTACAAATAGTAGTACATATGTCTCCTTTTTTTCCTCAATTGACCTTCACCCAGCCTCCCCTACCCCCCGGCACATGCCCTCACCCCCCTCCCAGTGTCTTGTGTCCATTGGTTATGCTTATATGCATGTATACAAGTCCTTTGGTTGATCTCTTACTCCCCCCTCCCTTCAACCCTTCCCAGTCTTCCCGCTGTCGTCTGACAATCCATTCGATGCTTCTCTGCCTCTGTATTTTTGTTCATCAGTTTATAATGTTCTTTATTATCCATAAATGAGTGAGATCATGTGATATTTATCATTCTCTGACTGGCTTATTTTGCTTAGCATAATGTTCTCCATGTCCATCCATGCTGCTGCAAATGGTAAGAATTCCTTCTTTTTCATAGCAGCATATCATTTCATTGTGTATATGCACCAGTTTTCTAATCCACTCATCTGCTGATGGGCATTTAGGATGTTTCCAAATCTTAGCTATTGTAAATTGTGCTGCTATGAACATAGGGATGCATATATCCTTTCTGATTGGTGTTTCTGTTTTCTTGGGATATTATTAGCTTTCTTATGCATTGTTTTTTCTGCTTTGCCAACTACAAGCAGTGTGAGATCACTGATTTGTCTAATACATCTTATGTTTTCCACAGTGCCTAACATGTTTACTAAACATGAAGTGATTCAATACATATCGCTTGATGAGAGAATGGTTCATTCATTCATTTGGAAAATACAGAACACCTACTCTTTATCAGGTGCTGTAATGTTCTAGAAACTGAGGATATAGCCCTTACTCTCATGGAATGTACAAAAATAAAGTTATATGTTTACAAAAATAATCACTCCATGTGGATTTGATTTATAATTAGGGAAAGCCTAATGGGGTACACACTTCTGCTTTGAAACATGTTCCTTTCACATTTTTGCATCACTTGGTCCAATATTCAGGCCTCTACTCAAATGTTTCCTCCTCAAGGAAAACATTACATATTACATATATATATACTAGAGGCCCAGTGCACAAAAATTTGCGCACTGGCGGGGGAGGGGGTGTGTGTCCCTCAGCCCCACTTGTGCCCTCTCACAGTCTGGGACCCCTCGGGAAATAATGACCTGCTGGCTTAGGCCCAATCCCTAGGTGCAGCCCCTGGTCGGGCTCAGAGCAGGGCTGATTGGGGAGTTGGGGCACCGCCCCTGTTATGCATAGAGCAGGGCTGATCGGGAGACTGCGATGCCACCCTCATTCACGCTCAGCGTAGAGCCGATTGGGGGGTTGGGGAGCCCCCCCCTGTCACACACAGAGCAGGGCCGATCAGGGGGTTGGGGAGCTCCCCCCTGTCATGCACAGAGTAGGGCCGATCAGGGGGTTGTGATGCCACCCTCGGTCACGCTCAGGGTAGGGCCGATTGGGGGGTTGGGGCGACGCCCCCGTCACACTCAAGGCAGGGTCGATGGGGAGGTTGGGGTGCCGCCCCCGTCACCTACAGAGCAGGGCTGATCAGGGGGTAGGGGCACTCTGCCCTGTCACACTCAGGGCAGGGCCGATGGGGAGTTGCGGCTCCACCCCGTCACACACAGAGCAGGGCCCATGGGGGGGTTGGGGCGCTGCGCCCTGTCACACACAGAGCAGGGCCGATCAGGGGGTTGGGGCGCCTTCCCCTGTCACGAACAGGGAGGTTGTGGCCCCGCCCTCTGTCACACACACCACAGGGCAATCAGGGGGTTTGGGCGCTGCCCCCCGTCATGCTGCTCCAGGGGCCAGGAGGCCTCGCTGCTCTGCTGATCCTGGGCTCGGGAGGCCTCGCTGCTCTGCTGATCCCGGTGCTGGAAGGCATATTACCCTTTTACTATATAGGATAGAGGCCTGGTGCATGGGTGGGGGCTGGCTGGTTTGCCCTGAAGGGTGTCCTGGATCAGGGTGGGGGTCCCCACTGGGGTGCCTGGCCATCCTGGGTGAGGGGATGAGGGCCGTTTTCAGGCTGGCAGGTGACTGAAGCTCCCAACCTCTCCTTTTTTCCTTTTTTTTTTTATTCTTGGATTTATTTACTTCTATGGCTGTCACTGGAGCTGAGAGCGGCTTTAGCTCAGACCTTGGCTGCTGAAAGCAGGTTTCTGGACTTTGTTTACCTTCTGTATTTGAAACTTTGTTGCGACTCCAGCTCTGAGATCCCGGCTGACTGAAAGAAGGTTTCTGGGGTTTTGTTTAGCTTCTATATTTGTAACAATGTTTCTTAGAGTTGCAGCTCAGAGCCCAGCAGTGGCAGGCGGAGAACCTGGCTTCCTCTGTCACTGGAGCACGCAAGCCTCCCTGTTCACTTCAAGCTGCCTGGCTGCCGGCTGCCATCTTGGCTGGCAGTTAATTTGCACATCGCCCTGATTAGCCAATGGGAAGGGTAGCGGACGTACGGCTAATTACCATGTTTCTCTTTTATTAGATAGGACTAGTAGCCCGGTGCACAAAAATTTGTGCACTCGGCGGGGCGGGGGGGGGGGTCCCTCAGTTATTAAACATTTATTGGCACAACACTGACCACATTGGTGGTGGTGGTGGTCTTGTCAGGATGTGTTATATTATGCAGATGAAAATCTATTTAAACAGATTTGATGTATTTTCAAAGACAGAAGAATTGTCCCTGTCAACTATTTTAGTTGATTCATATCTTCACTAATTGTCATCATTGCAAAGTTTTCAGTACCCATATGGATTGCTGGATATAAGAGGTCATGAGCTGTCCCTGTCCTTTGTAGCCTTTGTTATCTTAAGGACTCTAGTTTTCCATTTATATGTTTAAGTACCAACCTTACCTGCTTACAAATGTAAGCTTTTAACACTGCTCTCTCTGTTCCATATCTTCCAATGAAGAGTGGAGTTGCGTTGTAGCACAGGAGAGAAATTCTGAAGGGGAATATTGAAATAATGACTGCAGTAGGAGAAGAGGGAACCTATTTCCCTGGCCACAGGCGCTGGCGCCCTGGACCACAGGGCTGGCAGCTTCTCCGGGTGGCTGCAGCCTGGGACCTCGAGCGGGTGGCTTTTCTGTCTCCTGGGCTGCAGCCAGCCACAGGCGTTGGCGCCTGGACCAAAGGTGGGCTTCTTTTTCTTCTTCCTCCTTCCTCCTCCTCCTTCCTCCTCCTCCTTCCTCCTCCTCCTCCCTCCTCCTCCTCCCTCCTCCTCCTCCTCCTCCTCCTCCTCCTCCTCCTCCTCCTCCTCCTCCTCCTCCTCCTTCTTCCCTTCCAGGAGGGCAGTCAGTTATGTGTATATGTGTGTGCATGCAAACATAGGTGTGTACATGTGTGTATTGGAAATCTGCTGGGCAAGTCAAAACCATAGAAGAGTTGCCCCCTATCTCTTGAATCTTCCAGAGATATCCCCCACTTTTTTATTCTATCACTACTAGAGAGTCAGTATTTGCAGCCAGCCAGCCAGTGACTCTCTCAGTGTCTATTTCTGACTTCTTCTTTCCCTGTCTGTCTTCCAACCCCATAATCATATTTCCACCTGGATGCATCATGTTTACTCCCAATATGCTGGACCGAGTCTCATGGTGTTTGCAGTTTGAAAGATGCTGCGATCTACGGTGGTGGCCAGGACCCGGTCTCAGGGGGTTTTACCCTCAAAGTTTGAAAGGTGCTCGTGATCTACATGGCAGCCAGGACCCGGTCTCATGGGGTTTGCTGTTTGAAAGGTGCTTGCGATCTACCTGGCAGCCAGGACCCAGTCTCATGGGGTTTGCAGTTTGAAAGGTGCTTGTGATCTACGTGGCAGCCAGGACCTGGTCTCAGGGGGTTTTACCCGAGCAGTTTGGAAGGTGCTGGAGATCTACTTAGGGGTTAGTGCCACCTCTTCTCTGACCCTCCGGCTTCTCTGATCACTGATCACCGGTATGGGTGGAGGGCAAGGAAGAGGTGGCCACCGGCGCTGCTTCTTCCCTGCCCCGCACGCTACTCCGATCACGGCTGGGGGTCGGGCAAAGGCTGCCGGGTCCTCCTATCACGGCTGGGGGGCGGGGCGAAGGCTGCTTGGTTCTCTGATCACGGCTGGGGGTTGGGCAAAGGCTGCCTGGTTCTCCAATCACAGCTGGGGGTCACGCAAAGGCTGCCCGGTCCTCCAATCACAGCTGGGGGTCACGCAAAGGCTGCCCGGTCCTCCAATCACAGCTGGGGGTCACGCAAAGGTGGCCTGGTTCTCAGTTCACAGCTGGGGGGCGGGACAAAGGCCCCCATTCTCTGATCACGGCTGGGGGTTGGGCAAAGGCTGCCTGGATCTCCGATCACAGCTGGGGGTCACGCAAAGGTGGCCCTGGTTCTCCAATCATGGTTGGGGGGCAGGGCAAGGCTGCTCAGTTCTCTGATCACAGCTGGGGGAGCAGGACAAAGGCCCCCATTCTCCAATCACGGCTGGGGGTCGCACAAAGGCTGCCTGGTTCTCTAATCATGGCTGGGGGCAGGGAAAAGGCCCCCGGTTCTCCGATCACGGCTGGGGGTCGCACAAAGATCACCCTGGTTCTCAGATCACTGCTGGGGGTCAGGCAAAAAGGCCCCCGGTTCTCCGATCATGGCTGGGGGTCTGGCAAAGGCTGCCCCGTTCTCTGATCATGGCTGGGGGTCGTGCAAAGGTGGCCTCGGTTCTGCGATCATGGCTGGGGGTTGGGCAAAGGCTGCCTGGTTCTCCGATCATGGCTGGGGGTCTGGCAAACGCTGCCCCTTTCTCTGATCACGGCTGGGGGTCGCACAAAGGTCACCCTGGTTCTCAGATCACTGCTGGGGGTCGGGCAAAGGCCCCAGGTTCTCTGATTATGGCTGGGGTCGAGCAAAGGCTCCCAGTCACCCATCACGGCTGGGGATCGTGCAAAGGCAGCCCCGGTTCTCAGATCACTGCTGGGGGGGGGGGCGGGACAAAGGCCCCCATTCTCTGATCATGGCTGGGGGTTGGGCAAAGGCTGCCCGGTCCTCCGATCACAGCTGGGGGTAGTGCAAAGGCTGCCCAGTCCTTGATCATGGCTGGAGGTCGGGCAAAGGCTGCCCCATTCTACAATCATGGCTGGAGGGCAGGGCGAAGGCCCCTGGTTTTTGCCTGCCGCCTGGGTTCATGATCACAGTCAGCAGCAGGTGGCTTCTTCCGTCTTTCCCCTTTTGCCTCCCAGCATTGCGCCTATGTATGCAAATTAGCCGCCATCTTTGTTGGCAGTTAATTTGCATAACGCCCCAATCAGCCAATGGGAAGGGTAGCAGATGTACGGCTAATTGCCATGTTTCTCTATTATTAGATAGGATATATATATATATATATATATATATATATATACACACACACACACACATATATATGTATATATATATATATATAATTGATTTCAGAGAAGAAGGGAGAGGAAGAGAGAAATAGAAACATCAATGATGAGGGAGAATCACTGATTGGCTGCCTCCTGCACGCCCCCTACTGGGGATCAAGCCTGCAACCTGGACATGTGCCCTTGACATGAATCAGACCCGGAACCCTTCAGTCCACAGGCTGATGCTCTCTCCACTGAGCCAAACTGGTTAGGGCTCAGGGAAAACATTTTTGAGCATGTCATCTAAAAGAGCATCCCACCCACTGTAAGCAAACATCATATTAAATTCCCTTCCCTTGTTTTTTCATTTTCTTCAAGTACTAAAACTGCCTACTATGTGCCTAGCATAAGACAAAGTCTTTGGAGCCTGGTGTGTATTTCACACTGACAGCATATATTAATTTGGACTAGCCACATTTCAAGTGCCCAATACTCGTATGTGTTTAGCCATCATCACATTCCTATATAGAACCTATCCATTTACTCCTAGGATTCATGCCCCACAACTGTAATTTCTCTGTTAGTTTTTATTACCTACTAAACTCTCCAAAATATTCCATTTTAGGGTCAGTTATTGGGCGTTCATTTAGCCATAATGGTTATGTTAGCACTTTCTGCACCAAAAGCAAACTTCTAACCAAGAAACATCTCCTTTTGTCTCCTTCAAAATTAAAAACAAAATAGCAAACCACACTACCATCCCAAAAGAAAACAAAGAAAAACACCTTAGTGAGCATTTATCATTTTATGCATAAATTGTGACATAATTTGATTTTTGCAGCAATACCTCATAAACCATCTTTATAGATTTATTACTTCACATATGTTCACTTATCCAAGAAAATGTGCTTTGCCAAAAATAATAAGGGCACAGAGTTTGTGCAGTCTACACTTTTATGGTTGTCATTGTTTTTGATCAATTAATCATAGAGAGAAGATCTGACAATATGGAGAGTATGTGGAATAGTGATGAGCTGAGGAGTCAAAAAAGTTGCAAGCCAACAGAGACTAGTTTGATACAATCAATCGTTTTGAAGAACATTATTTTTTAATTATTTCAAGTTCCTTGATAGGGTAAAGGTAAAACCTAAGGAGAACACAGGGACTATTCATGCTGTGATTCTTGCTGAAAATGTCAAATTTAGTTATAAAGAATTATGACTTAAGAGCGAAATTTACACAAATAAAAGCAGCCACACATGGCGAGCTCTTACAAGAGTAGAAGAATGTTGTTTATTTCAAGGAAAGATGCCTTATCAATTCTAGGGCTGTCTTCACCTTCAAGTGCTGCATATTTCTGCTGATACTATTGGCTCATAATCAGTGCTCACAGTGAGCTATTCACAAACTTTTGTTTTCCAAGTTCCCTTCATGGCTACTTTTCAGATAACTTACTGGGAGGAAATGTACAATGTGTGAACAAGAAACAAAGTACATTTTTACATAGTTAACTGGCCTATTTGTTTTTTGAATTCCCAAAACTTGTCTTCATCAGCACATTGTTCTACTAGTTGATCATACAAGTTCTACACTATATAGGGAAAGAGTTTTACTGCTAATGTTAACAATAAGACCTTAAACATACCAGCCTGTGTCCTTCATTATATGTTGTTCGTCCAACACAGTTTTGACCATGAAGTTGAATACTTCTGATACTTATGTATCATGGAAAATATTTCATAAACTGTGCAGGATGATAGGACAGAAATCATGTGATACTTTCTTTTAAGATACAATTATTAAATGCCATTTAGATCACTTAAATTTTCTTAATATAATCCATTATAATCAAAGAAATATTACACTTTGATATTTTATTATTTGATTTAAGTATGATTTGTTGGCTAAACTAAATATTTTATCTAATGAAAAATAGAAAACCCACCCTGGCCTGTGTGCCTCAGTTGGTTGACCATCATCTTATACACTAAAAAGGTGTATAGCTATCTTAATGGGGATTGCATTGAATCTATAGATTGCTTTGGGTAATATAGACATTTTAATGATGTTGATTCCACCAATCCATGAACACGGTATATTCTTCCATTTGTTTATGTCTTCCTCTATCTCTTTTTTCAATATCCTGTAGTTTTCCAAGTACAGGTCTTTTACCTCCTTAGTTAAATTTATTCCTAGTTACCTTAATTTTTTTGTTGCAATGGTAAATGGGATTGCTTTTTTCGTTTCCCTTTCTGTGAGTTCCTTATTGGTGTATACAAAGGCCATATATTTCTGGGTGTTAATTTTGTATCCTGCCACATTGCTGAATTCATTTATTAAGTTTAGTAGCTTTTTGATGGAGTCTTTAGGGTTTTCTATGTACAATATCATGTCATCTGGGAATAATGACAATTTAACTTCTTTTCCAATTTGGATAGCTTTTATTTCTTCTTCTTGTCTGATTGTTATGGCTAGCACTTCCAGTACTATGTCAAACAGGAGTGGTGAACACATGCTCTTTCTTAAACATTTACTAAATCACTGTTTTATACAGACACATCATACCAGCCATTTCATATCCACAGGGCTCATAATTCATCTGTGGAAATGCATATGCAATTAAGAGGATCTCTAAGTTATGAACAAATAGTACACATTATTCATAAGTGCCAAAAAGTAAAAAAAGAAAATCCTGAACTTACCTTTCCTAGAGAAACTTTTTTGAAAAAAAATTTGAAGAGATAATGGACATGGATTGTTCAGCGGTTCTCAACCTGTGGTTCGCGACCATCGGAAAACACATATAGCATATCAGATATTTACATTTCGATTCATAGCAGTAGCAAAATTACAGTTATGAAGTAGCAACGAAAATAATTTTATGGCTGGGGGTCACCACAACATGAGGAACTGTATTAAAGGGTCGCATCATTAGGAAGGTTGAAAACCACTGGATATAAAAGATGCTATAGTTTGGGCCTGGAGCTACATAAAGGTCCACTGAAAATTGTATACATTATATCTATGCTCACCGTATGAATGAATTCATACATTTGGCATTTTCTTTTTTTTCTGTATGTATTAACAGTTGCAAGATTAAATATACATATTAAAAGATCCTTTGGCTTAGAAAGTAATAGGTGAGATTATTTCATTATCTACCTAACTATCCATTCCTGCCATTTTTTTTTTACTTAAATTTGAAGCCAAGAATATAGCATTCTTTCTGAAAATTAATTTTATTACTTGTAAGCATTATATTTCTGCAAAATGTTCATGATGGTACTTGTATTAGTTTCATCCCATTTTGAGAAGTAAGTGAGCAGCTTGGCCAGCTCTTATTGTAACAACTTGAATGTGAAATATATGTCCATGCTTTTAAATAATGGTTTTGTTTATACTGTAGATTTTTATTTTCAGTCAAAACTGTGTATTTGCTGACATTATTAATGTCTTTAGTATTGTCCATTGACTTCTAAGAAATAATGTTCACAATTATACCAAGGTTTCATTGAAAGTAATATAATAATTAAAAATAGGTTTAAAATATTATTGTTTTTATATGCAGTGTTCATTTACATAAATTATCTCGAAGCACTATCATAGCAGGGCCCTCCCCCATTTTTCTGCTATAGTTATGTCAAAAGCCATCTCTAAAGTGGTTATAATTTATTTTTATTGGTTCCTCTGGTACAATTATTGTGACTACAAATGCAATTATTCATACCTGAAAAAATACATATAGTAGTTACTTTATCAACCAAACTGGAGCAGTGAAATTCTATACTATCAGGTGAAAAAATACAAATGGTTATTTGAAACAAATTTTAGAAACAAAACAAAACATTAGAAGGTCGTGATTTGGTTTTTAGACCTACTAATTAATTTTCATATATAGGTGGTAGAATATCAGCTTGATTTACTAACATGTATGCACCCTGGAACATGATTGAAAATTTTTATGTGATTTTATTTTATATAATTGTGTAGGTCTCATTTATGATAAACAGTGAAATATTAGTAAAGTTGATAGGCACTGCACTTAGGTATGTTTTCTAATTACAAGTGAAGCATGAGTTATATTTCTAATGTGTTATTGAAATGATCTAGAAAATCATGTATGAATCTATTTCCATGACATTCTGGTAGAGTTAAAGGTCCTCTAAATAGTGGAATCATCTTATTAGACATGTGCAGTCTGGAAACTAATTATATATATTATGATGAAGGAGATAAAAGTATTATTATGTTGTTGCTTGATGTGTAGGTAATCATATTTTTAATGGATGGTGGCTCTACTTTCATCTTTTACCAGAAACATGTATGATTACAGGAACTTCAACCCTCACCTTTATAACAATAGAAAATAAAATGACTGTCATTACCAACCATTTATTCAACACTGAGTACCTACTATTCATAAGAAATTTTTTGTGACACAGAGATGATGAAAACAAGATGATTATCCACAAAAAAGTCCTGGTCTGGTAGGGTGGAAAGATATATGCACTAATAATTTACTATAATATTATATGTAAAATAATCAAATATATATAAAGACCTGGCAATGTAGTATATATTGCTATTGTTTTGATTTAAATGTCTGAATGATAAAACTAACTTTCAAAGTATCAGACTGCCAAATAGAATTTTATTCACAATGTGTTTGCTGGGAATGTTTTAAATGAATTGAGTGCCTACTATGAGCAAAGAAATTAGACAACTAATTTACTTTTATCTACAAAAATTGATATTGCTTTGAAAAGAAAAAAGCCAGACAATCTTATGAATTTCCTGCATTTTCTTTATCCTTCTATAGTGATCAAGCCTATGTTTTCCTTCCTTGCTGCACTTTCTCTATCTTTTGCATTTTCCTACCTAATGTTGAGGTTTCTTTAAACCCTGTTGATTTAAGCATCTTAAAAACTTCAAATTGAGTGAGTATATTGTATATTACCTTGGTTAGGTCTTATTTAACATGATAATCACAGGAATAAGAGCACTATCCTATATAATAAAAGGGTAATATGCAAATTGACCAAACAGCAGAACGACCAGTCGCAGGAGGCGGGGCCAGCAAGCGGGCGGTGCCAGGCCATCCAAGGCAGGTACCATCAGGCAGAGGGAGGGGACAGCAATCAGGGGGGCAGTGGGGCAGCGCCCATCCCATGATCAGCCCACCGGGGTCACCTCCCACAGAGGGAGGCCACCAGTGGGGCGATTGCCGACCACTCGCCTCCAGCGTTGTCCCCTGATTGGCAAGCTGGTCACCTCCCACAGAGGAGCAGGCCTACGCTGTCCGTCAGACATTCCCTGAGGGCTCCCGGGCTGTGAGAGGGTGCAGGCCGGGCTGAGGAACCCACTCAAGTGCATAAATTTTCATGAACTGGGCCTCTAGTTTATAATAACACCTCAGTGATTTCTGAGCAAGTCACTTCCTATGACAATAAATTATGACATTAAAAATATAAATATAAAACTATTTACCAATAACCATTCAAGAAATCAGTAAGGCAGGCGCAATTTTCTTTACAAAAATATTGAGTATGAGTGGTTTGCGCTAAATATCTATCTTCTTAGCCACTATCCTCCACTGAGTGAAATTCCCATGAAAGAGCCATTAAATGATTAGGCAACATAAGAAGGACTCTGCTAAAGAGCTGCTATCTGTGAGGATGCTTTAAAACTATTTTTTTTTAAATCAAATTAGGTAGTTGATATCTGGAATGGGTAAGTTTCAAGGAAAGAAGCAAAAATGTAGCAGTAAAATTATATAAAAGAAGCTGTTTGGAGCACCTATGAGGGAGAATGTTTCTTTTACCAAAAAAACCCTGATTTGAACACTATTATGAGGGAATAATGTCCTTCAATAACTCAGGATGATCTTAAAGGCTCATCAAGGTATTTTACTAAATAAAAGAATACATTACTTAAAATAAAACATGATATTCCCCTGGAAGATAGAAGTGGGTACAGTGTTTTCTTCATATCAGGGAACATAACCAGCAACTTAAACTAACGTCAAGTGTCAGGCTGGGGAGTCTATCCTACATGGAGAACTTTGGCTTCACATTAATATAAGCTAATGTAGAGCCATGAGCTACTATGAAAACAAATTTTCTGTTCTATCAATATCTCACAAGAAACATTATTTACTATAAAATAAAAAAATAAATATTAGGTCACAGATAGAAAGTATGAAAATATTATTTCCCACATATAGTTTTATAAAAATAAATCTATATGGTATATAGTATATTAAATGTTGTGTCTACAAAGCATGCCCAACTTGTACATGAAGCTTAATAATTACAGGTAACATTTTTTGAGTATTTACTGTAGGCCAGGCACAAAGCTATGGGAGTAATATGAATTATATCATTAGTACTAAAAATAATACCATGAGGAAGAAACTGTAATTATTCTCATTTAATTGGTAAGGAAAGGGGCTTAGAAGATTTCCAAGGTCACACAATTATTCAGTAGAGGATCCAAAATTTAACTCATGTTTATCAAACTCTCAGCTATTCTTTCCAATTTTATTGAGATGTAATTGACATACTACATTGTATTAGTTTAAGGTGTACAATATGATTTGATATATGTATATATTGCAAAACAATTACCTCAATAAGTTTAGTTAATGTCCTTCACCTCACATAGTAACAAATGCTGTGTGTGTGTGTGTGTGTGTGTGTGTGTACTTTTATGATGAGAACTTTTAAGATATATTCCCTAAGCAACTTTCAAATATACGACACAGTAGTGTTAACTATAGTCACCATGCTATTCATTATATCCCCAGGACATGTTTATCTTATAACTGGAAGATTGTACCTTTTGATAACCTTCATCCATTTCCTCCACCCCCTGCCTCTGGCAACCATCAATCTGTTCTGTGTTTCTATGAGTTTGTTTTCTTTAGATTTCACATGCAGAGTGAGGCAAAAGTAGGTTTACAGCTGTTTGTGTGGAAAATCATCAAATAATTAATAAATAATAATATAAGAATAAATTGTTTAGCATACTCACAATTATAAACATACTTTGCCTCACCCTATATATGTGAGATCATATGACATTTGTCTTCCTTTGTTTGACTTATTTCACTCAGCATAATGCCCTTAAGGTTCATTCATGTTGTCACAAATGACAAGATTTCCTTCCTTTATATGGATATTATTCCATATACATATATATATATGTATATATATATATATTAATTTTCTTAATGCATTCATCCATCTTTGGACACTTAGATTGTTTCAGTGTCTTGACTATTTTAAATAATGCTGTGATGAACATGAAGGTGCAAATATCTTTTTGAGTTAGTGTTTTCATTTCCTTTTGGACAGATACCCAGAAGTGAAATTGCTGGATCATATGGCAGTTCAGGTTTTAATTTTTTGAGGAACCCCCTTACTGCACCAATTTACTTTCCCACCAACAGTGAGTCCCTTCCTCCATATCCTTGCCAACACTTGTTATTTCTTATCTTTTTGATAGTAACTATTCTAGTAGGTATGAGGTACTATTTCATTGTGGTTTTGATTTGTTTTTACCTGATGATTGGTGATGTTGAGCACCTTTATATGTACCTGTTGGCTATCTATGTCTTCTTTTCAACTCCTCTATCAAGTTTTTTTTTTAACAAATTGTTCGCTTTTTGCTATTCACTTGTATGAGTTATTTATATATTTTTATATTAACCTCTTATTAGATAGATGGTTTGAAAATATTTTCCCCCATTTTGTCAGTTATTTTTGGTTGGTTTCATTTACTGTGCAGAAGGTTTTTACCAAAAATTTTGACCTATAGTCAAAAGTAGACATTCCAGAAGGAAGCATAGATCCAGCAAGGTGTACTAATTTTGAAATTTTATATTCACTGCCTAATATTTGGGGGGTTAAACTAATCAGGGATTTTCCTTCTATGAAATATAACTATCCATGAAAAAATTAATAGCTTGGTCCTTATCATTCATTTATATGTTAGTATAATCGGATTAACCCATTTCTTTCTTGAGAATGGCTTTCTTGAATCACGTAAAGGATGAAGAGAGCATGAGGTCACTGAATCACAGGAAGAATCTTACCTAATAATAGACAAACATGTAAATTGACCATACCTTCACTACTCTAACCAGCCAATCAGGAGAGTATGCAAATTAACCTAACAAATATGGCGGTTAATTTGCATACATAGGCTCCAAGTGGTGGAGTGAAGCCTGATGGCCTGGGGGCTGGAGCAGCGACCGACGGCCAGCGGCGCAGCGAAGCCTCATGGCTCCGGGGCCAGCTCTGGCCCTGGGTGCCAGGTGCCGGAGGAAAACCGGTGCCAGCATCCAGGGGAAAGGAAAGCCTATTGCACGAATCTCTTCGTGTAGCAGGCCTCAAGTTTGATCATAAGCTGGTATCATCAAATGGTGAGGAGTCCACAGAAAATTTTTAAAAATGGGGTTGAATCTTGTAAGACAAGGCTCAGCACTAACTTAAGTAAACCAAACCCTAGAAGACTGACTGAATGTTTAACTGTTATTACAGCTTCTTAGCACAATAAAATAAATCTGTGGTTTTTGCTTTATTTTGGTGATTTATTTAGGGGAGGAGCACACAGCAGCACTGTGAGATTATATCACTTTTACTCTTTGTCCCAATATTTTACATTCTTTCCTAATCCTCCTACCTCCCTACTTGTCCTCCATCATATTAGCAGGTCTGGTGGGTGTAATAAATTACCTCCATGTGAATCATCAAGTTTACTGCATAGGTCCTGATCCCTGTCATGCTTCCACTGATCATGGCATTGCCTCCTGTGTCCCAGGCAAGCCTGTAAAGCTGGTCTGACAAGTGTCTCAGCAAAGGTTGTTTTAATTTAGAACAAGTTTAATTAAGGCTCTCAGTAGAGAAGCCCCACAGGCCTGCCTAGAAACTTACTAATGTGAAATGCAATTATTGGGATATCATGGGAATCAGAAGCAAGCAAATGGACAAATTTGTCTGTCAGGAATTATAACATACCATATAACTAGTGACTACCCAATAAGATTGAGTTTGAATATTAGAAAGGAAGATGATTACTTAACCTAAAGAATCTTGAAAAGTAGAAGGAGAAAGTGGAGAATGATTTATAAAAGGACATGGTTTAGGCAACTGAATCATAACATCTTTTGGAAAAAGTAATAAAATTAAATGAAATAGTTGTTAAACATGTTAATACTGGATCTTAATACTATAGGAAATATATTCAGGTGGGGACAAAGAAGCCCATAACAGGGTACATTTCTCTGATTCTCACAGGGAAGAAAGATGTACTCTACCAAAGTTATGCATGGGAGAAAACTCTACTCTGATCGTTATAATTGGATTAATTAATATATGTGGTGGGAAAAAGAAACTATCCTCAGATCCTCACATGAAGGACTTCATAATGCAAATTTGAAAACTTAGCCTCAGTTCTACAGAATAAAGGAACAGACTAACTAGAGTTAAAGAATCTTCAATTGTTTTCTCACCACTTAACTAGTACAGGCTTAGGTGTTTGCTTTCCTAATGTATGCTAGTATATTTTTGCACCTGCCAAAATGAGACATATAAAAACAATGCATTCATTCTCAAAATAAAATATTAGTTGATCTCTAATAGACAAACATGTAAATTGACCATACCTTCACTACTCCAACTAAATATTAGTTGATCTCTAATATTTTATTTTGAGAATGAATGCATTGTTTTTATATGTCTCATTTTGGCAGGTGCAAAAATATACTAGCATACATTAGGAAAGCAAACACCTAAGCCTGTACTAGTTAAGTGGTGAGAAAACAATTGAAGATTCTTTAACTCTAGTTAGTCTGTTCCTTTATTCTGTAGAACTGAGGCTAAGTTTTCAAATTTGCATTATGAAGTCCTTCATGTGAGGATCTGAGGATAGTTTCTTTTTCCCACCACATATATTAATTAATCCAATTATAACGATCAGAGTAGAGTTTTCTCAACTAAAGGACTTGTATGCATGCATATAAGCATAACCAGTGGACATAAGACATTGGTGGATAGGGGAGGCTAGGGGACTGTCTAGGGCGGGGGGATAAAATGGACACATATGTAATACCCTTTGTAATACTTTAAGCAATAAATTAAAAAATATATATATATAAAATAAAAATAAAATAAAAAAAATAAAATAAAATAACCCTTAAAAAATATTAAAAGACATTAACTAGATTATCTGTATCAATTTGCATGTATTTGTTTTTCAGATCACTGCCCCAGTGAACCTGTTTATCTTTATCTTCCTCACTCTCTGTCAGTATCCTCCTTCTTGCCATACAATAACTTCCTTGAAGCAAAACATTTGTAAAAGCTGCTTTCAGTATTTCTACAAAATCAGAAGTGGCATTTCCAGACCACCTTTTGTAGTTGTTTGACCTTGCTTCTTTTTGAACATAAAAGTCTTATTCTCTGTAGAACTGCTGGCAGTATGAGAAACTATCAGTCAATTTTACAGACGCTACAAACACTTCAATTCACTACAAAGTTAAGAGTATCATAGTAAATCTCATATTATGGGTTCTATTTTCAAATAATTGACTTAGGAGCAAGCATTATTTAGGCCCATCTTTTGCAATCATGGGTGAAAGGACCCAGAATATGAATCTGGGATATTAGTGACATCATAACGAGTGTCATAGCCTGAATTTTTAGGATCCAACTTAGGAAGTGTAAAATATTGCTGTTCAGCACAGAGCTGATGTGTATTTTAGGGGAGACATGGGCATAGTAGGGGAAGAATTATTCTTCCTATAAGTGATACTCTCCTCCATTGTTTACATCAGAAAATATATTTAAAAGTTTAAATGTCTAACCCAAATCTCAGAGTTGATAGGAATATGAACTATGTTTTACTTTTTCAAACACTTTAAAAATATTGAGTTTGTGCCCTAGCTGATTTGGTTCAGTGGATAGAGCATCAGCCTGTGGACTGAAGGATCCAGGGTTTTATTCCAGTCAAGGGCACATGCCTGGGTTGCGGGCTCAATCGCCAATAGGGTGTGTGCAGGAGGCAGCCGATCAATGATTCTCTCTCATCATTGATGTTTCTATCTCTCACTCCCTCTCCCTTCTTCTCTGAAATCAATAAAAACATATTTGAAAAATATATATTGAGTTTGCTAGTTTCTTTTTAAGAATAAAGACAACTAGTGTGGCCATAGCTAGTTTGGCTCAGTGGATAGAGAATCAACCTGCAGACTGAAGGGGTACCAGGTTCGATTCTGGTCAAGGGCACATGACCAGGTTGCGGGCTTGATTCCCAGTAGGGGGCGT
The DNA here is from genome assembly GCF_964212035.1 of Myotis nattereri. Lineage (NCBI taxonomy): Eukaryota > Metazoa > Chordata > Mammalia > Chiroptera > Vespertilionidae > Myotis > Myotis nattereri. The sequence goes on along the minus strand of NC_138078.1, from coordinate 115,910,573 downwards.
GCAGGCAGCCAATCAATGATTCTCTCTCATCATTGATGTTTCTATCTCTCTCTCCCTCTCCCTTCTTCTCTGAAATTGATAATATATATAAAGATAACCAGTGTGGATAGTTTTCAACTAAGTCCATGCATAAAACAACCATTATCAGTCTATTCCTATAACATTCAAGGTTACCTTTTTTATAAACTTAAAAAGTAAACTACATGTGATACCATTTCTTTTCTTATATCTGAGTATATATTTAGTATACAAGAAAGAACTTGTTTATTTCTATGACACAGAACATATTAAATAGGTTCATGTTATATGTGTATCACCATCTCCTTAGCTACGAAGACTAAAAAATGCAGCATGCATTTGGATGTACATACACACATGTGCATACACATGAAGTACAATTCAAATATCAGCATGTGCATCATCCTCCAAGAAAATTAGCCTCTCCCTGCAGCTATCAGACTATATATCACAATCTCTCTGATATTCCTCTACATTGTTTGAATGGTTTGTCTATTTTTATACCTCTATTTTATTTTCTCCACTTAAAATACCTTTCACATCACTTCAAACCTCATTTTAAACTAGCAAATGTATTTATTTTTAAAGCACAGTTTATAAAATTTATCCTCTGAAGAGCCTTCTCATTTCCCATCCACGTTAACAGAATTAATCCACTATACATGATGACCTATGTTATTGGACAGAGGGGAAGAGGAGTGCCTCTCACTATTTCATCAGTTATCACATGGTTATTATTTATTTTTGTATCTGTCACCTCAACTATAATATGACTATAGAGATGATTTTGTTCATGTTATGTTTTCAGTACCAATTGAAAACCCTGACCCAGAGTAGGTACCTAATAAAAGTTCAATAAATTAATGAATGGGAAATTGAATGCTACATTGCTTCAGTGAGTAAAATTAATAGTTTTTTAAGCAAATCATGGTTTAGAGCAGGGGTGGGCAAACTTTTTGACTCGAGGGCCACAATGGGTTCTTAAACTGGACCGGAGGGCCGGAACAAAAGCATGGATGGAGTGTTTGTGTGAACTAATATAAATTCAAAGTAAACATCATTACATAAAAGGGTACGGTCTTTTATTTCAATAGTTTTATTCATTTCAAACGGGCCGGATCCGGCCCACGGGACATAGTTTGCCCATGACTGGTTAAGAGGGAAATATTTATTGAAGAAAAAAGCCATGTCTACTTCAAAGGCATTTCTAAGTAACCTTGCCATTTTGTATACCTTTAGTGTTATTTATGCCCTTGCTACTTCATAGATCTAGAACGAACTCTCCAAAAATTCATCTGGAAAAAAAAAAGACCCCGAATAGCTGCAGCAATCCTGAAGAAGAACAAAGTAGGTGGGATTTCAATACCAGATATCAAGATGTATTACAAAGCCACTGTTCTCAAAACTGCCTGGTACTGGCACAAGAATAGGCATATAGATCAATGGAATAGAATAGAGAGCCCAGAAATCGGCCCAAACCAATATGCTCAATTAATATTTGACAAAGGAGGCAAGAGCATACAATGGAGCCAAGATAGTCTCTTCAATAAATGGTGTTGGGAAAATTGGACAGATATATGCAAGAAAATGAAACTAGACCACCAACTTACACCATACACAAAAATAAACTCAAAATGGATAAAGGACTTAAATGTACGACAGGAAACCATAAAAATTCTAGAAGAATCCAAAGACAACAAAATCTCAAACATATGCCGAAGCAATTTCTTCACTGATACAGATCCTAGGGCACTTGAAACTAAAGAGAAAATGAACAAATGGGACTACATCAAAATAAAAAGCTTCTGCACAGCAAAAGAAACCATCAACAAAACAACGAGAAAACCCACTGTGTGGGAAAATATATTTGCCAATGTCATATCTGATAAGGGCCTAATCTCCAAAATTTATAGGGAACTCATACAACTTAACAAAAGGAAGATAAACAATCCAATCAAAAAATGGGCAAAGGACCTGGATAGACACCTTTCAAAAGAGGACATTCAGAAAGCCAGGAGACATATGAAAACATGCTCAAAGTCACTAATCATCCTAGAGATGCAAATCAAAACAACAATGAGGTACCATCTCACACCTGTCAGACTGGCTATCATCAACAAATCAGCAAACGACAAGTGCTGGAGAGGATGTGGAGTAAAAGGAACACTTGTGCACTGCTGGTGGGAATGCAGACTGGTGCAGCCACTATGGAAGACAGTATGGAGTTTCCTCAAAAAACTGAAAATGGAACTCCCATTTGACCCTGTGATCCCTCTTCTAGGAATATATCCCAAGAAACCAGAAACACCAATCAGAAAGGATATATGCACCCCTATGTTGATAGCAGCACAATTCACCATAGCTAAGATCTGGAAACAGCCTAAGTGCCCACCAGTAGATGAATGGATTAGAAAACTGTGGTACATCTACACGATGGAATACTATGCTGCTCTAAAAAGGAAGGAACTCTTACCATTTGCAACAGCATGGATGGAACTGGAGAGCATTATGCTAAGTGAAATAAGCCAGTCAATGAAGGAAAAATACCACATGATCTCACTCATTCATGGATAATAGAGACCATTATAAACTTTTGAACAATAATAGATACAGAGGCAGAGCTGCCTCAAACAGATTGTCAAACTGCAGCGGGAAGGCCGGGGAGGGTTGGGGGACAGGAGGTAGGGGGGTAAAAGATCAACCAAAGGACTTGTATGCATGCATATAAGCATAACCAATGGACATAAGACACTGGGGGATAGGGGAGGCTAGGGGACTGTCTAGGGCAGGGGGGAAAAATGGACACATATGTAATACCCTTTGTATTACTTTAAGCAATAAAAAAAATGTAAAAAATAAAAAATAAAAAAAATAAAATAAGTGTTATTTATGCCCTTGTGACTATTAATGCAACATATAGTATAACAAGCAGAGAAAGTTTTCTTGCTAACTGTGCTTAGAAACAGCTGGCACATATATAGTTAGTGATTTTGAATGATTTGGATTTAGCAATAATATTGTGAATTAATTTTTGTCAAGTACAGCTTTCTTTCAACATGTATTTTTTTCATGCACACTGTGTACCAGTCAGTACTTCTTTGGTATCTTAATATATCTACATATATAAAAGCCTAAGCAACCAAATGACCGAACGACTAGTCAACTGGTCACTATGACGTGCACTGACCACCAGAGGGCAGACCTTCAACCCAGGAGCTGTCCCCTGGTGGTCAGTGTGCTCCCACATCGGGAGTGCCACTCAGCTGACTGACCCCTCCTGGCAGGCAGCCCACCAGCCCAGCTGCAGCCACTCACTCCCTCAGTAGTCCTATAGGTCCAATCTCCGGAGAATGGGCCAGGCACCAAGGGATCAGTGCAGCCAGCATGATCCCTACAGCGCCGCTGGCCTCCGGGAAGTCAGCCTTGGGATATAAAAGCAGCCACCAGGTGGCTCCCGAAAACCAGTGCGAACGTCAGTAGGAAGAATCCGGATCCCAGGCAGGCAAGGGTGTTCCACTGCCCACCTGGAGGGCCGATCACATCCTGCCCCCCCACCCCCCCTCGGGACAGGCACCAGATTCAGGGCTCATGGCTGGCAATTGCTGCTGTGGTGGCAAAAGCCTCTCCCAAACAGGACTGACTGGGCTCAAGCCTGCAGCAGGCACAGTGGGGCCAGGATGAGTGGAAGTGGCAGGCAGGAGCAGTAGGTGGTGTTGGACAGCCGGTTTTGGCCCAATCCCAGCAGGCCATGCCAAGGGACCTCACCCATGCATGAATTCATGCACCGGCCTCTAGTCTCTCTCTTCTCTCTCTCTCTCTCTCTCTCTCTCTCTCTCTCTCTCTAGATATATATATATATATATATATATATATATATATATATATATATATATATATATATATATTAGGTGTACCAGTTAATAATGCAGATTTTTTTCACTTGCTAGAATTACACATATGTTGATATATATGCGATTTGATATGTATGCTATTTTGTTGTATTGACAGCAAGCTTCAGAACTTCCTATGTCAAATTTGCTGAAGGTGTTAACATCATAGATATTTTTATACTTAGAAATGTTGAATTTCATGCCAAAAAAAGAGCATTTGCGGGAAGTTTTGATTCATTACTTTATTTTGAAGAAAAAGTTATCGTATACTTCAGGAAGCTTATGGTGAACATGCTCCATCTCAAGATACTTGTGAACGCTGGTTTAAACTCTTTAAAAGTGATGATTTCGATGTGAAAGACAAAGAATGTCCAGGTCACCTGAAAAAGTGTGAAGACCCACAATGACAAGCATTATTGGATGAAGATGCGTGTCAAACTCAAAAACAACTTGCAGAAAGATTAAACGTTGCTCAGCAAATAATTTCTGATCGTTTACAAGCAATGGGAAAGATTTTAAAGGAAGGAAAATGGGTGCCACATCAACTGAATGAAAGACAAATGGAAAACAGAAAAGTCATCAGTAAAATGTTGCTTCAACAGCACGAAAGAAAGTCTTTTATGCATCGAATTGTGACTGGCGAAGAAAACTGGATTTAATTTGAGAATCCCAAATGCACAATATCATGGGTTGATCCAGGTCAACCATCAACATCGACTGCAAGGCCAAATCGCTTCGGAAAGAAGACAATGCTCTGTGTTTGGTGGGATCAGGAAGGTGCGGTGTATTATGAGCTTCTAAAACCAGGTGAAACTGTTAATACTGATTGCTACCAACAACAAATAATCAATTTGAACCATGCTTTGATCGTGAAATGACCAGAATGTGCCAGAAGACACGGCAAAGTAATTTTGCTTCATGATAATGCATCATCACACATTTCACAACCAGTTAAAGACACGTTAAAAGATCTTGCCTGGGAAGTATTAACCCACCAGACCTTGCTCCTTCAGATTACCACTTGTTCCATCGGTGGCACACGCACTTTCTGAGCAGCACTTCAAAATGTACAAAGAAGTGGAAAATTGGGTCCCTGAATGGTTTTTTTCAAAACAAGAAAAGTTCTATTGGGACAGTATTCACAAATTACCTAAAAGATGGGGGAAATGTGTAGCTAGCGATGGACATTACTTTGAATAAAGCACTTTTGATGTTTCTCTTAAAATTATCGTGTTTTCTTTGATTACAAAATCCGCCATTATTAACTGGTACACCTAGTAAAAGCCTAAGTGACTGCTATAACCGAACAACCAGAACGACCAGATGACTGGCCAGTAGCTGATGTGCACTGACCCAGAACTTGCTGCTGGGGCCCTGAGAACCCCGAATCTGGTTCACCCACACCCTGAACCCAGACGGGAGGGAGGAGGGAGTCTGATTCCTCGCGGATTCAGCCATTGGTTAGCTTGCTGCTGGGGCCAACCTCCGTGGTCCCTTACCCCAGCAGGCCAGCCCCCCGACACACACACACACCTGATTGGCCCCAATTGCCAGCCAGGCCAAGAGACCACACCTGTGCATGAATTTGTGCACCGGGCCTCTAGTGTTACACTCACTAGCCCCACCAGTATGGCTCAATGGTTGAGCATTGACCCATGAACCAGGAGGTCATGGTTCAATTCCCAGTCAGAGCATATGCCTGGTTTCCAGGCTCAGTCCCCAGTGTGGGGCATGCAGGAGGCAGTCAATCAATGATTCTCTCTCATCATTGATGTTTCTTTCTCTCTCTCTCTTACTCTCCTCTCTCTCTCTCTCTCTCTCTCTCTCTCTCTCTCTCTCTCCTTCAACATGCTTGGTTGCAGACTAGCACCCCAGTGGGGGACATGCAGGAGGCAGTAGATCTGTGTCACTTCATATCAATGTCTCTCTCTCTCTCTCTCTCTCTCTCTCTCTCTCTGTCTCTCTCTCTCCCTCTCGCTCTCCCTCTCTCTCTCTCTGCTTTCCTCTCTGTAATCAATAAAAATATATTTAAAGATATAATATAAACTCATTAATTTTCCCTTTAAGTAATTTGAAATTAGGTTATGACTTGAACATTATATGCCAAAGATACATAGATTGTACCCTGAACTAGAACACTGAAAGATATTTGAACACAGGACTTTTTAAAAGGTAGCAACGAGTAGCAATAATCAGGATCCTAAAAGAGAAGAGTCTTCTTCAAAATTTGGGGGAGAGAGCTGGCATTGGAGAAGATTTCTAAATGAAAACGTGCTCTCTGATCAGCTGATGTGTGGACAAAACAATAACAGTGTGTTGTCCAGCAGGTTCTCCTCCAGCAGCCTGGGGAGGGCATCAGGTGATTCCAAAACAAAGGCAAGCCCTCTGCTTTGGGAAGAGTGGCTAGCTCTCTATTTCCAAAAGCACATGGGGGTGGGTATGGCATGAATGGCTGATATTTAAGAAAAGAATGCTTGATTCTAATCCAGAACATAGAAGAAATTGTTCAAAATCAATTTATTCTTTTTAAAGTTTAACCTCCCAAGTGCTTCCACTGTCAGGATCTTGCTTGAATAATCCGCCTTGGGGCTGCTGCAGTGTTTTCATCCATCCTTTTTGGAAAAAGAAAAAAATTAGTAAGGCACTTTTGTCTGAGTGCTTCTCCTTTGGGTCATCTCAGAGATGCTTCTTTCTTCTTGTTCTTTCTTAAAAATAAATAAGTAAAAGATCTTTCCATACAGCAACTTCTCACTCCCCAGTGCACACCAAGGTTCCTGTTAATGAAAATTGATTTTTGTGTAGGTTACATAGGAGAGTCATGTACTTCCCGGCATACAGTGAGTCATTTCTGAGTATAGCCTCAGAGAGAGATTCATCTCTAGATGTGTGCATAGAATTACATGGAAATGCTAATGGGGGACTTGAAATGCTAGCAGGTGCACCTCACTCAAACTGAATGTGATTCACTAACACCTTCCTGCATTATCGTCTGCTCCCCCTCCCCCCCACACACACACATTAACTATGTTCCTGGGCAGAGGGAGTCTAAAGATTAATTGTATTCACATGCACAATTTCAAAAATCTCAATTTCAATAAGCCAAGTGTGTGAAAAGAATAAGAATAAATAATGTCTGGTTGTTTTGACACCTCTGACATCCTGCTGTTCTTCTTGTTTTGACATGAAAAAGTAGATCATATTTGTAGTGTTCATTACTGCAATTAACAGAAGATAATCTTGGTAACAAAGGGTTTCTTGTTTTACACACAACACAAAGTATTAAGACCCAATATTCTAAGGCAAGGCCCATATGTGGCATCTTGTATTAAAATATCATTCCATTGATGTTATCCACCAACAGGGGCCAATGAGATCCCATGGGAAGATTATGTGCTTGTTTCCTATGATAATGAAAAAGCCATAAGTGCTATATGTTTTATATATACTAAAATGCAAAATATTATTATGTATTTTAATTATTGATTTGATATATTTTAATTATGTATTTGCTAGAACGTACTTGGGCAGGGATTTCTCTTTCCACCCTGTTAATCCCTACAACCTCAGTGCCTACAAGAGTGTTGGCATATAGTGGTTGCTAAAAAGAAAAAGAAATGATGTAGTCCCATTTGTTTATTTTCCCTTTAGTTTCCATGGCCCTAGGAGCTGTATCAGTGAAGAAATTGCTTCAGCATATGCCTGAGATTTTGCTGCCTGTGGATTCCTCTAGTATTTTTATGGTTTCCCTTCTTATGTTATAAGTCCTTTATCCATTTTGAGTTTATTTTTGTGTATGGTGTAAGTTGGTGGTCTAGTTTCATTTTTTTTGCATGTATCTGTTCAATTTTCCCAACACCATTTACTGAAGAGACTGTCTTGACTCCACTGTATGTTCATGCCTCCTTTGTCGGATATTAATTGAGCATAGTAGCTTGGGTGGATTTCTGGGTTCTCTATTCTATTCCATTGATTTATATGTCTCTTCTTATGCCAGTACCAGACAGTTTTGAGAACAGTGGCTTTGTAATACAGCTTGATACCTGGTATTGAGATCCCATCTACTTTGTTCTTCTTACTCAGGATTGCTGCAGCTATTCAGGGTATATTTTATTCCAGATGAATTTTTGGAAAGTTCGTTCTAGGTCTGTGAAATCTGCTGTTGGTATTTTAATGGGGAGTGCATTGAATCTATAGATTGCTTTGGGTATTTTGGACATTTTGATGATGTTGATTCTACCAATCCATGAACATGGTATGTTCTTCCATCTGTTTATGTCTTCCTCTATCTCTTTTTTCAGTGTCCTGTAGTTTTCCACGTATAGGTCTTTCAACTCCTTAGTTAAGTTTATTCCTAGGTATCTTAATTTTTTTGGTATGATGGTAAATGGGATTGCTTTTTTAGTCTCTCTTTCTGTAAGTTCATTATTGGTGTATAGCAATGTAAAAAGCTTTTTCATAGCAAAAGAAACCATCAACAAAACAACAAGAAACCCCACTGCATGGGAGAACATACTTGCCAATATTAGCACCAATAAGGGTTTAATCTCCAACATTTACAGGGAACTCATACAACTTAACAAAAGGAAGATAAACAACCCAATCAAAAAATGGGCAACGGACCTAAATAGATACTTTTCGCAAGAAGAGAGAAGGAAGGCCAAGAGACATATGAAAACATGCTCAAAGTCACTAATCATCCAATAGATGCAAATCAAAACTACAATGTGGTAACATCTCACACCTGTCAGAATGGCTATCATCAACACATCAACAAAGGACAAGTGCTGGCGAGGATGCAGAGAAAAAGGAACCGTCGTGCACTGCTGGTGGGGATGCAGACTGGTGCAGGCACTGCGGAGAACAGTATGGAGTTTCCTCAAAAACTAAAAATGGAACTCCCATTTGGCCCAGTAATCCCACTTCTAGGAATATATCCCAAGAAACTAGAAACATCAATTAGAAAGGATATATGCACCCCTATGTTCATAGCAGCACAATTCACCATAGCTAAGATTTGGAAACAGCCTAAGTGCCCATCAATAGATGAGTGGATTAAAAAATGGTGGTATATCTACACAATGGAATTCTACGCTGTGGTAAAAAAGGAGTACTTACCATTTGCAACAACATGGATGGAACTGGATACTATTATGTTAAGCGAAATAAGCCAATCAGACAAAGATTTAAAAATCACATGATCTCACTCATTTATCAAATATAATGAACATAAACTAATGAACAAAAACAGACCCAGAGACAGAGAAGCATGGATCAGACCATCAAACCTTAGAGGGAAGGTAGGGGAGGGCGGGGGTAAGGGGGAGAGATCAACCAAAGGACTTGTATGCATGCATATAAGCCTAACCAATGGACACAGACAACAGGGGGGTGAGGGCATGAGTGGGGGGGATGGGGGTAATGGGGGGATAAGGACACATATGTAATACCTTAATCAATAAATAAATTTAAAAAATAGTGCATTGCTCAAGATATAAATAACATTAAAAATTCTGCCAAAGTCACAGTAGTTTTTATAAAGGTAGAGGGAAACATATTTATTGTTCAGGGACAGGTATTATCATTATTTGTTTCCTAAAGGTTCTTCTTTTTTTCAATAATTCATTTAACTTGCTGTTGCAAAACCACAGTGAATTAGAAAAATGTCCCTAATGGTCTTCCAACTTCTGGGTCTGTATTCTGGCACAAATATTGAAGCCAGCCTGTTTACTATCAACAATAAAAATCTTTATCAACCCCCCCCAAAACAAAAACAAATAAATAAAAATAAAAATTTTTGAATGAATGAAAGCATACATAAATGGAAATATCTTTGCTTGAAATTAGTACCATTCAAATCATAAGACCTATCCTTTGTTCACCCTTAGCACTCACAGCAACCTCACATATCAGATTTGAAAGTAGGAATGTTTCTCTATCCTGAACTGCTATTTTGCTATCCCAACACATTTTATTTAGTCTCTACTTTATGCTTTTGTATAGTCCATCCCCCCCCTTTGATTTTCTTCACTCTTCCATCTCTACCAATCTATGTGTTTTCTTCCCTTAAAAAGCTGCCTCAATAGTCTAGCCCTCTAATCATCCTTCCTTATATCTTCCCTATGCATCCTCACAATCTGTCTATTCTATGCTTTACTTTTTTGATTAAAAATGGTAGATGGCTTGATAAATATTTCATCATAATTCATTAATCATTACCAGCTAAATAGGAAAGCCCTTAAGCGGAAGTATCAGTATTTTTTGCATAACACCACTTTAGTTTTACACCTGGTAGCACTTGTCACCAGGTGTAATTCCCACCCCTTTACATTAGTTTTTCCCCCTTTTCTTTCTTTCCTAGTATCTACCCTTTCTTCCTGTTCTTCATTTTTTCTGGTTTCTTTTTCTCGTTCCCTCTACTTACTTCTCAACCTTCCTCCTCATAACATGACATGTTTTGAAAGATGTCAAAATGTTTTTAAAATGTACTTCAAAAATAAAATTTACTTTTTTCCAGTAAAGATGTAATGCATGTTCATTATGTAAATGTGGAAAGCACATGCAATATAAACATTACTGATAGTTTTACTACTGGCAACATCTTGGATTATTTCTTCCAAATATTCAATGTAATGTTAAAAACAAACAAACAAAAACAGTTGAAGTCATATTGTGTCTACGTGAATTTTGCCAGGGAATGTGAAGAGATTTTTTCAAATTAAAAATTGCCATTGTTGCTTCCTAACATTTTAAAGTGTGCATGTCCAAAGCCTTTCTATTTACAGTATCTTAAGCATAAACTAGAGGGCAGTATTTTTTTCATAAAATAATAAAGTTTATTTCAAAAATAATAAAAACTGAAAGCTACCAATAAAATCCCAGTTTTTTCTTAAATAAATTATATGCACTATTTAATCGAAATTTAAGTACTCTTTTTGTATTGCATTGGGGGAACAGGGGAAGGTAAGACTGTGACTTACATAATGCCAAATGTTGATAATGAAACATTCCTTGTATGTTCTAAACCAATTTACAATTTATGCTAACATCAGGATGCCACATTTTCTTTAGAATTAATGGATCTTTTTAAATAAAGTAAATAGTAAAATATCCTAATTGTTCTTCCCACAAAGATAGGCTTTTTTATGTGTGAGGCAGTCTTTTGATATATAGGTAATTTTTTTTCAAGGTATATATAGATAGAATTCAGTAATAGGTGTATTGGTTGCTGAGAGTATGGCTACTCACTGAGGTCTGACAAAGAAGGTCACCATAAGGTAAGTTTGAGATATCACTATATTTTATTTAGTGCAGCTGACCTAGAAGACTTTTAAAAGCAGTGGTTAAGAGATTCATTAAAGAAAAACTTATTCCTCATTTCAGTTTACTATCATCTTCTGGAAGACTGTCCCTTATTTGACCCCCGTATCAGAACTCTTCTTCCATCAGAAGACCTAAATAGGGTTTGGGACACAATGATGGACTCTTCATTTCAGCCACTGGTTACCATGCCTTTTTGTCTTTAAACCATAATTCTATTTCCCAGCTTCTATATTTTGGCTCAATGGGTTATTGAGCTTCATGCTCTCTTGCTCATATCCTGTCACAGACTTTTATTTTCCTGAACAAAGCAGTTAACACAAATAGTTTTGGGATTTTTTCCAGACAGTCATCCCAACTTCCAACTATATCAGAAAATATCTTTACCTTTGCCTTAGTATCTCTTGAACATTGCAGCTTTAAATATCTGCAGGGCACTTAAAGCTTACTTTTACAGACTAAGGATATTTGGGAGGCAGATCATCTTCAGCTGGTTTTGAATAAAAGTTGTAGCTACAGACCCAAGATCAATAGAGGAACCAGTTGTCTGAAGGCTTTTGAAACCAACAGATAGGAGCCAACTTATTTTGTAACTTCCTTCACTAGAACCCCAGGACCAAGTGAAGTTTTAGATTTGAAATTTTCAAAAATGTCTTTTTAAGAGTTCTTCAAGTAAAGAAAAATTGATCTTTCAAATGAGCATTTTATACTTCACAATGGAAGACTTTAAAATAAAGTCCCAAGTCATTAATGACCTAATAGTTCAATTTCTTCTTGCTTTCCAGAAATTCATATTTCAGCCAACTGTCACATGATCTTCCATATAGGTATAGGAATCATGAAATAATAAAAACTGGAAGATACCAATAAAATCCCTTAAATAAATCTAGAGTTCATCACTATCTATCATATTGATTGTAATAATTGGGAACCTTGAATGAACTGCTCTCATTTGAACTGTACAGTACTGGTCATGCTCCAGAGAGCATGTAACTGCAAATATGCTTATGATGCAATCTTAATAGCAGTGGGGTAGGTATGATATATATGTGATACTGGAAAACTTACCTAAATGATTGAAATTTATAATATCAAATTGCACCAAACTATAAACAAAATTTGGATGTAGATGTCATTTGTTTTTGTTATTTTCTATACAACTGTCTGATTATACTTATGTTTTCAAGTACCCCTTTTCTAAGAATATTCCTTGCCAAACATGCTAAAAATGAATAAAAAAATATTCCTTCTTCATCTGAAATCTTTGTACTTACCGTGTAAATTTGGTCTGGAAATATAGGGCATAATGCATGCATCACTGCTTTTGGTCCCCATCAGCGGGATGAGTCAGGGTGAGTTTGCTATTCGTGCCACTAAGTATAGGAAACACTTACACCAAGGAGTTTATTTATTTATAGTCAGTCTGCACTTTATGAGCAGTGAAGAGTCCATTGAAAATCTCTGTAACGGGTGCATTATTCAGTAACTAGCTCCCTTTCTATTTTGTAGTTATTGTCTATTTATAATGGCATTGGATTTTTAGCTCCATTTTCCTCCAAAAATAATAATAGTTTGAAATTTTAATAATGACTAATGCAATGTCCTGACATTACACAGATTGTATCATATTGCATTTTAAAATATTTCAGAGGGATCATAGATAGCAGCAGAGGAAGTGATTATATTCACCTCATCCCAGGACCAAACTGGAATTACAACTAAAATATAGAACAATCAACCTGAGTAACAAGCTGAACAGAAGTTTTATAACCAAGGATTTACAGAAGAAGCCACATGGAAACTGGTAGGGCTGGCAGAGACACAAAATGGACTGGTCCCACTCCCACAGGTGGCAGCTCAGATCAGAGGGATATCTCAGATGCAAAGGTTCTCTGAGGAGCAGGGGTCTCAACCCCATACCAGGGTCCCCAACACAAAGCATGAGAGCTAAGAATAGGTGTCAACATAACATCTGGCTGTGAGAATCAGTGAGGATTCTGTTTAGCAGGGAGAGACCTGAGTCTGCCAGAAACACAGGTGCCATCTTAAAGGATCACTGCACAAAATCTTGCTCCCAGACACTCACCCTGGGCTCCAGTGGAGGCAGGATGCAGCAGACTAGGGTCATGTGAGGACATACTGAGGACTGTCATTCTGTAAAGAGACAGCCACCAGGACCCCAGTGCTGAGTCCCTCTTTTACAATGCAGACACTATCATTCTTGGGTGGAGCACTCCCCTCCATACGGCATTAGTCTGGGGGAGTGCAATAGCCCCACTCTCTGGACTCCCTGTTGTGCCGCCCAGCAGAGCTCACTCCCTGCTGAGGAGTCTGCTGCCTGGGTTGGGGTGTAGACATTCTAACAAACTCAGGTGTCAGTGACAGAATGGTGTGGCTTTGGAGCAGGGTCTGTTCCCCACACTTTTCCGTGAACCTTGCTGGCCTCCACCTGATGGATGATATACTAGGCCACCCTCTAGGCTCCCAGTGACCTCATCTTCCCAACTCCTGGTGGCCCCACCCTGCCAAGGTCTAGGCAGAATCCTTGACAAACTGAGTTGTGTGGCTATGAAGCTGGAGCCACTCCTCCCATCTACCCCCATGCCTGACCAGCACCACCCCTTCCAAGAGATCCAATAGTCCCATCCTCCAGAGACCAGGCAGCCCCACCCTGTATATCTCAGCCTCCCAGCAGAATCTTAAATAGAGTGAGTTGTGTGACTCTAGGACAGGACCATTTTTCTCATTGCATGCCTGACCACGCAGAGCCCTCCCTTCACACAGACAAATCTTGGTCTGTTTTGGGCTGATAAAATCTGCTGGCTTCACCCTAATGATTCTCTGAGACCCTGCTCCACCACAAAGGTCAATGGGCACATGGAAGGAAGCAGCTTGGTATACCCTGGGATATTTGTTGAGTGGCCTCAGAACCAGTACTGGCATTGAATTTGAATCTGTGTCAATCTGAAAAACACCACTCACCCCTCCTTGATGAATTACTGAGAACCTACCTCATTTGACTCAAAGTACTGCCAGAGGCTCTTTCAGTGATTGAGCCTAAGAGGCAGACAGCAGACAGAGGCAGGCAGAGGTGGATCTTGGGGTACCTTGGGACTTTTGCTGATCTGCCCTCAGGCCTACTGTTGGTAAAAGCCTTGGTATGCATCTTGGTTCTTTCCATGCACACCCAAGCCCAGCAGAGGCAGCTACAAATTGTGGATCACATTGTACCTCCAAACAGGTTGCTAGGGGACAGTCACTGGCAGTATCTGACTTGTCCTGCACCAGTCCCTCCTAAGAGGCTCCACAACCAATACACCTAGTGACCAGCTTCAGATATCAGAGCAGGATCCAATTAGTTTCACAAGTGGCACATCTAAAGGGAGATCTCAGCGCACTCCAGACCAGGGGTCCTCAAACTTTTTAAACAGGGGGACAGTTCAATGTCCCTCAGACTGTTGGAGGGCTGGACTATAGTTTAAAAAAAAACTATGAACAAATTCCTATGCACACAGCAGCGGCAAAAACACCTGGCGGGCCGGATAAATGTTTTCAGCGGGCCACATGTGGCCCACGGGACGTAGTTTGAGGACCCCTGCTCCAGACCATGCTGAGGAAAATTCTATGTGGTCAGCACCTGCACTTCACCTCATCACTGTGGTATGGGTCAATCTTCACAGTGAACCAGCGTGAGGGTTGATCCCACACACGGATGGGTCAATAGCAATAAAGACTCAATCACAACAGAAGGGCCAACATAACCCACTAAAAGAATATTCCTGGAACATCCAGCTCAGGTGATCAGGGAGAATGTGCCACTGGTTTCCACTGGACACCTACTACATAAGGCCACCCCACCAAGGCTTGGAGTCATAGCAGATCTACCTAATACATAGAAACAAACACAAAAAGGTAGCTAAAACTGGGAGACAAAGAAATATGCCCCAAATGAAAGAACAGTAAAAATCTCCAGAAATCAGTTGCATTTTTATACACCAATTATGAACTATCAGAATAGGAAACTAAGAAAATAATCTAATTTACAAATGCATAAAAAAAACAACCTAGGAATAAATTTAACCAAGAAGGTAAAAGACCTATAGTCAAAAAATTATAAGAAACTGAAGAAAGAAATGGAAGAAGATACCAATAAGTGGAAGGTTGTACCTTGTTCATGGATAGGAAGAATTAACATCATTAATATGTCCATATGACCTAAAGCAATCTATAGATTGAATGCAATTCCTATCAAGATACCAATAGCATATTTCACAGCACTATAACAAATATTCAAAAATTGTATATGTAATCACAAAATACCCAAATTGCCACAGCAATCTTGATAAAGAAGAACAAAGTTAGAGGAATCATGCTACCTGATATCAAACTATATGATGAAGCTATTGTAATTAAAAAAGAATGGTACTGGCATAAAAATAGACACAGAGAAGAAAGGAACAGAATAGAGAGCCCATAAATAATCCCAAGCCTACATGGTCAATTAATATATGACAAAGGAGGCAAGAATAAACAATGGAGTAAAGAGAGTCTATTGGACAGATACATTCTACAAATGACACCAGACCACCTTTTTACACCATAGGTGACAGTAAAAATGGCATGGTACAGGAAAAAAAAAACAACAACATATAAATCAAAGGAACTAAATAGAAAGCCCAAAAAAAGACCCATACTGTAATTAATATTTGACAAAGAAGGCAAAAACATAAAATGTGGTAAAGATAGTCTATTCAATAACTGATATTGAGAAAATTGGACAGATATGTGCCAAAAAATGAAACTAAACCACTTTCTTACTTCATGCACAAGAATAAACTCAAAATGAATTAAAGACTTAAATGTTAAACTGGAAGGCAGAAAAATACTAGAAGAAAACAAAGGCAATAAAATCTAGGATATTTCTCATAGCAATATTTTTTTCTGATATATCTACTTGGGCAAGGGAAACAAAAGAAAAAATAAACAAATGGGACTACATCAAACTAAAAAAGTTCAGCACAGGAAAAAAAAACACACACCATCAACAAAATAAAAAGGGGACCTACTGTATGGGAGAACATATTCACCAATGATACATCTCATAAGGGTTAATATCCTAAGTTTATAAAGAACTTATACAACTCAATATCAATAAAACCTCACAAACAATTCAAAGAAAATATAGTCAAAGGATCTAATAGACATTTCTCCAAAGAGGGCAAATGAGTGGTCAACAGACATATGAAAATATGCTCAATATCACTAATCATCAGAGAAATGCAAATTAAAACCACAATGAGATATTACCCCATACATGTCAGAATGGCTGTCATC
Organism: Myotis nattereri; assembly: GCF_964212035.1. Classification (NCBI taxonomy): domain Eukaryota; kingdom Metazoa; phylum Chordata; class Mammalia; order Chiroptera; family Vespertilionidae; genus Myotis; species Myotis nattereri. Next base: position 115,894,014 of record NC_138078.1, on the reverse strand, counting down.
AATAAATCCACAAATGGCAAGAGTTGTAGATTATGCAAAGAGAAGGGAACCCTCATGCACAGTTGATGGGAATAGAAATCAGTGCAGCCACTGTGAAAAGCAGTATGAAGTTACCTCAATAAATTAAAAATGGAACTGCCATTTGACCCAATGGTTCCACTTCTGGGAATATATCCAGACAAATCAGAAACACTGATTCTAAACAATATATGCACCCCTATATTCATTGTAGCATTACTTACAATAATCAAAATTTAGAAACAGATCAAGTGCCCATCAGTAGATGAATGGATAAGACAGTTGTGGTATATTTACACAGTGGAATACTACTCAGTTGTAACCAAAAAGAAAATCTTACCTGTTGGGAAGGCATGGATGGACCTGGAGAGTACTGTGAAGTGAAATAAGTTGTCAAAGAAAGACAAAAATCATATGATTTCACTTATATGTGGAATCTAATAAATAAAAGACACTAACAAAATAGAAACAGACTCATAGATAGAGAGAACAGACTGACAAATGTCAGAGGGGAGGGGTTCTGGGGCCTGAGGGGGAAATGTGATGGAATTAAGTCAAAAAAGAAGGAAAAAAATAACTCACAGACACAGAAAACAGTATGGTTATTACCAGAGAGAAAGGGTGGTGTACATTCTAAGCACTTTTCCTTCTACCCAGAAATGAATGCCCATTCCTTGTATATAGCATTTCATTTCCAAACCCAAGTGTATTTAATCTTATCTGCATTTTTGTTTCAAAAAAGAAAACTATGAAGTGATTATATAAAATTCAACACATAATTCTTATGAACATGGTTCTCAAATTTTGATATTCAGAAATATTATATGCAATATATTTCTCTCTTTTCAAAATTCTGCCTAAAACACAAATACTTTATGCACAATGTGAATTCATTTAAGTTATAATTAACACACTTCAAGCTCTAAGGATGTAAATAAGTATTGTCAGTTTTAATTAGCTAGAAGCAGATTGTTAGTCCAAGTCTCATACTGTCCTTGCAGATAGTCTGTGGAAACAATGAGGCTTTCTAAATTACCCAGTTTCCTATATTTTCATACTCTCTGCAAAAGGAATCATTCACAGTGGTTAAATCAAGAGTGCCATCCACCAAGCTGATGTGCAATGCTCTTTCTTACACACACACACACACACACTTATTCTCTGTTCCCCAAACCCATAAAACTGACAATTATTGAGTTAAAAATCATTTTTGAATATTTGAAATTACAACAATACTGTATAGTTTGTTAAAATGGGCAAGTTGTTTAAAAAATCATGAGGCATTTAGGGGAGCTTGGATAAAATAATGGAGGGTGGGAGGAAGGGCGAAAAGGTAAAAGTAAGCAAAATGGACAACTTGGTTTATATCATATTTTTTCCTAGGACCAGACTTTAGAAATGGGGTACAACTAATGATATTTTCAAGCCATTACCTCTTTTGAGTTGTGTATGCTTTTTCAGTTTGCAGGACCATAACTGAAATACAGAGTATGTACTAAAATAACACACTTTAAAGTGACCTTGAAGAGTTCATTTGTTTCTTTTATATCTGAAGACTAGAGGCCTGGTGCACAAAAATCGTGCACTGGGGGGGGGCGTGTCCCTCAGCCCAGCCTACACCCTCTCCAATCTGGGACCCCTTGGACATCCCTCTCACAATCTGGGACTGCTGGCTCCCAACCGCTCACCTGCCTGCCAGCCTGATCGATGCGTTACTGCTCCCCTGCTGGCCTGATCGCTACCAACTGCCATCCCCTGAAGTCCTAGTGCCCCCAAACTGCCCTCCCTCCCCTGCAGGCCCAGTGACCCCCAACTGCCCTCCCCTGCCTGCCCAATTGTCCCCAACTTCCCTCCCCTGCCAGCCTGGTCGCCCCAACTGCCCTCTCCTGCCAGCCTGATCACCCCCAACTGCCCTCTCCTGCCGGCATGGTCGCCCCAACTGCCCTTTCCTGCTGGCCTGGTCCCCCCACCAACTGCCCTCCCCTGCTGGCCATTTTATGGCAGCCATGTTGTGACCACATAGGGGTGGCCATATTGTGCGAGGGTGTGATGGTCAATTTGCATATTACCTCTTTATTATATAGGATAGCAGATGGCATCCCACCATTTAGTTCTTTTTCTGTTTAGGGAAAGACGTTCTGACCTAATTGGAAATTTTTAGCTCTAATGCCTCCATGAGTTAAGCTTTAGCTAATATAGTTAAAGAATAAAATATTATCTTCATTTTTTTATTTCTTTGCTTTCACTGATTTGTTGCTACTATAATGTCTTTTTAAATGTACTTTTAGTGCGTTAATTATCATTAAGATAACCAACTGGCTGTTAAAAATTAGAGCAGTATGGAATAAAAAATGTTGATGTATGATTATGTCAGGTTTATTTATAATTCAGTCATTAAGACTCAGTAATGAGACATTATTCAGCAAAACGAAATATTCATTCTAGTTTCACATCTCAGTGTATTTTCCTACTTTTGGTGAAAAGCATCATTTTGTTCTCATTTTGTTCTAAAAAGGATTAGATTATGTCCATGAAAACACTGTCCCTAGACGCCTAATTCAACCCTTTAAATAACAGAAGACTAGAAAATAGTAGCTGCTTGCAGAAACATGATCATCTCATGGGAGTGGGGGCAAGTTATAGAACATTTTGGAGAAGATTTAGGACTTTCACTGCTCTGACATTTCTCCTGCTAAATCAGACAAACTTGTGTGTAAAAAAGACATATATCACATAATTTTAGGATATATAATATTTGAGATGGTCCCAAATACTTGCCCTAAAATTATGTGATATATAACATTTTTATATTATTATAACTAATATTATGTTGTATTTTCCATATACTCACAAAATATTATAAGTATATTCTCATATAAATATTTATATCAATATATTACTTTCACTAAAATTAATAACCATGTAACACCCCTCAAACCAATCTAAGCTCCTACAGTCTACAACATCCTTTCTTGTTATTGAATCAAATCTTAGATTTCATCATTTATAAGAGCTTGAATTTTCTATCAGAAGATTTAGAAATCATAATTTTCTATCAGAAGGAGATATAGACCTCACATAGTTCCAACCCTTGAACTTACCTGTAAGGAGGCTGAATTTCAGAGCTTTTCAGGTTAATAACTACTTAAAATCAGTATCATGGCTCAAATCTGCACCTCTTGGGTTTGGGTCCACACATCATGCTCTCTCACCATTTTCCTGCATCTTTACAAACTGTTAGATCTCTTTCATACCTTTTATCCCTCTTCTAAATAAAACAAATAAACAAAACAAGAATGTTTTAGCCTCAAAATTGAATTTTAATATCTAACACCACAATTTCTCAAATAATGAGGAGTACTGAGAGGCTGCTTCTTTTTCTCTTTCCTGTCCTGCTTTTACCAACTGTAATTCCTATCATGCAGCTTATCAGCTCCAAATATATTACTTGGGAGCAGTGACACAAAACTATTATCACCAATTAACATCTGAAATCAAAGTATCACTTCAGATTAGCTAAATGTATTCATTTTCTATTACTGCATAACACATTACTACAAACTGACTGAATTAAAGCAACACAAATGTATTATCTCATAGCTCTCACAAGTCAGGCTCCTGGGTGAACTGAGTTAGCTATGCTCAAGGTCTCACCAGGATGGAATCAAAGTGTTGACGAGGGGCTGCAATCTCATCCAAAGCTTCAGGTATTCTTCTAAGCTCATATGGCTTTTGACACAATTCAGTTCTTGAGTTGTAGAATAAAATCCCTATTTTCCTGCTGGCTATCTGCTGGGGGTCATCTCATCTCCTTTAGGTGACCAGCCATTCCTTCCCTCATGAAGCACTCCACAATATGGCAGTTTTTTTATTTCAAAGCCAGTAGGAATACCTCTCACTTGATTCAAATCTCTAGTTCCAAGAAAGGCAAGGTCCTTATTTTGGCTCACCTGATTGAGTCCGGCCAGAATAACTGTCATTTTGATTAACTCAAAATTCAACTGATATGGGACATTAATTACATTGGCACAATCCTTTCACCTTTGTTACATATCATGACCTAATCACCAGAGTAAAATCCATCTTATTTCCAGCTTTTCCCAACTCAAGGGGAGATTATACATGACAAGAGTCTTTGGGGGTATTCAGAATTTTTCAGAATTCTGCTAACCCAGTGGTCAGCAAACTGAGGCTCGCAAGCCACATGCGGCTCTTTGGCCCCTTAAGTGTGGCTCTTCCACAAAATACCACGTGCGGGCGCGCACGTACAGTGCGATTGAAACTTCGTGGCGCATGTGCAGAAGTTGGTATTTTGTGGAAGAGCCACACTCAAGGGGCCAAAGAGCTGCATGGGGCTCGCGAGACTCAGGTTGCCGACCACTGTGCTAACCACAGTATTTACCTAGCAATCAGGAAAAGATAAACAGAGAATGACCAAAGGAGAAAGTTAAGATAAATAGCACACCATGATCCTGACACAAAATCTTACCTGCTGATACTAAAAAACAGGGCCAACCAGGTTTTAAATAACGAGCTCTTCTGTAAATATTCTCTAAGTTCTTAGCCTAATTGCATCAAATCAATTCTTATTAAAATATATTGATAAGCACCCTTTGGACTTTCACAAATTTATTTTATTTAACCCCTACAAAGACCTGGAAGGAAATTTTTAAAAAAAATAATTTTAAGAGATTATGCTTATAATATGCTCAAAGTAATAGGCAACCAGTTGAAGAGAGTGGAGCTACACTTGAGCTCAGGTCTTATGCTTGTGAGTCCAATACATTTCTATACTGAACCAAAGGTTCTTCAACTTACTTGCTCTGCACAATGGTCTTCACTAGCACAGTTAGGGAATACCAGCATATGTTGCAATCCTTGCCCTCATGGAAAATAACATGTAGCTGGCCGTATAGCCATCTGACAATAAAATACATATGATAGTGCAAAATAGTTTAAAAATAAGTACAAAGTGAATACTAAATTCACAGACATGTTTGTAGCACCATAGGATACAACACATATTTTTACTCTAGCTTTTATTCTCTTCTTAAATTTCTGCTTCCACACTAGACCGTGAGCTACTTGAGGACAAAGACTGAATAAAATTCAATTCTGTATTCACAAAAGTTAGCACAGAACTTGGCACAGAATAACATAATAGGCTCTCAATTGATGTTTGCTTAGAATTAATTTATACTTTCCCTACAGAGTAATTTGTATTTGCTGTAATTATAGTAATTTTTATTGAGCATGTTCTTTTCTAGCAGAAGCATTAGGTTATATTAAGAAACTAATAAGTTTTAGTTGGTATTTAGAAAAAAGATTTAAATTCTAAAATAAAGTTTATTCAGAAAAGAAATATTAAATAAAAAGAAAAGGAAATATATATTCATTTTTATTCTGCCTTACTTAGATATTAATAAACCAAACATAACTAAAATGAGATCTCTGTCTAGTGAGGTTTACATTCCTGTAGTACAGCAACCAACAGAAGTTATGATAGAATATGAAGAGTATGCCATTAGTGTCCTCTGTGGTAGCACTGAAGAGGAAGTGGCTAGCTTTGCCTGTAAGACTATGAACAAATGTGTTTATGTCAGTCCTATGTCAGTATTTAATAGAAAATGACATTGCCACTTTAGGTACATTAGCATGGGTTGGCGTTTATTTGAGAGCAAATAAAGATATGTTCCTTTATGTTTCAGTTTCTAAGACAAGGGAACCATAGTTACAAATTAAATGCTGAATATACATAGGGGGATATTCAGTTAGATTGAAATGACTCAGTTTTATTACTGCAATGGAGAACAAAGTAATCTAATGGTGAAGATCTCATATGTCAATCAATATATGTGTGATTTAATATGTAGCATGTATTATGTAAATAAGTAAATCATTCTATATACCAAAAGGTACTAAAATTTTTATAGTAACCAAGGCACTGGTTACTTAAATATTTGTCATGTTAAATGACTAAATTGTAAAACTGCAGTCCCTGTTCATTGCAATTTTTCAAAGCCTGTTATGTGGGAAGATATTTAGTAAAAAGAAGTCATGTAAATTGTACAATAAAAGTCAAATCAAATAGCTAACTGCGAATATGACAGAAGAGGGATTACACAGAAATAAATTAACATATTGTTACTGGTCCTAATGAGGTATCTCTATTTTTATTCTGCAAATGTTTTAGTTTGTAATTAATTATTTTGTGAAATTATTTTCATCTAAAAGCCAAAAGTAGATGTTTCTGTTTCCCCCCTTATGACCATTCATCAATCTCATCAGATCACTATTTCCAGAATAGTCAGAGACAAAGCAGCATACTTTAAGCACACTAATTGTGATTTTTATTGCTACAACATAAAAATAAATGTGCTTTTCATTAGCACTTAGAGAAAGAAAAATTTTTAAATGACCTTTGTATATAATGAGCTTGGTTCAACTCAATAAATCCCAGAGGATAAAATGTACAACTTCCTCTTTGAAACTTGAAGTAGTTGTTTAAATAAATTTATACAGAATGTAGTATTAGTTGGAATTATAACCACTCAAGAAGGGCTTCAGTGTTTTACTCCCCACTTAACATCTAACATACTACATGAGAGTTCTCAATAAATATTTGGTCAGTGAAGGAAAGAGTGAATAAATTTGTTCTTGGCTGACCAACACTGAAGGAACTAGCCTTGGCCTCATAATTATCCATTCTTGATTATTTTGGGGTGTATAGATTGGGATATACTCTATTTGACTGCCCATCTATATCCCCCCTAAGAATACTGTGTTCTAGTATCATCTCTACAGCTCTCTGCAGGTCAGGTCCTACAGGCTACCATTTCAATCCTGCCTCATATTACGGTATCATGCCTACCTTGCTTCTGAAGGTTCTATACCACTACTTAGCATCTATTATTTTGGGATTCTAACATATCCATTTATATCAAAGTCAGTTCTATAATAGTATCTCCTACTCTCATCACATGACTTCAAAAAACAACCATATCTGAGCTTCCTAACAATACTTGTGCCCCAACACCATTGCATTCCTTACCATTTTTGACAATAGAGGGCCTCCTGGGATTTCCTACAAAATACAGCCACCTGGAAGGGTTTTCTAGACCTAAATAGTATATACACATCAGTATGCCCACTTATCTGAGTCTTCCATTCTTTCCTCTACTGTTTTCCAGGTAAGACTTAAAAGAGGCCACCTAGCAGTATAGTAGCACTGTTTCCTACTGTCCTTATCAAGATATTAAATCCTGTATTAGAAGACAATGACCTTAACCTGATATACTCTTCATTATCTAACTTTATATTTTGCCTTAGATCTGACAGCACTTTCATTATATAGTGCTGATTACTGTGCTCCAAAGAGCTCCTTTTCTTCTTTAGAAGGCCCAACATTACTTTGACTGGATTATTTGGTAACTTGACTCTAATTATTGACCTGTTAGCCAGTGGATGTGGAGGTAGATTCTGAAGAAGCAGGTGTTACCTTTGAGGGGACAGTTCTTTTGGTTGTCTTTAAACAAGGTAGTGCTTTGCCTTCAACATGGAAATGTAGCTATTTTTGTAGACTCATAGAGTTCAAGGTGATACTAAGGTGTAAGATTTTCAAATACACCAACACAGATGTCCCCATCCCAAGCCTTGAGAACACTACCTTTCCCAATCAGGGCCCCTGACTTTGGCATATCAGACCTGCCAATGATGAGAATTCAGTCTCCACTGAAATGTTGATATTCTTATAATTGTGCACTGAGCTGTTTTCTACCTCCAGGTTCAGGAGATGGGAGTCTCTTTATATGCTGCCAAGGAAATTTGGCTTTCATATTCACCTTATATTGCTTATTACTCATTCTCATTCTTTAATTGTATTTCTTAAGTGCATAGATAACCTTAGCACAAGCATCTGGTTGAAAAGTTCTTATAATTATTCATCCTCACCACTCCCCCCAAGAAAACTCTCAAATACCGGGGATATCCTACCTTCCAGGGCTGTATGTATCTCCTTAGTATTTCATCCCAGTTCATCACCAATGAAAAGTTTGTGTTGTATAACAACCATATACCAGGGGCTATCAGTTATTCATGAACTACCAGTTATCCATCACATTTTATTTTTTTTTTTTGTTAATCCTCACCCGAGGATATTTCTCCATTGATTTTTTTTTTTAGAGAGAGTGGAAGCAAGAGGGATAGACAGAGAGAAACATCGATGTGAGAGAGACACATTGATTGGTTGCCTCCTGCATGAACCCTGACCAGGCCTGGGGAACCTGCAACCAAGATACGTACCCTTGACTAGAATCAAACACAGGACCCTTCAGTCCATGGGCCGCTCTATCCACTGAGCAAAACTGGCTAGGGCAACATTTTAGAGTCTGTTTCTAGGAAACTTCCTAATACCAACTCTCTATATTAGATTCCTCAAGAAACAGATTCTGAGGCTCTCGGAGTTGCTTGCAGGAGATGTATTAGGTAACAACACTTATGAGAGAGGAGGGAAGCAGGAATGGGCAGAGGGAGAAGTAGAACTATGAGGAAGCTCCAAACAGTGGCCTCAGCTGATCGTGATAGGAAGTCTGAACCTGGAATAGCCCTTCATTGTTCTTTCACCTTGAGACAACAAGGCCGGGACTTTATGCTCCATTATTGAAGTCATTGGATGTGAGCTGACTCCATAGAGGAAATAAGGCTTTCAGTGAAATAACTCTTTTTTGCTGAAGGAAATTCATAGAAAGAGACTCAAGTGACAGCCATTAGTCACAAACCCCTCCAAACAACTGGAGTCATTACTGCCTCTTTCTGCAGGGGAGACTTGGGCAGATCGCCACAGCACCCAATACACTTTTCCCAGAGAAGATTTGTAATTTTTCAGGAGTTTTCTGGAAGCATTAGGTTTTAACACAATGGAATATTATGATGCTGATTATAAGAATTGGGCTAACTTCACAGGAAAGGGAATTTTAGAACAGGCGGTATACTTGGTGATCCTCAAATAGGTCAGGGTGTCCTACTCAGGTTTGAAGCTGGTCAGTGTCCCTGCCAGCTCTCTACATTGTATTCTAAAAACCCCAATATTGTGTAAAGTATAATACAAACCTGTGGTTACCACATGCAGGGTTTGTATTGGATTTGACATGGATTTATAAGAAAGTCTTTGCTAGAAAATAAAGGCCCTGATCCTGATTACTGTGCTCCAAAGAGCTCCTTTGCCTAGCCATCCACAGCCAGATAACAATTCTTAAAGCCATGCTTCAGGTCCTCTTAAAGCATCCCTTCTGCTCTTTCTGCTTGCAGCTGCCATATTTCAACTCAACATACAATAGCTGCTAGCTGCATGTAATGATTTTCTGAAAAATGATTATTAAAATGCCTGAGAGAGGAGATTATATTTTTTAAAAGCAAAACTCAAAAAGATTGATAAACTGGACAAACTATGCTCCTTCTGAGTTGAATATGTAATGAAGGAATTAGTTTTGCCCTTTCATGGAGCAAGGAGGCCCACAATATCTTAAGAACAAGTGGGGAGATGGAAATAGAAGCTAATTTTAATGTGTGTAAATAATAACTAGAATCCTAAATTGTTCCCCTAATTCTTTAAAATTCTCACTATTTGTATTTATTTCTTCTTAGTTCAAATAATATCTCACAAATATTAAGTAATTTGAAAAATCCTCACTATGGCACTATGGTTATTCAAGTGAAAAATGAGCACTTTACGGGACTTCCAAGCCCACAGTGAAATGTTTCTTATAACAATCTCCTTACCGTTAAATTGGATTCACTTTCAAGTCAGTCTCCTTTCAGGCAAAATTACCACATGTAATTAACTTACACAGAGACTTGCTCTAGCCAAATTAGGCTGTCACTTTAAATACAAAGTATATTCTAACGTGAAGGGTCAGAGACCCTCATAATTATAACTGCAAAAGATTTCTCTAATGATAATAATACCCTTGACTTTAATGGGACTGTGTTTTAGTTTTAACTAAGGTCTAGCAAACTGAGAGATAATGTATGGTTGAGGAATGGACTGGCTAGAATTGAGTACCTTTCTGAAACAAACTATCCCTGACCTTCTTCTCTGTGAATGATTTTATTCAGAATGGCTTGTTACAGCTTATTCTTTTTCTTCCTTTTTATGTCATGAATAGCTCACAAAATCAATAAACAATGACTACAAAGAGTCCACAGCAGTTTAACACAAATTCCTGACTTGGACAAAAACTACTTGGGAATAAATGACAGAAAGAAATTGAGTATTTTGTGAGAAAAGCAACACAAAGCCTAGAGAACACAGTGTAGGAATAGTTGAAGGGTAACTCTTAAAATAGAAATAGTATTTCTGAAGCAGGTCATACATTAAGTGGGATGTATAAGATATTAAAAAAAAAAACCCACCCTATTGAGGTCATGGGACTTTTACTTTTCCAGTCAATAAAGGGTAGCCCTTCTGAATGTTTTCCCTTTTGGGGGATGGGGATATATATATATCTCACAAGAATGAAAGCAACAGGAGTGACCTAAGTAGTTTGAATGGGAACAAAGACATAAAAATGAGTGGGACAGGGTACAGCTGGAGCATCATTTAATAAAAATAAAGACTACCTAAAAGAATAAGCTATTTGCCAGGGGAAATACATTGGTGGTAAATGAATGGAAATTACCGTTTCTTACAATTTATCTCTGCTAGGTTTACCTATGCTGCCAAACTTAAGCAACAGTCTCATGATCATGATGTCTCTGCTTGTTGAGAGAGGCAAACAATCTCAGATCTTTACTTATGTATTCCGTGTATCAGGCACATCTGCTTGGTAGAAGCTAGTCATATGACTACACTCCAGTAAAAAGGGGATAATGAAATTTGTTTAAAAATCTACACATGAAAGGCAGCATTACTAAACTGGGAAGGGGTTTTCAAAAGATATTGGGCAACCACAAATTGTATAGCTTTTCTAGGGCAATAAAGATGATTTTCCTAGTCCACAGTGGCCAGAGGTCCCTGACAATAAGTATGCAAGAGTCCTAGAGAGCTGCCTGGCTGGCCCACATGACTCTGTGGTTGAGCATTGATTTATGAACCAGGAGGTCACAATTTGATTCCTGGTCAGGGCACATACCCGGGTTTCAGGCTCAATCCCCAGTGGGGGACGTGCAGTACGCAACAGATCAATGATTCTCACTCATCATTGATGTGTCGATCTACCTCTATCTCTCTTCTTCTCTGAAATAAATAAAAAATATTTTTAAAAAATTCCTAGATAACTAATAGTCCAGACTGGAACAGGAGGACAGAGGCCTCCAGGAGGAGGGTATTTAGGAAAAAAATGGAATTGATCAATTAACTGATGAGATTGAAAACTGGAGTTTGAGGTATTATAATTTGATATCTCTGAAAACCAGAATATTTTCTCTCCTCAGAGTTTGGTATTGCTTGCTATGGTTGTAGGTTTTTATTTGTTTAATGACTCTAAATTATATTTCAAAGAGTTTCAAAAATTATATTTTTGTAATGTTTGGCCTAGGAAGTCTTGGTTTCTTTAGCTTGTGGTCAACTAGTGCTTTGACAGAGATTTACTAAAAGCAGACACACAAAAAGAAATATTTTCCAGTCTTTGCAGCATGCCTCTGTTTGGGGACACTATTTCAAGGTTTAATCATGTCATTTACAACTTTATCTCCCTTAAGCCTTCATTTCCTGGTTCCCCTGAACCTAAAACCCAGCCATAGTTGGAAGCTTAGCGTCACCTTGGGTTTTCTAGCCATTTTTCCTGTCCTGGTCATTCACTTGGCTTTCTAGATCAAGTTATACATAAGAAACATTTCACAGTCCTTATTCCTCAAAGCAACTCTTTCCCCAGGATTTCTATATTTTTTCTCATGTTGAATGTTTGCCCCTACTGTAATCTTGTGCCCCAGGTAGCAGATTACTCATTTGCCTTTCAATGTGTTCAAGGAGTATCCTCTGCTTAGCTGCTTCTCTGCCCTGAGAGAGCTCTGAGGTCCATAAAGCAAAGGCAAGTGTCTTGCATTACTCTTTTAAGGAACCACCAGACAAGTTAAAATAAACACAATTCCTTGGGAACAAAGTTCTCTCTCTTCCCTTCAGAATCAGGTATCCACAACTGGAAACTTGGCTGCCCTCTTCAAAACTGCTGTTGCATCAGTATCATCTACGTTTTCAAGATATAATAGAGGCCTGGTGCTCAAAATTCGTGCGAAGGTAGGATCCCTAGGCCTGGCCAGCAATCAGGGCTGATAGGGGCCTTCCAGCTGACAGCTGGGGCCTCCCTTTCCTGGCTGCTGGCTGCTGGCTAGGGCCTTCCTTCATTCTCTGCCACCCCCTGGTGGTGAGCGCACGTTATAGTGAGTGATAGAACTCCCGATTGAATTCCCGTGGGGACACCTTGCATATTGGCCATAGATAGATAGATAGATAGATAGATAGATAGATAGATAGATAGATAGATAATCAGAAATCCAGGCTTCTGATGGAAGTTTAGAGAGGTTAAATTTCCAAAGTCTCACTGATTGCAAATGAAAGTGACAGTATTTTAAATCTTAGTCTCCTGGGATTGTGATCTTTCCATGCTATGTGTTTTCTTACATGCCCATCTATTCTCCATATTTGGCCAAGTTGGACTAAGTATATGCTCTTTCTCTCTTCCCCATGCACACCTGGTCTCTGATTAAAGTTTCATCTTCAAGAGCTCTGCCCACATAGCCCATCGGTAACTTCCTCTTGTCTTCCTATTATCTACCCTTTCCTGCAGGTTTAGTTTCTCCTTTGTTCCTAGCCTGCGCCTTATAAATTACACTAGAAACACACTATAATAGTATAGATTCCTGTCCATTATTTTCACTTGCCTCCTGTATGTCTTAATATGCAACAGCAGTTTTATTCTCTGATTATTTGGTTTTATCCATTTTTCTCTCTTCTTCAGTAATATCTATTGTCAGTTGGATCTTTATAATCTATCTTCTCTATCCATTATCTTTCCCTCCTTTTCCTTCCTCTATCCTTTTCCTCTGTATGCTTATATTGATTCAAAATTTTGTCATTTGCATCACTGATTCAATTTTCTCCAATGTCAAGCCTGTTATTTATTTAAAGTGGGTTTCCTGTAGCATGCATAGACTGTTTGCACAAAGCAGTAATTCAACAAATGCTAGTTTCCTTCTCCAGGTGTGAGACCAAGCAACTCAAAGGCACGTTTGGGTATGGTCCATGGGAAGCATCCCTGATAAGCGTCTCATTTGGGTTTTTTAAAAGAGAATGCTAGGGATTCAACCATACTGCCTAAAAAATTCTGAGACAAAGCAGGCTTCAGGGAATACCCCTTGATGACCATTAAGTACTATTAGCATGAACTATGGAGTAATCCAAGGTAGCAACCTGAGTTACTTTAGGAACTGGGAGAAATGACTATGTAGACTCCAGGAAAGAAATAAACTCAGCCTCTCAGAAAAAAAAAATCAATTACTGCCAAGATCAGAAATAAATTTCTAATTTTTTCAACCCAATGGCACATATAGAACTTTTTACACATCAATTTTACAGGGAACTCAGGTTGGAGATTCTTGACACCTATACATATTTTATCATCTTTCCAGAAGAATATACTAAATCAATAAAATTACAAAGTATTTAAATACACTTAACTCAACAAGACTAAATCTATATTAACATTTTTGTGATTCACAAGGTACTTTATATATAGTCTTGCAGTGCTTTGTTGTACTAACTATAATCCTAAATTCTGACTACACTATACATTAAAGAGTTACACATAGTTTAACTTGAATGAGTACTGATTTTATAGTTACCTAAGAGACCCTGGAAATTGGCATTTTCCATTAGGGTGCATTGCAGCTTCTATACTGAGCATTTATCTCAGTCTTGTAACAAAATCCATTTGTTACAATTTCTTCATAAACTGCAACTTCCTCTAATACTGCTTTAATTATAATTCAGATTTTATAACAAGAAAGTGACTGGCAAAGATAATTTAAATAACGTTAATAAAATCTTGAATTAAAATGTTTTATTTTATTAATAAAGGGAAAAGAGTGTGAGCATATTTTATCTTTAATCATAATTTAAAAATTATATTTCTTCATAAAATTATTAAAGCAAATCATATATTTTCTTAGATTGAAAAATCTAGATTTTATATAACAATTTATTTTAGTCACTTCCATATCAAAAATTCAAAGTGATTATTTTAGGAACTCTGGTATAGAAGCATGGCATAAGCATACACTTGCATAATACAAAACCTATGCAAAATTTTACCTGAGCTCCTGTTCTTATAGGAAGTCACATGTTCTCAAGTGTCTCTTGCATTTATTTACGACAGAGGAGTCAAAAGTTCAAAGCACTAATAAAGTAAGTTTAATATAGAACAAATAAAATATGACTATAAAAGTAAAGCAGATTTTGTTAATTTGATCTAATATGAGAGTACACAAATATATTTCTTATAGCCAACAACATTTTTGTTTTACATTTCCTCCCTTCAGATGTGCATTTATTCTTTGGGTTGTTATTTTGCTATTATAGGGCATTTTTATTTCACACTGGCAGAACTCCAGAATAACACAGTAGATGGGATTTGGAACAGTGTAGTTTAGGGAGGAGATCTCTCAGGAGGAGTCAATGGGTTTGGAATGCCAACTAATTAAACACCTGGAAATGAAGTGCACTTTCACTGGCTGAATTCTGGCAAGTGTGTCTTATTCCAATATTCATAGAATCATAGCCAGGTCACGGGTGTATGGTTTATGAAAAATAACAATACTGCCAACCCAGAGAATCTTCTCCTCAAAATGTAGAAAAGACGAAAAGATTTATTAAATAAGCCTACCAGATTACAATGCCTCATAGGTAAACCAAATAAATTTCACCCTATTTATACAAGCAAATAGACACCACCCATTATGAACATATGTTCTCATGTCCTATCTAACTAGAATTAATATTTTATTTGCTACAATTTCATAAATTCCATCCTAAATTTACTTGGGAATGAAGGTAATCATTTATTTTAGTTAATGGCATTTCTCCAACTGTATATTAAAACTTATCTCTCTGACAAGCAGATGGTTATAGCTCAGAGCAAGGTGCCTAAGCTTAACTCCCACGGTGACAGGAAGATACAGGTACTAGCTTTGTAAATGTTTTTATTTTTAGGGGATGACTCCTAGACACTTAAAAAACATTCCTAAGCTGTAAGCATGGCAAGAGAGTTACTAAGCCTCTAAAAAGATGTAAACGCGTATCAAAAGGTTAGCTTAGAAAAAGAATTCACAACCACAAGGTTTCTCATAGAAAGGCTGTGAGGAAAAAAGCAGGGGGCAAATCATCTCTTTCCATTTTGGCAACATGGAAAGTTAAGTTTTTATTTATCCTTATAATGAGCAAAATAGCAGAGTGCAGGCACAGCGAAGCACTTTCTGCACTGAGAGCTGGCACCATCAGGATTGAGTGGTAGTCCCAGTGGTTTTAGATGAATGAAGCAGACCAGAATAACATTGCAAGCGTTCAGAAAATGGAATTGTCAGTGCAATTAAAGTCCACAAAAGTAGACCAGAATCTACATGCTAAACCTAAACAAGGTGAGTCTTTGCTAAAACAGAAAATTTAAATAGGATCAAAAGTGTAATATAATAATCAGTATGTCCAGGATATAATTTAAAATTACTCATTACAGTAGGAACCAAGAAACCCACAATTTGAATGAGAAAAAAACAATCAATTGATGATAAAACTGAGACAATTCACGCTAGAATTACCTGAAAGTATTTTAAAGCAGCAGTCATAAAAATGCCTTAACAATCAATTACTAATTCTCTTAAAACAAATAAAAATTAGATAACGTCATTAAAAACAGAAATTATAGAAAAATCCAAATGGAAATTATAGAACTGAAAAATGCAATGACAAAAATAAAAACTATACTCAATAATATAATGGAGATGACAGAGAATAGGATCAATAACAGAATTTATTCAATCTGAACAACAGAAAAAAATAGACTAAAAAATGAAAAGCTTCAATGATCTGTAGAACAATAACAAAAGATCTAATATTTCATCATAATGAGGCAAAAAAAAGGTACCAAAAAAGCATTTAAAGAAACAATAGTAGAAAACTTCCTAAATTCAGCAAAGGACATAAATCACAATGAGAGATTACCTCACACCTGTCATATTGCTATCATTAATAAATCAACAAGCAACATGCATTGGTGAGGATGTGAAGAAAACGGACCCCTTGTGCACTGTTCATGGAAATGCAAATTGGTGCAGTCTCTATGAAAAATATTAGTAATGTGGAGGTTCATCAAAAAACTAAAAATGGAACTGCTTAATGACAGAGTGACTCCACTTCTAGTATATATACAAAAAAAGAATGAAAATAGTATATGCACCTCTATGTTCATTGCAGCATTATTTACAATAGCCAAAATATGAAAGCAACACAAGAGTCCATCAATAGATGAGTGGATTAAAAAAAAAATGCTGGTACATATATATAGTGGAATATTACTCAGCCATAAAAAGGATTAAATCTTACCATTGCAATAGCACAGATGGACCTAAAAGGGTATTATGCTAAATAAAACGAAGCAGACAGAGAAAGACAAATACCATATGATTTCACTTATATGTGGAATCTAAAAAACAAAATAAAATAGAAATAGACTTATTTGATATGTAAAACAGAGTGATGGATGTCAGAAAATGGGGGTTAGAGGGGTAGGTGAAAAAAAATGAGGGTTTTAGAATTACTAATTGGTAGTTAAAAAATAGTCACAGGGTTATAAAATATAGTATAGGGAATATAGTCAATAATATTGTAATCACTATGTATGGTGCCAGTTGAGTACCTGAAATATCAGGGGGACCACTTTGTAAAGTATTCTCTAACTGCTATGCTGTACATCTGAAATTAATACAAAGTAACATTGAATGCAAACTGTAATCCTATATAATAAAAGCCCAATGACCAAAATGGTGAAACAACCAGAACACCAGAGACCAGAACACCATGGCCCCTCACCCAGGCTGGCTCCGCCCCCCAGGGAGCAGTTAGGGGTGCCCCTAAGCAACGAGATAGGGTGTGAGATTGACGGGGAAAGTCGAATAAATAGGGGGGAAGGTCTTAAGGGTCTGTGGGGTTGGGGTGGTCAGCCCAGAGGAGGTTTGGATTGTGCTGGAGAAGGAAGAGGAAGATCCAATTGAAAAACGGCTCAGCCCATAAAAATGTTTTCTCATTGCAAACCAGGACGGCACCAGCCGTGGACTGAATGGGCAGTTGTTTCATGAGTGCACTTGGGACTGACATGTTCATGGCAGTGGCAGTACTCCTGAAACTTCATTGATTCCAGATAGTAAACAGCTATCAACGCCAAAGAACAGAAAAATTCTCTCCAACTAGAGGCCCTTGACATTGCAACGACTGAAGGAAACACCACTTAAAGAGGAGCTAGAAAAACCGGAAGTATGCGACTAGAGGATTGTGGGATTGTGGAGGACTCCTGAGCTCCTACCACTAGAACGTGAGCCTATTATTGTGCATTTACATAGCCAGCCCTATAGTCCTCAGTCTCACAGTATTTAGACATGACTTCTGGAGGGAAATTATTTTGATTGAGGTTTGCCGTTCCCTTGCAGCGAGGAAGATCAGAATTAAAGGTTTTGTTTGTTACCTTGGTTTGAAGTGGAGAAAAATGGGATAGTGACAAATAAGAAACTTTGGAAATAGTGAAGGAGAGTTTGTCCAGACGGTTGAGA
Organism: Myotis nattereri; assembly: GCF_964212035.1. Classification (NCBI taxonomy): domain Eukaryota; kingdom Metazoa; phylum Chordata; class Mammalia; order Chiroptera; family Vespertilionidae; genus Myotis; species Myotis nattereri. Next base: position 115,876,188 of record NC_138078.1, on the reverse strand, counting down.
GCTCAGAATTAGAGTTTAATTGGGAAATCCTGCTAATAGCACCTGATGCCTGAAATCTGAGCGCTCTACATTTAGGTTTTCCAGTTCAAGTTTTTGGAGACTGCCTATTAAAACATTCCTGGTTGGAAAGTGCAGAACACCCTGGCCCCTCGCCCAGGCAGGCCCTGCCCCCCAGGAGTGGTTAGGGCAGTGGTCGGCAAACTGCGGCTCATGAGCCACATGCGGCTCTTTGGCCCCTTGAGTGTGGCTCTTCCACAAAATACTGACTTCTGCGCATGGGCCATGAAGTTTCAATCGCATTGTAGGTGCGCACCTGCACATGGTATTTTGTGGAAGAGCCACACTCAAGGGGCCAAAGAGCCACATGTGGCTTGCGAGCCACAGTTTTCTGACCACTGGGTTAGGGGAAATCAGGCAGGCAGGTGAGCAGTTAGGAGCCAGCAGTCCCGGATTGCGAGAGGGATGTCGAACTGCCGGTTTAGGTCCGATTTGCAGCGGGATCAGCCTAAACTGGCAGTCAGACATCCCCTGAAAGGTCCCGGATTGTGAGAGGGTGCAGGCCAGGCTGAGGGACCATCCCCATGTGTGAATTTCATGTACCGGGCCTCTAGTTGAAAAATTAAAATAAAAAAATACCTAAGAAGTTAAGATGTTAAGATGGGATTGTAAATAACCTACTCAAGCATTGAAAGAATGCTCCAGTACAGAACCAATTTGCAAAGACTAGGTGAGTGCTTTCTTTTTCTCTTTTTTATTATTTCCCCTCTTCACCTTTTATTTGGCTACTGGCATTCAAGTAAATCTTCATCAAAACACAAAGTGAACACAAACTAAAGAAACAGGGATTCAGAGACTACGCAAGACAAACAATACAGACATTACAAAAATTTATTTTAAAAGTCACTAAACAAACAGCCACAGGAACAATATCAAAGACCAAAAAATAGGAAGAATTTTATTTCACAGTTATGACATTGTAACATTAAAAATGTCTACCTTTCAACAAATAATTCAAATCATGGAAAAGAAACAACAAAGGATGTCCAATTCAAACAAAATCTTAAGAGAAACTATCCCTGAGGAGACACGCTGAACTTAGTAGAAGAAAAAAAAATCTTTAAATTACCTGTTCAAATATGCTCACATAGCTAAAGGAAAATATAAACAAAGAACTAACAGAAATCAGGTGAATAATGTACAAAGAAGCAGAAAATATAAATAAAGACATATAAATTACAGGATCCAAGATGACAGTGGATGCCTGGCCGGTGTGGCTCAGTGGTTGAGCATCAACCCATGAATCAGGAGATCAAGGTTCTATTCCTAGTCAGGGCACATTCCTGGGTTTCAGGCTCAATCTCCAGTAGGGAGCATGTAGGAGGCAGCAAACCAATAATTCTCTCTCATCATTGATGTTTCTATCCCTTTTTCCCCTCTACCTTCCTCTTTCTGAAATCAATAAAAATGTATTAAAAAAAAAAAAAGACGGCGGTGGAGTAGATGGAAGCTACACTCACTTCCTCCCAGGACCAAACTGGAACTACAACTAAAATATAGTTGTAATAATCAACTGAGGACTAGCTAAAGAGAAGTTTGTGTGTGTGTGTTTTTAAATCCTCAACCGAGCATATTTTTTTCATTGGTTTTTAGAGCGAGTGGAAGAGAGAGGGAAAAACAGAAATATTGATGTGAGAGAAACACACTGATTAGTTACCTCCTGCAGGAGCCCTGACCAGGACCCAGGCTAAGCTTGAAATCTAGGTACATGCCCTTGACAGGAATCAAAACCGCAGGCTGATGTTCTATCCCCTGAGCCAAACTGGCTAGGTCTGAAGAGAAGTCTTATAACCAAGGATTTATAGAAGAAGCCATATCAAGATGGTAGGAAATGCAGAGATGCAAAAAGACCTGGAGCCACTCTCACAGGCAGCGGCTGAGGTACCAAAGTGATATTTCAGCTGCGGGGGATAAAGGGGGTGGACCCCCTGATAAGCATGGGATCTCAAGCCCATACCAGGCTCCCCCGCCCAGAGCACCAGAGCCTAGAAGAGGTGCCCATATAACATCTGCCTGTGAAAAGCAGTACAGTTTCTGTCCACCAGGGAGAGACAGGAGCCCATTAGAAACACACCTTCTTAAAGGGCCAATGCACAAAATCTCTTTCCCAGCTGCTCATTCTGGGCTCTGGCAGAGGGAGAGTGGAACAGACTGGAATCCTGTGAGGAGACACTGGGGGTGTGGCCCTGGGGAGAGAGCTGAGAGGATAACCGCAGGGACCCCTGTGGTGAGCCCCTCTCCCACACCACAGACACCATCTTCCTTGGGTAGAACACGCCCCTCTTTATGACATCAGCCTGGGGGAATGAAATAGCCCCACCCTCTGGTCTCCCTGTCACCCCACCCTGCAGATCTGCCCAGCTAAGGAGTCAGTGGCCTGGGCCAAGGTGTAGAGGTTTACACAGACTAAAAGGGTGTCAGTGACTAAGTTGTGTGGCTTAGGGGCAAAGGCCATTACCCCCCTTCCCATGATCCCAACTGGTGCCTCCCCCTCATGGAAGATATGCTAGCCCCACTGTCCAAGCTCCTGGTGGCCCCAGCCTCTTGATTTTGGTGGCACCACACTGTGGAGGTCTGGGCAGCATCCGGGACAGTCTGAGTTGTGTGCTCTGGGGTGGGGGGCCACACACGCCAACTTCCTCCAAAACTAACTGGCACCTCCCAGTCGCCTCTCTTTGCTGAGATCAGGATCTTGGAAGAATCTGGGACAGACTGAGTTGGCTCTAGGATGGGAAATTTTCCCTCACACTCTCAACTGGTGTAGAGCCTTCCTTTCACACAGCCAAATCATGGCCTATTTAGGCCTGATAAATTCTGCTGGCTTCATCCTAAGGACTCCTTGAGATCCCACCCCACCGAAAAGGTGTGTGATCACACAGAGGGTGGGAGCTAGACTTGGTATATCCTGGGACATTAGCTGAGTGGCCTCAGAACCAGGATTGGCGCCAAGATTGAACCTGTATAGATTGGTAGAATACCTCATCCCTTCCTGGTGACTCACTGAGAACAATCCCATTCATAATTGCTTCAAAAATAATTATATACCTAGGAATAAATTTAACCAAGGAGGGCAAAGACCTGTATTCATAAAATAATAATATTCCTAAGAAAGAAATTGAAGAAGATACAAATAAGTGGAAGCACATTATCATCTTCATGGACAGGAAGAATTATCATCATTAAACTGTCCATGATACCCAAAGCAATCTATAGATTCAAAGCAATTCCTATCAAAATACCAATGACATAATTCACAGAACTAGAAATAATATTTAAAAATTTATATGAAACCACAAAAGACCCAGAATAGCCACAGCAATCTTGAGAAAGAAGAACAAAGTTATAGGAGTCACCCTACCTAAAATCAAAGTGTACTACCTGTCCATAGTAGAAAATAAACTGATGACAAAACAGATCCAGAGACACAAAGGCATCGAACAGACTGTGGAATCTCAGAGGGAAGCCGGGGAGGGTAGGTGGACAGGAAGAGATCAACCAAAGAACTTGTATGCATATATGCAAACCCATGGACACAGACAATAAGGTGGTAAAGGCCTGGAATAGGGGGAAGGGGCGGGCTAGAAGAAGTCAATGGAGGGGAAAGGGGACATCTGTAATACTTTCAACAATAAATATTTTTATAAAACAGACATAGATCAGTGGAACAGAATACTGACCCCAGAAGTAAATCCCATGCCTTTATGGTCAATTAATATTTGACAAAGGAGGCAGGAACATACAATGGGGTAAAGACAGTATATTCAATAATGGGTTTGGGGGGAAATTGGACTGATACATGCAAAAAAAGAGAGAGAGAAATTAGATCATCTTCTTACACCACACAACGACTTAAATGTTACACTTGAAACCATAAAAATCCTAGAGGGAAACATAGGCCGTAAAATCTCAGGCATTATTCCCAGCAATGCTTTTACTGATATATCTCCTTAGGAAAGGGAAACAAAGGGAAAATAAACAAGTGCAACTACATAACACTAAAAAGGTTCTACATAGCAAAAGAAACCATCAACAAAGTAAAAAGGCAACCCACTGTATGGGAGAACATATTTGCCAATGACACATCTGATAATGAGTTACTTTCTAAAAACTATAAAGAACTTATACAAGTCAATACCAGGAAGACAAACAATCCAATTAAAAAATGGGCAAATGACCTAAATAGATACTTCTCCAAAGAGGACATACAGATGGCAATAGACAAATGAAAAAATGCTCAATGTCACTGATAATTGGAGAGATGCAAATTAAAAGCACAATGAGATATTACCTCACACCTGTCAGATAGCTATCTAAACTAATAAAAGAGAAAAATGGTAATTGGCGTACGGCGATACCTTTTTCATTGGCTAATCAGGGCTATATGCAAATTAACTGCCAACTAAGATTGGCAGTTAACTGCCAACTAAGATTGGCAGTTAACTGCCAACAAGATGGCGGCTAATTTGCATATGTAGGCACAATGCAGGGAGGCGAAAGGGAAAGCAGGAAGAAGCCCCCTGCCACTGACAGTGATCAGAAACCCAGGGGGGAGCTAAGAGCTGGGGGGCAGGGCAAAGGCGGCCCTGGGGCCGCCTTTGCCCTGCCCTCCAGCCATGATCGGAGAATCAGGCACCTTTGCCGCCCTGACCAGTGATAGCAGGAAGTAGGGGAGGAGCCAGCGATGGGAGCTGGGCACGGTCGAAGCTGGCAGTCCCAGGAGCTAGGGGTCCCTTGCCTGGGCCCAAAGCGAAGCCCACGATCGCGGAACCCCCCACTGCCACTGCAGGTCCCCGCTGCCCGGGCCGGACGCCTAGGCCAGAGGCATTAGGCCTGGGCAGGGGCAGAGCCTGCAACCGCGGGGAGCTGGGGGTCCCCTGCCCAGGCCTGACACCTCTGCTGGAGGCCTCAGGCCTGGTCAAGGGGCCGATCCGGTGATTGGTGATCAGAGGGTGATGAGGGTCAACTCCTCTGGCCGAGGCATCAGGCCTGGATGGGGGGCGGAGCCAGGGATTAGGGGGATATGATGGTCCCCTTGCCCAGGCCTGAAGCCTGGGTCAGAGGCGTCAGGCTTGGGCGGGGGGTGGAGCAAGCGATCAGAGGGAGATGGGGGTCCCCTGCCCAGGCATGATTCCTGGGCCAGAGGCCTCAGGCCTGGGCGGGGGCCAGAGCCAGTGATGGGGGGAGATGGGGGTCCCCTGTCCAAGCCTGACACCTCTGGCGGAGGCGTCAGGCCTGGGCAAGGGGCCGATCAGGCGATCGGAGGGTGATGGGGGTCAATGCCTGAGGGCTCCCAGTGTGTGAGAGGGGGCAGGCTGGGCTGAGGGACACTCTCCCCCCCCACACACACACACACCCAGTGCACGAATTTTGTGCACCGGGCCCCTAGTCATCAATAAAACAACAAACAACAAGCATTGGCAAGGATATGGAGAATAGGGAACCCTCATGCACTGTTGGATTGGTGAACCCACTGTGGAAAGCAGTATGGAGCTTCCTAAAAAATATTAAATGGCCTGGCCAGTGTGGCTCAGTATTTGAGCACTGTCCCTTGAATCAGGTGGTCATGGTTTAAATCCTGATCAGGGCACATGCCTGGTTTGAAGGCTAGATTCCAAGTAGGGGGTATGCAGGAAGCAGCCAATCAATGGCTCTCACCATTGATGTTTCTCTCTCTTTCCTTGTCCCTTCCTCTCTCTGAAATCAATAAAAGCATACTATTTTATTTGTTTGTTTGCTTTTAAATATTTATTGTTGAAAGTATTACATATGTCCCCATTTTTCCTCCATTGACCTCTTCTATCCCGCCCCAGGCTTTCACCACCCTATTGTCTGTGTCCATGGGTTATGCATATATGCATACAAGTTCTTTAGTTGATCTCTTCCCACCCATCCACCCACCCACCCTCCCCTGCCTTCTCTCTGAGGTTTGAAAGTCTGTTCCATGCTTATATATCTCTGGATCTATTTAGTTTATTTTGTTCATTAGATTCCACATATGCGTGAGATCATGTGATACTTATCTTGCTGTGACTGGCTTATTTTGCTTAGCGTAATACTCTCCAGGTCCATTCATGCTGTTGCAAATGTTGAGTTCTTTCTTTTTTACAGCTGCATAGTATTCCATTGTATAAATGTACCACAGTTTCTTTATCCACTCATCTGTTGATAGGCACTTTGGTTGTTTCCAAATCTTAGCTCTTGCAAATTGTGCTGCTATGAACCCAGGGGCATATGTATTATTTCTGATTGGTGTTTGCGATTTCTTAGGATATAGTCCTAGAAAAACATTTTTTTTTAATTGAAAATGGAACTGCCTCATGAATCAGCGGTTCCACTTCAGGGCATATATCTGAAGAAACATGAAACACTGATTCTAAAGAATATGTGCACTCCTATATTTAGTGCTGTGTTATTTACAACAGCCAAGATTGAAAGCAGCCCAAGTGCCCATCAGTAGATGAGTGGATAAAAAAGCTGTGGTATATTTATACAAAGGAATACATCTCGGTCATTAAAAAGAAGGAAATCTTACCTTCTTTTGCAACAGCATTGATGGACCTGGAAATTATTATGCTAAGTGAAATAAGCTAATCAGAGATAGAAAAGTACCATATGATTTCAGTTATATTTGGACTCTAATGAACAAAATGAACTAGCAAACAAAATAGAAACAGACTCACAGATACAGAGAACAGATAGACAGCTGTTAGAGGGAAGGGGTTTGGGGGACTCTGTGAAAAAGATGAGGGGATTAAGCAAAGAAAAAAAATTCATACACACAGGTAACAGTATGATGATTACCAGAAGCTAAGAAGGGTGGGGAGAGGTAGAAGAGGTTGAAGGAGGTATAAATGGTGATGGAAGGAGACTTGACTTGGGTTGGTGAACCCACAATACAATACACTGATTATATATAACTAGAGGCCCAGTGCATGGATTCATGCACTGGTGGGGTCCCTCGGCCTGGCCTGTGCACTCTCGCAATCAGCAATCAGGGACCCCTCAGGGGATGTCAGAGAGCTGGTTCTGACCCGATCCCCGCAGACCAGGCCGAGGGACCCCACCAGTGCATGAATGTGTGCACCGGGCCTCTAGTATGAATATAAGATCTTTGGTTAATCTCTTCCTGCCCCACCCCCTTCCCTCTGAGATTCATCAGTCTGTTCCATGTTTCCATGCCGGTGGTTTCCGCTCCTGTGTTGAGCATCTGCACCCTGGTGGTAAGTGTGCATCATAGCTGTTGGCCGGTTGGCTGGTCAGCTGGTCACTTAGGCTTTTATATATATGGATAGAATTGTACACCTTAAACCTATGTAATTGTATTAACTAATATCACCCCAATAAATTCAATAAACATTTTTTTAAGAAAACTTTCAGTCTTATTCCCACCTTTGGCAAGGGGAGAGGGGCTGGAGGTTGAAACCATCACCACATGGGAATGATTTAATCATGATCATGTAATGAAGTCTCCATAAAACCCAAAAGTTCTGGGTTCAGTGAGCTTCTGGGTTGGTGCAGACATGGAGGTGCTAGGAGAATGGTTCTGAGCCTTTTCCCTCATCTTGGCTATGCATCTCTTCCATATGGCTATTACTGAGTTATATCCATTTATGATGAACTGTTAGTCTAGTAAGTAAAATGTTGCTCTGAGTTCACTGAGCTACTGTATCAAATTAATCAAACCCGAGGAAGTGTCCTTGGGAACCTTTGGCTTGTTATAGCCAGTTTGTCAGAAGTATAGGTAACCAACTGAACTTTCAAATGGCATCTTAAGTCCAAGGAGAACGTCTTAGGAACCTCCAAACTGTAGCTGGTTGGTCAGAAGCACAGGTAACAGCATGGGCTTGTGACTGACATCTGAAGTATGTGTTGGGACGATGGTCTTGGAGAACTAAATCTGCTATTCCAGATAGTGTCAGAATTGAGTTGATTTGTAGGACACCCAGCTAGTCCCAAGAATTGATTGCTGATGTGGGGAACCCAACCCAACTGTAATTGGTACTGGAATCTATTTAATTCTTCATAAAAGTATTTGATAATAGAACTCTTTTCTCAAATAGAATTTCTTAGGACTTACATACCCCAGGAGAAGCATTCTTTGAAATATATCTTGGAAAATCCATTCCTATATATGAGTGGTTATATGTGTGATGCTTTCATCAGTTCTTTATCCTTTCAGATGGATTTTGCAAAATCCAGGAAAAGCATATTAGGTTTGAGTCTTGCTAACCATAACAGTATGTTTTCAAGATTAATGTATTGATAATTCTTTATATCAGAGAAGCAATGAAATGTGGAGAAATATCCCTTGCTAAATATGCACTAAAATCTCTGCTCCAAATAGAGAATTTACTTTCTGTATAATTTCTTCGAAATGATAACTCCATTAACCTCAATAAAACATTCAACTCCCCCAAGAAATTGGTTCCTTAGAAAGCTCAATAAAATTGATAAACCCCTAGGAAGAATTTGCCAGGGCTGACCAGCAGACCCTGAACGACGGATGAACAGGTTGTTCTGACACATGTTTCTGTGAAAGAGAGGGCTAAGGGACTGTTTTACTTTAGTAGTAAAAGAAGTCCTGTTCACCTACCTCGTTGGCTTTTTATTGTAACAACAGCTTGAATTCAAATTAACCTCTAGATACAATTAGCAGGGTAAGTATCCTTGACAAAGCGCATGTTTTTACAAGGTCGAGTCTTTAAAGACTAAACATAGATAGTCTAGCAAAAAAACCCAGGGGATTGGACTTGTTTGGAAAAGTCAAGGTAGGGGCTGCCGCCTTCAGCAAGGTCCCCTCAGAGGCCCCCGACCTTTCGGAGAATACTTCTTACAGACATTCCAACCAAGTTTCGTGCTTCCCCATAAGATTGAATAAGAAAATAAGAGAGAAGACATAAATTGCAAATATCAGAAAAGAAAGAGATATATCACTAACAGATCCCATGGATATTAAGGATAATAAAGGAATACTATGAATAATTCTATGTGTACAAATTTGATAAACAAAATGTAATAGGCCAATTCCTTGAAACAGTGTGATAAAATTCACAAAGATAGAAATTAAAAATCTGAATAGGCCTATATATATTGATGAAATTTAATAATTTAATAACCTTAAAAAAATAAAGAACAAACAACCACCAAAGCCCAGGTGGGTTCACTGTTGAATAATACTAAACATTATACCGGAACTTCGCAATCTCTTTCAGAGGACAGAAAGAGAGGGAATAATTGTAGACTCATTCTATGAGGCCAGCATTATCCTAATACCAAAACCAGACAAAGACATTACAAAAAAGTACAGACTGTTATCTCTTATGAACATAGATGCAATTTTTTGCAATGCAATATTAGCAAATCAACTCCAACAATGTATAAAAATGTATCATATACCAAGAGGAAGGGGGAGGGAGTTTTTTCCAGGTATGTAAGGCTGGTTTAACACTTGAAAATAAATTAATGTAATCCCATCAAATCAATAGGCTGAAAAAGAAAATTGCTTGATTATATCAATAGGTGTCAAAAAAGCATTTGACAAAAATGCAATACCCCTTATTAAAAAAAAAAACCCTCAGTAAACTGAGAATAGAGGAGAACTTCTTCTACTTGATAAAAAGTAAAATCTACAGTTAACCTGATACTTAAAGCTTTCTAAGATCAGGTACAGGAAGGATGACCCCTCTTAACACTCCTTTTCAACATCATACTAGAAGTTCTACCTAATGCAACAGACAAGAAAATGCAATAAAATGTATACAGATGAGGAAGGAAGAAATAAAACTATCATTGTTCATAAATGACATAATGATCTGTAGAAAATCCAGAAGAATCAATTAAAAGTCCAGGAAATAAAAAGTGATTACAGCAAGGTTGCAGGCTATAAGGGTAACATACAAAAGTCAATCACCAGCAAAAAGTGGAATTTTAAATTAAAATTACAATACCATACACATCAGTGCCCCCAAATTAAATACTTAGGTATAAATCTTATAATATATGTATATGATCTATATGAGGAAAATCAGAAAATATTGATGAAAGATGAACTAAATACATGGAGAGATTCCATGTTCATGGATAGGAAGACTCAATATCAGCAAGATGTTAGTTCCTAAACCTGATCCACAGATTCAATACAATCCAAATCAAACTCCCAACAAGTTATTTTGTGGATTTAGATAAACTGATTCTAAAATTTATATGGAGAGGCAAAAGACCTAGGATAACCAGCACAATGTTAAAACAGACCAAAGAGGACCTAAACTACCTGACTTCAAGACTTGTTATAAAGCTATAGTGATCAAGATAGTATAGTATTAGCAAAAACAAAGATTAATGTCATAGTAGAGAGTAGAGGAATAGATGCACATACAGTCAACTGATCTTTGACAAAGGAGCAAAGTCAATACAACAAAATAAAGTTGTCTTTTTAACAAATACTACTAAAACAACTTGACATCTATATGTATACAAATATAGACCAGACCTTACACCTGTCACAAAAATTAACTCAAAATGGATACAAACAAATCCAGAAGATGGCGACTGGCAGGACGGAGGTGAGGACGGGCAGGATGAGTGTGAGTGAGTGAGGGGGTGAAAGGAGAGTGTGTGGATGTGTGTGGTGTGTGCAAGTGAGTGAGGGAGGACAGTTAAATCCGGCAGGAGTAGCAGGAGCTGGCAGACCAAACTCTCCTGGACAGGGAGCACCTACCACCACTGAGGGCACTCTCCAGGCTGTGGGGATCAGGCACGGAGCCCATGCCATCTTGAAGGGCAGAGTGGCCTCTTCTAGGAACTCACCACCATCCAGACAGACCTTGGACACTGCCCGCAACCCTGCAGCCACTCCAGCCAAATTCCTGCTGCCCCACCCACAGACCTGCAGACCCTAGGAACTCCACCTCCAAGGGTGCACAGCTCTCACAGCAGTAAGTGTGACTTCCCCCTCCCGAACTGCCGACCTCCAGATGCCATAGTCATGCTTTTCTAGCACACACAGGCCTGGTGAGCCCACTGTTCCACAGGCAGCTCTAGGGTGCTGCTGTGAGCCCCCGCTGGGTACACTCCTATCCAAACAAGAGCACACTGTCCCAGCAGTAGACATTCTGAATTCCCACTAGCTGGATACCTGCCCACAGACACCTCAGTCACGTGGCTTCAGCGCCAGGGCCTCTCTGAGTGCACCACCCTGGCAAATGGCCCTGGGGTACCTCTGTGAGCCACCACTGGGTGCACATTAATCCAACCAAGGCACAGCAGCAAAAACTGAGTCGTCCCACTCCACAGCTGCAGACCTCTGTACACCACAGTCCCGCTTTTCCAGTGTGCAGGCCTCCTGAGCCCTAGGCCTCCAAGGAGCATCTTGGGTGACTTCAGTGGGCCCCTGCTGGGCATGTTCTTATCCAAATAAAGACGCACTGACCCAGCAATAGAAATTCTGAATTCCCCCTTCCCGGATACCTGCCCATAGACACCTCAGTCACAGGGCTGCAGCCCAGCGCCCCTCTGAGTGCGTGAGTGTGCCACCCTGGTAAACGGACCATGGGTGCCTCTGTGAGCCGCCACTAGGCACGTGCAAGTCCAAACAAGGATGCAAAACCCCTGGCAGTAGAAATTTGGACTTCCCCCACTAACAGCTGCCTTCCCACAGACACTTTGGTAATGAGGCTTCAGCGAAAGGGCCTCTCTGAGTGCACCAGGGTACTTCTGTGAGCCACCACTGGGTGTGCACAAATCCAACCAAAGATGTAAGGCCGGCAGCAAAAACTGAGTCTTCCCACTCAGCAGCTGCCAACCTCCAGATACCACTGTCACGCCTTTCTGGTACACAGAGCTTCCTGAGACCCACCACCCTGACAGACGGCTCCTGGGTGCCTCTGTGAGCCCCCACTGAGCACATGTGACTTCAACCAAGGGCACAAGGCAGCAAAAATTGGGACATCCCCCTCCCCAGCTGCTGACCTCTGGACACCACAGTTGCGCCTTTCCAGCATGAGGGCCTACTGAGCCCTTTTCCTCTAAAGGTGGCTCTTGGGTGCCTCCTTAAGCCCCAGCTGGGTTGCTCATATCCAAACAAGGGCGCACGGCCTTGGCTCTATAAATTCGGACTTCCCTCTTCCCGGCTGCCTACCCACAGACACTGCGGTCACGTGGTTTCAGCACATAGTCCCCCTGAGGCTACCGCCCCAGCAGGTGACTCCCGGTGCCTCTGTAAGCAGCCACTAGGTGCACTCATATCCAATCAAAGACTCAAGGCCCAGGCAGCAGAAACTCGGATTTTCCCCTCCTCAGCTGCCAACATCCAGTCACTGCAGTTGCATCGATCCAGCACACAAGCCCCCTGAGCCCACTGCCCCAGGAGGCAGCCCCTGGGTGCTTCTCTGAGCCACCGCAAGGCACAACCCTCACCGCTGGCATCCAGTCCCCATGGTAGCACCACTCCAGCACAAGGGTCCCTTGAGCCCACTGCCCCAGCAGACAGCTCCAGGGCACCTCTGTAAGCAGCCATTCAGTGTGCGTATCTAACCAAGGGCGCACATTCCCCAATACAGAAACTGGGACTTCTCCCTCCATGGTGCCGGTGGCACACCACAATCGCTCTAATCCAGCATGTGGGTCCCATGAGCACACACCCCTTGCAGAAGGCTTCTGGGCCCCTCTGTGTGTTGCCACTGGGTGTGTGCCTCTCCAACCAAGGGCGCACGGTTCCCTCAGCAGATTATATGATATCCCCCTCCTGCCCTCCTGACTACCTATCAATGGACAGCTTGGTGAGTTACTGAGGACTTGCCTCCCTGGAAAACATCACATTGCTTCAACCACAGACTCCAAGATTCCCACATTCCCAGCTGCTGGGTCCTGAGCCCCCTCGTGTTTCAGAGCGCAAAATCACTTTGTCCAGAGTACCACTGCCTCAATCACAGACTATGAGACACTCGCCCCCCACTGCCATGGGCCCTGTGCCCCTTGCAGTAAGTTGCAGAGTGACACTAATCCCGCAAGAGTCACACCACACCAGCCAAAGTCACAGTACCTGAGCCTGAGGCCCCGAGAATCCTTCCTCCCAAGCCTTGGACTCTGGGAACCCACAATGAGCACATCCCAGTGAAACTTCAGACAAACTTTTCCACAAGGGCCGGAACCAGGATCACATTCAAAACAGCTTGCACAACGAAGCCGGGGGTCAGTCACATTGCCAATTCATGACGAGACTTCATCCACGAGTAAGAAACTAACATTCAAGATCCAACTACATCGAGAGAACCCAAATAGCTCAAGTAGGGAGCTCTACTAGATCACCAAGCTCAGGAGACCTGATAGACCACACCTTTAGCATCACCTCCAAAAGAACCTGGGTAGCAAAGCAGTTGGATCTAACACACAGAAACAATTAAAATGTTACAGCAAAAAATGTGGAGAAAGGCCACTACATACTAAAAGGAGCAATTCAACAAGAGGATATAACTCTGGTAAACATATATGCACCCAATACAGGAGCACCCAAATACATAAAACAACTTGTGAAAGATATCAAGGGAGAGATCGATAGCAATACAATCATAGTAGGGGACTTTAATACCCCACTGACTTCACTGTATAAATCCTCTAAACAAAAAATCAGCAAAGAAACAGCAATCCTAAATAACTCACTAGATCAGATGGACTTAATTGATATCTTCAGAACATTTCACCCCAAAGCTACAGAATATAAATTCTTCTCTCAAGTGCACATGGGACATTTTCAAAGATAGACCACATAGTAGGACACAGGCCAAGTCTCTTCAAATTCAAGAAGATACAAATCATAACAAGCACCTTCTCATATCACAATGGCATAAAATGAGAAATCAACTAAAATAAAAACAATGAAAAAAAATCGAACACTTCGAGGCTAAATAGCATGCTATTAAACAATGATTGGGTTACCAAAGAGATCAAAGAAGAAATAAAAAGCATCCTGGAAACATATGACAATGAAAACACAACAATAAAAAATTTATGGGACACACTGAAAGCAGTCCTGAGAGGGAAATTCATAGCTATACAGGTATACCTCAAAATAAAACAAGAAAAAATGGTAATAAATTATATAACCTTTCAACTTAAAGAATTAGAAAGAGAGCAACAAGAAAAGCCTACAGTAACCAAAAGGAAGGAGATAATAAAAATCAGAGCAGAAATAAATGACATAGAGACCAAAACAACAATACAAAAGATCAATGAAACCAAGAGCTATTTCTTTGAAAGGATAAACAAGATTGATAAACCTCTAACCAGGCTCAACAAGACACAAAGAGAGAGGACTCAAATAAACAGAAATGAAAGAGGTGAAGTAACACCTGACCCCACAGATATACAACGGATTGTAAAAAATATACTACGAACAACTCTACTCCAACAAACTAGGCAACCTCAAAGAAATGGACACATTCCTAGAAAAATATAAGCTTCCCAAACTCAATCAGAAAGAATTAAAAAAACCTGAATACATTGATAATTACTGATGAAATTGAAACAGTAATCAAGAAGCTTCCAGAAAACAAAAGCCCTGGACCAGATGGCTTCACAGGGGAGTTTTACTGAACATTCAAAGAAGAACTAAGACCAATCCTTCTCAGACTATTCCAAAAAATTCAAGAGGAAGGCACACTTCCAAGCTCTTTCTATGAAGCCAGCATTACCCTAATCCCAAAGCAGATAAAGACACCACAAAGAAAGAGAATTAAAGGCAAATATCCCTGATGAACATAGATGCTAAAATCCTCAACAAAATTCTAGCAAACCGGATCCAGCATTACATTAGAAAGATCATACACCATGACCAAGTGGGATTTATTCCAGGGATGCAAGGCTGGTACAATATATGCAAATCAATAAATGTGATACATCACATAAACAAAAATCACATAATCATATCAACTGATGTAGAAAAGGCATTTGACAAAGTCCAACACCCTTTTCTGATAAAAACGCTCAGCAAAGTGGGACTAGAGGGATCTGAACAAAAACAGATCCAGAGACAAAAAGAAACATCAATCAGATGTTCAAACCTCAGAGGGAATGTAGGGAAGGGTGGAGGTAAGGGGAGAGATCAACCAAAGGGCTTGTATGCATGCAAATAGGCATAACCAATGGATACAGATACCAAAGGGGTGAGGGCATGAACGGGAGTGGGGTGGGGTGGCAATTGGGGAGATAAGGACACATATGTAATTCCTTAATCAATAAAGAAAAAAAAAGGATACCAATGTGAATGTTAGATACAGTCTATAGAACTCCTAAAAAATTGGAGAAGATCTAGATGACCTTGGATATGATGATAACATTTTAGATATACCAAAGGCACAATTCAAAGAACAAATAATTGATAAGCTGGATTTCTTCGAAATAAAATACTACTATTCTGCAAAAGACAATGTCGAGAGAATGAGAAGCTACAGACTGGATAAAATATTTGGAAAAGACATATCTGATAAAGGACTATTATCCAAAATATACAAAGAACTTTAAAAACTCAATAACAAAGCAAACAACCCAATTAAAAAATGGGCCAAGATCATTCAGAACAATGGGAAAGCTGGCCCAGTGGAAGTTCTACAACTGGAAGGAAAGAAAGAAGAGCACTGAGACTGAGTAGGATATGCAGAGGCACCAAGAACAGAGGTATGGAGTCGTGCCAGGCGGGCTGCAACTGGATGCGTGTTTTTTTTTTTCAATTGGAAGGGGTTACAAACTCTCAAATCCACTGAGCTTGTTTGGGGTGGGATTCTGAGGTCCCAGACCCCTACAGGGAGAGGCGGGATGGCCTTGCAGTGGGTCGGAAAGCGAGAGTGGCTTTCTCGCGGAGCTGCTCACCGGCACTCAGGGACGCGGACACACAGAGTCCTGGAGTGGCGAGGAGTCACAGAGACGCCATTGCTGTTTGCTCCGCCCTGGTGATTCCCTGAGACCCCGCCCTACTCAATTTATATCCCCACCCAGACTGTGCCAGTGGCACAAAAGGAACCACCTGCGCTTTTGCAGCTTAACCCTATAAACTGCAGTTTTCAACTCCTTGCACACATAAGGGACATACTCAATAAGCAGAATCAGGTTTGGAAGAAACCGGAACTGGACCCGGCTGGGCCGGCAACATGGAACCGCTGTACCAGCAAATGCACAAACAGGTCCACCAGATCCAGTCTCACATGGAACGCCGGGAGACGGCAGACAAGCAGTCAGTGCGCTTAGTAGAAAATGAAATCCAAGCAAGCATACCAGATAGTCAGCCAACAAGAACGCCTGGAGATTTTGTCCAGCAAGGAGCCACCCAACAAAAGACAGAATGCCAAACTTTGTGTTGACCAGTTAAAGTATGATGTCCAGCACCTACAGACTGCTCTCAGAAACTTCCAGCATCAGCAACATGCAAGGGAGCAACAGGAGAGACAGCGAGAGGAGCTTCTATCTTGCACCTTCACCCCCAATGTGGGATGCAGCACCCCCTGCGAGGCTGCGCCGGCCCCTGCAAGGCTGAGACGGCCCCTGCGATGCTGAGACGGCCCCTGTGAGGCTGAGACGGTCTCTGGGAGGCTGAGACGGTGCCTGTGAGGCTGCAACGGCCCCTGTGAGGCTGAGACGGCCCCTCTGAGGCTGAGACGGTCCCTGTGAGGCCGAACACAGGGACATGTCGTGGATGGAAATAGCTACATTTTCCATGTGTATGACCCGGCAACAAAAAGCGTACACCTATGGATGAGGACAGTGAGGGGGGGGGGGTAAGGGCATAGGGTGGGGTGGGAAGTGGGTGGAAGGGAGCTATGGGGGGGACAAGGGGGAACAACTGTAATAATCTGAACAATAAAGATTTATTTTAAAAAAATGGGCCAAAAATCTTAATAGACACCTCACCAAAAATGACATACAGATGGAAAATTACATATGAAAGGTGCTTCACATAATATCTCATCAGGGCAATACAAATTAAAAAAAAAAAAAAGATACCACTACACATCTTTAAGATGGCCAAAATCTGCAAACCTCAAATACAGGCAAGAACTCTCATTTATTGTTGGTGGGAAATCAAAATGATATCTCCACTTTGAAATCAGTTTGTTGGCTTCGTATAAAACTAAACATACACTTACAGTATGATCCATTAATCATGCTCCCTGGTATTTATCCAAAGGAGTTGAAAACTTATATCCACACAACAATCTGCATGTGGATGTTTATAACAGCTCTATTTATAGTTGCCAAAACTTGGAAGCAACGAAGACAACCTTCAGTAGGTGAATGGATAAACAAACCTTGGTACATCCAGAAATATTTAGTATTTTTAAAAATGAGCTCTTCAGCCATGAAAAGATATGGAGGAACCTTAAATGCATATTACTAAGTAAAAAAGCTAGTAAGAAAAGGCTATATACTGCTTGACAACTATATGACATTCTGGCAAAGTCAAAACTATGGAGACAGTGAAAAAGTTTAGTGGTTGACTGACATTGGTGGGGTGAGGGAAAATAGGCAGATTACAGAGAATTTTTAGGGCAATAAAAATATTTTGCTATGATACCGTAATGAATGATATGGCATTATGCATTTATTCAAACCAACAGAATGCACAACACCAAGAGTGAACCCTAATGTAAACTATGAACTTGGAGTGGTTATGCTTTTAATGTAAGTTTATTTTAACAAATGTACCATTCTGAAGGGTGGTATTAATAATGTAGGAGACTATGCCTGTGTGGGAATAGGAAGTACAGTATGTGGTAAATCTCCCTCAAACTTGCTGTGAACCTAAAACTCCTATAAGAAATGGTATTTATGATTGCCAGAGGGGAGGGAGGGTTGGTGGGTTCGGTGAGAAAGTTGAAGGGATTAAGAAGTGCAAATTGGTAGTTACAGAATAGTCACAGAAATTTAAGTACAGAATAGGAAATACAGTCAATAATATCGTAATAACTATGTCAGTGCCAGGTGGGTACTTAAAATATCAGGGGTACCACATTGTAAAGTACATGATTATCTAACCACTATGCTGTACACCTGAAACTAATACAGAATAATATTAAATATAAACTGTAATTGAACTATAAAAAAGAAATAGTCTTTTAAAATATATACTATGTATGCTGAAACCGGTTTGGCTCAGTGGATAGAGCATCGGCCTGCGGACTGAAAGGTCCCAGGTTCGATTCCGGTCAAGGGCATGTACCTTGGTTGCGGGCACATTCGCAGCGGGGAGTGTGCAGGAGGCGGATGATCGATGTTTCTCTCTCATCGATGTTTCTACCTCTCTATCTCTCTCCCTTCCTCTCTGTAAAAAATTAATAAAATATATTTTTAAAAAAATAAAATATATACTATGTATAATAGATTTTTAATATATATTTATTTATATTAAATATACTTTCATATTTAACTATTAATTTCTATTATATTATTTACTCACATTTGATGTATATTTCCAAATACATACTCTAAAACATATATATATATACACACATACATACACCTATAGCATACAATACATGCTAAAACATGGCTGAAACTTGAAAAAACATTGTGCTAAGTGGAAGAAGCAAGACACAAAGCTCACAGGTGTATGATTTCAGTTATATTAAATATCAAGAATAGATAAACCACACAAATAGAAAGCAGACTGGTGGCTGCCAGGGTCTGTGGCAAAGGGGGATGGGTAGTAACTGCTTACTGGACATGGAATTTCCTTTTAAGATGATGAAAATATTTTGAAACTAGAGGTGGTGGTTTCACAACATTGTGAGTGTACTAATGCCACTGAATTTTTCACTTTAAAATGGTTCATTTCATGCTGTATTAATTTCACCTAAGTAAAATAATAAGAGAGAAAATTAAAAGCAGCAAGAGAGAAAAAGGCATTACCTCTAGGGAAAAAAGAATTTGAATAACTGTGGATTTTTCATCTGGAATCGTGGTGAACAGAAGCAATGAAACAACATTTTTCAAGTGCTGACAGAAAAGAATTGTCATCAGCTAACTATAATATGTGAATGTATCCTTATGGAATGAAGGAAAATGAAGACATTCTTAAAGTGACTCAAAGAACTTGTTACAATCAGATCTACTCTTAGGAATAGCTAAAGAAACCTCACCAAGCAAAGAGATAATGATATTTCTCTCTCTATTTTTGTTCATCAGTTTATGTTGTTCATTATATTCCACAAATGAGTGAGATCATGTGATATTTATCTTTCTCTGCCTGGGTTATTTCGCTTAGCATAATGCTCTCCAAGTAATACTTTAATCAATAAAGAATAAAAAAGAGATAATGATAATAGATTAACACTTGATCACTCACCAAAGAAAGAACAAAGGACTGGACAAAAAGAGAAGTATACAATAGACTATACTTCCTATGAATTTCTTTAGTAACTTTTATGGTTAAAGCAAAAAATATAGCACTATCTTATTGGTACTCAATGTATGTAGAGGAAATACTTAAAACAATTATATTTTTAAATGGGGAAGTTATATGAACATAAATGTAAGGTAATATTTCTATACTTTCTTGAAGTGTTAAGACATTAAATCCAATAGAATGTGAAGTCATATATATGTAAGTAGTAATACCTTACCACTAAAAACCACTAAGATTAGATAAAGAGATATACTCAACACTTAAAATAGGAAAGTGCCAAAGATATTTTTATGGTGAGAAATATAAAATGGAGAAAGTTTGCTAGTTTGACAAAAAGACCAACAGTATTATTTGGAAGTAGACCAAGAAAGTGAAAAAAGAAAGAGTTGGTCATCAGCAAGTTTTAGGTCAGCTGGGGGAAGCAGAAATTAAAGTTGACATATAGTGATGATTATAATAAGTTTTGAAACTTCAACTTAAAAAAAAGTAAGTTCAGGAGGTAAGCCAATACATCATAAGCACGAATACAGATAACATTAATTAATTAGTCTATGAGCTTGTTAGGTTGTTTTTAAGGCATTTACAAAAAAAAATGTATTGCTATTAGTGTCACAGAAAGACTTACAGATGAAAATAATCTTCAAGGTAAATCATAGTTGAGGTTCTGTACTATTCATGCTATACAATTATTCTGTGAAGTGCCATTAGACCTCATGAGAAGTTGGAAATGAAATAACCTGTAATAAGCTATTAAGTTTTGTACATTTTCTCTACTTTGCAGCTGTAATAATAATAAAGAAAAAATATAATAGAGACCAAAAATGTGGGGAGCGGGTGGTTAAACTGATTTTTATATGGACACACCATGTTACAATTATTTCAAATACTTCCATAGTCTATTTTAAACACCACATAAAAATCTACAAATAAAAAAGGGCTTGAAAAGGAGTCTTCAGTATATTATATTTGCAAACTTTCAAGAAATAGGGATTAATTTGTCCAGTCAAGTTGTACAAAATAGAGCTTCTCAAACTTTAATGTGCTTATAACCAGCCTGCTGAAATTATAAAAATGAAGTTTCTAATTTCATCAGGTCTGAAGTGGACCCCAAAATGTGCATATCTAACAAGCTCCCAGATACTATTGATAATTACAGGCTTTGAGCCACACTTTGAATAGCAAGGGTCTAATAAATTAGAAATACGGCACTAATAAGGTCAAATTTTTAAATTCTATCTCCATATTGGCCAATTTGCTTGTGGGAAAATGAAAGAGCATGGAATCTGGAGGTTGAACAGTTTGCAATCTCAGATTTTTCACTTCTTTATTTGTGATCTATTCAAGAGACATAATCTCTCTTAGCCACAGTTTCCACATCTGTAAATTAGGTATAGCATTATTACCCACTTCTGGGGGTGTATATAAGCTAAATGAGATATTGGTAAAAATTCTTGAAACCTACTTGGTGCTAAATAACCATTAGTTCTTCTCTCCTTCCCAAGCACAATAGTCTACATCCTTAACTGCAAAGACTGAATCCCCAGTGGGGTCCTGCAGGAGGCAGCTGATCAGTAATTATATCTCATCATTGATGTTTCAATCTCTTTCTCCATCTCCCTTCCTCTCTGAAATCAACAAAAATATATATTTTTATTTTAATCTCAGAATGAATCTGAGATTATGTAGGAACAGTTGATAGCAAACTGACAGATAAAGGAATCTCCAATATGAAATCCAAGTTCATATACATATTGATTAGAATAAAATGCAGCTTCTGCAGTTTTGCCAACTATTTCTCTTATTCCACCCTTTCTCAGTTTCACATTCTAAACCAGCCGTGGGCAAACTACGGCCCGCAGGCCGGATCCGGCCGGTTTGAAATGAATAAAACTATTGAAATAAAAGACCGTACCCTTTTATGTAATGATGTTTACTTTGAATTTATATTAGTTCACACAAACACTCCATCCATGCTTTTGTTCCGGCCCTCCAGTCCAGTTTAAGAACCCATTGTGGCCCTCGAGTCAAAAAGTTTGCCCACCCCTGTCTAAACCCATTATTTTTTAGGCCTCTTCAGCTTCTGATCGAAAGATCCGTAGGCATTTAGAGTACAAAAAACTGATACCACTATTTTTAAAATATCCACACTTACAAAATGAAGTAAAAAATGATGCAATTAAAATTATTTGGCAAAGAAAATAATCAAATAAAATGTACTCATCATAAATTATTAGGAAATGATAATGAAAAAAATCAAAGAAGTGGATAGTGTAATTTTGATTTAATGATGTTTTTTGTCATTGGTTGTTATTGTTATATTTTAATGCACACCAACCTCAACCTTACTAATTCTATTTCTAAGTAGAAATCCAAAAATAATGTTAAATGACCTATATTCATCATTATTCATCCCGAATCAAACTCTATAGAGGAAATCAAATAGTTTGTCTTTCGTAGCTATAAAATATACACATATTTTGTAGAAATACAATAAAGAAAAAGCAATATTCTACTACAAAAGCCTTTCCACATTAGATAAAACATGTGTCTCTTCTGAACAACTACTAAAGAGAAACTTGTTTAAATGAAAATTATTTTTTCATCTAGCCTACATTTTTTTTTTGCATAGAAATCTGCCTGAATTAACATTCTATCCAGGAAGCATCTGGAATAAATCAGTCTAAACCCCTAAGTCAGTTACAGTACAGAAATTTCTAACCCATTTAAATTAAAATTTCACTTACTTGGCTTCCAAGGTCAATTGTTGATCTTTAGATTTATGGGTAGACATGCCCCCTAGTGGTTCCAATGGGGGATTAGAAAACTGGACAGCCCTAAGTACTGTCACTTTTGCTGGTAAATTACTCCATCTTCAGAAAAGATTAACTTAATCTCATAGATACATGCATGGCTTATAAATATCAGAGTTGTAGGTGTAGTAAGTCCTAACTCATGAGCATATGAAACCTCATTTCTCGTTAAATCCCTGTTTGTCCTTATTCAAACAGCTGTCTAGCGCGCATATGTGTGTGTGTGTGTGTGTGTGTGTGTTGTGTGTAAGAAGGTGTTGCTGTACGTGGAAATACCATTAGCAAAAATGTTGCAAAAATATTTTACTGTTTCTCAAAGGACCTAATCCTCTTGTTTTACTCAAAGTTGCTAAACTATATAACACATATAAAGTGGTGCTCACTAGAATGGAAAAAAAATTGAAATGAATTGTAACCAAACTAAAACAGAACAAAACATACTATCTTGTGCTAAAAGCGTTAAAGTCAAACGAACATTGTCAGGAACATTTACATGGTATTTCTTGCATAGTGTAGGAAGTTGGTGTGGGTTTTATCTAAGTCTAAGTGTGTCTTGCTTAATGTAGAGTTTTAATACTGAGAGAGAGAATAATAGTACAATATGTATATTAAGTAAGTGATCTATGTGAATTCTACATGATATTATTCTGTGACGTTTAAACAACTTTCTGTAGTGTGAACCATTAACTCCTAATATTTATAAGCCTGAATGTTTTATAATGTCCCCTCATAAAGTTGGATCATGAATATTTAATAGAATTTAGTAATTAAAACTGTATCTTGGGCATCTGTGAAAACAATTCTGCTTGTACTGAGGTTTCTGACCTTTCTGAAAATTCAAAAAAGCATAGTAGTTTTCCCCGCATTTTCAGGGAATCCAGTTTTTAGAGTAGTTTTATCTTCAAATATTTTTATAACAATAGAATTTCATACCACATTGAATAACGGCATTAAAATTTGAAAGGTATAATTAAGGGTTAGCACAATGTGATGTTTGATAAATACTTGTTGAATTAATGATAGAGAATATGATTAGATTCTTCTTAACTGATCTCAGGAACAAAATTAATTCCTTTAATATAAAGGTTATCTTTTTAAAAGAAAACCCAGTATTTCTTCATTACACAAATATCCTCAAAGGGAATCTGATCACTTACTCTAAAGCTTTCTTCTACTCCTTTTCCAGGTGCATTTTAATCTCTGTATAGCTTCCTTTTCCTTGTTTAGATTTGTTGATATAAGAATACCTTCTCTTCTTTGAATATAATACCTTACAATTGTAGGCACTAAAAATATATGTTGATTGTTTGATTAATTAAGGTGACACTAAACCATATTACTCAAATGAAGAGAAGGAAAAAATCCCAAATTAAAAATCAACATTTCTAATAATATGGGGAGGGATGAAGACAAAAATTTAAATATTGAACAAAGCAAACAAACTTGAAATGGAATATTCCAGGGGGCTCATTTTAAATAATCCAAATGATGAATGGCATTTATAACTGAACCCACTGTTGATGGGATTACGAACTAATGCAATCATTTGGTGGCTAGCTGTTATGTTCAAACTCTATTTCTTCTATTACATTTCCCTTTTTTTTAATGTAGGTTACTAATATGTAAAAATATACTGCCCTAGCCTGTTTGGCTCAGTGGATATAGCGTCCACCTGAGGACTGAAGGGTCCCATGCTGGATTTTGATCCAGTAGGGGGTGTGCAGGATCAATGATTCTCTCTTATCATTAATGTTTCTATCTCTCCCTCTCCCTTCCTCTCTGAAATTAATAAAAATATATTTAAAAAAATAAAATATACTTAATTAGTTTGCCTTTGAGGTTTGTTTGTTTATAATAACTACCTTTCAGCATGTTGCTTATATATATTATGGTCAATACACTCGAAAGGAAATTTTTTATTGTTTGATAAACAATAGAAAACACATAACCATTAGACCTTGATGCAGCTGAAACAAATAAAGAAAAAACAAAATTATACTCCAATATCCTTGAAATCTTTGTTGTATTATAGTAAACGTGGATTGTTTCTTTAGCATTGTTTTTGAACAGATGTATATTTGCATAATGTGAAGATTTAGTTAGACTTGTGAAAGAAAAATCTCATATCTACTTTACAATAGGACTAATATATGTATAAAGAATTAGATAAACAATCCAAAACCAAGCATATGATTTACTTCAGGAGCTATAAGATGTATCATGAATGTATAACCCTATGCCCAATTTTCAGTACAGTGTATAAAGGTATGCTTCATCTGTAGAAAATTATTATCTTTGCATTCTTGGGAAATCAACTTGTACTGTTGCAGTTTTTAATTTTTTTTAAAGATTTGTATGCTTGGGTACTTCTTTCTGAATGCTAACTCTGAATCTTAGATAATATCCACACCAACAGCAGATCACTGAAAATTTAATGTAGTATAATGCAAAATTTCAAACAGTTGGGCTACTATTGTGCCCTGAATTATAATGTCTCATTACTTTGTGCAAGTTAGTGCCACAAAGACTTCGATGAACTAATTTATCATCTTTCCTCCCATTTTCCCCTCTATAATGGAAGTGTTGTTTGTGTACACAGCATGCTCATATTGCACATTTTTTATTATAAGCACGAAACACAGGTTGTCTTGTACTAGAACTATATTTTCTATAATAGTAGTGTTTATTGGTTGAACTGGCAACCAATTTGCAAAAGATAGGTTGATATGAGATACATATTAAAATCTATTACAAATCAGGTCCAGCACAACCTATTTTTAATTCAGAGCAGAACAAAGTATATTGTTTTAATTTTAGATTGAACACATTGGAATGTAATGTAAAAATAAGGGTCCAATTGAGGTCATGAAGCTTGAACTAAAGTTGATTGAACCTATTGAGGTAAACAATGATTTTTATTGCTTAATAGTGTCTGACCTTCTGTTCTGGAAATCTTGAATCCTCAGAACTGATATGATGTGATAGAAACAGAGAGCTTAAAGAAAAAACATTCAACCTATCACAACTGTAAAGAAAAATAAATGCATTCAACCACATTACCTTTTGACCTGATCTATATGTATCACTGTAACAAATTTCTTATATTTGCAGTTACAGAAATCCAAAAGTCAAAGGTATTCACTGACGCATTTTAGGTTCTCCTTTGATTTATCTTCAGAGACCGTATGGAAGACTTGGGAAAAGATTTTGCAAAAAAGGAAATGAGGTCATAAAGAAAAAGTCAAATCACCTCAGGCTTCTAAATAATATATAGAAATCAATATTCTCCCAAAGAAGGATTCCTTTCTTCTTTTTGCTTTAAAATGCTGTACTGTTAAACTAACTATAGGCAACGTTTCTGTTCTAAAAAAGTTACAAATAAAAGTTCAAGTTAAAGAAAGCAAATTAATATTGAGTGTTATCTTTATTTAATCCAACACTTTATATAATATAAGGTTGGAAAATAAAGTGAGAGTCAAATAATTCCTTTGATATTATCTACTCCAGAATCTAAAGCAGTCAAGTCCACAAAATAGAATAATATTTTATAATATCTAGAAAAATATAAAACTAACATTAACATAAGGAATTTCATCCAATTGTTTCACTTTGATTAAAATAGCTTCATCAAATTTTGTGTCTAGCTCTGAAGCCTTTGCAATATATTTGGTTTGTTTTTCTAGCAATCTGGGAAAAACCAAGTTCCTTTGTACCTATTGGTAAATAATTAGAAAACCTCTAAGGAAATAA
The DNA here is from genome assembly GCF_964212035.1 of Myotis nattereri. Lineage (NCBI taxonomy): Eukaryota > Metazoa > Chordata > Mammalia > Chiroptera > Vespertilionidae > Myotis > Myotis nattereri. Next base: position 115,850,181 of record NC_138078.1, on the reverse strand, counting down.
ATCATGACATGCATGTAAGGCATCTTGTTCTTGGATTTTATTTACTTATTTTATAGATTTAATTTTTATTTTATAGATTATATCTACTGGACATCTTGTTTTCAGATTCTACATTACATTATTAAAACAATCAATATTTATACAGCACAAGCTCATAAGCATTGCTTCAATTTTCTAAAACACATGTGGAATATTCAAAAATAACTATAGTAGGTCCTCGCATTACGTCGGAGATCCGTTCCTATGGTTCAACGTAATGTGATTTTCACTGTAAGTCAGAACCCACCTACATAAGCACCTACGTCACTCACATGGAGCACATACACAGCAGTAATGAAGTGAAACAGTAAAAAAAAATTTAAAAGAAATATAACAATTCCTGACCTTTATTTTTGGTAAATAAATAATAAAAAACATAAAACACATCAAAATGATGGAACTTGTTTTTAAATAAATAAACTAGAGGCCCGGTGCACATATTCATGCACTGGTGGGGTCCCTTGGCCTGGCCAGCACCCTCTCGCCATTCAGGACCCCTCAGGGGATGTTGGAGAGCCAGTTTTCGCCTAATCCCTGCAGGCCAGGCCGAGGGGCTCCATTGGTGCAAAAATCCATGTACCAGGTGTCTAGTCCTATCTAATAATAGACAAACATGGTAATTAACCATACCTTCACTACCATCGCCATTGGCTTTTCAGCGCAATATGCAAATTAACTGCCAACAAAGATGGCGGCTAATTTGCATACTGCAGGCAGGGCAGGACACCGGGAGCCGCCATCCAGGTCCCCATGTGCGATCCCAGGAGCTGCCGGAAAGCCAGGCCACAGGCAAGGCAGTCCCCCGGGACCCAGGAGCCCCCTTGCCTGTGGCCCATGATTGTGATTGGAAAGTTGGGCCACAGGCAAGGCGGCCCCCTGGAACCCAGGAGCCCGTTGGCGAGGTCTGCAGGCGAAGCAGCGATCAAGCTATGACGGGGAGGGTGGGGGGCGGAAGGAACTACAGGAGCAGTCCGGCCAGAGCGAGGAGCAAAGACTGAAGGCTCCAGCTGCAGTGAAGACTGTGTCCAGAGTGAAGATGGAAGACAGTGGCCAGAGTGAAGGTCTGGGTCCCGGGTGCCAGAGGAAAACTGGTACTGGCAGCCAGGGGAAAGAAGGCCTATTGCACGAATCTTCGTGCAACCAGCCTCTAGTATACATATAAGATCTTTGGTTAATCTCTTTCCACCCTTTCCCTCTAAGAGTCATCAGTCTGTTCCATTTTTCCATGCCTGTGGTTTCCGCTGCTGCATTGAGCATCTGCCCACTGGTGGTCAGTGTGCCTCATACCTACCTGCCAGTTGGCCAGTCGGCCGGTCAGCCAGTCACTTAGGCTTTTATATATATAGATGGGAGATGGCAACGTAACCACAAAAATGACATATGTTGAGTCCAATGTAACCCAAGGACTGTCTGTAATGAATATTAGAAATTATTGATATACACATTTTATATTTTCAATTTTTTGCAAATATTTTTCCCTTCTGAATATTTACCAAGAGCACAAAAATCTCCACGAAAATTACATTTTTCTTCAACCCTTCTATTTTGTGGGAGAAATTTTAGTGATGTTTATCCAAACTGCTAACAGCATTCTGAAATTATATTTTATAGTAAAGCTTGCTTATGTGGCAGTTTATTATGGCCAGAGCCACATACTTTCTAAAAGCAAATAATAACTTTACTATGCACATCAAAAGCATAGTTAAGCTATTATATCTCTGATAGAGATACAAGTTAAATAATCTCAGTTGTCTAACTTCCCACAAATGCATTTCATTGTCCCCTAACCCCATATTGTCTTTTCTATGAAAAAAAAGCATAAAGAATGAGCCTTTCTGAGAATAATATTTTTATAGCCCACTGTCTTTCAGTGACTGACTGTTCTTTGTTTATTCTGGTGTGTATTTTTTGGTTTATGTACAAGTGCAATTTTTGAAATGACATTATTTCAGTGCACAGAAATTTGCTATGTCATTTTATTTCTTTATAATTCAGATGGCTTTGGGGAGATAGAACTTTCCCAGAATGATATAAAGCTAATCCATTAATTTTTATTTGGTATCTCTGTAAATCTCATAATGTTAGTCAAGGTAATATAGGTCAAAAGCAAAGCTAGTTTATTTTTCTTAAAAGAAAAAAATTGGCCCAACCAGTGTGGTTGAGCATTGACCTGTGAACCAGAAGATGATGGTTGGATTCCTGGTCAGGGCACATGCTCGGTTGTGGGCTTGATTCCCCATTGCCACTACAGTGTCCATGTCAGTGTTGTCTCCCAGTACTCCCAAAGCACCGTTCTCTCCATAAATATAACCTGAGGGTTATACTAATCTCAATAGTCCCCAGATACTTTAGAAGTTAGATACATGATGAGAGAGAGAGAGAGAGAGAGAGAGAGAGAGAGAGAGAGAGAGGAGAGATCATTTAATAGATAAGCTATAGGTAGAATATTCCAGGTGGGCAAAAGTAGGTTTACAGTTGTTTGTATGGAAAATAATACAATCTAATCTAATAAAAGAGAAACATGCAAATTGACCGCACCTCCGCTATGCTCCTAGCCTCGCCACCAGCCAATCAGAGCGACTATATGCAACAAAGTTTCAATTATAGAAGATAAATAAATCCCAAATACCTGCTTCCAGCCAGCCTCCACTGGGAGCTTGGGTGGCTGGGGGCCATGGCCAGCCTACAAACAGCCATCAGCCCCTCACCCAAGATGGCCACACCCTCATGGGTTGAGGGTCCCCGCTGGGGGACTTGGCCAGCCTGCAAACAGCCATCAGCCCCTAACCCAGACTGGCCAGGCACCCCAGCAGGACCCCCCACCCTGATGGGGATGTGGCCAGCCTGAAAAGGGCCTTCAGCCCCTCACCCAGGTTGGCCAGGCACCCCAGTGGGGACCCCCACCCTGAAGGGGCAGTGGCCAATCTGCAAATAGCCATCAGCCCCTCACCCAGGCTGGCCAGGCACCCCAGCATGACCCCCCACCCTGAAGGGGGTGTGGCCAGCCTGAAAACAGCTAACAGCAGAACAACTGGGAATGACTGGTCACTATGACACATACTGACCACCAGGGGGCAGACGCTCAATGCAGAAGATGCCCCCTGGTGGTCAGTGTGCTCCCACAGGGGTAGCTCTGCTCAGCCACAAGCCAGGCTGACAGCTGCCAGTACAGTGGTGGTGGTGGTAGCCTCTCCCGCCTCCTCAGCAGTGCAAAGGATGTCCAACTGCAGCTTAGGCCTGCTCCCCGCTGGCAAGTGGACATCCCCTGAGGGCTCTCAGGCTGCCAGAGGGATGTCTGACTGCCAGCTTAGGCCCAATCCCCTGGGGAGTGGGCCTAAGCCAGCAGGTGGTCATCCCCAGAGGGGTCCCAGACTGCGAGAGGGCACAGGCTGGGCTGAGGAACCCCCGCCCCCGAGTGCACAAATTTTTGTGCACCAGGCCTCTAGCAATTAAATAAGAAAACAAGAAAAAACTATGTAAACCTACTTTTGCCCACCCCAGTCTTTGCAACAGCTATTTCTCTAAAACACATTTTATTAGATAGCAATGAAAGTACTATATTTGGATTTACTACATTTGGGTAAAATTGCATTAGAAAGCCTCTATCTTTTTTTTTAATTTTCACCCAAGGATATTTTTCCATTGATTTTTAGAGAGAGTGGAAGAGAGAGGGAAAGACAGAGGAGAGGGAAAGACAGAGAGAAATATCGATGTGAGAGAAATACATCAGTTGGTTGCCTCCTGCATGCACCCCAACCAAGGCTTGGGCTGGGGAGGAGCCTGCAACTAAGGTGCGTGCCCTTGACTGGAATGGAACCTGGGACCCTTCTATCCACAGGCCGACACTCTATCCACTGAGCAAAACTGGCTAGGGCCTTACTCTGTCATCTTTCCACACATTAGGGGTAACACAAGCAAGACAAAGGTAACTGCTTTAAACAACTTCGATGTGGTGTAGTTTGTGCTTAAAATATTAGACAACTGGTGCTGGGCATAAAAGGAATAAGTGAATAAATTCAAAATAAGAGAATGGCAGCAAAAAATAGTTTAAAATGAGATTACTAATGATAATCCTCAATTTCTGAAAATTTACTTAAAAATTTCACAAAAATGTGAAGTGCTAACAGAGATGCTGAAAAGTTAAGAATTGTCAACTTCAGGCTCTGGTTAAGATGACAGTGTAGGTGACAGTGGTACAAGCATTCTCCCACACCCACATCAAAATTACAACTAAATTGCAGGACAACCAGCATTCAGAAATTCCTGAACTCTAGCTGAACAGAAATCCTACAACTAAGAACATAAAGAAGAAGCCATATCTAAATGGTAGGAGGGGCAGAGATGCTAAACAAGCTAGTCCTACACCCCTGTGTGGTGGCTAAAAATTGGGAGGAATATTTTGGCTGCAGAGGTCCCCCTGAGGAGCAAAGGGTCCCAACCCTACACTAAGCCCTGCAGCCCAGGTTTCTAGTGCCAGGAAAAGAAGTCCCCATAATGTCTGCTTGTGAAAACCAGTGAGGATGCTAGCTGAGTGAGACAGAGGGCAATTGGAGTCCAGGAATTCCTTTAAAGGTGCAACACACAGACTTACTCAGACTTACTCTGAGCTCCAATGATGGGGCAGCAGCTCAAAAGGCACCAGGGACATACAGGAAGAATGGAATTAATTCTCTGGCATCAGGGCAAGAGCTGGAGGGGCAGCTTCCTCCCAGACAGAAGTGTTGGCAGAGACCATGTTCCTATGCTGAGTCCTCCCTACACAGAGCTCGCAGGGGGGCACCAAATCTAAGTCTCCATCAACCTGGCTCACACTGTTCACCTGCCCTGGTGATTCCCTGAGGCCCTGCTCCACCCAAATTGCAGACCCACCCAAGCTGTTTTTAGTGGCTTCTCCATTCAAATAGCCTTTCCTAAAATCTCTCAAATACGTAACATCTGGCCTGGGTATGCCCCCTACTTTTTGCTAAGTGGCCTCAGGACCAGCAGTAGTATCAGCCAGTCTTGGTTTGCAGTTGCTTCTCTCCATTTTGTTTAGTTATTTTTCAGGAGTTTTGTCTGTTCTTGAGCTTACAAAACTCAAGATAGCTTTGCTGGGTAAAGTAATCTTGCTTGTAGTTTCTTGTTTTTCATCACTTTGAATATTTTGTGTCAATCCTTCTGGCTTGCAAAGTTTCTGTTGTGAAATCAGATAATAGTCTTATGTGAGCTCCCTTATAAGTTACTAAGTGCTTTTCTGTTGCTGAAAAGTGATGAAAAACAAGGAACTACAAGCAAGATTATTTTACCCAGCAAAGCTATGTTGAGTTTTGTAAGCTCAACAAAACTGGCAGCCATCTGGAGATCACTCTATAACTACTGATGGGTGGTCCAGGACAGGGCACAGGAGGAAACTGACCTAGACCTGCACATCCCTGGAGGTCTCAGAGGCAGTGTGCCCAGTGGATAGCTTCAGGCCATGCCAAAGCACCTCTAACAAGTGACACAATCAAGGGGTGAAATCAGCAGGCACCAGAGACCTGCTGAAGTAAGTCCTTTTCTGTAGGGTTGAACAGCAGATCCTCCATGGTAATGGCAGCCAGTCCTCACAGCCCATTGGCCTACGGAAAAATCGCTGCCATTGATGTGGCAACATCTATCAAGGCTCAACAACAACAGGATAGTGAACACAGCCCACACAGGCAGCACAACTAGAGTGCCCAGCTAGGGGTGATTGAGCAGGATGGGCCAATGGACCCAACAAGATACCTACTATCTAAGGCCACTCTTCCAAGACCAAGCTCTACCTAATACATAGAAACAAAGACAGGGAGGCAGCCCAAATGAGGAGACAAAGATATGTGCCCCAAATGAAAGAACAGGCTAAACTCCTAAAAAAGAACTAAACAAAATGGAGAGAAGCAATCTATCACATGCAGATTTTAAAACATTGGTTATAAGGATTCTCAATGAACGTGGGGAAAGAGTAGATGAACTTATTTAGAATTTCAACAAAGAGATAGTAAACATAAAAGTGAAGATACTAGAAAACATAAAAAAGAACCAGTTAGAAATGAAGAACATACTAACTGAAATGAATAATAAATTACAAGGAATCAGTAGTAGAGTACATGAAGCAGAGGATCAAATCAGCTATTTGAATGATTAGGAAGAATGAAACACCCAATCAGAACAGCATTATAATGAGAAGTGTGTAAGGAGTCTCTGGAACAGCTTTAAGCATATCAACATTTGCATCATGGGGTGCCAGAAGGAGAAGAGAGCAAGGAATTGAAAAAACTTGAAAAATAATGTCAGAAAACTTCCCTAATCTGGTGAAAGAAATAGACATACAAGTCCAATAAGCACAGAGAGTCCCAAACAAGATAAACCTGAAGAGGCCCACACCAAGACATATCATAATTAAAATGCCAAACAAAAGTTAAAGACAAAAAAAAGCAAGAGAAAAGCAGTTAATAACTTATAAGGGAGCTCACAACAGAAACTTTGCAGGCCAGAAGGATTGACACAAAATATTAAAAGTGATGAAAAACAAGGAACTACAAGCAAGATTACTTTACCCAACAAAGCTATCATTTAGAATCAAAGGACAGATAAAGAGCTTTTCAGACAAGGAAGTAACCATTCGACCGGTAACTATGATGTGCACTGACCACCAGGGGGAAGACGCTCCGACCAGTAGGTCATGTTGCTACTGGGGTCTGGCCAATCGGGACTGGGCAAGACAGGCCGGACACACCCTGGAGCCCTCCCGCAGTCCCTCCCCGGCCCTGATTGTGCACCGGTAGGGTCCCTCGGCCTGGCCTGCACCCTCTTGCAATCTGGGACCCTTCGGAGGATTCCGGAGAGCTGCAGGGCAGGCCGAGGAACCCCACCAGTGCATGAATGTGTGCACCAGGCCTCTAGTCTTATATAATAAAATCCTAATATGCAAACTGACCAAATGGCAGAACAACTGGTAGCTATGATGCACACTGACCACCAGGGGGCAGACACCCAATACAGGAGCTGCCCCTTGGTGGTCAGTGCACTCCCACAAGGGGAGTGCCACTCAGCGAGAAGCTGGAATCATAGCTGGAGAGTGCAGCGGCAGTGGCGGGAGCCTCTCCCACCTCCGTGGTAAGCGAACATCCCCCGAAGGGTCCAGGACTGTGAGAGGGCATAGGCTGGGCTGAGGGATCCCCCCCCCAGCCCAGTGCACAAATGTTGTACACCAGGCCTCTAGTATTGTAATAACTATGAATGGTGTCAGGTGGGTACTAGATTAATTAGGGTGATCATTTCATAAATTATATAAATGTATAATCATGTGTTGTACACCCAAAACTAATATATGTTATGTTAACAATAATTAAAAAATAAAATATTATTTTTTAAAAAGAACTCTCAACTTCATCTTTAAAAGTCAGAAAACATCTTTGGAATTTGTAATGTCATTTTCTCTCACTTACAATTATATATCTATGGCTATCAACATGTCTATTTTAAGATTGCTCAGTGTGTGAGTATCCAGAAGTGATTTGAGACACTGTAATGAGAGGTCAGCATTTATTTCCAGTTTCTAGGGCACTCATGTCATAAAAACAAGTATGTGAGCATTATAGAGTATTAAATAAAGATATAACTAAAAAGAAAACAAAACAAAACAAAAAATAGACTCATAGAAACAGATACCAAAAGAAAAATGTTTACCAGAAGGGAGGAGGTGGGGAATTAGTGAAAAGGGGAAGAGGACAGTCAATAATATTGTGATAAGGTTGTGTGGTGACAGATGATTACTAGAATTAGTGGGGTGATCACACTGTAAAATATAAACATGTTGAATCACTATATTGTTCACCTGAAACTAATGTAATCATATCTTTGAATACCAACTATACTTAAATTTAAAAAATAAATTTAAAATATTCTTTTAAAGTAAAAAAAAAACAAAAAAAAACTAAAAGACACCACAGTGGAATGTCACTTCACACCCACTATGATGGCTTTAGAAAAACAACAGATGATAAGAAGTGCTCATGAGGATGTGAAGAAATCAGAACACTCATACACTGCTGGTGATAATTTAAAATGGTGAAATCATTTTGAAAAATAGTATGGCAGTTTCTCAAATAGTTAAGCACAGAGTTACCATATGAACTAGCAATTTAACTAGTAAGTATATATCCAAGAGAATTGAAAACAAAAATCAACAAAAGCTTGTTATAAATGTTCACTGAACATTATTCATACTAGCCATAAAGTAAAAACTCCCAAATGTCTATCAACCAATGATAAATAATAGGTGGTATAGCCATACAATGCATTATTATCTTTGTTATTCCTCACCTGAGGATATTTTTCCCACTGATTTTTGGAGAGAGTGGAAGGGAGGGGGAGAGATACAGAGAGAGAAACATTGATGTGAGAGAGAAACATTGATTAGTTGCCTCCCACGCAGGGATCAAGCCTGCAACAGAGGTGCATGGACCCGAATCAAACCTGCGACCCTTCAGTCTGTGGGCCAACATTCTAACCACTGAGCCAAACCCTCTAGGGCACAATGTATCATTATTCAGCCATGAAAAGTAATGAAGTGATGATACATGCTACAATAGAAATGAACCTTGAAGACATATACTAAGTAAAAGAACCCAGCCATAAAAAAACACATATTATATTATCCTATCTAATAAAAGAGAAACATGGTAATTAGCATACGACCACTACCCTTCCCATTGGCTAATCAGGGCGATATGCAAATTAACTGCCAGCCAAGATGGTGGTTAACCGCCAACAAAGATGGCGGCTAATTTGCATACATAGGCACAATGATGGGAGGCAAAAGGGGAAAGACGGAAGAATGGTGGCAGGCAAGAGCTGCGGGGTGGGCAAAGGCCAGTGATTGCCATCAGAAAGCCCAGCAGGCCAGGCGACACCCCCAGCAGGGGTGCCGGTGATCGCCACGGCAATCGGAGGAAGAGAGAGCCGGGATGTAGGACCATCGGGGCCAGGGGTGCCGACTAGCCTGCGTCCCCCTGATCTGCGATGGTGAAAAAAGGGGCGGGGCCCCAGGCACAGCGGCACCCCCGCACCGGGTGTCCCTGTGCCTGCAGTCCCCTGATCTGCGATCTTGAAGGGAGAGGCGGGCCGCAGGCACAGATGCACGGGGGACCAGGTGCAGCCATGCCTGTGGTCCCGGATATGCGATCACGAAGGTAGGGGCTGGGCAGCAGGCACGGCAGCATCCTGGGCACTGGGTGCAGGCCCAGGGTGCAGCCTGCCTGCAGCCTTCTGACCTGCTATCGCGAAGGGAGGGGCGAGGCCACAGGCACAGCGGCACCCAGGGCATCCGGTGCAGCCCTGCCTGCGGCCCCTGGATATGTGATCATGAAGGGAGGGGCGGGGCAGCAGGCATGGCAGCACCCTGAGCACCTGGTGCTGGCCCAGGGTGCAGCCTGCCTGCGGCCATCTGATCTGCAATAGCGAAGGGAGGAGCTGGGCCGCAGGCATGGCGGCACCCAGGGCACCGGGTGCTGAGATGCATGTGGTCCCCTGATCTGAGATCAGGAAGTGAGGAGCGGGGTCACAGGCACAGCTGCCCCTGGGGTTCGGGTGCAGCTGTGCCTGTGGCCCCAGATCTGCAATCGCGAAGGGAGGGGCGGGGCAGCAGGCATGGCAGCACCCTGGGCACCGGGTGCAGCCCCAGGGTGCAGCCGTGCCTGCAGCCCTCTGATCTGCAATGGCAAAGGGAGGGGCGGGGCCACAGGCATGGCGGCACCCAGGGGACTGGGTACTGAGGTGCCTGTGGTCCCCTGATCTGAGATCAGGAAGTGAGGGCCACAGGCAGGGGAGATCCGGGCTGGTGGGGTTATCGCAGAGGTCAGCCAGCACTCAGCCCCCAACCGGCTCTCCCTGGGAACCCGGAAATCCACTTCCCAGGGCAACTGCGCAGAAACCAAGCCTGGTGAGCCATGGAGAGGGCGACCTACATGGAGGCCACGCAGCTTTTATAGTTGAAGTCGCCCTGGATGGAGGACTGGGGGTAGCAGGGATCAGAGTCGGCCAAGTCAGCCATGGAACCCTGGGTCCCCGCCAAATGACTAGAGCACATGGACTTCAATTGTCCTCGGTCACTTCCTGAGCAGCAGTCAGCCTGGACTAGGAATCAAACCCAAAACCTGACAGAATGGAACCCAAACCTTTGCTGTGGCAGAGGAGCTCTGACCCACAGCAGGGGCCAGGGCACACCAGAGGGATTTTGTTGAGGGGCCCTGACAGGCAGCACCCTGAGCAGTGGGTTAGAACCTCCTCCTGATACAGCAAAGTTGCAGGTTGGATCCCTGGTCAGGGCACAGACAAGAAGCAACCAAAGAGAGCATAGTAAGTGGAACAACACACTGATGTTTCTCTCGTTCCCTTCCTCTCTCTAAAATAATCAATCAATACAAATGAAAATAAAAAATAAACCCTCTGGCACTAACCAGTTTGGCTCAGTGGATAGAGCATCGGCCTGTGGACTGAGGGGTCTCGGGTTCAATTCTGGTCAAGGGCATATGCTTTTGTTGCGGGCACATCCCCAGTAGGGGATGTGCAGGAGGCAGCTGATCGATGTTTCTCACTCTCTATCCCTCTACCTTCCTCTCTGTAAAAATCAATAAAATATATTTTAAAAAAATAAAAATAAACCCTCTGGCTTGCAGAGTTGCTAAAACAGTTAGAAAGCAAAGTCTCATCCCTTCCCGTTCATTCAACAAATACTTCATATGCTCCTTCAATAATCACACTGGGAATGGGTGTTTGTTTGTTTGTTTGTTTTGGTTAATCCTCACCTGAGGACATTTTTGCATTGATTTTTTTTTTGTTCATTTTTTTTTTTTTACAGAGAGTGGAAGGGAGGGAGAAAGACAGAAACTAATATGAGAGACATCAAATGGTTGTCTCTTGCTGAATCCCCAACCAGGGCCCTAGATTAAGCCGGCAACCCAGGTATATGCCTTCGATTGGAATCCAACCTGGTACCCTTCAGTCTGCCTGCAGAAGCACTATCCACTGAACCAAACCAGCATTTTTTTTTTCTTTTTAAGTCCTCCTCTAAGGATATGTTCTTTTCATTGATTCTAGAGAGAGAGGAAGGGAGAGGGAAAGAGAAAGAGAAACATTGATCAGTTGCTCAAGCAACTCACAACCTGTGTATGTGCCCTCACCTGGAATCGAACTCATGACCCTTTGGTGCGTGGGAGGACACTCTAACTACTGTTCCATACCAACCAGGGCCTGGAGGTACAATGAGTTCCCTCAGGGGGAGCACTGCTCATCCAGAAGCCGGGCTCATGGCTGGTGAGTGCAGCGGAGGTGGCAGGAACCACCGTGGCAGCACTGAGGAGCAGCGAGCCGAGTGGTAGGGAGCAGCAAGCAGGTGGGTGGTAAGGAGCGAGGGGTCCCAGACTGTGAGAGGGCACAGGCCGGGCTGAGGGATTCCCCCCACCCCCCAGTACACGAATTTCGTGCACCGAGCCTCTAGTTTCCTTTCATATGAAGTGTCCAGAATAGGCAAATCTGTAGACACAGAATGTAGATTAACAACTGCCTAAGGCTGTGGAAGTTGGGGGCAAATAGTGAGTGAAAGCTATCGAGCATGCAGTTTCTTTGGGGTATTATGAAAATGTTCTAAAATTAGATAATGATGACAATGATGCACAACCGTCTGAACATTTTAAGAATCACTGGATTGTATACTCTAAATGGATGAATTTATATGGTGAATTAATAAAACCTTTTAAAAGTCTATGGGATTTAATAATACCATATAATGCCCCCCACCATATAGAAATAGCTAGTATTAATATTTTGGTGCATCTGAGTATTAAAGCATACTTCTTGTTTTCACTTGTAAAAATGTTTATAGAATTATTTTTATAAGTTTACTGCAAGATACATATTTGAACAGCAAAACTAAATATAAAAATATAAAATGATATTTTAATTAATGGTGAATTATAGCATATTCATAAATATAAAGTCTGATACATAAAAGTTGACAACTTTCCACAAATTAATGTATCCTGTTAATGAAATGGAAATCAAAATCTCAATAGTTCTTTAATTTTTCAGAAGTTGAAAAACAACTATAAAGATTTTCTATAATAAAATTGAAATGAATAATGTGGAAAAAAAGAAAAGAATAATGTGGTAATTTTTAGAATAAATATTCATAAAAGAGTTGTAAATTGTCTTATGAACTTAGTGTAACTAAACACATTGGTACTAGAATCAGCCTGGACATCTAGCACAATTGAATAGAATAAGAAGTCCAGAAACAAAATTAAATACAAAAGGAAAGCTTATTCAGTAAATAGTATTGGAACAACTGGCTAGCCATCTAGAAGGAATTAGATTATGTCACAGTCTATACCAAAATAAACTTCAAGTGGATCAAAAATTTAGATATAACATGATGAGACCTTAAAATATTCAACATCATTAGAAATTAAAGAAAATAAAATTAGACCAAGGTGTCACATTTGCCTATAATATTGACAAAAATGTAAAGAAATAGTAATATTAATTGTTTGCAATGATGAAGAAATCGTAACTTTCATGCATAATTAGGTATGTAAAATTTACATACTTTGAAGGTCGACTTGGTACCAAGTAAAAAGGAAAAGAAAAGTTTTTAAAATGTTTACTCTGAGCCAGCAATTTTACCTAACAACCTAAGAAACAACCTAATTACCTACCAACTTATACAAAATGTAGTACACATATGCAATCGAGTAATATGTAAATATAAAGATGAATGTACTGGGGTCCTAAAGAAGTAGCTTGTAATATATTGCTGAGAACAAGAGCATATTTACAATCCGATGAAGAGAGAGATAGAGAGAGGGAGATGGAAGGAAGGGAAGGGAAATACGGAAAGATTATACTCCAAAATAGTCCATTATCTTTGTATAATGGAAATACAAATTTTTAATTACATATTTTTCTCTTTGCTTGTATTTTCCTCAAGGAACATACACTGTTATGATGAAATTTTCTTCAACGTGCTTTATATTTCAGAAAGGCCATCTTCATCCCTAATCATTTCCTTCTTGTATCTTATGGATTTTTATAATTATATTTTAAATATATATTGGATAGATTTTAATAGAGATTGTGATGTACAATTCCAAATTATTTTCTGAAGTGGCTATTCAATTTTTTAACACTATTACTGAAAAACTCATGCATGCTTGTTTAAAAGGGGGATGAGTTGAAGTTGTCACCCTGAGATCGTGAAGCTGACTGCTACTGTCAACCATCACTCTAGCCCAGGGGTGGGCAAACTTTTTGACTCAACGGCCACAATGGGTTCTTAAACTGGACCGGAGGGCCGGAACAAAAGCATGGATGTAGTGTTTGTGTGAACTAATATAAATTCAAAGTAAACATCATTACATAAAAGGGTACGGTCTTTTATTTTTTTAGTATTATTCATTTCAAACGGGCCGGATACGGCCCGCAGGCCGTAGTTTGCCCACGGCTGCTCTAGCCCATCTGCCTTTCTGAGTTTATTTTAAAATGGCTGAAAAAAGCAACGTTATGACTCCTCAATTTAGAAATAGACTTTAATGTCTTTTATTGGTCCTATCTTGGGAGAAGGGTAGAGTTATCCTACCAAATCCTAAACCGAGGTAATTAATGGTGGTCCGTTAGAGCTGCCTAAAAGAACCAGAAAGTAGGAACTAATTGCCCAGTTGGATGTCTACTTAGGCAGCAGACTTACTGATCTGCACTGTGCCTAACAGAGCAAGATAAAAGTTACCTGGGCAGGGAGGCCACGCCATCTTGAAGGTGAGAGTGGCTGTTATCGCAAATCTATATATCCCGGGAATCTACAACAACAACACCCAGGGAACAGGTGCGAACCCAGGAATTCCAGATCTCTAGCAGCGCAAATACATGGACTCAGATGAGCTCTGCACTGTCTCACAGAAAGGTCAGATTTCGCCTAGGAAAAGGAAAGAGAGAGCTACAAAACCAGACACCCAGAGAAGAGAGATCATAGGGAGACAAAGAAAGGAGGCATCACCAGAAAAGGAAGTAAATGAAATGGAGGCAAGCAATTAGTCAGAGAAAGAATTCAGAAATATGATCATAAGGTTGCTGAAAAGAATGGAAGACTAATTTAACAATATGTGCAAAAACCAACAGGAAATGAGGAAGAACCAAGAAGAAATGAAAATGACATTGCTGCTATGAAGAACTCAATAGAAAGCATCAACAGTAGACTAGAAGAAGCAGAGGACTGCATCAGTGACCTAGAAGACAAGGTAGGAAAACATACCCAAGCAGAGCAGCATCTAGAAAAAAACGAAAAAACAGGAGGAGAGCCTAAGGGAATTTTGGGACAACATGAAACGAAACAACATCCACATAATAGGGGTGACAGAAGGAGAGGAGACTGAGCAAGGAATAGAAAACCTGTTTGAAGAAATAATGACAGAAAACTTCCCTGATATAGGGAAGAAAAAAACTCACATGAATCCAAGAAGCTCACAGAGTCCCAAACAAAATGAACCTCAAAAGACCGATGCCAAGGCACATTATAATTAAATTGGCAAACACCAAGGACAAAATAAGAATCTTAAAAGTGGCCAGAGAGAGACAGAAAGTTACCTACAAAGGATCCCCCATCAGACTGGTGATTGATTTCTCAACAGAAACTGATTTCCCAGAAGGGAATGGAATGAAATATACAAAGTCATGCAAAGGAAGGGTCTGAATCCAAGGATACTGTACCCAGAAAGGCTATCAATCAAAATTGAGAGTGAAATCAGGAGCTTCACAGACAAAAAAAAAGGACTAAGGGAGTTTATTAGCACCAAACCAGCAATGCAAGAAATGCTAAAGGGTCTGCTGTAAAAAGAAGAAATAGGAAGTGAAGAAGGAACACAGGTGTAAAGAGTAAAAATGGCAACAAACAAGTACCTATCAATAATAACTTTAAATGTACATGGATTAAATGCCGCAATCAAAAGACATACAATAGCTGAGTGGATAAGAAAACATGACCCACATATCTGCTATCTAAAGGAAATCCACCTCAGAAAAAAGGACTCACACAGACTGATGGTGAAGGGATGGAAAAAGGTTTTTCAGGCAAATGGAAATGAAAAAAAAGCTGGGGTTGCAATATTTATATCTGACAAATTAGATCTCAAAGTGAAGGATAGAAGAAGAGATAAGGAAGGCCACTTCATAATACTAAAGGGAGCAATCCAACAAGAAGAAATAACTCTGGTAAACATATATGTAGCCAATACAGGAGCACCTAAATACATTAAAAAAACTACTGAAGGATATCAATGGAGAAATTGACAGCAATACAATAATAGTAGGGGACTTTAATATCCCACTATCACCACTGGACAAATCCTCTAAACAAAAACTCAGCAAAGAAACAGCAATCCTAAATGACTCACTAGATCAGATGGAATTAATTGACATCTTCAGAACATTTCACCCCAAAGCCACAGAATATACATTCTTCTCAAGTGCACATGGCTCATTTTCAAAGACAGACCATATATTGGGTCACAGGCAAAGTCTCTTCAAATTCAAGAAAATAGAAATCATATCAAGATCACGATGGCATAAAATAAGAAATCAAGTACAATAAAAACAATTAAAAAATCAAACAACTGGAGGTGAAATAGCATGCTATTAAACAATGACTGGGTTACCAAAGAGATCAAAGAATAAATAAAAAGCATCATGGCAACAAATGACAATGAAAACACAACAATCAAAAATCTATCGGACACAGTGAAAGCAGCCTTGAGAGGGAAGTTCATAGCTCTACAAGCCTACTGCAAAAAATAAGAAACAATGGTATTAAATTACCTAACTGTACAACTCAAATAGTTAGAAAGAGAACAACAAGAAAATCCCAGCGTAAGCAGAAGGAAGGAAATAATAAAGATTAGCACAGAGATAAATGAAATAGAGACAAAAAAAATACAAAAGCTCAACAAAACCAAGACCTGGTTCTTTGAAAGGATAAACAAGATGGATAAACCTCTAGCCAGGCTCACTAAGAAACAAAGAGAGAGGACACAAATAAACAAAATCAGAAATGAAAGAGGTGAAATAACAACTGATCCCACAGAAATACAAATGATTATGAAAAAAAATACTATGAACAACTCTATTCTAACAAACAGAACAACCTAGATGAAAGGGACATATTCTTAGAAAAATACAAGCTCCCAAAACTCAACCAAGAAGAATCAAAAACCCTGAATAGACCAATAACTACTGAAGATATTGAAACAGTGATCAAAAATCTTACAGCAAACAAAAGCCCTGGTCCAGAGGGCTTTGCAGAGGAGTTCTACCAAGCATTCAAAGAACTAAAACCTATCCTACTCAGACTATTCCAAAAAATTCAAGAGGAAGGCACACTTCCAAGCTCTTTCTATGAAGCCAGCATTAGCCTAATTCCAAAACCAGATAAAGACACCACAAAAAAAGAGAACTACAGGCCAATATCCTTGATGAACATAGATGCTAAAATCCTCAACAAAATTCTAGCAAATCGGATTCAGCAATACATTAGAAAGATCATACGCCATGACCAAGTGGGATTTATTCCAGGGATGCAAGGATGGTACAATATCTGCAAATCACTAAATGTGATACATCACATAAAAAAACTGAAAGACAAAAATCACATAATCATATCAATTGATGAAGAAAAAGCATTTGACAAAATCCAACACCCTTTCTTGATAAAAACTCTCAGCAAAGTGGGAATAGAGGGATCATACCTCAACATAATAAAAGCCTTATATGACAAACCTACAGCCAACATCAAACTCAATGGGCAAAAACTAAAACCATTTCCCCTAAGAACAGGAACAAGACAAAGATGGCCAATTTCACCTCTCCTGTTTGACATAGCACTAGAAGTACTAGCCATAGCAATCAGACAAGAAGAATAAATAAAAGGCATCCAAATTGGAAAAGAAGAAGTAAAACTATCCTTATTTTCAGATGACATGATACTATACATAGAAAATCCCAAAGATTCCATCAGAAAACTACTACACCTAATAAATGAATTTGACAATGTAGCAGGATACAAAATTAACACCCAGAAATCTATGGCCTTTTTATATATCAATAATGAACTCACAGAAAGAAAAATGAAAAAAAAATCCCATTTACCAATGCATCAAAAAAAATTGAGATAGCTAGGAATAAATTTAAACAAGGATGTAAAAGACCTGTACTCAGAAAACTACAGGACATTGAAAAAAGAGATAGAGGAAGACATAAACAAATGGAAGAACAAACCATGTTCATGGATTGGTAGAATCAACATCATTAAAATATTCATACTACCTAAAGCAATCTATACATATGATGCAATACCTATTAAAATACCAACAGCATATTTCAAAGATCTAGAACAAACTCTCCAAAAATTCATCTGGAATAAAAAAAGGCCACAAATAGCCACAGCTGTCCTGAGAAAGAACAAAGTTGGAGGGATCACAATACCAGACATCAAATTATATTACCAAGCCATGGTTCTCAAAACTGCCTGGTACTGGCACAAGAACAGACATATAGACCAATGGAACAGAATAGAGGATCCAGAAATTGACCCAAGCCATTATACTCTATTAATATTTGACAAAGGAGGCAAGAGCATACAATGGAGTCAAAACAGTCTCTTTAATAAATGGTGCTGGGAAATTTGGTCAGATACATGCAAAAAAATGAAACTAGACCACCAAATTACACCATACACAAAATAAACTCAAATGGCTCAAGGACTTGAATGTAAGATGGGAAACCATAAAAACCCTACAAGACTGCTTAGGCAGCAAAATTGCAGAAATATGTCTAATTATCTTTACAGACACAGATCCTAGGGCAAGAGAGACTAAGGAGAAAATAAACAAATTCGACTGCATCAAAATAAAAAGCTTCTGAACAGCAAAGAAACCATCCACAAAACAACAAGAAGACCCACTGCATGGGAGAACATATTTGCCAATATAATCTCCGATAAGGGTTTAATCTCAAACATTTACAGGGAACTCATACAACTTAACAAAAGGAAGATAAACAACCCAATCAAAAAATGGGCAAAGGACCTAAATCGACACTTTTAGAAAGAGGACATTCAGAAAGCCAAGAGGCACATGAAAACATGCTTAAAGGCACTAATCATCTGAGAGATGCAAATCAAAACAACAATGAGGTACCACCTCACACCTGTCAGAATGGCTATCATCAACAAATCAACAAACAACAAGTGCTGGAGAGGATGCAGAGAAAAAGGAACCCCCCTTCACTGCTGGTGCAAATGCAGACTGGTGCAGCCATTGTGGAAAACAGTATGGCGTTTCCTCAACAATTTAAAAATGGAACTGCCATTTGACCCAGTAATACCACTTCTAGGAATATATCCCAAGAAAACAGAAACACCAATCAGAAAGGATATATGTACCCCTATGTTCATAGCAACACAATTTACAATAGCTAAGATTTGGAAACAGCCTAAGTGCCCATCAGCAGATGAGTGAATTAGAAAACAGTGGTACATATACACAATGGAATACTAGGCTGCTATAAAAAAGAAAGAATTCTTACCATTTGCAGCAGCATGGATGGAACTGGAGAGCATTATGCTAAGTGAAATAAGCCAGGCAGTGAAAGAAAAATACCACATGATCTCACTCATGTATGGATAATAAAGAAAATTATAACCTAATGAACAAAAAGATAGATACAGAGGCAGAGAAGCATCGAACAGACTGTCATATTACAGCAGGAAGGCTTGAGAGTGTTGGGGGGGGGCAGGTAAGAGATCAATCGAAGGACTTATATGCATGCATATAACCATAACCAATGGAAACAAGACACTGGGGGGGGGGGGAAGGACATGTGCCAGTGGGAAGGGGAGGCCGGGGGAAGGTCAATGCGGAAAAAAAGGAGACATATGTACTACTATTTGTAATACTTTAAACAAGAAAATAAAATTTAAAATAAAGTTACCTGGGCAAAGAAAGAGACCTGAATTTCTTCTATATAAAGAGGACACTGAGGAAAGCAGCTGAGCTTGAGAGAGCTTGCTGGTACTGCACCAAAAACAACCTGGTTGTATAGGCACAGAGTGCTAAGAATATTACAGAGATGGAGAAGCATGGAAAAGTTGACCCCATAAAAACCTTCTTCACTAAATCCTGATCTCATCCATGAGCTGCACATGTATGGATTACACCCTCTTCAGAATACCAAAAACCTTGAGACCCGAAATGAACCACAATCCATATCCCAAACTGACCACTGAGTAACTCACACATGGAGCATATCCAGTAGATTAAAGAAGCTAAGCAAACTCTAAAAAGGAAAAATTAAAATAAATTTATTCCAAACATAACATAGAGAGACTGCTGAAAACTAAAAAAAAATTAAAAACCTTAAACAAAGGAAAGAAAAAGTTGAATAATATGCATTATCTGGTATTTCCAGTGATGACAAGCTCCCCAATACAGGATGCCTCCACTAAGGATCTCCATCCCTCTCCAGAAGAAGAAACACAAGAAAAAGCACCTGGTGTAGAGCCCCAGTGCCTACTTCATGGATTTGAAATGCCCAGGATGCTATAAAATCACCACCATCTTTAGCCCTGCACAAATGGAAGATTTGTGTGTTGGTTGCTCCACTGTCCTCTATCAGCCTACAGGAGGAAAAGCAAGGCTAACAGAGGATGCTCCTTCAGAAGGAAGCAGCCCTGAAAGTACCTCGAACCAAGATGAGCGGGGAACTATCCCAATAAACACATTTTGAATACAAAAAAAGATACATTACCTGTAAATAAATGTAATGGGCTGAATTGTGTTTCAAAAAAAATCCTATGTGGAAGTCCTAACTCCTAGTAACCTAAGAATGTGACCCTATTTGGAGATAGGGTCTTTAAAAAGATAATTATGTGAAAATGAGATAATTAGGTTAGGGCCTAATCCAGGGGTGGGCAAACTTTTTGACTCGAGGGCCACAATGGGTTCTTTAACTGGACCAGAGGACCGGAACAAAAGCATGGATGTAGTGTTTGTGTGAACTAATATAAATTCAAAGTAAACATCATTACATAAAAGGGTACGGTCTTTTTTTTCAATAGTTTTATTCATTTCAAACGGGCCGGATCCGGCCCGCGAGCCGTAGTTTGCCCACGGCTGCGCCTAATCCAATATGACTGGTGACCTTATAAGAACAGAAAATTTGAATGCAAACACAGAGGGAAGACCATGTGAAGACATGAGAAGAAAAAAGCCATCCACAAGCCAAGATGAGAGGCCTCAGAAGAATCTAATCCTGCCAATACCTTCATCTCAGACTTCTAGTCCCCCAGAATTGTGAGAAAATAAATTTCTGTTGTTTAAGCCATCCAGCTTAGCAGACTAATTATAATGAATGATGATTCTAACTGGATTTCTCATCAAAAACCATGAAAGTCAAAGGGGAGGGCATAATATTTTTCAATGTGAGTTGAAATAAAAGAACTATCAGCCTGAATTCTATTATTCAGGAATGAGGGTGAAATAAAGACAATCTCAGATGAAGAAAAACTAAGAAAATTTATCATCAGAGGATTGTCTCTATAAGAATTGCTAGCCCTGCCAGCATGACTCAATGGTTGAGCATAGACCTATGAACCAGGAGGTCACAGTTTGATTCCTGGTCAGAGCACATGGCCAGATTGCAGGCTCGATCCCCAGTGTGGGGTGTGCAGGAGGCAGCTGATCAATGATTCTCTCTCATCATTGATGTTTCTCTCTCTCCCCCTCTCCCTCCCTTTCTGGAATCAATAACAATATATTTTAAAAATAAAGTAAAAATGAATTGCTAATAAAATATATTCAGACCAAAAGGAACTGATTTTAGATAAAACTCTGGAACATCAGAAATGAAGGAATAGCCATAGAAATGGTAAATAGGACAGTAAATGACCTAGACAGACTATTCTTGGGACTTAATGATTTCCTGAGGCTCACCATTTTGGCCTTGTGTTCAGAAATCTGGAGTTTTATTGATTCTACTGTGCCACACACTTCTGCAATAGCACCTACTTCCAGAGCCAAGAAGCAGAGGACAATAAGAAAAAATAAAATTAAACTGAATATTTTAAGAGAATATGTTCTCCCCTCTTAGTTCTGTTTTTGCTTTTATTATAAAAACTAGAGGCCCGGTGCACAAAAATTTGTGCACTCGGGGGAAAGGGGGGGTCCCTCAGCCCGGCCTGTGCCCTCTCGCAGTCTGGGACCCCTCAGGAGATAACGACCTGCTGGCTTAGGCCTGCTCCCGGGTGGCAGAGGGCAGGCCCAACCCCTAGGTGCAGCCCCTGGTTGGGCTCAGAGCAGGGCCGATTGGGAGGATGTGATGCCACCCTCAGTCATGCTCAGGGTAGGGCCGATCAGGGGGTTGGGGCGCTGCCCCCGTCACAAACAGAGCAGGGCCCATCAGGGGGTTGGGGCACCGCCCTCTATCACCCACAGAGCAGGGCTGATCAGGGGGTTGGGGCACCGCCACTCTCACACTCAGGGCAGGGCCGATGGGGAGGTTATGGCTCTACCCCATCACACACAGAGCAGGGCCCGTGGGGGGGGGAGGGGTTGGGGAGCTCCCCCCTATCAGGCACAGAGCAGGGCTTCTCAGGGGGTTGGGGCGCCTTCCCCTGTCACACACAGAGCCGCAGGGCGATCAGGGGGTTTGGGCGCTGCCCCCTGTCACGCTGATCCCGGTGCCGGGAGGCATATTACCCTTTTACTATATAGGGTAGAGGCCTGGTGCATGGGTGGGGCCGGCTGGTTTGCCCTGAAGGGTGTCCTGGATCAGGGTGGGGGTCCCCACTGGGGTGCCTGGCCAGCCTGGGTGAGGGGCTGAGGGCTGTTTTCAGGCTGGGAGTGACTGAAGTTCCCAACCGCTCCTTTTTTTATTTTTTTTATTTTTTTATTCTGGGCCAGCTTTGCCTTGAGGCTTGGCTCCAGCTCTTAGGCCTCATCGGGGCTGAAAGTAGGTTTCTGGCCTTTGCATACAATGCTGCCAATCTGCTGGCTGAAGCCCGCGGTATTCGTTACAATGTTTCTTAAACTGCCCGCTCTTAGGCCTGCAGCCGCAGGCGGGGAATGTTGGTTTCCTCCGTCACTGAGACAAGCAAGCCTCATGTTAGTTTCAAGCTGCCTGGCTGCCGGCCGCCATCTTGGCTGACAGTTAATTTGCATATCTCGCTGATTAGCCAATGAAAAGGGTAGCGGTCATACGCCAATTACCATGTTTCTCTTTTATTAGTGTAGATATGAATGGCCTGGTGCATGAAATTTGTGCATAGGAGGGGTGTCCCTCAGCCCAGCCTACACCCTCTCCAATCCGGGACCTCTCAGGGGATGTTCAACTGCCAGTTTAGACCTGATCCCACGGTTGAATGTCCCTCTCACAATACAGGACCACTGGCTCCTAACCATTCACCTGACTGCCTGCCTGATGGCCCCTAACCACTCTGCTTGCCAGCATGCTCATCCCCAACTGCCGCCCCCGCCAGCCTGCTCGCTCCCAACTACCCCGCCCAGCAGCCTGCTTGCCACCAACTGCCCCCCCTGCCAGCCTGATTGCCCCCATCTGCCCGCCCCTCCCCCCCCCGCTGGCCTGCTCACCTCCAACTGTCCCCCCTGCCAGCCAGCTCACCCTCAACTGCCCCCCCTGTTGGCCTGCTCACCCCCAACTGTCCCCCCTGCCAGCTTGCTCACCCCCAACAGCTTCCCCTGCCAGCATGGTTGCCCCCAACTGACCCGCCTGCCATCCTGATTGCCCCTAACTGCCTCTGCCTCGGACCCACCATCGTGGCTTTGTCCGGAAGGATGTCCGGAAGGTCTCCTGGTCTAATTAGCATATTACTCTTTTATTAGTACAGATAGTTGGCATACAAATTACTTCTGTGTATAAAACATAGTGTTTCAACATTTACATATTTTACAATGTGATCACCATACTCAATCTAGTAACTATCTGTCTCCATGCATTTACCACACATTATTGATTATATATTCCTTCACCTTTTCCACCAATCTCTCCATACCCCTTCTCCTCTGGTAACCAACAATCAGTTTGTTGTTTGTTTTTATGAGTTTGTTTAGGTTTTGTTTTGTTTGTTCATTTGTTTTTGATTTTTTGACTCCTGTTGGCTCCACCATGAGACTGCTGGGGGTTGGGTCAAGAGAATTAAGAGAAATAACATGAATAGGAGTTTATTGCTCTCTCTCTCTCTCTCTCTCTATATATATATATATACATATATACATATATATATATATATATATATATATATATATATATATATATATATATAATCTGACTGTTAGGTGTTCTCTTTATCCTCTTTGAGCCAGAAATAGTGCATTTCTCCTGGAGAAGAAATCTAAAGTTGAAAAGTCTGTGATTGGGAATAATGGTGGTTGTATGCAATATCTTTCTACTCTTCCACTCTCAGTTTTTTGTTTTACTAATGTATCTCAGTGATACATATATTTATAAAAAATGTTGTTTAAACTTCAGCTATATTTACATGGGGTTTACTTACAAAGCAACTATTTTGCTTAAGTTCAAATACAGGTTTCTTGTCCTTTTTCAATGAGTTGAATGTCTCAGCTTTTATTTTTGTTTTTGTTTTTCTTGTTTTGTTTGCTTTTGCTTGTTTTAACTCTTTGTTTGCACAAGGAAAGCTTTGGGTGTATTTGAGTGAATAATGGCAAGAACAACCAAGTGAATTCTAGCTTCAAGTTTAGCTCCTGCTCTGTGACCATGAACAAGTAATTTAATCTCTCCTTTACTATGTAAAAATAATTAGGATGGATAAAACAATTAGTAATAAATAAGTTTTATTAGAGTTTTAATACTTTGACCTCTTCAGTTGTATAGTGAACACTGTACTATCTCCCACAAACCTTATGCCCCTCCCACAACTGCTGGAAGTACTCCTGGCTGGCATTCCTATCTAGGAATTGCTTTCATCTAAAAGAGAGTTCTAGTCACACAAGATTATGTCTCTGCATCCAGTGATTGGTATATCGGGAGATAAGTGCCAATCCCCCTCATCAAAACTCAGAACAATTATAAAAGACCATCCTAGTTTCAGAGAGCACTTTGAGATTGGCTGAGGCTTTTGTTCTGAGGACAACTTTTGCAGCCCAACCTTTTCCATTTTTAATGAGGTATAATTGACATATAACATGACATTAGTTTCAGGTGTATGACATAATGATTTGATAATTGTATATATTGCAAAATGATCACCACATTAAGTTTACTTAACATCCATCATCTTTGTTTCCTACATCTCATCCAACAAGTGTTTATTTTGAAAGAAATACCAGTAACTAAAAACTTCAACCAGCTAATCTTTGTCCCAGAGTCTGTTTCCCAGGGAGCCCTGTCTTCAAGAGTTAGAAATAATATTACTCTCCTCTGAAGAGTTTATTTTTACTTCTGTCTTGGTGGTGCTTGCATTCCATAATGCATTATAGTTATTGCACATTTTTATGCAATTTTTTTCTTTTCTACTGATTTTTAACCTTCCGAAGTCAAAGGCAATACACTTTTTTTACTTTCATAGCAGGTAGCATTGATTCATTACTTGGTTGGTTGAGTTAATGCATACATGACATCATAATTTTCCCTGTTTGATCTCTTTAAGTCACCAAGAATTAGCTTTTTTGAAATAAGTTTTCCTCTTTATTATAGAGGAAAGTTCAGGATTCCCATGAACTTTGAATTCTTTTCATAATCTCTGTGTGGTTCCATTAGTTTGTGGCATATTTATAATCACATGATACTTAGGGTTTTATTGCTGGCTATGGGGATGTTGAATACTGTGATTCCATGATGAGTTTTCTAATTGAGTTGTCAGTACATTAGAAAACTTTTATTATGTTAGAACTAATGAAAAAATGTATATGATATATCAAGAATTTAAAGGCAAATTTTCTTGCTTTCTATTGTATTTGTAAAGCCACTCGGTGATATTCATTATTTATTTAGTATTCAAGTTTCATTTTAAAAATATATGGATAGAAGTTCACTCAAATATTACAAAGTGATATTACTATTCTTAAAAGTGAAAGCCATAGGTATAATCAGTTGCTATTCATTTGGAAGTCATAGATAAGAATGCCATATCATTCGTAATCGTGTAGTCAATTTCATTCTTTGTCACAGCTTTCATTTCCAAGAGTGTTCCATTTAGTGGGAGTTTTTATAATTACATAAAAGACCAATCATGTACTATACAGTATTCACATTGTATTAGCCCTTTTCCAAAGCCTTCCCTTCTGTTTTCCAAGTTACATTCCTGTAATTCATGAACTACAGGCTCTTGGGGATTTGAGTTTTATGTTCAATCTCAGATGTTCTTTCAGTAAATCATGTCATTATTCGTATTTCCCTCTTTCAAAGGAAGAAAAGTCTCCACACTGAAGATTCACTCAAGGCATTGCATTTTCACATCATTGAAACTCTTCATACTATTAAAATATCATCTTTAGAACTTTAATTTCAAATAAAAAATAGCAGCCTCTATATTGCAGGCAATTGCTGAGGGAACCACATAAAATATAAGCATTTCTACATTGCCACATCAAGAGTGCCAGTGACATCCCAAAAATCACCTTAAGCATCTGTTCACCTATTTTACCAATGACAAGATTATATCAGCCAAATTCTACATTAACCTTTGGCATCTCCACCCAAAAGATATAGTCCCAAAAATCTACTTCCAAGAGAATGTAAAATATTATAAAGACACAGTACATCCATTCTATGGATTTAGCTATATGTCTAAGAATTTATCCAGAATTATAATCAAGACATCTTGAGCGAAAAAAGGAAGTATCATAAAAATATTAATAGTCTGATGATATATTTTAAAAACAACAAAGAAAATGTATACACTATAAAGTTATGTAAACATGAGACATAATCTAGAGTTTATACAAGAAACTGTTATCATTGGTTACCTTGGGATGGTGGGGCTTGTTGGGGGGGGGGGGGGGAATACTTGGGGTAAGAGGAAAACATTAAGCTTTTCTTCATATATGGCTATGTGATTTTAATTATTAAATCCAGTATGAAAGACATATAGTTGAAGTGAAGCAAAGTATTTACAGTAGTCAATAGTACCCTCTTTAACACCCATGTGCTTTTATTCTCTTCTCAAAACAAAACCATTTGTTTCTTCTGATATATTACCAATAGTCTCCCCATATGAAACATTTTTCCTTATCTAGAATAATGTCTTTTTGTTTCATATCAGCCCCTATGTTTCTTCTTTGTTTTAAACATTCATTACAATGAATCACTTCGTGAAATCTTATAGTCATCCCATCCTGGCTGGGTAGCTCAGTTGGTTAGAGCATCATTCCCATATGCCAAGGTTGTGGATTAATCCCCAGTCAGGGCACTTACAATAATCAACCAATGAATGCATAAATAAGTGGTACAACAAATTGATGTTTTTCTCTCTCCCTTTCTCTCCTCTCTCTTTCTCTCTCTCTCTCTCTCTCTCTCTCTCTCTCTCTCTCTCTCTCTCTCACACACACACACACACACACACACACACACACACTAATCAATAAACAAAAAACAATTTTTTTAAAGAAATCCTATGGTCATCCCAATGACAACAAGCTTTCAGCAAGTGCAATACAGGATGGGCAAGAATCCTAGTAGGAAAGACCAGTTATCAAATACATCAATTAAGGCCCTGCTTATATCCTATCAACTAAAATCATTTATTGTTTGGACATCTCCTTTTATTACAGCCAGCAATGACTTTTAGTGAGCAATAATCTGTTTGAAGACATAACACAATATACAGATGAAGTATTATAGAATTGTACACCTAAACCTATATAATTTTATTAACCAATGTTACCCCCAATAAATCCAATTAAAAAGTAAATAAATAGAAAATCTGAAAAAATCTAACTCTGAAGGAGTTATCTATTCTAGTCCTTTTCCTCCAAATCGAAGAGTAAGATTAATTTCTTACTCTGAACTAAATATGTTGATGAGGATGATGGCGAAGATAGTTCTTATAAACTACTTGGTAGTAACTATCGCATTCTGCTTTAAAATATCTACCATCTGGAGTTCAGTACATTTTTTGTTTTTATTTCTGATCCAATAGGTCCTATTATTTTAAAGGTATCATGATTCTGCCTGTAGTGCTGTGGTATTTTAAAAAATCCTCCTATCTAATAAAAGAGAAACATGGTAATTTAGCTGTACGTCCACTACCCTTCCCATTGGCTAATCAGGGCGATATGCAAATTAACTGCCAGCCAAGATGGCAGCCGGCAGCCAGGCAACTTGAAGCTAACATGAGACTTGCTTGCTTCAGTGACGGAGGAAAACAACGTTCCCCGCCTGCCGTGCCGGCCTCTGAGCTTGCAGTTTGAAACACTGTTACAAATATAGAAGGTAAACAAAACCCCAGAAACCTGCTTTCAGCCAGCCGGGATCTCAGAGCTGGAGTTGATACAGTGTTTCGATTATAGAACACAAACAAACCAGATACCTGCTTTCAGCAGCAGAGGCCGCAGAGCTGGAGCCAGAGCTAAAGCTGGCCCAGAATAAAAAATAAAAAGAAAAAAAGGAGCAGTTGGGAGCTTCAGTCACCCGCCAACCTGAAAACAGCCCTCAGCCCCTCACCCAGGCTGGCCAGGCACCCCAGTGGGGACCCCCACCCTGATCCAGGACACCCTTCAGGGCAAACCAGCCGGCCCCACCCATGCACCAGGCCTCTACCCTATATAGTAAAAGGGTAATATGCCTCCCAGCACCAGGATCAGCAGAGCCGCGAGGCCTCCCGGCACCGGATCAGCGTGACAGGGGGCAGCGCCCAAACCCCCTAATCGCCCTGCGGCTCTGTGTGTGACAGGGGGCGGGGCCACAACCTCCCTATCCGCCCTGCTCTGTTTGTGACAGGGGAAGGCGCCCCAACCCCCTGATCAGCCCTGCTCTGTGCCTGATAGGGGGGAGCTCCCCAAATCCCTGATCGCCCTGCGGCTTTGTGTGTGACAGGGTGCGGTGCCCCAAGCCCCACCCCAACGGGCCCTGCTCTGTGTGTGACGGGGTAGAGCCATAAACTCCCCATCGGCCCTGCCCTGAGTGTGAGAGTGGCGGCGCCCCAACCCCCTGATCAGCCCTGCTCTGTGGGTGATAGAGGGTGGCGCCCCAACCCCCCCCCCCACGGGCCCTGCTCTGTGTGTGATGGGGTAGAGCCATAACCTCCCCATCGGCCCTGCCCTGAGTGTGACAGTGGCGGCGCCCCAACCCCCTGATCGGCCCTGCTCTGTGGGTGATAGAGGGCGGTGCCCCAACTCCCCTATCGGCCCTACTCTGTGAGTGACAGGGGGGAGCTCCCCAACCCCGATTGGCCCTGCTCTGTGCATGACAGGGTACGGAGCCCCAACCCCCTGATCGGCCCTGCTCTGTGGGTGATAGAGGGCGGCACCCCAACCCCCTGATCCGCCCTGCTCTGTGTGTGACAGGGGCTGGTACCCCAACTCCCCTATCGGCCCTACTCTGTGAGTGACAGGGGGGAGCTCCCCAACCCCCTGATTGGCCCTGCTCTGTGCATGACAGGGTACGGAGCCCCAACCCTCTGATGGGCCCTGCTCTATGCGTGACAGGGGGCAGTGCCCCAACCCCATGATTGGCCCTGCTCTGTGTGTGACAGGGGGTGGTGCCGCAACCTCCCCATCGACCCTGCCTTGAGTGTGACAGGGGGCGGTGCCCCAAACCCCCAATCGGCCCTACCCTGAGCATGACTGAGGGTGGCACTGCAACCTCCTGATCCGCCCTGCTCTGTGCCCGACCAGGGGCTGCACCTAGGGATTGGGCCTGCCCTCTGCCACCCGGGAGCAGGCCTAAGCCAGCAGGTCGTTATCTCCCGAGGGTTCCCAGACTGCGAGAGGGCACAGGCCGGGCTGAGGGACCCCCCCCCCCCGAGTGCACAAATTTTTGTGCACCAGGCCTCTAGTAATTTTATAAAAATGGAACTCCCATTTGACCCAGTGATCCCACTTCTAGGAATATATGTCAAGAAATCAGAAACACCAATCAGAAAGGATGTATGCACCCATATGTTCATAGCAGCACAATTCACCATAGCTAAGATCTGGAAACAGCCTAAGTGCCCATTCATCAGCAGATGAATGGATTAGAAAACTGTGGTACATCTACACAATGGAATACTATGCTGCTGTAAAAAAGAAGGAATTCTTACCATTTAGGACAGCATGTATGGAACTAGAGAGCATTATGCTAAGTGAAATAAGCCTGTCAAGGAAAGAAAAATACATGATCTCTCATTTATGGATAATTAAGACCATTATAAACTGATGAGCAAAAATAGATACAGAGGAAGAGCAACATCGAACAGACTGTCAAACTACAGCGGGAAGGCTGGGGAGGGTTGGGGGGGGGGTAAGGGATCATCCAAAGGACTTGTATGCATGCATACGAGCATAACCAATGGACACAAGACACTGGGGGGCAATTAAAAAAAAGAAAAGAAAAAAATAATAATTTTAAATTTTCCTAATGCATGTCTTTCAGTGTTCTTTCTTATGCTGTTTTTGTATTTATATGGCACATTTATAGCTATTAGAAACTAGGCAAATGTGATAGACTGGTCATCATTTCATAATAAGAAAATATCTAAATGAATAGAAAATGTAGATGCTATAAATAAAAAAAGAACTGGGCTCAATATTACTCATGATCTAATATAAGAAATGTATATATTTTTTCTATATAGATACATCCTATGTAATAAAAGAGAAACATGGTAATTAGCTGTACCTCCGCTACCCTTCCCATTGGCCAATCAGCAAGATATGCAAATTAATTGACAGCAAAGACGGTGGTAACCGCCAACAAAGATGGCGGTTAATTTGCATACTCGCAATGATGGGAGGCGAAAGGGGAAGGACTGAAGAATGGTGATCGGCAACCCAGGCGGCAGTCAAGAGTTGGGGGGGGTGGGCAAAGGCCGCCTTTCCCCACTCCCCAGCTGGTGATCGCCATCGGAAAGCTGGGGTTGCCGGATGGCCTGTGGCTGGCGATCGCCATGGTGATTGGATGGCCGAGCACAGGCCAGGCAGCAATCCCGGACCCCGCCATGGCGATCGGAGAGCAGGAGGGCCAGGGCACAGGCCAGGCAGCAACCCCGGACCCCCACCATGGCAATCAAAGGGCGGGAGGGCATGCTGGGCCCGAGGACCCACCCCCTCCCAGAGGCCCCTGGCTTGCTCATGCAGCCCTGGTCACATCACCGGAGCAGCTATGAGGCACAGAAAGCACCAGGGAAGGCCGCTGGCCCCCACCCACATTTGCAAAGACAAGGCCGGAGGGTGTGAGGGCCGCTCACATCTCCTTCTCCCTCCTTGTGCTCCTCCTCTGGCTGCTCAGCTCACCCAGCTTCTTATCCAGGCTCCTCTTGGCCGGGCCCTCTTGGCGGGGTCCAGGGACCCATCCTTGGCCCGACTGCCGGAGTACAGCACTGCCTCCCGGCTGAATCTCTGGGCCCTCCCCCCACAGCCGTGGATCTCGGGCAGGCAGTGGCTGAGGCAGTAGCGGTGGCTGCAGTGTGGGCAGAGCTGGCCCAGAGTCACAACGCTGGCCCGGCACTTGAGGAGGCCACAGGTGTCATCAGCCTTCATGGCGGCCGAGACCAGGGCATCGAAGTCCTCTGTGGAGGGCAGATCCAGGGCCGGGGTCCTTCTGCATCTTTCTTCTTTTTCTTTTCTGGCAACTTCCCCAGCCCCAGGCCTGCGGCCCGTGGGCCCTCTTGGCTCGCTGCTCCTACCTGCCCCCCTCCCTTTGCAGTGGCTCCCAGTGCACAGCCCTCAGGTCCACGCTGCTCGGCTCTCGGGGGTGGGGGGTAGGGGGTGGGGGGGCTCCATCTGCACGGGGCTGGAGGGCTCGGGATGGAGAGGGGCTTTGCTGTCAGTCCCTGCCGGGACGGGTGGGACAGGTGGGACTGGTGGAGCCGACTGTTTTGGTTTTTTTTGGCCATGTGCACATAGCTTTAATTCTTAAATAATTTATACTCCTCTGAAACAAATAAAACTCTGCGGCCCCGTGATCACCATGGCGATCAGAGGGCGGGAGAGCCTGGGCGCAGGCCAGGCGGCACCCGGGCACCCCAGCACCTGACATGCAAAGGTCGAGGATGAAATGACTTTTCCCAACCACATCTGCATATATCCTGGGGAAGGCATCACTGAAGATTTCACAACAACTCTCTTACTTGGCAAGGAAGAAAAAAGTTGGCAATGGAAACAATCCCTTACATCAAAGTTAAGGTCTCTCTGGGTAAAAAAGGATATTTCCAACGTAAAGAAGGGAGCAGGCAAAAATAATAGGTTCTCATGACTTCCACTGAAGATTGAGCATATGACAGAGTCAAAACGAACATACAAATTAAAACAGACAGTGGACATTCAAATGACCCGAATCAACTGTCACTGTTTGTCCCAATAGCAGCAATGCTTATGTGATAATATAGTTTAACAGACATACAAAACAAGTCACATGATAAGATAGGTTCGGCTTCTAAAGTAAATTGAATATGTTCTTTTAAAATTCTAATGTCCTTTCCTCTGACTATAATTCTTAATTTTCCAGTCAGAAAATTACCCCAGGTGATCCAGTAACATGTAGAACTCCAGTAACCTAACTTATTTAAAAAAACAAACATCCCAACCATGTTTAAAATATTTAAATTGATATTTTAGGGTTAAAATTATAGACGATATTTAGATCCAAATATATTTTCTGAATATTTTTTAAAATATATATATACATTTTATATTTTCCCAAGGAACTCTGAATTAGTACCTTTCCCTCTAACTTTCTTCAAATTGAGAGAATTTATGGAGTTCCCTATACTGCACAAGTTTTAATGAAAGAAAATAAGACTTTCTATGAGCATCAAATACATGTTTTCTTATTTACAAACATATATACTCTTCTCTCTCTCTCTCTCTCTCTCTCTCTCTCTCTCTCTCTCTCTCTCTCTCTTTAAAATATATTCTTACTGATTCAGAGAGGAAGGGAGAGGGAGAGAGAT
Organism: Myotis nattereri; assembly: GCF_964212035.1. Classification (NCBI taxonomy): domain Eukaryota; kingdom Metazoa; phylum Chordata; class Mammalia; order Chiroptera; family Vespertilionidae; genus Myotis; species Myotis nattereri. Next base: position 115,817,975 of record NC_138078.1, on the reverse strand, counting down.
AGAAACATCAATGATAAGAGAGAATCATTGATTGGCTGCCTCCTACACACCCATACTGGGGAACAGGCCAAAACCTGGGCATGTGGCCTGACCTGGAATCAAACTATGACTTCCTGGTTCATAGGTCGATGCTAAACCACTGAGTCACACCCACCGGGCTCAATTCTTATTTATAAATTCATTCCAAGGACATATAGAGCTTGAAAAGCTTTGGAAGCAGTTTCAAAAAAAACTAGCTTTTAAGTAACAAGAAACCAGTTATAGAAGAAAGTTTAAATTAAAAGAAAAAAAATTGTTTTAATTTATTCAAGAGTGGGAACATCCTCTATGAAAATGTGTGCCTTGACTGTGGATGGCTGGGTGGCCTTATCACACCTTAGGAATTCAAATGCTTTTTACAAATGACTAGAAAGAGAGTTTCATCTCATTTCTCTCCCAGGGTAGATGTCTGTCAACAGAAGGTGGACATCAATAAAAGGAGGGACTTGCACAATCAATCCAGAAAGTCAGCAATCTATGAATAATCCAGAACCCAGTATTTATCTCCTCTGCCACACACTCTCCCTCCCAGCCAGTGAGCAAGATAATTACCCTCAAGTGAAGCTAAGTGCCCCCCAGTCACAACGGCCCACTGCTGACATACAAAGCATACAAATAATTCTCACTCTAGCATAAAAGTGACAACTTTCTTGGAAGAAAAGCAGATACTGTAAATTTCTCAAAGTCTTCCTGAAACACTTTTTAAAGTGTAATTTTTACTTCTTTAGAAAAAATGCATACATGGAACACCATCTGTAATAAAAGGCCCATTCTATAAAATTTTACCTGGTCCTACTCATATCTGCAATCATAACCATATTTACAGACAAATATATCTATACTAATAAAAGAGTAATATGCTAATTAGACTGGGAGACCTTCCAGGAGACCTTCCAGATGTTCTTCTGGACAAAGCCATGGTGGTGAGGCCGAGGTAGAGGTGGTTAGAGGCCAAAAGGGGAGGGCAGTTGTGGGTGATCAGGCTGGTGGGGGATGGGGCCATTGGGGGTAAGCAGGCCAGCAGTGGGGGGGAGGGCAGTTGGGGGTGAACAGGTCAGCAGGCAGAGTGGTTAGAGGCAATCAGGCAGGCAGGCAGGCAGGTGAGCAGTTAGGAGCCAGCAGTCCCGGATTATGAGAGGGATGTCTGACTACTGGTTTAGGCCCAATCCCTGTAAACTGGCAGGACATTTTTCGAGGGGTGCAGGCCAGGCTGAGAAACACACCCTCCCCCGTGCACGAATTTCGTGCACCGGGCCACTAGTAAAGATATAAAAATAATTTCTGACAATTGTGACTAGATCAGGAGGAATTTGATTACTAGTTTTTTCTAATGAAAATCTATTTCTTCAGTGCTAAAATGAAGAGTATTTTTTATACTTTGATAAAGCTTTAATGACAGTATATTTCATGTATGTTTTATATACTGGCAGACTTATAAGCTGCTGGTGTTGTCTGATGATCTGTCAGCAAAACTGCCACTGACTTTAACAATGTAGCAAGAGCTGCTACATATTCTTCTTTATAATATGAGCCACAGAAGGACAAAATCGGGTAGTGCATCATTTCATATTTATTATTCCCTTAGGTACAGTAGGTCGCAATGCAGACAGAACACTTGGCTGAGGTTGGAAGCATCAGAACAACTGAGGGGACATTCTACTACTCAGTTCTCCACCTGCCAACATTCCAGGTAGAAAGTCTAAAATACTGGTTTTTGTGAGTGTGAGAGAGTGTGTATGTACATATGTGTGTGTGTGTGTCTGTGTGTGTCTGTGTGGTGTGTAAGCGTTCTATTGCATATATCAAATAAGGTTTATCATTTAAATAAAATTAGTAATTTTGAAGCTTCATAATTGGATGAAGTATTAAAAATTTGATGAGAAAAGCAATTATTTAAAGTCCTCATTACATGCTATAGTTTTAATAATTTTATAAATATTTTATAATTTCAAAAAGTTAATGTTATATCATTTAAAAATATCAAAATGCATAGAATCTAGCCCGGCCAGCATGGCTCAGTGATTGAGCATCGGCCTATGAACCAGGAAGTCATGGTTCAATTCCCAGTCAGGGCACATGCCCGTGCTGCATGGAGCATGCAGGAGGCTGCGATCAATCATTCACTCTCATCATTGATGTTTACATATCTCTCTCCCTCTTCCTTCCTCTCGAAAATCAATAAAAATATATTTTAAAAATTCATAGAATCTATAATATTATTAAGGCATATCTAGAAAAAGTTTATTTTTAAAAATATAAACAGCTAAATTAATAGAAGGTCAGATGATGATGTTTTGGTCCCCTGATCATTATAGTCTGAATGAATTAGCTCAACTCTTTTTTAAATTGTGTGTTGCTTTTTTTTAGAGAGAGAGAGAGAGTAAGGGAGAGGGAGAAAGAGAGAGAGAGAGGAGAAAGAGGGAGAGAGAGATTTGTTCCACTTATTTATGCATTCATTGATTGCTTCTTGTATATGCCCTGACCAGGGATCGAATCCACAACCTGGGAATATTGAGAAGATGCTTTAACCAATTGAGCTACCCTGCCAGGGCTAGCTCAATTCTTTATAGCACAGTGCCAAGAAACTAAACTTCTGCATTTGTTCCCTATGCAAGCTAGCTTGCTTACACACTAAAAGGAAAACAAAGAAAATCCCTGATCCAGGATTACAGATTCAACCTTTCATACAAGACAGCTCTTTCAAAACCATGAGTTACTATTCACAAGGTACACTCAGTGTAAGCATGTATCTCCTAACCTGGAAACTAATTCAAAGGGCATCCTAGTGTGAGTAGAGTTCAGTGATACAATCATTGTATGTGAAGGGCAGCAGATACAACTTATTAGTAAATGTAACATGCAACTTTCACTTTCTTTACTTTTATTGTTGTCTTTTTTATAGAACGTCAGCTCTGTGCTATCCACACTGAGCCATCCCACAGCTTAAAGAAGAAAAATAATTGCATTAACTAGGAATATATAATTCAGCCTACAATATATTCTCACAATTGAGTCTACCAAGAGTGGGAATGAGTCTGATTTATTTTCTGTAAAACCCTTGAGGAATTATTATTCAAAGACAGCACTCTGGATCTTATCACATAAGCACTAAATTGGTTACCAGTAAGTTTGAAAAGCACTATGATGCATTTTACTGAACAGGCAGAAGACATGTTTATAGTTCTTGAAATGACTTTTTTTCTAAGTATTAGTGTTTCTGTATCAGAAGGTGATTATAAAAATTAAAAATCATCCACTTTTCTTCATTTTAAAGTGGGCACTGTAAGCCTAAGTGACGAATATTGGAAAACATCTGTTTGGAATGCACTACAATTGTCATGTTGTATATATGTAGTATTTACCTATACTGAAAATCAGTTTTAGTAGAACCACTAAAATCAGGTCAGGAAAGGAGTTTCCTGGGGAAATGCCAAAATCAAATTCATCAATATCTTCTTTTCTTGGGCTGCATGTTCAGAAACAGCATTTTTCTGTTGTGAATATTAGAATATACCTAATATATCTGGAAATACTCAATATATGAAGAGACTATTGGTCTTTTCAACTAGTGAATTTTTGAGACTTGGCTTGCAAGACTAGCACTGCAGTTATTGAGGTTCTTGGAATAATATTGTGGTTTATTTAAAAGAATAAGTAATATACTTGACAACTGACTAGTGCTGTACCAAAAACAAAACAAAAAAACACCAAAATAGCCTGAAGAAACTGTAGTATAATTCTTTTGGGTTATCTACTTAGATAACTCACATTCCTATAATTTATTTTCTATTAATATTCAATAAACCTAATTCCATTCAGCTTCAAAGTTCTGTATGTCTCCCTAATGAAATTCTGTTCTTAATGCATTTTGACCTTTTCAAGAAAGCCAGCTTCCTAGTGAATTGCGGTGCATTAGGAAAGTAAACACATTCAGTGCTTGTTATTCAATGGGTTTGGATTTAGAAATTCATTGTCAATAGGTTAATCCTTTTGGACAGACAGTCTCTTTGGCTAAGAGGAATCTTAGACAAATAATGATTTTACCAAAATGCTAATTTCTGAGTGTTTCTGTCAACTGTCAGAGAATAAACCGTAGCAGAGGCTTTAAAATGGGTTAATTCTAGTTTATATTCATTTTCCATCAGCAGAATTTAAAAAAGAACTTCAGTGTACATAAGTCTAGTAAGAGGTCACTTGTAACCCAGCTCAAAAATCTTCAGAACTTCTGACTTTCATTCAGTCATCTGTTTTTATACAATTGTGTTTAATCAATAAAGGAGCTGCCTATTGGGGAGCATATTCAAAGATCACCAAAATAAAGCAGAATCATAATCACCCAATTAATTTGGAATTCACAATTTTTTTGTGCTATGTGAGATTGGCAAATAATAAAAACATATGTGGACTTAGGTAAGGAGAGATTTTATTCAAAAACATTGCTACAATAGGGGCAAAAGGAATATTGCACTAAGGCAAATGCTGTGATCATAAGATCTGTAAACATCTCAAAGGTCAGGCAGAAAATGACTTTTCTTTTACAGGGAGGAAAAAAAAACAATGGTAGAAAGAATTGAGATCCACAGTTGACCAGGTACTGTCGTTTTTTATGGTCAGTCAATTTTGGGGTAAGGTCCTTAAGGAGGCGTGTGATGGTTAATTTTGTATCCATTCAGGTGGGCCATGGTGCCAGAAATGTGGTCAAACATTATTCTGGTTCTATGAGGGTGTTTTTAGATGAGATTAACATCAAAATTATTGGACTTTAAGTAAAGCAGATTGTCTTCCATAATGTGGGTGAGCCTTACCCTATCAATAATAAATAATAATACAAGAATAAACTGTGTATCATGTACCTAATACAAGGAGCTATTCCATAGTACAATGCTGTCTCAGGCTGAGAGGGGGTCAAAGTTAAGGGTCCTGTGAAGAGAAAAGCTTAAATTTTGTATTCACTGTTCCCATTGATCAGTGAATACAATAGTTCATATAATTATTTATAAGGTGTAAAATGGGAATTTGGAAGATATGTGTCATGCCTTGTCCTAGATAAACAAGGGGATTATCCAGAAGTTTTATCTAAACACCTATATCACATTGAAAAATGTGGGTCTTTGCAGTAAATTCTTTCCTGGAAAACAAAAAGTGAGATTTATTTCACTATCACAATTTTTCAGAGCACAGAGCTCAGGTAGATTCAACATTATCATGATTATTTAAAATAATTCCATAAATAATTTTAGTTTATAACTGTAATGCATAATTAGGTACTGTAAGCCTATTGAAAAGTATAGCACCTGCATTAATTTTGTTATTAGTAATATCATTCTTCTTTCTTTAAAATTCTAGTAGAGTATGTTATAATGAATATTACATGTATTCCAAGAAATCTGGGTTTAAAACCTCAATGTACTTACTATGTGAATTTGGGCATGGTTTTATGAAAATAGATATACTTAGTACCTCTCTCACAGAGTGTTTATGGCATTAAATATAATCATGTGTATTCAAGTCCTAAGAAATGATGTCATCAATAAATGATAGCATTTTTATCCATTTCATTCCTTTTCCTACTTTCCATGAGTTAACTATACTCAATGACCAAGATATTATATAGATTGACTATTCAGTAACATATTTTAATGGTTTGAAAAGAAAGTCGGCTGGGCTGAAAACTGGACTCTAAGCATCTTAGCTCCCAAGAAGCAAACCCATTAAGGACACTACTAGGACAAGATAGAATTGGCCTAAAAGTAGCAGTGTCAGTAACAGTTTAACTATTATTCTCTTCTTCTTCTTTTCTTCATCATCATCATCATCATCATCATCATCATCATCATCTTTCTTCAACACTATAACATGAATGAACCTTGAAAGCATTATTTTAAATAAAAGAAACCAGACAAAAAAGGACATATGAAATATTCAGAATAGGATAATTCATAGAGACAGAAAGTAGGTTAGTAGTTTCCCAGGGATAGAAGGAAGTGGAAATAGGGAGTGCTGCTAATGGAGAGTGACTGCAAATGTGTGCAGTATTTCCATTCAGGGTGATGAAAATGTTCTGGAACTCAGTAATGGATATGGTTGCACAATTTTGTTAATATACTAAAAACCACTAAATTATACTCTTTAAAAATAGTGTATTTTATGATATGTGAATTATATTTCAATAACGATGTTATTAAAAATAAAAGATAAATAATTTCTAAAAATTGAATGAGAGAATTCATTGCCAGCAGGCCTGAACTACAAGGAAAGTTAAAATTATTTTCAGAGATCAATCAAAGGACTTGTATGTATGCGTATGAGCATAACCAATGGACACAGACAGGGGGTTAGGGGTGAGGAGGGCAAGTACTAGGGGGTGGTGGCGGCTGGGAGTGGTAAATAGGGGGAAAAGGATACTTATGTAATACTTTAAACAATAAAGAATTAAAATTAAATATTTTTTTTCAGAAGGAAGGAATACGATATTAGGTAGAAAGGTGGGCCTACATGAATAAATGAAGAGTACTGAAAAGGAGTAAATGAAGATAGAAATAAAATTAACATTTCCTGCATTAATTATTCTAAAACATAACTATCTAAGGCAAAAGTAGTAGCAATATATTCTGAATTTATAGCATAAATGAAAATTAATTATATGACAGAAAAATAACACTAAGAAATGAAGTAAGAATCATAAACACAATGTTGAAAGGTTCTTTACACTATGTGTGGAAATGTGTTGCCTAAAGGCAGACACAGATTATTTAAAGGTGTATGCTATAAAACCTGAGGTGTCACTAACTTATTTTTTTTATATTTTATTTTTTTTATTTTTTTTATCGCTTAAAGTATTACAAAGAGTAGTACATATGTCTCCTTTTTTTTTCTCCCCTTGACCTTCCCCAGCCTCCCCTACCCCCCAGTGTCTTGTGTCCATTGGTTATGCTTATATGCATGCATACAAGTCCTTCGGTTGATCTCTTACCACCCCACCAACCCTCCCCGGCCTTCCTGCTGTAGTTTGACAATCTGTTCAATGCTGCTCTGCCTCTATAACTATTTTTGTTCATCAGTTTATAATGGTATTTATTATCCATAAATGAGTGAGATCATGTGGTATTTTTCTTTCATTGACTGGCTTATTTCACTTAGCATAATGCTCTCCAGTTTCATCCATGTTGTTATTTTTAAAATCCTATATAATAAAAGGCTAATATGCGAATAGATCAAACAGCAGAATAATCAGAACAACTGAACAACCAGTTGCTATGATGTGCATTGTCCACCAGTGGGCATGTGTGGAACATGGTGGGCATTGGCCATGCAGGATGGTGGAGCAGATGAGTGGGAGTACCATACCAAGGCGGGGCGCTGGTCGCCATCATCGCGGCAAGCCTCTGGTGGTTACTGAAAATTCTTTGCTCCCGTGCACCAAGGTCCCACCTGGTGCTTACACCTGCTACCAGCGCCAGCCCCTCTCGCATCCGCTGCTGGCACCAGAGCCACCACTCGTACCCACTGCCAGCGCCAAGTGCCAGTCCTGATCACTTGGCACCATCAGCTAGTGCAAGTGGTGGCTGCCAGCCCTGATCTCCCCTGAGGGCTTCTCCACCTCCCCCTGCTCCTGAGGGGCGATCAGAGCAGCAGCCACTACTTGCACCTGCTGACGGCGCCAGCCCCACTCACACCTGCTGCTGGCGACAGCCCCAATCACTCTGTCCTGTCAGTGGGTGTGAGTGGGGCCGGTGCCATCAGCATGTGGGAGCAGCGGCGGCAGGAGCGGGGCTGCCAGCCGACAGGGGACTGGAGGCCATGGCAGGAGGTGTTGGGTGGGGGCACAGAAGATGGGCTGAGACCCGCCCCTATGCCTACCGCAGCCTCACGGTTCACAGTTCCTTTCAACGTTCACAAATTCGTGCACTGGGCCCCTAGTATATATAATAAGTCAATAAAGAAGAAAAAGGAGAGTCATAGAAATGGTAAATATAATCAAGTTCAGGCAGAAAATAGGGGGGGAAATGGTGCCCCAAGGAACAAACAGACAATATCTTGCAGAATGTTAGATTTTACTCAATCATGTTAGAAGACAAACAGCGATCAGACTATCAATCCCCAGAGGGAAAGTAGGAGAGGGTGGGGGTAAGGGGAAGAGATCAACCAAAGGACTTGTATGCATGCATATAAGCCAAACCAAGGGACATGGACAACAGGGGGATGAGAGTATGAGTGGGGGGTGGGGAGGTTGGGGGTTAATGGGGGGATGAGGACACATTTGTAATACCTTAACCAATAAAGAAATTTAAAAAAAGAAAAAGAAAATCAAGTATACAACAATACAGATTTATAAAACACTAAATTATTTACATTAAAATAATGACATTAAATATCAATGGTCTAAATGCATTACTTGAAAGACAATGGTTGCCATATAGCCTATCTAATAATAGACAAACATGGTAATTGACCATACCTTCGCTATGCCTCCCATTGGCTAATCAGCGTGATATGCAAATTAACCGCCAACAAAGATGGTGGCTAATTTGCATACTGCAGGTAGGTGGGACAGCGCCATCCCACCTGCCCTGCTGCCATCCAGGCCTGGTATTTGCCACCCGAGGCCGTGGGGCAGGACAGTGCCATCCCGCCTGCCCTGCCGCCATCCGGGCCTGCTATCTGCGACCTGGGGCGGCGGACATCCCGTGTGCGACCCAGCCTGGGGTGGCTGGGCAGGGCAGCAGCAATCCGCCAGCCTGCCCGGGCGCCCTGTGTGTGACCCAACCCAGGGCAGCCGGGTGGGGCAGCGAAGCCTTGAAGGCAGCTCCAGCCGGAGCGAAGGCCTGGGTCCCAGGTGCTGGAGGAAAACCGGTGCCGGCAGCCAGGGGAAGGAAGGCCTATTGCACGAATCTCTTCATGCAATGGGCCTCTAGTATCCTATCTAATAATAGAGAAACATGGCAATTAACCATGACTTCGCTACCCTTCCCATTGGCTAATCAGTGAGATATGCAAATTAACTGCCAGCCAAGATGGCGGCCGGCAGCCAGGCAGCTGAAGTGAACATGACACTTGCTTGCTCCAGTGACGGAGGAAGCCAACATTCCCCATCTGCCGCAGCTCAGCTCTGAGCTCCAGATGAAACAATGTTGCAATTACAGAACCTAAACAAACCCCAGAAACCTGCTTTCAGCCGGCGAGGCCTCAGAGCTTAGAGCGTCCAGTGATGGCAACAGAGTTTCAATTATACAATCTAAACCAGGGGTGGGCAAACTTTTTGACTCGAGGGCCACAATGGGTTCTTAAACTGGACCGGAGGGCCGGAACAAAAGCATGGATGGAGTGTTTGTGTGAACTAATATAAATTCAAAGTAAACATCATTACATAAAAGGGTACGGTCTTTTTTTTTTTTTTTTAGTTTTATTCATTTCAAATGGGCTGGATCTGGCCTGTGGGCCGTAGTTTGCCCACGGCTGATCTAAACAAACCCAGGTACCTGCTTTCAGACGGCAACGGCCTCAGAGCTGGAGCAAAGAGCTGGAGCAGGCTCTCAGCTCCAGTTACAGCTATAGAAGGAAAATAAATCCCAGAATAAAAAAAAAAAAAAGGAGAGGCTGGGAACTTCAGTCGCCCACCAGCCTGAAAACAGCCCTCAGCCACTCACCCAGACTGGCCAGGCACCCCAGTGGAGACCCCCACCCTGAAGGGGGTGTGACCAGCTGCAAACAGGCATCAGCCCCTCACCCAGGCTGGTCAGGCACCCAAGCAGGACCCTCACCCTGATCCGGGACAACCTTCAGGGCAAACCAGCCGGCCTCCTCCCATGCACCAGGCCTCTATCCTATATAGTAAAAGGGCAATATGCAAACTGACCCTAACAGCAGAAGGACTGGGAATGACTGGTCACTATGACACACACTGACCACCAGGGGGCAGACGGTCAATGCAGAAGCTGCCCCCTGGTGGTCAGGACGCTCTCACATGGGAGGAGCTCTGCTCAGCCACAAGCCAGGCTGATGGCTGCCAGTACAGCAATGGTGGTGGGAGCCTCTCCTGCCTCTTCAGCAGCGCTAAGGATGTCCGACTGCAGTTTAGGCCTGCTCCCCGCTGGCAAGTGGACATCCCCCGAGGGCTGCTGGGCTGCCAGAGGGATGTCTGATTGCCATCTTAGGCCCAATCCCCTGGGGAGCGGGCCTAAGCCAGCAGGTGGTCATCCCCTGAGGGGTCCCAGACTTCGAGTGGGCACAGGCCGGGCTGAGGGACCCGCCATCCCCCCCAAGTGCACAAATTTTTGTGCACCAGGCCTCTAGTATATATATAAAAGCCTAAGCAACCTGCTGACTGGCCATTGGCTATGACACACAATGGCTACCAGGGGGCAGATACTCAATGTACAGGCATGGAAACATGAAATAGACGGATGAATCTCAGAGGTAAGAGGGGGTACGGTAGGAAGAGATTAACCAAACATCTTATATGCATACTAGTGGCCCAGTACACGGATTCATGCACCAATGGGGTCCCTTGGCCTGACCTGTGGAGATCGGGCTGAAACAGGCTCTCTGACATCCCCCGAGGGGTCCCGTATTGTGAGAGGGCACAGGCCAGGCCAAGGGACCCCACCAGTGCATGAATCCATGCACCAGATCTCTAATATTAAATAAATAAACAAGATCAACTAAATAATGTCTACATAAACCTCCTTTACATATAAAGAATTAGATACAAAAACATACCATGAAAGCATTAACCAAAACAAAACCAGAGTGGCTCTATTTATATTATACAAAGTAGGCTTCAGAACAAGGACTATTAGGAAGGTAAATAGAAACCTCACATAAGGATAAAAGGACCAATTCTCAAAAAATGTACCATGATCATAAATATGTATGTGTCTAATAATGGAACTTCAAAATACTTGAAGCAAAAACTGACAGAACTGAAAGAAAGAGTAGACAAATCTATAATCATAGTTGGAAACTTCAACATTCTTTCTTTATAATTGACAGAAATAGTATGCAGAAAACCAGTAAGGACATATAACCAAATAATACTATTAACCAACCTAACCTAATTGATATATATATATATATATATATATATATATATATATATATATATAAAATTCAACAACAACAATAACTGAATAATCCACATAATTTTCCAGAACACATGGTAAATTCACTGTGACAAACATTATTTTGGGCAAGAAAATAAACTTTAACAGGTTTAAAGCAATCAAAATAATGTAACATTTGGCTCTTAGACTATAAGAGAATTAAACTAGAAACCAATAACAAATATATCTTGCAAATCCTCAAATATTGAGACAGTAAATATCACATCTAAATAAACTACAAGTCAAAAAGTAAATTATCAAAGAAAATTTTTAAAATATTTAACCAAATAAAAAATTTACAATATGTGAAAAATTTTGGGATGCTGTTAAAGTAGTGCGTAGAGGACAATTTATAGCATGAAATACACTGCAAAAGAAGAAAGATCTCAAATAAGTGTTCTAAGTTTCCACCACAATAATTACATAAATAAATGCAGACAAAGCAAGAAGGAAATTATAAAGAGCAGAAGTCAATGAATTAAACAAGCAGAAAATATAAAGAACAATGAAAACAAAAGTCTTTTTGAGAGGAAAAAAAAGAAATTAAATACAATTGATGGACCCTAACCAGACTGAACAAGAAGATATAGAGAAAACACAAATGACCAATATCAGAAATGAGTGAAACTATACTATATCACTACAGACCCCATATTTATTAAAAGAAAATAACAGAATACAATGAACAACTCTATGATTATAGATTTTGAAAACATAGATGAAATAAGTTAATTCCTTGAAAAAAATATCTACCAAACCCACCAAAGAGAAAACATATAATCTGATTATCACTATATCCATTAAATCAATTGACTTCACAATTAATTACCTTCCCAGAAAAGAAAACTGCATCACATGGTTTCCCCAGTGAATCCTGCCAATCATTTAAGGAAGAAATAATGTCACTTCTAAACAATCTCTTTAGAACATAGGAGGGAGCACTTCCCAAATCATTTTGTGAGGTCAGCATTACTCTAATACAAAAACAAGAAAATAGCTTCGAAGGGGGGAAATAATTTGGGCCTATTCTTCTTATTAACATAGATGTACATATTCTCCACAAAGTATTAATAAACTGAATCCAGCAACATAAAATAAAATAATGCATCATAATGAAGTGGGGTTTGTCACAGAATGTAAGATTATTTCATCATTCAAAAGTCAATGTAATTTACCACATTAACAAACTAGAGAATAAAAAGTTAAATAAAAATTTAATGCTCAATACAACAAAAGCACTAAATAAAATACACCAGCCATTTTTTGAAATATATTTTAATTGATTTCAAAGAGGAAGGGAAGGGGAGAGAGAGAGATAGAAACATTAATGATGACAGTGAACCACTGATCAGCTGTCTCCTACACATCCCCTACTGGGGATTGGGTCCACAACCCGGGCCTGTGCCCTGACCAGGAATCAAACACTGCCTTCCTGGTTTATAGGTCGATGCTCAACTACTGAACCACACCAGCCAGGCTACAGCAGCCATTTTTTCCAATTACAGTAACTTTCTATTTTTTTAAGTAATTATAAATTTATTAGGTTATCTGGATATCAGATGGGCTGAATCCCAAAATGGCTGCAACATCCAGGGACAGGGAGTCAGAGATTTTAAAGGACTCTTAACAGGCTTTTTATTTGTATTGATCTCAGGTTTCCAGTATAGTGGTTATAGAATCATATACTTACAAATATTCCCCTCAGTATTTCCACTATCCCAACTGGCATCATACATAGTTATTACAATATTATTGACTATATTCCCTATGCTTTAATTACATCCCTGTGACAATTTTTAACTACTAATTTGTACATTTTAGTCCCTTCACTTCTTTCACCCAGTCCCCAAACCTCTTACCTTCTGGTAACCACAAGTTCCCTGTGTCTATGAGTCTGTTTCAAATTTTGGTAGTTCATTTATTTTATTCTCTAGATACCACATATAAGTGAAATCATATAGTATTTGTCTTTCTCTGACATATCTCACTGAGCATAATACCCTCTAGCTCAGCGGTTCTCAACCTGTGGTCGCGACCCCTTTGGGGGTCGAACGACCCTTTCACAGGGGTCGCCTAAGACCATCGGAAAACACATATATAATTACATATTGTTTTTGTAATTAATCACTATGCTTTAATTATGTTCAATTTGTGACAATGAAATTGGGGGTCACCACAACATGAGGAACTGTATTAAAGGGTCACGGCATTAGGAAGGTTGAGCACCACTGCTCTAGCTCCATCCATGCTGTTGCAAATGGTAAGATTTAATTCTTTTTATGGCCGAGTAATATTGCATTGTATAAATGTTCCATAGTTTTTTATCCACTCATCTATTTTTTTAAATCCTCACCCGAGGATATTTTTCCATTGATTTTTAGAGAGAATGGAAAAGAGAGGGAAAGACAAAGAGAAATATCGATGTGAAAGAAACAAATCGATTGGTTGCCTCCTGTATGCTCCCTGACCAGGGCCCAGGGTGGGAAGGAGCCTGCAATGGAGGTACGTGCCCTTGACCAGAATTGAACCGGGGACCCTTCTGTCCACAGGCCGACGCTCTATCCACTGAGCCAAGCCAGCTAGGGCTATCCACTCATCTATTGACAGGGCACTTGGGTTGTTTCCATATCTTGGCTATTATAAATAACATACAGCAGCCATTCTTTATTTTAAAAATCTCAGACAACTAGAAATAGACATAAACTTTAAAATTTGATAATTTGATTGTGGGAAACCGTTTATTGTCTTCACTAGCTGATAAGCATATACAGAGAACCCCCCCCCCCCGAAGGCTGGGTGCCTTTGAAGCCCTCCCAAAGGTCGGAGCTAGGCGCCACCTCTGTTTGTCCAGACAATGGTAGCTGAAACTACTCCCCCATTTATTATTATGTAAATCCTTGCTGATGAGCTAGTCTGCCTGTTGCCAGGGGTCACCTGCCTAAGGGCTATGCTATGGGTGCATCCCAGAATCAATAAAAGCTTGGTGAGGCCTAAGCACAGGAGGAAGTCCTTCCCCTTGAGTTGGACATGCCCGCCTGGCCCCCCAATATTCCCAAATTATCTCTTGTCTTTTCTCTTTCATTTGTGTGCGGCTCTGCTTCCAGTTCCTGAACCCTGACCCACGCAGGACGTGGGAAGGAAACACCCAACATTTGATAAAGGGTAATATGGAAAAAACACTCAAATGTTTTACTCAATGCTCTACTCCTCCCAATACTTGACTTCTGGTACCTCTCATCACTAAAGGTGTGTGATTTTTTCCAAATCAGTTTTCCAACTCTCCAGCAGACACAGCATGTTCCCTACAATTTAACTCAATCTTAACACTATTTACCTGGTTATAGCATCAAATCTCACATGTTAAGGATTCAGTCTCACAAGACTGCTCCCACTTCAGATGTCAATCACAAGTGTAAATTATCTCCTGTGCTACTGACCAACTGGCTATAAATCAAAGATCACCACAACTCCCTCCTAAGGTTTAATTCGTTTGTTAGAACAACTCACATAAGTCAGAAAAATAGGCCACTTGCTAAATTACTGGATATTAAAGGATAGGAATGAACAGCCTGATGAAGAGTCACACAGGGTGAGGTCCAGAAGGATCCAGAGCATAGAGATTTGTCTCCAGAGAATTTGGACTGCTTCAGGAAGGATGTGCTCTTGTTCACTAACCTCAAAGCTCTCCAAACCCTGTCCTTTTGGGTTTCTATGGAGGCTTAATTGGCTAGGCATGATTGATTAAATCACTGGGCAATGGTGATTAATTCAACCACTCTCTCTCTCCTCTCTACTCCCTGGAGGTTAGAGGTTGGGGCTATAAGTGCCAACCTTCTAACCTCCTTATTGGTTTTTCTTGCAAATAGCTCCAATCCTCACAGGATTTCCAAAAGTCACCTCATTGGCATAAACTATGGCATGAATATTAAAAGACACCATTATATCACTTTAAAAATTCCAGGGGTATTAGGAGCTCCATGTCAAGAATGGAGGAAAAATCAAATAATTAATTCTTATTATAAATCACAATCCTATTATGATGAAAGACTAATTATTTTCTTAAGAAGATTGAGAAAATGGCAAAGATTTCCCTTCACTTCTACTGTTCAACATTGTAGCCAATGTAATACGGCTAAATAAACAAATGGCATATAAATTATAAAGAGATGTAATTTTATAATAATACCATGATGTCCTACATGAAAAATATCACAAAGAATCTACAAAAAAACAAAACATGTAGAACTGAAAGGTTACAGGATACAAGGTCAATATACAGAAATCTATTGTATTATTTCACATTAATGGTGAATATTTGGATTTCAAAATTATTTAAAGTACCACTTATAGTAGCACCAAAAATAAAATCCTTAGCTATATGTCTAACAAAATAAAAAGACAATATATAGGCCTAAAAGTATAAATGATGGAAAAAAAAAACTGAATGAATATATTCCATGTTCCTATGTTTTAAGACTCAATATTTTTAGGTACTAATCCTCCCCAACTTGATCTGCAGATACAGTGAATCAAGGTCAATTCCCAGAAGGATTTTTGATAAATTTAATAAGATGACTCTAAAATTTACATAGAAATGAAAATAAATAGAATAGTCAAAATAGTTTTTTAAATGAATAACAAAGTTGGAGGACTTGCACTACCGTAGAAGAAATTATGCTAAGTGAAATAAGCCAGTCAGAGAAAGACAAGTATCACATGATCTCACTTATATGTGGAATTTAATAAACAAAATAACCTGATGAACAAAATAGAACTAGGGACATGGAAGTCTGCACAAGACTGATGAATCTCAAAGGGAAGGAGGTGGGGGTGGGAAGAGATTATCCAAATAACTTATGTGCATATATGTATAACCCATGGCCACAGACAAAAGTATGGTGAAGACCTAGGGAAGGAGCTGAAGTGGGGGGGAGGGGGACATCTGTAATAAAGGTATTTTTTAAAATTTATATTTAATTTAAAAATACATAAATAAAGTGGGGGGGGGGCAAAATATAGTAAGAAGGGTAGTATGATACTGGGAAGAGGAAAGACACAGAGATAACTAGAAATGAATAGAAAGCCAAGAAGTAGACACATTTGCTTCTGGACCTGGCTTGGAAAAGCAGACCTTGCTCCTTTCCAAAGGCATCCAGCCCCAGGAGAGGGTTTCACAGGCTATGGATTGCTTATAGCTCCAAACATGGTACACAGGGACAGTCACAAACAGCGTCTGACAATGTCCTGTACCTGAGATCCTCGAAAAAACTGGGAGTCAAAGCAGATCTACCTAATAAATAGAAACAAACCCAAACAGGCAGACAAAATAGGGAGACAAAATAAAGCCCCAAATGAAAGAACAAGAGTATTCTCCAGAGAATCGAAAAGAAAAAAAAATTAAAACCATGGGGAGAACTTAAGGGAGCTATGGGAACAACATGAAACAAACAACATTCACATTACAGGAGTACCAGAAGGTGCATAAACTGAGTAAGGGATAGAGAATCGGTTTGAAGAAATAATGGCAGAAAACTTCCCTAACCTGGTGAAGAAAAAAGTCACATAAGTTCAGGAGCAGAGAGAGTCCCAAGTAAGAAGAACCTAAAAGGGCCCATGCCCCATCATAATTAAAATGCCAAAATTAAAGACAAAGAGAGAATCTTAAAGGTAATTTGTTCACCTGCAAAGGAGCTGCCATAATGCTGTCAGCTGATTTTTTTTAAATCAGAAACTCTGCAGGCCAGAAGGGAATGTCATGAAGTATTCAAGGTAATGAAAAGAAAGGATCATAAACCAAGACTAATACATCCAGCAAGGCTATCATTCAAAATAGATGGTGAAATAAAGAATTTCCCAGACGAAGAAAAAAAAAAAAGGATGAAGGAGTTCATCACTAGCAAACCAGCATTGCAAGAAATGTTAAAGGGACTGCTGGAATAAGAAGAGAGAGGGAGCCCTGACCAGTTTGGCTCAGTGGATAGAGCGTCGGCCTGCAGACTCAAGGGTCCCAGGTTCGATTCTGGTCAAGGGCATGTACCTTGGTTGTGGGCACATCCCCAGTAGGGAGTGTGCAGGAGGCAGCTGATCGATGTTTCTCTCTCATCAATGTTTCTAACTCTCTATACCTCTCCCTTCCTCTCTGTAAAAAATCAATAAAATACATTTAAAAAAAAAAAAAAGAAGAGAGAGGGAGGGGGGGAGAGAGAGAGAGAGAGAGAGAGAAATAAAATGACAATAAATATCTATCAATAACCTTAAATGTAGCCCTAGCCAGTTTGGCTCAGTGGATGGAGTGTTGGCCTGCGGACTCAAGGGTCCCAGGTTCGATCCCGGTCATGGGCATGTACCTTGGTTGCAGGCACATACCCAATAGGGATTGTGCAGGAGGCAGCTGATCGATGTTTCTCTCTCATCGATGTTTCTGACTCTCTCCCTTTCCTCTCTGTAAAAAATCAATAAAATATTAAAAAAATAACCTTAAATGTAAATGATTAATGTTCCAAACAAAAAACACAGGGTAGCTGAATAGATAAGAAAAACTGACCCAAATATATTCTGTCCACAAGAGATCCACCACAGAACAAGAAGACTCGCATTGAATGAGAGTGAAGGGATGGAAAAATGTTTTCCATGCAAATGGAAAAGAAACAGAAGCTGGGGTAGCAATACTCATATTTGACAAAATAGACTTCAAAATGAAGACCATCACAAGAGACAATTAAGGTCATTACATAATATTAAAGGGATCAATCCAACAAGAGAATATAAAATTGTTAAACATACATGCAACCAATATGGGATCACCTAAATATATTAAAACTTACGGAGGACTTTAAGGGAGAGATTGATGGCAATACAGTCATAGTAGGAGATTTTAACACCCCACTGACTTCACTGGGGGACGTTAACAAACCACTGACTTCACTGGATAGATCTTCCAGACAAAAACCTAACAAGGAAACAGTGACTCTAAAGGACACACTGAATCAGATGAATTTATTTGACATTTACAGAACATTTCACCACAATGTGGCAGAATATACATTCTTCTTGAGTCCACATAGGTCAGTCTCAAAGACAGACCACATGTTAGGACACAAAAAAAGTCTCTAAAAGTTCAAGAAGATTGAAATAATATGAAGCATCTTCATGGATCACAATGGCATGAAATTAGAAATCTACAATAAAAATACTTAAAAACATTCCAACACATGGAGGCTAAATTGCATGCTGTTAAACAATGAATGGGTTATCAATGAGATCAAGGAAGAAGTAAAAACATTTCCTGGAAACAAATGAAAATGAACCCACTATAACCAAAAATCTTTGGGACAGAGCGAAAGCAGTTTTGAGAAGGATGTTTATAGCACTACAGGCCAAACTCAAAAATAAGAAACATTTTTAATAAACTATCCAACCCTATAAATTAAAAAAATTAGAAAGAAAACAACAAGAAAACCCCAAAGTACTTAGAAGGAAGGAAGTAATAAAGACAACAGAAATAAATGCATAAAAATTAAAATAATAATAATAATAATGTAAAATATCAATGAAACCAAGAGTTGATTTTTTGAGAAGATAAACAAGACTGATGAACCTTTAGCCAGACTCATTAAGACACAAAGACAGAGTACCCAAGTAAATAAAATCAGAAATGAAAGTGGTAAAGTAACAACTGACACCACAGAAATACAAAAAGAAAAATTGTAAGAAAATACTATGAACAACTGTATGCCAACAATCTGGGCATTGTAGAGGAAATGGACAGCTTCCTAGAAAAATACAATTTCCAAAACTAAATCAGGAAGAATCAGAAAACCTGCATAGGCCAATAACAAATGATGAAATACAAGCAGTGATTTAAAAAACAAAAACAAAACAAACAAACAAAAAAAACACAAACTTCCAGCAAGAAAAAGCTCTGCTCTGGAAAGCTTCAAAGGGGAGTTTTGCCAAACATTCAAAGAAAAACTAACACCTATCTTCCTCAAACTACTCCAAAAGAAATCCAAGATGAAAGAACACTTTCTATGTCTTTTTATGAGGCCAGCATTATCCTAATTCCAAACCCAGAGAAAGATACTACAAAGAAAGAGAATTACAGGTCAATATTCCTGATAAACATAGATGCTAAAATCCTCAACAAAGTATTAGCAAATCAGATCCAGCAATATATTAAAAAGATTATACACCATGACCAAGTGTAATTCATTCCAGGGATGAAAGGCTGAAACAATATTCACAAATCAGTAAATGTGATATATCACATAAACAAATTAAAATACAAAAATCACATGACCATAGACGCATAAAAAGTATTTGACAAAATTCAACACCCATTTTTTATAAAATCTCTCAGCAAAATGGGAATAGAAGGATCATACCTCAACATTATAAGGGTCATATATGACAAACTTACAGCCAACATCATATATCAATGGGCAAAATGAAAACCATTTCCCATAAAAACAGGAACAAGAGAGACCTGTTTGCTTTTACAACTCTTATTCAACACTAGAGGCTCGGTGCACGAATTCGTGCACAGGTGTGATCCCTCAGCCTGGCCAGTGATCTGAGTCAATCTGGGCCAGCTGGCCAGGGGGAGAGACTGTGCTGCTGTAGCCCAGCCAGCTCGTAGGGCTCCATCCCACTGTCCATATCGATCCCAAGCTCAGGCTGGCACTGCACCGCTCCCTGTCATCCCAGACCCATTGTGCCTGCCACTGCCGCTCAGGCGCAACAGGGGGAGTGTCTACAGGAGAGTGAGAGGGAGGCTCATGCCGCCACAGCAGCACTCACCAGCCATGAGCCTGGAGTCTTGCGCCCAGCTGAATGGTGCTCCCGCTGTGGGAGTGCACTGACCACCCGGGGGCAGCTCCTGTGTTGAGCATCTTCCCCCTGGTGGTCAGTGTGCATCATAGCTAACAGCCAGTCATCTGGTCACTTAGGCTTTTATATAGATAGATAGTGCTGGAAGTCTTAGCCATAGCGATCAGGCAAGAAGAAAACATAAAAGACATCCAAATTGAAAAAGAGAAAGCAAAACTGTCATTATTTCCAGATTACATGATATTGTACATAGAAAACCCTAAAGACTACACCAAGAAAATATTACACTTAGTAAATGAATTCAGCAATGTAGCAGTATACAAAATTAACATCCAGAAATCACTGGCATTTTTTCCCACTGGCATTTTTATACACCAAAAATAAATGATCAGAAAGAGAAATTTAAAAAAACAATCCCATTTATCACTGTGACAAAAAAATTAAGATATTTAGGAATAAGCTTAACAAAGGAAGTAAAAATCCTGTACTCAGAAAACGATGGGACATTGAAAAAAGAGATAGAGAAAGACATAATGAAGTAGAAGAATATACCATATTCATGGACTGGTAGAAATAGCATCATTAAAATTTCCATATTTCCCAAAGCGATCTATAGATTCAGTGCAATCCCTATTAAAATACCAATGGCATATTTCACAGATCTAGAACAAACACTCGAACAATTTATATGGAACTAGAAAAGACCCAGAATAGCTGCAGCAATCTTAACAAAGAAGAACAAAGTTGGAGGGATTACAATACCAGATATCATGCTATACTACAAAGCCACTGTAAACAGAACAACCTGGTAACAACCTGGTATTGGCACAGAAACAGTCGTATTGATCAGTGGAATAGAACAGAGACCCCAGAAATTGACCCTAGTTATTTCCCTCAATTAATATTTGACAAAGGAGACAAGAACATAAATTACAATGGAGTAAAAAAAGTCTCTTCAATAAATGGTGTTTGGAAAACTAGACGGGTATATGCAAAAAAAAAAAAAATGAAACTAGACCACCAACTTATACCATACACAAGAATAAACTCAAAATGGATAAAATCTTAAATGTGGGTCATGGAACCATAAAAGTTCTAGAAGAAACCATAGGCACCAAAATCTCAGAGATCTCTTGAAGCAATATATTTGCCGATACATTTCATAGTGCAAGGGAAACAAAGGGAAGGATAAATACATGGGAGAAATAAAAATAAAAAGCTTCTACAAAACAAAAGACCATCAACAAAATGAAAAGGATCTCGCTGTATGGGAGAAGATGTTTGTCAAAGGTACAACTGATAAAGGGCTAATATCCAAAATATATTAAGAAACTCATACAACTTAACAAAAGTAAGACAACCAATCCAATAAAAAAAAATGGTCAAAGGGCCTGAATAGGCACTTCTCCAAAGTGGACATACAGAAGGCTAAGAGACATATGAAAAAATGCTCAAAATCACTAATCATCAGAGAGATGCAAATTAAAATGACAATGATTTATCACAACACCTGTCAGAATGGCTATCATCAACAAATCAACAAAGGACAAGTGCTGGAGAGGATGCGGAGAAAAGGAAACACTCGTGCACTGCTGGTGGGAATGGAGACTGGTGCAGCCACTGTGGAGAACAGTATGGAGTTTCCTCAAAAAACTAAAAATGGAACTTCCATTTGACCCAGTGATCCCACTTCTAGGAATATATCCCAAGAAAACAGAAACACCAATCAGAAAGGATATATGCACCCCTATGTTCATAGCAGCACAATTTACTATAGCTAAGATTTGGAAACAGCCTAAGTGCCCATCAGTAGATGAATGGGTTAGAAAACTGTGGTACATCTACACAATGGAATACTATTCTGCTGTAAGAAAGAAGGAATTCTTACCATTTGCAGCAGCATGGATGGAACTGGAGAGCATTATGCTAAGTGAAATAAGCCAGTCAATGAAAGAAAAATACCACATGATCTCACTCATTTATGGATGATAAAGACCATTATGAACTGATGAACAAAAACAGATACAGAGGCAGAGCAGCACTGAACAGACTGTCAAACTACAGCAGGAAGCCTGGGGAGGGTTGTGGGGGTGGGTATGAGATCAACCAAAGGACTTGCATGCATGCATATAAGCATAACCAATGGACAGAAGACACTGCGGGTAGGGGAGGCCGGGGGAATGTCAAGGGGGACAAAAAGGAGACATATGTAATACTCTTTGTAATACTTTAAGCAATAAAAAAAGAAAATAAATAAAATCCTGAAAAAAGTAGACACGCAAAAATGTAGTCCAAAGACAATTGACAGTCATTTCAACAAATGTGTTCAAACAATTGAATACTTATAAACTGAGGAGAGAGAGAGAGAGAGAGAGAGAGAGAGAGAGAGAGAGAGAGAGAGAGACTGACTGACTCAGAAAATGTAAAACTATAAAACTTACAGAAATCATAGGGGTTTCTGAGCCTAAGTTAGGCAAATTTTTTTTAACATGAGACCAAAAGTATAGTCCATGATAGAAAAAAAAAATGATAAACTGTGATTTGTGAAAATTAAAAAAAATGTTGTTATGAGAAGACAAGTCACAGGCTATGACAAAATATTTGTAAGTCACATATCTGATAAGTGACTTTTATCAAAAATATTTATTGAACTCTCAAAACTCAACTATAAGGAAATAAACAGCCCAATTACAGACATGCACAGAAACTTTTATTCCTTTGAAAATTCTTAAATTCTCATTAACTTCCCCTACTGTCCAAAGAGAAAGAGTGTCCTATGGTTGGTAGTTTTTGCTGCCATTTTTCAACCATTTGAGTCTTTGGTTCTAAAGAAGGATCTTGGTGGTTTTTCCTTACTCTCCTACAGTGACTGTTCTCCTTCCTCCTGAAGTCCTTTGCAATGAGAACTGCTTTTTCAGGAGTCTTGCTATTCTAATCCAGTAGGTTTGTGGAGAATATCTTTCAGGTGAATGTGCATTACCCTCATTTGTGTGGCCTTAACGGGTTCTATATTCTTGGCTAACCCAGACTTGGCTTTTACCAATTTGTTAGCAAATTTAGCTAAAATCTCCTTACTGATGTCTGACTATGTCTACATCAGGTAAGAAAGTACTTGTGTCCTGTCCACTCTTGAAAATATCTGAGATTTTAGGTTCATTGTTTGCCTGGTAACCTCGGCTTCCTGATGGGATCAAGATAATTTTTGAATTTCCAATTTGTCCCTGTTTTTTTGTTGGTGTTGTAACTATGTAAGTGATAACCTTCCTAGGTTTTCACATCCCAAAAGAAGACCAGAAATTCCATTTAGATTTAAGTGTACTTTTTGTATGTACTATCCTTTATTTATTGGAAATCAGTTACTGTTCAAGGCACTTTAAACGTAATATCACTTAATCTTCATAGCAGTCCATAAATTAGGCCCTACCCCCATTTTACAGATTATTTTATTAAGGTGAGAAAAATTATATAGCTTGTTCTTGCTGGTAGAGGCAGTAAAGAGAATAGCCTAATAACAAACCTACTTCTGCTTAGTTCATGTCTGCCTTTTATTTATCCTCCTTATTACATTATATTGCTTCTCTTTAGGAGGTCAGAGAATTTAATATCCAGTCTCCTCTATTGCTACTTGGTAAGAAATCTAACATTTTTGACAGGAGGCAGAGGGGAATGCAAAGGGCTAAGGACTCATCTGTGTTGGCAGGGCTTACTCTGGGGGGTTTAGAGTAGAAGTTGGACTTTTGACAGCTTTCTCTAGGTGAGCTAGCAGGAATAGGTCTTTGCAAATGAAAACTTTGCAACGTAAAATTGATATGACCAATACTTCACAGATGACTGGTCCCCCTTCCCTCCACCCCCAAGAACAGGAGGCAGTTTGGATTAGTCACAGATTGGAGAGTGACACAGCAATCATTACAGGGTCTGAGTCCAGCTGCTAAACCTGGAGAGATTAGGGCCACGTCAACAACCGCCAAGTAAAGTTTCCTGTTAGTAAATCTGTGTGACAACCTAGTCTTTTCCCTTCCCTTTAAATGAGGAATAGATTTGCCATGGCCAAAAACGAAAACATATTGGCATATCTAACTGGTTTAGAAAACTGGCAAAAATGCTACTGCCCTTAGAGTAAGTGCAGGTGTGCATGTATATTAAATAATTTGTGTGGCTCATATTTGCCATTTATTGGCCCTAACTTTACTGATGCACCCTTCTATTTAAATAGGCTTTCAGTGGGACCTGTGTTCACTCCTGAAAAAATAAGATCAGAGAAGTATATTGGAAACAAATGTAGTACATGGTTTTAAAGTAATAAGCAGAAGCTCTGGCCGATGTGGCTCCTCCGTTGGAGCCTCGTCCTGCAAACCAAAGGGTGGCGGGTTCGATTCCTGGAAAGGGCACATACCTAGGTTGCAGGTTTGATCTCTAGTCCTGGAGGGGCAAATGCAGGAGCAGCAGGCAACTGATCTCCCTCTTTCTCTCTCTCTCTCCCTCCTCCCCTTTCCCTCTCTCTAAAAAAAAAAAATAAATAATAATGAACATGTCCTCAGGTTAATATTTATTAAAAAGTAATAAGCAAAAGAGTTTGATAGATCAATTCAGGAAAACTTACTAATTAGCTGTGAACTTTCAGTAAGTTACTTAACCTCTCTGTTCTTCCAGCTTCTATAAATCCAGAATAATAGTAGTAATCTATGTTGTGGATATTCAAAATTAAAGCAATCAGTACATGTAGAGCACTTTAAAAAAGACCTTACAACATTGTTAAGTATTATGCAAGTATCAGTTGTTGTTGTTAAATTTTATGTTCAAAATCATGGAAACGGGGAATAATCTGATAAAAATTTCATTTGCCAAGGATACTTTTCACAATTACATAGCATATAGTGAAGAGATGCTAAAGTTGACCTTATTACTGTAATCTAAAAATTGGATGATAAGGCCTGGAATGGTGGCTCAAATGTTGAATGGAAGAAAAGAAGCCAAAATGTATTTGGGGGCAGAAATAAACCAATCTTGATAGCGTGAAAGATGAAGGATGGTAGACTTTGGGAAGCTGGGAGATTGGTGGAGCCAATGTTCTAATGGGAAAATTGGTATGGGGCTGACTGTTGGCAGGATGGTGGGGAGTATATTAAATTTGAGATATCATTTAGATTCCAAAGAGGAATGTCATGTGGATGGCAGATAATGTGGGACAAAACAGGAAGAGAGATTAGCATTGGAGATATATGTCTAAGAATGATCTATATTTAGGTAGTTCCTAAAATCATGCATGTATCTCAGCTCCCTTCTAAAAGCTTCCGAAAGCTGTACTTGTTCCAAAATATAGACTTGGACATGAAAATGAGTATTTGAGAATGAATAAAGAATGCTGATTTACATAAAATTATTCAAACAACTGAGGAGAAAATGAGATGCATAACATAGGCATAATAAAATCAACAAGAACAAGTTGCCTGGTAGCATATTCTGATCCCTGTAACAATTTCCCAAATTATACTCCAATGCAGATATTGCCTCTACTTGAAAAAGTAAACAATAATAAAGTACTCATTTTGAAATACTGTGTCATTCAACTAAAGTAAAACTACATTTGAAAAGTTGGAGTTGCAATATACTATAAAATAGTATTTTCTCATTCCTTAGAAAAATGATCATTAATACCACCCTTTATAACACTCTAAAGATGCACTTTGTTTTGTGAAATACAAATGAATTCCTGAAAAGTTGCAAGCAAATACATTATATTGTAAATGTATTGGGATAGTAATTTATAAGGAAATTTTTATGTGATTGATCATAACCTAATTTATCTGTATACTTAATTTGGAAATCTATTTTATTTTATTTTTTTAAAAAGGCATATAGTCTAAAACAAAGATCATTAAAGGCTATAATATATGTCTGCTCAGCCCATTTAACTTTCTCTGGGAAAGGCTGGTTTCTACTCCCACCACTAAAACACAGGGGTGGGCTCCCAGAAGCCATTAATTTTACTTAGTGACTGCACACTCCTAATCACATCTAATTGAACTAGGTGCAGAAGCCTGATCATAGCTATTCAAATAAGAATCTTTCCCCATGGAATTTGGAATTAGGACTTAACATTTGTCAGTTTCGAGCTGGAAATGTAACAGGTACTTCTGGAGCTGAAGGACAGCCATCGTTTTTAATCCTCACCTGAGGATATTTTCTCCATTGATTTCCAGAGAGAGTAGAAGGGAGAGAAGAGAGGGGGAGAGAAAGAGAGAGAAACATCAACATGAAAGAGACACATTGATTGGTTTTTTTGCCTCAAGTTGGTTCGAGATAAGGTAGAACCTAGTAAGGATTCATGCTTCTCTAGACTGGAAGCTGGCTATCCATGTAAAGAGCTGGAAAAGCAGATTTTTAGACTACTGTCTCATCTCTCTTGACATAAGACCAATTATAACTCAAAAGTGATATTCAATGGAAAATGGTTACAAATTTCAGGATAAGGAAATACCTTGGTTGTTCCATGCAGTGTTTAATAAATTGCAACAAGAACGTGGAAGGGTCAAATCTAAGGTTGTCAAACTAGAAACAGATGGATAAAAGTGAGATTATCTAACTGATGTCGCTGAAGTCAAAATTAATGAAGAAAATATTTCACATGTAGATTACTATACTAAAAGAACCAAACTTCTGATTTTTCCTTTTCCTAGGAATAAGACTGATGTATCAACAAGGAAACTGTGGAATCTTGGCAATTTCAATGGGCAAATCTAAGAGGAATCTGAGATTGTAGAAAGCTCAATTCCAACAGATCCCTCCATTGGACTTTTCTCTATGCTCCTTAGAATTTATTTATTCCACCCAATGTTAAGTATGTTTTACCACTTAAGTTGGAATACGACATTGAGGCATGATCATATTCCGAGAAAATTTAGAGTAGAAAAACCTGTAACTAAATTATACATTCATTTTCACTTTAGATTGAGGTTAAGAGCACTATCGCTCAAACTAAATTGCCAGGATTCTTGTTTATATCCACTCCTTAGCTTTGTGATCTTAGGTAAATCATTGGCTCTCTTTTTCTTAGTTTTACTGCCTGTAAAATAGATCAACAAATTGTATTAATCTCATTTTTAAGAGGAATAATATGGAAAAATGGCTCAACACAATACATATTATGCAGTAAGAATACAACAAATGATTATTATCATCATCACCATCCAATTATAATTTCTATGTGCTCCCTTTGTGCCAATGACTATTCTGGGTTCTATGGACATACAATTAAAATATAGACAAGGTTCCTATCTTTCAGAAGTGTAGACTGTAGTGGAGATAGGAGGAGAAAACAAAAACAAATAAATAAAAATAATAGGTATTTCTAAATAGCATTAAATGCCATGAGTTAAATAAAGGATACTGGAAAACAAAACAATGGTGCTGGGGGTAGAATAGTTGGATAGGATGATCAGGGAAGTCCTCTCTGAGCTAAGTTCTGAATATAGACCAGTTATGAAAAAACTTGGGGAAGTTTTCAAGAGGAGAAATAGAAAATACAAAGCTCTAATGTGGAGTTGGAGGAGGTAAGTAATTCGTGTTTGAGATAAATAGAAAGAAGGTCTGTATGACTAAAATGTTACCAGTGAAAGGAAAAGAGGTGCCAATTGAAGTTGGAGATGATGCAAGGCCTTGAAGGCTATGCTGAAAGTCTGGGTTTTATTCTAAGTGCAATAGAAAACCAATGAAGGGATTTTAAGCAAAATGCTGACCAGAACTAATTTATATTTTGAGAAAAACATTACCAGGGTGATTATGGGTACCTTGTATAACCCATTACTTGTAATCAAATTTTGGTGGCCTTCTTTTTCTGGAAAGACGTGTAACATAAGAGTTAGTTAACTTTGTCAGTTACTAGCAGTGTAGCCTTAAGCAAGTTACTTAACATCTGTGAATATTAGTGTCTTCACTGATTGTGAAGTCCTGGGAATAATCACACTGACCTCACACAGTAATTGATGTTTAAATTTTATACTTTATTTATTCATTCAACAAATATTTATTGAGTACTACTTACTAAGTGCCAAGTAGTATTCCATGTAGAGGATATAGCAGTGATTATAATGAAGTCCTGGCCTTCATGGAGCTTACATTCAAATGAATAAGATATAAAATACAAATAAAGGCTTATGATAATGTGAGACATGAATAAGAATAAAGGAAGGTAAGAGAATAGAGAGGGATCAAGGAAAATTTCTCTAAGAAATTGACAGATCTCTTAAGCACAGTTCTGAATGCAAAGAAACTCTGAGCCATGCAAATACCTGGGGAAGAGATTACCAGACAGAGAGAACCGTTATTTTAAAACCCTAAGACAGGTTCCTGCTTGGTGTATCTAAAATATATCAAGGTCTACTTGGTGTGAGGACAAAGAACAAAAGGAAGAGTGGTGTAGGAGATGAGATCAGAGAGATACCTTGGGGGCAAGATCATGTAGAACCATGTAGGCCAATGTGAGGTTATCTGAATTACATTTTCATAGGAACACTGGCTACTGTGTAGAAAATAGATTTTATACATTAGTAAGGAGGGGTTGAATCTCTAAACTCAATATTTGGACCCTTTGGTCTCTGAAAGTATAAGCAGGAAGAAATGGCACAGAGCTCCATTCCTTTGGATGAAAAGAAATTGAACCCTCTCCACACTGACTAGGGTATCTGGAAGCTGGATATCTGAAGCACAGCCTCCACTACCTCCTCATTAATATGGCTACAAAATTCTGGGGTCACTGCTAGTGGCTGTCACCAATGTCAATCTGTTGCCAGAAGAGGCAGAATGGAGCAAGTCACCTTCTGCTCTAGAATTAGATCTATAATTTTCATCCAAGATGAGAGATCTCCAACCAATAAATTGAGACCTGCTTTTGATCTGCGAAGTCTAGTGTACTTGGTGGAAGAAAACATAAAATCCCTAGACATGAAAAGATCAGATCACACTGGCTGGTGTGACTCAGTTGGTTTGAGTGTAGTCCCATACACCAAAAGTGGTGGGTTGATTCCAGGACAACCAATTGTTGTTTCTTTCTCACATGCATTTCTCTCTCTCTCTCTCTCTCTCTCTCTCTCGCTCGCTCGCTCGCTCTCGCTCTCGCTCTCGCTCTCGCTCTCTCTCTCCAGGGAGGAAAGCAGTGTCATGCAAAAAGCTAACAATTTCTCATAAAGAATATTCAAATGAATATATTTTAAAAGAAATGCTAAAGCATATTGTTGTGCCCAGATTTCAAGATTCCCAAGAACCCCCACAGGGAGCCAGCGAGTCCGATGCAAAAGCAAAGAGTCATTTATTTTCAAACCTAGGTTTGGCTCCCCTGCCACACTCACCGATGCAACGGTAAGCTCCAGTGGCCGAGAGAGAGAGAGGCCTGATGGGACAGGGGGTTTTAAAGGGGGGGTGGAGTGAGGGCAGGAGAGGGGACTGTGGGCCCCGCCGATTGGCCAGGCACGAGTCGGTACAGGATGTGGTCATAGTGATGGCGTGCACTTCCCTTGATTATTATTGGTTAGTCCAGAGAAATCCTGGGTGTGGCTAGCAGCGACGTCTTCCGGGAAGAAGCACATGGCACCGTCCCAAAATGGAGGACCCAAGGCAAGATGGAGGGCGCAGTCCTAGCCCCCCCCTCAGGGCAAGCTGAGCCCGGGCTCCAGGGGCCAGTCCGGTTGCTGGGGGTCCAGCAGATCGACCAGTTCCAGCCCAAAGGGGAAGTCCATGTCCTCCATCTCGTTCCCGGGGGGCGCTGGCGATCGCCTCCTCCTCCATCTCCTTGGGCGAGGGCACACGCCCCACCCTGCCGCCGCTGCCGCTGGGGGCAGTGGGCGGGTGGCAGCCTGCGCCGGGCTCCCGCCGTGGGCTGGGGAGTCGGTGCCCGAGGCCGCCAGCAGCGTGGTCAGGCCCCGCGACGACTCGCCCTTTCAATATAAACCAAAATTCTACACCCAACATCATAACTAATGCTGAAACTTAAAGAGCATGCTCAGGGAAATCAGAATATAAGAAGGATTCCTGCTAACATCATTATTAAAAAATGTTGTAGTGGGCACACTAGCTAATACACAGGAAAAGAAGAAATATTATTTATAAGAATTAGAAAAACTAAATTGTTATTTGTAGTTGAAAGCATTTTTACATTGCAAATATAAGAATTTATAGACAAATTTTTTTTAATATATTTTATTGATTTTTTACAGAGAGGAAGGGAGAGAGATAGAGAGTTAGAAACATCGATGAGAGAGAAACATCAATCAGCTGCCTCCTGCACATCTCCTGCAGGGGGTCCAACCCCAGCGGGTCCAGGGGTCTCCAAAGGTGTGGACGGAGTCGGCGAAGAAGGAATGACACGGAGACGGAGTTCAGTTGATCAGCAGCCTAGCCAGGATCTCTAGCCAGGATCTCCAGCCAAGTTCTGGTCTGGATCTCCAGCAAAGTTCTGGTTCGGATCTCCAGCCAGGTTCTGTGTCCATGTTCTCTTGCTAGGTTCTCCAGGTTCTCCAGCCAGGTTCTGTCCAGGTTCTCCAGCCAGGTTCAGTCACCAGGTTCTAGTCAGGTTCTCTTGCCAATTTCTGTAGTCAGGTTCAGTCCAGGATCTTTTGCCATGTTCTCTCCAGCGAAGTTCTTCTGTCTCTAGGTTCTGTGTAGGTTCTGTCTTCTAAGTTCTGTCTTCTAAGTTCTGTGTTGTTACATCTGTATTTATACCAGTTGATTCCAATCCTATCAATCTCTATTCCAAAGGTTAGGGTGTTTCTTATCTCCATTCCAGGGAGTAAAGATTATGTAGCTTAAGCATGATTGTTCATAGTTAAAGTGATTAATTACCCGCCTGGCACTTAGTTGAGGGGTTTTATTCCCTCCCTAACTTCAGGGGAAAATCCCTACCTGGGGAAACAACCTTTCTCAGAGAGGAGACCTTGGTTAAAACACATAGTGCCAAGAAGGTGAGCAAACATTTTAAGAACAGTATGCCATATATGCCAGGTCCTTTGAAACAGCAAGGATGGACCGGCTTCCGGCAATCTCCCACTGGGGATGTGCCCGCAACCCAGGTACATGCCCCTGACCGGAATCAAACTTGGGACCTTTCAGTCTGCAAGCCGACGCTCTATCCACTGAGCCAAACCGGTTTCGGCTATAGACAAATTTTTATAAATAATAAGACAATAAAATTTGCTAAATACAAAATCAACACAATAATCAGCAGTAGTATACATCAGCAATGACCAATAAGACAATGTAATAGTAATAAAGTACCATTTTACAATAAGAAAAAATATTTCAGAACTATTACATATTTACAAATGAATTTGAAAAGATTCTATAGTATAAAGATGTTAATTTTTCCCAAATTGTCTGTAAACTTAATGCAATTAACACTTAATATCCTAACAGGGCTTTTCATGGAACTAAATGTACTAATTCTAAACTATATCTGTTGAGTGTTTCCTTCCACGACTCGCGTGCAGTAGGGTTCGGTATCTGAAAGAGGAGCCGCACAGCAAATGAGAGAAAAAGACATGAGATAATTTTGCAATATTGGGGGACCAGGCGGCAAGTCCCGAAGGACTTCTCCTTCATGCTCAGAGCTCACCAAGCTTTTATTGATCTGGGATGCACCCATAGCATAGCCCTAGGCAGGTGACCCCCTGCAACAGGCAGACTAGCCCATCAGCAAGGATTTACATAATAATAAATGGGGGAGTAGTTTCAGCTACCACTGTCTGGACAAACAGAGGTGGCGCCTAGCTCGGAGCTTTGGGAGGGCTTCAAAGGCACCCAGCCTTGGGGGGTTCTCTGTCTATGCTTATCAGATAGTGAAGGCAATAAACAGTTTCCCACATATATCATATGGAAGAGCAAAGGTCCAAATATCTATAACAATTCTGAAAAGGAAAAGATAGATGGAAAACTGGTTCTATCTCATATAAAGACTAATTACAAATAATTACAAATGGCAGTGCCATTATAATAATACAATATTTGGTACAGGGATGGGCAAATAAACCAATACAACAGGATGTAGAACTGGAAATGAATTCAAACTTATGAATATATGAGAGAATGTATATGAAAATATGAGAAGTAGTATTACAAATGAAAGGGAAGCATAAATCATTCAGCAAATTGTATTATGAAAATCAGTTCCCAATTAAAAAAAAACAAAAAACAGGTTCCTTTCTCAAACCTCAAAATAAATTGCAGGTGCTTTAAAGATTTACATATGAAAAATAATTAAAGCCCTTAGAATGAATGTCAGAAGAATACTGTTTTAACCAATGGTAGGGGTCCACAAACTTTCTCTAAAGGGCTTGATAATAAATAATTTAGGTTTTACATACCACACAGTCTATATCACTTTATTTTCAACCCTTAAAAATGGAAAAAAAAAATTAGCTCATGGGCTATTTGTATCCAGACTGCTGCCTAAATGTGACCCACCCAAACGTACTTTATATATTGGATACTCTGAAGGAAGGCTAGTTAAAGGAAGGAGAGTATAAAAATAAAAATAAAAGACAAGTCAGATACTGGGAGAAAATATTTGCAAGGCAACGTTTTAATATCCAGAATATATAAATTACTCCTAGAAACCAGTAAGAAAAAAAAATAGGAAAATGGGAACTGGAAACTTAAGGTTGAAAAATCTGAATTATCATTAGGAATTAGAAAAATAATATTAAAATTAGATACTATTTCCACCCTCAGCTTGACAAACATTATAAATTCTGACAGAACCAAGTATTGAGGAGGATGTGGGAAAATTCTTGTACACTGCTGGTAGGAGTAGAAATTGGTAAAGCCACTTTGTAGATTGACGATAAATCCCATAGAACCAATTGTGTCATGGATCTGGAAAAAAAATGCCAATACAAATATAAGATTAAGCTATAAGCTAATAGGAGTATAGTGTCTAAATCACAAAACTTAATAGCATCATTTTCCTCTGTTTGACCTTATCCATCTGGACATGTCTTTTATCTTCAGGTGCCACATTTTAAGAGCAAAACTGATTAATTATAAGGTGCCTGGAGAAGGCTGGTAAAGAAGGTGAAGTGTCTGCTAAAAACTCCGTACTATAATTGACAATTGAATGGCATGGGAATACTTAGAGCTTACTAGATAAAGCTAGCAGTGCCATTAGAACTGACACAAAACTGAAAATGAATAATGCAACATACTTTTCTTCTAGTCTTCTGGAATGTGTGTCCCTTAAAAACTCAGAGACCCAAGTAACCACAAAGGATAGTCTGAAATTAAGGTTTTGTTAACTAAAAGCAATTTAGGGTGGGTAGTCATGTCCTAGGCCAGTATCTTCCCTGACAAAAGTTAATCTTTACCTTAAATGAGCCTATTGTCTTTTTGCATCTACGATAACATATCATTGAAATGTCAAAGTAATTTTCCTTTTTCCAGACCCCTCAAAGCACAGGCACCACTCTGCAGAGACCACAAATCCCATCATTGTCATTGAGTTAATTGTTGACTATTAACTATCCTGTGCCCACCTATTTTACTTTTTATCCAATCCCAGAGGTTTCCCCGCTGTGCTTTCTCCCACCTTCCTGATTTATCACCAATGGATTTTATAAAACCGCTTACATCTTCTCTTTCTATAGTAATGTATAAAATAAGATGCAAAACTGCCCTTCTCCACAGCATTTTCTCAATCCATTGAGATTTTGCTTCCCAGCAATTGCCAACCATTTTTGCTCAAATAAACTCACAAAAATTCTTCACAGGTTTGCATGTTTCTTACATTGACAATTTGTATTTACAGATCAGCTGTGACTATTTTTTCATTATGTTCCTCAAATTATTTGCTTGATAATATTTATTGTGCAACTTAAAGTATTTCACAACTGCTGGAAGGTTAAATAATCTTCTCAATTTTAAGAGAAATTTATACTGATTGCCTTATAAACTCTATTATACATTTTATAACATAAGTTTTAACTTTCAAACCTGGTATATACTATATGTCATAAACGCTGTCATAAATGTATGGGGTAATCTAGGGTACATCAGTTACTCTGGCTCCTACTATCTCATTTTGCATTGTATCAACTCTAAGTTATTCCCATCAATGTGAGATGCCTTCATGCATTGGGTCAAAAACAATTGGCCTATACAATGGTGAAATTTAGCCATGCAGATGACTCAAAGACCAAAAAAACAGTGACAGGTAAAGGCAGTGCAGCTGAGAGAACATTAAAGTGGAAACAGCCTGGCTTAGTTTGAAACCAGAATTTGGGACACAACCAGACAGACTTCAGTTCAAATCAGTGCTCTGATGCTTCCTGAATATATTATCTTGGATAAATTAACCTCTCTGGTCCTAAGTTCCCTCATTTGTAAAATGTGAAATAACAGCTCATCTTTAGTATGAGTCAGAGGCTATACTAAAAAGTGTGTGTGTGTGTGTGTGAGAGAGAGAGAGAGAGAGAGAGAGAGAGAGAGAGAGAGAGAGAGAGAGAAAGAGAAATAATATACTAATCACAAAAACCTTGAGGAAAGTACTATTATTATTCCCCCACTCCCCACTCCAAAACAGAGGCACAGCTAGTTTGAGTAAATTGAAGTTATATACCAAGAAAGGTAGAGTTGAGGTTTAAATCCAAACAGACTGAGTTCAGAATCCAAGTTACTGTAAACCACCATTCTAAGACACTGGACAGATAAAATTAGAGAGTGTATATAAAAGAATATATCATGATATCTACAACATAATAGATTCCAACATTTGTACTTGTCAAGATTCTTTTGGTTGCAAATGACATCCAATTCAAATTAGTTTGAGCTAATTTGCACATGGAAATAATCACAGCGGACGTTATTGACTTACATGACTGAAAAATACACAGATAAAAAGAGGTCAGCAGGGTTCAGGCTTTCTTTCCATACCTTGGCTCTGCTTTTCTCTCTTGGCTTTATTCTCAGGCCAGCTTCTGCCAATGTAGTAGCAAAGATATCTACCAGAAGCCCTAGGAATAGTACATTATCTTTACACTTAGAAATGCCAAAGAAAAGAGAATTTATTTTCTAGTCATGTCTTTCATTAGCCTACCACAGACACAGGCCCTTCTTCAATCCAATTACTCCAACCAGAAGGGAGCAATGATCAGGGTCATGCCCAACCCTGAGACCAGGGCATGAGATCAGCCTTCCCCAATCATATGGATTTAAATTCAAAGAGGTGTGTGATTGGCTCAAATAGACCATTCATGATGCAATTAAGAAACCTGCCTCTTCAGAAGAAAACCAGACAGAGAAAACAATAAAAAACAGGCTCTTTTCAAGGAAAATCTGAATAAGGTAGCACCTAATTGATCATTCGTAATTACATCAGGTGATTTTATACTCCATGCTTTGTCAGTCACCTAGATACTTCCAAATTTATTCTTCAATATTTTAGTCCTCCCAAATAAAAACAAGTTTGCCATAGTATTCTGAACTTGCTCTAAAGACCTCCAAAGTTCATGGACATAGAATATAAGAGTGAGGCATTTAAGGGACAGTTTCTAAATAAGAAATACCTTCGGTTCACTTTACTTTGGTTGCAAATTTCCAAATAATTGTATTTTAAATGAGTACAAGGTATATGGATGTGACTAAATTTTTTTTAATGTGTTTTCAGAAATTTTTAATGGAAAATCTGTTTTCAGAGAAAGCTATAAAACATATATTATATAAAGGAATAGTGCCTATATATCAAATAGATCCAAATGATGACTACACCTTTACTAAGATTTAAAAATTAATTCCTCTTTTGTAGTGATTTGGGGGAATACAAATAGATCTTATATTGCTTAATGTATTTTTTCGTTTTTAAATTCATGTTAGGTTTCCACTTAAGGCACACGAATTTTCTTGACTACCATACTCAAACATTCAGTATAGAAAATGTCCTTTGAAAGTACAATATATCTGAATAGTTATTTTTCTGTAATGTAACTTTGTCATTAAAATAAGCCATTTGTGAGATGTGATTCAATTATCCCATCCTTTGAAAAAAGGACAGAGTCACAGAACTAGTACAGGGTATTAGTTGTACCTAATAAAGATTTTTCCATTTGTGCCTTTTGATCTATTAATCAAAGTCCTTTTTAAAAATATATATTTTACTGATTTTTTACACAGAGGAAGGGAGAGGGATAGAGAGTTAGAAACATCGATGAGAGAGAAACATTGATCAGCTACCTCCTGCACACCTCCCACTGGGGATGTGCCCGCAACCAAGGTACATGCCCTTGACTGGAATCGAAACCTGGGACCCCTTCAGTCCACAGGCTGCCATTCTATCAACTGAGCCAAACCAGTTAGGGCAAAGTCCTTGTATTTTAATAAACCAATATCATTTCATAAAATTTAAGAAAAATTCCCTTAGTAACATTAATTGAATTATAGGGAAAGCAGAATATCAGTGGCATTATAGGTATAAGAAAAAATTGTCCAAAATGTTGGGAAAATGTTTACCAAGTAGATGTTCTAAGCAGTAGGAAATCCTCAAGCATATCTTTTTTTAAAATCTACAATATATTGCCCTGGGTGTTGAAGATCCTCACCTGCCTGAAGGCCAGGGACTGGATATGATGTTCTCTTGAGATTTTTTTGTCTAGGTGTGATCCTATTTACTAATCTCATGTTGATTAATGTTAGATCAGAAAAGTCAAGAGTAAATTCACCTGCTCTTTGTTGTTGCTCTCCTCTCACAACACTCTGTCCTGTGCCCTGAGTAACATGCCTGGAATATTTAATGCACCCCCTTCACCTACCTTGTCATTTTTTAATTCAAAAGAAAAATCTTTCAGATAACTACACATGTTTATTTCTTCTTTCTAAACTAGATTATGTAAAAGTAGCAGGTCTTTGTGACTCTTGTTATATGACTAGTACTATCCTATGTTATTGAAAGAAGGTAAAATGGCATCTTGTTTATGGGCCAATGTAACCAGTTGATTCAATAGTTTCAATTTGGTGTAGTATAAATGTGAAATGGTTTTGTATATTTTTCTCCAACCTCTGCCTGCACCTGAGCTATGTTGCATCTCAATTTCCTGTCCTTTAATGACACCTTGAGTAAATTACACAATTCTCAGTCATGTGTGGTCATTAAAGCTCAGTTTAGACAGGTCTATAAATGATTCAGATCTGCCTCTCTCTCATTGTTAACCAGGATTGTGGACACACAAGAACCTAAAATGGGGAGAAGTGTGTCTTACATTTTTCTCCTATATCTCTTCTTCACCTAGAAGTGGTCAACCTCTATAAGACCTACTCACTTGTTCTCCCCTGGGCTCTGGTACTTCACATGTGTTGAAAGTTAGGAAGATGATAGATCATATAGATAGATAGGCAGAGAGATGATAGATAGATAGATAGATAGATAGATAGATAGATAGATAGATGATAGATAGATGAAGAACAGGCAGGTATTGTCTGTAATCAATTCTTGTAATCAAGTGTCCATTGATTACAGTCTTCTTCTATTATTGCTGCTTCTCTGGCTAAAACTAAATGGTCATCCAGGCTAGGATTATAGTGAGATGAATGAGGCATCCTACTGGGTGGTTAATTTAAGGGAACACAAAATAGTAATCAAAAAGAAATAATGTTTTAGTGTAATTTTTTAAAAAGTCAAAATTAATGCAAAATGTATGATAGAGAATCTATAAACTGTAAGGTTGATCATCCTAATGAAGCATTCAGTGAGAATATGAAAACAGAGTGGAGATAACCATGCAGAAAAATTCTCAATGATATTGGAGAGGGAATTTTATTTCTCAAAGAATGTGGGATGACGATTCAAATATGTTTATTTGGATACTAGAGGCCTGGTGCACGAAAACTCATGAACTGTGGGGGCCGGGGGGGGGGGGCGGGGGTTCAGCCCGGCCTATGTCCTCTCACAGTCCGGGAGTCCTCAGGGGATGTCCTACTGATGGCTTAGTCCAGCTACCCACGGAAGCAAACCTAAGCCACAGTCTGGCCTCCCTCTACTGGCGGCAACTGGGCTGGCCAATCAGGGGACGGCACCACTCCCATCACCCCGCCCTGCCACTACCTGGTCTCCCTCTGAAGAAGGCAAATGGAATGGCCGATCAGGGGATGGTGCTGCCCCCCCCCCCATTGCCTCTCCACCACTGGTCGGCCCCCCCATCGCTGTTCCCTCCCTCTGCCTGCCAGCACACACCTTGGCTGGCCTGCCACCACCTGCTCGCTGACCCCACCACCCCAACAGCTCGTTGTTCCACTGTTCAGTTGATTTGTATATTATTCTTTTATTATAGAGGATTAAAGGAAAGGTTAACCAGAGAAGCCCAGAGCATGTGGAGTCATTTGGATTGCATACATAATGTTCCAATGAATAACTTAGTTCAGATGAATTATTTATTAACCATAATTTCTTATTAGTGGAATCTCTGAGTTAAAATCTAAGAATGTTTTATGACTTTTTATAGGCATTATCTAATGGAAAGAACTTGGCCATTGGATTCAAACAAACTTGATCTCAATTTCTGTTCCATATTTGTTATTTTTGTAACTCTTGGCAAGTTGTTAACCTCTTTTAGAATCAGTTTCTTCATCGATAAAATAAAAGTGATGATTCCCACATGATGGAATACTACATGCATTTTGAAGAACCTACCTACCCTGTGATTCCCGAATCACAGGGAATCTACTCTTTCCCACAGTCTTTTGCTAAGCAGTCAGCATGCCATTTGACCATGACCCATTAACCACTCCTTTATTTTTGCCAAGAATGAACATGGCTTATCCATAACATGGCTAATATTGTGTGCCTGATGGGTAATGCTTTAAGAAGATAAAATAAGTTTATTAGGATATATTTTTGAGAAAGTTGAATGAAGAGCAGAAATAAGCAATTAGCTATAGAAAGTTGAACTTTCTGGTATTTCTCTTAGCAAAAGAAGTAGTCATTTGGGAGCCATATTAAAAATAAGCAAGGGGACACAGAGACAGAAATACACAGAAAGACGTGTGTGTGTGTGTGTGTGTATACACACATATACATACATGTATATATCTATGCATATATATCAGCATATACATAGAGAGAGACAGACAAAGACAGAGGGAGACATAACCACACAAATAAATACAGAGGGAGATTCAGAGAAGTACTCAAAGAAACAGCCAGAGAGACATTTGGAGAAAAATAGACTCAGAGAGATGGAATACAAAGAAACATACAGAGACACTCAGAAACAATAGATACATAGAGAGTGACAGAAAGAGATACACAAACTGAAAGAAAAACAGAGGGTATGTGTGTGAGAGGGGTGAGAGAGAGAGAAAGAGACAGAGTGAGACAAAGAGAGAAAGGAGAAAGACACAGGGAAGAGCAACAGAAGGAAATGAAGGGAGAGGCACAGAGTGAAATACAGAAGAATAGAGAACTGGAGAGAAAGAGAAAGTAGAAAACTCATTCTCACACAAAAATATACTGAGAGAGTGACCACATAAACAGAAAATGACAGCCACACAAAAACAGAGAGAGAAAAAATAGAGGCACAGACAAAGACAACTGAAGCTGACTTGGAGAGATGAGACACCCTCAGATACAGGTAGAAATGGGAAGAACACCAGCCATGGGGCTAATTTGATTTCTAGTCTTCCTGTCACTTGGATAGTTCTCTCTCACTGGATTACCTTGGGACCTTCCTAGGTACACTTCTCATCCCTCCCCAGCCTTCACTTGCATTAGGTTGAGTTTTTTGTTCCTTGGCCCCAAAGAGCCCTTAATAGCATAATAGGCACAGGGCCTGGTTCAATGTCACTAGCCCTGAGGTAATATTAGTCCCCATGTTTCATGTGATCACACTGCTTTCTGAAATGGTCAGCAATTTCACAGAGCAACCAGCAGTGAGTGAATGAATATTGCAACAAATGATCTGAACTAAGACTTCTTTCTTAGTTGAAGGACAGTCACTTTCTCAGAAACCACTGAATATTAAAAACAAACAGAAACAAATAAAACCAATGAATACTAAAAACAAACAGAATCAAACAAAACCATTTTTATCTCAAAGTGAGTAATTAATCAAACAAGTATTGGGCATTCTCATTCTTCTTTGAATCAATTTAATCTGAATCTCCAATTCTTATATGAGAATATACTTCTACAGCAACCCTTCCCTTCCTTTGCATTCACTTCTGGTGTTCTCCCTTTCTCTGTACCTCCTCCATGCCTGCATTTTTCCTCCAGCCTGTACCTTCACTTATATCCAAAATGACAATTTAGCAGTTGTGGTGGTGTTGAGGGTTCAGGATCAGAGAAAGGAAGAGAGTCAGTCTCTCTCTCTCTCTCTCTCTCTCTCTCTCTCTCTCTCTCTCTCTCTCTCTCCCCGTCCCTCTCTCCCTCCCCCCCACCCCTTCCAGATTTCTCTTGAACCACAGAGACTGACTGTCCCTACTGAAATCCAATGCTTTGGGGAACTCTTCAGGCTTCCCTCACTTCTAGTCTGAGTTAAACATGCCCTTGATTGTGCTATAATTATTGATAAGCTTACTGATTAACACACGATCTTTATATTTCTGTATTCTCTATTGAATTTATGAGTACCTCAAAGGGTTTGACAATATCTTATTCTCCAATTTTTCCCATATTGCATGATACCATGTCTGAAACACTGTAGAAATTTAATAAACACTTGCAAAATAAATGGGAGTCTCCAAATAAATAAATGTATAT
This sequence comes from Myotis nattereri, assembly GCF_964212035.1. Lineage (NCBI taxonomy): Eukaryota > Metazoa > Chordata > Mammalia > Chiroptera > Vespertilionidae > Myotis > Myotis nattereri. Next base: position 115,777,277 of record NC_138078.1, on the reverse strand, counting down.
CCCTTTAAACTAAAAAAAAAAAAAACACATTTATTTTAAGCTACTTTTTAAAAATATTTTTAAAACAAATTGTATTCCCCCTTTTTAAAAAAAAAAAAAGAAAATACTTAACACAAAAGACAGTGTGTCACACTGTTCATATTGGAAAAAGAGCATGTGTTGTGGGAGCAACCAAACTGAGATTGAGTCCTTATTCTGCACTTCTTAGTCACATGATCCTAACCCAGCTGTGGGCAAACTACAGCCCATGGGCTGGATCCGGCCTGTTTGAAATGAATAAAACTAAAAAAAAAAAAAAAAAAAAAAAAAAAAAAGACCGTACCCTTTTATGTAATGATGTTTACTTTGAATTTATATTAGTTCACACAAACACTCCATCCATGCTTTTGTTCTGGCCCTCCGGTCCAGTTTAAGAACCCATTGTGGCCCTGGAGTCAAAAAGTTTGCCCACCCCTGTTAACCCCCCTAAGTTTCATTTTCCTCATTTTTAAATGGCAATAATAGAGTACACACACAAGGTATTCAGAAGTCAAAATTAGTCAACAAATAAAAAAGGCTTAGAAAAGTACTTGACACATAGTAAGTGTTCAATAAATGCTAGTTGTTACTATCTTCACCATTTTCTTGATGACTCAAAAGCAACAATGTGTTGGTTTTATGCTGTGCTTTAATAAAGTAATACACTACCAAGATATGTAAGAATGATTGTCCTTATATTAAATGACCTCACACTGCTGAAGTTCTAAAATCCTTATATGTACCCTTCTCCTATTTTCTTCCTTACTATCAGCTAGTACCAATGTGACTGTCATGGCATTTGCATTCCCACTCCAGTTTTTAATGCATCACATTTAACAGTCTATATACTTGGAAAATATATGACTTGATTTCTTAGAATAGTGTGTAAAGTAATAGGAAAAGGGCTATGAACAAAATCCTAATCATGAGGACTTTCATTTGAAGAAAAAAATGTATGTTATTGCATAAACATATTGATTTCTCAGATGCATATTGTTCTTTCTAATTGTCAAGGAAAAATACTCTAAATTTCTGAATAATAGACTTCTGGGATAATTAAAGTATATCTCACAAGCATGACATTTGTATAAGGATAATACAGCATAGTGGAAACAGTAAAGACAACACAGATCTGGGACCAAATTTTAATATATATATGCCCATGTGAACTTGAGCAATTTGTTTAGCAAATCTGAACCTCATTTTTTTCACATGAGAAAAAAACAGTCCTAGAATAGTAAGAGCTATTGGATTAGAAATTGTCTATGTACATAACCAGAGTGCCAATATACAGTAGGGTTCAATACACAATAATTGTTAAACTTACCATATTTGTCTACCCACAACTGTCTTTATATTTCCATCCAAATGTTTTAACTTTTCACAGCTTTCTATTTTACTCTCTGAGATAACTCTATTTTGGTGTATAACATTTTATAAATGTTTTACTGGCTTGATAATATCTTCATAAAATGAACTATCTCACTATGCTTTAATTTTTATCTCCATTTTTAAATAACATTGAATATTAAAATTTTATTCCAATATGTCTAAATTATTTACAGGTAGTTTTGGTAAAAGAAGAATTAAAATTTTCATCCCTTTTGTTCCCTGCCTTGATTTGAATAATTTGAATGATCCTGGCTTATAGGCTAATACTCATCCACTATGTATTCTACTGATGATTTTCTTAGAACAGTTCTGTCTCTATCTGTCTCCAACTCTATCTTGCATTTTCCAAATAAATATTAATAAATTATATATGTTTTTGTTAAACAGACTGAATCTTACTTAAAAAAAGGACACAAGGTAAGGTTAAAGGAGAACCCATGCCAATTACTATGATATCAATGTTTTATCCAATTTTTAGGGGACAAGTAAGCATACATTTATATAGTGTGCTTTGTCTATTGCTTGTCTAGCCATTTTTCAACATTTATGCACAAATGGTGATATTTAATGTAAATAAAAGGTTATAAATTCTCATTTAGATCACAACTTCCCATTCTGAGAACAATGTAATATTTGGGATTATGTCACATTTGAGACACATTGGAATATCTTTTTTGATCCACTTCCAAATCTAGTCTAACTGAGGCAGAACTGTCTGTTTAATTCTCCTAAAAATGTCTGAGAATTTAGGGGTGAGCAAGGGAGGGAACTGATATATTATGACTGGATGTCTATCTCTGTCTGATTCATTACTTTTTATTTTGAGATATCTCCATTTTAAACTAATCATTATTTGTCCCCTCAAACAAAATATATCTTTCAAATCTCTGGAACACATTTAAAATTAAATTTAGTCCTTTAATATTTGAAAGTAGAGTTTCTACTACCTCCGATTCAGTACTGATTGTGCTGTGTCGCCTAAAATTTAATTACAAAGATGACACTTTAATCCTAGTGAAACTGGCTGGTTTATTGTAAGTGAGGAACAAAAATGCCAACAGATAGATCAGAGCTCCAGAAATATACTTTTTTATTTTTTCCAAAAGAATGAGTTATATTAACTTGAAACTGTATGAGAAAAATTTCAAATGTTATTCTTGCAGCAGTGGACATTCATAAGGGCAATGATACCTGACATTGTGGTTCCTTTTTAGACACTTAATGATTTGTTGGATCATTAAACATCATTCACTCCCTGCTTTTCATGGTCCCTCGAGCTAGTCATTAACTCCATAGGAAAGAATGTGAACAATGGAATTACTGCCTAATTGCAGTTACAATATTTTCTCCCCTGTTTAACATGTCCCTGTGTAACATATCAGAAACTATTATTTCAACTACTTCTGCAGTGACTGATGCCTTCACTGAATGATTTTCAAATCTACATGTTTTATTGGAGAAAATTTTTACAGATATAAATTGGGTATACATAATTATATTTTTCAGGTTTTTTTGGAGAACAAAAGTTAACAATGAAATAATCCACATGAAAATCAAAACTTAAACAGTACTGAAACACAACTAAAGTAGAAGGCTGTATTTGAAATAAAGTTTTCTTTCTGATCATTACTTAGCTTAGTTTATATTTACTGACTGAATATTTCAGTGGTACAGAAGTACATATTATATCACTTAATCATAAAATAATTTTATGTATATTTATAAGTAAAAAAATATGGTAAAGGAACTTGCCTTTCATGTCATCATTTGAATGTCATAGAATAGAGAATTTTTTCCTACTGATGGTTTCCAGATTAGACTTATAGACTAGATGTCAGAATGCTACCCACAGGTAATATTCAGCTCATAGATATATGTTTATATGTTTTTATAAAAGCTTAATTAATTTAAAATTGAATTCTAAGAGAAAACTCTTTGTGGCCTTGGCATAGGCAAATAGTTTTTAGAAATAACACAAAAGCTCCATCCTTAAAAGAAAAAAATGATAAATCGGACTTCACCAAAATAAGGAACATGTGTTCTTTGAAAGACACTGTTGGGAGAATGAAAAGACAGGCAACAAACATACTACGAGAAAATACTTTCCAAATCATAAATTTCATAAAGGACTTGTATCCAGGATTTATAAAGCACTGTCACAATTCAACAAGTAGAAAAATCAACAACCCAATTTAAAAAAATAGGCAAGGGATTTAAACAAAACACTTTACCAAAGAAGATATACAAATGGAAAATAAGCACATAAAATTATATTCAATATCATTAACCATTAAGAACATATAAATTAAAGCCACAATGAGATTTTACTACAAGCATATCATAATGGCTTTTTAAAAATGGCAAACTAAGTGCAAGATGTGGAAGCAGCTAGAATTTGCATTCATAGGATGGATCTCAAAATATTTTTCCAAGTGGAAATTTCATATATAGTTAAACATAAATTTATCACACAACCAATCAGTGTTCACTCAAATGTAATGAAAACTTACATTTACACAAAAATGTGCACATGAATATTTATTAGTAATCAACAAAATATGCAACCAGTGCAAATACTGTTAAACTAGGAAGTGGATATCTATACAATGGAATGGAATAATCCTCCTAATAAAAAGAAACAACTTACTGATAAATGCAATAACCTGGATGAATCTCAATGCATTATTCTAAGTGAAAGAAGTCAGAGTCAAAAAGTTACCTACTATACATACTATATGATTCTATATGACATTGTGGGTAAGACAAAACTACAGATACAAAAACAAAAAACAAAACAAAACTACTAGTTGTCAGGATGTGGTAGACAACAAAAGGACATGGGAATCTCTATCTTGGCTGTGGTGGTGGTTACATATCTATACACTTTTGTGCATTCTCAGAACTTTACAATTAAAAGGGCAAATTTTACTGTATGTAAATTATACTCTTAAGAACACCAGGGGAATATAATGGTTCAATAATTCAGAAAGCTAGCATGTAATTATTATTTTTGCCTGGGACAAAAAGTGGAAAATCTGTCAACACTAGGATAAAATTTATTCAACAAATATTAATGGAACCCCAACTAAAAGTCAGATACTCTAAACAATAAGAATGTATGCAGTTTCAAATAAAACAAACAGAAGTCCCCAGATTTATAGAACCTATATTCTATAATGTGAATGGGGAGACAGACAATGATCACATATATATGTAAAATACATAGGCAGTCAGATGCTGATGAGTGCTATAGAAAATGATAAAACAAGGAGTTGATGGTATCAAAAGTGGAGGACTAAAATGTAAAATAACATATATAAGGAAAACTTTACTGAGAAGGTGCATTTGAAGATGAGATAGCTAGATATGTATTTTTCTGTATTGCAGGAAGAGGAAAGTCAAAGGCAAAGGCCTTATGACAGGAGTGTAGCAGGCATGGTCAAGGAACAACACATTGAGAGGAAGAATAGGAGATGATGTCACGAAGTTAAGAGGAGCCAGATTGGTCATGGCCTTGTTTTCATTGCTTTGGAAAAAATCATTAAAGTATATTCAGGACAGAAATGACATGATCTGGCTATTATAAAAAGACTAAAGGAGTGATGGCGAACCTATGACACACGTGTCAGAGGTGACATACGAACTCATTTTTTTGATTGATTTTTCTTTGTTAGATGGCATTTAAATATCCTATCTAATAAAAGAGAAACATGGTAATTGGCGTATGACCGCTACCCTTCCCACTGGCTAATCAGGGCAATGTGCAAATTAACTGACAGCCAAGATGGTGGCCGGCAGCCAGGCAGCTTGAAACTAACATGAGGCTTGCTTGCTTCAGTGACGGAGGACTCCAACGTTCCCCGCCTGCCGCTGCAGGCCTCTGAGCTGCAAGCAACTATGTAACAAACATAGAAGCTAAACAAAACCCCAGAAACCTGCCAGGCTTCAGCCAGCAGGATCGCAACATCGTAAGCAAAGCCCAGAAACCTACTTTCAGCAGCGGAGGCCTAAGAGCTGGAGCCAAGCCTCAAAGCTAAAGCTGGCCCAGAATAAAAAAAAAAAAAAAAGAAAAAAAGGAGCGGTTGGGAGCTTCAGTCACCCCCAGCCTGAAAACAGGCCTCAGCTCCTCACCCAGACTGGCCAGGTACCCCAGTGGGGACCCCCACCCTGAAGGGTGTGTGACCAGCTGCAAACAGCCATCCTCCCGTCACCCAGGCTGGCCAGGCACCCCAGTGGGGACCCCCACCCTGATCCAGGACACCCTTCAGGGCAAACCAGCCGGCCCCACCCATGCACCAGGCCTCTACCCTATATAGTAAAAGGGTAATATGCCTCCCAGCACCGGGATCAGCAGAGCCGCAAGGCCTCCTGGCACTGGGATCAGCGTGACAGGGGGCAGCGCCCAAACCCCCTGATTGCCCTGCGGCTCTGTGTGTGACAGGGTGCGGCGCCCCAACCCCCTGATCAGCCCTGCTCTGTGTGTGACAGGGTGCGGCACCCCACGGGCACCCCGCCACGGGCCCTGCTCTGTGTGTGACAGGGTGCGGCACCCCACGGGCCCCCCCCTACGGGCCCTGCTCTGTGTGTGACTGGGTAGAGCCATAACCTCCCCATCAGCCCTGTCCTGAGTGTGAGAGTGGCGGCACCCCAACCCCCTGATCGGCCCTGCTCTGTGGGTGATAGAGGGCGGCGCCCCAACCCCCTGATGGGCCCTGCTCTGTGAGTGACAGGGGGAAATGCCCCAACCCCCTGATTGGCCCTGCTCTGTGCATGACAGGGGGTGGCGCCGCAACCTCCCCATTGACCCTGCCTTGAGTGTGACAGGGGATGGTGCCCCAACCCCCCAATCGGCCCTACCCTGAGCGTGACTGAGGGTGGAATCACAACCTCCCGATCGCCCTGCTCTGTGTATGACAGGGGGCGGCACCCCAACTCCCTAATCGGCCCTGCTTTGAGCCTGACCAGGGGCTGCACCTAGGGATTGGGCCTGCCCTCTGCCACCCGGGAGCAGGTCTAAGCCAGCAGGTCGTTATCTCCCGAGGGGTCCCAGACTACAAGAGGGCACAGGCCGGGCTGAGGGACCCCCCTCCCCCTGAGTGCACAAATTTTTGTGCACCGGGCCTCTAGTATTAAATAAATATAAAAAATATAAATCTTTGTTTTATTATGGTTGCAAATATCAAAAAAATTCTATATGTGACACGGCACCGGAGTTAAGTTAGGGTTTTTCAAAATGCTAACACGCCGAGCTCAAAAGGTTTGCCATCACTGGACTAGAGCATGGGTGGGAAAGGAAGTAGCAAGACTATGATACTATTTCAATATCAAAAATGAGAAATAATGATGATTTGGATCACAGTGGAGACAATAGAGTGAGATGTTCAATTATGATATATTTGGAAAGCAAAACCAATAAGATATGCAAATATTTGTAGGACATGGGATGAAAAAGAGAGGAGTCAAAGAAGACTAAGTTTTTTTCTTTAAGCAATTATAGAAGTGAAGATACCATATACTGAGAAGCAGCAAGTTTGGAGATAGGGAATATATAGAGTTGGATTTTAAATATATTTCATGTACAATGCCAAACAAATATCAAATTGAAGAAGTCAGCTAAGCAGTTGTGTATATGATTTGAGACATCAAGGTGTGGGGCAGAAATACTGGAATAGATAGCATGTAAATCTATGATCAGATGAGATCACTGAAAGAATGAGGACAAATAAAAAGTAATAACTATGCCCTGACCAGTGTTGCTCAGTGGGTGAAGCATCATCCTGTGTACCAAAGGTTTGTGAGTTCAATTCCTGCTAAGGGCACACACCTAGGTTGTGGGTTCGACTCCAGGCCAGGGTGTGTACATGAAGCAACTGATCTCTCTCTCTCTCTTACTCTCTCTCTCTCTCTTTCTCTATCTTTCTCTCTCTCCCTCCCTCCCTCCTGTCTCTGAAATCAATGAAAAATATCCTCAGACTGAGGATAAAAATTTTAAAAAAGTAATAACTATGTATGGTGCCAGGCAGATCCTGGAAATATCAAGGGGAATACTTTGTATAGTATATGATTGTCTAACCACTATATTGTACACCTGAAACTAATACAAAATAATATTGAATGTAAACTGTAATTGAAATATACATTTTTTTAAAGTGAAGAGTTCCAAGGACTAAGCTCAGAATCAGTCCAAAGTTTAGAGGCCAGACTCGCAGGGGTCCTCAAACTACGGCCCACGGGCCACATGCGGCCCGCCGAAAACATTTATCCGGCCGGCCGGGTGTTTTTGCCGCCGCTGTGTGCATAGGAATTTGTTCACAGTTTGTTTTTTTTAAACTATAGTCCGGCCCTACAACGGTCTGAGGGACAGTGAACTGGCCCCCTGTTTAAAAAGTTTGAGGGCCCCTGGGCCAGAGTGTTAAGAAGGAACCAGCAAAGGATATTAAAAGGAGCAATTGCTAAAGTGGGAGGAAAACCAAAAGTATGTTTCCCCAGAAGCCAAGTGAAGAATGTGCTTCAAGATGAGAGGAATAATCAGTTGTGTCACACACCTTTGATATGATAGGACAGATAAGGATTGCGAATCAAAAATGGATTTAGAGAGAGGAGCAAGATGGCGGCAGTATAGGCAGACGTGTCCCAGGTCGTGTCCCGGAGCAAATGGAGTGAGCAGCTGAAACTAGTAACATCCACCCTGAATTGGCAAAACTGCTCAGCTGGTGAAACGGTTTGCAGCCTGGAAGAGCAGAACTCCCCTGGAAAGGTAAAAAAGAAACAGGGATTTGGGCAGGAAAGTTTGCCAGACCTCTGAGCCCAGAGAGTCTGAGGGAGACCCCGTGGCAGACAGCCGCGTCCCTTGGGACAGGCACAGCCCCTGATGGGGGAAAGGAGAACTGCGGGATTCCTGGCGCCGCTGGGGGAATTGAGAGCTGGGTTCTGTGATCACAGAGGACTGAGCCTAAAGGGGGCAGCCTGAAGAGCTGACCAGACCATGCAGTCCCGGTAAGAGAAGAAGCTTACAGAAACCAAGCCTTTCCCGTTTCCGCGGCCAGTGTTCGTTTGTTTGTTTTTACTGAATCCTGTTCATGGGACATTTCGGATACAGACACTCACCTGTGCTGAAGAGAGGTAGAGTGTGCGGAGGAGTGGAATCTGGGGAGAGACTGAGGAGAGAAGGGGGGCCGGGAGAGGTGGCAGCGAATTGAGTGCTGAGACACCCCCGAGCCCAGGTCTGGGGCAGACATTCTCTCTGGAGAGTGAGACTCCTCCCCCCAGCCCTCAGGCAAGGAGCACAGCCACACCCAGATTCCACCCTGTAGGAGATCAAGGATTAAAATAACCTGATCAGTCCCTGGGAGTTAACAGGGTCTGGCCTATAGAGGGATTTTCAATCCCAGCAACAACACAGCCCCGGTAACTAACTATTACGCAGCCAGCTCTGGGCAGTGAACCTCCACTGGACAGAGAGGACCTATAGCCTCAGAGGCCAACCCCAGAACACTGCCACCCAGAGGCTGACCCACAAACTGACTCTTTGCTAAACACAAAATAAGGCAGTCTGGGAAACAAATGCGGCTTGCTTTAAAATAAGGACTGTGGTTTACAACACAGAGGAACAGTGTATCGCAGGGAAACTCAACACTCTCCTGAATACCTGGCAGTCTAAGGCGAGCCACACTGAAGAATAGAAGAACCTAAGGACCTTCACTACTGCAATTTTTTTTTTCTTTTTTCACCTTTTAACTAAGAAACCAATTTTTTTTCTTTTTTTTTCTTTTCTTTTTTTTTCTTTCTCCTTTTATCCATCACCTGATTTTACCCTTTTAATTACTACCTTCTTATTTTTAACCAGTATTATTACTGCTACCATTTTACCATTTTTTTTAAGTGCCATTTTATTTTCTCTTTATTTTATTTTGGGATTAGTGTTCTCCATTCTGTTTTCATCGTTATATTATTGGTTGTTTCTAGTTTGCATTCATCTCCAGGGAGCTGTTGCTGGAATTTGTTGGGATTAATGGCTGTTCTATAGGAGTATTCTCCTCATATAAAAAAGTCTCTTCCCCTCTTCCACTTCATTCTCTCTTTTCGCTCTTTTTTTTTCTTTTCTTTTCTTTTCTCGCTTTTATTTTCCCCGCCCCTTTTTCCCAATTTCATTTTTGCACTCCTTTTTTTGGTCCCTACTTTTCTTTTCTTTTTTCTCTTTTATCTTTTTCTCTTCCTTCTTCCTTATCCCCTAATTCTCTTAATTCAGGTGGTCACCTTTATTTGGGGTTATTAATATGTGAATATATTTGTGTATAATGCCTGGTACGTGGTGCCTTGTTGTGTTGTATTTTGTGCCTTTAAATCAACGCAGCAGATCCAAGCAACAGCAACCTCCTGAGCACCAACACCCTCTGCTGAGGAACAGCAGCTGTACGTGAAACCTCACCACACCAGCCAGAAGAGCCATCACAGCTGTGAACAGCACCCACCAGAGGAGCTGCTGCAAACTGAAGAGCAGCTGCTACCGCAACCGCCCAAAGAGCAACCACAGACCAAGGAGTCACTGCCACCAAGGGAGCAACCACTGAACGACTCAACGTCTAGATATGTCAGTGAGATCAAACATGGGTAGACAAAGAAACCCCCAAAGGAAAGAGAAGGAGGGCTCTCCAGAAAAGCAGCTAAGTAATACAGAGGCATGCAACATGACAGAAAAAGAATTCAGAATAAGGGTCCTAGAGTGCATAAACTGGATGGAGGAAAAAATCGACAACCTCTGCAAGAAGCAAGAAGAAACAGATGAAAAAATCGATAACATATGAAAGAAGCTAGAAGAAACAGATGAAAAAATCAACAACTTAAGTAAGACCCAAGAAGAAATGAAGAGTGATATAGCTGCAATGAAAAACTCCATTGAAAGTATCAACAGTAGACTAGGAGAAGCGGAGGACCGAATTAGTGAATTAGAAGACAAGGAAGCAAAACACACCCAAACTGAACTGCAATTGGAGAAAAAAATTAAAAGACAGGAGGAGAGCCTAAGGGAGCTTTGGGACAACATGAAACGAAACAACATACGAATAATAGGGGTACCAGAACAACAGAAGGATGAACAAGGATTAGAAAACCTATTAGAAGAAATAATGTCAGAAAACTTCCCTGAGGTGGGGAAGAAAAAAGTCACACAAGCCCAGAGAGTCCCAAACAAGGTGAACCCGAAAAGACCCACACCAAGACACATCATAATTACCATGGCAAACGTTCAGGACAAAGAGAGAATCTTACAGGCTGCAAGAGAGAGACGGAAAGTTACATACAAGGGATCTCCCATTAGATTGTCAAATGATTTCTCAACAGAAACACATCAGGCCAGAAAAGAATGGACAGAAATTTACAAAGTGATGCAAAGCAAAGGACTGAATCCAAGAATACTCTATCCAGCAAGGCTATCATTCAAACTTGAAGGGGAAATAAGAAGCTTCACAGACAAAAAAAGGCTAAGGGAGTTTATCACCACCAAGCCAGCAATGCAAGGAATGCTAAAGGGACTGGTATAAAAATAAGAAATCAAAAGCTCAGAAAGAAAACAGCCACACAAAAACAGAAATGGCTACAAACAAGTACCTTTCAATAATAACTTAAAACGTAAACGGACTAAATGCTCCAAACAAAAGACATCGAGTGGCTGAATGGATAAAAAAACATGACCCATACATCTGCTGTCTACCAGAAACCCACGTCATTAGAAGGGACTCACACAGACTGAAACTGAAGGGATGGAAAAATATCTTTCAGGCAAATGGAAAGGAAAAGAAAGCTGGGGTAGCAATACTTATATCGGACAAAATAGACCTCAAAGTGAAGGCCATAACAAGAGATACGGAAGGCCACTTCATAATACTAATAAAGGGATCAATACAACAAGAAGATATAACTCTGGTAAACATATATGCACCCAATGCAGGAGCACCCAAATTCATAAAAAAACTCCTGGAAGATATCAAAGGAGAGATCAACAACAATACAATCATAGTAGGGGACTTTAATACACCACTGACAGCACTGGATAAGCCCTCTAGACAAACAATCAGCAAAGATACAGCAATCCTAAATGACTCACTAGATCAGATGGACTTAATAGACATCTTCAGAACACTTCACCCCAAAGCCAGGGAATATACATTCTACTCAAATGCTCATAAGACATATTCAAAAATAGACCATATATTGGGTCACAACCAAAGTATCCACAAATTCAAGAAGATTGAAATCATAAAAAGCGTCTTCGCAGACCACGATGGCATAATATTAGAAATAAACTACAATAAAAACAACCCAAAATACTCAAACACCTGGAAGCTGAATAGCATGCTATTAAATATTGATTGGGTTACCAATGAAATCAAAGAAGAAATTCGAAACATCCTGGAAACTAATGACAATGAAAACACAACAATCCAAAACCTATGGGACACAATGAAAGCAGTCCTGAGAGGGAACTTTATAGCTCTACAGTCCTATCTCAAAAAACAAGAAAAAATGGTAGTAAATCAGCTAACTCTACAACTCAAAGAATTAGAAAGAGAGCAACAAGAAAAGCCCAGAGTGAGCAGAAGGAAGGAGATAATAAAGATTAGAGCAGAAATAAATAACATAGAGACCAAAAAAAAAAAATACAGAAAATCAATGAAACCAAGAGCTGGTTCTTTGAAAGGATAAACAAGATTGACAAACCTCTAGCCAGACTCACCAAGAGGCAAAGAGAGAGGACCCAAGTAAACAAAAACAGAAACGATAGAAGCGAAATAACAACAGACCCCACAGAAATACAAATGATTGTTAAAAAATACTATGGACAGCTCTACTCCAACAAACTAGACAACCTGGAGGAAATGGACAAATTCCTAGAAAAATACAACATTCCAAAACTCAATCAGGAAGAATCTAAAAATCTCAACAGGCCAATAACTATGGAAGAAATTGAAGCAGTCATCAAAAAGCTTCCAGCAAACAAAAGCCCAGGACCAGACGGCTTCACAGGGGAGTTTTACCAAACATTCAAGGAAGAACTAAAACCTATCCTCCTCAGACTACTACAAAAAATCCAAGAGGAAGGAACACTTCCAAGCTCATTCTATGAAGCCAGCATCACCCTAATACCAAAACCAGGTAAAGACAACACAATGAAAGAGAATTACAGGCCAATATCCCTCATGAACATAGATGCCAAAATCCTAAACAAAATCTTAGCAAATCGGATCCAGCAGTACATCAGAAAAATCATACACCATGACCAAGTAGGATTTATCCCAGGGATGCAAGGATGGTACAATATCCGCAAATCAATAAACGTGATACATCACATAAACAAATTGAAAGAAAAAAACCACATGGTCATATCAATTGATGCAGAAAAAGCATTTGACAAAATTCAACACCCATTTTTGATAAAAGCTCTCAGCAAGGTGGGAGTAGAAGGATCATACCTCAACATAATAAAAGCCATATATGACAGGCCCACAGCCAACATCATACTCAATGGAAAAAAACTAACACCATTTCCCCTAAGAACAGGAACAAGAAAGGGATGCCCCCTCTCACCACTCCTGTTCAACATAGTACTGGAAGTGTTAGCCATTGCAATTCGGCAAGAAGAAGAAATAAAAGGCATCCAAATTGGAAAAGAGGAAGTAAAACTGTCCTTATTTGCAGACGACATGATATTATACATACAAAACCCTAGAGACTCCATCAAAAAGCTACTAGACTTAATACATGAATTTGGCAATGTAGCAGGATACAAAATTAACCCCAAGAAATCTGAGGCATTTCTATACACCAATAGTGAACTTTCAGAAAGAGAGATTATAAAAACAATCCCGTTTACCATTGCACCAAAAAAATTAAGCTACCTAGGAATAAACTTAACTAAAGAGGTAAAAGACCTCTACTCAGAAAACTATAGGACGTTGAAAAAAGAGATAGAGGAAGACATAAACAGATAGAAGAACATACCGTGTTCATGGATTGGTAGAATCAACATCATTAAAATGTCCATACTACCCAAAGCAATCTATAAATTCAACGCACTTCCCATTAAAATACCAACGGCATACTTCAGAGATCTAGAACGAACTCTCCAAAAATTCATCTGGAATAAAAAAAGACCCCGAATAGCTACAGCAATCCTGAAAAAGACCAAAGTAGGTGGGACATCAATACCAGATATCAAGTTGTATTACAAAGCCACTGTTCTCAAAACTGCCTGGTACTGGCACAAGAACAGGCATATAGATCAATGGAATAGAATAGAGAGCCCAGAAATCGGCCCGAACCAATATGCTCAATAAATATTTGACAAAGGGGGCAAGAACATACAATGGAGCCAAGATAGTCTCTTCAATAAATGGTGTTGGGAAAATTGGACAGATATATGCAAGAAAATAAAACTAGACCACCAACTTACACCATACACAAAAATAAACTCAAAATGGATAAAGGACTCAAATGTACAACAGGAAACCATAAAAATTCTAGAAGAATCCAAAGGCAACAAAATCTCAGACATATGCCGAAGCAATTTCTTCACTGATACAGCTCCTAGGGCACTTGAAACTACAGAGAAAATTAACAAATGGGACTACATCAAAATAAAAAGCTTCTGCACAGCAAAAGAAACCATCAACAAAACAACAAGAAAACCCACTGTGTGGGAAAACATATTTGCCAATGTCATATCTGATAAGGGCCTAATCTCCAAAATTTATAGGGAACTCATACAACTCAACAAAAGGAAGATAAACAATCCAATCAAAAAATGGGCAAAGGACCTAAATAGACACCTTTCAAAAGAGGACATTCAGAAAGCCAAGAGACATATGAAAACATGCTCAAAGTCACTAATCATCCGAGAAATGCAAATCAAAACAACAATGAGGTACCATCTCACACCTGTCAGACTGGCTATCATCAACAAATCAACAAACGACAAGTGCTGGAGAGGATGTGGAGAAAAAGGAACACTTGTGCACTGCTGGTGGGAATGAAGACTGGTGCAGCCACTATGGAAGACAGTATGGAGTTTCCTTAAAAAACTGAAAATGGAACTCCCATTTGACCCTGTGATCCCACTTCTAGGAATATATCCCAAGAAACCAGAAACACCAATCAGAAAGGATATATGCACCCCTATGTTGATAGCAGCACAATTCACCATAGCTAAGATCTGGAAACAGCCTAAGTGCCCATCAGTAGATGAATGGATTAGAAAACTGTGGTACATCTACACGATGGAATACTATGCTGCTCTAAAAAGGAAGGAACTCCTACCATTTGCAACGTCATGGATGGAACTGGAGAGCATTATGCTAAGTGAAATAAGCCAGTCAATGAAGGAAAAATACCACATGATCTTATTCATTCATGGATAATAGAGACCATTATAAACTTTTGAACAATAATAGATACAGAGGCAGAGCTGCCTCAAACAGATTGTCAAACTGCAGCGGGAAGGCCAGGGAGGGTTGGGGGGCAGGAGGTAGGGGGGTAAGAGATCAACTAAAGGACTTGTATGCATGCATATAACCATAACCAATGGACATAAGACACTGGGGGATAGGGGAGGCTAGGGGACTGTCTAGGGCGGGGGGATAAAATTAACACATATGTAGTACCCTTTGTAATACTTTAAGCAATAAATTAAAAAAAATGGATTTAATAAAATGTGGTCATAGTTGACCTTGATAAGAGACATATCAGTACAGTGATAGGGTCAAATGTCTCAGTGAATTGGGATCTGGAATGAAGTGAAAGGAATTAAAAACAGCAAGTAAATAACATGTGTTAAAGAGTGTTTTGTTTGTTTGTTTGTTTTTGTCAAAAGAAGGAAGTGATGGCAGCTGAAAGGGTGTTAACGGATGTGGTGTCAAAAGAGGTTTTCAATTTCTGTTTTTTCCTCAAGATGAAATATCTGTAGTTTGAAGCAAATGATAGTATAGAAAGGAGAAATTAGTAATGGGGGAAAAACTTGGAAAATTGCTGAAAGCTTGTCTTTGAACATGCCAGAGGTAATAAGATCTAGTGGACAAGTAGAGAGTTTAATCATCTCTAGAAACATACTTCTCCTAGAGAACAGAAAGGCATATGGGTAAAGGTACTGGTATACTCTAGGTCAGTGGTTCTCAATCTTGGCTGCACATTAGAATCACCTGGGAATCTTTTTAAAATCCTGATTTCTGGGCCTCATCCTCCGGAAATTCTGTTTCTTTGTTATGGGGTGAGGCCACAATATTAGTAACAAAGAAACAGAATTTCCGGAGGATGAGGCCCAGAAATCAGGATTTTAAAAAGATTCCCAGGTGATTCTAATGTGCTGCCAAGGTTGAGAACCACTGCTCTAGGTGGAAATTCATTTCTTATTGCTTCTATTTTCTCAGTTAAATTGGAAAGAAGACTCACCTGAGAGTGAGGGAGAGGGAAGAGGTGATAGCGGTATGTGAAGATGATTAATGAATCCAGCTTGTCCTGACAAATTTTTTAAAAAGGGGAAATTTTGACCCACAGTCCCAATCTTATTTTTAATTGTACCTTTTCATGTGTTGTGAAGGTAGCTAAACAAACATTCATAAGAAAGAACTAAAACTCAAGTGATGGTGACGATGCTGATGCAAGCTATTATTGAGCACCTACTATACACAAAACATTTTATATAAACTTAATTTTCACAATAACCCTGAAAAGTGCATAAATATTATTTTCCTGTATTCACAGAGAAAACACAAATTTCAGAGAGGCTAATTTAGTTGCCATTCCACATCCAAAAGCATCAGTTATCACTTAAACCCAGATCTGTTTCTTTGAAAGATGCTTCAAGACTAGGAATGACACTTTACACCAAATTCAAGAAAGTCTGAAGAGATTGACATCAATCCTCAGCCATATTTTATATTATTAGTATAAAGATTCAAATCACTTGGAAAAATAAATGGAGACCCCTAGAAGCCAACATTGGTTCACTAAAAATCTGTCATATTAGGTTACTCTTTTTTTTCTGACTGGTTTCAAATGCATTTGAAAAACAATACAGTTTTTCAAAAGGAATTTGACTAGGCTTTTCAGGTTATCCTTATGAACAAGATTGAGAAGTACACTCTTTACGGGAGTGCAAATAAGTGAAAAGAAAATATTTAAATGACCACGACTCAAAGGATACAGATTAATTTGGGTGATTGGCCAGGGAAAGGGGTCAATCACTTATGTTCTGCCTTATGGGATAGGGGTAGATATCTACATATGTTATTTAGAATTCTGTGAAGAAAATTTGTCACTTTATCCCCAGTTATATATTTATTCAATCATTTATTTGATTTGGTGCCAACCTGAATTACAAATGGCAGCTCAAAAGTATAGTTGTCCTGTGTGCAGAAGAGGAATTACAAGCAAGAATGTTGCTATGGTCACATTTTTTTTTTCCTGCACTATAAGTAATAACTCATGTTGTTATCACCAAAATTCCTACATCATGATGCTGACTGTGTACTGCAAATTGACTTCTGCCTTATATATTTATTTATGCTGTGAAAATAATGTTGTGCATTTGATAAATACTGTAACAAAACATTCTTATTTTCATTTCAAATAAACATTTATAAAACAAAAAATAAAATACTGCATCCAATGAAAGCAGAATAAACATTACCTTAAAATATACATAGAACATTAATCAAAACAGATCATATGCTAAACCAGAAAACCCCAATAAATTTAAATACAAGTTATACAGTATATATTTGGGGACCACAGAAACATTGTATTAGGAATTAATACCAAAATGATATCTGGAAATTTTTGAAACACTTATAAATTAAACAACACACTTTGTAATAAAGCATGGGTGTAAGAGTAATTCACAAGGGAAATTAGAAAGTCTTGAATTGAATGAAAAGGAAAACACAACAAATCAAATTTTGTAGAATGCAGCTAATACAATACCTAGCAAGAAACCCATAGTTTTAAATGCTCATATTTTTTAAGAAGATTAGAATCAGCAATATAAACTGCCATCTGAGAAAGCTAAAAAATAAAATAGCAAGTTAAACCCAAGAAGGAGAAAAATAAATTTATGAATGATGATCAGTGAAATGGAAAAACATACAAATAGAGGAAATTAATGAAACCAAAATTTGGTTCTTTGAAAATATAAATACAGTGACAGACCTCTAGCTAATGATCAAGAAAAGACTCAAACTAGAAATATCAGAAATAAGAAAGCATAATTATCCATCATGTTTAATTTAAAGAATTATACCATTATAAAAATTATGACAGCCTTGGGGGGCGGGAGAGCTCAGTTGGCTAGTGTGTTGTCTCTACACCAAAAGGTTCTGGGTTCAATTCCCAGTCAGGACACATGCATAGATTCCAAGTTTGATCCCTAGAAAAGGCGTATATGGGAGATAGTAGATCGATGTTTCTCTCTCATATAGATGTCTCTCCCCCCCGCCTTAGAAAATCATGTTTTTTTAAAAAAACACATGTCCTTGGGTGAGGATTAAAAAATGAAGCTATGAGAAAAAATTTGATAACTTAGATGAAATAAACAGCCTTAGAAGATTTAAATCACTAAAACTGATATAAAAGTAGAAAATATGAATAGCCTTATATTTATCAAAGAATTGAATTCATAACAATCTTACAAACAAGACTTCATGCCCATATTGCTTAACAGGTGAATTCTTTCAAATAATAAAAAGATCTTCCGGTCAAGTTGACAACATAGGTAAACACAATACTCACCTATTTCCACAACTAATCAAATGGTTCTCCCAGAACAACCATCATTCAGAACCACCTGAAATCTGGCTGAATGGAAATCCTACAACTAAGGAATTAAAGAAGAAGATACATCAAGGCTGATAGGAGGGGTGGGGGATGCAGAATAGCTGGTCCCATACCGACATGTGGTGGATAAAAATTGGGAGGAATATCTTTCCTGAGGAGTCAGGGGTCCCAGGCCCACAGCTCAGGGTTCCAGTGCCAAGAAGAGAAGTCCCAATAACATTAATGGTAAGAAAACAGTGGGGACTGAGGTTGAGGAAAATAAGGGCTGCTGGAGTTCCACGCAGGTCCTCTTAAAGCAGTGGTTGCCAACCGGTGGTCCGTAGGTCCAAAAGGTTGGGGACTGCTGGTTTAAGGAAACCTTTGGAGCAGCAGTCACCAACCAGTGGTCTGTGGACCACTGGTGGTCCATGAGGTCCCAAAGGTTGGCGACCACTGCCTTAAAGGGCCCATGCATGGACATACACTCACACTGCCTGAGTTCAAGCACTGGGGCCGTAGCTTGAAAGGTACCAGAGACATACATGAAGGAACTTAATTATCTGGCATCATGGTGAGAGCTGGACTGGTAGCTTTCTCCCAGACAGAAGTGCTGGCAGAAGCCATTTTTCCTTTGGTAAGCTTTCCCGCCTCAGAATTGGCAGGCTAGAGTGCCATATCTGAGACTCCATCAACCTGGCGCACACTGTTTACCCTACTCTGGTGATTCCCTGAGGCACTGCCCCACCCAACTTGCAGGTCCACCCAAGCTCTTTCCAGTGGCTTTTCCATACCATTAGTGTGTCTTGTCTCATGCTTCAGATTATCCTAAAGTTTCACAAACAAGCAACATCTGGCTTCAATGAGTCTGGCACCTCTCACTACATGGCCCCAGGCCCAGCATTAGCAGCAGCTGGCCATGGATCACAGGTTGGCCTAGACTGGGCACCTTCAAGCCCAGTAAAAGGAACAACCATCTTCAGATCACCTTGTAGCTTATGCTGGGTGGCCCCAAGCAGAACACAGGTGGTGGCTGACCTTGCCCTGAACCTTGAGGAGGCCCCAGAGCCAGCACACCAAAGTGGACAGCTTTACACCACATTAAAGCATCACCACCAACCACCTACCCAAGGGAAACAAGAACTCCCCTGAAATAAGTCCTGCTCTGCGGAGTCGGCACTTGCACAGCTGATAATCCAAGGTCATTGGAGGTCAGTGATTGAAGCCAGTCATTGCAGCTGATCAGCCTAGGGGCAAAACCCTCCTACCAACTTGCAAACAACAATCAAGGATCAACTACAAGAGAAGGGTTGCACAGCCCACATTGGGAGGTGCACCTTGAGTGCCTAGCTTGGTTGATCAAGAAGGTTATGCCCCTGGATGCTATAGAACACAAACGGCATTAGGCCACTCTACAAAGCCTGGAAGACATGGCAGCACTACCTAATAATACATAGAAACAAACACAACAAAGCTGGCAAAATGAGGAGACAAAGAAACATGTCACAAATGAAAGAACAGAACAAAACTCAGGAAAAAGAAGTAAACAAAATAGAGACAAACAATCTTCTAGTTGTATAATTCAAAATACTGCTTATAAGGATGCTCAGTAAACTTAGTGAGAACATCAACAGCAAAAAAAAAAAAAAAAAAAAAAAAATGGACCAGTAAAAAATGAGGTATACACTAACTGAAATGAAGAATAATTTCCAAGGAAACAACAGTAGAGTAGATGAATTCAATAATCAAATCAGCGATTTGTAATATAAGGAAGCAAAAAAACACACAATCAGAATAACAAAAAGAAGAAAGAATTTAAAAAATGGCGATAGTGTAAGGAGCCTCTGGGAAAACTTCAAGATTACCAACATTTACATCATGGGAGTTCCGAAAGGTGAAGAGAGAGAGCAAGAAATTTGAAAACCTTTTGGAAAAAATAATGATGGAACATTTCCCTAACCTGGTGAAAGAAACAGACATACAAGTTCAGGAAGCACAGAAAGTACCAAACAAGATGAACCCAAAAAGGCCCACAACAAGAAACATCATAATTAAAATGCAAAAGGTTAAAGACAAAGAAATAATCTTAAACGCAGCAAGAGAAAAACAGTTACCTACAAGGGAGCTCCCATAAGATTATCAGCTGACTTCTCAACAGAAAGTTGGCAAGCCAGAAGGAATTGACAAGAAATATTTGAAGTGATGATAAGCAAGAACATACAACCAAGATTACTCTACAAGGTAAAGCTACCATTTAGAATTGAAGGACAGATAAAGAGTTTCCCAGATAAGAAAAAGTTAAAGGAGTTAATTACCACCAAACCACTATTATATGAAATGTTAGAGGGCTTTCTTTAAGAAGAAAAAGAATAATAAAAAAATATGAACAATCAATGGCAATGAATACATATCAACAATGGAATAGAAAAGACAAAATTTAAAAAAAAACAAGCAAAATATAAACAGACTCATATAGAGAATATTTACATGATTGACAGATGGGAGGGGGGTAGGAGGGTGGGTCAAAAAGGTGAAGGAATTAAGAAGTACAAATTGTTGATTACAGAATAGTCATTAGATGTAAAGTACAGCATAGGGAATATAGTCAATTAACCTATATAATAAAAGGCTAACATGCAAATCGACTGAATGGCAGAACATCCGGTCACTATGATGTGCACTGACCACAAGGGGGCAGGCGCTCAATGCAGGAGCCGGGATCATGACTAGCAATCACAGCTACAGTGGCAGGAACTGCTCCCGCTTCCGTGGCAGCACTAAGGATATCCAACTAATGGCTTAGGCCCACTCCCCTTGGGACATCCCCTGTCAGTCGGACATCCCCCAAGGTCTCCCAGACTGCAAGAGGGAGCAGACCAGGCTGAGGGACACCCCCTCCCTGCCCCAAGTGCATGAATTTCATGCACCGGGCCTCTAGTATTCTAATAACTACATATGGTGTCAGATGTTTGTGAGATTTATCAGGATGATCACTTAGTAAATTATGTCATGTCTAACCACTGGGGTGTACACCTGAAACTAATATAATAATACATGCCAACTGTAATTGAAAAATAAAAAAGATTTCTCTCAGCCATGCAGGAGTCATGTGATTAGCTTGTTTCGATGCCAGGACCCACTAAGTGACAATGATGTTGGGCACCGAAAGCACAAAGGGATTCTTATTGAAGGTCTGCGGCTTGCCCTGGTCTTGCACAGTGGATGAAGTGAAATGTTTTTTTTTTGTTTTGTTTTGTTTTGTTTTGTTTCTTTACTGCAAAATTCAAAATGGAGCTTAAGGTATTTTGTTTTATCTACACCAGAGAAGGCAGACTAAGTAGTGAGGCTTTTGTTGAACTTGAATCAGAATATGAAGTCAAACTGGCCCTGAGAATAGAGAAACTAAGCTAAGGGACACAGATATGTTGAGGTATTCAAGTCAAACAACATTGCAAAGGATTGGGTGTCAAAGTATATTGTTCCAAATAGTCCTGTCACAGTCAGTGATGGCTTTGTGTAATTTAGCGTACTCCTGTTTGGATATAGCAAGGAAGAAATTGTTCAGTTCTTCTCAAGGTTGGAAATCATATCAAATGGGCTAACATTGCCAGTGGACTTCCAGGGGAGAAACAGGGGAGGCCTCTGTGCAGTTTGCTTCACAGGAAATAGCCGAAAAGGCTCTAAAGAAACAAAAGGAAAGAATGGGGCACAGGTATATCGAAAACTTTAAGAGAAGGTGAGCTGAAGTTAGAACTCATTATGATCCACCACTAAAACTTATGGCCATGCAGCAGCCAGGTCCCTACCATAGACTTGGGACTGGCAGATGGTATAACAGCATTGGCAGAGGAGCTGGCTTTGAAAGGTTGAGGTGTGGTGCTCATGGTGGAGGTTATGGAGGCTATGTTTATTATAATGGCTATAAGGAAGGCTATGGTTTTAGATCAGATGGATTTGGATGATACCTCAATTACTGTTTTTCAGGAATGTCTGACTAAAGATACAGATCGGATGGTAGCTCTACTTTCCAAAGCATAATGGGGACACTGTGTACACATGCAGGGATTACCTTACAGCCCTACTGAGAATAACATAATTTTTTTCACCATCAACCCTGTGATAGTACATACTGAAATTGGTCCTGATAGCAGAGTAACTGGTGAAGTAGATGTTGAGTTTGCAACTCATGAAGATGCTGTGGCAGCTATGTTGTAAAACAAAGCAAATATGCAACAAAGATATGTAGAACTCTTCTTGAATTCTACAGAGGAGCAAGTGATGGTACTTATAGTAGCCAAATGATGGAAGGCATGGGCTTGTCAAACCAGGCAGTCCAGTTATGGTGGCCCAACCAGCCAGCAGCTGAGTGGTGGGTATAGAGGCAGCATGAGTGGGTATGATGGCCAGAGCAGCATGAGTGGGGATGACCAAGTTTTAGAGGAAAACTCCAGTTATTTTCAATCAAATATCGCATATACAGCCAAGGAGCACTGAACAGCAGCTACTAAAGTAGTGCAAGCTGTGCACTACTATGGGAGTGAATGGAATGAGAGGGATGTCTAGAATGTCTAGTATAAGTGGTGGATGGGGAATGTAATTGATCCTTATTAGTGATTCTTGGTCAACATTATTTTAAAGAAAAAAGCAAAAACAACATTTTTGCAATACCAGCTTGTGATTTATGCTTAATCTAAGTGGAAATCAGGATTGAATTAAAGATTTAAGATGCAGTATTTTTTAACACAAATATTCATCTAGGATGTAACAACTAAGTTCAATAAACTATAACTATTAAATAATTTTTAACTTTTCTCAAGTTAGTTATATTGTAGTATGTACTTAAGCAGTAAGTATATTCAGGCAAAAGGAGCTGAATTATGTTAAATGTTGCTCTTACATCACATTATATTGAACAGTTTGGAAGCATGTTGAAAGATAAGCTTTTTTGTAAAGCTCAATGTAGGAGTTGGGTCTATTACAATTAAAATGAAACATTTGGCATGTTTGTTAAGTTTAGCTTCATTTCATAACTTTGAAAGCATGTAAGTTTAAGCTTTTTTTTTAAGTTAATGGGGAAATGTTGAGATGCAATACCAATACTTTAGGATTTTGGTCTTAGTGTTTGTATGAAATTCCAAGGCCTTCATTTAAATCTTTCATTGTATGGAATTTCCTTTTAGGTGTATTGGACTAAGTGAAACTTGTCAAATAAATCTTCTTTAAAAAAAGAAAAAGAAAAAGAAAAATGATTTATAAAAGAACAGAAAGGTAAGGAAGTAAGGAAGAAACAATGCCAAGCCTACATTTTTTTCTAAAAAGCAAAAGATGAGAGAAGACTTATCAAGTCATTCTAGGAGTTCAATATTATTTTCATACTAAAATCAGACATTATAAGAATAAAAAATATATAGACCAAACACTTCATGAGCACAGACTAGAAAATGATTAACAAAATATTAGCAAATGAAAGGTAGAAAATATATTAATCAATACAAGCTGACCAAGTGAATTTATCTTAGAGATTCAAGATTAACATTTAAAAATTAATTAGTGGGAGAAACCAAGATGGCGGCATAGGTAAACAGCTGAAATTGCTGCCTCGAAAAACCACTTCAAAAATACAACTAAAAGACAAAATGGACATCATCCAGAACCACAGGAAGGTTGACTGAGTAGAAATTCTACAACTAGAAGGAAAGAGAAAAGCACACTGAGACGCAGAGGAGGTGCTGAAGTAAAGTGAAGAGGTACGGAGGAGGCACGTGAGGAAAGGGCTGTCAACTGAGGACACGGTTGTCTTTTTCAATCGGGAGGGAGACACAAGCTCCCGATGGCTCTGAACTCCAGTTCCAGGTGATTCTCTGGGGACCCAGACTCATACAGGGAGAAGCTGGACTGTCTGGCATTGGGCGGAACTCAAGGGCAGCTTTCCTCAGAGGTGCTTGCAGCAATTACTGCAGGACACTGAGACCCAGGGCCTCTTAGGGCAGGGCTGAGGATCAGCCATAGCTGTTTGCTCCGCCCTGTTGATTCCCTGAGACCCTGCCCCATCCAAGCTGTGAGCAGAGGCTTTTGCATATGAATGGGCTGGCCCTTTGCAATCTAAAATTACCTAACAACCTATTCTGGTTCAGAGACTCAGAACATCCAAAAGAAGGCCCAAGGCCCCACAGCAGCTTGCATTGCTTCACAGCTGGGCCTCATCTGGGCACCTCCAAACACCAAACAAAGAAGAGGAATCTGCAGATCTCTCCGTAGCTCCTGCTGGGTAGCCTCAGGCAGAGGGTAAATTAGCACCTCCTTAGAGATCCTAAAGCCAGTGTACTCAGTGGTCAGAGTGGGACCATCCAGATTACAACTCCTCAGATCCTTAAGGAACACACTCAGGGGGCAGACTCAGTGAAAACCAAAGCCCCACCGAACCAAGCTTTGCCCCATAAAGGTGTCTCCAGAACAGAAGTTCTCCCACCGTAGACACAGCTGATTCTCACAGCCAATTGGCCTGGAGGTCAGTTCCTCCCAGTGATACCTACAACAATCAAGGCTTAACTACAACAAGATTGTGCACAAAGGCCACAAAGAAGTGTACCAAGAGTGTCCACCTCAGGTAATTGGGGAGGCTGAGCCACTGGGCTCTAGAGGACACCTAGCACACAGAGCCACTCTATCAACACAGGGAAGCAGCCGAAATGCAGAGACAAAGAAACATGTCACAAATGAAAGAAATGGAGGAAAGCAAACTACTGGATATAGAGTTCAAAAGCACGGTTAAAAGGTTACTCAACAATATTCTAGAAACCTCCAAGAAAGTTAGTGATACCCTTGAAGATATGAAAAAGGACCAACTAGAAATTAAGCATACACTGACTGAAATAAAGAATATTATACAGAGATCCAACAGCAGACTAGAGGATCGCAAGAATCAAGTAAAAGATTTGAAATACAAAGAAGCAAAAAACACCCATCTGGAAAAACAAAAACAAAAAAGAATCCAAAAATATGAAGACAATGTAAGGAGCCTCTGGGACAACTTCAAGCATACCAACATTCGATTTATGGGGGTGCCAGAAGAAGAGAGAGAGCAAGACATTGGAAACCTATTTGAAGAAATAATGACAGAAAACTTCCTCTACCTGGTGAAAGAAATAGACTTACAAGTCCAGGAAGTGCAGAGAACCCCAAACAAAAGGAATCCAAAGAGGACCACACCAAGACACATCATAATTAAAATGCCAAGAGCAAAACACAAAGAGAGAATCTTAAAAGCAGCAAGAGAAAGAAACTCAGGTACCTACAAGGGAGTACCCATATGATTGTCAGCTGATTTCTCAATATAAACTATGCCGGCCAGAAGGGTGTGGCAAGAAATATTCAGTGATGAATACCAAGAACCTACAACCAAGATTACTTTACACAGCAAAGCTATCATTCAGAATTGAAGGTCAGATAAAGAGCTTTACAGATAAGAAAAAGCTAAAGTAGGAGTTCATCACCACCAAACCAGTATTATATGAAATGCTGAAAGGTATCCTTTAAGAAGAGGAAGAAGAAGATAAAGATACAAATTATGAACAACAAATACATATCAACAAGTGAATCTAAAAATCAAGTGAATAAATAATCTGATGAACAGAATAAACTGGTGAATATAATGGAATCAGGGGCATAGAAAGGGAATGGACTGACTATTCTTGGGGGAGAAAGGGGTGTGGGGGGTGCAGGAAGAGACTGGACAAAATCGTACACCTACAGATGAGGACAGTAGGGGGGGGGTAAGGGCAGAGGGTGGGATGGGAACTGGGTGGAGGGGAGCTATGGGGGGAAAAAGAGGAACAACTGTAATAATCTGAACAATAAAGATTTAATTTAAAAATAAATAAATAAAAATGAATTAGTGTAGTTCTTCATCTATACTAATAAAAGCCTAGGTGGTCCACATGAAATGTTATCACAAGATGGCCGCCACAAAGATGGCCACCACAAAATTGCCATGAGCACAGCAGAGACGGGGCCTGGTGGCTGCTCCACACAGTGAGGTCTGGGGGTCCTGCAGCTCTGCGTGGCATGGAGGAGGCCGGTCCCAGCGTCTCAGCTGCCTCACGCAGAGGAGGTCAATTAGGGTGGCAGGAGCAGGCAGTTGGCAGGAAAGGGCAGTTGGGGGTGATTGGGCTGGCAGGGGAGCAGTTAGGCATCAATCAGGCCAGCAGGGGAGCGGTTAGGAGCCAGTGGTCCTGGATTGTGAGAGGGATGTCCAAGTGCCAGTTTAGGCCCAATCCCCTGAGGGGTCCCAGATTGGAGAGGGTGCACTGGGCCTCTAGTGTCAACATAATAAAGGGGGGAAACATGATTATTTCCTTTTTTTATTTATAGCTATTGTTCAAAGTATTACATATGTCCTTTTTTCCCCCTTTGACACTCTCCACCCCACCCTGGTCAACCACACTATTGTGTGCCCATGGGTATACACACACACACACACACACACACTAGAGGCCCGGTGCACAAAAATTTGTGCACTGGGCGGGGGGGCCCTCAGCCTGGCCTGTGCCCATTCACAGTCCAGGACACCTTGGGGGATGTCCACCAGTCAACTTAGGCCCACTCCCCAGGGGATCAGGCCTAAGCTTGCAGGCATCATTCTTGCAGCCAGGGAGCCCTCGGGGGATGTCCAACTAAAGGCTTAGGCCCCCAAGGGATCGGGTTTAAACCGTTAGTTGGATATTCTTAGTGCTGCCACAGAGGTGGGAGAGGCTCCTGCCACCACCACTGCGCCGACCAGCCATGAGCCAGCTTCTGGCTGAGTGGCACTCCCCATATGGAAGTGCACTGACCACCAGGGGGCAGCTCCTGCATTGAGTGTGTGCCCCCTGGTGGCCAGTGTGCATCATAGCAACCGGTCATTCTGCCATTCAGTCAATGTGCATATTAGCCTTTTATTATTATTATATAGGATGTCCCTATTTCCCCCCTTTTGCCCCCTCTACCCAGCTCTTGCCCACCACTTCTCTCTGGCCATCACCATACTGCTGTCTGTGTCCATGGGTTGTGCATATATTTTCTTTGGCTAATCCCTTCTTTAAATTCACTTCTTTAAATTTTTATTTTCAGATAAGTGCTTATAACTGCACTATTATATATTTTCTATTATATCATTTAGAATTAAGGTATTTTTAATTGAACCCTTGTAAATTTTAGCACAATTTAATAAATTATGCTAGAAGCAATTAGGAGATTATTCATGTAATGCATAGACATTTCAATTAATATTTTATTAATTTTTCATTTTTTAATACTTTAATTTGAAATACTCTCATATATGTAAAAAAAAAAACTATAAAATACTACAGCATATTATATGTAACCTTCACCCAATTTCTTAGGTGTTAATAATTTAAACATAACCATTATACAACTAACAAAATTTGGAACATATTTTTCTTATAATCTCTTTAATGTTACTTAATCCATTTACTTTGTTTTTGTTAATCTTCACCCAAGGATATTTTTCCATTGAATTTTAGAGAGAGTGAAGGGAAAGAGAGAGACACATTGATTGGTTGCCTCCTGTACATGCTTTGATAGGGACTTGGGATCAAGTCAGCAACTGAGGTACATGCCCTTGACTGAAATCAAACCTGGGACCGTTCAGTCCACGGGCTAATGCTCTATCCACTGAGCAAAACAGGCTGCAGCTTAATTCATTTACTTTTAATCTATATGTGTCTTTATATTTAAAGTGGGTTTTGTTTTTGATTCACCCTCATAATCTGTCTTTTAATTGGTTCATTTATGCCACTGACTTTCAGAGTGCTTACTGATAGAGTTACTACCATAACAGGCAGCTTCTGAGGCTTCTGGGGTGGCAAGGCAGGCCAGCTGCTGGGGCTTCTGGGGTGGGGGTGCCTTGCCGCCTGGTACTCGCCGATCGGGTCCCAGGTAGCCACCCTGCCCTGGATGGTGGCGTACTGGCGGTTCGTGCTGTCCTGCCCTGCCTGCAGTATGCAAATTAGCCACCATCTTTGTTGGCAGTTAATTTGCATATCATGCTGATTAGCCTATGGGAGATGTAGCAAAGGTGCGGTCAATTACCATGCTTGTCTATTATTAGATAGGATATATATCTACACTAATGAAAGACAAAAATGCAAACTGACCGTACCTTCCCTATGTGTTAAGCCATGCCCACCAGCCAATCAGAACGACTATATGCAAATTAACCCAACCAAGATGGCAGCCGGCAGCCACGGAGCTGGAGCAAGCAGGAGGCTTGGTTGCCCCAATGATGGAGGAAGCCCCTCACCCAGACTGGCCAGGCACTCCAGTGGGGACCCCCCACCATAAAGGGGGTGTGGCCATCGTGAAAACAGCCATCAGCCCCTCACCCAGGCTGGTCAAACCTCCATGGGGTGAGGGTCCCCACTGTGGGGGGCTTGACCAGCCTACAAACAGCCATCAGCCCCTCACCCAGGCTGTCCAGGCACCCCAGTGGGGACTCCCAGCCTGAAGGGGGTCTGACCAGCCTGCAAACAGTCATCAGCCCCTCACCCAGGCTGGCCAGGCACTCCAGTGGGGACCCCCACTCTGATCTGGGACACCCTTCAGGGCAAACCAGCCAGCCCCCACCTGTGCACCAGGCCTCTATCCTATATAATAAAAGGGTAATATGCAAACTGACCTTAACAGCAGATCAACTGGGAATGACTGGTCACTATGACACACACTGACCACCAGGGGACAGACGCTCAATGCAGGAGCTGCCCCATGGTGGTCAGTGCGCTCCCACAGTGGAAGCTCTGCTCAGCCACAAGCCAGGCTAATGGCTGCCAGTACAGTGGTGGTGGTGGGAGCCTCTCCCACCTCCTCAGCAGCACTAAGGATGTCTGACTGCAGCTTAGGCCTGCTCCCCGCTGGCAAGTGGACATCCCCCGAGGTCTCCCAGGCTGCCACAGGGATGTCTGATTGTCAGCTTAGGCCCAATCCCCCAGGGAGTGGGCCTAAGCCAGCAGGTGGTCATCCCCTGAGGGGTCCCAGACTGCGAGAGGGCACAGGCCAGGCTGAGGGACCCCCCTCCATGCTGTCTCAAGGGTAAGAGATCCTTCTTTTTTATAGGTCCTTTTAACATTAGATATGCAAGATAAAGATCACTGGTACACTGCAAACTATAAAATATTGCTGAGATTAATTAAAGAAAACCTAAATAAATTTATCGATATACCATGCTCATGGATTGAAAGATTCAATGTTAAGATGTCAACTCTCCTTAAGTTGAGCTGTAGAGTCAATGCAATCCCACCTAATATTCTGGCAGTTATTTTTAATAGAAGCTGACAAGTTCATTCTAAAATATATGTGAAAATGCAAAGGACATAATAGCAAAAACAATTTTGAAAACAAAGGAATAAATGGATAAATCATTCTATCTGTTTCTTACTATAGATCCTCACATTTATGATCAATTGATTGTCAACAAAAATGCCAATGTAATGTGGAAAGCACGGGCTTTTTAAAAACCAGTGTTAGAACACCTAGATATCCGTGTGTGTGTGTGTGGGATGAAGCTTGATCATTGCCTTATGTACCACCCCAAAAAAGTTGAAATGGATCATAAAATCAAATGTATAAGTAAATTTATAAAACATCTAGAAGAAATGAGGATAAAATTTTAGTTATGTCAGACAAAGGTTTATTAGATAGGGCAGAAATATCAAAAATGATAAAGAAAAAATAGTAAATTGGGTTTCACCAAAATTTAAAATGTCTGCTTTTAGAAGGACACTATTAGGAAAATGAGAAAACAGGTTAGAATTTGGAAAAGTATTAACAATTCACATATCAGGAAAAGATATGAATCAAGAGTATTTAAATAACTCATACAATATAATAAATAGGTGAAAGACAACTCCCATTATAACAAGCAAACGATTTGAACAGAGACTGCACAATAAAAGATATACATCTCAGATATGCAAATAAAATGTTCTATATAATTAGTCATTGGAGAAATACAAATTAAAATCACAATGTAATATTATTACACACTCACTAAAATTTCTAAAAGTATAAGGCTGACCAAATCAAGTATTCTTGATTATGTAGAGCAGCTTCAGCTCTCACACTTCTGATGGGAGTGTAAAATGATAATTCCATTTTAGCAGTTTATTGCAATATGACACATACATTTCCACTTACTACATGACCCAGCAATCCTGCTAGCTATTATTCCCCAAATAAATTTTAAGTGCATTCAAAGATTTGTACAAAAATGTTTATACCAGATTTATATACAATAGTCCTAAATCTGGAAAAAAAATGAACAACAAATATCCATCAACTGGTGAATGGATAAATCAAATGTGGTATTTTCATAAATGGAATATTACTCAGAACAAAGGAATACCTTACTAAAACTGACAAAAACATAAATGAATCTATAAAGCTTTATGCCTGTTATGGACTGAATGTTTGTGTCCCCCTAAAATTCATAAGTTGAGGCCCCATCCTCCAATGTAGCTGTATCTGGAGATAGGGACTCTAAGAAAATAATGTTATCTAAGATAATAAGGGTAGGAACCTAACCCAATAGGATTATTGTCCTAATAAGAAGAGACATCAGACTTCTCTCTCTCTCTCAATCTCTCCCCCCCCCTCTCTCTCTCTCTCTCTCTCTCTCTCTCTCTCTCTCTCTCTCTCTCTCTCTCTCTCTCCATACACGCACTGAGGAAAGGCCATGTAAGGATACCAATCCCATAAACACCTTGATCTTAGACTTCTCCAGAACCATGAGAAAATAAATTTCTGTTGTTCAAGGTACTCAGTGTGTGACATTTCATTATTGTGGTCTGAGCAGACTACAATACAATGCTTGTAAAAATCCATATACAAGAGAAGGCATAATTCCATTTACAAGAAGTCATAGAATGGGGGAAAATACTATAGTGACATAAATCAAATAAATGATTGCCTGAACCTATGGTGGAAGGAGGCTTGAACATGAAGGGGTATAGGCAAACATTTGGAGTGGTGAAAATGTGCTATATTTTTATTATGATAGTAATTACACAGGTTTATAAATTTGTCAAACCTCATAAATGTACTCTTAAGTGGGTACATTTTACCATGTGTAAATAATGCCTCAAAAGTTTATTTGAAAAAATTGTAATTCAAGTTGGGAATGTAAAGAAATAGATTACATAGATCAAAGAATGAAACAAGCATATCAAAATGTTAAAAATATCATTCCACATCTAAGGTACTGTATCTCTATGGAGAAGAAAAAAAGAGATCACAAAATATGCAAAGGAATGCAATTAAGATTCTTAGGAGTTTGAAAAACATATCCTATGATGAACAATTGAGAAAAACTGAGTTGCTCATCCTGGAATAGAGAAAACATGAGGGTGAAATAAGGTAAAAATAGATATCTTCAAATATTTGATAACTGCTATGTGGGAAGTTAAGTGATTTGGAATCTGTGTAACTGCAGAAAGCAAATATGAATTTTTAGATGAACACTACAAGGGAAATGTTAAGGCTCAATATGACAAAGTACCTTCAACTAATTAGAGCTGTCCAACAATATCCTCTACCCTACAAATAAGTGATTTGGTCAGAGGAAAGCAATGCCAATTACTGTCATTTTCTACAATATTTTTAAATAATTACCATGCAGCTCATTAATAATTTTGCATATCATTTAACATGTATCAATTTTACTTTGTTGTGAGTTTCATTACTATAGTAAATCCTGTTCTTGCATTCTCAGTTTTTTTAATTCTTATTACTTATAAAGTATAATACTGCACTCATAAGTTACAACAATTAGAGGGAATACTGCTCAGCAATACTATGTGCTCTTGCTAAATGCTGCAGAAGAAGTGAAAAATTCATTGAATGTTTCTATGATGAGCTAATGTCTAACACATTTTATATCAAATAGTTATAACGTTTAATGTAAATATTTGAAAAAGCTATCTTCACATGATGGCAGTACTATGTGCTTTTAAATGAAAAGAAATGGTATTGCAATGGAGGAGTTCAAGTTATTTGTTGTAATACTTTGTGTTACATTTTAAAATGTGAGTATATTCAGTTCAGATGTCAGAAAAAGAAAAATTACTTTTCATTATTAATGTCAATAAATCATACATTGATTTTACAACTAATTTCTTAGTTACCCTTGTTTTGAAATCAGAGAAAATTATCCATGCATGTAGATGAATCATAAATATACAATTACATGAATCAAAAATATAAGCTCCCACACATGTAGATTTCTATTTTACTTTTTTCTAAAACCACCTAAATCATTTTTAGGTGTACAGTTCAGTGGTATTAAATACATTCATAATGTGCAACTATCAGCATCATCCATCTCTAAAACTCTTATCTTTTAATACTAGAACTTTACATTCATTAAACAATACCTCCCCATTCTTCTCTCTTCCTAACCCCAAACAACTACCATTTTACTTTCCGTCTTTATGATTTTGATTACTCTAAGTACCTCATATAAAGTGGAATCATATAGCATTTGTCTTTTTGTGAGTGGACTGTTTCACTAAGCATAATGTCCTTAAGGCTCATCCCTGTTGTAGCATGTCAGAATTTCTTCCTTTTAAAGGGTGAATAATATTCCATTGTATGCATGTACTACATTTTGCTTATTCAATTAGCCATCAGTGGACATTTGGGTGGCTTCCACATTTCATCTTTTGTGAATTAATATTGCTATCAAAATGGGTGTGGAAATATCTCTCTGAGATCATGCTTTCTATCCTTTGTATATATATCCAGAAGCAGAACTAAATCATACTGTAGTTCTAATATAAATTTTTTTGAGGAACTGCCATACTGTTTTCCATATTGGATGCACCATTTTACACTCCCATCAATAGTGCACAAGGGTTCCAATTTCTCCACATCCTGGCCAACACTTCTCATTTTATGTGTTTTTTTGTTTGTTTGTTTTTCATAATAACCATTCTAACAGTTCTGAAGTGGTATCCCATTGTAGCTTTCATTTGCATTTCCCTAATGATTAGTGATGTTGCATATCTTTCCATGTGCTTATTATACATTTGTGTATCTTTTTAAATATGCTTTTATTGATTTTAGAGAGAGAGGGAAAGGGATAGAAAGATAGAAGCATTGACGAGAGCGAAACATCAGCAATTGGCTGCCTCCTGCATGTCCGCCACTGGGGATCAAACCCGCAACCCAGGCATGTGCCCTGACTGGGAATCCAACCATGATCTCTTGGTTCCTAGGTCGAGGCTCAACCACTGAGCAACACCAGCCAGGTGACATTTACATATCTTCATTGTAGAAATGTCTATTCAAGTCCACCCATTTTATAATCAGGTTGTTTGTATTTTTGTTGTTGAGTTTTTGTTGTTCTCCATATGTTCTGAATATTAACCACTTATCAGATTTATAAATTACAAATATTTACCCCATTCTGTGGGCTGCCTTTTACTCTACTGATGTTTTCTTTTGATGCTAAAGATATTTTTAATTTTCATGAATTTGATTTGTCTATTTTTACTTCTATTGCCTGTGCCTTTGGTGTTACATTCAAGAAATCGTTGTCAAATCCAATATCATGAAGCTTTTACCCTGTGTTTTCTTCTAAGAGTTTTAGAGTTTTATTTCTTACATATGGGTCTTTGGTCCATTTTAAGTTAATTTCTGTATATGGTATTAGGTAAAGGTCCAACTGCATTCTTTTGCTTGTGGGTATCCAGTTTCCCAGCACCATTTGTTGAAAAGACTCTCCTTTCCCCCATTAAGTGGATTGGCACACTCCCCAAGTCATTTGAATATTATGCAAGGGTTTATTTCTGGGACTCCAATCTATTCTAGGTCTGTCTTCAAGCCAGTAGCACACTGTTTTGAATAGTATAGCTTTGCAGTAAGTTTTAAAATCAGGAAGTACGAGTCCTCCAAGTTTGTCTGTCTTTTTCAAGGTTTTCTTTAGAAGATGTCCCTTAAGATTCCATATGAATTTTAGAATGGGTCTTCATATTACTACAAAAATTTCATTGGGAATTGAGAGATCACACTGATTCAGTGCAACTATACTAACATCTTAATAAGTCTTCCAATCCATAAACATGGGATGTATTTCTATTTATGTCTTCTTTAACTTTTTTCAGCAATGTTTTATAATTTTTATTTTACCAGTGTTTCATTTTATTGGTTAAGTTTATCCCTAAGTATTTTTATTATTTTTATGCTATTGTAAATTGAATTTTCTTAATTTTCTATTTAGATTATTGATAGTAAATAGAGATGCAATTGATTTTTGTATGTTGATTTTGCTTGCTGAAAAAATAACTGAACTTGTTTATTAGTTCTAAGAATTTTCTTGGTGGAGTTTTTAGCTTTCTATATATATAAGAACATGTTATCTACAGAAATATTTAAAATTCTCCTTTCCAATTTGGATTCCTCTTAATTTTCTTTCCTACTTGTTCTGGCTTGGATTTCCAGTACTATGCTTTGTTTTAGATCTTAGAGGAAAATTTTCAGTTTTTCATTGTTGTGTATGATGTTACTTGTGGGCTTTTCATATATAGCCATTCTTATTATTATTTGGTCATTATTGTATTGAGGTAAGTTCTTTCCATACTTAATTTGTTGAGAGTTTTTAAAAATTTATATTTATTGTTAAAAGTATTACAGATGTCCCCTTTTTCCTCCACTGACCCCCTCCACCTCACACCCGCCCCCTCCCAGGCCTTCATCTCACTATTGTCTGTGTCCATGGATTATGCATATATGCATATAAGTTCTTTGGTTAACCTCTTCCTACCCCCACCTCCCACCTCGCTTCCCTCTGAGATTCATCAGTCTGTTCCATGCTTCTATGTCTCTGGATCTAGTTTGTTCTCCAGTTTATTTTGTTCATTGAATTCCATGTGAGTGAGATCATGTGATACTTGTCTTTCTCTGACTGGTTTACTACTATTTCACTTAGCATAATATTCTCCAGGTCCATCCATGCTGTCTCAAAGGGTAAGAGATCATTCTTTTTTATAGCTGCATAGTATTCCATTGTGTAAATGTACCAATTCATTTTTATCTATGAAAGGGAGTTGAATTTTTTTCAAATGTTTTTTATGCAGGTCTTGAGATGATCATATAATTTTTGTCATTCATTCCCTTAATGTGATGTATCACATTTAGTGATTTATGTATGTTTACCATCCTTGTAGCCGAGTGATAAATCCCACTTGATCATGGCATATGTTGCTTATTAATGTGCTTTGAATTCAGTCTGCTAGCATTTCGTTGAGGACTTTTGCATCCATGCTCATTAGGGATACTGACCTGGAGTTTTCTTGCCATGTCTTTGGCTGGCTTTGGTCCTAACTCTATTATGCTAGCCTCATAAAATATGTTTTAAAAGGTTCTCTCTTCCTCTATATTTTGGAAAAGTTTAAGAAGAATAAGAGTTCATTCTTCTTTAAATATTTGGTAAAATTTACCTGTGAAACCATCTGTTAAGATTTTGTGTTAGGAGGTTTTTTATTTATGAATTCAATCTCCTTATTTGTTATTGGTCTGTTCAGGCTTTCTGTTTCTCTTTGATTCAGTCTTGGTAGATCATATGTTTCTATGAATTTATCCATTTAAGTTGTCAAATATGTTAGTGTGTATTTGTTCATAATCATCCTTATTAATATTTTTTTTTATTTCTGGAAGGTCAGTTTGTAGTATCTTCTATTTCACTTCTGATTTTATGTAATTGAGTCTTCTCTCCTTTTTTCTTAGTCTAAATAAAAGTCTGCCAATTTTATCTTTTCAAATAACCAAATCTTAGTTTCATCAATTTTTTAGGGTATTTCTATTCCTTATATCATTTATTTCTGATCTAATTTTTATTATTCCCTTTCTTCTGCTCACTTTTGGCTTAGTTTGTTCTTCTTTTCCTAGTCCCTTGATTTCAAAACTAGATTATTTGAGATCTTTCTGCTTTATTTAATTTAGGCATTTATCAATATAAACTTCCCTCTAAATACTGATTTTCACATATCCCATTTGTTTTTATATGTTGTGTTTTCATTTTTGTTTTGTCTCATCTCAAGCAAGACATTTTCTATTTCCCCTTTTGATTACTTCTTTGACCTGATGGTTGTTTAAGAGTGTGTTAATTTCCATGTATTTGTAAATTTTCCCAATTTCTTGTTATTGATTTCTAGTTTGATTTTGCATGGGATCAAAACAAGTGTTTATAAACAGAAGACTGGATAAATATATTGATATATAATCATAAATGGTTTATTATATAACAATGAAAAGAATACATAATAATTACATGCAACAACATGGATAAATATTTTAAACATAATGTTGAGGGGAAGAAAACAAAACACACCAGTTTATACTGTATGGATTAAGTCATATATACAGTTCAGGAAAATTGAATTTATTGTGTTAGAAGTAAGGACAGTGATTGCTTTTGGGTAATAGGGTGGAGGGAGTCACTGGGAGGTATGCAAGAACAACTCTGATATGCTGGCAATGTGCTATTTCCTGACCTGGAGAGTGGTTATACAGATGTATTAACTTTTTAGTAATTAATTACATAATGCTATGCATACTTCTTTATACAAGTCAATAAAAAATTAATTATATATATAAAGACAGATAATAGACAAGTATTATTAGCAGGTTTACTGGAAGTGAATCATTTTATGGATTGCATATTTAGATGTAGAAAAATTGTACAACTGACTGGCCAAAGTTATAGCGTTCTTTGGAACAGTAGGACAAAGAGAGAGAGAATGAGAGAGAAAGCAAGAGAGACAGAGAGTGAAAGCATGCGAGAGAGTGAGAGCAAGAAAAGAGAAATATAGAGTTTCTCTAAGTTTAGATTTAGAAGGTGCCCTTCTTGGTGTCATTAGGACTTCAGAAACTGAGGAATCTTTAGAATAGATTTTAAAAATCTTTAGAAAACATTTTAAAAATTGTTAAAATTCTTGATGGAAAGGGCTTATATCTCTGAATCAAAATCCCATTTGGGATGCCACTAGTATTTCTTAAAATCAGACAGTCTAATACACTGCTGGTTGGAATGCAGACTGGTACAGCCACTATGGAAAACAATATGGAGTTTCCTCAAAACATTAAAAATGGAGCTGTCATTTGGCCCAGTGATCCTACTTCTAGGAATATATGCTAAGAATCCCAAAAGACCAGTCATAAGACATATATGCACCTGTATGTTCACAGCAGTGTAATTTATCTAGAAACAGCCCAAGTGCCCATCAGTAGATGAGTGGATAAAAATGCTGTGGCACATTTACACAATGGAATACTATGCAGCAGTAAAAAGGAAGGATCTCTTAACCTTTGAGACAGCATGGAGGGACCTGGAGAACATTATGCTAAGCGAAATAAGCCAGTCAGAGAAAGACTCACTCATATGTGAAACCTAATGAACAAAATAGGCTGATGAACAAAATAGATCCAGAGACATAGAAGCATGGAAAAGACTGTTGAATTTCAGAGGAAAGGGGGGTGGAGGGGGTGGGAAGAGATTAACCAAAGAACTTATATGCATACTAGAGGCCCGGTGCATGACATTCATGCATGAGGGGGGCGGGTCCCTCAGCCTGACCTGCACCCTCTCCAATCTGGGAGCCCTCAGGGGATGTCCTACTGAAGGCTGCAGCCTGGCCTCCCTCTGCAGGAGGTGACTGGGCTGATCAGGGAAAGGCACCGACTCCATCACCCCGCTGCTGCGGCCACTGGCAGCTCCCGCAGCCGCCAAGGTGTTTTCATCAACGTGGACTCCAGTCCCTTCACCACAAAAAAATGACAATTTTCTTTAGACATTTTCAAGATGTTCCTTTCATAGGATATGACATTTCTTTCTTTTTTCTTATCCTCACCTGAGGATATTTTCCCATTGATTTTTAGGGAGTGTGGAAGAGAGAGGGAAAGACAGAGAGAAACATCAATGTGAGATGGACACTTTGATTGGTTGCCTCCTGCATGAGCCATGGCCAGGGAGGAGCCTGCAACCTAGGTATATGCCCTTGACCAGGTTCGAACCCGGACCCTGCAGTCGGCAGGCCAAGGCTCTATCCACTGAGGCAAACCAGCTAGGGCAGGATATGGCATTTCTTAGCCCCTCCAGGAGCGGACCTTTGTTTTTTCCTCCAGGAGTGAGGTGGGAAAACCCTAGAACACCTGCTTGGATTCTTATTACCCAAGTTACCAAGAACACTGTGAGTGGCGTACTGGGAGCTTAGCCAATGAGCGGTCACCACCACCACGGCAAGCTGGCAGGCTCTGCTCTCTGTGGGCTCTGCGGGCCTGCTCACCCACCCACTGCTGGGCCCTGCTCTCTGCAGGTCTGCTTGCTCGGCACCATGGTGAACTGGCCTGCGCCATCCATGGCTTGCCTCACCGTGCATGCAGCCCCCTCCTTCCCACCTGTACCCGCAGCCTCCTCCTGAGCAATCGTGACCGCTACAATGTCCTGGACAATTTGCATATTACCTCTTTGTTTTAGATAGATAGATAGATAGATAGATAGATAGATAGATAGATAGATAGAAAGATGGATGATAGATAGATATGCATAACACATGTACACAGACAATAGTGCAATAAAGACCTGGGTGAGGGGCAGATGCAGAGTGGAGGAGGTTAATGCGGAAAAAACAGGACATCTGTAATACTACCAATGATAAAGATAAATTAAAGAAAAATAAATTTTAAAAAATAGCAATCTGGCTCTGGCCAGGTGGCTTAGGTGGCTCAGTTGATTGGCACATCCTCCTGTACACTAAAAGGTTGCAGATACAATTCCTGGTCAGGGTACATACCTAGGTTGAGTGTTCAAACCCATGTCGGTGTGGGTATGGAGGCAACTGATTAATGTTTCTCTCTCACATTCATGTTTCTCTCTCTGTGTGTGTCTCTCTCTCCCTCTAAAATCAACTTTTTTAAAAAAATATATTTTATTGATTTTTTACAGAGAGGAAGGGAGAGAGATAGAGAGTTAGAAACATCGATGAGAGAGAAACATCAATCAGCTGCCTCCTGCACATCTCCTACTGAATATGTGCCCGCAACCCAGGTACATGCCCTTGACAGGAATCGAACCTGGGACCTTTCAGTCTGCAGGCTGATGCTATATCCACTGAGCCAAACCGGTTTCGGCTAAAATCAACTTTTAAAAAAACATATTCTCGGGTGAAATTTTTTAAAAAAATAGCAATTTGTATATTATTGATTCAATTTGTATATGCAGGAAGTCCCTTTCAAGTGCTGCATACTTTCTATTTTATTTTATTTTTTATAGAAATTTTATTGGTCCAGGGAAGGGGAGGCAGGTAGGCAGCCCCTGCCTCCTGCTGAGGGTGCCACAGGCCCTCACTGTTTCCCATTGCCATTGATGGTGCGGTTCACGTGCTCCAGGGAGACCAGGAAGGCCTTGAGCTTTGGTTGGGCACTGAGGTGAGACACATAGGCTGAAAGCAGGGGGAGGGAGTCCAGGCAGCCGGGGGCCAGGACTGGTGAATCAGCAGCAAGTCTAGCAGGTTGCAGTCCATGAAGGAGATCTGGTTGACCATGATGAAGGCCTGGGCCCTGGTTCTGGGAGAGCAGGGTCTCAAAAGGCTTTGGGCACCCCGGCAGCTCCTTCACGTAGTCCTCCTTGCCTGCCTCGTAGTTGGTGTAAATGAGGGTGGCGTATTTGCAGCGGAGGTCCTCCACGCCATCGTTCACCACGTTCACCAGGGCCGCCTCGCGCTGGTCCTTCCCATACAGCCCGAGGGAGCGGCCCAGGTGTTACAGGATGGCATTGGACTGGTACAGGGTCAGGTCTCCATCCTGGAACTTGGGGAGCTTCCCGTACAGACAGGAGGCTTTGAGGGAGCCCTGTAGCCAGGTCTCCTTGGTCACCACCTCCTCCTTCCAGCTCTGGCCCTGGTCAGCCAGCAGCATGCGCTTGGCCTCACAATGCCCTCGAACAGGGAAGCAGATGATGGTGTAGGGCACCATGGTGATTATGCAAAGCAGGGGCGGCGGCGGCAGTCATACTTTCTATTTTAGAGCAATCATTCATAACTTCAAGATAGGAAGCATTGCTACCGATTTTCAATAGAAATACTTAGGATGTAGTGTAAGATTTTTTTCCCAATAAGAATAACAAATCAACCCAGTGTTTTCAACATTTATATATATAAAAGGCTAAGTGATTAACCATCCATCCGACCAGCCAGTACATATTGCATGCACTGGCAACTTAAAAATAAACGTTGACTTGTGCATGTGTGATACATATACAGCTCTTGCTGGTACCAATCACACGTGACCAACCAGCCAGTACATATGATGCACACTGTTTTTGTTGTTTTTATATCATTTTTTTGTTTTTATACCATGTCTTTGTTGTTGTTATATCATGTTGTTGTTTATTTATTAATCAATTTATCAATCATTGTTTTTATCAATGCTGCTTTTATGTTTTTGTTATTTTTATATCATGTCTCTGTTGATTTTATATCATGTTATTATTTATTTATTAATCAATTTACATATTATTTTCATATGCATTTTACTAATTTTCTTTCATCTCTGACACTGATATTATAGAGAAAAGGCAAATAGCAATATTAAAGTGTTTTTTATTTTAAATATATAAAATGCCCGGTGCATGAATTCGTGCATGGGTGGGGTCCCTCAGCCTGGCCAATGATCGGGGGTGATTGGGGCCAATCAGGGCCATCTCGCCCAGTCCGGGGGGAGGGACCGTGGGAGGTTGGCCGGCTGCAGAAGGTTAGCTGTGGGAGTGCACTAATCACCAAGGGGCAGCTGCATCATCATAGAGACCAGTTGACTGGTCATTTGATCAACCAGTCATAAGGGTCGCTTAGGCTTTTATATATATAAATATTATATGTACTATTTTGACATGTAATTTTTTGCAGTAATGTAATTACTGCATGAATCTTTCTTCTAATTAATTTCCTTTCAATGTGCATGAATCCGTGCACCAGACAACTAGTCTATATATATAAAAGCCTAAGCGACCAGCCAATCGGCTGACCATCTGGTAGCTATGACACGCACTGACCACCAGGGGGCAGACGTTCAATGCAGGAGCGGAAACCATAGGCATAGAAACATGGAACAGACTCATGAATCTCAGAGGAAAGGGGGGAGAGGGGAGGGTAGAAAGAGATTAACCAAAGATCTTATATACGTACTAGAGACCCAGTGCACAGATTTGTGCACCGGTGTGATCCCTCAGCCTGGTCTGTGGGGATCAGGCCAAACTGGCTCTCTGACATCCCTCAAGGGGTCCCAGATTGTGAGAGGGTGCAGGCCAGGCTGAGGGACCCCACTAGTGCACGAATCCGTGCACCAGGCCTCTAGTCAATAATAATGCTCAAATTGGCCCAGCTTTGGTCAGAGGGAGTCTTTCAGACTGGATTCTCTATATTATCTTGACATGACCTTAGTAGCCTTTATTAGTTTCTTTATTGTCTAGTATGACAGAATTTCCCAGGCTCATTTACACATTGCCTGTCCCAGACATGCAATCAACTATTTTTCAAAGAAAATAATTTGAGACCTCTGTCTAGGCTATATTGTTGATGTAGTTTTAGACTCCTTCAGTCGACAGAAATACATGCATATATATCTTTGTAAATGCAAAATAAATAATTTCATCTCCAATCACACTTGAGGTTACATGGCTTTTAAATTCTCTAGTTTTATTTTTTATTTTTTTTTAGATATATTTTATTGGTTTTTTACAGAGAGGAAGGGAGAGGGTTAGAGAGTTAGAAACATTGATAAGAGAGAAACATTGATCAGCTGCCTCCTATACACTCCCTGCTGGGTATATGCCCACAACCAAGATACATGCCATTGACCGGAATCGAACCTGGGACCCTTGAGTCCGCAGGCCGACACTCTAGTTTTATTTTTTATCTTTTTCCTACTCTAAAAATCTTGGTAACTAAAGACATTAATGTAGTTAATTATTTGTTTAATGAATATTAGTTTAAAATAACTGTGTTGTTATCACTACTAATATAAAAATACCAAATTCAGTTTTTAGATTTCTTTGCAGTTCTTGCAAAGAACCCACTAAGGATATACAGCCAAAATATTGTGTTCTTTTTGTATAATGTGTTTTGTGTTTTCACATCCCATTATGTCTACAAAACGCCCAACTGTGTCTCCTACTTCTGATGGGAAGAAGAGAAAGGCAATTATTCTTGAGATTAAACTCAAGATAATTGCCCAGCATGAAGGTAGTAAGTCATAATTATATAAATTACATGAGATATTCAACACTTTATTATAAAATAGTCTTTGTGTTAAATGATATTACTCAATTGTTGGCTAATTTAAGTGTTCTGAGCACACTTAAGGTAGGTAGGGTAGGCTAAGCTATAATGTTTGGTAGGTTAGGTCTATTAAATGCATTTTGACTTAAACTATTTTCAACTTAGGATGAGTTTGTTTGGACATGACTCCATCGTAAGTCAAAGAGCATCTGTATATGTATATCCACATATATCTATCATTTTATTATTCCCTTCACAAAATACAGTATAATAAAAACACTGATCTGTATTTGCCCTCTTTTTATTTTTTGGTATTCCTAGAGATCATTCCATACCATTATATAGAGAACTCTCATATTCAATTTTACATTCATTTTATGGAGCACTGTACTCCATAGTGGGGCATTTATAAATATTTCTTGGAGATCCTTCTTTAAGGACCTACCTCTTACCTCTGAGGTCCCACTGACATAGGCAATGCCTCTCTTCATGTCTACTTATGACCCATTTTCAATCTATCCGATGGTAGCTTTTCAATCCTACACATTATCATTTTGTCTGGAAGAAGTGCCATGTTGGA
Source organism: Myotis nattereri (assembly GCF_964212035.1). Lineage (NCBI taxonomy): Eukaryota > Metazoa > Chordata > Mammalia > Chiroptera > Vespertilionidae > Myotis > Myotis nattereri. The sequence continues at coordinate 115,734,170 of NC_138078.1, read as the reverse complement.
GAAAGTGCTGCTTGCTCCAGATGCATCTGTCTTTTAGTTTCATCATTTCTGTTAGCCTCTACACATGTTGGCCTTTCGTAGGTGTGATTCCAACACCAGGTCCTGCACCTTCCTGACACCAAGAGGTTCAGGGTCACCTTTTTAAATGCTTCTCTTAAAGCTCCCTCTCTCAGTTGGCTTAAATGAAGGTAAACAGTGCTTTCTCTTCTTCCATTAAACATTCAGTACCTACTCCAAATGTTTTCTCCTATTATCTCTGTTTCACCAACCTTAACCACTTATGTGGTTAAGCATTTTAGCATTCTCTGCAAACATGGTCTAAAACCTTGCTATGGGAAGTGGAGATACTTCTTGCCTCTCTTTGTATTGGTTTCAGCTTTTGCGGTCTCCGACAAAAATCTGAGACTACAGAAAGATTCTTTTTTATTATCCTCATTTTATTGCTATGAATAAGAAGCTGTATTGGGTGATTTGAAATTGATAAATAGTAATCCTTTAAAGCTAGCACAATGCATAGTGGTTAAGGGCATCAATTCTAGAGTGAGATTTATATCCAAGCTCCTCTACTTATTAGGTACATGAAATTTGGCAATTTTCTTACAACCTCATGCTTATGGATAGTAATACCTATATCAAGGAGTTATTATGAAGAATAACTGGATTTATATTTGCAAAGCAATTAAAATAGTGTCTGCATATGATAAGTGTTCTATAGGAGATACATTAAAATATTGAAGAAGTATGATACTTTGATCTTTGAAAATCTGGGTCTTCTAAACACCTGAAAATTAGTAACTCATTGGTGTTTGTGCCTGAAAACCTGAATTTCTGACTCTTTAGCTAATTTTAATCTCCAAAATTGTATGACATTAGCCACTAACCCAGCTAAGACCCTACCTATGGCACATGCCACCAAATGCTTGTCATCTCTTCAACTTATGTCCTGGCACGTTATGACATAGCTTTTCAGTTTTTTAATTATTTGTTTCCTTTGCCCTAAATCAAGACCATATTCAACACCATACTCCTAATTCAGTGAAATGTTTTTAAAATAGGTTCTTGGGATATGTCAAATTTTGATTTAAGATTATTTTAAGATAAATAGGAAATTAGACAAAGTGAGGAAATAATCAGATAGCTTATTGGATATTTTACATTCTCTCTTTAGATTTTTTAAATCTGCATGTGTGAATTATTTACAGTTAAAATCTAAAACCAAATGCTGAGTACCTTTGAACTGTAGATACACAATTGTCATTTACAATATCATTCAAGTCAATATAACCCAAGCTCTTCTAAAGTGGCAAGACCTCTCTAGAGTGAGTTACTAAGCATTTATTTTCTACATATTTATAATTAGATATAACTTTGTTTTAGTGTTAAAATTAACTAGTTAATATGGGCAGGCAAAGTTAGAACTTCTATTTCAATGTATAAGTGAAACTATGGCATTTTGTTTTGGAGAGAACATTGCATCTTACCATCAGCTATATATGTGTGGGGTTGTGCCAAAGGTCAAAGAATATAAAGGCAGTGAATGTAAGTTAGGAAACCTCATCAAGAAATAACAGAGTAACTGTTATCTTCATAGTCTCTAAATGTATATTCTGTGAAGGCAAAAACTTGAGAACTGTATCACTGGAGTGGACCATGAAGGCCTACATAAGCCAAAAAAAGATCTTTGTAATGAGACATAGTAACTTCTCTAAGAACATCTGCAGGTTGAATTTAGGACTGCTATATGAAATTCTCTAGCTGCTACAAATACACAGCTGGTGCCAACCTGCCTAATCACATTCCTTGTCAGGTAAATTTCCTTTCTGAAGCTATTCCATAACTTCATGACAGTGGGCATATACTTGCCTCAAATGTTCTGAAGGCAAAGGGTATCTTTTTAAAAAATTTATCTTTATTGTTGAAAGTATTACAGATGTTCCTCTCACCTACCATTGACCCCTTCTAGCCCACACCCATCCCCTCTCAAAGCCTTCACTGCACTGTGGTCTGTCCATGGGCTATGCATATATGCATGCAAGTTCTTTGGTTAATCTCTTCCCACCCAACCCCCTCCCTCTGAAATCTGTCAGTTTGTTGCATACTTCAATGCCTCTGGATCTATTTTGTTCATTAGATTCCACCTGTGATACATGTCTTTCTCTGGTTTATTTTGCTTATTTCTATCTTTCCTACTCTGCAGACTCAACAACAGTCAGGAAACTAGGTGATTTTGTAATTAGATTACTCTGTTTTATTCGAAATCCTGCATGTTTGAACACACAACTATCTTTATTTAAAAATATAAGAACATTCTCATGGTCTAATTGGCAGCAAAGAGAGCACCTTCTAGCATGTTGTTTCTGTTAATCACAGTAATTTATTTAAATTTGTTTCTGAACCAATTCCCTGGTATTCATTAAAACTGCTGTTTGCCTTTATTGTTTTCTTAGGCCTTTGAGTTAGCACTAAAGGTTTCTGTCTAGTATTTTGGCTAACCCTGATTTTCTGGCTCAAGAAATCATGGAACAGTAAGTCTAAGTCTTCCAAAGATTGAATGTTTTATACTACACAATGAGGGATATAGAAGTCAAAAGCATAGCCTTTGAGGTAAGAGTTTAGTTGTAAAGATTTTTAGATATAAGGCACAATTGCCATAGTATACTACAGGGAAGACTTGATGACATGAAGCTCATGAATCACTTAACTAGCTCATGTTGGATCATGCATCCATATTACTTAGTACAGGACTGGGCACATAGTTTAATACATATTTGTTGAATGAATGAATTTCTATCTGAATATAAGGGAGAGGTGCAGTTAACCTTATACAAGATGTAACATTAGATATAACATTGACTAATTTTCCACATAGTAATTAATTTTATCTTTTGACATTTCGATACAAGATATGCCACATTATCTAAAAATAAAGGCAGAATCATATAAAAGAGTATTCTTCAATGTTTGAAAGCTTGTTACTCTTATAATAAACATGAAATTTCTTGGCTCTGAAAATTCTGAAATCTATTCTCTTTATACATAGACAATAATTGCTATTTCTTGCATATTTTCAGTAGCCCAGGAAATTGTATGAAGTTTTGTTTTCTATAGCATTTATGAAAACAATGTTTTTTATTCATTATCCAAAGATAAAATTGTATCATAGCTTTGAATAGGTATTTTGAAATATTCCCTGGGGAGCTCATATATTACACACTTCTCCACCACATACCTTGAGACCTCTAGTAATTGGACCTGTAATCAAGCAATGAATGCAGCTTAATGTACACCAAACCCAAACTCAATGGCATTCCCATTCAAATATAAGGGAAGTTCAACTAAGGCAGTTAATTGTGGGCTAGCAGAAAAAGCACTGGACTAGAGCCAGACAGTTCTGAGTTTAAACCCCAGCTCTAGAAATTACCAGTGGCTTGAGTTTGATCACTAGTTTTTTGATCTATGACTAAGTAGTTGTTTTAAGTTGCTTAATCTTAAGTCTTTTTCTTTATTGATAAAATAATGATAATCACATTAATTTTCAAATATAAATTACCAGGAATTTGGAGGGCACACTATAATTATTATTTGAAATTGAGTGCAGGAACAGTTCCTCATCAGCACTTATTCTCCAAACAAGGGGGGAATACCAGCCCTTCATGTGAAGGAGTGACTCTCTTCTACATGGTCAGAGGATTCAGGGAAATCTGCAAATTCAAAATTTTTCAGGACTGATCCACATACCTCCATCTAATGTGCCAATGCCCCATCCTTTCCCAGCAGGAGCCACCTTATTAAAGCAGACCCGCCATGGTCGGAAATTTAACTTCTTTGGAACTCAATTATTCTTACAATTAAGTCCTAGGCCTCATCTGCAGCTTTCTCTGCCCTTCTGCTTAAGGAAAAGAGAGTATCTTTATGTGCTACCAAGGAAGCCTTCTGGCTTTTACACTTGAATTGACAATTAATCATACTCAGCTTTTTCTTGTATTTTTCCCCAAAGTGTCAGTCGAGCTTATCAAGACAACCCAATTTCAATGTCCTTACAGTTACTATCTCTACTGCTATTTCTCAAAAACTTGGTACACCACACTATATAATTTTCCAATAACATGCTATCCCAATTTACTACATGTAAAACTATTAACAATTATACCACTACCATGTACTAGGAGTCACCTGAGCACCATCTATAATGGAGGTCTCATTACCAGCCAGGCAGCCTGTGATACCAACCTAAAACCCTATGCCTATGTCTGCTTTCTTTTTTTAAAAAAATGTATTTTTATTGATTTCAGAGAGGAAGGGAGAGGGAGAGAGAGATAGAAACATCAATGATGAGAGTGAATCATTGATCGGCTGCCTCCTGCACGATTGCGTATTGAGCCCACAAACCGGGCATATGCTCTGACTGGAAATTGAACCCTGATCTCCTGGTTCATAGGTCAATGCTCAACCACTGAGTCACCACGGCCGGGCCCCTTATCTGCTTTCTAAGATACTTCTGGCCTTAGCTGTAGCAGGTTAATTCTCCAGAAACCAGATGCTTAAAGTATTAGAATACAACAGCCTCATTAGAAAATGCTATAGGGATAAAAAACTGGAAGTGAAGATAAGTAAAGAAGAAAAATTTGCCAAAGGAAAAGGCGATCTGTGAAATAGTCTCAATGGAAGCCTCAGCCAATCCCACAGGATGTTGTGAACATGAAATGGTCCACGATAGCTGTTTTGAGTTGGGGAAGAATGACCAAGTTGTGATATCTATCAGTCATTGGATGTAGGCCACCTAAGGAAGGGGGCATGACCTTGAGCTGAGGAAGTTCCTATAGATGACTAAGAGCTGGGGACTGTTATCACCAAAGGGAGGTTCTAGGGCAGCCCTGGGCAAACTATGGCCCACAGGCCGGATCCGGCCCATTTGAAATGAATAAAACTATTGAAAAAAAAGACCGTACCCTTTTATGTAATGATGTTTACTTTGAATTTATATTAGTTCACACAAACACTCCATCCATGCTTTTGTTCCGGCCCTCCGGTCCAGTTTAAGAACCCATTGTGGCCCTCGAGTCAAAAAGTTTGCCCACCCCTGTTCTAGGGAGTGCATCACATAATTTTCTACACATCCTAGTCCCTATCTTTGGATATTTTAAAGAAAAGTATTGATGTCAAATTTGCTTTATTACCCACTTCAGTGCCTATCATATTGTTTCTAGAAAAGTAAATTCTGTGTGGAGTGAAACTCCCCATCTGTGGTTCTTCAGAGGAATTTCTCCTTTTATGCCTATCTTTGGAGCAAATCTCAGACTAGAGCTAGGGGCAAAAAGAAAGCTGAGAAAAGGAGTGGATGGCTTTGAGGCAGGCAGATGGAAGTATATTTTCACAAATAAAAAAAGAAAGAAATGACATTAGGGGAAAGGAGAAAACTAAGGTTGCAACTACTTTTGCTTCTGAGCTGAAAAAAGCTTCCCCCTGAGCATTTTCGGAGTCAGCCAGTCTGCTACTTAAACAAAGTGGAAGTGATACTATCTGCCTTACTTAGGTGCGTAGGCTTGTAGTTAAAATCAAATGGGCAAATGAGACAATGTATGTAAAAGCACTCCAGAAGGAATAGAGCATAGGGAATTCAGGGCTGTGTTATTTTAAAAGCATTTTCTTCAAGTTTCAACCCAAGTGCCTTTTCAGTTCCACATCAGGAAGTTTCCTTTTGTGTTCTCTTCTCATTACACTGCAGAATTCTCTTTTTGAGACATTATAGAAGTTTTTAGTTTGACTGACACTGACATAAATTATATGAGTCTATGAATGTGAAATATACATTTCATTATGAACAACCCAGAATCTGACCATTCACTTCTATATCTGCTTGTCACAAAAAGATGTGCCATGAAATCATTTGTTACTGGAAATAAGTGGCAACAATAATAATTGCTACCTGAGTAGGCATGCAGTAAGTATTAATTGAATGAATTTTTAAAACTATAAAGAATTCCAAGATTTCTACTTGTATAGCCTGGTCTATGGCAATGAAAAAATCACTGTTTTATGGTCTAGGCCAGTGGTCGGCAAACTGCGGCTTGTCAAACCGCGGCTCGCGAGCCACATGCGGCTCTTTGGCCCCTTGAGTGTGGCTCTTCCACAAAATACCAGCTCTTCCACAAAATACTGACTTCTGCGCATGGGCCACGAAGTTTCAATCGCACTGTATGTGCGCGCCCGCACGTGGTATTTTGTGGAAGAGCCACACTCAAGGGGCCAAAGAGCCGCATGTGGCTCACGAGCCACAGTGGCCCCTTCAGTGTGGATCTTCCTAAGCCTTAGGAGTACCCTAATTAAGTTAATAACAATGTGCCTACCTATATAGTTTAAGTTTAAAAAATTTGGCTCTCAAAAGAAATTTCAATCGTTGTACTGTTGACATTTGGCTCTGTTGACTAATGAGTTTGCCAACCACTGGTCTAGGCTAATTGTTCTTAATTTGTTTTGAGGTAGGAGTATTGTGATTCTTTGTGAATTTGATTAAATACTTATATGTACAATATTGCCGAAACCGGTTTGGCTCAGTGGATAGAGCGTCGGCCTGCGGACTGAAAGGTCCCCGGTTCGATTCTGGTCAAGGGCATGTACCTGGGTTGCAGGCACATCCCCAGTGGGAGATGTGCAGGAGGCAGCTGATCGATGTTTCTCTCTCATCGATGTTTCTAACTCTCTATCTCTCTCCCTTCCTCTCTGTAAAAAATCAATAAAATATATTTTAAAAAATAAATAAATAAATAAATACTTATATGTACAATATTATACAATTTTGCATATAATTTCAAGGAAGGGTACAGAACTTCCAAAGTGCTTTCATAACACTTAAGTTAAAAACCAGAGTCTAGTCTAATTCGGCTATAATAGTCTATCCCAGTACTAACCAACAGAGACATAATATAACCCATATAGTAATACAATGTGCTTATTTATATTTAATATATTTAATAATTATTACTAAATAACAATTACTTAATAATATCAAATATATTAAATAAAATCCAGCAGTAGGTTAATAAATGACATAATTTCAATTTTAGTGATGTGTATAAAAGTATTTCAAGACATTTGCAACATCTATGAGTTTGGCTATTTTAGAAATGGTGTTTATTTATTCTTTAAATGTTTGGTAGAATTCATACAGTATATGAGTCTAGAGATTTATAATTTTTATGGTTTTTAACTACTAATTTATTTACTTTAATTGTAATAAAATAATTTAGACCATCTACTTCACATTAGGTGACTCTTGTTTGTTTGTAGTTATATTATTTTTCTTGTTGCTTCTGTAACTAATTATCACAAATCAGGCTCAAATCAAGGTGTTGGCAGGGCTGTGATTCTTCAAGAGACTCTAGGGCCGTGGTCGGCAAACTGCAGCTCGCGAGCCACATGCGGCTCTTTGGCCCCTTGAGTGTGGCTCTTCCTAAGCTTTAGGACTACCCTAATTAAGTTAATAACAATGTACCTACCTATATAGTTTAAGTTTTAAAAATTTGGCTCTCAAAAGAAATTTCAGTCGTTGTACTGTTGATATTTGGCTCTGTTGACTAATGAGTTTGCCGGCCACTGCTCTAGGGGATCATTCATTTCCTCACCTTTTCCAGCTTCTGAGCTACATGCCTTGCAATACTTGGCTTAGAACACTTTCTTCAATCTTCAAGCCAGAAGTATAACAACCAAATCTCTCTGCTAATATTTTGGGAGGTACACATTTGAAGGCCAACCACAATGTTTTCTAGGATTATAAAATTTCATGTAAATTGTTTAATTTATATATGCAGTGTCTGTTATTATATCCCCTCTTTCATTTCTGATATTGGTCATTTTTGTTTTCTTTTTCTTTGTAAGTCTTGCTAGAGGTTATTGATTTTATCAAATTATCATAAAGAAACAGCTTTGGTTTCATAGATTTTGATCTTTTGTATGGTTTTTCTGTTTTTAATTTCATTAATCTCTGCTGTTATCTTTATTATTTCCTTAACTCTGCTTGATATGTATTTTTTTCTCCATATTTTTTCTAGTTTCTTGAGGTGATATCTTCCAGTATTGATTTGGATCTTTCCAACTTTTAAATATAGCATTTATATCTAGTGCTATAACTTTCTCTCCAGCAGCAGCTTTAACTGCACAGAAATTTTGATATGTTGTATTTTTTTTATTTTTGTTCAATTGAAATATTTTATATTTTTTTCCTGTGGTTTCCTCTTTGACCCATGGATTCTTTAGAAATGTGTTGCTTAGTTTACAAGTGTTTGGAGCTGTTGCTGTTATAATTTTTTCCCTTTACTGCCTGTATATTATTTCATTCTAATTTATCTATTATGATTTTTACTATATCACTTTATGTAGGTTTTTTTTTCTGTTTTCTCTAGGAAATAAAAAACATATACTTACCTTTTTACAGTCTACTTAGGATAAATATTTAACTATATAGTATTAGAATATAGAAATTTTATACTCTTATAGGTCCTTTTATGCACCAAGATTTTGTCTTTATTACACCTTCATTCATTCCAGGTGTATATTTTCAATGAATAGATAACTCCACATTGACAACACTTTTAGTGTGTCATCCCCCTTCCTTCCAGTCTCCATATTTCCTAATGAGAAATCAGAAATTATTGAAATTGTTGTACCCTATCAGTATCTCTCAGCCCCTGGAAATCACCATTCCACTCTCTGTTTCTATGAGTTGGCTTTCTTAGATTCTACAAATAAGTGATGTCATAGAGTATTTGTCTTCATCTGACTTATTTCACTTAACATAATGCCCTCAAGGTCCATCTATTTGTCACAAATGACAGGATTTCCTTCTGTCTCATAAAATATGATATACAGTACATATATTACATAATATAGGCCATATATTATATTATATATAACACTAGAGGCCCAGCGCACGAAATTCATGCACAGGTGCAGTCCCTAGGCCTGGCTGGTAATCAAAGCGCAAGCGTCTGGCGTGGAAGGGCAGGTCCTAACTGACCTCTGGGCCCCCACATGCCCCACTCTGCCTGAGTCCCCACACAGAGATGAGGTGAGTGCAGCTGGATGCCTTGGGCTGGGGCACAGTGTGGGCCTCTGGGTCACCCAGCGGTACTGCACAGAAGCCAGGTGGACAGGGTGCTCTCTCCTGGCCGGCCTCGCAGACCAGCTCCTGCATGAACCCACGGGGAGTGCAACAGGTCTCTGCAGTCCCACAGCTGCAGCAGGCTCAACCTGAAGAGACCATGTGGGTGAGGGGCGGGCTCCACGCGGGCGCCTGGCACCTAACGCAGAGGCTTCCCCAGTGCGCAAGCCCTGGAGTCCTGGGGGAGGGTAGCAGGGGGAGTGAGAGTGAGCTCAGTGGACACCCCACATTCTCACCACACCTCTGTCCCCATCACCTCCACCCCCAGGTAGCTGGCGAGAGGTTGCAGCCATCCACCCCCTACCCAGGCACCAAGGGAGGTTGGTCGCTGCCACCCACCCCCAGTTCCCCATCCCAGCCTGGGACCTGGCCCCAATTTGGCGATCAGGGCCTGCTGGCGGCTGGTCGCCATCTGCAGGGTGATCAGTTGAGGCCGGCCCTCCTGCCCAGTTCCCTCAGCACCTGGGAGCCGGGCAGCGGTGCCCCCTGCCACCACCGCTGGTCAGTCGCTGTGTGCAGGGAGATCATCGGGGCAATTGGGCCCAAGCTCGCACCCGCTTTGGCCTGGCGCCGCCCACTCACCTGCTCTACCATCCCACTGTGGTCCCACTCTTGTCGGGGCCCATCGGGGCCGGTAGTGCCTCCACTGCCGTCCACTGCCAGCACCACATCACTGACAAACGCCATGTTCTGTGCCACCCCCTGGTGGTCACTGCATATCATAGCTAGCAGTGGAATTCCTGGTCGAACTCCCAGTCAAACAATTTGCATATTAGGCTTTTATTATATAGAATTATATATCATATATGTATACATATCTAGAAATTCATGCATACATAACATGTTCTTTATCCATTCATATGTGACAAACACTTAGGTTGTTTCCATATCTTGGCTATTATGAATATGCTACAATAACCATAGGAGTGCAGATATCTCTTTAATATCCTATACTCATTTACTTTGAATTTATACCAAGGAGTGGGATTGATGGACCATATGCTAGTTCTATTTTTAATTTTGTAGGACTCTCCATACTGTTTTCCATAGTGACTGCAATAATTTACATTACCACCAACAATGCACAAGAGTTCCCTTTTCTCCACACCCTCACCAAAATTTATCTTTTATGATAGCCATTCTCACAGCTATAAGGTGGTATCTCATTTTGGTTTTGATTTGTATTTCCTTCATAATCGGTGATGTTAGATGTCTTTTCATGTACCTGTTGGCCATTTGTATAACTTCTATTCATTTCTTCTGCCCAATTTTTAACTGGATTGTTTTTGTTATTGAGTTCTATATATTTTGAATATTAGCCTTGTATCAGATAGATGGTTTGAAAGTATTTTCTCCCATTCTGTAGGATGCCTTTTCATTTTGTTGATGGTTTCTTTGGCTGTGCAGAAGCATTTTAGTTTCATGCAGTCCCATTTATTGATTTTTGCCTTTGTTGCTTGTGTTTTGGTGTCATACCCAAAAAATCACTGCCAAGACCCATGTCAAGGAGCTTTTCCCCTGTTTTTGTTTTATTCTAACAGTTTATCAGTTTTAGATCTTAGGTTCCAGTATTTAGTCCATTTGAGTTCATTTTTGTGTGTGGTGTAACATAAGGATCCAGTTTCCTTCTTTTGAATGTCACTGTCCAATTATCCCAACACCATTTATTGAAGAGACTATCCTTTCCCAACTGAATATTTTTGGTTTCCTTGTCAAATATTAGTTGACCATATATGCAGAGGTTTATGTCTAGGTTCTTAATACTAATCCATTCGTCTATATGTCTGTTTTTATGGCAGTTTCATACTGTTTTGACTACTACAGCCTTATAGTATAGTTTAAAATCAGGAAATTTGATGCTGCCAGCTGTCTTCTTTTCCAGAATTGCTTGGGCTATTTGGAGTCTTTTGTACTTCCACACAAATTTTAAGGGTTTTTTTCTATTTATGTGAAAAATGACATTGAAATTTTGATAGGTATTACAATGAATATATAGACACAATATCTGGGTGGTATGTGCATTTTAATAATATTGATTCTTCTGATCCAAGAACAGAGGATATCTTTCCATTTATTTGTGTCTTTTTCAACTTCTTTGATCAAGAGTCTTGCAGTTTTCAGTGTACAGATGTTTCCCTTAAGTTAAATTTATTCCTAAGCATTTTTATATATTGTGAGTGAAATTATTATTTTTATAATAATAGCTACTTTAGAGTCTTTTTCAAATTATTCCACCACCAGTGTCTTCTTGGCCTTTGATACCAGTTAACTGGCTTTTACCATGGGATTTAAATCTTCATGGTTCTCTATATAACACATAATTTAGAATTTTACCCTAAGCATTTTGGTTATTAGATTATGAAACTATGTGTCTTATTCAAATTTTATGGAAAGTGTTGGGTTTTTTTCAGTCCTGGTTAGGTTCACGCTGCAAATTCCAAACTATGGCCTATGGTTTCCATTTCAGCTCACTTTTCACAGTCTGTGTAGTGCTCTTCATATATGTCCTTTGCATGTATATGTACATGTGTGTGTATATGTGTGTGTGTGTGTGTGTGTGTGTGTGTATCCTTGATTTACAGTCTGTGACCTGGTTGGCAATGTATGGTTGGCTCAGCTCTGCAGTGACTTTGGTATGCTAATTTGAATCATCATAAACTTTATGGGGCCACTTTCCAAAGCTTCTCCCTCTCCATGATTTCCCCAGAACTTTCTAGGTTCAAATGATTAGAACAGAGACCCACCATCTTGGAACCACAACTCCACTAAATGAAGAAAAAGGTTACCCTTCTTCAAAATTTGGCTCCTGCAGTCTCTTATTATTGGCTATTGCCTTTGCCATCATGGGATTTCCTGGTTGTTGGTGCACAAAAGAACAGAGAGGGGGACATTGTGATTTCTGCACTCTCTGCACATCAGAGATTCCCTTTCCTGGCCCTCAATCTAAAGCTAGAGGGCTTTGCTAGAGCTATCTCTGTCTGTGCTACAGTGCTTATTATTTCTAGTTGTGTTGCTATGGTGAGTTTACATTGAAGAAAAATAAAAGTAAACCCACTGCCAATTACGTGGTACTTCAAATTCTGACCATCTTCCCCAATTTGCCTGCTATTAACTTAAATTTTCTCAAATAGCTGTGGCATGCATTCTGTCCATGTTTTATGGGTGTGTTCAGCGGAAGAAAAAGAAAAAAAATATGCTTGTTCCATTTTCCCTGGAATGTGAACTCCTCCAGTATAATTTGATATAAGTGATGATAAAAGCTATTTTTGTATTTTTTGGAGCCTAAGGAGAGTTTTCAATCATTCAGCATTTATTTTTATGTTAGCTATTTTATTCTTATAGTTTTCATTAGATTAAGGAGTTCTCTAATAGCTCTAGTTTTCTAAGAATTGTATCATAAATTTTATCAAATTTTTTTTTACATATCCATTGAGAGGCTCATATTGCTTTCTCCATATTCTGTTATAATAGTGAATTACACTGGTTGATTTTTAAAATGTTCAACAACTTCATATTTCTGGAATAAAGTCAAATCAATAGTAATTAATTATCCTTTTCATATACCCTATGATTTGCATTGCTAATATTTTGTTTAGGAGTTTTTGGATTTATGCTTGAGAGTTTGATCTGTAATTTTCTATTCTTCTAGTTGGCCCTGACAGATTTTGGTATCAGTGTTTTTTTGGACAACACAAAATATGTTGGGATTTTTCCTATGATTTTCTTTTCTCTAGAAAGTTTTACATATAATTGCTGTTATATCTTCATAGAGTTTTAGAATAAATTAGTATTAAGTCATATGGTTCTGAAAATACAGATTGAGTTCTTTAATTGCTATAGGACTATTGACATTTATATTGATTCTTGTGTAAATTTTTGTTTTTTACTGTTCAAGAAATTTATTCACATATATAAATACATTGACTTCTAGTTGTTTACAATGTTGCTTAAAAATTTTTAAATACATCTGTAGTAACATTCTCTTATTCGTTCCTGATATTGGTGCCTCTTCTATATTGTTCCTGATCATTCTTGCCAGGATATTATTAATTGTACTTAGTCTGTTAACCAACATTTAGCTTTATTGATTCAACTGATGATTATTTCATTGATTTCTGCTCTTATCATTATATTTCTATCCTTCTACTTTATTTGGGGTTTCCTACCTTCTTAAGATAGGAACTTAGATAATTGACTTTTATCCTTTCTTCTATTCTTAAGTCTATATATGACCATCTAAATATGTATTTTAGCAGTAGGCCATGTTTTGATACATCTTAATTTTATTATCATAATTTTAAAACATACCAGTATATTCTAGTATTCACTGAATTATATTATTTTGGCTATCAGTTATCTAGAAATAAAATTTATTTCCTAATTCACAATCAAGTCTTTTATAGTTATTATTTTGTTATTCATTTCTAGTTTAATTTCCTTGTCAGAGAACATACTCTATGTATGATTTTAGTCTTTTAAAGGTGTTGACACATGCTTATGGCCAGACTATGGTCATGTGCATGGAAAATAATGTGTATTCTTTTACTGTTTACCTCCACTTTCAATACATATATCAATGAAGTCAAACTTGTTAAAATGTCAAATTTTCAATATCCATACTGCCTTTGTATGCTTTTCTATCAATTACAGAGATATATGTTAAAGTCTATTGTGATTAAAATTTGTCTATTTCTCATTTTAATTCTTCCCATTTATACATTATATATTTTGACTAGAGGCCCAGTGCACAAAATTTGTGCACAGGTAGGGTCCCTAGGCCTGGCCAGCAATCAGGGCTGATCAGGTTCCCCACCTCCTAGCCTCCCTGCCTCCTCCTTCTCTCACTCCCTCAGCACCCCACTGCCACTGCTGGTTGCCCGCCATGTTTCGTGCCACCCCTTGGTGGTCAGTGCACGTCATAGCGAATGACTGAACTTCCTGTCTCCTGGTCGAACTCCCAAGGGGACAATTTGCATATTAGCCTTTTATTATATAGGACAGCATATTAGGTCAATAAAAATTTATATTTTTATATCTTCCTGGTAGGTTAGCATTTGTGTCATCTTACCTAATAATAGACAAACATGCAAATTGGTGTCACTCCGCTATGCCCACCAGCCGATCAGATGAGTATGCAAATTAACTCAACAAAGATGGCGGTTAATTTGCATATGTAGGCATGGTGTAAAGACTGAAGGCTCCACCCGAGTGAAGACTGAAGAATGAAGAGGCTTGGCTTCTCCGCTGTGACCGTGGAGCTGGAGGCTTGGGTTGCACCCAGCAATGGAGGAAGCCAAGCTTCCCGCCTACCCTGGCCGCCACTCAAGGGAGAAAACAACACGCAGCCTCGGCCAGGAGCCTGAGAGATCAACACAGAGGGGCGCCTGCTCCAAGCCTCCGTGGTGTGGCTGGGGGCAGGCCCCCAGTGGACACCCACCACACACACATACACGGGGTGCCTGCTCCAAGCCTCCGACGCAGTTGGGGGCAAGCCCTCAGCGAACACACACATACACACACATACACACACACACACACACACACACAGGGCGCCTGCTCTGAGCCTCTGCTGCCAGACTGTGGCTTAGGCCCGCTCCCCATGGGGAGTGCGCTTAAGCCGTCAGTAGGACATCCACTGAGGGCTTCCGGACTGTGAGAGGGGGCAGGCTGGGCTGAGGAACCCCCCCGACACACCCCAGTGCATGAATTTCGTGAACCAGGCCTCTAGTTATAAAATATCCTACTTCACATTTAATAATGCTTCTAATACAGTACAGTACAGGTAATATAGTCACTAATATTGAAATAACTATGTATGGTGCCAGGTGAGTACTAGACGTATCTGGGGGATCATTTTGTAAATTATATATATATTTAATCACTATGCTGTACACCTGAAACCTATATAAAGTATTAAATGTCAATTGTCACTGAAAAACTTTAAGATCTAGTTTGTCTGATATTAATAAAATAAAACCTCACCTTGCTTTTGGTTAGTGTTTGTATGGTATATCATTTTGCACCCTCTTACTGTGTATATACATTTAAAGTGTGATTCTTAAAAGTATAACAGAGGTGTGTTTTTTCCCTTTTGAAAACTCATTCTGACAATTTTTCTTTTATAATCAGAATATTTATTCAATTACAGCTTACATTCAATATTATTTTGTATCAATTTTAGGTGTATAGCATAGCTGTTAGACAATCATATACTTTACAAAGTGTCCCCCCGATATTTCCAATAGCCACCTGTCACCATATTTACTGGAACAATTAGGTATAACCATCATCTTCATCTTTATGTTCTACTTGTATCACCTTGACTGTTTCTCTTCTTAAATATTTTCTCTTCTTTGGTATCAATATTTTTATTAGCTTGGTATTTATATATTTTTTTACTATTGTTTTGGTATTTACCCTAAAAATAACAAAATGTATATTTGAGTTATTAGAATAGTATTAATATATTAGTGTTTTTGCCACTTCTCAATAATAGAAGGTACTTTTTGCTGCTCACACCTCTGTGTTATCATTGTCTTGTACTGTAGATCATCATATATTTCAACATCACAAGATGTTTTCATTTTTCTTATTTCATGTAGCCAATATTTGTTAATATTCTCCCCCATTGCTTATTAGAAAGAAAATTAATATACAATAAATACAGTATCTCTTTTTCCTGATGCAGATTAATTTTCACATGGATCTCAGATTTCTCTAGCAACATATAACTTTTGTGGGCCCAGATCTATTTATACCTAAAAGCAGCAGACAGAACATGGATAGACTTTGCTTTACTATCAGGTCACGTGTGCTTGCTTATGCATTTCACTATGAAACATTAAGAAACAAATCACTTAGAACAGCTAGTAGAGAACATAAAATCCATTTTAATCTTTATGATATCAACTGGACTTTATATAATGAAAGGGGATCATGTATATCTACTTGATACCACTAAATTTTGTTGATCTCCTTATTTCTTCCAGCCTATTTTGACATATATGATTCTTCCCTTCTTTCTGCTTTAATTTAATAAATGATTCCTCCTATTTATGTGACTAGAGTATTTCAGTATACTCAGACATTACACCTGGATCTCTTTTAGTCACCCACAGACGATAACTTCTACACTTCAGCTGGAGGAATGGAGTTTATGAAATATATATGGAAGTGAGGTTATAAATATACATTTTCATGTATTATTAATTTTGAACCATATAAATATTTCATATATTCAAAATATAATTAAATCAGGGAAACAAAGAAATCTAAAATTGAATATAAGTCAAAATAAACAAACTTAGCTGCATGTCAAATTGTTTCTCTCTCACATCATTGTTTCTCCCCACTTCCTCTCTCTCTAAAAATCAATAAAGACATATCCTCAGATGAGCATTTTAAAAAAAAGAGAACATTTTAAGAAGAGAAGAATTGATGTAATGTTTAATTTTATGTTGAATTTTAATTGAGCATATACTTGAGAGCTTATGGTTTTCTTTATTGCTATCATTAATATATTGCCTAGCTTGCTCCAGGACTGAAGGCCTCAAATCAATGACACCAGTAACAATGTGCACACCTAGTCCCCACTACTTGGTTTCTAATTTAAAAGGACTATGGCTCCCTATTGAAATGGTTGGCTGGAATAGGGAAAGTACAGGATTGGCCATATACACCTGTTTAGGGCAGGATGCAAGAAAAGAGTATCAATAATTTGAAAAATTACAGGAATTGGCATTTAAAAAACAGAGCTTTTGATATTGAGCTATAACTTGATAACAAAATAAAGATTTCAGAGTTGGGGCACCAAATTAAAAGTAGTAACAAAATATAACATGTTTTACTTGTTCACCATATGAGGTGTTTTCTCTAATGACATTTTTTGTGAAGCAACTTTCACTATGTGCTTAATGTTTCCCATAAGTCCACTTTGGTGATTATCTGATCCATCGAGATATTTGTGTAACAGTACTTTTGATCCAAGTTCTATAATTCCATATTATCTTTGTAATAACCATTTATTTGAGGTTGGTATTTCGAAAACATATTACTAATGCTTTAATTAATGTTTTGGATGGCTCTGAGTAATCATATGACATGTGTTACATCCTCCAATTATTCCCTGAATGGTATAATGGATATATTGTAAAATCTGTTGATTTCTAATTACAGAGTAGAATGTGTTTGCATGTATGTGAAGATATGCATTTATAAACAGATAATGCTGCAATTTGTTCCTCTAACAGCTATTGCGGTTTTATACCATTTATCTGCCAGTGAATATATCCTGCACATAAACAAATTCCTTCTTAGTATAATTTGCTAACACATTTGTAATTCATAAAATTATCTTAGCCCTGAGAGATTGCTCTGGTAGAAATTATATTATTAATTTGTTTAGATCTTAGCTTTAAAATACATAGCCCCTTACTTTTACTAATGCATATATATATATACTGAATATTTACTTTGTTTTATAATATCTTTATTGCAATATAATTTACATAACACAAAGCTCACCATTTTAGTGTACTATTAAATGGATTTTAATATTAACAGAATTTTGTAACCTCACCAGTACCTAAATCAGTGATGGTGAACCTATGACACGTGTGTCAGAGGTGACATGCGAACTCATTTTTTTGGTTGATTTTTCATTGTTAAATGACATTTAAATATATAAAATAAATATCAAAAATATAAGTCTTTGTTTTACTATGGTTGCAAATATCAAAAAATTTCTATATGTGACACGGCACCAGAGTTAAGTTAGGGTTTTTCAAAATGCTGACACGCCGAGCTCAAAAGGTTCGCCATCACTGACCTAAATTTAGAAAACTTTCATCACTCATAAAGGAACCCCATACTAATTATAGTCACTCCCTCTACCCTCTGTTCCCAGCTTCTGGCAAGTACTAATCTGCTTTCTGTCTCTATGGATTTGCCTATTCTGTACATTTCCTATAAAAGGAATTATACAATAGGTGGTCTTTTTTTACTAGCTTCTTCCACTTACCATGTTTTCAAGATTCATCTAAGTTGCAACATCAGTAATTCATTTATTTCTATGGCTGAATAATATTCCATTGTGGGGATATACCACATTATATTTATCCATTCATCAACTGATGGATAGTTGGGTAGTTTTCACTTTTTGGCTAATATGAATAATTGCATTATAAATATTCATGTATATGTTTTTATGTTAGCATATGGTTTCAAAGCTAACATATGTTCATATGTTATCTTGGGTATATAATTAGGAGTGAAATTACAGGGTTATATACAGTCATGTGCCACATAACATTTCAGTCAATGAGAGAATCACATTTATGATGGTAATCCCATAAATTTATAATGGAGCTGAATTTCCTGTAAGAAGTGGAAGGATATGTGGTTCAGGAGGAAATTTTTTCTCAGATGGGCACAATATTTATGACCACGAATTTCCTCTCACTCAGAGCACCTCAGTTTCGAGTACACAGATCACATTCTAATCTGTCAGTCACTGACCTGTTTCAGCACAGAGGAGCCTGTCACCCCAGCACTGCATATTCAGGGGGTGCTACAGTCCTCCCAGATCTAGCTGGTCTTCGGAGGGTGCATTACTATAAATTCCTTCTTGAGGACCTAAGATCCTACAAAACGACACAGATCCACAGGATCTACCTTGGCATATAGTCTAATAAGTCGCACATAACCTCCCTGTGTGGTAATATTTCCTGTATTTACCAAGCATAGTTGTTAGTGAATGGAAAATATTTAGTTTCTCTGTGTATTGGTACCTTTCTACGCTAAGTATGAGGGAGGAGAAACAGAGCACCTAAATATATATTAGTTTTTGGAATAAAAATTTAAAGGTTTCTGTACCCAATATTAAAATCATTTAGTATAACTTTCTAATAGTAATTTTTACAGAAGAAATTTATGCAGTAGTACATTTCCTTTCAAGGCTTACTTTCCTTCCTGCTATTTACATGACTGAAAATTTA
The DNA here is from genome assembly GCF_964212035.1 of Myotis nattereri. Taxonomy (NCBI): domain Eukaryota; kingdom Metazoa; phylum Chordata; class Mammalia; order Chiroptera; family Vespertilionidae; genus Myotis; species Myotis nattereri. The sequence goes on along the minus strand of NC_138078.1, from coordinate 115,715,018 downwards.
GAATTCAGTTTCAATTCAGCTGCAAATGACTCTTAGTAACATAGGAATGGCAGAGAATTTCACAGGTCAACCATATCCATTATAAAGAGTCAGTTCCTTTTATTCTTTTCAAATTAGCTGCCTTTCCTTCCCATCAATTGTCTCCTGGTTTTCTAAATACATTCAAGTCACTGAGGAGCTGTGGATACTGATATTCACTTATCCATAATTTAGGGGGTTTCAATCAACGTCTTTTTTTTTAGTCTTAAAAGAATTTTCATTCCCTTATTAGGACTCATATTTTTCTATCTCAGAAGGAAAGAAAAATATGAAATACATTTATCACCATCCATGGAGGTGGTACTACAGTACACACTTTCTGGAACCTCTCTAGGTACAGAGAAGCTTCAGCATTTTATTTGTAATCATAAATTTTCAAGAATGATTGTTGGCTTCTTTTTTAAAAGAAATTTTTAAACTTATATACTCAAAATATGTTTTTAAAACAAATGGTATGTTTTCATCAAATAACAGAGAAGAACTTATTATAAAAACAATCATAGGCCCTACACTTCCCCTAAGGGAACCATTCTTAAATATTTGAACTCATTCTGGTCATTACTTCTATGTCTCTAAGTAATATGCTTATATTGTTAAATCTTGACTCATTAGTCTTTTGACTTCCTGGTATAATAGATTAGAAATAAGCTTCCTTATACCCATCCAAATAAATGCCATGAAAATATAATTACATCTCTATTTTTAGTACCTCTATTTATTGTTTTTATAAATAATACTAGTGGCCTGGTGCACAAAATTCATGCACATTAAAAGGGAATTAATTAGAGGAAATATTTTAGGGTCCAGGGTGCAGGGGAATGGAATTCCTAGTTGAGAAGCCGCTGACAGCAAGCTGACCAACAGCCAATTCTGCAAGGAATGGGGCTCCCTCTTCCCTCCTGTCAGGGTCCAGGGTGCAAGGGAATGGGATTCCTGGTTGGCAGGCCGCTGACAGGAAGCTGACCAATGGCCGATTCTGCGAGGAATGGGGTTCCCTCCTCCTTCCTGTCAGGGTCTGGGGTGCAGGTGAATGGGATTCTTGGCTGGCAGGCCGCTGACAGCAAGCTGTTCAATGGCTGAGTCTGCAAGGAAGGAGCTCCCTCCTCCTCCTGTAAGGGTCCAGTTTGAAGGCCGGCCACACCCCCAATCACATGAGACCCAGAGTTCCGCTGTGCTTCAGCTGGGGCCCAGAGCTCCCTCCCACCACCACGCCCCAGCCAGGGCCTAAGGCTCCTTCCCGCCGCCACGCCCCTGCCGGAGCCCAAAGCTCCCACCCACTGCTGTGCTCTGGCCGGGGCCCAGAGCTCCCTCCCGCCATGCTGAGACCCATAAAATTTATCCTAACTGCCCCCTATGCCATCCTAGTCGCCCCCAACTATCCCCCCAATTGCCTGGTCATCCCCAACTTCCCCCACCCCACTGGCCTGGTCACCCCCAACTGCCCCCACCCCACCAGCCTGGTTGCCCCCTCTGCCAGCCTGTTAACCCCTCACTCCTCCCTCCTGCTGGCCTGGTCACCCCACACAGCCTGCTTTTTGGTTGTTTGGTCCTCCCTCACTACCCCCCTTGCTGGCCTGGTTGCCCCATGTAGCCTGCTGTTCAGTTGTTTGGTCATCCCTCATGGCCACCCCTGTCGGCCTGGTTGACCAATGCAGCCTGCTGTTTGATCGTCCATCTGGTCATTTAGGTCGTGACGGCCCCTGGCTTTTTATATATTAGGACTAGAGGCCCGGTGCATGAAATTCATGCATGCGGGGTGTCCCTCAGCCCATCCTGCACCCTCTCCAATTTGGGACCCCTCAGGGGATGTCCGACTGCTTGGGGTCAGACATCCATCCCTCTAACAATCCAGGACCACTGGCTCGTAACCACTCACATGCCTGCCTGCCTAATGCCCCCAACTGCCCTCCCTGCTGGCCTGGTCTTACCCCCAACTGCCCTCCCCTGCTGGCCTGATCTAGCCCCCAACTGCTTTCTCCTGCTGGCCTGATCTCACCCCCATTGCCCTCCCCTGCCTGTCTGGTCACCCCCAACTGCCCTCCCTGCCAGCCTGATCACCCCTAAACCCCTGATCTTTCCCCTCACTGCTCTCCCCTGCCAGCCTGATCTCACCCCTAACTGCCTCTGCCTCAGCCCCCCCGACCATGGCTTTGTCCGGAATAAAGTTGGATGTCCGGAAGATGGCCAGTTGACCTGGTCTAATTAGTATATTACCCTTTTATTAGTATAGCTAGATTATACAGGATAGGATTGCTTAAATGGGGGGGAAAGCCTTTTTCAGCAGTAGATGCTTTTGGTAGACAAAAATACATAACCCCTATATCTGGACTGATAGCCAACCATATGCACTATACTGCCAAACCAGTTATTAAAAAATTGAACCGCTTTCTTACACCTTACAACAAACAACTGTTGCCCTTAAAACCCCTTCTCAGCCCCCACCTTCGGTTCTGCCTTTGTAGTTCACCCAGATTAGGTTCTGATTGGTCAGTTTCTATGCCAGTCAGCGTCAAAAGCTCTGCCTCCTAGGCAGCCATTGGCTCCTCGCAGTTCACCCAGATTTGGTTCTGATTGGTCACTTTCTATGCCAGTCAGTGTCAAAAGCTCCGCCTCCTAGGCAGCCATTGGATCCTTGCAGTTCACCCAGATTTGGTTCTAACTGGTCAGTTTCTATGCCAGTCAGGCCTATCTCCCGGCCTGATCCGCAGCCTCTGCAGCAGCTGCGGATCAGGCCCTGCCTCTCTCTCCAGGCCTCCCTCCAGGCCTGAACCAAAGCAGCTGAGGTAGCTGTGGATCAGGCCCTGCCTCTCTAGCTGCACCCGCCCCTCCCCTGCCAGCCACCAGCATTGCTGTGATAGGAGCCTGTGGGCCATGGGGGAGGAACCGAGAGGTGCTCCATGCACTTCCTGGTGACCACTCATTTCGTCATTTTGGTCATTACGGCCATTGGTCTTTTATTATGATACTTACGCTCTAATGTCTTCTTCCATCAAATATAAACAGGGCCTCTCAATTTGCACTTTTTAAATATAAGGACATTAATACTTGTATTTCCATTTCAGTTCTCTTGTTCCTTTCCATTACCTCACATTTGTTTTCTATGCCTATACTTTTTTATTACAAATGTTTAGAGCATTTACAAACTTTTTAGTAACAGAATTTCAGTTGCCCAGACTTTGTCTACACATTATTCTAAAAGTTGAAAATAAGAGATAGTTTCTACATTAGTATGGGAACATAAAGGACATGAACCAAGCTGTATGCTGTAACTGTTAGGGGCAGAAATAGAATACTGGGGACTAACTGTAATTATAAGAAATATTAATCATGCTCTGTTAACCATGTTTGTTCTGCTCTGATTTAAAAAAGAAAAAAAAAAGAAAAAAGCATATTCTGATGGGGGAGTTAAGAACTGTCTATTATCATGGAATGATTAACAATCTTGTTGCCCAAACAATGGAGTCCCAGAGGTTCCTGCCCCCCAGCCAGCATTGCCTGTAATCTGTAACCATTATACCCATTCTTATTCCTTTTGCTTACTTCCCTACGTTACCTTTGTCCTACCCAATATATGCAGATGGTTTATGGGGGGGGGGGGGTTAGGGTCACCAAAGAAGGAGTACAGGAGGCCAAAAGGGGGAAAGAATTATAAATTTGTTAGATCATCTAGAAACCAGATGGGCTGCCCCCAAATGGCCTCAGCACCCAGGGATGGAATTTTATAAAGCAATTAGTACAATCTATGCCCCTTTGATAAGTTTGGAACCTTTGCTGTGGTGCTCCCAGCCTTTTTCAGCCCCTCATTTGTGCACATAATCTCACTATTCTGGGTGGAATGAAAAAGAAGTGAACAATTTTGTAAGTATCCCACACTGCTGAAGAAGTCAGAAACTCAGTATGATCTTTACCCCATGGAAGAAATCTCAGGTCAAAGGCTTGTCTCTTGTCACTAAATTGTGGCACCTTGGGAGAGGGCTGATATGGATTAAGGGAAACTGTTAACTTCCTCAATGCATCATTCTCAGATTTTTTGCTCCAGTGGTGTGCTCAAACTTCTACACTGGACTTCCAGACTCTTACAAATGTACTCTCATTTATGGATTAACATCAAAACTGATGTTCTGCCGAAACCGGTTTGGCTCAGTGGATAGAGCGTCGGCCTGCAGACTGAAAGGTCCCAGGTTCGATTCCGGTCAAGGGCATGTACCTGGGTTGCGGGCACATCCCCAGTAGGAGATGTGCAGGAGGCAGCTGATCGATGTTTCTCTCTCATCGATGTTTCTAACTATCTCTCTCCCTTCCTCTCTGTAAAAAATCAATAAAATATATTTAAAAAAACAAACAAAAAAAACCTGATGTTCTTTGGGGGAATGATAGTAGAAAACTCCTGTTCTGCCATTTTGCTGATGCTACTCCTCTTATATTAACCTTCTTACTTATCATTTCTAAATCTCTTCATTTCTTTCCATAGATTTGAGCTATAATTTAGTATCATTTCCTTACTCCAATACTGCTTTTCTCCTATCTGCTATTTTTATACTGTTATGCAGCTGTGGGCAAACTACGGCCCGCGGGCCGGATCCGGCCCCTTTGAAATGAATAAAACTAAAAAAAAAAAAAAAAAAAAAAGAACGTACCCTTTTATGTAATGATGTTTACTTTGAATTTATATTAGTTCACACAAACACTCCATCCATGCTTTTGTTCCGGCCCTCCGGTCCAGTTTGAGAACCCATTGTGGCCCTCGAGTCAAAAAGTTTGCCCACCCCTGTGTTATTGTCAAATAAATTACATTTATATGTGTTATAAGCCCAATAATGTAACAATTTACTATCATTTTATTCAACTACTTTTTAAATCATTTAAGAGAAGTAAAGGGAATATACAATTATACTGTCTATTATATTTCTCTATGTGGTGAACATTACTGGTGCTAATTATTTCTTCACTTGATCAAGTTGCTATTTAGTTTCATTTTATTTTAGCCTAAATTATTCCCTTTAGTATGTCTGGTAGGGCAGGTTTGCTAGTGACTGATTCTACATCAGATTTTGTTTACTTGAGAATGCCTTGAATTTTCCTTCATTTTTGATAATTTTGCTGAATACAATGTTCTGTTTGACAGTTTTTTTCCAGCAGTTTTTATGTGCCACTCCACTGCCTTCCTGTCTCCATTGTTTCTAATGAGACTTCAGCTGTTAATTTTATTGGGATTCCTTGGTATATCATGAGTTGTTTTTCTCATGCGTTTTTCAACATTTTAACTATGATGTGTCTACGTGTGGATCGTTTTCTGTTTATTCTAGTTTGAGTTTTCTGTACCACTTAGATGACTATATGAATATTTTTCATCAAATTTGGCAAGTTTTCAGTCATTATTTCTTTAAATATTCTTTCTGCCTCTTTTTTATTCTCTCCTCTCCTTCTGGTATTCTCATTATGCATATGTGTCCCACTTTTCTCTGAGGACATGTTTTTCTTCATTATGCTTTCCCACTATTCTTCTGACTATATTTTCTATTGATCTATCTTCAAGTTTTTTATTCTTTCTTCTGCTAGCTCAAATGCTAGACTCTCGTTGTGATTACGACTTAGTGGATTTCTTTGATTGTTATGCCATTTATCCTATGCCCTCAGTTGTGAAATGATTGTTGTTGTAACGTATAGATATCATTTTTATATATAGTAATAGAATTAAGGTTACCAATATGTACATTTTGAGATAGGAAGGTTATTCTGGATTATCTTTTAGACACAATGTAATCAAAGGTGTCATTACAAGTGGAACTATAAGGCAGAGGAGAAGTCAGTGTCAGATTGATGCAATATGATCAAGACTCAACCAGCCATTGCTGGCTTTGAAAATGAAGGAAGGGAGCTCTGGCTGGTGTGGCTCAGTTGGTTGGATCATCATCCCCTATACCAAAACGTAGTGGGTTCAATTCCTGGTCAGAACACATACCCAGGTTGCAGGTTCTACCCACGGTTGCGGTGCATGCATGTGGGAGGCAACCAATCAATATTTTTCTCTTACATTGAAGTTTCTCTCTCTTACACACACACATCCTCCCTTCCTCTCTCTAAAATAATTTTTTTTAAACTTCTATAAAAACAATAAAAGAAAATGAAAGAATGGCATATGATGTAAGAAATGTGGGAAGCCTCTACCAGCTGGAAAAGGCAGGGAATTAGATTCTTCCTTAGAGCATCCAAAAATAAATACAGGCATTTTGACCCTTTAATTTCATCCCACTGATATCTGCATCAGACTTCTGAACTACAGATTTATAATATACCAGACTTGTGTCATCTTTAGCTATTACATTTGTGGTAAATTGTCAAAGCAGCAATAGGAAAGTTAATGCACTCACTAACACATCATTTAACCCTCTCTGACTTCCAGAATTTTCAATTCATCCAGTTGTTTCAAGCTTTACTGGTCTGCCACACGTCTACACCGTTAACAACTGAAGAGGTATAAGTAAGATTAGAATAATTGTTTTGTAAATCTCATGTTGCATTACTTGTACATAAATCACCTTAGGTTTTCAGTTGCTAAAAGGACTCATGGTATTCACATTGTTTATACTTACACAAGAGCTTCATAAGAGCAAAGGATATGATACAACATTAGCCTGAGGATATGCATTGAAAAATGTCTGAAGATATTAAGTGCTGAATTTTTTCCTTTCAAAGGTTGGATCATGTAAGTATGTACTTTGACTCCAGATATCAAACCAGCTGGATACAAAGTGCTTTGGTACCAGGAGACCCAATGTCTATTCATTGTCGGGGATCTTTTATTCAAAGCTGGTCATGTAGCACATACTAGTTAAATAACTGTTTAACAGTGCTGATAAAAAGTCTGATGCTAGTCTGAGTACTGCTTCTTTGTAAATGATCTGTTTGCTTTTTTGTCTTATATACTATTCTCTGAAAGCTTATTTTTATCTTTGGCTTCCAAACTTTTAAAGGGATGCACTTAGGTTTAGATGTTTTTGTTTAGCAAATATTCATTTCTTTCATTTACTGTGCTAAGTAATAATGAGCCCTTAAAATCTGAAGACTGATGGGTTTTTTTTGTTTGTTTTAGAAAATTGTGTTATTACTTTCATAGTTTCCTCTCTTCTATCTTACCCATCTTCTGTTTGTGGATTCCCATTAGATATTGGGCCACCTGAACTGATTATGCTAAATCCTCCTAATGTCTCTCTCTCACATTTTCTTCTTGAGTTTGTTTCAGTCATTTCTGTCCTTCTAGACTTTTGTCCATTTTATCTAGTTAACTGATTTTTTTTACATATACTTGTTCATAGTAGTCTCTTATAATTTTACTAATAAAGGGGTGATATGCTAATTAGACTGGTTGTCTTCCAGATGTCCTTCCAGACAAGGCCACAGCAGCTGCAAGGGCCGAGGGCCAACAGCCATGTCAGCTGTGATGGCCATGTGAGAAGGGAGAAGGGAGAAGGCCTGTGCTGCACTAGAAGGCCAGCACTGTAGCCCCATCCTGGAGAGGCCCTGGTGCAGGCTGGTCCAGCGCCGTGGCCACTTTCACAGTGCACAGTCCTGGTCCCAGTGCTGCCCCTTCTGAAGAGGCAGCCACACAGGCAGCAACGCAGGCCCAGTCCCAGTGCCATGCCTCCCCAGAGGCTGGATGGGGTGCGACCTGCTGTGCCTCAACCTCCCACAGCCCCTCCCCCAGCCGGCCTGGCCCCAGATCGCCCCCCACCCACCAGTGGGTGGGGGGCATGGCCAGCGCTAAGAAGCGAGAGCTGAGGGCTGGCAGCTGTGGCAGCTGGTAGTGGCAGCAGCAGTGGGGTGATGGGGGCGGCGCCTTCCCCTGATTAGCCTGGTTGCCTCCCGCAGAGGAGGACATCCCCTGAGGGCTCCTGGACTATAAGAGGGGACAGGCTGTGCTGAGGAACCTCCCACCCCGACAGTGCACAAATTTCCGTGCACAGGGCCTCTAGTCCTTTTTATATCTGTAAAGTCAGTATTCAATTGTAGTCAGAGAACATATGATTTAAATCATTTTAAATTTATTTGACTTATTTTATGATTTAAAATATCATCTATCTTAGAGAATATTCCATCTCCACTTTAGAAGAATGTTTATTCTGCTGTTATTGAATAGACTGTTTTATAGATGTATTAGGTCTAGTTGGTTTATAGTGTTGTTCAAGTTTCTTATTTCCCTGTTTCTAGCCTTCTTATCCATTTATCAAAGTGAAGTATTTATGTGCCCTACAGTTAATACTGAATTATCTATTTCTCCCTTAAATTATTTCAGCTTCCTCTTCTTATATTTTGGATTTATTTTGTTAGGTATATTTATGTTTATAATTGTTATGTCTGGTAGAAAAATTGTTTCTCTTATCATTATAAAATTGCACTCTTTTCTGTCTTTAGGAATATTTTTTGCCTTCAAGTCTATTTTATTTTGTATTGGTATACCCACTTCAGCTCTTTTTTGAATACCCTCTGCATAGTATACCTCTTTACATCTTTTTAAACTAAAACAACTTGTTTTTCCTATAGACCAGGTATTTGAATCATTCTTTTATCCATTAATACAAAAGTTTAAACAAAATATTAGCAAATCAAACCTGATATATGCAAAAAATTAATACATCACAACCAAATGAGGTTTGTCCCAGGTGTAAATGATACATTTAAAATTCAAAAATCAATTATCACTGGATTAAAAAAAACAGTAATGATAATTTCTTATAGTAACATAAATAGGAGAAATGCACTATGATAATCCCAATTGAAGCAGAACAAAATTGATAAAATTCAACCATTATTCCTGATAAAAATTATCAAGATAGGGATTGAAAAGAACTTACTAAAATCTAAAAAAAAAAAATCTACAATAAAAGCCACAGCAAAATTAAACTTAGTGATGAATAATAAAACTCAATTCTCCTAAAAACAGGAACATTACATGGATGTTCTTAACATCTCTATTAAACATTGTACTAGAGATGCTAATTGGTGCTATTAGGCAAGAAGAAAAATAAAAGGAATAAAAATTAGAAGGGAAGAAATAAATCTTTCCTTATTTGAAGAATTAATTTCAGATGATTGCACAGACAACTTAAAATAATTTATAATTAGCACTAATAAGTAAATTAGGCAAGGTTACTTGATACAAGGTTGGAATTTTAAAAACTGCATTTATATAACAACTACAAATATAAAATAAAGTTTAAAATAAACCATTTTTACTAATAGCAGAAATATCAGTTCCCTCAGAAAATATCATAAAATATGTGTAAGGCCTTTAAAAACAAAAATTAGAAAACATTTTTTTGTGAAAAATTAAAGACCCAAATAAGCAGAAGAATTTATCATGTTTTTATATAGAAAGATACAATGTTGTAATGTCACTTTTCCAACAAACTGATCTTGTCAATTATTGAATAGCAATACTAATCCTAGTTTTATTTTTGTGGAAATCAACAATCTATAAATCTATGTGGGAATAAAAAGGAACAAGCATAGTCAAGTAATTGAAGAAGAGAAACAAAGCTAAAGGACTTACACTACTATATAAAAAAATCACTATAATGCAATAATTAAGACAATATGCTATTACTAATATAGAAGAGTGGAACAGCATGAGTCCAGAATCAGAACCACATATACATGAATAACTGCAGTAAAATGTGCAGAAGATATAAATTTCAATAAATAGGCCCGGCTGGCGTCACTCAATGGTTGAGCTTCAACCTATGAACTAGGAGGTCAGGGTTCAATTCCAGGTAGAGGCACATGCCCAGGCTGCAGCTCAATCCCCAGTGTGTGAGTGTGTAGAAGGTAGCCAATCAATGATCCTCTCTCATCATTGATGTCTCTTTCTCTCTCTCTCCCTTCATCTCTGAAATCAACAAAAATATTTACAAATGTTTTTCAACAAAAAAACTTGATTACTTATATGAAAAAATTAATCTTACCTCCAACTTGTCATATACAAAAATCAATTGCATATGGATTGTGTTACAAAATGTGAAGCATAAATGTAATTAGATAATTTCTTCAAAAGAACACAAAAAGTGAAACAAGAAAAAAATATTTATTAAAAGAGACTCTTAAGAGAATACAAAGTCAAGCAACAGAGTAGAAATACTTTTGCAATTCAAATATCTCAGAACAGACTTGTATCTAGAATACATAAATAACTCCTACAAATCAACAAGAGAAGCAAACAACCCAAGAGAAAAATGGATAAATCTTGAACAGACACTTCACAAAAGAGCATAACCAAACGGCCTGTGGATGAAAAAGGGGCCGCATACTAACCCTGACAAACTCATGGGAGGCCTGCAGGGTGGGCCTTACAAACTCTGAGACCTAAAGTAACGACATAAGATGGTCTGATATCAAAACGTTCTAACTAGCCCTAGCTGGTTTTGCTCAGTGGTTAGAGCATCGGCCTGCAAAACCAAAAGTTCCTGGGTTCGATTCCAGTCAAGGGCACATACCTTGGATGCAGGCTCCTCCCTGGCCCAGGTCCTAGACTGGGCATGTGCAGGAGGCAAACAACTGATGTGTTTCTATCACATCAATGTTTCTCTCTGTCTTTGTCTCTCTCTTCTACTCTAAAAGATAAATGGAAAAAAGTATCCTAGGATGAGGATTAAAAAACAAAACAAAACAAACAAACAAACAAAAAGTCCTAACTAAAAGTGGGTCATGGACGGTAGTTATGTCCTAGGCCAGTGGTCGGCAAACTGCGGCTCGCGAGCCACATGCGGCTCTTCGGCCCCTTGAGTGTGGCTCTTCCACAAAATACCGACTTCTGCGCATGGGCCACGAAGTATTAATCACACTGTACGTGCGCGCCCGCATGTGGTATTTTGTGGAAGAGCCACACTCAAGGGGCCAAAGAGCCACATGAGGCTCACGAGCCGCAGTTTGCCGACCACTGTCCTAGGCCAATATCTTCCTTGACAAAGGTCAATCTTTACCTTAACTGAGTCTGTCTATAGTATTTTTGCATCTATGATAATATACCTTTGGAACATCAGAGTAATTTCCTTTTTCCAGACCCCTCATGGCATAATCTCCCACCACAGCAGAGACCACAAATCTCCTCACTGCTATTGTTATGGTATTAATTGTTAACTGTTAACTATCCTGAACCCACCTCTGTAAAAGGTTTTACTTTTTATCCAATCCCAGAGATTTCCAGCTTTGCTTTCTCCCGCCTCCCTAATAAATCACCAATGGATTTCAAGTGACCAATTTATTCCTCCTCCTTTGATTGTAATGTGTAAAGTAAGGTGCAAAACTGCCATTTTCTGGAGCATTTTCTCAATCCTTTGAGATTTTGCTTCACAATTATCAGTTTGGCTCAAATAAACTCATAAAAATTCTTACAGGTTTGGATGTTTCTTACATCAACAGGCCAATTAACATGTGAAAAGATGCTTTTCATGAGTCATCAGAGAAATGAAAACTAACACCGTATCATTATATAATCACCAAAATGGTTAAAATGAAAAAGATGAAAATAAATTCTTTCAGGGATGTGGAACACTTGGAACTTTCATGTGTTGATAGTAGGAGTATGCATTAGTACAGTCATTTTGGAAACTGATAGGATCTAGGAAAGCTAACTATATAGTTCTCTATGGCACAACATTCCCCCTTTTAGGTATGGATCCAACAGAAATGCAAATGTATATTCTACAGAAGATATATATAATAATGTGTACAGCAGTACTACTCAGCCTAACTCAAAGATGGAAATGACTTAAATGTCCAAAAGAGTAAAATTGGGAAATAAATTGTGGAATATTTATGCAATAAAATACTATACAGCAATAAAAATATATAAACATCTTGTAACAACATGTATGGATCTAATAAACATAATGTAGCTTGAAAGAAGTCATACAAAAGACTACATAATGTATTGTTTTATTTCAGGAAAGTTCAGAAGTATGTATACTTCATAAAGTCCTTATAATGATTACTGAAGTGGAGGTGGTAACAACTTGAAGGGAACATAAAAGGGACTGCTGATATGTTGTCAATATTCTTTTTAAAAAAATCTAGATTCTGGTTACATGGTGTGATCACTTTAAAAATTTACCAATATATGCTTATTAAGTGTGCAATTTTCTGTGCTTATGTTAGACTGTTATTTAATGAAGCCACAAAGGAATAAGGAAAGGATAAGCCTCACTAAAAGCCACCAAGGAAGACAATATTTAAAATATTGAAGTAAGTCAGTATCTTGAAACATCCACAATCAGATCATTTGTCTCTACCACCACTGATAATGCCCTTGTGCCTCTGGATCATTGCTAAATCTCTGCTTCCACCTCTGTCCCCTTCTCATGTATTCTGCTAAATGTAATCCATTCCATATCACTTATCTTCTCAAATTCTTTAAAATAAAAGACAGTTCTTAAAATGGCTTATAGGGCTCTACTTAATACAGAGCCTTTATCTTTCTGATCTTATCTTACAGTATTCTTCCCCAAATGGATTCCACTCTTGCTAAAATGACATCCTTGTTGCTACTCCAGCACTCAGCCACAGTTCTGCTTCAAGGCTATTGCACTTGCTGTTCACTTTGAAGCACACTTCTGTCACATATGCATATAGCTCATTCATTTGCTCCCTTCAGATCTTTGTAGACATCTAAATGAGGCCTCCTCTAATTATCCTACTGAAACTTTCATCAATTTCCCTACTTCTCAACAGATTGTGTTATTTTCCAACTATTTTCCTCTGTAGCACTTATCATCACTTGATATATTGTATTTGTGTGATATGTCCCCTTGTACTACAATGTAAACTCAAGTAGAACACAGATTTGTGAGGATTTTCTCCCCCACTGTATATGCACTTTGATATATAGGATGCGATAAAAGTAGGTTTATAGTTGTGAGTATGCAAAACACAGAATTTATCCTTGTATTATTATTTATTATTGTATTATTTTCCATATGAACAACTGTTTTGCCCAACTCTGTAACAGAATAAATGTTGTTGAACTAGTCCTAATATATAAAAGCCCAGGGTCCTAACGACCGAACACCACTGATGGCTGACCAATCTGGAAGTCCTTCAGTCAGCACTGGTTGCCGTGGCGGCTCAGCACTGACTGCCCCGCTGTAGCCTGGCAACCCAGCACTGACTGCCCAGGGGGCTGAGACCCAGAGAGAGAGGCAGGGTCTGATCCACAGCCTCAGTGGCAGCTGTTGATCAGTACTTGCCGCTTTCTTTCTCTCCCTCTTTCTTTCCAGGTTTCGCCAGCAGCCAGGCCTTTCTTTCTCTCCTGGCCTCCAAGGGGGCTGCTGTTCAGCCCCTACCTCTGTAGTCAGGCCCAGAGATAGGCCTGGAGATGCTGACTGGCATAGGAACTGACCAATCAGAACCAAATGTGGGTGCTGTGAAGAACCAATGGCTGCCTAGGAAGTGGAGCTTTTGATGCTGACTGGCATAGACACCAACCAATCAGAACCAAATGTGGGTGCTGTGAAGAACCAATGGCTGCCTAGGAGGTGGAGCTTTTGATGCTGACTGGCATAGACACTGAACAATCAGAACCAAATGTGGGTGCTGTGAAGAACCAATGGCTGCCTAGGAGGGGGAGCTTCTGACTCTGACTGGCATAGACACCGAACAATCAGAACCAAATGTGGGTGCTGTGAAGAACCAATGGCTACCTAGGAGGGGGAGCTTCTGACACTGACTGGCATAGACACTGACTCATCAGTGGGTGCTGTAAAGAACCAATGGCTGCCTAGGAGGTGGAACTTTTGACACTGACTGACATAGAAACTGACAAATCACAACCAAATTGGCCAGCAGAGGAGGGCAGTTGGGGGTGAGATCAGGCCTGCAGGGGAGGGCCATTGGGGGCAAGATCAGGCCGGCAGGGGAGGGCAATTGGGGGTGATCAGGCTGGTAGGCAGAGGCAGTTAGGAGCAATCAGGCAGGCAGGCAAGTGAGGAGTTAGGAGCCAGCGATCCCAGATTGCAAGAAGGATGTCTGACTGCCGGTTTAAGCCCGATCCCACAGGGATCGGGCTTAAACCGGCAGCTGGACATCCCCCAAGGGGTCCCCAATTGTAGAGGGTGTAGGCTGGGCTGAGGGAACCCCCCACCCCCGCATGAATTTTGTGCACCGGGCCTCTAGTTAATATATAAGTAATAATATATAGCAGCAATTTTTATCCGGTGTGCCACAAGAATTTTTAGAACATGCAATACCTAACTATTTAGTCAGGGGTACTGACCTCTTTTCCCTTAGAATGTCAAATAAAAGAATGATAACAGCCAACACAACAGTAGCTATCTGGTGTGAATGAATAAAAATTATACGTATTTTTTGTGAAATTAGCAAAAAAAAAAATATTTTTTGGTGTGCCCCAAAATTTTAGTAGTTTGTGTGCCATGAGATGAAAAGGGTTAAAAAATCACTGATATATAGTATAACATTACTTTAAATCAATTAAATTAAGGTTTAAATTAATGCCTAATACTTTTCAGTGATTTTCCACATCTACTGTCTCATTCCATTCTCTCAGCAACCCCATCATAGATGCAGAGTGTATATTACTATCCCATTTTATGAATGAGGAATTAGACCTAAGTACTATGTTCATGACTACATATCTAAGTATATGATCAGATCAGAACCAATAATTTGATTCTTCTCTCAACCCTGTGTTCTTATCACTACACTAATGCAGGTATATATCCAGAATTTTAAAATGTAAGATCTGATGACTTTTCAGGCATCCTGTAAAGAAAATATATCAGTCTTACAAAATTAGAAGCATCCCTTCTTTTTACAATTTCCTTTGTTTAATGTTCTGTTTTTGTCATTCAAGAGGAGAAAATGGTAGGTTAGATTATGTCTTGAAATAACTGAATTAGATTAAGTAATTGTTATTAAATATTTTCCAAATCCTCTCCAAAATGGTTACTTTTCAAAGACATTACAAGCATTAGTCAAAAGAACACCCAGTCAGCTCAATTCATTGGAATCCTTGTCTTTGCATAAATAGAGAAATAAATAAATAAATAGTAGGTGTCAGAGGCTTAATTATACATTTTTAAAAGTTTTTAAATCCAAGCACTTGAATCCTGATGTGATAAAGCTCTTGCAGTGATTCAGTTGAAAATTTAAGATTCTACCTGGCAAAACAAAAATGTATTTTAAAGGCTGTCATTTTAAAAATGAATTATTAAAGGCCTAATTTGGAAGCAGATAGGGGAAATTTTTTTATGACTCTGAAAAGATTCTGTTACCTGGATGTGTAAACATTTCATAGAAAGGAAATGCTGAATGTCTTCTAGGGTCAGTTCTTTTCAGAACTGCATATATATACACCACTCAAATATGTCAAGTAAGTGTGTACCTGTGTGCATATGTATAAATTTCTATATTTTTTTATTTCTGTGAATATTTCCTCTGGTCCTTTCTCTGTCTGTGGAACAAAGTATTTCATATCAGATTATTTCATTCATACTCTTCATCTCTTTATCCTTTTGTACTATCATTTTGAAAAATCCCCTGACTTAGTCATCCAGGTCATTAAAGCAATCTTTAGCTGTGCTAATTTGATTTTCTATTGCCACTTTACATATCATGTTCAAGAAGTGCGATTTATTTGGTTGGGGGAAGGGAGGATGAAGAAATGTATCTCCAAGATTCCCTATCCTAGGCAAATACAGTATAATCCAGGGGTCCTCAAACTTTTTAAACAAGGGGCCAGTTCACTGTCCCTCAGACCGTTGGAGGGCCAGACTATAGTTTAAAAAAAAACTATGAACAAATTCCTATGCACACTGCACATATCTTATTTTGAAGTAAAAAAACAAAACAGGAACAAATACAATATTTGTATTTGCATGTGGCCTGCGGGCCGTAGTTTGAGGACCCCTGGTATAATCCATTCAATGGTTGGTGGAACTTTGGGTTGTTTCCAGTTTAGGGATATTATAAATAAAGCTTCTGTCAACACTAGTTTACCAGCTTTTGTATGGATATATACTTTTATTTCTATTAGATGAATATTTAGAAGTGGAATAGCTGGGTCATCTGCTAGTTATATGCGTGTTTTTTAAACTATAAAATGCACATATTTAATGTGTACAATTATTAAGTTTTGACATATGTCTACACCCAGGAGATCATTACCACTATCAAGACAATGAACATATCCAACACCCTCAAAAGCCTTTTTATACTTCTTTGGAATCTCTCCCTTCTGTTTCTACCCTTACTTCCATATGGAATATGTTTTTCGTCTGCCTAAAGAACTTCCTTTATGTTTCAGATTATGTATGAAGTATTTTTTCTTTCAATATTTTAAAGTTGTTGCTCCGACTTTTCACTTGCATTGTTTGATGAGAAATCTGATGTCATTCTTACACTTGTTCCTTTGTATATAAAGTATCTTCTTCCCTGCCTCTGGTTGATTTTAAGATGTTCTCTTTATTGCTATTTTGAGTAATGCATTTTGATATGTGTTGGTGTAGTTACCTTCTTGTTTCTTGTGCTTGACTGTCATTGTAATTCTTGGGTATTTGGGGTTATAATTTTAATCAAATTTGGAAAAATTCAGCCTTTTTCTCAAATATTTGTGTTCCCTCTGCCATTTTGAGGACTCTACACATATATTAGGTCACCTGAAGTTGTCCCATAGTTCATCAATATTTTGTATATTTTTTTAAAATAATTTCTTCTGAATTCCTTTTGGAAGTTTCTATGGGTATTTCCTCAGATAAACTCAACTTTTGCCATGTTTAATCTTCCATTAATCCCATTCAGTGCATTTTCATCTCAGATATTGTAGTTTTTATTGCTATAATATCAACCTGGTATTTTTTGTATATTCAATGAAATGATTTATCTTTTGCATTCTTTTAAAATAAACCTAAAATGACTCAGATACCATGATATATGCTAAATAATTGCAACATTACTAGAAAAATAATCAAATTTTTTAATAAAGTTCAAAAAACAATTTATTTATTTGCAATCACACAACATGGAATGTTGTTGCTGCTACACGGAATTACTGGACAAATTATACAGAATATGATACAATGCTATTTTTGCCAAGCTATGGTAGTCTTCAGTTAGTATATTAAATTTGTTTTTAATATAAATATATATCCAATGCAGCCCTTTAAACACATCAGATAGTCACCTATATCACTATTCTATTTTGTTTTAAAGCAATGAATTGTGCTGATAGTACATCAAAAACAATATATATTATCCAAATGATTTCTTATATGCATCGAAGTAAATTATCTTAGTATTTACATTTAGCCTCTCTAATACACTATAAATAGAAAGTAATCATGAGTGCTGGAAAATTTATTGGATTTGGTCATGTACATCAAAAAGTGTTTTATTTAAAAATCCACCTGCTACTGATAGTAAATTCCAATTTGCTTTTCACAAAGTAGTTTTTAAAACAAATGCCAAACATTGGCATAAGGATCATCAAAAAGAACCAGAAATGGTACCTGGATGTGTAGACATCCCATCTAATAAAAGAGAAACATGGTAATTGGCGTATGACCGCTACCCTTCCCATTAGCTAATCAGGGCGATATGCAAATTAACTGCCAGCCAAGATGGCGGCCGGCAGCCAGGAAGCTTGAAACTAACATGAGGCTTGCTTGCTTCAATGACGGAGGAAACCAACGTTCCCCCCCTGTCTTGCCGGCCTCTGAGCCTGCAGTTTGAAACATTGTAACAAAGATAGAAGCTAAACAAAACCCCAGAAACCTGCTTTTAGTGAGCCGGGATCTCAGAGCTGGCGTTATACATTGTTGAGATTATAGAACCTAAACAAACCAGATACCTACTTTCAGCAGCAGAGGCCTCAGATCTGGAGCCAGAGCTAAAGCTGGCCCAGAATAAAAAAGAAAAAAAGAAAAAAAGGAGTAGTTGGGAGCTTCAGCCCTCAGCCCCTCACCCAGACTGGCCAGGCACCCAAGTGGGGACCCCCACCCTGAAGGGTGTGTGACCAGCTGCAAACAGCCATCATCCCCTCACCCAGGCTGGCCAGGCACCCCAGTGGGGACCCCCACCCTGAGCCAGGACACCCTTCAGGGCAAACCAGCTAGCCCCACCCATCCACCAGGCCTCTATCCTATATAGTAAAAGGGTAATATGCCACCCAGCACCGGAATCAGCGGAGCCACGAGTCCTCCCAGCACTGGGATCAGGGGAGCAGAGAGGCCTCCAGGCACCAGGATCAGCGTGGCAGGGGGCCGCGCCCAAACCCCCTGATCGCCCTGCAGCTCTGTGTGTGACAGGGTGCGGCGCCCCAACCCGCTGATGGGCCCTGCTCTGTGTGTGACAGGGTGCGGTGCCCCAACCCACCCCCCACGGGCCCTGCTGTGTGTGTGATAGGGTAGAGCCATAACCTCCCCATTGGCCCTGCCCTGAGTGTGACAGTGGTGGCACCCCAACCCCCTGATTGGCCCTGCTCTGTGGGTGATAGAGGGTGGTGCCCCAACCCCCTGATCCGCCCTGCTCTGTGTGTGACAGGAGCGGTGCCCCAACTCCCCTATCGGCCCTACTCTGTGAGCAACAGGGGGGAGCTCCTCAACCCCCTGATGGGCCCTGCTCTGTGCATGACAGGGGGGTGCTCCCCAACCCCCTGATGGGCCCTGCTCTGTGCGTGACAGGGGGGAGCACCCCAACCCCCTGATTGACCCTGCTCTGTGCGTGACAGGGTAAGGAGCCCCAACCCCCCTGATGGGCCCTGCTCTGTGCGTGACAGGGGGCAGCACCCCAACCCCCGGATTGGCCATGCTCTGTGCGTGACAGGGGGTGGTGCCACAACCTCCCCATCGACCCTGCCCTGAGTGTAACAGGGGGCGGTGCCCCAACCCCCCAATCGGCCCTACCCTGAGCATGACTGAGGGTGGCATCGCAACCTCCCGATCCGCCCTGCTCTGTGCATGACAGGGGGCAGCGCTCCAACTCCCCAATCGGCCCTGCTCTGAGCCCGACCAGGGGCTGCACCTAAGAATTGGGCCCGCCCTCTGCCACCAGGGAGCAGGCCTAAGCCAGCAGGGCATTATCTCCTGAGGGGTCCCAGACTTCGAGAGGGCACAGGCCAGGCGGAGGGACCCCCCCTTCTCCCCGAGTGCACAAATTTTTGTGCACCGGGCCTCTAGTCTATATTAATAATAGAGGAATATGCAAGTTATCCAGACGCCCTGACAGTAACAGTAACAACCAGCAGGCTGCATGGGGTGACAAGACCAGCAGGGGGGTTAGTGAGGGATGACCAAACAACTGAACAGCAGGCTGCATGGGGCGACCAGGCCAGAGGGGGGGCGCAGTTGGTGGCGACCAGGCTGGCAAGGAGGGGCAGTAAGGATGACCAGGCTGGTGGGGGGGGGCATTTAGGGGTGACGAGGCCAGCACAGAGGTGCAGTTGGGGGCAACCAGGCCAGCAGGGGGTGGGGGGGCAGTTAGGGGCAATCAGGCGGGCAGGCAGGTGAGCAGTTAGGAGCCAGCAGTCCCAGATTGTGAGAGGGACGTCCAACTGCCTGCCGGTTTATGCCTGATCCCTAGGATCGGGCCTAAACCAGACGTCAGACATCCCTCGAGGGGTCCCGGATTGGAGAGGGTGCAGGCTGGGCTGAGGGGACTCCCCCAGCACCACCTGTGCACGAATTTCATGCACCGGGCCTCTAGTTTCATATAAAGCAAATGCTGAATGTCTTCTAGAGTCAGGACTTTAACAATAGCAACCATAACTAATGGATATAGATATCAAATGAATGTCCTTGGTAAGTATATAAAATGACAATGATTTATAAGAATAAGTAAAATATAAAGTTTATTTATAAAGGCCATTATACTGATTTTATGGGTTAAAAAGTAAAAAGATGGCACATTCCAGGTACATTGGTCCCATAATTAGAAGTGTTAACTTCTCTCCCCCATTCTACAGAAATAAATTGGAAAATATAAAAAGAGGCAAAAACTTATAATGGTGCTGAAATGCTGAAAATGTTTGTCAACAAATATAAAAAGATGCCCAATCAGTATTTTCCCTATGAAAGAACAAGTTTGGGAAGCAAATAGAGGAGATCCTGACATATTCCCTCCAATACTCTCTAAATCACTGAGAGCAAGTGAAGATAAGATGCATAAAGTTCTTGTGGACACTGTCTTTGACAAGTCTTATGCCCTCCAGGAAGAGAGTAGAGTGGCGAAAATAAAATAAGTGGGTATAACAAGCAAAAGCTGGTACACTTGTATATTTCTCCAAAGTGAGAACATTTTAAATGTAGCTGGATTTATGAAGAGATACTGCCGATCAGAAGAAAGGGATCACCTCAGGAATCAGAGTAAAGGTGTTTCCTCTAGTCCAGCCGTGGGCAAATTACGGCCCGCGGGCCGGATTCGGCCCGTTTGAAATGAATAAAACTAAAAAAAAAAAAAAAAAAAAAAAAAAAAGACCGTACCCTTTTATGTAATGATGTTTACTTTGAATTTATATTAGTTCACACCAACACTCCATTCATGCTTTTGTTCCGGCCCTCCGGTCCAGTTTAAGAACCCATTGTGGCCCTGGAGTCAAAAAGTTTGCCCACCCCTGCTCTAGTCTTATGATGAGAAGCATAAGAAAATATCTAGTTTGTTTTTTGAAAGAGATTGGAAATCATGCAATTATGAAGCCAAAGCAAGTAGTTGTGAATAAAGAGTAATCGGAAATCAGGAAACACAGCATAGAGAAGATTGCTGAATAAAAGTAATAATGAAGTGCAAATTGGCGTTCCTGATTTTAAAACCTCCTTTTAAAATGGAAGCAAAATATTCCATCCATTACATAATATAATTATTTATTTCAACCCAACAACCAAGTTCCTGTTTAGTCATGAGAAACAAATGCAGTGGTTTTTTAACCTGGTTGTACATTATAATGACAAGAGAGATTTTAACATATATTTTTTTATTCCCAGGTTTCAACAAAGATCAATTAACTCAAAATCTCTGGAGGTGGCATCCAGACAAGAGGTATTTTTTTTAAAGTTCCACAGGTGATTTTATATGTAGCCAAGTTTGATATCCACTGCACAGTAGCATAATTTTTCAAAGTGTTCCTTTAATATGTTAATATAAATAGTGACTCTGCTGTAGAGGTACATGATATGTAGAACTTCTACAGAAACTATTTAAGGTGAAGCATCTGGTTGGACCATTGTCCTGTGAAACACAATTTGGGAAATGACGAACCAGATGTATTGCCATTCAAAACAAATATAAGACAAAAACATTTTTAGTCACCATCTTTATTTAACATTCTGGACACCCTAGCCACTATACTCAAATAAGAAATGAAATGAGATTCAAATATCCGAGAGAAGGGGATACATGACACTTAAAATATTGTAGTATACCTGGGTAATCTAAGATAATGAAAGGAAAAAATGAATTATTAAAAAAGTTCAATAAACTTATAAATTAATATATTCAAAAAGAAAATAATAGCATTATTTTATACCAGGGTTTTTCAATCTTAACACAACTGGCTTTTGGGTCAAGTAATTATTTTACATGGAGGACTGTCCTGTGCACTGTAAGATGCTTACAGCATCCCTGGCTTCTACCAATTAGTAGGTAGTATAGCACTACCCTATTCCCACAATAATGACATAAAAATATCTCCAGACATTGCCAATACCCCTCATGGCACAAAATCACCTCTGGCTATACAACATAAAAAAACAAAATAATCAATTACAAGTATAAAAAAATACACAGCCCTGGCTGGATGGCTCAGTTGGTTGGAATATAGTCCTGTACATCAAAAGGTTGTGGGTTTGATCTCCAATTGGCATATCTATGGAAGGCAACCAATTTATGTTTCTTTTCCACATCAATGTGTGTGTCCCTCTCTCTCTATCTCTATCTCTCTCTCTCTTTCTTTCTCTCCCTCCCTTTCTCCCTCTCTCCCTCTCTTTCTAAAATTAATAAAAACATATCCTTGGGTGAGGATTAAAAAATACACAATAGTTATGAATGAACTTAGTAAGACTAGTGCAAGAACTATATAAAGAATATTATAAGCTTAACTGAAGGACATAAAGGAAAATGTAAATACATGAAAAGATCTATTACATTATTAAATGGAAAATCTCAATACTATATATATGTAAACTCTCCCCAAATTAATTTATACACTTAATACTATTTAAATAAATATCCTAGTGGACTTTATTGTATATCTACATAAATTATTTTTAATTTATATGTAAGACTAAGTAAAAATAACCAGATATATAGTGAAAAAGATTACTAATAAAAATAAAAATGCACTATCAGATAAGAACTGTTTTATTTTTTAAATTTTTCCAGCTTTGTTGAGATACATTTGATAGATAACATTGCGTAAATTTAAAGTGTACAATATAATGATGTGGTAGACATGTATATTATGAAATGATTACCACAATAAGGCTCATTAACACAGCCATCACCTCACACAGTTACCATTTTTTTGTGTGGTGAGAAATTCAAGATCTACCCTCTTAGCAACTTGCAAGTATACAATACACTGTTGTCAACTATAGTCATCATACTATATATTACATCCCCTGAATTTATTTTGCAACTAGAAGTCTGTACCCTTTGACCACCTTGTCTCTCTCCACCCCCACCCTCACCTCCAGGCAACCATCAATCAACTCTCTGTTTCAGTGAGTTTGGATTTTAGATTCCACATATAAGATCATACAGTATTTATCTTTATCTGCCTGACTTATTTCAGTTAGCATAAAGTCAAGTCTCATCCATGTTGTTGCAAATGCGCACATGCATACGCACACACACACACCCCTGGGCAGGCACATGACTTTAAAAATTCATTCATCCTTTGAAAGATACTTAGGGTGGGTCTTATAGGTGGGCTCTCTAGGTGAGGGGACTTCTGGCTATATTCGATAGCCAGGTGGGACCACTAGCTGGGCTCTGCATTATTTTGGATGTGTCTGTGAGAGTGTTTTGGCTGAAATTAACATTTAAATCAGTGGACTCTGAGTAAAGCAGAGTGCCTCCATAATGCAGAACAAAAAGACCAGTCCCTCTGAGCAGGAGAGAATTCCCCATCAAACTGACTTCAGAATTTATTTGCAACATAGGCTCTTCCTGGTTCTGTAGCAGATGGTCTTCAGACTAGAACTGTAGCATCTACTTTCCTGGGCGTGCAGCCTATCAATCCACCCGTACAAACTTTGGACTTGACAACCTCCATAATCACGTGAACCAATTTCTTCTAATAAATCTCTTCCTACACACACACACACACACACACACACACACACACACACACTACTAGTTCCGTTTCTCTGGAGAACCCTGGCTAATGCATACATATATGTAGGAATGGTTTACTATCACCTAGGGACAAAGTAATAAATACCCCCAAAAGAGTAAAGATATTTAGAGAATGAGTGGAGTGAGCAGAGTGATGACTGAAAAGGGATAGTAATAAATATAAAAAGGGAAGCAGCAAAAAAAAAAATATTAGCCAAGAAGAGCTGACAGGAGAGTATCAAGAAGTAAATGGTGGTCAGGGTCAAGTACTGTAAGGAAGTACAGTAAGATAGGGACTAGAAAGTGTCCAAGAAGACTGGATAAGTGAGAGGTAGAAGTTAGATCAGCCAGAGCATTATCCTGTCTTTTATAAGATGCTGTGACAGCAGAATGTTAGAATAATGTCTTATATTTGTAGAGTACTTTATCATCTACACAGTCCTTTCACATGTTTATTTATATGATTGAATATTCATAACAACACACTGTGAAAGAAGGAGGTATAGTTACTCTCACTTCGGATTTGAAGAACTGAAAGCTTGAACAAGCTTCCAAATGGTTTAACTTTTAAATGTAAAAATTAGTACAAAAATCTAGGTCTGCTGACTCATAATATAATTCAATTACACTACAAGAAACTTCTACCAAGCTACATAAAGTTCTAGAGAACCTAAATCCATACTGGCAAGAAACTTGGTTATATTTGACATCAACACCAGAAGTCATGGACTTCTCAAACATTCCTAGTTTGAGTAATCCATTATGGAGGTTTCAATTAAAAAAAATTATTGATTTTTTTTGAGAGAGAGAGAGAGAGAAACATCAATTTGTTGTTCCACACATTTATGCATTCACTGGTTGCTTTTTTATTTTTACAGAGAGGGAGGGAGGGAGGGAGGGAGGGAGGGAGGGAGGGAGAGGAGAGAGAGAGAGAGAGAGAGAGAGAGAGAGAGAGAGAGAGAGAGAGAGAATAACTTACTGCTTATTTATGAATTCATTGGTTGCTTCTTGTATGTGCCCTGACCAGGGATGATCGAACCTGCAATGTTGGTGTTTTGGGACAATGTTCTAATCAACTGAGCCACCCATAATAATATTAGCTAATATTCACATAGTGGTTACCATGTGTTGGACACTGTTCTAAGCACCTTCCATATATTACATCACTTAATCCTAATAATAAACTTAAGAGATATATCTTATTACTGTTATTACTCCCATTTGCAAATGAAAAAACAGAGGTATTGATTATTTAAATAACTTGCTCAAGATAATCCAGCTAAGAAATAGTAAAACTGGGATTCAAACTTCTTTCTTTCCAGTATACTAACTGTTATTGTCTTCCAACTTCAAAGAGGCCACTGACTCTGATATTCTAGCAATTTAGTGAACAGATCCGAGGATACTCAGTTTGCCCCCTCATTATCCTATAAACTTAGGTTTCAGCCTCTTTGTTTAAAAATGAAATTTAAATAGTCTGCACTCATATGGCAGCCCCTCTAGTTTTCCTTCTCCACCATACCTTTCCCCATCACTTGTAGGCATTGGTCCTTTTCTGCATGTTATTCAACCCTATTTTATCTTTCTTCAAATGTGGTGCCTGAATCGTAAGTAAGTTTTCATGAGTTACAGATTATTGTGTTTTGATATAGCTAAAGATAAAGGGCTCAAATGCTCTTAGCAAATTTGTAAAACAATTATATTATTACTCTGTTTACCTTTTGGTCTGTAACAATTATAATTTCTATTTAGTCAGTAAATTCATATAAGCCTATTTTATCTGTTTTAAAAAAGGCAGTATGACAAGAGCCATGTGCTTATCCAGCTTTTGATAGGGCAATACCCTTGATCTTTGCCTCCCTCCTACTCCACAGGAAGATTGCAATATAGTATTTTCATCTAATTTCATTCAAAAGCTTTAAAAACATTAATTTGCTTAATCCATAGGACTAGTGTTTAGAGCTGTAGAAAAGACTGTCCTGGACTGTACAGTTTAAGGACTTTACATAGACACAAGGTTGATAGGTGCTGAAACCTCTTACTGCTTAAGGCACATCTTCTACCCTGTCATTAATAGATTGGCTTTCTTTTGACTGTTTGCTCTACAATAACAGAGAAAACTTCATTACACATTTCAGTGACACTTCAGATAGAGTGAATACTGGAGAAACAGTAGATTGCTGGAACTGGAAGAGAGAAGATAAGTAGATTTATATCCTTTTTTTGTTTTTTTTTCTTGCAAGTCTGCAAAAACACAAATAGAATTATACAGCCAATCATTAAAACCCCTTTATTTTATTACATGGGCCCAGATCAAGATAATTCCCTTTTAACACAACAGTGATGATGTCGCAGTGCTTCTCAAAGCAGTTCTCTTTCTAATGTTTCATTAGCTTTTTAAACTTCTCACTTTGATCCAGAGTATTTTTTCTTTATTTCATTTGTAAAGCAAGTAAATGTAATAAGCTCCCTTTTGGAAAATCAGTCTGGCTTAAATCATGCATTCTTTATACAATGTTAGGAGGAGAATGGTTAACATTTGTAGCCTCATGACTTGCAAATGAAAGAAAATAATAATGCTTAGCAAGGCATTAGAAGAACACATTCACCATGAATCATACTGCCCTTGAAGGTGCAGCTTAAAAAAGCAGAGAAATAGATTTGACACCACTTGGACTTGCAGCTCAGACATGCTGCATTAAACTGTTCAAAATTAATTTAATCTGAGCAAGGAGAATAATAGCCTCTCAGTTCAAGGCTTCTGATAGCAGTAATTTGCACTCGAAAGTACTTCCAAAGGGAAAGAATAAATGAAGGGCGACTCTCCAAAACTGAGTGAGCAAATGAATTCACTAAATGAAAGCCTCTTGATCACCCTATAAAAAGATCATCCAAAAAAATGACACATTCTATATCATTCTCTTGGGTAAGAATTTTTTCTTGCAACTACTCAGTTGTTCTGCTTTAGGGATAGATTCAACCCTTTTTGAACTGTTGATGGCTCTGGAGGAAGTGTCTGGCTTCAGTTGCCACATTAATTCAGTGGTCCAAAAAAAATTTGATGAAAACTCATGCAGTCATGGACTTTGTGCTCAATATTCTTTTCATACTCTTGGGGAAGACATTTCTTGGTGAGTAAGTGAGCAAGAATCATAGCAAGTATTTAGGGTTGGAGACAAAAACATGATACTTTTTTACAGTCACAGAAATATTCTCCTCAAACTCAGGTGCCAAGGTGCTGAGTACATGGAAGGACATGTACCCAAGAGTGGATGCTCACACTGAAAGGTCTGACTTGCCAAACCAATCAATGGAGTAACCAGCAGGAAAAGACTGGTATATAGTATGATATGAAGAGAACCAATAGGATCTATTCTCTCAGAATTCTCTCTTCCATTGATTTACCACAGAGTCAAAAAGTCTGTCTAATGTTACTCCCTAGGGGATAATGCCTTCAGAAATCACTGACACATTTATTACATTAGCAATCATCTAGCACCTCACAGAACTCTGAGTAAATACAGACAAAAATAGTGATACTAAGTACCTAAATAATTACATGCACGGAAAGACAAAACTAACTTCATTTCAGACAATTTATTTTCCTTGAGTTAATCAAGTACTTTTCTGCATACTCTGGGAGAAATTATTTTTCCCTTGATTTGAGCTCTAATGGTGGTGAGAAAGTACATGCAGGAAAGTAAAAAAGAATTAGTTTTTTCCAAATAGCATGAGAATAAGTAATACATCAGTATTCAAGTTTCATTTCCAATTCCTGAGTTGCTTTTCTTTTGCAAATTTAGAGGAAGGAAAACCAAAGGTCTTTTTAAATTCTCTGGTAACACTTAATTTCTTCTGAATAATTTACCTGCCAGTAGTTATTTGTTCTATAATAATTCAAAGAATGCTAATTATGCCAAAGGCCTTTTTAAATAAATGAAAGAAAGAAAGAGAGAGAGAGAGAGAGAGAGAGAGAGAGAGAGAGAGAGAGAGAAAGAGAAAGAAAGGAAGAAAAGAAACAAAAAGAAAAGAATGTCTCTATGATATATTCAAGTTAAAAATACATTGAGGACTTTCAGGACATTAAACAAACTACCTGGTTGCTATTGATCACTGTCACCAATTACGGCACCCTCCCCTCAAAATAGAAGAGGAATGAATATTATTTGAAGGGGTCCAGAACCAGTCTCCCCAGAATGTGCCACTTTGGCATGTGGACTATATTGGGCTAAAGCCACTCAAGGCCAAAAAGACACAGGAAGAGCTTATTACCTGCCCCTTTAACTGCCTAAAAGAGTTTACATAGAGGGTCTGAGCCAGGAAGGAAACAATGACCAGAAATAACTACAAAGACTACAGGCTAGCTGTCATAAGCTGAGGGGAGAGCTCAGCACAGCCTATTTATTCAAAGTCTTTCTGTGTTCCATTGACCCTACTTGACAAGGCAAACATTTGTTTACCAAACATTTGCTCTTCCCATCTTCCTTGTAAATTGTCTTCCTTCCCTTTGAAACCACAGACCCCTATACCAGGGGTCCTCAAACTACGGCCCGCCGGCCACATGCAAATACAAATATTGTATTTGTTCCCGTTTTTGTTTTTTTTACTTCAAAATAAGATATGTGCAGTGTGCATAGGAATTTGTTCATAGTTTTTTTTTTTAAACTATAGTCCGGCCCTCCAACGGTCTGAGGGACAGTGAACTGGCCCCCTGTTTAAAAAGTTTGAGGACCCCTTCTATACTCTATTCCTTATTTCAGAATGGCACGTAAGTCTCAACTGCCTGACTTGTCCTTGGGTCTTAAATAATTATGGGAACCCCCATAAGTACATAATTAAATTTGGTTTTCTCCTGTTAATCTGTCTTATGCTAATTTGATTCCAGCCAAAGAATTTAGGAAAGTATAAGGAAAGTTTGTCCTCCCCAACACAATGTTTTGCATACTTATCCGGTCTTCAATGAAAACTAATGAAATTTCTTCCTGAGTTATACCTTTTTTCATTGATTAGATTGACATTATTATATGAGTGATTTTAAAGCTTTTTTAGTTAACAGAAATTTTTTAAATGGTCGAAAGTTTGTTATTCTCCTTATGTTAGTCAATTTATTTCTTTTTTCACTTCGGAAGAAACATAAGCCTCTGCATATTACCATTTAATAATAAATTAGGTCATATTTCTCAAAATGGGCCTCTGAACCATTTGTATCAGAATCAATTGTGCTATTAAGAAAAGATGAGTCAGGCCCCATCTCTGAGCTCCCTCCCCAAAAGATTAATTCTGAAGCTTTAGAAAAATTGTTTTTCATATCTCAAACCAACTTCTATACCAGGGGTCCTCAAACTTTTTAAACAGGGGGCCAGTTCACTGTCCCTCAAACCGTTGGAGGGCCGGACTATAGTTTAAAAAAAACTATGAACAAATTCCTATGCACACTGCACATATCTTATTTTGAAGTAAAAAAACAAAACGGGAACAAATACAATATTTGTATGTGCCCGCGGGCCATAGTTTGAGGACCCCTATTCTATACAATGCAGAATCCCACTCTAATCTATTCTATCTAATAATAGAGAAACATGGTAATTAACCATAACTTCGCTACCCTTCCCATTGGCTAATCAGCGAGATATGCAAATTAACTGCCAGTCAACATGGCGGCCGGCAGCCAGGAAGCTGAAGCGAACATGAACATGAGGCTTGCTTACTCCAGTGATGGAGGAAGTCAACATTCCCTGCCTGCCGCAGCACAGCTCTGAGCTCCCGATGAAACAATGTTGCAATTATAGAACCTAAACAAACCCCAGAAACGTGCTTTCAGCCAGCGCGGCCTCAGAGCTTAGAGCAGCCAGTGATGGCAACAGAGTTTCAATTATAGAATCTAAACAAACCCAGGTACCTGCTTTCAGGCGGCAACGGCCTCAGAGGTGGAGCCTGCTCTCAGCTCCAGCGACAGCTATGGAAGGTAAATTAATCCCAGAATAAAAAAAAGAGAGAGAGAGAAAAGGAGAGGCTGGGAGCTTCAGTCGCCCACCAGCCTGAAAACAGCCCTCAGCCCCTCACCCAGACTGGCCAGGCACCCCAGTGGGGACCCCACCCTGAAGGGGGTGTGACCAGCTGCAAACAGCCATCATCCCCTCATCCAGGTTGGCCAGGCACCCAAGCAGGACCCCCACCCTGAAGAGGGTGTGACCAGCTGCAAACAGCCATCATCCCATCATCCAGGCTGGCCAGACACCCAAGCAGGACCACCACCCTGATCTGGATCACCCTTCAGGGCAAACCAGCTGGCCCCCACCTGTGCAACAGGCCTCTATCCTATATAGTAAACGGGTAATATGGAAATTGACCCTAACAGCAGAAGGACTGGGAATGCCTGGTCACTATGACACACACTGACCACCAGGGGGCAGACGCTCAATGCAGAAGCTGCCCTCTGGTGGTCAGGGCGCTCTCACATGGGAGGAGCTCTGCTCAGCCACAAGCCAGGCTGATGGCTGCCAGTACAGTGGTGGTGGTGGGAGCCTCTCCTGCCTCCTCAGCAGTGCTAAGGATGTCCGACTGCAGTTTAGGCCTGCTCCCCGCTGGCAAGTGGACATCCCCCAAGGGCTGCCGGGCTGCCAGAGGGATGTCTGATTGCCATCTTAGGCCCAATCCCCTGGGGAGCAGGCCTAAGCCAGCAGGTGGTCATCCCGTGAGGGGTCCCAGACTTGCGAGAGGGCACAGGCTGGGCTGAGGAGCCCCCCATGCCCCCCGAGTGCACAAATTTTTGTGCACCGGACTTCTAGTATATATATAAAAGGCTAATATGCTAAGTGTCCAACCATCCAACCGGTGCTATGATGTGCACTGACCACCAGGGGGCAGACGCTCAATGCAGGAGCTGCCAAGCTGCAGTGACTTGGCAGTGGCGGTTCTCGGGTGACGCACCCTGAAACCAGAGAGGAGAGAGCCCGATTCCTCGTGGGGCCACGCGATTCCACCTTTGGCCATGGGTTATGTTGTTGCTGGGGCACCGTTGGCCCCAAATCTGGTTTACTGCACACTTGCATTTGTGTTCCACACCCTGTAAGACAGCAACTTTGCAGTGTGCCCTCTGGGACCCCTTGGGGGATATCGGAGAACCGGGTTTGGCCCCATCCCTGCAGGCCTGGCCAAGGGACCTCACCTGCTGGAGGGACCCCGCTCATTCAGCAGACTCTGGGGAGGGACTGCAGGAGGTTGGCTCCAGGACATGTCTGGCCCATCTCACCTAGTCCCACCCCGCCAGCCACCTTCTAATTAATTTTCTTTCAATGTGCACAAATCCGTACACCAGGTCACTAGCAATATTCATATAGCAACTGCTTTTAAAATTACACTAAAACAGAACTTATGATGTCACACATCAGCCATTATTACATAAGTAACCTTAATGGTCAGAAAATTTTACCTTATATTAAGTCAAAATGTATCATGAAACTTCTACTTTTGGGTTCCAGTTGTCCCCTCTGAAACCACTCAAAATAAATGTAGCCCCTTTCCTACATGACAGTCCTTCAAATATTTAGAGACCACTATTATCTTCCATCTGTTTTCTACATTGGGCTAAATATTTCACTTCCCACAACTATTCCTTCTCTGATAGTGTTCCCATATGTTTTACCATTCTTGTCACCAACTCTAGATATGCTTCAGTCTGTCATTGTCAGTCTTAGAAGGTAGTGCCTAGAGCTAAACATAATATAAAATATGTGGTTTGACCAGTGTAAATTTTTATGACATTATTATTTCTGTCACTTATTTAGAACATTAGATATTAATAAGAACTCTAAATTTGTGTGGGCTTTTATGACTGTATGCAAATTTTTTGCATACACATATCAGTGTAGAATCACAGTGTGCTTACAGTGAACAAAAACATGTAGGTCTTAAGGAAGCAGACAACACAAAATTATACCTTCAAATGGAACAAAACCCCCTGAAAAGAACCTCAGAATAATCTGAAAACCTGTTCCACAAAAAGAATAAAAGGACCATATGGAGATGGGTAGGAGAAACAGAGATATGCTCTTGCCAAAAATCCATGCTGAGACTCACAATTTGGAGGGATCTCAAAGAAATCAATAAATACACTTTATCCCTCAGGACTGAGTGGTTTGTACCCCACATCAGGCTTCCCAGTCCCTGGGTTCTGCACTAGAAAGACAAGCCCCTGAAACTTCTGACTTTGAAAATCAATAGGGCTCATGAGAATCATAGGACTATAGGGAATGAAGATTCCACTCTTAAAGGCTTGTATGCAAAACTAGTTACCTTAGGACCCAGTATAAAAAAACAAAAACAAAACAAAACAAAAAAACAGCTTGTGAAAAACCCAGATCATATGTGAAGGAGAGTCACTTGCTGATCTTGAAGCATCTGACAGAGGGGCAGAAGTCTGCTTGGACTCTTTCCAGGGACAAAATACTGAGAGTTCACATTTTTTTATAGGCCCCCTCTACCTTGCTGGCACTGGCAGATGCCATTTTTCACTCTCACTCAAACCTGCCAACAGTGGCAGGTGAGCAGCATCCCCCACCCCACTAACAGCAACTCAATATGGTACCAACAAACATGGAAGTTCAGCAGCCACAACAGCACACCACTTGCAGGACCCCACCATAGCCAATGAGGAAGTACAACTCACATAGGGAACGCCCCTTGAGTACCCAGCTCTGGTTATCAGAGTCGATTGTACTTCTGGGCCCCATTTGACATCTGCTACACAAAGCCATTCCTTCAACACTAGGAGAAATACACATCTCCAGCAGTCTTGCCAAGGTAGCCTCAAGATTCCCACTAGTTCATGTCCACCCCTGTTCCAGCTAGCATACCAAAGCAGCTCCAACATGACATGCCCTGGGTCTTTCCTTGGCCCATGTCTGCTCCAGTTCAATTTCCAGCCAACCCAACAAGGAGGTCCCAGTATGGTATACACCAGAATCCCTCCACCCATATTTGGTACAGCTCCAGCTAGCCTGCAAAACCTACAGAGATACACAATCTACACAGGAAACACTCCTTCAAGATCAATAGAGGTATATATTTCACCTGATTCATAATGAAAAAACAGAAATTCAAACAAAATGAGGAGACAAATATGTTCCAAATGAAAGAACAAGATAAAAACCTCAGAGGGGAAAAAAAGAATAAAACAGAGATTAGTAACTTACCTGATAAAGAGTTCTAAGTGATGGTCATAAAGTTGCTGGCCAAACTCAGGAGAACAATGGAGGAACACAGTGAGAACTTCAACAAAGACCTAGAAAATATATCAAAGTACCCATCAGAAATAAAGTACAAAACAACTACAATGAAAAGTACATCAGAAGGAATCAACAGAAGATTAGATGACACGGAAGAACAGATCAACCAAGTGGGAGGCAGAATAGTGGAAATTACCCAGTTAAAACAGCAAAATTAAAACAGAATTTTGAAAAATGAGGATAGTACTTTTCTCATTCCCCAGGCATCTTTGCAGCTGCGCTTAGTTGGAAGTCACCCCGCACCTAAAACAGGAATATGGTAACTACAAAGGAGAGAAAAAGTCGCTGGAGTCAATAATTCTAGGCTCCCTTTTGCTATGAATAGTGGAAAGTACAAGCTGCGGTACAAGAAGAAACAGAAAATAATCATACAAGGCAAAGTAAAACTGGACATCCTTGCCAACAACTGTCCAAATGTGAAGAAATCTGAAATAGAGTACTACATCATGTTGCTCATGACTGGTATCCATAACTGCAGTGGCAATAACACTGAACTGGGCAGAGCATATGGAAAATACTAGAGTATGCACACTGGCTATCATTGATCCAGGTGATCCTGATATCATTCAAAGCATACCAGAACATATTGGGGGAAAGTAAATCACACAAAATTTTTCTTTAATAAAACTTGCCAGAGCTTGTTTTTAGTAAAAAAAAAATAGTTTAAGGGACCTCTAGGACAACATCAGGGTCCCAGAAGGAGAAAAGAGAGATAAAGGGGAAGAAAACTTAGTTTAAGAAATAATGTCTTTTCGGGCAGCCACAGGCAAAGTCTGACATTGACTTGCAGCACAGTCCCTCCCAAGAGGTCCCAGAATGAACACACCCCATGGCTGGCTTCAGACCAAAAAACAGCACCAGCCAATTAGCTCCGAAAGTGGCATAAGACTCAGCAGGCAAAAGACCTTGCTGGGATGAATTCCACTGAGATTTTGGCCAATTCCCACAGCCAACTAGCCTAAAGGTCAACCTCACCCACAACTGTGCCAACAGTAATCAAGGCTCAGCAAAAACAGGAGCACACATACAACCCACACAGACACATTTCCTGGGCCCGGCCAGTGTGGCTCAGTGGTTGAGCATTCACCTAGGAACCAAGAGGTCATGGTTTCATTCCTGGTCAGGGCACATGCCTGGGTTGCAGGCTGAATCCCCAGTGAGGAGCATGTAGGAGGCAACCAATCAATGATGTTCTCTCATCATTGATGTTTCTATTTCTCTCTCCCTCTCCCTTCCTCTCTGAAATCAATAATTTTATATCCTATCTAATAAAAGAGAAACATGGTAATTAGCCATACCTCTGCTACCCTTCCCATTGGCTAATCAGGGCGATATGCAAATTAACTGCCAGCCAAGATGGCGGCCGGCAGCCAGGCAGCTTGAAACTAACATGAGGCTTGCTTGCTTCAGTGACAGAGGAAACCAACGTTCCCCGCCTGCCTTGCCGGCCTCTGAGCTTGCAGTTTGAAACATAGTTACAAATATAGAAGCTAAACAAAACCTCAGAAACCTGATTTCAGCGAGCCGGGATCTCAGAGCTGGAGTTGATACAATGTTTCGATTATAGAACACAAACAAACCAGATACCTGCTTTCAGCAGCAGAGGCCTCAGAGCTGGAGTCAGAGCTAAAGCTGGCCCAGAATAAAAAA
Source organism: Myotis nattereri (assembly GCF_964212035.1). Taxonomy (NCBI): domain Eukaryota; kingdom Metazoa; phylum Chordata; class Mammalia; order Chiroptera; family Vespertilionidae; genus Myotis; species Myotis nattereri. Next base: position 115,680,708 of record NC_138078.1, on the reverse strand, counting down.
AAAGAAAAAAGGAGCAGTTGGGAGCTTCAGTCACCCGCCAGCCTGAAAATGGCCCTCAGCCCCTCACCTAGACTGGCCAGGCACCCCAGTGGGGACCCCCACCCTGATCCAGGACACCCTTCAGGGCAAACCAGCCAGCCCCCACCGGTGCACCAGGCCTCTATCCTATATAGTAAAAGGGTAATATGCCTCCCAGCACTGGGATCAGCGTAGCCACGAGGCCTCCTGGCACCAGGATCAGCATGACAGGGGGCAGCGCCCAAACCCTCTGAGGGCCCTGCGGCTTTGTGTGTGACAGGGGGCGGGGCCACAACCTCCTGATCAGCCCTGCTCTGTGCCTGATAGTGGAGAGCACCCCAACCCCCGATCGCCCTGCGGCTCTGTGTGTGACGGGGTGCAGCACCCCAACCCCCTGATCGGCCCTGCTGTGTGTGTGACAGGGTGTGGTGCCCCAATACCCCTCACACGGGCCCTGCTCTGTGTGTAACAGGGGGTGGAGCCCCAGCCCCCTGATCGGCCCTGCTCTGTGCCTGATAGGGGGGAGCTCCCCAGCCCGCTGATCGCCCTGTGGCTCTGTGTGTTACAGGGGGCAGGGCCACAACAACCTCCCTATCCGCCCTGCTCCATTCGTGACAGGGGAAGGCGCCCCAACCTCCTGATCAGCCCTGCTCTGTGGCTGATAGGGGGGAGCTCCCCAACCCACTGATCGCCCTGCGGCTCTGTGTGTGACAGCGTGCGGCGCCCCAACCCCCCACGGGCCCCGCTCTGTGTGTGACGGTGTAGAGCCATAACCTCCCCATCGGCCCTGCCCTGAGTGTGAGAGTGGCAGCACCCCAAACCCCTGATCGGCCCTGCTCTGTGGGTGATAGAGGGCAGCGCCCCAACCCCCCCAGGCCCTGCTCTGTGTGTGATGGGGTACGGAGCCCCAAACCCCCTGCTCTGTGCGTGACAGGGGGTAGCACTGCAACCTCCCCATCGACCCTGCCTTGAGTATGACAGGGGGCGGTGCCCCAACCCCCCAATTGGCCCTACCCTGAGCATGACTGAGGGTGGCATCACAACCTCCCAATGTGCCCTGCTCTGTGCATGACAGGGGGCAGCACCCCAACTCCCCAATCGGCCCTGCTCTGAGCCCGACCAGGGGCTGCACCTAGGGATTGGGCCTGCCCTCTGCCACCCAGGAGCAGGCCTAAGCCAGCAGGTCATTATCTCCCGAGGGGTCCCAGACTGCGAGAGGGCACAGTCCAGGCTGAGGGGCCCCCCCTCCCCCACGAGTGCACAAATTTTTGTGCACTGGGCCTCTAGTATATATATATATGACACATTCCTGGAATACTCAGGTCAGGTGATCAGGGAGACTGTACTATTGGGGCCCACAAGACACCTACTACATAAGGCCATACTACCAAGACTGAGAGACATAGAAGACTGATTTAACACACAGAAACACACAGAGGAAGCCAAAATGGGGAAGCAAATGAAAGAACAGGAGAACTATCCAGAAAAAGAACTAAATGAAATGGAGATAAGCAATCTACCAGATACAGAGTTCAAAACAATGGTTATAAGAGTACTCAATGAACTTAGGGGGAAAACAGATGAACTCAGTGATAACTTCTGCAGAGAGACAGTAAACACACAAAAAATGATATAGACACTATAAAAAAGAACCAGTCAGAAATGAAGAATACACTATTTGAAATGAAGAATACACTAAAAAATCAGCATCAGATTAGAAAAAGTAGAGGCTCAAATGGGAAAATCAGAGGAGAACGTAGCAGAAAATTAGCAAAACAAAAAAAGAAATGTGAAAAATTAATATAGTTTCAGGGACCTCTGGGACAACATCAAGTGTAACAACACCTACATAACATAAGTACCAGAAGGAGAAGAGAAAAAGCAAGGGATTAAGAACTTATTTAAAGAAATAATGACTAAAAATTTCTCTAACCTGGTGAAGAAAAAAGATACACAAGTCCAGAAATCTCAGAGCTTCCCAAATAAGATAAAAACAAGAGTTCCACACCCAGACGCATCATTATTAAAATGGGAATGGTTAAAGACAAAGAGAATATTAAGCGCAGTAGCAAAAAGAGTTACTTACAAGGGATCTCCCTAAAGTCTGTCGGCTGATTTCTCAAGAGAAATATTTCAGGCTAGAAGGGACTGACACAAAATATTCAAAGTGATGAAAAGCAAGGACCTAAAACCAAGACTACTTTACCCAGGAAGACTATCATTTAAAATTAAAAATGAGATAAAGATCTTCTTAGAAAAAAGAAACATAAATATGAATAATGAAGTAGCAATAACTACATACATACAAATAATCACTTTAAAAGTAAATGGCTTAAACACTCCAATCAAAGACATAGGGTGGGAGAATGGATTTAAAACTAAACAACAGAGGAAGAAAATGGCGGAGGTTTAGACTGACGTGTCGGTGCCTTGTCCCGGAGCAGATAAGGGCGGGCAGCTGAAACGGGTAGCATACAGCCCGAATAAGCAGAGGAGATTCAGCTGAGACAGTCTGCAGCCAGGAAAGACAGAGAAATCCTAGATAAAGGGAACGGTTAGAGGCTGAGGCTGAAACCTCTCCAGGTGCGCCGGCACAGCCGCGGAGACCGTGCCATCTTGGGTGACTGTCACCGGCATCCAGAGACCAGCTACTAACCCGGCAACAACGGCTCTCAAGCAGCGTGACTACGTGAACTCAGAGGAACTCTGCTTCTCCCCACAGAAAGGTTAGACTTTCCCCAAAGGTGTGGTTTGCAGTTTAGGTTGGAGAGTGGAACGCGCGCAGGGGGGTGGGGGCTCTGCGCCCCACAAAGACCGCGGCCGTTGGAGCCAGCGTGACCCACGAGTGTGGAAGGGCACCCCCAGGGCTGCTGGCAGAAGGGAACGCTATAAATAAGCCCACAGTTGGACGGGACACAAACGGGCAGCCTCAGATTACGCCAGTTTGCCGGCTACCCGGTGCCAGGAGCCAGAGCACGCGCGCAGAGACTTCGCGCAGATTTGGAAGGTGAAGCGTTGCGAGTTCGCACAACTTCCCAGGCTCTTAAATCTGTGCGTTTGATTGTTGAACCCAGTGCAAGGGACTACCCAGTTGGGGTCAGTCACAGAGCTTGTAAGGGAAGGCTGTTTTGGGGGAGCCTGGGAAACAGAGCGGGGAGTGACTACTGGAAAACCAGCTCTGGGTGGAGGACATTCCCAAACCAGCTCCCGGTACAATAGAGAACACCTGGTCAGAGAGGTCCTATACCCTCAGAGGTCAATCTCGACGCACTGCCACCCAGAGGCAGAGCCACGAACTGACTCTTCTGTAAATACAGATAAGGGCTGTCTGGGAAACCAATGTAGCCTGCCTTAAAATCAGGACTGTGGCTTACAACACGGAGGAACAGTGTATCAGAGGGAAATTCAACATTCCCCTGAATACCTGGTGTGCCAAAAAGAAGAGCAGAAGATCTGAAGCACCTTCATTACAGCCCATTTTTTTTTAATTTTTTTTTTTAATTATTGTTTCACCTTTTAACTAAGAAACCATTTATTTTCTTTTTTCATCACCTGATTTTACCCTTTTAATTAGTACATTTTTATTTTTAACCAGTATTATTACTGCTGCCATTTTACCATTTTTTTTTAAAGTGTCATTTTATTTTCTCTCTATTTTATTTTGGGACTAAGGTTCTCCATTCTATTTTCATCGTTCCTTTAGCATCATTTTCCTCTACCTCAATTGTGCTGCTGTGCTAAAACTCTCTTCCCCACTTTTCCCCTTTTGCTGTCCTGTTTCTCTTACCCTATTCCTGCTTTAGATTTTCCCTATTCTTCATACGCCCTGTCTAAATTTCACCCTACTTATATATCCCTTTTCCAATCACCTGCTCTAAATCCTTATCCACCTCTCCCTTATCTTTCTTCACTATCCAAATTTTTTATTCTCTCCTTTTCTCTATTGTTCTGTTGTTGCTTGCTCGATTGTTGAGTATATTGGGGTTTTTTTTCTTTTCTTTTCTTTAAGGATTGTATGTGAGGTTGTTCTTCTTTTTCTTTTTCTTTTTCTGTCTCCCATTCCGCCCCCCCCCCCCCCGGCCAGTTATTTTTGTGCTTCTGCTTTCCCTTGCCCCACTTGATATTATTGGCTGTTTGTAGTTTGTATTCACTCCAGGGATCCGTTGCTGGAATTTGTTGGGATTAGTGGCGGTTCTATCGGAGTTTTCTCCTCATATGAATAGTCTCCTCCCCTCTTCTACTTCATTCTATTTTTCTTTTTTTTTCTTTTTCTTCTTTTTTTCCCTCTTTTTTCTGTTTTTCTCTCTATCTTTTTCTCTACTTTCTTCCTTACCCCCCAACTCTCTTAGCTCGGGTGGCCATCTTTATTTGGGGTTATTAATACCATAATTCATTTGTGTTCAGTGCCTGGTACGTTGTGCCTTGTTGTGTTGTATTTTGTGCCTTTAAATCAACGCAGCAGATCCAAGCAACAGCGACCTCCTGATCTCCACACGCTCTGTCTGAGGAACAGCTGCTGTGGGTGAAGCCTCCCTCCACCAGCCAGAAGAGCCACAACAGCTGTGAACAGCACCCATCAGAAGACCCGCTAACAACAGAGGAGCAGCTGCTACCACAACTGCCCAAGGAGCAACCACAGGCCGAGGAGCCACTGCCACCTAGGGAGCAGCCACTGAACGACTCAATATCTATATACGTCAGTGAGATCAAACATGGGTAGACAAAGAAATCCCCAAAGGAAAGAAAAGGAGGACTCACCAGAAAAGCAGCTAAGTGATACAGAGGCATACAACATGACAGAAAAAGAATTCAGAATAAGGGTCCTAGAGTGCATACACCGGATGGAGGAAAAAATCGACAACTTATCCAAGAAGCAAGAAGAAACAGATGAAAAAATTGACAACTTAAGTAAGACCCAAGAAGAAATGAAGTGCGATATAGCTGCAATAAAGAACACCATTGAAAGTATCAACAGTAGACTAGGAGAAGCGGAAGACCGAATTAGTGAATTAGAAGACAGGGAAGCAAAACACACCCAAACTGTACTACAGTTGGAGAAAAAAATTAAAAGACAGGAGGAGAGCCTAAGGGAGCTTTGGGACAACATGAAACGAAACAACATACGAATAATAGGGGTGCCAGAACAACAGAAAGAGGAACAAGGATTAGAAAACCTATTGGAAGAAATAATATCAGAAAACTTCCCTGAGGTGGGGAAGAAAAAAGTCACACAAGCCCAGAGAGTCCCAAGCAAGGTGAACCCGAAAAGACCCACACCAAGACATATCATAATTACCATGGCAAATATTCAGGACAAAGAGAGAATCTTACAGGCTGCAAGAGAGAGACGGAAAGTTACATACAAGGGATCTCCCATTAGATTATCAAATGATTTCTCAACAGAAACACATCAGGCCAGAAGAGAATGGACGGAAATTTACAAAGTGATGCAAAGCAAAGGACTGAATCCAAGAATACTCTATCCAGCAAGGCTATCATTCAAAATTGAAGGGGAAATAAGAAGCTTCACAGACAAAAAAAGGCTAAGGGAGTTTATCACCACCAAGCCAGCAATGCAAGAAATGCTAAAGGGACTGGTGTAAAAAGAAGAAATAAAAATCCCAGAAAGAAAACAGCCACACAAAAAAAAGAAATGGCTACAAACAAGTACCTTTCAATAATAACTTTAAATGTAAACGGGCTAAATGCTCCAACCAAAAGATATCGAGTGGCTGAATGGATAAAAAATCATGACCCATACATTTGCTGTCTACAAGAGACCCACCTCATTAGAAAGGACTCACACAGACTGAAAGTGAAGGGATGGAAAAATATCTTTCAGGCTAATGGAAAAGAAAAGAAAGCTGGGGTAGCAATACTTATATCGGACAAAATAGACCTCAAAGTGAAGGCCATAACAAGAGATACGGAAGGCCACTTCATAATACTAAAAGGATCAATACAACAAGAAGATATAACCCTGATAAACATATATGCACCCAATGCAGGAGCACCCAAATACATAAAAAATCTTCTGGAAGATATCAAAGGAGAGATCGACAACAATACAATCATAGTAGGGGACTTTAATACACCACTGTCATCACTGGATAAGTCCTCTAGACAAACAATCAGCAAAGATACAGCAATACTAAATGACTCACTAGATCAGATGGACTTAATAGACATCTTCAGAACACTTCACCCCAGTGCCACGGAATATACATTCTACTCAAGTGCTCATGACACATACTCAAAAATAGACCATATATTGGGTCACAAGCAAAGTATCCCCAAATTCAAGAAGACTGAAATCATAAAAAGCATCTTCGCAGACCACGATGGCATAATATTAGAAATAAACTACAATAAAAACAACCCAAAATACTCAAACACCTGGAAGCTGAATAGCATGCTATTAAATATTGATTGGGTTACCAATGAAATCAAAGAAGAAATTCAAAACATCCTGGAAACGAATGACAATGAAAACACAACAATCCAAAACCTATGGGACACAATGAAAGCAGTCCTGAGAGGGAAGTTTATACCTCTACAGGCCTATCTCAAAAAACAAGAAAAAATGGTAGTAAATCAGCTAACCCTACAACTCAAAGAATTAGAAAGAGAGCAACAAGAAAACCCCAGAGTGAGCAGAAGGAAGGAGATAATAAAGATTAGAGCAGAAATATATAACATAGAGACCAAAAAAATAATACAGAAAATCAATGAAACCAAGAGCTGGTTCTTCGAAAGGATAAACAAGATTGACAAACCTCTAGCCAGACTCACCAAGAAGCAAAGAGAGAGGACCCAAATAAACAAAATCAGAAATGATAGAGGCGAAATAACAACAGACCCCACAGAAATACAAATGATTGTTAAAAAATACTATGGACAGCTCTACTCCAACAAACTAGACAACCTGGAGGAAATGGACAAATTCCTTGAAAAATACAACATTCCAAAACTCAATCAGGAAGAATCTAAAAATCGCAACAGGCCAATAACTATGGAAGAAATTGAAGCAGTCATCAAAAAGCTTCCAGCAAACAAAAGCCCAGGACCAGACGGCTTCACAGGGGAGTTTTACCAAACATTTAAGGAAGAACTAAAACCTATCCTCCTCAGACTACTACAAAAAATTCAAGAGGAAGGAACACTTCCAAGCTCATTCTATGAAGCCAGCATCACCCTAATACCAAAACCAGGTAAAGACAACACAATGAAAGAGAATTACAGGCCAATATCCCTCATGAACATAGATGCCAAAATCCTCAACAAAATCTTAGCAAATCGGATTCAGCAGTACATCAGAAAGATCATACACCATGACCAAGTAGGATTTATCCCAGGGATGCAAGGATGGTACAATATCCGCAAATCAATAAACGTGATACATCACATAAACAAATTGAAAGAAAAAAACCACATGGTCCTATCAATTGATGCAGAAAAAGCATTTGACAAAATTCAACACCCATTTTTGATAAAAACTCTCAGCAAGGTGGGAGTAGAAGGATCATACCTCAACATAATAAAAGCCATATATGACAGGCCCACAGCCAACATCATACTCAATGGACAAAAACTTACACCATTTCCCCTAAGAACAGGAACAAGACAGGGATGCCCCCTCTCACCACTCCTGTTCAACATAGTACTGGAAGTGTTAGCCATTGCAATTCGGCAAGAAGAAGAAATAAAAGGCATCCAAATTGGAAAAGAGGAAGTAAAACTGTCCTTATTTGCAGACGACATGATATTATACATACAAAACCCTAGAGACTCCATCAAAAAGCTACTAGACTTAATACATGAATTTGGCAATGTAGCAGGATACAAAATTAACCCGAAGAAATCTGAGGCATTTCTATACACCAATAGTGAACTTTCAGAAAGAGAGATTATAAAAACAATCCCGTTTACCATCGCACCAAAAAAACTAAGCTAAATAGGAATAATCTTAACTAAAGAGGTAAAAGACCTCTACTCAGAAAACTACAGAACGTTGAAAAAAGATATAGAGGAAGACATAAACAGATGGAAGAACATACCGTGTTCATGGATTGGTAGAATCAACATCATTAAAATGTCCATACTACCCAAAGCAATCTATAAATTCAACGCACTTCCCATTAAAATACCAACGGCATACTTCAGAGATCTAGAACGAACTCTCCAAAAATTCATCTGGAATAAAAAAAGACCCCGAATAGCTGCAGCAATCCTGAAAAAGAACAAAGTAGGTGGGATCTCAATACCAGATATCAAGTTGTATTACAAAGCCACTGTTCTCAAAACTGCCTGGTACTGGCACAAGAATAGGCATATAGATCAATGGAATAGAATAGAGAGCCCAGAAATCGGCCCGAACCAATATGCTCAATTAATATTTGACAAAGGAGGCAAGAACATACAATGGAGCCAAGATAGTCTCTTCAATAAATGGTGTTGGGAAAATTGGACAGATATATGCAAGAAAATGAAACTAGACCACCAACTTACACCATACACAAAAATAAACTCAAAATGGATAAAGGACTTAAATGTACGACAGGAAACCATAAAAATTCTAGAAGAATCCAAAGGCAACAAAATCTCAGACATATGCCGAAGCAATTTCTTCACTGATACAGCTCCTAGGGCACTTGAAACTAAAGAGAAAATGAACAAATGGGACTACATCAAAATAAAAAGCTTCTGCACAGCAAAAGAAACCATCAACAAAACAACAAGAAAGCCCACTGTGTGGGAAAACATATTTGCCAATGTCATATCAGATAAGGGCCTAATCTCCAAAATCTATAGGGAACTCATACAACTTAACAAAAGGAAGATACACAATCCAATCAAAAAATGGGCAAAGGACCTAAATAGACACCTTTCAAAAGAGGATATTCAGAAAGCCAAGAGACATATGAAAACATGCTCAAAGTCACTAATCATCCGAGAGATGCAAATCAAAACAACAATGAGGTACCATCTCACACCTGTCAGAATGGCTATCATCAACAAATCAACAAACGACAAGTGCTGGACAGGATGTGGAGAAAAAGGAACACTTGTGCACTGCTGGTGGGAATGCAGACTGGTGCAGCCACTATGGAAGACAGTATGGAGTTTCCTTAAAAAACTGAAAATGGAACTCCCATTTGACCCTGTGATCCCACTTCTAGGAATATATCCCAAGAAACCAGAAACACCAATCAGAAAGGATATATGCACCCCTATGTTCATAGCAGCACAATTTACCATAGCTAAGATCTGGAAACAGCCTAAGTGTCCATCAGTAGATGAATGGATTAGAAAACTGTGGTACATCTACACGATGGAATACTATGCTGCTCTAAAAAGGAAGGAACTCTTACCATTTCCAACGTCATGGATGGAACTGGAGAGCATTATGCTAAGTGAAATAAGCCAGTCAATGAAGGAAACATACCACATGATCTCACTCATTCATGGATAATAGAGAACATTATAAACTTTTGAACAATAATAGATACAGAGGCAGAGCTGCCTCAAACGGACTGTCAAACTGCAGCGGGAAGGCCGGGGAGGGTTGGGGGGCAAGAGGTAGGGGGGTAGGAGATCAACTAAAGGACTTGTATGCATGCATATAAGTATAACCAATGGACATAAGACACTGGGGGATAGGGGAGGCTGGGGGACTGTCTAGGGCGGGGGGATAAAATGGACACATATGTAATACCCTTTGTAATACTTTAAGCAATAAAAAAAAATACTAAAAAAAAAAATAAAATAAAATAAAATTCAATACCACTTTCACCATAAAAAAAAAAAATAAAAAATAAATAAATAAATAAAACTAAACAAGACCTATCTATATACTGCCTACAAAAGATTCACTTCACATCTAAAGACTAAGAGTTAAGGAATGGATAAGGATATCCCATGCAAATAGCAATGAAAAGTAAGGTGAAGTAGGAATGCTCATATCAGACAAAAAAAAAAAACTTTTAAAAAAGACTGTAACAAGATAGAAAAGATGGCGGCTGACTGGACGGAGGTAAGGGATAGGAAGGGAGTGAGTGAGGGGACGAAAGGAGAGTGTGTGGATGTGTGTGGTGTGTGTGTGAATGAGTGAGGGACAGTTAAATCCAGCAGGAGCAGCAGGGGCTGGCAGACCAGGCTCTCTGGGACAGGGAGAGACTACCACCACTGCGGGCAATAGGCAATACCCGGACTGCGGGACTCGTGCACAGAGCTCACACCATCTTAAAGGGGAGAGCGGCCTCTTCTAGGAACTCATCAGCACCACCACCCAGACAGGCCTTGGACACTGCCCATGACCAGGCAGCTAATCGAGCCAAAATCCTGCTGCCCCACCTGCAGACTCACAGAACCTGGAATATCCACCTCCAAAGGAGCACCACGCCCACAGCAGTAAGTGCAGCCTTCCCCTCCCAGGCAGCAGACCTCCAACATCACATTTGTGCATCTCTAGCGCGCAGGTCTCCGAGGCACACCATGCCATAGACTTCTCTTAGGAGTCACCGTGAGCCTCAGCTGGGTGTGATTTTGTACAGACACAGGCACACTGACCCCCAGTAGAAATTCTGAATTCCCTCTGCCTGAATAACTGCCCACACAGACCCAGCTGTGACACTTCAGTGCCAGGGCCCCTCAGAGTGCATCAGAGCTGAGTCTGCCCACCCCAAAAATACAGAACTCTGGACACCACAGTCACGCCTTGCCAGAACGCAGGCTTCCTGAGCCCCACCACCCCAATAGACAGTTCCTGGGTGCCACTGTGAGTCCCTGCAGGGCACCTGTGATTTCAACCAAGGGCATAAGACAGCAAAAATTGGAACACCCCCTCCACGGCTGCTGACTTCTAGACAGCTCAGTTGCACCTTTCCATCTCGCAGGCCTACATCAAGAGAACCCAAATAGCTCAAGCAGGGAACTACACTAGACTACCAAACCCAGGAGACTGAGAGGCCACACCAGTAGCACCATACCCTAAAGAAACTGGATAGCAGAGCAATCGGAGCTGCAATTAAAACATTTCAGCAAAACATGGGAAGACAAAAAAGCAATCCACAAAGGAAAGAAAAAGAGAAATCACCAGAAAGGGGGTTAAATGAAATTGAGGCTACAAACTTATTAGAGAAAGAATTCAGAGTAATGGTTATAAGGATGCTCACACGCCTGGATGACAAATACACACAACTCAATGAGAATTATGAGGAGCTGAACGAGAATGTCACCAACATGAAAAGGAACCAAGAGGAAATGAAGAACAACATAGCTACAAAGCTGCAATAAAGAAAACAATGGAAGGCTTAAACAGAAGACTAGAAGAGGCTGAGGACCACATCAGCGAATTAGAAGACAAGGTAGGAAAAAACACACAAACACAGGAGCAACTGGAAAAAAAACTTAAAAAGCAATAGGAGAGCCTAAGGGAGCTCTGGGACAATGCAAAACGAAACAACATTCGCTTAAAAGGGATACCAGAAGGAGAGGAGGAGAAGCAAGGAATAGAAAACCTGTTTGAAGAAATAATGACAGAAAACTTCCCTGATACAAGCAAGAAAAATCTACACAAGTCCAAAAAGCACATAGAGTGCCAAACAAGATGAACCCCAAAAGACCAACACAAAGACACATCATAATTAAATTGGCAAACACCAATGACAAAGTAAGAATCTTAAAGGCTACCAGAGAGAGACAGAAAGTTACCTACAAGGAATCTCTTATTAGAATATCAGCTGACTTCTCAACAGAAACACACCAGGCAAGAAGGGAATGGAATGAAATATACAAAGTGATGCAAAGCAAGGGAATTAATCCAAGAATACTATACCCAGCAAGGCTATCATTCAAAATTGAAGGTGGAATCAGGAGCTTCACAGACAAAAAAGGGCTAAGAGAGTTTATTACCACCAAACGAGCAATGCAAGAAATGCTAAACGGAATGCTGTAAAAAGAAGAAACAGAAAGACAAGAAGAAACGCAAACGTTAAGAATAAAAATGACCACAAACAAGTACTTTTCAATAATAACATTAAATGTAAATGGATTAAATGCTCCAATGAAAAGACACGGGGTAGCTGAAGGGATAAGAAAACATGACCCACATATTTGCTGTCTGCAAGAGACCCACCTCAGAACAAAGGATTCACAGAGACTGAGAGTGAAGGGATGGAAAAAAATCTTTCAAGCAAATGGAAATGAGACAAAAAGCTGGGATTGCGATACTTATATCTGACAAAATAGACCTCAAAATAAAGGCCATAACAAGACATAAGGAAGGCCCCTACATAATACTAAAGGAAGCAATTCAACAAGAAGATACAACTCTGGTAAACATATATGCACCCAATATAGAAGCACCCAAATACATAAAACAACTTCTGTAAGATATCAAGGGAGAGATCGATAGCAATACAGCCATAGTAGGGGACTTTAATACCCCACTGACACCACTGGATAAATCCACTAAACAAAAAAATCAGCAAAGAAAACAGCAATCCTAAATGACTCACTAGATCAGATGGACTTAATTGACATCTTCAGAATATTTCACCACAAAGCTACAGAATATACATTCTTCTTCAGTGCACATGGGACTTTTTCAAAGATAGACCATATATTAGGACACAGGCAAAGTCTCTTCAAATTGAAGAGAATAGAAATCATAACAAGCATCTTCTCACATCACAATGGCATAAAACTAGATATCAACTACAATAAAAACATTGAAAAAAAATCAAACACTTGGAGGCTAAATAGCATGCTATTAAACAATGACTGGGTTACCAGAGAGATCAAAGAAGAAATAAAAAGCATCCTGGAAACAAATGACAATGAAAACACAACAATCCAAAATCTAAGGGACACAATGAAAGCAATCCTCAGAGGGAAGTTCATAGCTCTACAGGCCAACCTCAAAAAACAAGAAAAACTGGCAATAAATGATCTAACCCTACAACAAAAAGAGTTAGAAAGAGAGCAACAAGAAAAGCCCACAGTATCCAGAAAGAAGGAAATAATAAAGATCAGAGCAGAAATAAACAACATAGAGACCAAAAAAAAAAAAACGATACAAAAGATCAATGAAACCAAGAGCTGGTACTTTGAAAGGATTAACCAGATTGATGAACCTCTAGCCAGGCTCACCAAGAAACAAAGAGAGAGGACCCAAATAAAGAAAATCAGAAATGAAAGAGGTGAAGTAACAACTGACCCTACTGATATACAAAGGTTTGTCAAAAAATACTACGAACAACTCTACTCCAACAAACTGGAAAACCTCGAAGAAATGGACACATTCCTAGAAAAATATAAGCTTCCCAAACTCAATCAGGAAGAATCAAAAAACCTGAATAGGCCAATAAATACTGATGAAATTGAAACAGTAATCAAAAAGCTTCCAGCAAACAAAAGCCCTGGACCAGATGGCTTCACAAGGGAGTTTTACCGAACATTCAAAGAAGAACTAAAGCCAATCCTTCTCAGACTATTCCAAAAAATTCAAGAGGAAGGCACACTTCCAAGCTCTTTCTATGAAGCCAACATTACCCTAATCCCAAAACCACATAAAGACATCACAAAGAAAGAGAATTACAGGCCAATATCCCTGATGAACATAGATGCTAAAATCCTCAACAAAATTCTAGCAAACCAGATCCAGCATAACATTAGAAAGATCATACACCATGACCAAGTGGGATTTATTCCAGGAATGCAAGGCTGGTACAAAATCCACAAATCAATAAACGTGATACATCACATAAACAAGTTGAGACACAAAAATCACATAATCATATCCATTGATGCAGAAAAGGCATTTGACAAAGTCCAACACCATTTTCTGATAAAAATGCTCAGCAAAGTGGGAATAGAGGGATCATACCTCAACATAATAATAGCCTTATATGACAAACCAACAGCCAACATCATACTCAATGGGAAAAAACTAAAACCATTTCCCTTAAGAACAGGAACAAGACAGGGATGGCCACTTTCACCACTCCTGTTCGACATAATATTGGAAGTGCTAGCCAAAGCGATCAGACAAGAGAAGAAATAAAAGGCATCCAAATTAGAAAAGAAGAAGTAAAATTGTCATTATTTGCAGATGCCATGATACTGTACATAGAAAACCCTAAAGACTCCATCAAAATATTATTAGACCTAATAAATGAATTTGGCAATGTAGCAGGATACAAAACGCCAAAAAATCCTATGGCATTTTTATACGCCAATAGTGAACTTAGAGAAAGAGAAATTAAAAAAACAATCCCATTTAATATTGCACCAAAAAAAATTAAGATATCTAGGAATAAACTTAACTAAGGAGGTAAAAGACCTCTACCCAGAAAACTACAGGACATTGAAAAAAGAGATAGAGGAAGACATAAAGAGATGGAAGAACATACCGTGTTCATGGATTGGTAGAATCAACATCATCAAAATGTCCATACTACCCAAAGCAATCTATAGATTCAATGCACTCCCCATTAAAATACCAACAGCATATTTCACAGATCTAGAAAGAACTCTCCAAAAATTCATCTGGAATAAAAAAAAAAAAAAAGAAAACAAAACAAAACAAAAACCCTTGAATAGCTGCTGCGATCTGGAGAAAGAACAAAGTAGGAGGGATCTCAATACCAGATATCAAGCTGTATTACAATGCCACTATTCTCAAAACTGCCTGGTACTGGCACAAGAATAGGCATATAGACCACTGGAATAGAATAGAGAACCCAGAAATTGACCCAAACCACTATACTCAATTAATATTTGACAAAGGAGGCAAGAACATACAATGGAGTCAAGATAGTCTCTCCAATAAATGGTGTTGGGAAAATTGGACAGATACATGCAAGAAAATGAAACTAGACCACCAACTTACACCATACACAAAAATAAATTCAAAATGGATAAAGGACTTAAATATACGTCGGAAAACCATAAAAATAATAGAAGACTCCAAAGGCAACAAAATCTCAGACATATGCCGAAGAAATTTCTTCACCAATACAGCTCCAAGGGCACTTGAAACTAAAGAGAAAATGAACAAATGGGACTACATCAAAATAAAAAGTTTCTGCACAGCAAAAGAAACCATCAACAAAACAACAAGAAAGCCCACTACATGGGAGAACATATTTGCCAATGCTATCACTGATAAGGGTTTAACCTCCAAAATTTATAGGGAACTCATACAACTTAACAAAAGGAAGATAAACAATCCAATCAAAAAATGGGCAAAGGACCTGGATAGACACCTTTCAAAAGAGGACATTCAGAAAGCCAGGAGACATATGAAAACATGCTCAAAGTCACTAATCATCCGAGAGATGCAAATCAAAACAACAATGAGGTACCATCTCACACCTGTCAGACTGGCTATCATCAACAAATCAGCAAACGACAAGTGCTGGAGAGGATGTGGAGTAAAAGGAACACTTGTGCACTGCTGGTGGGAATGCAGACTGGTGCAGCCACTATGGAAGACAGTATGGAGTTTCCTCAAAAAACTGAAAATGGAACTCCCATTTGACCCTGTGATCCCTCTTCTAGGAATATATCCCAAGAAACCAGAAACACCAATCAGAAAGGATATATGCACCCCTATGTTGATAGCAGCACAATTCACCATAGCTAAGAGCTGGAAACAGCCTAAGTGCCCATCAGTAGATGAATGGATTAGAAAACTGTGGTACATCTACACGATGGAATACTATGCTGCTGTAAAAAAGAAGGAACTCTTATCATTTGCAATGGCATGGTTTGAACTGGAGAACATTATGCTAAGTGAAATAAGCCAGTCAATGAAGGAAAAATATCACATGATCTCACTCTTTTCTGGATAATAAAGACCATTATAAACTTATGAACAAAAATAGATACAGAGGCAGAGCTGCCTCGAACAGCCTGTCAAACTACAGCAGGAAGGCCGGGGAGGGTGGGAGGGCAGGAGGTATGGGGGTAAGAGATCAACTAAAGGACTTGTATGCATGCATATAAGCATAACCAATGGACATAAGACACTGGGGGGTAGGGGAGGCCAGGGGATTGTCAAGGGCGGGGGGAAAAAAAGGAGACATATGTAATACTCTTTGTAATACTTTAAGCAATAAAAAAAGGTAAAAAAAATAAAGTGATCATTGATAGGTTAAAAAATAATAAAATTGTAATTTTAGTTAAAAAAGAATAATAAATAAAATAATACAATAAAAAAAAACTTGGGCACATTTACACAATGGAATACTATGCAGCTGTAAAAAGGAAGGAACTCCTACCATTTGCAACAGCATGGATTGAACTGGAGAGCATTATGCTAAATGAAATAAGTCAGTCAGAGAAAGATAAATACCACATGCTCTCACTCATTTGTGGATTATAATGAACAACATAAACTGATGAACAAAAACAGATGTAGAGACAGAGAAGCATCGATCAGATGCTGAAAACTCAGAGGAAAGGCAGGGGAGGGTGGGGGTGAGGGAGAAAGATCAACCAAAGGACTTCTTTGCATGCATATAAGCATAAGTGATGGATGTGGACCACAGGGGGTGAGGGTGAGGGTAGGATTGGGGGGATGAGGGGACATTGGGGGGATAAGGACACAGCTGTAATAACTTAATCAATAAAGGGAAAAAATTCAGAATGTAAAAAAAAATAAAATAAAAATAAAAAATAAAAAAGACTGTAACAGGAAACAATGATAATTACATAATAATAAAGGGATCAATTCAATAAGAGGATATAACTATTGTAAACATTTATGCACCAAACATAGGAGAACCTAAATATATAAAGCAAATATTGATGGACATAAAGGGAGAGATCAACAGTAATCCTATAAAATAAAAGCCTAATACGCAAATCAACCAAATGGCAGAAAACCGGTCACTATAACGTGCACTGACCACCAGGGGGCAGATGCTCAATGTAGGAGCTGCCCCCAGCCTGTAGTCCCTGACTGGCAGCGGCGGTGTGGGGTGGGGCTGGTGAGCAGGCGGTGCCAGGCCAGCCAAGGCGGGTGCCAGTGGGGGCACCCCAATCGCCCTGCCAGTTGCCCCACAGATCAGCCCTGATTGCCGGCCAGGCCTAGGGACCCTGCCTGTGCACAAATTTTGTGCACCAGGCCTCTAGAACAGTCATAATAGGGGACTTTAACACCTTATTGATATCCCTGGGTATATATTCCAGAAAGAAAATTAAAAGAAAACAATGACCTTAAATGACACATTAAATCAAAGGGATTTCATTCATATTTTTAGAGCATTTCATCCCAAAGCAGCAGAACATACATTATTTTCAAGTGCGTGAAACATTTATCAGGATTATACCTTAAGCCAAAAAAATAAGTTTCAATAAATTTAAGAAGATGAAATTCTATCAAGAATGTTTTTTGACCAAAATTGTATGAAACTAGAAATCAATGACAAGGAAAAAAAAACCACTTGGGAACAAAACAATAAGTGACTAAATAATCAATGGGTCACTGAAAAAAATTAAAGAGAAAATCAAAAACTACCTTGAGGCAAATGTAAATAAAAACAAAACTTGTCAAAATCTATGAGATCAGCAAAAACAGTTCTAAAAGGGAAGTTCTAACATATAAGGCTACCTCAAGAAACAAGAAAAAACTCAAATAAACAATATAATTTTTCACCTAAAGGATATAGAAAAAGAATAACAAATTATTGGTAAGAAGAATGAAATAATAAAGATCAGAGTGGAAATAAATGAAATAGGCTAAGAAAAACAATGAAAAAAGAGCAATGAAACTAAAAGCTGTTTTTTTAAAATGATAAAGAAGATCAATAAAACTTTAACCAAACTCATCAAGAAACAAAGAGACAGAGCCAAAATAAATAAAATCATAAAGGAAAGAGAAGTTACAAGTGACACCACAAAAATATAAAGAACCATAAGAGACTACTATGAACAATTATATGCCTAACCTACTGAAAAACCTAGAAGAAATGGATTGCTAGAAACCAACAACTTTCCAAGACTGAATCATGAAGAAGTAGGAAATCTGAAAACACTTATTACAAGTAATAAAATTTAACTAGTAATTTAAAAACTACAAAAAAAAAATACCTCCAGGATCAAATGGCTTCACAGGTAAATTCTACTAAACATTTAAAAAAGAGTTAATACCAATCCTTCTCAAATTATTGCCAAAAAAAAAGGAAGAGAAAAACTAATTTTACAAGGCCAACACTACCCTGATTACAAGACAACACAAAGACACCAGAATAAAAAAAATATACAGGCCAATATCCCTGATGAACATAGATGCAAAAATCCTCAACAAAACATTAAAAAATTGAATTAAAAATACATTAAAAGGATCATACATCATGATCAAGTGGGATTTGTTCCATGGACTCAAGGATGGTTCAATATCAGCAAATCAATCAACATTATACACCACTTTTTAAAGAAAAAAATTGCATGATCATCTCAATAAAGAAAAAGCATTTGACAAAATTCAACATATCTTTATGATAAAAACTCTCAAACAGTGGGTATATAAGTAATATAGCTCAACATAATAATGACCATGCATGATAAACTCATAACTAAATCATACTGAATACTAAAAATCTCGAAGTATTTATTCTAAGATCAGGAACAAGACAAGGATGTACTCTCTCCGCATTTTTTCAACATAATATTGAAAGCCCTAGCCACAACAATTAGGCATGAAAATAAATAAACGGCATATAAATTGTAAAGGAAGAAGTAAAATAGTCACTATTTGCAGATGATATATTATATACAGAAAACCCTAAAGATTACAGACATACACACACACACACACACACACACACACACACAAACACCTATTAGAACTAATAAAATTCAATAAAGTTGCAGGATACACAATAATATTCAGAAATCTGTTGTGCTTTTTATATACCAATAACAAACTATGACAAAGAGAAATTAAGAAAACAAACCCCTTTACAATTGCATCAAAAACAATAAAATATCTATAAATAAATTTAACCAAGGAGGGGAAAGGCCTGTATTCTGGAAATTATAAGACATTAATGAGAGCATTTGAAGATGACACAGATACATGGAAAAATAGACTGTGCTCATAAATTGGAAGAACTAATACTTTAAAATGTCCATATAACCCAAAGCAATCTACAATTTTTTGCAATCCCAATCAAAATGCCAATGACATTATTACAAAACTAGGAAAAATAATCCTAAAGTTTGTATGGAGCCACAAAAGACCCCAAAAAGCCAAAGGAATCTTGAGAAATAGAAACAAAACCAGAGATATCACACTTCTTGATTTCAAACTATACTACAAAGCTATACTACCCAAAACAGATGGTACTGCCATGAAAACAGACATATTCATGAATGGAAGAGAATAGAGAGCCCAGAAAAAAACCAATGCATAGATGGTCAATTAATCTAAGACAAAGGAGGAAAAATAGACAATGTAGAAAAGACAGTCTCTTTAATAAATGGTGTTAGAAAAACAGAACAGCCCTAACCGGTTTGGCTCAGTGGATAGAGCATCGGCCTGCGGACTCAAGGGTCCCAGGTTCGATTCCAGTCAAGGGCATGTACCTTGGTTGTGGGCACATCCCCAGTGGGGAGTGTGCAGGAGGGAGCTGATCAATGTTTCTCTCTCATCGATGTTTCTAACTCTCTATCCCTCTCCCTTCCTCTGTTAAAAATCAATAAAATATATTTTTTTAAAAAAAGAAAGAAAAACAGAAGAGCTACATGCAAAAGAATGAAACTGGACCACCATCTTATAATAAATAAATTCACTAAAAATACATTCAAAATGTATTGAAGATTTGAATGTAAGATCTGAAACCATAAAATTCCTGGAAGAAAATATAGACAGTAAGCTCTGACAAGCAATATTTTTTGGACCAGTCTCCTCAGGCAAAGGCAACAAAAGCAAAAATAAACAAATAGGATTATATCAAACTAAAAAGCTTTGCACAGAGAAGGAAACTATCAAGAAATCCACATGCAACCTATTGAATAGGAGAAGATGTCTGCAAGTCATACATCTGACAAGGGGTTAATATCCAAAATTTATAAAGAACTTATACAACTTAAGATTTTGAAAATTCAATTTTAAAATGGGCATAAGATTTCAACAGACATTTTTTTCCCAAAGAAGACATACAGATGCCCAACAGGCAAATGAAAGTATGTTCAACATTACTAATCATCAGAGAAAGACAAATACCATATGATTTTCCTAATTTGTGGAAACTAAAAAAAAAAAATTAAACAAAACAGAAGTCAACTCATAGATACAGGAGTTGGAGGTGGTAAAATAAGTGAAGGGGATTAAGAGGTATAAAAATTAGTTATGAAATAAATAAGTTATAGGGACATAATATACAGCATAAGGAATATAGTCAATAATATTATAACTTTTTTTCATTAAAGATGGTAACTAGACTTTGGTGATCATTTCATAATGTATATAAATATCAAATCACTATATGTACACCTAAAACTAACAGGATATATTATGCCTATTATCTATACTAATAAAAGGGTAATATGCTAATTAGACCAGACATCTTCTAGATGTCCTTCCTGACAAAGCTGGGGGCAAGGCAGGCCTGAAAACTGCCCCAGGCTCCTTGCCCAGGTCGGCCCCACACCCAGCGGGGACCCCCACCCCGATCGGGGGTGTGGCTGGCCTGCAAACCCCTTGGTCCCTGCCCTGGTGGCCCCGTCCCCCAGTGGGGACCCCCACCCCAATCCAGGGACCCTTTCAGGGCAGGCCAGCTGGCTCCCACCCATGCACCAGGCCTCTATCATCATTTATAATAAAAGGGTAATATGCAAATTGACCCTAACTGTAGAACGACCAGAACAACTGCTGGACCAGTCACTATGAGGCGCACTGACTACCTCTTGGTTCCTTTCCCAGGCCATCGGGCACCAATCACCCGATGGTGAATGGGGAACCAGGGGTGGGTGGTGGCGGGGCGTGGAGCTGGCTGAGGGCAGCTGGGGAAGATGGCCCTGGTCGCAGGCCAGACCTAGGAACCATACCTGTGCACAAATTTCGTGCACTGGGCCTCTAGTACTTCAATAAAAAGCGTTTTGCTTAATGCTTACAGGGTTTCAGTCTAGGAAGATAAAACATTCTGGAGATGGAAAGTGGTGATGAATACTTAACCATATGAATGTATCTAATAACACCAAGTTTTATACTTAAAAATTGTTAAAATGGAAAATAGTATTATGTGTATTTTACTACAATTACAAATAAAAATGAAACAAAAATCCATTTAATCTTGAAAACTGGGTTTATTTATGGACTCTCCATTCTATTGCATTAGTCTATATGTCTATCTTTACGCTACTGCCACAGCCTTAACTTTGGCTTTGAAGTAACTTTTGAAAACAAGAAGTGTTAGCTGTTCAAAACTATTAATTCTTTCTTAAGGTTTTTTTGTGCTTCTAGGCCCATTGAGTTTCCATATGAATTTTAATATCAAAAGCTAAGTACAGCCCAGGTGGTGTGGCTCAGTGGTTGAGCAGACCCATGAAACAGGAGGTCACTGGTTCAACTCCTCATCAGGGCACATGCCAAGGTTGCAGGCTTGATCCCCAGTAGGGGGCATGCAGGAAGCATCAGATTGTTGTTTATATCTCTCGATCCTTCTCCCTTCCTCTCCCTAAAATCAATAAAAACATTTTTTTAAAGCTAGGTGGGATTCTGATAGAGATTGTGTTAAATCTGTGGGTCAATTTGGGAACTATTGCCATTTTTAAAATATCAAGTCTTCCAATTTCTGAATGTAGGATATCTTTCCAGTTATTTTGGTCTTAAATTTCTTTCAACCACGTTTTATAATTTACGGATCATATATTTTACACCTCTTTTGTTAAACTTATTTCCAAGATTTTTATTCTTTTATATGCTATTATGAAAGGATGCCTTCCCAATACAGATGACTTTAATGTAAATTTATTGCTTAAATGCGCAAGCAAGAACTTCCAGGAAAATGTTGAATAGAAGTAGAGATACTGGCCATTCTTGTCTTATTTTTGATCTTAGGGGAAAGTGTTCAGTATTTCACCATTATGTATGACATTATCTGTGGGGGTTTTTTTAAAGATGCTCTTTATCAGATTGAGGGATACACCTTCTATTCCTAGCTTGTAGAATGTTTTTATCATGAAGGTGTGCTGGATTTTCTTCTAATGCTTTTTCTGCATATTAAAAAGGTCATTAATCATTATTTCTTCAAGTACTCTTAGGCTTGCTCAGTGTCTCCTCTCTTCTTGGATTCTAACAACATAAATGTTATAGACATATAGGTTCCTGAGGTTATCTTCGTTTATTTTCATTCCATTTTCTGTTTTTCAGAATGGGTAATTCTATTATTCTCTTTTCAAGTTTATTGATTCTTTCCTCTGCCTCCTCCATTCTTCTTTGAGACTATCAATTCAGTTTTTATTCTAGCTTTTTGTATTTTTCATTTATAAAATTTCCCCCTGGTTCTTTTAAAATGATTGTTTCTTTGCCCAGACTTTCTTTTTCTTTGCTGAAGCTTTCTATATTTTTATTTGTTTCAAGCCAGTTTGTAATTGCTCAGGGAAGAATATTTATGATGGTTGCTTTAAAACCACTGTCAGGTAATTAATCTTCTCTGTCATCTTGGTTTTGGCATCTATGAGTTGTCTTTTATCATTAACTATATTCCTGATTCTTGGCAGGATGAGTGATTTTTTTAAAGAAACCTAGGTATTTTCGGTGTGATGTTATAAGAATCTGTATCTTATTAAAACCTCCTGTTTTTGCTGATTTTATCTGATAACCACTTGCCAAGGGACAGTAGGGTACTCTCTGGATATGATTAACTGGGAGTCAAATTCCAAGTTCCTCAATAGTTCCTCTTTTGACACTGAGCATGGCTTCTCATAACTGGTGGATAGAGATGACTCCTCACATGTCCTCCAATGACACCACAGTGGTGGGAGAATGTGTGGCATTATTACTGCAGGGTAATAGTGAAAGTCTTGATTCTGCTCTAGAACTTTTATGGTATAACTTCAGTGGAGAAGAAGCAGTGTACTTCATTAGTTCTTGGTGGGAGTAGAAGACTATGCTCCCAATGGTATCCAATGATATCATAAGGGAGTACAGAAAAGGGTGTGCCTCGTTACTTCCCCATTCAGATCAAAGTCCTCACTCACCACTCAGCCTTCTCCTTAGTCTACTTCTCCCAGCAGAGAGTTTGGGATGCCATATTGGAGCCCTAATGAAAGTAGAAATCTAGGTTCTCCACTAAGTCTTTCCTGGTGTGGGTAGATATTGGGCCATAGTTTTTCTTTGGTGTTTGGCTGGAATAGAGCGGTTACTAAGTAAATGATTTTTATATTGACTGTCCCCTTCCTGGCCCTTTAGCTCTAAATAACAGATTTAGGGGATAGGGGTTCTCTTTTTTAGGCTCTTGTTCATATTTTTTGGTTGTCATCTTCTTCTGTTTTAAGTTTGGCATTTATGAGGCAAAAAGAAAACCCATGTTATTCCTTTAGTACTGAGGTCCCCAGTCAATATTCCTTCTTCTATCTTTCAGAATATTCTTAAATTTATTTTACATATAATACTTAAGTGTTTCAGTTGTACTTAATAGGAGGAATATAGAAAAGTATAGCTACAGCATCTTTCCAGAAGCAGAAGACTGCTCATCAAAACATTTTAAATAGTTATTCAACCAGCTACACATTCATTATTTAATCATTTCAATGCATTCATATGTTCATTTTTTCATTCAACAAATGATTATTGAGCATCTAGTATATGTGCTCAGAACTAATAATTAAGGCCCCATCTTTGCCCTCAAGAAGTTCAGAATCTAGTGAGAGGAGACAAGGGAACATTTGATAAAAATATATTTTCAAATGTGCAGTTGCCATGCAAAAAAAGGATACCTATATGATAGACAAGATAAGAGATTGTTAATGTCTTGCCGAAATCTAGATATGTTATCCCTTCTGTTACCCCTTAACTACCAGTCTATCGGTCTAGTAACCCTTTTAACAAAGGTATTTAAATTAGCTTAACAATATTTATTTCAATTGAATGAAGGGTAACCTTTGTATTTATTATTATTTTTTTCTAAATGGTCATAAACATCTTTTTTAATATAAATATTGGGAAGTGATCAATGCAAAGATACCTCTTATCTACAATTGGAAGGATTTACATTTATCACATTTCTGAGAAAAAAAAGTGAATCAAAACAACATATTTGAATTGAAGAAAAATTTTCACAACTCCATTCTTTTGATAATTCTCTTATTCCTGTGATTTCTCAAAGGATTAGTGACAGAGGTTCCATAACTACATCTGGGATTTGTTCCATTTCTCTTACATAAAACTCATTTGGCCTGGAAGTTTAAAGCACTGAAAGAACATTAATGCTTTTTTACTATTCTTTCCCATGTATTGGCCCTCATCTCACTCCCAACCACCGTTATTTAATAGGTTCCAATAGGAAGGGATTTTTTTTCTTATAAATGTTAGGCACAAAATAGACTTGAATCATTATATTTCTCTCTGTCATCTGTTAATATTATGTCTCTAGTAAAGGTCCCCCGTTGTCCTAGTTTTTATTCTTACATTTAAAACAGCTACCAAAGCCTTTTTGTCTGTCCTAAGCATTTTTATAGGTCTCAGCATATTTTGTGCTTAACCTTTCTAATCATATTCTAACAGAAGATTTTATATTTGTCCTTGATTATATGTATTTTCTTCTACATTTACACTTGTCTCTGAAGAATAATTTGAACTCATGAGAGATTTCCCAGTGCAGCTACATATTTTTCTTTAGTTGCCTCTACTGTTCAAAATGTTTTTTAAAATGTCTTATTTTTCTTGAGTCATTCTCTGTTTTAGAGTCTCAATCTTCCTATCTGGCCTGTGGAAATCCTAAGTATTTTTATTAATCCTCACTTAAGGATATTTTTCCACTGATTTTTTTTCTTTTTAGAGAGAGTGGAAAGGAGGTGACAGAGAAAGTGAGAGACAGGAATATCCATGTGCGACAGACACATCGATTGGTGGCCTCCAAAAGAACCTTAACCCAGGCCTGGGATCAAGCCTGCAATCAAGGTACATGCCCTGGACTAGGAATTGAACCCCAACCCTACGATCTGCAGGCTGATGCTCTAACCACTTAGCACACTGGCTAGGGCCAGAAACCATCTGTTTAAAGTCAAGAAAAATTTTCAATATCCATTTCTTCCTTCCCTTGTCTCCCCCCCCCCCCTTTTCAGTACTATTTCTGAGTCAGTATGTGCCAATAAAATACACAAGCACTTTTTTTCTAAAGCAATACTGCCAAATGCCTACTCAAACAAGTAAGACTTTTCCTCTCTACTCATCCCTTTTGGAGTTACAAAGAGTTCATATGATAACCTGTGGATGTGTAGATGTAATCCCTGCCTCCCCTCATTTATATGAATACATCTAAAACAGATGTTTCTGTTTTTATGCCAATATATTTTTACATCAAATGATATTCTCCTAATGTATTTATGCTTACATAACCCACATTTAGCTAAAAAAGGGTTGAGTGAGGTTAGAGCAAAAGGGATCAGAGAGCAACTGTAAAAGCATTTCATATTTTAACCATATACATTTATCATAAGTTATTACGAAAAAAATGAAAATACAACCTCTCTCTCTCTCTCTCTCTCTCTCTCTCTCTCTCTCTCTCTCTCTCTCTCCTCTCTCTCTCTCTTTCACACACACACACACACACACACACACACACACATCTATGTCTCTAGAAAAGCAAATCCATGTAATGGCCTTTTACATTCTGAAGTCCTACTTTATACATAACATGACTCTGCTACCATAGGCATATAACAAAGATAAATTCTGAAGCAGCTATTTTAATAGATTTAGTTATACAATGGGATTTTCAAGATGTACAAAGTGAAGATTTAATATAGGTAAAAGTGATTTAAACACTACTATTACAGTATTCTGGAGCTGACTATATATCGACCTTTACAAGTAAGTTTTATACTTTCTTTTTTTTTTCTTTTTATAGGGCCGACTGTTTGCATTGATTATGCCATTTATTTATTTACTTATTTATTTATTTATTTATTTATATATCTTCATTGTACTTTCATGTTTTTATGTTGTTATTTACTACCCTTTCATTTCAATTTGAAGAAAATCTTTTAGCATTTCTTATAAAGCAGGTCTAGTGGTGAAGAATTCTGGCTTTTGTTTGGGAATGTCTACTCCGTTTCTGAAGGAAAGCTTTCCCAAGCAGATTATTCTTGATTATCAGGTGTGGTGTGTTTTGTTTTGTTTTCCTTTCAGCACTTTGAATATGTCACCCACTTTCTCCTGGCTGCAAGTTCCCTGCTATAGAATCTGCTGATAGCCTTATATCAAATGACCTATCTTTGAGCTTTCAGATTCTTTTTTCTGCATGATAGAGTATACTTTTGAAGTTCTATTGAATTTTTCAGTTCCACCAATGTATTCTTCAGCTCAAAGATTTCTGTTTGGGTTTTTATAGTTCTACTAGAGGCCTGGTGCACAAAAATTTGTGCACTCGGGGGGGAAGGGGGTCCCTCAGCCCAGCCTGTGCCCTCTCGCAGTCTGAGACCCCTCGGGAGATAACGACCTGCTGGCTTAGACCTGCTCCCGGGTGGCAGAGGGCAGGCCCAATCCCTAGGTGCAGCCCCTGGTCGAGGTCAGAGCAGGGCTGATTGGGGAGTTGGGGAGTTGGGGCACCGCCCCCTGTCACACACAGAGCAGGGCCAATCAGGGGGTTGGGGTGCTGCACCCTGTCACACAGAGAGCTGCAGGGCGATCAGGGGAGTGGGGAGCTCCCCCCTATCAGGCACAGAGCAGGGCTGATCAGGGGGTTGGGGCGCCTTCTCCTGTCACAAACAGATCAGGGCAGATAGGGAGGTTGTGGCCCCGCCCCCTGTCACACACAGAGCTGCGGGGCGATCAGGGGGTTTGGGCGCTGCCCCCTGTCATGCTGATCCTGGTGCCAGGAGGCCTTGTGGCTCTGCTGATCCCGGTGCTGGGAGGCATATTACCCTTTTACTATATAGGATAGAGGCCTGGTGCATGGGTGGGGGCCAGCTGGTTTGCCCTGAAGGGTGCCCTGGATCAGGGTGGGGGTCCCCACTGGGGTGCCTGGCCAGCCTTGATGAGGGGATGATGGCTGTTTGCAGCTGGTCACAAACCCTTCAGGGTGGGGGTCCCCACTGGGGTGCCTGGCAAGTCTGGGTGAGGGGCTAAGGGCTGTTTTCAGGCTGGCGGGTGACTGAAGCTCCCAACCGCTCCTTTTTTGCTTTTTTTTTTTAATTCTGTGCCAGCTTTAGCTCTGAGACTTGGCTCCAGCTCTTAGGCCTCCAATGCTGAAAGCAGGTATCTGGTTTGTTTGGGTTCTATAATTGAAACACTGTTTCAACTCCAGCTCTGAGATCCCAGCTGCCTGAAAGCAGGTTTCTGGGGTTTTGTTTAGCTTCTATATTTGTAACAATGTTTCAAACTGCAAGCTCAGAGGCCAGCAGCGGCAGGCAGGGAACGTTGGAGTCCTCCGTCACTGAAGCAAGCAAGCCTCATGATCGCTTCAAGCTGCCTGGCTGCCGGCCGCCACCTTGGCTGGCAGTTAATTTGCATATCGCCCTGATTAGCCAATGGGAAGGGTAGCAGAGGTACGGCTAATTACCATGTTTCTCTTTTATTAGTTAGGATTTCTTTATTAAATTTCTCTTTTGTTCATGCACAGCTTTCTTGCTTTTATTTATTTGTCTAGGCTCACACATTTCTTAAGCTTCTTTAATATTCAGAAAACAAAGATACATTATGACCAAATGGGGCTTATCCTAAGTTAACATTCAAAAATCAAGTAATATAATATTCCATATTATAAATTATTCAAGATAAGTCATATGATCATTTCAATAAATACAGTAAAAAGATTTGACAAAATCCATTTCTGTCATACATTCTTAGAGAACCAGCAATATAAGAAAACTCCTTCATACTAATAAAAGATGCCTATGAAAACTTCAGAGTTAATTTACTTAATTGTAAATGATGGGATGCTTTCACTCTAATATTGGGATCAAGATTTGTATGTTGACTCTCACTACTTCTCAAAATTTCACGTAGATAAATAACTATCTCAAAATAATTATGCTGAGTGAAAAAAGCCAGATAAAAAGAGTACATAATGCCAAAGCCGGTTTGGCTCAGTGGATGGAGCGTCGGCCTGCAGACTGGAGGGTCCCGGGTTTGATTCCAGTCAAGGGCATGTGCCTGGGTTGCGGGCACATCCCCAGTGGGAGGTGTGCAGGAGACAGCTGATCGATGTTTCTCTCTCATCGATGTTTCTGACTCTCTATCTCTCTCCCTTCTTCTCTGTAGAAAGTCAATAAAATATATATATTTTTAAAAAAGAGTACATACTATATGAGTTCATTTATATAAAGTTCTAGAAAATGTAAAGTAATCTACAGTGACAGAAAGTAGGTCAGTGGATGCTAGAGAACATGAGGAAGAAATTACCAATGGGCATGAAGCAACTTTTGTGGGTAATGAATATTTTATATGAATATATTTCTTATTTTAAAATGTTTTTATTGATTTCAGAGAGATGAAGGGAGAGGGATAGAAACATCAATGTTGAAAGAGAATCATTGATTGGCTGCCTCCTGTATGTCCCCTAATGGGGAACATGCCTGCAACATGGGCATGTGCCCTGACCAGGAATCAAACCAGTGACCTCCTGGTTCATGGGTTGACACTCAACCACTGAGCCACACTGGCCAGGCTGGATGGATATATTTCTTGATTGCTGTGATGGTTTCATGGGTATACACATATGTCAAAACTTATTAAACGATATACTTTAAATATGTCCAATTTCTTCCATGCCAGAAGTTTCAGGAGCACATTTCCTCTTTCCTAATTAGCAAGAAAGACAGTCTGGTTCTCAAATAGCTCAAACACACATCTCAGAATTTAGGTTTATCTGCCCTGATAGGCATGACATTTGTCATGCCCATAGCCTTTAACCATTTACACTAGCTTGTAAATAGGATATATGGCTTGTACCAATTACAGCCTGTCTCTAGAGCATGAAATGGGGTTGATCCAACCCAATTACATGGTATCCAGGAGCCAGATCAGGTTGAGCTGTAAATAATTTGAAAACAAGAGTGGATTTTATTCTAAATGTGCCTATAAGCCATTGAGGATTTTGAACAAAGGTGTGACAAGAAAAGATTACTTTGATTGTAGGAGGGCATGAGAGGAAGCAGAAAGATTACTTAAGATACATTGCTATAGTCCAATAAAGAGAAACTACTAGTATGGTGGCTTACACTAGGATGAGAGGAGTGAAGGTGAGAATTTTAATTGGATTTGTGGTATATTGTACAGTAAGAGCTGACACAACTTCCTGATACATATGATGTATAAATAAAAGAAAGATATCAAGGATAACTACAAGTTTATGGTCTGAGCAACAAAGTGAATTGTTGTTATTAAAACAAGGAAAATCAAGGCAGGAATGAGTTGGGGGAGCAATCAAGAGTGATGTTTTGGCCATGAAAAGGATGAAATGCCTATTAGATATTCAATGAGGGACAGTGAGTAGGCAATTGAATAATTCTGGAACTAGTTACAGAAACTGAGAAAAAATAGTGTATTCCTAGAAGAGGAATTCCTAGAGAACTGAAGGAAATAGCAGTGAACAAAAAGACAAAAATCTGACGCTCATGAAGTTTATGTTCTACTGACAATGGCCAACACTCCTATAATTAAGTTTACTATGTGCCAGGTACTGTTCTAAGTGTTTTGCATATAATAACATCTATAATAATAAAAGAGTAATATGCTAATTAGACCAGATGTCCTTCCAGACAACCTTCTGGATGAAGCCAGAGCTGCGAGGGAAGCCCGGGTCCCGGGTGCCAGATGGATGCTGGTGCCAGCAGCTGGGGGAAGGAAGGCCTACTCTTGCACGATTTTCATGTATCCGGCCTCTAGTCTATATATATAAAGCATAAGTGATGGGTCAACTAGTAACTATGACATGCACTGACCACCAGGGGGAAGACGCTCAACACAGGAGCTGTCCCCTGGTGGTCAGTGCACTCCCACAGCAGAAGCGCCACTCAGCTGAACAATGGGTGTCAGGCTCATGGCTCCTGGTCCTGGCATCGGGACTGATTGGGCAGAGCAAGGAGCGAGGCTGTGATGATGAGTGGTAGTTGCGTGGTCACGTGTGCGCCGGTATCGCCCTAGGATGGGTGCAGAGACTGCAGCAGAGTGGCAGCGAGCCTAATGAGCGGTGGCAGCAGGCATAGCAGGGCCAGGATCAGCAGGAGTGGCACGGTGCCCAGCCCGGGCTGAGGCTCCTCCCCTGCCACCTGTTGCTTCACATACTACTTCATGATGTGTGGGATCAACACGTGGACAGCAGGCTGGACCCCAACGAGCTGGTGGGTAAGGCCAGGCTGCGGCGGTGTGGAGGTCCACTGATCCCCGCAGGCCAGGCCAAGGGACCCCACAGGTGCACTGGGCCTCTAGTTTAATATAAAATTCTAAGAGATAGGTGTTGCTATTATATTTATTTTTGAAATAAGGAAACAAAGGAACAAAAAAGCTAAGAGACTTGCCAAAGGTCACACTACTAGTAGGGGATAGAGTGGGGCTTCAGCTGAGTCTGGTCATCAAGTCTGTGTTCTTAACTATCACATTATACTGTCCCATTCAAAGGAGCTATAATTCATATATAGATAAAGATGCAGTTATATACACTTGGAGATATAGTTTTATGTGACAGAGGTATACATCCTATGTCCTAAAATGGAGGAGAGAAAAAGAAACACATAGATACCTGGCTGGCATGGCTCAGTGGTTGAGCTTCAACCTATGAACCAGGAGGTCCTGGTACAATTCCCAGTCAGGGCACTTGCCGGGTTGCAGGCTCGATCCCCAGTGTGGGGCATGCAGAAGGCAGCCAATCAATGATTCTCTCTCATCACTGAAGTTTATATATCTCTCTCCCCCTCTCCCTTCCTCTCTGAAATCAATAAAAATATTTTTTTAAAAGAAACAGGTAATTATGCAGCAGGTGCTTTCAAATTAGCATATTTGTTCAGTTCCCATGACAACCCTAAATGCTAGATTATATTAATCTCATTTTCACATAGAAGACACACAGGTTGAAGGGGTTAGGCAGAGATATGTTTACAGGCTATAAATAGAAAAATTTAAACCTTAGGGTTATAACTTGATTATTAAGTAAATAATGATAGGTTATGCAAAATAAGTAAATATTGCTCAAAATGATGTGACAAAAGGCATAAAATTAAGTTTAACTCATAACTGCACCTCACTTGATACACAAACAAGGGGCTAATAAAGAGGGTTTTTTTACACTAGATCAGTGTTTCTTTGTATTTTCATAACACTAACATTAACATATTTTGTTTAAAACAAGATCAGAAATACATGGGTTAACATTTTAAAATGCAAATAAAAGGAGGACATTCCGTATGGTTAACTTTATTTCAATTTCCTTCCCTGTCATTAGAATTATTATGATTATTTAGCAAAAAAAATCTAACTTCAATGGATAATTTGTCATTTACCTTTGTCTATATTTTTCATCATGACTTATCCAGAGCTATCTCTGGTTCTTCTTTTATTAGTTTAATATGAAGGGGAAAATGTTCCTGATGATTTAGCTTTCCTCTGTAGTCTGACTATACACTGTCAAGGCATTCAACTTGAAATATATTTAGAAATACAGTGCAATCATATCCCAGCAATAGTTTGTGTTTTGGTTATCTTCTTTTATATTCTATAAACGAAGTTGCATTTATCCAGACAAATTAAATACTATGGAATAGATATAGTTTTACCATCAAGGTGATAAAATATATTAATGAACTTCAGTCAATCTAAGTCTCTATGGGACCCCCAAAATCAATCTGGGGGTTAAATTAATAGAAATGTTGTGATTTTATAAGTATCTAGCATCAGGTAACTTTAGGACCATTCTCTTATAGTATTTATTTGACCACTTCTGTGATTAAAAAACAATGAAAATGTCAGTGCATGTGTTTAAAATGTTATACTTTATATAACTTACACTAAATGTTTTTGTATTTTTAATAAACTTAATTAAGATATGTATATATCTTATCCTATATAACAAAGAGGTAATATGCAAATTGACCCTCACTCCATCACAAGATGGCTGCGCCCACAGCAGAGGAAGAGTTCCCATAATGAGCCATAATGAGCGATCAGCAGGGACCTGAGGCTGTGTTGTGCTGGGCTAGGGTAGGGGACCTGAGGCTTCACCCCCCCCCGCCCCACCCAGTGGGGCTAGACAGGGGACCTCAGGCTGTGTCCCCCCACCCAGTTGGGCTTGACAGGGGACCTCAGGCCGCACTCCCCTGCCTGGTGGGGCTTGACAGGGGACCTTAGGCCACACCCCTGACCACGGCACTGGGCTGGGGGACCTCAAGCCATGTCCCCCACCTGGCGGGGCTTGACAGGGGGCCTCAGGCTGCACCCCTTGCCCTGGCACCAGGCCAGGGGACCTGAGGGTGCACCAGGAGACCTGAGGCTGCACCACACACCAGGCAGGGTTTGATGGAGTTGGGGCCAGCCAGGTCTGGATCTCGCCCAATGTGGGTGGAGTCAGCCGGGTATGTGTCTCGTGCAATTTCAAGGTGCATGCAGGTGGGCAGGAACATGACTCTGGGTCCCGTGGCGTGCCACAGACTCTGACAGAAGGAAGATTTTCATATACATTTTACTAATTTTCTTTCATCTCTGACACTTCTATTATAGAGAAAGGGCAAATAGCAATATTAAAATATTTCCTCTAATTAATCCCCTTTTAATGTGCATGAATTTCACGCACCGGGCCACTACTCAACAATAAAAAAATATACAAAAATAACAGCTATTTTAAATATTCTCTAGTCCTCAAACAGCTCTGACATTTAAATAAATAAAAGAGATGCAAATTCTTTCCTAAGACACACACTGTTGCTACTCTACTCCATTTGGAGTTTACTTTATACTGTTTTTAAGGTTTAACCAAGTGTGTTTGTAACAATCTGGATAATGCAACAAATACATGTTGTCCTAAATGCTATCTATGTCATTAAGAGGTGCTTTTATAGCTTTTCAAATCAGAGGTTCAAGGTAAATTAGACCCCTGGTACATACTTAAAAGCCTGTTTCAACCTAGACATTGCTGTATATTATTCCCATTATATTCATGGCAGATAACAATATCATAGGCATTTAGCAGAAGGAATAGATTAGCTAGGTCATGCTTGACTCATAATGCACATCTATAACTTCAACAATGCACGGCTCTTGTTAATATACAGGGAACTATGTAGATGAAATATCCCCACTAGAAATTATAGCCTCATGAGAGAAAATTGTGCTTTCTGGTTCCTAGGTTAACTAGAGAACAAGGAAACAAGAGTAAGCACAAAGGCCTCTTCCTTTTTGAATAATACGATGTCTTTATTCAATATGCCTTGATCCAGGACCAATAGTATACACTTTCCAAATTATATAAAACAATAAAAACCATTTAAAAGTTTTACTAACACAAGAAACATTTCAGCATGATATTTTTAAAGGAATTCTTGAAAAAAGGCTAGCTAGCACAGTATTCAGGCTTTTTTCCCCTTTACACATTGAGAGATTTTGGAAACTTTAAAGATCAAAGAGCTTTAATTTCATCACTGCCACATTTTTTAGTTTAACAAGTATATCCCCATTCAATGTTCTTGAAAGTGTTCTACAGTAATCCGCACTTGAAAGTTAATCTGATTACATAGTTTAGCTCACTGGAGCTATAATACTTCACTTTTTCAGTGCAGTGGACAAATTTAGGGTAATTGTTTCACATAACTAAAATGGAAACTGAATGAATATGACCTATATTACTGATTTTATATGTTATTATTACTGTTACCCTTATTACAATAATGTGACATTGCAAAATTTCC
Source organism: Myotis nattereri (assembly GCF_964212035.1). NCBI lineage: Eukaryota > Metazoa > Chordata > Mammalia > Chiroptera > Vespertilionidae > Myotis > Myotis nattereri. Next base: position 115,646,619 of record NC_138078.1, on the reverse strand, counting down.
TTTAAGCAACTTTTCACATCCTGAGACTTTTCAAGTATTAGTTTATTAGTATCACTGCAATGTGAAAATATCTCTGACTTAATCAGTTTGGACTTCTTTAACAAAGTGCCATAGACTGGATGGCTTATAAACAACAAATTTATTTCCCACAGTTCTGGAGGCTGAGAGTCTAAGATGAGGGTTCCTGGATGGCCAGGTTTTGGTGGGACTTTCTTCCAAGACGCAGAGTGCAGAATTCTCCTTGTATCCCCACTTGGTAGAAAGAGAATGGGAGAGCACTAGGTCTCTTTTATAAGGGCACTAATTGCATTTATGTGGGCTCTATTCTCATGACCTAATTATTTGCCAAAATCCCCTCCTCGTAATAGCATCACATTGGGGGTCAGGATTTCAACATGAACGTTGAGGAAACACAAACATTCAGTTCACAGCAATCTCAAAAGCAGCAAGCTTTTAAATTTACAATGATTTCTCTGAAATTAGGATAGAATGTTTTCTGAAATCAGAATTAATGAAATGTCCCCTATATAAGATTTATTAAATAAGTGTATTAAAATTCTAAGAAGCTAAACTCCGTTGTAGGTTAAGTGTGATATATTTCCAGCATTTATTTTATTATTGAAATATGTGTACATCTTTTGAGATTTTTGGTGTATTTGGAGAAATCACATACTGTAGTTGATAATTCAGTATTCTTGTACTATTAGTGAACCCAAACTTTTGGAAAGCCTTAGGTTCATGTAATGTTAGTGTTGACATCATTCAAATTCTTATAAATTTAGTATGCAGAATAATAAAAATGAAACACATATGGGGGAAGCTGAAATATAGTCATTTACTGTCTGAAGAAAACTGCAAAGCAGTCATGCTAAAAAAAAATATATATATATATATATATATATATATATAGGATAATAGGCCCGGCTGTGGTGGCTCAGTGGATTGAGCATCGTCCCATGGACCAAGAGGTCTGGGGTTCAATTTCCAGTCAGGGCACATGCCCAGGTTGCAGGCTCAATCTCCAGTAGGGGGCATACAGGAGGCAGCAGATCAATGATTCTCATCATTGATGTTTCTCTCCCTACCCCTTCCTCTCTGAAATCAATAAAGACATATTATATATATGATAATAGGAGTAGAAAATTAGATGTGTTTATAATGTGATAAAAATAATAGAAAGACAAGTACTGCCCTCACAATACAAGGTCTCCATTCAAGAGAAAGTAAGACATAGTTTCATCAAGCAGTAAATGAGGTACTGTCAGTACTCTAGAATGTGAATGAAAAAATTCTGATAGTGTTTCTTTGCAGTCTCACCAGTAAAGAAACAAGTTGGTGATGACAAATGGTGGATTTCTGAAGTATTAAAAAAAAAACTTCAGTGCATAATTTATGGAACATTGCTGTCATGCAACCCTCCAAAATATAGCACTTATCTAACTTTGGATACACATTGGAAATCCTTCTAAGAATATTTAGTTACCAGAAATTCCAACAAGAAAAAAATCCTTGCTCATTAATTGCTTTACTGTAGCCAAAATATTTGCAGGAATGAACATGTTGTGAAAGACAGAGATTCACAGTGGGCCTCTATTACATTTATCTGAAAAGGTTTTACTGTATTTTATAGATTACTTACTTCTCTTAACAATTCTGTCGGGAATATCTTACATATGAATTTACCTAAATCTTATCAAAACTACTTAAATCATTATGTTACCTACAGATTGGGTAATGACAGTTTTTAAATACATATTGCATTAAAAAACAATATTAATTTATGTTGTATCTACATTCTATGCAGGAAATAGATCTAGATATCACTCTTTCAAATATCACAAGGGTAACATTTTTTTAATTTAAATTCTTTACTGTTTAAAGTATTACATAAGTATACTTGTTCCCCCATTGACCTCTCCCCTGCCACCACCACCATGCAGCACATGCCCTCATCCCCACCCCCCTCTATGTCCAATGGTTATGCTCATATGCATGTATACAAGTCCTTTGGTTGACCTCTTACCCCCTCACCCCCTGCCTTCCCTCATAGGTGGGACAGTCTGTTCAATGGTTCTATGACATCGGTTCTCAACCTGTGGGTCGCGTCCCCTTTGGGGGTCGAACGACCCTTTTACAGGGGTCGCCTAAGACCATCGGAAAACACATATATAATTACATATTGTTTTGTGATTAATCACTATGCTTTAATTATGTTCAATTTGTAACAATGAAAATACATCCTGCATATCAGATATTTACATTACGATTCATAACAGTAGCAAAATTACAGTCAAGATGTAGCAACGAAAATAATTTTATGGTTGGGGGTCACCACAACATGAGGAACTGTATTAAAGGGTCGAGGCATTAGGAAAGTTGAGAACCACTGTTCCATGACTTTGATTCCATTTTTGTTCATCAGTTTATGTTGTTCATTATATTTCACAAATGAGTGAGATCATGTGATATTTATCTTTCTCTGACTGGCTTATTTTGAATAACATAATGCATTCCAGCTCCATCCATGCTGTTGCAATGGTAAGAATTCCTGTTTGTTTGTTTTTACAGCAGCGTAGTATTCCACTGTGTAGATGTACCACAGTTTTCTAATCCATTCATCTGCTGATGGGCACTTAGGCTGTTTCCAAGTCTGAGCTATTGCAAATTGTGCTAATATGAACAAAGGGGTGCATATATCCTTTCTGACTGGTGTTTCTGTTTTCTTGGGATATATTCCTAGAAGTGGGATTACTGGGTCAAAGGGAAGTTCCATTTTTAATTTTTTGAAGAAACACCATACTGTTTGCCAGAGTGGCTGTACCAGTCTGCATTCCCATCAGCAGTGCAAGAGGGTTCCTTTTTCTCCACATTCTCGCCAGCACTTGTCATTTGTTGATTTATTGATAGCCATTCTGACAGGTGTGAGATGGTACTTCATTGTCGTTTTGATTTGTATCTCTTGGATGATTGGTGACTTTGAGCATGTTTTCATATGTCTCTTGGCCTTCTGTATGTCCTCTTATTAAAAGTGTCAATTTAGGTCCTTTGCCCATTTTTTGATTGGATTGTTTATCCTCCTTTTGTTAAGTTGTATGAGTTCCTTGTAAATTTTGGAGATTAAACCCTTATCGGAGATAACATTGGCAAATATGTTCTCCCATGCAGTGGGCTTTCTGTTGTTTTGTTGATGGCTTCTTTCACTATGTAGAAGCTTTTCATTTTTATATCGTTCAATTTGTTTATTTTCTACTTAGTTTCCATTGCTCTAGAAGCTGAATTGGTAAATATTGCTACAACAAATTTCTGCTATTTTCCTACCTATGGCTTCTTCTAGGATTTTTATGGTTTCTCATCTTACGTTTAAATCCTTTATCGGTTTTGAGTTTATTTTTGTGTATGGTGTAAGTTGGTGGTCGAATTTCATTTTTTTGCATGTATCTGTCCAATTTTCCTAACAATATTTTTAAATAGACTGTCTTAACTCCATTGTAAGCTCCAGCCTCCTTTGTCAAATATTAATTGAGCATAATGGCTTGGGTCGGTCTCAGAGTTCTCTGTTCTGTTCCATTGGTCTATACCAGGGGTGGGCAAACTTTTTGACTCGAGGGCCACAATGGGTTCTTAAACTGGACCGGAGGGCTGGAACAAAAGTATGGATGGAGTGTTTGTGTGAACTAATATAAATTCAAAGTAAACATCATTACATAAAAGGGTACGGTCTTTTTTTATTTTAGTTTTATTCATTTCAAATGAGTCGGATCCGGCCCGTGGGCCGTAGTTTACCCACGGCTGGTCTATACTCTATATGTCTGTTCTTGTGCCAGTACCAGGCAATTTTGAGAACAATAGCTTTGTAGTATAGCTTGATATCTGGTATTGTGATCCCTGTAACTTTCTTCTTTCTTTCTCAAGATTGCTGCAGCTATTTGCGATCTTTGTTTATTCCAGATGAATTTTTGGAGAGTTTCTTCTAGGTCTTTGAAATAGGCTGTTGGTATTTTAATGGGGATTGCATTGAATCTATAGATTGCTTTTGGTAGTATGGACATTTGAATGATGTTGATTTTACCGATCCATGAACATGGTATATTTTTCCATTTGTTTATGTGTTCCTCTATCTCTTTTTTCAGGGTCCTGTAATTTTCTGAGTACAGGTCCTTTACCTCCTTAGTTAAATTTATTCCGAGGTATCTTAATATTTTTGTCGCAATGGTAAATGGGATTTGTTTTTCCAGTTTCTCTTTCTGTGAGTCCATTATTGATGTATAAAAAAGCCATAGATTAATGCGTGTCAATTTTGTATCCAGCTACATTGCCAAATTCATTTATTAGTTCTAGTAGTTTTTATATGGAATCTTTAGGGTTTTCTATGTACAATATCAGGTCATCTGCATATAATGACAATTTTACTATGACAATTTTACTTCTTTTTTTCCAATTAGGATGCCTCTAATTTCTTCTTCTTGTCTGATTGCTATGACTAGCACTTCCAGTACTATGTCGAACAGGAGTGGTGAGAGTGGCATCCCTGTCTTGTTCCCATTCTTAGAGGGAATGGTTTTAGTTTTTGCCCATTGAGTATGATGTTGGCTGTAGGTTTGTCATATAAGGCTTTTATTGAGATATGATCCCTCTATTCTCACTTTGCTGGGAGTTTTTATCAGGAAAGGGTGATGGATTATATCAAATGCCTTTCTGAATCAATAATTATGTGATTTCTTTCTCTCAATTTGTTTATGTGATGTATCACATTTATTGATTTTACATATTGTACCAGCCTTGCATCCCTGGAATAAATCCTGCTTGGTCATGGTTCATGATCTTTCTAATGTAATGCTGGATCTGATTTGCTAGAATTTTGTTGAAGATTTAGCATCTATGTTAATCAGAGATATTGGCCTGTAATTCTTTCTTTGTAGTGTCTTTATCTGGTTTGGGGGTTAGAGTAATGCTGGCTTCATAAAAAGAGCTTGGAAGTGTGCCTTCCTCTTGAATTTTTTGGAATAGCCTCAGGAGGATAGGTTTTAATTCTTCACTGAATGCTTGGTAGAACTCCCTTGTGAAGCCATCTGGCACTGGGCTTTTGTTTACTGGAAGCTTTTGATGATTGCTTCAATTTCCTCCATAGTATTGGCCTGTTGAGATTTTTTTATTCTTCTTGATTGAGTTTTGGAAGATCATATTTTTCTAGGAATATGTCCGTTTCCTCTAGGTTGTTTAATTTGTTGGAGTAGGGTTGCTATAGTATTTTTTTACAATCTTTTGTATTTCTCTGGGGTCTGCTGTCATTTTGCCTCTTTCATTTCTGATTTTGTTTATTTGGGTCCTCTCTGTGCTTCATGGTGAGCCTGGCTAGAGGGTCATCAATCTTGTTTATCCTTTCAAAGAACCAGCTCTTGGTTTCATTGATCTTTTGTATTGTTTTTGTTTGTTTGTTTTGTTTTGTTTTTGTTATGCTATTTCATTCATTTCTGCTCTGATCTTTATTATCTCCTTCCTTCTGCTCACTCTGGGCTTTTCTTGTTGCTCTCTTTCTAATTCCTTAAGTTTTAGAGTTAGATAATTTATTACCAGTTTTTCAAGTTTTTTGAGGTAGGCCTGTAATGCTATGTACTTCCCTCTCAGGACTGCTTTCCCTGTGTTCCATATGTTTTCAATTGTTATGTTTTCATTGTCATTCGTTTCCAGTATGTTTTTAATTTCTTCTTTGACCTCTTTGGTAACCCAAATCATTCTTTAATAGCATGCTATTCAGCCTCAAAGTGTTTGAATTATTTTGATTGGTTTTTTTTTTTTGTAGTTCAGTTCTAATATTATGCCACTGTGATTTTAGAAGACGCTTGATATGTTTTCAATCTTCTTGAATTTGGAGAGACTTTGCCTGTGACCCAATATGTGGTCTATCTTTGAAAATGTCCCATATGCACTTGAGAAGAATGTATATTCTGTAGCTTTGGGGTGGAATGTTCTGAAGATGTCAAGTCCATCTGATCTAGTGAGTCATTTAGGATTGCTGTTTCTTTGCTGATTTTTTTTGTATAGAGGATTTATCCAGTGATGTTAGGGGGGTATTAAAGTCCCCTACTGTGATCATGTTGCTGTCAAGCTCTCCCTTGATATCTTCCAGAAGTTTTGTTATGTATTTGCGTAGTCCTGTATTGGGTGCATATATGTTTACCAGAGTTATAGTCTCTTGTGGTATTTATCCCTTTAGTTATGAAGTGGCCTTCCTTATCTCCTGTTATGGCTTTCACACTGAGGAGTATTTTGTCAGGTATAAGTATTGCTATCCCAGCTTATTTTTTTTTTCATTTCCATTTGCCTGAAAAATATTTTTCCATCCCTTCACTTTCAGTCTGTGTGAGTCCCTTGTTCTGAGGTGGGTCTCTTGTAGACAGCATATATATATGGGTCATGTTTTCTTATCCATTCAGCCACTCTATATCTTTTGATTGGAGCATTTAAGCCATTTATGTTTAAAGTTATTATTGCTAGGTACATGTTTGCAGCCATTTTTATCTTTTGTGCCTGTGTTCCTTCTTCCCTTTTTTATCTTCTTTTTACAACAGTTCCTTTAGCACTTCATGCATTGCTGGCTTGGTAGTGATAAACTCCCTTAGCCTTTTTTTGTCTGTGAAGCTCCTGATTTCCCCTTCAATTTTGAATGATAGTTTTGCTGGATAGAGTATTCTTGGATTCAATCTCTTGCTTTGCAACACTTTGTATACTTCTTTCCATTCCTTTCTGACCTGATATGTTTCCGTTAAGAAATCATTTGATAATCTAATGGAAGATCCCTTGTAGGTAACTTTCTGTATCTCTCTTGCAGCCTTTATGATTCTCTGTCATTAACGTTTGCCATGGTAATTATGATGTGTCTTGGTGTGGGTCTTTTTGTGTTCATCTTGTTTGGGACTCTGCTTGTGCCACTTTTTTCTTCCCCAAATCAGTTAAGTTTTCTGACATTTCTTCAAATAGGTTTTCTAACCCTTACTCTTCTTCTTGTCTTTCTGGTAACCCTATTATACATATGTTGTTTCGTTTCATATTGTCCCAAAGCTCCCTAAGGCTCTCCTCCTGTCTTTTGATTTTTTTCCTCCAATTGAAGTTCAGATTGGGTGTGTTTTGCTTCCCTGTCTTCTAATTTGCTAATTTGGTCCTCTGCTTCTTCTAGTCTACTGTTAAAAGCTTCCATACTGTTTTTTTATTGTAACTATATCACTCTTTATTTCCTCCTGATTCTTACATAGGTTGTTGATTTTCTCACCCATCCAGTTTATGAACTATATTATGCTTATTCTGAATTATTTTTCTGACATATTGCATGCATCCATTTCATTTAGTTTCTTTTTTTTCCTTTTTTTTTCTTAATTGATTAAGGTATTACATATGTGTCCTTATCCCCCAATTGCCTCCCCCTCCCCACTCATGCCCTCACCCCCCTGGTGTCTGTGTCCATTGGTTAGGCCTATATGCATGCATACAAGTCCTTTGGTTGATCTCTCCTCCTTATGCCCACCCTCCCCTACCTTCCCTTTGAGGTTTGATGGTCTGCTCGATGCTTCTGTGTCTCTGGATCTGTTTTTGTTCATCAGTTTATGTTGCTCATTATTCCACAAATGAGTTAGATCATGTGATATTTATCTTTCTCTGACTGGCTTATTTCACTTAGCATAGTGCTCTCCAGGTCCATCCATGCTGTTGCAAATGGTAAGAATTCCTTCTTTTTTACTGTAGCATAGTATTCCATTGTGTAGATGTATCACAGTTTTTTAATCCACTCATCTGCTGATGGGCACTTAGGCTGATTCCAAATCTTAGCTATTGTAAATTGTGCTGCTATGAACACAGGGATGCATATATCCTTTCTGATTGGTGTTTCTTGGGATATATTCCTAGAAGTGGGATCACTGGATCAAATGGGAGTTCCATTTTTAGTGTTTTGAGGAAATTCCATACTGTTCTCCACAGTGGCTGCACCAGTCTGCATTCCCACCAGCAGTGCACAGGGTTTACACACATAACTTTAATTATACCTATAGGAGGCAATATTTCCAGCTAGTTAAGACCAAATTATTCAGGTAATATGAAGAAAATTTTTCACTTACTCTGAAGAAAGCTGCCTTAATTTTCTTCCCCATAGCTGTAAATTCTAGCCATGTAAGAAGAAGACATCTGACAAAGGGTAGCCTTTTTAATGTTTGCTTAATAGTCTCAAGTAACTTGCTAAACCACTAGTGGAAGCCATTAAAAAAGGTCATGCTCTTTCTATCTCACTCATCACATAGTTTTGGCACCTTGTTTATGAAAATAACTGGAATTATAAAAAGGGAAGGATCCACTGGGTTGCTCTACACCTGACATAAAATTGCATTATTGTAAACCAGTTCAATAAAAAAAAGGCAGCCCATCTCTCAGCCTATTGATGAAATAACAAACTCCCACTGCTCTGTAATAAATATTGTATGTGTCAATTAAATTATAAGAGAGTTTGGAATTGTGCCCCTTGGTATCTGGCATGGTGCCTCAGACTTTTCTGGTGATTTCTCCTTTTCTTTCCTTTGGGGATTGTTGTTCTGTCTCCCCATTTTTGCTCTCACCAAAGGATGTAGGTGTCAAGTCACATGGGGCCTGGGGCTGCAGCAGTGGGCTTGGTGGCATGTCACATGGACGCGGATGGCAGTTGCTCCTCGAGGTCGCAGGGTGGCTGCTCCTCGCATGGTCGCTGATCGTGTCTCCACCTCGGGCTGTCATGGGCGGTGGCTGCTCATGGTGCAGCTGCTCCTTGGGTGGCCATGGGTGGCAGCTGCTCCTTGGGGTGGGGCAGTCACAGGGCAGCTGCTCCTCATGCGGTCACAGGCAGTTGTTGCTCCTTTGATGGTTGCTGGCAGTGGCTGTTCACATGGTTGCTGGAGTGGTTGTGGAACCCGGGGCTGCTACACAAGTCTCAGCTGTTTGCACATGGTCAGGGAGCCCGGGGTTGTTGCATGAGGCTTGGTTGTTTGCCCAGGGCTAAAGCGTCAGGCTGGTGGGAGGGGAGTGCCCACTGGAACTCACAGGAGCCCTCAATTTGGGAGGCTGGAGTCTCAGTGACCGTGGGTCAGCAGCTGAGGTAGCACATCCCTGGCCGGGATGGCTGTGGGATCCCGGGTAATGTCTGTGAGCACACTGGGTGGAGCTATGTTGGGATCCCAGTCACAGAAGCTCCCCCCTTAAAAATGGCACCTCTGCAGCAGAGCTGTAGCTTAGGGAGAAATTACAGCAATAGCAGAGGCTGCCCAGCTATGCAAGCCTGGTCCTCCAGCCCTGAAAGTCCTAAGAGATCTAGCTGACCTTTACACACACACACACACACACACACACACACACACACACACCATGTCAACACCCTTCCCTTTCGCTCCCTCACTCAGTCACACTCTCCCCCTCATGGCCGCCATCTTTGAATATCACAAGGGTATCATTTTAGATCCATAAGAACACATTGAGATACTGAGAAAGAAGGTAGATCATTAATGTTTTCATTTTCCAATTAATCATTCATTTTGAGTTCATTTTATATCTAAGAAAATTTTGTCATTAAGGCATTTACACTGAACACTTCCATCCAGTCTAAAATGCTGCCTATAGTAGATCCACAAATACTTCAGTCTCTGTTGACAGAAATAACTGTTATTGGCACAATTTGAGATGGTGGCCACTCATTAGTCATATATTGTAGTTTATATGTTAATGTTAATATACTAAGTAACATATTATGTTCTGCATATATGGACAACCAGTCATTAAAACATAGACTGTGGCAAAGTTAATATTATGTCTGCAGCTATTCTTTTGCTGCTTCTACACTTATTTTATTTAATCCTTAAATGATTTTATTCAGCATCTTTCAGTATCACATTTTACAGAATAGGAATTTGAGGCTTACCAAGGCTAACTAAGTTCCCTACAGTCGCACAACTAATTAATGCTTAGCCTGAATTTGAAAGAGATCCAATCTGAACTATGCTCCTACTTTGGCCTTGATGTAAAAACCAAATACAAATAATCTATTTTAACCTTTCCATCATAGTCATCTGATACAAATAATCTATAGGCAATAGGTGTACAGATATGTCACTTATCAAAGTCTTAAGTAGCCCTATATTCTTATGGGTTTACACTCCATGTGGTTTAATGGGATTTCAGGTGTGTGTGTGTGTGTGTGTGTGTGTGTGTGTTAATTTCTTGAAAATAATTCATTTTCTCTTATTTTTCTTCATATTTTTTAGATTTTTCATTTACTTTGAATTTTTAAAAGCATATTGCACATATAACATTGTGAAAATTTAAGGAGTATATATAACTGATTTTATATATTTATATGTTGTTAATATTATTGTCATTATAGCAATAATTAGTTAGCAACTCTATTATTCAGGGAAAAGAAGTCTATGGGGCAGTTTATGAGAGGACCTAGCATTTGAATACAGAAATGTGTAGTATAATTGTTTGAACTCAGTTACCTTTTGGATGAGATTTTCTGCCTTGAACCTTTCTTTCTCTTTTCTTTCCTCACGTTTGACCCTATTGACATGTTGCACTGGGTAATTCTCCATTCTGTGAAGAATGCCTGTGCATTTTAGGATGTTTAGCAGCATCCTTGGCCTCTGCCCAATACATGCCAGTAGCAACTCCTTCCCCAATCATGGCAACTAAAAATTCCTCCAGAAATTGGCAAAAGAAATATCCCCTAAGAGGCAAATCACCTTCTGATGAAAACCACAGGTTTATGACATCACCACAGAAGAAAAAGAGCAGGTAAGCATTCTTTAAGTATAACTTTATTCAACCCAGAAAGAAGGCACAATCATGGAGATTGCTTTTCTGACCAACTTTAGAATTACAGATTTGCCTATTGAATGAAAAAAGTTTTGAATACATAATTAGAGGCATAATTTATTTTCATCAATTGTTCATTATAATTCAACCTACTTTATTTTAAAAATTTTATATAGATGAGTACACCTTGGAAAAAAACACAAGAAAATCACCAGGTATTTGGTGTTTTTTAAATGATTACTAAAGATAATAATAAATAAATAATCTTATATAATAAAGAGGGGATATGCAAATTGACCATCACACCATAATGGTCAAGATGGCTGTGCCCATAGCAGAGGCAGGGATTCTGTAACACAAGATGGTTGCACCCACAGCAGATGCCAAGTTCCATAACGAGCCTTAATGAGCAATCAGCAGGGACCTGAGGCTGCATGGTGCTGGGCCAGGGCAGGGGACCTGAGGTCATTCCCCCTGCCTTGTGGGGCTTGACGGGAGACCTCAGGCCACACCCCTCACCCTGGCACCAGGCTGGAGGACATGAGGCTGCAATCCCCACCCCAGAGCCAGGCCAAGGGGCCTGAGGCTGCGCCCCTCACCATGCAGGGCTTGACAGAGGACCTCAGGCCTCACCCTCTGGCCCAGCACCTGGCCTTCCCCCTGCCTTGTGGGGCTTGACATGGGACCTCAGGCTGTGCTCCCAACCCAGCGGGGCTTGATGGGGTTGAGGCCGGCCAGGTCTGGATCTAGCCCAATGGGGGTGGGGCTGGCCAGGTATGGGTTTCGCGTGATTTCGAGGTGCACGCAGATGGGCATGGACTTGAATCTGATTCCTGTGGTGTGCCCCAGTCTCTGACAGGAGGAAGATTTTCATATACATTTCACTAATTTTCTTTCATCTCTGACACTTCTATTATAGAGAAAGGGCTAATAGCAATATTAAAATATTTCCTCTAATTAATTCCCTTTTTATGTACATGAATTTCATGCACCAGGTCACTAGTAAAATATAAAAGCCAGACCAGAGTGGCAAGACTGTGCCTTTGATCCCCAGACAGGGAGCATATGGAAGGCAACCAATTGATTTTTCTCTCTCACATCACATCTCTCTCTCTCTCTCTCTCTCTCTCTCTCTCTCTCTCTCTCTCTCTGCATGTCCTAGGGTAAGGCTTTAAAAATAAATAAATAAACAAACAAATAAATAAATAAATAATAAAGCAATAAATAAAATTATTATTGTTATAATAATACAATCAGTTGTGGAGATTTATATTGCAGAGATTTCCCTACCTTGTGCTCCTGGGAGATGGACTCTATGCTTGGCCTATCAAGATATTTTCTTACATTAAATATTATAAAATAAAGAATAAATATGTAAATATAATATGACCTAAAGTATAAAAATTAATTTTCAACACAGATGGGTTTTAGGAGGTTTAATGACAAAGATTTAAAAAATCTTGTGCCGGGGGGACTTTGTTTGCAACGGAGAAGAAATGTTTCCTGTATTGCCCTTATAAAATGATGAGCTTCATTCCCAAAGCAGACATTTGAAGGGTCATTTGAAATAAAGTAAAAAGCATTAAATATCCAATTCCTTCAGTCTCAACAGTACTATTAATGAATCTGTCCTGCCCCCCAAATGGAAAGACGGAATGGTAGGCAGAAAGGTGGGTAAAATGCTTTATGATATGGGTTTTTTCCCAAAGAGAAATTAATCACAAAAGAATAATTCTGTAGTTTTTATTAAGTGACAACCTTATATGAACTCATGGGAGTTGAATCTAAACAAGGACAAGGCTAATTCCCATTCCATATGGTGAATTAACACCAATGAAGTCTTCCATATTTAGCCAAGAACACTTTCTGATTATCATCAAATGATGCATTTCTTTGCAAGCCTTCGCTTGTCAATAAATAGCCCTAGACAATTTTGCTCAGTGATTAGAGCATCAGCCTACAGACTGAAGGGTTGCAGGTTGGATTCTGGTCATGGGCACGTACCTCAGTTGCAGGCTAAATCCACAGCCCTGCCAAGGTGCGTGTGGGAGGCAATGAATAGATGTGTTTCTCTCACATCAATGACTTTCTCTCTGTCTCTCCTCCTCCCTTCCACTCTCTCAAAAATCAATGCACAAAATATCCTCAGGTGAGGATTAACAAAAAACCAAAAAAATTAACAATAAATAAATAAACTGCAGTGCATGGAAGGTTACCTATTAAATAATGGATCTAGTTAGTCATTACTGTCAAATAACTATTGCTAGGCATAAAATGTAGTTAGGACAGAGACATAGGGAACTATTAGAAATACATAATTATACTTTTTCCCCATGAACATACAATGTTCAATGAACTAACCTGAGAGAAGTTACATGACTTAGAAAACAAACTGAATTGTTCTAGGAAGACATACCTATTTTTAAAAAGCTACAAATGATCTAAAATTCTTAAAATCTTGAGAAATTCTTCAGGAAATCTCAAGGGGTTCCATTTGATTATTCAAAATGTATGGTTTGGGCTAACAGGTAAGTTGAGAAAGCATATTTACTGCCACCATAAATCTCAAAATTTCTGTAAGTGTCCAGTACTAACCATAAATTTACTCAAATTTGTCCCAAGTTTTGGTAAAGAAAGCTTGCTCAAAATAAGTACTTTATTCTTGAATGCAAATCCCAAGGTATCCCTCTATTGTGGCTTTGTCATTTGTTCAAATGATTCTCTGTGTAAGTTTTCCTCGATAACTTAATTTGTAGTTGGATTTATATAGACAAGTTTTAGGGAAGCTTTTCTTTATAAATGTCCCAACTGTGGCAATATGGCTAATCTGGGAGACTCACTTCCAAATTAGAATATATGAAAGGAGATAGTTTATGGCTAAACTCAAAGGTCCTAAGTAGACCTTGTAAGAAGTTGCTCTGAAGGCTCTAGTTGGATGATGCCAACATGCTTAAGCCACCTGACTCCTAGACTAATTAAAGGTTATTATTTTGTACTACAGTTTCAAAATAATCTGTCTACTGATCATGATATTTAGCAGTGAAATTGTTATGCATGCATAATTATTTGTAAAATGGATATGTTATCATAACTTATTTTAGATGGAAGTTGTATCATAAAAAAAAAATACTCTACGTAAAAGTTTCGGTCAACTCAAACAAAAATGCTAAGCTAGTATATGTACCTCAAAGGAAATCTCTATAGGGATAACACCATTGTATAAAATGTCAAGGGACACTAGAAATGTCAATTTTTTAAGTGATAAAATTGAATTATTACCAAAAAACTACATTTAAAATGCTGTGTTGCTGAAACCAGTTCGGCTCAGTGGATAGAGCGTCAGCTTGTGGACTGAAAGGTCCCAGGTTCGATTCCGGTCAAGGGCATGTACCTGGGTTGCGGGCACATCCCCAGTAGGAGATATGCAGGAGGCAGCTGATTGATGTTTCTCTCTCATCGATGTTTCTAACTCTCTCTCTCCCTTCCTCTCTGTAAAAAATCAATAAAATATATTTTTTTAAAAATGCTGTGCAAAATACATTGTGAATGAAATGTTTTTTAAACTGATACATATGTCTAATACTCTCTTCAGAGAACATAATAACAGACACATTTAAAGTGACATAAGGGATTAAATGCACCATGATTATATTAGTTTACTGTGATCCTACAAATGTCTACTTTTTACTGAAGCCTAAGGTTCATATTTAAATATCCTATATAATAAAAGGCTAATATGCAAATTCACCCATCAGCAGAATGACCAGTCGCTATGACACACACAGACCACCAAGGGGCAGACGCTCAATGTAGGAGCTTCCACCTGGTGATAAGTACGCTCCCATGGGGGGAGCGCTGCTCAGCCAGAAGCCGCAGCAGCGCTAAGGATGTCTGACTGACGGCGTAGGCCTGCTCCCCAGGCCTACGCCGTCAGTCAGACATCCCCCAAGGGCTCCAGGACTGCGAGAGGGTGCAGGCTGGGCTGAGGAACCGCCCCCCCCCCAACCCTGAGTGCAGGAATTTCATGCACCAGGCCTCTAGTATATAATAAAGTGTACATTGTCCAATATGATAGTCACTAGTCACATCTTTTATATTTAAAGTTAAATTATTCAATGATGAATAAAATTTTAAACTTAGCCACATATCCATCATTACAGAGAATGTTATTGTCAATTCTGCTATGTATAGATAATGTTATGAGGAATATATGTATCTTGAAATATTTAAGGATTTCAAGAAATTTTATATTTTTCCCATTTGTAGAGACCTTTGACTTTTAGAGAAATGCCCTGCAAACACTGATCACCTCTAACCAATTATACAATATTTCTATCAATCATTCTAATTAAAGCCAAGAAATATTAAATTAAAACTTTTCTACTACATGCATTTTTTAAAATAACTTTCCTAATTTCATTGACTAATTATTGACCAAACTGATGACAAGGCTAAATAGTACAAAGAGATGATTACCCTATATAATAAAAAGCTAATATGCAAATAGACATAATGGTGGAACAACCAAACAACCAAACCGGTCGCTATGACGTGCACTGACCACCAGGGGATGCACACAGAATATGTCATGCATCAGCAGCAGGAGGCAGAGCGCAGAACATGGTGGACATTGGCTGCTGCAAGATGGTGGAGCAGGTGAGCGGGGCACGAGACCAAGGGGGGGTGCTGGTTGCTGTCATTGGGGTGAGCTACTTGTGGTTACTGAAAATTCTTTGCTCCTGTGCACCACAATCCCACCCAGTGCTTTCACCCGCTGCCGTCAGTGGGTGCGAGTGGTGGCTGCTGGCCCTGATGATCCCTGAGGGCTTCTCCACCTCCCCCTTCTCCTGAGGGGTGATTGGGGCAGCAGCCACCACTCGCACCTGCTCACGGCACTGGCCCAAATCACTCCACACTGTCAGCAGCTGCAAATGGGGCTGGTGCTGTCAGCGCATGGGAGCAGCAGCGGTGGGAGTGGGGTCCCAGAAGACAGGACCAGGGGCTGCGGCAGGAGGGGCTAGGCAGGGGCATGAAGGATGGGCCAAGACCCAACCCTGTGCCCACCACAGCCTCGAGGCCCACAGTTCCTTCCAAGGTGCACGAATTCATGCACTGGGCCCTAGTCTATTTACATATAAAGCCAGCAACCAGAACACTGTAATGACGGGTCGCTATCACACCCACTGTGGCCAGCGAACCACCCAATAGGGCGGTGGGGCCTCCCACAGCCCCTCCCCTCAGCCAGCGTGGCCCTGATTGGGGCCCTAATCGGGACGGGCCACCCGGCCAATCTCCGGCCATCTCCTTGTCCCAACAGGCCCAGCCCCAATCCACCCTGATTGGGGCCGGGCCGGCCGGACCCTACCTGTGCAAAAATTTGTGCACTGGGCCTCTAATTATGTATAATTTTACTGACTGCCCCCACTATTATCATTATTTTCTACTTAGTTTTAACTCCACTTAAAAATGGAGTAAGGATGGCCCTGGCCAGTGTGGCTCAGTTAGTTGAGCGTCATCTTGTTATGGGAGACAACCAATCGATGTTTCACTCTCACGTCAATAGTTTCTCTCTCTCTCTCTCTCCCCCCCCCCACCCTCCCTCCATTCCTCTCTCTTTAAAATCAATGAAAATATTTTTTTAAATGGAGTAAGGATGATCTATCAGTCAAAATCCTCCAGAGAAACTACAGCAATAGGAATATATACAAATATATTATTTATTTCTAAGGAATTGGCTCACTTTATTGTGGGAGCTGGAAAGTATGAAAGCTGTAAGGCAGGACAGCAGACTGGAAACTCAGGCAGGAGTTAATTCTGCAATTTTGAGGTAGAATTTCTTCTTCTCTGGGAAACCTCAGTTTTTGCTCTTAAGGCCTCATACCTGTATTACTGAATATAATCTCCTTTACTTAAAATCAACTGTTTATAGATATTAATTAACCATATGGAAAAAATACCTACACAGCACCACCTAGATCAGTAATTAATTAAATAACTGGCCACAGCCAACTTGACACAAAATAACCATCGGATCTAGTAATGAGGTCATCTGAATTCTCTAAAAAGGACTGGGTTGGGAGGGAAGTCTCTTTCCATAGCCAAATGTATCCAAGTACCTGCAGGAATTTCAATCTACCACTTTAAACGTGGGTGAAAGACTAAACAACCCCTTTTATGATTATGATCTAGACAAGAGGCTCTTCAAGAATGTGATTAAATGGGTACATTGTAAGGATTTATTTCCCTTCTTTGCAACTTTGGTGAAGTGTCTGTAGTTTTCTGCCTTTTTTCCTGTGGACAGTTTCTGGAAGAGTGACGAGTTTTGATTTATTTCCTTTGTCAAAACTCAGTGACAATAACACTAAACACCTGTGTCCTGGTCTCTCTCTTCCCAACTTGATACTTTATTCCCACGATCGCTGACTTCTTTCAGCCTCTTTCCTTTTTCTCCTTGTTCTAACCTCAGTTTATTTCAAGAACTTAAATATAGATCCACTTTATGAATAAATTTTTAAATACTGTATTCCAAACACTGTATTTTGTATTAAATGCTATAATTTTGGACATTTGAAACTAGTATGAATTAGGATAAAATCATAAGGAATTATTGTTATAACAATTTATGCGTGTATGCCCTAACCTCTGGGTTTAAGAGAATACATTCTGCCTTTCTTGTTGACAATCTTTAATTTTTACTTTTGGTTTTAGAATGAAGCTGAACATTTTAGTCTCAAAACAAATATACATGCTTCATGTGTATATGCGTCTGATCTCAAATGTGAGAATGTTAAATAATGTACTTTATGATAAGATCCTGTAGAACATGGAAAATCATACATCCACAGGATTCTAGGTTATAAGCTTTGATAAATCCAAATAAGAACATTTAAATTTACAACTTGGAACAGCAACTGCATTATAATATAAAAGATGGATAGTGAATAAATAAAAGGTTGTAATTATTGACTGAGAAGACCCTTGCTGACATAAAACATGGCAGCACAGCTTGAACTGCTTTCGTATGTAATTTTTGCTATTAAGAACTTTCAACTTTTCTTTCTTCCTTAGACCACTTCTGGGTTTTTGCCTAGCTGCATTTCTAGTTTGCAAACTCCAAGACGCCTGAATAAATCACTATCATTTATTTCTAGAAAAGCCTCCAGACACTTTTTGAGTTTGTTCAACAAAGTATAGACTTTATTCAAATCTTATCAATTTTTCCTCTGTGTACTTTTCCTATTCCAAGATCCCATCCAAGATATCATTGTCTGTAGTTTCCATGTCTCTTTAGCCTTCTCTGGTTTTTGACAGTTTCTCTGAGTCTCTCCTTATTCTTTATTTGAGGAGAACTGGTTATGTATTTTGTAGAATATATCTTCACATGGGTTTTCTGATTTTTCTTTCCTCCAGATTAGGCTAAGATTATGAATTTAGGGGAAGAATACTACTAAGGTGAAGTGCCCTTTTAATGACATCATATGAAGAGGTACAGTGTCAATGTGACATCAATGACTCACTTTTTTAAGGTAGTGTTTTCCAGGTTGCTCTATTATAAAGTTAGTATGTCACAACTTTCATATTCTATTTCTATAAAACAAGTCAACATGTCTGGTTCACACTAGGAGAAAAAGAGTAATCACCTCCTAGAGGTGAAAGTATTCACATATACTTTTGGAATTTTGCAAATAGTGCATGTTTAATATGGCTCTACTACTTAGAGGAGATTTCATCAAAAGACTGAATACATGATGATCAGCTGTAGAGATTCAAAGGATAGAGCTTGTGGTTCATCTTTGCTTATATATCATATCATGTTCCTGGTAATACTTTCTGGGGTTTATAGGTAGTAAAACATTACAAGGCCATTTTTTCTACACTAGGAACTCTCTAATGTTCCACATACCAGTGGAAGATAGGAGAGAGAAACACAGACTGAAATTTAATTCCTGTCTCTTGGTACTTCATTTCAATTTCTGGCAATATTGGTCCCTTTGCTCCTGATATTTACTTGAAGTGTTGATCTCCCATTGTTGTAATGGGAATTAATTTTAAAAATCCCATAAATGCTGAACACATTGTGAAGGTTATTAAATGTGTTTAGCTCTAGCTATTTAAAAATATTATGTTATCATTGAAAAATATTTCTGATTGTTGTCATCCATGGGTTTTGTTTCTTTATAAGATTCACTATAATATAACTCCTTGTATGAGTCCTATCATAGATGAGCATATCCTACTATTCTCTATGCTGTGTTAAGCAACCAACTTTTTTCCCTGAAATACATCAATATGTGCATTTGAACTTTGTCATTTTGTTACCAATTCAAATATACATTTTGTCTTCTAACCCTAATTTTCAAAAAATCAGCCATATCACTGAGCACTGTTCACTGAATAATGATGGTAAAGAAAATACAACATGATTTCTACCTTAATAATAAATATTTTATATTGCCTTGTAGTTTATAGAGGGTTTTCATATATGTTCTTGCATGTGACCATATGATCTACCTCTAAAATCTCAGGAGGAAGACATAACTAGAAACCATAATTTTCAAACAAAAAATCTAAGACACACAGAAGTCAATGGTGTGCCCTTACTGTTCCTGAAACTTAGGGGCATATACAGAACACATGTTGTCTGAAGATGTTTCAATCAGACTAAATGAGTTTAGGCTGTGTACCAATATCCCAGGAGCTTAACACATCTCATTCACACTAAGTTAACTCTGAGTCTGGGAGATTCCCCAGGGCATCTGACTTCTATTTGGTCATTCAAAATTCCAAGCTGCTTTGGTCTTTCTTCCCTTTTTCACCCCAATATGAAAAACACAATCCTCCACAATTATTATGGCAAGGGAGGAGAGCATGAAGATTCTCACACCAGTCCTTAAATACTTCTACACAGAAATGGCACAGGCCATTTCATTGGACAAACCAAGTAGTATGACTTTAACTTCAAGGAGGCATGTGAGCAAAAGCAGAGAATCAGAGACCTTGGTGAACTTCTGTATGTCTACCACAGATTATTTGTTTGATTCCCTTCCATAAGAGCTTACTGCCTCAACTCAGAATGTTCATGAGTAGGGTCAATAATGACCAATAATGATGAATCATCTAATGAACTGTCCTTCCAGATCTAGAGTTTAAACAATTTTATGACTCTAAGTCATGTTTTTAATATACATTAGGCACTATTACCTAATAGTCAAGAGCATGAAGTCTGAAATCACAACTTTGATTCAAACCCAGCTCAGTAGACTACCTTTGAGACCTGGAACAAGATATTTAACAATTCCAAATGAAAAAGATGGATTGGAACCAAGATGGTGGCATAGGTTAACGCCGGAGTTTGCTGCCTCGTACAACCACTTCAAAAATACAACTAAAAGACAGAACGAACATCACCCAGAACCACAGGAAGGCTGGCTGAGTGGAAGTTCTACAACTAGGAGAAAAGAGAATAACATACCTAACATACCGAGACTCAGAGGAGGCGCAGTGCTGAAGTCAAATACTAAGGTGCAGAGGTGCGCGGAGCAGGCTGGCGGCTGAGGGCGCAGTTGTCTTTTCCAATCGGGAGGGAATCTCAGATTCTGAGCTCCAGATCTGGGCGAGTCTCTAGGGACCCAGACTCAAACGGGAGAAGCGGGAGTGTCTGGCTTCGGTCGGAACTCGAAGGCAGCTTTCTCTCCGAGGTTTGTAGCGGTTGCTGGGACTCTGAGAGGCAGAGCCCCCGGGACTGGACTGAGAGCAGCCATAACTGCTCACTCCGCCCGCACTGTAGATCCCCTGGGACCCGCCCCACCCAAGCCCTGCACAGAGCCATTTGCCGGATAGCCTCAGGCAAGGGCTAGATTAGCACCTCCCTAGAGGACAGAAGTTCTCTCACTGCAGACACAGCTGATTCTCACAGCCACTTGGCCTGGAGCTCAAATCCCCTCTAGTATTACCTACAACAATCAAGGCTTAACTACAACAAGACTGCGCACAAAGACCACTAGGGGGTGCACCAAGAAAACATAAAAAAATGCGGAGACAAAGAAACAGGACGCAAATGTCAGAAATGGAAGATATAGACCTCAAAACCACACTTTTAAGGTCTTTCAATAATTTTCTAAAAGCTGCCGATAAATGTAGTGAAATCCTCAAGAAATCTAATGAGACCCTCAATGTTGTGATAAAGAACCAACTAGAAATTAAGCATACACTGACTGAAATAAAGACTATTATACAGACTCCCGACAGCAGACCAGAGGAGCGCAAGAATCAACTCAAAGATTTGAAATGTGAAGAAGCAAAAAACACCCAACCGGAAAAGCAAAATGAAAAAAGAATCCGAAAATATAAAGATACTGTAAGGAGCCTCTGGGACAGCTTCAAGCGTACCAACATCAGAATTATAAGGGTGCCAGAAGATGAGAGAGAGCAAGACACTGAAAACCTATTTGAAGAAATAATGACAGAAAACTTCCCCCATCTGGTGAAAGAAATAGACTTGCAGGTCCAAGAAGCGCAGAGAACCCCAAACAAAAGGAATCCAAAGAGGACCACACCAAGACACATCATAATTAAAATGGCAAGAGAAAAAGACAAAGAGAGAATCTTAAAAGCAACAAGAGAAAGAAACTCAGTTACCTACAAGGGAATACCCATACGACTGTCAGCGGATTTCTCAACAGAAACTTTGCAGGCCAGAAGGGAGTGGCAAGAAATATTCAAAGTGATGAATACCAAGAACCTACAACCAAGATTACTTTATCCAGCAAAGCTATCATTCAGAATTGAAGGTCAGATAAAGAGCTTCACAGATAAGGAAAAGCTAAAGGACTTCATCACCACCAAACCAGTATTATATGAAATGCTGAAAGGTATCCTTTAAGAAGAGGAAGAAGAAGAGAAAGGTAAAGATACAAATTATGAACAACAAATATGCATCTATCAACAAGTGAATAAATAATCTGATGAACAGAATAAACTGGTGATTATAATAGAATCAGGGACATAGAAAGGGAATGGACTGACTATTCTTGGGGGGGGAAAGGGGTGTGGAAGATGCGGGAAGAGACTGGACAAAACTCATGCACCTATGGATGAGGACAGTGGGTGGGGAGTGAGGGCGGAGGGTGGGGCGGGAACTGGGAGGAGGGGAGTTATGGGGGGAAAAAAGAGGAACAAATGTAATAATCTGAACAATAAAGATTTAATTTAAAAAAAAGAAAAAGTCATAAAAATTGTATCTGTCTCACAGATTTCTTTTGAGCATTAAGAAAGATAGTGCATAAAAGCACAGAGCTTGGTATATAGTGATCCCTCAACCAATTTGTGTAACTTCCCTTAGTCTGTAGGCCACTGTAATTATAATAGGGACAGGCTCTAGATTTTCAAGGACAGTTCCAGTGTTGTCTAATCTTCTCTTATCCTATATGTATTCGATTTGGTGCAAAAAACATTGCTACAACTATAATCTACAAGATAAATTTGAAATATTAGAGAAAAATATATCTAAAAACATTTTTGTATGAATAATACACTAGGCTAATATTTGTGGAAGAGTGGCAAGAATATAATACCTGTTTTACTTTCATTTCATTCTATTTAATAAGGTCATTTTTCAGAGGAAAACATTTGTGTTCTAATATGAGTGATTCTTCTAATATGAATAATTCCATGTTGTGTTTACTATATTATTCTAAAGTCTTACAGATATATGACTGTTTAGTGTTTATAGCCATGAACTACTAGGATAGAGCAGTTTTACAAATTAGAAAGCTAGGAACACAATTAAAACATAAGATCCTTCTCAACGAGGTATAGTTTACTGTATCACGAACGGCACAGAAATATATTTTTATCACTATAAGCACTAGCATAACAGAAATACGTAATTTCTTTGGTATTTCTGAAAGGCCTAATGCTATGTTAACACTTATTATTATCAATTAATGTGCTTGCAAACACTAGCTTTCACCAACATTAGTAGAATCCCATAAAACAGGACACTTCCTACTTATTCACTTTATATAAATAACATTCTGAGTTTACAACAGTACCAGATAAGAAACTATTTAGATAAACTCCTAATCAAAATCAGGCTCATCTAATTGCTGATCAGAAAGGAATTTCTGAATTTTTGAAGTATAGCCATCCATAATACTAACAATTTTGTGTTTTGTGTGTGTCCCTGTGTGGTGCATGAATTTATCCTTAAAGTTACACTGAAATAATCTGCTAAACTCTTTTGTATAAATCAACAAACATATATACAAATGGAAGGAAACTGTTAATGTGAGGCCACAAAATTATGCCTTTATCTCCAACTCTATGCCAGTCGATAAGAACTTACTAAAATAATGTTCTTTACACAGAGAAATATATTTTCTAACACTTTCCTGATCCCAATATAATTCTTTATAAAAGTGTTTACTATTTATTAATTACAATTTGCCCTATTTACCCACTTTTCAAAGTATAAGTAAACCTTTGAAATCTGACCAAAATGAATTACAAATGACAGATTTTGTCCTCCTTCTCAGAAAGCTAAATTTCTTTTAAAATCCACTTTCCTATAATAACCCACACACGAGTTTCCCAGATTGTCTCAGTAAGGTCAGGTTTCCTTGTTAGTTTACACTAAGTGAATTTTGTACCCTACACGAGGGGAATGACATCCAACTAAATTGCTAAATTACCATCAGATCTGCATTCTAACTTTATACCAGGTATCTTGGACACTCACATTTTCCAAGGTCAATAATAAAATATTTTCTATACACTTGTTCATAATTAGAAAAGAGATATTTGTAACTACTCCAGAAAATTCAGAAGAGGGCTAAAAATAATAATCTGGAGTGAATAACTATTATCTTATAGGAGCATTATTCTTCTGAACATGTATTGAGAAATACTGATCTAGACAGAATGCTGCTCAAGGGCAGTGACCATGATTTCTTTTTCTATGCAATTTTCCCAGTACCTAGCTTAGTGATAGTGTCTAATAAATGTTTAATAAATGGATGGATAGATAGATGGATGGATGGATGGAAGAGTGAATGAATTAACAAATAAAATGACTTCAGATCAATAGTTGAAATAGGTCACAGACTTCACTTTATGAGGTCAAAATTTCTTTGCCCCAAGAAAAATTCTTTTTGTACTCTATTAAATGGCCTTTTAAGATTTGAACTTGACATTATCATCAAATCAGTAGATACATTTCAAGAAATAATACATGATTTTGACCTTTTTTATTGTAGTCACCACATCATCAGTCTGCTTGATTAACTTGTCAGCTCTGTCCTCTCCAGACAGTGAGCCAAGCCCTATGCACTGAAAGCTTTTAAAATGGCTAAAGAATCCATGAGAAGGTCAGGATATATCAATAGAGAAAGATTTTTTATTTCGTTTTATTTTTATAAGATGAAAATGACTGAAAATTGATTAGTGGCTGTCTCAGACACTTCACTTATTCATGTTTTTTTATGCAAGTAGGACACAGGTTTTCTCACAGTAAAGACTTTGAAAATAATTTAAGGTATATTTCTATTTTAAGACCACATAAACTGAAAGTTCTTTATAGAACTGCAACCTGAGCTGCATTTTCAGGAAGTATCTTATTTATTAAACAAACAACAGGAAAATATTCTGAACTAAGCAGAGAGAAATAACACTACATTTCCAAAGACTAGTTTTTATCAATGTCAATCAACATTTTTAATGATCCCATTTGACACAAAGCACTGCAGTATGTATTATGAAGGAGTTAAAAAAATATGTCTTCTAAATACCTAATAACGATGTAGTTTTTGTCGAGACAGAAAACAGTCATACATGACTCAGCCTAAAACCATTTAAAACTTTGTTATAAAAACATACAATTTTAAGTAATCAGAAGAAATAATATGCAGAGGACACCATAGTGAAGGATTAAGATGGTGGTTTAGAATGAATCAGCTAAGTCAGTGGTTCTCAACTGGGGGAGATTTTGACCCCAAAGATATTTGACAATATCTGGAGACATTTTTGTTTATCACAGTTGGGGGATGTGCAACTAACATTTACTTAGTCAAGACCATGAATACTGCTAAAAACCCTACAATGCACAAGATAATCCCCAACAACAAAGAAAATAGCTCAAAACATCAGTAGTGCAGAGGTGGAGAAACCCTGACTGAACTAAATTCTGGTAAGACAAATTCATGTTACCCTTGGTGTTCAACTTTCATTATCTTCCCACATTATTAGGTTACTAAGTTTGCACTAAAGCAATCAATATTTGGATGCACACATTGCTCTAACAATTATGTGATCTAAGTCTATTTTCCTACTTTAATGTGATGACACTTGACCCTTATGCATCAACATGATTTTAGTGGTGGACATAAACAATATTATTGTTTGTTATGGTATGAGATAAGATTATTTGATTTCCAATGGCTATTTTCAGAGAGGGAGAAGAGTGAATCAGCAAAGAGTTAATAACAACTATTATAACATGTCTCATCTTGAAGGTAAAAAAATTAAAATAGAACTATCCATAATGACCATAAAGCATATAATTAGCACTGATGATTTAGATTTGAAATGACACACTTGCTCAAGTGTTTTTGCCTCTAAGAGATGCCAGTTTACTAATGGTATCAGACCTTAGTTCATATCCTCATTTTGCTCATCAGAGTCTTTCATTGTACTTAGTGAGAAACATGTTTTTTAAAAGTTTGAATATTGGTGAAATTAACTTTTTTATAAGGCAAACTTTTACTGCCAAATGTTTCTCTCACTTTTGTCAATGAAAAGTATCTAGTATATAAATGAAAATAACTTGAACATGATTTTCTCAGCTCTCTCTGTCTTTGGCTGAGGATTGATACGCTGTTTGCCTTGTGTCCTAAAAGAAATGCAACAATCTCAGCAATAGCTTAAAATTTTTAGGGCTCCATTTCACATTTGGTAATATGAGCAGATGAAACATGATTTTCAAATGACCTTAGGCAAGAGGTGTTAAACAATGTCCTAAACTTTTATTTTAGACAAGTAAATTCAGAATAGAAAAAGGTTTTAGCAAAACTTCTGAGTGTAGTTATATAGTAATCCTACCTATCTCTGGAACCTTGGTGCATCCATAATGCTCCTTAATACCTAGTATCCTTTACTACAGTGTTTCCATTCTTCCCTCCCTTGCTTGGGTGAAGTTCCGTAGCCGGAACTTATATAGTCCTGCTTTCTTCAGCAGATGTTCCACTTGATCACTGACAGGTAATCAAAATAACCAATCCATATTAATCATCACCAAAGTATAATTTATCCAAGATACTACATCTGCATTTTAATATGGACCTTTTAGAAATACAATGCCTTACATGAAAACAGCGATTCCAAAGCAACATTAGTAGATTACCATACTGATTGCATTTTTGGCCTAATAGATTTATTAATATGTGAAAGATGCAATTCAACAAAATGATAACTGAAACAATGAATTCATAAACATAAGAAAATAAAATACAAAATAATTGAGAGATGGGTATCTCTGACAGAAAGTGACCTTGATCATAATAAAATATACATATGCATATTCAGTGATTGCAGAAAAGGAATCAAATCAATCCTGTATAATATTAATATACTTTGGTGACAGACTCTGTAGTTTGTCTATTTTTATAAATGTGAATCTAAAAGATTATTCTAAAAATAATGTATTTATTTCTTACAGTTGTCATTCCAGGTTATTTTAATTTAAAACAATCAAAAGAATACAGAGTTCACAACTGTTGTTGTTTTCTAAATATGTTTTCATTATTTTCAGAGAGAGAGTGAGAGAGAGATAGAAACATCAATGATGAGAGAGAATAATTGATTGGCTGCCTCCTGCATGCCCCCTACTAGCAATCTAGCCCACAACCCAGGCATGTGCCCTGACCAGAATCGAACCATGACCTCCTGGTTCATAGGTCGATGCCCAACCATTGAGCCACCAGCTGAGCAACAACTGTTTATTTCGATACTAATTCTAGAAAAGTCAATGACTGCATTTTACAAATGAACACAATAAATGGGGGAATATAGAAAGATAGAGATGCTATTAGACTAGGACTATATGTAACTTAGCTTGAAATCTATTTTCTGTGACACAAGCGAGTGTGATATTCCTCTCTCTGTATTATCAGTCAAAATCCAAGAAAACATAGATAAATAATGGCTGAACTCCCACAGCCTAACAAGTAGGTTAAGATGCATGCCATTGTGACAAACTATAAAGCTGGGAAGGAGTAAGTCTGGATGTTACAGTTGAGAACATTAGGTGAAATGATAGATTGAAAATGATGGTTACACCAGAGGTGGAGAGAGTTTCATCACAGGAGGAAAATATCCTATCTAATAAAAGAGAAACATGGTAGTTGGAATACGACCGCTACCATTCCCATTGGCTAATCAGGGCACTATGCAAATTAACTGTCAGCCAAGATGGCGGCTGGCAGCCAGGCAGCTTGAAACTAACATGAGGCTTGCTTGCTTCAGTGACGGAGGACTCCAACGTGCCCCGCCTGCTGCTGCAGGCCTCTGAGCTGGCACTTTGAAACATAGTTACAAAAATAGAAGCTAAACAAAACCCCAGAAACCTGCCGAGCTTCAGCCAGCAGGATCGCAACATTGTAAGCAAAGGCCAGAAACCTACTTTCAGCAGCGGAAGCCTAAGAGCTGGAGCCAAGCCTCAAAGCTAAAGCTGGCCCAGAATAAAAAAAAAGAAAAAAAGGAGCGGTTGGAAGATTCAGTCACCCCCAGCCTGAATCAGTCACCCCCAGCCTGAAAACAGCCCTCAGCTCCTCACCCAGACTGGCCAGGAACCCCAGGGGGGACCCTCACCCTAAAGGGTGTGTGACCAGCTGCAAACAGCCCTCAGCCCCTCACCCAGGCTGGCCAGGCACCACAGTGGGGACCCCCACCCTGATCCAGGACACCCTTCAGGGCAAATCAGCCGGCCCCCACCCATGCACCAGGCCTCTACCCTATATAGTAAAAGAGTAATATGCCTCCCAGCACCGGGATCAGTGGAGCCGCAAGGCCTCCCGGCACCGGGATCAGCGTGACAGGGGCAGCACCCAAACACCCTGATCGCCCTGCGGCTCTGTGTGTGACAATGGAGGTGCACCAACCCCCTGATCGGCCCTGCTCTGTGGGTGATAGAGGGCGGCGCCGAACCCCCCCCCCCCCACGGGCCCTGCTCTGTGTGTGACGGGGTAGAGCCATAACCTCCCCATCGGCCCTGCCCTGAGTGTGAGAGTGGCGGCACCCCAACCCCCTGATCGGCCCTGCTCTGTGGGTGATAGAGGGCGGCGCCCCAACCCCCTTATGAGCCCTGCTCTGTGCATGACAGGGGGCTACACCCCAACCTCCTGATTGGCCCTGCTCTGTGTGTGACATGGTACAGAGCCCCAACCCCCTGATTGGCCCTGCTCTGTGCATGACAGGGGGTCGCGCCACAACCTCCCCATCAACCCTGCCTTGAGTGTGACAGGGGAAGTTGCCCCAACCCCCCAATCGGCCCTACCCTGAGCTTGACTGAGGGTGGAATCACAACCTCCCGATCGCCCTGCTCTGTGTATGACAGGGGGCGGCACCCCAACTCCCCAATCGGCCCTGCTCTGAGCCCGACCAGGGCCTGCACCTAGGGATTGGGCCTGCCCTCTGCCACCCGGGAGCAGGTCTAAGCCAGCAGGTCGTTATCTCCCGAGGGGTCCCAGACTGCGAGAGGGCACAGGCCGGGCTGAGGGCCCCCCTCCCCCCGAGTGCACAAATTTTTGTGCACCAGGCCGCTAGTATATATATAAAAGCCTAAGTGACTGTTAGATCAGACAACCGGCCAGTAGCTATGACACGCACTGACCACCAGGGAGAAGACGCTCAATGCAGGAGCTGCCCCCTGGTGGTTAGTGCGCTAGTACAGCCAACCTCCCGTGGCTGGCCAACCTCCCATGGTCCACAGCCCCCACCCCCACTCCCGCCAACCGGCTGGCCTTGATCAGGACTGGGTGAGACAGCCCTGATTGGCAGCTAGGCCAAGAGAACCCACCTGTGAAAGAATTCATGCACCAGGGCCTCTAGTAACATGATGAAAAGGTACAGAAGAAAGTTCATAAAATAACAAATTGCTGAAGGAAAATAAAGTAATATAAGAAAAATCAAGAAAATGTTATAATCACTGTTTACTAAAATATATTTTTAAAAGAATATAAAAACAGCATATTAGTTTTAGAAGAAAGTATAGAAAGCATCTAGTCCATCGCAACCATTTTGAAAATAAAGAGACTGAGGTCAATATATATAAAAGTTGTCTAAAAAAACCACAAAATAAATCAATGACACATTAGTAACAACATTCTATAGTATAATAAAAGTATCACTCCATTGCTGCAGATAATTTGTTTATCTGAATTAGAGCCCAAACTCTCCCATACTAATTCTCCAAAGAAGAAGAAATATCCAATGGGGATTTTCTCTCACTTATCTCTTAGCACAAAATTGCTGATCATTTGAGATTGGTTTTATCTATGTTGAAAAATAATTAGCATGTATTTATTGCTTACTGTATCAAACTATACATGTTTTTTATCTCATTTAAGTTTTATAGCAATTCTATGAGGAAGGCACATTTAGTGTTCTCATTTTCAGATGAAAAAAAAAAAAATGTAGGCTTAACAGGGAAGCAGCTTGCCTAAACTCTCACAAAGAAAAATAGAAGGACCAGGATTTTTAATCCAAGCAGTGTAGCTTTGGATGCCTCCAGGCTTTACTGCCTCCAAAAGGTGAAACTTGCCCCTAATGCCTAGTATGTCAAAGTCTGCAAGGTAACAAAATGAACAATGCTAAACACTCTTGAATATTCAGTGAAGCAACATACAAATAAAGTAACAAATAAAAAAAAAACAGAAAGTTGATTGGGACCTAAGCAAATTTCATTGCAACCAAAAATTTTTTTAATCTTCAAGAATAATACCTCTTAATTGGAGAAATTTTATTTGTACACGATGTCTATTAATCAGGGTAGAAGCTTAGAATGAGTGAACAGAAGCAGAGAGGTTGGCAATACAAAAGAGAGGGAATAATCCTACAAAGATGAAAAAGGATGGGACTCAGATCATGACTGCAAAAGAGGGGAAAGAAGAAGACATGGGGTGTGGATGCAGATATGATTTTTGGTTTGGTAGCAGTGAAATAAATAAGAGGTAACCAACTGTAGATAGTTGGGGGTTTAAAGAGAATGAAAAAGTACTGAAATAGCCATCATGGACAATGAAAGAGAGCTGACGGGAAAGAGAGTATTAATGTCAGGTAGCATTAAGGGCCCCTCTAAAGAAGGAACTGGCCTGGCCGGTGTTGCTCAGTAGTTGAGTACTGACCCATGAAACAAGAGGTCTCTAGTTCGATTCCTAGCCAGGTCAGGGCACAAGCCCAAGTTTCAGGCTAGATCACCAGTAGAGGGCATGCAAGAGGCAGCCAATTGATGATGTCTCTCTCATAGATGTTTCTCTCTATCTCCCATCTCTCATATCTCTCTCTCAAAAAAAAAATCAATAAAAATTAAAAAACACTTAAAATGAAGGAAGTGACTGATTGATGTAAATATTTTATTGGGAAATATATTTGTGGTGGTTAATTTTATGTATCAAATTGGCTGGGCTACTGTACCCAGATATTTAGTCAACCATCCTTCAGGATGGTTTTGGATAAGATTTACATTTAAATCAGTGGACTTGAAGTAAAGCAACTGCCCTCCATAATGTGGATGGGCCTCATTCAATCAATTTAAGGACTGAATAGAACAAAAGGATGATTTTCCTCTGAGCAAGAGAGAATTCTCCAGCAAACTGTCTTCAGACTTCATCTACAACATCAGATCTTCCCTGGGTCTCCAGCCACACTGCCTTTGGACTTAAACTGCAACTTTTTCTTGAAATTCTAGCCTGCCAGCCACTCCATCAGATTTTGAATTCACTAAACTTCCCCAATTGCACTTCCTTAAAATAAATCTCTACCTATATAATTATACATCCTATTGGTTGTGTTTCTCTGGAGAACCTTGATTAATACATCACCTACACAGAAAAGTGAATTAAACATAAATATGTAATGGAAAATTAAAATTATAAACACTGGTGCTTCAGGTTCAAGAAATAAAGCATTCCCAATGCTCTGAGAGCTTATGTACCCCGTCCTGATCCCACTGTCTCCCAAGAACATACTCTAAAATTGACAACAGTATACACAGTTCTATCTTTTTTTTCCTTAACAGATTTCAGCATCCCTCTGTAGATTCCATAAAGGTAGATAGATAAATAAAGCAAAGTTGTGTTTAACAGAATGGTAAAATATAAGAAACACTAGATAAAAAAAAAAGAATGTAAACAGAGTGTCATTGATGGAATGGGCCATATAGGACAAGAGGTTAAGTTGAAATGTCATAAGGGAAAGAGAAAACTGGAAACCTATGGAATATGGTCTTAACAGATACCTGGTAAGAGCTGCTGCTAGCTAATGACTGCCAAAAAGAATGTCTTCCAGTATTCCAAACTTAT
Organism: Myotis nattereri; assembly: GCF_964212035.1. NCBI lineage: Eukaryota > Metazoa > Chordata > Mammalia > Chiroptera > Vespertilionidae > Myotis > Myotis nattereri. Next base: position 115,615,225 of record NC_138078.1, on the reverse strand, counting down.
AACTAGAGGTCCAGTGTACAAAAATTTGTGCACTCGGGAGGGTCCCTCAGCCCGGCCTGTGCCCTCTTGCAGTCTGGGACCCCTCGAGGGAAAACTACCTGCTGGCTTAGGCCGGCTCCCCGGGGAATTGGGCCTAAACTGGCAGTCAGGGAGCCCTCGGGAGATGTTCACTTGCCAGCGGGGAGCAGGCCTAGCTGCAGTCAGACATCCTTAGCACTGCTGAGGAGGCGGGAGAGGCTCCCACCACCACCGCTGTACTGGCAGCCATCAGCCTGGCTTGTGGCTGAGCAGAGCTCCCCCTGTGGGAGCACACTGACCACCAGGGGACAGCTCCTGCATTGAGTGTCTGCCCCCTGATGGTCAGTGTGTCATGGTGGCCAGTGATTCCCAGTCGCTCTGCTGTTAAGATCAATTTGCATACTACCCTTTTATTAAATAGGATAGAGGCCTGGTGCATGGGTGGGGGCTGGCTGGTTTGCCCTGAAGGGTATCCCAGATCAGGATGGGAGTCCCGCTGGGGTGTCTGGCCAGCCTGGGTGAGGGGATGATGGCTGTTTGCAGGCTGGCAACAGCCCCTTCAGGGCGGGGGGGCCCTGCTGGGGAGCCTGGCCAGCCTGGGTGAGGGGTTGATGGCTATTTGCAGGTAGGCCACAGCCTCTTCAGGAGGGGTCCCCCCTGGGGTGTCTGGCCAGCCTGGGTGAGGGGCTGATGGCCAGAGGGTGGGGGTCCGGCTGGGGTGCCTGGCCAGTGTGGGTGAGGGGCTGATGGCTGTTTGCAAGCTGTTCACAGCCCCTTCAGGGTGGGGGTCCCCCCTGGGGTGCCTGGCCAGCCTGGGTGAGGGGCTGATGGCTGTTTTTAGGCTGGTCAAGCACCCCAGCAGGGTCCCTCACCCCATGAGGGTGTGGCCATCCTGGGTGAGGGGCTGATGGCTGTTTGCAGGCTGGCCACGGCCCCCAGCCACCCAAGTTCCCAGTGGAGGCTGGCTGGAAGCAGGTATCTGGGATTTATTTAGCTTCTATAATTGAAACTTTGTTGCCTTTTGTGGAGGCCACAGCCGGCCAGGGCAGGCGGGAAGCTTGGCCTCCTCCATCGCCAGCGCAACCAAGCCTCCTCCTTGCTCCAGATCCGTGGCTGCCGGCCACCATCTTGGTTGGGTTAATTTGCATATAGTCGCTCCGATTGGCTGGTGGGTGTGGCTTGGGCGTAGCAAAGGTACAGTCAATTAGCATCTTTGTCTTTTATTAGTGTAGATTTTTAGTAAATATCCTCTAACATTCAACAGACTTATAACTAATAAAATTATCTCGTGAGTTAATCTATTTTGATCCCTTGCTATATATTTGCAACCAACTTATAGAAAAAGGTTAATTAGAGAATTATGTTGCTTGATTTTAGATATATTATAGGTGATTTACTGAGATTTCCTTCTTCCAAATGAGAATTGTTGCATGTAGCATCAAGCTTTTGGACTTTAGTTATCTGTTTATCTGTATACCAAAGAACTCAAAGCAAAATATACTGACTTTGCCAATTCTCAGCCCACCTCTACAGAAATGAAAGGGTATTATTTTCTAATGTATACTCATCATTGGGCTTCTTTACTTGATACTAAGTCATTTCTATGCCAGAATGATGTTTGAAGTTTATGTATCTATACTCAGCCATTACCAAACTTCATATTATATACCGCAGACCTATTTCAAATCAATATGAATTTTTAAAATTAAATGAAACAGGTTTTTTAGAGGATTGCCTAAACATTCTGCAAACCATTTCTTTCTCTATTCACTGAAAATCTGTCCTTGGATTAAGCTAAATCAGCAGGGAGTTATATACTTGAATCATATAGTTTAGGACTCATAACGTTATTTTATTGATGTCATTGTCTGATCTTGAAGAAGCCTATAAGGAAAAAATCTCATGAAATGCTTAATTGTATTTACTGTAAAGCGATTGTGGAGGACATTGTTCATCATATTATATAATATATTCCTTATAATAGTGCATTGGGAAATTTCCCCTTATGTCTTAGTACCAGGTATAATTGCATTTCTTTAATAAAACTGGCTTATTTTTACCTCATGTTTACTGAGAAGCATGTGTCTATCCTTGTATTAAATTGTTAGGAAGCTCAGCGGTAAATGCCTACTTCTAGCATGTATACTGACAATATGGCACTAATTCTGTGTATTTATATCTTCCTTGGCTTTGCTTTATTTTTCTATGTTTATTTTTATTTTGCCCTGATTGATCTAACCCTTTTTTTCATTTCAATGCTTTTGTGATGTGTGAATTTAGAAACTATCTCAAATGCTTTTCAACAAGATAGGGCATAAATCAGTAAATAAACTAACTATGAATTACGGACAAAGAGGGAAGCATAGACTAGTGGAAAAAAAACAAATACTAAAGTCACTTAACTGGCTTCTGTTTTCTAATAAAAAAATGCATAAGTTACACTTTTCCCTATCACTCAAAATATGTGTGAAAAGAAATTAAGATAATATATATGAAAATACTTAAACAGCAGACTAATTCTTAAATGCAAAACAACCGTAGTAATGTCATCTTTCAAGCAGAATATAATTGATGACCAGGGGGTGCGCATGGAATATGGCGGGCGTTGGCCACAGTGGGATGGTGGAGGAGCTGAGTGGGGGTGCCAGACCAAGGCAGGGCACCGGTCGCTATCATTGGGGAGAACCTCTGGTGGTTACTGAAAATGCTTTGCTCCCTTGCACCACAGTCCCGGCAGGCGCTTGCACCTGCTGCTGGCGCCAGCCCCACTCACACCCGCAGCCGGCATTGGCACCGGCCCTGATCGCTCAGCGCTGTCAGTGGGTGCAAGTGGCAGCTGCCAGCTTCAATCACCCCTCAGGGTTTCTCCACCTCGCCCTGCTCCTGAGGGGTGATCGGGGCTTGCAGGCGGCTCTCGCACCCACTGCTGGGAATGGCCCTGCTAGCACCCACTGCCAGTGCCGGCCCCACTCACACCTACAGCCAGCGCCAGAGCTGCGGCTCACACTTGCTGCCAACACCCAGCGCAGGTCCCAATTGCTTAGCACCCTCAGCGGGTGCAAGTGGCTGCTGCTGGCCCGGATCGCCCCTGAGGGCTTCTCCATCTCCCCCTGTTCCTGAGGGGCAATTGGAGCAGCAGCCGCCGCTCACGCCCACTGATGGTGCCAGCCCCACTTGCGCCCACTGCTGGCACCAGCTGCAATAACTCCATTCTGTCAGCGAGTGCAAGCAGGGCCAGCGCCATCAGCACATGGGAGCTGCAGCAGCAGGAGTGGGGCTTATGGCAGACAGAGGACTGGGGTCCTTGGTGGGAGGGGCCAAGACCCATGCCTGTGCCCACCGCAGCCTGGTGGCCCACAGTTCCTTTTAAGGTACACAAATTTGTGCATTGGACCCCTAGTTTAAATAAGAATCATGTCCCCTAATCACATTGAAAAGAATAATAAACCATCTAAAAGAGACTCTTTGGCCAATATTAGTGGTTTTATCCTGAGTCTTCATGACAATCTGAAAATTTGGCATTATCATCAGCTACTTAAAATTATTTATTACCTCCTTTGTGCACAAAATGTTCTGCTACAATCCACAGAGCTCTTTATCTTAGACTAGTGACCCAGTGCATGGATTCATGCACATTGAAAGGAAATTAATTAGAAGGTGGCCAGTGGGGCAGGACTGGGTGAGATGGGCTAGACACGCCCTGGAGCCAACCTCCTACAGTCCCTCCCCGGCATCTGCAGAGTGAGCAGGGTCTCTCTGGCAGGTGGGGTCCCTTGGCCTGGCCTATGGGGATCAGGCCAAAACCGGCTGTTCATTCCCAGAGGAGTCCTGGAGTGTGAGAGGGCACTCTGCAAAGTTGCTGTCGTACAGGATGTGGAATGCAAACGCAAGTGTGCAGTGAACCAGATTCGGGGCCAATAGTACCCCAGCAACAACATAACCCTCGGCCAAAGGTGGAAGTGCACAGCCCTTCAAGGAATCGGGCTCCCTCCTCTCTGGTTTCAGGGTGTGCCACAGCCAAATCACTGCAGCTCAGCACCTCCTGCATTGAGCGTCTGCCCCCTAATCATTAACTTTATTAAACATTTATTTACAGAACTGACTGCTAAAGGTTAAATGCTCTACTTGCCCTTTTGTGTTATATATAATACTAGAGGCCTGGTGCACAAAATTCGTGTATCTGGCGTGGGGGGATTCCCCTCAGCCCAGCTTGTACCCTCTCCAATCTGGGAGCCCTCAGGGGATGTCCAACTGCCGGTTTAGGGGATCAGGCCTAAACCGGCAGGTGGACATCCCTCCACAATCCAAGACCATTGGTTCCTAACTGCTCACCTGCGTGCCTGCCTGATCACCCCTAACTGTCTCCCCTGCTGGCCTGGTCAACCCCAATTGCTCCCCCCTGCCGGCCTGGTTGCCCCTAATTGCCCCCCTGCTGGTCTGGTCGCCCTTTACAGCCCGTCCCCCGCCAGCCTGGTCACCCCTCCCTGCCCCCCTCTGCCGCCTGGTTGCCCCTCACTGCCCCCCCACCAGCCTAGTTGCCCTTTACTGAGCCCCCTGCCAGCCTGGTCACACCCAACTGCCCCAACACCTGGTTTCCCCTTACTGCCCCCCCTGCCAGCCTGGTCACCCCACGCAGTCTGCTGCTCAGCTGTTTGGTCACCCCTCACTGCCCCTCCTGCCAGCCTGGTTGCCCGCAACTGCCTCCCCTGCCAGCCTGGTCACCCCACGCAGCCTGCTGCTCAGTCATTTGGCTGCCCCTCTCTGTCCCCCCCCCCCCGCCAGCCTGGTCACCCCCAACTACCCCTCCTGCGGGCTTGGTCACTCCACACAGCCTGCTGTTCGGTCATTTGGTTGTCCCTCACTAACGCCCCTGCCAGCCTAGTTGCCCCACGCAGCCTGTTCAGTCGTCCATTCAGTTGAATGGTCACTTAGACTTTTATTATTATAGATAGCCTCCCACTCAATACCTAGGTATATTCCATAGTGATATCATAAAAGATGTTAGTGGAACATAAAAACACTGGTAGAACTGAGGAAATGTCATATTCAACATCCACATTAGGAGTCAAACACAGATGAGATAAAAACATTTCCTGGAAAATAGATATAGGTAACTGTTTTGAATGCAGCTCAGAACATCCAGGAAAGAGCATTACAAAGTCTACTCACTTACTGGAGTGATCCCTTTGTAAGTTATGTAAATGTCCAATCACAATGTTGTATTCCTGAAACTAATACAGGAGCGAACAAAGGTAGGTTTACAGTGAGTATGGAAAACAGAGTTTATTCTTCTTTGTTTTTTTTTATTATTGTATTATTTATTACAAACAACTATAAACCTATTGTTTTCTGTCCCTACATAATATTACATGTCAACTGTAATCAAAAGAAATTTTAATCTATTTAAAAGCACACTTAAAAAGTATCCTATCTAATAAAGGGGAATATGCTAATTGAACCTCACACCATCGCAAAGATGGTGGTGCACACAGCCAATAAGGAGGGAATATGCTAACTGACCGCCCTGCCCTCAAAGATGGCAGTGCCCACAGCCAATAAGAAGGGAATATGCTAATTTAAAGCCATGAGCAGTTGTGGGCAACTAGGCCAGCAGGGAAGGGCAGTTGGGGGCAACCAGGCCTGCAGGGGAGGGCAGTTGGGGGCGACTGGGCCAGCAGGGGAGTGCAGTTGAGGGTGACTGGGCCGGCAGGGGAGGGCAGTTGGAGGCGATCAGACCAGCAGGGGAGGAGAGCAGTTGGGGGCAATTGGGCTGGCAGGGGAGGAGTTAAGCATTGATTGGGCTGGCAGGGGAGTGGTTAGTGGGTGATCAGGCTGGCAGGCAGAAGCGGTTAGGGGCAATCAGGTAGGCAGGCAGGTGAGCGGTTGGGAGCCAGCAGTCACAGATTGTGCAAGGGATGTCTGACTGCCTAAATTGACAGTCGGACATCCCCCAAGGGGTCCCAGATTGGAGAGGGTGCAGGCTGGGCTGAGGGACACCCCCCGTGCACAAATTTCGTGTACCAGGCCTCTAGTACAATAATATTGAGATATTAAAGAGACTGTAGGAAAAATCTACAGGTACCTACTACTATAGCTGCCACTGACCACTCAGAAATACTGGGTGATTGCCATTCAGGCAGCTTTCTTAATGACTATGAGGAATGACTAAGGGGAACAGTGACTATAATGTGGTGGTTTTAACGTATGACTACAAACTCTTAGATGCTCCTCCCTTTAAGAGGCAGAGCCTAATATCCCACCTCAAGTGTGAACTGGGCTTAATGATGCACTTCTAACAAACAGAATAAAACACTGTGTGACTTCAGAGATTCGTTCACAAAAAGCACTTAATATCTCTCTCTCTCTCTCTCTCTCTCTCTCTCTCTCTCTCTCTCTCTCTCTCTCTGCCTCATCATTCCTAGATGCTGTCAGGAAGACACTCATTTATCCAGAGACCTGTGTTGTAAGAAGCTGAGGTCTTAAGCCAGTGAATAACTTGAGGACTCCTAACAACAGCCACGTGAGTGAGCTCAGAAGTGAATCCTCCAGGCTCTCAGCTCCTCAGATTACTGCAGTCCTAGATGACATCTTGGCTATACATCATGGAAGATCCTGAGGTAGACTCACCCAACAAAGCTTCTCCCAAATTATTGACTCAAAGAAACTGTGAGATAATGTTTGTTGTTTTAATCCACCAAGTTCGCAGTTAACTTGTTATGCAACAATATATAACTCAAACAAATAAGGAACACAATCCTAGACATAGCAAGTATATGAATTCATGGAAAAGAGAGAGAACTTGAATTGGTTGGTGGATAATTGAGAACACCTAACAAGGTAACATACCTTTGTGTATCAATGGATGTGGAGTCATCTATGTAAGTTAAGTTATTCAAGTGTGAAACCAGTTTTCAAAATTTAGTCTTTTAATACTGTTTTACTAGTGACTCTAAAGAAACTTTTCCATATGAAAGAAGCTTTGTTTGTTCCAAATAGGGTGTGCTTCCTTCTACTCCTTCCTTCCATTTTAGACACGGTGATTATTTCTAACCCCCACTAGACTAACAATCAATTTGAAAGCATTTGGCATGTCTTATGATTGCTAGAATCATAACCATTACTAGGAGTTTATAAACCAAAGAAAAATGCATTTAAATATCACAGAGGCATAACACTACTTATCTGTAAACAAACCTGAAAAAAATGCAGATAATCACTCTCTCAAACATATGCTACTTAAAATGCACCCTCCCTCCATTTTGATTGCCCTCATCATTTTTCAAGATGACAAACCAGAAAGCTGGACCTTTTTCTTTCCCTTCGGCTATTGTATTTATTCAAAGTGAACCATGAACAGGCTTAGAAAAGGTAAATTTAGCTGACAAGGTGACAGTTAGGAAATGATATAAAATACAACACCAGCTTTCACCCACCTCACTTTTAAACTTTCCTGGTGCTCTCATGTTGTACACTTTTACTCCTTGATTCTTTTACATACAAGTAGAAGAAGCCTTTCCATCTCATTTTCATTAGATAAAAAATAATACTGCCCTGGCCAGTGTGCTAACTAGTTAGAGCATTGGCCAATGCACTGAAGGGTCCTGGGTTCAGTTCCTGATCAAGGGCATGTACCTGGGTTGCGGGTTCACTCCCTGCCTTGAGTCGGGCCCCTGTGGGAGGCAACCAGTCTATGTGTCTCTGTCATATCTCTCTCTCTCTCTCTCTCCCTCCCTCCCTCCCCCCCTCCCTCCCTCCCTCCCCTTCCACTCTATCTAAAATTCAATGGAAAAAATATCCTTGGATGAGGATTAACAAAAATAAATAAATAAATACACTGAAAAGTTCACACAGTACATTTTATTGATTAATGCACTAAATTATCATAACAAGATTTGCTGTATAGAAACTTTTCCTATTTCCATCCAAATACACACTGAAATACTAAAGACCTCATTATGAGGCTGTTTGGTCTTTGATAGCCTCAAGAAAGACAGCAAGGCTATAGGAAAATGCCAGCGTGTTTACTTAACTTCATCAAAACTATGCCAGGATGAGTACTAAGAATGTTAGCTGAAAATAACGGGATATCAATATGAGTTCTCAAGTTTGATTTTTTATTTAAAAAAACATTTACTTTGAGTAACACTGCAAATCATTGAAATCAGTCTGCATTTATAACATTTTAAAATTGAAATAAAACTTGATGCTGTTAGAATAGATCATGGATCTCTGATATGGGCTCAACAGATGACACTACCACAATACTGCTGCTCTCATTTTTTAAAAATAATTTTTATTGATTTTAGAAAGAGAGGAAAGGAGAGGGATAGAGAGGTAGAAACATCAATGAGAAGGAAACACTGATCAGCTGCCTCCTGCACCCACCCACCCCGCAACTGGAGATTGAGCCCAAAACCCAAGCATGTGCCCTGACCAGGAATTGAACTATGACCTCCTCGTTCATAGGTCAATGCTCAAGCACTAAGTCACATCAGCAGGGTGCTGCTCTCATTTTTATTAAAAGTGGTAACAGTGGCAGTAATAATCCAGCAGCTTGATAAGAGTACCCTGCTACCCTCCCCCTTCTTATAAGTGCATTTTTTCCAAAAGGGAATATTATATTAATTATAGGAGGGTCAGTCATTAAAACACACTACCAAGATGACCATTAAGTCCCTTTAGTACATATAATCAGGAGAAAGGGACCAGATAGTATGCAAGACAATGAAAGACCCAAGTAAGAATTGGAAGGAAGGAAAACTGGATAATTATACCTAACATTAGCAAAGAAAGAAAAGCCCATATTTTAGCTACTGACACAAGCAGTAATACTAATGCACTGTGGGATCTACTGCTATGAGTTGCAAAAGATATCGCCACTATAAAATCCATAGAACAAAGAGGAGAAAAAGAAAAATAATTATAATCATTGTCTTACAATATGAAGACATATACAGAAAGAAAGCAAGTAATAACTGAAGATAAGTTTACTAACTGGAAAATCATCTTGACAGGAAGGACAGACAAAATGTGGACCTCTCCTCCAAAGCTTAGTATTTTACAGTCCCAGGCATTTACCCAGTCTAATTTTTGTAAGAAGGTGACTCTGGTCCTAACTCCTTTATAGAAGAAGTTGAATTTATAGAGGACATTACAGAGTTCTAAGAAAGGCAACTTAAGATAAGCTTGTAAGTAGATATTTGGGTTAAGGGATTGTAAATCCTGTGGGAACTCCAGTTCAGACACTGAATTACGTTGAGTCCTCCTGTAAATCACTTAGCCACTCGGCCCTACTGTTTTACCTAGTTAAGATGTCTCTTTTCTAAGGTCTAAACAATGTACATTCCTGTATCAGTCATGATAAAAGCTCCTTAGAAATGGAAAATAAATTTTAGCTGTTATAATTTCTTTTAAAATTAAAAGCGCTGGTTTTATCTAAGATCAGAAAGAGAGACTGAGGAGGAAGTGCCAGCGGAATTTAGAGTACAAGATATTTATTGTTCTCTATCTTCAGCACTTCTGAAGAGTTCACAGAAATACTAATACCTGTTGTTTAGTATTATTATTAGTTGGTTGAAGTGTCGTCCTGTGCACCGGAGGGTCACAGGTCCGATTCCTGGTCAGGGTACATACCTAGCTTGCAGGTTCCATTCCTGGTCCAGGTGAGTACAGAGGCAGCCAATCTCAATCAATCTCTCTCTCCTCTCCCCTCTCCCCTCTCCCCTCTCCCCTCTCTTCTCTCCCCTCTCCTCTCTCACTCTCTCCTCTCTCCCTCCTCTCTCCTCTCTCTCTCTCCCCTCTCTTTCTTTCTCCTCTCCCCTCCCTCCCCCCTTTCTAAAAAAATCAATAAAATACCTTTTATTTTTATTACAGTTATTGGGGTGGCATTGGTTAATATGATCATATAGGTTTCAGGTGTGGGTTTCTATGTTACAAGATCTGTATATTGCACTGTGTGCCCACCACCCAAAGTCAAATATTCCCCGCCACCATATATTAAAAAAACAAAAAGGAGGAGAGAGGGAGCAGTAGGGAATGGATAATAAAAAAGAACTGGATTTCATATTTACTTCATTTCTCAAAGCTCTTTCAAAACACTTAACATGGTAATGAGTTAAATGTCAACAGCAGTGAGCATAGGTAAATGGAGATAATTTGCAGTTGGCAATAAATTACACAGAGGCTTTGGAGACTCAGATATGGCGCCCCCTGCAGGCTCTATGGGGGGGGAGGGTTCAGCAAAGGCACAATGACCTCTGCCAGCACTTTTGTCTGGGAGAAAGCTAACAGCCCAGCTCTCACCCTGATTTCAGTTCCTCCCTATATGTCTCTGGAGGCTTTCCAGCTACTGCCCCAGTGCTGAAGTTCAGGAATGTGTCTGAGTTAAGAGACCATTAGTGATGTACCTGTGTATTTTCAAGGGAGCTCATAAAGAACTTCTTCCCAAAGTTGTTAATAAGCTGTTAAATATGAAATTAAGTGAAACAGAAGATGGCAAGACTGTTTTTATATTGGATCTGCCTAGACATATTCTTATCCCTCAAGCCACCATTGGGGGGAGAGTAAAAGTAAGAAATATGCAGTATCACTCTAACTCTGGAAAAGAAGAAGGGTTAGAACGTTATTCCCAATTTATAACTCTATGTGAAAAAGAATTAGCTGCTAACAGCAAATGTGCTGAAGCTGGGGTTGTGGTGGAACATGGCACTTATGGGAACAGGCAGATTTTAAAGCTGCATACCAACGGCCATACACACACCTGATTGAGTTTTGAAAAATTAAAAGTTAGTTTCTACAATTGTTTTCTGGTATAAAATGATCTGGACTATAATTAGATTCTTCCCCTTCTTCTTGAATATATAAACCTACAGCATTTTGATACAAGAAAACCCTGGGTTTCATCCATAACTCTGCAACCTGCTAATTGAATGACCTTACCAGTCACCTAAACTCTGGATCTTGGTCACCTTTCATTCTGCTTTCCTCTACACTCCAACTTGAAATTTTGAGAATTGCTTCCTATTCACTTTCGGTCATTGTGGAAATGTTCTTAGAGAGCTGTATGTCTTTTGCAATGAAGAGTTTTGTGCAATCAAGAAAAATATATTTCTTATATCTTCAAACGTATGTAGTATGTAATAAAAATAACTGTAATAAAATTCAGCACAAACTGATTATAATTTTGTCAATTTTGTTTTACTATTCAGTTTTCTATATTTTGAATGAAAGAATATGCAATTTACTATTCTTTTTTATTTTCTTAAATCCTCACCAGGGGATATGTTTATTGCTTTAATTTTTTTTTAAGAGAGAGGAAGGGAGAAAAAGGGAACAACTCCATCTATGTGAGAGAAAGATCGGTTGCCTTCTGTACACACTCCAACCAGGGACTGAATCCTCAACCTAGGTATATGCCCTGACCAAGTATTGAACCCGCAAACTTGGTGCATGGGACAATACTCGAACCAACTGAGCCACCCAGCATGACTATTCATTTTAATATCTATGGTAATCCTATATAATAAAGAGGTAATATGCCACCCCCATGTGGTCAAAGATGGCTGCCCCCATGCGGTCACAAGATGGCCACCAGAAGATGGCAGCAGGGGAGGACAGTTGTGGGCGACCGGGCCTGCAGGGGAGGGAGGGCAGTTGGGGAGGACCAGGCCTACAGGGGAGGGCAGTTGGGGGAAATCAGGCTGGCAGGGGAGGACAGTTAGACATCAATTAGGCTGGCAAGGGAGTGGTTGGGGGGTGATCAGGCTGGCAGGTAGAAGCGGTTAGGGACAGTCAGGCAGGCATGCAGGCAGGCAAGCAGTTAGGAGCCAGCAATCCTGGATTGTGAGAGGGATGTCCGACTGACTGGCAGTTGGACATCCCCTGAGGGGTCCCATATTGAAGAGGGTGCAGGATGGGCTGAGGGACACACCCCCATGCATGAATTTCATGCACTGGGCCACTATTATAATATAAACATGTTGTGGTTATGATATTACTTTCTAAGGATATCCAAGTGTTTTAAAATTAATACAAGAATCTTTAGTTGATACAGGAATAAGGTATGGGAGCTTAAAAGATGTTTTCATTTAATATACCAATGGGTTGCTATTCTGCTTCTCAGTTTTTTACCAAAACAATGTATGTCTCATTTTTTGTCTTTCTTTTTTAAAAGTTACTACTTAATGAAACTAGTATTAGTTTGTAATTTTTTAGGAATTCCTTTCTTGCTGAATCAGACTGCTATAAAGGGAAGAAAAAGGGAAGCTTTCTACTGAATTTGAAAAAAAGTTCATTTGTTCAATTCCATATTATATACTTAACTAGAGGCCCGGTGCACAAAAATTTGTGCACTCAGGAGGGAGGGAGGAGTACCTCAGCCTGGCCTGTGCCCTCTCGAAGTCTGGGACCCCTCGGGAGATAACGACCTGCTGGCATAGGCCTGCTCCTGGGTGGCAGAGGGCAGGCCCAATCCCTAGGTGAAGCCCCTGGTCGGGCTCAGAGCAGGGCCGATTGGGGAGTTGGGGCGCCGCCCCCTGTCATGCACAGAGCAGGGCGGATTGGGAGGTTGCGATGCCACCCTCAGTCACGTTCAGGGTAGGGCCGATTGGGGGGTTGGGGCACCACCCCCTGTCACACTCAAGGCAGGGTCCATGGGGAGGTTCTGGCGCCACCCCCTCACACACAGAGCAGGGCCAATCAGGGGGTTGGGGCGCTGCCCCCTGTCATGCACAGAGCAGAGCCAATCAGAGGGTTGGGGAGCTCACCCCTGTCACACACAGAGCAGGGCCCATCAGGGGGTTGAGGAGCTCCCCCCTGTCACTCACAGAGTAGGGCCAATAGGGGAGTTGGTGCAACGCCCCCTGTCACACACAGAGCAGGGTGGATCAGGGGGTTGGGGCCCCGCCCTCTATCACCCACAGAGCAGGGCCGATCAGGGGGTTGGGGCGCCGCCACTGTCATCCTAAGGGCAGGGATGATGGGGAGGTTATGGCTCTACCCCATCACACACAGAGCAGGGCCCGAGGGGGGGGGTTGGGGGGCTGCCCTCTATCACCCACAGAGCAGGGCCGATCAGGGGGTTGGGGCACCGCCACTCTCATACTCAGGGCAGGGCCGATGGGGAGGTTATGGCTCTACACCGTCACACACAGAGCAGGGCCCGTGGGGTGGGGGGGTTGGGGCACTGCACCCTGTCACACACAGAGCTGCAGGGTGATCAGGGGTTTGGGGAGCTCCCCCCTATCAGGCACAGAGGAGGGCCGATCAGGGAGTTGGGGCGCCTTCCCCTGTCAAGAACAGAGCAGGGCCCATAGGGAGGTTGTGGCCCTGCCCCCGTCACACACAGAGCCGCAGGGCCATCAGGGGGTTTGGGCGCTGCCCCCTGTCACGCTGATCCCAGTGCCAGGAGGCCTCTCAGCTCCGCTGATCCCAGTGCTGGGAGGCATATTACCCTTTTACTATATAGAATAGAGGCCTGGTGCATGGGTGGGGGCCGGCCGGTTTGCCCTGAATGGTGTCCTGGATCAGGGTGGGGGTCCCCACTGTGGTGCCTGGCCAGCCTGGGTGAGGGGATGATGGCTGTTTGCAGCTGGTCACACACCCTTCAGGGTGGGGGTCCCCACTGGGGTGCCTGGCCAGTCTGGGTGAGGGGTTGAGGGCTGTTTTCAGGCTGGGACTGAAGCTCCCAACTGCTCTTTTTTTTTTTTTTTTTTTTTTTTTTTTATTCTGGGCCAGCTTTAGCTCTGAGGCTTGGCTCCAGCTCTGAGGCCTCAGCTGCTGAAAACAGGTATCTGGTTTGTTTCAGCTCTATAATCGAAACTCTATCAACTCCAGCTCTGAGATCCCAGCTCTCTGAAAGCTGGTTTCTGGGGTTTTGTTTAGCTTCTATATTTGTTACAATGTTTTTTAAACTGCAAGCTCAGAGGCCGGCAAGGCAGGCGGGGAATGTTGCAGTCCTCCGTCACTGAAGCAAGCAAGCCTCATGTTCAGTTTAAGCTGCCTGGCTGCCGGCCGCCATCTTGGCTGGCAGTTAATTTGCATATCGCCCTGATTAGCCAATGGGAAGGGCAGCGGTCGTACGCCAATTACCATGTTTCTCTTTTATTAGCTAGGATGATTTAAAGCCACTATATTTTTTTTTCTATTAATGAATCTCTCTACCCCATCTGTCCACTCCAAAAAATTTATATGTTGAAGTTCCCCAATATGATGGTATTTGGAGATGGGGCCTTTGGGAGGAATTAGGGCTAATCAGGTCATGAACGTGGAATCTTCATAATGGAATTAACATGCTCATAAGAGATACCAGAGAGCTTGCACTGATACCACGTGAAGATGCAGTGAGAAGTGGGCCATTTAAAAGCCAGAAAGGAACCCTTACCAGAAACTGACCATGATGACACCTTGATCTAAAACTTCTGACCTTCAAAACTGCGAGAAAATAAATTTCTGCTTAAGAAAAAGAAATTATCCATAAACTTGGAGGAGAGAACTGACTTTACTTAAAATGGGGGCATTTGATGGGATGCAAAGTTCTGCTATTGCTGTTCTTCCTGTTGAACAAACATTTGTACAACACTTAGTATGTTATCAACTGCCTACAATAATTTTTATTAGCTATTGTTGGTAGACACCTAAAGAGGTGAGCCAATGTTACTTATCCCATTTTCAGGTAAGAACACTGGCATACTTATATTTTTCAAGTAGTTATGACCTGAATCATTCATTGACAAAAAGCTTTTCAAAAGTGGTTTACCCAAATAGGTAGAAGTTCCAGTTAGGAGATATTCTTACAATCACTAGGACTTTAACTACAATTACATTTGGGTGTATTCAATCTAAATTTTTTCTTAAAATGTATATTAATACTTTAAACTCAAAATTCCATGGATACAGACAATAGAGTGGTGATGGTCTGGGTGGAAGGGGTCAAAGAGAAAAAAAAATAAAGGGGACATCTGTAATACTTTCAACAATAAAGAACTTTTTAAAACTTCATTTAAAAACATAATAATATAAGGAGAACTAAATCCAAACTAGATAATGGAATATACAATTTGCTGAGTACTCATTTAAGCATAGACATTATACAATGAAAAACAAATATCAAACAATCCCTTTTCATGGTCTCTGGACTATGCCATACTTTCTGATCTGTCACTATTTTAGGCCTCTGCTGAACCACAAAAGGCTTACCTAATATGCTATCTAATAAAGAGGGAGTATGCAAATTGACCATCACATCATCACAAAGATGGAGGCGCCCAAGCACCCACAGCGGAGGCGGGGTTTCCATAACACAAGATGTCTGCGACCACAGCAGAGGTTGGGGATTCCGTAACACAAGACGGCTGAACCCACAGCAGAGGCCGAGTTCCCGTAACGAGCCTTAAGGAGCAATCAGCAGGGACCTGAAGCTGCGTGGCACTGGGCCAGGGCAGAGGACCTAAGCCTGCGCCCCCCTGCCTGGTGGGGCTTGACAGGAGACCTCAGGCCATGCCCCCCACCCCTGGTTTCAGGCTGGGGGATCTCAGGCCACACCGCCCCCCCCCCCCGGGCATCAGGGCAGGGGACCTCAGACCGCACCGCCTACCTGGCAGGGCTTGACAGGGGACCTCAGGCCGCACCCCCCACCCCAGCACCAGGCCAGGGGACCTGAGGCCATGCCCCCCACCCAGCACGGCTTGACAGGGGACCTCAAGGTAAGCCTCCTGCCCCGGTGCTGGGCCAGGGAACCTCAGGCTGTGCCCCCTCCACCCCTACCCCGGGAGACCTCAGGCCACACCCCCCTCCCAGGAGGGCTTGACGTGGGACCTGAGGCTGCACCCCCCACTCGGCGGGGCTTGACTGGGGACCTGAGGCTGCGCCTCCCACCTGGCAGAGCTTGAAGGGGGACCTGAGGCTATTCCCCCCACCAGGCAGGGCTTGACGAGGGCCCTGAGGCTGCACCCCCCCACCCAGTGGGGCTTGATGGGGGTGGGGTCGTCAGGGTCTGGATCTCACCCAGTGGGGATGGGGCCATCTGGATCTGGGTTTCGCACGATTTTGAGGCACCACAGGTAGGCAGGGACTAGACTCTGGGTCCCGCGGCACACCACAGACTCTGACAGGAGGAAGATTTTCATATACATTTTACTAATTTTCTTTCATCTCTGACACATCTATTATAGAGAAAGGGCATATACCAATATTAAAATATTTCCTCTACTCCCCTTTTAATGTGCATGAATTTCATGCACTGGGCCATTAGTTTGATATAATAATTGTAGACTTTTTATTCTTTCAGAAAGTATTCAAAGTTCAGACTTTAGATTACTCAAAGGTCTTTTCCTCTTACCCAGTTTCTTAAAACTGTATACTAAAGAAGCTAGAATTAAAAGCTGATTCCTGGCAACAATAAAAAAAAAAATTCTATTTTACCCAGCCTGCGTGGCTCAGTGGTTGAGCATCAACTTATGAACCAGGAGGTCACAGTTTGATTCTAGGTCAGGGCACATACCCAGGTTGCCAGCTCAGTCCTCAGTGAGGGGCATGCAGGAGAGAGCTGATCAATTATTCTCTCTCATCATTGATGTTTCTATCTCTCTCTCCCTCTCCCTACCTCTCTCTGAAATCAATAACAAAATATATATATTTTTAATGCTATTTTGCTGAGTTTTTTCCATTCAACTATTTCATGCCCTTGACCTGTGGGTTACAAATATAATTCTCTGTTCCTGTCTTTCTATTCAGTTGCTTAACAAGCTGAATAAAATATTTTACTACTTTCAACACCTGAATAATCATTGCTATTTGACCAAGAAATGACTACTGGGGGGAAATAAAACTGCACGGGAAAGGAAATAGATAATTGGCCTTATTCTAGTACTGCAGTCTACCAATATTATCCTTGTGAATTTTAACAGAATCGGTGAGTTCCTAAAAAATATATTTCTGTTCATAAAAACCTAATTTTTCCTCTGACTTACATTTTTTAAATTAGTGGAATATTCCTGTGGTGATTCAGCAGGAGAAAAAGAATCTAACTAAATTCTGAATTTTAAAATTTCATTTAAAAACTGTGTAAGCCATTTAAAACTGCCGGGGTCTTTTCCATGTCTACAAGGGTTCAGGAATCTGGAGAAGGGCTGTGCATAAATGAATGAAAAGACTAGAGAAGAAATATAAATTTGGAAGGCATTTTGGGGTGCCAGATGGAAACTTAGTTGTAGTGACTAAGCTCTCCAAATCTCCAGACTCCTGACTTTTTATTTCCACATTTTGCCCTATGGCAAAGCAGATATACATATCAAAGGTAAGTTTTGGTAAACAATAAAAAGTATTACCAGATTGGGGGAACTGCCCTCAGGTGTCTGGGAGCAGGCAATAATATATGCAGATCTTCAGCCCTGCTGAAGCCCCAAGGTTCATCAGCCTTCCAATGAACTTTTTGAATAATTATAACCTGCTGGAATTTGCTTCCAGAACAAAAACTCTACTTTTAAGGAATTATTTAACTCTTTATTTCATTAATATGAATACTCAAAATAATGAGTAATTATTATCATATCTTTATATACAGTTGGTGATCAAAAGGGGTTTAATGTATGTCAAAATATCACCACATAATCTTGCATAATCTTGCTGGAAATAAATCCCTTAGGGCACTGAATTAACATGAAATAATATATATACCCTTTGAAAGTTCAAAGGTATGTAGAAAGCAGACAGAAAGAACAGATATGACTCATTCCTAATAGTCCAATAAATGCACTGTACACCAACTAAACATTCTTTTTAACTGTAGTGCTTACTATTGAGTTGGTAAGCTACTACTAAAAGTTGCTGGATTAAATTACAATATCTTAATTACTCCATTTATTAATATTTCTAAGTGGGTTTGTTAATTTCTGAATTAATATGAGAATGGAAAGGAAGTATTTCCTTTCATTTGTGAACAAGGCAGCACTATCCTTCTTAGCAGACGTGTCTCCATGTATTAGAATAATTAACAATCTTTTTATTACTTTCATAAAATAATTATTCTTTTGGATATCTTTTAAGTGCAGTGCATAATATCTTACATATGCATGCCCCTTCACCAACAAAAAAAGTCTGCATTTGGTTTGGTTGAGTAATACCCCCATCCCACACAGCAATTTTTGTCAATGTTCTTTATGATTTCACCTTGCCATAAACAATTGTAGACTTCATTTACTTTACACCATTGTCTTGTCAGTATAAGATCAATTCTTCTATGCAGAAGTCACAACATGTAAGTGGAGCTAATGCCCTACCTAGATATATTTTTTAAGTTTTTCAACAGTGTTGAATTAGAAAAGCAACATAGAGACAGAATATAATCAGACACAGTGGATCAAAAAATAATCTGAATAACCCCATTCTAAATCACTGGCACACAGAATCACTTGTCTGCAAATAAAACAAAGACTCATCAGAAGGAAAAATCTAAGATTTAACCAGAGAAGTCTAGAGCCGTGGTTGGTAAACTGCGGCTCGCGAGCCACATGTGGCTCTTTGGCCCCTTGAGTGTGGCTCTTCTACAAAATACCACGTGCAGGCGTGCACGTACAGTGCGACTGAAACTTTGTGGCCCATGCGCATAAGTCGGTATTTTGTGGAAGAGCCACGCTCAAGGGGCCAAAGAGCCACATGTGGCTCGCGAGCCGCAGTTTGCCGAGCCACAGTTTGCTGACCACTGGTCTAGAGGATTTAACTAGAGACATTTTTCTTCTATATAAGAGTAGTGGGGGGGGGGATTTGAGTTTCAACTTGCTGACCTCTTCCTGTCCACCTACTGATAATATTCAATAGCCATGGGCTGAAAGGATAAGAGAAAACAGAAGAATGATTGGATTTTCAATCCATGAACACTAGAAAGTGAATGGTACTGAAAGACAGGTTTCTTCTTTCATCTTGTGTTAGTGATTGTGCTTCACCTTGTACTTATGTTTTCTTCCCCATTCACTAAATTTCTCACAAACATTTGTCTTTTAGAAATATATTTTAATGTATTTTATTTTACTTTTTAAAATATATAAATTTTGTTAATTTCAGAGACGAAGGGAAAGGGAGATATAAACATCAATGATGACAGAGAATCATTATCTCTCTCCTTCATGCCCCCTACTGGGGATCCAGCCTACAACCCGGGCATGTGCCCTTGACCAGAATCGAACCCAGGACTTTTCAGTCTGCAAGCCTATGCTCTATCCATTGAGCCAAACCAGCTAGGGCATACTTTAATGTATTTTAAAATACTGGTTGTTGAATACTTGATACTAGGATTGGGCCATGAATTGAGTGAGGTTATCCTATCCTAGCTGCCAAGAGAAATCAATCTTCACTTGAACCTGTGACTTGGTTCAAGTTCAGAGACAGATTTGCATCAGGGAATTTTTTCACACAATTCCATAGCGAAGAGAAAGCATTTGACAGATTATCACACAATTCATTACTAGCTGGTATTCTTGTAAAGCAGGAAAGCCAATTGTTTGTCCTCAGGTTACGTACTTGTAATTGAGGCTGTGCAGCATCACTACTATAGCTGTTGACCTTTCACATGTGCATAGAGCATCTGCACAGTTCAGTCACAGTGATCAGTTTTAGTAAAAGAAAAAGATGAGAGAGAAGGAGGAGGAGGAAAGAAGGAGAGAGCAAAGCAGAGGGTGAGAGGAGAGAGGGGAGAGAAGAAATTATAATGGAGCACAATTTGTACCCTCATGTTTGTTCTGTAGTGAACAGACTTTCATGTAGCCTCCATGATACTTGCCTCCTGGAGATTATGTATAATCCTTCCCTTTGAGTGTAGGTGGGACTGGTGACTCTCTTCTAAGTAATAAAATATGTCAAAGGTAATAGAATGTCACTCCCATCATTGTATTATGTTATATAAAACACTATCTTGCTATAAGACTTGCTCTAGGACAGGGGTGGGCAAACTTTTTGACTCGAGGGCCACAATGGGTTCTTAAACTGGACCAGAGGGCAGAAACAAAAGCATGGATGGAGTGTTTGTGTGAACTAATATAAATTCAAAGTAAACATCATTACATAAACGGGTACGGTCTTTTTTTTTTTTTTTAGTTTTATTCATTTCAAACGGCCGGATCCAGCCCGCGGGCCGTAGTTTGCCCACGGCTGCTCTAGGACCTTGTTCTCTTTGCTGGCTTTGAAGCAGCAAGCTGCCGAATCCTCCAGCCAAGAGGAAATGAATTCTGCCAATAACCTGAGAGAGCTTGGAAGCAGACATGTCCTCAGACCTCCAAATAAAAATCCAGCCCTGGCTAACACCTTGATTACAGCCTTGCTAAGAATACATGTAAGCTGAATTTCTGGCCCCCAGAAATTATAAAAACTGGAGGCCCCGTGCACGAAATTCGTGCATGGGGGGGTGTCCCTCAGCCCAGCCTGCACCCTCTCCAATCTGGGACCCCTCAGCTGGACATCCCCTGAGGGGCCGGCAGTCAGACATCCCTCTCGCAATCCAGGACCGCTGGCTCCTAACCACTCACTTGCCTGCCTGCCTGATTGCCCCTAACCACTCTGCCTGCCAGCCCGCTCACCCAATTGCCCCCCCTGCTGGCTGCTCGCTCCCAATTTCCCTCCCCTGCCAGTCTTATTGCCCCTAACCTCCTCTGCCTCGACCCCACCACCGTGGCTTTGTCCAGAAGGATGTCCAGAAGGTCTCCTGGTCTAATTAGCATATTACCCTTTTATTAGTAGAGATGTGTGTGTGTGTGTGTGTGTTTAAAGCCATTAATTTTGTGATAACCTGTTTTTGCAGCATATAAAACTAATACATCTTTTGATAACATGGATGTATATTCCAAATTAACATCCTACTTATTGGGGTTTTTTTCTGAATAAATTAAATGGTCTGGCATAATATTTTGAAGCTTTCATATTTCTTCTATAATTGAGATGTGAATGCCAACTAGTGATAACATAAATATTTATTTTGCTCAAAGCAAAACTATAAAATACTTGGAAAAAATAGAAAATCAGTTTTTACTACTGTCCACAGGTATCAATTCACAGTAATTGAAACATGTATATGAAGCAGTAAGTGCTACATTTCAGCTACTCAGTTACTGTCAATATTAAGATGATTTGAATAAAATCATAAATGTAATAGAAGTGTAAAGGACCTTAGAGATGTTTAAATCCAAATTATTTTTTGAGATGAGGAAGTTGAAACCTAGGAAGGTAAAGCGACTAAGGTAACTTAGCTAGTTAGTGGCAGAATAGGAAATAGGAACTTGGACACCTAATACTTTGTACAGTCTAGCCTTACTCCTAATAATTGTACTGTTATTTTAAGAGAAATGATAGCACATTCAAATGAATATTATCTATTCAGAATATAACTGTTTAATTATACAGGTAAGAATTTTAGGTGCCTACTATATTCCTGGGTTTTCTTTATTATTACAAGAAATGGTGTGGTATTACATTCACGAAGTCATGACATATCTTTTTCCATCACATTGTCTTTCTATATTAGTGCCAAAGTGGTAGAGGTCAATCCATTCTTGCTCTTACTGATTTGAGGCAGAGTTACATATGATTATTATTGAAAGACATAACATTTAAATTGTATAGTAGAATATTTCACTATATTGATTAAAATTTGCAGTTTCTGTAAGTGGTTCCTAAACTGTTGAATCAATACTGAAGCACAATAATTCTCATACTTGCA
Source organism: Myotis nattereri (assembly GCF_964212035.1). Taxonomy (NCBI): domain Eukaryota; kingdom Metazoa; phylum Chordata; class Mammalia; order Chiroptera; family Vespertilionidae; genus Myotis; species Myotis nattereri. The sequence goes on along the minus strand of NC_138078.1, from coordinate 115,593,507 downwards.
GCTAACTCAAAATGTTTCTATATCAATCTGCCATATATTAAAGACCATCTGGTACTACATTCTGTATTATAACATTTCTATTTGGGATTTTTTAAAACAAATTTTCTTTTCTTTTTTTTTTAAATGAGTTTGCTAGTCATTTTATTTTCATTCTAGAACATCATGAAGCAACTAAGTCAGCAAATGTTCCTTAGTCACAGTTTCCATAAATGAAACAATTCAATTAAGTAACCTTTCAAACTATAATATTTGTTATAGGGAACATCAAGTAATCCCTTTCAAGATGTTCTGGTGGGGAAAAAAATAATAGAAACATATACTGTCCACATTCAAAACATGCCACAGTCTTAACCTTATATTTATTTTATAAAGTCTTATTGCCCAATATATTTCTATACTCTAGAGCCCTGAATGCCTCCCAGGGAAGGAAGTAAAAGCAGAGAAAGTGGAGGGAAAAATAACAATGCACTAAGATAAGAGTGGTAGACAACCACTGAAAACTGTCTCAGATCATCCAAAATTCCATACCTTCTTCTGGGTTATAACCTAGTCTATTTTTTAAACTTTCAACACATACACACATTCACACTTTGATGTGACCCCCGCTAAACAATAAACAGAAGAAAACTGAGGCAGTTTATATGGAGGATAGTTCATCTTGGCATTAATCCTTTGGTAAATGCATTCCCCCAAATAAGCCAATTGTCCATTATTGTCTATGAGTAGTTTATGAAACAGAAAGTCACTACTGTGTAGGGTTGTGCCAAGCAATAAGCAGCACAGGGTTTCAGAGCCAACTCAAAGGGATCAGATCATCCCCACGTTCCAAGATTGCTCAGAAATTAAGGGAGACCCTTTATCAATGCCTTGTCATTACTTGGGAACTACATGATTGACTCCATCCACTTCTTTTCATTTTCATTTTCATTTTTCCAAATATACTGTAGATAATAGATACATTGTGGTGGTCCAGTGTAATAAAAGTTGTTAAACTGGTGCTCTTAAACAATATTTAAAATGACATTTTTATTAACTTGGCATGAACCATGTGGCTAAATTGCTTTTAATATGATAATGTTTGCAGTTTACTATGCCATAAGTGCAGTTTGGCAGTGGAGTGTACATGAATATTTCATCCAGTTAAGTCCAGGATTTTGTAATTATAAATAGACCTGTTCCAACAGACATAGACAGATGCTTGTGTTTCAAAGTGAATGTTCTAAAGTATGAGTAGCTGGTTAAAGACTTGGGGCAAAGCAGAGGTATGTGGTGTGTGTACATGCATGCACATGCATGCACACGGGCATACGTGTGCACACCCAGGTGTAAGTTTAATCTGTAGAAGTGATTATTTTAAGCACTGGCACAGCTGAGAAGGCAGCAGTAATGTCAGCCATAGCTGTGACTCAGGCTATGTTACCTCTGTAGCACCCCATTGTATTTTTGCTTCTCTTGTGCTGCTTTCATATAGAAAAAGAGTTTCTGTCTTTTCCTCCAAGTACAAGTACACCTCTAAATTGTATGGAGATCACCAAAGGGCTTAAGCAGGTTGTATGCTCTATGTTTTGCCACAAGTAAATTAATCAGCTAATGCAATTTTTTTTTCTTTCTTCAACATTATCACATGATATATATTGGGTATCAATGTCGCAAAGATGAAATGACATATTGTATCAAAATGAATTAAGAGCAAATATTGTCCTTCTTGTGTACACATCTAGTGAACACGAAGCAGTCTGAAATTTTCACTGCTCTACCCATTCAAAAATGGCTGTTAAAGACATGCACTGCTTGCCACATTTTTGTGTTAATTTTGTGTTTCTTTTCCCTATGTTTGATTTGATGAAGGTAATAGATTATAGGTGGTTAGAATAGATTAGGTAATTGATTATATTAGATAATAGGTAATAGAATACATGTGGATAGAATAGGTTAGGTAATAGGTAATAGATTCTACTTTATGGCAATTTTTCTAAAAGACTAAATCCTCACCAATACATCCAAAAGGGACTCTTTTAGAATATCTCAGGAACTAAAAGGAGTCTCAGATATATTAATACAACCTCTATTCACAGATGTAGAAAACAAGGCCCTGAATAGAAGGGCAAATGGTCTACAGCCTTGGAAAAAGAAAGAGGCTCTCTGAACCTGGTAACTGGTCAATAAGAAAATTTAGTCTGAATGAGTTTGTATTTGAATGAAAAACAATGTTTTGAGAAGGAGTGTAAATTGTCACTGAGTTATATAAATTACTCACCATTCCCTTGCTTTAGCAAAAAATAAAATCACTGGCAGTGAGAAAATATAACACCATCCTATATAATAAAAGGGTAATATGCAAATTGAACAAACAGTGGCACGACCGGTTGCTATGATGCGCACTGACCATCAGGAGGCAGACACTCACTGCAGGAGCTGCCTCCTGGTGGTCAGTGCGATCCCACAGAGGGAGTGCTCAGCCACAAGCCAGGGTGATGGCTGGTGAATGCAGCAGCCCACCTCCACGACAGTGGTAAGGATGTCCGGATAAGGATCTCCAACTGCAGCTTAGGCCCCTCCCCCGGGACATCCCCCAAGGGCTCCTGACTGCGAAAGGGCACAGGCTGGGCTGAGGGATGCCCCCATGAGTGCATGAATGTCATTCACCAGGCCTCTAGTTTAATAATTTCTTTATAAAATTATTTTTCAAATACTATTGGATTAATAATGAAGGTAAACTATAAATTTTTCATGTAATAATTCATGCACTTAACATCTATGAGATAAGTTTATAATAGTAAATGTTTTCCTTGAATATTTTATGTTCATTTATCAGTAATCTTCATAGTTTGTATTGTTTCCTTAGCCAGTGAAAATTAGATGGATATAGTCCACATGAAATAGAAAAAAAAATTTGGAAAATTGTAAAGTACTTTCTTAGAGGATAAGTGTCCTTTCATGCTGGTTGGTTTTTTTTTAAAATATATTTTATTGATTTTTTACAGAGAGGAAGGGAGAGAGATAGAGAGTTAGAAACATTGATGAGAGAGAAACATTGATCAGCTGCCTCCTGCACACCCCCTACTGGGGATGTGCCTGCAACCAAGGTATATGCCCTTGACCAGAATCGAACCTGGGACCCTTCAGTCTATAGGCTGACGCTCTATCCACTGAGCCAAACCAGTCAGGGCTGGTTTTGGTTTAAGTTTCTGTTTATTTTATATTTGTCTCTGAAAAAGTTATGCATTTGCTTTGTGCCTTTGTTCATTCTGCTCCAATCACAGGGTTCCTTTGCTCCATTACAAATTTCTTTTCTGTAAAATCAAAAGGAATCTGGCATAGAATGTATCATGTTTTCCAGTGTGCCTAAACTAATCTCATCCTTTGAAAATGTCCCTGCATACCTAGTTTTCTTTGAAAGTGCAATTCAACTTGAAGCAGATTTTAAAAGTTTCTTAATTAAACTAGACATTTTTTTCCTCGAGGTTATATAGAAAGGAAAACATTATTCAACTAGTTTGGGTAACTTGGGGCATGACTTAGGTTAAATTATGTATTTTTATTTCACACGGTATAACTAAATATAATATTAAGGTTTCGCATTAGAAATTGTCTAAAAATAAATTCCTAATACAATATAACTAATGTATCACTACGGCTAATAATTGTTCATAGTTCCATCTCTGTATATCTCCACCTCTTTTATAATGCAGATCAAACCTGTCTGTTCTTGTTCCTTTTCTTATTCTGCTTCATATTCCTCTCCTACTTTTATTATTTAGCTTAAAGTTTTATTGCCTATCTTTGTAAGATGCTCTATGTTGCAATTTGTTTGATGGATACCATAATAAAAAAAATTGGAGAGTATTATATTCATACACCAGTTTTCATCTAAAGGGATCCTAAATCACTTCAGAAAGTATATAATAAGCCAAAATCTACAACCAGTCCATGAACCATCTCCTATTCACTGGGAATTCTGTATCAAAAAAACAATTACAAGATCACATATCCTGAATAAACACTTTAATCATGTCACCCTTCACTGAAATGTAGTCACCTCTAGGCTTGGACCCACAAGGTATTTGAGAGTATAGTACAACACTCCACAAATTTAGAATACGAAATGATATTGCTGATATCCAAAATATTAGTCGCAGGGAGGATGTGTTTAGTTATTCTTTGATTCATAAATGCACCCAATAGCATAAATAGCCTCTGGGCATATATACAATATTTATGGAAAAATTTAAATACTATTCACAAAAGAGAGGGAAGCAGTTGGGTAAAAATAAGTGATTTACTTATAGCTGAACTTATTTGTAAATAAATAAATTCCTTTTGGGGTAATTTCATTCTTTCCTTCCTGGCTAATCCAAGTTAAAGTAAAGACACTAAGAACTTTTTAAAAACAGCAATTGAGACCAGCCAATGTGGCGCAGTGGTTGAGTGTCAACCTATGAACCAGGAGGTCATGGTTGGGTTCCCTGTCAGGGCACATGCCCAGGTTGGGGCCTTGATTCCCAGTGTGGGGTGTACAGAACTGATGTTTCTATCTCCCTTTCATTTCCTCATTGAAATCAATAAAAATAAAAACAGCAATTGAAATTAGAAAGGAGAAGTTATTCTAACATTAGACTCTCAAAAAAATTTGCAGTGAAAATGAAGATCAAGGAGACATAGTACCTGAAGGAATCCTCAACGAGGCCTCAACATATTTTCTTAGATAATCTGCATGGTTAAGGGGCTCTAAGCCCAATTGCAGCTAATAACAATCACACCAAGTCCCTATACAAAAAACAAACAAACACAAATTCAAATGTTGTTCTGACACTCTTTTTCCTTCACTAAGCTTGAAAGGATTGTTTTCTATATCTTCTACAATTTGGATTGGTTTTTTAAATACTTTCTGAAGCTCTTCACATTACTTATGGTAAACACAATGCCCCCCCCTTCCCTACATGCAAAAACATTCATATAAGGGAAGAAAATTTGTTCCTAACAAGTAAAAGCATAAAAGCAGAAAGAAGATATATGACATGTTATAGATCACACAGCCCAATAGTGACAGATCCAGGACCAAGTTTCCTATATCTTACTTGGTTTAATCAACCAGCTCTACCAGAACATACTTGTTTCTCATTAGTGGGAGTTATTGAATTTTATTTAAAACTAGAGGCCTGGTGCATGAAATTCATGCACTGGAGGGGGGTATCCCTCAGCACAGCCTGCACCCTCTCCATTCTGGGACCCCTCGGGGGATGTTCAACTGCCGGATTAGGCCCGATCCCACATGACATCCCTCTCACAATCCAGAACTGCTGGCTCACAACCACTCACCTGCCTGCCTGCCTGATCGCCCCCTAACCACTCCCCTGCCAACCCAATTGCCCCCAACTGCCCTCCCCTGCTGGTCCAGTCACCCCTAACGACACTCCCCTGCTGGCCTGGCCCCCCCAACTGCCCTCCCCTAAAAACCTGGCGCCCCAACTGCCCTCCCCTGCCAACCCGATTGCCCCCAACTGCCCTCCCCTGCTGGTCCAGTCACCCCTAACGACACTCCCGTGCTGGTCTGGCCCCCCGCAACTGCCCTCCCCTGCAGGCCTGGTAGCCCCAAACTGCCCTCCCCTGCAGGCTTGGTTGCCCCAAACTGCCCTCCCCTGCTGGCCCGGTCACCCACAAGTGCCCTCCCCTCCAGGCCTGGTCCCCTACAACTGCTCTCCCCTGCAGGCCCAGTCGCTCCCAACACCTCTCCCCTGCAAACCTGGCCCCCCCCAACTGCCCTCCCCTGCCGCCCTGGTCACCCCCAACCGCCCTCCTCTGCCAGCCATCTTGTGACGACATGGTGGCGGCCACCGAGTGATGACATGAGGGTGTGAGGGTCAATTTTGCATATTATCACTTCATTATATAGGACTAGAGGCCCAGTGCACAAAAATTTGTGCACTTGGGGGGGGGGTCAATCAGCACGGCCTGTGCCCTCTCGCAGTCTGGGACCCCTCAGGGGATGACCACTTGCTGGCTGGGGCCTGCTCCCCGGGGGATTGGGCCTAAGCTGGCAATCAGACATTGCTCTGGCAGCCTGGCAGCCCTCTGGGGATGTCCACTTGCCAGCGGGGACCAGGCCTAAGCTGCAGTCGGACATCCTTAGTGCTGCTGAGGCGGAAGAGGCTCCCACCACCACTGCTGTGCTGGCAGCCATCAGCCTGGCTTGTGGCTGAGCAGAGCTCCCCCATGTGGGAGCACACTGACTACCAGAGGGCAGCTCCTGCATTGAGCATCTTCCCCCTGGTGGTCAGTGTGTGTCATAGTGACCAGTCATTCCCAGTCTTTCTGCTGTCAGGGTCAGTTTGCATAATACCCTTTTACTATATAGGATAGAGGCCTGGTGCATGGGTTGGGGCTGGCTGGTTTGCCCTGAAGGGTGTCCCAGATCAGGGTGGGAGTCCCGCTTGGGTGCCTGGCCAGCTTGGGTGAGGGGCTGATGGTTGTTTGCAGCTGGTCACACCCCCTTCGGGGAGGGGGAGTCCCCACTGGGGTGCCTGGCCAGCCTGTATGAGGAGATGATGGCTGTTTTCAGGCTGGCCACACCACCTTCAGGGTGGGGGTCCCCATTGGGGTGCCTGGCCAGTCTGGGTGAGGGGCTGAGGGCCGTTTTCAGGCTGGCCTGCTACTGAAGCTCCCAGCCTCTCCTTTTTTTCTTTCTTTTTTTTTAATTCTGGGATTTATTTACCTTCTATAATTGAAACTCTGTTGCCTTCACTGGTGCTCCCAGCTCTGAGGCCCTGGCTGGCTGAAAGCAAGTATCTGGGGTTTGTTTGGCTTCTATAATTGAAAGTTTGTTGCTGTCCTGCTCACTCCATCTCTGAAGCCGTGGCTGGCTGAAAACAGGTATCTGGGGTTTGTTTAGCTTCTATAATTGAAACTTTGCTGCTTTTGGAGCTGTTGCTTTCGGAGCTTAAAGCAGGCCGCGGCAGGTGGGGAACTTTGGCTTCCTCCATCACTGGAGCAAGCAAGCCTCCTGCTTGCTTCAGCTGTGTGGCTGCCGGCCACCATCTCTGTTGGCAGTTAATTTGCATATCACCCTGATTAGCCAATGGGAAGGGTAGCAGAGGTATGGTTAATTACCCTTTTTGTCTTTTATTAGATAGGATTATATAGGATATGAATCCTAAATATGTTTCTACCTGATTTAAGAAGTCCCTCTAAAATTTTATTTTTCATTGTTTTTATTAAGGTAAATTTCACATAACATAAAGTTTTCCATTAACCATTTAAAGTGTATAATTCAGTGGCATTTAGGACATTCTCAATGTTGTGCAACTGCCACCTCTATTTCCAAAATCTTTCCATAATTCCAAAAAGAAACCCTGTACCGAGTAGCAATCACTCCCTATTCCTCCCTACTTCCAGCCCTCAGCAATCACTAATCTATTTTCTGTCTCTGCCTATTCTGGATGTTTCATATAAATGCAATTAAACAATAATGTGACCTTTTGTGTCTGGCTTATTTCACTTAGCATAATGTTCTCAGTGTTCATCCATAAACTGTATTTTATTCCTTTTTATGACTGAATAGTATTCTATTGTACGGGTATACCACATCTGTTTATCTATTCACCAGCTGATGGACATTTGGATGGTTTTCATTTTGGGGAGATATATATATATACATATACATATACATATATATATATATATATATATATATATATATATATATATATATATATGGCTAATATGCTAAGTGTCTGACCATTGGACCAGTTGCTATGATGTGCACTAACCATCAGGGAGCAGACGCTCAATACAGGAGCTGTTGTGCCGTGCACTGGCCATTTACAGAGAAACGGCACCATGGACCTGGTGCCAACAAAGCAACACTTGGCTTCCCCCAAGTGGGACACAGGCCCAACCACCACCCTGGAGAAACACCCCACCAAATCGCAGCCAACACTGCTAAGACCCCATGGAGCAAAATGCGGCCCACAGCTCAGCATAGCCCAGAAATAGTGGCTGTATGCACTGGGTAATTACGTCACATAGCAACGCCTGGCTTCCTCTCCTAGTGACTAGCCTCCTTGCAGTTTCTTCAGCCCAGGAACATGACTTGCTTTACAGCCAGGTGGAAACATTTTACACTTTATCCAAATGTCTGTGAATCATTTTCCCATGCCTCATCTCATTTGATCCTCACAGAAGTCCTGGAGTAAGTAGATAGGGGACTTGGTGGAATCCCATTTTCTTTTAATTAGCCGGAAAACAAAGATTTAGAAAGTTTACAAACTTTACCCAACTGAAAAGAAGAAATGGTGGACCTTGAAAATGACTTCAGGTTTTTTCACTGCACAGAATATAGTCAAACACTGCTCCAGTTCAGTATTTTACCCTTTGTTCTCCCTGTGTTATCTACAATAATAATCTACTTCATGTTGATATTTACTGCTGTGTTGCTGACAATTACCTGAAAGAGAAGTTGGGGTGCTTCACTGGGCTGGAAAAAGTTTAGCTACATCAGAACGCAGATCTAAGTAAGCAAGTTTATTGTATATCTATAAAAGGCTAAGTTGACTCACACATGCACGACACATATAAAGCTCTCGCTGGCGCCAATCGCACATGTGTGTTTTGATCTTCCATTGTCGATTGTGAATTTGGTTGACACTCTATTATAGAGAAAGGGCGAATAGTGATATTAAAATATTTCTTCGAATTAATTTCCCTTCAGTGTGCACAAATTCGTGCACCAGGCCACTAGTTATGAATAATAATAAGAACATTCATGTACAATTTTTGGGCAGACATGTACATATTTTCAATGCTCCTGAGTATACATATAAAGACTGAGACTGAGACCTGGTAGTTCTATATTTAACCTATTAAGGAACTGCCAAACTTTTTCCACAGTAGCTGAAACATTTTACATTCCCAAAAATATTACCTTTGGGTTCTAATTTCCCCACATCCTTGCCACCCTATTGTGTATAAAGTGGTATTTAGTGGTTTAATTTCCATTTCTCTAATGACTAGTAATGATGAACATCTTTACATGTGTTAGTTGGCCATTTGTATATGTTTTTGGAGAAACATCTAATTAAATCACTTCTGCATTTTTAAAAACTGGGTTGTTTTTTGTTGTTGAATTGTAAGTGATCTTTATACATTTTGGATATTAGACCCGTATCGTGTGTGTGTGTGTGTGTGTGTGTGTGTGTGTATTAGCAAATATCCCATTCTATAGGTTGTATCTTCACTTATTGATAGTATTCTTTGACAAACAAAAGAGTTTTTTCTTTTTACCTATAAACGTTTTTTATATTTATTTTATATATTTATTTTTTTAATTAAATCTTTATTGTTCAGATTATTACAGTTGTTCCTCTTTTTTTCCCCCCATAGCTCTCCTCCACCCAGTTCCCATCCCACCCTCTGTCCTTACCCCTCACACTGTCCTCATCCATAGGTATATGATTTTTGTCCAGTCTCTTCCTGCACCCCCTCACCTCTTTCCCCCCAAGAATTGTCAGTCCACTCCCTTTCTATGCCCCTGGTTCTATTACATTCACCAGTTTACTCTGTTCATCAGGCTTTTTATTCACATGATTTTTTAGATTCACTTGTGTGTGTTTTTTGTTTGTTTTTTGTTTTTTGGTTTTATTTTTGTTTTTAATTAAATCTTTATTGTTGGGATTATTACATTTGTTCCTCTTTTTTCCTCCCATAACTCCCCTCCACCCAGTTCCTACCCCACCCTCCTCCCTCACTCCCGATCCACTGTCCTCATCCATAGGTGCACGATTTTTGTCCAGTCTCTTCCCGCATCCCCCTCACTCCTTTCCCCCCCAAGAATAGCCAGTCCACTCCCTTTCTATGCCCCTGATTCTATTATAATCACCAGTTCATTCTGTTCATCAGATTATTCACTTGATTTTCAGATTCACTTGTTGATAGATGTGTATTTGTTGTTCATAATTTGTATCTTTACCTTTTTCTTCTTCTTCCTCTTCTTAAAGGATACCTTTCAGCATTTCATATAATACTGGTTTAGTGGTGATGAACTCCTTTAGCTTTTTCTTATCTGTGAAGCTCTTTATCTGACCTTCAATTCTGAATGATAGCTTTGCTGGATAAAGTAATCATGGTTGTAGGTTCTTGGCATTCATCACTTTGAATATTTCCTGCCACTCCATCGAGGCCTGCAAAGTTTCTGTTGAGAAATCAGCTGACAGTCGTATGGGTACTCCCTTCTATGTAACTGACTGTCTTTCTCTTTCTGCTTTTAAGATTCTCTCTTTGTCATTTGCTCTTGGCATTTTAATTATGATGTGCCTTGGTGTGGTCCTCTTTGGATTCCTTTTGTTTGGGGTTCTCTGCGCTTCCTGGACTTGTAAGTCTATTTCTTTCACCAGGTAAGGGAAGTCTTCTGTCATTATTTCTTCAAATACGTTTTCAATATCTTGCTCTCTCTCTTCTTCTGGGATCCCCATAATTCAGATGTTGGTATGCTTTAAGTTGTCCCAGAGGCTCCTTACCCTACCTTCATATTTTTGGGTTCTTTTTTCTTTTTGCTTTTCTGGTTGGGTATTTTTGCTTCTTCGGATTTCAAGTCTTTGACTTCATTCTTGGGATCCTCGTGTCTGCTCTTGGATCTCTGTATATTATTCTTTATTTCAGTCAGTGTATGCTTAATTTCTAGTTGGTCTTTTTTCATATCCTCCATGGTCTCCCCAAATTTATCGGTGGTTTCTAGAAAATTCTTGAAAAACCTTAAAAGTGTGGTTTTGAGCTCTATATCCAGTAGTTTGCTTTCATGCATTTCTGTCATTTGTGACCTGTTTCTTTGTCTCTGCATTTTTTATGCTTCCCTGCATTGGTAGAGTGGCTTTGTGTGCTAGGTGTCCTATAGGGCCCAGTGGCTCAGCCTCCCCAATTACCTGAGGTGGACACTCTTGGTGCACTCCTTTGTGGGCTTTGTGCACAGTCTTGATTGTTGTAGGTATCACTGGGAGGAATTAACCTCCAGGCCAATTGGCTGTGAGAATCAGCTGTGTCTACAGTGGAAGAACTTCTGTGCTGAAGACACCCTTATGGGGCAAGACTTGCTTCAGTGGAGCTTTGGTGCTCAATGAGTCTGCCCCCTGAGTGTGTCCCTTATGGATCTGAGGAGTTGTAATCTGGATGGTCCCACTCTGACCACTGAGTACACTGGCTCTTGGATCTGAGGAGGTGCTAATTTAGTCTCTGCCTGAGGCTACCCAGCAGGAGCTATGAAGAGATCTGCAGATTCCCTTCCTTGTTTGGGGTTTGGAGGTACCCAGATGAGCCCCAGCTGTGAAGCAATGCAAGCTGCTGTGGGGCCTTGGGCCTTCTCTTGGAAGTTCTGGGTCTGTCTGGCCCAGCTGCAGTTTGTTAGGTAATTTTCAGATTGCAAAGGGCCAGGGCATTCATATGCAAAAGCCTCTGCCACAGTTTGGGTGGGGCGGGGTCTCAGGGAATCAACAGGGTGGAGCAAACAGCTATGATCCTCAGCCCTGCCCAAAGAGGCCCCGTGTCTCAGTGTCCCGGTAACCACTGCAAGCACCTCTGAGAGAAAGCCGCCCTCTAATTCCAAGTTCTGCCCGTTGCCAGACAGTCCAGTTTCTCCTTGTATGAGTCTGGGTCCCCAGAGACTTCCCAGAACTGGAGTTCAGAGCAGTCGGGGGCTTGTGACTCCCTCCAGATTCAAAAAGACAGCTGCATCATCAGTTGCCAGCCCTTGCCGCGTACGCCTCCACACCTCTGCACTTACTTCTGCACCTCCTCTGAGTCTCAGTGTGCTTTTCTCTTTCCTTCTAGTTGTAGAATTTCCACTCAGCCAGCCTTTCTGTAGTACTGGATGATGTCCGTTTTGTCTTTTAGTTGTATTTTTGAAGTTGTTGTGGGAGGCAGCAATTTCTGGTGTTTACCTATGCCTCCATCTTGGTTTCTCCTACCTGTAAACTTTTAGCTACAAATTTTCTCATAGCATTTTGGGTGTTTCAGGTGCTGATATATATTTTACCTTTGTAGCAATTTTTATTGCATTCTTTCATGACCATTCCAGTAATAATATACCACTATTGTCTACATTCACTTGACAGATGGGTTTTGTTCTGTCATACTTTTACTAAAGCTATAAGTCACAATAAAAATGAATAAAAATTAATGACTTCAGTTATTTTATCATTCTGTTTCAATTAAATGGCTGACAGTTGTTTCCCATAAAACTTTTATAAAATTAAATAAAATCAGAATGTTATTGTACTTCCTTAAAAATGTATTCTTTTTCAAGTCATGGTGCCTTTCCCCCCCAGCTTTATGTGATAAGGATTTAATTTTTAAAAGTCCATTTAGAAAATAAACTATTACAATTTATTTCAGTTTTACAGATTGCCTCTGTTTTGTTATATTGCATTTAATATACTTTTAAGATACTCATAATGTGTTTTTCAAAGAATAAGAATATTGCCTCATGTTTTCTAGCATTTATTAATTCCAGAGAATGATTAGCAACCATTACAGTTAACTTAGATTTTCATGAGATAATAAATAATTTTTCAATGTACTCAAAATAATGCTTTGATACAATTGCCAAATACCTTAACATTAGCACAGAAGCTAGTAGAAAACTCCCTGCAGAAAGACAATGGTGAATGCTATTCTAAAATAGTTATAATTCATGAAGAAATATACTAATATTTTCATCACAGCACAGTTTTTTCACACCAGCAGGAAAAATGAATCTTTTTTACTTGAATCCAAAGTAAACAGTCAGTACAAAACAGGGCACTTTGGCATATGCAATAAGAGATTCTGGTATGTCTTTTTTTGAAAAATCTAACATTTGTACAGAATTAGCGAAAGAGTATTCATCATTTTAAAAGTGACAATCTCAGGGAAAATATAGTATTCTCAGGGTGGGTACTAATAAATCAATAAAAAATATGGCCAATGTAGTATTTTTTGTGTTTTTACAACAAATGTCAAGAATTATAGAAAAATAGAAGGAATACAAGGCCTAGCATGAAACAAGTTATAGCATATCCATTCTGATTCTGGGACAAAGTGTAATAATAGGTATTTAAGGTTCTTCCATTTCGTTCAGTGGTTCACAGCACATTTCTTTTTAGCACTAAATAATATTCCACTGTCCAGATGTACTACAGTTTATAACCAGACAGTGAGTCATTTCAAGTTGTGGGCTATTCTGAATAAAGTTGCTATTAAAATTCAAGTACAATTTATACATTCACCTAATGAAGGACATCTTGGCTGCTTCCAAGTTTTGGACATTATGAATAAAGCTGATGTAAGTATTTATGTGCAAATTTTGTTTGCATAAAAGTTTGCAACACACACACACAAAAAGTTTGCAACACATTTGAGTAAATACCAAGGAATGGTAAGAGTATATTTAGTTTTGTAAGAAACAGCCAAATTGTCTTCCAGTGAGACTACCATTTTGCATTTCAACCAGCAAGGGATCAGAGTTGCTGCACATCCTCACCTGAATTTGGTATTGTGACTGCTCTATATTTTTGCCATTCTAATAGATGTTGAATGCTTAATAATGTCTTATTAGATTATTTCTCTGTAAAATAATCTTTATGCCTTTCTAAACAATATCCATAACACATACAACATAGTATAGCATATATATGCTCTCAGTAAGAATAAAAAGTCCTCAGATTTTTCCCCTTGTGCTGGCTGTCCCCTCTTCAATAATGCTCAACCTGAGGATAAGAAAGTTGTGGGACATTTACACTATGGAATACTATGCAGCTATAATAAAGAGGGACCTCTTACCCTGTGGGACAGCATGGATGGACCTGGAAAATACTATGCTAAGTAAAATAAGCCAACCTGAGAAAGACAAATATCACATGATCTCACTTATTTGTGGAATCTAATGAACAAAGCATGGAGGCATGGAACAAACTAACATACCTTGATGTGGGGTTGGGGGGACAAGAAGAGATAAACCGAAGAACTTATATACTTACTAGAGGCTCCGTGCACAAAATTCGTGCACTCGGGACGGGGGGGGGGGCGGTCCCTCAGCCCAGCCTGCACCCTCTTTAATCTGGGACAACTCAGGGAATTTCCGACTGCCAGTTTGTGCCTGCACTTTTAACAGATGACAGCTCCATTGTTGTTTTCTTTTCATGCTTAAAACCATTGGAATTAGTAGATATTCAAAGTGTGTATACATTTTGGGGGTGCACCCTGTGTATTTCTAGTCAGCGGTGAAAGAAACCAATGGCAGATTTGGAACCCCCAGACAGGGAACCTCGCTCACTCCCCACATGACTCCCCACTCCACTTTCCACCTTCATGGGCAGCGGAAGAATCAATGTTTTTTCTCATTAACTCAGAAAAGCACGTCCGGTCACCCACTACCCAGCAGGAGTGCGCTAGGCCCCAAGCAAGCGAGGCTCAGTCAGGGCAGCCTTCACTCATGGGTGCCAGCACCCAAAGTGCGCATTCCTCCTCTGCAGTCGCCCCAACTATCCCACCATTTCACTGAGAGGATGGAACTCCTCGCCGCCTCTGGGATCCCGATCTTGAATGCTGACCAAAGGTACCTCAGCAAGGGTCATCTGCGCCCACTAGGTGTGTCTGTCTGCACCTGCTCCTGCCTCAGCGCCTGTATTAGCCCCACAGAAGTGATCTTGTCGCTGCACTGGCTTCCGCAGGAACAGGGCATCACCATTCCGCCCTCTGTCATCTCACAGGCGCCCACCCTCAGCACCCAGAACACCTGACATTCTCCAAAGGATGTGAGCATGCTGGAGGGGACATGCGCACACCCTGTAGGGGATATAGGCATGCTGGGATTGATGGAAGTGCGGCGGAGGGGTTGGGGGGGACTTGTGCGCGCCATGGTCCGGGACTGTTGTAGGCATGCGTGAGTGACTGCGCACTGGAGGATGTTCACACACCAGGGGGGGAGGAGAGGATGCGTGCACCAGAGGCCTGATGCTGTGCAGGTCCAAAAACTCTCGTGGCGCGGCCAGGAGGATGTCAATCTGGCCCGCCACAGTGGCTGTCCCTGTGATCACGCACCTTCTATGCCAGGAGGCGGGACTTGCACAGCCATACCTCAGCACTGATGGCCTGCAGGCACTACTTCAGCTTGCCCGTAGGCTCTTCTTGGCGCGCTCATGGCTGCTGCCGCCATGTGGGGAGTACAGGCCACCCTCCGCTGGCTTGCCTCCCCTGCCCAGAGGCTATCTGCATGCACTGTCCACTGGCCTGGAGCATGCTACCCACTGGCCAGGAGCTGCGCACCAGCCCCTCCCCGCCCCTCCTCCTCCGGCCCGAGGCCCCTCCCACCCCCTCCCTTCATGCAGCTGGGGCACGGATGCTGGGCTCACTTTGCCAGGGCGACACCACCAGCGTCCCACCCCAGCCACTATGGGTGCCACCATCTTTGTCATGGAGTGATGGTTATTTTACATATTACTCTTTTATTAGATAGGATATGCAAAGCCCATGGACATGGGCAATAGGGCAGTGAAGACCTGGGGGTATGGGTAGGCACTGGGAGAAAGGGGAGTAATACTATTAACAAAAACGTATTTTAAAAAGTAAAAAAAAAAATGAAAGGAAGGAAGGAAGGGAGGAAAGAAGGAAGGGAGGCAGGAAGGAAGAAACCCATACCCTAGAAGGCCATTGCCAAAACTGCAAGAGGATAGGTATAACTTGAAAACAAAGCAGTGATTTCCCATTTGTCATTGCCTAGATCATCTTCTTTCTAAATCACCTTGATTTTAATATAGATCACATAAAATAAAAATCACTCATTTTAGTTGTATAGTGTGATGAATTTTGACAAATGAATACACCACTATCCAGGATATGCATAACTGCCCCCTGCCCCCGAAAAATCTCTTCTCCTCCTTTTGCAGTCAATCATTTCTTCATCCCATCCGAACCACTAGCCCTCAGCAACCACTGATCAAATTCCCTTCATTAAAAATTAGTTGAACTGTTCTAAAATTTCACATAAATGAAATCATAGTGCAATCTTTTCTCTCTGGCTTCTTTCATTCAGCATGTTTCTGAGGTTTACCTGTGTGTGTGTGTGTGTGTGTGTGTGTGTGTGTGTGTATCAAAAGTTTGCTCCTTTTATTGATGAACAGTATTCCAATGTACAGATATACCACAATCTACTAGTATATATTCACCTTCTTATCAATCTTCAGGTCATTTCAAGTTGTGATATTTATAATGAATAAAGTTGGTACTGAAATTCAAGTACAAGTCATTTTGTATACATATGTTATTTACTCACTTCTGCTGGGTAAATACCTAGGAATAAAATTTCTGGTCATATGATAGGGATATGTTTAATTATATGAGAAACTATCTCCCTGATTTCCAAACCAACAACATGAGATTTCTGGCTGATCTACAGTCTCACTAACATTTGTCAGTCTTAATTTTAGCCATCCTAAGTGGGTGTGAAGGGGTATCACATTTTGGTTATCATTTATACTCCCCTATTGATTAACGATCTTGAGAATCTTTTCATGTTCTTAGCTGTTATTCAAATTTTTTGGCGAGGTGCCTATTCAAATACTTCCCCCAAATTTTATTGTTTTTTCCATAGTATTTAGTTATAAAAATGCTCCTCCTCCCCCAGTATTATGGATACTAGTTCTTTGTCAATTATATAGAGACTAGAGGCCCAGTGCATGAAAATTTGTGCACTCAGGGAGGTCCCTCAGCCCGGCCTGCATCCTCTCACAGTTCGGGACCCCTCGGGGTAGGTCCACCTGCCGGTTTAGGCCTGCTCCCCAGGGGATCGAGCCTAAGCTGGCAGTCAGACATCCCTCTGGCAGCCCGGGAGCCCTCACGAGATGTCTGACTGCAGCCGTTGAACAACGTTAGTGCTGCTGTGGAGGCAGGAGAGGCTCCTGCCACCACCCCTGCACTCATAGCCGTCAACCTGGCCTGTGGCTGAGCACAGCTCCTCCTATGGGAGCGAACTGACCACCAGGGAGCAGCTCCTGCATTGAGCGTCTTCCCCCTGGTGGTCAGTGTGCAACATAGCCACTGGTCATTCCCAATCATTCCACCTTTAGAGTCAATTTGCATATTACCCTTTTATTATATAGGACTAGAGGCCCGGTGCACAAAAATTTGTGCACTTGGGGGAGAGGGGGGAGTCCCTCAGCCCAGCCTGTGCCCTCTCGCAGTCTGGAACCCCTTGGGAGATAACGACCTGCTGGCTTAGGCCCGCTCCCAGGTGGCAGAGGGCGGGCCCAATCCCTAGGTGCAGCCCCTGGTTGGGCTCAGAGCAGGGCGGATTGGGAGGTTGCGATGCCACCCTCGGTCACGCTCAGGGTAGCGCTGATTGGGGGGTTGGGGAGCTCCCCCCTGTAATGCACAGAGCAGGGCCCATCAGGGGGTTGGGGAGCTCCCACCTGTCACGTACAGAGCAGGGCCCATCAGGGGGTTGAGGAGCTCCCCTGTCACACACAGAGCAGGGCGGATCAGGGGGTTGGGGCGCTGCCCTCTATCACCCACAGAGCAGGGACGATCAGGGGGTTGGGGTGCCTTCCCCTGTCACGAACAGAGCAGGGCCGATCAGGGGGTTGGGGCGCCGCCACTGTCACACTCAGGGCAGGGCTAATGGGGAGGTTATGGCTCTACCCTGTCACACACAGAGCAGGGCCCGTGGGGGGGGGGGTTGGGGCACCACACCCTGTCACACACAGAGCAGGTCCGATCAGGGGGTTGGGTGCCTTCACCTGTCACGAACAGAGCAGGGCCGATAGGGAGGTTGTGGCCCTGCCCCCTGTCACACACAGAGCCACAGGGCAATCAGGGGGTTTGGGCGCTGCCCCCCATCACGCTGATCCCGGTGCCAGGAGGCCTCTCGGCTCCGCTGATCCCGGTGCTGGGAGGCATATTACCCTTTAACTATATAGAATAGAGGCCTGGTGCACGGGTGGGGGCCGGCTGGTTTGCCCTGAAGGGTGTCCCGGATGAGGGTGGGGGTCCCCACTGTGGTGCCTGGCCAGCCTGGGTGAGGGGCTGAGGGCTGTTTGCAGCTGGTCACACACCCTTCAGGGTGGGGGTCCCCACTGGGGTACCTGGCCAGTCTGGGTGAGGGGCTGAGGGCTGTTTTCAGGCTGGGACTGAAGCTCCCAACTGCTCCTTTTTTTCTTTTTCTTTTTTTATTCTGGGCCAGCTTTAGCTCTGAGGCTCCAGCTCTTAGGCCTCCGCTCCTGAAAGCAGGTATCTGGTTTGTTTCGGTTCTTGAAACTCTGTATCAACTCCAGCTCTGAGATCCCAGCTCGCTGAAAGCTGGTTTCTGGGGGGGTTTTTTTAGCGTCTATATTTGTTACAATGTTTGAAACTGCAGGCTCAGAGGCCTGCAAGGCAGGCGGGGAATGTTGGTTTCCTCCGTCACTGAAGCAAGCAAGCCTCATGTTAGTTTCAAGCTGCCTGGCTGCCGGCCACCATCTTGGCTGACAGTTAATTTGCATATCTCCCTGATTAGCCAATGGGAAGGGTAGCGGTCGTACACCAATTACCATGTTTCTCTTTTATTAGTGTAGATAATCTTTTCTCCCAGTCTGGAGCCTCCTTTTTTATTTTCTTGCTATTATACATCAAAGAGCAGAGTTTTCATTTTTATGAAAACTTTCTTTTTATCTTTATGGTTAGTGATTTGTACACTATAAGAAATTTTTGCCTATGTCAAAGTTGCAAAGATTTTCTTCTACAGTTTTATTTAGATGATTTGTACTCTTAGCTTTTTTTCAGTTAGGTCTATGATACATTTTGAATTTAGTTTTGCATATGATGTGACATAAAATTCAAGGTTTATTTTTTTCTATATGGATATTCAGTTAACACCATTAACTTACTGAAAAGACTATCCATTCCCATACTGAATAATCTAACACATCTACTGAAAATCAATTCACCAAATATATGTTCTTTTTGTCTGGACTGTTATGTGTTTCCTGGATTGATATGATCTAGACATCAGCACCTTCAAACCTCCTGTAGCTTTAACAGGGACAGGGAACCTTTTATCTGCCAAGCTCCATTTGGATATTTATAACATCATTCACGGGCAATCAAAATTATCAACTTAAAAATTAGCTTGCTATAGTTGGTCAAATATTTAATTAACTCTTCCCTAATGCAGGTCCAGACCAAATGATTTTGTAGTCCTTACATGCAGGGCCCAGGGGCTGGACATTCCCCACCTATGCTTTAGAGCAAGGTATTTTGGTTTTTGCTTGTACTTATTTATCTTTGTTGAAAGTATTACAGATATCCTCCTTTTTTCCCCATTGACCCACTCCAGCCTGCTCCTGCCCCCTCCCTAGACCTTCACTGCACTATTGTCTGTCCATGGGTTAGAAGCCAGGTGGACACCATTTATCAAGTAGAGGAAGTTTCTTCCAATTCCTAACTTGCTGTAAGTTCTTACCAGGAACAAGTACAGTATTTTGTAAAATACACTTTCTGCATCCATAGGGATATTTTTTGTCTTTTATTGTTATTATGATGAAATATAATTGATTTTAAAATACCAAGCAGGTTTATAGTCCTGGAATAAAACCAATTAGTCATGAAGTATTATCCCTATAAATATTGCTTCAGCTACATTCCAAAGATTTTCATATGCTAGATTTTCATTTCCATTCAGTTCAAAACTTTAATTCCCCTCCAATTTCTTCTTTAAACCATGGGTTATTTAAAAATATTATTTAATATATAAACATTTGGGGATGTTCCTAATATATTTCTATTATTACTTTCTAATATACTTTGTGATCAGAAAAAAAAATAGTCTGTATGACTTAATACTTTGACATTAAAACTTTTTAAATTGCTGACCATATTATATATCTTGGTGACTATTCCATATGCACTTGAATATAATAGATATCTTGCTTTTGGGGGTGTAGTGCTTCATAAATGTCAGTTAAGTCAATGTGGTTACTAGTGTTTTTTAAGTCTTCTATCTTTATTTAGCACTAGAGGCCCGGTGCAGGAATTCGTGCATGGGGGGAGGGGGGGGACCACGGGAGGTTAGCCAGCAGGCCCCAATCTAGTTATGTAAATGTGCTGAGGCAGCGACAAGCAAAGACAACAGACAGAGCGCCCCAAAACAGCCTGAACACCAGCTACGCTCTGAGGTGGAAATACAGCTCTACTTCTCTGCCTATGCTCAAGCCGCCTCACTCTCCCCAGGATGGAGTTGCTGACAGGTCATCTCTCCTACCTCAGGTGCACATTTTCTTGTTCGCCCTCAAGCTTGATAGGTAGCTGACTTCGGCCGATGGTGGCACACCGCTATAGGAGTGCTAGCCAATCAGTGGTCGGGAGCCCAGAAAGGCACAGGGCCAAGCTAGAAGTGGCTGATGTGGCCAGAAGGGTGAGCGGTGCACATGATGCAGTGGCAGAGGTAAGATGGCAGTGGTACTTATTTTACGTCTTTGCAGTTAGGCTGCTGCTTTGCCCCTTTTTCCCCCTCTGAGCTGCTACTCTGTCTAAATCAGCATCAGGGTCACTCTCCTTCTACAGGCTTCCCCAACCCAGATTGTCTGGTGCTGGAGCCTTAGCCAGGGGGAGGGACCAGCCACTAGGGGGAGGGACCACAGGAGATTGGCTGGCCGCGGGCAGGAACTGCGGGAGATTGGCCAGCACAGGAGGTTGACTGTGGGAGCACACTGACCACCAAGGGGCAGCTCCTGAATTGAGCCTCTGCCCTCTGGTGGTCAATGCATGTCATAAGGACTGGTCAACCAGTCGTTTAGGTCATTCGGTGGTAATGGTCACTTAGGCTTTTATATAGAGAGATTATTATACCTTCCTGATGAATCAATCCTTTAGTCATTATGAAATCTCTTTCAATTTTTAAAATATTCTTTATCTCAAAGTGTACTTTGATATAATGTAGCACTCCAGATTTCATAGGATTTCTTATGATGTTTGCATGTTGTTTTTCTTCCCTACTTTTAATGTTAGCCTGAATCTTTGTATTTAAAGTGTATTTTTGTAGGTAGCATAAAATTGGGTTTTTGCTGTTTTGTCTAATCTGACAATACCTGACTTTTAATTGAAGTGTTTATAACAGGTACATTTTAACTAATTATTTTGGTTCTGTAGATTTTTAATCAACATAAAATTTAGGAAATTTTTGGCCATTATTTTTCAGCTTACCCCTTCTTCTGTAATTCCAATTACACTTAGGATAACCTCTTAATATTGTCTCTACAGCACACTGAGGCACTATTAGTATTTTCAGCTCTTTTTATTTTGTGCTTCAGTTTAGATAAATTTCTAAATACTCAACTTCACTGATATTTTCTCATGCAGTAAATAATCTATTAAGCCAGTGCAGTGAATTTTGCTTGTCAGTTATTGTATTCTCAGCTCTAGAAGTTCCATTTTATTATTTTTATATGTTCCACCACTTACTTCATTATTTTAATGTTTTCCCTTAAATCCTTGAACATATTTATAGATGTTTTAAAGTTCTTATCTTCTAATATCATCATGTTAGTCCTTTCTGAATCTGCTTCTATTGACTGACTTTTCTTTTTATGAGTCATACTATCATTTTCTTTGCACTTCTAGTAATATTTTATTGGATGCTACATGCTATGAATGTTGTCATTTTGAGCATCTGAATTTTGTTTTGGGTGGCAGCTAAGTTAGTTATAGATCACTGATATATTTTTTAAAATTTATTTTAAGATTCATTAGGACAGGTCTAGGGTAGTCTCTATTCTCTGGTTACCTTAGCCCTATTGAAGTTTGACCGTTCTTGGGTCCTAACTGAACTCTTCAGGTGTTCAATGAGTTATGTCAAATCTGGCTAGTCAGAGAGTAAACATCAAACAGCTATAGTTAACCTGAGAATTGTTCAGCAAAAATCTCCCCCATGATTGTTCTTTGTACAACCTCATAGATGTTTACCCCACAGTGTACAGTTTGGTATTGAGTGAAAAACTTACAGTGGTATGCCAATTTTCATAGCAGCATTGTTCACAATAGCCAAAAGGTAGAACAAATACAAATGACAATCAACACATTAATGGATAAAGAAAATGTGGTATATACACACAATGGAATACTATTCATTCATTAAAGAAATGAAATTTTTATATACTAGTATGCCACAACATGGATGGATCTTGAAAATACTGTTTAGTGAAATAAGGCAGAACAGAAAAAACATTGTATGATTCTACTCATATGAGGTACCTAGAGTAGGCAAATTCACAAAGCCTGAAAGCAGAATAGATGTGAGTAGGGTCTAAGGGGGTGGGATTGTTAACATAAAAAAACACTGAAACCTGTAAAGAATTTTTGTGAATTTATTTGAGCCAAACTGTCGACATATGCCGGGAAGCAGAACCTCAATTAATTGAGATAATGCTCAGGAGAATGGCGGGGTACATCTGTATTTATACATTGCAATCAGAGGAAAGGGATGTAGGTGGGTTACATGAAATCCATTGGTGATAGACTAGAGAGGAGGGAGAAAGCAAAGGAGGAAAACCCCTGGGATTGGATAAAAAGTAAAATGATAGACACATACTTAGGTGGGTGCAGGAACAATTAACATTAACAATGAAGGAATTTGTGGTATCTTTCCTGGAGCCCAGGTACATTAGGTTGTACCCCAAGGGGTCCAGAAAAAGGGAAGTTACAAGTTACCCAGACATTTCAAGTGTATCCTATATAAGAAACAGCTAATATGCTAATTAGACCAAACACAAGAACAACTGTCTGGATGACCTTCCGGACGAAGCTGGGGCTACAAGGGCCAGCTAAGGCAGCTGGGGCTGTGAGGGCTGGCCGAGGCTGTGAGGGCCAAGCCCCTTGCCCGAATTTCATGCATTGGGTCTCTAGTGTTATTATAGATTCAAAAAGACAGATAGGCTCAGTTAAGATAAAGGTTGACTTTGTCAGTTAAGATACCGGCCTAGGACGCAACTACCCACTATAACTGCTTTTAGTTCAAATTTAATGTCAGACCATCCTTGTGGTTACTTTAGATCTCTGAGTTTGCAAGACCCCCATGCAGAGCTTCCCTGAGCTTTTCAGGTTAACATGTGGCCCCTTTCATCCACAGAGTGTAGTTATTGTTCAATGTATACAGAACTTATATTGGATAATGAAAAAGTTTTGAGGATATTTGTAATAGGAATACAGCATTGTGAACACATTTAATGCCACCAAATTGTATACTCACAAATGGTCAAAATAAGAGTATGCTTTGTGTATTTTACCATAATAAAAACATAATTTAAGAAGAGAACAATAGAGAAATATATTATGTTTAGGGGACATTCAATTAATTAGTGTGCTTCATAATAAAGGTTACATTTTGTTCAAAAAAATTTAAGAAGACACCCCCACGCAGATTTTTTAAGGCTCTTTCTCCTGTATAGCTTCCTCCTCTTCAGTATTCTGTGCTGTAAACTCAACTACCTTCAATTCCCCAAATTCTGATAACTGTCTCTTTGAATCATTGAGATGGACGTGTTCTTCTTGGGTATACCTCCCAGTGCCATTCTCTGAAAAGTGGCCCCAGGCAGAAAGTCAAAGTAGTCATAGGGCTCAGATCATTTTCCATCTTTCAAAGATCAATCATGAGCTTTTATATTATTCTGCTAGAGCTGCAATAATAAAATACCACATACTGGGTCACATAACAACAGAAATTTCTTTTCACACAGTTCTGAAGACTAGGAGTAAAAGATCAAGATGTAAGCAATTTTGGTTTCTCCTGAGGCCTTTCTTCTTGGCTTACAGATGTCTGCCTTTTCACTGTATCCTCACATAACTTTATCTTTATTTACTCATGCATCCCCCATGTCTCTCGAGTGTCCAATTTTTCTCTTCTTATAAGAACACTAGTTGTTATAAATGGAGTTGTTTCCCATTCTGATAGTTCTTTATTGGTGTATAAAAATGCAACTGATTTCTGGATTTTGTATTCTGCTCCTCTACTGAATTCATTTATCAGTTGTATTAATTTTTAGTGGAATCTTTAGGGTTCTCTATGTTCAGTACCATGTCATCTGCAAACAATGACAATTTTACATCTTCCTTTCCAATTTGGATGGCTTTTATTTCTTCTTCTTGTCTGATTGCTGTGGCTAGTACTTCTAGTACTATGTTGAATAAGGGTGTTGAAATCAGGCATCCCTGTCTTGTTCCTTGTCTTAAGAGAAACACTTAGAGTTTTTGCCCATTGAGGATGGTGTTGGCTGTGGGTTGGCCTTTATTACTTGAAGTATGTTCCCTCTATTCCCACTTTGCTGAGAATTTTACCATATGGGGCCTCCCACTAGAAACCAGAAAAATCCTTGAAGAAAACATAGGCAGAAAATTCTCAGACATTTCTCCTAGTAATATTTTTTCTGATATACTTTTTCAAGCAAGGGAAATTAAAGAAAAAATAAACAAATGGGAATATATCAAACTAAGAAGTTTTTACATAACAAAGGAAACCATCAACAAAATGAAGACAAGCCACTGAACAGAAGAACATATTCACCAATGATATATCTGATAAGGGTTTAATATCGAAAATTTATAAAGAACTTATAAAAGTCAACACCCAAAAAAAATAATCCAATTTAAAAATGGACAAAAGACCAGAACAGATCCTTCTCCAAAGAGGACACAGAGATGGCCAATAGACATACCACAGCTTTTTTATCCAATCATTTACTTTGGACACCTGGGCTGCTTCCAAATCGGCTATCCTATATAATAAAAGTGTAATATGCAAATCGACTGAACAGCTGAACAGCAGAACAACCATCAGACGACGATCTGGGACCATTCTATGACACCCACTGGCACCAGACCAGCCAAGGCATGTGCAGTGCAATTGGTTGGGGGCCTGGCCATTGCCCCATGTTCACCCCACACAGGAAGGCTGAGGCCACTGGCCGGTGAGGCGATCAATTGGGGGGCTCCACGATCGCCCCAAAGAGGGAGGACCAGGCCATTGACCAGTGGGCTGTGGTGGGTGGCCAGGCCTCCCTCTTCAAGGGAAGCCTGGGTCCTGGGTGCCAAAGGGAAGCCGGCGCTGGCAGCTAGGGGAAAGGAAGGCCTATTCTTGAAAGAATTTTGTGCATTGGGCCTCTAGTTATAAATAACACTGCAATGAACATAGTGGTGCATATATTCTTTCAAATTAGTGTTTCGGGTTTCTTTGGATATATTCCAAGAGGTGGAATCTCAGGGTCATAGGTCAGTTGTAGTTTTAATTTTTTGAGGTAACTCCATACTGCTTCCCACAGTGGCTGCATGATTCTGAATTCCCATCAACAGTGTACTAGGGTTCCCTTTTCTCCATATCCTTGTCAACACTTATTGTTGACTTATTGACGATAGCCATTCTGACAGGTGTGAGGTGATAGCTCACTGTGGTTTTAATTTGCATTTCTCTGATGATTAGTGATGTTAAGTAACTTTTCATATGTTTATTGGCCATCTGTATGTCTTCCTTGGAGAAGTGTCTATTCAGGTCTCCTGCCCTCTATTTATTTGGGTTGTTTGTTTTTCTGCTGTTAAGTTGTCTTAGGTCTTTATAAATTATAGATATTAACCTCTTATCAGATGTGTCATTGTTGGATATGTTCTCCCATTTAGTAGGTTGTCTTTTTGTTTTGTTGATGGTTTCCTTTGCTGTACAGAAACTTTTTATTTTTATGTACTCCCATTTGCTTTATTTGTTTCTTTTGTTTCTTTACCCAAGGAAATATATCAGAATAAATAGTGCTACAAGAAATGTCCCAGATTTTACTGCCCATGTATATGTATTCTTCTGTATGATTACAATAGCCAAGATTTGAAAGCAGCCCAAGTGCCTGTCAATAGATGAATTGATTAGCAAAGCTGTCGTCATTTACAGAATGGAATACTATTCAGCCAAAAAAAAAAAAAAAAGGAAGGACAACTTACCCTTTGCGAAGGCATGGGTGGATCTGGAGAGCATTATGTTAAGTGAAATAAGCCATTCAGAGAAAGACAAGTATTGTATGATTTCACAGGCAAAATAGAGACAGACTCATAGAGAGCAGGGTAACAGCTGAAGGTCTGGGGGGGGGGGGCATATGAGGGGGCTCTGGAGGAATTGAGCAAAAAAGTAAAAAAGAGAGAAAAAATAAAACACATGAAAAAGGACAACATTACGGTATTTACCAGGGGAAGGGCTGCAGAGGGAGGTGGAGAAGGGAATGGGGGGATAAATGGTAATGGATGAAGACTTGACTTGGG
The DNA here is from genome assembly GCF_964212035.1 of Myotis nattereri. Classification (NCBI taxonomy): domain Eukaryota; kingdom Metazoa; phylum Chordata; class Mammalia; order Chiroptera; family Vespertilionidae; genus Myotis; species Myotis nattereri. The sequence continues at coordinate 115,567,227 of NC_138078.1, read as the reverse complement.
GTGGTAAACACATAATACAATATACAGATTATGTACTATAGAACTGTGTGGCTGAAACCTATGTAATTTTATGAACCAAGGTTACCCCAATCAATTCAATAAAAATTTTTAAAAACTATGTAATGTTATGATCCAATTTTCCTCTCTTTGATTATCTATATTTTGTCAAATATGAATTGCCCATATACGCATGGGTTTATTTCTGGGTTCTCTAGTCTACTCCATTGATCTACATGGTGTCCCCAAAAACTGTATACACACTTTGAGTAATTATTAATTCCAATGGGTTAAATCCAAAAAGAAAGAAACCATCCATTGAGCTAAAATGTATACATAGCTGTTGAAATGTATATATATATATTTTTTGGAGGGACTATATCTACACTAATAAAAGAGCAAAATGGTAATTGGCGTACGGCGCTACCCTTTTCATTGGCTAATCAGGGCTACATGCAAATTAACTTCCAACTAAGATTGGCAGTTAACTGCCAACTAAGATGGCAGTTAACTGCCAACAAGATGGCGGTTAGTTTGCATATGTAGGCACAATGCAGGGAGGCGAAAGGGAAAGCAGGAAGAAGCCCCCTGCCACTGACAGTGATCGGAAACCCAGGGGGGAGCTAAGAGCTGGGGGGCAGGGGAAAGGCGGCCCTGGGGCCGCCTTTCCCCTGCCCCCCAGCCATGATCGGAGAATCAGGCGCCTTTGCCGCCCTGGCCAGTGATAGCAGGAAGTAGGGGTGGAGCCAGCGATGGGAGCTGAGCATGGTCGAAGCTGGCAGTCCCAGGAGCTAGGGGTCCCTTGCCTGGGCCTAAAGCGGAGCCCACGATCGCGGGGCCGCTGCAGCTGTGGGTCCCCGCTGCCCGGGCCGGACGCCTCAGCCAGAGGCGTCCTGCAGGGGCAGGGGCGGAGCCCGCGCGATTGCGGCGCCCCCCGCTGCCACTGCAGGTCCCCGCTGCCCGGGCCGGACGCCTAGGCCAGAGGTGTTAGGCCTGGGCAGGGGCGGAGCCTGCAACCGCGGGGAGCTGGGGGTCCCCTGCCCAGGCCTGACACCTCTGCCGGAGGCCTCAGGCCTGGTCAAGGGGCCGATCCGGTGATTGGTGATCGGAGGGTGATGAGGGTCAACTCCTCTGGCCGAGGCATCAGGCCTGGGTGGGGGGCGGAGCCGGGGATTGGGGGGATAGGATGGTCCCCTTGCCCAGGCCTGAAGCCTGGGTCAGAGGCGTCAGGCTTGGGCGGGGGGTGGAGCAAGCGATCAGAGGGAGATGGGGGTCCCCTGCCCAGGCATGATTCCTGGGCCAGAGCCCTCAGGCCTGGGTGGGGGCCAGAGCCAGTGATCAGGGGGAGATGGGAGTCCCCTGTCCAAGCCTGACACCTCTGGCGGAGGCGTCAGGCCTGGGCAAGGGGCCGATCAGGCGATCGGAGGGTGATGGGGGTCAACGCCTCTGGCCGAGGCATCAGGCCTGGGCGGGGGCCAGAGCCAGTGATGGGGGGAAATGAGGGTCCCCTGCCCAGGCCTGACGCCTCTCTGTCAGAGGCATCAGGCCTGGGTAAGGGGCTGATCCTGCGATTGGAGGGTGATGGGGGTCAACGCCTAAGGGCTCCCAGTATGTGAGAGGGGGCAGGCTGGGCTGAGGGACACTCCCCCACACACACACACCCAGTGCACGAATTTCGTGCACCGGGCCCCTAGTGTGTGTGTGTGTGTGTGTGTGTGTGTGTGTGTGTGTGTGTGTATATATATATATATGACAGTACCATGCTATTTTCATTACTATGGCCTTGTAGTGTAGTTTGATATCATGTGGCATGATACCTCTAACTTTGTTCTTTCTCAAGATTTCTGTGGTGATTTGGGGTCTTTTGTGGTTCCATACATATTTTTGGAATAATTATTCTAGTTCTGTGAAATACACCATTAGCATTTTGTTAAGAATTGTGTTGAATAAAATATATTACAAAATAACATAAATGCAATATATAACAAAATACATACTGTAATATATATATGACAACATATTTATATATTTACTTAATTACTTAAAATAACACATAATCCTATATAATAAAAGGCTAATATGCAAATTGTCCCCTCGGGAGTTCGACCAGGGAGCGGCACGGAATATGGCAGGCGACCAGCGGCAGCGGTGGGGTGCTGAGGGAATGAGGAAAGGAGGAGGTGGGGAGGCCAGGAGGCAGGGAACCTGATCGGCCTTGATCGCCAGCCAGGCCTAGGGACCCTACCTGTGTACAAATTTCATGCACCGGGCCTCTAGGATAAAATAAATGAGTAATATACAGATTGATGATAACAGTGTTGGAAAGTCAGCTCTTCTACACATTATTAATGAAAATACATAGTAGTAAAATAATGGTGAAGTTCATTTAGGCAATGCATACATCAAAATTTAAAATGTAAAGTGTATGTAAACTTTTGCCCTATATATTCCATTTCTGGAAATTTATCCTAAGAAAATAAGCAGACAAGTGAACAAATATATGTACAAGGATAATAGTTGCAGCACTGTTTATAATAATGAAAATACCTGAAGCAACCAAAATGTTCACAAAATGACTAAACTATGATATATTGGGACTCTATGAATTGATTTTAAAAGATAAGACTATTTATCACTGACATGTGAAGATAACCATAACATCATTATGTGAAAAGAACTGGTTACAGAAGAATATGTGTAGTGTCATCTTATTTTTGTGGAAAACAAAAATGTTCACATGTATGCAAGTTTTATATACAGTGAGAAGCCCAGAAGGAAAAACACTATACATTCAACAAGGAGTCAGCAATCTTTTTCTGTAAAGGGTCAGATAAAAAGTATTTTAGAATTTGCAGGCCAAATGGTATCTGTCACAACTACACAACTGTATCATTATAGCATGAAAGCAACCATAGACAATATGTAAATGAATAAGCATGTTTATGTTCAAACAAACTTTATTTATGGATGGTAAAATCTGAGAATGGGATAGGAGAGACTACTTTTATAGTTAACTAGAGGCCCAGTGCACGAAATTTGTGCCCTGGGGGGTGGGGGGGGAGAGTGTCCCTCAGCCCAGCCTGCACCTCCAACTGCCCTCCCCTGCCAGCCTAGTCATCCCCAGCTGCCCTCCCCTGCAGGCCTGGTCCCCCCCAACTACCCTCCCTTGCAGACCTGGTTGCCCCCAACTGCCCTCCCCTGCCAGCCATCTTGTGACGATGTGGTGGTGGCCATCTTGTGATGACATGAGGGTGTGAGGTTCAATTTGCATATTACCTCTTTTATATAGAATAAGCATTCAAATTATTTTAAACCTTTTATTTTTAATAATAAAAATATTTTATACAGAACAACAAAATGTTTATATTCTGATAGGGACTAGGATAATTCTAGAATGGATACTTACTATTTCCTTTGTGGATAGCTATCGTATTATTATTAATTTTCCTTAGTATTGCCTAAGCTAAAATGGAATTTTCCTGGGGGAAATATATAGGTACAGAAATAGGTATATTTCTCCTCAGTAGGGAAAGACTGAATGATTTTTTTCTCAGTTTGGGAACAAAACAAGAATGTACACTCCTCCATTTTTTATTTATTTTTTGTCTTGTGGGGACAGGAAAGCATAATCTACACAAATTCTAGTTGGTATAATTAGTGTCTTAGTGTATGCAATTATAGGATGTGTTCCAATAAAATGGAAAGGGAAAAACCTAATTAGGTTTTCTCTTCAATGGACAGAGCAGAGACATAACTTTCAAATGACAATTTAAAAAAATAGGAAAAAAGCAGTTTAACACTAATACCTCAGAAGGTAAAACGTATCAATGTTTCTCCTTCATACATAAACATGATATACACATATGTGCATTTGTGTTTATGAAATTAAAGTATATGTATTATTTTACTTATTGAAATGCTCAGTTGTGGCAAAATTCACTCATGTCTTCTTTTTGTTTTTTGTTTTAAATTTTATTTTATTTTTTCATCACCTCTAATCCCCTCTACCCCCTCTTCCACCTCCACCCATCCCCCTCCACCATCATAATCACCACACTATTGTCCATGCCCATGAGTTATCTCTCTTTTTATTCATTTTTGCTCAATCCCTCCACTCCCACAACCACCCACCCCCACCACTGCTGTCTGCCTGTTCTCTATCTGTAAGCCTGTCCCTATTTTGCTTGGTAGTTCAGTGTGCTCATTAAATTCCACATATGAGTGAAATAATATGATATTTGTCTTTCTCTGACTGGCTTATTTCACTTAGCATAATGTTCTCCAGGTCCATCCATGTTGTCGCAAAGGGTAAAATTTTCTTCCTTTTTATGGCACAGTAGTATTCTACTGTGTAAATATTCCATTGATTGTATATCCACTCATCTACTAATGGACAGTTGGGCTGCTTTCAAATCTTGGCTATTGCAAGTAACAGCACAATGAATATAGGGGTACATATATTCTTTCGAATTAGTGTTTTGGGTTTATTCAGATAAATTCCCAGAAGAGGAATCACTGAATCATAAGGCAATCCATTTTTAATTTTTTGAAGTAACTCCCTACTACTTTCCACAGTGGCTGCACCAATTAGCTCTCCCACCAACAGTGCATGAAGGTTCTCTTTTCTCCACATCCTTGCAAACACTTGTTGTTTGTTGATTTACTGATGGTAGCCATTCTGACAGGTGATATCTCATTGTGGTTTTAATTGGCATTTCTCTGATGATTAGTGACATTGAGCATCCTTTCATGTCTATTGGCCATCTGTGTCCTCTTTGGAGAAATGCTTATTCAAGTCTGTTGCCCATTTTTTTATAAGTACTTTATAAATTTTGGATATTAACCCCTTATCAGATGTATCATTGGCAAACATGTGCCATTCAGTGGTCTGTCTTTTCATTTTGTTGATGTTTTCCTTTGTTGTGTAAAACCTTTTTACTTTGAGGTAGTCCAATCTGTTTATTTTTTCTTGTGTTTCCTTTGCCAGAGTACTTTTATAAAAGAGACCCCACAGAGTACCCTAGCCACTTCCACTAGGTATGAACACAGTGAGAAGTCAGCAGTCTGCAATACACATGAGTGCCTTCCAAAGAACCCAACCATGCTTAGATGCTAATCTTCAAATCCAGCCCCCAGAACTCTGAAAAATACATTCCTGTTGTTTAGTCACCCAGTTTATGTTATTTTTGTTATAACAGCCCAAATGTACTAAGATACAGGGTTAGTGTACAAAAATTTATCATATTTCTATATACAAATATATTGTAATATTTCTATATTAAATGAAAAGTATCATTTACAATAACATCAAAAACATTTTTAAAAAACCTTAGGGATATATATATCTAACAAAATGTGTAAAATACCTGTATGCTGAATCCTCTGAAACATAGGTAATAAAGGTATATATTTGGGTACATCTACCATGAAAATTAATTATGTTTAGGATGTCAATTCTTCCCCAAAAGATCTATATATATCCAAAGTAATTTCCAACAAAATCCCAGCAGGCTTTTTTTAATCGAAATTGGAAAACTAATTCTAAAATGTATATGGAAGCCCTAACTGGTTTGGCTCAGTGGATTGAGCGTTGGCCTGAGGACTAAAGGGTCCCAGGTTCGATTCTGGTCAAAGGCATGTACCTTGGTTGTGGGCACATCCCCAGTAGGAGGTGTGCAGGAGGCAGCTCATCGATGTTTCTCTCTCATCGATGTTTCTAACTCTCTATCCCTCTCTGTAAAAAATCAATAAAATATATTTTTTAAAAATAAAATGTATATGGAAAAAACAAAGAACTTAAGATAGTCCAAAAAATGATTTTTTTTTAAGTTGGAGGGCAACACCCGATTTTAGAACTTGCTAGAAAGGTAAACTAATCAAGACAGTATGGTGTTGGCATAAGGACAGACATATAAATCATTGGAACATGATGACAGTCCAGAAATAGACTCATACATGTATGCTTAACTGCTTCTCAACAAAGTTGACAAAGTACTCAGTGGAGAATTCAGAGACTTCTCAATAAATTGTGCTAGAAGAACTGAATATCCATATTTCAAAAAACAACACTCAAGCCTTATATTGTACTATCTACTAAATTTTACTCAAAATGGATCAAAAACCTAAATATGAGACCTAAAACTACAAAACTAGAGAAAACATAGGAGAAAATCTTTGTGACTTTAGGTTAGGCAAAGATTTCTCAGAAAAATCACAAAAAACACAAATGATAATAATTCTGAATTTAAACATCTGATCTTTTAAAGATGATGTTTAAAAATAATAAAACAAGCCATATACAAGGAGAAAATATTTGGAGATATATTTCTAATAAACCACTTATATCCAAAATATATAAAGAATTCATATAACTCAATAAGAAAACAGAGCCAAAACCGGTTTGGCTCAGTGGATAGAGCGTCAGCCTGCGGACTGAGGGGTCCCGGGTTCGATTCCGGTCAAGGGCATGTACCTGGGTTGCGGGCATATCCCCAGTGGGAGATGTGCAGGAAGCAGCTGATCGATGTTTCTCTCTCATCGATGTTTCTGGCTCTCTATCTCTCTCCCTTTCTCTCTGTAAAAAAATCAATAAAATATATTAAAAAAAAAAAAAGAAAACAGAAAACCCAACAGTAAAATGGACAAAATATTTCAACAGACACTTCACCAAAGAAAAGATAGAGATGTCCAAAATGCATATGAAAATGTGCTCAACATCACTGGTCAGCAGGAAAACACAAACTGAAACAAGAAAACATTACTGTACACCTATTAGAATAGCCAAATAATTTTTTAAATGTACTATACCAAGTGCTGGACAAAGTGTGGGACAATTGAAATTCTCATATATAGCTGCTGGAAATGCACAGGGTAAAGCTATTTTGAAAAACATTTGGCAGACCCTTGTAAAGTAAAACATAATCATTTTTATCACACTATTAGGCAATACCTATCCTCAGTCCTCAGTATTTATGCATATTTACACACAATAACCCATGCTTGAATATATATATAGCCACTTAAAAACTGGAAATAACCTAAATGTTCAGTTGTTAAATAAATGAGCAAATTGTGGTATGTCAATAAAATACAATACTACTCCTTAAGAAAAATCAACCAAATTACTTATTTATGCAATAATGATGAATCTCAAAAGCATTAAGTTAAGTAAATGAAGCCAGAAACAAAAACTACACGTCCCATTACATGACTTTGGAAGAAGTAAAACTGTAGGGACAGAAATTAGATCAGAGGACAGGGGAGGTGAGGTAATTGATTACAGGGGAATAAAGAAACTTTTTAGAAGGATGAAAATATTCTAAAACTTAATTTCAATGGTGATTACATGACCATCATGGTTATATGAACAATAAACACAGTTACACGTTACTCAAACCCTATTAAACTGTATGTCAAAAAAGGAAGAATTTTATTTTAAGTAAATCATACCCTACACCAAAACTAATTTTAATAAAATATGAACATTTAAAAATTTATAAACTTGGAAATTTTTAATTAGCTGTCTGATGAATCTTTGAAAAACTGTTTTTTATGAAACATTCAAGTTTATGGACCACAGTTTACAAAGCATACTTCTAAGTAAAATATTATATTAATTGCTTAAATAGGAATAGTAGTTAAGCCTTCATTATTTTGTTTTGCGGTCATCACATTTACCACAAAATGATAAAATGTTATCATATTTTTCTTTGCCTAAAGGCTAAACTATAAAATGCTTTAACACTAGTCCTAAAAGCCAGTGATATTTTCTAAATATGTTTTTATTAATTTTTTAGAGAGAAGGAGGGAGAGGGAGAGGGAGAGGGAGAGGGAGAGGGAGAGGGAGAGGGAGAGGGAGAGGGAGAGAGGGAGAGGGAGAGAGGGAGAGAGGGAGAGAGGGAGAGAGGGAGAGAGAGAGAGAGAGAGAGAGAGAGAGAGAGAGAGAGAGTGAAACATCACTGTGAGAGGGATACACTTGTCAGTTGTGTCCTTTATGCACCCCAATCAGGGATCGAACCCGTGACCTAGGTACGTGCCCTGACTGGGAATCGAACCTGTGACCTTTTGGTGCATGGGATGATGCTCCAACCGACTGAGTCACTCTTGCCAGAACAAGCAAGTGATACTTTTAATATTATTTTTCTTTTTACAGTTTAGGATGATTTATGCCACAAGCAATTATTTGTTTTTGAAATTTATTCTCAAAAAAATCTACGGAAAAAACCCCTCTGCTCATTCTGCTAGAACAAATATTTAATTGTACAATTATCAACTACAGAAATTACTTCCCACACATTTGTTCATTCCAGCTGAAAATGTATTCTATGATTTCCTCGGGCCCATATCTTTGGTGACTATAGACATTCTTTTTGGAGCCTATAGATTCTTATGAAGTAGGTAAGTGCTAAACTATGCACGAAATTTGAGGAGTTCTGGAAGTGAACCACCTGATAGACTCTATTTTCTCTGCTTGCTGGATACTGACATCAGAATCCCCACTTTTAAATGTCAATTTGCTTAAGATGCAAGTGCCCTTGAAAGGAAAAAAACAAAACAAAACAAAACAATAATTTACCAACACCTTAGTGTTAAGAATACTTATTTGGCTTTTTTTCTCAATCTGTAAGAGTAAGGAACCAATTTAAATACCCTGGAGGGGTGGAGAGGGTACTAAAGGTGAGAAGAAAGAAGATTGGTCCACAGAAGGAACACTTTTCTACTGTCCTCACAATACTGCCTGGTACTGATTATCTAAGGTAGATATGAATGTTTCTCTACAAAGTGTCCAAATGAAAGGAATGTTTTTCCTTTATAGACATACCTTGAAGATATTGCAGGTTTGTTTCCAAACCAACACAATAAAGTGAGTATCACAATAAGCCAAGTCTTAATCTTTTTTCTCTTGAAGGGTCTTGCGTTCAATTTATAAAAAACAAACACAACACTACATCAGTGAGGTACAACAAAGTGAAGCAAAATAAATCAAGGTTGCCTGTATACTGTCAATAAACTCCTTATGTGAAGATACAAATAATATTACAGCTATCATGCATTTGCCCATTTATTATTTACCAAATTTTGCTTTCATGACTCACATACTCACTTTATTTGATTCAGGAGCACAATGAAAAGAACAAGCAACCAGTATATCATTCACTGATATCCGTCTTGTAAAAAAAAAAAAGCAATCAATACAGGATACTTTACTCCTATTTGTAACACTGCAATATGTGGCGTTACAACAGGAAAAAATATTGATGGTAAGCTTTTTTTTTCTTTAAGTCTTTAGCTAGGTAAGAAATATGGCCACTTCTCATTTAAGGTTGTATCCACTTTTAATGATACTACTTTTGGCAAATAGTAATGTTCTAGCCTTAAAAAACTGTATATATAGCTTAAGTATCTGTTTCATAACAATCCATGCCATGTTTTTTATTGTGATAATAAAATAAGATGAAGTGTCACCTAGTTCTCCACTCTAAATAAGTAAAAAGAGCCATCAGCCTCATCACCCACAAGTAGTTATTACCATTCTAAAAAAGTATTTTTTTACATTCAAATTCAGTCTTTCCAACAGTATCACCCAAATTTAGAATTTTGTTTCTTTTTTTCTCATGGTTTGGAAAATTTTATAGTTAAATATGTAATGTAATTACAGGTCTGGAAAGGATGCCAAGGCCCTTTTGTATTATAATGCAAAAAAAAGATCACTTCTCTTTTTCAGATTACACACAGAACGTATTTCATTAAATCAACTGTGTTATAGGTACTATATATGGAAACTATATTTATAGGTTAATGGATTTAAAATACTATATAAAATACTATATCTGTATGTATAGGTACTATACTGGCATATGGATATTATTTATAGATATTATATATGGATAGCACTACTCCAAATAAGTCATCTTGAATTAGTTAGAGCATAATGTTCTTCCAGTCTTGGGACTTCATATTATAAACCTTAAAAAATCTAAATTCTGCACATATGGGGACCTAGCTGCGTTATGGTAATGAGAATTGTGTCATTTTAATTTTACTTATTAAAATATCTCAGTGTTTGATTCTCATTAGCAAAGATCAAATAAATAAAAGATGATTTATTATATGGTCAAAAAATAGCCCAATGACATTCTGTATTTTATATCCATGTCATAAGAATATTAGGCAAATTTAAAAGGCCATAAAACATCCTCACACAGTGTGTTTTTGTTTAGCTCAATTGGATATACTAATAAGCCTAAGAGGTCGAGGTCATGTGGTAAGGACACATCAGCAAAAATGACACAGTAAAAACTTCTAAGAAATTGCTCCTCCATAAAAGCAATGAAAACTCTGGCAAAAAAATTATGAAATCCATTTTTTCAGAACCCTGGAAATTAACCAAAGTCTCGCAGCAATCTGGGTAGTATCTATTCAAAAAAGAAAAACAGCTAAATCTCAGTAATAACAGCAAATTTTGTGGTGTTTTAAACTTCCCTATTCTTATGTGCCCCTCCCCCAAATCAGCAGTACTCTTGAAAACCAACAGCCCAATCATGGTGAAAGCCAAAAGCAGAGACCAGAGTCAGCAATATGAAACCAGAAATCCTTCCAAAACCCTTTCACAAAGAATTATTATTATTTGACCAGTTGGCTCTTCCCTGAAAGATCACACTTATAAGAATGTCTTTATTTTAAGAGCTTATCCATTGTGAAAGTCTTTTGTTCAGGGGCCTTGATCAAATACAACTGCAGGCAATTGTGGTTGCCTAGGGCAGTGGGTATCAGTTGAGGCAAACAAAAGATCATCCAAAAAAGCTTAAAAGTAAAAGTTTTTGAATAGGATGTCCATAAGAGCTTTGAAAAATTATAAAATATTCCTGGAATCAAGAAGTCCATGTATGTAGGGTTGTATGCATGCCAAGAACTTTGCACATACTCAAGCACAATCTGAGAAGGCCTTATTTCTTACCACTGTTGACTTTGAAGCTCAGCAGAAGCAAGAAATAAAGACTAAGGCAGAATTTTTAACTGTCTGGCTGAGTATTGAAGGCATGCTTCAACAAACATACAGAGCTCCCTGGCAAACACTGAGAAACGTATTTATTCCAGGCATTTAAGGAAATCTTGTCCCAATCATTAGTTGACCTCAGACCAAACCAAGAATAGATTTCTGTGGCCATACACAACAAAGAAAACAGATTCACAGAATCAGTCCAGAAAAGTCACTAAGCAAGCAAACAGCCAAAACAGTAAACCTGGGGAATGTGGCGAATCTGATATCCGGAGTTGCTGCATTATATTATTTTAAATGTCCAGTTTTCAACACAGCCATATAAGGCATGAAATGAAATAGAAAAATAGAGCCCATTTTAAAAAAAGCCATATATAGAAACTAAACTTGAGGAAGCCCTGAATTTGGGCATAGTACACAAATACCTCTGAGTAAGTTATTTTAAATATCTTCAAAGAAACCATGTCTAAAGAACAAAAGGAAAGTATGAAAATGATATCTCACATGACAGAATTTAAAGAAAGAGATAGCTATTTAAGAGTCAAATAGAAATTCTTGAATTATAAAGTAAATAACTAAAATAAAATAAAAATTCACTAGAGAGGCTCAATGTCAAATTTGAGAAGGCAGAAAAAAGGATCATTGAACTTGAATACAGACCAATCATTGAACTTGAATACAGGCCAATTAAAGTATCCAGTCTGTGGAGAAGAAAAAGAAGTGAAGTAAAATTAACACAGCCTAAGAGATCTGTGGGATGCCATCAAAAGTACCAAAAAATGCATATAGAAAGTTCCAAAAGAAGAAGGAAAGGTGAGAGTCAGGAAAAAAAAAAAACCATGTGAAGAAACAATGGCATAAAACTTCCCAAATTTGATTAAAAACATTACTCTGATATGTAAGAGGCTCAACAAACTCCCAGTAGGACAATCTTTTTAAAAAGCTATGTCAAGACACATCAAAATAAAGCTGTCTAAAGACATAGATAAAATCTTAAAAACAGAAAGAGGCAACCAATTCATCATGTACAGAGGATCCTCAATAAGAAAATTTCTCATCATAAACCAGAGGCCAGAAAGCAACAGGATGATATATTCAAAGGGCTAAAAGAAAAAGATTGTCAACAAAGAATTCTATAGCCAGCAAAAGTATTTTTTAATGAAGGAGAAACTAAGACATTTAATGAAGCAATAATTACAAATCTGCTTGACACACAGATGTAATTTGTGTGACAATAAAAGCACAAATGAGGGTGTAGGAAATGAAGCAATATAGAAGCAAAGTTTTTATATATACTATTGAAATTAAGTTGGTATTAATATGAAATATACTGTTTTAAGTTAACATGCTAATTGTAATCTATATGGCAATCACTAGGAAAATAACCCAAAAACAATGCAAGCAAAAGAAGGCAGAAGTAAAGAAACAGGAACAAAAAAGACACAAAACAAATAAAAAAATCACAAATCTCATGTAATTAAACAGATATCTTTACTGCAAGACCTCTCATATCTTTTAAAACATTAATTGATATTATCAAGCTCCAGTAAGAGGATAAAATATGCAGAATTTTCCAAACATATTTGGACATAAAAATGTTTTTTCAAAGATTATTCAAAAGGTCTAATGTTCCCTTCAGAATACTCTTCAAGACAAACCAAATTAAATCATTGTAACATAAAACAACAAAAACATGTTATACCTTTTGTGATTCTTAATTTATAGGCTTAAAAATAAATTTTAACAATATTCTCAGGGACTGAGAGGGAAATTTCTTACATTTCTTTTATAAAAGAAAGATGATAATTTTATTTTTTGAGAGCTCATACTGGTACATAACTACTATATATCAGAAAGTAGATCAGAAACAAGCCAAGACTGGAATGAAGGGAAGAGAAGTAGCTACTTGGGCTTTTTGTTGTTGTTGTTATCCCGAGGTATTTTTCCCATTGCTTTTTTTTTTTTTTAGAGAGAGTAGAAGGGAGGGGGATAAACAGAGAGAGAGAGAGTAACTGGCTAGGGCAGTTGTTCAGGCTTTTAAGATTGATAGAATTACAAGCTTTGTAATTGTAATTTGTAATTGATAGAATTACAAGTTCACTGGTTGGTCTGTATTCAAGTTCAATGATTCTTTTTTCTGCCTTCTCAAATTTGACATTGAGCCTCTCTAGTCATTTACAAGCTTTATAACATCATTAATTAATCTAGTTTAAGTCTCTATTTTCTCCTCTGTAAAATAGGTGATAATAGCTAGCTCATGGGATGGCTGAGAGGAGTAGGAGACATAAATATGTAATTATGTCAAACATCTTATTATGGCATCTGGCACAAAGTAAGCACTCAAGTATTACTCATATATAATTCCATGGTGAGCCATGAGTAACATGTTACATTAGATTCAATAAATGCTTTCATTAACATTCTACCAGTACCATGGCCCATTCTCAAAACAGAACCATGATCTATTCTTGAAACACTCAGAAGATATATTTTCAGGTATTTTGTGTAAAATTTGTTATTAAATAATGATTGCATCCATTAGTGAAAATGCAGCAGCTACTATACAAGTAAATGCTTCATGCGGAAGTTGTGAGCTGTGGCTTCTCTTTAATAAGCATGCCAGAGGAATGTTTGTCTGTACAGAAATAGGAAGTGGAAGAATAAAATGTCTTGTATAAAATGTGGATGCAAGTAACCATTGACACATCCAGCCCCTTCCAAGAGAAAGTAAACTAAATAATTAAATAGTAGCTACTATTTACTGAGCATGTACTACGTACTTGTACTACGTGCTTAAGCTTTCCCCATGTTACCTCATCTTATCTTCCCTGCAGCTTCATGAGGTTGTAAAACTGCTATCTCAACCTTAAAGGGTGAGTACTATTATCCCTGTTCTGCTAATGCAGTGGTTCTCAACCTTGGCTGCACATTAGAATCACCTGGGAATCTTTTTAAAATCCTGATTTCTGGGCCTCATCCTCTGGATATTCTGTTTCTTTGTTATGTGGTGAGGCCACAACATTAGTAACAAAGAAACAGAATTTCTGGAGGATGACGCCCGGAAATCAGGATTTTAAAAAGATTCCCAGGTGATTCTAATGTGCAGCCAAAGTTGAGAACCACTGTGCTAATGAGTAAATTGGACCTAGGAGAATTGACTTGCTGTATTATTCAGAAAATATACTTAGCAGTTGTAGAGATTAAGTGAGATGTGTATTGAGCATTTAGAATATTTTTAGCATACAGTTTAGTACTCAGTAAATGTTAGTTATTATTCTAATTATGAGATCTTAAAGATTAGATATACTAACAATTTTCTCATGTGTGAAAATAGGAGTAACAATGATACTTAGAGGCATACTTCAGAGATATTGTGAGTTCAGTTCCAGACCACTATAATAAAGCAAGTATTGCAATAAAGAAGGTCATAATCTTTTTTTCTGGTAAAAGGTCTTGCCTTCAATTTGTAAAAAAAAAAAAAAAAAAAAAAAAATCTGGGAGGTGCAATAAAGCGCAATATACCTGCACTTCATAGACATGTAAGGATCAAATGAAATTTAGCATGCACAGCACCTGCACATACTAACTGCTTGATATGTGTTAGCTACTATCACCCTCATTTTTCATATGTGGAAACTAAAGCACAGAAAGGTGTTAAGCAGCTTTTGCAAGGTCATAATAGCAATTATAGATTCGGATCTGAATCCAGTAGCTTGAGACCATATCCTGGGTATCAAACCATAGAGTAGTACTAATTTTTCATCTGATTAGCAGAGTTAGGGAAAGTATTCTGTAAAGCACAATTTAAATGTACATATGCCCCCTGGGAAGGGAATGTGAACCCATTGCCTTCTCTTATTAGCACATAAGCACAAATTGATTCCTAAATTTAGCTAATTGTCACCTCAGGAGGCCCAGAAAGACTGCCCACAGGAGAAAAGAGATGGAACTACAATATTTAATGAGGGGTAAGTGGGGGTAATCATAGCAGCTACAAGAGTGAGGTTATAGAATATAGACACTGTCAGAAACAGCAAGTTCCAGACAAAGAATACCCAAGTTTTAGATACCAAACTTAATTCCACCAAACACCAGTTCATTTGATTTGATGTTTTTGTTAGACTAGGTTCTGGGATCTCAATTTTAATTTCATGACTGAATATTATATTTCTAAGCCTATCTAATTTAATTCCCCATGGTAGAACCAGAGAAAAAAGGATAGTTGTGTCCAACTCTACAACCAGCCCAAACTCCTGCCTGGATGGGAGGAATGAAGATCAGCTATCACCCACAAAAGTATTGTTCTCAGGCCTTCAACTACCCAACAATTCAAATCTCAGGTCAACAAACTTTCTTCCACAGGTCCTTATTTTACCCTTCCCCTTTCCATTGCCCACTTTGGTTGCTTATACCCTGTGGTATAGGCTTAAAATTAAGGCCCAATACAGTGGGGCCTTGACTTACGAGTTTAATTCTTCCGAGATGGAGCTCGGAGCTCGTTAAGGAGCTCGTTAACTCAAATTACTCTATCAACTCAATGTAAAAAATCAGTGGAGAGACAGCTGGTATCTCAAAAAATTCCTTAGTCGGGACACTCGTAAGTCAAGGCCCCACTGTATTATGTGCTGCCTTGACATGTGGTGAAACTGGGAGGGCTTCAAATGGTCTAGGCAAGTTCACCTCCCTAGTATGTTCCCACAGAACCACCTTTAGCCAAAAAACCCTCCTTATCAAGGAGGCCAGGCACAGTTCTTGCTTATCCCCGAGTAGTGGATTTCAGTTCCTAGCCAGCCCACAGAATTATTCAAACAAGCCAAGCACAGCCTCCTGTGGAAACTGGGGGAGGGGAGCACCACAGCCTCTTAATACTATAACACCTGCCTCCCCATGTGGCTCTGTGTGTTATGTTGTGTGCTCCTCCCCTGGGCTGTAATAATGTAACATTTAACTACTGCCCATATCATCTGTCCAGTGTTAAGTGTGTTTACCCATACCCTAGGGCCATGGTCGGGAAACTGCAGCTCGCAAGCCACATGCAGCTCTTTGGCCCCTTGAGTGTGGCTCTTCCTAAGCCTTAGGAGTACCCTAATTAAGTTAATAACAATGTACCTACCTATATAGTTTAAGTTTTAAAAAATTGGCTCTCAAATGAAATTTCAATTGTTGTACTGTTGATATTTGGCTCTGTTGACTAATGAGGTTGCCGACCACTGCCCTAGAGCGAAAATTCCTCCCTCACTAAAGGAGTAAATAAGTGATTAAAACACACTCTTTCTCTGGGTCACCAATAAGCACAGATAATGCCAAGCAGCTGTGTTTTCAGGAAAGCCTGTCCTCTGCCAGTCATTGAAAAGAGAATGGGACAAGAAACAAATTTCATTTAGAAAAAAGAACAAACTGTGTCAGGGTAACTATGGATCATGTGGGAAAGTGATGTGAAAGTGATAAAAAATGAGTCAGATAAGAGAAATGTAGGTTACATGATATTTTTTATCTCAGACTAAAATTGTGAGTAGTGAGAATTAAAGGTAGTAAGTAAAAGAAGGGCAAGGTAGGGGAGTTTAAATACCACTTCCCAAAATGTTTCTAAGAAACCTGTGAGACAGGAGGTAAATGACTTAAAAGAGCAAGATAGCAGGTGGATAATGCATAAACACACATTTAAATAGAAATTGGAGTTTTATTTAAACAGAAGGAAAATGTGCATTTCTAAGGATGAGAACAAGTAAGAAAAATTCTTCCATACATGGGCAGGAACCATTTTTTATATACTTTTATTGTTATATGTGCTCACTGACAAATGAGGAATGGATCCATGAAATAAATAGAAGAGCTCAATAATATATTTTAGAAAGAATCATCCAATCTACTAATCCCTTACCTCAATTTATAAATCCAAGACTGTTTTGTAATTTTTCTCTGCCACTGAATTATAGTTAATATATCTTACCTGGAATAATTAACCACCTTAAATAAGAAAATACCTCTGCTTAACATTTTAATAAATATTTTTATGGATTATCTATTGGAAAGCTAAGATTCCATTAGGCACTTTTAAAAATTAAATTCAGCCGAAACCGGTTTGGCTCAGTGGATAGAGCGTCGGCCTGCGGACTGAAAGGTCCCAGGTTCGATTCCGGTCAAGGGCATGTACCTGGGTTGCGGGCACATCCCCAGTGGGGGATGTGCAGGAGGCGGCTGGTCGATGTTTCTCTCTCATCGATGTTTCTGACTCTCTATCTCTCTCCCTTCCTCTCTGTAAAAAATCAATAAAATATATTTTAAAAAAAAATTAAATTCAGTGCTGGGCCTCCCCTTTCAATTTGAAACCTGGCAGCCCAGAATAGGAGGAAAATTAAACTTTACCAAATTGGATCAGTCTCTACAACTATTTTCAGGACGTTCCTTGACAACTTTTGCAGCAAGCATTAGCTAGAACCTAAGATGGCAACATCATACTTCTAGAACAGGTGAATAACTCCAGCCCTGGAAGTCAAGATTTTCATCCCTCTTATGAAACCAGCATTAGAGCAAGAAACAAATATGAAAATCATTTTTATTCCCTCCCAGGAAGCATTCCTAATTTAACCACAATAGTTTTCTGTGTGTGTGCTTATTATACAGTGGCTGGGTGATCTTGTGATTACAAGGAACTCCCTTCCTCCCCTGCTGCCCCTAAATGAGATTTCCATCAGTTGTCTGTATCTGGGATAGATTCACTTTACTTTTCACTTTACCCTAGGACTGATGCAGTCTTTGAAGTTGACAAAAGGAAAAAGTAAATATACCCAAGACACCAATATAACTTATTGTCAAATGAGAGATTTTACTTTGATTGATTAGGAATTCAGAGTAAGAAAGTCAAGAAATGAAGAACGTTGTCTTTGGTTTGTTTATTTTTTCTCCTAATGTAGTAGCATCTAGCACAGTTCTAAGCACATAATCAGTGCACATTACATTCCTAGTGATTATTTTTCTACTTAATATGCAAGATGACTCTATAAATTGCTTCCTACTCATAAAGTATGAAGTTTTTTGCATGATCCATATCTAATCAGAAAATACTCAAAGCCATACTACCCAAAACAATTTCTAGATTCAACACAATTCCTATCAAAATACCAATGATGTATTTTACAGAAGTCAAACAAATGATCCAAAAATTTATATGGAACCATAAAAGACCCCAAATAGCCACAGCAATGTTGAGAAAGAAGAACAAAGTATGAGACACAAGGCTACAGTAATCAAAGCAGCATGGTACTGGCATAAGAACAGGGATACAGATGAATGGAAGAGAACAGTGAGGCCAGAAATAAACCTAAGCCTTTATGGTCAATTTATAATTGACAAAGGAGGCAAGAATATATTAGTACAATGGGGCAAAGACCATCTAATCAATAAATGGTGTTGGGGAAACTGGACAGATAAGTGCAAAAAAAATGAAACTAGGCCACCTTCTCACACCATACACAAGAATAAACTCAAAACGGATTACACAGACTTAAATGTTAGCCCTTGCCAGGTGGGTAAGTTGACTGGCACATCATTCCAGTCAAAAGGCTGCAGGTCTAATTCCTGGTCAAGGCACATACCTAGGTTGCAGGGTTGATACCCAGCTGGGACACATACCGGAGGTAAATGATCAATGTTTCTCTCTAACATTGATGATATTCTCTCCCTCCCTCCCTCCCTACCTACCTCCTACCCTCCTTCCCTTCCTCTTCCCTCTCTCCTTCTCTAAAATCAATAAAAACATCCTTGGGTGATGATTAAAAAGAAAAGACAAATGTTAGACTTGAAACCATAACATCCTAAAAGAAAACATAGGCAGTAAAATCTCACACATTTCTCTTAGTAATATTTTTTCTAATACTAGTATATTTCCTTGGGCAAGGGAAACAAAAGAAAAAATAAGCAAATGGGACTACATTAAACTAAAAAGGTTTTGTACAGCAAATGAAGCTATCAACAAAATGAAAAGAGAACCCACTGAATGAAAGAAGATATTCCCCAATGATACATCTGATAAGGGGTTAATATCCGTCAGTCATGTGTGGAATTTAATGAACAAATTGAAACAGACAGAGTCATAGATAGAGAATAGGCAGACAACTCTGGTGCGGGGTAGGTGTTAGGGGGGGCAGTGTGGAGAGATTGAGCAAAAAAAGAAAAAAAAAAGAGAACTCCTAAACATGGAGAAAATACGATGATGGGGGGGGGGAAGGGTGGAGAGAGCATAGAGGGGGTAAATGATGATGGGAAAGAATAAAATAATAATAATAATACTTTTTTTTCAAAATAATCAGAAAACATTTATTATACTGAAATGTATACATCCTATTAAAAAAAAAAATAGTGCCCTGGCCGATGTGGCTCAGTTGGTTAGAGTATACACTTGTGCACCAAAAGGTCATAGGTTCAATTCCCAGTCAGGGCATGTACTTAGGTTAAGGTTTGGTTCCCGGTTGGGGCATATTCAAGAGGCAAGCAATTGATGTTTCTCTCTCACAGGGATATTTCTCAGTCTCTCTCTCTCTCTTCCTCTCTCTCTAAAATCAATAACCTTATCCTCGGGTGAGGATTTAAAAATAAAAGTAGCAAATTTGCTGGCACCATAACTTAACTTGTTTCACTGGGACAGAATAATGCTCAACACCACTTGGTGTAATTTCAAGTTTGATGAGCTTTTAATTATTTTACCCCACTTCTAAAAACCGATGAGGAATTCAAAATAGCACACAGCATTAAATGGCATTTATTGCTCCATAAATCTTGAGACTCAAAAAATGAATGCTAAATAGGCAAGCAAAACTAAAACAATTAATAGAAGCTCACGTCTTTCCCAAGTGATTGGTACAGAAGACATGTGGTCATACAAAAGCCTAAAGGGAAAATGACAGAACGGATGGCACTCCTACTTTAGGGTCTATAGGAGTTATAGATATTTTTAAAACAAAGATAGAAATATTTACACACAGTGTTTCGTTGTATCAGACAAACTCCTTTATGAATAAAATAAAATGTCAAAGCTTTTACCCACTGAAGTAGTTTATCTTCTGGGAAAGATTTTAAATTCAAAATTACTCCTTCCTACTTCTGCCTAAACAAAGATAAGGATCAAATAATACATTCAAAACCAAGACACCTAGTTAAATGGACAGAGATGCTATAATTAAAATGGAAGTGAAGTTTAAAAACAAATTGGGTGTGCTATACCAGAGACCTCAAAAATGCTTGCTGACGAATTTTGGGAAACGCTTTGTGTGAAGGGAAGAGATAAAGATAGTAGGAAAAATTGCAAAAACAATGGGTTCCCTTTGAAAAGCATACTGGCAGACAAGCATTTGGTTTTGTGAAAGAGGCAATCTTTTTACATAAAAAGAAACTATTATGAGGTATATAAAAAAGCTTCCAAATAATACCAGAATATTTACTCATGATTGCACTAAAGCTCAATATTTCGGAAGTGTAAGGAATTTTCATGGTACAATTTAGTATTTGATTTATGATGTGTAATGTTCCAAGAATAATTTCAACTTGTTGAACAAAGACCCCTTAACACCAAGTCAGAAACTATACTTTTTCTCCTGCTTAGGTCACTTACTTTCAATGTCTAGGATAGAGCTTTAAAAATGTTTAAGGGGATGGTGCCAGGTGAGTTAGGAAGGGCAGTCGAAGACAGAGGGATGGGGGAAAAGAGAAAGAAAAACACGTAAGTTTAAAGGGCAATGGGGCTTCAAAAATGAACACCAGAAACAAAAAGCTAAAAATGGAAGAAGTAAAAAGCTTTTCAATAAATCTGTGACAAAGCAAAGCACAAAAGTCTTTGTACTTATTAAGATTTACACTGATCCTCTCACCAAGGTACTCTTGATAATGCAGCTGTCTTCCTGCTTGGCTCTTCCCCAATCTGGCATGATTACATAAGACTCACACTCATAAATTTCTTCTGAGAAGGTGCCAAACCTGACCACCAATCACGGTATCAATGCATCACATCTCTCTGTAGATTCCATGCTAGCTCCACAACAGCACTGTCCCACAGCTTCAGGTCAGCAGAAGGTTCAGGCAATAAAGGCCAAACTGGCACAGGAAGGTAAATATCCACAAGTACGTTTTTATACTCATTTCCAAACTGCATTCAGTGGAAAAATACAGCAAAGGCTGCTTCTAGGAACTCTATCTATGGGCCTCTGCCAGAGAAGCAGGCAGCCCTGCCGGCACCCTGGACTTCAAGCACACGTGCTGTCCAGATGTGCCTACACTCACAAGGATGCGTGGCTATGGCAGTGACAGTGAGGCGATTCACCTCTCATACAGCTCATTAGAAAGGTCATCTTGTGTTTCCAATATGAAATATTTCATACAGTAGTTTCTAATCCCAAGACTTCTTGGATTCAGTATTCACACACTTTTAAGTGTGACTTTATTTGGAACTAAATATAGTTCAGACTACATAAGACATCAATCACCTCAAAATTATGTGGATACCACCACTATTTTCAACTTTTACTGTGGAGAATAGAAAAAAAAAATCTCATCCTAAAAGTTCTAAACCAACTGGTCTCTAAGAAAAATGTGAATACCAGTAGGACCCTGCCTGTAAACCTGGTTATTTTGGTAGAAAGGAATATTAAACAGCAACGCAAGTTTTCGAGCAACTTCTAGGGCAACCATTTCTTCCAAGTAGATTGAATGATAAACGGAGGGTGTCCTACAGCCATTCTCAGCTCCACTGCCTGCAACCTGCTGCTACCCAGCTGCTCCTGGCAGACATAGATGGTTAAGCGTGGCCTAACCGACCTTGACTTCAGTGAATTATAGAGCTGAATTCCATCCGTTGTACCACAAATTTGGACTAAATCTTTTTTTGTCAGTTTTAATAAGTCAGCAACTGAAAAATTGGAAAACAGTCTTGTGTAGGAAGAGAATCTGTTTTTGAGCAGCCGCTGCTGTTTCCTGGGTCGTGTCTGAAGGCTGAAGTTGTTCACTAGAAGTCTGTGAAACTCCACCTCCCTGATGATTTGGGGAAGAATTACTGTCAGGGACACTGCAAGTGCTCCTCTGTGGGGAGGTAAAGGGGGCATTGTAGAGGGGCTATTGTTCACATAGCCTGGGGGTATCTAGCACATAGCATGTGGGAGTATCTGGCCATGGATAGGATACTTTTCCTTTTCGTGAGTTCTCTTCTCCATCTTCTCTCAGTCATTTTTTTGTTTCGAGTCTGCACTTTTAGGCTTAAAAAGTTTGATTTGGCAGCTAGCTGAGTGTAGATGATTTATGTGTTCTCCATTTTCATTCTGCTTAAAGCTGTCTACCTGGATGCTAAAAGACACTCCCTTTTCACCTCCCTGCTTCCATGCAGTAAATTCTGTGCTGATGCAGTGCACCTGAATGAAAGCAGATGTGTGTTTCACAGGGTCCCACAGAAATTCAACTGCATTTAACTGGCTTGGATTTGTCCTTGTGTCAATTATTCCCACAGACACTGGAATTTCTAAATCAAGAAGTCTTTCTCCTGGGCAATTCCACTTTTAACTTTCAAGTTGTTGATGCTCTGTATACTGTCTATCATGGAATATAACCTTTAAGATACTCTTTACCAAATTTCCAATGATCTCAGGCATATCTCCCATTTCTGATTTTCCAGCATCCGTATTTCATAAGACTGACCTTGGTTCAGGTAAGTTAGCATTTCATCATGCAGTTTTACTACTGGAGACACTGCAGCACACACATCACATACTGAAAAGGAAGAGGGGGGATAGGTTCACCTTCCATAGCAAGGCTGGAATCTTCCCGCTTGAAGATGGGCAAGCCAAGACATAACTCATGCTGTAGGCGCTAGTGTCTAGCTCCTGCCCAATGCCAGAGAGGCTGGCATTGAAGTTGTGCACCAACCTGGACTCGATCACCTCGTCCATCTTGAGTATCCAGGCCATCTTCCAGCCTCACTACTGCTAGGCATAAAGAGGCCAGTATCTGCGGGAGCGTCCTGGGGGCGGGGAAGGGGGGGGGGTTCAGGCGAAGACTTCAGCATGGACAGAGCAAGGCAAGGAACTCCAGCAGGAGTGGCAGGGCCAGGGGTAGCACCTACATCCCCCCCCCCCCGGCGCCAGCCCCACACCTCATGCCACTGCCTCATACCACCCACCCCCTGTGTTCTAGTGCTGCAGCCTCTGACAATCACCCCACCAAAACCAAGGCTGCATCTTTCCCAGGATCGCATGGGGGTGGGAGTTCACCCTGCTGTGACAACCCTACACAGACATAAGTAACTTCTATAAGCAGGAAAAAAATAATTGTTCCCTTATAATTTTTTTAAAGTGAACATCTAAGACAGAAACTCAGATTCTAGAAAATGTTAATAGTCCCTGAGGAAAAAAAGGAGTGGATAAAGGAGCCTGAGGAGATGAGCCTTCAACCAATCCCAGGCTTAGACCACCTGCCCAGGCTCTACCAGCTGGTTAACCCCGCCTACACTGCTTTTCCAGCACAAAGGCAATGTCCAAAATTTATAAAGAACTGAGACAACTCAACACCAAAAACAACAATCCAATTAAAAACTGGGCAGAGGACATATATATACGTATGTTCATTGCAGCATTTACAATAGCCAAGATAAGGAAGCAACCCAAGTGTACATCAATAGATGAATGGATAAAGAAGGGGGTGCATATAATGCAATGGATAGAACTCAGCCATAAAAAAGAATGAAATCTTGACATCTGCAACAACATGGATCAGCCTAGTGGTCGACAAACTGCGGCTCGTGAGCCACATGCGGCTCTTTGGTCCCTTGAGTGTGGCTCTTCCACAAAATACCGACTTCTGCGTATGGGCCACAAAGTTTCAATCGCACTGTACATGTACGCCTGCACATGATATTTTGTGGAAGAGCCACACTCAAGGGGCCAAACAGCCGCATGTGGCTCGCGAGCCGCAGTTTGCCGACCACTGGCCTAGACAATATTGTCCTGAGTGAAATAAGTCAGATAGAGAAAGGCAAATGCCATATGATTTCACTTATATCTAAAAAACAAAATAAATGAGCAAGCAGAAACAGACTCATAGGTACAAAGAACAAACTGATGGCTGTCAGAGGGGAGGGGGTTGGGAGGCTGGGTGAAAAAAGTGAAGAGATTGAGAAGTACAGATTGGTAGTTACAAAATAGCCATAGGGATGTAAAGTATAGCATAGGGAATATAGTCAATAATACTGTAATAACTATGTATGGTACCAAGTGGGTATTGGAAATATCAGGGAGAACACTTTGTAAAGTATATGATTGTCTAACCAATATACCATACACCTGAAACTAATACAAGTAATATTGAATATAAACTGTAATTGAAAAAATAAAAATTTTAAAAAGTACTAATTGGTAGTTACAGAATAGTAATGGGTATATAAAGTAAGCAAAGGGAATATAATCAATATTGTAACAACTATGTATGGTGTCAGATGGGTACTAGATTTATCAGAACGATCACTAAATGTTATATAAATGTCAAATTATTGCACTTTGCACCTGAAACTAATATAATATTGTACATCAAATATAATTTAAAAATAAAAAATAAATTTTTAACATATTTTACTGATTTTTTTAGAGAGAGGAAGGGAGAGGGAGAGATTGAAACATCTGTGAGAAACACCATCAACTGGTTGCCTCCTGCCCGCCCCCCCCCCCCCCAAGGGGATCAAGCCTACAACCCAGGCATATGCCTGCTGGAGGCTAAGTCCAGCAGGTCATAATAAATACAAGAAGTCCTCAAAAGGTTGAATGGACTCTTTCATCAGGACTGAAAAGCTGCACATTGTTACCTGCTGCTGGAACAGCCAAAGGCAATTCCCCTAACCTGATGATCTTTTATTGTTTACTGGACCTTACCTTTGATATGTATATCTGCTTTGCTAAAGGGCAAAATGTGTTAATAAAAAGCCATGGGTCCGGGAGATTTGGAGAGCTTAGTCACTAGAGCTAAGCCTCTCTTGGCTCCCCCAAAATGCCTTCCAAATTTATATTTCTTACCTAGTTTATCCATTTATACACAGCCCCTTCTCCAGATTCCTAAACCCTAGCTGCAGAAAGACCCTAGCATGTGCCCTAAACAAGCATTGAACCAGTGGCCTCTTGGTTCCTGGCTCAATGCTCAACCACTGAGCTAAACTGGCTGAGCTAAAAAAAAAAATTTTTTTAAACAGGAAAAAAAAACTATCCTAGTCTTTGCAAATTCGATCTGTACTGGACACTCCCTCAATACTTAGCCACTCTCTTAAAAATACTACCTTAGCTTTCACTTCTGAATTGGGCTGAGCCTAAAGATCAGCCACAGGTGAAAACTTAAGGCCTTCACAGGTTTTCTATGACCATAAACATGACTTTTCAGATTCCCTATTATTTGTGGGAGCTTTTCAATTATTTTATTCTTCAAATTAACTCACTCCCCAGATTTTCCACTCAGGCTTTCAATATGTCTATTGTTTCCTCCAATTGTAATATTTTGCTCCAGGCACCAGCAGATTGTTCACTTGCCTTACAGTGTTTGTTTGTTTTGACAAACACCCTGTGTTTAGGACTTTTCTGCACTGAGAGAGTTCTGAGTTAGGAAAACAAACAAACCCTTGTGTCAGGCCTTTAAGGAACCTTCAGTTAGGTCAAAGCAGACACATACAAGTTCTTAGGAATAAGCTCTACTCTGCTCCCTCTGAAAACAGGAGCCTACACCAAGAATGTGAGTGCTGTCTTTAAAGTAACTGCTATGCTAGAGAGGGGAATGTCGAAAGGCTAATTAAAACACCACAGAACTCTACATCCATGTTTAAGTCACCTTTTTCTTTATTCAGTTATTGCCTGATTCCTGTAAATATTTGCTTATTTACGAATTCCAAAAAAGTTGATTTTGACAGTTTGCACTCATTTTTTCATTGTTTAAGACTAGAGGCCTGGTGCATGAAATCGTGCACCATTGGGGTCCCTTCATCCTGGCCTGCGGGATCGGACCAAAACCAGCTCTCCGACATCCCTCGAGGGGTCCCAGATTGTGAGAGGGCACAGGCCAGGCTGAGGGACCCCACCAGTGCACAGTCGGGGTTGGGTAGGGACCGTGGGAGGACTCCAGGGCATGTCTGGCCCAACTCACTCAGTCCCGATTGGCTGGACCCCAACAGCAACCTAACCTACCAGTTGGAGCGTCTGCACCCTGGTGGTCAGTGCACATCATAGCGACTGGTCAACCAGTAGACTGTCTGCCCCCTGGTGGTCAGTGCACGTCATAGTAAGCAGTTGAGTGACTTTAGCATATCATTAGCATATTACGCTTTGATTGGTTGAACAGCCAACCAGATGACTGGACACTTAGCATATTAGGCTCTTATTATATAGGCTATTGGCCCTTGCAGTTCTGCCAGGATTCTTGTTCTGGCATGAAGAAGGGTTCAGCAACCTGGAAAAGGGGCTGGTGTAACTTAAGTAAGACTAGAGACGAAGCATAATTTTGAAAGGCATTTGGGGTCAGAGGAGCCTAGGTAAAAAAACTAAGGTCTCCTCGTCTCAGGACCCCATGCTTTTTATTAACACAAATTGTCCTGAGGCGAGGTAGAGATATACACATCAAAGGGTCCGGTTTCATAAACAGAGTCCATTGTCAGATTGTAAGAATCACCTAAGGCTGTTCAGGTGTTTGGCCAGGAGGAGGCAATAACATGTAGATTAAGATGCCCTGAGCTGTCTGGCAGCAAATAATCATCCCTTTTCAGGTTTGGAGAAATGCCCTCAGCCATTCATTCCCAACAGGTGACAACATGTGTGACTCAGCCCTTGTTGAGTCACCAAGTTCCATCAACCTTTTGATGAAACTCTTGCAATTATGACATGCTGGAATTGGCTTCCGGCAGAGTTCCCTTATCCACAATTTTCATTCTTGGATCATTTTATGAAAGCAGCAGATGGATATGGTCAGGAAGGAAAGTAGATGCAAGTATCAAAAGTGATATAACTCACTTTTGCTTGTGTACTATTTTAACAATTATGAAGCATTCCCACCATGGTGACTGACTATATAAAGAAGTATGACAGATGTGATTCTCATGATAGTTCATATTGTTGAAGGCCAAGTCATCTTCTGTTTTTGTGATATTAGTAATGAAGGGATAAGAGGAAACTGAGTTTTTGCCAGAGAATCTATATGTAGAAGATATCAGAAGCCTAATCAGATTTGGAAGAGAATTTAAAGATAAGCAAGTAATGTTGCAATTTGGGGGTTTCTGCAACCAAGTTCTAACATTTGAGAAGAAAAAAGAGGAAGCAAAATTGGGAACGGGGTAAAGTCAAATTGTGATACAGACCTACAAAATTTTACCATAAGTAGAATTTCTAGTCTACATTAGGAACATGTTAATATATTTGGCACTGTTCCATATGCAGATAGCACTTTGAAGAGAGGTGTATAATATAAAGTTTAAATTGATTCCTAGATAGCAAGAGAGATATACATTATTACGAAAATCTCTAAGCCCTTCACTGGTGCTTCTTAAGAAAGCAGATTTTAAGTCGACTTATATTTCAAAGAAAAATAAAGAAGCCTGAAAATGGAAGCAAGCTCTGCAGAGAAGTTGTGCTAAGATGAGAGATCCTACATAATAAGAGAGAAAGATGTAAATTGACCATCCCTTTGCTACACTCACCAGCCAATCAGGAGTGAATATGCAAATTAACCCAACAAAGATGGCGGGTTAGTTTGCATACACAGGCCCCGGGCAGAGAGCAGAGTGAGAGAGCCGGCAGTTTGGGGCGATGTGGCTTCCTCGGTCGCTCCCCCAAGCCACTGGGTGGAGAGCAGAGCAGAAGAGCCAGAGGCTTGGGGGTACGTGGCAGAGTGGGAGGCCATGGGATGGAGACAGAGCAGGAAGGGAAAACGTAGAGTGCAGGGAGCACCAGGAATGCTGGAAATCATAGTTCTGGTGGCAGATGGATCTCCTAGACACTAGAGCAGTGGTTTTCAACCTTCCTAATGCCGCGACCCTTTCATACAGTTCCTCGTGTTGTGGTGACTCCAACCATAAAATTATTTTTGTTGCTACTTCATAACTGTAATTTTGCTACTGTTATGAATCGTAATGTAAATATCTGATATGCAGGATATATTTTCAGTGTTCGCAACCCACAGGTTGAGAACCGCTGCACTAGAGAAAAGTGAGCCTGGAGCAAGTTACTGTTGCGGTGGGGGATGGAGAGAAAGCAAAGGTGAGAGACATAAGTAAAATCAGAGTGTCTAGGAAAAATTAAAGGGAAGATATCCTAAAACTTCCAGGAAATCTCCACCAATGAAACAAACAAAAAAAAAATGCCTCTATTATTCTGTGAGCAACAAACCAGACTGGGTTGGGGTCTCAGACAATTAGCTCATATGATTGCAAAGCCAGACAGAAACTCCCGGATTGGAGAGGGCTCCCCTGAGGGCTCCCAGATTGGAGAGGGTGCAGGTCGGGCTGAGGGACCCACCCCCAGTGCACAAATCTTTGTGCACCGGGCCCCTAGTATCTATATATTATTTAACAACAATTTTTGCTTGACTGTTTTTTCCCAAAGATAATCTGAGGACAGAATAGATCAGTGATGGTGAACCTATGACACGTGTGTCAGAGGGGACACATGAACTCATTTTTTTGGTTGATTTTTCTTTGTTAAATGGCATTTAAATATATAAAATAAATATCAAAAATATAAATCTTTGTTTTACTATGGTTGCAAATATCCAAAAATTTCTATATGTGACACGGCACCAGAGTTAAGCTAGGGTTTTTCAAAATGCTGACACGCCGAGCTCAAAATCGCCATCACTGGAATAGATGCAGTATTCTCACTGAAAATTTATTTAGGTATACCACATCAGAAGCCTATAGAGCACTGGTTCTCAACCTGTGGGTCGAGACCCCTTTGGGGGTCGAATGACCCTTTCACAGGAGTCGCCTAAGACCATCAGAAAACACATATATAATTACATATTGTTTTTATGATTAATCACTATGCTTTAATTATGCTCAATTTGTATCCATGAAAATACATCCTGCATATCAGATATTTACATTACGATTCATAACAGTAGCAAAATTACAGTTATGAAGTAGCAACAAAAATAATTTTATGGTTGGGGGTCACCATAACACGAGGAATTGTATTAAAGGGTCACAGCATTAGGAAGGTTGAGAACCACTGCTATAGAGCATCTTCCTTTTATGGTTTTAATATATTACCCTTTTCAACCATAGAACAACTAATATACATCAATGTACCCCACTATTTGTCATAAAATGGCATTAAGAACATATAATCCAGACTGAATCCCTAAAAAACACAGTTATTCTAATTTTAAAGACCATGCCAAATAAGATTCTAAAAGACAACATATCTCATATTTTCCAGAAATATGAAACTGCTGATCAAGAAGTTAAAAGGATATCATACAAAACTAATGCCTCTCCTTCCTGAATTATTATGAAAGGGTACAGAAATATTAGATACATTAAGCACCCATCAATATTAGTTAATGGTGATATTGTGTTAGGTTATCCATGAGCTCTGATTTCAAAATTAGTAATTTGTCTTCTCCTTTTAAATCATTTATTTTTCCTGCTATCCAGTATTACAATAGAACACTTATGCATTCTTTGCCATTAAAAAAGTGTTTACTCCTAGAAAAACCTGAAGAATAAGTAAATGTCTCCTTTCTAAAACAAAATGCATCTGCAAGATTTTAAGGATAAAGTAATTAATTTGTGTCTCTTTTTTCTTTGTAGCTGTAAGGAAAATGCCAAGATTCTTAGAACATTGGCTCATTTGTATGTAAGAGTGAAATTGCCAATTAAATTGATACAGCCCTTAACAGACCCTTTTTCTCCATTTTCAGCTCTTTGCCAAATACCTTTATGATCTCATAGCAATACTCTAAAGGTTTAATACAACTGAGAAGATGGGGACAATTTAAATTTTTGGTCTGAATGAACAAGCTACTATGGTCTATCAATTTAAATTTTAAAAGTCCTCAGCCAAAGAGTCATTACTTGTGTGATACCTTATACATATCTACACCAATATGAAGGATTCTATCGAACACAGTTGAGGAAAATCCAGGCAGTACTAAGTACTATAGTCTAACAGGAACCCAGAAGCAGCAAAACTTCCCAAGTCAATAAACAAAACCATTCTCATATTTAGGAGTATGATGTGATCAGTAACATAAATGGGTACAAAAAATTCCTGGTTCATGTACGAGAAATATATCTGTTCCTTAAGGGTTATTCAATAATACAAGAAGATATTATACTCTGTCCCTTGGAGCTCCATAAAATCCTCCTCTTTCAAGAAAACATTTTCCTTATTTTAATTTTAGAAATGTCTATTTTGAATCCAAAGAAAGGGGAAAGATTCATTCAGTCATTCAGTCAGTCATTCAAGAAGTAGTTTTAATGCAACTGGTATCATAGAAAACAGACAAGTAATTATTTAATAAATAAAAAGTTGGTAGATGGTATGGAGAAGGATAAAGCAAAGAAATAGGAAGTGATGCGGTACAATAGGTAGAGGTTGACTCACAGGCCAAGGGCCTCATGGGGAATACAGTCAACATTAAGATGATCAAGGATTCTAGGAATCCTGGACTTCTTTCAGGAATTGAAGTGAACAGAGCAAAGGATATCATAGAATTCATCCAGATAGTCTTAGAACACAAAATGCAGGGGGAAGTTGGGACACTGAGGGGTACAGAAGCGTGGTAAATCAGTCAAAGTTCTGGACCCTCCCCTCATCCTGCCAAAGATTTCTGAGAAAGAAGGTAATCTTTTTCTGAGCTAAAGGAGCTCTGGGATACCCTTTTGACTTTCTGAATGAGTTGTGGAGGGCCACACATGTTAAAATAACACATGTTAACATCATAGAAATAGCCAACAACCTATTAAATGAAAACTAAAGGAAACATTTTTACAACTGTAAATAAAACCTCACGTGCACACCATTTGAGAGATTGCAAAGGTTTGTGGCACATTAACAGATTATTGGCAAAGTCTTTTTTTTTTTCCTTGAGAAACTGTGCAAGTATATGTGGCTAGAAATTGCTGATGGAATTTACTACAGGTCTTACAGATAATTCATTGGAAAAAACAACATAAAGTTATGTTTAGTTCATATTTATTTTTGAGTTTCTACAATATTTTACTGTCCGCCACCATAAAAGTAACCTGGAGCACTGACAAGACTTTATTGTAGCATTCTTCAGTAACTTTTATATACTGTTTCCTTTCATAATTTGAGATGCAATAATGATTTTTGTTATAAATTTCTTTATAAATATTCTTACTGATGGATGATGCATTTATTTAAGCGTCAGTGGACAAATAAAGTTATCCACGGGTGACTAACAACCTTGAATAAATATCACTTCACTCAGTTGCTATCCATAGTACCTAAGAAATGCAATTACATGCTGGGACCTATTATCCCAATTAATGGACTGTTTTATATTCACTGTGCATTATACTTGAAACACTTTAGAGGACTGGCCTTCACTTAGCTATAGGCAAAGTAAAATTTATAACAAATAACCAAGAAAAGGCTTTCATTTACTTAACAAGATATGTAGCGTGTAATTATACTTTAAGCATAACTAGGCAGGGCTCAAAAATGCCCTTTGATTTAAACGACAATAAAAGTATATTTTTAAAACCATAACAAATATAACTTTGTAATGAACAAGTCATTGTGGGTTGCTGCAACACTGGAGGCTTCATTATCAGCTATGTCTATCTCTCCCTTCTTGAAAGGATGTGGCCAAAGGTTAAACTTGATTATTATTTATTATATTCACAGATTCTCATAATTCCAGTCATATGAACTAAAAGAGTAGCAATACGTGGAGGTTTCCCACTAGTTTGATGGCTGAGCAAATAAAATAGTCTGCTAAGAAGTACACAACCTCTTGTTGTGTTGCTGGTTTGTAAAATGTCAGCCTGAGGCTATGTTTTACCGCAATGGAATTTGACCACTGAAGTTTAACTCTACTCCCTCTGGTGGTTTGCAAAGCTGTATTACCAAAGCTACAAAATAAAACACAGTTGTAATTCTTCTCCTTATTGTAAGAAGCATTGATCGCCTCTGATTGTATATTATGGCAAAGGGGGAGTCTATTACATAAATTTATTGCATTTTCTTCCTGATAATTACTGGAAGTTATTGAACAAGGCAGGGAGTTATAGCCAGTAAGTTCCTGCTCTAGCTGAGGAAGCAAATCTACAGATATTTAGTGGATCTAAACAGCTGTAAACAACACATCCTGTTTAAAGTGTACTAGAAATTTATAATTTACAGTCCATTTGAGGTTATTTTAAGAATCATAGTCTCAATTCCACAAATTTAGAATTAAAATGTGAACTGTAGCAAAATGCCATGCAAATTATATTACCTTTGTTTTTTAAAACTGATTTGACAACAC
This sequence comes from Myotis nattereri, assembly GCF_964212035.1. Taxonomy (NCBI): domain Eukaryota; kingdom Metazoa; phylum Chordata; class Mammalia; order Chiroptera; family Vespertilionidae; genus Myotis; species Myotis nattereri. Next base: position 115,534,739 of record NC_138078.1, on the reverse strand, counting down.
TTAAAATATGAAGTCAGATCATTTGGATTTGCTATTTCACTTTCTTAAGACAGGTTAGTTTTGTTAATTTTTATTTAAAGTTGTCATTTATTGTCGGCATGTCATCTTTGGTCAAATATATTTTTTTACTTAAAATTATAATTCTTCTTTTTGCTTTATTTTTATTGTTGACACTATTACAGATGTCCCCATTTTACCTTTGCCCACCTCAAAATTATAATTCTGTATAGATCTAAACTCATTCTTATTTAGAAAAACTGTCCAATAATAAAAAACATGAAATTTTAAAATATGAAGATACATGTTTTAATACAATATTTAATTTAAAATTGTATCAGAAAAAGATACAAGCTTAAATACAATATTTAATTTATCTTTCTACAAAATGCACTACAAAAAAAGGGCAAACATAAGAATTCAGGAGATATTAAAATAAATAAATACACATCTATACTAATAAAAGACAAACATGCAAATTGACTGTACCTTTGCTACACCTTAAGCCACACCCACCAGCCAATCAGTGCAACTATATGCAAATTAACCCAACCAAGATGGCAGCCGGCAACCACAGAGCTGGAGCAAGCTGGAGGTTTGGTTGCCCCAGTGATGGAGGAAGCCAAGCTTCCCACCAGGCCCTGGCCAGCTCTAAGCTCCACTCAAGGCTACAAAGTTTCAATTATAGAAGGTAAATAAATCCCAGAATTAAAAAAAAAGAAAAGAAAAAAAGGAGAGGCTGGGAGCTTCCATCGCCAGGGTGCTTGGCCAGCCTGAAAAAGGCCCTCAGCCCCTCACCCAGGATGGCCAGACACCCCAGTGGGGACCCACACCATGAAGGGGGTGTGCCCAGCCTGCAAACACCCACCAGCCCATCACCCAGGCTGGCCAGGCACCCCAGCAGGACCCCCACCCTGATCCGGGACACCCTTCAGGGCAAACCAGCCGCCCTCTACCCGTGCACCAGGCCTCTATCCTATATAATAAAAGGCTAATGCCGTAGCTGGTTTGGCTCAGTGGATAGAGTGTCGGCCTGCAGACTGAAGAGTACCGGTTTCAATTCTGGTCAAGGGCATGTACCTTGGTTGCGGGCACATCCCCAGTAGGAGATGTGCAGGGGGCAGCTGATCGATGGTTCTCTCTCACCAATGTTTCTAACTCTCTATCCCTCTCCTTCCTCTTTGTAAAAAATCAATAAAATATATATTTTTTAAAAGGCTAATATGCAAATTGACCCTAAAAGCAGAACGACTGGGAATGACTGGTCACTATGACACACACGGACCACCAAGGGGCAGATGCTCAATGCAGGAGCTGTCCCCTGGTGGTCAGTGCACTCCCACAGGGGGAGCTCTGCTCAGCCACAAGCCAGGCTGATGGCTGCCAGCACAGCGGTGGTGGTGGGAACCTCTCCTGCCTCCTCAGCAGCGCTAAGGATGTCAGACTGCAGCTTAGGTCTGCTCCCTGCTGGTAAGTGGACATCCCCCGAGGGCTGCCGGGCTGCCAGAGGGATGTCTGACTGCCAGCTTGGGCCCGATCCCTCAGGGAGCAGGCCTAAGCCAGCAGGTGGATATCCTCTGAGGGGTCCCAGACTGCAAGAGGGCATAGGCCGGGATGAGGGACCCCCCCCCCCCGTGTGCACTCATTTTTGTGCACCGGGCCTCTAGTATGTATATAAGTATCTATCTCCAATTCCTACTATACTAAGTCTGAAAGATTATATTTATAGAACAGTAAACAAAAGATGAATTGGGAATCATCTAGTATCATTCAATATCTTATTTACATATTCTAAAATCACAAAGTTTGGATGTTCCCTGTCTGATAATGGAAAATTAATTCCTATAAGACCAGCCCTCCTACAGACTATGGATAACAATTTGGGGTGAGGATGGGGATGCCTAAAGGTACCAGAGAGCAAGCAGAAGCAGGCAGATACACTTAGGAAAAGAGCATGGTTGAGTTTCCACATTTTAGAGTTTTTTTGCATGAAGGGAAGGCCCTGGCAATCCCACCTGAGTGGGTAAACTTGAATAGAAAACCCTAAATCATGACTTGAAGAAATGAGTAAAAGACTTGGGAGCTATGACAGCAACTGGAAACGTAAGGCAGTATCTCATAAAGAACAGAGCCACAGAGTAGGGCCCCTAAACTCAGTTTGTGAAATCATCGTGTTTATCTAGCTGACCTCTGAATAACACAGATGGGACCTTGGAGGGGAGCCCCTTACTATTACATCACCAATAAAAGCTTTCCAGGAAACCTCATCCTCCTATGGGGGCCTCAGGAAATTCATTTCCTTGCAGCACCTTAAGAATACCACTCCCAGCTATAGCATTCAAATTAAAACTTGCCCCACCATCATTTTCACATACCTGATCCACCTAATCCCTTAAAACCCACCCCAAATGCTGGATCCAGGAGTTAGAACTTTTTTCTTTTTTTTTTAATGTTTTTATTGATTTTTTTTAAGAGAGAGAGAAAGGGAGAGGGAGAGAGAAACATCAATCAGAAGCACCAATTGGCTGCCTCCTGTACACCCCCAGGCATGTGCCCGACCAGTAACCTCTTGGTGCATGGGAGGACACTCAATCCACCGAGCAACACTGTCCAGGCAGAACTTTTCTTTTTTAAAAGCAATAACTTTCCTGTTCTTGCTTAGCACTCTACAAATAAACTGACACTAATTTCTCCACTATAATTCTCAGTGTTGAATGTTTGGCTCATTGGTACCAAGTGGACGAAATCTTTGTTTGGTAAGAGTAATAGAAGGGAATAAACCTCTGATAAATACAACATGGATGAATCTCAAAAACATTAATGTGAATAAAACAAGCCTCACACAAAGATTAGAAAATCTACAGAAACTTTTATATGAAATTCTAGAACAAACTAAATTTATGATAGAAAAACATCTGGCAAATGGCTTCTTGAGGGGCTAGATTCAGAGACTGACTTGGAAGACACATGAAGGAATTTTATGAGGCAATGTAAACATTCTATATCTTCAGGAAGGTTAGGGTGATACAAGCGTATCCATTGTTAAAACTCAGACACTTTTCATTTAAGATCTGTGTATTTCATTGTGTGCCAATTTTCTCTTAAAAGAAAAAATACATAACCATATATTGAACTCTAGTTAATGAAATGCATGTTGAAATGTCTAGGGATAAAGTATACTGATGTCAACTTATTTTGAATCTTATACTATAATGTATCAATAGTGGGATGGTTAAGATAAATATGATAAAGCAATTATAACAAAAATTGAATTGTAAAATTTAGATGGTGGTATATGGGTGTTCACTGTATAGTTGCTTCTACTTTTCTGTATGTTTGAAATTTTTCATATAAAATGTTGAAAAAAATAGAGTTGAAGAGACTTGTTCTTTTAATTATCTATTTCTAATTATCAAACTATCCCTAAACTTGGTAATATAACAATCATTTTACTTTACCTCATGCTTTGAGGAGTCAGAAATATAGACAGGGCTTGGCTTGACAATTCTGCTTCATGTGTTGTTGACTGGGATTACTTTGTAATATTCAGTTAGCATCTGAAATTATTTGGAGGGTACAAGATGGTTTTACTCGTGTGCCTGGTACCTTTCAGGATTGGTGAGTAGGTAGGGCATAGTTGGAACCCTCTTTCTTCCCATGTTGTTTCAAGGGCTCTTCCACTGGTGTTTCCAGCCATATGGTTGGACTTATTACATGACATTTCAGAGTTCTGAGAGGCCACTGTGGAAGCTTCTCTTAATGGTTAGGCCATCCTATCTAATAATAGACAAACATGGTAATTGACCAAACCTTCGCTACACCTCCCATTGGCTAATCAGTGCAATATGCAAATTAACCACCAACAAGCAGGGCAGGACAGCGCCATCCCACCTGCCCTGCTGCCATCTGGGTCTGCTATTTGCGACCCAGGGTGGTGGGGTGGGACAGCGCCATCCTGCATGCCCTGCCATGTGGGCCTGCTATTTGCGACCCAGGGCGGCAGGTGTCTGTGTGAGACCCGACTCGGGGAAGCCGGGTGGTGCAGCAGCGATCGGCCGGCCCACCCGGGCGTCCCATGTGCGACCCGACCCGGGGCAGCCAGGCAGTGCAGCAGTGATCGGCTGGCCCGCCCGGGCCTCCCGTGTGCAACCCGACCCGGAGCGGCCCTCCCGTGTACGTGACCCAGGGAGGTGGGGCAGGCACCAAGGGGTCGGGCCCGCCATCTGCCACCCAGGAAGCATGCCTAAGCCAGCAGGTGGTTATCTACCGAGGGGTCCCAGACTGTGAGAGGGCACAAGTGGAGCTGAGGGACACCCCCCTCCCCGACCAGTGCACAAATTTTTGTGCACCGGGCCTCTAGTTATATTATGTTAGTCAAAACAATCATAAACCAGCCCAGATATAAAAAGAGGAATGTCAAATAATTTGTAGCTATCTTTAACCTGCTAAACTTAGCATAAGTATTTTAACTGAAGTAATGTTTGTATTTAAGTGTTTAAACTATTGAATACATATTTACTAACTACTCGCTATTAGTGGTCAGAATTTAGTGATGCATGGTTTGAAAACATCATTCTTACCCTCAATGAGCTTATAGTTTAGGTTGATTGGGGAGGGTAAACAATACAATACAATACAATACAATACAATACAATACAATACAATACAATAATTACTTGAATGGAGGTATACACAGGGAAGTGGGGAACATAGAGAAGGTAGAATGAGGAGTCAGGGAAATCTTCTTAAGAGAGAAAAACTCAGTTGACTATAAGAGCAGTAGTGAAAATTTGCCATATAGATAATAACAAGATGGCATTCTGTAAAGAAGGGGAAAAACATGTTACTTGAAAATCTTTAACTGTCCCTCTTACATCACCAAGAAAATAATTTGCATTCCTCTATTTGTGCCCCACAATACCTACATATATTTCATAGCATTTAAATCGTCTACTACATTTATTTATATGAATATCTCCATTAGAGCAAAAGCCGTTTGATGGCAAAGAAGATGACTTGTCTTTGTGTCTTTGATGGGTGCATAAAATATCTCAATTAATAAACTTTTTAATGAAATAAATAAAAAAGAATAATCTGCTAGGAGTTCTTCCGAGTTATTTTGGGGTCAATTTACGGGGATCGTCTAGCCTGTAATTTTACAAAGTAGTCAAGGAATATAACCTTAGGCATAAAGCTAGAAACTTTATTGAGGTCCACCTCAATGTGGGAACAGAGATACCTCTGTAAAGACAGCCTAAGGGGAAGATGCCTAGTCTGGCACTATACCCCTTGTGCTGGCACTTCTCTTTCCCATTCAAAAATGCATGAAAGTTAAGGAGTTGGAAATATTTCTATAAAGGAATGAATGAAACAAAAAATAAAGCAAATGATGAAATAACTATATAGTAACATTAATTCCACTATGGTAAGAAGGGACACTAAGAACTAAGCAAAGGCCTTTATCTTTATTTAAAACAAAATAGAAAGCTCACTAATGTCCTATCAAATGATGTGAAAAAAGCTTGTTTTCCCCTGTAATCCTCTGGCTTGAAGAACAGAGTCAGAGAATGAATAACTTCTTCAAAGTTCCCTAGTGAGATAGCCAAGAGCTGAGTCCTTTTCTCAACAGAGCCTTAATCAGATACTTTCATAATAGATTTCCTCATGAGTAACGACAGCCTCAGCCATTTCCCTATCTAGTCAGCAATATCAAAACCTGTAACAAGCAGACCCCTCTCTTGCCTCACAAATTCAGGTTTAGTTGGTACTGAAGAGACAAAAATAATCACTCCGTACCTCCGGAAGTCTCCTCAAGGCCATTCTGATGACTTTGATTTTGAAAAGAACCTAGATTGAGAAAGCAAGTGTACAATTTTTACATATTTGTAATATTCAGAAGCACTGTCTGTCACTAATAGCAATTAATGCTATATTAAACAAGGAGGCCTGTGATGGGCAAGTAAGAATTGGGGTAGACAAAAGAAAAATAAATATGACATAATCAATTAGTGAGTTAATAAGTGCTTTCTCTTTAATGAGAGTCCCAATTTCTTCTTTAGCTATGGATCTTCCATTTCTATCTCTCTCTCCTGTCTATATAATTTCCATGCACATTTCTCCTGGTTGTGAAATTTTTTTCATATTGACACAATTATATTTTCATTTGAATGAATGTTTATCTATATAGAACACATGCTTATGGCTAAAACTTAAAAAAAAAAGAAAAACAGAAAGAAACTTTGATATATTTTTCCAAACTTCTTTTGTCTATAGTGAAAATTATTGAAACTGTTTTATTATGATCCATGGCAAGCTTCCCTAAAGGTTGTTGGCTAAACAAATATGAATGTCATTTCTACTTCACATTTATTGACACATCATATTACTTTGGAGAAGATAAAGGATTTATCTTTAATACAAAGCCATTATTGCCATAATATTTCAAAAGTGAACTGACAATTTCCTTCATTAACATAAAATCCAAATTATCCCTGATGATCACCCGAGTAAGAAGTAAAGACAGAATAAAAAGCAACACATTAAAGAAAAATTTAAAACTATTCGTCACTGTCCCAGTTTTTTAACGATAAACAACTTTAGATAAAATATTTAAAATTGTGTACTTGTAATCTTTGTTTTTAAATAAAATGGGCCTTTATTTGGGAGAGGGGTACCAATTTACTTTGTTTGGTGGAATGGTTGAAATGAGAAAATACAAGTGGATGATATGGTACAATTTATAAAAAGGTAAAGGTAATTCCAACGTGCATGTACTGTTTTGGTAACCAGGAAAGTTACCCTCATGGCTATAGGAATCCAGTCTAAGACTTAGCTCTCTTCATTATGTCCCAGGGTGTGCTTGTCAAAGAGACAGTCTGCCATGCCAGAACTGGGTACTCTTGAGTGCTTATGTGGTCACCAATTCTTCATGGATTTCACCTGCTTATTCAGATGAGACTCAATGAAGTCACACAAATGAGAGTCATTTTGGTAAGTGGCCAGTTTATGCAATTCCATTAGTAACTAATTCACACTTTTTTCCAAGTGTAATGCACAACCCACTGCATTTAGACCCTTCTCCAAGTCATCAAGGTCTGGTTTATTGAAATTTAAGTCAGTGATTTTCTTGTGTTTGTGCTGCAAGAATTTTAAAAACATGCAATACCTGACTATTTAGTCAGGGGAACTGACTTAGACAGTCAAATAAAAAAATGACAACAGCCAACACAACAATAGCTGTTGATACCAAGCCAACAATGCAAGAAATGCTAAAGGGACTGTTGTAAAAAGAAGAAATAGAGAGGGAAAAAGGAACACAGGCATAAAGAAAAAAAATGGCTACAAACAAGTACCTATCAATAATAACCTTAAATATAAATGGATTAAATGCTCTAATCAAAACATATCGAGTGGCTGAATGGATAAGAAAACATGACCCGTATATATACTGTCTACAAGAGACCCACCTCAGAACATGGGAATCACACAGACCAAAAGTGCAGGGATGGAAAAATATTTGACAAACAAATGGAAATTTTTTAAAAAAGCAGGGGTAGCAATACTTATATCTGACAAAATAGACCTCAAAGTGAAGGCCATAAGAAGAGATAAGGAAGGCCACTTCATAATACTAAATGGATCGCTACAACAAGAGGATATAACTCCAGTAAACATATATGCACCCAATGCAGGAGCATCCAAATACATAAAAAAAACTTCTGAAAGCTATCAAGGGAAAGACAGCAATACAATTGCAGTAGGGGACATTAATACCCCATTGACATCACTGGATAAATCCTCTAGACAAAAAATCAGCAAAGAAACAGCAATCCTAAATGACTCACTAGATCAGATGGACTTAATTGACATCTTCAGAACATTTCACCCCAAAGCTACGGAAGTTACATTCTTCTCAAGTGCACATGGGACATTTTCAAAGATAGACCACATATTGGGACATAGGCAAAGTCTCTTCAGGTTTAAGAAGACTGAAATAATATCAAGCATATGCTCAGATCGCAATGGCATAATATTAGAAATCAACTTCAATAAAAACAATAAAAAAATTCAAACACTTGGAGGCTAAATAACATGTTATTAAACAATGAATGGGTTACCAAAGAGATAAAAAAAAGACATGAAGAACATTCTAGAGCCCTAGCCGGTTTGGCTCAGTGGGTAGAGCATTGGTCTGCGGACTGAAGGGTCCCAGGTTAGAATCTAGTCAAAGGCACATTCCCGGGTGTAGGGCTTAGTCCCCAGTAGGGGGCATGCAGGAGGCAGCCAATCAACGATTCTCTCTCATCTTTGAAGTTTCTATCTATCTATCTCTTCCTCTCCCTTCCTCTCTGAAATCAATAAAAATATATCTTAAAAAAACAAACACATCCTAGAAACAAATGACAATGAAAACAGAATAATCCAAAATCTATGGGACACAGTGAAAGCAGTCCTGAGAGGGAAGTTCATACCATTACAGGCCTACCTTAAAACAAAAAAACAAACAAAACAAACAAACAAACAAAAAAACAAGAAAAACTGTTAGTAAATTATCTAACTCTACAACTTAAAGAATTAGAAAGAGAGCAACAAAAAAAGCTCAGAGTGAGCAGAAGGAAGGAAATAATAAAGATCAGAGAAGAAATACTTAAAATAGAGACGAAGGGGGAAAAAACACAATACAAAAGATCAATAATACCAAGAGCTGGTTCTTTGAAAGGATAAACAAGATTGATGAACCTCTAGCCAAGTTCACAAGAAGCAAAGAGAGAGGAACCGAATAACCAAAATCAGAAATGAGAGAGGCAAAATAACGACAGCACAGAAATACAAAGGATTGTAAAAAAAAAAAAATACTATGAACAACTCTATTCAAAAAAATTGGTCAACCTAGAAGAAATGGACATATTACTAGAAAAATACGACCTTCCAAAACTCAATCAGGAAGAATAAAAATATCTGAATAGTCCAATAACTACTGAAGAAATTGAAACAGTGATCAAAAATCTTCCATCAAACAAAAGCCCTGGTCCAGATGGCTTTACAGGGAGTTCTACCAAGCATTCAAAGAAGAACTAAAACCTATCCGCCTCAGACTATTCCAAAAAATTCAAGAAGAAGGAACACTTCCAAGCTCTTTCTATGAAGCCAGCATCACCCTACTCTCAAAACCAGATAAGACACTACAAAGAAAGGGAATTACAGGCCAATATCCCTGATGAGCATAGATGCTAAAATCCTCAACAAATTTCTACCAAATAGGATCCAGCATTACATTAGAAAGATCATACACCATGACCAAGTGGGATTTATTCCGGGTATGCAAGGCTGGTACAATATCTGCAAATCAATAAACGTGATACATCACATAAACAAATTGAGAGACAAAAATTACACAATCATATCAATTGATTCAGAAAAAAAGCATTTGACAAAATCCAACAGCCTTTCTTGATAAAAAATCTCAGCAAAGTGGGAATAGAGGGACCATACCTCAACATAATAAAAGCCTTATATGACAAACCGACAGCCAAGATCATACTCAAAGGGCAAAAACGAAAACCATTTCCCCTAAGAACAGGAACAAGACAGGGATGCCCACTTTCACCACTTAAATTCAGCAAAGTACTGGAAGTTCTAGCCATAGCGATCAGACAAGAAGAAATGAAAGGCATCCAAACTGGAAAAGAAGAAGCAAAACTGTCGTTATTCACAGATGACATGATATTGTACAGAGAAAACCATAAAGACTCCATCAAGAAACTACTAGACTTAATAAATGAATCTGGCAATGTAGCAGGATACAAAATTAGCACCCAGAGATCTATGGCTCTTTTATACACCAACAATGAACTCACAGAAACTAAAAAAAAAAAAAAAATCCCATTTACCATCGCACCAAAAAAATTAAGATACCTAGGAATAAACTTAACTAAGGAGGTAAAAGACCTGTACTTGGAAAACTACAGGACATTGAAAAAAGAGATAGAGGAAGACATAAATAAATGGAAGAATATATCATGTTCATGGATTGGTAGAATCAACATCATTAAAATGTCCACACTATCCAAAGCAATATATAGATTCAATGCAATCCCCATTAAAATACCAAGGGCATATTTCACAGACCTAGAACAAACTCTCCAAAATATCATAGGGAATAAAAACAAGGCCCCGGCTAGCTATAGCAATCCTGAGAAAGAACAACAAAGTTGGAGGGATCATAATACCAGATATCAAGCTATATTACAAAGCCACTTTTCTCAAACCTGCCTGGTACTGGCACAAGAACAGACATATAGATCAATGGAATAGAATAGAGAACCCAGAAATCGACCCAAACCACTATGCTCAATTACTATTTGACAAAGTAGGCAAGAACATACAATGAAGTCAAGAGAGTTTCTTCAATAAATGGTGTTGGGAAAACTGGATAGATACATGCAAAAAATGAAACTAGACCACCAACTTACACCATACACAAAAATAAACTCAAAATAAATAAAGGACCGAAACGTAAGACAGGAAACCATAAAAATCATAGAAGAATCCATAGACAGCAAAATATAAGACATATATCATAGCAATATCTTTACTGATACAGCTCCTAGGACAGTGATGGCGAACCTTTTGAGCTCGGCGTGTCAGCATTTTGAAAAACCCTAACTTAACTCTGGTGCCGTGTCACATAGAGAAATTTTTGGATATTTGCAACCATAGTAAAACAAAGACATATTTTTTATATTTATTTTATATATTTAAATGCCATTTAACAAAGAAAAATCAACCAAAAAAAAATGAGCTCGCGTGTCACCTCTGACATGCATGTCATAGGTTCGCCATCACTGTCCTAAGACAATGGGAAGTAAGGAGAAAATAAACAAATGGGACTACATCAAAATCAAAAGCTTCTGCACAGCAAAAGAAACCATCAACAAAATGACAAGAGAACCCACTGTACGGGAGAACATATTTGCTAATGTTATATCCCATAAGGGTCTAATCTCCAAAATTTATAGGGAACTCATACATCTCAACAAAAGGAAGATAAACAATCCAATAAAAAAGTGGGCAAAGGACCTAAATAGACACTTTTCAAAAATGTACAGAAGGCCAAGAGACATATGGAAACATGCTCAAAGTCAATAATCATCTGAGAGATGCAAATCAAAACACAATGAGGTACCATCTCACACCTGTCAAAATGGCTATCCTCAACAAATCAACAAATGACAAGTGCTGGAGAGGATGTGGAGAAAAAGAAACCCTCGTGCACTGCTGGTGGGAATGCAGACTGGTGCAGCCACTGTGGAAAACAGTATTGAGTTTCCACAAAAATTTAAAAATGGAACTCCCATTTTACCCAGTAATCCCAATTCTAGGAATATATCCCAAGAAATCAGAAATACCAATGAGAAAGGATATATGCATCCCTATGTTCATAGCAGCACAATTTACCATAGCTAAGATTTGGAAACAGTCTAAGTGCCCATCAGCAGATGAGTAGATTAGAAAACTGTGGTACATCTACACAATGGAATACTACACTGCTATAAAAAAGAAAGAACTCTTACCATTCACAATAGCATGGATGGACCTGGAGAGCATTATAGGAAGCAAAACAAGCCAGTCAGAGAAAGATAAATATCACATGATCTCACTCATTTGTGGAATATAATGAACAACAACATAAACTGATAAACAAGAATAGATCCAGCCCAACTGGCGTGGCTCCATGGTTGAGCATGGACCTATGAACCAGGTCATGGTTTGATTCCTTGTCAGGGCACATGCCCAGGTTGTGAGCTCCATCCCCAGTGTGGGGCGTGCAGGAGGCAGCTAATCAATGAATCTCTCTCATCATTGATGTTTCCGTCTCTACCTCTCCCTTCTTCTCTGAAATTAATAAAAATATATTTAAAAAATAGATCCAGAGACAGAGAAGCATTGAACAGACTGTCAAACCCCAGAGGGAAGGCAAGGGAGGGGTGGGTAAGAGATCAACCAAAGGACTTGTATATAGGCATATGAGCACAATGAATGGAAACAAACATAAGGGGGGTGAGGGCATGTGTTGGGGGGTGGGTGGGGCTGTGGAGAGGTCAAAGGGGGAAAAATGCAACATACGTAATACTTTGAACAATAACGATTTTTTTAAAAAGAAAGTAAAAACTTCACCCATAATATGGGAGAAACTATTTGCAAATCATGTATCTGATAAGGGATTTTTATCTTGAATATATAAAGAATACTTACAATTCAATAATACAAGACAAATAACCCAATTTAAAAATGGGGAAAGGTCATGAATAGACATTTCTTCAAGGAAGATATATAAACAATATCATTATTCATTATAGAAATGCAAATCAAAAACACAGTAAAATATCACTTCACATCTACTAGGAGGCTAGAATCAAAAAGTCATACAAAAAAGAAGTATTGACAATCATGTAAAAAAAAAAAAAAAAAGCCCTGAGGCAGTTTTGGTGCACCATGTAAAATGGTGTAGTCACTTTGGAAAATAGTCTGGCAGTTCCTCAAATGAGTAAATATAGTTACTATATGATTCAGCAATTCCACTTCTAGGTATACACCCCAAAAAAATGAAAGCATATGCCTATACAAAAACTTACACACAAGTGGTTCATAGCAATCCTGTATAATAATCTATATATATAAAGAGTGTTCCAAAATTCACACAAAAAGTAATTTTGATAGAAAACACAGGTTTATAATTAAAAATTGTAAATTTTTTATTGATTCATAAAGTATAGAGTATAGGGTTATGTATGGAATAGCATATCGGGTAAATGGATTATGTCGCAATAGCGAGAACCATTAACTGTTATGCCTGAGCAGCAGCATTTTTGAAGAAGAATGGTTCGATGATGCCTCCAGCCCAAAATCCACACCAAACAGTGACACGCTGTGGATGCATTTATTTCTCAACAATCACTTGTGGATTTTCTGAACCCCAAATGTGACAATTTTGTCGATTAACCAAGCCATCAAGATGAAAATGAGCCTCATCGAAATTCAGCCACATTTATGCAAAATGGTCATGGAAAATTTCAACAAAAGTGTGCGTATGTGCCAGCAAAGCCGTGGAGGCCATTTACCTGATATGCTATTCCATACATAACCCTATAATATATACTTTATCAATCAATAAAAAAATTACGATTTTTATTTATAAACCTGTGTTTTCTATCAAAATTACTTTTTGCGTGAATTTTGGGACACCCTTTAGAAGCCTAAGTGACTGTCGCACCAAACAGACAATCGAACAGGCTGCATGGGGTGACCAGGCTGGCATGGTGGTTAGTGAGGGGTGGCCAAACGACTGAGCAGCAGGCTGCGTGGGGCGACCAGGTCAGCAGGGGGGACAGTTGGGGGTGACCAGGCCAGCGGGGACAGGGGCAATTGGGGGTGACCAGGCCAGTAGCGGGGGCAGTAAGGGGCGACCAGGCTGATGGGGAGGGACAGTTAGGGGCAACCAGGCCAGTGGGGGGGGCAGGTAGGAGCGACTAGGCTGGCAGGGAGACAGTTGGGGGTGACCAGGCTGGCAGGGGGCGGGGAAGTTAGGGGCAATCAGGCAGGTGAGCAGTTAAGAGCCTGTAGTCCCAGATTGTGAGAGGGATGTCCGACTGTCCTGGGGATCCGGTCTAAACCGACAGTCAGACATCCCCTGAGGGGTCCCGGATTGGAGAGGGTACAGGCTGAGCTGAGGGGACCCACCCCCCTGTGCATGAATTTTGTGCACCAGGCCTCTAGTCCTATATAATAAAAGGCTATTATGCAAATCGACAGAATGACAGAACGACCGGTCGCTATGACATGCACTGACCACCAGGGAAAAGACGCTCAACTCAGGAGCTGCCCCCTGGTGGTCAGTGCACTCCCACAGGGGGAGTGCCACTCAGCCAGAAGCCAGGCTCATGGCTGGCAAGTACAGCGATGGTGGCGGGAGCCTCTCCCACCTCTATGGCAGTGCTAAGGATGTCGGGAGCAGGCCTAAGTGGGCAGTTAGACAGTCCCTGAGGGCTCCTGGATTGCGAGAGGGTGCAGGCCAGGCTGAGGGACTGCCCTCCCCCTCCCCCCCCCCCCGGCCCCTCCAAGTGCTCAAATTTCATGCACTGGGTCTCTAATAAAAACATAATTTTTAAAAAAAACAATGAAGTTTGGATTCATGCTAAAATATGGATGAGTCTTAAAAACATGCTAAATCAAAGAAACCAGCCACAAAAGACCACATATTATATAATTCCATTCTTTTGAAATATCCAGAAGATGGAAATCTACAAAGATAGAAAGTAGATTAGTGGTTGCTTAGGGCTGGGGAAGGAGGGATGGAGAATAGTAGGATAATAGCTAATGGGTATGGGTGTTACTTTTTTTGGCAAGGAAAATGTTCTAAAATTGACTGTGGTGATGGTTGCACATATCTGTTAATTGAATGGTAAAACTTCAAATGGGTGGACTGTATGGTATGAATTTTATTTCAATAAAGCTGTTGAGGTTTTTTTTTTTAAAAAAATGTTTAAGTAACTTGTTCAAAATTTCACAGCTGGTAAGTGACAGAACTGAAATTCAAACTCAGGCAGCTGGGTACCTGAGTTCAAACTTAACCACTATACCATTAGTCTCTCATGTGCTTTCTTCTGTTTAACCTTTATAATAACCCAGAGATGTGGGAACTGTTATTAAATGCATGTTATAGATAAATGAATGTATAGACATGGTTTCTGCCTTCAGGAACTTTTTATCTAACATAGAAGATACACATGCATTGAAAAAATACTAAAGATAATACAAGGCAAAATAAAGGAATTTTAAAAGAGAGTTTGTAATGTTGATATAAGTACAGCAACCACAGAAGCATTTGTTGCATAAAATTTTATAGAACATTAAAAAATTTTAGTCCATAGGCCCTATCACTTTGATGTCACCAAAAAGGACTTAGAAATAGCATTTTCAAAATCTTCACTGCTCTATCTCACCCACCCACCATCACTTTGCCTACAGGATGAAATTCAAGATTCCTATTAATGATATTTAGGACCTGTCACTATATGGCCTTAAATAAACTTCCTAGCTTCATCAATGACTGCACACTAATCCACATACTTTGTTCTAGCCATGGTAAGCCATGACTTTTGAAGAGTCACCACTTTTGTCATGATTCCAATATGGAATGCCCATTTCTGCCTGTTCTATTTAGCAAAAAAAGGCACTCTTCATAGCTTAATTGAAATTTCACCCTATCCACAAAGCTTTTCCTATCCACGTGGTAGCAATCATTCCTTCCTCTGCACTCTACATCAGCTCTTTTTACCACCATTATAATACTTATTTCAAGTTATCTTATTCCATCTTGTATTAGATTTTTATGCAAGTGTCTCTTCTCTGACCGCCTCTGCGTTACACACTCCCTAATGGCAGAGACCATGTCTCATATAGTCATTCATCATTTCTAGTACTTTAAGCATCATAAATCTCTGATGAATAAATACCTGTCAGTTCTTGATGGCAATTATAATATTGTTTCCTCTATTTCACTTGTTCTTATTTAGATGTTAATGTCATGAGCCTGTTATAGATTTTATTATCAGCTTTCACTTAAAACAATTAGCTAATACATGAGCTATCATGCCTCTACACCAAGTGCCTTGAAAACTCTGACTTTATATTTTGTCTCTGTATCTCTAATACTATGCCTGGTACACATCAGGCCGATAATAAAGTGTTACTGAATGAATGAACAAACACCAAATGAAAATATTTCTCCTGGTGACAATAAACATGCACACATTGTTATTATAGATATCATATCTGAACAATACAATGGACATAGCATACACTAATAGCTTAAAAGTTGCATAAGTGAAGATCAGTACCTAACAGTGCAAATATTAGTTTGCCACTCTCATTTCCCTTAAACTATGTTGTCAATCCTTAGTTTTAAGACATCTGTTATCACAGTTGTTTCTTAAATAACTCAAGAGCCTGATTATAAAAGGGAATTAACATAAAAACACATTTAAATGTGTTTCATGTCAGAAAATAAAGTGTCAACATCAATGCTATAATTAAAACTAAAAGGCAACTAGACTATAAGCACATAATTTTAAGGCTTTTATTTCTCACAAAAAGATTTGTGAAGGTAAAAGTTTCCATGGCTGTTCTTAGCCTAACTGTCCATTTAGTTTAGAAAGTTTGGGGGAAATGCGTCACTGTTTGTAATGAATTTAGCTTAAAATATATATTCCAGTTGCTCAGAAATTATTTATGTGCTTTTCTCACTGCTAAATGATTCAAAACAATTTTGTTTTAAAATGTCAAGCTTATCATGTGTGCAATACTAAATGGTGATGTGAGATGTTTCTATAATCAAGTGAGTTTGATTTTCAAAATTGAAAAAAAAACATTTGTGGGAATTTTAAATAGCATATTTAAAACAGTATGCATTACAACGATTTCTGTTTGTCTACAAGAGAGACAAGTCTGATGTTTGCTCTATTCTTTGCAGATCTAAAAATTAAAGGTTCTGGTAGTCAGAGAAGAGGGGAGAGGAGAGTTGACTCCTTTTTTAAGGAAATGCATCCTCTTTACTAGTAAACTTTTCTTGTTGGTGTCCTAAGAACATTTATATGACAGAAACATCATTTTCCTTTTGACGAGTCACGAAGGAGAAATGATACTCTATCTCAGTAATTAATCCATGTTAGCCTCTTTTATTTAGTATTATTGTTAATGTTGGTGTTAAAAAAAACATAACTTTGAGATCTACCCTCTTAAATTCTTAAGTGTACCATATAGCATTAACTGAAAGCACAATGTTGTGCAGTATATCTCTAGAATTTTTCATTGTCCATGACTGAAACTTTATACCCAATAAAAGGAAGTCCCCATTTCCTCCTCCTGACAACCACCATTTTACTTTCTGCTTTGATGAGTTTGACTACTTAAGATATCCTATATAATAAAAGGGTAATATGCAAATTGACCCTAACAGCAGAATGACTGGGAACGACCAGTCACTATGACACGCACTGACCACCAGGGGGCACTCAATGCAGAGACCAGTGCGCTTCCACAGGGGAAGCGCTGCTCAGCCTGAAGCTGGGCTGCCAGAGGAATGTCTGACTGCCAGCTTAGACCTGATCTCCCAGGGAGCAGGCCTAAGCTGTCAGTCGGACATCCCCTGAGGGGTCCCTGACTGCGAGAGGATGCAGGCCAGGCTGAGGAACCCCCCTGAGTGCCCTACCGGGCCTCTAGTCTCATATAATGGAATCATGCAGTATTTGTCCTGTGACAGGCTTATTTTCTGAGCATAATGTCCTCAAGCTTCATCCATGTTGTAGAATATGGCAGAATTTCCTTCCTTTCTAAGGCTGAATAATATTTCACTGTATGTATGTATGTACCATGTTTTATTTATTCACCCATCAATGAACATTTAGGTGGTTTCCATCTCTTGGATATTGTAAATACTGATGCAATCAACATGAGAGTACAAATATCTCCTTAAGATCCCAATTTCAACTTTTTTGAATATTCAGAAGCATGATAGTTGAACAACAGCAATTTTATTATTTTACCTAAGGACCTTCCAAAATCTTCCTGTAGCTGTTATCATGGTCCTTTCTTTAATTTTCCAAAATGCAGTCATTCTAAGTAAAGATATCTTTATGGATAATAAAATGCATTTTATTCACTCGTGTGTCTATTTTAAACAGAAGAGATCATTTCAATAACCAAACAAGATGCTATTTAGCAGCTACTGTAATAGAAATAATTTGACATGTGTATCCATTTTCTGGTCCTCTGGTTGTAAATAGGGAAAAAACTGAATTCAGTATTTCTCAGAAATTACACATCATTACGAATTTATAAATAAATATCCAACATTTTTTAACAAACCTAATCAGCTTCTCCTTTTGATTTTTATTATAAGTAGCTCATAGAATGATCTTGCCTCCATTATTGAAAAGAACATAATTTGTGTTTCAAACAAAAGATAAGTGTTCCACCATTTAAAAGGGTATGGTCATGATTAACAATCTCTGCTTCTGATGTATAATACTTGTCTGTATGTCCTAGTCTCAAAACATAGAATATAACATTATTAATAGTGAATTTAAAACATATTTTATGTTTTAAACCACAAAATGTCTTTGATGTCATCCACTGGCACACCAAGCCACCTCTAGCTGTGTGCTGCTACAAAGTAGTTCTCCTACTTCTAATTTAAACTTCCATAATGTATGCCATTACACTAAAACATTTATTTTATATCTTTTTGCTTAAAAAAGAGTGGGTGCTTCCAAACTTCCCATTTCCTTAGCTTGTCAAGCAAAATAACAAAGTAGATTCAACTGACCATGGAAATCTTTTATTTAAAAAATGTTATTTCTCTGTTAGAGATTCTGTATATTTTGGCAATAATTCTCGCAGTGAAAACAGAGGCTATTAGCAGCAATCCATTAATTTAGTGCCCATTCTGGTTTTATTAAACTCAGATAAGTCAGACAGCAAGTATAAGAGATGATCCCAACCTGAGTATTAAACCTGTTTAACAATTGATAGGAGAGTAAGTCAAAAGTTGTCTTATTTTTAAAGTAGTTTGCTCATCGTTTTTATTCTTCTAACAACACAGATTTAATTCACCTTAATTTAATTTAAGCAATTAAATATTGAGGACCTACTCTGTATAATATATAAAATATAGTGTATTGTGCACTACTAGTCACAGATAAGTAAACAGCAATCTCGGTTGTCACTGAACTTGACATTTAGAAAATGATAAACAATAAATGTCCAAACAGCTGCAACGTAAGGCAAACCATACTAGCTACTATTTGAGTGTTATAGAGTACTGGAGGAGTTTATAGAAGAAAGAAAGAGCATCTGACTGAGAGATTCAGAGACACTTTATGATTGGGATAGCTTTAAAAAATAAGCCATATCTGATAATTACCAGGTGTACCGGTTAATAATGCGGATTTTGTAATCAAAGAAAACATGATAATTTCAAGAGAAACATAAAAAGTGCTTTATTCAAAGTAATGTCCATTGCTAGCTACACATTTCCTCCATCTTTCAGATAATTTGTGGATACGTCCCAATACAACTTTTCTTGTTTTGAGGCAAACCATTCAGAGACCCAATTTTCCACTTCTTCGCACGTTTTGAAATGCTGCTCAGAAAGTGGGTGTGTCATCGATCAGAACAAGTGGTAATCTGAAGGAGCAAGGTCTGGTGAATATGGCGGGTGGGTTAATACTTCCCAGGCAAGATCTTTTAACATGTCTTTAACTGGTTTTGAAGTGTGTAATGGTGCGTTATCATGAAGCAAAATTACTTTGTCGTGTCTTCTGGCCCATTCTGGTCATTTCACGATCAAAGCTTGGTTCAAATTGATTACAGTGGGGTCTTTACTTACGAGTGTCCCGACTAACGAGTTTTTTGAGATACCAGCTGTCTCTCGGCCGATTTTTTGCATTGAGTTGATAGAGTAATTTGAGTTAACGAGCTCGGTCTTGGAACGAATTAAACTAGTAAGTCAAGGCCCCACTGTATTTGTTGTTGGTAGTGATCAGTATTAATGATTTCACCTGGTTTTGGAAACTCATAATACACCACACCTTCCTGATCCCACCAAACGCAGAGCATTGTCTTCTTTCTGAAGGGATTTGGCCTTGCAGTCGATGTTGATGGTTGACCTGGATCAACCCATGATTTTGTGCATTTGGGATTCTCAAAATAAATCCACTTTTCATCACCAGTCACAATTCGATGCAAAAAAGACTTTCTTTTGTGCCATTGAAACAACATTTTACTGATGACTTTTTGGTTTTCCATTTGTCTTTCGTTCAGTTGATGTGACACCCATTTTCCTTCCTTTAAAATCTTTCCCATTGCTTGTAAATGATCAGAAATTGTTTGCTGAGCAACATTTAATCTTTCTGCAAGTTGTTTTTGAGTTTGACACGCATCTTCATCCAATAATGCTTGTAATTGTTGGTCTTCAAACTTTTTCACTTGACCTGGATGTTCTTTGTCTTTTGCATTGAAATCATCACTTTTAAAGTGTTTAAACCGGTGTTCACAAGTATCTTGAGATGGAGCATGTTCACCATAAGCTTCCTGAAGTATTCAGCAGCACTTTTCTTCAAAATAAAGTGATGAATTAAAACTTCCCGCAAATGCTTTTTTTTGTCACAAAATTTGACATTTGTAAGCATAGAAATATCTATGATGCTAACTTTCAGCAAATTTGACATATGAAGTTCTGAAGCTTGCTGTCAAAACAACAAAATAGCATACATATCAAATCACATATATATCAACATATGTATAACTCCATCTATTGAAAATAATCCGCATTATTAACCGGTACACCTGGTAAATACTGTATGATAGAAAGAGATATTTAGTGCCAGTTTCCCTAAATAGAATTTAAATTTCATGAGAACTGTGATTATGTCTGTCTTGTACTCAGCACAATTCCTACAACACAGTAGGCATTCAGTAACTGTTGAATAATATGAGTTTAAAAGGCAAATAAGATTAAAGTAATGTACATTCTAGTAACACTAGAAGGAATTAATGACGCTTTACATAATTACTGTAGGGAACCTTCTTTTTAAAAATATGTTTTTATTCATTTTAGAGAGAGGAAGGAGAGGGAGAGAGAAACATCAATGTAAGAGAAAAACATTAATCGTTTGTCTTCAGTATGCACCCAGACCAGGAATCAAGCCTGCAACTGGGCATGTGCCCTGACTGGAAAGTGAATCAGCAACCTTTCAGTGCATGGGGACGATGCTCAACCAACTAATTCACACTGACCAGGGGTGTAGGGAACTTTCTTAAAGAGAATTCATAAACTAGAGAAAGCGTAAGTTCTAGAACCAGACTGCCTGGGTTTGAATCCTGACTCATTTACTAGTAAATGCTGTGTATCCTTAGGAGAGTTATTAAATTTCTCTGTGCCTTACTTTCCTCATCTGTCTGCTTTGAGATTAATACTGGTGTCTATATTAGAAAAAGCCAGTGGCCGTAACACCGTAATGACCCGTCACCAGGAAGTGCATTGATGGGTCTCAGTCTCGCAGCACGGCAGGAGTCAGTCTGGTTCCCGCCAGCGTGGTGGGAGGGAGTCTGGGTCCCACTGGCGCAGTGGGAGGGAGTCTGGGTCCTGCCGGCATGGCGGGTCTGGGTCTCGCGCAATTTCACACACTGGGCCTCTAGTAACACTTATAACAGGGCCTGGAATATAGTAAGCGTTCAATAGATGTCAACTGTTAACATTACTGCTGCTGACACTACTATTACCAGTATTAACACATTGCATACCGCATAGAAATCTATAAGACATACGCCAGGGACCGCACGTTTTTGGGCAAACTGCACGTTATTTAAATAATCATAATGCACTTTAGGTGTTGTTTTTCAATAATTGTAACATTTTTATTTACAAAAACAATTAAACAATTAAAGTTCCTAGTACTTTTTCAACGTATGGTACTGCGTAAAACATTTTCTTCTATGAAGAGGGGCCAAACAAAATTTACGTAAGTTTCTAGATTCGCTCCTTTTTCCATGGGCGTGAAAAACGAGAACACTCATGAGCGGTCCTTAACAGATGGCGCACAAAACACGAGAAAACTCCTGAGCGGTACGAAATGTGTTAATATACATAATAAACTATCCTTAAGGGCCAAGAATCCAAAGATGAATAACATTGCTCTATATTTTTGCTTGGAAATAGACAAAAAATAAGTGATTATAACAAATATTAATTGCTATTTTTTAATCACTGAAGAATAGGATATGCATATTAATCATTTTGACTAATATATTGTTGACATTTATACTATTCACAATTCACAAATCTTCAAAGATTTTTGCTCCAATAAACTATTCTTAATGCTAAAAATAAACTGCATAGTTTACTTCTTCTTTGACAATTCAAAAGGAAGCCTATATTTTGCATTTTTTCAGGGTCATAATTCAATGACCAGTTATCAAATATGAGAACACCTGTTAATAGCCATTTTGCTTGGTCAAAACTAGAGAAAACCAAATATTTATATGAAGATAATTTATTATAGGAATATATTTAGGATTAATCTATTAATTTATTTGAATAAATAATTGTTAAAATGCTAACAGTAAGTCTATCAACCTTACGTATAACTAACTAGAATCTGAAGTGAATTGAAACAAAATTGATGTAATGAATAAATATCACATAATTTTACAAAGTCAATTCTAAAGAGACTTCTGGGGTAAGGAGCTACTATGACTATTAAATTACATTTATTGAAATTATCCTATATAATAAAGAGGTAATATGCAAATTGAACCTCCCACCCTCGTGTCATCACAAGATGGCTGCCACAAGATGTCCACCCCCACATCATCACAAGATGGCCGCCCCACATTGTCACAAGATGGCTGGTAGGGGCGGGCAATTGGGGGGGACCAGGCCAGCAGGGGAGAGCAGTTGGGGGCGAGCAGGCCAGCAGGGGAGGGCAGATGGGGGTAAGATCTGGCTGGCAGGGGAGGGCAGTTGGGGGCGAGATGTGGCCAGCAGGGGAGAGCAGTTGGGGGCGAGCAGGCCAGGAGGGGAGGGCAGTTGGGGGCCATTGGGCTGGGAGAGGAGAGCAATTGGGGGCAATCAAGCCTGCAGGGGAGGGCTGTTGGGGGTCACTGGGCCAGCAGGGGAGGGCAGTTGGGGGTGATCAGGCCAGCAGGGGAGCAGTTAAGTGTCAATCAGGCTGGCAGGGGAGCAGTTAGGGGGTGATCAGGCTGGCAGGCAGAAGCGGTTAGGGGAACCAGGCAGGCAGGCAGGCAAGTGGTTAGGAGCCAGCAGTCCTGGATTGTGAGAGGGATGTCCGACTGCCAGTTTAGGATCGGGCCTAACTGGCAGTTGGACATCCCCCAAGGGGTCCCAGATTGGAGAGGGTGCAGGCTGGGCTGAGGGACACCCCCCCACCAGCGCACAAATTTCATGCACTGGGCCTTTAGTTATACATAAATGTGATTATTCATTAAAAGTATTATATATCCACTGTTATTCCCTTACTCATTTTAGGAAAGTAAACACACTCTATAGCATGTGTATACATACATATGCGTGTATTACATAATATGGAAATAAAGGTGTTCATGCTCTTTATTCTTGATCTCTCGGAGAAACACCTAATATAGTTGCAGTATATATTATATGTTTTCTTAAAATAAATAAATGGATATCTATCTCATTATTTGACAAGAAATTAAGACTCATTTTAGGATTTTAGTTAATTAAAGACATGAGTATATCTATTTTCAATTATTCCTTCCAACAAAATATGTTCAGCTATTCATCAGTAAACTTGGTCACCAAGTCCTACAAATATCAGGGAAAAACACAAAGTGTTCTTTGCACTGAAGTAAAGCTATCATTGGCAAGTTAAAAAAAAAACAAAACCCTGCATACGACATTATAAAATTTGGAACATTTCTTATGATACCAGTTTCTCTATTGATTCTATTATGGGAATAGAGTAGCAAGCATTGTGTTGCTTTTGGGATAAAAAACATTGAAATAGCCAAAGGAAATGTGAGCTCAGGAGAAAGTGGTCTATTTAATAATTCCACTTCATACCCAGGAACCTCTTAATCATTCATGGGAATGACATACTTAGACAGGATGCTACTTTTGGGGATCTTGGGATCTTGGAACATTTCCTCATTGTGTGAGGAAAACAGAGGGAAATATGCCAAAGGGAAAAGAGGTTTTAGTGCTAAGATAATTTATCTAGCCCTGTAAGTTTAGGCTTTTCCCACAATTTGGCATGGAAATTCACCAACTATATATTTTCTTTTACTTTTCATTTTGAAATAATTTTAGACTTACAGAAGAGTTGCAAAAACTCTGTATAGTTAATGCCTTCACTCAGCTGCTTAACATCTTACATAGACGTAATAAAATTATCAAAACTACAAAATTAACTTTGGTACACTACTTTTAGATAAAGACTAGATTTCACCAGTTGTATTTTTTTTCATTAATGCCATTTGAAATTCTTTTTTATTTTAAAATTTATAATTGTGGTAAAATACTGTACACATAAAATTTGACATCTTAACGATTTTGATGTGTATAGATTATAGATACTAAGTATATTCATATTGTGCAACCAATCTTCAGAATTTTTACATCTTGCAAAACTAAACTTGGTGCCCATTAAAACATAGCTCTCATACCCCTCTTCTCTCAGCCCCTGGAAACCACCATTGTTTCTTTTCCTGTTAGTGTTCTACTTTAGGTGGAATCATACAGTATTTGAGATTGGCCTATTTCACTTAGGATAGTATCCTCAAGGTTCATTCATGTGTTAGCATGTAGCAGAATTTGCTTTCTTTTTAGGTCTGAATAATATACCATTGTATATACATACTACATTTTGTTTATTCCTTCACCCTCAGTGGACATTTGGGATGCTTCTACCTTTCAGCTATTGTGGAGAATGCCCCTATGAACATGGGTGTACAAATACTCTGTTTTCAATTATTTTAGAGTAGAGGCCTGTTGCAGGATATTCGTGCATGGGTAGGGTCCCTAGGCCTGGCTGGTGATCAGGGCCGATTGGGGCCTTCCGGCTGCCGGTCGGGGCCTTCCTTCCCTGGCTGCCAGCTGCCAGCTGCAGCCTTCCTTTGTTCCGCGCCACCCCTTGGTGATCAGTGCACATCATAGCAAGCGATCAAACTCCAGGTCTCCCGGTCAAACTCCCTAGGGAACACTTTGCATACTAGCCTTTTATATATATACACAGAAGTTGAATTGTTCTATTTTTATTTATTTTTAATGTGTAGTTAAAACACCTAGACAAGTTGTTCAAAATAGAAATTAACAACTCAAATGAATTTTCAAAAAGTGAACATCTATGTAACTCCTACCTAGTCAAGATCATTATCCCAAAACACTCTCAAAATCCTACTCCATCCCAGTCACTACTCCATTTTTCTCTGAATTTAACCACTCTTAATTTCTAACCACCATAGTTTGATTTACGTATTTTGGTACTTTTTATAAACTGACTCTAACAATGTATATTCTTTTGTGCCTGGTGTGTTTCATTCACATACATATTTGTAAGATTCACTCATATGATTGTTTACATGTAGCTATAATTCATTCATTTTCATTACTACATACTATTCATTGTGTGAGTATAACTTTATCAATTCTACTTTTGATGAATATTTGCATTCTTTCGAGTTTAGGGATATTCTGTATAATGCTGTTATGAACATTCTTATATATCTTTCTTGGTGCAAACATACACATATTTCTTTAGGATGTTTATCTAAAAGTGAAAATCTTCAGTTACATGAGTATGAACAAATTTAGTGTGTACTGCCAAACTGTTTTCCAAAGAGTTTATACCAATTTACAGTCCAATAAACAGAGTATTAGTTGCTCCACATTCTTACTAATATTGGGTATTTTCCATCATTTTATGCATCTATGATCTAATCTAAATGCCACTTCCATCATATACCAATTTCTTATTTATGTGTAGTTCTGTTCTACTGGTTCACCTCTCTCTCCCTAACCCCATCCACACATCACACTGTTTGTATTTGTATGTTTATAATACGCCTAAGAAACTAGTGGCTAAAATGGACCCTACTTTTTTAAAAAATTGTTTTGATAATATCTCACAATTTTTCCATGGATTTTTGAAACGTCTAGTTGTCATTTAGAGTGTAACTACATTGAGTTTATAAGTAAATTTGACAAGAATCAATATCTTGGAAATTTTGAATCCTCGCCTTTCACCATTATGTATCTTTTTAATTCACAATATACTGTGGACATTGAATAAAGTTATAAATATAATTTTCTTCAAATAGTTCTTTTTTTTAATATATTTTATTGATTTTTTACAGAGAGGAAGGGAGAGAGATAGAGAGTTAGAAACATCAATGAGAGAGAAACATCGATCAGCTGCCTCCTGCACATCTCCCACCGGGGAGGTGCCCGCAACCCAGGTACATGCCCTTGACCGGAATCGAACCTGGGACCCTTCAGTCCGCAAGCCGACGCTCTATCCACTGAGCCAAACCGGTTTTGGCTCAAATAGTTCTTATACACCATTTGTTAAACTTATAACTAGTTACCTTATGAATATTTTGAGAATTTGATCTTTTTAATTTCAAATGCATTTTCTAATTGCTGCTCTCAGTGTATAGAATCACTAATGGTTTTTTGTATATATTAACATTAGATTCAGCAATATTGCTTAATAGTTTTAATATTTGGTCTGCATATTTGCTTAGATCTTATATTTAGATACTTAAATCATCTTTGAATGAAGACAATTTTTGTTCCTTCCTTTCTGATTCCTGTCCTTATTTTCCTTTTGTTTTTACACAGGGTAGAACCTCTATTGCAATGTTGAAAAGATATGAGAATGGGCATCATTTTAAAGATGACAATAAAGAATGTGCCTATTATTTCACTATAGTAACTAAATAGATTTTTGGTAGATACTATTGAAAGGGTTAAAAAAAGTTTATAGTTTACTATGATTAGATGTTAATTTTATTAAAACCTTTTTCTATATCTATTAAGATTACACTATTTTATTTCTCTTTTCTTCTGTTGTTTTTAGATTTCTTAATAGATATATTAATAAACATTTAATAGCCATTTATTAATAAACATTTATTAATAAATCTTATTAATAGATTTCCTAATATTAAACCATTCTTAATTTCTGAAATAAACATACTTGAGTTACTTTTTAAAAATATGTTGCTGGATTAAGTTTCCTAATATACTACTCAGTATCTATGTTTCTGCATCTATGTTTCTGATGTTGGCCTATTATTGTACTTTATTTTACTGTGCTTATTAATATTGTATATCAGGGTTATAAAATTCTCATAAAATGAGGGAAACACTCTCTTCTTCTATTCTCTGGATCTGTTTGAATAATGAAAAGGATTATTTGTTCCTGGAGGACATGCAAAACATGGCTTTTTACATCCTCAGGACCTACTGCTTTAGGGAAGTAAATTTGCAATATTAATTCAGTACATTTAATATTTGTAGGACTATTCTTAGTAATTGAGTAAACTGATCTAATTTTGTTAACATATATTTACCTGGAAATTTTCTCATTTCATAATAGTGTGTTGTATCTTTAAAAGTTCCTACCGAAGCAATATATGCGCCCCCCCTTTTCGTGCTAATGCTATTTAATTGGCCTTCTATTTATTCCACAATATAGCCAGAAGTTCCTATATTTTATTTCAAATATTTAGTATTTTATTCTCTATTGTTTCTTTCTCTTTGAATTAATGCCTGCTTTCCTGATTAAAATTTTCTATTTTATTTTGGCTTTATAGTAATATTCTTTATTTAACTTTTTAAACTGAATGCTTGCCTCAATTTTCAATCTTTCTTTTCAAATACATTCATTTTAGGCTATGAATGTCCTTCTAAATAGTTTTTTTCTACACTCTACAAGTTTTGATTTATAGTGATTTCATTGTTCTTCAATTATAAGTATTTCATAATCTCTGTAATGGCTTCTTCTTTGAATCATTATTTATTTAGAAATTTCTTCCTTCAGGTGTTTATAATTCTCACATATGGCTGTTGCACATACAAGCTTTATTTGGGTGACACATTGACAAGTTCGCATGCATGTAGGAAAGTCCCTCACAGCATAAAACTGCTCAAAGGCTTTGGTGCTGGTACATTGGCTACAGTCCAGAAGGGGATGAGGGCAAGGGAACTCCAGGGGGAGAAGAAATCACAGATGGGGCTCATGTGCCTAGGTGATGTACCTCAGCAGCACAGAATGGAGTCTCTGGGTTAGAGCTCTGAAGGGCAGCAGTGACTAAGAGTCTTTATAGCCACAGAGTTTATCTTATCTATGGCTAACAGATGTCCTGCAGTACCACAGGGTATGCAAAGCAGGCAGACTATAATGGCTAATAATTTGCTTATCAGGGGTTTGTTCAAAACAACTGGACATATAAAAATTTAAATTTGGTGCCAGAGGGTATTTGGGCTAAGGGATCTCAGCCTGTTATGTACAAATAAACCTAGCAACCAATATAGAGAGAACATCTTTGGTCAATTTATATAACAAGTAAAAAAAGGGCATGCGTGTACTAGTTCAATATATCATGTTTCCAGAACTGCTATGCTTAGCTTTTCACCAATGAGCATGATGCTGAAATAGTTTATATATCACATACACTGGGCTAAATTCTTAAGGAATTCATTTAAACTCTAGTAGTAATTTCATAATGAATGGTAATAGAGTAGTACCTAGCTGGCTATGGCCAAGACCTGGTCTACCTATAGGAGCCAAATTCACTGAAATGTAAAGTTGTTTGAGGGGAGGGAAACTGGAACCTAGATCATCTGGATTCAATGCTTCATTTAAAGATGAAGTTGAATCACATAAAGACTAAATGAACTGCTTACAGTCACATAGCTAATCCTATATAATAAAAGCCTAATATGCAAATTGTCCCCTTTGACTACTCACTATGACATGCAGTGACCACCAGGAGGTGGCACAGAACATGGCAGGCAGCACTGGCAGCATGCGGCAGTGGAGGCACTGCCAGCCCCAATGGGCCCTGAGAGCAGGACAGCGGCAGGATGGTGGAGCAGGTGAGCAGACAGTGCTAGGCCAAGGCAGGTGCAAGCAGGGGTCCGATCGCCCTGCAGACAGTGACCAGTAGGCAGGGGGCTCAGCCCCAATAGATTGCCCCGTAGGCGGGATGGTGGAACAGGTGAGGGGGCCTCACCAGGCCACAGCGGGGTGCCAGGCGGGGTGCCAGGTAGAGTGCCAGTCGGGGTTGTGGGGCTGAGAGGCTGGGGGCACAAGCTGGGGCCCAATCTCCACAGGGCACCCCAAAGGACCCCACCTGTGCATGAATTCATGCACCAGGCTTCTAGTTAGTTATAAAACCATGACTAGAATCTAGGTCTCTTGGTTCTTGGTCTAATAGTCTTCCTACTATACCATAACAAGCCAAACCTATTAGTTGTATTAATAATTTTATAGAATTGTTTTGTTCCTACAGTATTCCATTTATTTATTTTAGCTACATTCCTCCTTTTGTCTTTATCAAACCTTATGTTACAATGATAGAAGTAGAGTAAAAGTGTAAATAGATATAAAGCCAAGGTTAGCATCTAGCTGTCATGGTTCCCAAGTTCTTCCTCTTTGCGCTACATAATGGCAATGATGGGGATACAGTTGGTTAGTAGAGATACAGTTAATGCTGTATTGCTAAGCTGAAATTTCATCATGACCACCATTATTTCTTACTAAGTCAATTACATGAATGTGTTATTTGAAAAGAGCAACAGTGAGCAGTTTTATCAATGTCACCTCCTTCTTAGCAATGGGTGGTCATTCCAATGGGTGTTTTTAAGAGTACAAACAAGTTTCTGCTGCTCCCTAACAATTCTAACCTCACAACAAAGAGAGGGTATATATGAGATATCAGGGATGCACACAATGGCTTTGTTTTGTTGTGTTCATTATTGCTTTGTGTTTCAGACAAAGTATATCAGACAAAAATCACAGATAGCTAGTTACCATGTCAGAGAGCATTTACCATATACTCTTATCACTAACTTTTGTGACCTAGTCTTTTAAATATGCCACCCTTTGTAGACATATGTTTATTTAAGTACCCCTCAGGTTATGAAATTTAAGTCAGGAATGCTTACAAGTTGCTTCAATGTTCTTCTTAAGTTTAGGCACATTTTCCTCTTCAAATGACGTGAGTAACATCTTTAAAGCTAATTTTGGCTCCTCAAATAAAAAATAAATGAGTACACAGTAAGCACAAAATTTACATTTGTACGCAGACATGAGAAAAGCAAGAGAATCTGCTGTGAACGGTGAATATTTCAGAAATATTTGGAATATGCATATTTCAAAATAAGTTATGCTGATAACATGTCAATCTTGGAACGTAGATCACATCTAACAAAAGCACTTCACCTGAGCCATGTTAATTTTATAAAGTATTCTCTTAGTTTATTAGTCCTCTTTTATTGCTTTTAGTACAAAGTATTCCACAAGAAAAATAACACTGATGACCAGACAACAGCATTTTATAAGTGTCTCTGGCATTAATCAGTGTGCTTGAATCCAAGGAGCTATTATTTTAGCCACATTTAAATCCTGATTGCATTTTATTCTGCCTTGGCAATGCTCACAATGTGATCTTCATTAGAATGTATTTTAAGCTTTCACATGCTGGCATGGCCATTATTTGTATCCTGCACTGTGAACAGTAAATCATGTGGAAGATGCCTAGATGCAGAGTTCCAGGCTCCAAAATTTGCCGCCTTTTCGTTTTCATTTTGTTTTTATTATTTCTTAAGGGCTGAAAGGGGGTTCAGAATGTAACTATCTCTGGAAACTAAGCATATTAAATGGAGAATCTCACATCTTTACCATTTTCAAATAAGTTTAAAAATGTCTGCTCAGTTCCTCTAGTACTGTCACTCTGGTGAGTAAACCTAAAGTAGACTGAGTGTATCCAGGAATCTTGGTCCATGTCATGCTTTGAGTAGTTAGAGCAAATGTTAAAGGGCCTAATGTCCTGAAGCTCTTTTTCTGTCACCTGCACATCTGTGTCCCCATTCTGGAAACTCTTTTAATTCACTTCAAAAAGAGCCTCAAGCCCTCACACTTGTTATAGTCCACTTAGCAGTATGAAGCTCTAATATAAGAAGCCATTAATGATGTGTTTTCCAGTAACTATGAGTTAGGTAAAATTTGTCATCTAGACCTGACTTCCCATAGCATGCACCCTTTTATTCTGCTTGCCATTCATGGCTTATTTATATCGCACAAAACTATGAGGAGACAACTAATATCTTCTTTTTACAGGTGAAGACAGTTGGGCACTGAGAGGCTAACTTCACACAGCTGACAAAGTGGAAGGACCAAGACACAAACGGAGGATATCTGGCTCCAGAGTCTCCAGAGTTTTTGTGCTATACAAATCTTAGTCTCAAATAAAGAATACAGAAGGAACTTAGAATAACAAAATGTGTATTCCAAAGGAGAAATCTAGCTAGAAAGGCAATTGGAGTTTTGTGAATTGGGTGGGAAGAAAGGTGCCCTTCAAATGGATAAAAGCAAATCAGATTTTAAAGTGGAAGTTAATGCAGCATGGTGGAATGTGCATGGGCTTTGAAATCAGAAAGACTATGGCCTACATTCAGGTTTCTTAGATAAAGGAATCTAATGACTTGGGAAGATTACTATAGTCTCTGATTCTAACTTCTTTTTGGAGGCCAAATTAATGAAATTTGTAAAATACTATAAACAGTGCTTGGTACATAATAGGCACTTTATAAATGTTCAGTTGCATCACTGCCCCCAACATTCTGCTCACATCTATCCTTTCCCAAAGAGACTAGGCAAATAAATGTTCTCCCTGGAGTGCCCTAATCTAAAGAACCATATCCTAGATCACAGAGAGGTGATGGTGGCCCAGACAATGTGGAGGGCTGTAAATCCCCACTGTGCTTAAGCTTAGAATACATCTCTACTACCTTTCAGCATGTCTCCCTACCGTAGGAATAAGGATGATGTAGTAGACCCACCATCATCAGAGACTCCACCTTAGAATGATCACATATTATTAATGGATCAGAAAAGCAATTTAGTGGTCACCAAATAAAAATGTTAAATATATCAGTACAATAAATAAATAAATAAGTGTAGAATATACCCAGCAATAAGGGTAAATATTGTATTGCAAAATATTTGTTTTGGCATTGTATATACACATATATGCATATGTACTCATGTATGTATATGTGTATAGATAGTCCTTGATGTAAAATGCATTTCTTTTGTGGTTAACAAGAAAATTGAAAAGGACTACATTACAGTTTGTGATTTGGTTTTTGTTCCTGGCAGTTAGGACATGTTCACAATACGCCATTCACAATTCTCACAGAAATCCCCCTTGTGATCAAGCCACACAATTTTATAAGATTACTAGGTAACACTGGGATATGGTAGTCAGTGACCTTAAAAATGTAAGTTTTTCAGGAAAAGGATCACATAGTTATTTTTTTTTTGTTTCCTTCTGCCTACCACAGAACTCTGAATAGAGTAAGCAGTCAATAAATAACAGTTGATTTAATTTCACGAAGCAATGAAATAACAAGTGAAGCACCACCTTGATGCTTTCAGAACCATGTCCTAAAGCAGCCAACAGAAAAAAAGTGTGCTGGCTCAACAAAATTTGGGGAAAAGAAAACTTCATTTTAATTTTCATTTTCTCTTATGGAAGGGTCAATAAGTGGTAGACCAAGGATATAACCCAAAACAGTATCTCTAAATACCATATTTTTGCCAGATCCTCAGTGAGGGGTATGCAGGAGGCAGCCAATCAATGATTCTCTCTCATCACTGATGTTTCTCTCTCTCCCTCTCCCTTCCTCTCTGAAATCAATAAAAATAAATAAATAAAGTTAATAGAAAATAGTAACAATGAGTGAACACAAATACTCCAGTATACATATTTCTCTTATCTTAGTAATGTTATGCATGTTTGCATTTAGTTTGTGTTTTAATGGTAAGAATAAAAGGTAGTCTTATAACATACTTTCTCTCAAGCTATAGAGAATAATCATATTTTCAAATATCCCTTTAGTAATTTTCTCATCATTATTATTGGGCAGTATTAATTTTATTTTAA
The DNA here is from genome assembly GCF_964212035.1 of Myotis nattereri. Lineage (NCBI taxonomy): Eukaryota > Metazoa > Chordata > Mammalia > Chiroptera > Vespertilionidae > Myotis > Myotis nattereri. The sequence goes on along the minus strand of NC_138078.1, from coordinate 115,501,967 downwards.
CCTCATAATGTTTCACAGAATATTACAAATGCAAACCAAAGGGATTAAGAGAAAATGAATGTCATGTGCATTTGTAAAATGCTACAGCAGATAAAGTCCTTTGTTTCTTTGGTCACTTTTTTTGGACAGAAGCTATGACCTTAAGCTTCAGAGAAAAATTTGTCTCTCATCTGTTTTACACATATGAGATCACACACAATTATTAATTATTTTAATCAAACATAAAGCATGCAATGTGTAAATCCAAACAGCAGGCAGAAGGTGAATTACTTATGCCAATCTAGTAATGTATACCATATCTTTATTTTTAAAGTGTGGGATATAACAAAAAACCATGTTGTAGATACTGTTTTTTCCAAATAACAATATTTTTTTCATATTATCTTAGCTCAGAGCAGTTTTATTAAAAAAAAAAAACACTAAATTTTTCTCAGGGATGGAGTGTGATTATATGTAAATTATTCTTTGCTAGTGTTTTAGATGGTCATGTAACTCATTAATATCAGGAAATCAAATCAATATGTTCACTTTGCTTTTCTTACAAAGGCAAAGGATGTCCAATTTGAATCACTGCCAAGTTGTCTTTTTTTTTTTCTTTTTTTTTTTTTTTTTCAGAGAAACCTCAGAGCATATCCTTCACTTTCAGTGTTCTCACAACAAATCTCCTACTCATAACAAACCAGAGGAAAATGGCTTTTTTCCCCAGTTGCAACTTGCTCCTACATGCCTAAATATGGAATGATTCAGGAGTATGATAAACTCCATTAAAAAATATTTGAAGGTCTTAGATACATGTAAGACCTCTGTGTGTGGTTTTTAAGAAACAGCTTATTATTTCAAAGTTCTGTCACTATTTATCTCATAAGAGGCTAGGTTTCTGTATTTTCATAATAAACTTTAAAAGCATTCTAAGTCCTTTAATTATTTTTCCAATGAAACCTATGATCAAGTTATCCAGCAATGAAAAACAATGTTGGGATGCATGGTTCACTGAATACAGAATATGACTTGTACTCAACACAAAAATAACCCAATGCACACATCATATTAGTGGGGGATATTCATAAATGTGGAAAGCTTTATCTATTAATTTTTCAAATAGCCTTATAAAATTAATTTTAATTATATATGTAAAACATCTTCATTGCAAAACTTTAAAACAGCAACATTTAAAGAAAGTATCTTAAAATCCTTCCACCAGAGATCACAACATTCAATATTTTGTTCACTTTCTCTACTTATTTTTATATGCCCACATGCATAAATATTTTTAAATCTTTTAAAAGAAATTACAGCAGATGAGAAAGAATAAGTAAAGTAAGAATAGTAAGCTAGCAGGAAGTTCTCATGATTTTAAGCATGAAGAAAATGCTTGTGGTAGGCAGCTTCAAAACAGACCCCAATGATCCCTGTCTCCTAGAATTCACAACCCTGTGTAATCCCATCTCCTCCACTGTGAGCTTGACCTAATCATGACTTGCTTCTAACAAATGGAATACACCAAAAGCGATGAGAAGCCATCTCTGTAACTGAATCCTGCTTCATTTGTTTCCCACTACTGCTGTAAAAATTATCACAAACTTAGCAGTTTAAAACAACAAAATTTATTATCTTACAGTTCTGAAAATCGTAAGTTTGAAATAAATCTCACTGGGCTAAAATCAAAGGATCAGCAGGGCGGCATTCCTTTCTGGAGGTTCTAGAGAAGAATCAACTTACTTGCCTTTTCCAACTTCTAGAACAGTGGTTCTAAACTTTGGCTGCACATTAGAATCACCTGGGAATCTTTTTAAAATCCTGATTTCTGGGCCTCGTCCTCCAGAAATTCTTTTTTTTTTTAAATATATTTTATTGATTTTTTTACAGAGAGGAAGGGAGAGGGATAGAGAGTTAGAAACATCGATGAGAGAGAAACATTGATCAGCTGCTTACTGTACACCCCCTACTGGGGATTTGCCCGCAACCAAGGGACATGCCCTTGACTGGAATCGAACCTGGGACCCTTCAGTCCGCAGGCTGACGCTCTATCCACTGAGCCAAACCAGTTAGGGCAGAAATTCTGTTTCTTTGTTACTAATGTTGTGGCCTCACCCCATAACAAAGAAACAGAATTTCCGGAGGATGAGGCCCAGAAATCAGGATTTTTAAAAGACTCCCAGGTGATTCTAATGTGCAGCCAAGGTTGAGAACCACTGTTCTAGAAGCTACCCACATTCCTTGGCTCACACACCCTTTCCATCTTCAAAGCCAGCAATGGCGAGCTGAGCCTTTCTCAGATCACATCATTCTCACACGAATTCCTCTTCTGCCCAGCCCCCACTTCTACATTTAATGCCCCTTGTGATTACATTGGGCTCACCCAGATAACCCAGAACGATCTCCCTATTTTAAAGTCAGCTGATTAGCAAACTTAATTTCATTTGCAACTTTAATTCCCCTTTGCCATGTAACATGACAAATTCTCATGTTCCAGGAATTAGGACATAGACTTCTTTAGGGAACTGTTATTCTGCCAATAACCATGTAACTGAGGTTGAAAGTGGATCTTTCCACAGTGGCACTTTCATATCAGCCTCTAACCCTGGCTGATACGTTGAGTGCAGCCTTGTAAGAGACCCTGAAACAGAGGATCCAGCTAAACCATATCCAAATTCCTGACCCACGGAAATTATGATAACAAATGTATATTCCTTTCAACTGCTAGATTCTGAGTAATTTGTTACACAGCAATAGGCAACTAATGCAGTACTTAAAACTAAATTATTGTTTTTATTTCTACATTTTCCCTAGATTTTACTTTGGCATCCATTTAATTAAAAATAAATGTACTCCATTGACTTCAAGTTCTGGAAATTACAGGTTACATTTAAGTTACCCTAACCAATAGCTAAAATGATCAATTATGGTAGTGTTTATAATGAAAAGCTCCAATTTGCTACACTCACACAGTAATTCTATTACATCAACAATATAAATCACTCTTCTTTTAGCTACAGACTGATCCTCAAAATAGGATTACACAACAGGAAGATGATCAGTCAGAAAAAAATGCATGGTGGACCACTACATCACAATGCTTGTAATTATAAAGAAATAGTGCATTCAACTGAAATTTTAGCTACTAGAATCAAATTAATGTGTTGCTAGTTACACTTTTTTCTTCTTCAGAAATTAAGGGTATTTTCTCTTCTTTGTAAAACAAGGAGCACCAAGAGATAAAATTACCATAAAAACTAGAGTTGATTCATCATTTAACGCTTTTAGTATATTCAATGGGTGATATCTCAATTGATCTGTCTGATTCATTCAATTAGTTAAACCATGGAGATCATGACTGAAGCTAATTGCCCAAGGTAGAACTCAAGACGTTGTTTTTTTAACATGATTTTCCCATCAGCCAAATAAGCTCTTTAAAAAAAAAAACATTAGAAATATATGCAGAAGCTTTGTCTGTTACTAGTAAGAAAGTTAAAAAGTGTAAGTTTTCATGTAGTTGTATTTTATTTAGAAACTATTCAGAGTGAGATTGCCTAATTAATACCAATCAGTTGGGTTTCATTGTTACTTCTGAGTAAAGAAAAAATCAGACAAAGTTGATTTTTATAAACTGAAGCTGGTAGTGTGTTTTCATGTTACTTCAATTAATCCTCACCATATCCATATTAAATAGGTATTATTCCCATTTTATAGATGGAAAAACTAAGTCACAGAAAGGATAAGCAACTTGCTTAACATCACAAAGCTAACAATTGCCAGTGCTAAGATTTGAATACAATTGGCCCTCTGTTTTAGAAAAGAGTTCCCAGAGCCTTGATAGTTTTATTTTAAATGCAGATACCTACCTAAGTAGAAAAAGATCTATATTTAGGAGTCTTATGGGTTGAATTGTGTTCCCTACAAATTCACATGATGAAATCCTAAATTCTAGTACCTTAGAATGTGATCTTACTTGGAAACAGGGTTATTGCACATATACAGGTGTACCTCAGAGATATTGTGGATTCAGCTCCAGACTACCACAAAAAAGCAAATCACAATCTTTTTTTCTGATGGAAGGTCTAGCCTTCATCTTTTTGTTTTTTAAAGGGGAGAATGATGATTTTTATTTTTATTTTTTTAATATATTTTATTGATTTTTTTATTTTTTTTACAGAGAGGAAGGGAGAGGGATAGAGAGTTAGAAACATTGATGAGAGAGAAACATTGATCAGCTGCCTCCTGCACACTCCCTACTGGGGATGTGCCCACAACCAAGGTACATGCCCTTGACCGGAATCGAACCTGGAACCCCTGAGTTCGTAGGCCGACATTCTATCCACTGAGCCAAACCGGTCAGGGCAGTGGTTCTCAACCTTGGCTGCACATTAGAATCACCTGGGAATCTTTTTAAAATCCTGATTTCTGGGCCTCATCCTCCAGAAATTCTGTTTCTTTGTTATGGGTGGGGCCACAATATCAGTAACAAAGAAACAGAATTTCTGGAGGATGAGGCCCAGAAATCAGGATTTTAAAGATTCCCAGGTGATTCTAATGTGCAGCCAAGGTTGAGAACCACTGAGTTAGGGCTTGCCTTCAATTTGTAAAAAACATGCAACACCTGTGAAGTGCAATAAAGCAAAGTACAATAAAGCTAGGTATGCCTGTAAGTTAGTTAAGTTAATGCTTTAGGGTGCATCTTAATCCTATCTAATAAAGAGGGAATATGCTAATTGACCCTCATGCTGCCAAAAGATGGCGGTGCCCACAGTCAATAAGGAGGAAATATGCTAATTGACCGCCACGTCCTCAAAAATGGCGGCAGCCACAAGATGGCCAGCAGGGGAGGGCAGTTGTGGGTGATTAGACCAGCAGGGGAGGGCAGTTGGGGGTGATTAGACCAGCAGGGGAGAGCAGTTGGGGTTGATCGAGCCAGCAGGCAAGCAGTTAGGTGTCGATCAGGCTGGCAGGGGAGTGGTTAGTGGGTGATCCGGCTGACAGGCAGAAGCAGTTAGGGGCAATCAGGCAGGCAGGCAGGTGAGTGGTTAGGAGCCAGCAGTCCCGATTGTGAGAGGGATGTCCGACTGCTAAACAGGCAGTTGGACATCCCCTGAGGGGTCCCAGATTGGAGAGGGTGCAGGCTGGGCTGAGGGACACCCCCTCCCCATGCACGAATTTTGAGCACCAGGCTCTAGTCCATTATGATCAGTGTCCTTTACTAGTAAAAAGGGAATATATGGACACAGAGGCAGAGCCACACAGAAAAGGAAGAGATTTAAAGAGGCACTGGTAGAAGATGTCCGTCTACAAGCAAAAGAGACAGGCCTGGAACAGATTCTTACCCTCACATACCAAGTCTGCTAACACCTTGATTTTAGACTTCTAGCCTCCACAACTGCAAGAAAGCAAACTGTTTTTTGAAGGCCACGCAAAAACAACAGATTGAGCTTTGAAATGTTACCAAATTCACAAAAACTAATTTCATTTAAAAATAACTAACAGAAAATAATGGAAGAAAAACCCACAGTTATTTTAAAGGAAAAAGAGAATAAGGAGCAGAATGGCTCTCTCTGTGTGGGTTTGTCCTGGAAAGGAAACTGGGCAATTTTGAGTTCATAATGCCTAGATGACCCAAGTCCTTCAACCTTACCACTACCACATGTATCCAGTCTAATTCCACTTGCTTATCTCAAATTGGTCCACTGTGTTTTCTAGGAAAATAGTTGTAAAGTTTTGTTTGTTGTTTTTCTTATGTTTTTGTTTTGTAACCAATTTTTTCTTCATAACCAAAAGTAAAGTTTATTTTTGTCTCACGGTTTGTAAAGTATTTTAAGGTTTTTCTGTTTTGCTTGCTCCCTCACACATTGCTCAGGTCTGTAGATGTGACTTGCCCTGAGCCTCATGTATTTAGGGCTCATGGGGATATCTTATCACTTACTTTTTTGTAAATGCTTTCCGTAGATTAATTAATATACTGCACACGCAGTTCACTCACCAGTTCTGGCCTCGGCCGGCGTTCCACCCCAGCGCAGCCTGTGGCAGAAGCCCAGGCCCCACACCAAGGCGGGACGGGGCAGGCATCGAAAAGGATTGGAGTTTGCTTGATAGGTGGCATGAGACAGACTCCTTCGGGGCAAGTGTGGGACCAGGGACCTCCGGCTCCTGCGGCATCCAAGTGTTTCTCATTTCGTAGTTTCCTTGTCTGCCCGGCCTCCGGCCTCCGTAGAACTCCCGAGATCCCGAGATCCCGAGATCCCGCGGCCTCCAGAGAACTCCCGAGATCCCGCGAGATTTGACTTCCTCTCGGAAAAGTCGTAACAGAACGCTGGCAAACACTTCAGTCCTGATTCCACTATCCTCTAAGTCACCCCAGACATTCAGTGCATCCCAGCCTGTCCTCCCCTTGCACCTGTACCTGGACCCCAGCCCATGCTCCCCCTGCTCCAGTATTTGGACCCGTACACACCCACATACCGGAAGCCGAAAAGCGTACCCTGCGGGCTCCAGCTACACCTTTCATCTTTCTAGGAAACGCCACACTCCACACACCCAGACCTGCTTGGGCGCTGGCCTGCAGGCATTCCCTGTGGTGTTCAAAACAAGAGGACAGCCCTAGCTGGTTTTGCTCAGTGGATAGAGCCTCGACCTGCGGACTGAGGGGTCCAGGTCAGGGCACATGCCCCGGTTGCGGGCTCGATCCCTAGTTGGGGGTGCGCAGGAGGCAGCAGATCAATAATTCTCTCATCATTGATGTTTCTCTCTCTCCCTTTCCCTCCCTCTCTGAAATCAATAAAAATATTTTTTTTAAAAAAGAGGACATTTCCTGATGCAGGGGCTTGGTTGAAGGGAAACTGCCGACAGGGGAAAGAACTAGTCCCCAAGGATGTGCAATGAAAAGGTGCGTACCTGTTGCTTGTGCATTGGACCTTGGCAGAAATGGGATTGGGGCACAAGGGTTCTAATCCAGAGGCCCAGGTCACTTATCCCAGGGCATTTGGGCCTTTAGACTCCTGGAAGGCAATAGACTTTGCAACCTGTGCATGCATATTTCACTCCCTCCATTCTGACCTCTAGCAGTCCTGCCCTGCACAGCATCTGGTTGGGAGCCTGGTCCCAGACACTTGGCCACAGGTTCCTGGGAGGAAGGCACCATTGCACTGTGATGCTGAGGGAGAAGGTGGGGGAAGGTAGAGCATTGAAAAGGATTGGGGTTTGCTTGATAGGTGGCATGAGCCAGACTTCTTATAGAAGAGTCTAGGATGAGAGACCTCCAGCACCTGGGGCACCCAAGTATGAAAGAAAAAAATATATTAAAAAAGAAAGCTTAGGTATAAAATTTTAATTATGTTAGATGAAAAAGGTCGAATCTTGCTGCATAACATTGTGCTTATAGTTAATGTTAATTTTACAGTTAAAATTTTGTTAAGAGGATAGATTTCATGTTATATTTTTTAACAAAACAAAAAAATAAGGCTAGCCCTGGCCAGTTTGGCTCAGTGGATAGAGTGTCCGCCTGCGGACTGAAGGGTCCCAGGTTTGATTCCTATCAAAAGCATGTACCTTGGTTGAAGGCTCCTCCCCAGCCCTGGCCCTGGTTGGGGCTCATGCAGAAGGCAACCAATCAATGTGTTTCTCTCACATCAATATTTCTCTGTCTTTCCTTCTCTCTTCCACTCTCTCTAAAATTCAATGGAAAAATAGCCTCGGGTGAGGATTAAGCATATTAATAAGTCTATATGCCCGGCTGGCATGGCTCAATGATTGAACGTCAAACTATGAACTACTAGGAGATCACAGTTCGACTCCCCAGCAGGGCATACATATGCCCAGATTGCAGGCTTGATCCCCAGTGTGGGGAGTGTAGGAGGCAGCCAATCAATGATTCTCTCTCATCATTGATGTTTCTATCTCTCTCTCCCTATCCCTACCTCTCTGAAATCAATAAAAATATTTCTTAAAATAAGGCTATGAAACAGTATGTATAAGATGTTTTAAAAAAATTATCATGCCTATCTCTGTATGAAGGCACTGCTTCTGCATAGGATCTAGTAGCTTGTGTAAATGAAGGAATGGGTGAGGAGTTGAAGAATATGGAATTAAATACATAAAAATATAAAAAGTGGTACCTCTAGTGGTAGGGTTATGGTTAAATCTTTGTTTTATAATTTTTCTGAAATGAAATTAACCTACATTTATAGTTGCATGTATAATCAGAGATATACGCAGGAGACTGATTTCTTATTTCAGATCTTCTTAGTCCTTTCTTACATTTCTGAAATCAAAGCAGACTGGCCCATCAGAAGACAAAGCTCCTGCCCAAGATTAGGTATCACCTTCATTTGAAGCACGGATTTATTCCACAAATACTTTTTTTTTTTTTTTTTACCACTTTTACCATTCCAGTCCTTTGGTCTTTACCAGGAACAATTCTTTCATCCCTAAGGGATCTTGAAGAATGCTAACCCCTTTGTCACTCCTGCCACCAAGACGGCTGCCTCTTCTTGCCTACCACGGGAGCTTTTTCCATATCTCCCACACTTGCCCATATAGTAGCTGCAAATGCTCCCACAGGAAGTGCTCTTATTCAAGCCACTTCTTCTGATTCTGCTTTTGCTAGTGGGAGTGGAAGGGGTTAAATGATAGGTGCTATATTGTGAAATTGGAAATAGGAGTTTGTAGGCACTGCTCCTGTATAGAATCTAGTAGTGGGTATAAAGTGAAGGAATAGGTGAGGAGGTGGAGTGGAGGTGAAAATTGCTATGATCCTCCATATAGAATTTTGCACTTGCTCTGAGGCTCCCAAAGGATCTCAAATACCTCTTCCCACCTCTCCAGCACTATCCTGCTCAGAGAAGCACCCATATCCTTCCTCCATCATCACCACCTTCATAAGCACCTGCATAAGGCAGCAGTACCAGGCCCACCCTACATCAGTAATGGCAACTTCTGCTGCCAGGCCAGATTCTATCCCCTCTTGTTTGTACTCTTCTTCTATTACATCAGCACTAAATTTATACCCAGCATGAAAAATACCTGCACATGCCCATCTTTCCAAATGTATGAGTGACATTACGATCTACTAAAAAAAAAAAATCATAGTATTTCCACTCTGCCCCTCAAAATACTTGTTTGTTCCCCCAAGAGCCCTCTTCTTTTCCTGTATTCTTATCACCGTTAACCAAGGGCCCCACTGTTAGTCATATCTCTGAGAAAAGAGAAATTTCTGGTATGACAGAATCATTTTTGTTATCTATCCCCTCATTTCGCCATACCTATTCCAAGAAGGTATCCAGCTCTTTCACCCTCCTTTCACAGGGAGGGTTATGCTGCCAGCCTGGTTTTCTATAATCCTGATCATCTTGAGCAAATTATGCTAAGGGAGAGAGGAGTGACTTACAGAACAGAGAGAAAGGAAGGAGGAAACTGCATATGATACCTAAGCACTCCTTACTCCCTACCAGGACCCCAGGGAGAAAACAGAGCTCCTGAATGGAATGGGTGCATGGCCATAATGGCTGGGCTGCTTACATTCCAAACGAGGAGCGAGTCAGGAGAGAGAGAGGGAGAGACACCAAATTCCTGGGTGTTTTTTTTTTGGTTTTTTTTTAATATTTTTTATTGATTTTTTACAGAGGAAGGGAGAGGGATAGAGAGTTAGAAACAGCGATGAGAAAGAAACATCGATCAGCTGCCTCTTGCACACCTCCCACTGGGGATGTGCCCGCAACCAAGGTACATGCCCTTGACCGGCATCGAACCTGGGACCCTTGAGTCCACAGGCCGATGCTCTATCCACTGAGCCAAACCGGTTAGGGCAAATTCCTGGGTTTAAAAGAGGGATTTTCTGGGTAGAGCCTTTCATTTGCATTCAGGGATGACTGACAGAAACTATATTTCTTCTGGGCATGCCCTTACCCATGATGTATACAGAAAACCCACGGAGGAAGGGGGGGTGTCAGGGTCAAAACCGAAATGCAATTTTATGGTAATTAGTCCAGGGCCCTAGTAAGGTCACATTGGCATTAAGGTCATATCCTTTTCCTTTGAGCTTTCAAGAAGGACTGGCTGGCTCCAAGCCTGCCTGCTGGCAGTTTGCAGGGCCACCCACAGACAGGCAGTCTGAAGGGAATGTTGGTCTGATCCCTGCTCTGGACCTCAGGGAAGGCCCAACCCCAGCCACTCATAACTAACTTCCTACCTAACTGAAGTGCCTACCTTCAAGTGACCTTGTGGATTTAGGGAGAGTACCAGGAATGATCACAATGAATTGAAAGCCCCATTAAAGCTCCTCCCTGGAAGAGGAGTGGCTCTTCAATAGTGAATGAGACTGAGCTTTCCTTCACCTCAGTGGGACATAAGGAACATGAAGATTTAAGATGCTGTAAATGAGCAAAGCTGCTGAAATGCATACTACACAAAAGACAGAGCAGGTAAGAACATACTCTTTATTAATAATTAGAATCAGAAAAACCTTGACAACTGTTGAGCTTGGTGAGGTGAGATCTCAAGGACGAAACTCTAGGGCATCTTTTGTTCAAACTAGAGTCTAATCTAACTTCCCAACCCCTGGGCTCCAAGCTGGCTCACTCCTTGCTTGCAGAAACTGCCTCAGGGTTGTGGAGAGCCTGCCCAGAATATACCAACTAGAAGACAAGGGGCCCAGGGGCATTCTCAAGAGCACTTGTCCCAGTCCAGTTCTATTGTTAATCCAATTACTTTTCCCAAGAGAAACACAAGAGGGTTTTGCTCTTCATCTACTTTTGACTAGAAAGGGACTTGAGGGGGAGATGGCTGATGGTAAGGACTTGCATGTATAGCCAACACTCCCCCAAACACTGCCCTTCCTTAAAACAGTTGCCTAAAAAGGTAAAGAGACTGAGAAGTACAGATTGGCAGTTACAAAATAGTCACAGAGATATAAAGTACAGCATAGGGAATATAGTTAATAATACTGTAATATCTATGTGTGGTGCCAGGAGGGTACTGGAAATATCAGGGGAACACTTTGTAAAGTATATGATTATCTAATCACTATGCTATATATGTGAAAACAATACAAATAATATTGAAAGTAAACTGTAATTGAATAATAAAAATGATTAAAATTTTTAAAGTTTTCATATAAAAACAATAATACTAGTATATGAATGAATCTCTTCTTCCCTGACTTCCTCTCACTCTTCTCTGCTCCAGCCAGCAGGGTGTCTCTTCAGCAACAAGCAAATTCCGTGAGGCTCAGAAACACAAAAACAGGTCTTCATCTGTTAAACTTAAAAAAGACAAGCAAACATGAACACTGCAGTAGTTTACAAAGAACAATAGCATTTTCAAGGAAAAGCAGTTCTCCTAAAATTCAGTGTAGCGTATAACCCTAAAAAACACATGGCTCTTCCTAGCCAAAGACATGGCATTTTTAGGAAAAGAAGGTTAGAGAAAACAGAAAGGAGAAAAAAGGCTTAATGATTTCAGTGTCTCTGAATGTCCACTAATCAGCATCAGCCACCCAGAATTCACCACCTGTGAACTTAAATTCAATTAGGAGAAATCCTCTATTTAAAGACTAAGTGGGGAGGGGGAGAGATAAGTATAATACCCAAAAGTAGTCTATCTTTGTTAAAATAAATGTATAAAATAAAAATATAAATACCTACATATTTTTGTAGACTCAGAATAATAAAAAGTGGTTAATTGGTAATGGGATAATAGATTATTTTATGTAATTTTATCTATACTTTTGGTTTTCAAGTTTTCTGTGAAGTAAATGAGTTACTTTTCCATCAATAGTAGGAAATTGTTTTTTGGGTTTTTTTTAACTTACTTTCCAAAACGAGTTTGTCCTGGGTGCAGGCCTCCACTCTGAACTGGCACACAGACTTTCTTGCATTTATAGCAGAACTTGTACCATGAAAAATTAATCGTTTTACACCATGGGCAGTGCCAGTTCTGCCTATTGTAGCGTGAGGCAGACATCCCCTGGTGCTGGGATTCTGAGGCTCCTATCCCTTTTGCTTGCTTGGCCTTCTCCTCCTGAGGCTGTTGTTTCTCTGGGCATTTGGGCATCAGTGGACCTTTTCCTTGGCCATGGCTTTTGCTGTTCCCCAGGGAGTGGTACCCCTGGGGCACCACTGGACCTTTTTCTTGGCCCTGGCTCTTGCTGTTCCCCAGGAGATACTTCTTCTGTGGCATCACTGGATATCCCCTCTGGTCAGACAGGGAAGCCATCTTCTTCTGGGCCTCCACTGCAGCACAGAAGCCAGGAGGCGGTGTCTTGGGTACTGCAGCAGCTGTCACAGTTCCTGCCACGGCGCCTTCTGCTTTTCTGGCTATTGATGATTGAGGTGTCAAGTATGCAAGTCCCTTTGGAAATGGTGCATGGAATGGCAATGGAGGTGGTGCTGGTATTGGCAGACGCGGTTGTATGGCCTGGGCCCCGGCACTTGGGTTTCCCGACGGGTAAAGCTTAACCCCCAGGGTTGCCATCTGGGTTTTCAAATGTGGCATGTTATGTGCCCCTGTAGCCACCATCTTGCCCTGCTTCTCTACATTCATGGGCCATGGTGGGGCCCTACCCAGCTGGTCTCCCCTCACAGGCTGGACTACCTGAGGCAGTGGGTTGGTGTGAGTGGACATCTCCACCTGGAGCAGTCTCTGGCACAACATATCACGTTCGTCCTTAGCCTGCCGGAGGACAGACAGTATACTTTGTAGCTCCGAGGCCGCCTGGTCCCGCTCCCTGAGCAGCTTACGCAGCTGAGCAGCAAGAGCCCAGGAAACCGTCTTGAGCTCCTCCACCTGGTCCTGCAGCTGCTGGGTCCTGTGCATTTGATGCTCGTACTGCCTCGCGGCCACGCGCACTCCCAAAGCGAGCGCGCTCCAGGTGCTGGCCCTCTGGCGCATGCGCGGTACCTGCGGGTCGGTCAGGACGGCCTTTAGTCGGTCCTCGATTTCGTTCCAGGACTGCGAGCGGAGGGTCGTGTAGAAATCAGGGCCGCCCCCGTTCAGAAGGACTTCGTTGTTGATGAAACTGATCACCTCGTTGTGGCGGAACCCGCCGGCACAGTCTCTAAAATTCGCCGCCATGGCCGCTGAGGCCTAGTCCACCGCCCACCTCACCGGCGACGAGGCCGCGCCGCCACCGTCACCGTCAAAAATAAAAGCTGCGGCTGCCAATCCGTGCGCCCCTCACCTCCCAGTTCAGTCTTAGTCCAGCCCCAGCCAAGTCCCGGCTTCGGCCTTGCCTCGGCCTCGGCCTGGGCCTCTTTCCTACCTCACGCCCTCCTCCTCACACCAACTCCGACCAGGCGACTGGGTGACGTCACAGCGACCAGCTAGGAGTCTTGCCACAAGGACTTCTGGGAACAACCCTCCTTAGACGTCGCCCCCTACGGAGGGAACAGACAGGATGCACCGGGTATTGCAGTGTGCACAGATGACCACTAGGGGTGCTGTGGAACTCTTGGAGACACTAAGCATGATCACTCAGGCACCCAGGGCACTGGGATGGGACTTTCAACCACACACATACACTCCTGGTCTAAAAGGAAGGATGAATCAGAGGAGGTCAGAGAACTTATGGGGGAGGGCGGTGTCGAGGTGGAGAAATGAGGTTGCAGGGTCCCAGATTCAGAGAGGTTAAGTAGTGTGAAAGCCTGAAGTACATATATCTAAACCCAGAAAACGGGCAGAACAGTTTCAGAGAAACTTGAAAAAGAAGGCTAAACTGGCGAAGACGATGAGCCTGCATGTTGGGGCAGCAGTAAGAACCAACTGAAGGAGAGCAGAATGTGACACCCAAAATATGCGAGTTTGGCATATTATTTTTGAATTAAAGTTACTTAGGGAGTAGCTGGAGCAAGAAGGACAGACTGACCATCCTTTGTCCCCCTAAAAGCAAAAAATAATCTCCCACGTGAATAGAAGGACATGCCAGGAGACTAGAAGACATCCTTATCACCAGAAATACGGAATTTACAGCTAAGAAGCCTGTATAAGAAAACCTTGTTACTTCTTCACCAATTTACTACCTCACACCCAAACCTATTTGTTTTGTCAATTCTTTACAAATGTACTGTTTGTTTGTCTAAAAGTCACACAACTGCCTGTTTCAGTCACTTTTTTGAGTCTCATTTTTTAAAAATTTGTTATTTTTTTCAAATACAGTTTACATTTAATGTTATTTTGTATTAATTTCAGGTGTACAGCATACTGGTTACACATTCATAAACTTTACAACGTGATGCTCCCTATATTTCAATACCCACCTGGCACCATACATGATTATTACAATATTGTTACTAGATTTCCTATGCTGTACTTTAGATACTTGTGACTGTTTTGTAACTATCAATTTCTACTTCTCAGCCTCTTCACTTTTGCAGTCAGTCCCCCAACACCCCTTCCCTCTGGCCACCATTAGTATATTCACTGTATTTATAAGTATCTTTCTGTTTTGTTTGTTCATTTATATTGGTTTTTAGATTCCACATGTAAATGAAATCGTATGGTATTTGTCTTTTTCTGACTGGCTTAGTTAACTTAGCATAGTGTCCTCTAGATCTATACATGCTGTTGTAAATGATAATATTTCATTTTTTATGGCTGAGTAATATTCCATTGTTGTATGCATATCACTTTTTTATCCACTCATCTACTGATGGGCATTTGGTCTGCTTCCAAATCTTGGCTATTGTAAATAACACTGCAATGAACATAGGGGTGTATATATTCTTTTGAATTAGTGTTTTTAGTTTCTTCAGATAAATACCCAAAAGTGGAATAGCTGGATCATGAAGCAGTTCCATTTTTTTATTTTATTTAGGAACCACATTACTGTTTTCCATAGTGGCTGCACCAATCTGCATTCCTGCCAACAGTGCACAAGCATTCCCTTTTCTCCACATTCTAGTGAACACTTGTTTGTTGATTTATTCATAATAGCCATTCTGGGAGGTGTGAGTTGATAGCTCATTGTGGTTTTAATTTGCATTTCTCTGATGGATGAGATTGAGCATCTTTTCATATATCTATTGGTCATATGTATGTCCTCCTCGGAGAAGTGTCTATTCAGGTCCTTTGCCTATTTTTTTAAAATATATTTTTATTGATTTCAGAGAGGAAGGAAGAGGGAACAGACATATAAACATCAATGATGAGAATCACTAATCAGCTGCCTCCTGCACACCCCCCACTGGGGATCGAGCCCGCACCCTGTACATGTGCCCTTGACCAGAATCGAACCTAGGACCTTTTAGTCTGCAGGGTGATGCTCTATCCCAGGGGTCCTCAAACTATGGCCTGCGGGCCACATGCGGCCCGCCGAAAACATTTATTCGGCCCGCCAGGTGTTTTTGCCGCCGCTGCCTGTTGCTTAGCAGCCGACTAGTTTTTTTTTAAAACTATAGTCCGGCCCTCCAACGGTCTGAGGGACAGTGAACTGGCCCCCTGTTTAAAAAGTTTGAGGACCACTGTTATCCACTGAGCCAAACCAGCTAGGGCTGCCTATTTTTTAATTTGATTGTTTGATTTTCTGCATTGAGTCATATTAATTCTTCATAAATTTTATTAACACCTTATCAGAAGAATCATCAGCAAATATCTTCTTTCTTTTAAAAAAAAGAATAATTTATTGATTTTTAGAGAAAAAAAAAAGGGAGAGGAAGAGAGAGAAACATCAACATGAGAGTGAAACATGGATCAGCTGCCTCCTGCACACCTCCTACTGGGGATCAAGCCCACAACCCTGGCATGTGCCCTGACCAGGAATCCAACAGGCAACCTTTCAGTACACCGACAATGGCCAACCAACTGAGCAACACAGGCCAAGGTGGCAAATATATTCTTTCATTCAGTGGGTTGTCCTTTCTTTCTTTCTTCATCTTTTTTTTTTTTTTTTTTGCACAAACACAAAATTCTTTATTCACATTTTAGACGGTGTTTGAGTAGACTGAGTTTCAAGAACACTTAATATAATTTTTTGAACTCAGATTTGAGGGTTTTTTTGTTTTGTTTTTCTAACTATGTTCAAGCTCTGGGTATTTTACTTACAGAATTTTTCATGTAGCCTACTTGTTTCTACACAAAGGTAAAATACTATTTGTATTGCTTAATTTCCCATTATTTGTTGTTTCAACATAATTTTGTACCCCCAGTCATCTCATTGTTAGTCTAAGGCAGGAGTGTGGAACTTCTTTTCTGCCAAAGGCCATTTGGATACTTATAACATCATTCATGGGCCATTCAAAATTATCAACTTAAAAATTAACCTGCTATATTTGGTCAAACATTTAATTAACTCACTCCAAATGCCTTGGCAGAGCCAGACCAAATGATTTTGAAGACCTTATATGGCCCTCAGATGGGACGTTCTCCACCCCTGGCCTAAGGTTATATTTCTTTCACTCTGAGCCTTTTTTGGGCTTCATTTTCTCTCTTTATGTTCTTGAGTATAGCTTCGAGGTGTAGAGTTTTCCTCCCCAAGATCCACAACAATTACCTCCCTAAAAATATCACTCCTTTTAAAGGTTTTTGTTATCAATAACTACGTAAGAGTTCCAGTGACAGGTATGTGTGGTTTTTGCAAATCATCTTGATAATATTTTTTTTAACATACTAAGGGTGTTGCTTCTCTTTTATTTTGACCTCCATTTTGCCCTCTATGTCCTCTTTGTTATCTGAGTGTATGGTCACCATTTCTTGGCTCCATCTCTGGACAAGAATGCCAGGCCTGATGATTTGCCTTATGAGAGTCTTTTTTTGGTCTCCTGAATTGCATGTCTCCATATTATCAGTTAAATAATCTTCACTATGAGCTTTTTCTGTCTCATCATCTTTCTTGGCTTGGGAACTAACAAGCCTATCCTGCCCCAGACATCAGAGCTTCACTATCCACTCAGTCTCCTAAGCCAGAAATCTGGAATTCCATACAGACAGACTACTCTTTTCATTTTGTTGGAGGGTTTCTTTTTTTTTATTTTTTATTAAATCTTTATTGTTCAGATTATTACAGTTGTTCCTCTTTTCCCCCCCACAGCTCCCCTCCACCCGGTTCCCCTTCCACCCTCCGCCCTCCCCCTCCCCCCACTGTCCTCATTCATAGGTGCACGATTTTTGTCCAGTCTCTTCCCGCATCCCCCAAACCCCTCCCCCCCCCGCAAGAATAGTCAGTCCACTCCCTTTCTATGCCCCTGATTCTATTATAATCACCAGTTTATTCTGTTCATCAGATTATTTATTCACTTGATTTTTAGATTCACTTGTTGATAGATGTGTATTTGTTGTTCATAATCTGTATCTTTACCTTTTTCTTCTTCTTCCTCTTCTTAAAGGATACCTTTCAGCATTTCATGTAATACTGGTTTGGTGGTGATGATCCCCTTTAGCTTTTCCTTATCTGTGAAGCTCTTTATCTGACCTTCAACTCTGAATGATAGCTATGCTGGATAAAGTAATCTTGGTTGTAGGTTCTTGGTATTCATCACTTTGAATATTTCTTGCCACTCCCTTCTGGCCTGCAAAGTTTCTGTTGAGAAATCCACTGACAGTCGTATGGGTACTCCCTTGTAGGTGACAGACTGTTTTTCTCTTGCTGCTTTTAAGATTCTCTCTTTGTCTTTTGCTCTTGGCATTTTAATTATGATGTGTCTTGGTGTGGTCCTCTTTGGATTCCTTTTGTTTGGGGTTCTCTGTGCATCCTGGACTTGTAAGTCTATTTCTTTCACCAGGTAGGGGAAGTTTTCTGTCATTATTTCTTCAAATAGGTTTTCAATATCTTGCTCTCTCTCTTCTTCTGGCACCCCCATAATTCAGATGTTGGTACACTTGAAGTTGTCCCAGAGGCTCCTTACACTATCTTCATATTTTTGGATTCTTTTTTCATTTTGCTTTTCCGGTTGGGTGTTTTTTGCTTCTTTGTGTTTCAAATCTTTGACTTGGCCATAACCGGTTTGGCTCAGTGGATAGAGCGTCGGCCTGTGGACTGAAGGGTCCCGGGTTCGATCCCGGTCAAGGGCATGTACCTGGGTTGCAGGCACATCCCCAGTAGGAGATGTGCAGGAGGCAGCTGATTGATGTTTCTCTCTCATCGATGTTTCTGACTCTCTATCTCTCTCCCTTCCTTTCTGTAAAAAATCAATAAAATATATTTTAAAAAAAAATCTTTGACTTGATTCTTGCGCTCCTCTAGTCTGCTGTTGGAACTCTGCATAATATCCTTTATTTCAGTCAGTGTATGCTTAATTTCTAGTTGGTCTTTTTCATAACCTCGAGGGTCTCACTAGATTTCCTGAGGATCTCACTACATTTATCGGCGGTCTCACCAGACTTTTTGAGGGTCTTACTAAATTTATTGGCGGTTTCTAGAAAGTTCTTGAAAAACCTTAAAAGTGTGGTTTTGAGCTCTATATCCAGTCGTTTGCTTTCCTCCATTTCTGTCATTTGTGACCTATTTCTTTGTCTGCATTTTTTATGCTTCCCTGTGTTGGTAGAGTGGCTTTGTGTGCTAGGTGTCCTATAGGGCCCAGTGGCTCAGCCTCCCCAATTCCCTGAGGTGGACACTCTTGGTGCACCCCTTTGTGAGCTTTGTGCACAGTCTTGTTGTAGTTAAGCCTTGATTGTTGTAGGTATCACTGGGAGGAATTGACCTGCAGGACAATTGCCTGTGAGAGTCAGCTGTGTCTACAGTGGGAGAACTTCTGTGCTGAGGACACCCTTATGAGGCAAGACTTGCTTCAGTGGGGCTTTGGTGCTCACTGAGTCTGCCCCCTGAGTGTGTCCCTTATGGATCTGAGGAGTTGTAATTGGATAGTCTCACTCTGACCACTGGGTACACTGGCTCTTGGATCTCTAAGGAGGTGCTAATTTAGCCTCTTCCTGAGGCTACCTAGCAGGAGCTACGAAGAGATCTGCAGATTCCCCTTACTTGTTTGGGGTTTGGAAGTGTCCAGATGAGGCCCAGCTGTGAAGCAATGCAAGCTGCTGTGGGGCCTTGGGCCTTCTCTTGGATGTTCTGGGTCTCTCTGACCCAGCTGAAGCTTGTTAGGTAATTTTAGATTGCAAAGGGCCAGGCCATTCATATTCAAAAGCCTCTGCACACAGCTTGGGTGGGGCAGGGTCTCAGGGAATCAACAGGGTGGAGCAAACAGCTATGGCTGATCCTCAGCCCTGCCCTAAGAGGCCCCATATCTCAGCGTCCCAGTAATCGCTGCAAGCACCTCTGAGAGAAAGCCGCCCTTGAGTTCCGAGTTCTGCCCACTGCCAGACAGTCCAGTTTCTCCACTTATGAGTCTGGGTCCCCAGAGACTTCCCGGAACTGGAGTTCAGAGCAGTCGGGGGCTTGTGACTCCCTCCTGATTCAAAAAGACAGCTGCGTCCTCAATTGCCAGCCCTTGCCACGTGCACCTCCGTACCTCTGCACTTCCGCAGCTCCTCTGCGTCTCAGTGTGCTTTACTCTTTCCTTCTAGTTGTAGAATTTCCACTCAGCCAGCCTTCCTGTGGTTCTAGATGATGTCCGTTTTGTCTTTTAATTGTATTTTTGAATTTGTTGTGGGAGGCAGCAATTTCCAGTGTTTACCTATGCCGCCATCTTGGTTTCTCCTGGATGGTTTCTTTTGCTGTGCAAAATCTTTTTAGTTTGATGTAGTCCCACTTGTTTGTTTTTTCTTTTGTTTCTCTTGCCCGAGGAGATATATCAGAAAAAAATATTACTACAAGAAATGTCTGATATTTTACTGCGTATATTTTCTTCTAAGAGCTTTATCGTTTCAAGTGTTACATTTAAGCCTGTAATCCAGTTTGAGTTTATTCTTGTGTATGGTGTAAGAAAGTGGTCTAGTTTCACCTTTTTGCACATATCTGTCCAGTTTTTCCAACACCATTTATTGAATAGTCTGTCTTTACCCCATTGTATTTTCTTGTCTCCTTTGTCAAATAGTAATTGACCATACAGGTGTGGGTTTATTTCTGGGCTCTTCATTGTTTCATTGATCTATATGTCTTTTTTTATATGTTAGTACCATGCTGTTTTGATTATTATAGCCTTCTAGTATAGTTTGATATCAGGTAGTGTGTAACTTCCAACTTTATTCTTCTTTCTCAAGATTGCTGTGCTTTTCAGGGTCTTTTATGGTCCCATATAAAGTTTTGGATTATTTGTCTTAGTTCTGTGAAATACGTCATAAGCATCCTGATAGGAATTGCATTTATTCTATAGATTGCTTTGGGTATTAAGGACATTTTAATAATTTTAATTCTTCCTATCCATGAGCATGATTTATGCTTCCATTTATTTGTATCTTCTTTAATATCTTTCTTCAGTGTCTTATTATTTTCCAAATACAGGTATTTTACCTATTTAATTAAATATATTCCTAGGTATTTTTTAATGCAATTGTAAATGAGATTGCTTTCTTAGTTCCCCTTTCTGACAGTTCATTATTGGTGTATAAAAACACAACCAATTTCTGGATATTTAATTTATATCCTGCTACTTTACTGAATTTATTTATCAGTTCTAGTAGTTTTTTGGTGGAATCTTTAGGGTTCTCTATATATAGTATCATGTTATCTGCAAATAATGTTGAGTCTCTTATGTTTATGGGGCTTTCATACATACAAATTTAAATTTGTTTCTCTCCTATTGATCCATTGCATAACAATTTCATAATTAGACCAGCCAAATATCCTAAAAGGGAAGAAGGGAAGCATTCTCTGCCCTTACACAGGCTTCTTTGTTTATTCTGTATGTGAGTGAAGGGAGAACCTGGCAGCTAAAGCTAAAAGCAACATTGAAGGCTGACTAGGGGCACTAGAAAGAATTCTGTGATAGCTGAGTGGATAAGGAGGAAAGGGAAGGCAGACCAAAATGTTATAGGAAGCTATCAAGAACAGGCCACTGTAGGGCTGAGTGATCTGATTCAGTGAAGAGGAAGGAAGGACATTTCAAATTTCAGCATTCTAAACTGGAATGCTGTGATGAATTGATGAGACAATGTTTATGAATATGTGCAGAAAAGGTGAATCATAGTGAAGATGTTGGATCTCAGATGTTTATGGGAACTTCCAGAAGACACCACAAGCCACATAGTGGGTATTTCCATTGTGGATTTGGGGAAGGGAACTTTGCAGTGTGGTTAACCAAACTAAACTAGAAGTACTTAACCATTTTTTTGTGTCATAGACCCTTTGATAGTCTGATGAAACTTATGAAAACCTCCTCAGCTCTTTGCTCAGCTCCTTTTATACCTCTCAGTTGCCATCCTGTCATTAAGTCTCCTACGTAGTTTCCCTCTATCTTGCTCTCACAGAAAGAATTCCCCAACTTTAAAGCTATATCCTTCACCTGTAATTTGGATCCCAGCTTCTCCCATCTCGTCAGGGAGTTCAATCCAGTCAGACCCTCTCCCTCTTTTTTCTACTTCAGCCTTTTCCTCTACTAGTTTCTTCCCAATTATAGTGTAAGCATGTTCAAGCGTCTTCCATCCTGTATAATGCTTTTGTCTACATTCCTTATACCTTATTTTCCACCCATAAAACTACAGAAAACATTCTAAGGGCACTACATAAGGGTGGCACTCTCCCCTCTAATAATCCAAGTTTCTTCTAACTTGACCTTTCCGTGGTCTTTGACTCTGTTGACCACTCCCTTTTTAAATGAAATCCTCCCTTTTATTCTGTGACACTAAAGTCTATTCATTTTTTTTTCTCTCTGGCTCTCTTTTCAGTTTGGTTTTACACCCACTACATTAGAAGTACTTAACCCTTTTCTGTGCCATAGACCCTCGGACAGTCTGATGAAGCTTATGAAACTTTTCTCAAACTACCACTTTTAAATAAACATAAAAAATGCATATGCCCTAGCCAGTTTTCTCAGTGGATAGAGCGTCAGCCTAGGCTCTGAAGGATCCTGGATTCAATTCTAGTCAAGGGCACATGCCCGGTTTGCAGGCTCGATCCCCAGTAGGGAGCGTGCAGGAGGCAGACAATCAATGATTCTCTCTCATAATTGACGTTTCTCTTTCTCCCTCTTCTTTCCTCTCTGAAATAATAAAAATATATTTTAAAAAATAAATAAAATAAAATGCATAGGGTTACAAAGAAACTAAATGTATTTAATTATAGCTATCAAACTATTTAAAAATTGTGACATAGTAAAATACATCTTCATTAAAACATTAAGTAACAAGATCTATTGGCAGGTTCAATAACTATTCTAATTTTGAACCACTGATGATCATGATATTTTGAAATATCTGCAAGAACTAAATGAGATTTCTATTGATGAAAAAGTGCCAGGTACTGCTAATACAATTGTGGGTGTTTTTTTTTTGTTGTTGTTGTTTTTTTTAACTTATGTTGATAATTGAAGGAAGTGCTAAATTTCAGTAACAGAGTAGTGGAAATAAAGAAGTAAAAATTTTGCTAGGATGGTGTGGCTCAGTGGTTGAGCATCGACATATGAACCAGGTGGTCACGGTTTGATTCCCAGTCAGGGCGTATTCCTGGGTTTCGGGCTCAGTCCCCATTGTGGGGTGTACAGGAGGCAACTGATCAATGATTCTCTCTCATCATTGATGTTTCTATCTCTCTCTTTCTCTTTTTTCCTGGCTGAAATCAAGATGCTACCATTGTGCCCTAGCTGGTTTGGCTCAATGGATAGAACATCAGCCTGCAGACTGAAGGGTCCTGGGTTCAATTCTGGTCAAGAGCACATGCCCGGGTTGCAGACTCAGGTCCCAGTAGGGGGCGTGCAGGAGGCAGCCGATCAATGATTTTCTGTCATCACTGATGTTTCTATCTCTCGCTCCCTCTCCGTTCCTCTCTGAAATCAATAAAAAAATATATTTTTATAAAAACATTTTTTAAAAATATATTTTTATTGATTTCAGAAAGGAAGGGAGAGGGAGAGAGAGATAGGAACATCAATGATGAGAGAGAATCATTGATCGGCTGCCTCCTGCACACCCCCTACTGGGACCTGAGTCTGCAACCCGGGCATGTGCCCTTGACCAGAATCCAACCTGGGACCCTTTGGTCCGCAGTCTGACACTCTATCCACTGAGCCAAACCAGCTAGGGCAATAAAACTATATTTTTTAAAAAGGTATTACCATTGGGGTAAATTGGATGAAGGTTACACAGGACGTTTCTGTATTGTTCAACTACTTATGAATCTACACTTACCTTAATAAAAAATTAAGCTAAAAAATTTATACTCCAAGTTAAGAACCTTTGCACTTGATGTAGTGTTTCCCAAAGTGTTTTTGAACATGTGTTCCATGGCACATGAAAGGTATTGGGAAGTCAAGAAATATTTTTTATAAAGCTTTAAGTCAGACTTATTCAAGCACACACACACACACACACACACAGAACTTATTTTTATTGAATACTTCTTAGTATCTCAAATGGGCTTGCATTCCACAGAATCCACTTTGAAGGTGCTGCCTTATTATCACAGGATCATGTCAGCCTTCATCACAACGACCCATGAAAACCATTCAAA
Organism: Myotis nattereri; assembly: GCF_964212035.1. NCBI lineage: Eukaryota > Metazoa > Chordata > Mammalia > Chiroptera > Vespertilionidae > Myotis > Myotis nattereri. The sequence goes on along the minus strand of NC_138078.1, from coordinate 115,478,494 downwards.
ACAGCATTTGAATTAGGACAGCAATTTCCAACCAGCGTGCTGCAACCCACTGGAGTGCTGCAAGAATTTTTAAAACATGCAATACCTGACCATTTAGTCAGGGGCACTGACCTCTTTTCCCTTAGATTATCAAATAAAAAAATGAAAACGGCCAACATATTAATATCCATCTAGTGCAAATAAATCAAAATTATACCGATATTTTTGTCAGATCAGTAAAAAATATATTATACTAAACCCTGGAATTTGTGGACATTGATTTAACGGACAAAATTTTCAGTCCATATGTCATATGTAAAAATTGACAGCCTGTTCATTTTAAAATGCTTTTAACCAAGATTTGCTTATAATTAAATTAACAGGTTATTTTTGTGCTACTAATTCGCTATTATTTTTAACAAATTTAAGCGAACAGGCCATAGATTAGGGAAAACGCTATAGTAACTTTACTGATATAAATAAATATTACATAGCTACAACCATAGTCTACATATTTAAATCCAAGAATCACTACTTATAAACAATTTTCAGCAAATGATTGACACCGGATCACACTGCATTGCAAGCAGTAATTGGTTCTGTTGTCTCCTGGCAAGACATTCTGCAGCAGTTTTAACGCGAGCCGCAGATGTTACATGTGCACTATGCCACATCCTAGTCGTGTGCATTTGTTTACTCCTGGTGACTGGTGAATGCACACATTTATTAGGCCTATTCAGTATAAATTTAAAATGACAGTAATACATATAGAAAACTTTTCTGTGAAATTAAACTTCTTGTACATACTTAATTTTAATTACACAAACATGTCCACATAAGTAAAAATAGGTGAACTAATTTGTCAATTTTTCAACATATGCATTTGGAAAACTTACTTTATTATATAATGGACTTTCAGCTTTAATGGACACCCCCTTGCCCTAATTACTCTCTGATACTGAGGCTTTACTGTATATTTTTGGTGTGCTGCAGAACTTTAGTAATTAGTTTATGTGCCATGAGATGAAAAAGGTTGAAAATTGCTGAATTGGGATATTGCACAAGACTGTTACCACTTTTTCATTATTATTTTTGAGCAACATGGTTTACTTTGGAAGGATAAAGCAACCAGGTGGAAGGGCTATGTGGGTGTACTGTAACATTTTCACACTCATTATTTTCCTTTGTAATTCAGTGAGCTGTACTGAATTGAAAATAAACCTGTCAACAACCAAAGCAAAAAATTAATTAAAATGTTCCAAGCAAAAGAAAAATCAATTTAAAGAAACATAGCAAAAAATAAAGTAAATAAACATATTCTCACCGCGAAATCTGAAGAGAAGTTATGTATGCACATAAACTCACATTTGAAGAAATTGAGGCCTGTTCTTTTGTATATTTCTAGAGAAGGCACTTCTAGGTTGATTTCTGTTCGGCATATCAGTCATTTTCTATCTTTCCCAACATTTCTAAGAGGGTGCTACTTTGAATTGATTATAAGTGCATTCAATTTGATACACTATAGTGTAGTGAATAGAGCTCTTGGGTTGGAAAAATGCAATGGAGATTTCAATCACAATTATGCTACTTATTATGTGATCTTAGGCAAGTCATTTTGCCTCCCTGGGACTTCTATATGTGATTTGTTGCCTACATTCATAACTTAAAGAGAATACAGTTTAGGCTTGCTGTTCTCAAAGGAACCCTTTAGTTACATAGAAGCAACTGTCCTAAGCTACTGTACAAAACGTGCATTATGTTCAAATTGAAAAAATAATTAGTAACATTAAATGACTCTTGCTATGCAACAACATTTTTGTGTGTTTTACATATATTATTTATTTGGATTCTCATTAAAACCCTATGAGGTAAATGTTACTATTATCACTGTTCTATAAATAGAAAAACAGAGACAAAGAGAGGCCATGTAACTTGCCCAATGCCATGAAGCTCATGAGTGAAAGAGCAGGGATTTGAACCTAGGTAGTCTAATGTCAGAGGCTCTGAGGTTAACCAAGGTATTGAAGGGAAGCAGAATTTGCCAATCCAAAATATACCTCTTTGGCATGTTACCATAAGAAACATCCAAACCTGTGGAGAAATTTTATAAAATTTATTAGAGCCAAACTGATGACATATGCCAGGGAGCAAAATCTCAAATGCTCTGAAGAATAACCATTTTTGAAGTTTCCTTTATGCATTTAAAATTAAGAAGGGTATATAAAGAAAATTACATAAAGGTGGGAGAAAGCAACACAGGATTGGATTACAGAATGATTAAGGTTATTTGCTTTTTTGAAGATAGTTACATCTTAGAAAAAAAGGGTCTGAAAAAAGGCATTTCAAAGTTATGTTAAACTATATGCAAATACAAAATGGACACAGCTTGCTTAAGGAAACAATAATTATTTTAGTAAGAAAGTTGTATGCCTGGGACATGACTACCCACCATGATATACTCAGGAATTTATGATCAGATCACCCTGTGAAATTACTTTTTTCATCTGCACGCATAAGAATTATGCTAGGCTGGTTATTTTTAAGAAAGAGCAGACACAGAAGAAGCTCCAAAATTGGAGAGATCTCAATACTGGGTATCAAGATATACTACAAAACTACTGTAATCAAAACAGCCTGGTAATGGCACAAGAACAGGTATATAGATCTATGGAATAGAACAGAGACCTCCGACATCAACCCAAGCCATTAGGCTCAATTAATATTTGACACAGGAGGCAAGAGTATACAATGGAGTCAAAACAGTCTCTTCAATAAATGTTGTTGGGAAAATTGGACAGGTACATGCAAACAAATGAAAATAGACCACCAACATACACCACACACAAGAATAAACTCAAAATGGATAAAAGACTATTTATATATGTTATAAAACCATAAACATCCTAGATGAAAGTATAGGCAGCAAAATCTCAGACATCTCTTAAAGCAATATGTTTGCTGATACATCTCCTGAGGCAAGGGAAACAAAGGAGAAAATAAACAAATGGGACTACATCAAAATAAAAAGCTTCTGCACAGCAAAAGAAATAATCAACAAAATGAAAAGGGAGCCCACTGTATGGGAGATCCTATTTGTCAATGATACATCTGATAAGGGGTTACTTTCCAAAATATATAAAGAACTCATATAACTAAAAAAGAGGACAAAAGACCCATTTAAAAAACAGGCAAAATACCTAAATAGACACTTTTCCAACGAGGACATACAGATAGCCAAAAGACATGAAAAAATATTCAAAGTCACTAATCATCAGAGAAATGCAAATTAAAACGACACTGAGGTATCACCTCATACCTGCCAGAATGGCTACCATCAACTCATCAATAATTGACAAGTGCTGATGAGGATTCAGAGAAAAGGGAACCCTAGCACACTGCTTGTGGGAATGCAGACTGGTGTAACCATTATAGAAAACAGAATGGAGTTTCCTCAAAAAATTAAAAATGTTACTGCCATTTGACCTAGTGATCCCACTTCTAGGAATATATCCTAAGAATCCCAAAACACCAATCAAAAAGAATGTATGCACCCCTATGTTCATAACAGCCCTATTTACAATAGCTAAGATCTAGAAAGAGCCCAAGTGCCCATCAGTAGATGAGTAGTTTAAAAAGCTATGGTACATTTACATAATGGAATACGATGCAGCGGTAAAAAAGAAGGATCTCTTTTTTAAAAAATATTTTTATTGATTTCAGAGAGGAAGGGAGAGGGAGAGAGAGAGAAACATCAATGATGAGAGAGAATCATTGGTTGGTTGCCTCCTTCATGGATTAAGTCCACAACCCAGGCATGTGCCCTGACCGGGAATTGAACTGTGACCTCCTGGTTCATAGGTCAACGATCAACCACTTAGCCACAGTGATAGGGCAAAAGGAAGGATCTCTTTAAGACAGCATGAAGGGACCTGGAGAGTATTAAGTGAAATAAGCCAGTGAAAGACACTATCACATGATCTCACTCAACTGATAAACAAAACAGATGAAGACATAGAAGCATGGAACAGACTGAAGAATCTCAGAGGGAGGTGGGGAGATTAACCAAAGAATTTATATGCATATGCATAACCCAGGGACACAGACAATAGTGAGGTGAAGGCCTGTGTGAGGAGAGAGAGTTGCAGGGTGGAGGGGCCTCAATGTGGGGGGAGGAGGGTAGGAGGAAGGGGGACATCTGTAATATTTTCAGCAATAAAGATAATTTTTTTGAAAACCTAGTAGAAGTTACCCTTTATAAGAGACATTTACATTTATAAAAGAAATTTTCATTTCTAAGTGTGTCTTCCTCTCCATACCAGGGAGAGAAAAATTACTAAATCTCTAGATGTACTCATCAGTAGAGAAAGGACTGACCTAAATCTACATAACAATCATATCCTTATTCACTGTGATTTTCTTCATAGCCTCCCATAACTTGCCAACCATCTTCCCCCACATCATTTTACATTAGCTGGAGATATTTAAGGTGGTGGTTTGAGCCATTTCAGAGCTTGAGAATGACTCATTTTCTCATTATCTCCCATGTATACAGGAGGAATGCATGTTCTTAAACTTCTGTTTGTTTTTCTCCTGTTAATCTATCTTTTATATGGGGGGGAGGGGGGTCTCAGCCAAGAACCTGGAAGGGTAAAAGAAAAATTATTTTTCCTCCTCTATGGCATGAAAGTAACTGAAGAAATAGATACCCCTACAACAAAGAGAGAAGATGGGACCAAAACAAAGAAACAAACAAAGGGTAAAGATAAAACTCTAACCATCCAATTTTAGTGGTTGTGATAGAGTAGACAGACAGGCATGAGCAGAGTAGGAACAATAGGCCAGGTAAGGGATGTCACCAGGGTGGAAAGTCCCAGTTATCTAGCAAGGGAAAAACTAGAGAAAACAATTATCATAGGCTGGGACTGCTGGAAGCCAATTCCAGCAGGACATAATAAAATGCGAGAAGTTTGTCAGAAGGATGATGGACACCTTCAGCAGGGCTGAAGATCTTCATGTTATTGCCTGCTGCCAGACAGCTGAGGGAAGTTCCCCCAACCTGATAATCCTTTATTGTTTACCAAACCTTACCTTTGATATGTATATCTGCTTTGCTAAAGGGCAAAATGTGTGACTAAAAAGCCCTGGGTCAGGAGATTCGGGGAGCTTAGTCACTAGAGCTAAGCCTCCCCTGGCTCCCCCAAAATGCCTCCCAAATTTATATTTCATGTATAATTTATTTAATTTACTTTTCAGCCCTTATCCAGATTCCTGAACCGTAGCAGCTGCAGATAAGACCCTAGCATGGGACTGCTCCTTCATGGTGAACTTTACTCCCCAGCAAGTTGTTAGACTCCCTTAGAGGAGGAGCAAGGGGGCTGGGCCTGAGAATTGCCTCATAGGACTCCCATACAAGCCTTTGCATGACTACACCCTTAAACATTAAGGACAATGAGGGTCTGACCACATCAAATAATCTTAGGAACAAAGCTTTGGGTCTATAGACCACAGAGACAGAGTTTTGGTCAAACTAAAAATAACATCTACCTGGTAGGCCTCAGTTGTGTTTCAGATCCAGGCCCAGAGAAACAATAAAACCAGACAAAGAGAAGCCATGCTGACATCAGGACCAGATGTCATGACTAATAAACCCGTACACTAGCCCTGACCAATCAAGAGAGACCACACTGTGAAAGGACATATCTGAAAAGATAATGAATATTCTATTGAAATCCTCCCCTGAGACCTACCCTAAAATCCCTATCTTTAGAAAACAGACAAAAACTCCTAAGGCAAGTGACCCAGTGAATGTGAAAGGGCGAGGACTACGCCCTCCACCTTGCCCCAGGGTAAGGGCTATGCCCTCCATCTTACCTTGGCCATGTGCTCAGCAAGGCTTCTTCCTGAAAGCCAAGCCGCTGATGGCCACACCCAGGATTTCTCTGGACTGGCCAATGATAGTCAAGGGAAGTGCACGCCATCACTATGACCACATCCTGTGTAATGAGACACCGACTTGCGCCTGGCCAATCGGCAGGGCCCACAGTCCTTTCTCCTCCCCTTACCCCAACCCCCTATAAAACCTCTCTCCACACAGAGTTTGCCCCTCTCTGCCACCTGCTGCTGTGCCAGTAAGGGGGGGCAGGGGAGCCAAACCTAGGTTTGAAATAAATGACTCTTTGCTTTTGCATCAGACTCGCTGGCTCCCTGTGGGTTCTTGGGAATCTTGAAATCTGGGCACAACAAATGCTCTTTCTCTCTCTCTCTCTAGTCTAGAGCATGCTCACACCTTTCTTAGGTGCCTACCTTTGCTTTCTTTCTCCTAAGCTCCACAGGCCTTTCTTTTGCCTCTGTAATTTGTTTCCTGAATCCACACAGCCCAGCTGGCTCATTTATTCTCCCTATTTTACTTTCTAAATACACTTTTTGAGTTAGAGTTCTTGGCTCTGACTTCTTTCTTAACTAAACTCAAGAACCGAGGTCTAACACATCACCAGTAGCGGTTGCACATTCCATATGTATGTCAAGACCTTGAGTGGTATTACACAGATGGAACAATGTGAAGCACTCAGGAATCTATTTTGCTGTTCTGAAAATTATCCAATAAAAGACACTAATAAAGAATAAACTTTTGGTGGCCCAAAATCCTTATTCCCTGGCCTGCACTCAAGAAAACAGATCAATGTGTTGTTGCAAAAGCTTATGGATAAATTTTTTTCCTTTTGGTGTATTATTTGTTACATATAAAATAAACTGTGTGTGCTCCATAGATAAAGAATGCTAGCCTCTAAGCCAAGGGTGGGCAAACTTTTTGACTCGAGGGCCACAATGGGTTCTTAAACTGGACCGGAGGACCAGAACAAAAGCATGGATGGAGTGTTTGTGTGAACTAATATAAATTCAAAGTAAACATCATTACATAAAAGGGTACGGTCTTTTTTTTCTTTAGTTTTATTCATTTCAAACGGGCCGGATCCGGCGCAGGCCGTAGTTTGTCCACAGCTGCTCTAAGCACATAAGAAATCTTAATAGTTTACAATTTGTCAATGAATACTTGTATAATAATTTCGTTGGGCTTTTTCCTCAATTCCTGGGAGATAATTACTAAATTCTTGGAATATCCAAGTGGTAACAGTTTCTTTGTTATTCATGGAAGGCTCTGTGGGTTTATGCTAATGAGATGACTCATGATGGGCTCCTATATAAACTGATAGGACTTAGGGTAGGAGCTAGAAACTCCAGAAAGACCAATTATGTGTTTAGATGTTTGGCACTTTAAGCCATGTGATCTCTGGGGAGGAACGGGTAGCTGCACATTGAGTTTCATCACATGACCAGTGACTCAATCAGCCATGCTTATATGATGGACTTCCAGTAAAATGCCTGGAAGCTGAAGCTTGGGTGAGCTTCCCTGGTTAACAATATTCTTTGCATATTGTTACACATTGATGTGCCAGGAAGATGACACATCTCAACTTAACTGGGAGAGGACAATGGAAGCTTCTCATATGGGACCCTCCCAGATCTTGCCATATGTATCTCTTCTTTTGGCTGGTCTTGAGTATAGTTTTAGCTATTATAAAACTACTAGAGGCCCGGTGCACAAAATTCATGCATGAATGGGGTCTCTAGGCCTAGCCGGCGATCAGGGCCGATTGGGACCAGACCAATCAGGGCCAGGCCGGAGAGGAGGCGATGGTTGCCTGTCCAGGTGTGGAAGGAACAGACGCCAGATGCTGATGCTGCCATCATCGGCACTCCACCACCACACGGTTCCCCGCCTTCCCCCCTCCTCCTTCCCTCACCACTGCACTGCCACCGTGATGGGCAGGTTGTGGGCTGATTGGGGTCTGTTGGCTGGGGGGAGGGACCATGAGGGGTTGGCCAGCCAGGGGAGGTTGGCTGTGGGAGTGCACTAACTACTAGGGGGTAGCTCTTGCATTGAGCATCTGCCCCCGGTGGTCAGTGCGCATCATAGTGACTGGTTGTTCGGTCATTCAGGTCACTTAGGCTTTTATATATATAGATACGCATAAGTATAATAGAAGCTTCTCATATGGAACCCTCCCAGATCTTGCCATATGTATCTCTTCTTTTGGCTGGTCTTGATTTGTATCCTTTTAGTTATTATAAAACTACCAGAGTTTTCTGAGTTATTCCAGTGAATTATTGAACATGATAGGGTAATGGAAAATCCTAGATTAACAGCCAATTAGTTAGAAGTGTGCATAGCCTGGGAACCCCCAAGCAGGTGGCTGATGTCTAAAGTGAGGACAGTCTAGGGAAGATTGTGCCCTTAACCTATGAAGTTTGGCTTAACTCCAGGTAGTTAGCATCAGGAGTCATTGCAATAGCCCCGTAACAGCTGTCTTAGAGTATAACATCAGAAATATTTTAAAGAAGTTGACCACTGCAAATTTTCATACTGCCTCGAGTTACACAAACAGCTCTTAATCCTATATAATAAAAGCCTAATATGCAAATTGACTGAACAGCAGAATGCTCAGTGGAACAACTGGTTGTTATGACACGCATTGACCACCAGGGGGCAGATGCTCAATGCAGGAGCTGCCCCCAGACCGCAGGACCCAGGCCAGTCAAGGCAGGTGCCAGAAGGGGTTCCCCCAATCGCCCTGCTGGTAGCCCTGCAGAGGGAGGCAACTGGTGGAGGTGGCAGCGACTGCAGCAAGGGGCAGGGCTGGTGAGCGGGTGGCACAAGGTGGGTGCCATCAGTGGCCCCTGATCATCTCACCCATCGCCCTACAGATAGGCCCTGATTGCCAGCCAGGCCAAGGGACCCTATCTGTGCACGTATTTCATGCACCATGCCTCTAGTACAGGGGTGGGCAAACTTTTTGACTTGAGGGCCACAATGGGTTCTTAAACTGGACCAGAGGGCTGGAACAAAAGCATGAATGGAGTGTTTGTGTGAACTAATATAAATTCAAAGTAAACATCATTACATAATAGGGTACGGTCTTTTTTTTTTTTTTAGTTTTATTCATTTCAAACGGGCCGGATCTGGCCCACGGGCCGTAGTTTGCCCACGGCTGCTCTAGTATCATATATTTGAAATTTTTTTCAACACCATAAATCATAACAATGTTGAACTCTAAAGTAACGCTTTACAGTCAGTCATTAAACCAAATCATAATCTATGCTATCATACATTTCAGTGCACAAAGCTGAATTTTTTTGTGTAAACGAAGGCATTCACTATTTCATTTTATTCAATAGAATCAAAACCTTTCAGCCAAGATATTTTCATCACACTAAATAAACTGATTGTATCCATCAGCCTTATGTCAGCATTAGACAGGCAATTTTCAAATAAAACTTATTTTTCTTTCACTGAGTCTAAATCTAAACTTTAATCTTCTATCTCTATTCTTCAAACTCAACTTACACTGACATCAATATGGTTAGAAAAAAGTCTTAATGTGTCATATGCAAATAATAGTGTTGTGTTTCCAACATTTCAGTTCTACAACTATGCCCTGTGATACTGAAACCTGTTATTTAAAAAAAGCCATTTTGTTTGCTGGCTGTAATGGATTTCCTATATCCAGTTTAAATAAAACACATCCCATTAAGTAAAAGAGGACTGGGGTGAAGTAAGGAATCTAGTACATAACAAATTAATTGAACTTACTCCCAACATTTAGAGGGTGGGTCGATTTGTTCAGTGTTTCTGAAGGAAGCTGAGACTATCCAATCTGATTTTCTAACAAAGTGAAGGGTTATTGACCATTGGTGCTCAGTTCAGTTTTCCAATCCTCTTAATAAAGAGCAGTTTTACATCCAGTGCTTCACTCCTCTTTTCAATAACTGTTTATTGATAACTCGTTATGTACCAAGCACTGTGTTAGGCACAAAGAAAACAGGGATGAATAAGAACCTAACTTTCTGCCATAAGGAGCCCTTGTCTACTATGAAAAACAACCAAGGGAGCAATGTAGTAAATTCTGTAAAAGTTATACCACGTGTTCTATTGGAGCTAAGAGGAAAGAGCACTTACCTCTGACTGGAAGTATCAGAAAGTTTCACAGAGAAGAAGCACTCCTTAGGCTAAGCCTTCAAGCTATGGCTTGAAATGACATCAAGACAAGGAAGGGGAGTTTTAAGCATACAATAAAGACATGGAGGCAGGGTGACCATTCACCCTGCTTTTCCCAGAACTGAAAGAGGGGTTTCCAGGATATAGCACTTACAGTGCTAAAACCAAGAAAGTCCCAGGCAAATCAGGATGAGTTGGTCATATTTCAAGGAAATTGTATTCCTTTGCTGGGTCAGGACCTTCTTTCCCAAAGTGAGCACATATCTTGCAAGCAAGACAGGCTTTATGTGCCTAAGACCTGTGTAGAAAAAAACAAACTGGTCTGAGCAGGGACGCCACACTTGCTTTAATGTCGTATTGCAAGCATGTCAAACTTGCAGCCCGCGGACCACATGCAGCCCACAAAGAATATTTTTGTGGCCCAGAAAATATAACGATATGTAAGAAACATTTTAATAAAAATTTTGTAACTTAATTTTTACAATATCCTGTTATGCATAATTATTAATAACAAACTACAACATTTGCTAATGACTGATTACGATAATCGTGTTGCATTCATTTCCCTTATGTGCCTTATGCGCAGGCGCACCATTTCTCTCCACTAATACCAGCAGCGAATATTTTAGCAGCCGATTGCCATGTCATTAGTCTTGTACTGACTTGTTTGGTGTGTGCAACAGGAATATTCTCTTTTGGAGAACAAGAAAAATAAGGTTTATTTGCGTTACGCTTATTAATTTGTGCACTTATTCAGTGTCTAGTAAGTTAATGTTCAAAGAAAAATATTAATTTTTATTAAAATCTTCTATTATTTTATGTTAACAATTACTCATTTATTTCAGCCCTTTGTATTCAGCATGTCTCTATCAAAATAAACCTACGTTTCTATGAAAATTGAAGCTTTTGTTTTTTTGCAGCCCACATAAACTGAAACCTTGTTTATTTGGCCTGCGTTAGCCTTTGAGTCTGACATGTTTGTTGTACTGTTACCATCATGAAATTCTTAAGACTTTTGCCTTTTGACTTGTGTTTTGTAAGTCAAATCCAAAGGCACAGTGAAGTATGAGCATGAACATAGGAGATATGCTTGGCAGCAGCATTCACACCACAAACTCAGGCTCAAAGGGAGCGCATTGAGCATTGAACTTGGCTGCCTGAGACCCACTCCCTAGCTTAGAGAAGTCTCGGGCTCTGCAGGGCCCTAAGGGAGTAATTAGGGCCAGATAGGTAGCTATAGTGATGGCAGTAGCAGAAATAGCAGTGGTGGTGACAGTGGCTATGGCATGGGAAAAAGGAGGGGTTCTTCATGGGGCACTGGGACCTACAATGGGAGGTCAGCTTGCCTGCCCATCCTGGCATTCCATCCCTGCAGCATCTATACAAATATGAAATCTCTCAGCAGGGACTGCAAGAGCTCAGGCAGTAAACTTGGTCAGTGAATTATTACAAACTGAAAACATACACATGAACATTGCAATAAAACATTTCAGGGAATTATTAATATTCTTTAAAGTGTTTAGAATTTCTGCATTTGAAAATTGCAGCAACATTGCAAAGAAAATATCTCCAGGCTTGTTAAAAGAAATTAAATTTAAAGAGCACTATTTTATTTTAAGCTTCACATGAATTAATTATTAATGGGGAAGAAATTTTTTAAATTAATTTTTCTTGTAATTCAAGATAAAGCAATAGAATGCATAAACAGCTATGTTGACTTAGATACAAATCATGAAAACACTTTCAGTTGTTTCTACAACCACAACAAGTTACAGAAAATGTCACAGGAAACATTAAAATGCCATTGTATAAATTTACATTTAAAAATAACTCCAGACTTACATGAAAATGATTTATATGAAGAGTTAAACCTTTCTAGAAAAAAATGTTCTGCAAAACATATCAGTTTTAGATGTACTAAAATCTGTATTTAGAACTAACTTATCAGAAATTACCCAGTGTTGTCAAACTAAAATATTTTCAAAAATTATTTGCAATCTTGAATTTGCCAAGAGCAACTAATGTCAATTTCAATTATAGCAATTGAAATAGTGGCTGAAAGTATACATTTTAATGACTTAATAAATGAATTTATAGAAAAGTGAGGGAGAAAATTCTTTCAATGAATCACCATATTATATTAATAATGTAAAACAAGTCCCAGACATATGATGGTTTGATTTAGGATTTTTCAACTTTATGATGGTGCGAAAGTCATAGGCATTCAGGAAAAAACATAATTCAAATTTTGATTTTTTTTCTCAAGCAAGCAGATGCAGTACAGTATTCTTTTAAGATGCTGGGCAGCAACAGTAAGCTGCAGCTCCCAGTCAGTCTCACAATCACAAGGGTAAACAACCAATAACTCCACAGAGTACTTTGTTGCCTGTGGTTTTGGATGTTGTGTTCTGAGAATGTTTAATGTAGGCTAGGCTAAGCTGTGATGTTTAGTGTAAATGGTTAAATACATTTTCAACTTATGATATTTTACAACTTATGAGTAATAGGGATATAACCTTAGCCCCATCAGATGTATTATTATTTATTGTATTATTTAACATTATTACACCAAAACATTTTTTTAAAATTTGCAAGGTTATGTCATTTATTTTGTGTTGCTATTACACTATATTTGATAGGTAATTAAATATTTTAAAGAAAAAAATTGTATGTGTTAGTACCTTTATATTTTTTTCCCTGCTTTTTGAGCAAGAGACCCCTCATTTTTATTTTGCAGTAGGCCCTGAAAATTATGTAGTCCACTTTTGTTGCAAAGGTAATCAGAGTAAAAGAAGCAGAGAATCTTAGCCTTTCTACAAATAAATTAGTATTTTAATAGATACAACATTAAGCAAATGAAGCTATGATATTGTAGTAATTATTGCCTTCGTCTGCTCAGGATATTTTCCCAGCCTCATTTTTTGTTTGTCTTTTTAAAATATTTTTATTGATTTTTAGAGAAAGAGGAAGGGAGAGGGAGAGAAACATCTATGTGAGAGTGGAATATTGATTGGCTGACTCATTGAGCCTGAAACCCCGGCATGTGTGGTGACCAGAATCAAACCAGCAACCTTTCAGTGCATGGGCTGACACCCAACCCACTGAGCCATACTGGCCAGGGACCAGCCTCATCTACACTAATAAAAGAGGAACATGCAAATTGGTGTCACTCTGCTATGCCCACCAGCCAATCAGAGCGACTGTGCAAATTAACCCAACAAATATGGCAGTTAATTTGCGTATGCAGGCACAGAGCAAAGACTGAAGGCTCTGGCTGGAATAAAGACTGAAGACTGAAGAGGCTAGGCTTCTCCGTTGCAGCTGGAACAAAGGCCTGGGTCCCGGGTGCTGGAGGAAAACCGGTGCCGGAAGCCAGGGGAAGGAAGGCCTATTGTGCGAATCTTCATGCAATGGGCTTCTAGTTTCTTATAAAAATGAGTGAGCACCCTCTCACCACACCTGTTCAACATAGTACTGGAAGTACTAGCCGTTGCGATCAGACAAGAAGAAGAAATAAAAGGCATCCAGATTGGAAAAGAAGAAGTAAAACTGTCCTTATTTGCAGATGACATGATACTGTACATAGAGAACCCTAAAGAATCCATCAAAAAATTATTAGACTTAATAAATGAATTCGGCAATGTAGCAGGATACAAAATTAATGCTAAGAAATCCATGGCATTTCTTTACACCAATAGTGAACTTACAGAAAGTGAAACTACAGAAGCAATCCCATTTACCATTGCACCAAAAAAATTAAAATACCTAGGAATAAACTTAACTAAGGAGGTAAAAGACTTGTATGCCAAAAACTACAGGACACTGAAAAAAGAGATAGAGGAAGACATAAACAGATGGAAGAACATACCGTGTTCATGGATTGGTAGAATCAACATCATCAAAATGTCCATATTACCCAAAGCAATCTATAGATTCAATGCAATCCCCATTAAAATACCAAGGGCATACTTCAAAAATCTAGAACGAATGTTCCAAAAATTCATCTGGAATAAAAAAAGACCCCGAATAGCTGCAGCAATCCTGAGAAAGAAGAACAAAGTAGGTAGGATCTCAATACCAGATATCAAACTGTATTACAAAGCCACTGTTCTTAAAACAGCTTGGTACTGGCACAAGAACAGATATATAGATCAATGGAATAGAATAGAGACCCCAGAAATCTACCCAAACCACTATGCCCAATTAATATTCGATAAAGGAGGCAAGAGCATACCATGGAGTCAAGACAGTCTCTTCAATAAATGGTGTTGGGATAATTGGACAGATACATGCAAAAAGATGAAACTAGACCACCAACTCACACCATACACAAAAATAAACTCAAAATGGATAAAAGAAACGTAAGACGGGAAACCATAAAAATACTAGAGGAATCCACAGGCAGCGAAATCGCAAACATATGATGAAGGAATTTCTTCTCTGATACTGCTCCTAGGGCAATGGAAACTAAAGAGAAAATAAACAAATGGGACTACATCAAAATAAAAATCTTTTGCACAGCAAAGGAAACCATCAACAAAACAACAAGAAGACCCACTACATGGGAGAGCATATTTGCCAATGATACCACCAATAAGGGTTTAATTTCCAACATTTACAGGGATCTCATGAAACTTAACAAAAGGAAGATAAACAATCCAATAAAAAAATGGGCAATGGACCTAGATAGACACTTTTTGAAAGAGGACATACAGAAGGCCGAAAGACATATGAAAACATGCTCAAAGTCACTAATTATACGAGAGATGCAAATCAAAACGACAATGCGTTATCATCTCACACCTGTCAGAATGGCTATCATCAACAAATCAACAAACAACAAGTGTTGGAGAGGATGTGGAGAAAAAGGAACCCTTCTGCACTGCTGGTGGGAATGCAGACTGGTGCAGCCACTGTGGAGAACAGTATGGAGCTACCTCAAAAAACTAAAAATGGAACTCCCATTTGACCCAGTGATCCCACTACTAGGAATATATCCCAAGAAACCAGAAACGCCAATCAGAAAGGATATATGCACCCCTATGTTCATAGCAGCACAATTCACCATAGCTAAGATTTGGAAACAGCCTAAGTGCCCATCAGCAGATGAGTGGATTAGAAAACTGTGGTACATCTACACAATGGAATACTATGCTGCAGTAATAAATAGGAACTCTTGCCTTTTGCAACAGCGTGGATGGAAATGGAGAGCATTATGCTAAGTGAAATAAGCCAGTCAGAGAAAGATAAATACCACATGATCTCACTCATTTGTGGATTATAGAGAACAACATAGACTGATGAAAAGGGACAGATCCAAAGACTGAGAAACAGCGATCAGGCTATCAATCCCCAGAAGGAAAGTAGGGGAGGGCGGGGGTAAGGGGAAGAGATCAACCGAAGGACTTGTATACATGTATATAACATGTATATAAGCCAAACCAATGGACATGGATGGGATCGTGAGTGTGCGGGGCGGGGGGGGGGGGAGGTTGGGGGTTAATGGGGGGGATAAGGACACATTTGTAATACCTTGACTAATAATAATAAAAAAAAATGAGTGAGCATGTGACATACCTGAGACCATCATAACAACCCAACAATATGACCTAGTGGGTGGCCCAGGGGTGAGCATGTCATCTTTACATGCAATCAGAGTCTTTCCTCAGGATTTTTCAGCGGGAGGTGATGAAGTGTCTCTTATCTCTAGTCAAGTAAAGGTAAAGTATATCAAAGAACTATAAAGATATGACTCTAAGGGTGCCAGAGGCTATTTTCTCCATCAAATATAAAAGCTTGAGAGGAGGAATCTAATAATCAAAGAAGCCAATGGGAGAGAGGGGCAGGAGAGAAAGAAAAGAGAGAAAAAAGGGGACCGATGACACTGAGACCCTGATTTACATACCTGAGATTCCTAGAGCTGCCCTGCTCTTACAGTCTTCCTCCCTCCTTCCCTTCCTTCCTTTCTCTTTTTCTTGATTCAAAGAGTTACCCTATATACTTTCTTTAAAAACAAAAAAACAAAAACGAGTTGGTTTAATTCCAGGCAGTACAGAATTCCAGATAGAATAAAGACTGAAGAACACACTTTGACAGGATTCTGGGTTGGGTTTACTCTGACCTCACAGCTAAGGATGAAATGGCAGCGAGAACTGAAGAGATGACACATTGCATGATGTCTTTCTTCACAAAAGTTTATTCTTAAATGTACAGCAGACTCCAAGACAACACTTCATTCTAGCTAGAGATGGCAAGAGATGTTATGACAGGAAATCCAGATGTTAAAACGAATGGAATTAGGGATCACCATTGCCCCAGGCACAAGGAACAGCTCACTTTTTGCCAGATTTCTTCATTCTACCTGTGGCCAGGGGGCCCTTCCCTGCCACCTTCCCTTTTAGCTCCTCAAATATCTTCTGCTCCTCTTTTTGCTTCTGCTTGAATCCCTTATCTCCCTCGTCCATCTCCTTGGCCTGCTTCTTGGCCTGCTTCTGGGGCTTCTTCTTGCCACCTTCGCCTGCCAGACACGGTGCACATGGTGCCTGCCACCACTTCCCCAGACCCTGACACTGGAAGCTCCCTATATACTTTGAATACAATCATTTATCCCCTAAGAGTTGGATTTCTATCTCTTACAACATAAAGAAACCAGACTAATAGACAAATGATCAAAATTATAAGGCAAATCTTTGTGTTTTATAATTTGTAAAATGCATGCTGTAGCTCATTTGACCTTCATGTCAACTCTGTGAGCATAGTAGGATGAATATTATCACAGATATGTCTTCCATATATCAGAAGATAAGCTTCATAAGGGAAAAATCTGTACCTTTTTAAAATTGTATAATTATCCAGGAACCAACTATATTTTAGAAGTAATAAAACTTAGGCTCGAACAACTGCAAAAATACAGCTGAAAGACAAAACGGACATCATCCAGAACTACAGGAAGGCTGGCTGAGTGGAAATTATACAACTAGAAGGAAAGAGAAAAGCACACTGAGACTCAGAGGAGGTGCAGAAGTAAAGTGCAGAGGTACGGAGGCGCACACGGCAAGGCCTGGCAACTGAGGACATGGCTGTCTTTTTTAATCTGGAGAGAGTCACAAGCCCCCGACTGCTCTGAACTTCAGTTCCGGGAAGTCTCTGGGGACCCAGACTCATAAGGGGAGAAACTGGACTGTCTGGCAGCGGGCAGAACTCGGAACTCAAGGGCGGCTTTCTCTCAGAGGTGCTTGCAGCGATTACTGGGACGCTGAGACATGGGGCCTCTTAGGGCAGGGCTGAGGATCAGCCATAGCTGCTTGCTCCACTCTGTTGATTCCCTGAGACCCCGCCCCACCCAAGCTGCAGCAGAAGCTTTTGCATATGAATGGCTGCCGGGGTCCAACCCCAGCAGGTCCAGGGGTTCCCAAAGGCGTAGACAGAGTCGGCAAAGAAGGAATGACACGGAGACAGCGTTCAGTTGATCAGCAGCCTAGCCAGGATCTCCAGTCAAGTTCTGGTCTGGATCTCCAGAGAGGTTCTGCTGTTTATTGTCTTGTTACATCCATATTTATCCCAGTTGATTTTAATCCTGTCAATTTCTATTACAAAGGTTAGGGCGTTTCTTATCTCCATTCCAGGGAGTAAAGATTATGTAGCTTAAGCATGATTGTTTTTAGTGATTAACTACCCGCCTGGCACTTAGTTAAGGAGTTTCATCCCCTCCCTGACTTCAGGGAAAAATTCCTACCTGGGGAAACAACCTTTCTAGGAGAGGCATCCCCTCCCTGACTTCAGGGACAAATTTCTACCTGGGGAAACAACCTTTCTCGGAGAGGTGACCTTGGTTAAAACACACAGCGCTAAGGGGAGCAAACATATTAAGAACAGTATGCCATATACGCCAGGTCCCTTGAAACATATGCTGTGCAGATGTTTCTTTCCTGCAGCGACTGTGTCAAGCAGCAAGGATGGACTGGCTTCCGGCAAATGGCCTGGCCCTTTGCAATCTGAAAATTACCTAACAAACTGCAGCTGGGCCAAACAGACCCAGAACTTCCAAGAGAAGGCCCAAGGCCTCACAGCAGCTTGCATTGCTTCACAGCTGGGCCTCATCTGGGCACCTCCAAACCCCAAACAAGGAAGGGGAATCTGCAGATCTCTTCGTAGCTTCTGCTGGTATCCTCAGGCAGAGGCTAAATTAGCACCTCCTTAGATCCAAGAGCCAGTGTACCCAGTGGTCAAAGTGGGACCATCCAGATTATAACTCCCCAGATCCATAAGGGACACAGTCAGGGGGCAGACTCAGTGAGCACCAAAGCCCCACTGAAGCAAGTCTTGCCCCATAAGGATGTCTTCAGCACAGAAGTTCTCCCACAGTAGACACAGCTGATTTTCACAGGAATTGGCCTGGAGGTCAATTCCTCCCAGTGATACCTACAAGAATCAAGGCTGAACCAAAACAACACTGTGCACAAAGCTCACAAAGGGGTGCACCAAGAGTGTCCACTCAGGTAATTGGGGAGGCTGAGCCACTGGGCCCTATAGTACACCAAGCACACAAAGCCACTCTACTAACACAGAGAAGCATAAAAAATGCGGAGACAAAGAAACAGGTCACAGATGACAGAAATGGAGGAAAGCAAACGACTGGATATAGAGTTCAAAACCACACTTTTAAGGTTTTTCAAGAATTTTCTAGAAACCGCAGATAAATTTAGTGAGACCCTGGAGGATATGAAAAAAGACCAACTAGAAATTAAGCATACACTAACTGAAATAAAGAATAATATACAGAGATCCAACAACAGACAAGAAGATTCCAAGAATCAGGTCAAAGATTTGAAATACGAAGAAGCAAAAAATACCCAACCAGAAAAGCAAAAAGAAAAAAGAATCCAAAAATATGAAGATAGTGTAAGGAGCCTCTAGGACAACTTCAAGCACACCAACATCCGAATTATAGGGGTGCCAGAAGAAGAGAGAGAGCAAGATATTGAAAACCTATTTGAAGAAATAATGACAGAAAACTTCCATTACCTGGTGAAAGAAATAGACTTACAAGTCCAGGATGCACAAAGAACCCCAAACAAAAGGAATCCAAAGAGGACCACACCAAGACACATCATAATTAAAATGCCAAGGGCAAAAGGCAAAGAGAGAATTTTAAAAGCAGCAAAAGAAAAACAGTCAGTCACCTACAAGGGAGTACCCATATGACTGTCAGCTGATTTCTCAACAGAAACTATGCAGGCAAGAAGGGAGTGGCAAGAATTATTCAAAGTGATGAATAGCAAGAACCTACAACTAAGATTACTTTATCCAGCAAAGCTATCATTCAGAATTGAAGGTCAGATAAAGAACTTCACAGATAAGAAAAAGCTAAAGGAGTTCATCACCACCAAACCAGCATTATATGAAATGCTGAAAGGTATTCTTTAAGAAGAGGAAGAAGAAAAAGTAAAGATAATTATGAACAGCAAATACATATCTATCAACAAGTGTATCTAAAAATCAAGTGAATAAAAAACTGATGAACAGGGTAAACTGGTGAATATAATAGAACCAGGGGGCATAGAAAGGGAGTGGACTGACAATTCTTGGGTGGAAAGGGGTGTGGGGGTGCAGGAAGAGACTGGACAAAAATTGTACACTTATGGATGAGGACAGTGGCAGGGGTCAGGGCAGAGGGTTGTGTGGGAACTGGTTGGAGGAGAGCTATGGGGGGAAAAAAGAGGAACAACTGTAATAATCTGAACAATAAAGATTTAATTAAAAAAAAAGAGCAAGGGACAGGTCACGTGCATCAGGGATTATAAATACCCGAGCAGACCATCTGCCAGTATGGGCGAATTTCCAGACCATGTGTGGGCACCCTTCTACCTAGAAGTAAAGATGTTGGCCTTGCTGCCTGGCTACCGAGTATGTTTTGTGTTCTACCAGGACCCCTGACTTGGGGGACTCGCCTTATTTTTAACATCATCAACCAGGATTGATGCCTCAGACTCTGCTGCTGAGACTGGAACAGAAAGTACATCATAAAACTTCCACTGAGTAAACCCCATCCTCAGGCTTATTAGCATAGTTAAGCATGTATTTGAATGTGTCAATTCATAGCTAACTCTAGCCTTGAGGTAAGGAATTATAGTGTAAGTAGTCAAGTATTTATGTATAAATAAGAAGGGCCTTAGGCAAGAAAAGCAGGGCTGAAGCTGGAATCCCTGGGGAAGCCAATACTTCCTCAAGCAGCAGTGTGGTCCAACCAGGTGAAGAGGTCTTCTCTTCCTTGTTTCCCCAATACACTCAGTCCCTTAGAACTGGAAGACACCTCCTCCCCCAGGGGTATAGGTTATTTGGGTGCTCTGTCCCCCTGGCTCACCAGTTATTTATAACTTACTTGACCTCCTATCCCAGTGATGGTGAACCTATGACACACGTGTCACCTCTGAACTCATTTTTTTGGTTGATTTTTCTTTGTTAAATGGCATTTAAATATATAAAATAAATATCAAAAATATAAATCTTTGTTTACTATGCAAATATCAAAAAATTTCTATATGTGACTGGTGCCATGTCACCAGTTAGGGTTTTTCAAAATGCTGACACGCTGAGCTCAAAAGGTTCGCCATCACTGTGACCTATCCATAGAGCAGTGATTCTCAACCTTCTGGCCCTTTAAATACAGTTCCTCGTATTGTGACCCAACCATAAAATTATTTTCGTTGCTACTTCATAACTGTAATGTTGCTACTGTTATGAATCGTAATGTAAATATCTGATATGCAGGATGGTCTTAGGCGACCCCTGTGAAAGGGTCGTTCAACCGCCAAAGGGGTGGCGACCCACAGGTTGAGAATCGCTGCCATAGGAGATCATTCACGTTTGCCCCTCTCAACAGACCTTGGGGTTGTCAGAATATTTGGGTCCCTGAGCCTACTCACTCCCCAAGCTTTTAAGATCATGCACAAATGTATGCCCTGTCTGGTGTAGTAGGTTCTTTACCCTTAAAAGCTAGTGTAAAATTCACAGTATTTTTTTTTGTTTTAAATTAAAAAAACTCCCAGCCAAAAAAAAAAAACTTAGGCTCAGGGGACATGATTGAGCCAAGGTTATACAAATGGTAAGTGGCTGGTCAACAACTGATGCCCTTTGACGTCAGTATTTTCTGTTTTATGAGAGGCTCTGTATTTGACATTGGAGACACAAAGGTGAACAAGTTCTAGACCCTGCTCTTAAAAACTTCAGAATCTAGTGCAATGGTCCACAAAGATGAATTGAATTCTGATATGTCCCATACCATCCTATTAAAATGGCTGGCCTAGTGGTAGGTTTATATTTATTATACTTACAAAAGGGTCTCAAAGTACACATTGTTTATATATTTCATTATATTTTATTTTTTGTCAAATGTAGCCATAATTTTCTGCATCAAAAAGGACCCACTTTCTCCCAGCCTGGAAGACTCAATGGTTGAGTATCGACCTGTTAGCCAGGAGGTCACGGTTTGATTCCAGGTCAGGGCACATGCCTGAGTTGTGGGCTCAACCCCCAGTGTGGGGTGTGCAAGTGGCAGCTGATCAATGGTTCTCTCCTATCATTGATGATTCTCTCTCTTCTTCTTCCTTCCTCTCTGAAGTCAATTATATATATATAATTTTTTAAAGGACCCACTCCCATGGGAAATCTTCCACATCCAGTACAGTACAAAAACTGGCAGGTGATTAACTTGGTCAACTCATAGTTCTGCTACTTATGAACTCTATTAGTACTAGAAAGTTTTATAATCATTTTGTGCTTTACTTTCCTTACCTGTGGTATGGGGATCATAACAGTACTTATCTCACAGAATTAGGTATGGAGGCTAAATGTATTGTTGCAATATAAAGCACTTAGCCTAAATTTTGCAATGTAATACATTTTATTTTATAAAAAATATTTTTATTGATTTCAGGGAGGAAGGGAGAGGGAGAGAGAGATAGAAACATCAATGATGAGAGAGTATCATTGATTGTCTGCCTCCTGCACGCCCCCTACTGGGGATCAAGCCCATAACCCGGGCATGTGCCATTGACCGGAATCAAACCTAGGTCCCATCAGTCCGCAGGCTGATGCTCTATCCACGGAGCCAAACCAGCTAGGGCTACAATGTAATATATTTTAAATTTTGCTTTTGTTTTTTCCTATCTCTAAATTAAAATAAAGAATAAGAAGTACCATCAGGTGATTAAATAAGCAAAAGAGTGTGATCTGTAGTAAATAGAAGGTATGCACAATGTTATGATTGTACTAGAGGCCCGTTGCATGACATTCGAGCACTGAAGGTGGGGGGGGGGGTGCCTCAGCCTGGCCTGTGCCCTCTTGCAGTTGTGGACCCCTCAGGGGATGTCCACCTGCCAGCAATTAGACATCCCTCTCAAAGTCTGGGGCTCTTACACTCTGGGACTCCTTGCTCCTTACTGCCTGCCTGCAGTGGAGGCGGGAGAGGCTCCTGCCACTGCTGCTGCGCTTGCCAGCTGTAAGCCCGGCTTCTAGCTCAGTGGCACTCCCCCTGTGTGAGTGCACTGACCACCAGGGGGCAGCTCCTGCATTGAGCGTCTGCCCCCTGGTGGTCAGTGCACATCATAGCGATTGGTCATTCTGCAGTTCAGTCAATTTGCATGTTACGTTTTTATTATATAGGATACTTTCATGATTAAATAAGAAAGGCTTACCGAGATCACTTTTTGACTTTACTACTAAATATCTTTATTTACTTCTGCTTTGACATTAATATTGATACTACAACTACATTATTTGCAATAGCTAGTTTCTGAAACTTGCATGGTTAATATATTATCAAAGTTAAAATGCATTACAAAGTAAATTGTTAATTCTGTAATTAAGCTAAAGCACAGGATTGCAAGCTCTGTTTCTGTCCCCCTCCCCCCCCTCACCCCCCGGCCATTTACTTCTCTTTTAAAAATAACACTATTCAAACTTCTTTCGGGTTGTAATATTACTTAAGTCTGAATGTGAATCTAGAAGTATTCCATGGATTAAGTATCTTGTTAATTTATAGTAATTATCTTTATTTTTTTATTCTAATTTTCAAGAGATTTGAATAGCAAATTAGCATGCATTGATTAAAATTCTAAATTGACGAAGGCTATTAATTTGGGAAGCATAAATTTTATGCAAAATATGTCCCACAAAGACTTCTTTATTTCCAATGGGGGTTGTGGGGGGAGGGTGACATCTGAAATACTTTCAACAATGAAGATAAATTTTAAAAAAGACTTCTTTATTTCAGTGTAGGATGATCCAGTCTGGCGATCAAGATGTATGCAGATCAGAGATAAGCTTCAACCCTATAAAATTTTTCTTTGGGGAGAAATAGAGAGCTGCCTTCAGAGGCTGCCATTTTTAGCACTGTTCATGAATAGTTTGAATAGTTGCTCAGCTCTAGTGAATGTATTTAATGTTGATAACTATTATGGATATTTTGTCTTGTTAAAGACTTCTTTTGTTTCATAACATTGCCATAGTATAATTCAGGTGCCTGCAAACTGCAGCCCATGGGCCAAATCCAGCCTGCAATCTAATTTTGTAAAGTTTTTTTTGGAACACATCCACTCATGCCCAATCGTTTCTGTATTGACTGCTTCCTTGGCTATGATAGCAAAGTTGTGACTGAGACAAGAGTGTCCTTTATAGAAAAGGTTTTCTGACCTCTCATATAAATCTTTCAAGCCATTACATCATTTCTCTAATATCTTGATTCTGCCCCACTCCACTGGAAGCTTTACTAGTACAAATTTTACTGGGGTCCCACTTTCAACTATATTAGCATATTTTCACTTTCTTTTCTCAAATTCCATTAGGCTTAGTATAGAGCCATTGGTCATATCTAATAACTATATATTCATCCCATGCTTAAATGTTCTATTTGAGGTTTCCTAAACTTCTTTTAAATCTTTTAACCATCTTCTTTTAATCCATATTATCCTAAACCTTTCATGCATGGCAATTATGGTCACCCAACCAAGAAAGTTCTCTTCCATTTTTCTGGCTCTGATATATGATAAAATTCTACTTATCCTACCTTTTTGTAGTCTGCTCTAGCTCATCTACCTCTTACTGTGTGTGAATGCTCTCCTTGGATATCTCTCTGAATCACTCCAACATTTGCCACTCAGGCGTGCAGATTAGTTCAAACTGAAAATCAAAGTACAAAAGGCTCAGGAAGAACCTTTGACTTTCCCCCTTATTGCCTAAAAGAATTCAGACAAAGGACTTGTTCCAGGTAGGAGCTATCATCACAGAGGACTATGTTTTAATATGATAGGGAAGAACCTAGAAGGCCCATTTGATCGATATCTTCTCTATATCTCATTGTTTCAAAATGGCCTGCTATACATTTGTTTACAAAACATTAACTCTTTTCATCTCACTGTGACTTGCCTGACTTCCCCCTCTTTAGTTCTGAATGTTATTTATGTCATTTTGCCTCACTGTCTCTGGAATTTCATGCTTATGAGAATTCCCCACGCATATTAAAACTTGATTTTTCTCCTGTCAATCCACTGTATGCCATTTTAATTATTCAACCAGCCAGAAGAACTAAGAGAGGAAGGGGGAAAGTTTCCTCAATCTTTAACCATACTCATATAAAACATAAATTTCTCATTACTTTGACCACCCTATCTATGACTGCTGGCTCCAAAAAAGATCACCAACAAAAATCTGTTGATAAAAAAACCTGAATATATTACTTGTTGTAATAAAGGAAAATAGCATCTTGGCAGAATCTTAGTAGTATCTTGTAACAGGAAAGTCAAAGGCAGATATTTATAAAGTTTGGGGGTTTGGCTTAAGGCATCTCTTTCAATGCAGGGATCTGACAGGAATTGTGCAAACTTTGTAATATAGATTTTTAGATTGATGAATATAGCAAAGCAAGAGTTTTGTTGGGTAATCATTTGGTAAGTGAGCAATTTGCCCATTAAGTGATCTATCAATCTGAGAATGGGTTATTTACCCTGAATAGTAACCTCTTAACTTGGGAAGGGCAGCTAGTTGAGCAAACTTATTGTTCATATAAAACAATTTTTCAGAAAGTTCTTGAAACAAATAATAAAGTTACTCACAACTTTATTTTTCTAGACAAAATTTCCCAGAATAGTAAAGTAATGTTAATATTGACAGCCTTAGTTTTTGATCCTATTAAGCAGTATGCTTGCAGGAAGTTTGTTCTCACTTCTACTCTAACAACTTTCGCACACCATCTACAAAACACAGTCTCATTTACTCTGGCTGCCTACTACACCTCCTATTTCCAGTTTCCATTTTATTGATGTTACTTATATGTTTTAGAAATCTCAAGTTTGAAGCCTAGGAACTCTAATTCCTCTTTCTTTTAAAAAATATATATTTTTATTGATTTCAGAGAGGAAGGGAGAGGGAGAGAGAGATAGAAACATCAATGATGAGAGAGAATCACCCATTGGCTGCCTCCTGCATGCCCTACTGGGGATTGAGCTCACAACCCAAGCATGTGCCTTTGACTGTTATCAAACCTGGGACTCTCCAGTCTGCAGGCTGATGCTCACCAGCTAGGGCTATCTAATTCCTCTTTCAAAATGGCTCTGAAGGGGAGCAAAATTTTCCATGCCCCAAAATGCTCCTTTGTTATAAGGATTGTCTTTAGCTAATGTTATTTTTAAGAAACAGCAGACACCGGAGAAGCCCTAAAAGGTGAGTAGAAGTAGCCCTTTTGCAAAAGGTATTTACATTTATAAGGGAAATATCCACTTGTAAGTGTATCTCTCTGTACCAGGAACTAGAATCACTAGAAACTCATATATGTGGAGAAAGTCTTGGACTTGAATCTACATAACAACCTTACCCTTGTTTACTGTGCTTTTCCTGGTAAACTTCTGTAACTGTCTCCCCCATTTCCAAACATTTATTTTTTTATTTAAATCTTTATTGAGTGTAGGGAGTGGCTATAGGGTCAAGCCTCGGACTGACCTGTGCCAGAGTCACATACAAGTCCCAGCTTGGAGGGAAGAGCCCTCCTAGCATAATGAAGCTTGATCTTATAGTCTTCCCTTGTTCCTAGGTAACTAATTGGTTGCAGGAGGTGCAGCAAGTGCTGCCAAAACAAGGCTTGAGTAACAAAATAGATTTGAAACTCGCAAGAACATTGTAAACATGTTTACCACTCCCCTTGTTTTGATTTGTGTGATTTGACTATAAAATAAAGTTTCAGTTTACAGGCTGTGTCACTGTTTTCTCATCCAGGCACACTGATCCTACCTGGCTCCAACTGTATTCTCTTGTCTGTCTTCTTTAATCCTTCACTGCCCCTCCTCAAGTTCACCCCTGGCTGTGCTGGATGCAGTTCAGTTGAGAGTATTACAGATGTCCCCCTTCCCCCACCCCATTTCCCCTCTTCCTGCTTCCCATCCCACCCTAAGCATTCACCATCCTATTGTCTGTTTTCATAGGTAATGCATATATGCATATAAGTTCTTTAATTAATCTCTTCTTGCCCCCTCTCCCCCTGCCCTCTGAGATTCATCAGTCTTTCATTTTCCATGCCTCTGGTTCTATTTTATTATTCAGTTTATTTTGTTCATTGGATTCCTTTTTCATTTATTTTTATTTTTAGATTCAATTGTTGATAGATATATATTTATTGTCATTTTATTGTTCATATTTTTTTATCTTTTTCTCTTCTTCCTCTTCTTAAAGAATAACCTTCAACATTTCATATAATAGTGGTTTGGGTGTGATGAACTTCTTTAGCTTTTTCTTGTCTATGAAGCTCTTTATCTGAACTTCAATTCTAAATGATAGCTTTGCTGGGTACAGTAATCTTGGTTGTAGGTCCTTGCTATTTATCACTTTGAATATTTCTTGCCACTCCCTCTGGCCTGCAAAGTTTCTGTTGAGAAATCAGCAGCCATTCATGTGGGCGGTACCTTGTAGGTAATTAACTACTTTTCTCTTGCTGCTTTTAAGATTTTCACTTTGTCTTTAACCTTTGGCATTCTAATTATGATGTGTCTTGGGTTCATCTTGTTTGGGACTCTGCACTTTCTGGACTTTTAAGTCTATTTCTTTCACCAGGTAAGGGAAGTTTTCTGTCATTATTTCTTCAAATAGGTTTTCAGTATCTTGCTCTCTCTCTTCTTCTTCTTCCAGCACCCGCATGATGTGAATGTTGGTACTCTTAAAGTTGTCTAGAGGCTCCTTACACTATCTTCATACTTTCGGATTCTTTTTTCTGATTTGGTGTTTTTTGCTTCCTCATATTCCAAATGGTTCATTTGATTCTCATATCAATCAAAAATTACTTTTAACATTTTTTGTGCAAATGGGCCAATCCTAAGGCAATGTTTTTTTAAGATACTTCATCTGTTAATTAGCTGACCCCAAAGTGTTACTTCATATAAAGACACTTCACATGGTAATTATACTCACCCCTAGGATTTTAATTAGGATTAACTTTTTTTCTCTTACTCATCACACTGTTTATATAGTCCTGAAGTATTTAGTATTTTAAATCCCTACTCACACAATATAACTCAGCAACTCTTGAGGATATATATCAATAAAACCCTCTCCACTCTCTATAACAGTGATGGCAAACCTTTTGAGCTCGGCGTGTGAGCATTTTGAAAAACCCTAACTTAACTCTGGTGCCGTGTCACATATAGAAATTTTTTGATATTTGCAACCATAGTAAAACACAGATGTACATTTTTGATATTTATTTTATACATTTAAATGCCATTTAACAAAGAAAAATCAACCAAAAAAAATGAGTTTGCGTGTCACCTCTGACACGCGTGTCATAGGTTCGCCATCACTGCTCTATAACCTGCCTGCCAGAATATAGGAGAGCTACCTTTCATAGACAACTGTAATGAACTGAGCTTGACTCTCAGCTCTGCCCTTTAATGTATAATTGAGTATTTATATCCACTGCTCCTATCAGAATTTCAAAATAGAGTAGCATTATCTCTTTTTCTGAATGATAACAGCACTTCTGGATCTCTTATAAAATCCTTAAGGCAGGGTCCAGTCTTGGCTCATAGAACAGTTTCTGATGAATGGATGCATCAATGAATGAGCATATTAATGAATAAGCCAGTCAATTCCAGGATATTACTGAATCTCTATGAACCTCTGAAATTTTCTTATGTATAGAATAGAAATAGGAGTAATATCTGGTACTTTATATTATTAATTTGATATCCTTAACTCAAGTGCACTTTACAAAGTGCTACCACATTAATTTTCTTGAAACACTACTTCACACAACCACTGACAAGTACTTATAATATTGTTACATATTCTCTCTTACTTTGTCTGATTTTCCCACTGGATTGTGCATTTGTTGAAGGTTGAGACTTGACGTTTTAAATACTATCCCCAGATCTTGCACTGTGAAAAGCTCATGGGAAGTCTCTATGAATGTTTCTTGAGTAAATACATTTGCCTGGCCCATTGAAATTGTTAAAAATGAACCTAACCATAATTGCCCTCAAGTACCTGAGTAGCAAATTTAATGTTGTACTTACTTTCAAAGTTTGCCCACTCTGAAGATTTCCACTCTATTATTAAATTGTATCATGTTAAAAGTTAGCTTTTCATAGGAAATTAATTCCTCACAGTAAGTTAACTGAGCGAGTTGATTTGTGGCTGGCTGTGTCTATAAAGGCAAATGAAATAGAAAGTTGAGTAAATTATTTTGTCAATGTAGTTAACATTGACAGCCACTCTAGAGCACCTTCACAGTTTACTTTTTACTTAAATAGTACAGGTAATTGTCTCAAATCTAAAAATAATAACCCTGAATTTGTTCCTCACATGACATAAAAACTGGTTTCCTGTAAAATGGAAAATTAGAACTCATACAAAGATACTAGTACAAGGATATTAGTTCTGTGTCAGAAGGAAATAGTTTTAAATGCTTTCCCCTATAAAACAGCTACATGGCATAAACCTTGATGAGAACATGATTGGGGACTGTAGAACTTTTAAGGAAGGGCACCAAAGAGCTAAAATTTTTATTTCCACTCTAAACTCATTATTTACAATTGCACACCAACAAACAAGCTTAACCCTTCTTTACAAACATTTGTCTTACAAGTAAAAAGATAAAATTACTAAAGCCATGATATTCTCAGTTGTTCTGGCATAATCTATCTAATCTAATAAAAGAGAAACATGCAAATTGACTGCACCTCTGCTACACCCCAAGCCATGCCCACCAGCCAATCAGAGCGATTATATGCAAATTAACCCAATCAAGATGGCGTCTGGCAGCCACGGAGGTGGAGCAAGCAGGAGGCTTGGTTGCCCCTGCAATGGAGGAAGCCAAGCTTCTTGCCTGCCCTGGCCCGCTGTGGCCTCCACTCAAGGCAACAAAGTTTCAATTGTAGAAGATAAATAAATCCCAGATACCTGCTTCCAGCCAACCTCCACTGGGAGCTTGGGTGATTGGGGGCCATGTCCAGCCTGCAAACAGCCATCAGCCCCTCACCCAGGATGGCCATACCCTCATGGTGTGAGGGTCCCCGCTGGGGGGCTTGGCCAGCCTGCAAACAGCCAGTCACCCAGACTGGCCAGGCACCCCAGCAGGACCCCCCACCCTGATCCAGGACACCCTTCAAGGCAAACCCGCCGGTCCCCACCCATGCACCAGGCCTCTATCCTAAATAATAAGAGTAATATGCAAATTGACCCTAACAGCAGAACGACTGGGAATAACTGGTCACTATGACACACACTGACCACCAGGTGGCAGACGCTCAATACAGGAGCTGCCCCCTGGTGGTCAGTGCATCCCTCAGGGGGGGAGCTCTGCTCAGCCACAAGCCAGGCTGTGGCTGCCAGTACAACAGTGGTGGTGGGAGCCTCTCCCGCCTCAGCAGCACTAAGGATGTCTGACTGTAGCTTAGGCCTGCTCCCACTGGCAAGTGGACATCCCCCGAGGGCTCCCGGGCTGCCAGAGGGATGTCTGACTGCCAGCTTAGGCCCAATCCCCCGCGAGTGCACAAATTTTTGTGTACCGGGCCTCTAGTATATATATAAAAGCCTAAGCGACTGGCCAACCATTCGACCAGGCAACCGGTAGCTATGACACACACTGACCACCAGGGGGAAGACACTCAATGCAGGAGCTGCTGAGCTGTGGTGACTTGGCAGCTGTGGTTCTCGGGTGATGCACCTGGAACCAGAGAGGAGGGACCCCGATTCCAGGGTGTGTCACCTGAGAATCGCCCTCTTGCAATCCAGGATGCCTCAAGGGATGTCGGAGAACCAGTATTGGCCTAATTCCTGCAGGCCTGGCCTAGGGACCCCACCGGTGCACAAATCCATGCACTGGACCTCTAGCCCATTGACTCCACCACTTCGGGTTTGGCTCCCCACCAGGCCTCCAGCCCATTGCAGAGGTTGTGGGTCTGGCCCTTACAGAAACTTTTCAACTCAATTAGCTAAATGATGAGATGTGCAGGACCTACTGGCTACGGGCCCGACATCTAACGCCCATGTCAGCCCACCCGCTTAATATCAATTTCCAGTGGAGGCAGCAAATTTTCCCACTACCGCTTTTGGCTGGGAAATCGGCCACAGCTTCCCTCCTTTTGGGTGGACAATAGTGCCAGCAGGCAACCTCTGGGGAGGGAAGGAGGCAAAGGAGCAGCTCAGGTGGGAAGAAGGTAGTTCCCGCCACCACAGGACTCCACCTGGGTGGGAGGGCTTGGGTGGGAGCCTGACATTGAGCAGGTTCCTGCCCTAGGCTGACTAGATTCCAGGCTAAGTAAATCCTGTTTGCTAAATAATTGCATTTTGCAGCTAAATGCCCACAAGTCATCAGTTACCACCAAATTTAGGGTAAAGTGAGACAGATACAGAAAGAAAGTGACATAATATTGGGAGAAGAGAGGAGGGAGCCCGATTCCTGGGTGCATCACCCCAGAACTGCCCTCTTACAATCGAGGACCCCTTGGGAGATGTCAGAGAACCAGTTTTGGCCCACTCCCTGCAGGCCAGCCCGAGGGACCCCACTGGTGCATGAATCCAGTGCACTGGGCCTCTAGTTCTAAAATAAACAAAGACCTTTAAATTTCTAATTTAATTATTTCAACATAAAAAGTCATTTGAAAATAAACATTCATATTTCCACTTCTAGTTCTTTCAAATTCATTAATCACTTTCTCTCCAATAACAACAAATATAGAAATAGAGATAGGGATATATCATACTCAAACTTCAGAAAAATCAAAGCTACAACAAAACATTGAGAGAAGCCAAAGGAAAAAAGTTGTAGCAAATATTCAACTTCTCAGATATCACACAAGCAATAAAGAGTGGAATAACATATTTAAGGTGCTGAGAGAAACAACTACCAACCTAGAATTCTGTACCTGTGGAATTATCCTTTAAAATTAAGGGAGAAATAAACACTTACTCAGACAAGCAAAATTTGAGGGAATTTGTTGCCAGTCAACCAGCCTTGCAAGAAATGTTAAAAGAAGCTCTTAAGAGAGAAGGAACAGGATATAGATCAGAAACTTGGATCTACATACAGAAAGGAAGAACATTGGAAAATGGACAAAAGAAGAAAAATAAAAACTTTTATTTTTCTTATTCTGAATTGATCTAACAGATAACAGTTTGTTCAAAATAGTAAAAGAAAAATGCATTTAGATAGAATATGTCGACTAGCAGGAAGGTAGGGAGGGAGAGAGTGTGAGAGCGTGAGGGAGTGATAGAGGAGTGTGTGGACGTGTGTGGTGTGTGTGTGTATGAGCTAGGGACAGTTAGATTCTGCAGGTCTTCTAAGGGGCTGCTAAACCTGGCAGTCTTAGGCGGCAGAGCTCTGCTCCCTGCGCGGACACTCCTGGACGGCCAGCACGGGAACAGAGATTACTCCATCTTGGGAAAAAGAGCTGCTTGAGACTAAAATTCTGGCCTCAGCACCATCCAGTCCGATCTCAGATGCATACCAGGACCTTGCAGCCACTGGGGACAGAGACCTGCGACCACAGCTACAGACTCACGGACACCAAGAATCCAGACACCCCCACGGCAGATCTCTGTGAGTAACAGAGCCCATCCCCCTCCTCACAGGCTCGCGGGCAGCGCCATAGTAATTGATAGACCCACCCCTTGCCCGGGTCTCAGTACTGCTACAGAAACCTTAGCCTGGAAGCAGGCGAACACCAGGAACTTGTCCCGCGCAGCACAGGCTACTGAAACCTTAGCCTGGGAGCTAAGGTGTGAACACCGGGAACTTGTCCCACATAGCAAGGGCTATAAGAACCTTAGCCTGGGAGCTAACTCGTGAACACTGGGAACTTATTCCCCGCAGCACGGGACCCCGATTCTCAATGCGAGGCCGTGAGAAGCAACAGAGAATCTGATACTAGATTCTTGGGGAACTCTGACTCCTGGTGCACGCTAGGGGGTTCTGATTTTCAACACACTCCAGGGAGGTCTCTGTTTCAGCACAGTGCAGGAGGGGTCCCTGATTCTAAGTGTACACACGAGGCCACATTGAGCGCTGGTAATGCTGACTCTGAGCGAGCCTGGTTCCTACCAACTCACCACAACCACACATCTTAGTGTCAGAGCTCTTCAGTGAAAATAGGGTGGTGCGAAGCTCCCACTGCACATGGCCCAAGCCCACGCAACTTGATGTTTGAACCATCTGGAGATAGTCAGAATGGGGAGACGAAACAACTCCCAGAAGAAAGAAAATGAAGGGTTGCCAAGAAAGGAAATTAATGAAATTGAAGCATGCAACATGACAGAAAAAGAATTCAAAGTAATGGTTGTACAATTCATTCACCAGATGGATGAGAAAACCAGTAACCTATGCAAGAATCAGGAAGAAATGAAAAGTGATGTAGCTACAATCAAAAAGACAGTGGAAGGTTTCAACAGTAGACTAGAAGAAGCAGAGGACCGAATTAGTGAGTTAGAAGATAAGGTAGAGAAACAAGCTCAATATGAACAGCAACTGGAGGAAAAAATTAAAAAGCAGGAGGAGAGCCTAAGGGAGCTTTGGGACAACATGAAACGAAGTAACATATGCATAATAGGGCTGCCAGAAGGACAAGAAGAGCAGCAAGGATTAGAAAATCTATTCGAAGAAATAATGACAGAAAACTTCCCAGATATGGGGAAGAAAAAAGTTACACAAGTACAGAGAGTTCCAAGCCCGATGAACCCCAAAAAATCCACACCAAGACACGTCATAATAATGATGGCAAATGTACACGACAAAGAGAGAATCTTAAAGGCTGCAAGAGAGAGACAGAGAGTTACCTACAAAGGATCCCCCATCAGATTATCAAATGATTTCTCAACAGAAATACATCAAGCTAGAAGGAAATGGAAGGAGGTATACAAAGTGTTGCAAAGCAAAGGACTGAATCCAAGAATACTCTATCCAGCAAGACTATCAATCAAAATTGAAGGGAAATCAGGAGCTTTGCAGACAAAAAAAGGCTAAGGGAGTTTATCACTACCAAGCCAGCAATGCAAGAAATGCTAAAGGGAATGCTGTAAAAAGAAGAAATATAAAGGTAAGAAAGAACACAGACACAAAAATAGAAATGAATACAAGCAAGTATCTTTCAATAATAACTTTAAATGTAAACGGACTAAATGCTCCAATCAAAAGACATTGAGTGGCTGAATGGATAAAAAGACATGACCCATGTATATGCTGTCTACAAGAGACCCACCTCAGAACAAGGGACTCACACAGACTGAAAGTCAAGGGATGGAAAAATAACTTTCAAGCAAATGGAAATGAAAAAAAAAGCTGGGGTAACAATACTTATATCTGACAAAATAGACCTCAAAGTGAAGGCCATAACAAGAGATAAGGAAGGCCACTTCATAATACTAAAGGGATTGCTACAACAAGAGGATATAACCCTTATAAACATATATGCACCCAATGCAGGAGCACCCAAATACATAAAAAACTTCCTGGAAGATAACAAGGGAGAGATCAACAACACAATCATAGTAGGGAACTTAAATACACCACTGATATCACTGGATAAATCCTGTAGAAAAAAAATCAGCAAAGAAACAGCAGTCCTAAATGACTCACTAGATCAGATGGACTTAATTGACATCTTCAGAACATTTCACCCCAAAGCTGCAGGATATACGTTCTTCTCAAGTGCACATGGGATATTTTAAAAAATAGACCACATATTGGGTCACAAGCAAAGTCTCCCCAAACTCAAGAAGATTGAAATCATACCAAGCATCTTCTCAGACTACAATGGCATAATATTAGAAATAAACTACAATAAAATCAATCCAAAAAACTCCAACACTTGGAAACTGAATAGCATGCGATTAAACAATGATTGGGTTACAAACGAGATCAAAGAAGAAATTAAAAACACCCTGGAAACTAATGACAATAAAAGCACAACAATCCAAAATCTACGGGACACAATGAAAGCAATCCTGAGAGGGAAGTTTATACCACTACAGGCCTACCTCAAAAAACAAGAAAAAATGATAGTAAATCATCTAACTCTACAACTCAAAGAGTTAGAAAGAGAGAAACAAGAGAAGCCCAGAGTGAGGAGAAGGAAGGAGATAATAAAGATCAGAGCAGAAATAAATGACATAAAGACCAAAAGAAACAATACAAAAGATCAATAAAACCAAGAGCTGGTTCTTTGAAAGGATAAACAAGATTGATGAAATTCTAGCCAGGCTCACCAAGAAGCAAAGAGAGGGGACTCAAATAAACAAAATCAGAAATGAAAGAGGTGAAATAATAACACACCCCACAGGAATTCAAAGAATTGTTAAAAAATACTATGAAAAACTCTACTCTAACAAACTAGACAACCTGGAGGAAATGGACATATTCCTAGAAAAATACAACATTCCAAAACTTAATCAGGAAGAATCTAAAAATCTCAATAGGCCAATAACTATGGAAGAAATTGAAGCAGTCATCAAAAAGCTTCCAGCAAACAAAAGCCCAGGACCAGACGGCTTCACAGGGGAGTTTTACCAAACATTCAAGGAAGAACTAAAACCTATCCTCCTCAGATTATTCCAAAAAATTCAAGAGGAAGGAGCACTTCTCAGCTCATTCTATGAAGCCAGCATCACCCTAATACCAAAACCGGATAGAGACAACACAATGAAAGAGAATTATAGGCCAATATCCCTCATGAACATAGATGCCAAAATCCTCAAGAAAAATCTAGCAAATCAGATACAGCAATTCATCAGAAAGATCATATACCATGACCAAGTAGGATTTATCCCAGGGATGCAAGGATGGTACAATATCCGCAAATCAATAAATGTGACACATCACATAAACAAATTGAGAGATAAAAATCACATAGTCATATCAATTGATGCAGAAAAAATTTGATAAAATTCAACACCCTTTCTTGATAAAAATTCTCAGCAAGGTAGGAATAAAAGGATCATACCTCAAGATAATAGAAGCCATATACAACAAACCCACAGCCATCATCATAAACAATGGGCAAAAACTAAAACCATTTCCCATAAGAACAGGAACAAGACAGGGATGTCCACTTTCACCACTCCTGTTTAACATAGTACTGGAAGTACTACCCATTGCGATCTGACAAGAAGAAGAAATTAAAGGCATACAAATTGGAAAAGAAGTAGTAAAACTGTCTTTATATGCAGATGACATGATACTGTACATAGAAAACCCTAAAGACTCCATCAAAAAATTATTAGACTTAATAAATGAATTCGGCAATGTAGCAGGATACAAAGTTAATGCCAAGAAATCTAGGGCATTTCTTTACACCAATAGTGAACTTATAGAAAGGAAGACTAAGAAAGCAATCCCATTTACCATCTCACCAAAAAAATTAAGATACCTAGGAATAAACTTAACTAAGGAGGTAAAAGACTTATATGCTGAAAACTACAGGACACTGGAAAAAGAGATAGAGGAAAACATAAACAGATGGAAGGACATACTGTGTTCATGGATTGGTAGAATCAACATCATCAAAATGTCCATATTACCCAAAGCAATCTATAGATTCAATGCAATCCCCATTAAATTATCAACAGCATATTTCACAGATCTAGACTGAACGTTTCAAAAATTCATCTGGAATAAAAAAAAGACCTCGAATAGCTGCAGCAATCCTGAGAAAGAAGAACAAAGTAGGTAGGATCTCAATACCACATATCAAACTGTATTACAAAGCCACTGTTTAAAACAGCTTGGCACTGGCACAAGAACAGACATATAGATCAATGGAATAGAATAGAAAACCCAGAAATCGACCCAAACCACTATGCCCAATTAATATTCGACAAAGGAGGCAAGAGCATACGATGGAGTCAAGACAGTCTCTTCAATAAATGGTGCTGGGAAAATTGGAAAGATACATGCAAAAAGATGAAACTAGATCACCAACTCACACCATACACAAAAATAAACTCAAAATGGATAAAAGACTTAAATGTAAGACGGGAAACCATAAAAATACTAGAGGAATTCACAGGCAGCGAAATCGCAAACATATGCTGAAGGAATTTCTTCTCTGATACTGCTCCTAGGGCAATGGAAACTAAAGAGAAAATAAACAAATGGGACTACATCAAAATAAAAAGCTTCTGCACAGCAAAAGAAACCATCAACAAAACAACAAGAAAGCCCACTGCATGGGAGAACATATTCGCCAATGATATCACCGATAAGGGTTTAATTTCCAACATTTACAGGGAACTCATGCAACTTAACAGAAGGAAGATAAACAATCCAATCAAAAAATGGGCAACGGACCTAAATAGACACTTTTCGAAAGAAGACATACAGAAGGCCGAAAGACATATGAAAACATGCTCAAAGTCACTAATTTACAGGAGCGATGCAAATCAAAACGACAATGAGGTATCATCTCACACCTGTCAGAATGGCTATCATCAGCAAATCAACAAACAACAAATGTTGGAGAGGATGTGGAGAAAAAGGAACCCTTCTGCACTGTTGGGAATGCAGACTGGTGCAGCCACTGTGGAGAACAGTATGGAGTTTCCTCAAAAAACTAAAAATGGAACTACCACTTGACCCAGTAATCCCAATTCTAGGAATATATCTCAAGAAGCCTGAAACACCAATCAGAAAGGATATATGCACCCCTATGTTCATAGCAGCACAATTCACCATAGCTAAGATTTGGAAACAGCCTAAGTGCCCATCAGTAGATGAACGGATTAGAAAACTGTGGTACATCTACACAATGGAATACTATGCTGCGGTAAAAAAGAAGGAATTATTGCCATTTGCAACAGCATGGATGGAACTGGAGAGCATTATGCTAAGTGAAATAAGCCATTCAGAGAAAGATAAATACCACAGGATCTCACTCATTTGTGGAATATAGAGAACAACATAGACTGATGAACAGGGACAGATCCAAAGACAGAGAAACAATGATCAGACTATCAATCCCCAGAGGGAGATTAGGGGAGGGTGGGGGTAAGGGAAACAGATCAACCAAAGGTCTTGTATGCATGCATATAAGCCAAACCAATGGACATGGACCACAGGAGGATGAGAGCATGAGTGAGGGTGGGGGAGGTTGGAGGTTAATCGAGGGGAGGATGAGGATACATTTTAATACCTTAACAAATGAAGAAATTTAAAAAAAAAGAAAAAATACACACACACACACACACACACACACACACACACACTGAGTGGCCAGATTATTATGACCACCTGACGTTTGTAGACAAATTAGCTGTACACTGCATCGAATCGGATATGGAAGCCAAATGCCTGTTCGAACACCTTTGCTGTTTGCAGTTACCAAGATAAAACATCTCCAATTTGCACAGGAACACAAGGATTGGACAGTTGAGCTTTGGAAAAAGTCATGTGGTCTGATGAATCACATTTCCAGTTGCATCATGCAGATTGCAGAGTGAGAATTTGGCGGAAACAGCATGAAAGCATGCACCCCTCATGCATGAGTACAACCCTTGAAGCTGGTGGGGGCAGTGTTATGGTTTGGGGCATGTTTTCCTGGCATGATTTGGGCCCTTTAATTCGTGTGGAACACAGTCTGAATAGCACAACATACCTAAGTATCGTTGCTGATCAAGTTCATCCTATCGTGTTGATGGCGTATCCCAATGGAGATGGCTTCTTCCAATAAGACAATGCACTATGCCACGGTGCTCATATTGTGTAGGAGTGGTTTCAAGAACATGAGGGAGACTTTACCTTGCTTAGGTGGCCCCCACAATTACCAGATCTCAATCCAATTGAGCATTTGTGGGATGAAGTTAAAAGAGCCATCAGGCAGCTGGTTCCATAACCATCAAATCTCACAGAACTGGACAGTGCTATTCATCAGGCATGGTATCAGATTCCTCGCATCACCTTTCATCGTCTCGTGGAGTCAATGCCAAGAAGAATCGCCGCAGTTTTGAAGGCAAAAGGTGGCCCAACCAAGTACTAATGGGGTAGCCATAATAATCTGGCCAGTCACGTTCAAATATATCCCACGTTCAAAGGCTGTTAAATCACGTTGTTTACCCATATCTTCAGAAAAAAAATCACTTCTACTGTTGTGTTAAACAACCTACTTTCCTATTTATAATGGTCTGGCCCTCTAGCAACTTCAGTGCAAAATTATAGCTAATTTGCCTACAAACGTCCGGTGGTCATAATAATCTGGCCACTCAGTGTATATATATCCTATATAATAAAAGCCTAATATGCTAAATGTCCAGTCATCCAGCAGTCCATTTAACCAATCAAAGCATAATATGCTAATGATATGCTAAGGCCACTCAACCGATCACTATGATGTGCACTGACCACGAGGGAGCAAACACTCCAACTGGTAGGTTAGCTTGCTGCTGAGGTCCGGCCAATCAGGACTGAGCGAGATGAGCTAAACACGCCCTGGAGCCCTCATGCGGTCCCTCCCCAGCTGTCCAACCTCTCATGTCCCTCCCGGGCTCCGTGCACCAGTGGGGTCCCTCAGCCTGGCTTGCACCCTCTCATAATCTGAGACCCCTTGGTGGATGTTGGAGTGCCGGTTTCAGCCTGATCCCACAGGCCAGGTAGAGGGAGTCCACTGGTGCTTGAATTCATGCACCGGGCCTCTAGTCCTATCTAATAAAGAGGGAATATGCAAATTGACCATCACTCTGCCACAAAGATGGCAGCGCCCATAGCCACAAGGTGGAAGCACCCAGTCCTCTCAGCCCTCCTGGAGTCCCCCATTCCAGGGGAGGGGGTGGGCAGCCACTGAGAGCTGGCAGCATGAGCAGCTTGGTGGAATGCTTGCTTTGTTGCCTCAGTGATGAGGCAAGAGTTCCACCCCAGCTGCGGAAGGCCTCTGGGCAGCGGGCACAGAGCAGCTGGGGCAGGGGGGTGGGGGGGGGCGCAGGATGCTTGCATCATTGCCCCAGTGACGAGACACACGTTCTGGCCCTCAGGGCCTCTAGCCATGCCGGGTGTGGAACGCTTGTGTTGTCGCCCCAGTGACGAGGCAAGCATTCTGCACCCGGCTGTGGAGGGCCTCTGGCTGGGGAGGGCAGTTGGTGGCCATGAGACCTGCAGGGGAGGGCTGTTGGGGGTGATCAGGCCAGTGAGGGGGGCAGTTGGGAGTGATCAGGACAGCAGGCAGAGTGAGAGGTAATCTGGCAGGCAGGCAGGTGAGTGGTTAGGAGCCAGCAGTCCCAGATTATGAGAGGGATGTCCGGCTGCTGGTTTAGGCCCGATCCCACAGGGACATGCCCCGGCAGTCAGACATCCCCCGAGGGATTCCAGATTGGAGAGGGTGCAGGCCAGGCTGAGGGACACCCCCCATGCACAAATTTTGTGCACTGGGCCACTAGTATATATATAATTACAGATGCTTATATATTATTGAAATGAATGACAGCAATGATACAAAGGATGAGGAGGAATTAGAAACATTTTGTTATTATAAGGTACTTTCGCTACCCATGAAACAGTAATAGTGTTATTAGAAACTGAACTTGAATTAGTTGTAAATGTATATTTCAAACTCCAGGGCAACAACTGAAAAAAAAAAGAAGTATAATTAATATTCTAAGAAAGGAAAGAAGATGGAATTATACAAAATGCACAATTAAAACTATAAAAAGCAGAAAAAGTGTGGAAGACAAAAATAAGAACAAATAACAAGGGCAACAGATAGAAAAGAATAACAAATATGGTAGATCTCAATCCAGCTATATCAATAATCACTTTAAATGTCATTGATCTAAATACATCAGCTAAAAGACAGATTTTTGAGTGGATCCAAAATAAGACCCAACTATATGTTTTCTATAAGAAACCAACTTTAAATTTAAAGACATGTATATTTAAAGTAAATGGAAAGGAAAAGGTATACCATGCTAACACTAATCAAAAGAAAGCAAGAGTAGCGATATTAATTTCAAACAGATCAGAATTCAGATCAAGGAAAGTAATTCAGGGATAAATAAGGGCATAACATGATGATAAAAATCTTAGAGGAGCCTGAATAAAGTTTGAGTAGAAAGAGAGTCTTTGCCACTGATTGCTTCATATAAAAATATTTCAGTACACCCTTTAATAATCTTGGGCTCGGGAAAAAGATTTAGATTCAAATCTATGTTATGTTCTGCCACTTGCTAGTAGTGTGAACTTAAGCAGGGATAACAGTGCCTCTCTTATGGGGTTATTATGAGAATTAAATGGGAATATATTACAGGCAATAAGTATGAGGGCATGAAACTATAAAGTATGTCTACCCATAGTAAGAATCTAAATGCTGACTAGTATTCAAAATAATAGCAATAAAGACAATGTAAGATTGTAGATATTGTATGACCAAAGAAGAATTTACTCCCCATAGAATTCACGTTATTGAGCAATTCACAATGTTTCTTTATGACTAGAATTATAATATACTTTTTAAGAAATAGCCCTAGCTGGTTTGGCTCAGTGGATAGAGTGTCGGCCTTCGCACTAAAGGGTCCCAGTTTCGATTGTGGCCAAGGGCACATGCCTGGGTTGTGGGCTTGATCCCACCCCCCCCCCAGAAGGGGGCGTGCAGGAAGCAGCCAATCAATGAGTCTCATCATTGATGTTTCTGTCTCTCTATCTCTCTCCCTTTCTCTCTGAAATAAATAAAAATATATATTTAAATAACAAAAAGAAATATTGACTAATATGGAATTTTGTTTTATGTAGGTTTTGACTGCATTGCTGGAGAAAACTTTTACCTCTTTAGGACTGAGTAAACTGTAGGACTTTTAAGGTTGCATTTTTCCTCAAAGATTTGCTTTATAGAAATCTGTTCATTTGCATTCAATAATATTTAATTGATTTGCATACTAGCTAGTTATCTATGAAAATTATTATGAAACTTAGAGCTTGAAAACCACAAACACTTATTATCTCATAATTTCTATTAGTCAGGGATCCAGGAGCAGGTGAATTGCAGAGGCTGTCCTATGAGGTTGTAGTAAAGATATCAGCTTGGGCTGTAGTGTCTGAAGACTTGACAGGAAGTTGACAAATCAATTTACAAGCTCACTTTTGTAGTTTTAGCAAAAGGCTTCAGTTCATCAGCACATAGGCTGCTCCATTAGCTTGCTCAGACATGGCTTTCCCAAGAGTAAGTGAACCAAGAAAGAGAAAAGGAGAGTATGTTCAAGATGGAAGCCACAGCAATTTACAATCACTATTTATGCCACATTCTATTGGTCACACAGGCCAATTCTGGTGCCTTGTGATAAGGGACTACACAAAGGTGAAAATACTGGGAGATGGATGTCATTGGATCAGAACAGTCAGTGACTATGGATTTAAATGTATCTGCCCATAGATTCTTTTATCACCTATTCTCATTTCCTCCTAATACTTTAATCACATTACTTTAATGTCTAGACTAATATAAATTTCATATATCTTCATTTCTGTTGTTGCAAAATCTTAATCATGATGCAAACCAACATGCTCAGAAGCTCAAATATATACAAGTGTATGTAGTTTTCTACATACACTTGTATGTAAAATAAATTGTATTTAAGACAAGAACTCCTTGTGAGCCAAACCGGTTTGGCTCAGTGGATAGAGCATCGGCCTGCGGACTGAATGGTCCCAGGTTCAATTCCAGTCAAGGGCATGTACCTTGGTTGCAGGCACATCCCCAGTAGGAGGTGTGCAGGAGGCAGCTGGTCGATGTTTCTCTCTCATCGATGTTTCTAACTCTCTATCCTTCTCCCTTCCTCTCTGTAAAAAATCAATTATATATATATATATATATATATATATATATATATATATGAACTCCTTGTGGAGAGCTCACAAATTATTGTAGTGCTCCTATTCTTGTATTAGTCAATAATTAACATTTTAAAATGTTATTCTCATTATTAAATAACTAGAGGTCCGGTGCACAAAAATTTGTGCACTGGCAGGGGGGCGGAGTGGTGTCCCTCAGCCTGACCTGTGCCCTCTCACAGTCTTGGACCCCTCGGGATATAACCACCTGCTGGTTTAGGCCTGCTCCCTGGGTGGCAGATGGCAGACCCTATCCCATGGAGCCTGCCCCGCCTCCCCGGGTCTCCCAGGGCTGGCCCGATCCCACGGTAGGGCGGGCAGCAGATGTCGCTACCCGGCCCTGGCGCCCTAGATGCCCCGGTCGCCCATGGCAGGCCTGATCCCACGGTGGGGCGGGTGGCGGATGGCGCTGCCCCACCTCACCTGCAGTATGCAAATTTAACAACCATCTTTGTTGGGTTAATTTGCATACTCTTCTGATTGGCTGATGGGCATAGCAAAGGTACAGTCAATTATCATCTTTGTCTTTTATTAGTGTAGATTGTTATAACCAAATGGAAATGGACATGTAGCATCCATAATGAGGGTCTGTGGAGTCATAAATGAATCAACAAAATTAGCTTTGAAATGACAATTTTGTCCCTGATGCATGTGACTGTATGGTGTAACTATGTATGTTGGGGTGTACTACAATAATTTTCACATTTAAATATTTTCAATAAACTTTCTCTGTAGAATATCTTTAGTGCCTAGCATACTAATAGTGCCCATCATACAGTAAGGGCTGCTTTTTTTTTAGAGATATGCGTAAATATTTTTCCCACAAATTCCCATCAGCCTTCTACTTTTTTAAAAAGGAGTATATATTTTTTATTGATTTCAGAGAGGAAGAGAGAGGGAAAGAGTGATAGAAACGTCAATGATGAGAGAGAATTATTGATTGGCTGCCCCATACTGGGGATTGAGCCCTCATTGATCAGCTGCCTCACACCGGGTATCGAGCCCACAACCCGGGCATGTGCCCTAACTGGAATCGAACTGTGGCCTTCTGGTTCATAGGTTGATGGTCAACCACTAAGCCAAGTTGGCTGGGCCAGTCTACAACTTTTATTTGCCAGAATTCGGTAACATGCCTGAATGTAGGTCAATGGCTAGCATAGCAAAGATAGCAGAACAATCATTCAGTCCCTGGGGCTGGAAAGGAAATTAGGGTTCTGTGTTAGCAAATAAATGGAAAATGCTTACAACAAGGAAGTCAAAATCATTTACCACAATACGATTGGTCTCAGAAAAGCTTAATAATTCTTCATAACTCTGAATATAGTACTAACTTCCTGCCCTGTTATAAAAAATTTCATGTTGTGGAAGGAAAAAGCAAAATAAGTACAAACATAGCTTATCTACATAGATGATCCAAGTGTTTGAAGAATAAAACTGATTTCTTTCCATAAAAATGACTAGTGATTTTCCGTGATTATTCCAATTTTTATTGGTCTCTCCTTCCTATTATTTCCTTCAACATGAATAGCCTCTATCCAGGGCAAATTTAAATTTTGTGGGCACTGAATTTATACACAAATTGGGGAACCCTGTTTAAGAAAAAGAATATACAATTAAGTTAAAAAGTGAACATTTGTTTGGAATTAGAAAATAAATCACAATAAATGATACATTTTGAGTGACATAAATACTACAAATATCAAAAAAATCAAGAAAAGTAACATATTTTATTACTTAACCGTCAGACATAACTATCCATATTTGTATGCATATTCCAGGTCACTTCTTATGACAATTATTTTATAAATGGTATTGTATATAGAGGGAATAGAAAGATTGTTTAATCTTTCACACAGTTGCTCAAAATTGGTTCCTTTTCTATTATCATTAATAAAGATGCATAAAGCATGTGACATAATACAGAGGTATTCACTGTTTATAGTGCTGCTATAGATAAGTGGCCGGAACAAAGAACTTTTGATAAATTATATTTGTATAATTCTCATTAAAAATGAAAAGAAACATATGGCCCTTTTATAATCACATTATCAAGAACATTACTAGTAAGAGAGAACTAAGCTCCAGTGAGAACCAAATTTTCTGCTTATAGTTTTATACATTTAATATCTGAAAGACTTTTTCATCAGTAGGCTTCTAACCTCATATATTTAAAATCTTGCTTATCTTTCATTGCCTTCACATTTCCAATGCCAGGAGCTATGGGTCATGTTCATATCACAACATGGCTCCAACATTACATCTTCACATTGTAAGCATAGAATATGGTAAGTATATTCCTAGA
Source organism: Myotis nattereri (assembly GCF_964212035.1). Classification (NCBI taxonomy): domain Eukaryota; kingdom Metazoa; phylum Chordata; class Mammalia; order Chiroptera; family Vespertilionidae; genus Myotis; species Myotis nattereri. The sequence goes on along the minus strand of NC_138078.1, from coordinate 115,433,821 downwards.
AGGCACTCCTACACTGGAGAAGTTAATAATAACTATACATAAAAGTATCTGTGAATGACACAGATAAATCCTACTAAAGCCAAAATAAATATTCTCCAACTTGACTTCCCCTTAATCAGATCACTAATGTGCTTGCAGCTCCTCTAACCCCAGTCTATACAAGGCAAAGAGGGTGGATAAAGAAACAGTAACATGTGGAATTGGCTTTGGAACTAGGTCAGTGGTCGGCAAACTGTGGCTCGCGAGCCACATGCGGCTCTTTGGCCCCTTGAGTGTGGCCACGAAGTTTCAATAGCACTGTACTTGCGCACCCGCACATGGTATTTTGTGGAAGAGCCACACTCAAGGGGCCGCCAGTTTGCCTACCACTGAACTAGGTAATGGGTAGAGACTTGAAGAGTTTTGAGGTGGATGTTAGAAAATGCCTAGATTGTACTCAAGAGACTGTTGGTAAAAAAAATATGTATATTAAAGGCAACTCGGATAATGATTCAGAAAGAAAAGAGTAGAACTGTAGAGAAAGCTTCTATAATTTCAGAGATATACATATATCATCACAAACAGAATGTTGGTAGACGTATGAATGTTAAAAGTTCTGTTGAGGTTTCGGGTAGACACGAGGGACGTATTAAGACTGGAGGAAAGAATATTCTTGTTATAAAGTGGCCAAGACCTTGGCCAAATTGTGTTTGAATGTTTTGTGGAGAGTAAGAATTGTAAGTGATGAACTTGGATATTTAGCTGAGGATATTTATAAGCAAAGTGTTGAAGGCATGGCTTGGTCTCTCCTTGCTGCTTATCGTAAGATGCTAGAGGAGAGAAATAACTTGAAAAAGGAATCATTAATCAGAAAGGAACCAAAACTTGATGATCTGGAAAATTTTCAGCCTATACATATTGAGAAAAATGAGAAAGCACATTATATAGAGAACATCAAAGATGTAGCTGGACAACTGCTTGCTAAAGAGATTACGGCATGTGACTTAAGGATCCAATCAACCATCTCAGCAGACATCAGAAATAGAGAGGGGGGTTATACCAGTAGAAATGCTGCCAGCCTTGCCTGAAGGGGACAGAGATGGAGTGAGATGAAGGAAGTCTGTCACACTTGTGGGATTCTATAGGATGGGCCAATTCAGCTATTTGTATGTGAACATGCTTTACCCTTTAAGTAAAGGGAATAAACCTGAAGGAGGTTCAGAGGTCAGCAGAGCTGTTACTGCTACCATGGGCCCAGAAGCCAAAAGCCTTCTCCTCCTTGGTTCCAGAGGGGTCAGGCAGACATTCAGAGCCAAGGAGGCAGAGTCACCATTCAGAGCTGAGAGAGTGTGGCTGCTATACTGGTGGGAGGGGTGGGTAGAGCATCGGGCCAAAGAGGATTATCCCTTAGCCTTAAAATCAACGGTATGGTGTTTACTAGAAGTGAAAGGGGTGAGGGAAGGTAAGAGAGGGTAAAGGGTAGATAAATGGCAATGGAAGGAGACTTGACTTGGCTTGGTGAACACACAATACCATATATAGATGATGTATTATAGAATTGTACACCTGAAACCAATATAATTTTGTTAACCAATGTCACCCCAATAAATTCAATCCATCAATAAATACATATTTAATCTAAAAATTAATAAAATAAAATTAAAAGTTCAAAAAAATCTAATGGCATTTTCCTGCTAGGATTCAGTTACCTTGGACCTGTGATCCCTCTCATTTTCAGTTTCTTCTTTTTGGAATGGGCATGTCTATCCTATGCCGGTCCTACTATTGTATTCTGAAAGCAGATGACTTGTCTGGTTTCACAGATTCACAGCTGGAGAGGAATTTTGTCTGAGGATGAACCAAACCTGGAATCTCGACAACTCTGATTTAGATAATATTTAATGTTGGAATGAGTTAAGGCTTCTGTGGCTGTTGGGATTGGATGAGTGTAATTTGCATTTGTCAAGGACATGAATTTGGCATGGCAGAAGGCAAAGAACTATGGCTGAATGTCCTAAAGTTTTAACCCCCAATAACTGAGAATGTGGCTATATTTGGAGCTAAGGTCTTTAAAGAGGTAATTAAGTAAAAATGAGGTTGTTTAGGCGGGTCCTAATCCAATATGATTTGTGTCTTTTTAACAATATATTTTCTTGATTTCAGAGAAGAAGGAAGAGGGAGAGAGAGATAGAAACATCAGTGATAAGAGAGAATCATTAATTGGCTGCCTCCTACACACCCACACTGGGAATCAAGCCTACAACCTGGGCATATGGCCTGACCAGGAATCAAACCATGACCTTCTGTTTCATAGGTCTATGCTCAACCACTGAGCCACGCCAGCTGGCCTGATTTGTGTATTTATAAGAAAGACATTAGGACACACACACTATATGAAAACACAGGGAGAAGGTGGCCATATACAAACCAAGCAGAGTGGTCTCAGAAGAAATCAAATCTGCTGACACCTTGACCTCTGACTTCTAGCTTCTAGAATTGTGAGCAAATAAATTTCTGTCTTTGGTACTTAGTTATGGCAGCCCTAGCAAACTAATGCAATTCCCTTTGAACCTTCCAAGGGACCCATTTTAGTATGGATCCCTGAAGCTTAAGTTTCATTAACTTTCATTATATCAGTCTCTCTCTGTACCTCACAATTTATTGTGTATCATTCATTAATCATTCTATTATAAGTGCCTTGAGGATACTGACAGTTTTCTGAATCTTCAACACCCATCCCAACTCTTCATCTTGCCCAACTTGTGTCCCAAGAGAGAATTAAACATGATAGGTACATAACAAATAACTTTCATTGATTTATTCATCACACCTACCTGGGATCTCACCTAGAGTTCTTAAAGATTTATTAAAGAGAACATTTGCCATCTTCCTGAGATTAACTTCTTCTCTGTGAAGCCATGGTTATTGTTGCAAGTACAGATTTTCACATAATACTTTTGTTGCAAGCCAGATTAATTTTAGTATACTAGTAAATACTATTTTATACTGAAATTACAGTATATAAAATACAAAGTACCAGGTACCAATTAAGTATTTATTGATAACTAAAAATAAGGAAATTAATTTGTATCTAGGATTGAAAAGAGAACTTTAGTAAGTGATTAAACAACTGTAGGGAATCATTAACTTCATGTATGAGGCCTGGAGCTACCCAAATTAAATTAATACATTATTAATATAATTTCCAAGAGTTGTTATACCTACTTCACCCCCTTCTTGAAATTGAAATCTGAATAGTATTTTTATATATTTAGAATCCTAGTTTTATTTTTTCATATATACAATTCTGGTGAGTTTGTGTAAATACAGGTTGGATTTAGAAAGCAAATTAATGTCTGTCTAAACTCTAAAAGGAACTACAAACACCCTAAATCCTGTCCATTTGTAATCTATTGCTGTAAATTCTGTCCATTTTATTGATGGATTCTTAAAATTGGCTTAATTTCAACTTGCTGTTCTTAAAAAAATTACTATTGATTTAATTATTTCCTGGTTAATAATTTAATAGGCTTGACTCTAATAATTCATTAAAAGAGAACATCCAGGGCTGGAAAACATAATTGTTATATTTTCATAATGATTTACTTGATTCTACTGATTGTTTCCTCAATGTTGTCTTGAAAGTGGAGTTTAGGATATTTGAATCCATATTCAAACTTCTGAGTTCTCAAGGTAACACCCAGATAGACTTTCTTATAAATATATAAATTAATAAAATACCACAAGTGAGCAAGCCAGTCTGTTTCTTCTGAAACTGAACCTTTGTTTTACCTGTCAGACAAAATAGGAAAATGCTAGGTGGGGTCCTAGCGAAAGAATAATAAAACAGAAGAAGGTCTCATCCAGAATGAGGAATAAAAAAATCAAATGAGCCCTATTTTATCTAAGATATTACAATGTAAGGAAAATTATAGCTAAGTATATTAATGTAAGAAAAGGGCTGGCAAACTGGATTTTTAAAAATCATAAAGTAGAATGAAATGAAGATATGTTAGTCAATGGATATGTTGTATCTATGCAAATCTTGTTTCCTTCTCAGTCATGGGTCAATCTATACAAATAATAGATGAATATGCAAATTGGTTGGGATGCCCTCACACAACGACCGAATAGCAGGCTGCATGGGGCGACCAGGTTGGCAGGGGGGGCAGTGAGGGGTGACCAAATGACCAAACAGCAGGCTGTGTGGGGCGACCAGGCAGGTGGGAGGGGAGTAGGGGGCAACTAGGCCAGCAGGGGGGAACAGTGAGGAGAGACCAGGCCAGCTGGGGGGCAGTTGGGGGTGACCAGGCCGGTGGGGGGTGCAGTTGGGGGTGAGCAGGCCAGCAGGCAGAGGTGGTTGGGGTGATCAGGCTGGCAAGGGGGGCAGTAAGGGGCGATCAGACAGGCAGGCAGAGGCCGTTAGGGGCGATCAGGCAGGCAGCAGGTACACAGTTAGGAGCCAGTGGCCCTGGATTGTGAGAGGGATGTCCAACTGCTGGTTTAAGCCCAATCCCTGGGATCAGGCCTGAACCGGCAGTCAGACATCCCCGGAGGGGTCCCAGATTGGAGAGGGTGCAGATTGGGCTGAGGGGACCCCCCCCCATGCACAAATTTCATTCACCAGACCTCTAGTGTTTGTATATGATAAAATACCAAAGTTCATGAGGATCTCGATAAATACTGTTTTGCTTGTTTATTTAGTCAACAACATATTGCAATTGATGATTTCAGCTCATAACTGTACCAAGCAAAAAATTTTCTACTGTTTAACCTGCCATGCTAAAGACTAAAAATGTGTTCTCTAAAGGGACTCTGACTTGATTCTCATCATCAATATAAAAGTGTAGATAATTCCGAAACCGGTTTGGCTCAGTGGATAGAGCGTCAGCCTGCGGACTGAAGGGTCCCAGGTTCGATTCCGGTCAAGGGCATGTGCCTGGGTTGCGGGCACATCCCCAGTGGGAGATGTGCAGGGGGCAGCTGATCGATGGTTCTCTCTCACCAATGTTTCTAACTCTCTATCCCTCTCCCTTCCTCTTTGTAAAAAATCAATAAAATATATTTTTTAAAAAAGTGTAGATAATAAATTTATTTCCTAAGCTGGATTCCATGATGTAAAATGCTAAAATAATAAGTCATACATTCATAGTGTCATAAGACAAACAAAATATGTAGGTGTTGTAATTGGTCTACCCTAATTGTGGTAATTGACTAGGGTTCCACTAAATGTTTTCTAACTGTAAAAATAATATATGCTCATTGTAGAAAATTGGGAAAGCAGATAAATTTAAAGATAATATGCAATTGTATCCCACATTTTTTCTTATACATTGCATATCTTATGCATTTTCCCAAATACTTTATAATTCTTTGTAAACATCATTTACAGAGTTTTATTTTAATGGTAACTCACAATAATGAGCTAAGTAAAAGGTGGTACTTAGAAATATATTATACATATTTAAAATTAAATATAGTATGTCAAGAAAGAATATATGTAACCAGAGACTATTATTTGCTATTTGTTGAACAATAATACATTTTAAACAATTATATTTTCTAGTGTTGTTCCTTTTACTTGAATTCTCATTTATGGAAATGAATGACTATCTGTGAATAAGTGTGTCTAAAGCATATAACAAAAGTATGTCATTGATACTTCCTCAGCAACATTTTAGCTGTGTTGGAAGTCAGAGTAGATTTTTAATTTGGACTTCCCTCAACTGATAATTATAGCTACTAGTTAAATTGGTGTAAACATACAGTAATTCATGTACTCAGCCACATGACTTTTTAGGACCTTAAATGATGTCTTCCCTAATTAAGGAACTCATTAAACTAAAGTTTCAGGTAACATATATTCTCAGCACTTCACTGAACTTAGGTCAGTTGCTTGGTTTTATTTTAGGCAGTGCCTATTCTGAGATTTTCCAGACCAGTTTTTCAAATGTTATCTGTAAGGCTATAACAAATTAGTGAACTGTGTGTCCATAAACTTGCCCAAAGTCTTTACCAATAATTAAGAAAAATATTTTACTTCGCTCTTTAGAATAGAAAGTAGAATCTTGAGATTATTTTTAACAAAACCATTTCTAAAGAGAGAGAAAGAACAGGTGGCTTTAAGAGAGAATTTTAACTTACAAAAGTGACTAAATCTTTCTAAATCCATAGATAGTATCCAGTCCTCCTGTTGCTCAATTCTTAAAATTTAAGTGCTTTTGGCTACAAAAATATTACATCTAATAATTTTGAAGTATGCTTTTAGTAATACATTTTTTTATTTTAAAATGTCTTAACACTGAGAATGTCATCATGGATTATGAAACTTTTCTATATTTAATTTTATTTGCTGCTATGGGCTATGAAGAAAAGATTTTAGTGAAATAGGGCTAATAATAACATCACTTTACCTTTACTAATTTTCTTTATTTATTTTTTCTTTTTTATTAGCTAATCATAATTGAGTGTCCTTTAAATCAGGACACCAATGACACTTCGTTTCCAATTAACAGTAGAAAACCTTCTTTGATCCTTTGATTTTTTTATGAGATGAATTTATATTTTCCAGACTAACATGCATGACAGCATAATTTTCTATACTCATTAATGTTCAACTTTGCTGCTTTAATGAGAAAAACCAGGATAAATGTAATGTCATCTGCTTATCTAAGACATTAGTAATTTTGCTAATGTAAAGAGACCAAAAATGCTTTTGAATAATAATAGCTAACATTAATTGAGCACTTGCTCTATGCCAGACACTGTTATTTGTGCCAAATATGTATTAACTCATTTAATACTCAAAATAGCCGTATGAGGTAGGAATATTGAGTAGTGAACACAAATAAATATACCTAATCTACTTTAGGTTTAGTCTTTTATTTATTCCATGGTTAAATGTTACCATTAAAATGAAACTGAAAATTATGTTTAAAACAAATATTTAACGACATAGAGAAGTGCATATGATTTAACACTTTACTAGTATATATAGTGTTACAATTGTTATGTTTTATATAGGTGCATAACTATGTATATATAAAGATAGGAAGTTCAATATTTATATTTTCCCTACAGATAGTGGAATTTCAAATGATTTTAATTTTCTTCTTTATACATTCTGTGTTATTTGAACTCAAACAGTAACAATAGCTTTGCCTGGCAATAGAATATTAACAAAAATCACATGAAGTATGTAGCCTTGGACAGTAGAAAAGTATGTTCTATATTAACTATTAATGCTCCAAAGAATTGTTGATTCAGTTTCAGATGATATTCTGATGACCTGGAGCTATATTTAGTTGAGAATAAAATGTATGGGCGACAACCCAAGCATTTTCCTTTGTTTTAATGAACCTAATAATCATATATGTAAGTCTTTGGTCGTTATATCATTTATTTCCGGTCTGATGTTTATTCCTTCCTTCCTTCTGCTGATGCTGGGCTTTTCTTGTTGCTCTCTTTCTAACTCTTTGAGTTGTAGGGTTAGATAATTTATTACCATTTTTTTTCTTGTTTTTTTGAGGTAGGCCTGTAGAGTTATGAACTTCCCTCTCAGGACTGCTTTCACTGTGTCCAATAGAGTTTGGATTGTTGTGTTTTCATTGTTGTTTGTTGCCATGATGCTTTTTATTTATTCTTTGATCTCCTTGGTAACCAAATCATTGTTTAATAGTGTGCTATATAGCCTCCAGTTGTTTGATTTTTTTCATTGTTTTTATTGTAGTTGATTTCTAGTTTTATGCCACTGTGATCTGAGAAGATGCTTGATATGATTTCTATCTTCTTGAATTTGAAGAGACATTGCCTGTGTCCCAATATGTGGTCTATCTTTAGAAATGACCCATGCGCACTTGAGAAGAATGTATATTCTGTGGCTTTGGGGTGAAATGTTCTGAAGATGTCAATTAATTCCATCTGATCTAGTGAGTCATTTAGGATTGCTGTTTCTTTGCTGATTTTTTGTTTAGAGGATCTATCCATGGTGTTAGTGGAGTATTAAAGTCCCCTACTATGATTGTATTGCTGTCAATCTCTCCCTTGATATCCTCCAGAAGTTTTTTTTATGTATATGGGTGCTCCTGCATTGGGTGCATATATGTTTACCAGAGTTACCAATATATCTTCTTGTTGAATTGCATCCTTTAGTATTATGAAGTGGCCTTCCTTATCTCTTGTTATGGCCTTCACTTTGAGGTCTAATTTGTCAGATATAAGTATTGCTGCCCCAGCTTTTATTCATTTCTATTCACCTGATAATCCTTTTTCCATCCCTTCACCATCAGTCTGTGTGCATCTTTTTTTCTGAGGTGGGTTTCCTGTAGACAGCAGATGTATGGGTCACGTTTTCTTATCCATTCAGCTACCCCATGTCTTTGGGATGGAGCATTTAATCCATTTACATTTAAGGTTATTATTGATAGGTACTTGTTTGTTGCCAATTTATTCTTTATGCATGTGTTCCTTCTTTCCTTCCTATTTCTTCTTTTTACAGGAGTCCCTTTAGCATTTCTTGCATTGCTGGTTTGGTGGTAATAAATTCTCTTAGTCCTTTTTTGTCTGTGAAGCTCCTGATTTCATACTCAATTTTGGTTGATAGCCTTACTGGGTACAGTGTTCTTGGATTCAGACCCTTGCTTTGCATGACTTTGTATATTTCATTCCATTCCCTTCTGGCCTGATGTGTTTCTGTTGATAGTCTGATGGGAGATCCCTTGTAGTCAACTTTCTGTCTCTTTCTGGTAGCCTTTAAGATTATTACTTTGTTGTTGGTGTTTGCCAATTTAATTATAATGTGTCTTGGTGTCAGTCCTTTTGGGTTCATCTTGTTTGGGACTCTGTGAGATTCCTGGATGTATGTGAGTTTTTTCTTCTTCCCAACATCAGGGAAGTTTTCTGTCATTTCTTCAAACAGGTTTTCTTTTCCTTGCTCAGTTTCCTCTCCTTCTGGGACCCTTATTATGCAGACGTTGTTTTGTTTTTGTTGTCCCAAAGTTCCCTTAGGCTCTCCTCCTGTTTTTTAATTTTTTTTTTCTAGTTGCTGCTTTGCTTGGGTATTTTTTCCTACCTTGTCTTCTAGCTCACTGATGTGGTCCTCCGCTTCTTCTAGTCTACTGTTGATGCTTTCTATTGTGTTCTTTATTGAGCGATGTCATTTTGCATTCTTCTTGGTTCTTCATTTCCTCTTGGTTCTTACGCATATTGTTGAATTTGTCTTCAAACTTTTCCAGTGTCCTTATAACCATTGCTCTGAATTCTTTCTCTGACATATTGCTTACCTCCATTTTGTTTACTTCCTTTTCTGGTTCCTCCTTTTCTTTCTTTTTTCTTTCTTTCTTTTTCCTCTTCTTTATTTTCCAGTTAACTCTTGGTTCCAAGACAGTAGGAATGGTGTCTACTTTACTCACCATCATATTCTTTTTTTTCCTTTCTTTATTGATTAAGGTATTACATATGTGTCCTTATCGCCCCATTTCCCCCCCCAAGCCCCCACTCATGCCCTCACCCTGTTGTCTGTGTCCATTGGTTAGGCTTATATGCATGCATACAAGTCCTTTGGTTGATCTCTCCCCCTTACCCCCACCCTCCACTACCTTCCCTCTGAGGTTTGAGCATTTGATCTATGCTTCTCTGTCTCTGGATCTGTTTTTGTTTATAGGTTTATGTTGTTCATTATATTGCATAAATGAGTGAGATCATGTGATATTTATCTTTCTCTGACTGGCTTATTTCACTTAGCATAATGCTCTCCAGTTCCATCCATGCTGTTGCAAATGGTAAGAATTCCTTCTTTTTTACCGCAGCAAAGTATTCCATTGTGTACATGTACCACAGTTTTTTAATCCATTCATCTGCTGATGGGCACTTCCAGCCTGGACTCTGATTCCTCCTTTTCTTTCATATGGGGGCTGTTTCTTTGTCTCCCCATGTTTGCTCCTCTCAGGGTGTCTGGTTATGTAGCTCTGTCTCTCCTGCGTTGACTCTCTCTAGGTCAGTGGTTCTCAACCTTGGTTGCACATTAGAATCACCTGGGAATCTTTTTAAAATCCTGATTTCTGGGCCTCATCCTCCAGAAATTCTGTTTCTTTGTTATGGGGTGTGGCCACAACATTAGTAACAAAGAAATAGAATTTCCAGAGGATGAGGCCCAGAAATCAGGATTTTAAAAAGATTCCCAGGTGATTCTAATGTGCAGCCAACGTTGAGAACCAGTGCTCTAGGTGATCTATGACCTTTCCTTCCATGGATTGCCTCACCAGCTCTGTTAATTCACCAATTCCGGGTGGATGTTATTGGATTCAGCTGTTCCTTCTATCTGCTCTGTGAGAAGGTGCAGGGCCTGTCCACATATTTGGCGCCACTTTGTCTCCCCCTGGACAAACTTTTTAGGCACCCACAGGTGGTTTTGTAGCCAAGGCAGCTGGTCCCTGGGCATTGTGGTTGTATGGTCCTGGGAGGTATCCGAGGTCTCCCCAGTTGAAGGTAAGGCTGGGCTTCTGATCACAGCCACTCTCCCCTTCAGGATGGTGTGGTCTCTGTGGCAGAGCCAGATGCTCTGGGAGAGATTTCAGCAACAATAGAGGCTGCCCAGCCAGGGGAATCTGGTCTTCCAGTCCCAAACAGTCCTGTATAATATAACTGTCCCTCACTCACACATACACACACTCCCTGCACATCCACACACTCTCTCCTTTTGCTCTCTCACTCACACACTTTTTTGCAGCCTGCTGTCCAGTCGGCCGCCATCTTCATGAACCTGAAAGAACTCTTGCATATATGTAAGTCTTACTGATCCATTTCTACTCTTCCAAAATTAGACTGAAGTATCCAATGCTATGGACACAAAAATAGAATCCATTTTAACGTTGTCCTATGTAAATCTAAATAGGCCCATTTAATTCTGATCCTTACTGAAAAGGGAGAATTTGAATGAAGTGTAAGAAATGTGAAAGAGGGTGTTATATCTTTGTAAGACTGTGCATATTCACTAAAATATTAACTTGAAAATATAATCACATATAGTAAAGACAACATATTTAAGTTGATACAGAAAGCTGCCTAAGCCAGTGTTTCTCAAAGTGTGATTGCCTAGATCATGTATATCAGAATCATCTGTAGTACTTGTTAAAAGTGCAGAATTCTGCATTTCTGTCCCAAACTAACTGAATCAAAATCGTGGGGAGTGGGGATCATGTTATATGAATATTCATCATTCCTAAATGATGTTAAAGCACAATAAAGTTTGATCATCACTGTCCTAGAGGGAAGATTTAAAATTGTTTATATTCTTTCAATTGATTTTAGAGAGAGAGGAAAGGAGAAGGAAAGAGAAACATTAACCTTGACTAGGGATCAAACCAACAAACAGGGTATGTGCCCTGACTGGGAATTGAACCAGTGACCTTTTAGTGTATGGGGGGATGTTCCAACCAATTGAGCCACACCAGCCAGGCCACAGCTAGAGGTAAGATTTAGTCTTTTACAATGAGATACTGTGTATATTCACAGTACAGAAGCGTAATGGAGTATGCAGTTGTACTGTAAAACTCAAATTAAGAACTCTATTGCCTCTGAAGAAAAGAGTGCTGAGGACAAACACTTCCCTTTATGCCTCTCATGGTAACCTAGACCAGCGATTTTCCACCCTTTTCATCTCATGGCACACATAAACTAATTACTGAAATTCTGTTGCATGCCAAAAATATATCACATTTTTTGTCAATTTGACCAAAAAAAGGAGGTATTATTTTGATTCATTCACACTGGATGGCTAATGTCGTGTTGGCCTTTGTCATTTTCTTACTTGACAATCTGAAGGAAAAGAGGTCAGTGTCCCTGATTAAATATTCAGGCACTGCATATTTTTAAAATTCTTGCAGCACACCGGTTGAAAATCACTGGCCTAGACTAGTGCATCTCAAATCTGGTTGATTTGCATAATTTCCTGGGAAGATTTTAAAAGCACAATTTCTCAGGCTCCACACCACACCTAGTGAATCCGACTCTCTAGGAGCAGTGGTTCTCAAACTTCTGGCCCTTTAAATACAGTTCCTCATGCTGTGACCCAACCATAAAATTATTTTCATTGCTACTTCATAACTGTAATGTTGCTACTGTTGTGAACCATAATGTAAATATCTGATATGCAGGATGGTCTTAGGTGACCCCTGTGAAAGGGTCATTTGACCGCCAAAGGGGTCGCGACCCACAGGTTGAGAACCGCTGCTCTAGGGCCAGGGTCTGGGAATCTAAGTTTTTATTTTATTTTTTTTAATATATATATTTTTTATTTTTTATTTTTATTTTTTATTGATTTTCTACAGAGAGGAAGGGAGAGGGACAGAGAGTTAGAAACATCGATCAGCTACCTCCTGCACACCCCCCACTGGGGACGTGCCTGCAACCAAGGTACATGCCCCCAACCAGAACCGAACCTGGGACCCTCCAGTCCGCAGGCCGACACTCTATCCACTGAGCCAAACCTGTCAGGGCTGGGAATCTAAGTTTTTAAATTTTCCAGGCAATCTTAACGACCAGCTCTGTTTGGAAGCCACTGGTCTAGACCACATCGTAGGTCAAAGGTTTCGTTCTGAACTAGTGTTCCTCTCTACCTAGAAGCTCATCTTTCTATGCCCTGCGTCTGCCATAGAATAAAATTGGGTGTTTTTTGTTGTGTGTGTGTATTTTTTTTAGGAAATTAATTAAAATTCTGGTCACTATGACATCCTATAGAACTTGATCATGGTGCTCCAATGACACTGATTTCTGCTAACTGCACTGAGCAAATAAACTGTGGCATACTGGTTTCATTAAACATTAGCAGCTGATATGAGTGAGCCCATGTAAGTAGCTTACCTGTGAGTAAGATCAAAGGATTAGGCCTGGCCAGGTAGCTCAGTTAGAGAATCATCCTCATATGCTTTAAAATGTAAAGCTATTTTAATTACATTTATTTCCCACCTAACTGAGAGGTAAGATTGAGGCTCATGAACCTTATAATGAAGAGTTCTGTGATACTTTTTATTGATAAACTAGAGGTCTGATGCACAAAATTCATGCATGGATAGGGCCCCTAGGCCTGGCTGGCGATCAGGGCCAATCTCTGGGTGACCAGTGGGGCTTTTGGGGGGGGTGGGGGCTTGCTGGCACCTGCCTTGGCCAGCCTGGCCCTGCCCACTCACCAGCCCCCACCCCAGGCCACTGCCACCCATTGCCTCCCTCTGTGGGAAGTGACCGGTGGGGCAATTGGAGGCGGTGGTGCCAGCCTGCTCACTGCCAGGCCCCGCCTCCTGCCACCACCCACTAGCTGGCCAGCCCCACCCCCCACCATCACTGCTCACCTCTCTCTGTGGGGTGACTGGCAGGGGGGTTGGGGGGGCCCCCACTGACACCTACTTTGGCTGGCTTGGGGCCTGCAGGCTGGGGGCAGTTCCTGCATTGAGCTCTGCCCCCTGTTGGTCAGTGTGCATCATAGCCACCAGTAATTTCGCCATTCGGTCAATTTGCATATTAGGCTTCTAGTATATAGGATGAAGTGATATGAAAAATGGCAGTTCCTTCAAATTGGGGAAATAAAAAACAATTACACAATAAACCTTTTAATAAATATACCTAAACTCTGTCTAATTCCTTAATGTTTTCAAAATTTTTCACAAGCATTTTTAAATATACATATATATTTAAATATATTTTATTGATTTTTTATAGAGAGGAAGGGAGAGGAATAGAGGGTTAGAAACATCGATGAGAGAGAAACATTGATCAGCTACCTCATGCGCACCTCCTACAGGGGATGTGCCCGCAATGAAGGTACATGCCCTTGACTGGAATTGAACCCGGGACTCTTCAGTCTGCAGGCCAACGCTCTATCCACCGAGCCAAACCGGTTAGGGCTTAAAATATATTTTTATTGATTTCAGAGAGGAAGAGTGAGGGAGTGAGAGAGATAGAAGTATCAGTGATGAGAGGGAACCATTGATCGGCTGCTTCATGCATGCCCCACACTGGGGATTGAGCCCACAACATGGGCATGTGCCCTGACCGGGAATGGAACCGTGACCTCCTGGATCATAAGTCAACACTCAACCACTGAGCTGTATTTGACCCTCACAGGAATCGTGTGAAATAGGAATGTGTAATATTAGCTTTCCCATTTTTTGATGTGCAAGTTAAGGTCTAGATATTGTTATTTATGTGTAAGGTTGTCTAGATCTAGTATAAACATAGAATTGAGCCTGGAAACAAGTCTTCTTTCTCTTAGTGTTCTTCCCTCCACTGCACAATGCTACCTCTTCTATTAAACCCATTCAATATGGCAAAAACTGGACAGATTTTTTTCTCTTTTGGGGGAAAGAAAAAGAAAAACAATGTTTTTAATTGGAGTTATTTTCTGAATTCCACCCTCACTGGATGCTGCCTTACTAGAGCAAACTTATTTTCAGAAGAGTTTGTTTAATCCAACCCCCTTTGCAGATAAATCAGTCACCTAAGCTACAAATCAAAGTGCACAGCAGTTCCACACTGGTGCTTTCATACTATAAAAAAAAGACAACAATCTTTATTGATAAACAGCATTTCAGACCCTAATACATTACTTCATAAAAAACATAAAATCTAAACACAAAGAATGCTCTGGAAAACTGCTCCAGATGTTCACATTAATGGGCAGGTAATAAAAAAGAAACCAGACTGTCATCACTGTATTGAGCACACGATTATAAGGAGAAAAAAATATCAGCAGTCAGGATGGAAATTTTAAGGATAAAAGAAGACTTAAAGATGTTATTAAATAAGAAATTGAGAAGTTAGGTCATACTGGCCCCATCAAGATAATTCTTAGCTGACTGACAAAAAAGAAAAAAAAACAAACCACGAAGAAATGGGGGCATTTTGAAAAAGAACCTATGTCAGAACACTGTTGTAGAAATGAAAGTAATTATTTTTACTTTGAAAGATAACCCTTTAGACTCTGCCTGATTTGTGACAGCTTCCAGTGACACCAAATACTCAAATACAGATCAACCTTTCCAGCCCAACGGGAAACCTCTTGATAGCATTTGAAATAGCACATCAGTAGGAATTAGAGAAATTCATTCAATTCAAATCAAGGACTTATACTGGACCTTAAAAAATTAACTTCAGTTGCTGAAGCACTTTATCTCATTCTGTAACTGTCATCTCTTAGCTCATGATTGTGCAGTAGAGGATTCAAAATAGAGGAGCCAGATCTTAACAAAAATGTATAAGCGGGGTTTGAAACTTATCAGCAAACATTTTCTTGATCAAAGCTGACTTTATCCAAACCAGAATTTTTATAGTATTTATGTGTGCCTAGAGGGTAATAAGCACTATAAACCCAATGAATAAAATAAAATATATTTGACCATATTCTCTCCTGTGCCTTAGTCTCTCCCTGGGAAATGAGCAAGGTGGTTAAGGAGGTGCATTAATGTTTTTAGGTTACTTATTGCATAACTGCTAGAAGGGGTTAGTACCTTAGTGGGCTCCCTAAGCCTCTAACTTACTCCTAAGGAGAGACTTACTGGGAATATTAACCTCCAAATTACATAAAAAGCTTGATCAAGTGCTTAAGATACAAGGGAAGCCTTATTCTAGATGTGGAAGGAATACAGTCAGCATGAGGTAACTTTTAGCCTAGATGGAAAAAAATGCTCCAGCAACTGTGGAGGGCCATGTTTCCCAAGGAAGAAATACAAGCTAAGCTACCTGGAATAAGTGAGTGTTCTTATTTTCTCACACAGTAAGAATTATTTAATAGCCCAGCAAGGATGGTTCTCTGTTGCTGTTATATGCTTATGTAAGAAAAAGATCAAATATAACAAGGATACCAAAAACTGATCTGGGAAATGGATATATATATATATATATATATATATATATATATATATATATAGTTATTATTAAGGGATAACAACCTTTAGCTGGAATATATCTCATCTTACCTAATAATAGACAAACATGGTAATTGACCATACCTTCACTCTGCTTCCCATTGGCTAATCAGCGAGATATGCAAATTAACTGCCAACAAAGATGGCGGCCAGCAGCCACAGAGCTGGAACAAGCAGTAGGCTTGCTTGCTCCAGTGATGGAGGAAGTCAAGGTTCCCCGCCTGCCCCGGCCTGCTCTAAGCTACACTCAATGCAACAAAGTTTCAATTATAGAAGATAAATAAACCCCAGATACCTGGTTTCAGCCAGCCAGGGCCTCAGAGCTGGAGCACAGGAGGCTTTCCCTCCCACCCGCCCTGGCTGGCTCTGAGCTCCACTCAGGCAACAAAGTTTCAATTATAGAAGGTAAATAAACCCCAGATACCTCCTTTCAGCCAGCCATGGCCACAGAGCTGGAGCCTTGGGTTGCCCCTGGAGATGGAGGAAGCCAAGCCTTGGCTGGCTCTGAGCTCCACTCCAGGCTACAAAGTTTCAATTATAGAAGGTAAAGAAATCCCAGGGAAAAAAAAGAAAAAAAGAAGAGGCTGGGAGCTTCTGTTTCTGGGAAGGCTTGGCCAGCCTGAAAACGGCCCTCAGCCCCTCACCCAGACTGGCCAGGCACCCCATTGGGGACCCCCCCACCCTAAAGGTGGTGTGGCCAGCCTGAAAACAGCCATCAGCCCCTCACTCAGGCTGGCCAGGCTCCCCAGTGGGGACCCCCACCCTGAAGGGCAAACCAGCCGGTTCCCACCGATGCACCAGGTCTCTATCCTATCTAATAAAAGAGAAACATGGTAATTGGCGTACGACCACTACCCTTCCCATTGGCTAATCAGGGCAATATGCAAATTAACTGCCAGCCAAGATGGCGGCCGGCAGCCAGGCAGCTTGAAACTAACATGAGGCTTGCTTGCTTCAGTGACGGAGGACTCCAACGTTACCCGCCTGCCGCTGCAGGCCTCTGAGCTGCAACTCTAAGCAACTATGTAACAAATATAGAAGCTAAACAAAACCCCAGAAACCTGCTTTAGTCCTAGGCTTCAGCCAGCAGAATTGCAACATTGTAAGCAAAGGCCAGTAACCTACTTTCAGTAGCGGAGGCCTAAGAGCTGGAGCCAAGCCTCAAAGCTAAAGCTGGCCCAGAATAAAAAAAGAAAAAGAAAAAAAGGAGCGATTGGGAGCTTCAGTCACCCCCAGCCTGAAAACAGCCGTCAGCCCCTCACCCAGACTGGCCTGGCATACCAGTGGGGACCCCCACCCTGAAGGGTGTGTGAACAGCTACAAACAGCCATCATCCCCTCACCCAGGCTGGCCAGGCACCCCAATGGGGACCCCCCACCCTGATCCAGGACACCCTTCAGGGCAAACCAGCCGGCACCCACACGTGCACCAGGCTTCTATTCTATATAGTAAAAGGGTAATATGCCTCCCAGCACCAGGATCAGTGGAGCTGCGAGGCCTCCCGGCACCAGGATCAGTGTGACAGGGGTCAGCGCCCAAACCCCCTGATCGCCCTGCGGCTCTGTGTGTGACAGGGTGCGGTGCCCCAACCCCCTGATCGGCCCTGCTCTGTGTGTGACAGGGTGCGGCGCCCCAACCACCCCTCCCCCCCACGGGCCTTGCTCTGTGTGTGACGGGGTAGAGCCATAACCTCCCCATTGGCCCTGCCCTGAGTGTGAGAGTGGCGGCGCCCCAACCCCCTGATGGGCCCTGCTCTGTGCGTGATGGGGGCAGCGCCCCAACCCCCTGATGGGCTCTGCTCTGTGCGTGATGGGGGCAGTACCCCAACCCCCTGATTGGCCCTGCTCTGTGCGTGACAGGGGGTGGTGCCGCAACCTCCCCATCAACCCTGCCTTGAGTGTGACAGGGGGCGGTGCCCCAACCCCCCAATCGGCCCTACCCTGAGTGTGACTGAGGGTGGCATCACAACCTCCTGATCGCCCTGCTCTGTGCATGACAGAGGGCAGTGCCCCAACTCCCCAATGGGCCCTGCTCTGAGCCCGACCAGGTGCTGCACCTAGGGATTGGGCCTGCCCTCTGCCACCCGGGAGCAGGCCTAAGCCAGCAGGTAGTTATCTCCCGAGGGGTCCCAGACTGTGAGAGGGCACAGGCTGGGCTGAGGGAACCCCCCCTCCCCCCCGAGTGCACCAATTTTTGTGCACCGGGCCTCTAGTCCTATATAATAAAAGGGTAATATGCAAACTGACCCTAACAGCAGAAGGACTGGGAATGACTGGTCACTGTGACACACACTGACCACCAGGGGGCAGACACTCAATGCAGGAGCTGCCCCCTGGTGGTCAGTGCACTCCCACAGGGGGAGCTCTGCTCAGCCACAAGCCAGGCTGCCAGCTGCCAGTACAGCGGTGGTGGTGGGAGCTCTCCCGCCTCCTCAGCAGCACTAAGGATGTCAGACTGCAGCTTAGGCCTGCTCTCCACTGGCAAATGGACATCCCCCAGCAGGTGGTCATCCCCCGAGGTATCCCAGACTGCGAGAGGGCACAGGCCGGGCTGAGAGACATTCCCCCCCCCCACACCCCGTGCACAAATTTTTGTGCACTGGGCCTCTAGTATATATATAATGGTCCTCCCAGATCATTATTTGATATCCTCATTATATTTGATTTTTATATTTAAAGTATTGTCATCTATTTGTTTTAAAATGGAAGTATTATGCTTTTCAAGTGAATATTGTTGTTCTCTGGTTAGTATCTTATTGAAATAGCAACATTTTTTCTATTTAGAAAATCAGGCAAAGAAAAAGAAAAATAACTCTCCAAATCCTGCCACCTAGAAACAACCACCAGTAACATTTGATTGTCTTTCCATTCATTTATTAGTACAGCTAGAAATATTTTATGTTCAAAGAGCAAGCTAAGATACTGAATAATTGATTGAATCATTTACTTTTACCTCAATAAATCAAATGCTATTACATGTTATAGACTTGTTCATGTATATGTTTAAGTGAATTTTAAAGCATATTTATCATCCTGTTATTTAAATTTGAAATGTGTGTTTAATCTGGTATTCAAAGATTTTTAAAATTCTATCATTTAATAGATAGATGATTTCTAAGACAGACTCATCTTAAAATACAGGAGTGTTTATAATAGTGTCTTTTGCAAGAGTCAGGAATCAGTGTGTACCCTGGATTAACCTTTGAATTAGAATTTTATCATATATGATTAAAGAATGCAGTCTTTTATTAAAAAAAGGAGAAAGAAAAAAGGAAGGAAGGAAAGAAAGAAGGAAGATGGTAGAAAAGAAAAATAAATAATATATCCATGGCAAAATATAACTTGTCTGATTTACTACGTAAAAAGATTGTGAGAACTAGGCATGACACATCAAAGCAGTAGGGTATCTGACTAAAATTTGAAAAAAAATTCTCTTTAGTGAAAATGACAATATTTTTAATTAAAGTAGAAAAATAACTAAGGCATTGGCACTCAATAGAAAAAAATACACTTAAAAGCTTTGAATTTTATAAAGAGAATTTTGAGTGTGCACCAATATGCATGCATTAATATTTTTTATTTACTAGGTAAAAAATATTCTACGGAACCTATTTTTCCACTGAGGCATGAAGAAATTATATAGGTAAGTAACTCTCAAATGAATCAATGAAAGAGTAAGCCACTTAGCATTGTACAATTCTCTTTATTCATTCATGCCCATTTCCCACATGAATATTTCCTAAACCCCAGAACCAGAATCTATAAAATTACAACCTACGGTAGCATGCACTTTCCAGGAAAGTGCTATGTGCTAGCACTTTGTATATCTAGAATACTTATCTTTGAGATTTTGGAATATCTAAGATGCATTAGGCTTATAAAATATCCTTTTTGAGATACCCACATTGAAAACATTGTTTTAAGATAATACTCTACCTGCGCTGCAATCTGCTTTCTTCAGTTATAGGCCACACTGTTCTGCATAGTATTTTGCAGGGCTTTTACTGGCAAAGAATTTCTCACTGCTTTCATATTTCAGATATTGGTTTACAGGAAATTCATACACTCTTGGAAAGTTCTGGGAAAGGGTAGTACACATTTGTTCAAATCTTTTTTAAATTAAATATGTGTGCATGATATAGAGGAAGTTAATCGTGTTGCATATAAAACACTGTTACAAGTTGCAATGTGCTTCACGTATATGAAAATGCAGCTAATAAAAACATTTATAAAGTCAAAATGTCAGGTGAACTCTCAGGATTCTAATAGATCCTTTGCATAGCAGAGCAAATGGAAACAGATAACATTTTGATACATCAATAATAAAAAATGCAAACACTATTTTACTGCGTGTCAGTAATACAAAACATAAGATCCTTAGAAATTCCTGAAAGAGATAAAAATCAGTGACACAGAATCATGAAGTGGGAGAAGATCTGAAGAGGTTAGCATGCCTAGCCTCAGGCTCTTAAATTGTATTAATCTGAGATAGAACTTTTGCACCACCATTTTTAAAATCTTTATTGTTTATAGTATTACAAATGCCCCCCTTCTTCCCCGATCCACCCCCCCTCAACCCAGCTCCCACCCCACCCCCGGCCTTCACCACACTATTGTCTGTGATCATGGAGCTATGCATATATGCATATAAAGTCTTTTCTCAATCTCTTCCTGAGCCTTCTCCCCCTTCCCTCTGAGATTTGTCATTCTGTTCCATGCTTCCATGCTTCTGGCACCACCATTGTTATCAGAAGCATTAATACCTTATTCATCTGGAAATCCCTAATTCAGAATTTCTGATGATCAAAATGGATATGGGACTGAAGTTTGCCTTTGTAATAACTGCAAAAAGATTGTCTATCTAATTAAGGGTTTCAATCAGATAGCGAGGAAATGTTCAGTTGAGAAGCAAGCACACTTTTCAAGTCCTTAAAAATCACTTTGGTATCTCCCTGATCATAACAGCACTATGGAAAACTTGGGAAATACAAAAGCAGAAAGAGAAAAATCAAAATAAATTTCCCATATTCCAATAACTCAGAGATACCCACAATTAATATTTTAAACAGCAGAGATTAATAAACTTTCTCTGTAATGGGTGAGATAATAAATATTTTAGTCTTTGTGAGTCACATAAGTTATTTGTCTTATATATTTTTGGTTTGGTTTGGTTTGGTTTTACTTTGAACAACCTTTTTAAAATGTAAAAACCACTCATAGCTCAAAGGTCATACAAAACAGTCCCTGGATTGGACTTGGCCCATGGACTGTAGTTTGCCAATACCTTTTTAATGTATATTGCCAGCTGTCATTTTTCTTTTAAAGAGTATTATTATTATTTTCTTAATTAGTCAAATATAAAGTCATCCCTTGGTATCCTCAGGGGATTGGTTCCAGGAACCCCTCAGATACCAAAATCTTCAGATGCTTAAATTCCTTGTATATCATGGCATAGTGTAAGGGTAGCTGAAGAAGCAACACACAAGGCCTATTTGAATATAACCTATACTTATCCTTCCATGTACTTTAAATAATCTCTAGATTACTTATAATACCTAATACAATATAAATACTATTTAAATAGATTTATACTGTATTGTTTAGGGAATAATGACAAGAAAAAGTCTGTACATATTCATTATAGACAAAACCCTCATGTGCCTAATTGCATAGTAAACCTCAGCAACAACATAATAATTTTTTAATATTTTCAATTTATGATAGGTTGAATCTGTGAATATGGAGCCAGCAGATATGGAACCAGTGGATACAGAACCCGCGGATATGGAGGACTGTATTTACACCATTAATATTTTCATATTACCAATTTTCAGTATTCAGCTTTGTTGTATTTTATTTTAGCTTTTCCTTCATAGAAAACTCAATATTACAAATGCATCTAAAGTCTTACCCCTTCCAGGCAACTAACTTCTAGAGGTTTCCTTATCCTCAAAATATGAATACATTATTCCTGCATATGATTTTTAGGCTTTTACTATTTGTTTATAAACCCACAGTGATATTGTTTTGTGTAATTTATAAAATAATTATATTATATGTATCTTGTGTTTTTCCTTCTACATTATGTTTCTGAGATGTCTCCAAGTGTTTTCCCCCTACTTAAATCCCCTTGATAATGCTATGTGCATATATACTAGTACAGCATGGGGCAAAAGTAGGCTTACAGCTGTGAGTACTCAAAACACAGAATTTATTCTTGTATTATTATATATTAATTATGGTATTATTTTCTATATGAACAACTATAAACTTAATTTTGCCCCATCCTGTATATGTTTTATGAGTCATTCTAATGTATTGTAGAGGGCTTGTATTTGGCAGTACTCTTAACAATTAGTCTGTGTTACTAAATGCATTTAACTTACATTTTTTTTTATTGATTGAGGTATTACATATGTGTCCTTATCCCCCCATTGCCATCTCCCCGTTCATGCCCTCACCCCCACCCCCCACCCCCGGTATCTGTGTCCATTGGTTATACTTATATGCATGCATATAAGTCCTTTGGTTGATCTCTCCACCTTACCCCCACCCTTCCCTACCTTCCCTCTGAGGTTTCAGCATCTGATGGATGCTTCTCTGTCTATGGATCTGGTTTTGTTCATCAGTTTGTGTTGTTCATTATAATCCACAAATGAGTGAGATCATGTGATATTTATCTTTCGCTGGCTGACTTATTTCGCTTAGCATAATGCTCTTCAGGTCCATCCATGCTGTTGCAAATGGTAGGAGTTCTTTCCTCTTTACAGCAGCATAGTATTCCATTGTGTAGATATACCACAGTTTTTTAATCCACTCATCTGCTAATGGGCACTTAGGCTGTTTCCAAATCTTAGCTATGGTAAATTGTGTTGCTATGAACATAGGGGTGCATATATCTTTTCTGATTGGTGTTTCTAGTTTCTTGGGATATATTCCTAGAAGTGGAATTACTGGGTCAAATGGGAGTTCCATTTTTATTTATTTATTTATTTTTAAATATTTTTTACTGCTTTTTTACAGAGAGGAAGGGAGAGGGATAGAGAGTTAGAAACACTATGAGAGAGAAACATCGATCAGCTGCCTCCTGCACACCCCCTACTGGAGATGTGCCTGCAACCAAGGTATATGCCCTTGACCGGAATCAAACCTGGGACCCTTTAGTCCCCAGGCCAACGCTCTATCCAGTGAGCCGACCAGCTAGGGCCATTTTTAGTTTTTTGAGGAAACTCCATACTGTTCTCCACAGTGGCTGCACCAGTCTGCATTCCCACCAGCAGTGCACGAGGGTTCCCCTTTCTCTGCACCTTCACCAGCACTTGTCATTTGTTGATTTGTTGATGATAGCCATTCTGACAGGTGTGAGATGTTTCTCATTGTCGTTTTGATTTGCATCTCTCTGATAATTAGTTTGTTTTGTTTTCTTTTATTGCTTAAAGTATTACAAAGGGTATTACATATGTGTCCTCCCCCCCCCCCCGCCCTTGACAATCCCCTGGCCTCCCCAACCCCCCAGTGTCTTATGTCCATTGGTCATGCTTATATGCATGGATACAAGATCTTCAGTTGATCTCTTACCCCCTTCCCTCTTGCCCCCCAACCTTCCCCGGCCTTCCTGCTGCAGTTTGACAATCTGTTTGAGGCAGCACTGCCTCTGTATCTATTATTGTTCAAAAGTTTATAATGGTCTCTATTATCCATGAATGAGTGAGATCATGTGGTATTTTTCCTTCATTGACTGGCTTATTTCACTTAGCATAATGCTCTCCAGTTCCATCCATGTCGTTGCAAATGGTAAGAGTTACTTCTTTCTTACAGCAGCATAGTATTCCATCGTGTAGATGTACCACGGTTTTCTAATCCATTCA
The DNA here is from genome assembly GCF_964212035.1 of Myotis nattereri. Classification (NCBI taxonomy): domain Eukaryota; kingdom Metazoa; phylum Chordata; class Mammalia; order Chiroptera; family Vespertilionidae; genus Myotis; species Myotis nattereri. The sequence goes on along the minus strand of NC_138078.1, from coordinate 115,410,061 downwards.
TCTACTGATGGGCACTTAGGCTGTTTCCAGATCTTAGCTATGGTGAATTGTGCTGCTATGAACATATGGGTGCATATATCCTTTCTGATTGGTGTTTCTGGTTTCTTGGTATATATTCCTAGAAGTGGGATCACAGGGTCAAATGGGAGTTCCATTTTTAGTTTTTTGAGGAAACTCCATACTGTCTTCCATAGTGGCTGCACCAGTCTGCATTCCCACCAGCAGTGCACGAGTGTTCCTTTTTCTCCACAACCTCTCCAGCACTTGTCATTTGTTGATTTGTTGATGATAGCCAATCTGACAGGTGTGAGATGGTACCTCATTGTTGTTTTGATTTGCATCTCTCGGATGATTAGTGACTTTGAGCATGTTTTCATATGTCTCCTGGCTTTCTGAATGTCCTCTTTTGAAAGGTGTCTATTTATGTCCTTTGCTCATTTTTTGATTGGATTGTTTATCTTCCTTTTGTTAAGTTGTATGAGTTCCCTATAAATTTTGGAGATCAGGCCCTTATCAGATATGACATTGGCAAATATGTTTTCCCACGCAGTGGGTTTAATCATTGTATTGTTGATGGTTTCTTTTGCTGTGCAGAAGCTTTTTATTTTGATGTAGTCCCATTTGTTCATTTTCTCTGTAGTTTCAAGTGCCCTAGGAGCTGTATTAGTGAAGAAATTGCTTCGGCATATGTCTGAGATTTTGTTGCCATTGGATACTTCTAGAATTTTTATGGTTTCCTGTCGTACATTTAAGTCCTTTATCCAATTTGAGTTTATGTTTGTGTATGGTGTAAGTTGCTGATCTAGTTTTATTTTCTTGCATATATCTGTCCAATTTTCCCAGCACCATTTATTGAGGAGACTATCTTGGCTCCATTGTATGTTGTTGCCTCCTTTGTCGAATATTAATTGAGCATATTGGTTCAGGCCGATTTCTGGGCTCTCCATTCTATCCCATTGATCTATATGCCTGTTCTTGTGCCAATACCAGGCAGTTTTGAGAACAGTGGCTTTGTAATACATCTTGATATCTGGTATTGAGATCCCACCTACTTTGTTCTTTCTCAGGATTGCTGCAGCTATTCGGGGTCTTTTTTTATTCCAGATGAATTTTTGGAGAGTTCGTTCTAGATCTGTGAAGTATGCCGTTGGTATTTTAATGGGAAGTGCATTGAATTTATAGATTGCTTTGGGTAGTATGGACATTTAATGATGTTGATTCTACCAATCCACGAACACGGTATGTTCTTCCATCTGTTTATGTCTTCCTCTAACTCTTTTTTCAATGTCCTGTAGTTTTCTGAGTAGAGGTCTTTTACCTCTTCAGTTAAGTTTATTCCTAGGTAGCTTAATTTTTTTGGTGTGATGGTAAATGGGATTGTTTTTATAATCTCTCTTTCTGAAAGTTCACTATTGGTGTATAGAAATGCCTCAGATTTCTTGGGGTCAATTTTGTATCCTGCTACATTGCCAAATTCATGTATTAAATCAAGTAGCTTTTTGATGGAGTCTCTAGGGTTTTGTATGTATAATATCATATCATCTGTGAATAAGGACAGTTTTACTTCCTCTTTTCCAATTTGGATGCTTTTTATTTCTACTTCTTGCCTAATTGCAATGGCTAATACTTCCATTACTATGTTGAACAGGAGTGGTGAGAGTGGGCATCCCTGTCTTGTTCCTGTTCTTAGGGGAAATGGTGTTAGTTTTTGTCCATTGAGTATGATGTTGGCTGTGGGCCTGTAATATATGGCTTCTTTTATGTTGAGGTATGATCCTTCTACTCCCACCTTGCTGAGAGTTTTTATCAAAATGGGTGTTGGACTTTGTCAAATGCTTTTTCTGCATCAATTGATATGACCATGTGGTTTTTTTCTTTCAATTTGTTTATGTGATGTATCACGTTTATTGATTTGCGGATATTGTACCATCCTTGCATCCCTGGGATAAATCCTACTTGGTCATGGTGTATGATCTTTCTGATGTACTGCTGGATCCGATTTGCTAAGATTTTGTTGAGGATTTTGGCATCTATGTTCATGAGGGATATTGGCCTGTAATTCTCTTTCATTGTGTTGTCTTTACCTGGTTTTGGTATTAGGGTGATGCTGGCTTCATAGAATGAGCTTGGAAGTGTTCCTTCCTCTTGGATTTTTTGTAGTAGTCTGAGGAGGATAGGTTTTAGTTCTTCCTTGAATGTTTGGTAAAACTCCCCTGTGAAGCCGTCTGGTCCTGGGCTTTTGTTTGATGGAAGCTTTTTGATGACTGCTTCAATTTCTTCCATAGTTATTGGCCTATTGAGATTTTTAGATTCTTCCTGGTTGATTTTTGGAATGTTGTATTTTTCTAGGAATTTGTCCATTTCCTCCAGGTTGTCTAGTTTGTTGGAGTAGAGCTGCCCATAGTATTTTTTAACAATCATTTGTATTTCTGTGGGGTCTGTTGTTATTTTGCCTCTATCGTTTCTGATTTTGTTTATTTGGGTCCTCTCTCTTTGCTTCTTGGTGAGTCTGGCTAGAGGTTTGTCAATCTTGTTTATCCTTTCAAAGAACCAACTCTTGGTTTCATTGATTTTCTGTATTGTATTTTTGGTCTCTGTGTCATTTATTTCTGCTCTAATCTTTATTATCTCCTTCCTTCTGCTCATTCTGGGGTTTTCTTGTTGCTCTCTTTCTAATTCTTTGAGTTGTAGAATTAGATGATTTACTATCAATTTTTCTTGTTTTTTGAGATAGGCCTGTAGAGCTATAAACTTCCCTCTCAGGACTGCTTTCATTGTGTCCCATAAGTTTTGGATTGCTGTGTTTTCATTGTCATTAGTTTCCAGGATGTTTTTAATTTCTTCTTTGATCTCTTTGGTAACCCAATCAATATTTAATAACATGCTATTCAGCTTCCAGGTGTTTGAGTATTTTGGGTTGTTTTTATTGTAGTTTATTTCTAATATTATGCCATCGTGGTCTGAGAAGATGCTTTTTATGATTTCAATCTTCTTGAATTTGGGGAGACTTTGCTTGTGACCCAATATGTGGTCTATTTTTGAATCTGTCCCATGAGCACTTGAGTAGAATGTATATTCCGCGGCTTTGGGGTGAAGTGTTCTGAAGATGTCTATTAAGTCCATCTGATCTAGTGAGTCATTTAGGATTGCTGTTTCTTTGCTGATTGTTTGTCTAGAGGTCTTATCCAGTGATGTCAGTGGTGTATTAAAGTCCCCTACTATGATTGTATTGTTGCCGATCTCTCCTTTGATATCTTCCAAGAGTTTTTCTATGAATTTGGGTGCTCCTGCATTGGGTGCATATGTGTTTACCAGGGTTATATCTTCTTGTTGTATTGATCCCTTTAGTATTATGAAGTGGCCTTCCTTATCTCTCGTTATGGCCTTCACTTTGAGGTCTATTTTGTCCGATATAAGTATTGCTACCCCAGCTTCCTTTCCATTTGCCTGAAAGATATTTTTCCATCCCTTCAGTTTCAGTCTGTGTGAGTCCCTTCTAATGAGGTGGGTCTCTTGTAGACAGCAGATGTATGGGTCATGTTTTTTAATCCATTCAGCCACTCTATGTCTTTTGGTTGGAGCATTTAGTCCGTTTATGTTTAAAGTTACTATTGAAAGGTACTTGTTTGTAGCCCTTTCTTTTATTTGTGGCTGTTTTCTTTCTGAGCTTTTTGTTTCTTTTTTTAAAACCAGCCCCTTTAGCATTTCTTGCACTGCTGGCTTGGTGGTGATAAACTCCCTTAGCCTTTTTTTGTCTGTGAAGCTTCTTATTTCCCCTTCAATTTTGAATGATAGCCTTGCTGGATAGAGTATTCTTGGATTCAGTCCTTTGCTTTGCATCACTTTGTAAATTTCCGTCCATTCTTTTCTGGCCTGATGTGTTTCTGTTGAGAAATCATTTGACAATCTAATGGGAGATCCCTTGTATGTAACTTTCCGTCTCTCTCTTGCAGCCTGTAGGATTCTCTCTTTGTCCTGAACATTTGCCATGGTAATTATGATGTGTCTTGGTGTGGGTGTTTACGGGTTCAGCTTGTTTGGGACTCTCTGAGTTTGTGTGACTTTTTTCTTCCCTACTTCAGGGAAGTTTTCTGATATTATTTCTTCAAATAGGTTTTCTAATCCTTGTTCATCTTTCTGTTGTTCTGGCACCCCTATTATTCGTATGTTGTTTTTTTTCATGTTGTCCCAAAGCTCCCTTAGGCTCTCCTCCTGTCTTTTAATTTTTTTCTCCAATTGCAGTACATTTTGGGTGTGTTTTGCTTCCTTGTCTTCTAATTCACTAATTCGGTCCTCCGCTTCTCCTAGTCTACTGTTGATACTTTCAATGGTGTTTTTTATTGCAGCTATATCACTCTTCATTTCTTCTTGGGACTTGCTTAAGTTGTTGATTTTTTCATCTGTTTCTTCTTGCTTCTTGCATAAGTTGTTGATTTTTTCCTCCATCCAGTTTATACATTCTAGGACCCTTATTCTGAATAATTTTTCTTTGATGTTGCATGCCTCTGTATCACTTAGCTGCTTTTCTGGCGAGTCCTCCTTTTCTTTCCTTTGGGGGTTTCCTTGTCTACCCATGTTTGATCTCACTGACATATCTAGACGTTGAGTCTTTCAGTGGCTGCTCCCTGGGTGGCCGTGGCTCCTTGGGCTGTGGTTGCTCTTCGGGCTGTTGCGGTAGCAGCTGCTCTTCAGTTTGCAGCAGCTCCTCTGGTGGGTGCTGTTCACAGCTGTGGTGGCTCTTCTGCCTGGTGGGGGGAGGTTTCACGTACAGCTGCTGTTCCTCAGCAGAGGGTGTGGTGCTCAGGAGGCTGCTGTTGCTTGGATCTGCTGCATTGATTTAAAGGCACAAAATACAACACAACAAGGCACCACATACCAGGCACTAAACACAAGTATATTCATGATATTGATAACCCCAAATAAAGGTGACCACCCGAATTAAGAGAATTAGGGGATAAGGAAGAAAGAAGAGAAAAAGAGAAAAGAGAAAAGAAAAGAAAAGAAAAGAAAAGAAAAGAAAGGAAAAGAAAAGAAAAGTAGGGGGAAAAAAGGAATGCAAAAATGAAATTGGGAAAAAGGCGGGGGGGGGGAGAGCAAAAAGAGAGAATGAAGTAGAAGAGGGGAAGAGACTATTTATATGAGGAGAAAACTCCTATAGAACCGCCACTAATCCCAACAAATTCCAGCAACAGCTCCCTGGAGATGAATGCAAACTAGAAACAACCAATAATATCAAGTGAGGCAACGGAAAACAAAAGCACAAAAATAACCAGAGAAAGAAAAAATAAGCAAAACAGAAAAATGAAAAACAAAACAATCTCCCAAACAAGCATAAAAAACCCCAATATACTTAAAATCAAGCAAACACTAGCAAAACGACAGAGAAAGAGAGAGAGAGAAAAAAAATTGGATAGTGAAGAAAGATAAGAGAGGTGTGTATGGATTTAGAGCAAGGGATTGTAAATTAGTTATATAAGTAGGGTGAAATTTAGACAGTGGGTAAAAAGAAGGAATAGGGAAAATCGAAAGCAGGAATAAGGTAAGAGAAACAGGACAACAATAGGGGACAAGTGAGGAAGAGAGTTTTGGCTTAAGGGTAAAGGTGAGATAGAGAGAAATGATGCCAACGGAATGATGAAAATAGAGAGTAGAACACTATTCCCGAAATAAAATAAAGAAAAAAAATAAAATGACACTTGAAAATATAGTAAAATGATAGCAATAATACTGGTTAAAAAAGGTAGTAATTAAAAAGGTAAAATCAGGTGATGAAAAAAAATAAAAAATAATAATAAAATAGGTTCTTAATGAAATGGTTAAAAAAGAATTTAAAAAAAAAAAGATAAAAATGTGCAGTACTGAAGGTGCTTCAGATCCTCTACTCTTCTTTTTGGCATGCCTTAGTCCTGCCAGGCATTCAGGAGAGTGTTGAATTTCCCTGTGATACACTGTCCCTTCGTGCTGTAAACCACAGTCCTGATTTTAAGGCAGGTTGTATTTGTTTACCAGACTGCCTTTATTTGTGATCACAGAAGAGACAGTTCGTGGCTCTGCCTCTGGGTGGTGGTGTGTCTGGATTGACCTCCGAGGCTATAAGTCCTCTCTATCAGTAGGGTTTATTTTCTCTATGGTACTTGAAACTGGTTTGGGAAAGTTCACTGCCCAGAGCTGGCTCTTTAATCGTTACTCCCTGCTCTGTTTCCCAGGCTCCCCAAAAAGAACTTTCCCCTACAGGCTCTGCAAATGACCCCAACTGGGGAATCCCATGCACTAGGTTTAATAATCAAACGCACGGATCTAAGGGGAACTGTAACAACAAGAGCCTGATACGTTGTGCGAATTCCCAATCCTCCACCTTCCAGGTCTGCCCGCAGTCTCCACAGGCCCACTCACCCCTGGCACCAAGCAGCCGGCAGACTGGCAGAATCCGAGGCTGCTTTTTTGCATCCAGTCCAGCTATGGGCTTATTTTCAGCGTTCCCTTCTGCCAGCAGCCCTGTGGGGCCCCTTCCCCACTCACGGTCACGCTGTTCCCAATGGCCACAAACTCTGTGGGACGCAGATTTCGCCCTGCGCGCGGTCTTCTCTCCAACCTGAGTTGCAAACTGCACCTTTAGGGGAAGTCTAACCTTTCCATGAGAAGAAGCAGTGCTCCTCTGAGTTCACGCAGTCACGCTGCTTGAGATTCCTTGTTTCCAGGTTAGTAGCTGATCTCTGGATGCCGGTAACAGCCACTCAAGATTGCACGGTCTCCGCTGCTGAGCTGGCGCACTGGGAGAGGTTTCAGCCTCAGTCTCCAAATGTCCTTTTTTCCCTGGGAGTTCTCTGTCTTTCCCAGCTGCAGACTGCCTCTCAGCTGAATATCCTCTGCCTATTCGGGCTGTGTTACCTGTTTAAGCTGCTCACCCTTATCTGCTCCAGGACAAGGCACAGGACCCCTCTGTTTATACCTCCGCCATTTTCCTCCCTCTCTAATTAGTTAATTTGAACATGTTTTCATACGTCTCTTGGCCTTCCTTTTGTCCCCTTTTGAAAAGTGTCTATTTAGGTCCGTTGCCCATTTTTTGATTGGGTTGCTTATCTTCCTTTCGTTAAGTTGTATGAGTTCCCTGTAAATGCTGGAGATTAAACCCTTATTGGTGATAACATTGGCAAATGTGTTCTCCCACGCAGTGGGCTTTCTTGTTGTTTTGTTTATGGTTTCTTTTGCTGTGCAGAAGCTTTTTATTTTGATGTAGTCCCATTTGTGTATTTTCTCTTTAGTTTCCAATGCCCTAGGAGCTGTATTGGTGCTGGGTGACCCAGGGAGGCAGGGCAGAAACCATGGGATAGGGCCTGCCATTTGCCACCCAGGGAGTGGACCTAAGCCAGCAGGTGGTTATCTCTCGAGGGGTCCCAAACTGTGAGAGGGCACAGGTCTGGCAGAGGGACACCCCTCCCCCCTGCCAGTGCACAAATTTTTGTGCACCAGGCCTCTAGTTTATTTATAATCTGCTTTGTTCCTAAAAAGGTAAAGTATCATAGAAGGATGCAAACCATAAAACAAGGCAGTATAAATTAAATGTAGGCAGAAAAGAGGAAAAAAGCAAATCAAGGAAACCTAAGAATGAGTTTAATACAAAAATGCATACCATAAATACATATATTACAGACGAGCTCTAGTTTTCTAGTAGACAATGCAAAGAGGGAAATCTGATCAGTTCCACAATTCATTCCATCTTAATATTTACTATATAACGATGGACAAGTTATTCAGAAGTTCAATTTTACTTGAGACTTGGATCAGATGAGACGCTTTCCTGAGTTTATAATATATTACACAATGATAATGTCCCCAACCAAATCCATATAATGGACACAAGCCTAACTATGCTAAATTATATCATCAGTGTTATATTTTGATGAATGAAATTTGGTTTACAATTTGCCCAAATCAGTCTATGGAAGTATAATTTGCCCAAATCAATGTATCAAGTTAGAAATCCTCACAAGCTTTCTGATACTTGAATCATTTTGGAATTCTAGTTCCTAAAATCAAGGAATTTTAGGGCTTACCAACCTTAAACATCATCTACTTTGATTCTATACCTTTACAGGAGAGGGAATCAAAAGTCAGAGTGACATACCCAGAATCACACCACACAGAGCTAAGAATAGAATGCAATTGTTTCCAGATTTGTTGGTTCTTTTCAAATCCTCCTGAAAACTTCCTTAAAAGATGAAGTACAGTTTGTTTGTTTTCAAATGAAGGCTTAACTTCCTTATTTTGACATATCCTTCAACATTATTCTAAAGGATACATTTTCTTCCTTTAATCAAGCACTGACTTTTTGATACATAGGCAATTTGCAAATATTACCTGTGGCTCTTTCTAAGCTGGCAGTTAACTGAGGTATGAGTTTTGTTCTTTTATTATTTTTATTTTTATAATATATTTTTATTGATTTCAGAGAGGAAGGGAGAGGGAGAGATGGAAACATCAATGATGACAGGGAATCATTGATTGGCTGCCTCCTGCACACCCCACACTGGGGACTGAACCTGCAACCAGGGCATGTGCCCTGAACCTGAATCAAACTGAGACCTCCTGGTTCATAGGTCACTGATGAACCACTGAGCCACACTGGTTGGGCTGAGTTTTGTTCTTTTAGTAAATTTAGGTTCCATCCATTAACAGATTCCTTTCTTCTTCACGGAACATAATTTTTTCTCCTTGTATAGTTTCAAAAGTAGAAAATTCATTGTAGTACAGGTAAAAGAGACTATTAGTAGAGGGGGTGAGGAGAATGGGTCAACACGAAAGAAATGTCGGCTACTTATAAATTCATTGAGAAAAATGGCTTTTAGGTCAGAGGAATTATAGTGTGGCTTCATTTAGTCATTCATTCCATCTCAAATTTTCCTGATAAAATGACAATAACAGATTGGCTACAAACATAATTCAGAAAGATCTTTTTAAAAATATTCCATTGTATATATGTACCATCACTTCAAAATTTTTTTTATTAATTAAAGTATTACAAGTGTGTCTTTATCTCCCCATTGTCCCCGCATCCCCCCAGTCTTGCCAGAAAGATCTTTTGATCTTATCTCATGCATTAGCTCCCATCTGGGTACATATATTGTTTTGAAGAAAACAAGAGCTTGAAATGGTATAGAGATATGAGTGACAAAGCAACAAAAAAATTTAAAAGATTGCTATTAATTTATATTACTGGATGCTAGCCTTTGTTTTGATTATGGTATTTGGTGGATGAAAATTCATTGTTTTATTGAATATTTAAATTATGGTTGTACATGGTCTATTTCAATACTGTAAATCATTGACATTGATCAATAAAAGTTAAGAATAAGTTATCTTTAAAAATATGAAACTACATTTTCATAATTGAGTTTTTATTCTCTCTAACTGAAATAGTATGTTTCATTGTTTAACATTATAGAATTAAAAAATATTGCATCAGCCATGCAGATGGAGAAAGCACTAGACTTTACGATGAAATTTTAAAAGAAAAAGTAGTTATCAAAGAGCCATAAGGATGAATGCACACAGAAGGGGCAGAACATGCCAGATCAGAATTGACAGATTGCTAAGAATAAAACTGAACAATAGCAATAAGACAATGATTCTTTTCCGATAGTTTTTCCAGTCATATTTGTACTTATAGACTGACATACTTTACATATATACTTAGTCAATTTCCAAGCATATGTCAGGTGCCAAAGAATGGAGAAACTAGAATATTGCTTAGGATTAGGTGACTGCCACAAAGTAGGTCAAATAAACCTTTGAAAGAGTAGGACACTCGGCAAAGTGTATAGGTACCCCAGACTGTCCTTTTCAGGAGAAAAGGAGATGAAATCTGGCCACCTTCCAAGAATTCAATTAGCCTTCTGGGAATATTTTGCCTTATATCTTACCAGATGACCATGAACCCTAGGGGATGCCTGGAAACTGAACTAGTACTGAAACCTATATATACTATGTTTTTTCCTATGTGTACAGACCTTTTCACTTAAAGGAAGCACTTTAAGGTTCCTCTTTGGCATACCCGAATTGCCAGCATCACTACTCTTGTACTTTAAAAGCTCTGTGATACCACAACAGTATATCTGATAACTGAGAATGTTACTAACCAACAAATGGAGGAGTAGCATATACAACTTGGATAAGCTGGACAAAGGGATGATTTACGTCCTGGCAGGACTGAGCAGGTCAGTGGGAGATTTTATGCTACTCAGAAAAGTGCACAATTAAAAATTGATTAATTATTTTTGGGGCTTTCCATTTAATATCTTCAGAGTGGTTGACCATGGGTAACTGCAACTGTGGGAAGTGAAACTGTGGATAAGGGGGGAAGGGGAATCACTGTTTAGCTTTGATCAGATTCCTGAAGGAATATGTTACTTCCAAATCTTTACCATCATTGATTGATTGTCTGTATATATCCAGTGACTTGTACTTGACTTTGGAGATACAAAGGCATAGAATAATGATGATTATAGTATTTACAATGTCTTTACATATCTATCAAAGTACTTTCATACAAGTTCTATCCTTGACGAGTTTATACTTAATTGGGACAAGAAACATACACTTAAGTTGTTTAATAAATATTTATTAAGTGTCTATTTGCCAGGCTCTATTCTAAAGCACTTGAAAAATACCAGTTAGTAAAACAAAAATCATTGCCCTAGAATATCATTTTACATTCTGCATTTAACACATGTAAAACAAAAGTAAAGTTCAAAAGCAATATATATTCTCATACAAAGTGAATGGCAAAATGCTTGCAAGGTGAAGAGTAAAGAACTTCCATTTAAACTCTACTCTTAAAAAGAGCACCATCTGCCCGACCTGGTGTGGCTCAGTGGTTGAGCATTGACCTATGAACCAGGAGGTCAGGGTTGGATTCCTGGTCAGGGCATATGCCTGGGTAGCAGGCTTGATCCCCAGTAGGGGGTGTGTGGGAGGCAGTCAATCAATGATGTTCTCTCATCATGGATGTTTCTATCTCTCTCTCCCTCTCCTTTCCTCTCTGAAATCAATAAAAACATATTTATAAAAAGGGGCACTATTGTATCTACACTAATAAAAGAGAAACATGCAAATTGGTGTCATTCTGCTATGCCCACCAGCCAATCGGATGAGTATGCAAATTAACCCAACAAAGATGGTGGTTAATTTGTATACACAGGCGCGGAGTGAAGACTGAAGGCTTCTGCGGACTGAAGACTGAAGACTGGAGAAGCCAAGCCTTGCTGAGGCCGCAGTGGAAAAACCGAGCCTCGCTGCGGCCGGACCAAAGGCCTGGGTCCTGGGTGCCGAAGGAAAACCGGTGCCGGCAGCCAGAAGAAGGAAGGCCTATTGCGTGAATCTCTTGGTGCAATGGGCCTCTAGTATATCAGAAATACCCTGTCTTGCACACCACTTCCTATTTTCAAATAATGTTAAGAAATCAAGTTTGAAACTTGCCTGGCCCTAAATGCTAGACCAGGGGTGGGCAAACTTTTTGACTTGAGGGCCACAATGGGTTCTTAAACTGGACCGGAGGGCCGGAACAAAAGCATGGATGGAGTGTTTGTGTGAACTAATATAAATTCAAAGTAAACATCATTACATAAAAGGGTACGGTCTTTTTTTTTTTTAGTTTTATTCATTTCAAATGGGCCGGATCCGGCCCGCGGGCCGTAGTTTGCCCACGGCTGTGCTAGACTATCCTTATTAGAATAATTTTTATTATGGATCTTCTCATTTAGGTTGATTATAGAAACATCTGGCCTATTTCAAGATGAAAGCCTAGAGGTGAAAGTGATAATTTATTTTTTCTTGCCTCTTTCCTAGAATAATATATTACTGCATAGTGATACAATCTTAGACCATATATATATTATGGTCTATTTCTTCCTGTTTGGGTTTTATGCCCTGCTGGCACTGTGCTTGGTACAAGTGGTAAACAAAGCAATATCAATTTTTTATTCTAATTAATCAGAAGGTAGCAATTTATGTTTAGGAGCATGGAAAATAGAGTGTACACATTTATTTAAATTGTGAATAATACAAACTATGCAGATGAAAGAGATTTTAGTTAAATATATTAATTATTCAATATGTAGTTCCTATGTTCATAAAAGTAATTCATGCCTGAGAAGGGAAAGCTGATACGGTAAAATATTATGATAATATTTAATTTTAATATTATATTCCTAAATATTCTTACCAGTGGACTTTCTATCTCTTAGTCTGGACTGGTTAATCTGCTTAATTGCCAATTTGTTCCTTTTACAGGCTGTTTGGTAATCAGAGAGAAAATCTCTTATCCTTTGTCACAGGCTATACCCCTTATCAGTCACTGACCAAATGCATATACTTAAGGGAATATAGTGGGTTCAAAACAGAGTATCCCATTGTCTAGGAGAGAAACAACACTTCAATAAATGTGCCACAAATGCCATCTTCATATACAAAAGATGCTATGTATTGTCTTTTAATCATGGTCATGACTGAGATTGCCAGAACCCTTATCATTTTTATTCTTTCCCCCAATCCCTTTTCTACATAGAGTATGTATTCATTTAGCCTTGAATTTTCAATTCTTGATATTACAAAAGGTGCTAATCTTTTCTCTAAGGGTCAGAATGAGTTCTGGTAAATCATAAAACTGATGTTCTGGGAAGAATTGCTGTAATTGCTGTTCTAACGGAGTTCTTTGTGCCTTTATATCTACAGAGGGAAGGAAAATTTTCACTTTACTAATTGTGTTTCCTTCTCCTTAGAGTGCCAATTTCATTTAGTAGGACTATTTTAAAACTATTCTTTAGAAAATGATTTCTGTCATTCTTTATAATATCTAATTCTTCTGGAGCTCATTATGCAGGTCCTTAGTGCTGCTCTCTATCTGTGTGACAAACAACATTTTCTCATCTCCGTTTTCACATCCTTAACGTCTATGTTTTTCACAAAAATATATCTACTTCTGCTCTAATTTCTCTCCCTTTAACTGTTGCTACCTTTAGGTCTATCATGACATCACTTTAAATCCAATAAATAAGAACTTATTTTAAAAGTGCTCAGTTCTCAGAGTTAGAAGAATGCTAATAAGCTGCTTATCAGAACCCACCTAATATGTCCAGAAGAGCCAGAGGTAAGAGCCCCCAACTCAATACTTCAGATGAACTCAGCATGGAATAAATGACCACTTTGGCTCCTCTCCAGCTGCTCAGGTTCTAGGAGCAGACTGATCAGGCTGCCATAGCAAAATGCCACAGACTGGGTGGATTAACGGAAATACATTTTCTCATAGTCTGAAGGCTGAAAGTCCAATGATCAAGGTGCCAGAGTTCTCTTCCTACATAGTTCTCTTCCCGGCTTGTAGATGACCACCTTTTCATTATAGTCTCACATGGATTTTCTCTGCATGATCTTTAGTGTGTAATTCCTATTCTTTTAAAAAATATATATTTTTATTGATTTCAGAAAGGAAGGGAGGAGAAATAGAAACATCAATGATGAGAGAGAATCACTGATCCACTGCCTTCTGCACGTCCCCTACTGGGGATCGAGTCCAAAAGCCCGGGCATGTGCCCCGACCTGGAATTGAACCATGACCTCTTGGTTCATAAGTCGACCTTCAACCACTGAGCCAGGCAGACTGGACTAATTCCTCTTCTTAAAATGCCGCTAGTCCTATCAAATTAGGGCCCCACTCTTATGTCCTCATTTAAACTTAATTGCTTCCTTAAAGCCCATCTCCAATTATAGTCATGATGAGTGTTAGGGCTTCAACATATGAATTTGGGGGAGACAAAATTCAGTGCAGCCCTGGCTGGGTAATTCAGTTGGTTAGAGCATTGTCCCCATATGCCAAGGTTGCAAGTTTGATTTCTGGTCAGGGCACATACAAGAAGCAAACAACGAATTCATAAATATATTGGTAAATGCAATTTTTAAAAATTCAGTGCATAGCAATATATATTCTATCTTTGAATCTCTATTCTGATGATTCACTTCTCAGCCCTCCCCCTCTCCGTAGTATAACTTACCTAGGCATGACTTTTGAGTGGCATTAATTATACTAGATTTTTCAATCTGTTGTCTCTATATTCCTGGTTCTTGGTTTCTTTGCCTTCATATTTTGGGTACCACTTATGTAAATCTCACTGTGTATTTAGACTATTCAATGAGTTGTCTCCTCAGCTCTTTGCTCAGAAGAGAGGCTTTTCTAAAAAATAATAGAATGATTTTCATCTGATGGTACCATGCTAGTCGAATTCCCTTAGAGACTGGTATACCTTACCCACTACCTACCTTCTACACACCCATCCACTCCTACATAGAAAAAGGTCTGTTCCTCCCTGAGCTGATCCAAATCAGTTACTATAACACTAAATTCCAGTCAGCAGGGCTGGTTTGTCTTCCCTCACTTTGAATTCCACATAGACATCAAACAAATCATATGCATTATAGTTTTGTTTGTTTGTTTCTAATGTAACTAATGTACCACTGCCATTCAGTGGTGACCATAAAGATGATAAGATCAGGGTTTTTTACAAATGTATTTTTATTTAAGTACTAGAGGCCCAGTGCATGAAATTTGTGCACTCGGTGTGGGGGGGGGGGGTCCCTCAGCCTGGATTGCAAAAGGGAACAGGACAGTCTGAGAAAACCCACCAGTGCACGATCAGGGCCCAGGAGGGACGAGGGAGATTGGCCAGCTGGGGAGGGACTGCAAGAAGGCTCCAGGGCGTGTCAGGCCCATTTTGCTCAGTCCCAATCAGCCAGACCCCAGCAGCAAGCTAACATACCAGTCGGAGTGTCTGCCCCCTGGTGGTCAGTGCACGTCATAGTGAGCGGTTGAGTGGCCTTAGCATATTATTAGCATATTACACTTTAATTGGTTGACCGGACCACTGAACACTTAGCATATTAGGCTTTATTATATAGGATAGTTGGTATACAATCATATATTTGTTATATTAGTTTCATGTGTACAATATACTGATTTGACATTATTATACCTTACAATGCAATCACCCCACTAATTCTAGTAATCATCTGTCACTATATAAACTTAATCACAAGTTCAGGATTTTTGGAGGATAAAATAAAGTTATTTTTAACATTGAAACTGAATGTGAAGAGCTGAAGTCAATCACTGACAACATTATCATGAGATTTAAGTTGATTAATTTTTTCATGCCTTTTATTAAATGTTAATATATCATTGTATTTTCTTTAAATTACACATCTACATGTTCTAAATGATTATATAACTAAAAAAGTGTCTTCATTGTTTAGTGATATCATTTCTTCCATGACAGTTCTTGGACTCTTTTCACTATCAAGTTTTATGAAAATTCCAGGTGTACGGCTTAGATTTTTGAAGAATAGAGGTGGGGTAGGTAAAGAAGAGAAAGTATTTCTATGGAGGAAAAGAATCCTCTGAAGAACTTTGTACACCAGTGAATCCCAAAGAAAGAATTGAAATTGATGTCCCTGGGGCGAAACAGCTCATATAGCCATAGGCAAAATTCTACCAACCTTTCTGAACACATCTAGCTGATGAGAGACTATGTTGCTTGAGATTCTTCTGTATTCCAAATGTGCTTAACTTAGATTTCTATGTCCTTTATGCTTTCAGTGGAAATGCTCCAGGAAGAATTGCAGTGATTTAAAAATAGATACTTGCCACACTTTTCTTTCCATATTTCAGTGGCAACTGACTGCAGGTTATTTGAGGAGTTTGAATTCCAAAGTATCCTAAACCCGCATTGAAAACAAGCAAACAAAAATCTATGAGTTCTGTGTGTTCATTGCTAATGTACAGCACCTGAAAACCAGAATTTCTTATGAGTCTGTCACAAAATCCTGAAAAAGCATCAGAGTTTGATGTCTCAGTGTCTAAATGATTATCTAATGATAAAGGATGAATAAAATTTATCTTTGGAATTACTGTTTCTTTAAAACACATTACTTCTTGAATTGAAAAGATATTTAAAATAACATACATGTTACAAGAAGATTGCTGTGCCAAATCCTTCTTGTGTAGATTATTTTTTAAATGTTTTCCACATTAATTTTTAAAGTCACATATAATCATTTTGTAAAGTTAGTAAAAATGTATAAAGAAACAAATGGTCTTTTCATAAACCTACCATCTTGAGATGATCACTGTTAACATTTCAGCAAATATCTTCCCAATAGTTCTATAAATTTTATATAGTTGCAATATATGATATAATTTTATATCAGTTTAACTTAAGATGATACTATGAGTATCTTATTATATTTTTTAAAAGTTAAATATAATAGTAAAAGGCTATGTAATATTCTATCATATGGACATTCCATAAATTTGTATGCATTTGCCTAAAAAAAAATCTTATCCGATCTCATAAAAGAGAAACATGGTAATTGGCATACGACCACTACCCTTCCCATTGGCTAATCAGGGCAATATGCAAATTAACTGCCAGCCAAGATGGCGGCCGGCAGCCAGGCAGCTTGAAACTAACATGAGGCTTGCTTGCTTCAGTGACAGAGGACTCCAACGTTCCCCGCCTGCCTTGCCGGCCTCTGAGCCCGCAGTTTGAAACATTGTAACAAATATAGAAGCTAAACTAAACACCAGAAACCTGCTTTCAGCGAGCTGGGATCTCAGAGCTGGAGTTATACATTGTTTCGATTATAGAACTCAAACAAACCAGATACCTGCTTTCAGAAGCAGAGGCCTCAGAACTGGAGCCAGAGATAAAGCTGGCCCAGAATAAAAAAATAAAAAAAAAAAAAAAAAAGGAGCAGTTGGGAGCTTCAGCCCTCAGCCCCTCACCCAGACTGGCCAGGCACCTCAGTGGGGACCCCCACCCTGAAGGGTGTGTGACCAGCTGCAAACAGCCATCATCCCCTCACCCAGGCTGGCCAGGCACCCCAGTGGGGACCCCCACCCTGATCCAGGACACCCTTCAGGGCAAACCACCCAGCCCCACCCATGCACCAGGCCTCTGTCTTATATAGTAAAAGGGTAATATGCCTCCCAGCACCGGGATCAGCGGAGCCGCGAGGGCCTCCCGGCACCGGGATCATCGTGACAGGGGGCAGCGCCCAAATCCCCTGATCGCCCTGTGGCTCTGTGTGTGACAGGGGGCGGGGGCCACAACCTCCCTATCCACCCTGCTCTATTCATGACAGGGGAAGGCGCCCCAACCTCCTGATCAGCCCTGCTCTGTGCCTGATAGGGGCGAGCTCCCCAACCCCCTGATCGCCCTGCGGCTCTGTGTGTGACAGGGTGCGGTGCCCCAACCCCCTGATCGGCCCTACCCTGAGCATGACTGAGGGTGACATTGCAACCTCCCGATCCGCCCTGCTCTGTGCATGATAGGGGCGGTGCCCCAACTCCCCAATGGGCCCTGCTCTGAGCCCGACCAGGGGCTGCACCTAGGGATTGGGCCTGCCCTCTGCCACCTGGAGCAGGCCTAAGCCAACAAGGTGTTATCTCCCGAGGGGTCCCAGACTGCGAGAGGGCACAGGCCAGGCTGAGGCACACCCCCCTTCCCCCCCCCCCCCCGAGTGCACAAATTTTTGTGCACCGGGCCTCTAGTAGGATAATAAGAAGCTAGGAAAATTCCAGGGCAGGAGGAATAGGGAAATTGAGACAGGAAAGTTCAAACCAGGACAAACAGTGTGGGCAATTTCTAGCTGGCCTGCAAATAACAAGCTATTATCTTCCCCAAACAAGGACAGGAGAACAAATGGTTAAAAGCCTCCCTAACAAGAGAATGCAGGAAAGAAGGTGGGGAAGGGAAAAGGAAAAAAAGGGCAGTTTTACTCCCTAAACAGAAAAGCCATTGAAACATGCTACAGACCAGTGGTTCTCAACCTTCCTAATGCCGTGACCCTTTAATACAGTTCCTCATGTTGTGGTGACCCCCAACCATAAAATTATTTTCGTTGCTACTTTGTAACTGTAATTTTGCTACTGTTATGAATCGTAATGTAAATATCTGATATGCAGGATGTATTTTCATTGTTACAAATTGAACATAATTGAACATAATTAAAGCATAGTGATTAATCACAAAAACAATATGTAATTATATATGTGTTTTCCGATGTTCTTAGGCGACCCCTGTGAAAGGGTCATTTGACCCCCAAAGGGGTCGTGACCCACAGGTTGAGAACCGCAGCTACAGACTAACATTTCAGAGGGAAAGATGGAGGGGAGGGAAGACATTAACCAAAGAACTTATATGCATATATTCAAAGCCTATGAACAAACAATAGTTCTAGAAAGGCCTGGGGAGGGAGTAAGACAAAAGTGGAGGAGGGTCAATGAGGGGAATTGCTTTAATAAATGGCTTATAACAATACAATGAGAGTCTCTTATTTAAATTCATTTAGAGAAGACAAGGTTGGGGACAACTGTTGCCCTCTGACTCAGGGAGCAGTCCCATAAGACCTTTTCTGGTGTCTCTGTGCTTCCTGTAACATTAAGAATTTAAGTTGCTCTTAATTTTCCACTGTCATAAATAACATTATAATAAACATCTTGATACTTAAATTTCTGTACAATTTTCTTAATACTGCCTCAGGATAAATTTTTAGATGTGGAGCTATTGAATGAATAAAAATTATTTTTTTAAACAAGAAAATGTAATGCTGAGATTTCTAACCTCTTTGAGTTTGCAGATATCTCTGAGAACCTGATAGAAATGTTGCCCTCTTTCAGAAAATGCTAACAATCATAGTTTCTTTCACATAAACATAATCTTTTTAAAAGTATGTCTCTCTCACTCGTGAAAAATTCAAATTTTAAAAATAAGACCAAAAGCAAATTTTAATTTTCCTCCAAAGTGCATTTCAATGAGAATACCTGTTTTGAATAAGAGTTTACAATTTAGGTGACAACACATGCAATTTGAGTCACCAAATAACTTTTGATGGCCACAAGTGCTAAAAACTTTGACTAACAAAATTATATAGGATAACAATTTGAATCACCCAGTTTTGCCAGATGAGAATAAATGTGTGTCAATGAGCCTCAGAATTGTCCAAGATTATTCCAACTGAAATCCTTTCACAACATATCCTTTGTTCTAAAGCAAATAAAGTCATCTTTTGTCAGAATTTCCATTGTTGATACTGTCCATTTTACTAAGGGAGTGTTTATAAATCAATGCTTCACTTTAAACATTACCTGAACAAGATCTTCAAAGTAATTTGGTAATGGCTCTAGGTATGTACAAATTTCTGCCCACAGAAAATGACCAAGCTTTGGCAATGGGGCTCTACCCAGTAGAAATAGTTTGTCCAAGTTTAGAAAGTTTGTAGAGTTGCCTGCTGCCAATCCCCTGCTCTAGAATAGAAAGTTTGGCAAAAACAAAAACAACAATAGCAACAAAACTTGTAAATTTTTTTCATGGCAACCATACTGGTGATTTCAGGACCTTGAATTAAAAGATTTTTTTTATCCCCATGGCCAAAAATCATCAAATAAGCCAAACTATCATTCTGTAAGTCATAAATAAATAATTTTAACTTCATGTATTTCAATCAAGCACTTTAGGACTTGGTTTTAAAAAAAAAAAAACTAGCAAAATCCAGTATAGAAAAAAAAAATCAAATTCTGTGCTCATTTCTTCACAAAGTCTCTTTTAAAAAGGTGAATCAAGGTTCAGGCTTTTGAGAAGTTGAAGAATTCTACCATACCATAGGTCAAGCAAAAAAAAAAAACAGGACAGAGGATACATGTTCTGGTGCTAATTTACAAGGGTACCACAAAAATACCAACTTAGCTTTGATGTAACACTGTATACCTAGAGAGCAAATGTTTGTGTCTCTCTAAAATTCATATGTTGAAATCTAATTTCTAGTGTGATGGTATTTGGAAGTGGATCAGTAGGGGGTGATTAGGTCATGAGAACAGAGAGCTCACGAATGGAATTAGCTCTTATAAATACCCCTTTGAGAAAGTTCTTGACCCTTCCACCATGTGAGGGCACAGCAAGACAGACAGAGAACCTCACCAGAAGTAGAATCTGCCAGTGCCTTGATCTTGGACACACTATAGAACAGTGAGAAATAAAATTTCTGTTGTTTATGTGCCACTTAGTCTATGATGCTGAGGAATACCAGAACTATGGCCAAGCACTGAAGCTAGTTCAACTGTAGAAAAGACTGCTGTATCCCACAAATGAGTGAGATCATATGATATTTACTATTTGTGCAATGTAATGAACAACATAAACTGATGAATAAAAATAAATCCAGAGACATAGAAGCACTGAACAGACCATCAAACCTCAGAGGGAAGACAGGGGAGGGTGGGAGGAGTGGGATAAGAGGTCAACCAAAGGACTTATATCCATGCATATGAGCATGACCAATGGACACGGACAGTAGAGGGGTGGGGGCATGTGTGGGGGGACAGAAGCAGGTAGGGAGAGGTCAAGGGGGGGAGGAGACATGTGTAAAACTTTCAACAATAAAGAATAAATAAGGAAAGAAAGGAAGGAAGGAAGGAAGGAAGGAAGGAAGGAAGGAAGGAAGGAAGGAAGGAAAGAAGGAAGGAAGGAAGGAAGGGAGGGAGGGAGGAAGATTGCTGTAGTCCCCCTTACCTGTGGTTTCACTTTCTGTGGTTTCAGTTACCCACAGCCAACCTCAGCCTTAAAATATTGAATGGAAAATACTAGAAATAAAAGATTCATAAGATTGATTCTTTTCCTTTTTATTATATTTACTAGAGGCCCGGTGCACAAAAATTTGTGCACTCGGGGGGAAGGGGGGTCCCTCAGCCCGGCCTGTGCCCTCTCACAGTCTGGGACCCCTCGGGAGATAATGACCTGCTGGCTTAGGCCTGCTCCCCGGTGGCAGAGGGCAGGCCCAATCCCTAGGTGCAGACCCTGGTCGGGCTCAGAGAAGGGCCCATTGGGGAGTTGGGGCGTCGCTCCCTGTCATGCACAGAGCAGGGTAGATCGGGAGGTTGCGATGCCACCCTCAGTCACGCTCAGGGTAGGGCTGATTGGGGGGTTGGAGCACTGCTCCCTGTCACACTCAAGGCTGGGTCGATGGACAGGTTGTGGCGCCACCCCTAGTCACGCACAGAGCAGGGCCAATCAGGGGGTTGGGGCGCTGCCCCCTGTCACTCACAGAGCAGGGCCCATCAGGGGGGTTGGGGTTCCTTACCCTGTCACGCACAGAGCAGGGCCCATCAGGGGGTTGGGGAGCTCCCCCCTGTCACTCACAGAGTAGCGCCGATAAGGGAGTTGGGGCACCACCCCCTGTCACACACAGAGCAAGGCGGATCAGGGGATTGGGGTGCCACAGCCTGTCACACTCAGGGCAGGGCTGATGGGGAGGTTATGGCTCTACCCCGTCACACACAGAGCAGGGCCCGTGGGGCGGGGGGGGGGGAGTGTTGGGGCGCCACACCCTGTCACACACAGAGCAGGGCCGATCAGGGGGTTGGGGAGCTCCCCCTATCAGGCACAGAGCAGGGCTGATCAGGGCGTTGGGGCGCCTTCCCCTGTCACGAACAGAGCAGGGTGGATAGGGAGGTTGTGGCCCCATCCCCTGACACACACAGAGCCGCAGGGCGATCAGGGGGTTTGGGCGCTGCCCCCTGTCATGCTGATCCCGGTGCCGGGAGGCATATTACCCTTTTACTATATAGGATAGAGGCCTGGTGCACGTGTGGGGGCCGGCTGGTTTGCCCTGAAGGGTGTCCTGGATCAGGGTGGGGGTCCCCACTGGGGTGCCTGGCCAGTCTGGGTGAGGGGATGATGGCTGTTTGCAGCTGGTCACACACCTTTCAGGGTGGGGGTCCCCACTGGGGTGCCTGGCCAGTCTGGGTGAGGGGCTGAGGGCTGTTTTCAGGCTGGCGGGTGACTGAAGCTCCCAACTGCTCCATTTTTTCTTTTTTTTTTAATTCTGGGCCAGCTTTAGCTCTGGCTATAGCTCTAAGGCCTCCACTCCTGAAAGCAGGTATCTGGTTTGTTTCGGTTCTATAATAGAAACCATGTATAACTCCAACCCTGAGATCCCGGCTCGCCGAAAGCAGGTTTCTGGTGTTTAGTTTTGCTTCTATATTTGTTACAATGTTTCAGACTGCAGGCTCAGAGGCCGGCAAGGCAGGCGGGGAACGTTGGAGTCCTCTGTCACTGAAGCAAGCAAGCCTCATGTTAGTTTCAAGCTGCCTGGCTGCCGGCCGCCATCCTGGCTGGCAGTTAATTTGCATATCGCCCTGATTAGCCAATGGGAAGGGTAGCGGTTGTACTCTAATTACCATATTTCTCTTTTATTAGATAGGATTGAGGTGACACTGGTTGACAGTTATACAGGTTCAGGTGCACAACTCTATAACACATCATCTGTGAACTGTATTGTATTCTTACCACCCAAGTCAAGTCTTTGTCGATCACCCAAAAATTCACGCTTTAAATTATAAGCTGTACTGAGTAGTATGTTAAAATCTCATGCAGTCCTGCTCCTTCCCTCCTGGGATGTGAATCATCTTCTTGATCAGTGTATCCATGTTGTACATGCTCCTTGCTCATTAGTCACTTAATAGCTGTCTCAGTTATCAGAAAGACCAGATCCACACAAAATTTATTACAGTGTACTGTTGTAATTATTCTATTTTATTGTTAGTTATTGTTGTTATCCTCTTACTGTGCCTAATTTATAAATTAACGTATCATAGGTATGTATGTTTAGGAAAACACACAGTATATATAGGGTTAAGTACTATCTGTGGTTGCAGGCATCCACTAGTGGTCTTGAATGTATTCTCCTCAGATAAGAAAGAATACTGTACTAATATATTTTCCCTATTGAACTTTTGCATGGCAAATAAGTTCCATTTTAAGACGTCAACAATATTTGAGGTTTTAAAAAACTTATCTTTATTGTTGATAGATGTTTAGTAACACTCTCTAGGTCCCTCCATGTGGTATTAAAGGGTAAGAGATGCTTCTTTTTTACAGCTGCACAGTATTCCATTGTGTAAATGTACAAGAGCCTTTTATTATTCACTCATTTACTGATGGGCACTTGTGCTATTTCCAGATATTGGCTATTGTAAATAATGCTACTATGAACATAGGGGTGCCTGCACCATGGTATTCTTTCTGATTGGTGTTTCAGGATTCTTAGAATATATTCCTAGAAGTGGGATCACTACATCAAATGGCAAATCCATTTTTAATTTTTTGAGGAGACTCCATGCTGTTTTCCACAGTGGCTATACCAGTCTGCATTCCCACCAGCAGTGCACTAGGGTTCCCTTTTCTCCACATCCTTGCCAGCATTTGTCATTTGTTGATTTGTTGATGATAACCATTCTGACAGGTGTGAGGTGATACCTCATTGTCATTTTAATTTGCATCTCTCTGATGATTAGTGACTGAGCATTTTTTCATATGTCTCTTGACCATCTGTGTGTTCTCTTTGGAGAAGTATCTATACAGGTCCTTTACCAGTTTTTAAAAATTGGATTGTTTATCTTCCTTTTGTTAAGTTGTATGAGTTCTTTATATATTTTGGAGATTAACCCCTTATCAGTTGTATCATTGGCAAATATGTTCTCCCATACAGTGGGCTTCCTTTTCATTTTGTTGATGGTTTCTTTTGCTGTGCAGAAGCTTTTGGGACTACATCAATATTTGAGTTTTTTAAAGGAGCTCACCAAACAGGAATTATTTTATGGCATTGGTATGCATATAACATAAATACTAGATGCAATCTATACTGAGAGATATGGTGCTATATCCAGTTCCAGTTCTTGCTGGAAGCAAATATTTTACCTGCTATTTCTTCATGTCCCATTTCAAAATATTAGAAAAACATTATCAATTATGGAGTCAATGGATTTGATAGAAACACTGCCTGTATTTTCTTTGTTTTCTCTAAGTCACAATCCAGTTCAGCCTTTTCCAGAGCACCAAATCCCTCAAAATATATGCGGATTTTTGATTTTTTATTTTTGCCTGGCAAAATGACAAGCAATCTTATAGGAAAATACTAGAAAAGCTTTTGTTTTGAGGCAAATTCAAGTCTTGGTTATTTTCTTGTCTTTTCAAATTGAGCTATCTTTTTAAAATCTACATTGTTGGCTTCAAGTTTCCATTGACAATATCTTCAACACATAGGAAGCATTATGGCTTTGTTTCACATCATATTCAGTGATGGAAGTAAAACCAAAGTATATCTTAAGTATTTTAATGCATTATTTAATTTTTTGGCATTTTTCAACTTAGTCTTGGGCAGATGTAAACAATAATATGTCTGGTCAGGGCACACACAAGAATGAACCAATGACTGCATAACTAAGTGGAACAACAAATCTCTCTCTCTCTCTCTCTCTCTCTCTCTCAAAAAAAAAATCTATTTTAAAAAAGAAATTGCTATCTGGAGAGGAGTGATGATTAGGAACAGTGTGGCCTGTCACCCCACCAGCATCAGAAGCTGAAGACTACCTTCTCCTCATCTGCCTATGGTTTTTTTTTAAAGTATATTTTTATTGATTTCAGAGAGGAAGGGAGAGGGAGAGAGAGATAGAAACATCAATGATGAGAATCATTGATCAGTTGTCTCCTACATGCCCCCTACCGGGGATTGAGCCCACAACCCGAGCATGTGTCCTTGATTGGAATCAAACCTGGGACCCTTTAATCTGTAGGCCGATGCTCTATCCAAGGAGCCAAACCAGATAGGGCCTGCCTATGTTGAATAAAATCTTTCTACCCAGACCCCATCAGGGCATCTCATTCTCCAAGATCATTTACTCTCACTTCTTGAATGTGCACTTTTGCTTTAATAAATCTACTGTGATTTGCTAAATCTTTCTGTCTCCCTCTCAAATCCTTTCTTGTGTGGTGACAAGAACCTGGACCTCAATATCAGTATCAGGTAGAGGTCTCCCTTGGCCTCCCTGGGTGCTATTGGGCATCAAGGGGACACCTGTAAGATTGCCCCAGAATAGAGCAGAGAGTGGGGACCTGAAAGCCAACATGCAATAGGCAACAGACATTAAAAGTGCTCTGGTGCAAGGACAAAATCTCCTCAATAGGGCAGGCTGGAGAGCTACTGTGATCAATGATTTTTGTGGGAATAAAAGAAATTATGTGGGGAAAGTGCTTAGCCCAGAACCTGGCACAGGATAGACTCCCCATAAATGTACCCCTTTTTCCTATTTCCCTAAGGAAGCTCTCAATTCATTTTAGAAGGATCTAACTGATTTACAAATGACACACCCCATTCCAACTTTTAGGTGCAACAAACTGGATATTCTTAAACAAAAAACATGTAAATAATTTTGACAATTAAAGCATAACTATAAACATAATATCCCACTTTATTAAGCAATAGAGTTTTGATGTTGTAATACCCATGAAAATGTGGGGACCCCTTTATCAAAAAGTATTAAGGTGGGGAAAAGGGGGACATCAGTAATACTTTCAACAATCAATATTTTTTAATTAAAAAAACATTTTTATTGATTTCAGAGAGGAAGGAAGAGGGATAGAAAGGGGGAGAGAGAAACATCAATGATGAGAGAGAATCATTGATCGACTGCTTCCTGCCTCCTGCATGGGGATTGAGCCCAAAATAGGGGCATGTGTCCTTGACTGGAATCAAACCTGGGACCCTTCAGCCTGCAGGCTGAAGCTCTATCCACTGAGCCAAACTGACTAGGGCAACAATAAAGTTTTTTTTTAAAAAAGAATCTCTTCTGCGCACTGGGTCCTGTGTCAGTGCACAGGTCACACACTTTGCAAGGTTAAAGGAACCCTGGACTTGAATTCTTAAGGCCTGTAAAAAAACATGCTAACTTGGCAATTTATTTACTGGCTAATGTGAATCCACTCACCTTACTTCTCTCGGTCTTGAGTTCCACACTTGTAAAAGTGGCTTTGATATTCTATGACTCTGGAACACCTTGCCGACCATGGCCCTAGCCGGTTTTGCTCAGTGGATAGAGTGTCAGCGTGCAGACCAAAGGGTCCTGGCTTTGATTCTGGTCAAGGGCACATACTTCAGTCGCAGGCTCCTCCCCACCTGGGCCATGGTTGCGGCTCGTGCAAGAGGGAACCAATCAATGTGTTTCTCTCACATCAATTTTCTTTCTGTCTTTCCCTCTCTCTTCCACTCTCCCTAAAAATCAAGGGAAAAATATCCGCAGGTGAGGACTAACAACAACAACAACAACAAACCAAAAGTAAAATAAAATAAAATAAAATAAAGAGAATTTTTTTCCAATATCTGAGTGCAAAGAGTTCAGATTTTCAGGTAATAGTAATAGGGGATATTAAGAATCACTGTGCAAGCAAGTTGCAGGTCCCAGCGGTCTACTGGGAGAATTGGACAGATTTGCATGGAAAAGCAGTAGAGTTAAACAGCAAGGTCTGATGATAATATGCATACATTATCTGGGCTCATCTCAATTATCTGAAATATTTAGTCTTACTAATAGCTCTGTTCCCATTACATTCAGTTCGCTATAGACTAAAAGAGTGACTTCTTCAAAAATACAAGGCTATGTGAATGTTCATCCTCCTTCTCATTTTCAAAGACCTTCTTCACTCCACAGGCTAATGAAAGGAGAATTTGGAAAAGTACCAGTGAGACGCAAGCTTAACATGTGTGACCAAGATTAACTCAAAATTACTAGAAAGGAGATTGGAAGGAAATAAATTAATCCATACCTCCTGCAAGGGATAAAAAAAATGAGCAAAATGCTTGATTAAAAAAAATCTTCAAGGCAAAAAGACTATTTGAACAAAAGCAGCACTTGAACAAGATAAAATGGAATACCCCAGGTAGAACAGAAATGGTATCCACTGGAAAGCTGATGTTCCCCCAAGAAGGAAACTCCCCTAAAATTCAGAACAAAGATAAAGGCATAAAGAATCAAAGTGCACATTAAGAATATTAAATTCTACTAAGTGAACGAAGTGCTTGATTCATAAACATAGTAAGGAAGCTCTCCACCAAGTATTGTGTTCTGTTTTAAAATGCAGGCAGCGAGTGCATTCAAACAGACTCACGTGGCCATGCAGAGATCAGCACCTTATTATGATGTTGTCTTTGGTGTTCATGGCATGGGACCATATTGTAAATGTAATGGACTGAAATGTGCCCCCCGCCCCAATTCATATATTGAAGCCCTAATCCCCTCTGTGAAGGTATTTGAAGGTCACTGGGTTTCCATCAGATCATGAGGGTGGAGCCCCCATAATTGGATTAAAATGCCAGATGTCTCTCTCTCTCTCTCTCTCTCTCTCTCTCTCTCTCTCTCTCTCTCTCTCCCTCCTGTGTGAGGACACAGCAAGAAGGTAACCTGGGGAAGCTGAAAGTGACCTCTGACCAAACACCCTTACTCCTGGCACCTTGATGGTAGAGTTCCCAGCCTCCAAAAGCTGTGAGGAAATAAATGTTTGTGGTTGAGCTCATGCAGAAGATGGTATTTGTTCCAGCAGCCCGAGTTAATGATGATAGGGGTTCTTTTCGTACTCTCAGAAATAACATCCATCCTTCACCCTTTGAAATCAGGAGACATCAAGGTAGAGCTAATTTAAACTGCTTTGTATATCTTTTTAAAAAAATTTGTGGAATAACATTAAACATTACTCTTTAAAAAATTATCTTTATTGTTGAAAGTATTACAGATGTCTCCCCTTTTCCCCATTGACCCCTTCTAGCCCGCACCCCCTAACCCCCCATTCCTTCCCCAGGACTTCATCCCCCTATGATCTGTTTCCATGGGTTATGCATATATGCACATAAACTTTTTGGTTAATTCCTTCCCACCTACCACTCCACCTTCGCTCTGAGATTCAACAGTCTGTTCCATGCTTCTATGTCTTTGGATCTATTTTGTGCATCAGTTTATTTTGTTCATTAGATTCCACATATGAGCGACATCATGTGATACTTGTCTGTCTCTGACTGGCTTATTTCACTATGTTTGCTTTAATTTATCAAATATTTATTAAGCACCTAGTATTGTTGCTGGTGAAAGTAATGAGTTCTTTTGTGGTGTCTTGAGAAATGAATTTCAAAGGCACACCTATGGAGAAGTTTAAACATGATGTTAAGATTGTATTGTGAGTTAAGGGAATTAATACACCCTCAAAGACATGGAGGGTGGGCAGGTTCTAAAATACTGCAAAGAGTCTCCTGTTAATCCTCTATATATCTTCTTGGTTCAGGTAAAGAACAAAAAATCATCAAAACTATCCAACCCAAATTTCTAACTTTCCAGGGCGTGGATTAGGCCTTCCTCCCAGCAAATGCTGTTTGGGTTTCAAGCCCTTTATCCAATATGATTACCCTTCTGATTGTTCCCAGGCTAGGCCCTGCCCCTCTACTTCATCACCCTAACTCTCATTTGGAATGTCCAGAAGTTCCATTAAGTCATCTGGTTTCTATTGCCCACATGCCCAAAGGAGTAATTTCCTCCCCTCCTTCTGGAACTGGGCTTTTAGCACCCCTGAGGAGATTTTCCTATTGGTTTCCAGGATTAAATCTCCTAGGGGGCAGTTCCCTGGAGTGTGTGAATGAGTCTGTTTACCAGTACAAGAGATGGAATGCTGTCCTGCTGCCTACTTCAGCTTCCCAGTTTATTAAGACTGAGTTCCCTTTTCCTTTCTTCCTTATATTAATAATTAGCTATCTTCTTTATATCAATAACCAGCTACCTACGATGACAGTATCTGCCCTGCTCTGTGATAAAGCATAGAGGATATAGACAAGGCGTGGTCCCTATCTTAAAACACCACAAACTCCAGTAGAAACTATGGAAAACCAGGTGATATGAATACATGGTACTAGTGGAAAGGTAGAGGTATAATACCAGTGACAGAAGTATGAATCTTGGCCCTCAACTGAGTCAGAAGGTGTCTCCTTAAACTGTTAACAATTTCCAAACCTCTTTGCTTCTTGACCATACACTCTTTTTTCCCCTCCCATAATATTGTCTTTACTGGGTAAAGATACTGCCTATGACATATGAGGCCCTACGTGGACAGGATAGGATATAAAGAAAACAAAACAAACCTCTCCAAAATAACCAGTGCCTCATATGGGGAAGCAAAAACAATCTCATCACCACTGACCAACGGCCTTCAATGGACAAGATTGATTTCAAATAACATTGTCAGGCTAGAGAGGTTTTATTTGGTTCCTTCTTCCTCTTCTTTTCAGAAACCATCATTCCAGCCTCTCAGTGCCAATTTGTGCCTCTCAGGACCCAGAATCTCTCCCAAAGAGCAGGCTTTAATTCCTCATTCTGCCCTGTTTTCAAAGGGACAGCTTGTTGGAGACTATTGTAATAACAATGGCTAACTAAGCATCAAGTTCCATGCATAACATTTACATAGAATATCTCATTTAACTTTTACAACCCTGGGAAAATATTTCCTTCTTCATTTTACAGAAAAGGTAACTAAGGGTCAGTGAAATGAATTCAGCTTATATTCCATAGCTCCTATAGGAATGGACAGATCTAAATTCAAAGTCCTGTCCTTAAACCTAAGTGATGCTGAGTCTATAAACAAATTCTTTTCATTGTGTTAAGAGTAAAGGAAATTGGTATCCTCCCCTCAGGGTGTCTGGATTTCAAGAGACTATATTGGAGAATGCAAACCATTCATCGCAAAGGAATGATTCTCAAATGGTGGGATTGCTGGCACTATAGTGAACCAGGTAGGCACTATGGGGTTTTTCACTGTACTTCTAAAATCACACTGGCTGGGTAGGCAATTTTTCTACCTGTGTAGAGGCTGATGTCCAGTTCTTTAACCTGTCACAGCTTTTCACCACAGCATCCACAGTATTGGAATGATGTAGTGGTTACTTAGTTTCTTTCTTTCTTTCTTTCTTTCTTTCTTTCTTTCTTTCTTTCTTTCTTTCTTTCTTTCTTTCTTTCTTTCTTTCTCTCTCTCTCTCTCTCTCTCTCTCTCTCTTTCTTTCTTTCTCTCTCTCTCTCCCCCTCCTCTCTTCTATCCTCTCTCTTTGATGTTATTTAGTTCCCTCCCTCCCTCCCTCCCTCCCTCCCTCCCTTCCTTCCTTCCTTCCTTCCTTCCTTCCTTCCTTCCTTCCTTCCTTCCTTCCTTTCTTCCTTTCTCTTTCATTCATTTACTTAATCCCATTCAAGAAAGCCATACACTGTGCTAGGCACTGCACTAGGCACCGAAAATACAATGGTGAATAAGAATAATAGTCTTTGCCCTCAGGGTCATAGAATGAATGATTAGACATGATGAATACTGAAGTCTAAGATATTACTTGGAACATACAGCAATGGCTATTTCTGTTCACATATATATCATCTGTGAGGGTATTCTTATAGCCTGGATTATGGTCACACTGGAGATATGCATAGTTTTCATGTGAAGAGGAAGAAATTAATGATAAAAATCTGTACGGAAGTATGGTGCATTCGAAAGCATCCTTCTGTAATTAATTACTTTTTGAGTGAGCAACTTTGGAGAATGTTCATATCATTGTGGTTTATTGAGTTCTGTGAATTTGGAAAGGAAATTTGACTAGGTTATATTAGAAAAATAAGGGCACTGTTTCTCCACTTCTTTTTTTAAAAAATCTTCACCCAAGGATATGTTTTTATTGATTTTAAAGAGACAGGAAGGGAGACAGAGAAAGAGAGAAACATGGCTCTGTGTCCCGACTGGGAATCGAAAAGGTTTTTATACCGGCCAGGGATCCCCACTTCTTGATTAACCTGAGCAAAGGGACAGGTTATTTCCAAGTCATTCAGCGTTTAAACAGATCAGTCTCACTGCAAACCATTGACATTCAAAGCAAGGATAAATGTTAAAGCAAGGATATTGTTGAATGCAGAGATTATAATAACAGATCTATAGCAACACTTGAAGACTACTTCTTTGACATATCACTTTTAGTAGATGCCTTTTCAGGAGACTACTTAACTTTGCCCATTTAACAATCCATTCTTTGCTTTTTGCTTTTGAAAGTGCATTGTCATTTGCCCTTCTTATTTCTATAAGCAGTGTCATAAAGCTTAATTTCAATCACAAGCTTCAGCAGCTCAGAAAATTTGTGCCCCTCCATTCCTCTTGTGATGAAAATAAATTTTTTTTTCAAGCATGGAAAGGGGTAATGAGGTAAAGATTGAGTGTTTGTGATTATGAGTGATTTCTGTGGTTAATCAACTTAAGTCCTTTTTAAAAAGTGGTTTTGGCTATATGTTGCAGGTATAATTAATGTTGTAATAAGGCACATTTTTGAGTCTCTGTTAATTTTAGATAAAATTTTATCATGGGTTATTTAGCATGAACAAAATACAAGTGCTGCTTACTCATTTAACCACAATTCATATTAATTTCAAGCATAATGACATTTTTGCTTTATTTAAATACAGGGTGTCCAAAAATGTATAAACACTTTGAATAATTATAAAAGCAGTGTTTATTAAAATATATTTTATTTTCAAAATGTAATAGAATCTATAGACATTGTGTGTATACATTTTTGGGGGACACTCTGGATTATAAATGGATATTTCTTTCATCAATGTTCATTATCTTTCATACCATTTATTTTTCTTTTACAGTACAATTGGAAAAATCTATTTAAGGAATAAACAAATTTAAAGCTCACCACTCTTTGTATTAGTTTTCTATGGCTGCTGTAACAAATTACTACAAACTTGGTAACTTAAAACAACAAACATTTGTTCTCTTACATTTAGGGAAGCTGGAATTGTGAAGACAGTTTCGTTGGGACTAAATTAAGGTGTTGGCAGATCCGTGCTCTATCCACAGGCGCAGAGGGAAGTGGGGGGTGGGAAGAGATTAACCAAAGAAGTTATATGCAGATATGCATAACCCATGGACACAGACAATAGTGAGGTGAAGGCCTGGGGGAGGGGTTGAGGGGAGGAGACATCTTAAACATCTGTAATGCTTTCAACATTAAAGATAAATTAAAAAATAAATAAAGCAAAAAAAAAAAAAGAAAGAAACACAAAACACCCACTACTAGTTTCTTCCAGCTTCCGGTGGCTGCCAGTACTCTTTGCCTTGTGACTGATCACTCCAATCTCTCCCTCCATGGTCACACTGCCTTCTCTTCTATGTATCAAAATTTCCTCTTCCTCCTCTTGTAAGGATATGTTTGATTATATTTAGGGTTTACCCAAATAATTCAGGATAGTCTTCTTACCTCAGATTCTTACTCACACCTGCAAAATCCTTTTCTGCCATTCACAGTCCCAAGGATTAAGACATGGATATCTTTGGGGGGCCATTATTTGGTCTACCACTACCTCTTAAAGTATATACTGGGCCAATTATGACTTCCATGGGCCATAGACACTTTTGCCTTTGTGGACTTTTACTCCAAAAAGAAATTAAAAATTACATTTTGACTGCTGTGAAATAAACATGAATATTTATATGTTCATTGTTATTATTAATATATGCAATATTATCATATTCATTTTTATTCTGATATTAAAAGAAATGAAAATGAAACCATTTTTGTGGACCCCTAAAAATGTATGGAACCCAGGCACTATGCCTAATGGAAAAGTCAGCTCTGCTTATAGAAAATAAATAACGTCTCTGGTTCTCAGCAGCTGATAAAATTTTAAAAGTACACAAGCTCAGGAAAGAATTCTAATATATACATAGGTTTCTTAATTGGACATAGGTTTTCAAAATTCACAGGATTTCTGCTTCAGTTTAGATACGTGTTCCATTTTCAAAGCTCTGTCATTCTTTTTTATCAAGTAATCTTTGAAAACAAAAAAAAAAACAAATAAAATGTTTTTAAGGAGGTCTATTTCTTTCATACTTCACTGATTGAAAAATAATGGGCAAGATCTTTTAAAATGTGATAAAACTAGTTTTCTTCTATGTCATCTCACTGCAGATTTTGCATGTAACAATACACAGTCCATTGTGTATGTTTTGTTTTAATGTTTAAAGGTTGGTTGTAAGAGAGAAGAAACATTAATAACACTGAACTAAATCACAGAGCTTCAATGTGACCTGGCTGAATGTCACCCAATTTATGCCTTGTCCAAATTAGGTTTCAACAATAATATTGTTCTACTGTCAAATGGTTCATAATTGTTAACACAGTTCATTTGTGTTCTGCAGAACTGCATTTCCTTTGGCAATACAAGGAGAGTGAGAAATCATACAAATTTTTATTTTCAGTGTGTTATAAAAGATTATGTTAATCAAATAAATCAGTTTGGGTATCTAACAGCAAATGAAAGTTTGTTTTTTTCTCCTTTAGTAGGAAAATGTTATTATTATTAGGCACTGCTTTTCAATTAAGAAATTAACAGCTATACATTTTCTAACATGCAAACTTTGTTTCACAAACTTAGTTCATTCGTTTGAATAAACTCTTCTGATATACATGATACAACAAATGATATTTTATATTACATTTTATTACCTTAAGGACAGTTTTAGCTACACCTAAATTAAATGTGCTATTGCTGCACTTATTCATCATTTTCTTTGGGAGAAGAGAAAGAGTAATTATATATGAAAAAACAGATTAATATATTTATTAAAGGCTTTTCCTATGTTTATTTGCAAATTGAATTAAATATAGGATGTCCCCAAAATGTATACACACACTTTGAATAATTACAAATGCAGTGTTTATTAAAAATACATTTCCTTTTCAAAAATTGAGTTATCAGCAGTTAAAGTATGTATACATTTTTGGGGATACCCTGTATTTCATGCTATTATATAGTATACAACATTCTCAGTTTCACAGTTATGAAATCACAGTAATAATGACAGTTAAAATTTTGGCTTTACATGTATTATCTCATTCATTGCTCATAATAAAATATTGAGACAGATTCTTTTATTATTCCATTCTATAGGGGAGAACACTGAGACACAAGACAGTGAAATAATTAGTCCAAGATCACAGAGCTAGTAAGTAATGAAGTTGAGATTTAAACCTCAGCTATAGAACCTACACAATTAACTACCATATTATACTGTCTCTACATAGACTGTCTTTCCATGTTTTTATAATATTTTACTATTCTACTTTTTTGTGGGGAATGTCAGCAATCATAAAAAAACTTATGACTGCAAAGTAGCAACCAAATTCAATTAATAAGACACATGAATGCCATGAATCAAATGCAGAATACAGTCAGAAAGTTAACTAGAGTTTGCATTGGATGGTGTGAGTCCAGTTTAGTTGATTGAAGAATAAAACTAAAAATGTCGAAGTTTTGATACCCTTGTGGATAAAGCTGTTAATTTTACTTTGTTACAAAGTAACTAACCTGACCAGTAAGCCCTGTCAGTTTCATAAATATATGGAAGGCACAAAGAGGATTTGGGCAGAGAAAATGAATAACTCAGAAGAAATCTGTTATTTCTATTTAAAAGGAAACCAAAGACTATGTCCCACTGAGGAAGGGACAGTAGTGCCAAATTATAACCAAAGAACAACATTAAAACATAAAGGAGGGCCCGGCCGGCATGGTTCAGTGGTTGAGCGTCAACCTATGAACCAGTAGGTCCCAAGTTTGATTCCTGGTCAGGGCACATGCCTGGGCTGTGGGCTTGATCCCCGGTGTGGGTGTGCAGGAGGCAGACAATCCATGATTCTCTCTCATCATTGCTGTTTCTATCTCTCTGTCACTCCCTTCCTCACTGAAATCAATAAAAAAAATATTTAAAAAATATAAAGGAGGTATAGGATTTAGCTGAAAATGCTGCATGCTGTGCATTGCTGTTTTAAAGATCGAGGTATCTCTATCACTGCATGATATAAGAAGAAGTAAAATAATAACAACCATAGTGGTAATAATACATATATAAATGTTTGCAGAATGCCAAAGCACTCTGTGATTCACCTCCTCACAACTGCCCAAATTCACAAATCATTTTGAATCTGGAGTTGGAAGCGTTTGTAAGAGTTCCTGAGCACAGCTTATGATCAGTACGCCTGGTAGGTGGACTTCCTGTTACTGCTTAAACCTGCCAGTGATGAGCAGCATGAAAAGTAATCCATTCCAGATTGTACAGTAATAATTTTTAGATTTTTGTTTTCTTCCCAGACTGTCTGTACTTCCTCATTGGCTTTTTAAAAAGAACAGAATTAGACTCAATTCTCCACATGACAGTATTTTAAGGTAGCAATCATGTTTTTTCTCTTCCTTTGCCTAATCACAGATTTTGTTAACTATTGTTCATATTGAATGCTTTCTTAGAAAAACAAGCAACTCTTAATTTGCCACCCAATTCCTTATGGGACAAAGATCACAAGATGAACCTTCTAAGTTATATAAGTGAGAAAGGTGTAACCTGTTTCATACTGCAGCTTTCCCTCAATTCTGAAGTTACTATCTATTCTTTTTTTAATGTATATTTTTTATTGATTTCAGAGAGAAAGGGAGATGTAGGGAGAGATAGAAACATCAATGATGAGAGAGAATCATGGATCAGCTGCCTCCTGCACACCTCACACGGGATCCAGCCCACACCCCCGGGCATGTGCCTTGACCAGGAATTGAACCATGACCTCCTGGTTCACAGATTGATGCTCAATCACTGAGCCACGCCAGCCGGGCAGTTATTATCTATTTTTTTTTCTTGAAGAAAATCTCATGAGGAAAACATCTTCCTCTTATATTTCACTATGCCCGTTTTTAAGAAATTTGAAAAGAGAAGGTCTTTGCTAAAATTACTTGATTCAGAGGCATTTGAATTTGTTGTATCTGATCATGTATCCATGCAATTAAAACTTTTTCCACCTCATGTATCAGACCAGCAGACTTTGTTTTGACTGCTGATTATGTTGGCTTTATGCCCACCCTATCAGGTTTATCCATGTACTGACATCAAGAACAGGCCTTAGGATTAACTAAACGTGAAGTTTTGTGGGTCAGTTGGTTGGGTGTGTCTCATGCACCAGAAGGTCTCTGGTTCAATTTCTGGTCAGGGCACATGCCTGGGTTGCAGACTTGATCCCCATTAGGAGGGCGTGCAGGGGGCAACTGAATGATGTTTCTGTCTCTCTTCCTCTCCTTTCCACTCTCTGAAATCAATAAGGACATATTTGTGTGTGTGTGTTTTTTTAAAAAAACAAAACAAAAACCTCTACAATTGAAAAAAAAAGATAGTGGAGAGCTTGAAAGTCAAGTATGCAAAAGTTAAGGATAGTCTATATTTTATTCCCTTTCATCTTTCTCATATACACATTAAAACAGAAACAACCTGGGACCAACATTCTATTCAGAAACCTGGGGTCATTTAATCTCAACTTGTCTCCAATCTTTTCGTTGCATATGCTTTCTCAAACTCTTAAGCCTGTATTGGAGGGGCGAGGGGAATGTCTGGCATGCTGTGGGCTGTATAAGGCCCATGAAATCATTTGGTCTGGCCCTGCTAAGGCATGAGGGGTGAGTTAATGTATGTTTGACCAAATATAGCAGGCTAATTTTTAAGTTGATAATGTTGTATGGCCTGTGAATGTTATAAATATCCAAATGGCCCTTGGCAGAAAAAAGGTTCCCCACCCCTACTCTATTGCCTTAAACTTCCTCTTTTCTCCCAGTCTCCCAATGGGGATAGGGTGCCCCTCTCCATCTTCAAATGTCTTCCTCTTTCATAATGCTTTTCACTATGCCAGAGTGTTTCATGATAAACAACCTACCTCTTCTTTTCATGAAGCCAAACCTTAGTTCTCTTCCAAGGACAAGGAGGCTTCTGACAAGAAGTTCCATGGAAGGAAAACTACTCATCAGTATGCTTTGGGTGGGGATACGTGAGGGTGTTCCTGGGAATAAATATTAGCCAGCTCTCCTTCACTGCTTGCAAAACTTTATTACTGGCATTCTCCTATTAAAATATCTTGTCTCAAAGATGGCTTTACCATTATCTTAACCTACACCATCGCTATAATATGCAGATTTTCTGGTCAGTTATTGACTCTTTAGTTTTTAGAAAGCCAATTAGCTTATACATGCTTTTTTTGGAATATAAGACATATCTGGAAGCTAGGATGAGACAAACAAAAATGTATAAGACTGAGGTCAGAGTCTATTGCCATCTGCTACTACCTCTTTTGATATCTAGAGTATATATTCACCCATTGTCTTAATTTCTGCTTCCTTGCTTCATTTAGGTAAACTATTTTAGACTACAATCAGACTTTTGCCCTACCACTGCAAGTAAAGTGTTCTCACCAAGGTCCTTAATGTCTCCTGGTTGACAAATCCAGTGGCCACATTTATTTCACATAGTAGTCAAAGATTGTAAGCCATTCTGAAATGACCATTTACTTTGGCTTCCATGACCCTATGTTTTTCTAGGTTCTCCTCCGAACTCTTGTACCTCTCTGACCATCCCTTACACTTAATGTTCCTCCAAATTCTCTCCTAGGATCTCTTCTGTTTTTACTTTATTCCCTCTCTTTTGGAAACAAAATCCCTTTCTTCTCATCTCACTCCATTCACCACCATTACCACTACCCTGATTCTGGACCTGTCTAATTCTGACTGATTTGGTAAGGTTTGACCCAGGAATTCTTTCCTCTGAGGAGTCTTTCTTAACTCATTTTCTTCCTACCTCTTAGAACTTCTTATACACGTCTTCACTTTTAGAATATGTATTCATTAGCTCTTAGCATTATTTTGTCTTAACATTTTTAATGCTACTTTCCTTGAGGCCCATGGTATATTAAATGTCTACAGTTTGTTTCTTTGTTACAGGTTTAAAAGGGGTAATTTTCTCTGAATGTTTCTATTGCTATGAATTCCTCAATCACTTCTGCATTGTCGGTAAATAAAAAGTCCAAAACAATGTTTCCCATTGGTGCTTTTTCTTTTTTTTCCTTGTTAGAAAACATGAAGACAAGAATGTTTTACTTTTAGCAGAAATGTCTAAAATGTGTACATAGGTTAAGTTATTATCCCTATGATATCTTGCCAATATAAAAATGAGATTTTTATTTGTTGTTAATTCTCACCTGAGGATATTTTTCCCATTGATTTTTAGATAGAGTGGAAGGGAGGGAGGGTGGGAGGAGAGAGAGAGAGAGAGAGAGAGAGAGAGAGAGAGAGAGAGAGAGAGATAGAGAGAGAGAGAGAGAGAAATATCCATGTGAGAGAGACACATGGATTGGTTACCTCCAGCATGTGACAGACTGGGGCCAGGGATCAAACCTGCAACCCAGGTACATGCCCTTGACTGGGAATCAAACCCTCTACCCTTTGTTGTGCAGGCTGATGTTCTAACCACTGAGCACACTATCAAGGGCTAAAAATTGGGATATTCTAAAACAGATAACTATCATATTCTCTATTTGGGTAGTGTAGTATGCTTTTTAAAAAATCATTATTGTTGAGAATATTACAGATGTCTTCCCTTCTCCTGCCCCAATTATTCCCCTCCCCTTCCCTTGGTACCCACCCCATTCCAGGCCTTCACCACCCTATGTCTGTGTCCTAGGCAATGCATATATGCATGTAATTTCTTTGGTTAATGTCTTCCCATCTCCCTTCCCTCTGAGATTTGTCAGTCTGTTTCACATTTTCATGTTTCTGGTTCTATTTTATATTCCTCAGTTTATTTTGTTTATTAGATTCCACATATAAGTGAGATAATGTGATATTTTTGTTTCTCTGACTGGCTTATTTTGCTTAGCATAACACTCTCCAGGTCCCTCCATGTTGTCTCAAAGGGTAATAGGCCCTTCTTTTTTTACAGCTGCATAGTATTCCATTGTGTAAATGTACCACAACTTTAAAAATCATTCTCTTCTCCTTTAACCTATTAAAATATTCTCACATTTCTATACTAATATTCTTGAATTTTCATATGGGTACCCATTTTGATTGTCATTCTACAATACTTATTTTTTTATTTCCTTCATTGCATTCTAATTGTGAATCACATTTGTAGTAGGCAGCATTCTAAGATGCCCCCAAAGTTTCCCTCCCTCTTGTGTACAGGCCTTGTATAAGCCCCATCCTCTTAAAAATGATTGAACACACAGATATGTTGAGATATTACTCCTGTGATTAGGTTACTAATCAGTTTAACTTAAGTTAATCAACAAATGGTGGGCCTGGCATAATCAGGTGAAGGATTTAAACGAAAGTGAAGTGTTAAAGAGATACTTCCACTGACCTAGAAAAAGGTAAATATCTATGTGGTAAACTGTCTATGGAGATTACATGACAATAAAATTGAGGCAGCCTTGAGTAGCTAAGAGAGGCTCCTAGCCAAAAGACATTAAGAAAATGGAGACTTTCTGACAGAGAAAAACAAAGACCATATTATTTCATTTACATGTGGAATCTAAAGAGCAAAATAAATGAAGAAACAAAATAGAAACAGACTCATAGATACAGAGATCATACTGATGGTGGCCAGAGGGAAGGGAGGTTGGGAGGGCCGAGTGAAGAAGGTGCAGGGATTAAGGACTACAAATTGGTAGTCACAAGATAGTCACGGGGATGTAAAGTACAGCATAGAGAATATAGTGAATAACATTTTAATAGCTATGTACTGTGTCAGGTGGGTACTTGAAATATCAGGGGGATCACTTTGTAAAATATATGAATATCTAACCACTATGCTATACACCTGAAATACAAAATAATACTGAATGTAATCTGTAATTGAAAAAAAAAGATATGAGGAGGAAGGAAGGAAGGAAGGAAGGAAGGAAGGAAGGAAGGAAGAAAGAAAAGAAGGAAAGAAGGAAGGAAGGGAGGAAGGACTTCAGACACACAGATGAAGGAACTTAAATCTTCCAAAAGCCAGTGAGCTTTTCAGTCCCTAAGAAATTCACTTTTCCCACTGTTCTGAGCCTATCACTACTACAGTTTAACAGTTGTTCCTCAAATAACCCTGAGGATAAGAGTCACCTGGAAGCTTGATAAAATGAAAACAAAACAAATGCCAAGGTCCTACCTCACACTCAATGAATAAAAATTTTTAGGAGGAGGGCGTTGGTTATCTGTTTTATCAATAATTCCTTCTAGTGAATCTTGTGAAAAATTTAGGGAAATGCTGGTTTATACCATGGTCCAGAAAAAACAGCTTATCTTATTGACACCAGCTATGGAACCACCTGATAAATCACTATATAGTTTTTTAAAATATATTTTTATTGATTTCAGAGAAGAAGGGAGAGGGGGAAAGAGATAGAAACATCAATGATGAGAGAAAATCATTGATTGGCTGCCTCCTGCATGCTCCCTACTGGGGATCAAGCCTGAAACCTGGACATGTGCCCTCAGCAGGAATCGAACCTTGACCTCCTGGTTCATAGGTCCACATTCAACCACTGAACCACACTAGCTGGGCACTATATCTTTTTTTAAAAATATATTTTATTGATTTTTTACAGAGAGGAAGGGAGAGGGAGAGAGATACAGAGTTAGAAACATCGATGAGAGAGAAACATCGATTCAGCTGCCTCCTGCACATCTCCTACTGGGGATGTGCCTGCAACCCAGGTACATGCCCTTGACCGGAATCGAACCTGGGACCCTTCAGCCCGCAGGCCGATGCTCTATCCGCTGAGCCAAACCGGTTAGAGCAGTATATCTTTTTAATGCTTCCAAAATCATGACATTTATTTGAAAAAAATAAAAAGAAAATTCTACTTGTTTTCCAACTCCTTCCATTTCCCACCCTGAATTGAAAAATTAGTGGAAATTTATTATTGTTTAGTTCTGTTAATAAAACATATTTTCCAGTGTGTCACTACATTTACATGGCTTCTTGTTCACCCCACTGTTGAGAAAGATATTCCCACCCTAGGGTTATGGGGAAGGCTGAACAACTCATGACACTCACTGGGCAGATGAAATTAACAGCAGTTTATTAATTACATGCATTCACTATCTAGGGGAGGAGGAGACCACAAGCTATGCAGTGCCACACTGCAGTGCCCAGGTATCAGGGGTTGTAGGAAGCAGGCTTTGTAGTATCAGAAGGATGGGATGACTTCTGGTTCCTGTGGGAAAATGGGATGGAATAATTCTGTGGGGTTAACACAGAACTGAAACCGACTACTCAGAAATAGGCAGGAACTATGCCTGGTCTCCTTAATAAGGAGGATTGTCACACTTGGGCAGTGGTCGGCAAACTGCGGCTTGCGAGCCACATGTGACTCTTTGGCCCCTTGAGTGTGGCTCTTCCACAAAATACCACGTGCGGGCGCACACGTACAGTGTGATTGAAACTTCGTGGCCCATGCGCAGAAGTCAGTATTTTGTGGAAGAGCCACACTCAAGGGGCCAAAGATCTGCATGTGGCTCACGAGCCGCAGCTTGCCAACCACTGGATTAGGGGACCTTATATGTGAGAGCAGAGTGGGGAGGAAAACTTGTGGTTAGGCTATTTGAGGCTCTCTCAGTTATACCTTGAAATTTTGGGCCTTAATTTTAGGCCTTACACCATGAACTAGTTCTGATGAACAGGGGCTGGCAAGACTCTCAGCATATCCTGAATATGGGTACCTAGAAGATAACTTATGCCCCCATTTAACCATGCTGAATGAGTGAA
Source organism: Myotis nattereri (assembly GCF_964212035.1). Taxonomy (NCBI): domain Eukaryota; kingdom Metazoa; phylum Chordata; class Mammalia; order Chiroptera; family Vespertilionidae; genus Myotis; species Myotis nattereri. Next base: position 115,368,506 of record NC_138078.1, on the reverse strand, counting down.
TCTTTAATGTATATTTTCATGTAATCATTTTCAAAAGTTGCCAATTTCCCACCCTATTGTCTGTGTCCTAGGCAATGCATATTGCAAATTTAGAGAGAGAGGGAGGGAGAGGGTGAGAGAAACTTCCATGCAAGGGGGAAACATGGATCGGCTGCCTCCTGAACTCCCCCTACTGGGGATTGAGCATGTGCCCTGACTAGGAATTGAACCAGCAACTTTTCAGATGCCCCACCAACTGAGTCATACAGGCCAAGGCACATGGAACTGTTTTTTATTTATAACTTGAGGCCCAGTGCATGAAATTCCTGCACTTGGGTTGGGGGTGGGGTCTCCTCAGCCTGGCCTGCATCCTCTTGCACTCTGGGACTCTTCAGGGGATGTCCACCTGCTGGCTTAGACCCAATCGAGCCTAAGCTGGCAGCCAGACATCCCTCTCACAGTCAGGGGTTCTTGGGACCCCTTGCTCCTTACCGCTCCCCTGCAGCGGAGGTGGGAGAGGCTCCAGCTACTGCCGCTGCACGCACCAGCTGTGAACCTGGCTTCAGATTCAGCAGTGCTCCCCTTGTGGGAGTGCACTGACCACCAGGGGCAGCTCCTGCGTTGAGCTTCTGCCACCCAAGAGGGAGGTGGCCAATGGAAGCAATTGGGGGGCAGGGCCAGCCAGTGGGCGGCACCAGGCCACCAGCCAAGACAGGTGCCAGCAGGGCCCCCACCCATAGGCCCACCCACCGTTTGCCCCACAGATTGGCCCTGATCACTGGCCAGGCCTAGGGACCTTACCCTATATATTGGGAACAGTCTCTTAGATTTAAAAATTAAAACCTGGCAAGGCTATTCTGACACTGAAAAAACAGGATGATGCAGCGATGACATGCATGGACTCTGGCTTGCATATTTTGTGGTCAGCCCTGATTCTGACATTTATAACTATGTGACAAAGCCAATTACTTAACTTCTCTCTGCTTCAGTTTTTCCACCCATAAGATGGGGAAAATAGTAGTACTGCCTCAGAAGAATCATGTTATGTACTACTTTTTATAATCAGGTCAAAAAAATGTAGCTGCCCATACAACAGCAAGATGCCTTTCATCTGTATGAAAAGAATGGTCACTGGTGCATGCAGTGTCCTGGACTGCAAGAGGGATGTCTGACTGCCAGTTTAGGTCCGACATCCCCCAAGGGGTCCCAGATTTGGAGAGGACACAGGCCGGGCTCAAGGACTGCCCTCCCTGCCCCCCAAGCATGAATTTTGTGCACTGGGCCTCTAGTTATTCTTTCTTTTTTTTTAAAAAAATATATTTTATTGATTTTTTACAGAGAGGAAGGGAGAGAGATAGAGAGGTAGAAACATCGATAAGAGAGAAACATCAATCAGCTGCCTCCTGCACATCTCCTACTGGGGATGTGCCCGCAACCCAGGTACATGCCCTTGACCGGAATCGAACCTGGGACCTTTCAGTCCACAAGCTGATGCTCTATCCACTGAGCCAAACCGGTTTTGGTTAGTTTTTCTAATAAAAAGAAAGTAGACAATACTTTCTGTATAAGTACCGCGCGCTAACCGATTGCGCCACTGGAGCTCCAGACAATACTTTCTATAAGGAAAAATTTAGTCATATATATATTTTGTTACTTTCTATATTACTGGGAAAACTTTTCCAAACCCAACACATAGGCCCTCTTGTTTTCCTCCCTTTCTGTCCCACCATATGATACTGCCCTCTAGGGATGGATGTTTCCTTCATTGAGAATCATTGCTGTAGCCTTCAGTGTAGCCAAGTGTGTGCCTGGAGGCAGAGGAGTTGATACCACTGTCAATTGTATAGTATTTTCCTCCCCTTCCCTTTTCTTCCCTTCCTCTTCCTTCTTGTTTTTCTTTTCATCTTTTCAACCTTTCTACTTTAGCAAATTAATTGAAACTTATAAAAAGTATTTTTAGCTGCATCTTATGAAAGAGTGCAGTGAGATAAATGAGTCTTTCAGTTAAAGTTCTCAGGGTCTATAGTTTCAAGAGGCTTAAAAGTCTGATGTGTTAGAGCTGTAGAACTTCCCTGGGATGGATGTAATTCTAAAACATAATTCAGGGTGACCTAGTGAGTGGTCTAATAAAAATAAACGAAGTGAGGATTTTAAAAGGGTTAGATTAAAGTGTTATTTCTGTTATGGCTTTCTGGAATGTCCAGGGATTTTCTTTCTAAAGAGAGCTTACTTCATGAACATAATCTTTAAATATTTTATTTTTAAAGTGTGTCTACACATCTACACTAATAAAAGAGAAACATGGTAATTGGCGTACGACCGCTACCCTTTTCATTGGCTAATCAGCGAGATATGCAAATTAACTGTCAGCCAAGATGGTGGCCGGCAGCCAGGCAGCTTGAAACTAACATGAGGCTTGCTTGCCTCAGTGACAGAGGATCGTTGGAGGAAACCAACGTTCCCCGCCTGCCATCATCCCCAGCCATCATCCCCTCACCCAAGCTGGCCAGGCACCCCAGTGGGGACCCCCACCCTGATCCAGGACACCCTTCAGGGCAAACCAGCCGGCCCCACCCGTGCACCAGGCCTCTACCCTATATAGTAAAAGGGTAATATGACTCCCGGCACTGGGATCAGCGTGACAGGGGGCAGCGCCCATACCCCCTGATCGCCCTGCGGCTCTGTGTGTGACAGGGGGCGGGGCCACAACCCCCTGAGCAGCCCTGCTCTGTGCCTGATAAGGGGGAGCTCCCCAACCCCCCCCCCCCACGGGCCCTGCTCTGTGTGTGATGGGGTAGAGCCATAACCTCCCCATTGGCCCTGCCCTGAGTGTGAGAGTGGCGGCGCCCCAACCCCCTGATCGGCCCTGCTCTGTGGGTGATAGAGGGCGGGGCCCCAACTCCCACCCCATGGGCCCTGCTCTGTGTGTGACGGGGGCAGCGCCCCAACCCCCTGATTGGCCCTGCTCTGTGCGTGACAGAGGGTGGCACCGCAACCTCCCCATCGACCCTGCCTTGAGTGTGACAGGGGACGGTGCCCCAACCCCCCAATTGGCCCTACCCTGAACATGACTGAGGGTGGCAGCATGACCTCCCAATCTGCCCTGCTCTGTGCATGATGGGGCGGCGCCCCAACTCCCCAATCGGCCCTGCTCTGAGCCCGACCAGGGGCTGCACCTAGGGATTGGGCCTGCCCTCTGCCACCCGGGAGCAGGCCTAAGCCAGCAGGTCGTTATCTCCCGAGGGGTCCCAGACTGCGAGAGGACACAGGCCGGGCTGAGGGACCCCCCCTCCCCCCCGAGTGCACAAATTTTTGTGCAACGGGCCTCTAGTAGGTTATAAAGAAGAAAAAAGGGATATCTATCTGAGAGCAGGGGAAACCAGTATTGTTTGGACCATGTATTCCTAAGTCTCCGTCCCTTTGACCACTGGCAGTAGTGGTTATATTTGCAACAAAAGCAACTAAGTGAAAAAATCTTAACTCTTGTGAGCTGAACTTGCAAACCTCAAGCTATGCAGTAATCACAAACATCATGTTTGTCAATGTAATAGTTGCAAATGTGAAACATGATCAAGTTTAAATCATAATTAATCAGCAGTGGGCAATGGTTCATAAATGTAATGTTTCCATTTTAAAGTTGTTAAAATTCATTACTATATTAGCTTCATGTTTTTAAAACTTTTTGGACACTGGGTTTAGGCCCAGAGGATTTTCAAAAATCAAAATTGACAGTACATATTTAACCATCAAAACCACTCAGCAATTATGCTTAGCTGCTATAGTCTCATCCAATAACTCCACAATCTAGGAACTTCTGTGCATATTGAGATTCCTATGGAAGTTATAGCATTAATGAAATTGAGTTTTAAATTTCCCTAGGCTCAACCCAGACATTAAGAATATAAATGTAAATTAACAGAGAAGAACTAGCAGCCATGAATACTAACACTCAAATCTCATTCATTTTCATTTAAATTTTACAGAGACATCAGGGAAACAATTTCTCCTCCTTCCCTCCAAAGAAATTGTATTAATAATTTTGGCAGTGTTCCTGTGAAGGAACAATGTACAACATCTTTACATTACTTAGAAAATAGGTATATTGAAAACTAACAGTTGATAGATGATGGGTGTTTGCTTTGCTTGTGGGACAATTTTAGAGGCTACACCTAAATAGGCTACTCCTGAGTATAAGGAGATTCTAAGGTTTAAAAGTATGAGTTGAAAATACTTACTAACCAATAGCCTGTTAACAGTATATAGTCCTATCAAGTACAACAAATGGAAGCATAAAGTAAATGGTTAAAACAACAACTCTGCATAATTATATAACTAGCAGTTTCCTCTAACTCTCCCCCCATCTTTCTAGAAGATTCTGCCAAGACTAGAGGGTTGTGTGTACATTGTGAGCTGTTTAGTGTTTTGTTTACTTGATGTTTGGTAAAGGAAGGGGTCTCCTACAAGTGGAAGGTCAGTTCCAAGTAATTTGGAGCTTCTGGGCAGAGAAGAGAATACCAAGGTCAATCCCTGAGGAGAGAAAAAGTGAAAGTTATCCAGTGGATAACTTTGCTTCAAGGTTGTTTATTTGAAATATGTATTTATTCAATTAGGTAAGGCTGAGTAAGACAATGTGAGCAAGAAGGTTAGCTTATGTGTCCTACCTCTTGGGCCCTTCATTCAAGATAATGATTTGATCCTCTTCATCTGCCTCATGAGGTTTCCCCACCTAATTTCTCTGTAAATTTCTCATATGCACTCTATTCTCTGATGGAAGGCTAATCCTTGGTGTTGCAGGTAATTTTCTTGTGGAAAATGCATTCCTACATATTAATTGTCATATTATAATAACCCAAATTCACAAGCTATTTTCCACAGCATTCCTGATAGACAGGTAGGGTTATTATAAACCAATTCTAGAGAATATAAAGAACTTGAAAGTACCTATAGGTGAAAAATGTGACACATATATCTTTTTAGTCACAAAGAAAGTTAATAAAAAAAGAAGAAGAATGAGAGAGGAAGGGAGATGCCTTACTAGAGAGATGTCAAAACACTATAAAACAATGTTAACATAGTATGGTATTAGTTCAGGAAAGTCAGTCAAATCAGTGGAACAGATTTGAGAAATTTTAAAAAAGATGTATAAAGGTAGACTAATTGGATTTATAATAAACTTCAGATTACTGAGAAAAGGATGGACCTGCAATAAAAGGTTTTGGTCCCAGTGGTCCATCAAATGGAGAGAAAAAAATAGACTGTACCCTAACAAGCCATTAACAAAAATAAACTTTAGACTTACGATTTTTGTAAACAACATATTAAAAATAATAGAAGGAAAAAATGGATACTTTAACAAATTGTGGGTAGGACCTGGCTGGTGTTGTGCAGTTGGCTGAGTATTGTCCATGCACTGAGAGGTCACCGATTCAATTCCTGGTCAGGGCATATGCCCGGATTGAGTACTTGATCCCCAGTGGGGGCCTGCAGAAGGCAGTTGATCAATGTTTCTCTCTCTCCATCTCCCTTCTTATCTCTCTAAAATCAATAAAAACATAAATAAGCTTCCAGCTCTTTAAAAACAAAGTGTGGGTGGAAAAGTCATTCTAAGCAAAATACAAAACTCAGACTCCATGAAAGAAAAAACAAACAGATTTGGCAACATCAAGCGAACTGAAAGAAGATATCAGCAACATATACAACAGAAGAGTAAAGGCTAGACTGTATCAGAATTCTAACAATCCATGAGAAAAAGGAAAATAACCCATTAGAAAAACGAGAAACTGGCAAAGGTACTTCACAAAAGAAATCAAAGAGGTAATAATCATATGAAAATAGTTACACCCTAGCTGCTTTGGCTCAGTGGATAGAGTGCCAGCCTGTAGACAGAAGGGTCCCAGGTTTGATTCTGGTCAAGGGCACGTGCCTGGGTTGTGGGCTTGATCCCCAGTAGGGGACATGCAGGAGACAGCCAATCAATGATTCTCTCTCATCATTGATGTTTCTATCTCTCTTTCCCTCTCCCTTCCTCTCTGAAATCAATAAAGATATATTAAAAAAAGAAAGAAAATATTTCTACCTTACTAGCAATCTAGCAAATATATATTAAAACATCAATGATATATCTTTGTCCATTAAATTTAAACTGTTTGATGTACACTCTTGTTGAATATAGAGAAAATTGACACTTTCATACACTCATGCTTTTTTGAAGGGATATTTGGCAGTTTACAGCTCAGTCATTTAACCATCAAATCAACTCTAGGAATCTATTCTTAAGAAATTTTCACAGAAGTGTACAAAAATTTATAATAAAGATGAATTAAAGAATGTTTACTGTAGCATTATTTGTAAAAATAAATAATTGGAAACTACTTGAGTGTTCATGAATAGAAAATAATTAAATAAATTATAGTATTTCCACAAAATGGAATGCTATGCTGCTGTTTAAAAAAAATGAGGTAGATCTATAGGTACTGATATATCACCTTAATCTATGTTTAAATAGAAAAAGCACATTTCTGAAATCTGCATATAATGTGATCCAATTTAGGTAAAAAATGCATACGACATATTTCTAGACATAAGTGTGTAGAAAGAGCTAAAGAAATGCATATCAATTTGTTGACAGAATAAAAGTAGGGGCAAGACTATAAACAGCTATAGCAAAGTGGTTAAAAGCATAGGCTCTGGAGTCACAAAACTTAGTGGCTCTGCTACTTACTAGCTAATCTCTCTGTGCCTCAGTTTCTTTATCTACAAAATGGTGGTGATATTGCTTACTTCAAAGACTTGCTGTGAGGGTTAAAAGAGACAATGTATGTAAAGCACTTAAAATGAAGTCTGGAACATAGTGTAAGTTTACTGTGAAAGAGTTTGCTATTATTATTATATTTCTTAAATATCTTGCTATAAGAATGCATTCATGGATTTCCTATGTAACAGGAAAAAAAGAAAACTAAAAGGAGAATGTGACAGAACTACTGAATAAAAGAGAAGAAAAAAGAAAAAGTTTGTATCACTTACACTGGAATTTTAACTATACCATAATCCAGTAGATCATTGAATTTATAATAATTCATATCTTAAATTGTGCCTATGGAACAAAGAAAAGCATAGCCACAATATTTTGCAGCTCCCAGTCTATTTCTTTGGTTCTGTGATTTTCTTTAAATCATAAAGCACAGCAGAAGTAGCACTGTGTGTGTTCTAGAGCCTGGGCCTTTCCAGGTGTTGTAGCTTCTACCTTGGCCATCCTTGGGTACTGCTCTGACACCAGCATCTAAGGCAGCTGGTGCTACCTATTCGAGAATGAGAGACCGTGTGGAGAAGAAATGACAACTAAGGCATCCAGACAACACTCAGCATCTATTGCCAAACATGAGTGAAGCTACCTTGTACCTTTCAGGCCAGCCAACCTTCCAGCTGAATGCAACTGCACAAATGTATCAAGGAAAAACCAGCAAAGCAAATGTGTAATTAACCCACAGAATAATGAGAAATAATAAATTGTTATTGTTTTAAGCCACTAAGTTTTAGGGTCATTGGATATACAATAGTAGTTAACTGATCCAGAAGATATGAGATCTCTTGGAGAGGGACCACAAAGAGAGAGAGAGACCTAGACACCTCAGTTGTTCCAGCCACTCCAGCAAAGATACCAGACATGAAAGGTCATGTGGGATGAACCCAGACCCAGGTGACCTGCCAACTAAATGCAGCTACTTGCATAAGCCCAAACAAGATGAGCAGAAAAAATTCCCGTATCACCCACAATATGAGAAATGGTAAAATGTTGTTTTTAAGCTTTGAAGTGTTGAGTATGCAGCTGTAGATTATTGACATCATATCTAAGAAGCTTAATTTTCTAAATATATAGTATCTCTTTAAAATAAATATTACCTCTTGGGCATTGACTAAGGATGGTGTTAAATCAAGGTACTAGATTTTAAAGAAAGTTTCCTATATGAGGTAGGAAAAGATAATTTGAATTAAATTTGATCAAACAGAACATATTTCTCTGAATTATTCCAATTTTAATCCTTAGTTTTAGAAATAAAGTTGTTAAATGCAAAAATTGTCCCCAGTTATCTCTTTAGGGCCTATTATGTATAAACAAGATATACAGAAGGACATGTCCCTGCCCTCAAAGAAGTAAATGTACAATAGGAGAAATAGGCATCTAAATAAATAACTATAGTACAAAGGGCTGGGATAAGGGCCAAGAGAGAAAAAGTACTTTAGCAGTTCAGAGGAAAGGGAGCATTTCAGGATGGAAGCTCAGGGAGGGCGTCTTGGAAAAGATAGTAATGGATATGACTGATAATTATGGAGAAACAGCTAGAAATGAAGAAGAAAAGGCATCCCAGGCAGATGCAAAAGTGATCTAAAGAAATTTTAGGTTTTATTCATAACACTATTTTAATGAAAGGATAGACTGCTCCCCTGTATCTATGTGGTGACCTGTGGGATAACCCTTACTTCATACAATTGCAAGACAGATAGAGCTGCAGTAGTCTGAAGCATCTAGATCTTCAACATCAGGTACCTAGAAAATGGATGAACCTACTTTGTGGCAGTATGTGATTCCTGGCTATGCCCATCCTGTGATTGGAATTCCTTTGGTGATAAAACAAAGTTATCCTAAATGAGTCTGCATTATTAAAATGATTATTACTGAAAAAAATGTGTTAAAAGCAAATCATGATATGAATAGAATCCTACCTTTAAAATGAAAGGCAAGAAGAGGTGTAGGACTTATAAGGAATATTAGTTCTGTTCTTAACTTTTTAATAATAGCTTCCTGGTTATGAACTAATATATACTTATGGAAAATATTTTTAAAAATTAAAATCACTAAAAATCTCCTGAATCACTATTAATACTGTGACTTATTTTTCGTAGTCCTTTCTCTATACATCTATTTGTGAATATTTTAGTTTCAGTCAATTCATGTAAATATGAAATGATATCATTTTGTAACCTTCCATTTTTTCTATTTAAAAATATATTGGAGCTGGAGTAACAAGATGGCGGCTTCAGCGCAGTAAGGAAATGGTGGCATCGGCCTAGTGAGTGGATCCCTCCAGACTGAAGCCGGAAGCTGTAAGCCGGAAGCTGCAAGCCGGAAGCTGCAAGCCGGAAACTGTAATCCGGAAACTGCAAGCCGGAAGCTGCAAGCTGGCCGCAGCGGTATTGGCGCAGTGACGCACTGGGCTTCTCACCTCGCCCGTCCCCTCAGCGTGCCGGTGGCGAGCCCTCAGCTGGTCTTCTCCACACCCTCGCCGCGTCCATTTTCCGACCTAAGGCGAAAGCGGGTTAGCCGGCAAGTCCAGAGACTAGCTGCGCAACCTAGTGACCGCGAGAAACCCTCACAAACTGCGGCCTGGTGAAAAGGAAACCGGATTGAGCGGCTTTGATCAGGTACCGCTTGTTGGATTGTGGGCCCGGCCCTCAAACGCCGGAGGCCTAACGGTTTCCGGCCGCCCTTCTCCACAGCCCTAGAGGCCTCTGTGAGGTTTTGGGACTTGGCCCTAGCCTGGCCTTTGTCTGTCAGGATGGCTAGCAGCAGCGTGTCCAAGTCTGAATTCATTGTCGGAGGGAAATATAAATTGATACGAAAGATCGGGTCTGGCTCCTTCGGGGTCGTTTATCTGGCGGTCAACATCACCAATGGTGAGGGGGTTGCAGTGAAGATAGAATCTCAGAAGGCCAGGCACCCCCAGTTGATGTATGAGAACAAACTCTATAAGATTCTTCAGGGTGGGATTGGTATCCCCCACATATGGTGGTACGGGCAGGAGAGGGAATACAATGTGCTAGTCATGGATCTTCTTGGGCCTAGCCTTGAAGACCTCTTCAGCTTCTGTTCAAGAAAATTCACAATGAAAACTGTACTTATGCTAGCTGACCAGATGATAAGTAGACTTGAATATGTGCATTCAAAGAACTTTATACACAGAGACATTAAACCCGATAATTTCGTAATGGGCATCGGGCGTAACTGTAATAAGTTATTTCTTGTTGATTTTGGTTTGGCCAAAAAGTACAGAGACAACAGGACAAAGCAACACATACCATACCGAGAAGATAAAAATCTCACTGGCACTGTCCGTTATGCTAGCGTCAATGCACATCTTGGTATTGAACAGAGTCGCCGGGATGACTTGGAATCCTTAGGATATGTTCTGATGTATTTTAATAGAAGCAGCCTGCCATGGCAGGGACTAACGGCTGCAACAAAGAAACAGAAATATGAAAAGATTTGTGAAAAGAAGATGGCCACAGCTATTGAAGCTTTATGTAGTGACTTTCCTGCAGAATTTAGTGTGTACTTAAACTATTGTCGTGGGTTACGCTTTGAGGAAACACCGGATTACACGTATCTGAAGCAGCTATTCCGCACCCTTTTCAGGACCCTGAACTACCGTCATGACTTCATATTTGATTGGACATTACTAAAGCAGAAAGCACAGCAGGGAGCCTCTTCAAGCGGGCAGGGTCAGCAGGCCTAAACCCCACAGCTTCCTAAACATGAATGAAGGAATAGAAGGAGCAGTGCAGATATCAGAGCAGCATTTGTTTCTCCCCAAATCTAGAAATTTTAGTCCATATGTACACTAGCCAGTGGTTATGGACAATTGGTTACTTGTTCTACTTATTTTACATATTAATATTGGGCAGCATTGGTGATGCTATGAATTGTAGCTGCTGTAATTATGAATATTAACTGAAGCAGTGAAACATGGTGTCCAGTTTTCTTTTATTATTATTATTTTTTATTTTTTTTATTGCTTAAAGTATTACAAAGAGTATTACATATGTCTCCTTCCCCCCCCCCCCCCGCCCTTGACAATCCCCTGGCCTCCCTTACCCCCCCAGTGTCTTATGTCCATCCAGTTTTCTATTGCATTCTTTTTGTTGTTGTTTTTTAATTCTTTATTAGTTAAGGTATTACAAATGTATCCTTATCCCCCCCATTAACTCCCATCCCCCCCACTCTTGCTCTTCTATTGCATTTTTTTAAGTAGAAAAGTTAACTAAATGGTTGATATACAAAAATTGGTGGAGAAATTGTACATATGTTAACTTTTGTTAAAATTTTTTACTTTGAACTATACTGCTTGAGATCTCATTTCAGAAGAGCAGCATGAACAGTCTTCAGACAAAGTTGTGGTTGTAAATGTTCACAATTGTGCATTCTTAGGGCTTATCCATCCCTGGGGTTTGCATGTTGTTCACTTAAACCATTCTTAAAATGGTTGGCTTCTTGTTTGCAAGCCGGCTGATAGGGTAGCAACCAAAAGTATTTGAGTACATGTTAGACTGCATGCTTACCTGTGCTAGAAATAACAACATCTCAAGTGAAAACATAAAAACATAGTGACTGCTAGATTATCCTTACAACTGCATTAACTCTTTAATGTTCTTGGTATTTTTTAAAAAAGCATATTTGTCACATAAATTTAGTTACCATCTTAAAACTGAACATGTATGTATGTTGCTTAGGTAAATGTAGTAACTGAACATCTATATGATGTGGGATTTTGTTTTTATTTTGAAATGGGAGCTTTTTTAAAAATATATTTTATTGATTTTTTTACAGAGAGGAAGGGAGAGGGGTAGAGAGCTAGAAACACCGATGAGAAACATTGATCAGCTGCCTCCTGCACACCTCCCACTGGGGATGTGCCCGCAACCCAGGTACATGCCCTTGACTGGAATCGAACCTGGGACCTTTCAGTCTGCAGGCCGACGCTCTATCCACTGAGCCAAACCGGTCACGGCAAAATGGGAGCTTTTTTGTTTATAAGTTCATTAATTAAAAAAACCTGAAAAAATAAAGATATATTAGGGATCAGTTCAGATTTAAACAGGTTGAGTTTTAAGTAATTTTGTAATATTAAGGAGGAACTGTCTAGGCAGCTTTTAGAGATGGAGCCTAGGAGGAATGTTAGGACAAGAGCTATGGTCTCAAAGATATAAACTAGAAGTAATTACTTAAGCCTTCAAATGGGGTGAGATCACACTTTTTCAAAGTATGTGTTACTGGTTAAGAAAGTAATTGGTTTAATTGGAATAGACTAGAATAATTTCAAAATTCATCACATAGTAGTTGTAAGTAATCATTCTAGATTGCAAGGTAAAACTTAATTTTTTTTGTTTAAATATATTTGTATTTATTTCAGAGAGGGAGAAGGAGAGAGAAACATCAGTGATGAGAAAAAAGCCCCCCACTGGGGGTTGATCCCACAACCCGGGCATGAGCCCTGACCGTGACCTCCTGATTCATGGGTGGACACTCAACCATTGAGCCATTCCGGCTGGGCAAAAATTAATTTCTTATTGTGAAAGGACTTAGCCTTTTGGAATAATAAAATATACTGATAGAAGGGAAACAACAACCAGTTTTAAGAAAAGGAGAAGATGAATTGATCTCTGGACCCCTTTACAGTCTTAAACATTTTTGGAGACCTCAGCGTGCTATTGTCTTTTGGTTATCTCTGTTGATGTTTATCAGAAGTTAAAACTGGCAGAAATTAAATATCTATGTATTGATGCACTGAAAGTAACATTAACAAACTTATTATATGTTAACCTAAGATTTTCATGAAAAAGTGCTATATTTGCACAACAAAAAAATTGAGAAGAGTTGTAGTGTTATCTTTTATTTCTGGCTTAATAAAACGTAGTTAAATTTGCATATCTGCTTTTGTATTTAATTAATTGAATTGTCCTCAGGGCAAAATCCAAATTCCTTATCAAGGCCCCTAAATCTTTGTAATATAAAGAGGTTCTCAACCTGTGGGTGGCAACCCCTTTGGGGGTCAAACGACCCTTTCACAGGGGTCGCCTAAATACATTCTGCATATCAGATATTTACATTACTATTCATAACTGTAGCAAAATTACAGCTATGAAGTAGCAACGAAAATAATTTTATGGTTGGGGGTCATCACAACATGAGGAACTGTATTAAAGGGTCACGGCATTAGGAAGGTTGAGAACCACTGCTTTATATGATTTGGCTCCTTTCTGCCTCTCTTGCCTCATCTTCTGTCACCACCACTGCTACCCCAAATACACAACTATGCTCACTACACTCCAGATGCACTGGATATTGCAAAGCTACCAGTTTTCTTATGTAAATACCATAGCTTCTTTTCTTTATGCCTGGACTATTAACTAGTACTCATTCTCCTGGCCTCAGATTAGTAGCCACTGCCTCAGGGAAACTACCTAACCACTCCAACCCCAATCTAAGTGGCGTCTTCTCTGTTGTTTTCTTGCCAATACTGTGTTCTTTTCCTTCAGTTTAAAACTATATATTTCCCCAGGTCAGCTTCTGGGCCTTTGGGCTCTTCTCCAGCATGCCCTGTGGGTATCAACCCAGCTCCTTTTGCAAGGCCAACTGGGACCCTGGGTCTAAACTCAGCTTCCTTTCCAAGGATGAATGGTCCTATAATGAAGATGGTGGTCCCATTTCCTAGAGTGGGTAGTCTCCCTGGCACAACCCAGCTGCTTTCCCCAGACCAGGGGGTCCAATGGCTGCAATGTACCCAAATGGTATGTTACCCCCTTAAACAGCATTTTCTCTCTAGGACCACCTTGGTTTCCAAGCATTGTGGTTCTGGGCAGAGGCTGTTTTAGGTAAAAGGGTAGTCATGGAGCTGGGGCTCAAGTTCAAATGAGTCATCTTTTTTCAAACTCTGCTTCTTTCTTGATTAAAGGTGAAATGTTATTTGTGGGACATGGACTGTGGCGGGTGGGAAAATAAAAACAAACAACAAAAAAAACTATATATCTCATTGTAATATTGGTTACGTCAGTTTCCTGCCAGTGGATTGTAATCTCCACAAAGGCAGGGCCAGGTATGTTTTATCATTCTCTTCCCAGTAGTTAGCACTGAGTAGACACGTAGTGGGTTTTCTGTAAGTTTGCTTCACGAAATTATGAATGAGAGAATGAAGATACATATGGGGAGCTTGTTTCCCGAGTCTAAGAAGAAATTATTCATGTTTATTGTGTTGCATGGAAAATGATAACATCCTAGTCCCCAATTTTCATATAAAACACATTTAAAATCTTTATAATAGACTATTCTAATAATTGTTAGCATCTAAGAGCAATCGTTAATGTATGTGACTATAAAAGTCTGCTTATGGCCATTATTAAGCATGCATTTTAGAAACACTAAATACTTTAGTTATTTCAATACAAATTAATAGTTACCTGTAAGTTGATCATGATAATAATTCAGTTAAAAGGTTATGATGATGAGATCACAAAGTTAGAAGTTCAAGTGCATTTAAATGCCAAAAGAACAATCCTAATTGTTCTACACTTTTCAAATTCTTTTTTCTGGAGTGTAATTTCATCTCTCAAATAGAAATCATGGTACATTTTGAAATCAATTATTTCCTCTTTTCAACTGTGATAGTTAAAAAGTGCCAAAAAGTAATATTCTTGAAAGTATTTTCAATAAAAAGACAAACTATCATAAAGCTAGCTTTCAGGTCTGCAAGGGAAGGTACTAAATTATATTTGAGGCTACAAATTATTATTGCCATATTTTTAGGTATATGCATATCAAATATAAGTGAATTTCATATAAGTTAAAGACCAAGGTGCCATTCTTGTAACATTCTATAATTTCAAATTGAGGTAATTATTTGAACCCATACAGCAAAAACACAAATGAATTGCTACTGCACCCTATTGAGAAGCCCTGGTTTTTGAAGGTTATGATTAATCTGTATTAGCGATATTTTATTTTAAGAGTTAGATGCAGCAGCATTGATGGGGCCTTTCCAATGAGGGATATTCTGTCGGAATGTACACTTCCAGGAGCAGGACTTGCTATGTGGAATATGAAGTGACTTGCTAAAGCTGAAAGTTTAAAAAAAAAGTATTTTGCCTCTTGGAACTCTAGGCAGGAAAGCATCCACAGTATTCATTTGGATAAATAGGAATAGGTAGAGAGAAGACTTTAATTGGCTTGTCACTTGTTCTCTTGAACCTTACTTGGGTGTGTGAAAAATAATGTGTCTGACTCTGTTCTGAACAGATGGATGCAGAATTCTGATCACCAACTGTTCACATCCAGGCTCAAGTGAGCTTTCTCCAATGTGGCTGCTTTCCCCAGAGGCCTGTAGCTGGCCAGAAATGGGCACTCTCTAGCAGCAAGCTGGTGACTGAAATTTTTACAGCTCTGTTTATGGAAACTGTTGGGGTAGAAAATCATTAAGCTACCTTTCCTGCTTCCAATCATTGTAGCCAAAGGGTATGGTGCCATTCATAATTTCTGGTAGCTGATCTCTGGAGGACATTGTTATCAGTTGCAATAGGAAATAATGGTTCACCACCACAAGTACATTTGAAAGTGTGCCTTTGAAAACATCTTCCCATTAGACAAGCAAACAAAAAAAACCCTTAATTTTAGATGGTTCACATTGATTTTCTTTATGTGATTGTTATTGACTTTAATGTTCTAATATTTTACTTACACTCTTACTTAAGAGAGTACTTAGAAACAAGATTGAAATAAGTGATATTTTCCATTATGCATTCTTTGCAGAGAATACAACCTATGGATTAAACGAATATGTTTAAAAATACCATCCTAGGTCAGATCATCTAAATATTGTTTTCTAGAACTCTATTGTTTTAGGTACATGGTAGTGGACACTCAATATATGCTTGTTTGATTATTGAAATGTTCACAAATTCTTTTACATCTCTTAGCTTTTTAAAGTCTCAATTTATTTACAGATTTCCTGTGCTGGCACAGTTCCTGGAACATAGTAGATAATTCAAGATCTTTTCTGGATTGATTTTTTTGTAATTTCACTAATTCTAGGGACAAACATATAAGGGTATACAAGTTCATGTGTGTGGTCTTTGTTAACAAAAAGGCATATCTCTTTTAAAATTCCTAGCAAATTATTTGAGTAATCTAGGCAACTGGGCACCTGTCCTATACAGATCACATGCTCCATCATAATTGGTTATATTTTGGTTTACATTGGCCATTCTGAAACTGGCAATTTAGTGTGCCTTCTTCCTTATATCCACCTTTGAAATACAAATATTGGTCCCATGAGCAAAACGACTTGAGGATTCTTCAATTTTCTGTTGCATAAGTGTGTCTAGGGAATCTCTAAAGTTGAATAAATGCTTTAGGAATCCACCTATAGTATCAGGCTGTGGATCTCCAGAAGCTGTAAACCAGTTCTTCAGAAAAGGAGAAAAGTGACAGAGCCCTTTGTACGTTGGAATTAAAAAGGGAAACAATATTTTTGAAAGAACTAAAGGGAGACAGATGCAGACCAAATGAATTAAGGGCTCCAGGGAGCTGTGGAAGATGAGTGAGGAAAATGAGAGGGAAGAATATGAGAAAAAATATAAAGAGGAGGTGGTAGAGGAGAGAGTTGTTTTTTGTTTTTGTTAATGATTAAACTGACTGCTGAATTGCCAGTCAAGAAACAAGCTGAGTTTCCTTTCATAAAATTCTTAGGCATCAACTGCCCCTTCCTCCCTGTATCTTCAAAAAGAAAAACAAGGAACAAAGAGACAGCAAGTGTGAGAGTGAGATGATCATGGTTTTAAATCCTCTATCTCATTCCTATGGCTGTTATGTTTTGTTCATGTGCCATTCTGCCTGAATTCCCATTTCATTAATGAGGAGCTGTTTCCTTAATCGTTGGTTACAGAATTTCCTTAGACTTCAGTGTTTTCCAGTCACTGGAGAAGTGACTGGCCAGATGTTTCTTTTTCTTCTTTTCAGAATTCTTATGTGGGAATTGAGGATATATCCTGAAAGTATTTTCCCTCCATAGTTTAGGGTTCCGGTAGTTCTTAAAGAGGAATCTTTTATTTGGGATTAAAAGATACACACGTTTTTGTTTTGTTTTGGATAAAGGTAGTGGGTTTTAGTAAGGTTTATTTACATACTGGTGGCAAGACACAGTTTTATAGCCATCCCCTCCCCCATTGCTTTTTCAACAGACCCAAAGAGAAGGTTTTGGAAGCAGTTGCTATCCCCCCCACCAGAGTCCGGTTGTCTTTTGTTTCTTTGTTGCGGTGGGGTGGGGGTAGGAGGTGGGGTGATGGTGAGCGGCAGGAATCCAAAGGATTCCTGCCTGCAGCTGAAGGCGGTGTTGGAAAGGGGTCGATGGGAATAAACGTGATTTGAGAGTGCTTAGCTCGGTACATTTCTAACCTTCAGAGGTGTGATGGGTTTACAGTGCTCCCTCTTTGCAAATACCTGTACCAAAAGCCAGAAAGATGGGAACGCAGGTTTCCGAGATCTCCCCCTGGCGTCACCCTCTTTCGGAAACCAAATCCGGGCCCCCAGCTCTGGAGCAGAGACCATTCAGCCCGGAAGCCGTCCTCGCGCTGCAGCTGCCACCACCCAGCGTGGAGAACAGCTGGAAGCTTTGGTGCGCGCCCATCACAGCCGCAAGCAACTCTTCCCGGTAATTAGCGCCAGCTAAGGCTCCAAATGTGCCTAATTGCAACCCCTAGCGGGCTCTCAGCTCGGCCATAGCCTGACGCTTTCCTGTCCCTGCTCTTGCGGAGAAAAATTTCAAACGTGCGTGCACACACACATACACATGCACACGCGCCCTGCTTTCTTCACTCAAGAAAACCATCAATAAACATCTTTCTCCTAAAGAAGGTGCGACTCTTCGCGCTCTCTTTTCTTTACCTAGAGAGGTTAGCTGTCCCCAAGAACACACACGGGGCTCTTTGCTGCTCTGTGCGCCCTCTACCTGTGTATGGCTTGGGTGGCGCTGAGGGGGAGGGGTGGGGGTGGGGGGCGGTGGGAAGGGGTCTGGGAAGACCCGAGACTCCGATTTCTACAGTTGGTGCAGCTCCCCTGGCTCGGCACTTGGTATCTCCCAAGGTCTGGCTCTCGCCGGGAAGCCGGGAAGGAGAAGGAGATTGTGGGCGTCGCCGCCGCCCTTCCTGGAACCGGAGCCAAACTCCAATGGGGCGCCAACGCCTCATGCTTCAGACTCACATCTGGCCCAGACGTGCAGATGTTGGAGACTGGAGAGTTCCTCCAAGCCTGGCGCTCCAAGTCCTGAGCATGCCCAATAGGACTCCTAAAGCTCCCAGAGCGAGTTTAGGGGCATGAAGATTCCGCCTTTCCGCTTTTTCGTGGAAGCTGAACAGGGTGGAAAGGGAGGGTATCCAGGGCTTGGGGCAGCGTGCTGAGTTCGCCCCGGTACGTGCCCTCGTGCCCGGCTGGGTGAGGGGCAGAGCCGGTTGGGGAGCCCAGGGAACTGGGCGGCCAGGCTAGGCAGGAGCTAGAGCACTGGGCCACCCTCCAGACGGACATTGTAAGTGCTGACTTGACTCGCTGCCAGGAGGCTGCGTGTGGCCGGCCTTGACGCGCTGGGGTCGCACTGTCAGCGGGAGGCAGTCGGCAGTGCTCTCACACACACCTATACAAGAGCTTGCGGGTCACTTAATGCGCTGCAGCCACGGGCTTGGCGGTTCTGGAAGGCGGAGAGAGTGGAAAAGGAGGAACCCCCAACAAATCTCTCTCCCTCGCTTTTTTCTTTTTGCCAAAGTTATACTGGCAAGAGACTTGGCATTCTTTCAGAGTCAGTCCAGAGGTTTTATACATCGAGCAGTGATAGCACTCCTTTGTGTGTGCACGCGCGTTTGTGTATGTCATGACTATGGAACACTGTCCCAGGTTGAGGGGATGACAAACACTCCTCCGGCGCCCGCACCCCATCTAACCCTTGGGGGAAAATAATACAAGCTGGTCATGAGAGTCCCGTGGCCAGGTTCGCATTGTGGTACTAAATCTAAATTTTGTTGATCCATATTCCTTCCTCTGCTCTCATACTCAGCTTTCTCCTTCCCTCTCTCCACCTCCTAACACCCAGATTTTTCTCATTTCGACTTCCCTTCCTCAGCCCGCTACCTGCTCCCTCAGCCCTCCTCCTCCTCTTTCTCCCTCGCCCTATCTCAGCTGCGGCTAAAACCCGGAGTCTTGGGGAAAAGGGAAAAGGGGGGAAAAAAAACCAAAAAAAAAAAAAAAAAAACCCTCGGCTGTGGAGCTGTCAAACCGGGCATGCTCAGTAGACAGGGCAGGTTTTTTGGTCTCGAGTAGCGGAGAAACATTTTTTTGCACCACCGCGACCAGCCTTAGAGCGCGGCGGCGGCGGCCACGGCAACATCAACGCAGCCATCAGCGGTGCAGACGCCCTGCACCCCGGAGCGCTGCAGGCTCCGGCTTTGCCCGGAGTTCACCTCCGAGTGCCCCGGGGGCTGAGCTCACCCCGTCTGCTCGCACACACACGCACACTCTCTCTTGCACGGACACACACGCGTATACACACTCTCGCACACACGTACGACCCCGGGCGCAAACACCCTCTTGGCAGCGGGCGTCCACAGGCGTGGTGGTAGCCAGGTTCGGTCCCTGCCCTCGGCAGCTACCGGCTGAGAGCACCACTGCCCCCGGCCGGAGGAGAGCGATGGGGGGGCGCGAGCGGCAGCTCGAACAGTAATGTGGATTTACAGTCGTTTCCCGCAGGAACCGGCTGAGAAGCCTGAAGTCCCGGGCGCAGGCAGCGTCCGGCAGGGCTGAGCACCTGGCAAGAGGGCGGGGGACCGCACCTGGGGACGACACCGAAACTTGCGCCTGGACTAGGTAGGTGCGTTTCTTTCTCTGACTCGCCCTCCTCCCAACCCAAGGACTCCAGGCGAACTTCGCCCCGAGGCTGCGGGCGGCGGATGGGTCGCTCCCGGCTGTGAGCGGCGAGCTGTGTCTGTTCTGGGAGTCCTGCCGGAGGTGGCAGAACCTCTGCTCCTTCTTCCTTTGGTCCCTGCCGGGCTCGGGGCCACCCGGGGCAGATGGGAGGTCGGCCTCGTTCGCAGTTCAAGGGAGCCCTGGGGGCGCTGCCCTTCAAGGGCTCGCTGGGCTTCTCAGGAGACACTTTTGCTCACCAACTCCTCCGGTTCTGAAAGGGGTGGGTGTCCTCGCCCGGGCTCTTTCGCAGATCCCAGGCGCTCTAACAAGTGGACCTGGACGCGGGGGACAGGGTCCTTGGTCTCAGAAGAGACTAGGGGGCGCCTCTCCTCGGGCATCTCTCCCACCTGGAGCGTCCGCCCCCGGGCTCGGCCACTCCGGTCCTGCTCCTGCCGTTTCTCAGAAGATACCCAGGAGCTAGGACCCACTTTAGTACCTGTTTGCTTCTGAATTTCTCTTCGAATCTCACCCGGGGAGCCCAGGTTCGGGGAGAGGGGAGAACTTCAAGACCTCCTAACCTGCGCCGTCTGGGGCCGCACCGGTAGCGTCCTCCTTATACCCCAATCTTTGTCAAAAGAGGCAGTCATTACGCAGCAGTTGCTGCCCTGGGAACTGTCGGTGTTGGCTTTAAGCAGGCGCTCAGCTGTGCGGGTTTGTGCGTTTTCACATTTCATCCTGAAACGTGGTCCCGGGAATCTAGCAGCGACCAGCGCACCTGCCAAGCGCCCAGTACCCTCTCGGCATGCCTGGGGAAATGTAATCTCACTCTCTTCCACGCCACAACCGGCGGATTGCCAATTCAGTTTCAGGATGCTTTTTCCTAGAGGTGGAGAAGGGGAGATTGTTGGCGTGACTTGGTGAGTGGATGTGTTTGCAGTCAGGAGTGTATTTAAACATTTCACTGAACCTAGTGCAGCTGGTTGTTTACAATTGCGGAGACAGACGATCTCACTCCACTCATAGATGCCGTCTCGAAGTCTATTTCGCCACGGGGAGAGTAGGGGTGGGGACGGGGGCTGGTTTGCTGCTCGAGCTTGCCCTAGGCAGCTTCTGGTTTAGCTGATCTGCATCACTGCTACTGGCGATATGCTAATATGTGGAGAAAAACTCTACATCTCCAATATGAAGCAATTGGATAGGAGACGCCCTGAACTTTCTAGTTTTTCTTTTCTCCCTTGGGATGTTAATCTGGAGGTGTATTTGAGGTGACCCAAAGAAATAGAAAAAGAAGTTTCTGGTTCCATAGAAGGAAAATTAGTAACCATCGGTTTTAGAAACCAAAAGGAAATGAAACACCCCAGTGGACTCTAATAGGAACTGTTAGATTAGCGTTTAATTGATCGCATTTGTGATAAGGGTCATAGACAGCTTCCTTGAATTTTAGACGGTTATTTTATGATTAAAATTAACAAACCAGGTACACTATACCGTGAGAATCAATCTGTACTCTTAACCTGTTCGGGGAAGACATTGCAAATGTCTTCTCTATTATTATCTTTCGGCGGAAATATCCTAGTTCATCTTCCTAGTCCAAAGACTTTCGATTTGGAGCATAAGTTACTCCAGTGCTGCCAAGAAAGAGTACAGTCTAAGGAGGAAAGATTATTATTATTTTATTAAAAGGAGATCCACAGCTTTACATTCTGCTCCATGATTACCCAACACTGGCTTGCTTGCTCACTCTCACCCCTTGCTCTTCATATCTGCAATGTGGGGGGAAAGAGAATTTTCATAAGACATAGTATGACCCTTAAAATGAATAACTGGAAAAGCAGAATCCCAGTCTTGCCATTTTTGTCCAAGTTCATAAGACTTTGTTTTGGTGGTGTGTTGAGTGATTTACTATTTTAAAGTTGTTTTTAACGGGTAGTTAAGAACTTTCAAGTATGCCAAAATCATGTTGGAACCTTTTATTGCTAACAAAAGAGAGTCACAAGATGCATTCGAAAGGGGTCATGTAATTTCTAAAATGAATCTATGCTCTAAATGTTATTTAAAAGTTTTCAGATTGTCCCCTGGAATGTTTTTTGAAAAACAGGTGTTTCTAGAAAACAACTCTAAGAAGAAATGTTAGAATTTGCACAATAAAACTTATAGAGTCTTGTCCCTGAACAATGCCAGGCACGTAGTAGAAAATGAACATTTTTTGAATACATGAATCATTTGCCATTAGTTCTAAGTCCCAATTATAAAATTAGAAACGGTCATGTCACTTGACAAACTATACATTGGGGCTGAAGGGAAGAATGCTTTGTGGAATCACTGTGCTATAAGGGTGATTAAGTGAGGTTCCAAAATATTCAAACATGTGTGTTAAAAAGTAAAATCAGATTATGCATAACTACCATCTCATTCAAAGGCCTAATTGGAAGTCAGAATACCCTAAAGGCCTCATTGTTTCAATTCAGCTATCATATGTGTAAATAACGCTGACAGCCATTGTACCTTTCTGATGCCTTCAATACAAAGATTTGTGCTGAAGCAGAACAGTCAAACATTTAAGTTTATTCTGTATGATAGTACAATATTACATTAAAATTTCAAACTGCAAAATATACTTCTGATATGTTGCCTCTGAAAACAGAAGGCTTAGTGTGGATCTTTATTTTCCATGACAGCTTTAAAAACTTGGAAGTGGTAGGAAGGGTCAATATTAATTAATATAACAAATTTTTTATTCCATTCGGGGTTACAGATAGCAATTAGAAACCATGTAATTTTTGCTTGAAGCTTGCTTTTCCCGAAAGCCTATTATTTTCAGCTTTAAGTATATTTATCAAGTGCTTGGTATAGATTATGGTTAATAAATTCCCCGAGGTTTCCAAAAGAAGTGATTTATTTGTTTATTTACTTACCTACTGACCTGAGGTCAAAAGAAGACCAGTACTTTGAATACTTGACTCAGTGATTAATTTTTAAAAGTGAAAACATTTTCTTAGTACTCGCCTATTTGTTCTCTCTGTCATATACACACAAACACATACACACACTTAGACGCAATCTCAAGAGAATGCCATGCATCATATATAAAACATGTATCATAATTCTATTAAAATAATATATTTCTTTAATTTCCTGTCAATTTACCCTCAAAAGTAGTAGTCCGTGCATACTTCACACACACACACACACAAAAGAAATTTCCCATCATTTACCATTTGGAAAAAAGGTTTGAACTGGATTACTAGCACAACTACAGGTACATTAAATGATGAAGAATATCGAAAGGGATCGTTTTTAGCAATTCTGATCAATAGCATATATCCATAGCTGGAAATATAGCTTCTGCTAATAGAATAAAATTAAAAGGAATCAAATTTCAGAACTGTTCACATATACAATAACTGCTTTATATCATATGCATATTCTGCATATTAAATCAGAATCTCTTTTAAATGGAGCTTACTGTTATTTTTCCTTCCCCTAAAATGTGAAACATTCTGAAATCTGGCTTAATAATGTATTATTTCTACTCCTTTCTGTTTTCCATTGACTTTTTTAGAACTGAGAAAGTAAATATCAAATAGAACCAGCTAGCTTGAGCAAGTGAATGCTATAAAAGGTTTCACACAGTTTTTGATTATTCCTAACAACCCTGATGGTCCAACCATAGGTGTCTCTTCAGTATGTAGTACTCTACTCTGACAATTTATATGATGTATAGAGTTTTTGTAGTTTGCTAGATGTACTGTGGTACAATTTAACCAGACCAACACAATTGCTTACATTTGGAACCCATGAAAAAGGGCTGAAGAAATTGGACTATATGGCATAAACTGAAAATTATTATATAATAAATATTTATATCAGTTGCACTGATAACATTTCTATAGTCAAAACAAACTGGTTTTAATTGGAGGTAATAAATATTTTCACAGTTGATGTTGGATCCCTAATATTTTGAAAATAATTTAGACTCTGATAAATAAAGCCTGTTAAGTTATTATATAATGTCAGGACTCATTTGTAGACCTGGAAGTATAATCTTGGATGGTTTACAACTTAAAAAAAATTCTGAATTTTACTTCCTGTCCAAGCCTCCACTTTAGGTAAACAATAGCATATGGTGAAACATGGCATATATGCCAACTAACCACTACCTCTTGGATGATGTTAGCAATATGATGTAATGATTTTGAAATATTGGGTTCTCCATCCCCGTCCTACTCTAACTGTATGAGTGGAGAAATTAATTGGGAAATGGACACAAGAAAATGTGTTAAATAATCTCTTTTTGTATCAGTGGATCATCCTCTGTGAAGCTCATGCCTGGAGCCTTATTATCATTGTTTATGGTAGGTATATGCCAAGATTAATATGTTTTTTTCTGGATAGTTATGACAGGTCTCTATGGCTGTATCTAGGTGATGCCCAAATATGTGAGTGAAAAGTTCCGTCAACCATCCAGCTGTTTGGGTTGATGCAAACAAACATCTGGTTGGTTGAGAGAATTTTTTACTTAGTCTCTGGATGTTTTGGAGTCATTTAATAGGCTGATGAATTTTAATACCTCTGTCAAAAAAGAAAGAAAAAATGAAACACTTTAAAACACATGCAGAGTACCTTAAACACTCTTGGGTTACTATAAAATACCGAATGAACTAAATGTCATCCTGAATCTACAGCTTTGTATGATATGTATAAGGGATGTTACTCATATCCCTCAGCAATTACAGAAACAAAAACACACTGGCCTTTTCAACAAGCCAGGAAATTAAGAACTTTAACTTCAATTCTGCCTCCTCCTTTCTCCCCCAGTACTTATTCATCGGTTTAAAGAAATCAACTTAAAGAGTTTGATATGTTGGCTTCTTACAATTCCTGCACCTCATTTTCTACCTATTCTTCTACTGCCATGGAAACTAGACGGGACAGACAGCTGCGAGTCACTAATTCAGGATGGGAACCTGCTTGTTAATTTAATTTCATGCCAGCCTGTTGGTCCCTGAAAGTAACTGTAAAAGGCTGGGGAATTGAATTTGCAAGCAACAAATGATTAAGCAGAACAAAAATCAGTACCATATTTGTCATTTTCCTGAGAATTTTACTGCAGCCCTCTTTGTCCCTACTCAAGCAGTTCTTTAAAAATAATCACAGAAATAGAGGTTTGATTTGTGTATTCCTATTGGTATTTATATATGCTACAGAGCATTTTTGTTCTATGAGGATATTCATAGCTGTAAATAGTTTCATAATAGCTATTTCATTGAAAAAAATATATTCTTTCAAATTATGATTCCGTAGACTTTGAGGAAGCCTAGTTAGTGATCACAATAAAGTGTAAATGATGTTTGAATTTTCTGGGAGGATTGGTTATTTTTCCTTTTCAAATATAAAAATAATTGTATTAAACTACATATGCCCCACATTTTTATTGCAGAGACCAAATGAATTTGAATACATTTCTTTAAAATCTGTAACACTCATTTTACTTGTCACCATAAAGCATTCTGATTGTTTTAATTTTAATTGACTAAAGTTGTCAGTTGATAAGTAGTTGACAATGAGGAAATCGCCTTTTAATGTTTCTCATATTCTGTTCTAACTTTTTATTTCTTATTTATTTGATTTTAGAGAGAGGAAGGGCGAGAGAGAGGGAGAGAATGTGTGTGTGTGTGTGTGTGTGTATGTGTGTGTGTGTGTGAGAGAGAGAGAGAGAGAGAGAGAGAGAGAGAGAGAGAGAGAGAGAGAGATTGCTATTGCTGTGAGAGAGAAACATAGATTGGTTGCCTCCTGTATATGCCCTGACCAAGGATGGAACCTGAAACCTGATTATGTGCCCTGACCTGGAATTGAACCTGCCACCTTTTAGTGTAGGGGCCCATGCTGCAACCAACTGAGCCACACCAACAAGGGCCGTTTTAACATTTTTGTGGCTGATTAAAACTTACAAAATGGAATTTTGGAATCACAAGCTGAATTGCAGTCCATGTTAAAACCTTTGTAATATTATCAGCTATGGGTCTCAAGAAACTAATATATTTTTTGTAAATTTATAGTTGTGAACAAATTTCTATATTATGGCTAAGAAAGAGTGATTCCCAAAAAGGATTTTAGTAATGAAAAAATAATGGTGACCTAAGTCTACATCTACACTATATGTCATCAGATATTTTTCTGTTTGAAAGTGCCTAGAATTTCAAATTATAAATATCCCAGATGGAATTATTAAAGATAGAATGAAGTAGTGATTTAAAAGTTTAAGAAAATTATATTTTTATTTTTACATTTTAGGGAATATTGACATCAATATCCAGTTTTGGGGTATTCAATTGCATATATATTTAGTTATTTGGGTTATTTTTATTACTTAAGCTATAGCTATGTAATACCAGGATATCTGAGTAAAATATGAAAATGTTAGTCAATTGTTATTGTTGAACATGTAGATTTCCTAGTATCTATCTGTGTCTTATCCTCTTTGTCATGTCGATTTCCTCTAACCTTTCAGCAGATGCTTGGCATTTGGATGTACAATGAGAAAAAAATCAGTCAATCGTCTGCAGGGTTCCAAATACCTGATCGGTGAATTTTGACTGTTCATTCAAATGATGTCCTGGAGTTATAGTCTTAGTTTTCCTTTCAAAATTACTATATATTTATTTTTCAATTTTTCTATTTAGATAAATGGTGTTGTAAATATTCAGAAGGCTGATGCAGATGTGTGTGTGTGTGTGGGGGGGGTTACATCAAAGGAAATCCATTTTCATTTTAATGTTTAGAATCACAGTTTAGTATTTTTAGCTGCCTGTATAAATGAAGGTTTAAAAAGCAGCCAAAAAAGAAGTACATTGCTATTAGTTTGCATACTTCAGGGAAAATTTGATCACTAGTTAAGGTAAAGGAGAAAATTTCCCAGTTGTATTGTTTTGCATAATTGGTTGATTTTAAGTGTTTATATTACTTCTAATGCCTCTATCTGGTTTAGACACCTGTCAAAGAGAAGGTGCCAGATTATATGGACAATTGGTTTATTAGATATTGCAATCCCGGTGTCCCAGCTGTATATAGACATTTTAAGAAAACTTTAGTTGTACAGAGAAATTAGAAAAAGATACCACAGATGGCCTATCTCAATAATCCAGGTTTTTTTCAGGTACATTTAAAATTAAATGTCCTAAGAGATGATTAATTCAGGAAAGTTATTGATAATGAACTCATCTTATGCTACACATTCTTTGCACCTATGATGATGCCTTATTAAAGGTGTCTCAATCTTGCTAATTACCGCCTGTGCTTAAATATAGAGGTGTATAAACACACTAAAACCACTCAGTGACTGGAAGCCTTCTAGACCTGAAATGTTCCTAGTTAACTCAGTTCCTATCAACAAAATGTTTCTGACCAACATCTTACATTTATACTTTATGCAATACCTCCCTCTTTTAAATAGTGTTTTTTTCTTTTTTAAAGCTGCTCTACTTAATTGCAAGCATTTGAGTGGAATCTCCTGCTCTATTAGCCCAAGAATATGTTTGTGTTCATGTGTGTGAGGATGGGATTTTTCGCTAAAGGAATATTTATTGAAAAGTATATGTACATTTTTGACATGGATTTGCAAGCATCACTTATGGAAACATACAAGTATATCACCTATTTGCTTATTCTGTGCCCGAAGAAAAAAATTTTGTGATTTTGACTCATTATGTGTTCAGTGCTTTAAGCTATGTAGGGAGGCTTTGACAGAATCACTATGCAAGTCAAATAGGAAATTCCTTTTGGAAAGATAGTATTAATTTCACTAATGAGATCTGGTAACCTCTTAAAAGGAGAAGGCTATGCAGTTGATTGGCTAACTGATGCCTATCACTTAGCCTTGAAAAGATTCTTGTGCCTTGAAATATGAATAAAATCACTCTCATTTCTTCCTTCCTCTCTCTCCTCCTTCTTCCCTCCCTTACTTCATTTTTCTTTATTTCAACTGTTTCCAAGACTTGAGGTAATATATAGGTTTATGAGAAAGGACGCTCTGGGCCATTCACTGAAATACTGGGATTGATTAATTTTTAAATTTTTTCTTTTAATAATTATTTACAATTTTAAACAGAGAGGAAGGGAAAGAGAGAGAGAAACATCAGTTTGTTGTTCCAACTTATTTATGTATTCATTGGTTGATTCTTGCAAGTGCCGTGCCCTGACCAGGGATCAAACCCACAACCTGGTATATGGGGATAGTTCTCTAACCAACTGAGCTACCTGGCTATGACTTATATTCTTTTTTCAAATCTGACCAATTTTTTATGTCTATATTAGATAATTATAAGTATAATGTGAAATATTATTCTTTATATTGTTTTTGGTTCATACATTTTTTCAATTATCTTGGGTAGGAGCTAAAATAACACACCTATTTCCTGGGTTGATTCTGTTTATTGCAGATTTACTCTATGCACATATCCATATGTTAGTGCATTTGTGATTTATCTTTTATGTTTAGTCTAATAAAATGTCAACACTTAGGTGTGATACCATTTATTTTTGGTTGTGAATCTATGAAGTGTTAACACAAGGGTGCTACATTTTTTTCATTGTTTTGTTCTTTTCCTCTGTTTGAGATATTGCATTGATGAAACATTGGACAACTTGTGAAAGTGAGGTAATTTTAATGTAAACAATTAGAATTCAGTGCAAGAGAAATATATTTAAGGGAAATTTAACATGGAATAAAGAAAATTTTAACAATATATTTCTCTAAAACATGGAATAAAAGATGTTTAAGAAAATGTGTAAAGCTGCGATAGACATTTAGCAAAATCCTTGGGGCTGCTTTGTTATTGAAAAGGCAGAAAAAGAATCAACATTTACACAAAGCTCTGGTGCAATGGGTCTTGAAGTCTCAGGTGTTTTACACAAAGACCCCAAGATACATGAACTGGCCTCCACCCCCCCCAAAGACTTTAGTATTGCATGGTTTTGGTTGTGCATCATAAAACAATCTTCATGAAGAAAAGAACTTCATCTGTTCATTCAGTCATTCATTCATTCACCAAAACTTTTTAAACTCCTCTGTTTACCCAGAGATAAAAAGCCATAAAAAAGCCACATAACCACTTAGTGAAGGAGGCAGACATAAAAACATATTCTTATCATATAAGAGATGCTCTGGAAGAGGGATATTTAGAATTCTCTGGAAGCTCAAAGGTATATATATATATATATATATATATATATAGCTAAGCAATCGTCCAACCACCTGACCGTCTAGTAGGTATGACGTGCACTGACCAGTAGGGGCAGACACTCAACACAGGAGCTGCCGAGCTGAGGGAGCCTGATTCTGGGGTGTGTCACCCAAGAACCATCCTCTCACAATCCAGGACCCCTCGGGGGATGTCGGAGAGCTGGTTTTGGCCCGATCCCCGCAGGCCAGGCTGAGGGATCCCACATGCCACATGCCAGAGGGACCCCACTCACTCCGCAGACGCCCTTCCAGCGGTGGTGCCACCCCATGTGCAGCCAACCAGGAGGGACTGCAAGAGATTGGCTCCAGGGCATGTCTGGCCCATCTCACCCAGTCCCACCCTGCCAGCCACCTTCTAATTAATTTTCTTTCAATGTGCACGAATCCGTGCACTGGGGCACTAGTGGTTTCATAAAGGGTATGTCATTTGAATTGGCTTTTAAAGAACAGTTAGGAATTTTTTGGAGAATATGAATAATTGCATTCCACATGGCAGAAGATTATAAAAGGACACAAGGCTAAATTAGCAATGGAGAGTACTAACCTAGAATTTTATTTCCTATCCAGTTCTGGGGAACAGAGTTCAGGGATAATGTCTTATTTTTACTTCTATGTGCCTGACACACAGAAGGTGCTTAGACCATATTTATTAAATGAATGAATGTGTTAGGGTTTTCCTGCATGGAGAGTTAGACTGGAGAATGGTGGTTTTTCTAATGTTATCCAAAATCATACAATGTACTACTTTATAGCAGTCTATTGAATTAGATGAGGGACTTTAAGGTGGGGAAGGGGGTTGGGTCACCAACTTTGGGTGACATCTGTATGAAGAGTGGATTGAAGTGGAGTAAGTGTAGTAGCAGTTAGACATTGAGAGGCTGTGTTGAAACGGTTACCAAAGATGAGGATATGAACCAGAGGCAGTGACAATAAATATGGAAAGGAAGAGAAAAATTTGAGAGCCACTCATAAGTTAGCATCAGTGGGTCTTGGGGATTGATTACATATAGAGTGTGAGGGAGAGAGGAGTGACTGAGGCTTTTGGTTTGGTAAATAAGGTAATGTCATTAAGCAATATAAGGAACATAGAAGAAAAAATCCATTTTGGTGGGGATAATGAGGTCAGGTTTGGATTTCTTTAATGTGAGATACCATTAAGACATCCAGATGAAGTGGATTTGTGACAGATGGAAATTACAGATCTGCAGATCAGGTCTGGAGGTAGAGATCTCTGTGTCATTAGTCAATGTAGTAGTTGAAATCATAGCAATAGGAAGGTGAGTTCACCTAGAGAGTATATATAGAATAAGAGAAGCAAAGATGAGATCATGAGAAACGTTGAACTTAAGAGGTTGGTGAAATAAGAGGAGTCTTCAAAAGAGAGCAAGTGAGAATAAGGTCTGAGAGGTAGGAGGAAAACCAGAAAATAATGAAATGCCTCATTAAAGGAAATAAAAATGGCCAGTAAAGGTGGAAAAAACTCAATTTTCAATAATTAAAATAAATGCAAATGAGAAACGATAAACACAAGGTTTTTTTTTGTTTTGTTTTGTAAGATCATTCTCAGTGCAATTGTTCAAGTCTCAAACCTTAGACAATTTCTTGATTACTATTTTTTCATACAAACAATTAACAAATGTTGACTCTACCTTTAAACCATATACTCTATCTGAATCATTATCTCCTCATTTCTTCATTAATACCTTGGATCAAACCACCATCACCTTTCACTTAGACTGCTGAAATAGCCTCTTACTGATGACCATATATATTTTTTGCCCCATATAATTTTCTATACAACAACCAGGGTAATCCTTTAAAATATAAATAAGATAATTGGATTCTCCAACTCTCTGCCCTCCAATAGCTGGCTTCTTATCACACTTAAAATAAAATTTTGAAAATAATTTAAAAAATCTTTACCAGGACCTACATGGCCCTCCATGATTTGGTCCATGACTGTTTATTGGGCCTCATGTTTTACCATTCTCCCCAATATACCTTGCTCATAACACAATGCCTTCCATTTTGTTTCTTAAACATACCATGCATTTTGGTCTCTCAGGGCCTTTGCACTTGCTATTTCCTCTGCCCGAAATGAATTTTCTCTAAGATTTTTACAGGCTTACTTTCTCACTTCATTCAGGTCTTTGATCAAATATTCCTTCATCATAGAGGTCTTCTCTGGCCATCCTATGTAAGGAGTCCTATCATGAGTTTTCATTTTCTGTTCATTTAACCACTTTTATTTTTCCTCATTTTATTTATCATGACCTAGCATCACACTGTACTTTTATTTATTAATAATTTATCAACTCTACTTGCATATTAGCTCCATGAGAGCGTGTACTTTGTGTGGGTTTTGTTTATTATTGCATTCCTATTGCCTAGCACAGTGCCTGCCATATACATAGTAGGTGTTTAGTAAGTGTTGGTTGAATAAATGACTGAATAATAAGGACATGATGAAGTGTTAGTTACCATGGAGTTGGCAGTTTGCAGCAAAAGCCTTAAAAATGCTCATACCATTTGACCCAGTAATTCTACTTCTGGGAATTTGTCCTAAAGAAATAATGTGAGGTACAGAAATAGCTTTATTTGCAAAGATTTTCACCAAGCTTTATTTCTAATGGAGGAAAAAATGAAGGAACCTAAATGTTCAACAAGGGAATTGCTAGTGATTTATGGTACATCTAGACAATGTAATATTTTATGGCCATTAAAGTTGATGTTTACAAATATTGTATGATAAATGGAAAATGTTTATGTTATCCTATCAAGTGATAAAGCATGATACAAAATTATATATTCCCAATGTGTAAGAAAGAAAAAAGGACTGGAAAAAGATGCACAAAAGTTCTGAAATGATTATCTTAGGGGTGAGTAATAGGTGATTTTTTTCCTTTATTCCTTTCATATTTTTCAGATTTTCAATTATAAATCTGTATAACTTTCATTACAGAAAAAATACATTTGCAAAACAAAGAGGAAACAAAAACCGCCACAGAAATAAATATTACCACCTTAGAAGTGAAGTTTATGTAATAAATAATAAGAAGGATAAACCTATTGTCCTTGAAAGATGGTACTGGAAGGAGAGGAATTTATCAGTTGTAACTGGGGCCAACTGGTTCTCTGTCTAAAGAGGTGTACAGACAGAAAAAAATTGAGATCTATTGACCCAATCTATTCTTGTTTTTAATTAATTTTTTTAATGTTGACATTATTGCAGGAATCCTCCTCCCCTCCCCCCTTTTGCCTCCCTCCTCCCTCCTCTGCTTCCCTCTTCTTTGGCCTTTACCAAATTATTGTCTGTGTCCATAGGATATGCATATATGTTCCTTCACCTTCTTTATCCAGTCATTGCCCACAACCCTCCCTTTGGGGACTGGCCAGTCTGTTCCATGTGTTCATGCTTCTGGTTCCATTTCCTTTGTCAGTTTATTTTTGTTCATTAGATTACATATATTAGTGAGATAATATGGTATTTGTATTTCTCTGACTGACTTATTTCACTTAACATAATACTCTCCAGGTCCATCCATGCTGTCACAAATGGTAAGACTTTCTTCTTTTTTACAGCTGCATAGTATTCCATTGTATAAATGTACCACAGCTTTTTTATCTACTCATCTGCTATGGGCACTTGTGCTGTTTCCAGATCTTGGCTATGGTGAATAATGGTGCAATTAACATCAGGGTGCATATATTCTTTCTGATTGGTGTTTGGGAATTCTTAGGGTATATTACCAGAAGTGGGATTGCTGGGTCAAAAGGAAGTTTTTAATTTTTTGAGGAAACTCCATTTTGTTTTTCATAGTGGCTATACCAGTCTGCATTCCCTCCAACAGTGCACAAGGGTTCCCTTTTCTCCACATCCTTGCCAGCACTTGTTTGTTGATTTTTTTAATAAATATATTTTATTGATTTTTTTTACAGAGAGGAAGAGAGAGGGATAGAGAGTTAGAAACATCGATGAGAGAGAAACATCGATCAGCTGCCTTTTACACCCCCCCCCACTGGAGATGTACCCACAACCAAGGTACATGCCCTTGACCAGAATCGAACCTGGGACTCCTTGGTCCGCAGGCTGATGCTCTATCCACTGAGCCAAACCAGTTAGGGCCTTGTTTGTTGATTTGTTCATGGTAGCCATTCTGACAGGTGTGAGGTGATACCTCATTGTAGTTTTTATTTGCATCTCTCTGAATCCAATCTACTCTTCACTCACTGGCAAACCTAGAGGGCTGAGTTTATTCTGTCAGGATTTGAACACGTTCAAGGGAGATTAGGTTAGTTAAGTCTTCTTCATATTGCTGTGGAAAGCACTAGCAATTTGCTTCATGTAAAACAGAAGTGATTACTCACTAGATTCCTTCATGCCATGTAGTAAAAACAATTAAGTGAAGTTAGAGTATAGATTACTTGGCTATTCAGCCACAGTCACCTCTAATGGAAAAGAAGAAAAATAGCATTGACAAGTTTTGGCAGGTCTCATCATTAGAAATGTCCATATTGCCAGGAAAAAAAAGCTGAAGCTTTTTTAATGTGAACCTAGAAGTTCTTTAGGCCCTGAGGAAGATAGTGACAATACAGAATGTTATAGCATTAATTGTCTGAGAGCACTGATCATTGTAATGGGGAAACTGTCTCTGTTATTAACACAATTATTTTCTACGAGGTCTTTGAGTAAATGTCCCATTAGAAAAATAGCATTAGAGGTTTCAAAGTGTGTGTAGCAATATATTCATTAGTAAAATAAAGTGACCTATATGAATCCCAAAGTCCCTTTAAAATAATAGTGTTAATATAGGTGTTATAGGTATAATTAGTATATAATTGAGTAATTATTGAAAACCACATAAAAACATGCCATTTTATAATCAAGTAGAAATTATACTTTTAAAATCCATCTGAGATATTTATTTATATACATATTTATGCATATTCACATATATGTATATATTTTTTTGGACCGGACTTCTAGACCCTTCTTCCACTCACCTCCAACTTATGCATTTCATCTCCATAGCCAAGCTCAGATGATAGTTTCATTTTAGGAAGCTGAGAACTGAAGGATGTAGACTATTATTCTCTATGTAAGACCAAACAAGAAGCAATAGGACTAATGAAACTCGGGGTCTCTTAATGAGCTGTTCAGGTTTGGATTTAGGACTTGGCTTGCAGGCTCCAGCCTGTCTCCAAAACTAATAGTCAGTTCTGTGAGATGCATTTCTAACATGTGTGGCTTCTGCTGTTTTTGCCTCTAGTATGCATTATTTGGTTGCATTCGATGATAGTTCTGTCAGACAATCTAGCTTTTTTTCTTCTTCAATGGTAGCTAGCCCACATGCAGTATTAAGACAGCCAACAGTTTCTCTTTTTGGAAATGAATACTTGAGTCAAATAGAGGTAAAAGGTGAGGGAAGCTGTACATATCTCAAACTGGTAAATGATGGCAACTAACCTGGGGGATCTTATATAGATCAATGTATGAACTGGCCTTCTCTAATCATAAATGGGAGATACCCTTTTAATGGTTTCAGTCTGAAGGCAGTTGAGAAGTGAGCAGAGAAGAGCTATGCTATTTTAAAGTCCTTTTGTTTCCAAGCCCTCTGTGTATCTCACCAAGGCAAATGCTGCATATGGGGCAGTTTATTTTTTATAGCATTTTTTGCTAGCCTCTTTACAGAATCAGATTGATGAATATGAAGCCAGTTTCTACAGACTTACTCTGGTATATGTGGCCAAAGAGCCAGAAGTATTTTTTTGTAGTCGAGACCCAAGTATTTTCTGAAATGTTTTCCCTTGAAAGATTCTTAGTTCCATTATGGAACCACTTGAACACTTGAGCAGAACTCTGGCTTTTGTGAGAAACATTAACAGTGATGAAAATGCACATCGGCAATTAGATTGCAACTAATCAAGAGCACCACTTCAGTCTATTATGAATGATTTATATATAGTGTATTGGATATGGAGATCATTAGTAATAATATAATACTGTATTGTCATTACAAGGTCACCTTGGTGATCTTTGTCAAAGGTGACAATGCTGTTATTGGCCTACTTTAAAAAATGTATTTAGATATTACTGTGTCTCTTGATTTACTGTGGATAAATTAAAAAAAAACATTTTTATTGATTTCAGAGAGGAAAAGAGAGGGCGAGAGAGAGAGAAATATCAGTGATGAGAGAGTTTCAATCGGCTGCCTCCTGTACCCGCACTGGGGATTGAACCCACAATGCGGGCATGTACCCTGACAGGGAATCAAACCATGACCTCCTGTTTTATAGATCAACGCTCAACCATTGAGCCACGGCAGCTGGGCCTATGAGTACATTTTAAATTGTTGCCTTTATTATTGAGATTTTGCCTCAAACATTTAGAAAAATAGGTTTTGAGATTACTTGATTGTTAAATTGGGGCCATAAAGTTAATTAAGTGCCAATCATAATATATTATAATGTTAGTTTTCATTTTCCTTTATTTTATCCACTTTAATTGCCTTTTCTAAAATGGTTTTTGAAGAATTTAAAACATACAGCTTTTTAAATATATGGGTAATACATGTTCATTATAGAAAAATTAGAAAATACAAATACACAGAAAGAAGAGAATGATATATTTTGCATATATATTTTTCTAAGCAAAACTCACACTCTAATTACTTTTTCATTTATCAATATATTGTTAACATATTTCTATGTCAATAATATATATCAATACACACATACCACACACATATTTAAAACTATGTGACGCTATAGAAATCAGAGAGGTGTATCTCTCAAGTTGAGTAATTAGTGGGGATCATTATAGGGCACAGTTCCTGCCCTATTGTCCAGTATCAAGGGTGGCATATGGAAACATATACAGTGGGGCCTTGACTTACGAGTTTAATTCGTTCCAAGACCGAGCTCGTTAAGGAGTTCATTAAGGAGCTCGTTAACTCAAATTACTCTATCAACTCAATGCAAAAAATCGGCTGAGAGACAGCTGGTATCTCAAAAAACTCGTTAGTCGGGACACTCGTAAGTCAAGACTCCACTGTAGTTAATTTTGTAACTTAAATAAAGGAAGTAATGTGGGACATTAGAAACATGACCGAACCAAAAGTAAGGAGACATGGAATCTAGTCCTGGCTCTACCACTATTCATGTTTGTGTTTGTGTAAGCCATTTAATCTCTCTGGGCCTCAGTCTCCTAATCTTTTAGCAGGGTTCTTTCGAGGATTAAATGAAATGTGTATATGAACATTTTTGTGAACTGTAAAAGACTATCTTAATATAAGGAATTACAATTACTATAAATTGTTTACATTGTTGAAAACTTCCTGACATTGTGGGCTTTTCATCTCAAAATGAGCAGGATATTGAGCGAAAATAAGCTGGGAGAGTCTTTGTGGGTGAGAATTCCATAGTCTTGTAGGTATGCTCATCTATAAATAAGAAATTCTCTATTAGCAACATAGTTAATATAATTGTTTGCAGTTTCAAGCAGACTTTTAAAGAAACTGACCCTTTTATTCCTTGTGAATTATAAAATGAAGTCATATTCACAACTCCCATGCCCACTCCCACCCCCACCCCACATGTGTCTCTTCCTTTCCCTCATAAGTACTGTTTTGGACTTGCTTGTACACATGTTTGAAGGATAATTTGGCCTAATTGCTTAATTTGTTTACAGGAATTACAAGGGTGACCTTTATTCAGCTGTCTCCTTTTTGATTCTCATACTTCTGGATCTACCAAGGTAAGTGCATTCTGCAATTAAATTTACTTTGGGAATTGAACACATAGCTATATAATGTGAAAAGAATGGATTGTTCCACTGATATATTTTGTTATATTTATTGAGTGCTAAGTAAATGTAATTGCATTGTTTTAAACTTTAAAAACTTATTTGGTTATTGTATAGATAAGCTTGTGTCTATACTCCATAATTGTTAGTCTTTGCAAAACCAAGTATGGAGGTTGTGCTATGTATTTGAATGATTATGTGACCTTTTCCACATACAGCTACTCCTTGACTAATAGGAGTATCTGCAGGGTACAAGGAAACAGTAATAGCCAATGAGGATGTCTGTAGAACCTTTTAGGAGTTCTCATTGGCTGCAAAGGAAACATGGCATTTCTCTTTATCAATGGCAAAAATATTACCATTCAGATAATTGTATTGACAAACCAAATACTTGCCTCCTGAAATGAATATTTTAAATTTTTAGGAAAGTCTGAAGTAAAATATCTCTATTGTCATGATACTGCATTCATTTATTGATCCATAAACTCAGTAAATATTTATTGAGCAACTACTGAGTGCCGTATCTTTTGGTAAATGTGCCAGTGTAGACAGAATTAACCTGGAATATTGAGAAAGTGATTGCTTCTATATTCACCCCTATGTTAGATAGAATATGTGAGAAAATGTGGCAAGATGGAGGGACTTTCAGACTACAGTTGACCCTTGAACAACGAGGGGTGGTTAGGTCCCCCTACCCCCTGCATACTGTCAAAATTCTGCATATAAATCTTGATACACCAAACTTAAAATGTGTAGGACTTAAGTCAGAGCCCTGTGGTAGTGACCTTAAGAAGATTAGTTTCATTAGTTATACTATTTCTTTTTCTTTCAAGTTTACATTTCATTGAAAATGATCCAAAATTAATTGAGGGTGATTTGGGGAAAATTGTCTCATTTTAATCGTTTGTGTTGCCTCTGGGACACTGCTGGGCAAAACTGTATGAATTGTGATAATTAGAATAAAGTTTTCCTATTGTCTTATTTCCATTATTGCATTTTTACAACTTGAACTTTGGATGATGTTTTGTACTGTGCAATTAAATTTATTAAGAGTACACATAAGTGCCTGGCAGGTGTTGATCAGTGGTTGAGCATCAACCTATGAACCAGGAGGTCACTGCTTAGATTCCTGGTCAGGGTACATGCCCGGTTGAAGGCTTGATTCCCAGTAGGGGGCATTCAGGAGGCAGCTGATCAAAGATTCTCTCTCATCATTGATGTTTCTCTTCCTCCCTCACCCTTCCTCTCTGAAATCAATAAAAATATATTAAAAATAAGAGTCTACATAAGTAACTAACATTTCAGTAAACCATAAAAAATTCCGCATATAATTTTTTTTCCATTTTTCATTCTTTATTGATTATTACATATGTGTCCTTATCCCCCCTCACCCCCCTAGTGCCTGTGTCCATTGGTTAGGCTTATATTCATGCATACCAGTCCTTTGGTTGATCTCTCCCCCTTCCTCCCTCCTCCCCACCCCCCCCCACCCCCAACCTCTCCTGCCTTCCCTCAGAGGTTTGATGGCCTGATCGATGCTTCTCTGTCTCTGGATCTGTTTTTGTTCATCAGTTTATAGTTGACTCCCCCCAAACTTAACCAAAGTCTGCCTTCACATCCAGGAATTCAATAGACCCAGAGGGAAAACTGTTTTCTCCAAGTGGCTGGGACTCCAAGGTTGGGAAACTGCTCTTTGGAATGCGAAAACCGTTTTCACATCTGCGGTTGGTTGAATCTGCGGATGCGAAACCGAAACTAGGGATACAAAGGGCTGACTCGATTTATTGAAAAAAATCCGTGGGTAAGTGGATCCATGCAGTTAAAACCTCGTTGTTTAAAGGTCAACTATAATTAAAATCTTAAGTCACCTGAAGGACTTCCCTCATTGGTCTTCATTCTAATTAAAAGTATTGGTCAATGTGAAGTCCCTATACTAAGTACGGAATACATAGCATTGATAGTCCCCTCCCCCGGCCCCTTCCATTCCTTGATACCTGTATCTGGGGGTGCTACATAGAATTATTCAAATAAGAATTGTAATCCCAATTTACAAAAAAAGGCAAAGGCTGATCTGAATTTTTAGAATCACTTGATACTTTCTCTAAGTATGTTAAACAGTAAAATTACATAAAAATGAAATCCTTAAAATCTTGGAATTTGCATTGCCCTTTAAAAAATACAGTACAAGTACAAATACATTAAAGATTTTTTAAAAATTGGGTTCCAGTTAATTGAGATTAGTCCGTAATGGGAATTTAAATTGGATTTGTCAGTTTTAACTTTGCCATTCTTCTAGAGGTACTGCCTTTAAGGGAATACCGTTGCCAAGAAATTCAGATCACTATAGGAAAAAAATGTGTAAGATCAGAAAATAAAATGACAGATTAAAAAAGACACTTACTGAGGAAGGAAGTTGAGATTTTTTCATATTGTATCATTTATGAAAATAATTTTCTTAACTTGGGAATTGTGACTCTGCCAGCTATGTAATATTAAGTTGAAAGGTTTTTTTTTTTCATACTAAGAAGGTTAAATGTGTGAAAGATGATTATTTTCCTATCATAATGTGAATGAAAAAATCAGAATGGAGGATAAATGCCTAAGAGGCCAAAATAATGCACACGTTTGAATATGCTTGGCTCCAAATATTTAAAAGGTTCAGAGAAGAGCTACTTTTCCTCCCTTAGAGAGACAACATGGTGTAGTAGAAAAGTCCTTGCTTTTGAATCAGTAAACCTGGGCTCTACTCCCAGTCTTAACACAAGGAATATGGTCCTCCTTAGGTAACTTCTCCACGCTGAGCCTTGGTTTACTTATTCTATAATACAAACTTTGGGATGGATAGCTCCAACTTTTCCTGCTCACTCTTTAATTTTTAGAAAATTAAGGGAAAAGTTGTAATACACACACACACACACACACACACACACCAGTTGTTAAAAAGATTGCTGCTTAAGTGGCTTGGTGCTTTGGTAATAGGACATTTATTTATTTATTTTTAAATATATTTTTATTGATTTCAGAGAGGAAGGGAGAGGGAGAGATAGAAACATCGATGAGAGAGGACCATTGATCGGCTGCCTCCTGCATGCCCCACACTGGGGATCGAGTCCGCAACCCAGGCATGTGTCCTGACTGGGAATTGAACTGTGACCTCCTGGTTCATAGGCTGATGCTCAACCACTGAGCCATGTCAGCTGGGCAACATTTACTTATTTTTTTATCTTAAAGCAACTGCGTATCATAACACTACTACCACCACCACTACATCTCCCATGCACACCAGTATTGGCATTATACTAAATAGATTTGAGTAGAAATTTAGTTAACAGTCTCATTTTTCTACTGGATAAAAATGCTTAACTTTGGGATACTGCTATGCTGCTGCTCTGTAAGTCTCTTGAAGT
Source organism: Myotis nattereri (assembly GCF_964212035.1). Taxonomy (NCBI): domain Eukaryota; kingdom Metazoa; phylum Chordata; class Mammalia; order Chiroptera; family Vespertilionidae; genus Myotis; species Myotis nattereri. Next base: position 115,328,364 of record NC_138078.1, on the reverse strand, counting down.
TCAGCAAAACAGTATGTTTTCTCCTTCTTGCAAGGTGGTCATTCAAGGTCAAGCATCTCTCTGTAACTTGGAACCAGCCAAGTGCATAACCGGATGACTTCAGACTCCAATGCTTTCAATCTGGCACCCTTCATGAGCATCGCGTACATATTAAAGCATTTAAAATATATTCTCCTTCATCTACATATCACAGCAATAACAACCTGGGCTCAGGACAGTGCTGGGAGCAAATAACCACTTGGAGTTAATGATCTGAGGGGCAGATGAAGGACCATTGACTCTTCTTAGTCAGTCCTTCATCCCAATAAAATGCCTATTCCTCAGATGTCAAGCCTTCAATAATTTCTCTCTCTCACATCAGATTAAGTAGTGGCCATAAATAATAGCATTTACTACACAATAATGAGATGTGGTAATGCAATAAAATATCAACAGTTCTAGTATTGTGTGAAGATGGCCATTCTTATCAAACCAAAAAAAAAAAAAAGGAGTGGTAAATGAAGTTCATGAATCATAATATTTTGGCAGTGATTTTCCCTTTATTGATTTGAAAGGAATATAAGTAAGAATTCATATGGTTTAGGGCAGTGGTCGGCAAACTGCGGCTCGTGAGCCACATGCAGCTCTTTGGCCTTTTGAGTGTGGCTCTTCCACAAAATACCACGTGCGGGCGCACACGTACAGTGTGATTGAAACTTAGTGGCTCATGCACAGAAGTTGGTATTTTGTGGAAGAGCCACACTCAAGGGGCCAAAGAGCCGCATGTGGCTCGCGAGCCGCAGTTTGCCAATCACTGGTAGGGGAACAGTTCCCTTTCTTTTGCTCCTTATTCCACTGACGAATGATCCATTTTAGAAATAATAAAAAATGCCTCTGACATCTATTTTAAATAGTTTTTAAAAATAGTATATGTTCGGCTCCCCCCTGCCTTTTTAGTACTTGATTCTGTTTCAAGATATGTACAGCTTTGAGCTAAGTTACGAATACAACTCTATAAATGCTCTTTTCCAGAGGAAACATTTTACATTTCTTTATTATTGTGACAAATTAATAAGTCTCTACAGTGTGCCAGGCATGGAGCTAGGGAAACAAAAATCAATAAGGGGCATTGTCCTTAATCCTAAGCTCATGGTAGAGAGGTGAGGGCTGATCTATATACAGAGAAATAAAAGAATCAAGTGTTGTGGGTATGGAATACATATGAATTTATTTGTTCATGGCATTCATATTATTTTTCTAAATTAAAAAAGACATATGAGAACTTCCTCTGTAGGGCAATGAGATATATAATCACAACTAGCCCCCACTTAAAAAATATACAGGAATCACTGGTCATGGTACATGTCCTAATTCCTGGGATCTGAATACATTGCATCACATAGCAAAGGAAAATTAGGATTGTAGATGGAATTAAGGTTGCTATTTAGCTAACCTTAGGATACAGAGATTATCCTGGTTAACTGGGTGAACTCAATATAATCACAAGGGTCCTAAAAAGAGGAAGTGGGAAACAGAAAAGAGAGAACCAGAAAGATGGCAGCATGAGAACTTGGCCCAACGTTGTTGGCTTTGAAGCTGGTGATCACAAGCCAAGGAATAGGGGTAGATTCTAGAAGCTGGAAAGGGAAAGGAAAAAGATTACTCCCTTGCACATCTAGAAAGAAGTGTAGCCTCATGGATTTGTGAGGTTTTAAATGGCACGCACATGCCATGTAAAGCACTTTGCACAATGCCTGACATACAACGTAGTACATGCTCAATAAATACTAACCACCACACCACCACTACTATTGCTGCTGTTAGGGCACAAAGTGTGTGTGTGTGTGTGTGTGTGTGTGTGTGTGTAATCAGTTCCATCTAGTAGAGGGATGAGAAGCAGGCAACTGAAAAGGCTTTATGGAGAAGGTATGCTAGAGCCATTCTGTAAGTGTGGACTTGTGGGGATTAGGGAATAGCAACTTGGCATTATCAGACGAACAAATAAGTGGTAGGGGTGGACAGATGTTCCAAGCAAATGAAGCAGTGGCACAGAAACATCAAATCGCCTGGTCTCTTACAGGAACCTCAATCATTATCTTAAGCTAAAGGGTGATGTGAAAGGTAGACATGAGAAGAGATGAGGCTGGAGAGGTAGGCTGGGGACAGATGAAGAGGGACTTCTTTGTCCTGAGGAGCGCTCCTTTTTCCTACAGGCCAGTGGTTTTCTAACGCTACCTGGGAAATTCGAAGGTTGGTGCACTACCCACTGAGCATGTCTTGCCTGAGGGCAACCTGTGAAACAAATTCACCTAAGAACACAGTTTAAAAGCCACTTTTATGGGAATGAAGGAACTAGGGAAGGATTTTAATTATATTTGTAATACAGCAGCTATTTTCAACTAGTGTGCCACAAGAATTTTTAAAACATGCAGTACCTGACTAGTCACGGCACCAACCTCTTTTCCCTTAGATTGTCAAATAAAAAAAATGACAATAGTCAACCTAACAATAGCTGTGCAGTGTGACTGCCCTGTCTTGAACCACAAAGATATAGGTCATATAATAGAGTTGCATCTTATTGGTCATGGCGCATAATAAGGTTGCCTCTGATTGGTTAATTTTTGGTACCAGAAATCCTTGTATACAAGTATAGGTACCTGGTTTTTAAAAAAGTTACTTTGGAGCAAAAAGGGTAGGTAATTACTGTTATTGTTTTGTTTGTAAATTAATCAAAATTATACCTATTTTTGTTAGATTGGCAAAAATTATATTTTTGGTGTGCTGCACAATTCCAGTAATTAGTTTATGTGTGCCATGAGAAAAAGGTTGAATATCGCTGATATAGAGCAGTGATGGCGAACCTTTTGAGCTCGGCGTGTCAGCATTTTGAAAAACCCTAACTTAACTCTGGTGCTGTGTCACATATAGAAATTTTTTGATATTTTCAACCATAGTAAAACAAAGATTTATGTTTTTGATATTTATTTTATATATTTAAATGCCATTAACAAAGAAAAATCAACCAAAAAAATGAGTTCGCGTGTCACCTCTGACACGCATGTCATAGGTTCGCCATCACTGATATAGAGGATTCACTCTGGTGATAGTATGGAGAAAAGATTGGAGGGGCAAGATTGAAGGCAAGGAAACCAGTTAGGAGAGGATTGCTATAGGCCAGATGAGAGATGATGAGGGCCAGGTGGCAATTAACAATGGGAATAACCATAAAGCATAGATTTGAAAGATGGTCGTCAAACTTCAGTGTGTATCAGAATCACTTGGAGGGTTTGTTAAATTGCAAATTGTTAGGTCCTATTCCCCAGTTTCTGTTTCAGTGGGTCTGGGGTGAGACCCAATAATTTGTATTACTAACAAGTTTCCAGTGGATGTTTATGTCATTGGTACAGGGACTGACTACACTTTGAGATATGCTAACTATCTAGAACTAACAGGCATGCCACACTTATTAAATATGGGGAGTAAGGGGAAGGTTTCTGGCTTGTGAGACTGGATAGATGGTGGTTCCACACAGTATTACTGAGATCAAGTTTAAACTGAGTTGAAAAATCTTTCTCCTGACCCTAGCAAAGGAAGGCCAGCTAAAAATATTTAAACGTGACTTGTAATCAGATCCTGGGCCCTCTTCTGGATAGCTTGACTCTATACTCTTGTAGTGGTATCTCCCACTCATACCCCTTCCCACCCCTACCACTTTCATCTATCTGCCTTGTTGCCATTCACTTTCAGGAAGTGAAAGTACAGGTGGAGTGGGGTGTAGGATAATAAGTTTCATTTTATACCTGTTGAGTTTGAAGGATGTTTAAATGAGAAAATCTTTTTAAAAAGCCTTAGACTTTGTTTTTTGTTTATTTTAATTTAAGAAAAGTTTATCACCTTCTTTCATTTTGGTCATCATCTTCTCTTTATGTAAAATTGGAATAGTCAAGATACAGGTCCAGATGTGGTTTCATTGAGCTTTCATCTGGTGACTTCCCGTATATTTGCAGTCAATCCTATAAGGATTTCTGAGTGTTAAATTTGCTCATAGCTGACAATCATCCTTTTTATAGTACAGATCAGTGAATCCAAAACATGTTCATTTTTAAATTCCCCTTGAATACTCCTGTGACCTAGCTTTTTCTACATTACCACTTCACCTAAAGGAAAAATCAAAGTATGGCAGAATATCCATGCTGTTAAGTAGGAAGGAGTAAGAGAGTATCATGTAGGTTGCCCTCTTCTCTTCTCTTCTCTTCTCTTCTCTTCTCTTCTCTTCTCTTCTCTTCTCTTCTCTTCTCTCCTCTCCTCTCCTCTCCTCTCCTCTCCTCTCCTCTCCTCTCCTCTCCTCTCCTCTCCTCTCCTCTCCTCTCCTCTCCTCCCCTCCCCTCCCCTCCCCTCCCCTCCCTTTCTCTCTCTCTCTCTCTCTCTCTCTCTCTCTCTCTCTCTCTCCCTTCCTTCCTTCCTTCCTTCCTTCCTTCCTTCCTTCCTTCCTTCCTTCCTTCCTTCCTTTCTTTCTTTCTTTCTTTCTTTCTTTCTTTCTTTCCGTTTGTGTAGTGTGCTTGTGTGTGTGTGTGACCTATTTCATTAGTGGTCAGAATTTCCCCAATGCTACAAGTTCTCTCTAAGGTTGAGAATAGGCAAAGAGCAGATCTTAAAACAGGATAAAGTACCTAAATGCAATGCTAATATGAGTACTGTTAGGCTTTAGAGAAGCAATAGAAACAGATGCTAAATAAGACAAATGAAACTGACAGACTTGATTTTGTTGCAAGGGGGCAATTGTAATTGTATAGGTAAGTTGACCTTTCTGGCATATGATATTTCCTTACAGAGATAGATAGCTACAGAGAGAGAGAAAGAGAAAAAGATAGATATTCTCAGTTCACTCACTTGTCAACTTATAGCCCCATGATACTATACAATCATCTTAATATGGGGGCAGAAATATGGTAAGATAGTCAATTTTAGCCATTCACTGCCATAAACTTTCTTGAAAAGACATTGGACTGTGTCATCATCCTCCTTTAGAGTCTACTAATCTTAGTGACTGATTACATACTTGTATTTTGTGGATAGGCTAGCCATTCATACATTTCCATGCAAGGGGCATAATGAACCTTAACTTGTAGATTCCATTTATATACTGATTTTTTTAAGGAAAGCGAAATTATTATTATATTCTAGGAGCGCGCACATGCGCGCACACACACACGATCAATCTAGTAGAGGGATTGATCTGAGAATAAGGTCTTGGACTTCTGCTAAGAATCCTATATAATAAAGATGTAGTATGTAAATGGTCATTATGCCGTGAAGCATAATGACCGACCACATAATGACTGGATCATAGATCAGCAGGAGGGTGGGGCAGAGAGCTACAAGAGGGCGGCGGAGAGATACAGGAGGGGGCAAGGCAGCAAGCTGGGGGGCAGAGGGAGTTACAGGAGGGCGGGGCAGCAGGCAGAGGGCTATAGGAGGGGGCAGGGCAGCAAGCTATGGGGGGGTGGAGGGGGTGGGAGGAGCTACAGGAGAGCAGCAGAGAGCTACTGATGAGCTATTGGTGAGCTACTGGTGCACGGATTTGTGCACAGGGCTACTAGTTTATAGATAAGCCTTAATCTGAAATGCATCCATGTTTGCCAAAAAGAAGTCCAATATTGGATGTTTAGGAAATGGGATCAGAGTTAATAGAAATGGCTTTTGTGGTTTCTGGGAAATCTTTCTGAACAGAAGATCTTCCTTAGGAATATTATTTCAGCCCCATGATATTGCTAACATGACAGCTGAATGCAGCAAAGTGTCTTTTGGGTGAGGTAAAGTCCAGTTCTCCATTTCACCTTAATAAATTTGAAATTACTATTTCTTTAGTCTAACACCCTTCCAATGCATATTGAGGATTGCTATATATTCTTTTTTTAAGGTAAAGAAAAAGAAAAAAATGACAAAGATTCTGAAATAAGTACAAAGGGACAATGTAATCTGAAGTAGTCAGGGTCTTTTTTATAGGATAGATGTTGAATTGGTGCCCTTTAAATATTGTCCCACTTTCACTAGATGTCTGACAAATGTCAGATGAAGCTATTCAGCTTAGTGATTTTAAATGGCTGCTTTCTGAAAACATATCACCTACTTATTTTGTCTCAGACTCATCTGTGCCACTGCCAGCAAACTTTACTTTTAAAAGATACACTTTAAGTGACATTGACTATCACTCTGTGTAGATAACTGATTTCGTTCTCTTATTTGCAAAATTCTCACCTGGTTAAATGGGATGGATGTAATTCATATGTATGATGTAAACCAGGTGTGGGGAACATCTGGCCCACAGGTAGTATAAAGCCCTCAAAATCATTTGGTCTGGCCCTGCCAAGGTATTAGGGGTGAGCTAATAAATGTTTGATGAAATATAGCAGGCTAATTTTTAAGTTGATAATTTTGTGTAGTCATTTGGATATTTATGCAGTTATAAATATCCAAATGGAACTTGGCAGAAAAAAGGTTCCCCACCCTGATGTAAACCTTCAACGAAAAATTAATATAAGCAATACAAGTTATCAGTGTCCTTCTTAATTTTATTTAATTTTCACACTTTGTTCAAAAGCACCCCAATTGATGCTTGAATATTTTGCACACTGTGTATGAAGACATAATGAAAGACGCTCTGTGTGCATGCCCTCATCCAAGCTTTTGTCTATACACTGTATGATGTGAGTGCTACCTATGAGTACTAATTTGCATCAAGCTTATAGTTTTAATCATAAGAGAGCACATGAAGTTACTGTTTATTTTATTGTTGATAATAGTTTGAGGAGGTGGAGTAAGGAGGTCTAAGAAGAATGTTTGGAAATTCTAAGAAAGGCCGATTTTCAGTTAAGTATATTTTTATAAGTTATTTTATCATTTGGTAAACACACAGTGATTATTCTTTCAGACAGATGAAATATTCATTAGAACGAGAAGTGGGGAAATCACAGTACATACTATGAAAGAATGGCACGGGAGGGGGAGGCCTGTCAAGAATATTTTGACCCCAGGTGAAAAAAATAAAAATTGCCATAGAGAGGGACCACTGAAAATGGAAACTTTTAAAAGGGTTATTTCCATAAAGTCTAAGGAAATCTTGCCCTCCATTAAGATTTTTGTCCCTGAGATCCTAAACTGTAAGTATAGTATCTGCTTTGTCTGCAGAATAAAGAAGATCTTCGCTTAATCATTATCTTGGGAGCTGAACATCCTGCTACATTTGAATAAAAATGCCTATTTCATTACTGATGGGAACACAGAGTTCGGTGTACCAAATGATTTACAGTAGAGCTTACTGACAGGGCTACCTTATAAATGAATAAGCTATTTAAAGAATACTAGTATCATGCCCACAAATTCTAAGAAATCTACCAAATGAGTGCTATTAAAAAAATTGTTCTATTATAACTTTAGGTAAAATGGAAAGTGGTGACGTAGGAAATAGAATTCTGATGCACTAACAATACCATCAGTTTTTTTTTTTCTCTCTAGTGCAGTCTCTTAAAATGTTGGGATATGTACAGCTATGAAATACTGAGCTGCAGAGGACCTTGAGAAATCATTTGCTCTAGGCTTCTGTTCTCAAGTATGTGAGTTTCTACACAAAGCGTGAGGGAGTCATATTGTACAGTAAGTCCTCACTTATCATTAATAGTTTCTTGGAAACTGACTTTAAGCAAAATAATATAACAAAACTAGTTTTACTGTAGGCTAACTGATATAAACAAGAGTTAAGTTTCTATGGCATATTTCTGGACAGAAAATCAACCAAATTTCTAAAGAAAGACTAAAAACATTTCTAATATCAAACATTGAAATGAATGCGAGCTATACATACATTTAAGGAAGATTAAGAAAAACAAACCCTGGCCAATGTGGCTCAGTTGGTTGGAGCTTTGTCCTGTATACCAAAAGGTGCCGAGTTTGATTTCAGGTCAGGGCACATACTCAGGTAATGGGTTCTCAATCCCTAGTCAATGCAGGAGGCAACCAACAGATCTCTCTCTCTCTCTCTCTCTCTCTCTCTCTCTCTCTCTCTCTCTCTCTCTCCCTCTAAGATTGATTAAAAAAAAAAAAGAAAAGAAAAACAAGATAATTCTTTTCCAGTACACTCCCAGGAGCTCAGGGTGTAAGGTGGGACCCACCCAGGACAGGGCACCCTCCCGTCACAGGGTACACTCACACACACTCATACTCAATGGGACTGGGTAGTGTAGACATGCCAGTTTACCTCATATGCACATCTTTGTGGTGTGGAGGAAACCTGAGTCCCTGGAGAAAACCCACACAGACATGGGGAGAACATGCAAACTCCACACAGTTAGTGGTCCTGGCCCAGAACCAGTTTTGTTTTTCCTCATTAACATGATAAGGAAACAACATTATTTGAGGAATTGCTATACAGAATTGTTATTTAGGGAGCATATATAGCATTTATGTGCCAGACACTGTTCTAACTAAGTACAGATATTAACTGGGCACATTTGTTATGGCACTATTTTTCCCTCCTATTCTTTCTTTCTCTTTTCCTTTATTTTTCCTCTATGAGAGGATGGGGAGGGGAGTAGGTTTATGCTTGTTTATATGGAAAAAGACATGCAGGTTATTATTATTATTGTTGTTGACACTATTACAGAGTCAACAACTATGATTATTATAATAGTTTTATTAACTCAGAAGAATGTCACAATGACACAGTAAACCTACTTTTGCCCACCTCTGTACATCTTTTCTGTTACCCTTTTCTAGTGCTCTCTTTAGCCTTGCCATTGGCCTTCCTTAGCACTGTTACAGGCTTGTTGATACCCTCCAGAGTAATGAAGTTACTGAACTCTAGTGTAAACCTTTTTTCCCCCTCATTGATTTTAAGAACCTCATGAAGTTTGTCAAGTATTTTATAGAAGTCAAAATAGATTACTTTATCATTTTGCCTTCATCTCTGTGACTTGTCATTTTATCATGGAGGAAAGATAATTGGCTTAGAATACATATTTAAATTCACATTGGATTGATGGTTACTTTCAGTGTCTTAGGATCATTACTTTAATGATAATATTTTTGAATAAGACTAGAATTGGGAAGGGAACTGAATATTCCTTTAATAATAATTTCCCATTTTATTTTTATTTATTCATTACTTATTCACTATTTTAATTTATTGTTTATCAATATTTTATTATTTTTTAATATTTTAAAATATTGTTTATTAATTGTTAGAGAGAGAGGAAGGAAGAGGAAGAGAGAGAGAAACATTGATGTGAGAGTCCAGCATCGATGGGCTGCTTCCTGCATGCCCCCAACCAGGGACCAAGCCTGTGATCTGGGCATATGCCCTGACCAGGAGTCAAACTGGTAACCTTTTAGTGCACAGGATGACACCCAATCAACTGAGCCACACCATTCAGGGAAAATTTCCAGATTGGGAAACCACATGAGAATCTACTCCTTTTTTCTCATTCTTGACATTTGGCAAAAAAAAAGTGAATATGATTTCTTTGTTTTATATTTTCTTATTCTTAAATTTGTGTTTTTCATTTTATAAACTTAGTAGGTCTTTATAAATGACTTCTCACCTTGTTCTTTTACTTTTCTGTCAGGATGGAGATACTCTTATGTGCCTGATATACTTGTATTTTCTTTTAAAATCCTTACCAGTGGATATTTTTTCAATTGATTTCCAGAGATAATAGAAAGGAGGGGGTGGGGGAGAGAGAGAGAAACATCAGCATGAGAGAGTCACATTGATTGGTTGCCTCTAGCATCTGCCCCAACTGGGGCTGAGGAACCTGCAACTAAGGTACATGCCCTTGACTGGGAATGGAACCTGCAACCCTTTGGTCCACAGGCCAACACTCTAACCACTGAGAAAAACTGGCTAGGGCTTGTATTTTAATTAATAGTAGAAAATTCAGTATTTAACCTACTTTTAAAAAGTTACGTAGACTTTTCTATGTGTTGTTTATTGACAAATGTGTTTGTGATATAGCAAGTTATGAACAATCTATATATATAAAACCCTAAGTGACCGGTCAACCGTTTGACTGGTCGACCATTTGACCAGTTGCTATGATGCACACTGACCACCAGGGGGCAGACGCTCAATGCAGGACCTGCCCCCTGGTGGTCAGTGTGCTCCCACAGTGGGGCTGCCACTCAGCGAGCTTACCGAACGGCGGTGGTGGCAGGTGCAGTGGGGCTGGATGAGCGGGAGTGGCTCCTCCCTGGCCGCCTGCCGCTTTGAGCACTACTACATCAGTTTATGTTGTTCATTATATCCCACATTAGAGGCTCGGTGCATGGAGTTGTGCACCGGTGGGGTCCCTCAGCCTGGCCTGCGGGGATGGGGCCAAAACTGGCAGTCTGACATCCTCCAAGGGTCCCGGATTGCGAGAGGGCGCCGGGCCTCTAGTTACTTTATAAAAGCAAAGAACTGTTCTATTTATTTTACACCTAGTATCTCATTTAATCCCCACAATAACATTCTGATGCATGTACTATTATATTATCATGTCCAATTTTAAAGGTTAGAAGACTGAGACCAACAGAGGTTAAATAATTTGGCTAAGGTTAATAGTAAGTGTTACGGCCAGTACTCAAACAGGATTTCTGCATGTGTTACTAAATCCATTAACAATATAATTCTGGTTTTTAAAAATCTGACTTATTTTTCTTGTTTAGATGCCCAAATTTAGTCCTTTCTAAAGTTAAGGCATCTGAATCTTGGACTGTACCATTGGATATGGCAGATTAATTTCCGACACCTGCACAGAGTGTTCTCTTAATGCGACCCCTCTAAAGTATGATTCCAGGAGGTGTAAAGTGAAATATATTTTTTTTCTTTTTTTTTAAATATATTTTTTATTGATTTTTTTACAGAGAGGAAGGGAGATAGATAGAGAGTTAGAAACATTGATGAGAGAGAAACATCGATCAGCTGCCTCCTGCACATCTCCCACTGGGGTTGTGCCCGCAACCCAGGCACATGCCCCTGACCGGAACCGAACCCGGGACCCTTCAATCCGCAGGCCGACGCTCTATCCTCTGAGCCAAACCGGTTTCGGCGTGAAATGTATTCTTAAAATGTTTGCAGTACCCAAGATAGATAGATAGATAGATAGATAGATAGATAGATAGATAGATAGATAGATAGATAGATAGATAGATGATAGATAGTGTATTCTTAAAATGTTTGCAGTACCCAAGATAGATAGATAGATAGATAGATAGATAGATAGATAGATAGATAGATGTAAGTGAATCAGAGGAACCTGATTTTGTGGCATCGCCTAATCATTTGCCTAACCCATATCACCATTCTGAGAAGAATTTGTTTCTCTTTGTCTGCTGTCAGTATTGTTCAGCCTCCATGAGTAAGACAAATAGAGAATTCTTCTTGAATTATTTTTTTCCCTATACTCAAACTGGATGTACTCAATGTTCATTATTTGTTTTTCTTCTTTTACCTTTTCTTCCTTGGGATTTCATCTAATTTTATGACTCTAACTACTATTTCTTATACAAATTATTTTAAAAAACCTGTTTCATACACAATGGTCCCATATCTCCAACTTCCTGTCACATGTGTACACTTGAATATTCTGCTGATATCTGAAACTCATCATGTTTCTAAAGGTGAGCACATCATCTTTCCAAGGTTGGATCGTCTATCTACCTTCTCAGTTTCTGTCAATAATACCATCATTTTTCCAGCTACCCAGGCTTGAAACCTGGTTTTCTCTGCATCCTTCTTACACTTTACTTGTCATTTGTTCCATCAGTGCTTCATAATGTCTTTCACTTTCATCCTTTCTTTTTTGTACCACTGTCATGAGCTTTAACTCTAGCTTAGGTACTTTAACATTTCTCTCATTAATTCCCTGCTAAAGCTTAGCGTATTGCCTTGCCCATAGCAAGGACTCTATATTTTGGTTTTGTGATTGATTAAGATGCAGATTACCTCCGACCTCCCACAACAATGAACAAGTCACTTTTGGAACCAGATTTTTTGGAGTCTATCTTTTTCTGCATGTGTGCATCTCTTCTGTAGCCAGGTATATGCATATAAATAAACAGGATTCAGATTTTCTGTGTTTCTCATGAGCTACTAGGGGGAAGGACTTAAATTGATCCTGAATTAATGAGTTCTGGTACTTTAGAAGGATAATTAGTACATTTTATCCATTGAGAGTGAGATAATAAGCTCCATGATGATGGAGACTATATATAGTCTTTATTCATTGCCAGATCCCCAACATGTAGCTCTGTACCCAGCATCTAGTAGATATTGACACATATGTGTTGGGTGAATTAATAGTAAACGCCAATGGTAGTGGCAACTATGCTGCTCCAAAATAGCAGAACAGAAGTTTCCTTATGACTTGCCTCATTCACTCTACTATATTAGACTGAGGGGATTATACTCAACGTACTGGGATTTTTTCCATGTAGTTATATATTTAAGGCAATAATTGAACCTTTAAGTAAAATTTGTGTCTATGCTAAATTATGCTTCTTACGGGATATCATGGCATGATTCTACTTAGGCACCACAAATTATATTGACGGGTGAAATGTGTTTTCATGTCTGTAAAATGTGGAATATTATTGAGTTACTTTAAGTTTCCTGTTTGAGATGAGTTTAGGCTGGTTTCTTTGTTTTTGACACATTTCAGTCTATCATCCTGTCCTTTGAGATGTTGAAAATTAAATGGGGACACTTAAATAATTTAATTTATAATCTTGCTTACAGCTATGTGGTTTATCAAGCCAGATGTCGGTAGCCCCAGTTTCTTGGAGCTCAGATGTTGCCAGAACATAAATTAAACCTGCTTCTGCATGTCAGGGATTAGCATGTAAAAAGGAAGAAACTTTCTTTCAAATGGTCAATCTTAGTGTAGTCTGCAGGGCAGTGACTTTTTTTTTTAATCATTGGCTGACTTTGAAAAAAAGAAAAAAGATTATAATTCATTCATAAAACAAGTACAATTATATTTCTTGGGAAATCCTGTTCCCTGTCTATTTGATGATATAACTCACATCTTTGTAATACAATAGGAATTTCATTCCAGCTTCACACCTCCCCCACCCCAGAATTGTTTTCTGTTGTTTAAATGCAATAGATTTACTCGAGTTTTTATGGCTATCCTGTCAACATTTCCAGTTTCTCCTTTAAAATTGGTGTAGACAATGTTTTAAAGGGTGTTTTTCCCAGCAAGAAAGTATGCATTTGAGCCCTCTGATTAATTTAAGCGAGGTTGTAAATGACTTGAAATGATAGGAACAACAAAGAATCTCTCCTAGCACTGTACAGATCCACAGTGGGACCTTGGGTAAGTTAGTAGTTTGACATGGGTTTATTTCTTCTCATATAAAAGGAGGAGGTTAGGCTGAATCATATCTCAGTTTTTTTTTTTTTGCATGCTATAGAATTCCTTAAGATGTTTTAAAGTCTTAGGCAGCCTTATTTCAACACTCTTTGCATTATTAAATTATTTCCACTCTTTAAGGCTCATGAAATATTCTAAGCTGCATGACTAACTTGATTTGATCATTTTTTGAATTCCTATGGCATTTATATAGTCAGAATACAAAATTTTCCATGTTTGTATAGTCATATTTTGTTATTTAATTCTCTTTAACTTGAGCACTTCTTTTTAAAATTATTTTATAGATTTTAGAGAGAAACAAAAAGAGAAGGAGAGAAACATCGATGAGAGATAAATATTGATTGGTTGCCTCCAGTACAACCCCTACTGGGGATTGAGCCCACAAGGCATGTGCCTTGACCTGGAATTGAACCAGTGACCTCTTGGTGTATGGGATGACACTCAACTAACTGAGCCACACCAAGCCACACCGGCCAGTGCTCTAATTATTTTTTATGCATTAAAATTACTTCCCCAACTATTTTGCAAGAGTCTTAAATATAGGAAGTACGTCTTATACTATTTCTTTTTTTAAATATAATTTTTATTGATTTTAGAGAGGAAGGGAGAGGGATAGAGAGATAAAACATCAATGATGAGAACCATTGATTGGCTGCCTCCTGCATGCCCCCTACTGGGGATTGAGCCCGCAACCCAGGCATGTGCCCTTGGTCAGAATCGAACCTGGGACCCTTCAGTTCCCAGGCCGATGCTCTAGCCACTGAGCCAAAATGGCTAGGGCCGTCTTATGTTACTTCTATTTCCTTCATTAAATGTTACATTATGAAGTACATAAAATTGATTTGGATGAAATGCAAATCACTTATCACCTGGTTTGAACTTTGAGTATAAACAAAGTTTTCATTGAAGACTGATTCATTTGGCAGCTAAAAAGGGTATAGTGGCCTGTTCTGAAATTATTGTTCCAGAGCCCATAGAAGTAATAAATATTCCAATCATAAGGATTTTTTTTTTTTTTTTAGGATCTGGGGATTCCATTTGGGAGAAACCAGTTCCTATTAAGCAGGAAAGAGCTATTTGGGACATTTTTCTTTTCTGTACTTATAATATCAACTTTCTAATCCAATCCAGCCAACATAAATTGAGTGCACACTATGTGGCATGTACTGAGATAGACACTATGATGGGTTGGAGGAAGATTGGTTTGTGTAAAGCAAGCATGTCAAACTCAAAGGCTAACACTGCCAAATAAACAAGGCTTAAGTTTATGTGGGCCGCAAAAAAAACAAAAGCTTCAATTTTCATAGAAATGTAGGATTATTTCAGTAGAGACATGCTCAATATAAATGGCTGAAATAAATGAGTAATCATTAACATAAAATAATAGAACATTTTAATAAAAATTAATATTTTTTCTTAAACATTAACTTACCAGACACTGAATAACTGCACAAATTAATAAGCATATCACAAATAAACCTATTTTTCTTGTTCTCCAAAAGCAAAATATTTTCTGTTGTGCACACCAAACAAGTCAGTACAAGACTAATGGCATGGCAATCGGCTGCTAAAATATTCGCTGCTGGTATTAGTGGAGAGAAATGGTGCATCTGCACGTAAGGCATATAAGGGAAATGAATGCAACACGATTATAGTAATCAGTCATTAGAGCAGTAGTTCTCAACCTTCCTAATGACATGATCCCTTTAATACAGTTCCTCATGTGGTGGTGACCCCCAACCATAAAATTATTTTCGTTGCTACTTCATAACTGTAATTTTGCTACTGTTATGAATCATAATGTAAATATCTGATATGCAGGATGCATTTTCATTGTTACAAATTGAACATAATTAAAGCATAGTGATTAATCACAAAAACAATATGTAATTATATATGTGTTTTCCAATGGTCTTAGGCGAGCCCTGTCAAAGGCGTTCGACCCCCAAAGGGGTCGCGACCCACAGGTTGAGAACTGCTGCATTAGAGAATGTTGTAGTTCATTATTATTAACTAGAGGCCTGGTGTATGAAATTCATGCACGGAGTGGCGGTTCCCTCAGCCCAGCCTGCACCCTCTCTAATTAGGGACCCCTTGGGGGATGTCCAGAAATCCCTCTCGCAATCTAGGACCACTGGCTCCTAACTGCTCACCTGCCTGCCTGCCTGATTGCCTCTAACTGCCTCTGCCTGCCAGCCCGATCACCCCTAACTGCCCTCCCCTGCTGGCCTGGTTGCCCCCAACTGCCCTCCCCTGCCGGCCTTATCTTGTCCCCAGCTACCCTCCCCTCCTGGCCTGGTTGCCCCCAACTGCCCTTCCCTGTTGGCCTGATCTCACCTGCAATGGCCCTCCCCTGCCGGCTTAATCTCGCCCCCAACTGCCCTCCCTGCAGGCCTGATCTTGCCCCCAAATGCCCTCCTCTGCTGGCTAATTTGGTTCTGATTGGTCGGTTTCTATGCTAGTGTCAAAAGCTCTGCCTCCTACGCAGCCATTGGCTCCCCACAGCACCCATATTTGGTTCTGATTGGTCGGTTTGTATGCCAGTCAGTGTAAAAAGCTCCGCCTCCTAGGCAGCCACTGGTTCCTTACATTCACCCACATTTGTTTCTGATTGGTCAGTGTCTATTCTAGTCAGCATCATAAGCTCCGCCTTCTAGGCAGCCATTGGTTCTTCACAGCACCCACATTTGGTTCTGATTGGTTGGTCCCTATGCCAGTCAGTATCTTTGAGCCTATCTCTGGGCCTGATCAGAGAGGTGGGGCTGAACAGCAGCCTCCCTCCTCCTGCCTCCCCTCCAGGCTGGGAGAGAAAGAAAAGCCCTGGTGCTGGTGAAGCTCAGAAAGAAAGAGGGAGAGAAAGAGAGAGGCAAGTACTGATCAACAGCTACCACTGAGGCTGCAGATCAGACCCTGCCTCTCTCTCTGGGTCTCAGCCCCTTGGGCAGTCAGTGCTGGGTTGCCAGGCTGCAGCTGGGCAGTCAGTGCTGGGTTGCCCCCGGCAACCCAGTGCTTACTGAAGGACTTCCGGGTTAGTCAGCCTTCGGTCATGATCGGTGTTTCAACCCTGACCTTTTATATATTAGGATTATGTATAATAGGATATTGTAAAAATTAAGTTACAAAACTTTTATTCAAACGTTTCTTACATACCATTATATTGGTTGGGCTGCAAAAATATTCATTGTGGGCCACATGTGGCCCACGGGCCATGAGTTTGACATGCTTGGTATAAAGATTGCTGGGTATAATTTTTTAAAAAATACATTTTTGTCGCTATCCTATCAACAGGATATTATTGATTTTAGAGAGAGGAAGGAAGAGGGAGAGACAGAAATATCAATGATGAGAGAGAATCATTAATCGGATGCCTCCTGCATGCTTCCTACTGGGGATCAAGCCCACAACCCCGGCATGTGCCCTGACCAGGAATTGAAATGTGACCCCCTGGTTCATAGGTTGATACTCAACCACTGAGCCACACCGGATGGGCACTAGGATGTAATTTTTGCCCTTAAGGGGTTCATGGTATAGAAGTTGGGGTATAAGTGACATAAAACCCCCTACATTATAACCCTCTACACTAATAAAAGAGAAAAATGGTAATTGGCGTACGGCGATACCGTTTTCATTGGCTAATCAGGGCTATATGCAAATTAACTGCCAACTAAGATTGGCAGTTAACTGCCAACTAAGATTGGCAGTTAACTGCCAACTAAGATTGGCAGTTAACTGCCAACAAGATGGCGGCTAATTTGCATATGTAGGCACAATGCAGGGAGGCGAAAGGGAAAGCAGGAAGAAGCCCCCTGCCACTGACAGTGATCGGAAACCCAGGGGGGAGCTAAGAGCTGGGGGGCAGGGCAAAGGCGGCCCTGGGGCCGCCTTTGCCCTGCCCCCCAGCCATGATTGGAGAATCAGGCGCCTTTGCCGCCCTGGTCAGTGATAGCAGGAAGTAGGGGTGGAGCCAGCGATGGGAGCTGGGCACAGTCGAAGCTGGCAGTCCCAGGAGCTAGGGGTCCCTTGCCTGGGCCTAAAGCGAAGCCCACGATCGCGGCGCCCCCCGCTGCCACTGCAGGTCCCCGCTGCCTGGGCCGGACGCCTAGGCCAGAGGCGTTAGGCCTGAGCAGGGGCGGAGCCTGCAACCGCGGGGAGCTAGGGGTCCCCTGCCCAGGCCTGACACCTCTGCCGGAGGCCTCAGGCCTGGTCAAGGGGCCGATCCGGTGATTGGTGATCGGAGGGTGATGAGGGTCAACTCCTCTGGCTGAGGCATCAGGCCTGGGTGGGGGGCGGAGCTGGGGATTGGGGGGATATGATGGTCCCCTTGCCCAGGCCTGAAGCCTGGGTCAGAGGCATCAGGCTTGGGCGGGGGGTGGAGCAAGCGATCCGAGGGAGATGGGGGTCCCCTGCCCAGGCATGATTCCTGGGCCAGAGGCCTCAGGCCTGGGCGGGGGCCAGAGCCAGTGATCGGGGGGAGATGGGGGTCCCCCGTCCAAGCCTGACACCTCTGGCGGAGGCATCAGGCCTGGGCAAGGGGCCGATCAGGCAATCGGAGGCAATGGGGGTCAACACCTGAGGGCTCCCAGTATGTGAGAGGGGGCAGGCTGGGCTGAGGGACACTCCCCCTCCCCTCCACACCCAGTGCACAAATTTCGTGCACTGGGCCCCTAGTATAATATAAAAGCCTAATATGCTAACTGTCTGGTCCTCTGGTCAACCAATCAAAGCATAATATGTTAATGATATGCTAAGGCTGCTCAACTCCTCACTATGATGTCTACTGACTACCAGGGGACAGACAGTCAACAGGTTGACCAGTTGCTATGATGTACACTGACCACCAGGGGACAGACAGTTGACAGGTTGACCAGTCACTATGATGTGCACTGACCACCAGGGGAAAGACAGTAGACAGGTCAACCAGTTGCCCTGACGTGCACTGACCACCAGGGGGCAGATGCTCGGACTGGTAGGTTAGCTTGCTGCTGGGGTCCTGCCAATCAAGACTGAGCGAGATGGACCGGGCATGCCCTGGAGCCTTCCTGCGGTCCCTCCCCTGCTGGCCAATCTCCCTTGTCCCTCCCTGGCCCAAACTGTGCACCGGTGGGGTTCCTTGGCCTGGTCTGCTCCCTCTCACAATCTGGACTGAGGGACACCCCTCCCCCAGTGCAAGAATTTCATGCACCAGGCCTCTAGTGTAATAATAAAAACAGTAAAAGATATATATGAAGTGATTTGGAATCACAGACAAGGAAGCTTCTGACTGTGTCTCATGTTTTGTATCTGGGAATATACTATAGAAAGATGAGGTTTATTTGGGCTTTAGAAAATGACTAGGAACTTGGCGGTTAGAAAAAGTAGGGAAATGAATCTAAGGTGGATATATTAAAGTAAATAAAAGCATAAAAGTCTGGGGACTAAAATAATACTTTCTTTCTACTATCTACATTCTTCTAGCTGGCCTAATCAAATTAAAAGAAGCAGATTAACAGGAGAAAATAAAAATCTTAATATAAAGGGTGTCCCAAAATTCACGCAAGATTTGAATTTTGCATGAGCATTAACAACAACAACAACAAAAAATAAAAGCCTAATTTTACTTGGTTTATTGAATCAGATTCTAATATCTGTTGCCCTTTGATTTCAATCCCTTTAATTTGATAAGCATTACCAAGTACCAATTATGGCCCAGTATCAGGGACAATGAAGACCAGTGAAGACCATGGCTTTGTGTTTGTGACAGCAAAGCCAGGGAGGCCTTTTACCCGATGTGCTATTCCACACATAACCCTATACTGTATACTTTATGAATCAATAAAAAATTTACAATCTTTAATTATAAACTTTGTTTTCTATTAAAATTACTTCTTGCGTTAATTTTGGGACACCCTTTATGTGCATGGGGAATTCTCATAAGGATGAAAATTCCAAAGACAGTAAGGCAACATTGGGTGTACATGACATTTTGGGACAAAGGTGAAAGGGAGGGGCTGGGTATTAGATTTCAGAAGTGAGAATGGGCAATGTACAGGTAGTTTTGAGAAAGAGCAGAACACACATGGCAGGAAAATCCTTCCTAGGCAACTCAGAAACAATGGGACACAGGGACATCTCCTGCTAACAGACTCCTTCCAGAAGCCTTCCTGTTTACCATACTTAATTCAAATTAACTAAGTCGGCATCCTTAGATTCCCTCACTGAATCAGGTTTTTCTATCTGAACCCCTTGGGCAGGAAAGTAGGGAAGGTCAAAGTCTCTTTCTGAGTCTTTTGTTTCTTAGTAAAGAGCTTTACACCAACATCCCCCAAAGTTAATTTCAGGGTAGCAAAACTTTGGTTCCCTTTAAAGGCATACAATCTGTGGTATGTCTGAGGGACCATTTGGTATGGCTATATTATAGGGTGTTTAGGGAAACCATTTCAGAAGAAAGGACTGGAGCAGTAGGCCAGCTTCCTACCTTATCATAGAACTTCCAAGTTCACTTAATTCCCCAGAGGCTATATATCCTTGAGCATTTTCTGAAAGTAATGAAGGCGATGGTATGGGGGAGATGGTATACAAGAGGAACTTGTGGAAATCTATTCCTTTCTGCCATGACATTTTCAGAATCAACTTCTTCAACTGCCCTGTACTTCCAGACAGTAATTTGCGGGCACCTTTTCACTTGCATGTGTATTAAGAATGATGAAATTGTCTTAATTCATTTCATGAGTAAGTAAAATAGAAAAAACATCCCTTGTTATAGAAGACCAGAGAAAAACCAATCAATGCTTAGAGAAATGGAGTTACACAGCTTTATTATCCTGGCAGACTCAGAGGAGGTTGCCTCGCAAATTCTGAGCAAACCAATATGGTGGAAGCCCCTCTTTTATCCCCTTTTGGTGTCTTTGTCCCCCAAATATGGATTATACTTCCGGACTTTTCACGGGCTTTGCAAAAAGTCCCAGGTGTTGGGGGTCTTAAGACCATACCTAAGGGCCTGGCCTGGTGCCAGTGATGATAATCTTTATCCAGGGGCTGTGTCATGGTTTATGGCAGCCGTGGGCAAACTACGGCCTGCGGGCTGGATTCGGCCCGTTTGGAATGAATAAAACTAAAAAAAAAAAAAAAAAGACTGGACCCTTTTATGTAATGATGTTTACTTTGAGTTTATATTAGTTCACACAAACACTCCATCCATGCTTTTGTTCTGGCCCTCCGGTCCAGTTTAAGAACCCATTGTGGCCCTCCAGTCAAAAAGTCTGCCCACCCCTGGTTTATGGCCTCTGTAAAATGTGAGCATTTAGGTAACAGGTTTTGCAAGACCAGTTTGTGGAGAAAGGGGCAATGACTTAATTATAGGTTATTAAGAATGTACACTGGGCTTGATGGCACAGATTCAGATTGCTAGGCCCCCCCCAAATATCAGGGTTACATTGGAATTAGCCTTTTAGCCTTCTCACACTAAGTATGCGTCTGAAACTGAAGTTTTATAGCTCATAGCAGTAGGCATCGACACAGACCACTGACACCTCATTGCATTCAGGCTTGAATACAGGAAACTTCTTCAGCAGGTTTGGAAGGTAGACTTGGCTTTCTTGTGTATGTTTTCACATCTTAGTGGTAGATGTCTCTTACTCCCTCAGGCAACAAGGGAATTTACCTGTACCCTCCTCCTTTGCATCTACTCCTTGGGAAACATAAAACCTACTTTCAGAACAGGAGCTGGCAAATTTAGTCATTTACAAACCCTAAGCCACTCAAGGCTCTGTGGGATTGTCTACCAATGCTGATTGCATTTTAACCAGGGGATAAGGAACTTGCTTAACTTAAATAACAGACATTAGAATTTCCTGGTAGCTGCCGCCTCAACGTGAACAAGTAACTGATAACACTCCATGTCCTTTTCTCTTGTCCAATAATATTAAGCTACTTGAAGTTTGATATTTCTTGCAACTGAAATGAGAATATATAGCTAGATTTTCATTAAAAAACAGTATGAAGGATTTGATTCTCCATGCCATTTCCCACACTTACTGTTTTCCCCGTATAGTAATGAATAAATAATATGTTAGCTAGAGAGAAAAAGAGAGTGAGAACAAAACAAAACAAAACAGAAAAGACTGAATGACGAAATGATTTTTTTAGTCCTTGGAGATTTTTTCCCTATGGGATCTTAATTTTGGCTTCTACATGTTGCCAAGTTTAAGAAACTGGTTTTTGATGGGTAAGAACAGTGTTGATGTTTTGATTAGAAACTTAGCTACTGAAAGAACTGTATATTACATAAGCAAATTAGCATGAGCTCAGGGTGTTTAGTTTTGAGATAAAACTAAATCTATTAAAAAATATCTGAGGGTCATATGTAAAATAGTTATCTCAGTAACTTTAAAAGCATACAGCCTGACTGAGAAGAAAATTAAGAAAGGGGAAAATAATTCTGATTTATACCAGCCACATGTGGCCACCATAGCCAGTTTGTTAGTCAATTTATTTTAATTGGATTTCTGAATTATTTTTTTCATCCTACATTAATGCCATCTTTAAAAGGAATGTGGCCATTTTTCAGCCTCATGCATTGATAAGTAGGTACACAACTCCCACTGTTGTTCATGTGCATCTCATTTTTGGCACTATGCTGAAAAAATATGTGACAAAATAGAAGTCAGTATATTTTTTTACTTCCGTAGTTGAAAACAATCAGCAGGGTGTACAATATAATACACAAGTAGAAACAATTTATTTGAGCCTGCAAATATGTCTCTGGTGTTCTTGGCTGGGCACTAGGCACTGAGAGAAGAGGAAAAGCATATGTGTCTTCTTCCCTCAAAGTGCTTATCCTCTAAGATGAGATATATGATCTGTACACAGGCTGGGTATATTGTGTTTTTTTTTTATGACTGGTAACAAATGATCACAAATAGAGTGGTTTAAAACACCACCAATTTATTACCTTACAATTTCTGTAAGTCAGAAACTGGGCATGACTTCGAAGATTTCTCTGCTCAGAGTCTCACAAGACTGTAGTCAAGGTGTTGGCCGGGTTCGTTCTCATCTGGTGGCTAGACTAGGGAAAAGTCCACTTCCAACACCATTGTTGGCAGAATTAATTTCTTTGTAACTGTAGAATTCATGGCAGCTTGGTTCTTCAAAGCCAGTCATGGAGAGAGTCCCTGCCGCTTCAAATCTCTAACTTCACAGATGGCCCATTACTCTTTTATTTATTATTATTATTTTAATAATAATTCTTTATTGTTGAAAATATTACATATGTCCCCCTTTTCCCCCATTGAGCCCCTCCGGCCCGCCCCGCCTCCATACCTCATGGCCTATTACTCTTTTAAAGGGCTCTCCAGACTAGGTCAGGCCCACCCAGGATAACTTCTCTTTTGATTAAGCTTAAGTCAACTCATTAGGGTTTCTAATTACACCTGAAAAATATATTTGCCGTATCTGTATCCTGTTGATTAGAAGCAAGTGACAGATTCTGTATACATGCAAGGGGAGGGATTGATATAAGGGATTACTGGGTGTCACCCTAGCATGTGTTTGTCACAACAAACACTAAATAACAAGCAATGACAATACAAGTCCCTTGGTACGTACAGATAACAAATCTAAGTGGAAAGTATGCATATGGATTGAGGAAACACGGAGAAAAAGGATGATCCATGTATGGGGGTAGCTTATTTATTCAGCAAAAGTTTACTGCACACTTATTGTGTACTAGGTCCTATGTTAAGCTTCGGAGGCTGATGTAAGAGCCTTAGGTTACTCTTGATGCCATCCAGAAAACTGCAGAACCCTATTAGATGAATTTTTCTGAAAAATAAATACTAAAGAAACAGATGATAGTAAATATGTTTCCTTATCGCCATGAGTTCCTTATATGTTGCTATGGAGGTGCAATAGAGACACAGACAGACAGACACTGAAACATGGCAAAAAAGCAACGTGAGCTTGACTGAATATAACAGTCCACAAATAGTATATACCCTGACACAAATTTGTGATTGCTTTATTCTGGCTTCTTTATTTTGTGAGGAAGGTGGACAGTTATAATGATCAAGGCCAGGTTTGGTGATCTTAATATTGAGTCTATTCAGGTAATGCATATGGTGAGCACAGCAATTTCTCAGATCAGTCAGTGCATTTAACATATTACTTACACAGTTTATTTAATTTTTTTCTATTTATCTTATTGGATCTGAACAATAGCCCTGTTACATACACAGAGCATAGCTCCACTCCTACTTTATAGAGGCATTCCTTGTCCAGAATTAGATGAGCAGGATATTGGAATACAAGGGCTAAATCCTAGGTCTTTTTACTCTAAATCCAAAGTTTTCTATACCGTACTTATGAGTTAACAGTAAGGAAATAGGATGGGGGGAGAAATAACATAGAAAACAAAACTATCCAGATTCTCCAATTCTACCTTGTCATATAAGATCCCCCCCCCTTATTCTGTGCTTGGGCCTCCTTTTTTTAACTTGTTTATTTTTAAGCCCCAAATCATGAAGGCTAGAGTCAGCATTCATACTTAAGAGTTTATGAAAATAAAAGTCTTTGCCTCTAAAAAGTGCCATTGGGCCCACTAACTTCCTACAAGTAGGTACTCCATGCTCCTAACTTTTTTGATCTTTCTACTGAGATTGCAAAGAAACTTACCCTTTTCACAGTGATTGTAATGATGTGAACATCTGCCCATTGGGAATAAGACTGAAATCACCAAATCATTTCATATAGGCTATTGCACAACTGACAGATACGATAATAAATTTCAGGACACTGCTGTCTGCTTGTTCAAATCCACTTGGGGATGTTTGCTGTTCACCCAGCTTTGCTCCAGATTTTATGTTCTTACATTATTCAAGCTACATTAGGACAAATATTTAGTCCGTTTTTCATTTTGTAGCCTTACTGTCTGTATCCAGGCTTTACATAGTATATCTGCTTGGTCACCCAAAGCTGCTATATCCTGTCAGTGGGAGAGCATGTTGCACTAAATCCTGAGAAGAAAGGGTATTTGTTTCATAGAGGTACCTCACAAGTTCATTGTGAAGGCCTGCTCAGGATTCTGTTGCAGCATTTGTTTGTTTTCTGTAGGTGAAACTCAAAGATTAAACAATAGTGTCATATCTTGCTGAAGCTAACAGCCTCGAACCAAACTAGTTATGGGGATTTGATTATGGGGAAATGGTATTTACGATTCTGTAAATAGTGCAGATACTACCTAATATGCAATTTTATCTGTCTTCAATTATTTGTATCTCATTTCACCGACACATTAAGGACATACCAACCCTCACATCTAATCATTTTTGGTAGTCCATTTCTTCAAAAATCTCTTTATGAGATTAAATTTAAAATTTCCTAGTATTGCAATATTTAACATGTTCTAATATAACCATAATGAGCCTTTCATTTTACACTACAAGTACATTAGACTAGTAATCTGGGTCCTTAAATTTTAATTGCTGACTTTATTACTAACTAGCTGTGTGACGTTGAGAAAGTCATGTATAATCTCTCTAGGCCTTGGTTTTCTAGTTTATTTCCCAAGGCTATAGTGACGAAAAAAATCAGGATAGTGTATACAAAAAGATTTTACAGAAAATGAAGTGCAGTAGACAGTGTAGTTAATAATAGTAGCAAATGTTGCTAACTTGGTTGGGGTTGCCATTTAAATTCATTATATGGTAAAATTTTGGTAAATGATGTTCACTCCCTAGTGTGAATATGGACATTCTTAAATCAGCATTGTTTCATTTGTTGTTTTCTAATGAGGTTATGACATTTTCCAGTTATCCAGTGTTAATGAAAAGGGCTAAATTTTTCAAAGATTCCTAATAATATGTTTCTTAAAATAAGGCATTGTATGTTATTAAATTCTACTCCCTAACAAGTAGGGTACAGAATGAGGAACAGATATAGATTTGTTCTGTTTGCAATGCTATTATGCATCCATATGCATTTTAAAAACATGCTCTATCTCACTTTATATCACTTGTGCAAAACTTGAGTGTCCTTGGCAACAAATCATTTGAGATATTTTTTGTTATAATTATTTTTCTCTTTAAGAAATGTGGCTCTTGAAGCACCCTGAAAGTAACTAAGGCCAACTATGATGGCTTAAAAATGTTACTACTTTATTTGTGATAGTAGTGATAAAATATGTTTTGAACAGGAAGAAGTTAGTGCTTTCCAAAAGAAATGTCCACATAATTTTTACTACCTGAATTCTCTGTTTAAGAAAGGTTAAGGAGTTTCAGCACAGTGCTCCTCCTGAATTGTGGGCCTAGTGCTACCAGTCTTTCAAAAGTAATGATTTTGTTTTCCTACTGTCATTAGAAGCATCTCTTCCTCCTACCTGTATCTATGGAAGTCTCCCCATATCATAGAACATTATCTGTCATTGTGATGCCTCTATGATGCAGGTGTGTATGTTTTTCTCTTTCCATTTTTTATTTCATGCAGTGTAGTAAAGTAAATTTAGGCTTTCTATGGAGAGGACATCTTATAAATAAAATAATGTCTCAGATCTGCATACACATTTCTTTATGATAGTGTCTAATGATTCTGTTTTGAACCATGCGTGTATTGTCTATTAATAGAGGCAGAGAATATGGCAAAAATCCAACTTCCTCCACATTTCTGTTTAATATGCAAAACCAATCCTTCTCCATCCTGTTCTTTCCCGCCTTCTCCTCCTGTATCTCTTCCATCCTCGTAATGGTTTTAAGAATTGGTATAATTTCATTAACTAGAGGTTATGCAAATTAATATAGAAGGTTTGTTTTGATGGCCTAGATAATATGAATGAGAATCACTTTCTCGGTGTAAACTAATCTGTAATGACAGACATTCAATGTCATTTGTGTCACTGACAGCGTTTTATGCAGGCTTTAGCAACACTTGTCTTACCGAATCTAGCTTGTTTTCTAGTCATAAATATGATATCCTGTCATGAATACCATTTCATAGAGGTTGAATGGAGGAGGTGGTTGGTAATGGAAGTAAGCCATAACTCCCTTTCCAGAAACTTTCTTTACTTAGGCCCCATGCAGGTTAGCTTCACTCTGTTATGTCTTCAGTGACTGAACAATGTCTACAGCTATTGTGTGTGTTACGTGTCTTTTAGTCTGCTGGGACTCCTGGTGACCCTATGAATGAGTGATGTCGACAGTGTACTGTCCTTAGCAGCCCTGCTCATCTCCTGAAGACTCATGCCTATGGTTTCTTTTATGGAGTCAATACATGTCATATTTGGTCTTTCTCATTTCCTGCTGCCTTTTGTTTTCCCCAGGATTATTGTGTTTTTCGAAGAACATTGCCTTCTCATGATGTGTCCGAAGTAGGACAGCTTCAGTTTTGTTATTTTTGTTTCCAGGTATGTTTCAGGGTTAATTTGCCCTAAGACTCACTTGTTCATCTTTCTGGACATCCATGTTATCCATAGAGCTCTCCTCCACACCATATTTATACAAATTAACATTGATTCAGTGGAGAATTAAAGGGACATGAGAAAGGAGCTTTTCCCTGGTGTTTACTAAGTGAAGTATAATTTGGAAGGTTGCTATCACACTTTAAATATATTCTTAATCCAACGGAAGAAGTCAATGAAGCAAGTTACATGTATTCATGCAGGTACTCTGCTAGGTACTCTGTCAGCTACAAAACAATAATTTTGACATTTCAAGTGTTAACTTCATTTTCTTTAGATTTTGAGTGCAATTCAAATTCAGAGAAGGGAAACAGTGCAGACTGTAGTATTTATGGATGCTTGTGTAGAGTTGAGACATGGGGGCTTGAGGAAACGCTATAATATAGAGAAATTGAGGAGTGAAAATATTCCTTTTGGATGGAATGACATAATTAAAGGCTCAGACTTTATTTCATAGGCAAGAAAAAAAAATACTTGAGGATTTTTAGACATGATACAATGGTACTGTAGTCCCTCCTTATCCACAGGGCATATGTTCAAAAACCTGAAACCTCAAACAATATACTGTTTTTTCCTACACAGTTGACCCTTGGACAAATGGGAGTTTAGGGGCTCTGACCCCTGTGCAGTTGAAAATTCATGTAGAACTTTAAAAATTTCTTACTTGAGGACATGCTTATTACTTTTAGAGAGAGGTGAAAGGAGAGAGGGAGGGAGGGAGGGAGGGAGAGAGAGAGAGAGAGAGAGAGAGAGAGAGAGAGAGAGAGAGATGAGAGAGAAACTTCACCCTTTTTGTGATGATGTGAGATGATACAGTGCCTACATGATGAGATGAAGTGAGGTGAATGTCGTAGTCATTGTGACGTAGGGTTAGGTTACTATTGACCTGTCATTCTTCAGAAGGGGATCATCTGCTTCAGCGACCCTAGATCATTAAGCCATGATGATGCCAATGGCTGGGGAAACTCAATATTTTGTACTGAGGTTGACTGCAGGTAACTGAAACCATAGAAAGCGAAACCTCAGATAAGTGTCGACTATTATAATATGGGAGGGATTTAAGGTGGCTTGAGAGGGTGGGAGTTTATAATTTAGAAAAGTATCACAGTAAGCTATACCTATGCATTACTTAAACAAATGGCCATTTCAGGTTTTGTGTATACACATGACTGAAATCAGTCAAACTAGTTGTTTTGAAATTAACTGACTTGCAACTGTTGTGAAAACAACTAGTTTGATTGAATTCACTTGGTTCTCTCTAAATTAGCTCATTATTATAGAAGCACTATGTGTTGATTACACTCAGAAAAAATCATTTAAGCTTGTTTCATAGCTTACAGGCAAACCAGCTTGTAGATTACCTCAAAATTTGGCTTTTCATTTCGAAGTTTCAGTGCTGTGTCGATAGAGCCTTTTAAGAGTTGCATAGATATTGGCAGGCAGTGCTAAGATATGTTAGAATTACTAGGTGTTAGGAAACAGACAAGTTATCAGCTATGGCAAAATAAATCCTTGATCAAAGAAGTGATAAAAACACATATGGTATTCTTATTTATTTTATTTTTAATTACTGTTGGTATACAATATTATATTAGTTCCAGGTGTACTATATAGTGATCAGACATTATATAACTTATGAAGTACTGACCCCAATAGGTCTAGTACCATCTGCTATCCTTATTGTTATTTTCAGTAGTTTAGAATTTACTAACTTAAAAATTGAAATTTACAGAATGGAGTAGAAGAAAAAAAGTGACCAAAAGACACTTAATTTTATATATCATGTTTAAAATTGTCCATATTGAAGAATATGCTATATTTCTGAAGAGGAGTTCATTTGTCAAAATCATGTTTCAAAGGGTTAGTGCCAGGCTAAACATTAAGCAGAGGTCATGAATATTTTTAAAAAACTTATTTTTCTCAAGTCTGATTATTGTTTTAAACTTATTTTTCCTGAAGGAATACCAAACCCTCTATCCTTAATGCTATTCTGGGACATCATTATTTTTGCTTCTCATAGCCAACCTAAATATCCTATCTAATAAAGAGGGAACATGCAAATTGACCACCACACTGTAACAAGGTGGCTGCATTCACAGCGGAGGCAGGGATTCCATAACACAAGATGGCTGTGCCCACAGCAGAGGCTGAGTTTCCATAATGAGCCTTAACAAGCAATCAGCAGGGACCTGAGGCTGTGTGGCTCTGGGGCAGGGCAAGGGACCCGAGGCTGTGCCCCCCGCCTGGTGAGGTTTGACAGGGGACCTCAGGCCGCGCCCCCTGCCTGGCAGAGCTTGACGGGGGACCTCAGGCCATGCCCTCCACCCTGGCACCAGGCTGGGGGATCTCAAGCCATGCCCCCTGCCTGGGAGGGCTTCATGGGGGACCTCAGGCTGCACCCCCCCACCCTGGCGTCAGGCCGGAGGACCTGAGGCTGTGCCCCCCGCCCCAGTGGGGCTTGATGGGGACCTCAAGGCATGCCCCCACCCTGGTCCAGGCCAGGGGATCTCAGGCCGTGCACCCCTCCCTGGCGCTGGGCCTGGAGACCTGAGGCTGCACCCCCTGCCTGGTGGGGCTTGACAGGGGACCTCAGGCTGTGCCTCCTGGCCTGGGCCGGGGGACCTCAGGCCATGCCATCCGCCCTCTCTTGAAAGTTAGCTGTTGATGCATTCCAGGTAGCTATTATATTGGCATAGTCAATGCCCAGTAAATTACGTATCTGCTTGTGATAACTTGTGATAAGTGTTACTCACTGGCTAATGGCACCCGCCCAAGGGTAAGTGGGGCAATATGAGGCAAGAAAGTCCCTTTGAGAAAAGAAACACTTTCTTTGCGGCATTTCTTGCTCAGCAACCACATATTGTCAACTACTGATTTCTTTCCAGCTTCCAATTTATAGCTATATCAGTAATACAGTATGCAAAGAGACTAGAGGCAGGAATACCATTTAAAAGGCTGTCAGCATAGCCTAGGAAAAAGTAGATGGCAGTCTGAATTAAAGTAGTGGTATTGGGAATAGTAAGAGATGAACATAGGGTAGAGAAATATGACAGTTGAATTTTTAAATTTTGGTATCTCTGGGAAAATGGTATGTTAAGAGTGAGAGGGAAGGTCAGAGTGATTCCAAAGTTCCGATTTTGGGTTACTGGGAGTAGGGATACTGGTAAATGAAACGGGACATTCAGGAGGTGGAGTAGGTTTGTTATAGGGAAGGATGGTCCATTCCGGACATGTTGTCTTTGAGGTGTCCAAAAGGATGATAGTCCACTGACTATTGATTATTGTGATATTGGGGTTTAGGTAAGAGCTTGGAATTGGAGATGTAGATATGAGTCCTCAATATCTCCAGAATTTAGTTAATTGAAGCTGTGGTAATGGATACAATTACCAATGGAGATAATATAGATATCTAACAAAACAAAACAAAATGGACTGAGGAAAAACCTGAGGTGCTGGTAGAGGAAGAGTAGCTAATGTACAAGTTAGTGAAGGGACAGTCAGAGAGTTATGAGAACTATGATAATGTTAGTGTTTTGGAGTCTAAAGGAAAAGACAGAATCAAGAGGTGTGAGGATGGTCAGCCCTATCAAATGTCACAGAAAAATTGAAGAAGCTGGATATTGAATAAAGGGACTTAGATTTGGGTCATTGGTGACCTTTTTCTTCTTTAAGAAGCAATTTCAGTTGAGTGTGAAGAGCAGATATCAGATTGCTATGACTTAGGAAGTAGAAGTAGGTCACACATCATCAGTGATAGGAACTATAGTGGAAAGGAAAAAGAAATGTGAAAATTGCTTTAAGTTTATGGATTTAATTGTGACAGTGCACAAATGCTTCATTAGGTGGTATACCCATTTTCACAGCCAAATTAGGGAGCAAGAGAGTTGAAGTCAAAGAAGTCACTCACTTACTGAGTCCTTTGCTGAGTTCCTCTGGGTCTCACAGAATCTGGCACATAGTAGGACTCACAAACTGTTAATTGAATTGAATCCTTTGAAAATATCTTAGACTCTGATTGCCTTAGGGAAAAACAACCAAATGAAAGCTTTACTACTGGTCAGGGTCCGTTCATGCTACCATGTCTTTTGGGAAAGGAGAAAAATGACATTTTAATTCTTCAGTGCCTGTGTTTGGTACTGGGCTTGTGGTGAAATGTTCCTGAATTCTTTTGTCAGTTTTTCAAATAAATTTTCATTACTAGGGACTTTATGTATATTTGTGAATGATCTTAACAGAAATTTCCTGAAATTCCCTCACCTAAACACACACACACGCACACAATTTAAAGTCTGTTGTGAAATGAGGGATTTTCTGTCTAGCACTGAGAATGTTTGTTTCATTAAACATTTGTTGTGATTTTGCAGACAAAACATTGCTAACATTCTTTCAGCTGATTGGTTTATTATCCAGACTTAAGCATCTGCATCAAATCTACTTAAACTGGTTATTATGATTAGAACTAGTTGTTAACTTTACAAATTCTAAAATTTATAGTGCATAAATTTCATACATTGTATGTTTTTCTACCATATTAAGAATTTTTACATCAGGTTATATACAAGGAAGAACTTTTGGGGAGACCTGTTAAACACAGAAGAGTAATGGAGAAGGACAGAGAAACTAAGGACATTATGTGTTAATTCTCTAGAAGTCTATTAATGATTTAAATAATTATCTCTCTGATAACGGGATACAGGGATTTGTGGTCCAATAGGGTTGATGTCTTTGGTAACTCTTACCTTTAAATTATTATTTAGTCACTCAAGTCATTTTGGCATAAGATGGAGTATAAATAAATAAATTTTATTTTGGATGTTCTTGACTATAAATTGAAAAAACACACACCACAATACAGACTTTAACAGAAAAGAGATTTATTATCTCACATAACAAGAACTCTTAAGATATGGTTGGTCACTTTTGTGGCTTAAAGACATCATTTTATTTCCTGCTCTTCCATTAACAGTATGTCGGATAGTTTGTTTCTCATAATATAAATATGGCTGCAACAGTTCCAGGCATCACATCCTTGCACAACAATGCAGAAAGGGACAGAAAAGATAATTACTGTAATTTGCTGAATATTTTGGTACAGATTAATTCTCAGGGTCCCTTTTTACTTCGTTGTGGCCTTCCCAGATTTCACAAGAAGCACCTGGCAACTTTATCTTGCCAAGCCTGGAGACTGCTGGCTTTTCTGCTTAGGGAGTAAAATTGCCCTTTTCCCCTTTCCCCTTCCCTCCTCCTTTCTTCCTTCCCTCCTTAGGGAGGCTAGTAACCATTTGCTGTTGTGTCCTTGGCTGAGGAAGATAATGGCTTGTTACAAGCTGGCTGCAAATTACTCACACTGTTTGGCCTTGTTTTAACTTTCGCATCTCAGTTTCCCTATTCCTCCTGCTATGGAATCCTGTAAAACCTCCAGAAAGACCTTCTTGACTGGAGAGGACCATAATTGATTCAGTTTGGTAAGTTCCATAATTTTAAAAAATATACTTATTATCTATGTCAGGGTGTAGGTAAGAACACATCCAAAAAATATTCCTTCCCCTCCATAAATTTGATGTGTGTATTTTTGGTTTAGGGATGTGTGCCTCATAAAGTTCAACTTCTTCATACTGATGGGATATATACTGTATACATTTGGTTTAAAAGATGAGTTTTAGGAATACTAAAGCATATTAAATATTCTTCTCTTTACCTTTTATCAGCTAGTGAGTTTGTTCAAATGATGATACTTTCCCCCTGACTTATAAGATTTTTGCTCAGATATATGTTCAAGTGAAGTTTTCCGGGGAACGTATTTAGGCATTTCCAGGTTTTATTCTGTGAATTGTACCCTTGTTAAACTCTGAATAACATATGATAGTATTTTTATATCTCGGTTTTGGACTCCTTTCACTTTAGAAATGCATTCCAAACAGGGCCATCCGTGTTGAATTCATAATGCAAAGTTATTTGGAAATCACGGCATGTTAGTTTGTTCACACCAAATAGACTTGTTGGGAGGTCAGCCATTCTTGGAAATTGCTCCCAGAGAAACCAATCATCATCAAGTTTTATTACATGTGCATGGTGTAAAGTGATCCAAAATCTATAACAGCAACAAAAACATGGTATCAGTCGATGGATGCAAAAGCATATGTAATGTATAAATGTCTATCTGCATGCAGTCTTGTACTGAGTACTTGGACTGTAACCTGGCACTAATATTTATATTTTGAAGCTGTATTGCATATTGGGGTGATTGCTACAACAAGCTAGTTAAACAGAAGCAGAAAATTGCCTCAACGCGTCTAATATAATGCAAATAGCCTATGTCCTACATGTATGACTATGGAACTATTTTCTAAGTGATTTAGTAAAAATTTAGGTAAGCTAGAGCAGCAGTTCTCAGTTCTACCTGCATATTAGGATTACCTATGGAGATTAAAATATACTGACACCCAGTCTTTACTCACAGATTCTGATTTAATTGGTCTGGAGTGGGGCCCAGGTATCGGTATTTTTAAGTCCCTCAGGTGATTCAAATGGGCAATCAAAGTTGAGAATCATTGGACTTGGCTTTATGCCTTGTAGGATAGGCCAGTGTCTGACACATAGCAGTTCCATAAATATTTGTTTCATACAAAGTTACCAATAGTAGTAGAGTTGGTAGAAAGCTGAACATTTAGAATTGTTTTTTCAGGAAGTCAAAAGGCAATGTTTGGTAAATGTTTTGAGTGTAGGCATACCTTATTTTATTGCACTTTGCTTTATGGTGCCTCACAGGGGTTGTGTTTTTTACAAATTGAAAGGAAGACCCTCCACCAGCTAAAAGATTAGATTTGCTTTACTGCAATGCTTGCTTTTATCCGTTGGTCTGGAATCAAACCCACTAGATCTCTGAGGTATGTCTACAATTAGAGAGCTGTGGATGGTTACAAAGAATATATTTTCACAAAAGCAGTCATTAGGGAGGTTTCTTATGGTCAATTATGCCCGTGTCTTGCCTAAGATACACAGGTGTCAAAAACAAAAACACATAAGCCCTAACCTCAAGGTATTTGTCATCTATAGACTCTACATATTTACCATGTTCCCCTTACTGTGTGGCCTCCTTCCTGCTCTTAACTCCCTTAAGAAATGTGGACAAATAGTGCATCATGTGGGTCTGCCTTTTCCTTACATAAAAATATGAAGAGGAGGAAGGTGAAAATATGTTGAGTAAACAGCAAAACACCTCTGTGGAATTTTCAAGATAGTTTCCAAGTCTATTAGTGCAGTAATATCTCCAGGTTATACTCTTGGCTGTAACTCCCTGCTTTGAGATTTACCTTACTCTTAATTGCATCTCAGAAACTTTTCCAAACAGAAAATTTTCTAACTAGTTTCCTTCACTTACTCTTTGTCATAGTTCCCTGACTTTGGAGTCTTATCCCAAACCCCAGGGTTATGACTCCAATTTAAATATGTAAATTTAAGAACCTTAATGCCAGTGCCCTTTCTTTTTAGTGTAGATTGGCTCCAAATGCTGGCAAAGCTGGGACTTGATAATTACTTTGGCCTATAGTAAATCTAGTTGGGTAGTGAATCAGGTAACATTTAACTAATTGATTGTATTTTCTTTTTATTAATTCCATGTTTGCAATTGAGTTGAGTTATGTATAAAGCTGTAAAACCATTCTGCTGTTCTTGAAA
Source organism: Myotis nattereri (assembly GCF_964212035.1). Taxonomy (NCBI): domain Eukaryota; kingdom Metazoa; phylum Chordata; class Mammalia; order Chiroptera; family Vespertilionidae; genus Myotis; species Myotis nattereri. The sequence continues at coordinate 115,293,876 of NC_138078.1, read as the reverse complement.
ATGGTGTTATGTTTTATCACACGATGTCTTAAGCATACTAATGTTTAAGGAGATGACGGGAGGATTAAAATGCAGCTTTAAACATATATGCATATATACACAGCCCATGGACAAAGACAGTAGTGTGGTGAAGGCCAGGATGGAGCGGGGGCTGGGTGGTGGGGGGCAAAAGGGTAGAAAATGGGGGACTACTGTAATACTGTGAACAATAATTTTTTTAATTGAAACATTAAAAAATGCAGCTTTAGTTTATAGAAGAAATACTTCTCAACAATAGTCGATACAACATATGTGTGGTGGAAGTGACAGTCAACTGATCTATTAAGTGTGGAGACAGATGTCTTGTGTAAAAGATGTCTGTGTCATTGCTGGGAGACGTGCCTGTGCATTATTCATCTCTTAGGCACTACATTCAGATCCTTTCCAAGTGTTCCTTTTGAAGCACTTCCTTGCTGAATCGCTGTCTGTGAAATTTGTGCCTTACATTTAAGACCCAATTTGACTTTTCGCAGTCACAGTCGCAAAGTAGGGTAGAAACAAGGGTCAAAGAACAGCTTAATCAGAAAATCCCAGCTTTATGTAGATACAGTTGGTATAAGAGGACTCCAGTGAGTTAGTGCTTTGTGAAAATGAAAGTTCTACAATGTTAGATGGGATTATATATGTATGCTTGGCATTAAAACACCCTCTGTTTTGCTGATTAGTAAGTTTTCTCTAATTACCCATCAAGAAAAAAGAAAACGATAGAAATAATTTTTAATTATCTTTTAGTAGCACCATCTGAGGAATTTAATCTAGTTAGCCTTTCTTGGGGGGCGGGGTGGTGAGGGTACTCAGGAGATTGATTCAGTTTACATCTAAAAGAGGAAAAGGCCTTTTTCTTAAAGGGTTGAACTAGTGTAGAAATGCCTATAATTAATGCAGTAAGTGGTATTCTAGAAATTATGTTTTAATAGAATCCCCTCCCCTCAAGTGCATTCTAACAGTTGAAACTCATAGAGAGAACCCAACCTGTTTTACCTTTTCTGTGACAAAAGGGAACACTTGATGGCAGTCCTCCTTAAGCACCAAATTTACTTGATTTAGTTCTTTCTTGGGGGAAACAATAGAGTTTCCCTCAAGCTTTTCTAGGGCTCCTGACAGATTCCTTTCTCTAAGCAGTAACTGAATTACTAAGACATTTCCTCCAGTGAGGAAACAGAAGTTGGGGGTCTATAGCATTATGATTGCTTTTTCATTTAAGACTCTTCTTACAAAGGGAGGAATTGTTTCTTTGGGATTTTAAGACACACCTCCATTCTTTGCATTATCACTGACTTAATTGTTCTCTATCCCTTCTCTTTGCCCCCTTTTATCAAGCATTTCTTTCAGCGAGTGTGGTTTGAATTAGGCTTGTCATATTGCCCTCTTCAATAGCATCTATCAGCTTCTTGACCATATAACACATCTTGACTCCAGATGGTATTTTGGGGTGTCAATAATCTTGGCCTTCACAAACGTCCTCCTTTACATCATTGCTAGCACAGATTATTCAGGCAAATCTGGTTCTGTGTGATCCTATAACTGTATAGCTGAGACATCTTTGTAGTAAAAGACACATAAACAGTAGAAAAATAACTAAGTTTAATAACTGTCTGCTTCCTGTATACACTGGAGAGACCCAGGAAAACTGAGTAACTCCTTGAAATGGCCAAGCCAACACCTTAAAAACATCTCCAGCTAAAAACAAAAGATGTTCGAATTAGGGACTGGCTAGTTATGGGAGGCTATCAGGAAAAAACACAGTAAACAATGGTTAGGTCGTTTCCTTCTCCATTGATGAGGGTTTATAGAGATTGAGTCATCCTTCTCTTCCTGGTACCCTGGTATGGAGAGGGAGACCCCTTACAAATGGAGATTTTCCTGATAAGTGTAAATGTCTCTTACAAAAAGGTAACTTCTCAGTTCTCAGAGCTTTTCCTATGTTTGCTGTTTCTTAACAAAACAGTCAACCTAAAATAATCTTTATATCAAATTGGCATGTTCTTCCCTACATTGGTCAAGTCATTTCTTACCTTTAAAACCCACACACATTCACACATACATTCCTCTGCACATTCACACTATTTCTTACTCTTTACTGCCTTCCGTGGAGTTTACTGCCCTACTAGCTTGTTATTGGTGGAAGTGGGGTTCTTGAGATACCGCTAGATTAAGCATTTTCAGAGGCCTCCACAGTAGGATGAGATATGGTAGAAAGCTTTATTTCTGTGGAAATTATATCTCTGGGTTTCCAAAGTCCCATTTTCCTTTGCCCAGCATAGAAGAGGTACAGCTGGTATGTTTCAGTAGGGCTAAAATCAAAGCCAGTGTCCAGAGTTTCCTTTCCATGTTGGAGCTGGGTCCAGTTCAGCATCAGACTAGTTATAGTTCATAAATCCATTGTGTGTGGGGTCCACATGGCTGTGGGCCACTTGGAAGAAAGCAGAAGAGTGTGCTCTAAGCAACAAGAGTCCCAAGGCTCCCAAAAGCACAAGAGAGTGAATTACTTTATTTCGGGGGATTAAATACCCCAAATCTTCAGAGATTGCAGTGACCATGCCCATTCTGGCCAATGATTTCTGCTTCCAGGTGTGACTGACAGTAAGCACCTCCGCTAGTCCTCCCAACTTTACTGAGCATGCCTCTATCTTCTCTTTATTGGATCCGGGGGGAGTGTAAAGTTGTAGCTTCTTGGTGAAGCTGTCCAAATGATGTGCCTATAATGGCTGGCTTCCCCCTTTGCTCCTTTCCTGTTATTAATAAATAGGTTTATTATGATGCTTTCTAGGAAAACCAATAAATTAAAAGCAAAAATTTATAGGTAAAAATATATTTTAATGTTTTCTATAGTACTTGGACATGAGATCCAAGATTATATTCTTTATGACAAATTTCAGTCTATGTTACCTAAGCTTGTTGTGAGGTCTCATTATATTTATTCACCTAGGCCAGGGTTTCCAGAAAGGCACTATTGACATTTGGGGTTCGGTAATCCTTGGTTGTGAGGGAGTGGTCCTATGTGTTTTACCCTTATTACATCATCACATTTTAAGGATCTCTATGTAGAAGCAGAGTACAGAAGGGGTTCTGTTTCTTCTTTCCATTATTCTGATGTTTGACCCCATTTTCCTATATTGTGAAGACCTTCAGTTCCAATCAATATTTAGCAGTGTGTGTGTGTGCGTGTGTGCGTGTGTGCGTGTGTGCGCGCGGACGCGTTTACTTAAAAACAAAATTCAACTGAGTAAATTTGAAACTCTAATTGGCTTTATTAAGTGATTAATGAATAAGGCAGCACTCCATCTGGCAACTGGAAGTGTGCTTGAAGGGGTTGTACAAAAGGAAAGTTTTTATAGGAAGAAGGGTGAGACAAGAGAGCTATTAAATAAAGCAAATAAAGGAATTTTTTGGACCAGGACATCTAGGGTTGGAGGTGGTGCCAAGGGCTTTGATCATACCGATTGCTTCTTTCTATGGGGCAGCTAGAGATCCACTGGACAGACTGCCTTACAAGTTCTTCACCAGAAAATTCAAGACTGGTTCATTAAGATTACATTTCTAGGAGAGGCAGAAACTGCAATTACATCAGGTATTAAATCTAGGTTTGGTATTACAGGCTTTTAGCACAAGTGATGCCATTTTGAGCCTGTGGTTTTTCTCTTTACATAATATACTAGCTCTCCATGATGATAACTCCTTCCTTGAATAGACCTTCTATCTTCTATTTTTTTTAGGCTGTTAAGGGGAAGGCCAAAGATTCTTAAACCTTCTGGACCTTAAAAATAACTAGGTTAGAATAATCAATATAATTTAGAGGCAATTTTGGGGTGGCAAACTCTGCTTCCCTTCAGGAGTATCCCTGGCTTCTCCCTGATGCCAATAGCAGACCTCTCACCAACTGTGACGATGAAAAATGCCTCCAGACATTGTCAAATGTCCCCAGAGTGGGTTGAGTGGGGGATAAAATCAACCCAAGTTGAGAACTACTATGTTAGGATATCTGGGACTTAGCCTTATTAAAAAGATGCAATCACTTTTCAATATAAACCATATATACAATTTTTCAATCATTGCCAGTTATACTATTTGTTTGTACCACCCTTAGGACCATCAATGTACTTTCTGTATTTGAAGAGTTAAAAATAGCCTCATCTATTTTCTTTGATTGTAGCATGATTATCCAAGTAATTTATAATACCCTTGCCCAAGCCCCATTTTCAAGCATTTCCTCTTACAAAGCAATAATCTGTAATATACCACAAACAGTTCATCTGTGTCGTTTTCTGCGTTGGTCTCTGATCCGTGTGTTATGCTGACTTGCCATTATTTTTAAAGCAGTGATGCTAAACTATTTGGGATAAATACTTTGATTGCTTTGTAACTTTGTTGGAAAGATTAAAGATACTTTATTTTAATATTTGGGGGGATTTCTTTTCTACTGAGAATTTTTAGCCAGCATTGCTTTTTAAGGTATCATGTTTTGATGATTTATTTGTTAAGTTTACCCTTTCAATGTTAACTGCTGCTATAAGCTTATGATGCATCATACATTTCCAAGACCTGTCAGCCTACTCGAATTTTGATTCCCCCCCCCTCATATTCACAGGAATTTTATATAGACAGATTTCCTATTTAAAGATAACTTTGATTTTGTATAAAACTCACTGTGCCATTTAAGTAATAAATATTGGTGCATGAACTGGTTTGACTTTCTGCTGAGAACTGCTAAAAGCCTTTTAATAGAAAACAATAGGGAATGTCAAACGTTGAATCACGATCTCACAGAAGCAATTTTTCTTAGAAAGGCTTTCATCACACAGAAGTTTTATTCTTGATCAAATTTTCCCAGAAATTGCATCTGGTTAAAATCTATTGTGATACTTTCAGCAGCTTGTTTACCCTTATTTTTAGGAATAAAAGCATGCTTTTGGTATTTTGTTAGCTTTTATCTTATTTAACTTATATCTATAGATAGATTTATAGAAAAAATGAGATTATGACTTTATTTTTGGTCAGGTATTCGCTAGGAGATGTGGTATAATAGCCACATGTATGTTTAGCTGTATATGACTGGTTGCTTTGAAACAAATATGCTAGAATTCCCACAGATGAGCCACTTATTTTCACTCTGTCTTCTAGTCTCTATCCTCTAACACAGGCCAGCTGTCTCACAACAGAGACCATGAGAAAGGAATGTACACTTGGCAGAGTTCAGTCACCACTACAGAAAATTTTGTAGAATAATATAAACTACTAGGTTTACTTATTTTAGTATTTTTTCAACCACAATATGCTCTGTGAGTTTTGACTAGCTCTTAATTTTTACAACTCATATAGATCTATTTAGAACACTTCAGAAGAGGAAGTACAAATGTAAACCAAACAGTAACTCAGATTACACATTCTGGTTTGATGTAAATACAGTGTGGGTATGTGAAATGGGAAAAGCTTACCACCATTTTGGACGTTTCCTGATCTCCTTCAATCTTTCCCTCTCTTCCTTTCTGTCTCCCTCCTTCCATGTCTTTCTCCTTCTATTTCTTGATAGACATGGTTAGCTGGTGATGGTACTCATTAGATATGTTACAAATATGTTAATTGCTGAAATAATTGTTTAATTAGGCTAAAAAAATAGTAAGCCTGTTGACTGTGTTGGACCCTAAAGGAGGTGGGTCCCAGGACACCTATAAGATGTAAGTTGTAGTTAGATTGTATCTTATATTCCTTAATTGCAGACTTCTGTCCTAATTCTATGCTTCACATATGGAAGGTACTTAAGTTTATATTTTTTCTTTGATCTGGGTAACCTTATGTTAGAAGTAAAAAAAGGATCCTGTATTCTTCTACCTTTAGTTTCTTCAGTGATCAAGATTGGTTCCTCTTCCCTGGTGGGGACAGAAAATGCTTTTGTAGCAAATAGGCTCAACTCACACTCAGAGTATATTAGAACTTATGCCTTGTTCCATGGAAGTTTTCCCCCTTAATAATTAAATACGTTAGTTAAAGCATTTACTACTACAAATTCATTGAGGACTGGCTATTTATCATATATGCCCTGTGCTAGGCACTGGGGATGCCAAAAGATGAGAATGACATCCCTGCCCTCAGGAGTTAATCTAGTGGAAGGGGACACAAATAATATAGTCTGATGAAACAAGAGCTTTAATACAGATCTGTACAATATACCATGGCAAACAGAGGAAGATAATTTTGTTAAGGGAGACAAAGAGAGTGTTGTAGATAGTGAACACATTTGAGCTGGTCTTGGAAAGAGGACAGGAGTTTACCAGTTAAAGGAGTAAGAGTGTATGTTGGCGGTGGGGGTGCGATCATTTCTAAGCTGCTGGAAGAGCATGATCTATGGCATGAAAGTGCGTGAGTTGTTTGACATGTGTGTCATATGTTCTACTGTAGCTGGAGCATAAGTTGCTTTTGGGCAACTTAAAGTGTATACTACTAGAAAGATAGAACCTTGAATGCCAGTTAATTAAGTTGGACTTTATCCTGTAGGCAAAGAGAGCCATTAAAGTGTTTTAAACAGCATTCTGGCATAATCTGGTTTCCTTTTTATAGACAGAAGTTTAGTAGCAGTATTGAGGATGAATTAGAGGGAGAAGATATGAGACATAAAGGAACCAGTTAGGAGTTAACTACAATTGTCCAGGTGAGAGATGTTGAGTGCCTGAATTTGGATATGGGCAGTATAAATGAAAAGGAAGAAATATTTTATAGGCATGATAGACAGAACTTAGTAACTAATTGTACATGGGGCATAAGGAGCAATAAAGAAGAATGACCCAAGGCCTTAGCTACCACCTAAGGGAATACAGAAGGAAGAATAAGAGGAGGAGCAGGTTTGATTGGGAAACATGGTATTGGATGTGTTTGTTATAACATTTCTTTAGAACACTGAGCTTTCAGAACTGTGGAACTGGAGTTCAAGAGAGAATTCAGAGCTAGAGACATCAGTTTGAGAGTCATCATCATATATGGGATAGTTAAAATCATGACCTGAGTGGAATCGCTCAGCGAGAGCATATAGAATGAGAAGAGAATTGGGGGGGGGGGAGGGATGGGGAGGAGGACATAACTCAGGAGAAAGACAGGTTTTAAGAAGCTGTTAGAGAAAGAGAAGCAGGCAATGAGACCAAGAAGTTGGGCTAAAGATGTAGTAATTAGACTAGAGGAGAACCAGGATATAGTGCTGTGGAGAACTAGAAGAGAATGAGAAGGAACAGTAGGAATGAGAAGAGAGAAGTTAAGATAGGGAAAAAGATTGGGAGAAAATGGAAAGCCTGAGAGACTGAGAAAGAAATTGAGTGTTAGAACAAGAGAATGAGCAAGAGAGAAAAATAAATTGAAAAGGAGCATGCGATAGAGATATATAGAGTCAGAGATAGAATTTTGAGAGGGAATATGCAGTTGATCCTTGAACAACACAGGTTTGGACTGTGTGGGTCCATTTAGACAGGGATTTTTTTTTCAATAAAATCTTAATATTGTCAATGTACTTTTTCTTCCTTATGATTTTCTTATTGTTTTCTCTAGCTTATGTTATTGTAAGAATACAGTATATAATATATACAAAATAACTATGTTTTGGTAAAGCTTCTGGCCAACAATAGACTATTAGTAAAGTTTTTGAGGAGTCGAGTTACATGCAGATTTTTGACTGGGTTTGGTACCCCAAGCCCCTGTGTTGTTCAAGGCCCAACTGTAGTTGATAGAGCAGATTTCCAGAAGAGGCAGCACAGGAGAGATGGAGGTTAAAAGCACAGATGAAGAAAGATTCCTGGAAAATTAGGACATTTCTTTCTCTATGTAGAAAAGAAAGGTCTAAGACTAGATGCAAATACATTTTCAAGGTATAGGTAAGGGAAGTCAGGAGTACAGACCTGATGACTTTTGATTTTCCGTAAGAATAAGAGAAAAAGTCATCCATGACCAAGATAGTGAGTTGGCCCAGTGAAATAGGGCTGAGTAAAAGCATTAATGCTAAAAATTTAAGGACCAACTGTTGTAAAAAAAATCACAGAACCAGCAAGAAAATGTAGATTTTTTTATCCCTCTCAACAGCCTGTAAGCAGAACGAGAAAAAAACAAAGGAGGAATGTATTCAGGTTGTGAATTAGCAGGTCAGTTGTAACAGATCAGGGACATAAGGTAAGGGACCAGTGATCACTGATGAGGGTCAGGTAGCCATGTAAGAGTAGTCAGAAAGAAGTTGATAGACCAAGAAATCAGAGAATAGTGTGTGATTGGAAGTTTCATTGAGGTTGAAGAATAGAGTTAGTGGGAGTGAACAAGTAAGTATACTTTAAAGTCTAATTATAAGGTTAGAGTCTTGCACATTTTAACAGAGTCAATTATGGCTCAACTAATTTTTATAACTTAAAAAAGTAATATTGAGTAAATCATGAAAAGAATCTTTAAACTCCCACAAAGCATGTGCCTGTGATTAGAGCTGTGAAAGCTTATAGGATTAAGATCAGAAAAATTGAAGCTGGAAATGAAATGCGTGCTTTCTCTCTCTCTCTATGAGTGTGTGTGTGTGTACCCACACAAATATACATTGTCATACATACTAATATTTATATGTAATATATATTTTTTCTTTCAGCCTATTTAAAACAAGATAAACTTGAAAAATTTGATTAGTCTGTATTTAAGTGAAAAGGGAAAGATTGGATGGAGAGGAGCTAATGGCAATTACTAGAGGCTATGGTCAGATTCTTGGTAGCTGGGCTTACAATTCAGAGTTTAATATGTTGAATTCATATTCAACATATTAGAAATCAACCAGATTCAATTAGGGTACATTATGGAGTACCTGGGAGGCAAAAACCATGGGTGAGGATGGCCTGGCTTGCTAATCATAAACCCTTTAACTTTTTTCTTTATGCCTCATGAAACATGTGTTGCATTAACTTGTGAGTATTTTTTCCTTGTTAATTGGAAAAAACTGCCAATTGATCCTACCCTTCACTCTACCCTTAACTTTCTTTGTCCTATTCAGTTGGTTACTAATTATGTTTGGTTCTACCTCAGAAATATCTTCTTGAATAGACCTTTATACCTCTATGTTAACGTATTGACCTTATGTTTGCATAAAATTTACATATGCTACCTGGTAAATTTTGCTCATCATTTGTGCCCATTTAAAGGTGATGCACTAAAAACAAAACAAAAACAAAGAAATTAAAGGTAATACACTGGGTATAAAAACTCTTTTTGAAAAGGGACAGAGTTCTACTTAGTTTTGCTCTCATAGTGTCCTGAATCAATATGGTTTCCATGATTAAGAAAGTAGGGAGCTAGCTGTAAAAATTTAACTTTGTCCTATGCCAGTGAACCCAATCTTGATCAAACCAAACTTGCATTCTCAGCTCTAAGGGAGCGTTTGTTCTCAGTGTCTTTCCTGCTTAATTTCCCTCAATTGAAGTGAAAATGGATGAAGAGTTTTAATTTGGCTTTTTTGCATTCAAATATAAAAAGTCATTGGGTATTAGTTGAAAATTTATGAAGTGACAGTTTTGTTAATAAAGATAAATGAGATGGCTTGTTTTATTAATATTAATGTTGCACATAATGTAGCTTTGCTAAGTAAATATAGGGTTACATTTTGCAAATTTTGCAAACTAAGAATCTATGGTAATGAGAGAGCTTAAGGCTAAATTAAAATTTTCAGGTTCATTTTAATGGTTGGTAAATTTTGAAAATTGGAGAATCACTTGAATTTATTTGAAATATTTTGAGGAGACTTGGTTACAGCTTTAATGATTTTCAGTATTTGTAGTGATGTCTCAATCATCATACTCACAATAATGAGGACTAATGCAAAACATATAGTTACCTGATAATTGAGAAGCAGAATCCTCCATGCTCTACTACAAGTCAATCCTGTCACTATGAACTCCATAGGGGAGGCACATGTTTGGCTGCAGTGAAATGCTTATAGTCTCAAATAAGAAGTAGGGCACAGATTTTCTGTGGGAAGTAAGGATTACATTACTAATTAGAGGGAAATGAAAAACAGGAAAGAGGAAGGCCTTGGACATGTCTTCATTTCACTCATTCATTCAATCATTAAATATTCATGAGTACCTATTATGTGCCAGGTCTATGATATGTCCTATGAATAAGACAAAGTCCTTGCCCTCATGGGTATTCATCACTTTACTTCACATATGTGATGCTCATCTGCTCCTTTGGTGTTGTTAATTGTTTAGGGAATTTGGATGATTAAGATGTTGAGGTGGAGAGAAGGGAGGAGAGTTGTAGATGAACAAAATTGATGTGAAGAGTTTAGTTGTTCTCTCCTTACCTCTTTCCATCTTGACTGTCTGCATAACTTTCACAATGGATTAGCAAATGTAATTTGTTCTATAGGCAGCACATGATTCCATTTCAAGTTTTCATGATCATTTTGGAAAGTAACAGTAATTAGAAGCCCAGTATTGACAACACAGGGGTTAGGGGTGACATTTATTCCTTACCATTTTTTTTCACTTCTTATTTATATGGTGCAAGTTGTGATTACAAATGTAACTGCATTCAGTGTTTAAATTGTGTATTTTGTCAGAATGAATATTAATGTATTAAGAGAGTAACACAATGTATAAATTGAGTCACTATGTTTGGATTTATTGGAAGGTTAGTTTTCCTAGCTTATAAATGACCCAGGAGCACTGTCAATGCTAATGAATTTAACCAAAAGTTATCATCAGTATGATGGTTAACCTTGTGTACATTTGGATTCAGTAGCACACCATTCTGTACTTCAGTAGGGACCATGATCTTGAGGAATTTAGTTACTTCTTGCTTTCTTAAAAGGATTTGCATTAAGACTCCAAATCACTTTGTGGCAATGATACATTAGAAACATCTATGAAAAATAAAAATCTATAAATTATCCAGATGTTTTTAAAACATTCAGGTGTTTAATTTAATGGTCTAGGATAACCTCTAATTAATGGTCTAATTAACCTCTAGATTGACTATTTTCCCCAATATCTGAAATTGATATTTTAGATCATGTGAAAGGATAAGACGTAATGCCACATAGGCTATTTTCCAATAAGACTTGTGGCTTCTTTCTATTTTTTCTTTTCTTTATTCTTTTTAAAAAATAAATTTTATTGATTTTTTTATGGAAAGGACGAGAGAGAGATAGAGAGTTAGAAACATCGACGAGAGAGAAACATTGATCAGCTGCCTCCTGCACACCTCCTACTGGGGATGTGCCTGTAACCAAGGTACATACCCTTGACTGGAATCGAACCTGGGACCTTTCAGAACACAGGCCGACGCTCTATCCACTGAGCCAAACAGGTTACGGCTCTAATTTTTTTCTTTTTCTTTTTAAAAATTGTTATTGGTTTTTTTGAGAGGGAGGAAGGGAGAGGAAGAGAGAGAGAAACATCTATGTGAGAGAGCATCAGTTGGCTGCCTCCTGCACACCACCACCTACCAGGTTGAGCCTGCATCCTGGGCATGTGCCCTGACCAGGACTTGAGCTGTCAACCTTTTTGTTTTTTAATATATACTTTTATTGATTTTTAGAGAGAGAGGAAAGGAGAGGAGAGATAGAAATATCGATGAGAGAGAACATCGATTTGCTGCCTCCTGCACGCTCCCTACTGGGGATCGAGCCCACACCCTAGCATGTGCCCTGGCTAGGAATCCAACCAGTGTCCTCTTGGTGCATGGGTCAACACTCAACTACTGAGCAACACTGGCCAGGGCTCTGATTTTTTTTCTTTATGGGATTAATGATCATAGTATTAGAAAAATTATTGTTTCACAATCTGGACTATGTACTTTTTTGGTGTAGAGAATAGTTCATTTCTTTTTGACAGAATTTCTAATTTCAAATGCCTCTATGTTAGCACATAGGTATTTTGTATGTTGGTGCTAGGTACTTTAAGGAAAGTTACAAATGGTTGCAATTCTTTTACCTAGCAGCTATCATTAGTTTCCATGGCAGAAGACATATAAGTTATTGTCAGTCTTGACAATACAGAAATAAGATCAGCTTTGCTCAAGAAAGTTTTCATTTAGGTTAATAATATTAGAGTAAAATCCCAGCTGAGTCTATAACAGGAAATCTTTTATGCTCTGATATCATTACAAATTCAAGAAAAACAACCTTTCCTTTAAATAAAATTAGAGGGAATCGTTTTGAAGCTGAGTGAAAAAGTGTATTGGAAAACTGTGTATAGTAGAGATATATACTCTTGCTCTGTTGGGAACCCATTTATCTCTGACTCTGAGACTAATCATATTATTAATAGTCATAAACACTCTGGGCAACTTGACAAACAGTTTGTTCAGTTCCGTAAGGACCCTCTGAGATAGCTTCTCTCACCTGAAAAAGCCTCAGTTTGATTCCATCTCTTTATGAGATTATTAAGTATGTTTCTACATATTTTTGTCTTTGCATGTGTATGTATCCCATGATGATGCTTTATGGCTTATAGTCTTATATCTCATCTCTTCTCCTTGGTGTGGACCCTGTCAAGTATTACTGATTATTAACAGATGTTTTCTTGGTGAGCTAGTTTGGGGGCCTAGATATTATTTCCAAAGGGCTCTTGAATGCCACTGGTGTGCTGATTCCAAACCTCCACTGCTATTTCTTTTGGATAAGTTGGCTCATGGCTGTGTATGAGTACATACATCTCTACTTAAAATATACTTAAGATTAGTTATATTTCCAGATGTCAGTTTTGATCCATGTTAGAATGACCTGAGGCCTTATGTTAATAGCTGTGCTAGGATGAGGAGTCTAGAAAGGTAGAAGAATAAGATTCAAGTGCAATTGCAGTTTAGGCACGACTATTTATGCCAAGGGCAAGTGGTCATGTTGTACAGCAGTAGGGTTTTACAGTGTTGTTTTTTTTTCCCCTTAAACTACAGCTATCCTTATAAACAAAATCTTATGTGAAACCCCAATATCTAAAATAATTAAGAAAATGGAATTGCCCAGATTAGAGAGAGGGCTTTGTTACCCCATACCATGACCATTAAATAATCTCTGTGATGTCCTAGAGCTCTGAGAAATGAGATTGAAATCCACTGTGGTAATAATAAAAAAGGTTTTTAAAAATCATTGATCATTGACTTTGGATTTTAAAAAGTATTTTACATTTCAAAATTAGAGAGTCAGCTATTTAGGAAAGTCATATCAGTTCACTTAAAAATAATAATCCTACTGTGCAAACTAGAACCAGGAAGAATTAAAACTAGTACATCTTTACCATCTTAATAAAATATTAAGTCAACATAAAAAATGATATAATTTGAAAGGTAAATTCCACACCCTACCCCATATCCACTACACTGACAAAATGGGGAGTAATACTTTTTGAGCTTCTACTACCTGCCAGGCACCCTGCCATGTGCATTATATTCCCTAATTTAAATCTCAGAACAGCCTTAGAGGTAGAGATTATTCCTCTTTTACAAATAATGAAAATTTGACTCAGAGAGATAAAGAAATTTACCTAGCCCTGACCAGTTTGGCTCAGTGGCTAGAGCGTCGGCCTGTGGACTGAAGAGTCCCAGTTCGATTCCAGTCAAGGGCATGTACCTTGGTTGCGGGCACATCCCCAGTAGGGGGTGTGCAGGAGGCAGCTGATGGCTGTTTCTTTCTCATGGATGTTTCTAACTCTCTATCCCTCTCCCTTCCTCTCTGTAAAAAAAAATCATATATATATATATATATATATATATATATATATATATATGAAAGAAAGAATACCTAAATCGATACAGTTATGAGGTGGAGGAGAATCTGGATTCTTAACCCTAATCTAGCTTGTTTAAATGCCCATACCCTTTCCTAGTGTTATGCTACTGTCCCAAGAATATAACTAGGGGTTACGCAAGGATATCATGAAAGGTAAACATGAGAGTTCTGAAAAATACGCATAGAGATGCCTTTGATCACACTGCAGTACTTTTCATTTACTACTATGTTTGTGTCTCTTCCTTTTATTTGCAATGCATTTAGTATTTTCTTCTTTCTACATCCCCCTTTTCTCCCATGATTCTCATCTCTCTTGAATGCATAGTTTTTCTTATGCCTGCTCTTTCTCATAGGTTCTCTCTGCACATTTGGCCCTTCTCCACTCACAACTCTGCCCCTTTAATTGGCTTCCTCTTCCTAGTCATCTTGAGCATTGTTTAATATGGATGTCTAGACCCTAACTCTGCATGACTTTTCAGATTCTCATACCTTTACATCTCTAGGTTTAAATTCCTGATGGCATATGATTGGCTCAACCCAGCTCATGATTAGGCCCTCCTTCTTGCATTAGGTGTTCAACCCTGGTCCAGTCAGCTATACTGGTGTGGGAGGTCACAGGTTCAAATATAGTCTCTTCAGCAGAGGTTATAGTTAGGGCTCAAACCCCAAGACATGTTAAGTATACTTTCCTTTATATTGGACTTTGCTTCCAGATATACTCTCCTCCCTTATACATGAAATACTCTAGACTTAGAGGCAAGGAGAGACCCTTGTTGCTAGCAGGATTTTCTCCTATAAAAGAGGTCAAATTGTTCTACTTAGGCATTGTGGTGGGACACATGCTAGTTTAGTCAGAGCTGGGCATCCCAGAGTGTAGCAGAAGGCTCAGAAAAATTTAGGAAAATAAATGGAAAAATGTTCTTGAGTATTTGCTTTTGCATGGAGTCAATCCACATAAAACAATTTTTCAAACTAGAATGAACATGAAAACTCTTTACCATGTGGCACAGTTGCTTTAGACCTGGGTGAGAAACATGAGAGTAGTCCACTTTGCCAGAAGTTGACTTGTGAAGGAAAACCCCTATTCTGTAAAACTACTGTTTGGAATTCTCTGCTATTCTTTGGACGGCCTGTATCTAATTCTGAAAAAAAAGTAACTGTGCTTTCTAGCCTGCTTGAATAGTGGGGGAGATAAACTTAGCTATCTGACCTTGTAGGCCAGAGACTAGATACACCCAATGCCATGCCAGGTGCATTTTTTAATTGGATAGAACTGTGTAGTTTTCAAGGCCGCCGCCAGCAAGTGCACAAAGGGCTGGCTCTTCCATAAAAAGGGAAGTTCTGCTTGTAGTTTTGCTTAGAATTTGGATTCATTTCCCTAAGCCCGCCGCAGTGAATAAAGTGTAACTCCAAACTCTCAGAGCCCTGTCTGGTTCTTGTTTGGTTTTTCTGTAACAGACTTACTTGTGCAAGGACTAGAAAGCATGTTTCCATGAATTAAGATGCTTTATTTCTAATGGATTCATCCATACTTGAAAGGGAAGTACCTATGTTAATGTTGCTATTTAAGGCCTGGTAATAGATTATAAAATCACCTCAAAGAATGTCCTCAAACAAGTACAGTCCTTCTCTCTCTCTCTCTCTCTCTCTCTCTCTCTCTCTCTCTCTCTCTCTCTGCTCTCTCTGTGCGTTTTGGATGGAGAATTGCAATGTGAGTCTGGTTAGTGTTTGTCTTATATAGGCTAATGTGGTTATAGCAGACTTTGGCTCTAGGAGTTTGATTCAAGTACATGTTAACAGTTGTGACATAATATGGACTTGATTAAGAGAATTCTAGGATGCATGAGTCTAGTCTTGATGTATCATGTTGTGAGTTTGCAACCCTAATTTCCTAAAAAGCCAAAAAATGTTTCCTTGGTACTCCTCAGTCATCTTTCATTCTGAACATTTAACTAAGGAAGTAAAGATGATGGTCATAATCAACAAGTCTTAAAACCTGGCAGCCAATCACTTTCAGGTTTGTGAGTTTTTCCTGGAAATCCTTTGCTTCTTGATACCACCCCTTGCTTTCTCCATAGTGTCAGCAGGTTCACTGGTAGCATAAAGAGAGCTAGCCACTCTGTGGTTTCTTAGGCTTTTCTACCTCAGGCTGGCTCTTCATATATGATAATTCCCCTAAACTTTGTGGATGATGACTTCAGGGAGGCCCTCCTCAACCAGCCTAACTAAAGCAGACCTCCTCATTTCACCATTATTTCACTTTATAATATTTTCCTACATTTTACTTATTACACTCTGGAGTTATTATATGTAATTATTTTATGCTTTATTGTACATCTGCCCCATCAGACTGTAAGCTCTGAGAGAGCAAGTCACTTTTGTTATTCCTCGTGTATCATACAGTGCCGAGCACATAAAAGGTGCTCAATAAGTATTTGATGGATGGAAAAATGAAGATAGCCAAAGCACCCTATCATCCATAGTTACAAAGGAGCCATAGAAATCATTTATTCATTTTGCAACACAGAGAAATGTACCAGCACATTGGCTATGTCTCTTGTATTCACTTGGTTATTATTAGTTCTATCCATGGAGAGAGGAATGAGGCATTTGGGTAAAGCCTACTACATGGAAAGTCCCCACACCTAGTTGTAAAAAATAATATTTATCAAAATTTAATATACATATTATAAGTGTGAAGGATGATGCTTTTTCATAGCCATTTAACCAATAAGCAGATCAAGAAATTGAATATCCCCAATACCCTGGAAGCACCCCTCATGCCTGCTGCTAGTCACTATCCCTTCAAGGTTAAGTGCCATCTTGTCCTCTAACAGCATATATTAGTTTTGCCCATTTTTACTTTATATAAATGGAGTCATAGTTTGCAGTCTTCCAAGATTATATTTGTGAGATTCATCCATCAGCCATATTGATGCATGCTCACACTTAATGTTTTTAAACAAGTGAAAATGTATTCTAACACACAGTGAGAGGCCAAGGTAATAGGAGAAGGAGGTTAGTCATATAGAGTAAAGATTGGAGATTTATGTGCTGAAGCAAGCCATCTTCTGTTACATTCATTTTGCCTTCTTTGCTTCCTCTAGCCTTACTTCCCAAATCTTAAACATGTAGTTTACAAATATGTGCCCTTGGGAAAAATACTGATCCACTGAAAATCCATCTCTGCGACTGCAAAAAAAAAAGTATTTTGAGCTCATGCTCTCTGCCTGAAGTGTGTCCACAATATCACTTTTTATATCAGGGACAACATTTAATTATTGATTCTTAAGGCATATGTCTTCAAGGTGTTTATTAGACAATATTTAGGGACATTGTGCTTTCCATCTCAATGAATGACTTTATGAGAGACCTGTGGGTGGAGGAGCCATGGAAAAACTGTCTAAGATTCTGGGCTTTGCACAGATACGGATAAAAATAGGATATTATAGGTGATTTAAAATTGGCAGTGGCAAACCTTTATTCAGTATGAAGAAATCTCTTCGAGTCATTAATCACGAGTTACATGTTTTTGTGACTTTTCCTTAGAAAATCACTTTTTAAAAAGAAATGTGGCATCAAAAAATCTATGGAAAGTGTGGAGTAACTCTTCTGGAGTCCTATGTAATGAGGAAGCACTCTCTGACAGAGAAGCTTGCCAAGCGCACACACATTACTAAAGAAGGCAGGGGAATCGTCGGCCATCTGTTCAGCCTGGTTCTTAAGCAAGTGTGCCTGGAGCTAAGGGGCTGGATGACACGATCTTAGAAGGAAACGACCTTTTGTTTTTCATTTGATGATTATCAGGGTTCTTCAAGCCTAAAAAAAATGCCTGGAAACTTACGGAATGAAATAAGGTGTTCTTTGGCTCATTCAGTGTGTCTGTCTCTCTCAGGCATTTTCAGACTTTATGCTGGAGACCACTTGGAGGCAAAGACACCATTTATTTTACTGTTTCCACTCTTAGTACTGTACATTAAAAAAAAGAAAGTATTGTACTGTTGCTTGGGTAAAGAGCTGTTATTTACTGGGCCTCATTTTAAAATATTTTTATTGCTTTTTAAAGGGGCCAAAATGACACTTTTAAAACCCACAATTTTGTGTGACCTGCATATTGAACCATGCCAGACACCACTTGAAAGGTCTTTGTAGACTACTATGGCTCCATGCACAATAATAATCAATACCACTTAGACTGCTTATTGAGTGCATATTAGGTGCTAGGAACTGGTAGGTACTTTACATATATTATCTCATTTAATTCTCTGAATGATATGGAAAGGCACAGGTATCATTATCACTCCATTTGTAAATGAGGGAGGTATGTTTGGCCAAGTTAGAAGCTAGCCCTTAGTCATATAACTACTTTTTTTCAAGCACTGAATTATGAATTCAGGTCTGTCTGACTCCAACCCCATATTTCTTTTTATATTATTCTTTCCTAATATTCTGAGAATCCTGGACTATTTAAAATAAGACTCTGAAACAAACACAACTTCTGATTTGACTATATTTCTACATTCAACTGAGTGTTTCCTAGTCATTTTTGACATATTGCTAAGTTTGGGTTTTAGAAAACAAGTCCTAGGTTTGAACCCTGCTTTTTTCACTTGTCACCTCTGTGACCTGTGAAAGTTACTTAACTTGTCTGAACTTCAGATTCCTCTTCTATGAAGTAGATCAAATAATAGAGCCAAACGTATAGAGCTGTTTTAAGGATTAAAGGAGATTATGCAAATGAAAGCACATATCAAAATAATAGAGTACGTGGTAAGTGTTCAAGAAATATTAATAACTATGATCCTAGGAATGGTTTTTGAACTTACTGGTTCTTGGCAGTCTCTCTTCCCTGTTCAGTATTAAACTTGATTGCCTCCCTCAGAAACCTTTCCTGTTTCCTCAGGCCCTGAAAATGTTTTCTACCATCCAGAGATTAGGTTCACCAATTGAATGAAGGCTGTCATTACTAAAGGATTTAGCAGCCTGCCTTCCCATCCCTAAGATCTAAAGAATAACCACAAAAATATAAACTAGCCCCAATCAAATTAAA
Source organism: Myotis nattereri (assembly GCF_964212035.1). NCBI lineage: Eukaryota > Metazoa > Chordata > Mammalia > Chiroptera > Vespertilionidae > Myotis > Myotis nattereri. The sequence continues at coordinate 115,275,055 of NC_138078.1, read as the reverse complement.
TCTCCTGTGTCCTATTATCTCGAACCTGTAACATGTTGTAGTACCAGTATGTATGCCTATTTACCTCGCCCTGTGGTTCTCATATATTCCAAAGCAAAAACCAAAGATTGGGACACATGGCCTGAGAACGATTTTTTTTTTTTTTAGATTTGTCACCCAATTTATAAGATAAGATTTATGGAGACATAAACATTAAATTGCATTTAGTTTTACATTTTTATGAAACACTTTTATGGGGAAGAATATAGGAATTCCATAAAATTGAACTCTCTCCCACAGATCAGGAACATGTGCTACTGCACACCCTTATTTTGAATAAAAGCCTATTAGCTGTGGGGAGCCGATATAGGGTTAAACCTGGGACTGACCTGTTGGCAAAGTCACAAACAAGTCCCAGCTTAGAGGGCACAGTCCTCTTAAGCATAATTAGGCTTGACCTTATGACTCTCCCTAGATCTTACCTGGGAAGCTAATAGGCTGAGGGAAGTGCAGTAAGAACAAGAACAAAAACAAGTGAAACTCACAAGAATAAAAACAAGTGAAACTCACAAGAATAAAAACAAGTGAAACTCACAAGAACAAAAACAAGTGACACTCACAAGAATAAAAACAAGTGGAACTCACAAGAACAAAAACAAGTGAAACTCACAAGAACAAAAATAAGTGAAACTCACAAGAACAAAAACAAGTGAAACTCACAAGAACAGTAACTAGAGAGCTATGAACCGCTAATCTCTTGAATATCCTTTAAAAGTACCAAGGTAAAAATTATTAATATCTGTTGCAGTGTTAATAACTTCATTCCACAATTTTCTTTGATTTCTGTTGTCTTATTAATGTAATGCTAAGCTTATAGAAACACATGCATTATTTAAGTTTTGGTGTTGGTAAAAGTGACACATATGCAGAGGGGGAAAATAATTACCCCCAGGGTTTGATAGACATCATTTAGTAGTGGTCCAGTTAATCTAAAATCCTGCATATAACCAATTACCATTGTAATGGGAATTTTAATTTTTAAACTTTCTAATTCCTTTCAATCATTGTTTCAAAACATTTGAGAGCCAACAATGCAGAGAACTTTGTGTTAGAAATGGTCACATCCCGGGGAGTTAAAAACACAGATCGCAAATGTAGAATGATCTTTTCACTCTGAGCGTTATATAATTTAGGCTTTGGAAAATGTTGTCTAAGGAGGAAACCAAGAAACTTTTTAATGATTAAAAGTGCTTTGCAACCATGTTCATAAAATAGCCACCCAAGGCCTTTTTGTCTTCTGACCTTTGGAAAGAAACTGTACTATCTGAAGTGAATGCAGAGAAAGAACATTGAAGGCAGTGGGCGTTTGCAAAGTTCTTGTTTGGATTCTGCAGGTCTCTGTGAGGCTTCTATAATGGGCTGTTTCTGGTTCGCCTCTCCCATGCACTTCCCTCTTCTACCTGTCTTAAAGAGATTGCCCTGTTAGTTGACGTGATTCATTTCTACTAGTGGTGAAAAGGCATTTTCATCTACCACTCTGAGGTAGTATTAATCTGGTAGGCCTTCATAAATTTCATTGTGAAGGGACTTAATTTGTTTCCATTATCAGAACTTTTGAGCACATTTAGTTATAATAAAAAAGCATTTAACTGCATGTGTGCTATGCCCAGAGAATTTACAGAGACACATTTTCTGCTCTCTGAGTATTCAAGTTTAGGAGTAAGTGCTAGGTTTTGTGGATCACTGTGCAGAAGGACAAGGTGATGCATGAACTTGGCATGCAAACTTGGGGTCAGGGTGTCAGGCAAAACCAGAGGACCTGTGTCACAATTGAGAGTTTTAGAGGAGCTGGGAAAAAATACGAGAAGTCCAGTCATGACAGGGACACAAATAGGAGTCTGGCTAATTTTTGTAGATTGGAGAACTGTGTCCAGAGGATCATGCACACAGCAAGAGAGTATAGGCAGGAGTGGAATTCAACATACAAGCAAACTGGTCAGGATTCATGTCAGGCAAGAAGACACAGGCAACAGAGTTTTGGCCCAGATTCAAAACAGATAGGCATGTCCACTTAATAACACAGCCATGGTGGGAATCTAGATTCTTTCCCTTGCCGTGTTGTTAAACAACCTTTCTTATGTATTTGGATTAGGAATACTGGTTTGTGCTGCTTCCTCAGGTGAGGCAAGCTGTTACAGATGCTGGGTATTGCAATACAGATTGGGGTCCTGGAGTGGGCTCTTGTAATTTTACCTTTGAGACCACATTAATATGAATAAACATTCATTTGAAGGTCAAATGATATCTGGTGTCTCAGGGTTGCAGTGAATCTGGACCTTTTCTTAGGATTCTCTTTTTTTTGGCAGTGAAATACATAATGTAGGCTGACTCCCATCAAAGCAGCTTTTAACATTTAGAACTGAGAAACCAATTGGCATCTGAATAGATTTTTTTTTCAATCTCTTAGTCTCTAAGAGTGGTAGATATCCTAGAAAGGAATTTTAGATTGTGGTATATTCCAGGTGATCAGTGAATCTGTTCAGTGGTAAGTACCAACTTGGTCCCTGTTTTTAATTTTTTCAATGTTTATTTATTTAAAATTTTTTTTTTAGGAAAAGTAGTTACCCCTTTAGCTGCAGGACTTCATCTAGGACCTCTAGCCATCATTTACTTTGCACATTGGCCCCAATACTGATTTCAGCTGGGAAAATGATACTATTTCTGCTTAATGTAAACTGATTTGATGAATAGATACTTTATTCCTTTCTGGAAGAAAGGCAAACATAAGCCCATAGCTGAGTGGAGGGCAGGAGGTAAGGACTTTAAGGGATGCTTAACAAGTTACTAATTACTCTTAATGGCATTATGCCACTGTTTATGTATTAAGGATGATATTTTTTTTAAAAAAAAATTATTGATTTGAGAAGAGAGAGAGAGAGATTGATTTGTTGTTCCACAGATTATGCATTCATTGGTTGCTTCTTGTATGTGCCATGCCTGGGGATTGAACCTGCAACCTTGGCGTACTGGGACAGTGCTCTAAGTGAGCTGCCTGGTCAGGGCAAGGATGATCTTGATGTTGGAGCACTGAGCCAGAGAGTATAATTTGGAACCCAGGGAGAAGGGTGAGGTGGTCGAGGAAAATGTTCTAAAGAACTCTGAGGCACTCAGTTGAAAAAATTAGGGTTTCACTTGAGTTTGACAAAAATAAGTTCTCAGTGATTCCTGAAGAATTGAATAGTCTCTTGGTTTCCTAAGAAAGGAAGATAGAGAAATGGGAGAAAGGTGCCCACCACTTATGCATTTGGTGTTCATAATGACATTGAGTAGGTATTTATTATTTTGTTATTATTAGAGGCCCGGTGCATGAAAATTTGTGCACTGGAGGTGGTACCTCAGCCCTGCCTGCCCCCTCTCACAGTTCAGAAGCCCTCAGGGGATGTCCTCTGCGGGAGGCAAAGGTGACTGGGCTCATCAGGGGAAGGCACCACCCCCATCACCTTGCTGCTGCTGCCACTGCCAGCCATGAGCCCAAGGCTGCCTGAGCCTCGGGCTTCACAGCCGCTGTGGCTTTGTCCGGATGGACATCCACCCTAATTAGCGTATTACCCTTTTATTAGTATAGATAAAATATATTTTTATTGATTTCAGAAAGGAGGGGAGAAGGAGGGAGATAAAAACATCAATGATGAGAGAGAATCATTGATTAGATGCCTCTTGCATGCCCCACACTGGGGATCAAGCTCTCAACCTGGGCATGTGCTCTGACTGGGAATCAAACTGTGACCTCCTGGTTCATAGGTCAAGTTTCAACCACTGAGCCATGCAGGCCATGCTATATTATTTTTGGTTTACAGTTGAATAAACCAAGACTCAAAGAGATTAACTTGTTTAAGCATTGTGGTTAAGAATTAGGAATCTGGAGGCAGAGGGAACTGAGTTTGAATTCTGACTTCCCCTCATCTCTAGCAGTATGACCATGTGACAGATATTTAAGCTTTCTGTCCCTTGGCTTACCCATCTATAAAATAGCAATAATAATAGTACCTATAACCAAAGGAGTTTTGTGGATATTTAATGAAATAATGTGTATGGGTCACTTAACACTTCCATACTCTAAGTAAGTGCTCAATAGAGATATCTGTAGTCAACTTCATCATCATTATTACCACCACTACCATCCAGATGTGTCAGATACCAAAGCTCTTGCTTTTCCCACAACATTGTAGGGCTTCCATGTGGTGGTAAGAAGAGCCAGGGAAAGTCAGTGTGCACAAGTAGAAGTGAATGAAAAAAAGAAGGGCAAAATTTTAAAAGGAAGGATTAAGGGAACTTTATACTAAGAGGTATGGTTGCTAGAAGGCCACCTGCTAGCAATTGTCTCAGGTGCCACATTGTTTGTCCTCCCCTAGAACAACTTTTTAAAAAAATATTTTTATTGATTTCAGAGAGGAAGGGAGATGAAAAGAGAAATAGAAACATCAGTGATGAGAGAGAATCACTGATTGGCTGCCTCCTGCACATTCTCCTACCAGGGATTGAGCCTGCAACTTGGGCATGTGCCCTTGACTGGAATCGAACCTGGGACCCCTCAGTCCTCAGGCTGATGCTCTATCTACTGAACCAAACTGGCTAGGGCACAACTTTTTCTTTTAGAACCTCTAAGAGCTCTAGATTGTAGTGAAAAAAATCCATGTGGTTGTGGGGGTAGAAAAATAATTCTACATTTCTTAGTTATTCTGGCTGGATTAATAAATTAACATGATACAGATTAACAGGAGAAAATGACCAGATTCACTATGCATGTGTAGGATTACATGAGAACGTGAGACCTGAGGACACATTGGGCCATTGAGGCTTATAAACCATTCTGCAGTAAGGAGAGGGAGGCAGTGGTCTGGGACTTCAAAAGAAAAGCAGGCAACTCACAGGTAGATGAGAAAGAGCAAACTTGTAGTAAACAAATTCTTGCCTAGTCACCCAAAAACAATGGGACACAGAGGGGAATCTCACAAACAGACTTTGCTTGGATCCTCCCTGATGCCACAATTAGTTCATATGTGCTAAAGTGAACATGGTAAGGTTCTCTTCCTAAAGTAGGAGTTTCTATCTGAATTCCTTTAGGCAGGCAAAGGAGGAGAGTCACAAGTTCTTTTTGAGTCTTTTGTTTCTTGAAAATAACCAGCTTGAAATAATTAATATTCCCAAAAGGTGTATTGGGGAGGGGCCAACTCTGTTCCCCCTCATGATCAATCAATGAGATTGGTCAACAAACTTTCATTAAGCAATGTTTCTGAAAGCCACTATGTAAAAGTCATATAATTGGTCTGGCCCCTAACTTAAAAACTAGTTCTAAGGCTATTCACCATGCAATAAAAAAATAATGTTTATCTGTCTTAATGACAGAATCAAATAATTTCCATGACCTGTGGGATACAAGGAATGATCATTAAGTGTTTAATTAATAAATAAATTAAATCTATTGGCCTTCCCAAACCATGGCTTTTATGTGTGCCAAAAATTACTCAAATTTTGGAAAACCTGAGTGAAAATATTCTGTTGGGTCACTTTGCATGCCACTTTTTGTGGATATTCAGTACAACAGCACCCAGCAAATTACCCAGCTATGTGTAGCCCCTAGAAGAGGAAGGACTCTGACATGTCTAGCTGTATAGGAAAGCTAACTTTTTTGTAAGCCAGATGGAGCTAAATTAGCCTCATGAATTCATCTTCCCTGTGATTGTTGGTTTGACCTTCATCCTAATATACAAATGAGAATAAATAGGATGCTTTTTATTTGTTCCTCTAGTAATTGATCACCATTTGTACTAATTCATTCCCAGTCTCTATCCCATTCTCCAAGGGGAACCAGCCAGATGCCTTCCATCTGAGAAATCCCTGGTTTGAAGCTTGAGTTACTCTCATGAGTATTGAAGTTCAACATACAAAATTATTGGACAATAGCCGATGAAGATTTAACCCTTTTAGGCCAGGTGAGACTTTAACCCTTTTTGGTCCAACGTGGAGGCTGACTCAACATACCAGGTGCTAGGAGCAGGTCCAACATCGAGCTGAGGTCTAGTGAGACAGATAACTTCAACATTCAATCCCGTCAATTAATTTGGACCAGACTGTTTGAATTCCAAAAATAAAAATGGATTGCAAAGGGTTAAAATTCTGGGTAGAGATTTCTCACATTCTGAGATTTGGACTTTTGACCTGGGGGGGCAGCTGACCTTAATCAAAGCAAAATTCTCTTTATTTACTAGGTGGTAGGAGCTCCTTAATATAAATATAAGGGTTATCTACAAATGCATGTTTAGACCAATGCATCAGTAAAGCTGTCATCTTAGAGAAAGGAGCATGCATGAAAATGTGAGCCCATGAAATTTTGAAAAGAGCCTATGAGGAAAGAAATCCTTTATGTTAAGCACAGCAGACTAGGATTTGAAAATAGTGAAACAAGATTATTGTTACTTTACATAATGCCATTTTGAAGAAATGCCAGTAGTAAGTTAACCAAAATGGACTGAATTAATAAATAAAATAATTATTCCTATATGTTCTGCTGTTTGAAAGTTTACTTCCTGCCAATCTCTGCTAAGTTATTCTGGCTGGACTGATAAATTAACATGATACAGATTAACAGGAGCATGTTATTTTATTAGCCAAGCCTTACCTCCTCTAGCACTCCTTAACCCCCTGATGTTGCATTGTTTTTCTCCATAGCACCCATTGCATTCTGACATACTTTATATTTTACTTGCTCTACCTACTTTAGAATGAGAGCTCCACTGGGGCAAGGACTTTTGTTTTATTGCATTTCCAGTACTAACCACAATGACAGGTACATAATGGGTGCTCAATATATGTTTATCTAATGGAAGGATGAATGACCATAAGCAAATGAATATAAATTCACCCTGACTTAGAAGTTGAGTTTAAAATTATATTTTTTGAAAAATAATTTTCACTAAGTATGATCATAGCAAACATTTTATAGTATACATATTTTAATTTTACTTTTCTATAATTATAAAAATATAAAATATTATCACTAAAGGTACTAGTCTTTAGGTTAACACTTGATGATATCTAAGGTAATTACTTTTTAAGTAATTATGCCACATTTGCTAGTGTTTTCCTATCATTAATCAAGATGATGAAACTTGCCATTGATAGCACTGCAATTTATGAGTATTTCACTCTCTGATTTCAGGTTTTATTTCTGTTTTCAGCTGTTGTGTAATATTTTTAAAAATTGGAGATTAAAATGAACAAGTGAATTTAGTAAATGTCTACTATTATTACTTTTTAAATACTCAAACTGCCTCTGTAAGTATATTTTAAAGTTTCAGTTGTGGCATGGTAAAGAGTCAGATTGTTTGTTTATTTATTTCAACAATACATTAAAATTATCATAAACCATGATTTACTTTTATTCAACATAGTATTGGAAGTCCTAGACAGAGCAATTAGACAAAAATTGCGTCCAAATTGGAAAGGACTAAGTAAAAGTCATTATTTGCACATGTATATATTGTGGTTAAGTCATGAATACAGTAGTTATTTTTATCAGGGTATGTTTTCATACTTTTTATTTTTATATTTTTTAAAAGAATAGCTAATTGGTTTTTAGAGGGAGAGGAAGAGAGAGAGATTAATTTCGATCAGCTGTCTCCTGCATGCCCCCCCTTGGGGATGGAGCCTGCAACTTGGGCATGTGCCCTTGACCAAGAATTGAACTGGCAACCTCCTGGTGCATGGGATCGACCCCCAACCAACTGAGCCACACATGCCAGAGCACTTTTTTATTTTTAATTGTTAATGCTATTACAGATGTCCCTCATCCTCCCCTTTGGCCATCTCCACCAAGCCCCCTCCGTCTCCTCCCCTGACCTTCACCACACTGATGTCTGTGTCCATGGGTTATGCATATATGTTCTTTGGCTAATCACTTCACCTTCGTTTATCCAGTCCCCCCTGACCCTCTTCCCTCTGAGATCTGTCAGTCTGTTCCATGCTTCTATGTTTCTGAATCTATTTTGTTAGTTTATTTTGTTCATTAGATTCCACATATTAGTGAGGTCATATGGTATTTGTCTTTCTCAAGAGAGTCAGACTGTTTATTTAAAGGCTTGGGTTGGTAAGACAGTAAGAAAAAGTTCTCTTGGCTTTGCTACTTACCAGCTACATGGCTTTGGCAAAGCAGTGAATATTTTCAAGCTTCAATTTCCTTATATATAAATTTGGGATTATAATTTCTGCTTTTTCTATTCATAGGGTTATTGAGATATATGAGAAATTCTCTATGAAATGTTCTATTCAACTATAAGGAGTTATGTGATGCTGGTAAATAATTTCATTTGTCAAATGATTTTGCCTTTAGAGGTAGAGGTATTTGCTGTTGTTTTTTAAATGTGCAATATTCTCATGTGATTCTTCCTTTAGAATGAAATACAATTGAGTTAAGAGTATGTTGGTGTTAGAGAAAATACAGGGACAAAGAAGGTGTTTGGAGACCAGGCATGCCTTGCTAAGAAAGTGGTAATCAGTGTTAGCTTCTTCAGAGAGGAATAAAGAAATGTGAAAGCTAAAACGCCATTGGACTTGTCTTTTGGGAGGTCATTGGCTTTATTACTGTGGCACTGGAAACTAGATTTCAGACTGTCAACGAAAATGTGGAAATAGACAAGTTAATGTAAAGCACTTTTTTATGTGGTTTGATGGTGTAAGAAATCTGGGATTTGCTGATAAGCCTGGGACAACCTTGACACTGAATAATTAAGATGGGGAGAAGGGGACTTCTATGTCACTATGCAGGATGGTCTGGGGAGAGGTCAAGTCACTTCTGTCTAAAATACTTTGTGTGTGTGTGTGTTTGTGGACAACTGAAAGGCAGGGTGGAGAAGGATTATTTAAGCCTAGAGGGAAGCCATGGTCAGAAGCCTAACAAACTGGATCCTCAGTCAGAACAGAAGGCGATAGGTTATTAGCCAAGAAGCTATGAAATCTGAGGGGAAATATTGGTTTGCAGCTGGTAGCATCATATACAAAATCTATAACAGTATGTGTTGTAAGCATGTGAATCTAATGTGTTTTGCCTGTATATGGGCACTTTGGAATTGCTGAACCAGGGTAGCTAGGCAGTGGGGATGAATAGAAGATCAGTATTGATCATAGAAAATTTTTTCTAATGACTAAGAGCTAGTGTACATGATAGCAATAAACTTTGAAATGAGAACATGAGTGGGGGGGAGTTTGGGGGTTAATGGGGGGATGAGGACACATTTGTAATACCTTAACCAATAAAGAAATTTAAAAAAAAAACATAAAAAAGTTAGATTAAAAAAAAGAAAGAAATGTATCTCAGGTTTCCTGTTCAATATGTAGCATAGATGGGTCATACTTAAATTTAACTTCAGTAGTACAGAATACCGGAAATACTCTTCTAATACCCTCATGTAGGACTTTGGGTATGCTTAGGCTGCCATGACAAAATCCCATAGACAGGGTGACTTAAACAAGAGATGTTTATTTTCTCATAGTTCTAGAAATCCAAGATCAAGTTTCGGGCCAATTCAGTTTCTGGTAAGAACTCTCTTCCTGGCTTACAGTTGGTTGGTTGCTTTATTACTGTGTCCTCACTTGACCTCTTCTTTGTACCTATACCTGTGGAGAGAGGGCTAGCTTTCTGGTGTCTCTTCTTTTTTAATATACAATGGGGCCTTGACTTACGAGTTTAATTCATTCCGTGACAGAGCTCATAACTCAAATTACTTGTATGTCAAATCATAAAGTGAACGAGTGAGACACGTGATGCTGGGCTGATGTTGTGGCATTCACGGTGACGTTTGCTGCACCAACTAGCGGTGGGGTATCTGAAGCTAGCTCATAACCTGAATTTTAGCTTGCAACTCAAAGCAAAAAATCGGCCGAGAGACGGCTCGTATCTCGAAAAACTCGTTAGTCGGGACCCTCGTAAGTCAAGGCCCCACTGTATATGTTTTTTATTAATTTTAGAGAGAGAGAAAGGGAGAGGGAGAGATAGAAACATCAATAGGTTGTCTCCTGCACACCCCCCACTGGGGATCGAGCTCACAACCTGAATATGTACCCTAACTGGAATCGAACCAAAGACCTCTTATTTCATGGGTCAATGCTCAACCATTGGGCAACACTGTCTAGGCTGGTGTTTCTTCTTATAAGGACACCAGTACCATCTGATCAGAGCCCCATCCTTATGACCTTATTACCTTAATTGCTTCCTTAGAGGCCCCATCTCCAAATGCAGCCAAACTGGGGATTATGGCCTCAACAGAAAAATTTCTCAGGGACAGAAACATTCAATTAATAAGAAACCCCAACAGCATCACCAGGATAATATTTATAATAACTAACTCTTACTGAGCACTTTTTTTTTGGTGTACCAGGTACTGTGAGAGGTACTTTAAGTGAATTATCTAATTGCATTAGTCAACTATTTTGGTGACTTATGACAATAAATATTTATTTGGCATTCACATCACAGTCCCAGCAGGATAAATGAGAGGAGCTCTTTTCCATGTAATTATTTGAGACCCACACTCTTCCCATTGTGGCTTTGGTCTCTTCTAAGTCCTAGGACTCTTCTCATTGAATTAGTGGATATTTAAAGAGAGTGAGGATTGCAGAAGAGGTTTTTATAGGCCTCCGCATGAAAGTGGCACATGGCTACTTTTCATTAGCAAGAACTTAATCGCATAGCTATACGAGAAGTGCAGGTTCCCTGTGTGTCCAGGAAGAGAACAAGGAAATATAGGTATTGGTGGGCTTCAGCAGTTTCTAGCACACTCATTTAACTTTCTCGGTAACCCAATGAGGTAGCTTTCATCATTGTCCCTATTTTAACAATGCAGAAAGGGTAATTGCTTTGTTCAAAGCCACAAAACTAGTGCTTAGGATGTGAACTCAGTCTGGCTTCAGAGGTTTGTTTTTAACCACTGTGCTGTATTTTCTGAGCTAGGAATGAGAATGTTGCAAGTGTTTGCAGCACCCGTCAAAGATGTTTTAGCAAAGCAGTATGTTTGGCTAAGTAAAGATCACTTTGTTTCGTTTTCATTTGTTTTGTTGCTAAAGGAAGAAAGGAATAAGGAAAGAAGGTAGGAAAGCAAGGAAAGAGAGAGGAAGGACAAAGAATAATTTTTTGTGGAGGTTCTGGATGCTGTTTATTATATTCAATATTATTTATACTTATTAATATAGCTTATTCACCATTAGTGTCTTTTCCCTCATTGGCATAAATTATAGCAATGCATGAATGTGTTTAGGGTATGACTGTGATATAGAAATATATGGAGTCTTTTGTTCTTCTCTGCATAACTACCTCTTCACAGAGTGTAGTGTCCAGGGAGACCATGTATACTCCTCTCAGAATTTGAATCTGTTTGTCCATATTGAGCACAAGCTGGAAGGTCAAGGACTAGGATACTGCTTCCCATTGAGCTAGGGGGTTCCTGGAGTGATTCGGGACAGGAGGGATAGGAGACAAGTTTCCCTTTTATCTAAGCAAATGCACTGCTGAACATAAATTACAATAGGCTGGCACTCGTTTTTTTGGTCTCGGCTTCTTTTCTATTGTATCACATTAAAGAGGTGCATTGGTCCCAGCCGGTTTGGCTCAGTGGTTGAGCATTGACCTATGAACCAGGCGGTCATGGTTTGATTCCCTGTCAGGGCACATGCCAGGTTTGCAGGCTCCATCCCGTGTGGGGCATGCAGGAGGCAGCTGATCAATGATTCTCTCACATCATTGATGTTTCTCTCTCTCTCTCCCTTCTTCTCTGAAATCAATAAAAATGTATTTTAAAAAAGGGGTACATTGGTTGGTTTGTAATATTCAACAAACATCTTTTTTCCTATTTTTATATTGTAGTTGAGAGTTCATTTTCTTTTGATAGCTAGTACAGTACTATCGTAATTCTAACTATGTTGCACTAACAAACTACAGAATATAACACTCTAAGCTTCTAAAAGTTATTTTCCTACCATTCAGATGGTATGTTTCTTAAAATGCCAACATATCCCAAAGACAATTTAATTCAGCCTTCTTAAAGCACAAGAAGGAAGCATTTTGTTAGCAAAGCTGTTCTCTTACCATATTAAGCAAAATTTCTTCAATTCTATAATAGACCTGGTAGCTTTTGAAGGTGGAGAGAGATAAACTATTTAGACAGAGTGTGAAAGAGCTTAAATGTTTCCTTCCTATATTAAGGAGAGTAGCATTCTTTGATGGTTTCATTTTAAATTTGTGTTCTGTGCTTGTTGGTAAAGGGATAGGGAAGTGCATTGGACTGACATGTTTGTTATTAAAAACCAAGTCAAGATTGGTGCCTGTGCATATATATGTGTTCAAATGAGAGTTCATAGACAATGATATATGTCATTAGGCTTTCATCTGGTGCTGTTGATAATAATAATATGTATCAGGCCTGTCTTACCAATTCTGAAACACTATAATCTGAGAAAACATTGGAATCAGACTTGTAGAACTGAATTAGAGATATGTGGGTATTAAAATACTCCATCCAACCCATTTCCACATATACCATCTGTTGTTTCCAGATGTACTGTTTCCTAGAGGCGGTATTAATGGTCATGGTATTATAACAACAAAGAATCGGCATTCCTAGTTCTGGGACTTAATTCCCAGAAATACAAGTTTTCATTGGCTGCACTTCAGGGAATTAGGTTCCTCTGTGGCTAGGGATATGCCCATTACAACCATGGTAACCAAAATAGACCAATTCAGAGTTTATAAGGCATCAGGGAGCCTTCAAGTTGGGAACAGTACAACGTTTCTCTTATGTTCTGTAACTCAAGGTAAGTTAAGCAACACTATTAATGCTCCCCCCTTGGTGATTAGATATGCCTAGCTCATTGTAGATAAGGAGTTGGAGGTAACTCTCCTATGTTAAGTTTGATAAGGGAAGTTATAAAACGCTCCAAAGGCTCTAGTGTATATGCTTAAAGCCTTGTATATAGTCCAGCACCTTAATCTGGCGCTGTCTGTAAACCAATGGGCTGTCACCTCCCTGAAGACCACTGCTTGCCTCATTAATACCACTGGAACAAATTATCACTTCACAGCCCAGAAATCTTCTATAGCAGTTGTAGTGATTGATGTAACAAGGCTAAAAAATAATGATGAAATGCATGTTCCAGAAGACAGATTCAAATGGCAGGAGCTTCAAAGGCAATTAAATGTGACATAGAAGGAGTCTTCCTGGAATAAAGTATTTTCAAATAAATGGTAAGATAAGTGTGATAATCTCCTAGACTCACATTATGCACAAATTAGCTTGATATGAATAATTATTTCTGAAGGCTTAGTGTACATTGAAGTAAAAGTTTAGAAATAGCCAGTTTGAACCATATAGATAATGTTTTTTTTTTGTTGTTGTTGTTTAAAATGGGGTAAAAAAAAAACCCCAATGATTTGGAACTCTCATATATGCTCATGATAGGGTTTGTTTATTTGTAGCCATAGTATTTGAATGGCATCTTTTGATATGCTTTAACATTTCTTGTTGCTTGGAAAGTAAAGAATTGTGACTACAGATGTCAAGTTTAACTGCCTCCTTTCAAAGTGAGTCAAATGTTTCTTCTGATGTATTGATTCTATACCACTAAGTTACTAAGTGTGCTGTAGGAGGAACCTGCCCACTCAATAGGGTGCAGCTGTACATTAGACAGGCACATGAAGGTCTCTGTGAAGGGGAAATTTAAGACATGTGCAAGTGTCTGGAACAGTTGGGCAATGTGAAAGCACTCTGGCATCCAAAGCCTTGGAAAGGTAAACCTCAAACTGTCTTTCGGATCTGTAGGTGTTGCTACTTGTTTTCTTGAAATCTGAACACTGGACAGATTAAGAGAAGTATTAGATCAGATGTTGCAAGAGATAGGTTATTTTTTATAGGGATTTTTGATTAAAGATTTAATTCTAGGACTGGATTTCCAAGGAGAGTTTTAAGAATAACTTCTAAACAGTAATTTCTAATAAAAATCATGTTGTTTAAAGTTATTCTCTTACTAATCTATTAGCCAAGCCTGATGAGGTCATTTGTTAATTTGTTAGGATCAAAGGCGCACATTTATTTAAGGTTGTGTATATTTTGATCTCACTCAGAATTATCTAGATATGAATCAATGCAATTCAGTAATCATTCACTTTAATAATCACTTTGACATTTATTTTTAACAATGTCTTAACTTGCCTTTTCAGTGATATGATCCAATGATTCAGAAATTTGTTTCTACTTGTAGAGGCCATCATTAACACTGCTCTTTACCCTGAGGTGATTGAAGTGTCCTTATGAAATCAAAATTAAAGATTATTGTGACCCAGTTCTTTAAAATAAGTAGCACTTTTATTCCAGAACACTCGTTAACATGTAGACCACAGACAGAAATCTTCACCAACTGTCAAAAAAGACTGAGAAGCTGTTTCTACTCTAAGATGTCTGTAATGCACTAGGTTAGAAAAACAGACACATACATGAATTAAGTGACTTATTTTTTAAGTGGGCTTTAAAAATTGCCTCATCCTCTTAAACACTTTGAGTTTGGACTTTGGAAATTCTGCCTTTTACTTACCAGGCTCATTAATTGGTTAGAAATACTGAACACCTACTTACTTATCATAGATGGCAAAAAACACGTATGACTAATATGACAGCTGCTTGAAATAGAAAAAGAGATAAAATGGCTTTGTATTTTTATGACACATTTATGGACTGGTAATAAAGCTCCTTCCTTAATCTCATTCTGTCATCACAGCACCCAAATGATTTGTGTAATTATTATTTTATCTATCTTTTTAAACAATGGAAAAGCAAGGAGATGAACCTAATGACCCAGCATTCATTTTATTGTAATCATCCTTCAACTACATGCATACTCATAGTCATTTTTAAAAGAAAACCTTGATTTTTTAAGTCATATCCAAAAGCATATCACTACATTCTCATATTTTGTGACAACTGATAAACAGTAGTTGGAGTGTATTTTTTATACTAACTGTGATTTTACATAAAATTGAGAATTGTTTGCTTTTATGGGCTACTTAAATTAAAACACATAGATAAGCCTTTTAACTGAATACTTGAAACCATGCAATTCCAAATCAGTCATGTGATATATTTTTTAAATAAATCTTTATTGTTCAGATTTTTACAGATGTTCCTCTTTTTTCCCCCCATAGCTTCCCTCCACCCGGTTCCCACCCCACCCCATGCCCTTACCCCCCGCCACTGTCCTCATCCATAAGTGTAAGATTTTTGTCCAGTCTCTTCCCACACCACCTACACCCCTTTTCCCCCCAAGAATTGTCAGTCCACTCCCTTTCTATGCGCCTGATTCTATTATATTCACCAGTTTATTCTATTCATCAGATTTTTTATTGACTTGATTTTTAGATTCACTTGTTGATAGATATGTATTTGTTGTCACTTTGTTGTTTATAAGTTTTTTTTAAAAAATATATTTTATTGATTTTTTACAGAGCGGAAGGGAGAGGGATAGAGAGTCAGAAACATCAATGAGAGAGAAACATCGATCAGCTGCCTCCTGCACGCCCCCTACTGGGGATGTGCCTGCAGCCAAGGTACATGCCCTTGACCAAAATCGAACCTGGGACCCTTGAGTCCGCAGGCTGACGCTCTATCCACTGAGCCAAACCGGTTAGGGATGCTGTTCATAAGTTTTTATCTTTACCTTTTTGTTCTTCCTCTTCTTATAGAATACCTTTCATCATTTCATATAATACTAGTTTGGTGGTGATGAACTCCTTTAGCTTTTTCTTGTCTGTGAAGCTCTTTATCTGACCTTCAATTCTAAATGATAGCTTTGCTAGGTAGAGTAATCTTGTTGTAGGTTCTTGCTATTCATCACTTTGAATATTTCTGGCCTGCATAGTTTCTGTTGAGAAATCAGCTGACTGTCGTATGGGTACTCCCTTGTTGGAACTAACTGTTTTTCTCTTGCTGCTTTTAAGATTCTCTCTTTGTCTTTTGCCCTTGGCATTTTAATTATGATGTGTCTTGGTGTGGTCCTCTTTGGATTCCTCTTGTTTGGGGTTCTCTGCGCTTCCTGGACTTGTAAGTTTCTTTCACCAGGTAGGTAAGTTTTCTCTCATTATTTCTTCAAATAGGTTTTCTTTTTTTATTTTTTATTTTGTTTCATTGCTTAAAGTATTACAAAGAGTATTACATATGTCTCCTTTTTTTTCCCTTGACATTCCCCTGGCCTCCCCTACCCCCCAATGTCTTTTGTCTATTGGTTAAGCCCTCCCCCCCCAACCCTCCCTGGCCTTCCCCCTGTTGTTTGACAGTCTGTTCGATGCTGCTCTGCCTCTGTATCTATTTTTGTTATCAGTTTATAATGGTCTTTATTATCCATAAATGAGTGAGATCATGTGGTATTTTTCTTTCATTGACTGGCTTATTTCACTTAGCATAATGCTCTCCAGTTCCATCCAGGCGGTTGCAAATGGTAAGAATTCCTTCTTTTTTACAGCAGCATATTATTCCATTGTGTAGATGTACCGCAGTTTTCTAATCCATTCATCTGCTGATGGGCATTTAGGCTGTTTCCAGATATTCACTATGGTAAATTGTGCCGCTATGAACATAGGGATGCATATATCCTTTCTGATTGGTGTTTCTGGTTTCCTGGGATATATTCCTAGAAGTGGGATCACTAGGTCAAATGTGAGTTCCATTTTTGACTTTTTGAGGAAACTCTATACTGTCTTCCATAGTGGCTGCACCAGTCGGCATTCCCACCAGCAGTGCACGAGTGTTCTCTTTTTTCCACATCCTCTCCAGCACTTGTCGTTTGTTGATTTGTTGATGATAGCCATTCTGACAGGTGTGAGATGGTACCTCATTGTTGTTTTGATTTGCATTTCTCCGATGATTAGTGACTTTGAGCAAGTTTTCATATGTCTCTTGGCTTTCTGAATGTCCTCTTTTGAAAAGTGTCTATTTAGGTCCTTTGCCCATTTTTTGATTGCATTGTTTATCTTCCTTTTGTTAAGTTGTATGAGTTCCCTATAAATGTTGGAGATTAAACCCTTATCGGTGATAACATTGGCAAATATGTTCTACTGTGTAGTGGGCTTTCTTGTTGTTTTGTTGATGGTTTCTTTTGCTGTATAGAAGCTTTTTATTTTGATGTAGTCCCACTTGTTTATTTTCTCTGTAGTTTCCAATGCCGTGGAGCAGTATCAGTGAAGAAATTGCTTCGGCATAGGTCCAAGATTTTGTTGTCTTTGGATTCCTCTATTATTTTTATGGTTTCCCGTCTTATGCTTAAGTCCTTTATCCATTTTGAGTTTATTTTTGTGTATGGTGTAAGTTGGTGGTCTAGTTTCATTTTTTTGCATGTATCTGTCCAATTTTCCCAACACCATTTATTGAAGAGACTGTCTTGGCTCCATTGTATGTTCTTGCCTCCTTTGTCAAATATTGAGCATAGTGGTTCGGGTCGATTTCTGGGTTTTCTATTCTATTCCATTGATCTATATGTCTGTTCTTGTCCCAGTACCAGGCAGTTTTGAGAACAGTGGCTTTGTAATACAGCTTGATATCTGGTATTGAGATCCCACCTACTTTGTTCTTCTTTCTCAGGATTGCTGCAACTATTCGGGGTCTTTTTTTATTCCAGATGAATTTTTGGAGCATTCGTTCTAAGTCTGTGAAATATGCCGTTGGTATTTTATTGGGAAGTGCGTTGAATTTATAGATTGCTTTGGGTAGTATGGACATTTTAATGATGTTGATTCTACCAATCTATGAACATGGTATGTTCTTCCATCTGTTTATGTCTTTCTCTATTTCCTTTTTCAACGTCCTGTAGTTTTCTGAGTAGAGGTCTTTTGCCTCTTAATTAAGTTTATTCCTAGGTATCTTAATTTTTTTGGTGAGATGGTAAATGGGATTGCTTTTTTAGTCGCTCTTTCTGTAAGTTCACTGTTGGTGTATAGAAATGCCATAGATTTCTTGGCGTTAATTTTGTATCCTGCTACATTACCGAATTCATTTATCAAGTCTAATAGTTTTTTGACGGAGTCTTTGAGGTTTTTTATGGACAATATCATGTCATCTGCGAATAAGGACAGTTTTACTTCTTTTCCAATTTGCTTGCCTTTTATTTCTTCTTCTTGTCTAATTGCAATGGCGAATACATCCAGTTCTATGTCGAACAGGAGTGGTGAGAGTGGGCAACCCAGTCTTGTTCCTGTTCTTAGGGGAAATGGTTTTAGTTTTTGCCCATTGAGTATGATGTTGGCTGTGGGTTTGTCATATATGTCTTTTATTATGTTGAGGTATGATCCTTCTCCTCCCACCTTGCTGAGAGTTTTTATCAAAAATGGGTGTTGGATTTTGTCAAATGCTTTTTCTACATTAATTGATATGACCATGTGTTTTTTTCTCTAAATTTGTTTATGTGATGTATCACGTTTATTGATTTGCAGATATTGTACCATCCTTGCATCCCTGGGATAAATCCTACTTGGTCATGGTGTCTGATCTTTCTGATGTACTGCTGGATCCGATTTGCTAAGATTTTATTGAGGATTTTGTCTTCTATGTTCATGAGGGATATTGGCCTGTAATTCTCTTTCATTGTGTTGTCTTTACCTGGTTTTGGTATTAGGGTGATGCTGGCTTCATAGATTTAGCTTGGAAGTGTTCCTTCCGCTTGAATTTTTTGGAATAGTCTGAGGAGGATAGGTTTTAGTTCTTCCTTGAATGTTTGGTAAAATTACCCTGTGAAGCCATCTGGCCCCCGGCTTTTGTTTGATGGAAGCTTTTTGATGACTGCTTCAATTTCTTCCATAGTTATTGGTCTATTGAGATTTTTAGATTCTTGCTGGTTGAGTTTTGGAAGGTTGTATTTTTCTAGAAATATGTCCATTTCCTCCAGGTTGTCTAGTTTGTTGGAGTAGAGTTGTCCATAGTATTTTTTAACAATCATTTGTATTTCTGTGGGGTCTGTTGTTATTTCACCTCTATCATTTCTTATTTTGTTTATAGGGAGTGCTCTCTCTTTGTTTCTTGGTGAGCCTGGCTAGATGTTCATCAATCTTGTTTATCCTTTCAAAGAACCAACTCTTGGTTTCATTGATCTTATGTACTGTTTTTTAGGTCTCTATGTCATTTATTTCTGCTCTGATCTTTATTATCTCCTTCTTTCTGCTCACTCTGGGGTTTTCTTGTTACTCTCTTTCTAATTATTTGAGTTGTAGAGTTAGATGATTTACTACCATTTTTCCTTGTTTTTTTGAGGTAGGCCTGTAGAGCTATAAATAAACTTCTCCCTCAGGTCTGCTTTCATGTGTCCCATAGGTTTTGGATTGTGTCGTTTTCATTTTCATTAGTTTCCAGGATGTTTTTAATTTCTTCTTTGATCTCATTGGTAACCCAATCAATATTTAACACATTTCGTACCACATAGAAATCTCTAAGACATACGCCAAGGACCGCACGTTTTTGGGCAAACTGCACGTTATTTAAATCATCATATCTACAGATCATAATGCACTTTAGGTGTTGTTTTTCAATGATTATAGCATTTTTATTTACAAAAACAATTAAACAATTAAAGTTCCTAATACTTTTTTAACGTATGGTACTGCGTAAAACATTTTCCTCTATGAAGAGGGACCAAACAAAATTTACATAAGTATCTAGATTCGCTCCTTTTTCCATGGGCGTCGCAAACTCTGCAGGCTCTCATAGGAAATTTTTTCTTTTCCACTCGCTGGAATACACGTAGGTTCATGCTGCTTCATATCACCTGACAACCTTTTTGTTGGATCTTTACGAGGTGCTCTCCTTGCACCCCCAGGGGAAGGGCTGGACAGATTTGTCTCTGGTTCTGGAGAGCCTTCATTATTGTTATTCGTTATCCAGTCTCTCACCACCGATAGCAGAAGCTGTTTATACTTCAGTTTTGCTTGTGGATTGAGGACGTTGTACACTCTAAATGAATTGAAAAGTCCACGGTTTATAAGGTACAGCACTACTTTTTTTGTCCGTTTCATCGTTTTCCTTAGAATGGAACAACACAAAAGGAAGTGTATCAGTTTCGTTGGTTTCCTTCCTTTTTCTGAGAGAGGGCATTTCTAAAAGCACCAGGAACTTGAAGACGAAGACTATTCGAATGACCAAAATACAATGTAACTGCAATGCTTTATGGGTTCGTGCAATTATATAGTTTTTCGTAGATAGACCTGCACGGTTTCCACCAATGAGATCGCTTCATTCGATGTGGACAAGACAGTGTGCTGACATCTAAGGTCCATAACAGATGGCGCACGAAACACGAGAAAACTTGTGAGCGGTCCTTAACAGATGGCGCGCGAAACACGAGAAAGCTCGTGAGCGGTACGAAAGGTGTTAATAACATGCTATTCAGCTTCCAAGTGTTTGAGTGTTTTGGATTGTCTTTATTGTAGTTTATTTCTAATATTATGCCATTGTGGTCTGAGAAGATGCTTGGTATGATTTCAGTCTTCTTGAATTTGGAGAGACTTTGCTTGTGACCCAATATGTGGTCTATTTTTTGAAAATGGCCCCTGTGCACTTGAGAAGAACGTATATTCTGCAGCTTTGGGGTGAAATTTTCTGAAGATGTCAATTAAGTCCATCTGATCTAGTGAGTCTTTTAGGACTGCTGTTTCTTTGCTGATATTTTGTCTAGAGGAATTATCCAGTGATGTCAGTGGTGTGTGTATTAAAGTCCCCTACTATGATTGTACTGTTGTTGATCTTTCCCTTGATATCTTCCAGGAGTTTTCAAAATCTTACTCTCACTCTTCTTCTGGCACCCCCATAATTCGGATGTTGGTGCGCTTGAAGCTGTCCCAGAGGCTCCTTACACTATCTTCATATTTTTGGATTCTTTTATCTTTTTGCTTTTCTGGTTGGGTGTTTTTTGCTTCCTCATATTTCAAATCTTTGATTTGATTCTTGGGATCCTCTAGTCTACTGTTGAATTTCTGTATATTATTCTTTATTTCAGACAGTGTATGCTTAATTTCTGACTGGTCCTTTTCCATTGTTTGGCATTAAGATCCTTGAAGGTCTCACTAAGTTCCTTGGAGGTCTCACTAAATTACTTGGAGGTTTCTAGAAGATTCTTGAGTAACCTTATAACTCTATATCCGGTAGTTTGCTTTCCTCCATTTCTTTCATTCGTGACATGTTTCTTTGTCTCCGCATTTTGGCTGCTTCCCTGTGTTGATAGAGTGGCCTTGTGTGGTAGGTGTCCTATAGGGCCCAGTGGCTCAGCCTCCCCAATCACCTGAGGTGGACCCTCTTGGAGCATCCCTTTGTGGGCTGGGTGCATAGTCTTGTTGTAGTTAAGCCTTGACTGCTGTTGGTATCACTGGGAGGAATTGACCTCCAGGCCAATTGGCTGTCAGGACCCGCTGTGTCTATAATGGAAGAACTGCTGTGCTGAAGACACCCTTATGGGGCAGGACTTGATTCAGTGGGGCTTTGGTGCTCTCTGAGTCTGCCTCTTGGGTGTGTCACTTATGGATGTGAGGAGTTGAAATCTGACCCCTGGGTACACTGGCTCCTGGATCTCCAATGAGGTGCAAAGTCAGCCACTGCCTGAGGCCACCCAGCAGGAGCTACAGAGAGAACTGCAGATTTTCTCCTTTGTTTGGGGTTTGGAAGTTTTGGTGTTCTCTGACCCAGCCTCAGTTTGTTAGGTTAGGCTGCAAAAGGACAGGCCATTCATATGCAAAAGCTGCTGTGCACAACTTGGGTGGGGTTGTAAATTGGGTGGGGTGGGGTCTCAGGGAATCACCAGGGCAGAGCAAACAGTGATGGTTGCCGGTTAGCCATCTCCGCATCTCTGCATCTCCGCGTCCCGTGCCCTGTGTCCCCACACAATAACAATGATCCCTGTGAGCACCTCTGCGAGAAAGCCACTCTCGCTTTCTGACCCAATGCCAGACAGTCCAGTTTCTCCCTGTTGGAGTCTGGGTCCCCAGACTCTCACCAGAAACTGGAGTTCAGAGCAGTTGGGAGCTTGTATCTCCCTTCTGATTGACAAAAACAGTGAACCCAGGTGCCAGTCTGTTTTGCACGCGCCTCTGTACCTCCACTCTTGGCACCTCTGCACCTCCTACCCAGTCCCAATAAACCTTTTTTTTTCCTTCTAGTTTTAGAACTTCCACGCAGCCAGCTTTCCCATGGTTCTAGATGATAGCTGTTTTGTCTTTTAGTTGTAGTTTTGATGTGCTTGTGGGAGGCAGCATGTACAGGTGTTTACCTTATGCCGCCATCTTGGTTCCCAGTCATGTAATATTTTAAGAAAGGAAATATACTTCCATGCACTGAGTGCCTGCTCTGGGCCAAATACTGTAATATATGTAATTTAACAGTAACCTCATAAGAATATTGTGCCATAATTATTTTTTAAAATATATTTTTGTTGATTTCAGAGAGGCAGGGTGAGGGAGAGAGAGATAGAAACATCAATGATGAGAAATATTGATTGGTTGCCTCCTGCACACCTCCACTGGGGACTGAGCCCACAACCTAGGCCTGTGCCCCAACTGGGAATCGAAATGTGACCTCCTGGTTCATAGACTGATGCCCAACCACTAATTCATGCCAACCAGCATGCCATAATTATTTTTATTTCTCTTTATATGGAAGAAGAAACCCAACCTCAAAAACGTTAAACAACTTCTTCAACGTCACACCAAATACTTAGTGGCAGAGCCAATATTCAAATATACATCTGTGTGGTTCTAACTACTATATTAAATAAATGTGAAGAATATGTTTGATAATAATGGCTAAATAGAAATACATTGGAATAAATCTGTGTAACACTGGTCATCAAGGTAAAAGTATGCTTTAGTTTGTTAAATTGCTTTATCTAAGACAATCGGATAAATTAAATGCCTGAGTGACATCAGAATTTACAGAATTGTATTTATTATATACTAGAGGCCCGATGCACGAAATTCGTGCATGAGCAAGGTCCCTAGGCCTGGCTGGCAATCAGGGCTGATCTGTGGGGTGACTGGCAGGGTGGTTGGGGGGGCCCTTCTGGCACCCGTCTTGGCCAGCCTTTAACCTCCCGCTCCAGCGAGGAAATCAGGGACCAGTGCCGGACCTCTCGCTAGCCAGCCCCGCCCCCGATCACCCTGCCAGCACCGCTGGTTGCCTCCCTCTGTGGGGCAACCAGCGGGGCAATTTTCCCCCCTCCCCCGCTGGCACCCGCCTTGGCTGGCCTGGGGCCTGTGGGATGGGGGCAGCTCCTGCGTTGAGCATCTGCCCCCTGGTGGTCAGTGCTCATTATAGCAACCGGTCATTCCACTGCTGTTTGGTCAATTTGCATATTAGGCTTTTATTATATAGGATGAATGCTATTTTATACATTATAGCATTGATTGATACCTAGGAACAGCCTACATTATTTAATGGACAAAATAAGGTTAAGTAAAGCTATTTGCATCCATACATTCATAAAGTTATGGTTTTTAAAGCTGGAATTTTTGTTTTCTACAACCTTGTATATAAGCCAGCCACCACAACTAAAAAATGATATTACTTCAGATTTGAACTGTTGCTTGGTGTGAGGATTTAAATATATTCTAATGAAAATTACTCTTAAATTAAATGTATTCAATTGTGTAATGTACATTTGGCTTTAGGTTATAATATAATCAATCATTTCACTGTGATTTAATATTGACATATTTCTGCTGGAGCAAAAGGCCAATTACTATGGAAAGCAATTGTATCATTCTATATGTGTAGAAATCTTGCAATATAATTGCATTCCTGTTATTTTTTTCTACTAATCATTTATGAATGTTTAAGGCTTTTTATTTTTTTCCACTTTCAATCCAAATGGCACTTTTTTTGCAGAATTATAGAAAAAATAAGTTAAACCTAGAAATGACTATTATTTATTATTAATAGTAACTATTCCAGAAAGTGCAGCAAAATAAGTTCCTAGTTTTTCACCAGTGAGTCATCAGTGAGTGCTGACCACCTGTGATAATGCTTTAAGTCCATATGACCTTATAGTTCTATAACCTCTTGGAGGCCATAGCTTTTTTGTCTTCAAAATGGGATAATAACTATTTCTCTGGGGTACTATGATTACTACATAATACAGTGTATGTAAAGAATAATGAACAACACCTGGCAATGAGTAGCTATCAAATTATTATTGAATTTAGCATTTTTGAAATATGATTTAGGAACATGATATAATGTGATGCAGAAATTGATTTTAAAATAAGTGAAATTTCAGTTATCATGCAGCTGTTTATCAGATACCTTTGATGGCTTCTCCAGTATTGATCAAAATGATATAGACCTCTCGAGAACATATCCCCTTTGCCACATCTTACCCTCCTGTGTTTCACTAGTTTCTTTTCAAAGCAGAGCATTTTGATATGGCTGTTTGACATGACTATTTTTTAAATATATTTTTATTGGTTTCAGAGAGGAAGGGAGAGGGAGAGAGAGAGAGGGAAACATTAATGATGAGAGAGAATCATTGATTGGCTTCCTCCTGCATGCCCCACACTGGTGATTGAGCTGGCAACTTGGGCAGTGCCCTGACTGGGAATTGAACCGTGACCTCCTGGTGCATAGGTCGACACTGTGCAACACTGCCTGGGCAATGTGACTGTTTTGATGGAGGCATATTGGCATAACCATATCTAAAGAATTCTATCAAATATAAAATCACTATTTCTTTTTTCTTCCAAGGATTATATATTATATCAGATATTTCTGAACCTAGTTTTATCTTTAACTACCATCCAGACTGCATGGTTCCTTTTCTTCCTACTTTAGTCATATTTGAATTGTTTGGTTTTTCTTTTTCATTAAGATATGTTTCTTTAATATTTATAAAAAGCAGAACTATTTAAAAAATGCATACAGTGGAGTTAACCTTCAAGTGAGGGGTGATTTTGTCCTCCAAAACCATCATTATGAAAGAGTATTACCTCATGATTTATGTATACCACTGTGGAAAATTTTAGAGGAATTATTCTCCTACCTCATCTCCAGTGTCTTACAGGGTTAGCAAAATCAAGAAACTTACCCAAAACAAGTAGCCACTTAAAAATATTTTCTACTGGAAAACAGAACGAATTTCATGATTGTAATGCTAAATTTGTATTTCACTAGAGATCAAGTAAGTATGACCATTATCGCTTTAAGAGATCAGATCATTTGAAATGGTGACCATTTAGCAAACAAAAATGAATTATGACTGATATTCTTTTGTGGAAAAAATATGTGTGATAAACATGTGTGACTCTAGTTTGCTATCGAGATGGTGCCTAATCCCTGCTTCATCTTTTACCCCATACTGAGCTACTTGTGATTCCATGCTCTTCTGGTATATAGATCAGAAAGAGATGGGTCGAGTCCTGAAGATAGGATGAAGGTGATTGCTTCACATACTGCTGGATTTAAAATAATCAGAATATTTAATCATTTTGTTGTTTAAACCTTTTTACATTATCAAAATATCAGGTAGCGTCTTAATTTCATTTCTGTATTATTTTGTCTTCTCTCTACCAAAATATCAAGTGGTAGGTAGTTGTGCTACAGGTCAGGGTTTTGTGTTTGTATGTGTGTATGTTGGTGGGTGTAGGTAGTGTGTAGAATGGTGTAAGCAATTTGTGTAAGAAGTTGGGCATCATTTTCTTTCTTTTTTCATTTTGATTCCTTGTTTTATGTCAAAAAACAAGTAATTCTAAAATTATATATTAAAGGAATTTAGATAATGCTAAATAATACAGAATATTAAAAATGTGCTTTCAAACAAAATTAATTGCCATTCAAAGCTAATTTCCTGGAAAATGCAGTGGAGAGGCTAGAATATCTGCAAAATATACAATTTATTCATGCTATTATGGGAAACATATGATAGATTTAGAGAGGTATTTGTGTAAAAAAGAAACAGGCCCTATTTTTGCAAGCAACCTGACTATAGTTATATAGCAACAGACAGATTAAGTGAGTAGAATGATTGTGGAAAACACCAGTGTGGAACAAGCTAGTGATATACTTTATATGGTCATGTTGGTCATGGCTTATTCCATTCAACAGGTAGATGATAAGATAGAATTGCAGCCCCTGCCCTGGCTGGTGTGGCTCAGTTGGTTGGACATTGTCCTGTGCACCAAAAGGCTGCCAGTTCAATTCTGGTCAGGGCACATTCCTGGGTTGCAGGGCTCGATCCCCGGTAGGTGGTGTGCAGAATGCAGCCTATTGATATTTCCATCTCACATTGGTGTTTCTCTCCCTTCCTCTCTATAAAAATCAATAAAAGTCTTAAAAAAGAAAATACAATTAATTATACACTTGTTGAACATCAATGAGCAATGTGTTTTTATAATGTAATGGATGCAGATATTTTAATTCCTACCTTTAGATGGCTTTTAGTCTAGAGGGGACCATATAACATGGTGACATAGGACTGATTGTAAGAAACAGTTTAAAAATATTGCTTAACCCAGCTAGAGAGGCTCAGTTTATTGAACATCGTCCTGTGCATTGAAAGGTTGCCAGTTTGATTCCTGGTCAGGGCACACACCTGGGCTGTGGGTTTGATCCCTGCTTGGGCACGCACGGAAGGCAACTGGTTGATGTCTCTCTCTCTCTCTCTCTCTCTCTCTCTCTCTCTCTCTCTCTCTCTCTCCCCTCCCTCCCTCCCTCCCTCCCTTTAAGCATGTCCTTAGGTGAGGATTAAAATTAAAAATAAAATAAAATTTTCCTTATACAGATATTTAAATATTATTAGTTCATAGGATTGATATAGTCTAGGTTAATCCAGAAAAGGTCTCTGATTCAAGTGAACCTTAAGATGAAATTTTTAGGAAATGTTTTATTATTAAGTCTTATTTTTGAATCAGAGGTATTTTAAAGACTGCTTAAGGAATCCTGCAAGTTATATTATTTTCTAAACCTAGAGAGGAAGAGTGCTATCATAAGAAAAAGTTCCTGAAGAAAGATTGATGGAGGCTTTGGTTAGGTTTAGTACATGCTGATTTTATGATAGCAATATGTCATCAAGTGGTGCTATAAAGATATTGCACACTACTCACACAATTAGATGATAACAACCATTCACTGCCATTTTGATCATCTTCCTTTTTTCTAGGATATTTGTACTTTATAAAACAGGATAAACTGATTAAATTTAGTCCCTTGAATCACAAGGAATTCTCAATTATTTCCTTTTTAATTCTGGGAGAACTTAAGCCATCTGTTGCCTTAAAGCAGGGAGATTTAGTAATCAGGCACAGCAGTAAGAAGATATTTGTCTAGGGATGCTATTAATTAACAAACTTGGAAAGCATTCTGAATTTCTTACCTTAATGTCAAAGCACTCCTAACAAGTACATTGGACATTTAGATGAGAAAAACCTGTCTTGGGTCAGATGCTCTTTCTGTTCTGCTTTGGATAGTATAGAACCGGGGTCCTCAAACTACGGCCCGCGGGCCACATGCAAATACAAATATTGTATTTGTTCCCGTTTTGTTTTTTCACTTCAAAATAAGATATGTGCAGTGTGCATAGGAATTTGTTCATAGTTTTTTTTAAAACTATAGTCCAGCCCTCCTCAACGGTCTGAGGGACAGTGAACTGGCCCCCTGTTTAAAAAGTTTGAGGACCCCTGCTATAGAAGAACGTGTGAATAGAAGGTGTTAGATCCATTATCATGCAATTTTTAAAAAGCAGTAAATGACACGAATTGTTGATTGTGAAATCCCAAATAAGTATGCATTTAGAAAACCCCAATATTTTTAACCCAGTATTATGGTATTTTTTATAAAATCCTTTTTCACTTAAAAGAATCTCTCCTGGTGTTCCTTCTCATTTATTCTTAAATTTTAATTGGAAAAATTGAGCAACAAATTTTGAGAGAATTAGAAAACATTTTTGTTTCTTTCAAAATCAAGTTTATTTAGGTATTATTACCATACAATAAAATGCACCCATTTTAAGTACATACATCGATGAGTTTTGACTAATATGTAGCCGTAGGATGACTCACTGCTACTCAAGACTTAGGGTGTTCTTACCATCACCCCTTAAGACAGATTCTCTTTTCCCCCTTCCCAGTCTCAGAGAATCACTGATCTGCTTTCTGTCACTACAGGTTAAACTGGTCTTTTCTATAATTTCATATTAGTTGAAGCATATAGTATTTACTCTTTTGTGTACGACTTCTTTCACTTAGAATGATGGGTTTTGCTTGTTTTTTTCTATCTTTATTGAGGTATAATTGACAAAAATTGTATATATTTAAGATATGCAACATGATGTTTTGGTACTTGCATATATTGTGAAATAATCCCCACAATCATGTTGTTTAACATATCCATCAACTCACAGAGTTACTATTTTCTATCTTTTTAATTTTGTGGTGAGAACATTTAAGATTTACCCTCTAAGCAAATTTCAAGTATACAATGCATTATTGTTAACTATATTGACATTGCTATACATTAGATCTCCAGAATTTACTCATCTTGCATAATTGAAACTTTGTACCTTATTCCCCCCACCCCCGATGACCACCATTCTGTTCTCTGGTTCTATGAGTTCAACTACAGTACTTTAGATTCTACTTAAAAGTGAGATTATGTGCTATTTGTCTTTCAGTGTATGGCTTACTTCATTTGGCTGAAGATCCTCCTGGTTCATTCACGTTGTTGCAAATGGCAGGATATATATATCTTGGAATAATGTGAATAATGGTGCAGCGAACATAGGATTGTAGATATCTTCTTGAGATCCTGCCTGATTTTTTTCCTTTGCATATATACCCAGAAGTGGAATTGGTGAATCATTAGGTAGTTCTATTTTTAATATTTTGAGCAACTTTCATACTTTATTCCTTATTGGTTATACCAGTTTACATCCCCAACAGTGTACAAGGGTTCCCTTTTCTGAAAATCCTCTCCAATACTTGTTATCTCTTAACAAGTATGAGGTGACATCTCATTATAATTTTGATTTGCATTTCCCTGATGGTTAGTGATATTGAGCAACTTTCATATACCTTTTGGCTATTTGTATGCCTTTTATTTTTTTAGAAATCTTTATCCCCACTTTTTAGTTGGATAATTTTTTTTCTATTGAGGTTTGTGAGTTCCTTATGCATTTAGTATATTAACCCCTTATCAGATAGATGTTGGCAAATAAGTTTCCCATTCCATAGGTTGCCTTTTCATTTTGTTCAGTTTCTGTTTTCAAGTGCCTCAAGTAAGTAGAGAATGTCCAATTTGGACTTTGGCATCAAGCAGACCTGTGTTTGAATCCAAGCTCTTCCATTTGCTACTACCTTCTTACTTTTGGCAATTTGCTTAACCACTCTAAATCATTGCTTTCTCAATTCAGAGTTAATGAGAGTACTTTATGGATATGATTATTGCTAGACTTGAATGAGATAATGTATGTAAAATGCTTTTACAACAGTGACTGCCATATAGAAGTTTCCCACAAATGTTAGTCCCTTTCTTCTTCTCTTCCGGCCCCTCCCTCCTAAGAATTAGCTTTATTCTGCAATAGAGTTCTACAAATCCTGTCCTTCCCCAGTCCAAACTATCCTATATAGCAGTGATGGCGAACCTATGACACGCATGTCAGAGGTGACGCACGAACTCATTTTTTTGGTTTGATTTTTCTTCGTTAAATGGCATTTAAATATATAAAATAAATATCAAAAATATAAGTCTTTGCTTTACTATGGTTGCAAATATCAAAAAATTTCTATATGTGACACGGCACCAGAGTTAAGTTAGGGTTTTTCAAAATGCTGACACGCCGAGCTCAAAAGGTTCGCCATCACTGCTATATAGGCATCTCCTAAAAATACCTTCGGGATCATGCTTTGCCTTGCCAACCGGTCTCCAATGTGGCCCTATTATTTTCTGGGTAAAATTCAAATTTCTAAGCTCCTCCATAATCTGACCCCATATCTCCCTTCCAAGCTATATGAACATTTCACTCAGACTTAATTAGTAGACACCAGTGTTTCTCCAATAGGTTGGAGGGCTTGGTACTTAAGGGTAGGGAGATTTGATGTTATGGAGGAGGCTAGTGGTATGATGGTGAAGGTGCTGGTACAATTTCAGATAACGTAGGGTAAGATCCAGGAAAAAAAACACACAACTATCTTTCTCTTTATTATTCCACCTCCTGTTCCCCATGAAAATTTCCTTCCATGTAATATGCCTAGATTCTCTTAGCCAGGAATTTTTTAAAAATATGTTTTTAAAATTGATTTTAGAGAGAGAAGGGAGAGGGGGAGAGAGAAACATCAAGAGAGAGATACATAGATCGGCTGCCTCCTATACGTCCCCCCGCCCCCCCGGGGATTAAACTGAAACCTAGGCTTTTGCCCTGAACAGGAATCAAACCAGTGACCTCTCCATGCATGGGACAATGCTCAGCCAAGTGAGCCACACCAGCCAGGGCTTAGCCAGGAAATTTTTAAAAGAACAATTACTGAGCACCAATTCTATGTAAGCTAAAGCTAGGAATGAAGACTACCAGTATAGTGACCTTTTTCTTAATGTGTTTATCACAAATAGGAGAAGATAGAGATGAAAACAAATACTTTTAAAAATTATATTATGTGATACTGTTCTCCTAGGTGAATTTTCATGTGTGTGAGCATATGTGTGTATGTGTGTATTCTGTAGAAATAGAGGGAAGTGTGACAAATCTATGTAGGCAATCATTCTTTAAGAAGATAACATTTGAATGTGAATTAGGTATGTGAAATTTCAAGATGAATAAGAGCACTGAGTAATGATAAGAAAAGGGAGGACATTTGAAAAAGAGAATAGAAGATGCAGAGGGATAAAGGTGAGTTTGTGTTCAGGGAATCACACAATGTCTAATGAGGCTTCAGCATAGGAATAGAGTGGGAATGGAGTGGGAAATACTGAGAAATGTGGCTCTGAATGTATATTGAAGCCAGTCTGTGGATTATATTATGACATTTTTAATTTATTGAACACTTACTATGTGCTGTGTAAAGTGTTGCATATGCACTACTTTTTTCAAAGATTTCTGTCAACCATATAAAGACTAAACAATATTATCTTCATGTAACTGCTCAAGGTCACCAACAGGAAATGACAGAGCCAAGACCCAAACCTAAGTCTATATGATCGCAGAGTCCATGAACATGCATGAATTGAGGTAGTGACCTTAGCGAGGTGGCCATAGAGCAGCAGGAGTAGACTGATGCATACTCTGAGCTAGAAAAATAGTGTTAATGTGGCTTCATCAGTGATTTGGTGTTGAGGGATAAAGTAAACCGAGGCATAACTGGAGAGATACGGTTTTGAGTATATGGTATACCCATCAGCAGAGTTGGGAAATTTAAGAGAGAAAAGTCTGTGTGTGTCGGGGAGGCATTAATGATTTTGAATTTGGATCTTTCATAAGCTTCAAGATCTTCCAGTGGACTGAAGGTAGTCACTAGACAGTTATTAAATTCAGGTTGAGAGGTCTGGACTGGACATACAGATATGGAACCATCAGCATATTGGCAATAATAGGAGGCTTAATAATAGATAAAATTATTCAGGGATAATGTGTAAAGCTAAAAGATAAGAGCACCAAAGATGGAATGCTCCCTTCTTTGAAAAAAATTTTAAACATTTTCCTTGCTAAATAGAATAAGCTTCCTAGTGTTATGTAGAGTTTTCTATTTTTAAAAAAACTTTCCTGATATCTATGGGATTATCAGCTACTTGAGGACAGATAACCGCTATGATTTTTTACAAGCTAACCAACATTTAGCAGAGGGCCTTAGGCATAGTGGAATTCATTATATTGGATTGTCCTGGAGCATGGGATGGTGTTAAGGATGGGACTATGAGAAACCATTAATGAGGGACCTTGGACTGTTGGCTAGGAGCCAGGGTGGTGACCACTGTGCATCTGGAGCAGTGGAGGGGAGAAGTTGTATACTGCTCCAGTCTTTCCAAGGGTTGGGCTATTACCCTCATTTAAAGGAGGAAATTCAGTCATGTTCCAAAGTATAAATTATGTGTTTTATTATGTAAATATTCTGAGGTTTGGAGTTAGATAGAATTTAGAAGTCTTTCCATTTCAGCTCACACATTCTGAAGAAAACTTGATTGTAGTAAATGACAACTGAATTTTTTTTTTTTTAAATTTAGGAATAACATTTTAACGATGCATCACAATGCAACTGTTTAAATGAACTAGTCACTGATGATTCTGGGATTTGAGAAGATACAGGGTACCAAATAAAAGCTGAGTATTGTTAGTTCATTGTTGCTAAAAGACAAAATCGATACTCGATTACTCCAAATTAGTATACCCAGTCATGCAAATCTTTAACCTCAGATTAACTAACTGTAGGACTGTGACCCAGCCTACATCAGTGACATTTAGAAATGGAGAATTAACTGATGTAGAGTCCATTTGTAAAGTGCGGAAGTGCACTGATGCCCAAACCAGTTTTCTTATTATCATTCTGTCTAAAGTAGCTGCAGAATTAAGGCAAGCAGAAGTTTAACTCATTAGCGTTTCTGTGACCCTTCCCTCATTTAGCTCTACTATCTGTTATATAACACAGTTCTGAAATGAAATCTTCCTATCCTGAGTGGTATTTTGCATCATAATAAAGGTTGTTTCCTATGTTAATATTCCAAATAGTTTTACAAATTGCCATTTCACATATCCCTAAATATTCATTAAAGCATCCAAAATTTAACACTTATGTATTGAGTAATTGCTCTGTGTCAGTTAGTATAGCAGTATACTAAGCCTTGGAGCTGCTGTGATGAGCAAAACTGTCAAGGATCCTGTCTGTTCACTCTATAATAGGAGAGACATATAACATACAAACAAAGACATAACTAGTCTTGATAATTTCAGATAGTGACTAATGCTATGTAGACATTAAACAGGGTAATGGGATAGAGTGATTAGGTGGCAATGGTAGTGAGTGCTGGGAAACATTAAGATTGTCATAGGAGAAGGCTTTACTGAGGATGTGACACTTGAGCTGAAACCTGAGTGATGGGAAGGACTCAGCCAGGCAAAGATGGAAGAAGAGGATCCCAGACAGAAGGAATAGCAGATGCAAAGACTCTAAGTTGGACATGAGTTGGCAGGTCTTAAGACTGTAAGGGCCAGTGCAGATGGGGTGGAATGATGGGGACGGGGTGAGTACATGGAATATGGTCAGAGCAGCAGGCAGAGTCTGGGTTACTTGGGGCCTCATGGGTCATGACATGTAACTTGGATTTGACTCCAAGGACAGTGGGAAGTCCCCATTGGCTTTACCACTCGGGCTTCTGAAACGTGCTTTAGTTTCTCTTGTTTCCTTGCTTCCTGCTTCTTCCCAGAGTGAATGGTGCCCGGTTCTCACTGTCCCAGAGAACCGATTAGATCTTTGAGGGTTTAGAACCATCCATTCTGTGCTGTCACTGCCCTCCTCATTTCCCCTCTCCCTACGTGACTCTGAGTTGGAATTCCTCATTGTTCTCAACAGAGGGGCACACCCAGAATTTGGGGATCAGATTAGAAAGGACACCCCTTGGAATGAAAGGCAACATGCATCTTCCTGGAGTAGGTAAGTGCAATTTTATATAGCAGCAGCACCCCCAGAACAACTGCGTGAAGGCGCAGCTGCTAAGGTGGGGGTGTGCCTAACTGCCAGACAGGGAGATATCCCCAGGAAGGCATCCAATTCAGAGGGAATTCATGGGAGTTCCTGGCGGTATCATTAATTTCAACATGTGCCTCATGAGGCGATGTCAGGATGATGGAAGCTTTTGATGTCTGATAAGGAATTTTGAAAAAAGTGATTTAGAGATCTGGGATTTCTCCATGTGTCCGAGGGACTGAGACTCTGTGTGGTGGCTTCCAGTCCTTACACAGACAGTCTCTGTAGTGCAGTGTGGACAATGTTTTATGTTCTGCCAGAGTGGGGGTAATATTGTCTACAAATTCTCTAGTTCCCCTTTCTCAGGTTCTATGTACATCCAACTGCCTTCTTATTGGGAAAACTAATCTCTTCTATTTGTACTTTGCTCACAAGTATTGTCACATTGCAATCTAATTTAGTCATCAAACCATCCCTACAAGGTAGGCTTTATTCTGTGTCAAAAACTTATGAAACTAAGGTCCATAGAAAATGCCCCCAGGAAAATATCAATCTTTAAATAAAATGTGGGGAAATGAGTGAATGTGGTAAATATCTTGGAAATAGAGCCAACAGGATTTTCTTATGGATTAGATGTGGAAGATGAATAGTACAGCTTCTTTGTTATTGCTACACACAGAGAAATTGAATTAGTTAAGGTTAGTCTATAGTTGTTGCTAGAAAGCAGCTATTAATTCTTCCAACACATTGTTTTGTTTGGGTTTCTGACAACTAAAATAAAAACTTTTAGAAAAAGGCTTTTTCTTTTCTTCTTTCTTTCTAGTTATTTTGTCCTTGGAGTAGTTCTAGATTAAGTCATCCAATTGTGAATATTCTGTTTGTTGATATTAAATATTCTGTTTAATGATGTAAAATGTTCTTTGTTTAATGTGAGCAAATTGGGTGTTTGCTTTATGGGTCAGGAGAAGTGGCTGGGGATGGAGGGAGTTGGACCTTTGAAATGGGAGAAGATGCTCTTACTAATGAAGAGTAGACACCAGTGATACAATGACAGTTGGGTTCCAAGGAAGTTTGGAATTTTGTGAAGGACATTTGATACTATCTTAAACTAGAGGCTTGGTGCATGAATTTGTGCACGGGTGGGTTCCCTCTGGGTGGCCTGCAGAGATTGGCTGAAACCTGCAGTCCAATGCCACCTGCAGCTCCTACCTGCTGCTCCACTCATCCCAGCCCCGCTGTGCCTGCTGCGGGCTCACACCCAATCTGTCCCGATCAGGAGAGGCTCACACTGCTGCAGCCGCATCATCAGCCATGAGCCCTGCGTCTGGCACCCTCTCAAGGGGAGTGGCCTGTGGGATCAGCCTGAAACTGGCTCTCTAACATCCCCCGAGGGGTCCCGGATTGCAAGAGGGTGCAGGCCAGGCTGAGGGACCCCACCGGTGCACGATTGGGCCAGGGAGGGACCATAGGAGGGCTCCAGGTCATGTCTGGCCCATCTCGTTCAGTCCCTGATTGGCCAGACCCCAGCAGCAAGTTAACCTACCAGTCAGAGCATCTGCCCCCTGGTGGTCAATGCATGTCATAGTGACTGGTTGACCAGTTAACTGCCCTCTGGTGGTCAGTGCATGTCATAGTGAGCGGTTGAGCAGCCTTAGCATATCATTACCATATTATGCTTTGATTGGTTGGTTGGTTCTGCTGTTCGGTCTATTTGCATATTACCCTTTTATTATATAGGATGGGAGGATGGAGTTAAAAGTACATCTTGGTTTCCCTAGGCTTTTGTAATTAGAGATGTACTACATGTAAATCACTTCCCTTTCAGAGTTGTTGGTATTAAGGAAAAGTTTTGGAAGTAGCTGGGAAAGATAAGTTAAACTAAGTTTATAGATCTCCTATTGTGCCAGGGACTGTGGAAAGATTTTTCTGATGTTATCTAATCCACTTGCCACAAAAACATGGAAGTATTAAGCCTTTTAACAGATAAAAAGAATGCCACTGACCTTTAAAGAGGTTAAAGAACTTGTTCAGGGGACAACACTATTAAGTGGCTGACTTAAGATTCAAACCCAGGTGACTATACAGTGTAACTTCTCTTTGCACTAGAGCCCTTGCAGTGACATGAATAAACTGCCTTGATTAAAATTGCTGATTTATTTGTATTTTTAAATGTGTATCATAACCAAGCTTCTGACTGTAATTAAGTCTTAATTTTACATTGAGCAAGCAAGATTGACTTCCTTCATTCTGGAAATCAGATGAATGAGTTATGGAAAGATGCTTCATGAAACCACTTTACAAGATAATTTTGCTTTCAGGATTAAGAGAGCAATCCCCCTAAATATCATGGTTTTTGGCTATTTGATAGGCTTCTTTTTTGGATTGTCAAAATCATTAAAGGGTTGTATTAAAAGCAGAGCCCCTAAAATGTGGACAATCACATGATAGTCCAAAGAAAACTTCAAACACTAGTGTCCATGGGAATCAAGGCACCTGATCATATATTAAGTTACCATTAAGACCTGCAGTGTTAGCTCCCAATGGGAACAAAATGGGACCAGAATTGTTTATAGTCTTCATGATGAACTTATAATATTGAAACCAAATTAAAATATGATGCCATTTTACAGTATCTGTGTCAAAAAGAAAACTACTAGAACTTGGAGAATCTAGGAAAAGCCAATAAGAAATGAAAAGAGAAATCTTTTTATTGGATTAGAAAAAATGTAAGAGTATATAGTTTCAACACACAGACCTACCTTTTGTATTGTACTTGTAAAATTTTTTGATTACAAAGGAAAATATAATGGTTATGTCAAGTTGGCTACCACATCGAGAGTAATTTATTGAGAGTCAAAATGTGAGGTTTAAAAATCATTTTCAATTAAAATTATTTTCATCATGGGCATTTGTTAGCTTGTTTCTTATACTTCAGAATTTTCCTTACTAATTTGGCTTAAGTTTCCATCTCCAGGACTTAATCTTGCAAGATCACCTCTCACCCTTAACTCTTGGTGACTGGGTATTGAGATGGGACATTATGAACTTGATCTGACAACTTAATAAGATGTAATAAGACCTGAAATAGGGGCAATGGCCTCTCAACTAAGAAGATCTAGATAGGAACAGAATCTTTTCAAGGGTATGTCTAACTAAACTCCCTTTAAGACTTCCTTTAAAGCATTAAATGTCTTTTCCTGTTTTAAACTAGAATGTGATCAGTTGGAATATTGGCGAAGAACAGGTCATTAGCGAAAACTCCAATGAAGACAATTGGCTTTGGGTTTGATTTTCCTGTTTTTTGTTTTTTTTCGGTTAGCTTAGCACCAGATGGTGCCCTAGTGAGTTCTGTATAAATAATACAATCATAGGGTTGAGTGATTCTCTACCAGTCACAGACTCAAGCAGAAAATAGCACTTGTCTTTCCACACAAGCCCATGTAGATTCTTATTGTGGAATTGTTCTTATGCAGCTCTAACCCGTAACTTGTTATGGTTGGTGTTTCCCCCCATTTCTTTAATGAGCAAGCAAGCAGTCAGATATTCACTGTTTCCCAGAGGAAAGGGCTAATGATTTGAGAATCTTTAACTGATATATCCATCCATTGCAGAGAGGAAGAGAGGCAAAGAAGCAAAAATCTCTATTGTTCCTAAAAGGGAGGGAAGCGAGGCCCCAACACTCCCTTGACAGTTGGTGCACATTAGGGGGTGAGGGAACTGGCTTTGCTTACAGAAGCCCTGTGGCAATCCCTTACAGGCTTTCAAGGTCCAGCTCAACTGCCAACTCCTGTCCATGATGCTCAGTGATCTTTCCTCTTTCTCAGGGTTCACATGACAATTATAGTTTGTATTTCAAGATCTAGATCTTTATTATATATTGTTTGGTATTATACTTTTCCTGTGCTCCTCCCTACAGGATTCTAAGTGGATTACATTTTCTTACAATCTGAATTACTTAACACAAAATTGGACATTTTGTAACAGTTGTTGACTTGATGACACACATGTGGGTCACAGCTCCCATACATTGGAGCACAGTTTTAATGGTCACACTCCCATCCAATGAACAGAGTTCATGCATGGTGACTCAAAGGATTTTAGTTCCTTAACAGTGATAAAGAAAAAAAAAAGAAAGCTTCCCTTGCTCTTCCCTTTCTCTTTATTGTCCTGAAGGTTTTACAAATATTTTAAAATTGATTTTAGAGGGAGAGGAAGGGAGAGAGATAAAGAAATAGAAACATCGATGAGAAACATCAATTGGCTGCTTCCTGTATGCCCGTAATGGGGATTGAGCCCACAACCCATGCATGTGCCCTGACTGGGAATCGAACCGGTGACCTCTTGGTTCATGGGCCAATGCTCAACCACTGAGCCACACTGGCCAGGGCTGTCCTGAAGATTTGACCCATATAGTAGCAAAACACAGAAAAGGTGACATAGAATATTGAGGAGAAGCAAGCAGAATCACTAGGAACAGTCCTTCCTTTTAAAGCTGCCTGTATTTTTACTTTTGAATCACAAATAGCTATGCAATCTGTCCAGTCTTCACATAGATCTGCAATAAAATTGACCTACTCAAGTGTCTTTCTGAGCAAGCTTGGGCACCATTTCCAAGTGATTGTTACTTTCTATGTAATAAATGTTTGGGATGATCTCAAAAAGGTCACTAGGCTATTCAGATCAGGCTATTTAAATCAGTCATTTATTAATTACATGTAGATGAGTAATTTCACATATTTTCCTAAATATGTTATGGTCTGCAGCAGGGTTCTCAAAGTGTGTCCTGCGGAATATTAGTCTTCCATGACATATGAATATATGCTTCTTGAAAAAAAATGGGCTGTTTGGTTGTTTGGAGAAAGATTACATACTTTATTTGCCTCTGGGGGCATCACATAGCATATTAAAGACTCCAAGGAGTCCTGCAGCAAAAAGATCTGTTTTATTTGTTTAACTTGGCATTTAGCAAACATATCTGACCTTAGGAAGAGAAATAATATTTAGTGAGTATTGTGTGCCGGGTATACATTAGCTTATCGAATT
Source organism: Myotis nattereri (assembly GCF_964212035.1). NCBI lineage: Eukaryota > Metazoa > Chordata > Mammalia > Chiroptera > Vespertilionidae > Myotis > Myotis nattereri. The sequence continues at coordinate 115,236,318 of NC_138078.1, read as the reverse complement.
TGTACAATAAGACTCTAAATTAGTGTCATTATCTATAGTTAAAGAGGGACAACTTTGGTTTTACTTTATTTTTAATTTTTTAATATATTTTTTATTGATTTCAGAGAGGAAGGGAGAGGGAGAGAGATAGAAACATCAATGATGAGAGAGAATCATTGATTGGCTGCCTCCTGCACGCCCCCCACTGGTGATTGAGCCCATAATCCAGGCATGTGCCCTAGACCGGAATCGAACCTGGGACCCTTCAGTCTGCAGGCCGACGCTCTATCCACTGAGCCAAACCAGGTAGGGCTGGTTCTACTTTATTAAAGGATTTGCTTCAGCCCTGACAGCGTGTTTCAGTGGTTGAGCAGTGACTTATAAGCCAGGGAGTCACGGTTCCCAGTCAGGGCATATGCCCTGGTTGCGGGCTTGGTGCCCAGTGTGGGGCATGCCGGAGGCAGTCAAATCAATGGTTCTCTTTCATCATTGATGTTTCTGTCTCTCTCACCCTCTCTCTCTCCCTCTCTGAAATAAATTAAAATGTATTTTAAAAAATTAAAGGATTTACGTCATAAAATGATGGAGTCTTGCATAGTGAGTTCTCATGTTGACTCAGCCACCAATTAGCTATGTCGTACCGTTTTGGACAAATAAGTCAATCTTGTTTTAATTTCCTTATCTAAGAGTCACATTAAAGTAATAATGTGGTGTGAGGATGATAGGGGTTGAATTAACGTATTAACATGTTTTTGGTAAAAAAAAAAAGTGTTACATAAGTAGCATTTGTACTTGACAAATATAGGAGGAGAAGGATGAGGGCAACAAACGACTAGTCCCTGGAAACATGTTCACTCATAATGTATAATTCTAAGTGCTAGACTTTTAACAGCAAAAACAGACTAAAATAAAAATAGTTGTAGCTGTCCTGAGTGCTCACCAGAACATGTACCTTTTCATTTTTATGTACTATGTATTTTGGGTACAGTCAGACCCTCAGATTCATGGATTAATCACATTGGGTGGTACATTTTTAAAGTACCTATTGATACTGTTGTGAAGTGTTAAGACTAGAAATATATTATGACTAGATACTGGAGCTTTGATACCTAACTGTAACTACTTGCTTCCATGGCTTAAAGCCAGAAACTGAGCTTCTTTCAATTTATTTTTGTATCATTCATTAAGTAGGCATTACACAAACCATTTGTGGCTCTGCCTCACTCCACCAATTCCATCATATGGTACCTGATTTTTTGGACTCCATTGTCTCAACTTGTCAAATTCACCATATGAGGCAAACCCATTTCTACTTTGCCCCTTGCAAGCTTAAGTTTGAGTGATTTTTGATATAGATATATTCCCCCCTAATTTTTGAAAGTCTTTATAAGATTGTTTTACCTGTAAACTCTACAAATAATTGCATAACACACTATATCACATAGTTCCAGTTTTCTCTAAATTTATTCTACGGACTGACCCGAATGTGATGATGGGTTTATGACAAAGGGGAAGAGGATTGCTAATTAGATGTCTACCTTGCCAAATTGGAAACTGATTTCCTTGTTACCTAAGTTGAACCGAATCCCGTTTTCAATCTAGAAGTAATTACCAAGGCAGTGCACAACTGAACGGAGGCAGACTGCATTTTGCATTCTTCATCCCTGAACTATCATTAGCGGATATCATAAATATTGATGTATAGTATAATTCTCCACCAAGTTTATTAAAAGAATAATTTAGAAGTCCATAGTGGTTTTATCATCCAGGGTTCTACCATTCTCAGTAGTGTGATGAGTGTTTTTGTGGTTTTCTTAGATTTTGTATTTATGAGTTGTTTATGGTTCTGACATTATTTTATGCCAGAATTCATTAACCTTTAAAAAGTTTCTGATATGGTTAGGCACTATTGTCACTTCTGGTTTCTAGACACATAGAATACATCCTAAAAAAAAAAAAAGAGCAAATGGAACCGATAGCATTCAGATTCACTGGAAGCTGCTTTCTTTGGCCACTCGGTCTCTGAGGTGTATTGCTGGGTATTTTGGAGAGGGCAGAACTGCCTTTGATGTGATGACATTTCAGTTCCTTTGTTAGAGCCACAAATTACAAGCTTTACTCTCTGATAACTGAGTTTTGAAAGGTGTGCATTCATATCTTTATCATAAAGAAGAGAAGAGAAATAATGCCACTATTTAAAAGCAAGGTTTCAGTATATAAAAAAGGGTATTTGTCATGGAATCTGTGCATAGCCTAAATACTCTGACAAAAGCATTTCTCTAAAGGCAACTCCTTAGGTAGGTTAATGCTACTGTCTGGGTTCTGCTCAATAGAGCTTATGGGATTGAATGGGATGGGCAATAACAAACAGACAGATATAAAAACAAAAACCTCTTCCACTCCTTTCTGAACCCTTTGGTCTTTATGCAGCTCAAAAGATAAAGCAAGTGTCAGAGGTACTTTTTAACACTTACTAAATACTGATCTTTCTGTTACTAAGCAGGGGAAGGACTGAGGCTGAAGTTAGGTCTATTTTAATATTGGTTCTGGCCTGAAATAAATGTTCATGTCCTTGAAATAATTTTCTGGTGGTGGTTGATTCATTATTTTCTTTATATATTAAATAGAAATAAATAGTCCTTGGGTGTCCTTTAAGTTCTGGATGGGTTAATTAGCCATTTCTAAACCAATATAGTACAGTATTTCATCTGGATAAATAAATTTATAGTCTTGCATTGAAATGTAATTAAAATGTAGTTGCAATTAGTTTTTAGTCCCTAATCAGCAATTGCTGTTACTCTGTACATGAATTGGGTGGTAAATTTCATTAGCTTATTTTCCTGGGCAAAAGACAGTGTCTGATCACAGTCTCTGATCCACAAAGCTGCAGAACAAACCCTTGGCTTCAGTTTGCTAAGCAAAAGTTGTCCATGCCCTGCTTTAAAGATATAGGGATAAAGATGCTCCTCTTTGCTTTGATATTATATTTTTCATTTCCCTCATGTTCTTTTTATACTTGACAATTCCTGCCTTATGGACTTGAAAAGAAATAAGGCTATTTTTTGTTGCAGTTTAAGCCACTGTTCAGTTATTTTGTTCTTCCTACATAAATGCCAGTACAATTGCAATCAATCCATCACTTTGTCTGCCACTGCTATTTAAAAATAAATTTCAACATTGAAGCTTATCCATTCACTCATGTATTCTGTCACTCAACAAATATTTATGTATAACTACACTGTTCAAAGTATTGTGCTGAATACACCCTATAATGATCTTTTTGTGAACATAGCAAGGCAATTAAGTTTAAGCTTTGAAGTTAGTTAAATTAAAATTTTAATGTGATTTTTAGTAGAATGAAGCCAAATTGGTGACAATATTTATCAGTAAGTATGGTGCATTTTCATAACTTTAATACTTAGTAACTAATTGTATAAAGAGCAACATATTTGTCGAATGAGTGACATTTTTGGAAATTTAAATTGTTTGGTAGCCCTTTAAGAAAACACTCACAGACTTTTCTGTAACAGTCTGTGCAATCATGTGATTCACATTACTAAGCTTTTTTTTTTTTTCCTGGGAAGGCACATTACCTCAAGATGAAAATAAATGCTGAACTATGTTTGTGTCACAGACCTCAATTTTAACACATTTAGTAAATCAAATTGAACGAATTAAAAATCAGTGGGGCTTTTGGATTGTGAGAAGGTTATTTAGCATTTTTGGTAACAGTTCTTTGCACCTTAGGTGAGATTTAAAAAATGCTTAGTGTTGCTTCACAACATTGCTTCATTTTTGTAGAAATAGGGTTTTGTAATTGTTTCTGCGCGCGCGCAGACACACACACACACACACACACACACACACACACACACACCAGTTGAAATTTAAAGAAGAAGGTTGTATCTAGTCAAAACTAGTGGATACAACATAGTTAATGAATCTCTTTGTCTAATTAAAATTATACCTTCCTATACTCTGGTTTCTCTTCAGATCACATAAATCTTTCGCCTTTTAAAATTATACCTTCCTGATTGCTAAGGGGATAGGCCAGCAAAATACTCTGGAGTGGGTGCTAGTTTACATTATACTGAAAAGGATAAAAAATGAGTAGAAAATGCCTTGTTATCTAAACTTATTCTTAGGCATCAGGTCACAACTACCATTCAGTAACAGAAATCCAGTAGGTAGGTCCAGATGGGTAGCCAGCTGCCTAACATGAGGGTAGGGAGGTGGTGGTTGGTGAGCATGCGGGTTGGACAGTCCTGGGGTACAGGGCTGCACTGTTCTATGATGGCTGAGCACACAGAACAGGGTGCCACTCTGACTAGATTCTCTGTGTCTTATCAGGCTCTTGTTTTCACACTACCATTTCTAATTTCTTTTCACCAAAGATAGTCATTGTGCCAAAATTTTACATGAATATAGTTGAAAAGGCAGTGCTTGTGCTGTTGAAGGGAACTGTTTTCCCCATCACTTTACTATATTGGTGGTTTCCAGGAAAGTTTCCCTCACTAGAAACTCTGCTCCTGGTGTCATAGGAAATTAAGGCTATTTATTAGGTCTAGTTAATCAAGTATCATAGACTCCCAGGGTAGGAGGAAACCTTATGATCATTTAGGCTAACATTCATCTGATGTTTGGATTTCTTCTGTTTTTAAAAAGTGTCATTCTTACAAAGAACTCATTCATTGCTTCCTGACAGCACTTATTCAGTGATTCCTCTGGGGTCCCAAAGAGGAACTCTATAAAAAGAAGTGTGCCATGGTCAAATACATTTAAGAAGTAATAGTTACTTACCACTTAGGCTTAGAATATTCCTACAGAAAATAGATTTGTTTAAATTAACCTGGAATTTCCCTCAAGTGAATGGATCTCTTTCTCTCACATGTTTTAATATTTTATTCTGCAGAAAATGCTTCCATACATGCGTTTTTCAGATAATACTTATTTGTTAAAGCAACCTAAAATCGAATTGCCTTTCTGGACTCATACCAAGCTGACCTTTGACTCCTTGAGTCTTATTCTGTAGTACAACTTTCTGTCTAGCCACATCTACTTCATGTTTTGCTGTGCTTAGCTTTTTGGACTCAAGTATTAGTCTCTTTTTTCCCCCTTCACATCGGGTCTTGTTGGATCCAGCGCACCTCTCCAGCTATGTCATCATGTCTGAGATCTGTGCGGTTCACGGATGTCATGAGCATGCCATCTCTTTCATTATTCAATTGGTAGATTAGGAATGATGAATAGGACTGGATAAGGTTAGGATTGTCGTGGCCTAGGGCAGGCTGTTTCCAGGTGTTACACAATGGCATATTGATTCATTTGAACTAAAATTACCTGAGAAGTAGCAAGAGCACAAAGAGCTAGCTCTCTGACTCTCCTCTGTCCCTCCAAAACAGGAAATACAGTAAATCTCTAGGTGCCTTCCCCACTCCTGAAGAACTGAGAGACAATCTTATCCCAAGAGTTATAAGATCCAGAGTCAAAAAAGTGTGTATAAACATACTTGTAATGCCTTTACTAATTTACTACCCAAGCCCAGACTTTGTGTAGTTTCCTCAGTAATGAATACCCAAACCTGTTTAGATTCCTTTCTAATGAGCACTGACTTTCTTTGTCCTATCAATTTCTCACAAATTTTCAGTTTCTTTGTCTAAAAAGTATAAAAAAGTGGCTAGTTCATCACTTTCTTGAGCCTCATTTTATGATCTGAGCATCACATTGTGATTTTCCCATGTGCATGTATTGAACTGTTTTTTTTTTGTCTTATTAATCTAGTCGTATCAATATTATTTTAAAGCTAGTCCAGCAAGAAGAACTAAAGAAGGGTACAATGGAGGAATTATCTCCTGTGGGGAGCCGGCACGGCCATGGCATACTCATGCCAGCTCAGCCTGGTTCAGTGACCCTGAGTGGGGGCGATTGAAGGCTTAGAAAAGACAAGAGAATGAAAGCTGGGTCTTGGTGGGACACTGCTTCTCTGATGGACAGCGCCTGGGCCCACAAGCCCTGTCTTTATTTTATAGCAGATGCTACAAGGCAAAGTAAGGGCGTGATCAAGATGTTTACAACATCCCGTGGGTTTCGATCCTACTCAACTACATGCACCTGAACTCACTCAGGCACATGGGGCCACGTGTTCAGACCATAGGTTCAAGCTTACAACAAAAGCTGTTGGCTATAATTGTGCTGGGAAGGCTCTGCCCTCCAAGCTGGGACTTGCACGTGGCCACAACAGGACTGTGCCCTCTCATTAGTCCTGCCCAAAACACTGTAGCCACGCCCCACAATCTCCTGCTCCCCAACAGCATCATGCCATAAATCATCAATCACCCTTTGGTTCCAACTGCTGATCTCCCTAATTAGTAACAAATATTTCAGAAGATAGTTTCCAATAGCCCAGGCCTCTAGTTTTTGTGGTTTGCAAACCTCTTCCTGTAAAAGGCAAATCAGCTTTTGCTATTTTTAGCTCCCCAGCTTTTTTTCCAAAGCAAAACGGGTAATAATTTGCTTTCTAAATATAGTGGCTCATCAAGTGTTCATAAAACTGATGCCACCTCTTTAGAAGAAGTATGTTGGTTAAAATTCTGCCTTCTATTTTGCAGAAAATATTTTTTGGATGCTTTATAACACTGGTGGTGCCTTTTTTTGTGCCTAAAAAAATTCAATTTGTGTGATTTCTGTATATTTGTATTGCAGTTTTCTATCTGAAAGAATAGTCTCTTGAAATTGTATATACTAATTAGTGTTGTTTTAAAAATAATAGATACTTTTGAATGCGTGGGAGGTGAGACTTTCAAATGCAGCATTTAAATATAATTGCTGTTTAAACATTTCACTTAAAAGATGTGTATTAATTCATTTTTTATAACTGCAGGTTTGGGATGGTCTGTTGTTAATTACTCTGCACAAAGTGGAAAAACCAAGCCAATGTATTTCCAAGCTTGTCCCCAACATCCAATTTTTAACATAGTTTATTTATATTTATGCAAGTATATTTGCAAAGGTTTAGCCTAAACTATTTATTTACACGAAATTGAATCCTGGAGAAGAATTTTTGCTTTGTTTGCAAATAACTAGGATAGTATTATTGAGATTTTAAATTAGTTTTCAGTATCAGAGCATCATTAAAGTTTCATTGCTGAGGTCAACTTAGAAAGGAATGTGTCGGAACCAGTACAGAGCTTAAGTTCTGAGACTGAAAAGACAGGAGTTCATAATTGATGCCATGTCATTTTTCTGGCTGAGGTACCTTGAATGAGTTGTTTAATGTGTCTAAACGTCAGTTCCTCATTTGTAAAATGGAGATGAGGATGATGATGGATGCCTACATCATAGGATTGCTTTAAAGAGTACATGAGGAGTATTCAAATAAAGCACTTAGCACATTTCCTCACATTGAGAATCAGATGAGTGATTATCAATCTCTTGTTTCATCAATAATGAAAACCCTTAAAATGTCCGGAAAAAATTGGAATGTTATAAGTCAAACTTTTGTTTTCACAGAGCTCTGGCAAATGACATGGTTGTATTTCTCAAAAGTCTTCAATTTTCATCATGACTGAATTTCCATTATCTGACTTAGAGTGGTATAACATGGCAGCATATTTGGAATTCAGACTGTTCCAGACAACCTGTTTCATACAACTACCAGTAGTACCCCAAACATAGCTCAATCATAGCGCTTATCACAAGGTACTCAGGTGTATATTCTAAATAGGATAATAGGGTCTACTGCCCTTGCATGGCCCAGACATGGACCCAACAGTCTGTGGAAAAAACAAAACAAACAGCAGTCCCTTTCCATTGGGCATCTGACTATTCTGAATTTGTCAGAGTGGAAATGGGCTTCTTTAAGATAACTTGAGTTTAGGACATGGTTCTGGATATTTTGTTTCCCCATCAAAGCCATCTAATTTTATTCACATTTTATCTGGGTATTTTTCATTTCTTAGGAACAGCCTAAGTTACCAAAATACAGCAGGTTGTACTGTGGCTCAGAGTATAAAATGTCTTTGGATGGACATATGCCCTTATTTAATATTGAAAGGACAATGGAGTTCAATGACCATCAATGCTGTAAGCACCCAGGTGAGGAGACAGCCAGCAGCCCAAGTATACTGCAATGACAGCCTCAAAGAACAAGTCCAATAGATAGTATCAGGCACCCAGCCGGGCCCCAGGGATGCTTGTGCTATTAATTTTCTGCACAAGGATGCCATACTGAGGGGACATGAATTTGGGCTGAAATATAGCCTGCACTTCACTCTCTGTTGGCCCTTTGTAGTTATTCTGCCTAGAGATGGCACCTTGTGGTAATTCTTCCAACCAGAGGAGATATCTTGTTCTAGTTTGCACAAAGGTGCTTGAAAAAGAGTACAGACCTGGTAATCAATCAGTCTGTATGCAGGCTTTGGTTCCACTCCCTTCTGACTGTATCTTGAAAGGATAAAACCCTTTTACAGAGAACTTGTCCTCTCATAGGGGCTCTGAAGACATAAACTGGTCCCTCTCAGAACGATGCTCTTGGTTCCTGTGATATTGTGATTTATAAGACAAATATATATGCGGTCATCCAGGGTTCCTAGCTCAGGGCTTTCAAAACCTTTGGAATTTCCTAAATGCTAAGAGTAGTGAAGGTGTCTTTACTATGTTAATGAGGTGGGTTTGGGTAGCACCTAAGGATGGGGAGCTGGTTGCCAGTCTAGCCAACCAAAGGATTAGACAGTTGGAACTTTCAATATCCACCCCCCCCAACAGTTGAATCAATCTCCAATGATTTAATCAATCATGACTATGTAATTAAGCCTCCATTAAACCTCAAAAGGACAGGGTTCAAAGAGCTTCCAATTTGGCGAACACGTGAAAGTACTGGGAGAGTGAGCGGCAAGCCTAGAGAGGGCATGGAAGCTGTGTTCTTAATCCATATCTTAATTCTATCTCTTCCATCTGGCTGTTCCTGAATTATAATTTTTTTGTAATAAACCAGTGATCTAATAAGTCACATGTTTCACTGAATTCTATGAACCACTGTAAAAATTTTTTTTTAATTTTTTTATTTTTTATATGCATGCATACAAGTCCTTCGGTTGATCTCTTACCCCCTCCCTCCTGCCCCTCAACCCTCCCCGGCCTTCCTGCTGCAGTTTGACAATCTGTTTGAGGCAGCTCTGCCTCTGTATCTTATTGTTCAAAAGTTTATAATGGTCTTTATTATCCATGAATGAGTGAGATCATGACAAGTGCTGGAGAGGATGTAGAGAAAAAGGAACACTCGTGCACTGCTGGTGGGAATGCAGACTGGTGCAGCCACTATGGAAGACAGTATGGAGTTTCCTCAAAAAACTAAAAAAGGAACTCCCATTTGACCCTGTGATCCCACTTCTAGGAATATATACCAAGAAACCAGAAACACCAATCAGAATGGATATATGCACCCATATGTTCATCGCAGCACAATTCACCATAGCTAAGATCCGGAAACAGCCTAAGTGCCCATCAGTAGATGAATGGGTTAGAAAACCGTGGTACATCTACACGATGGAATACTATGCTGCTGTAAAAAAGAAGGAACTCTTACCATTTGCAACAGCATGGATGGAACTGGAGAGCATTATGCTAAGTGAAATAAGCCAGTCAATGAAATTTTTTTTAATATTTATCCACATATGGATACAACATCAGTCCTAAAGCCAAAGATATGATATAATTAATTCTATATTGGCCTACTACCATCATCATTTTGTTCTTGCTTTAAAGATGAATGCCCATCTGATAAGGCCATTGATGTGTCAGAGCACATGTGAGTTAAAGCTCAGCAAAAGTACTATTTAAACAATACAAATAAACAGAAAATAATCTACATAAAAGGATACATGCAATAATTATTTAAAATTAATTATATTTCACCCTATCTGGTTTGGCTCAGTGGATAGAGTGTCGGGCTGCAGACTGAAGGGTCCCTGGTTCAATTCCAGTCAAGGGCACATGCCCGGGGTTGCAGGCTCAATCCCAGTAGGGGGCATGCAGGAGACAGCTGATCAATGATTCTCTTTCATCATTGATGTTTCTGTCTCTTTCTCCCTTCCTCTCTGAAATCAATAAATATATATTTTTTAAAAATAACTTACATTTCAAATTATTTTCCTACTTTACCTTTATGATAGATTGATATATTCCTATTTAAACCTAAAGTTGAATAAATTTTTAGAGCAACTCAAATGTTAGGACTCTGATGTTTTTTCAGAAGTTAATGTCTTATTATAACTGACCTTTAGGGCAAATACATTACAGTTATATATTTTTCTGTGCACCTATGATATAAAACTAGTTCTGCCATAAAGCCAAATGAATTGGTGAAAAAACACTAAAAATTTCTTCTGGAAATGCTTTATAAACATTAATGTTGAAAAGTATCCAGCAAAAATTAAAGCCATTTATGTATATCCAGAGAGGTGGTTCTGGTAAGTAGTGCCATTGAATTTAAGTAATTCCTTTTCAGTTATAAAATCAAACATGGCAAATTCGGTGTGCTTTTCAGTATACATGCTATGAGGTAAATTTTAAAAACATAAGAAAATAATATTTGTACCCTAGCCGGTTTGTTAAGTGGTTAGAGAATTCACCTGCAGACTGCAGGGTCTTGGGTTTGATTCCAATCAAGGGCATATACCTCAGTTGCAGGTTCATTCCCTGGCCCCAGTTGGGGTGCATGCAGGCAGCAACAATCGATGTGTCTCTCTCACACCAATGTTTCTCTGTCTGTTTCTCCCCCTCCCTTTTACTCTCTCTAAAAAAATCAATGGGAAAAATAAGCTCAGCTGAGGATTAAACAAAACAAAAAAAAAAGGAAAGAAAATAATATTTGAGCCACATTCTTTGTTAGCTGATGGGAAAATAAGCATGTGATGTATGCTGCTTAACCCAATCATGTCCGCTTTCATTTCTCTCAAAGAACCAGAGTGTTGAGGTCCAACCCCAGCAGGTCCAGGGGTTCCCAAAGATGTGGACGGAGTCAGCGAAGAAGGAATGACACGGAGACAGCGTTCAGTTGATCAGCAGCCTAGCCAGGTTCTCTAGCCAGGATCTCCAGCCAGGTTCTGTCCACTGTAAAAATTAATTGAACCCAAGGAGGAGGCCATGGGTATATCTTATTGATAGCCAGTCAGTCATAAGTACAGGTCACAACTTAGATTTATGACTCATTTCTGAAGTTTAAGGAGTGCATTGGTGTAACTCCAGTCTATAGTCAGTAGGTCAGAAGCACAGGTAATAATATACCTGTAAGGTTGACACGGTGGGTGGTGCAATGATCAGTTTCAGTAATCTGATTTGCTGCTCTCAAATTTCAAGCTATTTAAAATGTAGCAGCATAGGGCATGTCCCCTCTGCTGCTCAAATCCCAGTGGGCCACATTACAGCACGGGAGTCACTTCCTCTATACCCCAGAGGCAACCATTATATACAAGGTGGTTCTCTGAATTCCAGAATTTGCACAAATGTAAGAATCATTTTCAGACAACGCAGACCAGAAGTGGTTTTCACCTAGGATAAATAATGTAGGCACCATGACAATTTTCTTTTAAAATAGCAAACAGATTCATTTCTTTGTCTCAAAACCATTTCTTTCTTTCCACTCATGTACCAAATTTCATTGAAATTTAATAAAATTCACAGCATATATGACTATTTAAAATGTTATAGAGAACGAAAATGATGATGTATATGCCTCAAGGGAGAGGGAAGTCTTATGGTACTGAGCCCTCAACCTGTGGAGTATGATGCTATGTCTGGGGAGGAGATGGTGTTGGAATTGAATTGAATTATAGGACACCAAACTGGAGTCTGAATACTTCTGATTAGTGTGGGTTACTGAGTCTCAGAAAACTAAAAGAGTTATGCAATATTTCTAGAAATGATACAAGGATCACCTTAATGATATAATGGAAAGAACTAAGAATTTGTAGACAGAAAGCCAAGGATTTTAATCGTAATTTCAACATTTACTGGCTTTGTCACATTAATGAAAAATGTGAGATATACATTATCATTTTGGTTATCTATAACATTTTAAATAGTCATATATGCTATGAATTTTATTAAATTTCAATGAAATTTGGTACATGAGTGGAAAGAAATAAATGGTTTTGAGACAAAGAAATGAATGTGTTTGCTATTTTTTTTTCTTATATATTTTTTATTGATTTTTTACAGAGAGAAAGGGAGAGAGATAGAGAGTTAGAAACATCGATGAGAGAGAAACATCAATCAGCCGCCTCCTGCACACTCCCCACTGGGGATGTGCCCGCAACCCAGGTACATGCCCCTGACTGGAACTGAACCTGGGACCCCTCAGTCCACAGGCCGACGCTCTATCCACTGAGCCAAACCGGTCTCGGCGTGTTTGCTATTTTTAAAGCAAAGTTGCCATCGTGTCTACAATATTTATCCTAGGTAAAAAAATCACCCTTGGTCTGCTTTGATAATAATTCTTAAAATTGTGCAAATTCTGGAATTCAGAGAACCATCCTAATATATAAAAACTCTGGATCCGTCACATCAGCAAGAAGCAGGAGGCTTGACCAATTGGAAGTCAGTCCTGCAGTCAGGGCTGGGTTGCCATGGCGACCCAGCACTGACTGCTATGGCTGCAGGCACAGTGACCCAGCATTGACTGCTGAGTGGGCTGCGAATCAGGCCTAGAGAGAGGCCTAAATAGAGAAGCAGGGTCTGATCCGTAGCCTCTGTGGCAGCTATTGATCAGCACTTGCTTCTTTCTTTAGCTCCAGGCCTGGTCAGCAGCTGTGCCTCCATTTCTCTTCAGGCCTCCACCAAGGCTGCTGATCAGCCCCGCTTTTCTGATCAGGCCCCTTTGATAGGCCCAGAGAAGCTGACTGGCATAGAAACTGACCAATCAGAACCAAATCTAGGTCAACTGTGAGGAGCCAATGGCTGCCTAGGAAGTGGAGCTTTTGACGCTGACTGGCATAGAAACTGACCAATCAGAACCAAATCTGGGTCAACTGTGAGGAGTCAATGGCTGCCTAGGAGGCAGAGCTTTTGACACTGACTGGCATAGAAACAGAACAATCAGAACCAAATTGGCCAGCAGAGGAGAGCAGTTGGGGGTGAGATCAGGCTGGCAGGGGAGGGCAGTTGGGGGCAAGATCAGGCCGGCAGGGTAAGGCAGTTGGGGGCCATCAGGCCAGCAGGGGAGGGCAGTTGGGGGCAACCAGGCTGGCAGGGGAGGGCAGTTGAGGGGGACCAGCCCAGCAGGGGATGGCAGTTGGGGGCGAGATAAGGCTAGCAGGGGCGGGCAGTTGGGGGAGATGGGGCCGGCAGGGGAACAGTTAGGTGTTAATCAGGCTGGCAGGGGAGCAGTTAGGGGGTGATCAGGCTAGCAAGCAGAAGCGGTTAGGGGCAATCAGGCAGGCAGGCAGGCGAGTGCTTAGGATTCAGCAGTCCCGGATTGTGAGCGGGATGTCCGACTGCTGGTTTAGGCCTAAACAGGCAGTTGGACATCCCCCAAGGGGTCTCAGATTGGAGGAGGTGCAGGCTGGGCTGAGGGACACCCCCCCCAGTGCAAAATTTCATGCACCGGGCCTCTAGTCTTATATATAATGGCTGCCTCTGGGGTTTAGAGGAAGTGACACCCATGCTGTAATGTGGCCCACAGGGATTTGAGCTTCAGAAGGGACATATCCCACACCACAATATTTTTAATAGCTCAAAATTTGAGAGCAGCAAACCAGATCACAGAAAATAGTGTTTGCATTGCCCTATGTGCAAACCTTACAGGTGTATTTCAGAAATTGATTGGTGCCCTACAAAATCCTATTCTGCTAAGTTTTGTTTTTCTTTAATTTCTAAAGGAAGAGCCCATTGCATATACATACATTTATCAACAATAATATTTCCACATCCATAAGTAACACACTCAAGGGGCAGACTCAGTGAGCACCAAAGCCCCACTGAAGCAAGTCCTTCCCCATAAGGGTGTCCCCTGTACAGCAGCTCTTCCATTGTATACACAGCTGGTCCTCAGCCAATTGGCCTGGAGGTCAACAACTCCCAGTGATACCAACAGCAATCAAGGTTCAACTACAACAAGACTGTGCACCCAGCCCACAATGGGTGCACCAAGAGTGTCTACCTCAGGTGATTGGGGAAGCTGAGCCACTGGGCCCTATAGGACACCTACTACACAAGGCCACTCTATCAACTCAAGGAGACTTAGCAGCTACCCGATACATAGAAACAAACACAGGGAAGCAGCCAAAATGCTGAGAGGAAGAAACATGTCGCAAATGAAAGAAATGGAAGAAAGCAAACTACTGGATATGGAGGTTAAAACCAGTTATAAGGTTACTCAAGAATCTTCTAGAAACCTCTGAGGAACTTACTGAGACCTTCAAAGATCTTAGTGAGAATGCAAAACCAACCAACCAACAAACAAAAATATGGAAAAGGACCAGTCAGAAATTAAGCATATACTTATTGAAATAAAGAATAATATACTGAAATTCAACAGTAGCCTAGAGGATCCCAAGAGCAAGTCAAAGATTTGAAATACAAGAAAGCAAAAAAACACCCAACCGGAAGAGCAAAAAGAAAAAAGAATCCAAAAATATGAAGATAGCGTAAGGAGCCTCTGGGACAACTTCAAGCATACCAACATCCAAATTATGGGGGTGCCAGAAGAAGAGAGAGAGCAAGACATTGAAAACCTATTTGAAGAAATAATGGCAGAAAACTTCCCCTACCTGGTGAAAGAAATAGACTTACAAGTCCAGGAAGTGCAGAGAACCCGAAACAAGAGGAATCCAAAGAGGACCACACCACCACACATCATAATTAAAATGCCAAGGGCAAAAGACAAAGAGAGAATCTTAAAAGCAACAAGAGAAAAACAGTTAGTTACCTATAAGGGAGTACCCATATGACTGTCAGCTGATTTCTCAACAGAAACTATGCAGGCCAGAAGGGAGTGGCAAGAAATATTCAAAGTGATGAATAGCAAGAACCTACAACAAGATTACTCTACCCAGCAAAGCTATCATTTAGAATTGAAGGTCAGATAAAGAGCTTCACAGATAAGAAAAAGCTAATGGAGTTCATCACCATCAAACTAGTATTATATGAAATGATGAAAGGTATTCTATAAGAAGAGGAAGAAGAAAAAGGTAAAGATAAAAACTTATGAACAACAAAGTGACAACAAATACACATCTATCAACAAGTGATTCTAAAAATCAAGTGAATAAAAAATCTGATGAACAGAATAAACTGGTGAATGTAATAGAATCAGGAGCGTGGGAGTGGAGCAACTGACAATTTCTGGGGGGACATGGGTGGGGGGGTGCGGGAAGAGATTAAACAAAGATCTTCTATGCATGTATGCAGTACCTATGGACGACAGTGTGATGGCAAGGGCCTGGGGTGGGGTGGGGTGGGAACCGGGTAGAGGGCAACTATAGGGGAAAAAACAGGGACATCTGTAATAATCTGAACAATAAAGATGAAAAAAGAAAAGAAACAATAATTTATTTCAAGGTTGTTACTTACATAGGAATGGGGAAAACCTACTGGTTCTAGGTAGCTTTTATTGTTAGAATATGCAGAGTATGTGAATTCTGCTGTTATTCAGGCATAAGTTCTGCAGGAATCCTGAGGTGTAACCTAAGAAAATATAACTTCAAAATCAAAACTTCCATAGTAATATCCTTATTATTTATTTTTTATTGTTTAAAGTATTACAAATAGTAGTACATATGTCTCCTTCCCCCCTCCCCCCATTTACCTCCCCTGGCTTCTGCACAGCCCCACTGGCACATGCCCTCAAGCTCCTAGTGTCTGTGTCCATTGGTTATGCTCATATGCATGCATACAAGTCCCTTGGTTGATCTTTTGCATCCCTCTACAATCCTCCGCTACCTTCCTGATGAAGTTTGACAGTCTGTTTGATGCTTCTTTGTCTCTGTATCTAATTTTTTTCATCAATTTATGATGTTCTTTATATTCCACAAATGAGTGAGATCATGTGATATTTATCTTTCTCCGACTGGCTTATTTCACTTAGCATAATGCTCTCCAGGTCCATTCATGCTGTTGCAAATGGTAAGAGTTCTTTCTTTTTTACAGCAGCATAGTCCATTGTGTAGATGTACCAGTTTTCTAATCTACTCATCTGCTGATGGGCACTTAGGCTGTTTCCAAATCTTAGCTATGGTGAATTGTGCTGTTATGAACATAGGGGTGCATATATCCTTTCTGATTGGTGTTTCTGTTTTCTTGGGATATATTCCTAGAAGTGGGATTACAGGGTCAAATGGGAGTTCCATTTTTAGTTTTTTAAGGAAATGCCATACCATCTTCCACAGTGGCTGCACCAATATGCATTCCCACCAGCAGTGCACGAGGGTTCCTTTTTCACTACATCCTCTCCAGCACTTGTCATTTGTTGATTTGTTGATGATAGCCATTGTGAGTGGTGTGAGATGGTACCTCATTGTTGTTTGATTTGCATCTCTCGGATGATTAGTGACTTTGAGCATGTTTTCATATGGCTCTTGGCCTTCTGTATGTCTTATTTTGAAAAGTGTCTATTTAGATCCTTTGCCATTTTTTGATTGGATTGTTTATCTTCCTTTTGTTAAGTTGTATGAGTTCCCTGTAAATTTTGGAGATTAAACCCTTATCGGAGATAACATTGGCAAATATATTCTCCCATGCAGTGGGCTTTCTTGTTGTTTTGTTGATGGTCTCTTTTACTGTGCAGAAACTTTTTGTTTTGATGTAGTCCTATTTGTTTATTTTCTCCTTACTTTCCATTGCCATAGAAGCTGTACTGGTAAAGATATTGCTACGACATGTCTGATATTTTGCTGCCTATGGATTCTTCTAGGATTTTTATGGTATGCCGTCTTACCTTTAAGTCCTTTATTCACTTTGAGTTTATTTTTGTCTATGGAGTAAGTTGGTGTTCTAGTTTCATTTTTTTTGCATGTATCTGACCAATTTTCTCAGCACTATTTATTGAAGACACTGTCTTAACTCCGTTGTATGCTCTTGCCTCCTTTGTCAAATATTAATTGAACATAATGGCTTTGGTCCATCTCAGGGTTCTCTGTTCTATTCCATTGGTCTATGTGTCTGTTCTTGTGCCAGTACCAGGCAGTTTTGAGAACAGTAGCTTTGTAGTATAGCTTGATATATGATATTGTGATCTCTCCAACTTTGTTCTTCTTTCTCAAGATTCCTGCAGCTACTCGGATTCCTTTTTTATTCCAGATGAATTTTTGGAGAGTTTGTTCTAGGTCTTTGAAGTATGTCCTTGGTATTTTATTGGGGATTGAATTGAATTTATAGATTGCTTTTGGTAGTATGGACATTTTAATGATGTTGATTCTACAAATCCATGAACACGGTATGTTCTTCCATCTGTTTCTGTCTTCCTCTATCTCTTTGTTCAGCGTCCTGTAATTTTCTGAGTACAGGTCCTTTACCTCCTTGGTTAAATTTATTCCTAGGTATCTTCATTTTTTTGTTACTATGGGAAATGGGATTGTTTTTTTAGTTTCTCTTTCTGTGAGATAGTTATTTGTGTATCAAAAAGCCATAGATGTTTGGGTGTTAATTTTCTATCTTGCTACATTGCCAAATTCATTTATTAATTCTAGTAGTTTATTGATGGAGTCTTTAGGGTTTTCTATGTAAAATATCATGTCATCTGCGAATAATGACAATTTCACTTTTTCTTTTACAATTTGGATGCCTTTTGTTTCTTCTTGTCTGATTGCTATGGCTAGTACTTCCTGTACTATGTTGAACATGAGTGTTGAGAGTGGGCTTCCCTATCATGTTTGTGTTTTTAGTTTTTGCTCATTGAATATAATGTTGGCTGTCAGTTTGTCACATATGGCTTTTATTATGTTGAGGTATGATCCTTCTATTCCCACCTTGCTGAGAGTTTTTATCAAGAAGGTGCTTTTGATTTTGTCATATGCTTTTTGTACATCAATAGATATGATTATATAGTTTTTAATCTCTCAATTTTTTTTATGTGGTGTTTCACATTTATTGATTTGTGGATATTGTACCATACTTGCATGCCTGGAATAAATCCTACTTGGTCATGGTGTATGACATTTCTAATGTAACTCTGGTTCTGATTTGCTAGAATTTTGTAAAGAATTTTGGCATCTATTTCATGAGGGATATTGGCCTGTAATTCTCTTTCTTTGTATTGCCTTTATCTGGTTTTGGGATTAGCGTAATGCTGACTTCATAGAAAGTGCTTGGAAGTGTTCCTTCCTCTTGAATTTTTTGCAATAATCTGAGGAGGATAGGTCTTAGTTCTTCTTTGAATATGATAGAACTCCCCTCTGAAGCTGTCTGGTACAGAGCTTTTGTTTTTGGAAGTTTTTTTATTTTTGTTTTTATTTTTTATTGCTGCTCCAATTTTCTCCATATTTTTCAGCCTATTCAGATTTTTGTATTCTTCCTGATTGAGCTTTGGAAGGTCATATTTTTCTAGGAATATGTTCATTTCTTCTAGGTTGACAAGTTTGTTGGAATAGATTTGCTTATAGTTTTTTTATGATTCTTATTTTTGTGAGGTCCATTGTTATTTCACCTCTTTCATTTCTAGTTTTGTTTATAGGGGTTCCTCTCTCTTTGCTTCTTGGTGAGCCTGGCTAGAGGTTCATCGATCTTGTTTATCCTTTCAAAGAACCAGCTCTTGGTTTCATTGATCTTTTGTATTGTGGGGTTTTTGTTTGTTTGTTTTATTTTCCTCTATGTCATTTATTTCCTCTCTGATCTTTATTATATCCTTCCTTCTGCTCACTCTGGACTTTTCTTGTTGTTCTCTATCTAATTCTTCAAGTTTCAGAGTGATATGGTTTATTACCAGTTTCTTGTTGTTTTATTTTGAGGTTGGCCCAGGAGTGGGCAAACTTTTTGACTCGAGGGCCACAATGGGTTCTTAAACTGGACCGGAGGGCCGGAACAAAAGCATGGATGGAGTGTTTGTGTGAACTAATATAAATTCAAAGTAAACATCATTACATAAAAGGGTACGGTCTTTTTTTTTTTTATTAGTTTTATTCATTTCATACGGGCCGGATCCAGCCCACGGGCCGTAGTTTGCCCACGGCTGGGTTGGCCTGTAATGCTATGTATGAACTTCCCTCTCAAGACTGCTTTCAGTGTTCCATAGATTTTGAATTGTTCTGTTTTCATTGTTAGTTGTTTCCAGGATGTTTTTATTTCTTCTTTGATCTGTTGCGTACCCCAATAATTGTTAATAGCATGCTATAGAGCCTCCAAGTGTTTACATTTTTGTGATTGTTTTTATTGTAGTTTATTTCTAATATTATGCCATTGTGATGTGAGGAGATGCTTGATATAATTTCAATCTTCTTGAATTTAGAGAGACTTTGCTTGTGTCCCTATATGTGGTCTGTCTTTGAAAATGTCCCATGTACACTTGAGAAGAATGTATATTCTGTAGCTTTGAGATGGAATCTTCTGAAGATGTTAAGCCCATCTGATCTAGTGAGTCATTTAGGATTGCTATTTCTTTGCTGATTTTTTATCTAGAGGACTTATCCAGTGTTTTCAGTGGGGTATTAAAGTCCCCTACTATGATCATATTACTGTCAATCGCTCCCTTGATATTTTCCAGAAGTTTTTTTTTTTAATTTATTTAGGTGCTCCTGCATTGGGTGCATATATGTTTATCAGAGTTATATCCTCTTGTTTTATCGATTCCTGTAGAATTATGAATTGGCCTTCCTTGTCTATTGTTATGGCCTTCACTTTGAGGTCTATTTTGTCAGATGTAAGTATTGCTACCCCAGCTTTTATTATCTTTTCCATTTGCCTGAAAGATATTTTTCCATCCCTTCACTTTCAGTCGTTGTGAATCCCTTGTTCTGAGGTAGGTCTCTTGTAGACAGCATATTATGGGTCATGTTTTCTTATCCATTCAGTCACTCGATGTCTTTTGATTGGAGCATTTAGTCCATATACATTTAATGTTATCATTGAAAGATACTTGTTTGTTGCCATTTATATTCTTTATGCCTTCTTCCCTTTCTATTTCCTCTGTTTACAACAGTCCCCTTAGCATTTCTTGCATTGTTGGCTTGGAAGTGGCAAACTCCTTTAGCCTTTTTTTTTTTTTTTTATCTCTGAAGCACCTTATTTTCCCTTTAATTTTGATTGATAGCCTTCCTAAATAGAGTATTCTGGATTCAGTCCCTTGTTTTGCAACATTTTGTATACTTCATCCCATTCCCCTCTGGCCTGATGTGTTTCTGTTGAGAAATCATTTGATAATCTGATGGGAGATCCTTTGTTGGTAACTTTCTATCTCTCTCTTGCAGCCTTTAAATTCCTGTCTTTTTTGTTAACGTTTGCCATTGTAATTATGATGTCTCTTGGTGTGAGTCTTTTTGGGTTCATCTTGTTTGGGACTCTCTGTGCTTGTGTGACTTTTCTTCCCCCTCTCAGGGAACTTTTATCTCATTATTTCTTCAAATAAATTCTCTAATCCGTGCTGCTCTTCTTGTCCTTCTGGCACCCCTATTATATGTATGTTCCTTAATTTCATGTTGTCCCAAAGCTCCATTAGGCTCTCCTCTTAATTTTTAATTTTTCTCTAATTACTGTTCAGATTGGGCTTGTTTCTCTACCTTACCTTTTAACTCACTAATTAGGTCCTTTGGTTCTCCTAGTCTACTGTTGAAACCTTCCATCATGTTTTTGATTGTAGCTATATCATATTTTATTTCCTTCTGATTCTTGCATAGGTTGTTGATTTTCTCATCCATCTGGTTTATGAGCTGTGTGACTATTACTCTGAAATCTTTTCCTGACATATAGCATGCCTCAATTTCATTTAACTCCTTTCTCGTTGATACCTCCCCTTTTACCTTTGGGGATTGTTTTGTTGTCTCCCCATTCTAGCTATCACCAGAAGGTCCAAGCACTGAGTTGCGGGGGTCTGAGATGCATGCAGTGGGACCATCACACAACCAGAATACCACTGAAGAGCTTTGGCACTGAGATATGTGGCTGCCTTGGGTTGGCGGGAGCCACATGTGTCAAGAATCAGACTCCCCATGCATGCGCATACTGAGAATCAGAGTCCCCATGTGCATGTGCGCTGAAAATCAGTGTCCCCTTTTGCACGTGCACTGAGAATCAGAGTCCCCTTGTGTGTGTGCAGATAATCAGAGTCATTGGCACTCAGTGTTACCTTACATGTGTGCAAAGAATCAGAGTCACTGGTGCTCCATGTGGCCTCATTTGTGCCAAGAATTGGAGTCCCCGCATGTGCGTGCTGAGAATCAGAGTCTCCACATGCATCCCCTGAGGATTAGAGTCATTGGTGCTCAGTGAGGCCTCGTGCATGTGCCGAGAATCAGAGTCCCCACATGTGTGCACTGAGAATCCGAGTCAGTGGTGCTTGGTGGAATCTTGCGCATGTACCAAGAATTAGAGTCCTGACACATGCGCCCCGAGAATCTGAATCATGGGCCTGCTAGGGGACTGGGCTGCATGTCTGCCCTGTGTCGTGTGCTGAGTGTCACACAGGCCCTATGCCACTGCAGCATGTCAGCAGGAGGGGGATGTGCTCTGTGACTCACAGGAATCTGTAGCTGGGATGACTGCTGTCTTGGTTTACTTGGGTCTGCAACTGTGTTAGCAGGTCTTTGTCCCAGAGTGGCTGTAGGGTCCCGGTTTGTGTCTGAACCCAGTCTGGGTGGTAGTGAGACTGGGTTTCCTTCACAGCAGTTTTGCCCTTCAAGATGGCGTGGTTTCTGTGCCAGCTCTGGCTGCCTGGGAGTCTATCCTTATTATTCTTACTAGCTCCACAAATATAATGATAAGCCCTCCAGAAAATGATTTCCTTTTATGTAAATATTTTAGTAAATAACATTGAATCAGAGAATATTGTGTATATTGTTTGCTACTCAGTTTTATAATTTGATCTGTGATTGACATATTTAATTCTTTTCCATATTTGTTCTTTGTTATTTTCTTATGAGGTCCCATATTAATTTGTGTTTTACAAATTTGTACCTCTGTGGAGCATTGTATTCCATATTGGACCATGGGATTAAGCTTTATCCAGAAATTGTTTTTCTAGCATTTGCATTCCTGAAAATCAAATCTGCTGTTGGATTTCGTTTTCCTGGAGGGTATTGTCTTTCTTTTGACCCCGTTAATGTGTCTTGGGTAGCTTTGATATTGTTGCTTCAATGTTAAATTAGTTCCACAACTTTTTTGGTTCCTATAAAGTCTAAAGAGCTTTAATTACAAAGTAATATTGGGAAAAATAATAATCTCATAATGCAAAATACACTTAATAAAGATTAATATGATATTTCCCCTTCCTTTTCTTGATTGAATAGCTTCCTTCTATTGGGCTCCTTAGATTGAAAAGCTAGTTAAGCAGGGAATCATGTTTATTTGGTAGATTCGTTGAGTTGTCATAATATAGTGAGTTATGATTTGATATGTGCTTTGATTAAAGAAATTTATATACAGGGGTGAGGCATGATTTCAACAGTTGGTAGGGCTTATTTAATTTTTTTTTCTATTTTAATGCCCGTATCTTTCTATTCAAAAGATTCCATTGGCAGATACTGGTATAAATCAATCCCAAGGCAAAATTTTTTTTTAACCATTCATTCTCCTAATGACCACAAAATTATCCATTTCTTCTCTTAGAAACACTATTTATGGCTTCACATTAGATGCAAAGGAAACACTTTCTCTTCTATATGATCTCATTGTAGATGATAGGTTCCTTAGCTGGTAAATTTGGATCTTATGAACCTATAATGTGAATGAACAGTGGGCTAGTCTTCTTTATCCCTAAAAGGCCTATTTGGTATTCTGTCTACCTGGGGGTAGGTTTCTGGCTACCTGCCCTGTACTCCCCTATGGGTCAGTTTTTCTGACACCCTGATGTCATTTGCCTACCTGTTCTCCTGTTAGCTGACTATACTACAATTTGAAGTTTCCAAACTTACTGAGCTCTCAGCATTTCTCTCTCTCTCTCTCTCTCTCTCTTTCCTTCCTTCCTTCCTTCCTTCCTTCCTTCCTTCCTTCCTTCCTTCCTTCCTTCCTTCCTTCCTTCCTTTTTTGTTAATCCTCACCCAAGGATATATTTTCTATTGATTATGGAAGGGAGGGGAGAGACAGAGAGAGAAAAAAAGGATATGAGAGAGACACATCAATTGGTTGCCTCCTGCCCATACCCTGACTGGGGTCCAGGGGATTCAGCCTACTTCCGAAGTATGTGATCTTGAGCACATGGAACCCGAGACCCTTCATTCTGTGTGCTGGCACTCTGTCCACTGAGCAAAACTGGCTAGGGCAGCTCTCAGCATTTTTAAGACAATCTTTTTTATCTCATCGTATGTTACAGTAAACTTCTTTCTGTTTCACTCAATAGCTCTCTCCAGCCATACTCCTCCCCCATAGAAGATGACTAGGCCTCCCAATTCACTAAGAATATGGAGGTTATCAAGCACGAACTCTCTTAAATTTCTTCATCACTACACTAAAGTATTGTCAAGCATTTTTCTCTTTTCCTCTTGTGTTTGAGTAACAAGCCTATTTTACCAGTGTTTTTCTCCTGTCCTTTTGCTTTCTACGTTCTTGGTACAAGTACCATATTGAGGCTGTCATCAATTGTCATCTTCTAACTATCATTGTTTCTAGTTGTGTCCCCCAACCCACCAATCCATTCTCCACAGCGATATACTACTCTAATCATGTCATTCCTGTTTCAGACTCTTCATTGTCTTAAGATTAAAGTCTAAAATACTTAACTGAATGAACAAAGTCCTTCCTAATCTGGCATGTTATAATCCCACTTTTCACCATTCCCTTTGCTGCAGTCATAGTCACTGTTTCTCGATCATACCATGAAATTTTATGCTCTGCCTATGTAGTGATCTTTGTTTCCTTTACCTAGAATGGCTTATCCACCTTCTGGACATGGTGAACTCTTGCTTATTCTACAAGCTCTAGTTGAAATATTGCCTCCATGTGAAGCCTTTTTCAGTCACCCCTAGTCAGCATTCATTGCCTTATTTTTTCATGGCTTCTATTATAGTATCTCTATATTTCCTTGCAATGATCTGTTTATATGCCTTTCTATCCTGACTAGTCTGGTGAGCATCATGTCTTAATTATCCTTGTTTTTTAAGCTTCTAGTGTAGTGCCTCACATGCAGTGGGTACTCCATATTGTTGAATGAGTAAATGGAAGAATGACAAGTGAGTAACACAGATTTCAGTTTGGATAGTCAGGCATAACTTGAAGCCCTAAACTCAAGACACTTGGAAAGATAAACAGCATTACAGCAAAACTGGGAAATTACATGAATAGTGGCAGAGATAATCAGTGGATCACTAAAGTCATCCGCTAGGTGAGGATTTTAAAAAAAATATTTTTATTGATTTCAGAGAGGAAGGAAAAGGGAGGGAGGGAGGGAGGGAGGGAGGGAGAGGGAGAGAGAAGAGAGAGGAGAGAGAGAGAAGAGAGAGGAGAGAGAGAGGGAGATTAATAATGAGAGAATCATTGATAGATTGGCTGCCTCCAGCACGCCTCCCAATGGGGATCCAGCCCATAACCTGGTTATGTACCCTGACCAGGAATTGAACAATGACCTCCTGGTTCATGGTTTGATACTCAGTCACTGAGCCACGCCAGTCGGGAAATGCTGAGGCTTTTGTATTGTAGTGGAGGAGTAGAGGAATCAGGGATAGAAAGAAAAGTAGAAAAGCAAAAAGCAGAATGAATGGGTGACAGTAATGGGTTTTCTCTCCACCACATGAACTTCAAACACACACACACACACACACACACACACACACACACACACACACACACATACACACACACCTACCTCTATATTTTCTCTCTGACACCGTCTATAATGAATCATCTTACATGAACATAGGAAGTCAGTATCTTATTTCTCTCCAAAAGTAGTTTCCCCAAAGGCCATGGGCACCAACTGACTGGTGTTCCATGAATGGCCCTTCCTGTGCTTTTTCCAAGGCATAAACACCAAAGGGAGGATAGTTCAACTTCCTTTCTTCCTCATCTATTAACATCTTCAGACTCCTCCTATTTAGTTTTATATCCCATACAATGTGCCAGATATTTTTATTATCTTAAAAGGCTTTAAATAGATCTAATTACCCTCTAAGAGGTGTGCATGACATAAATTGAAGTTATTAACTTCTAAATAAAAAAATGTTGAAAGTCATTTATTCATTAACTCAGCAATCAATTACGAGTACCTACTGTGTGCCAAGGCACAGAATACTCAGAAAGATGTTCATCATTCCCTCAGGGGATGGTATATTCCCATATCCTAATTTAAATGCTACAGTCCCCCCGCTTTTTAATTTTAGGTAGTTTTTTTGAGTTTTGTTACCAGTCACATATAAGAATGAGTAAAGTTAGGTGGTACTAATCAGTAATTTTAGACCCAACAATCTTAAAATGATCTGATTGCAGGTAACTGTAGGACCATTTTGAAAAAATAAGATCTTATAAAGTAATTAATTTTCCCACCCAATTTAGTAAAGCCATAATGGAGGTATCCCTAACAGTGAGTATGACCTTGAAAATTTATGAACCTTCTCTGGAGATCTTCATAAGAGATCAATACCTCACTAAAATGTTATAGACAATCATAAACTTGGATCAGTTCCTTTAAAACCCTATGATCCTATGGTTAGAATCTGTGCTAATCATAGGATATCACAGATTCTAGGACAAACCTCTATTCAGCTCTGGATCCATTTTTGACATCTCATTTAGGAAAGTGAACTACAGTAAGCAGTCTTTGGGCTATTTTGGAATACAGTGAGTCCTCTTTACATCACTGTTGATGGGAAAAGAACTATGTTATGTTAAGATTTACTCTCTGTAGGTATTTTTGAAGCTATAGTTTGACTTAGGATTTATCATTTTCTGTTCTAATGAGCTCTGTTTTTACATTGACTTTAAATAAAGTGGATTTGATATTAGGAAATGTTTGGTGTTGCCTTTATACTTATTTTCCCCAAGAGGTCAATTTTTCCTCTTTTTTCACTATAATCCCCTAATTTTCCTGACCTCTTTGCTGTTTTAAAAAATAAACTTAAAAAGTTAATAGATTATTTTTAGAACTATTTTAGGTTTAGAGAAAAATGAACCAGGTAGTACAAAGATTGGCCATATCCCCTCGGCCTAGAATTTCCCCTATTATTAATGTCTTGCATTATTATGGTACATTTGTTAAATTTAATGAACTAACATTGATTCATTATTATTTTTAGCCTTTACTTTAGTATTTTATTTTTAAGTTTATTAAAGTATTACATGTACATCATTTAAGAGGTCACGTAGTTTGCAAGATTGGTGTCAAAAATACCACTATATGCTCTCTCCCCATCACCCCACACCCCAGGCAGCCTCTTTTAATTATTATTTATTTATTTTTCTTTATTGATTAAGGTATTACACCAGCAGTGCAAGAGGGTTCCTTTTTCTCCACATCCTCCCCAGCACTTGTTGTTTGTTGATTTGTTCATGATAGCCATTCTGATAGGTGTGAGATGGTACCTCATTGTCGTTTTGATTTGCATCTCTCAGATGATTAGTGACTTTGAGCAAGTTTTCATATGTCTCTTGGCCTTCCTTATGTCTTCTTTTGCAAATATCTATTTAGGTCCATTGCCCATTTTTTGATTGGGTTGCTTATCTTCCTTTTGTTAAGGTGTATGAGTTCCCTGTAAATGTTGGAGATTAAACCCTTATCGGTGATAGCATTGACAAATATGTTCTCCCATGCAGTGGGCTTTCTTATTGTTTTATTGATCGTTCCTTTTGCTGTGCAAAAGCTTTTTATTTTGATGTACTCCCATATTTTTATTTTCTCTTTAGTTCCCATTGCCCTAGGAGCAGTATCTGTGAAAAAATTGCTTTGGCATATGTCTGAGATTTTGCTGCCTTTGGATTCCTCTAGTATTTTTATGGTTTCCCGTCTTATGCTTAAGTCCTTTATCCATTTTGAGTTTATTTTTGTGTATCGTGTAAATTTGTGGTCTAGTTTCATTTTTTTTGCATGTATCTGTATAATTTTCCCAGCACCATTTATTGAAGAGACTTTCTTGACTCCATTGTATGCTCTTGCTTCCTTTGTCACATATTAATTGAGCATAGTGGTTTGGGTCAATTTCTGGGTTCTCTGTTTTATTCCATTGATCTATATGTCTGGTCTTGTGCTAGTACCAGGCTGTTTTGAGAACAATGGCTTTGTAATACAGCTTGATATCTGGTATTGAGATTCCACCTACTTTGTTCTTCTTTCTCAGGATCGCTGCAACTATTTTGGTGTTTTTTTTTTTTTTTTTATTCCAGATGAATTTTTGGAGAGTTCTTTCTAGATCTGTGAAATATGCCGTTGACATTTTAATGGGGAGTGCATTGAATTTATAGATTTCTTTGGGTAGTATGGCCATTTTAATGATGTCGATTCTACCACTCCATGAACACGGTATGTTCTTCCATCTGTTTATGTCTTCCTCTATCTCTTTTTTCAGCATCCTGTAGTTTTCCACATACAGGTCTTTTACCTCCTTAGTTAAGTTTATTCCTAGGTATCTTAATGGTTTTGGTGTGATGGTAAATGGGATTGCTTTTTTCATCTTTCTTCCTGTAAGTGCACTATTGGTGTATAGAAATGCCATAGATTTCTTGGGCATTAAGTTTGTATCCTGCTACTTTGCCGAATTCATTTATTAAGTTTAATAATTTTTTGATGGAGTCTTTAGGGTTTTCTATGTACAGTATCATGTCATCTGAGAATAAGGACAATTTTACTTCTTTTACAATTTGGATGCCTTTTATTTCTTCTTGTTGTCTGATCACAATGGCTAGTACTTCTAGTACTATGTCAAACATGATTGGTGAGAGTGGGCATCCCTGTCTTGTTCCTATTCCTAGGGGAAACGGTTTTAGTTTTTGCCTATTGAGTATGATGCTGGCTGTGGGTTTGTCATATATGGCTTTTATTATGTTGAGTTATGATCCTTCTACTCCCATCTTGCTGAGAGTTTTTATTAAGAAAGGGTGCTGGATTTTGTCAAGTGCTTTTTCTGCATCAATTGATATTACTGTGTGATTTTTATCTCTCAATTTGTTTATGTGATGTATCATGTTTATTGAGTTGCGGATATTGTACCATCCTTGCATCCCTGCAATAAATCCTACTTGGTCATGGTGTATGATCTTTCTGATGTATTGCTGGATCCAATTTGCCAGAATTTTGTTGAGAATTTTGGCATCTATGTTCATGAGAAATATTGGCCTGTAATTCTCTTCCATTGTGTTGTCTTTACCTGGTTTCAGTGTTAGAGTAATGCTGGCATCATAGAATGAGCTTGGAAGTGTTCCTTCCTCTTCAGTTTTTTGGAATAGTCTGAGGAGGATAGGCTTTAGTTCTTCCTTGAATGTTTGGTAAAACTACCCTGTGAAGCCGTCTGACCCTGGGCTTTTGTTTGCTGGAAACTTTTTGATGACTGCTTCAATTTCTTCCGTAGTTATTGGCCTATTGAAATTTTTAGATTTTTTCTGATTGAGTATTGGAAGGTTGTATTTTTCTAGAAATATGTCCATTTCCTCCAGGTTGTCTAGTTTGTTGGAATAGAATTGTTCATAGTATTTTTTTTAACAATCCTTTGTATTTCTGTGGGATTGGTTGTTATTTCGCCTGTTTCATTTCTGATTTTTTTTATTTGGGTCCTCTCTCTTTGCTTCTTTGTGAGCCTGGCTAGAGGTTCATCAATGTTGTTTATCCTTTCAGAGAACCAGCTCTTGGTTGCATTGATCTTTTGTATTTTTTTTTTTTTTTGGTCTCTATGTCATTTATTTCTGCTTTGTTCTTTGTTATCTCCTTCCTTCTGCTCATTCTGGGATTTTCTTCTTGCTCTCTTTCTAATTCTTTAAGTTATAGAGTTAGATGATTTACTATCATTTTTTTCTTGTTTTTTGAGGTAGGCCTGTAGAGCTATAAACTTCCTTCTCAGGATTGCTTTCATCGTGTCCCATTTTGGGTGGTTGTCTTTTTATTGTCATTAATTTCCAGGATGTTTTAATTTCTTCTTTGATCTCTTTGGTAAACCAGTAATTGTTAATTAGCTTGCTATTCAGCTTTCAAGTGTTGAATTTTTTGGATTGTTTTTATTGTAGTTTATCTATAATATTATGCCATTGTGGTCTGAGAAGATGCTTGATATGATTTCAGTTTTCTTGAATTTGGGGAGACTTTGCTTGGGACCCAATATGTGGTCTATTTTTTTAAATGTCCCATATGCACTTGAGAAGAACGTATATTCTGTGGTTTGGGGTGAAATGTTCTGAAGATGTCAATTAAGTCCATCTTGTCTAGTGAGTCATTTAGGATTGCTGTTTCTTTGCTGAGTTTTTGTGTAGAGGATTTATCCCAGTGATGGAGAACCTTTTGAGCTCGGCGTGTCAGCATTTTGAAAAACCCTAACTTAACTCTGGTGCCATCTCACATATAGACATTTTTTGATATTTGCAACCATAGTAAATCAAAGACTTATAATTTTGATATATTTAAATGCCATTTAACAAAGAAAAGTCAACCAAAAAAATGAGTTCGCGTGTCACCTCTGACAAGCGTGTCATAGGTTCGCCATCACTGATTTATCCAGTGGTGTCAATGGGGGTATTAAAGTCCCCTACTGTGAGTGTATTGCTGTTAATCTCTCCCTTGATATTTTCCAGAATTTTTTTTAAATGTATCTGTGTGCTCCTGCATTGACTGCATATATGTTTATCTGGGTTATATCTTCTTGTTGTATTGATCCCTTTAGTATTATGAAGTGGCCTTCCTTATCTCTTGTAATGGCCTTCACTTTGAGATCTATTTTGTCAGATATAAGTATTGCTATCCCAACTTTCTTTTCCATTTTTATTTGTCTCATAGATATTTTCCATCCTTTCACTTTCAGTCTGGGTGAGTCCCTTGTTCTGAGCTGTGTCTCTTGTAGACAGCATATATATGGGTCATGTTTTTTTTATCCATTCAGCCACTTGATGACTTTTGATTGGAGCATTTAGTCCATTTACATTTAAAGTTATTATTGATAGGTACTTGTTTGTAGCCATTTTTATTTTTTGTGCCTGTATTCTTTCTTAGCTTTTTATTTCTTCTTTTTACACCAGTCCCTTTAGCATTTCTTGCATTGTTGGCATGGTAGTGATAAACTCCCTTAGCCTTTTGTGTCTGTGAAGCTCCTTAATCCCCTTCAATTTTGAATGATAGCCTTGATGAATAGAGTATTCTACAATTCAGTCCCTTGCTTTCCATCACTTTGTAAATTTCCTTCCATTCTTTTCTGCCCTGATGTGTTTCTGTTGAGAAATCATTTGATAACCCAATGGGAAATTCCTTGTATGTAACTGTCTGTCTCTCTCTTGCAGCCTTTAAGATTCTCTATTTGTCCTGAATATTTGCCATCGTGATTATGATTTGTCTTGATGTGGGTCTTTTTGGCTTCATCTTGTTTGGGACTCTCTGTGCTTGTGTGACTTTTTTCTTCCCCACCTCAGGGAAGTTTTCTGACATTATTTCTTCAAATACGTTTTCTAACCCTTGTTCCTCTTCCTGTTGTTCTGGCACCCCTATTATTCGTATGTGGTCTTGTTTATGTTGTCCTGTAGCTCCCTTAGGCTCTCCTCCTGTCTTTTAATTTTTTTCTCCAATTGCAGCTCAGTTTGGGTGTGTTTTGCTTCCATGTCTCCTCTAATTCGCTAATTCAGTCCTCCACTTCTCCTAGTCTACTGTTGAATCTTTCTGTGGTGTTTTTTTATTGAAGCTTTATCACTCTTCATTTCTTCTTGATTCTTACATAAGTTGTTGATTTTTTCATCCATCTAGTTTATGAACTGTATGACCCTTATTCTGAATTCTTTTTCTAACATATTACCTCCCTTTCACTTAGCTGCACTTCTGACAATTCCTTTTCTTTGGGGGCATCTTTGTCTGCCCGTTTTTGTTCCCACCAACGGATCGAGATATCAAGTCATGCTGGAGCTGCTCCTTGGGTAGCAGTGGCTTCTTGGGCTGTGGTTGCTCCTCGGGAGGTCCTGGCAGTGGCTCCTCCTCAGTTGGTAGCTGCTCCTGTAGTGGGTGCTGTTTGCAGCAGTGGTGGCTCCTCTGACTAGTGGGGATGAGTGGATACAAAGAAAGAGAATGAGAAGAAAATAACAAGAATAATGAATTTACAAAAAAATTGATTTAAAAATGCTTTAAAAAGTAAAATAAATTTGAATGATGGAAAAATAATGAGGAAAAAAAACAGAAAATAAAGAAACAAAGGAAAATAAAGAAAAAAGAGATAACAAAATAATAAAATAAAATAAAATATAAATGAAAAAGTGAAGTGTTGTTCCTTTGGCTGGCTTAAAATCCCAGTCTTCTGCACTGTCTGGGTTTCTCAGGTTCCTGTTGCTGGGACTGAAGGACTTTCTTTAGGCCAGTCTCTGTGGACTCTCAGGAACTATTCAGATTTTTTTTAATCCTTTGTACCATTCAGGGTGTATTCTGGGTTTGGCTGTATTGGTTGCCTGGAGCCTGGAGGGAGGGGCTGTCTCTTCAGGAGAAATTGGCTGCCCAAGTCCTGGGAGTCAGGTATGACTCAGCACCAGACTTGCTGCCCCTTCTCCCGGACCCTCTCCTCTCCCCAGACTCCACAAGTTCACCCCTTCTCCTGCACCTCAGCCATGGGTTTGTGTCTGCATCCAAAAAGTCCTATGAAATAGGTTCAGTGAAGAAAAGCAAAGGCCACAGAGAGGGGAAAGAGCTGTGTCTCTGAGAGCCCCTCTCCTGCCAGCACTGTGCAGTCTGGGCTCAGCCTTTCGTGACTGTGGACCCAGATCTAGAATCCCCTGCCACCAGCAGTCCTGTGGACCTCCTTTTCACAGTCAGACTCTGTGCCTGTCCCAAGGGATGCAGCTTGGCGCCGTGCGGTTTCCGTCTGACCCTCTGGGCTCAGAGGTCTGGCAGTGCTCTCCAGCCCAGATCCTTGATTTTACCTTTCTCCAGGGGTCCTCTGCCCTTCCAGGCTGAAAATTGTCTCACCAGCTGAGTCCTTCACCAATTCAGGGTGAACGTTATTCATTTCATCTGCTCATTCTATCTGATCCAGGACAAGTCTCAGGACATGTCCGTCTATTCTGCCACATTTTGTCTCCCCTCTTTTAATTCTTTCAGCAGTTATTTACTTTCATATTTATTATGCTGCTATTTATTGACATTTCAGTTTTTATAGTTTATTCAGATTTCCTTAGTTTCTATCTGATGACCTTTTCCCATTCTAGAATCCTATCCAGATTACCACATTACACTTAGTTGTCATGTTTCCCCAGTCTCCTATTGGCTGTGACTGTTTCTCAGACTCTGTTTTTGACTTTGGCAATTGTGAGGAGTTTAGGTCTGCTATTTTGTAGAATGGCCCCCTTTGGAATGTGTCTTATGTTTCCTTATGATTACACTGGGGTTATGGTTTTTGGAAAAAGACCACAGAGGTGAATAAAATGCCATTTTCTTCACAAAATATCAATGGAGCATATTATCAACATGACTTATCATTGTTGATGTTGGCCTTGGATCACCGAGATAGTGTTTGTTAGGTTTCTCTACTGTCAAGTTACTCCTTCCCCCTTTCTATACTGTACTCTTTGGAAGGAAGTCATTATGTGCAGCCACATTAATGGGTAGGAGCTAGACTCCACGTCCTTAAAGGCAGAATATCTACATAAATCATTTGGAATATTGCATAGGAGATTCACATCTTCTTCCCACTCATTTATTTAGTCAATCATTGATTTGTATCAGTATGGACTTGTAGATATTTGTTTTATATTTTGGGTTTTAATCTAACACTGCTTCATTTTGTGGCTCAAATTGTTCCATCTTTGGCCATTAGGAGTTATTTCACTTGGTTCGTATGTCTGACCTACCTTCATCAATGTAGGTTGTTTTTTTTTTTTTTAAGTATTTACTTGATTTTGTAAAAATGGGATGCTCCTGCTTTTCATTCCATTTCATTTTGTATATTTACTTCTTTGCTTGTAATCCCAGTGATCTTCGTAGACGCTGCTATAAGGTCACAGATGACCAGCAAATGCTGATTATTGGTTTAGAGAAGTAGTGACCTCGCACCTTGACTAGTCTCTTATTTGTGACTTCAGATTGTAGGTAATAAGAATTCTTCTTATGTTTCATATTGCTTTGCCCAAAATTTTAACTGTTTTCTTTATTAGAAAATTTGTGTGATGATGACTTTCATAGATGTACAAAGCCTTCTGTGGATTTTAGATTCACTGAATCAACCTACATCTTTAGAAGAAAGTTGCTGATATGTGTGAAAAGATTTCTGTGTCCCCATATTCATTCCAACATAACTTACAATAGCTAAGACATAGAAACAACCTAAGTGTCCATTGATGGGTGAGTGAATAAAGAAATTGTTGCATATGTACACAATGGAATATTAGTTTGCCATAAAAAGAATGAAATCTTGCCATTTCTTGCAATATGGATGGATCTTGAGGTTATCATACTAAGTGAAGTAAGATAGAGGAAGACAATTACTATATGATCTCTTTTATATATGGAATCTAAAAAACCCCCAAAATAAAACAAAAACAAAACCCAAGGTTATAGAAACAGAGAACAGATTGATGGTTTCAAGAGGCAGGGTGTGGGGGTGGGAGTCAAGAGAAATGCATGAACATTTTTTTTTTTAGTTTAAAAAGTAATAAATGGTATGCATAATTCATTTTTAAAAAGATGAAACTATCTTATCTGTTTGTGTCCAGATATCACAGGCAATATTTATAATTAATGAATTAGAAGAGAATGCTTTTCTATATAAAACTAGAGGCCTGGTGCACGAAATTCTTGCACTGGGGGTGGATCCCTCAGCCCGGCCTGTGCCCTCTCGCAGTCTGGGAGCCCTCGGGGGATGTCTGACTGACGTCTTAGGCTGTCAGTTGGACATCCTTAGCACTGCCACAAAGGCAGGAGGGGCTCCCGCCACTGCCCCTGCGCTCACCAGCCATGAGCCTGGCTTCTGGCTAAGCTGCGCTCCCCCTGTGAGAGTGCACTGACCACCAGGGGGGCAGCTCCTGCGTTGAGCATCTGCCCCCTAGTGGTCAGTGCGTGTCATAGTGACCGGTTTTTCTGCCATTCAATTTGCATATTAGCCTTTTATTATATAGGATATTGAAATTATGATTAATCATTTATTGAAAAGTTATTTCGTAATTGTAGCATAATGGAAAACAATGAACATTGAATAAGATAAGTAGAATAAAGCCTTATCAGTTTATATATACTGCCTAAGTATACAGATTTTGTTACTTACATGTAAGTGACATTAGAGGTACTCATGATACTAAAATTTTCTCTCAAAAGTTCTGTCAGCGTTTTCATTATAAACCTGCTTTTCAAGGGCATATAACATCTCCTCTAAAATTTCATTTGGGATTTAAACTTACTAAACACAATTGAACACTGAAAATTTCTTTTGAAAATTTAATCAGAATCATTGTTTTTTCCCAGTGCTTTGACTTGTGTTATAGCTACTTCCTTTCTTCCTGTGTCTTGATAAATGGTTTCTCTCTCATCTGAGAATGATGACTGCTGAATGAGAACATGGCCTTAAATTCTCTTAGTTTGATGGGTGGTATGTAATATCATAACTCTTTGATTCTACGGCGGTCAACTTCCAGCAGAGAATAGGTTTCCTAAATAACAGTGTTTCCTCTCTTTTTTTGTAATGGTCTATTAATGTAGCCCCTATGGATTATGGTATACTTCTCTGTTGATATATCAGCAATAACCAGTTAGAAATTATAAATATGAAAAAAGAGTTTATTGGTAATATTTAACAATAAGAAATTCCAAATTCTAATAACAATTTAAATAAGAAAACCATAAGGCCGGTATTTTCCTTAAAACTACCAATTTTTTCTGGAGAAACAAAGTTAAATTTGAATAAATGAAGAGATACACCATATTTTTGGATAGGATATCTGAATATTTAGAATATATAAGTTTTTCCAGTTTAATTGATTTATAGGTTTATTGGTATAGGAAATTCAAAATTAATTTATAGGTTCCATATAAATTTAATAATATTTCTGTTTACTTTTAATATAATGGTTCTGAAATTAATTTTGGAAGAATAAGCAGACTTTAGTAGTTAAAAATATTTTTAAAACATCAACAAGAGATATTAAAATGCACCAGAGTTATAATAATGACTAGTATGGTCAAGGTTTTAAGAATGGAGAGGTGAATAAAATGAACTAGATGGTGGTCTTGAAATAATATTACTTTTTAAAAATATTTTTTTATTGATTTGAGAGAGGAAAGGAGAAGGAGAGAGAGATAGAAACATCAATGATGAGAGAGAATCAATGATTGGCTGCCTCCTACATGCCCCACACTGGGGATTGAGTTGGCAACCCTGCATATGCCCTGACCGGTAATAGAACCATGACCTCTTGGTTCATAGGCCAGTGCTCAACCACTGAGCCACTGTGGTTGGGGTTACTTTTTATTATAAAAGAAACATAAAAAACAATGGAGATAGAATCATTTGATAAATACTTCTTGGAAAATTGGCTGTTTGGAAGGTGAGGGAATTTAGCATAAATTCTCAGATTAGAGTGACACTTCACACCATATACTTATATAAATTTTTGAAACATGTAAGAGTTAAATCTTCAAAAAGTTTAAAAATAGAAGCAAATAGAATTCACTATTTAACTGATTTTATGATGAGAAGAAATCATAGAAGAAAAGGATTTAAATCTATAACAACCAATATTTTTTCTTAAAAACATCTTTAGAATAAAATGAAAAATTTTAAACATGGAATATATATATATATATAAATATATATATATATATTTTAAAAAATATATAAAGTGAAAGCCTAATGTCTGTAATATACAAATATATTTTATAAATTAATAAGAAAAGGATGAATACCCATATAGGAAAATGGCAAAGATATTACTAGGAAATAAAAAGGAATGTAAATGGACAATAAACTTTTGGAAAATACAAATGCAAATTGAAAGCAGGGTTTGTTGTTGATCATATTCGCAGAGATTATAAATAAATTCTTGTGAAAATGCTGTGATAAAGACATGCTTATAGATTTCTATAAGAATATAAATTAGTTGAATCTTTCTGGAATACAAATGGCAATACATGTATGTACAAAGATCCTTAAAAAGCTATTAAGCTTTAACCCAGAAATCTTGTATCTAGAAAACAATCAAGAGAAAATAATCAGAATGTGTACAAATATATGCAAGGCCGATAATTTTTATTATTACTAGTAATGATAAAAGACTGAAAAATCTAAATGAAAGCAAGATGGAAACATTATGGTACATCTATTATGATAGAATAATGTACAGGTATTTACAGCCCTATTGCGTAAACAATTACAGTTGTCATTTGAGTAGGTAACTTTTTCTCCCCCTGTACATTTCATACCTGAGACTGATCAAATTCAAAGATTGGCATTGGGATCAGTGAAACTTTACAGAATTTCCAAAACTCTAGACCAGTGTTTCTTAACCTTCCTAATGCTGTGACCCTTTAATACAGTTCCTCATGTTGTGATGACCCCTAATTTCATTGTTACAAATTGAACATAATTAAAGCATAGTGATTAATCACAAAAACAATATATAATATATATGTTTTCCGATGGTCTTAGGCGACCCCTGTGAAAGGGTCGTTTGACCCCCAAAGGGGTCGTGACCCACATGTTGAGAACCTCTGCTCTAGACAGTCAACTATTCACTGGTGTGTGGTTGGATCTTTTGGCCTGGATCAGGATAGCTCTTTTGCTCTTATGTAGGTATCAAATTATACTTATGAACTGCTTAGTTACCTAATCCTGAAAAGACCTCCAAAATGTTGTCCCAGTAATGAACTCAGCTTCTGTTCACAAGTAGGCACATCAAAAGGTTGACCATTTACTTTCCTAAAACTTTTTACTGCTGGTTCAGGACTATCTACTGGTTGTTCACCCATATTTCAAATGTTCCTTTGCTCTCACCTTAATATGATGGTGGAGGTACCATATAGGTCTCTCAAACAATCCTGCCATTCAAAATGGCTGTGCTGTGGGTTAAGACACTTAATCAATCCATCATGAAAGAGAATTACAAACTTGAGGTTTGGGGTCAGAGAGACCCCAGCTCTGCTACTATTTAGTGACTTTGGGTAAATGACTTAACATCTCTGAGCTTTAGTTGTTATGGTTTAAGAGATAAAATGTATATAGAACACTTAGTTCATTGCCTGGGATATAGTAGACAATTAAAATGGTCCCTGTTGTTATTACTATTATATATTAGGGTCTGCAGGAGACCAATGAATTTTTAATGAAAATACTGATGTTTTTACAAAAAGATACTTCATTATTAGTAGTAATAGCTGATCTTACCAGGACAGAATATCAGGTGAGCTGTCAGTCTAAGTACTGGAGATATAAAGGAAGGAAATAGCTCTTAGGAAATGCTCCTTAAGCAAGTGGCACTTAAAGATCATGCTTCATCGCCTTTCCATCCCCAGCACAGTTCCCAGTAGGTTGCAATGCTCAGTCAAGATTTGTTGAATAGATGGCTGGCTGGCTGAGGTGTGACACATCAAAGCCGCTGGTAGCCAGAGTAATGTGAAGGAATCTAGTGGCCCTGTGTCTGGAGAAGAGAGTATGTAAGAAGGGGGGAAAAGAAGGGACAGGTGAGACAAAGGGTGATGGAAGGATATGAAAAAATACCTCCCATCTTTTTTAGCTACAATCCTCCTATCCTCTATGATTTCACAGTCAACTAAAGCCAACTGGGAACATATAGGAAGAAAGGAAAACTGATTTTCACTGATGGACCTGAGAATCCCCACCTTGACTTCCACCCTCCTTATGAAAATTGGTAAGGAGATGACAAGGCAGAGACTACTCCAGTAGTCCGTGGGGATCCAGAATCTAGGCTAACAGAGTAACAGGGCTATGGTCACAGAGGCCTATTATCTGAGACTTAAGTAGGGACACATGATCTGATGAAAGATTCAAGCCACCCCCCCCTTAATATGTGAATGAATTAATGGTGACAATCTCACAAGATATACATACACTATATTTCCTTTAATGAATTGCAATCACTGGAAATAAAATTCTGTGAAATTAGGGCTGTTACAAAAAGTTAGAAGCATATGGGACGGAAGATGGCGGCGATATAGGCAGACGCGTCCCGGGTCGTGTCCCGGAGCAAATGGAGTGAGCAGCTGAAACTAATAGCACCCACCCCAAATTTGCAAAATTGCTCAGCTGGTGAGACGGTTTGAAGCCGGGAAGAGCAGAACTCCCCTGGAAAGCAGATCCAAGCAACAGCAACCTCCTGAGCACCACACCCTCTGCTGAGGAACAGCAGCTGTACATGAAACCTCGCCCCACCAGCCAGAAGAGCCACCACAGCTGTGAACAGCACCCACCAGAGGAGCTGCTGCCAACTGAAGAGCAGCTGCTACCACAACTGCCCGAAGAGCAACCACAGACCAAGGAGTCACTGCCACCAAGGGAGCAACCACTGAACGACTCAACGTTTAGATATGTCAGTGAGATCAAACATGGGTAGACAAAGAAACCCCCAAAGGAAAGAGAAGGAGGACTCTCAAGAAAAGCAGCTAAGTAATACAGAGGCATGCAACATGACAGAAAAAGAATTCAGAATAAGGGTCCTAGAGTGCATAAACTGGATGGAGGGAAAAATCGACAACCTCTGCAAGAAGCAAGAAGAAACAGATGAAAAAAATCGATAACATATGGAAGAAGCTAGAAGAAAAAGATGAAAAAATCAACAACTTAAGTAAGACCCAAGAAGAAATGAAGAGTGATATAGCTGCAATGAAAAACTCCATTGAAAGTATCAACAGTAGACTAGGAGAAGCGGAGGACCGAATTAGTGAATTAGAAGACAAGGAAGCAAAACACACCCAAAATGTACTGCAATTGGAGAAAAAAATTAAAAGACAGGAGGAGAGCCTAAGGGAGCTTTGAGACAACATGAAATGAAACAACATGCGAATAATAGGGGTACCAGAACAACAGAAGGATGAACAAGGATTAGAAAACCTATTAGAAGAAATAATATCAGAACTTCCCTGAAGTGGGGAAGAAAAAAGTCACACAAGCCCAGAGAGTCCCAAACAAGGTGAACCCGAAAAGATCCACACCAAGACACATCATAATTACCATGGCAAACGTTCAGGACAAAGAGAGAATCTTACAGGCTGCAAGAGAGAGACGGAAAGTTACATACAAGGGATCTCCCATTAGATTGTCAAATGATTTCTCAACAGAAACACATCAGGCCAGAAAAGAATGGACAGAAATTTACAAAGTGATGCAAAGCAAAGGACTGAATCCAAGAATATTCTATCCAGCAAGGCTATCATTCAAACTTGAAGGGGAAATAAGAAGCTTCACAGTCAAAAAAAGGCTAAGGGAGTTTGTCACCACCTAGCCAGCAATGCAAGGAATGCTAAAGGGACTGGTATAAAAATAAGAAATCAAAAGCTCAGAAAGAAAACAGCCACAGAAAAACAGAAATGGGTACAAACAAGTACCTTTCAGTAATAACTTTAAACGTAAACGGAATAAATGCTCCAAACAAAGGACATCGAGTGGCTGAATGGATAAAAAAACATGACCCCATACATCTGCTGTCTACAAGTAACCCACCTCATTAGAAGGGACTCACACAGACTGAAAGTGAAGGGATGGAAAAATATCTTTCAGGCAAATGGAAAAAAAAAAAGCTGGGGTAGCAATACTTATATCGGACAAAATAGACCTCAAAGTGAAGGCCATAACAAGAGATAAGGAAGGCCACTTCATAATACTAAAGGGATCAATACAACAAGAAGATATAACCCTGGTAAACATATATGCACCCAATGCAGGAGCATCCAAATTCATAAAAGAACTCCTGGAAGATATCAAAGGAGAGATCGACAACAATACAATCATAGTAGGGGACTTTAATACACCACTGACAGCACTGGATAAGTCCTCTAGACAAACAATCAGCAAAGATACAGCAATCCTAAATGACTCACTAGATCGGATGGACTTAATAGACATCTTCAGAACCCTTCACCCCAATGCCACGGAATATACATTCTACTCAAGTGCTCATAACACATATTCAAAAATAGACCATATATAGGGTCACAAGCAAAGTATCCCCAAATTCAAGAAGATTGAAATCATAAAAAGCATCTTCGCAGACCACGATGGCATAATATTAGAAATAAACTACAATAAAAACAACCCCAAATACTCAAACACCTGGAAGCTGAATAGCATGCTATTAAATACTGATTGGGTTACCAATGAAATCAAAGAAGAAATTCAAAACATCCTGGAAACTAATGACAATGAACACACAACAATCCAAAACCTATGGGACACAATGAAAGCAGTCCTGAGAGGGAAGTTTATAGCTCTACAGGCCTATCTCAAAAAACAAGAAAAAATGGTAGTAAATCAGCTAACTCTACAACTCAAAGAATTAGAAAGAGAGCAACAAGAAAACCCCACAGTGAGCAGAAGGAAGGAGATAATAAAGATTAGAGCAGAAATAAATGACATAGAGACCAAAAAAACAATACAGAAAATCAGTGAAACCAAGAGCTGGTTCTTTGAAAGGATAAACAAGATTGACAAACCTCTAGCCAGACTCACCAAGAAGCAAAGAGAGAGGACCCAAATAAACAAAATCAGAAACGATAGAGACGAAATAACAACAGACCCCACAGAAATACAAATGATTGTTAAAAAATACTATGGACAGCTCTACTCCAACAAACTAGACAACCTGGAGGAAATGGACAAATTCCTAGAAAAATACAACATTCCAAAACTCAATCAGGAAGAATCTAAAAATCTCAACAGGCCAATAACTATGGAATAAATTGAAGCAGTCATCAAAAAGCTTCCATCAAACAAAAGCCCAGGACCAGACGGCTTCACAGGGGAGTTTTACCAAACATTCAAGGAAGAACTAAAACCTATCCTCCTCAGACTACTACAAAAAATTCAAGAGGAAGGAACACTTCCAAGCTCATTCTATGAAGCCAGCATCACTCTAGTACCAAAACCAGGTAAAGACAACACAATGAAAGAGAATTACAGGCCAATATCCCTCATGAACATAGATGCCAAAATCCTCAACAAAATCTTAGCAAATCGGATCCAGCAGTACATCAGAAAGATCATACACCATGACCAAGTAGGATTTATCCCAGGGATGCAAGGATGGTACAATATCCGCAAATCAATAAACGTGATACATCACATAAACAAATTGAAAGAAAAAAACCACATGGTCATATCAATTGATGCAGAAAAAGCATTTGACAAAATTCAACACCCATTTTTGATAAAAGCTCTCAGCAAGGTGGGAGTAGAAGGTCATACCTCAACATATTAAAAGCCATATATGACAGGCCCACAGCCAACATCATACTCAATGGACAAAAACTAACACCATTTCTCCTATGAACAGGAACAAGACAGGGATGCCCCCTCTCACCACTCCTGTTCAACATAGTACTGGAAGTGTTAGCCATTGCAATTCGGCAAGAAGAAGAAATAAAAGGCATCCAAATTGGAAAAGAGGAAGTAAAACTGTCCTTATTTGCAGACATGATATTATACATACAAAACCCTAGAGACCCCATCAAAAAGCTGCTAGACTTAATACATGAATTTGGCAATGTAGCAGGATACAAAATTAACACCAAGAAATCTGAGGCATTTCTATACACCAATAGTGAACTTTCAGAAAGAGAGATTATAAAAACAATCCCGTTTACCATCGCACCAAAAAAACTAAGCTACCTAGGAATAAACTTAACTAAAGAGGTAAAAGACCTCTACTCAGAAAACTACAGGACGTTGAAAAAAGATATAGAGGAAGACATAAACAGATGGAAGAACATACCGTGTTCATGGATTGATAGAATCAACATCATTAAAATGTCCATACTACCCAAAGCAATCTATAAATTCAACACACTTCCCATTAAAATACCAACGGCATACTTCACAGATCTAGAACGAACTCTCCAAAAATTCATCTGGAATAAAAAAAGACCCCGAATAGGTGCAGCAATCCTGAAAAAGAACAAAGTAGGTGGGATCTCAATACCAGATATCAAGCTATATTACAAAGCCACTGTTCTCAAAACTGCCTGGTACTGGCACAAGAATAGGCAAATAGATCAATGGAATAGAATAGAGAACCCAGAAATCGGCCCGAACCAATATGCTCAATTAATATTTGACAAAGGAGGCAAGAACATACAATGGAGCCAAGATAGTTTCTTCAATAAATGGTCTTGGGAAAATTGGACAGATATATGCAAGAAAATGAAACTGGACCACCAACTTACACCATACACAAAAATAAACTCAAAATGGATAAAGGACTTAAATGTACGACAGGAAACCATAAAAATTCTAGAAGAATCCAAAGGCAACAAAATCTCAGACATATGCCGAAGCAATTTCTTCACTGATACAGCTCCTCGGGCACTTGAAACTAAAGAGAAAATGAATAAATGGGACTACATCAAAATAAAAAGCTTCTGCACAGCAAAAGAAACCATCAACAATACAATGAGAAAACCCACAATGTGGGAGAACATATTTGCCAATGTCATATCTGATAAGGGCCTAATCTCCAAAATTTATAGGGAACTCATACAACTTAACAAAAGGAAGATAAACAATCCAATCTAAAAATGGGCAAAGGACCTAAATAGACACCTTTCAATAGAGGACATTCAGAAAGCCAAGAGACATATGAAAACATGCTCAAAGTCACTAATCATCCGAGAGGTGCAAATCAAAACAACAATGAGATATCATCTCACACCTGTCAGACTGGCTATCATCAACGAATCGACAAACGACAAGTGCTGGAGAGGATGTGGAGAAAAAGGAACACTTGTGCACTGCTGGTGGGAATGCAGACTGGTGCAGCCACTATGGAAGACAGTATGGAGTTTCCTTAAAAAACTGAAAATGGAACTCCCATTTGACCCTGTGATTCCACTTGTAGGAATATATCCCAAGAAACCAGAAACACCAATCAGAAAGGATATATGCACCCATATGTTCATAGCAGCACAATTCACCATAGCTAAGATCTGGAAACAGCCTAAGTGCCCATCAGTAGATGAATGGATTAGAAAACTGTGGTACATCTACACGATGGAATACTATGCTGCTCTAAAAAGGAAGGAACTCTTACCATTTGCAACGTCATGGATGGAACTGGAGAGCATTATGCTAAGTGAAATAAGCCAGTCGATGAAGGAAAAATACCACATGATCTCACTCATTCATGCATAATAGAGACCATTATAAACTTTTGAACAATAATAGATACAGAGGCAGAGCTGCCTCAAACAGATTATCAAACTGCAGCGGGAAGGCCGGGGAGGGTTGTGGGGCAGGAGGTAGGGGGGTAAGAGATCAACTAAAGGACTTGTATGCATGCATATAAGCATAACCAATGGACATAAGACACTGGGGGATAGGGGAGGCTAGGGGACTGTCTAGGGCGGGGGGATAAAATGGACACATATGTAATACCCTTTGTAATACTTTAAGCAATCAATTAAAAAAAAAGTTAGAAGCATATGGTTGCCATGGTTTTTGGCATCTTTTAAAATACAAGGATTTGGGTGGGTTTGGAAAACTTTGTTAATCTCTTAGAGCGCTCTCTCTCTCTCTCTCTCTCTCTCTCTCTCTCTCTCACACACACACACACACACACACACACACACACACACACACACGAGAATTTTAGGCTGCTAGATTTTTCCATAGTCCAGACCAGGGTACCAAAGTTCAGGTAGGGCACATTGAACCTCAGAGGTAGTATAGGAGTGGGAACCAATACATGTGGAGTTAAATAGACTTGATTGATGAAAGTAAAAAAATACAATCTAGATAGACCCAGGAATTCAGGAATTAAAAATAGGGAGGATTAGGCTTTTATGGGATTGGAGTATGATAATTCTTTATGTTTTGTAAATAAACCAAGAAGTAGATGCATTTGTTCAATGGGAAACTGAATCTTTGTGTAAAGACCCTAAGAGATGTTGGGCTGTATGGAAGAGGAAAAATGCACATATTCAGTTGGCTTGTAAAGAGAATAGTATGAGGAAAGTTTAAAAGACAAATGTGGTACCCACCACCCTTCATTCAGTCAACAAATATTTTGGTGTGCTTACCACCTACCAGATTGTGTTCTAGGAACCAGAGATGCAATAAACAAGGTTGACCAAGTTTCTGCTTTTGTGGAACTTGCATTTTAATGTGAACACAAACAATAAGTTAACAAATGTACATATATTAGTTAGGAATACATGTTATAAAGAAAAATAAACCAAGACAAGGCAATAAAAAGGATGGTGTAGTGCAGCTGGAGTGTTATTTTAGCTATGATTGTTATGGGCCTTCTCTCTGAGGAGGTTTCACTTGATCAGAGACATGAA
The DNA here is from genome assembly GCF_964212035.1 of Myotis nattereri. Classification (NCBI taxonomy): domain Eukaryota; kingdom Metazoa; phylum Chordata; class Mammalia; order Chiroptera; family Vespertilionidae; genus Myotis; species Myotis nattereri. Next base: position 115,191,617 of record NC_138078.1, on the reverse strand, counting down.
TGAAGTGCAGGGGCCAGCTGTAGAGATCCTAGGGGAGGGGGCCAGCGTTCTAAACATACTTATTAATAAATGAATGTGCCCTGAGGTGGTATTAAGCTTGTAGTATTAGAAGAACAAAAAGCAAGCCAGTAAGATTAGAGCTTAGTGATACAAGGGTGGCAGGGGCAGTTTGTGTGGGGCCCTAGAAACCATGGTGTGGAATTCAGTTTTATTTTAAGTATGATGGAAAGCCTTTGGAGGCCTTTGGGCTGAATAGTTAGGCAATCTAATTTATGTTTTAGAAGGATTACCCTGTTTTCTGAGTAGAAAGTTATTTTAGGAAGACAAGAATTGAAATGCTGAGACCAGTTAAGAGGTTATTGCCATAGTCTGGGTGATGGCTGATGGTGGGTGATATGGACAAGAGTTGCAGTGGTGGAGGTGGTGAGCAGTGACTAGAGTCAGAAGGTGTTTTGAAGGTAAACCGGATAAAACTTGTTGATTGATTGGAGGGGAAGAGGGGAGGGCACCAAGTTTTTTGGTCTGAGTAACTTGGGTAAGTAGGGGTGCTATTTATAGGGGTGGGGTTATAAGAGTGGGGAAGGTTTGGGAGGAAAACCAAGGGACAGATTTTGAACATGTTAAATTTGAGATGCCCATACTGTAACCAAGTGGTGATTACCAAGTGGTAAGCAGATAGGTACATGAGTATGAAGTTCAGTGTGTGGTCAGAATTGAAGTTATAAATTGAGGAGTGAACACATGGTTTTTAAACTGTGAGAATAGAGATAATCTAGTGAGTGAGTGTGGATAGAGAAGAGGTCCAATGAATATGCATTCCATAGAAATTGCTCTCACCAAAATTTATTTGTTCAGTCAACAAATACAGTAGTCCCTTTTATCTGTGGTTTTGCTTTCCTCAGTTTCACTTTCCATAGTTTCAGTTACCCATGGTCACTGTGGTTTGAAAATATTAAATGGAGAATTCCAGAAATAAACAATTCACAAGTTTTAAATTGTGTGCCATTCTGTGTAAATGTGATGGAACCTTGCTCTGTACTGCTCCACTTCACCCAGGATGTGAATAATCCCTTTGTCCAGTGCTCCACACTATACTGGTACATGTTCCATGCTTTGTTAGTCCCTTATAGTAGCTATCTCAGTTATCAGATCGACTGTCATAGTATGGCAGTGCTTGTGTTCAGGTAACCCTTACTTTACTTGAAGCCATTCATATAACTCTCATTACAGCATATTGTTATAATTGTTCTATCTTATTACTTACTGTTGTTAATATCTTATTGTGCCTAAGTTATAAGTTAAACTTTATCATAGGTATGTATGTATGTATGTATGTATGTATAGGAAAACAAAAAGTATATATATAGGGTTCTATATATTAGCAGTTTTAGGCATCCAGTAGGGCTCTTGGAATGTATCTCCTGCAGATAAGGGGGGAGGCTACTGTATTTTTGAGTGCTTATTATATGTTAGGCACTGTCCTAAGCTCTGGGGATATAGTGAAGAACCAGATAGATGAAGCTACTGCCCTTACAGAGCTTAGAATGAAAAGCTACATGGCTGATAAGAGGATCAGGACAAAAGTTTCTCCCAGAAAGATAGATTAAAATGTTGAGTTTTATAAAGAATAAAACAAACCTAACCATTGCTAAGTCAATCTGATTCAGTTAAGCCAAAGACAGAGAAAGTAAGAGTTCAAGGTATGTGTGGGGAATGGGGAAGCCAGAGAGATTCAAAGCCAGGGACTCCTCCAAGAGTGAGGTTAGATATCTCTGAAGAACTTGCAGGCAGAGCTGAATGAAACCTTGAATAGAAAATTTTGCACCATTGGAGAAATGTCTTTCTCACCTAGAGTAGATATAGAATGGAAGTGCATTAACATCGTGCCAGAAATAACAGCTAGGAATCACAATAGAGAAAAGATCAGAAAGGCAGTAAGTGGTCATGAGCTCAGGTTCCAAAGTCACACCGACATGGCTTTATGTTTGCCATTTTTAGCTATGTGACTTAGGCATTGTACTCTTTCTCAGTCCCAGTTTCGCCACCTAGGAATCAGGGAAGAAAATACTGACCTCATATGGTACATGTGAGGATTAAAAGGATAATGTACGGAAAGTATCTAACAATATGCCTGGTATATAATAATAATTCAACAAATGTTAGCTTATAATAATACTAATTCTGATTATAATAAAGTGAGAATTTTCTACAGCCTAGCTAAGTTTGTATCTCCTTCAGGCTGATATTCCCTCCCAACAAATTGAGGAAAGAAATGGTGTTAATGAGGCTCACCAGTAAGCTTGTTGATGCTTGGTAAATATATCTGCTTTTGTGATTTTCTTCTCTTAATTTCACCCTTTCATTTTTCATTGTTTATTGAAATTTTCTTCAAGTGGTCATCTTGTGATCGCTAGAGCACTGCTTTCTCAAACATGAATGTGCACAGGAATCACCAGAGGACCTTGTTACAATGCAGATCCATGCAGTAGGTCCGAGGTGGGGCTGGGGAGCCTGCATTTATACACGCTTCCAGTGATGCCCATGCTAGTGCTGCTCTCCATGCACCAACCTTTGAGTAGCATTGAGCTAAAAAAAAATGAGCTGGAGAACACTAGAAAATGTGCATGAAGTGCAGGACCTGGGGCAGTTAGTGACCTTAGTCTCAAATAAATGAGGCATGACTTCTCCTGCTTGTCATCTCAGCCTCAAGTGGTTCCTTATACTATACCCAGTGTAAAGAGAACCTTTAGAGGTGGGGAACAGGATTATAAAAATAGGGATGCTGCACATGAATCCTTACCATCCCCATGTTGTCCTGAAACAGATGTGAGTGCACAGCTGTCTACTACAAAGAGAGCTTCCGAGGAAAGTCTCCATGGAGCAATATATCTTACTTTTATTATTTTCCTCTTTATGATGTTTTCTTTACTCAATCCCATGAAAAATCACATAATGGGATTTTATTGTAGCCTGTTTGAATAGATAGGACAATGGAGAAATAATATAGTCAAGAAAGTGTTCCCACAACTAAAAGAAGTTTATCTGAGAAATGTTTGTGGCAGAACATACTAGTAAGCAACCATTAGAAATGAAATTTGGGCAAGATGAAAAATCATTCAATATAAATTGCATATTGTTTATCAGAGATACTTGTAATATACAGAAAGATTTTCATTATGATTATTGTGAAAAAATGTGGCTTTGAAATATATTGTTCCAATATGACCAGCATTTTTTATTGCAGAATTAGTCCTTACTCAAGGAAGGTCTCTGATAAATGGAGATTGAAATAGACAGTATATTTAGATGCTACTGAATATCCTCAGATAGCTTGCTTTTCAGCAAGTAAACCAGAAATTTATGGTGGCAGTATTCCTTGTTTGTTGGCCTTTTCAACGTGTTCCACCTTATTAATGAATGAAGCATTGAGTTTTATTCCATTACTTTAGAGACATTTATCATCTTTGTGTATTATTCAGTCTTTCTTGGTTGTTTAAGATCATTTAGTTTTCTTTTTAATTTTTTTTTACTTTTCAATTACAGTTGGCATACAATAGTATATTAGTTTCAGGTGTACAACATAGTGATCAGACATTTGTATGGCTGACAAAGTGATCACCCCAATAATAAATCTACTACCCATCTTACACCATACTTAGTAATTACAGTATTATTAACTATACTCCCTATGCTGTACTTTACATCTCCATGATTATTCTGTAACTACCAATTTGTACTTCTTAATCTCTTCATAAGATCATTTAGTTTTCAATATACAGCCTTTAGTTACTTTTTCTGTAGATGATTGACTGAGATGAGAGGCAGAACAGTAAGGTGTTGAACAGCATGGGCTTTAGAGATAGATTTGAATCCTGCCACTGCCACTTACTACCTATATGACTATAGAGAACTATCTTATGCCTCTGGTGTCAGCTTCTTCATCTGTAAAATTGGAGTAATAATAGTCCTTAACTTACAGAATTGTTGTGGGTCATAAATGAGTTAACACATGTAAAATAGCTAAAACTATGACCGATACAGTTGTGAACACTTACGAAGTGTTCAAAATATTTTGACTAATCTTATTAAGGATGTTACCTCCTAAACCATTTTATGTCAATACTCATGCTTTAGCTCCCCAGCCGGATGACAAACACATTTTAAGTATGGGGACAGTACCTTTTATTTTCTGTTTACTTCTTCCAATCCCTTTATTATTTCTGCATGTTTACCATCATCACTATAGATTTGGGTTGCAGATGCAGCTACCAAGAGGTGCATCCTATCTAATAAAAGAGAAACATGGTAATTAGCCGTACATCCGCTACCCTTCCCATTGGCTAATCAGGGTGATATGCAAATTAGCTGCCAGCCAAGATGGCGGCCGGCAGCCAGGCAGCTTGAAGCTAACATGAGGCTTCCTTGCTTCAGTGACGGAGGAAACCAACGTTCCCCGCCTGCCTTGCCAGCCTCTGAGCTTGCAGTTTGAAAAATTGTTACAAATATAGAAGCTAAACAAAACCCCAGAAACCTGCTTTCAGCCAGCCGGGATCTCAGAGCTGGAGTTGAAACAGTGTTTCGATTATAGAACCCAAACAAACCAGATACCTGCTTTTAGCAGCAGAGGCCTCAGAGCTGTAGCCAGAGCTAAAGCTGGCCCAGAATAAAAAAAAGAAAAAAAAAAGAAAAAAAGGAGCAGTTGGAAGCTTCAGTCACCCGCCAGCCTGAAAACAGCCCTCAGCCCCTCACCCAGACTGGCCAGGCACCCCAGTGGGGACCCCCACACTGAAAGGTGTGTGACCAGCTGCAAACAGCCATCATCCCCTCACTCAGGCTGGCCAGGCACCCCAGTGGGGACCCCCACCCTGATCCAGGACACCATTCAGGGCAAACCAGCCAGCCCCCACCCGTGCACCAGGCCTCTATCCTATATAGTAAAAGGGTAATATGCCTCCCAGCACCGGGATCAGCGGAGCCGAGAGGCCTCCCAGCACTGGGATCAGCGTGACAGGGGGCAGCGCCCAAACCCCCTGATCTCCCTGTGGCTCTGTGTGTGACAGGTTGCGGGGCCACAACCTCCCTATCCACCCTGCTCTGTTCGTGACAGGAGATGGTGCCCCAACCCCCTGATCAGTCCTGCTCTGTGCCTGATAGGGGGGAGCGCCCCAAACCCCTGATCACCCCGCGGCTCTGTGTGTGACAGGGTGTGGCGACCCAACCCCCCCCCCCAGGGGCCCTGCTCTGTGTGTGACGGGTTAGAGCCATAACCTCCCCATCGGCCCTACCCTGAGTATGAGAGTGGCGGCACCCCAACCCCCTGATCGGCCCTGCTCTGTGGGTGATAGAGGACGGCGCCCCAACCCCCCCCCCCACGGGCCCTGCTCTGTGTGTGATGGGGTAGAGCCATAACCTCCCCATGGGCCCTGCCCTGAGTGTGACAGTGGCGGCACCCCAACCCCCTGTTCCGCCCTGCTCTGTGTGTGACAGGGGGCAGTGCCCCAGCTCCCCTATCAGCCCTACTCTGTGAGTGACGGGGGGAGCTCCTCAACCCCCTGATTGGCCCTGCTCTGTGCATGACAGGGGGGAGCTCCCCACCCCCCTGATGGGCCTTGCTCTGTGCGTGATAGGGGGGAGTTGCCCAACCTCCTGATTGACCCCAGCCCCCCTGATGGGCCCTGCTCTGTGCGTGAAGGGGATGGCGCCGCAACCTCCTCATTGACCCTGCCTTGAGTGTGACAGGGGGCGGTGCCCCAACCCCCCAATTGGCCCTACCCTGAGTGTGACTGTGGGTGGCATCACAACCTCCCGATCCGCCCTGCTCTGTGCATGACAGGGAGCGCCGCCCCAACTCCCCAATCGGCCCTGCTCTGAGCCCGACCATGGGCTGCACCTAGGGATTGGGCCTGCCCTCTGCCACCGGGGAGCAGGCCTAAGCCAGCAGGTCTTTATCTCCCTTGGGGTCCCAGACTGCGAGAGGGCGCAGGCTGGGCTGAGGGATCCCCCTCACCCCTGAGTGCACAAATTTTTGTGCACCGGGCTTCTAGTTATATATATAAAACTGGAAACTTCTGCCATCAATAAGCAGGTCATGAGGTGGGGTAAATGGAAAGCACATATTTTATCAGTAATACTAATTACAATAAAACCGTTTAGCAAGTATCTATTTTACTATGAGACACAATGTCTTATTCTTCACAATAATTCTATGAATTAGAAAACTGACACTCATACAGGTTAGTAACAAGTTTCAAGTCACTCAACTAGGATTCCAACTGGTTACTCTCTAATTGCAAACACTTCATTGCTTCATCCTTTTTAAAAATATCTAGAACAGCTGTTCTCAACCTTGCCTGCACATTAGAATCACCTGGGAATCTTTTTAAAATCCTGATTTCTGGGTCTCATCCTCTGGAAATTCTGTTTCTTTGTTACTAATGTTGTGGCCTCACCCCATAACAAAGAAACAGAATTTACGGAGAATGAGGCCCAGAAATCAGGATTTTAAAAAGATTTCCAGGTGATTCTAATGTGCAGCCATGGTTGAGAACCGCTGATATAGATTCTAGAATATAATTCTTGGTTAAAACAGCTGAATTGGGTTTACATAACAATTCTACTCACTAAACACATGACACTTGATATCCAGAACCCCTGTTTGTACAGAAAGACCCTTTAAGTTTATACCTAAAGTTTCTTTCTAAAAGACTTATTCCTCTGCCATTTCCCTGCCAGGTGGCTGCTCTTGCCTCCAGCAACCTATGATTTGATCACGCCCTTAAAATTCCCCAGTTACTGTCAACCCAAGAGTGTGCATTCTTTGTTATCAGGCCCCAGGATTTGTCCTCCTCTTCTTCATATAAGTTATGATAATACATTTCTGATTTTTCCATTCAGTGAGAAATAATCCAAATATGAAAACATTGTATTTCTCCATCTGTTTCAACACTTGGGCTAGCTATCACATTTTAATTAGTTAAGTACTACTCTGAAGCAATGGTTCAGAACAAAGAGAATGATCAATACTGGTGGTTCAAGTCCAGATGTACGATAATGAGCATCTTGGACATAAACAAGATTACTTTGGTTGATTTATCTTAGCATTGGCAGATTATTAAACCACTAAAAATCTCCTAGTTCTACTTTGCCTGAGGCCAATAATTTCAAGGAATTTTTGCTTCTTTCTGATCACTTTTATTGCTTACTATTCTTAGGGAGTGTTGTTGGGTGGGGGAGGCGGTAAAAGGTAAGAGTAGAGATGGTGATACATCAGAGAATAGGGAGATCTATGAATGTACTTTCTTGTTCCCAAGAGTCATTAGTATGATAATATATTTTGCCTTATATTGACTCAGTCACCTGAATAATATGTATCTTAAGGTTTTGATTACAGTTCCTTCATCATTTGCTTTTCTTCCAATTTGAGTATCATTTGCAAACTAGGAAATGTTTTCAATATCCTCATCCAAATAATTATATTCATATAAAAAAACTGTTAATGAAACATTAGAGCTAAGGGCTTAATTGCTAAAAAATCAACTCCCAGAGCTAGAAGATTCAGTTAAAGTTCCATGGTAACAGAATCTATTATTAAGTGTATAAATGTTATCTAATAACATTTTGAAATTAACCTGCTGGTTTAGGTACTTTCAGAACTATATATAAAGTCTAAGGCACTGTTTAAAAATAAAACAGTCATTTAAATAGTTTCTCTGGTTAAAAATTAGGGACAATTTCATGTTCCTTCCAATTATTTTACCCCTTATCATATTTTATGCTTGTTTTTCTATCAGTTAATAAGAATATGCCTCATTTCTTTTGAAATATGACAGCATTTAATGTTGATGAGTCATATGTTTCTCAGTTTTTTCTAAAGAAAAAAAATACAGCAGTAAAGGAAAATGCAAACACAAATTTAATGAGGCAGGAAAGTTGCTGTAGGATGTGTCCTAAGAAGGGAATACAGGAGAGTAGATTTTCCTTTGAAAGGAAGAGCTCTAGACATAAGAAAATAGTTTTGAAATTTTAAAGTATGATAGGACAAAGTTACCTCAAATTGAGGAAAATAGAATACATATTTATTTGCTACAAAAGGTGAAAAATTGCCTGGGTTCATAAAAATAAGTGTAGGAAGGTGGTAAGAGTTTTCAGTAAGCACATCATTAATATCAAGATAAAAAAGACTGGATATTGAAACTATTGAATGTATGACTGAAAAGGTTTAGTAAACATATTGAAAAGATGGTTCAGGAGTGGGAAGTGCTGGTGAAATTTTTTCATTCATACAATGCCCATGCCACAGATGGCAAAGCAGGGAGCCAAGGCAGAGCAGCGGTTTTCCCAAAGGCACACAGCACAACAGCAGCAAGCTCAGCATATAGAAGAATGCCAGACTCCACTGCAGAGAAAAAAAATTCATCATGAGAGACTCCTTTATCACCATGGTATTCAAACACTGGAAGAAGCATTTATTAGACACATGCTGTTTATTGATCACTGTTGCTTAACACAAAGGATCCAAAACAAAAAGACATGCATTTGCCCATGAGAAGCCTTTTATCAATTTGGGAAGTCAGGGTCTAACATATTTACATTAACACCTGGAGGATAAATCCCAAGTTCAGGTAAAACATAAGGATCTAAAAGACTGCATGGTACAGATATACATATATTGCTGGAGCAATTCCAATGAAAAGTAGGTGGTTATGGGGTATGCGACTGTAAAATATGATGGAGCTTCAGCTGCTGGTGCTATGTTGACATGAAAGAAAAAGACTGAAAACTGACTTATAATAATAGTACAGGTTTAGGCTAATAATAAGGAATATCTTTTATTAATAAAAAATATTGGGCACTTTTTAAAAAATATGTTTTTATTGATTTCAGAGAAGAAGGGAAAGGGAGAGAGATAGAAACATCAATGATGAGAGAGAATCATTGATCGGTTGCCTCCTGCATGCCCCACACTGGGGATCGAGCCTACGACTGGATCACTGACCGGGAATTGAACTGTGACCTCCTGGTTCATAGGTCAACACTCAAACACTGAGCCATGCCGGTTAGGTTATTGAGCTCTTTTCACAGCATTTTTGGGGACTGATATAAAAAGTCAAAGGATATAGTACACGCTTCCTGTTCTTCATATGCTTATGGTTTAGTTGTAGAGACAAGGCACCATTTTTGAGGTATAAGACATAGATAAGGAAATTGGTGAGCACTAAAGGAGCTATGTAAATAGGAAATCAAAGGAGCATTCTGGAATGCTCTTAGAGAACATGCACTCTGAGGATTAGTGACAGCTTGGTGATGTGGAAATACTGTAAGCTATACACAGTGGCTTCAAATGTATCCAGCTCTGATACTTATCAGTATGTGGTTTGGCTGAGCCTCTATTTCTTTACCTGTAAAACTAGGGATGTAATACCTAGCTTATAGGGATCTTTTGAACATTGTCAACAATGAATACAAGGGTATGGGGCTTCTTTTCAGGGTAGTGAAAATGTTCAGAAATTAATTGTGGTGATAGTTGCACAACTTTATGAATATCCTAAAATCAAATAAATTGTATGTTTTAAATGGGTGAGTTGTAAGGTAATATATTAAAAAAGTTAAACATAAATTTACCATATGAAAAAAGTTTACCATGTGCTCTAACAGTTCTACTGCTAGATAAATACACACGTATAATAAAAATGTATGTCAAAAACATATTTTAATGTTCATAACAGTGCTGTTATTCCTAAAACCAAAAATTTTACCCAACCCAAATGTCTATAAACTGGTGAATGGATGAGTAAAAGGTGGCATATCCATACAATGGAATATTAGTCAGCCATAAAAAAGAATGAAATTCTGATACATGCTACAACATGGATAAATCTCAAAAACACTTTGCTAAGTTAAAGAATCCAGAAGCAAAAGTCTGCATACTGTATGACTGCATTCATATACAATATAATGCTCTGAAAAGGAAAATCTATAGAGACCCAATAGATTAGTGATTACCAAAGGCTGGGAGTGGGAACAGAGAATGACTACAAATGAGCACAGGGGATGTTTTGGAGGTGATGTAAATATTCTAAAATTTGTTTGTGGTGCCCTAGCTGATTTAGCTCAGTGGATAGAACATCATCCTGCAGACCAAAAGGTCCCAGGTTCGATTTCTGTCAAGGGCACATACCTTGGTTGCAGGCTTCTCCCCAGCATGGTCCCTGGTAGGGACTCATGCAGGAGGCAACCAATCAATAAGTTTCTCTCACATCAATTTGTCTCTCTGTCTTTCCCTCTCTCTTCCACTCTCCCTAAAAATCAATGGAAAAATATCCTCAGGTGAGGATTAATAAAATTGGTTTGTGGTTATGGTTGCACAACTCCTTGACTTAACTAAAAAAATCATTGAATTGTACATTCTAGTTGGTATATTTTATGGTATGTAAATTATCTATACTAATAAAAGGATAATATGCTAATTAGAGCAGATGTCTTCCTGATGTCCATCTGGATGTCCATCCGGACAAAGCCACAGTGGCTGGCGAGGCCCAGGGCTCAGGCAGCTGTGGGCTCAGGCAGCTGTGAGCCCTGGTGGATGCAAGGCTTGCAGCTCAGACATTGCAGCTGTGGAGGCCAGCAGTGGCAGCAGCAGTGGGGTGATGGGGGCGGTGCCTTCCCCTGATCAGCCTGGTCCCCTACCCCAGAGGGAGGCCAGAGAGCTCCCAGACTGTGAGATGGGTCAGGCCAGGCTGAGGGACCGCCCCCCCCCCCCCCAGTGCACAAATTTTCATGTACTAGGCCTCTAGTACCTCAATAAAACTTTAAAGGATTCAAAGTGTCAAGTAATATATGCTTAAAAATTATAGCTTCTATCATTGTTGAAGTGATCATGGAAGGCCTTCTGAAGAAAGGGACCTTTTTAATAATATGTATATTTTTAAATTGATTTTAGAGAGGAAGGGAGAGGGAGTGAGATAGAAACATCAGTGATAAAGAATCATTGGTCTGCTGCCTCCTGCACAATCCCCACTGGGGATTGAGCCCACAACCTGGGCACATGCCTTGACCAGGAATTGAACCCTGACCTCCTAGTTCATAGGTCAATGCTCAACCACTGAGCAATACTGGCCAGGCAGAAAGGGACCTTTAATGATATGTGATGGGTAGGGTGTGGCTAAATGATGGGAAAAGGAATTAGGATGGATAGGGACATAGTATGAGCAGTGGCCTGGATTGGAAAATAGTCTTAGTGTAATTAGTGTTGCTATAGATCTGACTAGAGTAGTGAGTCTGTACTAGGGGATATTGATAGATAAGAAACTATTGGAAACAGACCCAAGACTGAAAAACAGACCCATGGTTGACATATACCATTGATGAATAGGTATAAATGACGAGATTCGAATGGTAAAGGCCCCAGGTGATAGAGATAATTTATAACCTGTATGGTGCTGATCCAAAATATTTAGAAGCTGAGTTAGCAAGGACTTAGATGATAGGATGTGATATGGTGTGGTGTGGTACGATGTGGTGTGACCAGTGCCTAAGCAGTAACTTATATAAGATCAGTTTTGTGTCTGAGTGAATAGGCTAGAAGGGCCAGCCTGAGGAGCCAGGCCTAGAGTGATTAGCATGGGAACAGGTAAGGTAAATATATTATGGAGACATGTAGGTAAAACACAGACAAAAAGTGGGATGTAACTGATTATCTTTTCTCTGGCTTCTGGTGAAGTCATGTAAGCACTGACCAAACTATTTTTCAGTCTTATGAGTTATTTCAGTAAGCAGCCCTGTCAACATCATGCCCTCCAGCTTTCCAAAAAATTTAGTGAGATCACTAGGGGAGAAATCTCTGAATGTCTTCTCCAAGTTGTCTAGAATTTTAAAGATTTCCCAACCAACTTGAAGCAAATCCTTACAGTACTTAATCTAAGTGATGTGATAAGATCATGACCTTTTCAGAAATGCCTTTGATGTCAATCCTAATTCTGCCAAATTTTACCTGACAGGGTAAGAATGAAACATTATAAGCTAGTTTGTCAAGCATCTCAGTAATTTGTTGTGGCAATAATCTGTTGCAACTCACCACTGCAATGATGAGCCTGGTGAATGATGTTCCCTGACTTGGAAGGAACTTATTAAGTGTTCGATCATTGATTAATGAAGTAAAAATTCACTAGGTAGACCCTGAAGTGATAAACGGAACAGTAACCTTGGCAGTCAATAGTCCCTCCTGCCCATGGTCCACACTATCATTTATTCTGAAAATGAGGACTGCTCATTTTCTTATCCATATACCTACAATGACTCAGAAAAACCAGTGTTGACAATCAACAGATACAGAAATGAAATATATTGCAGGTAACTCCTATTTTGACTTTTAATTACCATTATAAAAGTGAAAAAAATTGCCCATAAAGCATTAGAGTTGTAAAAGCCCACTTTTCCTAAAATGGCCTTTCTGATGTGTGAATGAAAAACAACAAAAACCTATGCTATCATTTCTGATTATATAAACATAAAAGATCAAGTTAATTGAAATTGCATTTTTATTTTTTCAGGTACACTTTATGATTGACTGTAACAGCAAAGTAAGTATGTAATATTTTTGAGTTGATTATCCATTCAGTTTTAGAATGCTTTTAATCTCCTTCATCATGTATCCCATTTTCCCAAAGATCATATAGATACCACAGTTCACAAACTGAAGAAATGGGATTATTTTTGTGTTTATTGTTTTTCTTAATAATTTCATCAGTTATCAGGTTTCTTTCCGTTAAAATTTCCCTCCATGTCCACACAGTATTGACTGCTTAGGCAGCGGTTCTCAACCTGTGGGTCGCCTAAGACCATCCTGCATATCAGATATTTACATTACGATTCATAACAGTAGCAACATTACAGTTATGAAGTAGCAACGAAAATAATTTTATGGTTGGGTCACAACATGAGGAACTGTATTTAAAGGGCCAGAAGGTTGAGAACCACTGGCTTAGAGGATTGACAGCGCACAGCACACTAATTTTCCTGCCCTCTTCTTTGTGCCTCAATGTAATGCACAGGTTTGATTTGAAATATTGGGATACTTTTATAGACTAGCAGCTCCTGAATCCCTACTGAGGCTTGTTTGCCAGGAGTAAAATTTTTCTTTAATTGCCCAGGCTAGATTTTAGCTTGTCATTTCAGACTGTTGTCTTTGAAGCTTCTTTCTAGAGGTAATCTCTCAATGTGATAATAAGGCACATGACCAGCTTTTTATCATAAAAATCCATAGATAGCCGTTTGGCTCAGTGGAGAGAGCGTCGGCCTGTGGACTCAAGGGTCCCGGGTTCGATTCCAGTCAAGGGCATGTACCTTGGTTGCGGGCACATCCCCAGTGGGGAGTGTGCAGGAGGCAGCTGATCAGTGTTTCTCTCTCATGGATGTTTCTAACTCTCTATCCCTCTCCCGTCCTCTCTGTAAAAAATCAATAAAATATATTTTAAAAAACAAAAATCCATAGATAACATCCTGAACATAGCATTCATAACATTCAAAACCACTTGAAATATAAAACCAAAGGGGCATGTAAAATTCCATCAGACCTGGAAGGTTTACCAGTGATGCCTGACAATTTCTTCCCTAGACTTCTAAAGATGTTTTAGTCATTACAGTCCCTTAAACCTTTGACTACTAGTGCTCCAAACCTTGCTTCATTACAATCCCTGAGTGGGCAATTCATTCACCAAGAATTACAGTTTCTTAAAAATGAAGTGAGAATTTATTAGTTTGATAACACAAAGCAACTCTGCCCAACAGGTAGTCTTATAAATTACTGACAAGTAATAGGATATGGCAATTCCTGCATTGCTGCCACGGATAGATAAATCTATGCCATATTATTCTGGATTTTATTGTCTCTTAAAACATCATGAGATTGATTTTAGAGTAGCAAAGACATAAAATAAACATACAAGATACCTTTGCAATAAAAGAGAGGAAAACCAGCCGTCTTTGTGCCAGAAAATTCTGTTGTCAAAATGGAATGACGTTTCTTTTTCTTTTTTAATTGAATGTATTAGGGTGGCACTAGTTAACAAAATTATATGGGTTTCAGGTGTACAATTCCACAACACATCATCTGTACACTGTACTGTGTATTCACCACCCCAAATCAAGTCTTCATCCAACACTATTTATCCCCCTTATGGCCTCCTCCACCTCCTGCCAGTAATCACTACACTGTTGTCCATATCCATGACATTTCTGAGCAACATCTTGTGTCACCACAAAAAAATGTATATCAGTTTCTTACTTTACTTAAAAAATGTGGAGCCAATTTGTTGTAGAAGAAAACTCAAAGGACTGAGAGAAAGAAAAAACAATGTTTTAGTCCTGCCTCTGTCACTAACAAGCTATATGACCTTTAACAAGTCACTTAAGTTTTCTGCACCTTAATTTTCACCTGTGTAAAATTATATGGTTAAATTAGATGACCTTCAAGACCCCATTTGGCTTTACTGGCTACAGTCTAATATTATGAATGTACCATAATGTTGCATGTACCATATTTATATTTATGTATCTTAAGTGTAGGACCTGACAGCAGTATATAACTACAGAACTAGCAACTTTTTGAGGATGAAAAGAGAGAACGTGGCTACTGAGGCAGGCTAATATAATAACTAACTAGAGGCCCAGTGCACAAAATTCATGCACTGTGGGGGGAGGGGGCTCCCCTCAACCCAGCCTGTGCCCTCTCGCAGTCTGGGACCCCTCGCTCCTTACCGCCCACCTGCTTGCTGTTCCTTAGAGCTGCCACAGAGGCGATGGCAGGAGAAGCTCCCACCACTGCTCCTGCACTCATCAGCCACGAGCCCAGCTTCTGGTTGAGCAGTGCTCCCCCTGTGGGAGTGCACTGACCACCAGGGGGCAGCTCCTGGGTTGAGCATCTGCCCCCTGGTGGTCATTGTGCATCATAGCGACCATTCGTTCTGGTTGTTCCGCCATATTGGTCGCTTAGGCTTTTATTATATAGAAGATATTTGTATATTATTAATTCACCTAACAAATATTTATTGAACACCTAGGTGCCAGATCACTGGTAGGTACAGAGGTGAAAATGAAACATTCCCTTCCCCCTCACACATAATAGTGAAGGACATGAATCTGTAATGTAGAAAAGTCTTAATTAAGTAGATACTTAGGGAAGAGGTTGTTAATTGAGGCGTTTAAAAATATATGTATATTTTTATTGATTTCAGAGAGGAAGGGAGAGGGAGAGAGAGATAGAAACATCAGTGATGACACAGACTCATTGATCAGCTGCTTCCTGCACACCCCACATTGGAGATTGAGCCCACAATCCGGGCATGTGCCCTGACTGGGAATCAAATGGTCACCTACTGGTTCATAGGTCGACACTCCACCATGGAGCCTCACTGGCTGGGCTAATTGAGGCTTTTAAGAAATCAACAGCTGTTTTTTATTTCAGTCTTTGTGGTTGAAACTTTTTATAAAATTGTAGTCCACTTTACTACCTTAATAAGTACAGTTTAGTGAACATAATTGTGTTTTAGTATTTGAAATTTTTCCAAGGTCTCACATTCATCATTTTGAAAGCAGTTCTTATTGTACAGGAAAAGTAGGAGATCGTGATGATTTATATTAGCGTAAGCCGCTTCTTGGGAGATGAGTTTGTTTTTATTTCAGTAAATTCAAGATATCTGCTCGCTTAGTCACCATGTTACTTTTTCTCATAAAAGTTGAGTATAGAACATGAAATAAAATGTTTCATTAGTTGGGCTTCAGTTAATTGAGGTTTTACTGTACATAAAATTCTAATTAGTAACATGGGGATCTTGTTCCCTTTTTGGGAAGTAAGCAGTATGCTCAATTTTTGGTGTCAGATTTAATTAGGAACATGGGCTGACCACATATGATGGTATCCAGAAAGAGATGAACCAGAAAGGTGTGGGTAAACCATGCTGTAGTTACTATTTTTTTTACCCAGCTTTATGGAGACATAATTGACATAAAATATTGTGTAAATTTAAGATATATATGCAAAATGGGTAAAGGAATTTAAAGTATTTGAGGTAAAATAAACAGAGCAGGATATATATATATATATATATATATATATATATATATATATATATCCTATTTGAAGAGCTCTCTTGTGGAAGAGTGAATAGAATCCCACTTGGAAGGGAACTGAAAGGTTGTTTAATCCAAACTTCAATAACATCTATAATAATAAAAGCGTAATATGCTAATTAGACTGGATGGTTCTGGATGAAGCCAGGGCTGCAAGGGAAGTGCGGGTCAAAGGTACCAGGGTGAAGCTGGTGCTGGCAGCTGGGGAAGGAAGGCCTACTCTTGCATGATTTTTGTGCATTGGGCCTCTAGTCCTATATAATAAATGCCTAGGTGGCGCTACACGAGGTCATCACAGGATGGCTGCCACATCATCATCACAAGATAGCCACCCCCACGTCATCACAAGATGGCCGCCCATGTCGTCACAAGATAGCCACCACAAGCTGGCCGCCCCCACATCATCACAAGATGGTCACCACAAGTTGGTCGCCTCCATGTTGTCACAAGATGGCTGCCACAAGATGGCAGGCAGGGGAGGGCAGTTGGGGGCGACTGTGCTGGCAGGGGAGCAGTTAGGTGTCAATCAGGCTGGCAGGGGATTGGTTAAGGGGCAATCAGGCAGGCAGGCAGGCAAGCAGTTAGGAGCCAGCAGTCCCAGATTGTAAGAGGGATGTCTGACCTCCGGTGTAGGCCCGATCCCCCAATGGGCCCCAGATTGGAGAGGGTGCAGGCCGGGCTGAGGGACAGCTCCCTCTCCCATGCACGAATTTTGTGCACTGGGCCTCTAGTATTTATATAATACTTGAGTACCTTCTACAGCATTGCATTAGGTGACTGAGAACATCTGGAGAACTTCTGAAGCAGACTGTTCCATCCTCATGATCACCCCATCATCTCTTCTTTTTACTGAGTTCAAATATGTCCATCAATTGGTTTGAGTCATACAGAATACATCAAACCATAGCCCCTCAGATATGTAAAAAACAGTTAAGCATGTGCTCCTATTGGATCTAATTTTCATTCCCCTGTTTCTTTACAAGTAGAATTATTCTCCAGAAGGCAGAGCTGACATTTAAGGCTCTGCCTATCTTTGGCCTTATTTCTCATCATTTATCTCATGCCAGCTATACCTCAACCTCCCTGGACCATTCTCTGTTTCATTAACTTGTTTCTTTTGTCTCCATCATGCCTTTGCTTCTTCTAGAATAGCCTCTTTTCCTTTCTGAGACCAGTGAACTTTCAAGTAATTGTTCAAGACCCAATTCAAATGCCCTCTCCTTTGTCAAATCTTCCAACCCTCCATTTCATAACCAACACCTTCCCTCAGAAAACTATTTCCTAATATGTTCTTACTAGAGGCCTGGTGCATGAAATTCGTGCACTGGGGGTGGGGGGTGGGGTTCCCTCAGCCCAGCCTGCCCCTCTCACAGTCCAGGAGCCCTCAGTGGATGTCCTACTGACGGCCACAGTCTGGCAGCAGAGGCTCGGAGCAGGTGTCCCGTGTGTGTGTGTGTGTGTGTATGTGTATGTGTCTTCTGGGGCCTGACCCAGCCGCACCACATAGGCTCGGAGCAGTTGCCGTGTGTGTGTGTGTGTGTGTGTGTGTGTGTCTGCTGGGGGCCTGCCCCCAGCTACACTGTGGAGGCTTGGAACAGGTGCCCCTCTCTGTTGATCTCTCAGGATCCTGGCCTACACTGCGTGTTGAACTCTCCCTTGAGCTGTGGCCAGGGTGGGGCCGCCCTTTCCTGCTCTGGGATCGCAGCAGCGACCCAGGGGCAGGCGCAAAGGGGGACTGGCTGCAGGCCGCCCTTTCCTGCTGTGGGATCGCCGCGGCGACCCAGGGGCAGATGCACATGGGGGCTTCTCCAGTCGCCTATCCTGGGCAGGGGGTGCCAGGGAAGAGGCGGGCACTGGCACACGCCTCTTCCCTGCCCCCCTCTGTCTGGCTTCTCTGATCACCAGCTGGGGGGCAGGCAAAGGTGGCCCCGGTTCTCCAATCCAGGGCTGGGGCGGGGGGCAGGGCCTGGCTCCCGGCTCTTGCCCTGCCTCCCAGCTCTTGCCTGTCACCTGGGTTTCTGATAACCATCCTTCCCCATTCGCCTCCCATCATTGTGCCTACGTATGAAAATTGACCGCCATATTTGTTGGCAATTAACTGCCATCTTTCTTGGCAGTTAATTTGCATATTGCCCCGATTAGCCAATGGGAAGCATAGCGAAGGTATGGTCAATTACCCTTTTTGTCTTTTATTAGCTAGGATACTCATAGCCTGTGCCTTTTTTAAATCATTTATAACATTTTAACATGTTTAGGTTTTGTGTATTTGCCCAACTTGAATGTGAACACTTGAGGTTAAATACCATGTCTTGTTCCTATTTATTTTCCCTAAATGTATTGTATTTGAAAAAATTCATGTATAAATGATATGTAAAGTAGTATTTCATTTCATTCATTGGCCATAAACTTCATTATCTATTTCATGGGGTGTTACCTAATTTTATTGTTTGAAATGTGATTTGTTCAATCCAGAACTTCATTTGTTAGTTTTCCATCATATACCTTTCTTCTCAGCCTTTGTCTCTCAAGGTGAAGAAATGTAGTACTTTTTGTTTATTCTCCATTCCATTAATTAAGTTTTTTTCTAGAACTTTCCCATAAATATCATGGAGCAGAACCTAAACAGGAATAATTGGGGGAGGGTTAAAGAGGCATGCCAGCAACTTTTAGGTCAAAGCCCTCAACATTGTCATGTTGCCATCAGCACTTCTTTTCATTGTAGATTGCTTCCCTCAGTTCAGCTCCTAATTCTCACAATCACATAGCAGTTGTGATTATTTCTGAGTCAGTGGCTTATTATTAGTTGGTTTTTCTTTGCTCAATTATGCAAATGAGAAAATGTTTTATTTAAAATTATGTGCATTTTAGCATATGGTACTAGAATATTAGTTCTTACTCTTCCTTTGATCATATGTCTTCCAAAGCATTCCAGGTCAATTCTTAATCAGCTTTTCACTGGAATTTATAGAAATTTACAGGATATTTTAAAGTCAACATTGATTCTCTCTCTCTCTCTCTCTCTCTCTCTCTCTCTCTCTCTCTCTCTCTCAAAGAAAAAAAGTAAGGATGAGAAGGAAAAGTATAAAGGGTTAAATGGGAGCCTGAAGTTAGTTTATTTAGTTAAAAAGAACCTCCTTCCTAAACAAAACAAAAAAATAAAACAAAAACTGCCTCAAGAAGCCATTTCAAACTTTAGCAATATTAAGAAACCTGTGACCTGCTACATAGTTCAAACATGACAGAATTTGTCTGCTTCACCAATAGTCTTAGAATAAGCACTCTTGAACTTGAGATACTGAAAGCTCAGATGAATGATACAATAGCCCAAATGGAGCCCAAGAAGTAATGAGCGTAAGTGAATGCTTCTTAAAATAGGGGGAGCATTAGGTAAAGTTTTTATTAGATAAACTATGTATCTCCCCCTCCCTGTCAACAAATAGCATTTCAAATTCTTTCCTAGAGTCTCTGGCAATACAGCCCTAACCTGGAAGGCTCCTACATAAACTGAAATCTATTTGAACACCAGTATTATTTGGGGAATAACTGGTCTAAAATGCTTGGGAAGCTACTCATGTCAGTGGATTTTTTATGAGACTGGATTTTCCCTCAGACCCCTTGACTTGGATTCTAAGGAAAATTAAACCTTTTCTTTGGGGGTGCTGAGGCAAGAATGTACTAGGAACATTTGCTGTGCATCTCTGCAAATTAATGTGTACTGTATGGTGAGACATAAACTTTAATTTTTTGAACTTCTATTTCTGAGAAAAACCATATTTGAAAGTTACTGAAAATGAAGGATTTTCATCCTAAGTTCTATACTTGTAAATATTATATATTTGGGCCTTTTACTTTTTCCTTATGCCAAATATTTTTCCCTTTAAATAAAGACATATTTGGGCTCAAATATGTAAATTGAATAAAAACTAGAAGGAGCCATTATCACTTAAAGAAACCCTGCTTGGGATAATTTATAGCAGGAGTTCCCAGGCTCAATCCTCTTCTGTGGTCTTGTAGGGCTTATGACCTTCTCTTTCAAGCATTGAACAAGTTCCTTTTTTTGCTTGATGTAGGATTTGCTATGCTAGGAGGAAGCTCTTTAAAGGCTTGTATGAAATTCTACCAAACTGAACTAATGTTTTAAAGACTGGACCTAAGTTCAAACCAGTCAATCAAATACCAAACAAGAGAACATTCATTTAAAGCAATTTGAATTGGAAATAAAAATGGTTTGCATGAATCACTGAATTTAAAAGTTCTTAGCGATCTCTGAACTGAATATGTAGCATGGCAATATTTCATTCAGTTTCATTCACTAAGTCAAATGATTACTTATTTTCATGCTTTGTTATTGCCTTTGAAAAAGCCATAAAATCTTTTAAAAAACTAGCCCATTATTGATAGAATTATAATATACTAGGGGCCCAGTGCATGAATTCGTGCACCTTGAAAGGAACTGTGGGCTGCAAGGCTGCAGTGGGCACAGGGGCAGGTCTCAGCCCATCCTCCCCACCCCTGCTGGCCACGGCCCCTGGTCCCCTGTCTGCAGGCAGCCCTGTTCCCGCTGCCACCGCTCTCATGTGCTGATGGCGCCGGCCCTGCTTGCACCCGCTGACAGTGTGGAATGATTGGAGCCAGTGCCAGCAGCGGGTGTAAGCGGGGCCGGCGCCGTCAGTGGGTGCGAGTGGCAGCTGCTGCCCTGATCACCCCTCAGGAGTAGGGGGAGGTGGAGAAGCCCTTGGGCGATTGGGGCCAGCAGCCGCTGCTCACACCCACTGACGGAACCAGTCAATCGGGAGTGGTGTTGGGTGCTGGCAGCAGGTGTGAGCGGTGGCTCCAGCACTGGCAGCAAGTGCAAGCGGGGCCATTGCCAGCAGTGGGTGCGAGAGGCGGCTGCTGGCTCCGATTGCTCCTCAGGAGCAGGGGGAGTGGAGAAGCCCTGAGGGGAGATTGGGACCAGCAGCCGCCACTTGCACCCACTGATGGCGCTGAGCGATTGGGGCTGGAGCTGGGTGCTGGCAGTGGGTGCAAGTGGGCCTGTGCTAGCAGTAGGTGCAAGTATCAGACGGGACTACAGTGTGTGGGAGCAAAGAATTTTCAATAACCACCAGAGGCTCACCCCGATGACAGCAACTGGTGCCCCACCTTGGTCTGGCACCCCAGCTCACCTGTCCCACCCTTCTGCCATGGC
This sequence comes from Myotis nattereri, assembly GCF_964212035.1. Taxonomy (NCBI): domain Eukaryota; kingdom Metazoa; phylum Chordata; class Mammalia; order Chiroptera; family Vespertilionidae; genus Myotis; species Myotis nattereri. Next base: position 115,170,304 of record NC_138078.1, on the reverse strand, counting down.
TGATGCCTGCCATGTTCTGTGCTCTGCCACCTGCTGCCGAAGCCCACCATGATCCACGCATGCCTCCTGGTGGTCAGCGCACATCATAGCGATGTTGTTCGGTTGTTCTGCTGTTCGGTCTGTTTGCACATTAGAGTTTTATATATATAGATTTTCAGTTTGAAAATTACCTTTGAGACTAATTTGACTGCCTCCTTTCTCAGATGTCAAAATTGGGACCCGGAGAAAATGGACTATAATTTAGGTTATATATAACCTTGGTGTTCTCTCAGCTCAGTGATCTTTCCAGTACTGGAAGGTGTTCCCTACGCATCAACTATTTGAGGACTATAACGTGAAGAGAACAATAATGAAGGACAGTAAATATTGCCACTAATTTGCTGCTTCCCTTCATTTGCATAAGTAGCTAGGCTCAGAATCAGGCTTATTGGAGGGAGAGACTCTGGGTTGGAGCCAGAAGTAGAAGCAACTAGGGAAGGTAGTCCCAGACTATCTGACTTTCAGAGAAAAGTTGACCCAGACAAAAATTTACCTATGGAATACCATTAATCATGTAGCAATCCTGTGTCCCCATATTCCTACCAGCTCTCACTCCTAGCTGCCAGCTTCTTACAAGTTTATCCAATTTAAGGCATTGACTTAGAAGAATTCTTATACATAAGTTATATATTCCTGTTGTTTGAGTCCTTTCCCTAATTTTCTTGACAAGTATCCATTATATACATGCAGCTATGCCATAACTTCATGCCATCCAACTATCCTAGTCACTCTCTTCTCAACATCTTAAGTATTATTGGTACACAATATTATATTGGTTATATTTGTTTCGATGTACAATATAGTGATTCAACCCTTTAAAGATGATGAGCCCATAATTGAACAAAGTACTCCAAATATAGTTTGAGTACTCAAATTAGATCAATAGTATCATCTATTTCTTTCAAGAGCCTACATTTCTATTCACACAGCATATGCTCACATCAACCACATCATCCTGCCAACTCATTGTGCTTACAGTTAACTAAAATTTTGTATACATGCTAATTAAAGCCAATTTCTCCCACGACATACTTAGGTAATAAAGATACTTTTAATACAAATGCAGAATTTTATGTATCTATGAAATTATAACGTCATATTTAGATCATAGTTATATCCTGGCATGAATTTAGGGTGTCATGATTGTATCATTAAATAGGTTAGCTATTCAGACTAGTTCAGTGTCATCTAAAAACGATTTCCTAATCCATGGCGTATATAAAAATATTAAATAGTACGTGGGAAAGATGATCACTGGAGACAAATTAACCAACTGAAACCTTGGTATGGTTGTTCATTCCCTTATGTGTCAACTGAACTGTTCCTTCATTTATCTTACATATTGTTTAAAATTATATAATAGTATATTATGAAAGACATTGAAAAATGCTTTACTGTATATGAAACACTTATATCTACTCATTTCCCTGTCCTGTCTATTTAATCAGTCTGCTCAAAAGGAACTTGAAGTTAATCTGTCAAGTCATATTCAGAGTATGCCTATGCTGAGTACGGGTCCTCACTGCCTCCTCTTTCAGAGCTAACTCTGTACTCTAAGAAACCTTTTACAAGGGCTAAGGAATATAAATGTTTTTAAACACTACCTCCTCATAAATCCTGGACTTCAATTCATTATTACTAATGATTTTATTCTTCTTCTTCGTAAAATATATCTCTTTAACAAAAAAAGACAGATGGAAAATAAGAGTTATTTACTTATTGATTCCAGAATTTGTTTGACAAGTATCATCATTACACCACTGACTCAAGCACTTTTTTAATTCACTCATTTTTAATCTTGTCCTAGATATACCTAAAAAGCCTGCACACCTGAATATTTTGGCCTCTACATCTTTCACAGATTGTATTAGTTTTAGCTAGTTAGACTCTATTTTTGGTAATATGCTATTATTTTCATCTTTTCATATCACCTTTAAAAATATATAACTTGGTCAGAAAGTTCCTACTTGTAGCCATATCTTAATCTTATGGAAATTTCCCCTTCATCTCCCATCACTATTACTAGGATAATGATGATGAATGTTATGAAGATGACAATGACAACAAAGTTATTATAATAGCTAGTAGCAATTAAGTACTTACTATATGTCAGGATCTATACTGTCTTAGTTCCCATTGCTATGACAAAGTACCATAGACTGGGTGGCTTATAAACAGCAGTAAATGTATTTCACACAGTTTTGGAGGCTGGATTGTCCAAGATCAAGTTACCAGCAAATTCTGATTTTGGTGAGAGCCCGCTTCTTGCTTTCTCCTCCCATGGCATATGGGCACTATTCCATGCTTGGGGATGACATCCAAATGACCTAATCATCTCCCAAAGGCCCTACCTGCTAACATTATCACAGCAGGGGTTAGGATTTCAACATATACTGTTTGGGAGGACATAAACATTTAGTCCATAACATAGTTGAAGTGCTTTCCCATATTAACTTTCAGATAGAATCTATTACTATCTTCATTTCACATTAGGCACATGAAGGCATAGAGAGATTAAGTACCTTGCCCCAAATCCCTTGGTTAGTTAGTCTCGGAGCTGGAAGCACTGCGTTTTGATTTCACAGCCTGGGATCCAACCCTTTACTCTGTTGCTTGAGGTCTGAGGTCAGACACTGAAAGATTGAATTGATGGGGGCATCATGATGTAGTCTCAAAACATCTTATAGGCAAACTTGTGGGGGATATAGAATTAGTTTTTGGCATGCCTCATCTCCTCTCTCACACATTTAATTCCTCTAAGTGCTTCTTGTTGCCAAACTTTGAGTTTCCTCTACTTGTAAGTTAGACTTAGCTCTTCAGCTAAACTTTAAATTCAAGTGTATGGTTTAGGTTACAGCTATTCCTTTGTTCCCCATGTACAGTAGCCAAGCACATGTTACATATGGGGTGTATGTGAAATCCTTGTGGAATTAAATAAATAACAAACTTCAGAATTCATTGCTTGAAGAATGAAGAGTTGTGTTCTAGAGGAATGTGCACACACATTCAGGAGTGTTCTCAAATGAACTGTGAGTAGGGAAGGACATAAAATACCTGGCATAGTGACTTTCTATTAAATTTAGTGACTGTCTATTAAATGCATAAATGAATGGGTCGGAGAGGCAGAGAGAGTTTCCCTGGATTAAGATAAATATAAATTGTCCCCATACCATCCTTCTATATAATAAAGCAGTGATATGCAAATTGACTGTCACACCATCACAAGATGGCTGCACCCACAGCAGAGGCAGAGTTCCCATAACACAAGATGGCTGTGCCCACAGCAGAGAAGGGGTTTTCGTAACAAGCCGCAATGAGCGATCAGCAGGGACCTGAGGCTGTGTGGCGCTGGGCTAGGGTGGGGGACCTGATGTTGTGCCTCCCACCCGGTGGGGCTTGACAGGGGGACCTCAGGCTGTATCCCCCACGCTGGCGCCAGGCCAGGGGACCTGAGGCTGCACCCCCCTGCCCGGTGAGGCTTGACGGGGGGACTTCAGGCTGTGCCCCCCACCCTAGCACTGGGCTGGGGTACCTCAGGCCACAGCCCCTGCCATGATGCCAGGCCAGGGGACCTGAGGCCATGCCCCCCGCCCGACACCGGCTGCACCCCCTGCCCAGCGGGGCTTGACAGGGACCTGAGGCTGTGCCCCCCTGCACAGTGGGGCTTGATGGGGGTGGGGCCGGCCGGTCTGGGTCTCATGTGATTTTGAAGTGCATGCAGGTGGGTGGGGACTTGACTCTGGGTCTTGTGGTGTGCCCCAGACTCTGACAGGAGGAAGATTGTCATATACTAATTTTCTTTCATCTGTGACACTTCTATTATAGAAAAAGGGCAAATAGCAATATTAAAATATTTCCTCTAATTAATTCCCTTTTAATGTGCATGAATTTTGTGCACCGGGCCACTAGTATTTCTATAAAATCTATACTCTTTTGAACCATTAACTGATGCACTGCACTAAAATCTTTTATGCAGATCTGAGTCATAGTAATTATACTAGCAGTTTACAATACTATTTCATTACAAGTTCATTTAAAAACAGAAGTGTGGCTCTGTATGCGATGGGTGTATACAGATACACATGTGCGTGCGCGCACAAGCACACACACACACACACACACACACACACATAATCTCCAAAGACACATATTTTGTTTTGATTTATTTTTTTTTGTTTGGGTAGACAGATCAACTCTTAGTGTCTTTCTTTCATCTAGGTTAATACAGTTTTATTATCTGTATATCTGGGTAAATCTTGAGTGCAAATTGACTCAGACCTATTCAAATTTAATATCAGACTTTAGACAAATCCTTTCATAACAAAAAATAAATGGAGAACATATGATGGCTTAGGTCTTTTATATATAATTATATGGTTCCCAGAGGGGAGTTATAATTGAATTATAAGCTGCCTCATGAGTATTCTAGCCGGTGTTTAGAGAACCGCGAAGCAGAGCTGAACAATTTTTTTCCACCAGCTAGAATGTGAACAAGACACCTTATAATTCAATTATAACTAGCCTCCAGGAACCATATAATTATATTATAAAGTAGTTTGGGGAAACTGGAAAAGTGAATATTTTTCAACACATTGTATATGTTTAAATGATAATTTGATCATTTTACTTTACCTTTCACCTTTTCTAATTACACAGTATGGGGTCACTTTTTGTAATCTTATTCCCGTGTACTTTTCAAAACCTTTAGAAAAATTATCATCCTAGCAAGTTCTTAGTTTACTCTCCTCTGTTGTAGGTCCTCAGTTTTCCAAACTATAAAATGACAGGATTTGATTGAGATGATCTGTATTTTCTAACACTAATGCTCACTGAGTCTTGTATTAGTAAGGTTCTTCAGAGAAGCAGAAACAATAGGACAGATCTGTCTACTTATCTATTATTCATGTGTCTGGGGTGGGGGAGAGAGAAGAGAGGGAGAGGGAGAGAGAGATTGGTTTTAAGGAATTGGTCTAGCAAATCCAAAATCTGCAGGATAGCTTGGCAGGCTGGAGACCCAGGGAAGAGTTAATGTTCCAGCTTGAGTCTGAATCCAGTCTGGAAGCAGAATTCCCTCTTCCTTGGGGCACCTTAGTCTTTTCTCTTAAGGCCTTCAACTGATTGGATGTGGCCCGCTCACATTATGGAAGTTAAACTGCTTTACTAAAAAAAAACAACAAAAAAAAACCTGATTATTTAAATGTTAATCACATCCCAAAAATACTTTCACAGCAACGTCTAGACCCGTGGTTCTCAACCTTCCTAATGCCGCGACCCTTTAATACAGTTCCTCATGTTGTGGTGACCTCCAGTTTCATTGTTACAAATTGAACATAATTAAAGCATAGTGATTAATCACAAAAACAATATGTAATTATATATGTGTTTTCTGATGGTCTTAGGCGACCCGTGTGAAAGGGTCATTCGACTCCCAAAGGGGTCGAGACCCACAGGTTGAGAACCGCTGATCTAGATTGATACTTGACCAATAAGTGAGTACCATTGCCTACACAAGTTTACACATAAAATTAACCATCATAAATCTATATAGCAAGAGGATTTTGTACTATTCAGAGTCTGCTTCTCCAGATTGTGGATTATCTTTTAGGAACATGAATGTACATCAGGAAGGTGAAACTTTAGATCTGAAACTTTGGTATAATTCAACATTGTCCTTAATGTAATATGTTAAAGTAGATGTTTTTATTTGTAACAAACTTGTACTAAGTAATATGCTTTCAGAAACAGAAAATAGCCTGTTTAAAAACACTTCCTCAAAATTTCCACTCTATAAATAACAGCCCTGGCTGGTGTGGCTCAGTTGGTTAGAGTGTCATCCCATACACCAAAAGGTCATGGGTTTGATGCCCGGTGAGGGCACGTATGGGCGGTAACTGATCCGTGTTTCTGAAATCTATGTTCCTCTCTCTCTCTTTTTCTCTCCCTCTCTCTATCTTTCTCTTTTGCTTTCTCTTTCTCCCCCATCTTCTCCTTCTAAAAAATTCCTCTTTATGAATAACTGAAGATACAGTAACTCTCCATAGAAAATCTATCGTATTTCCCCACTATCTTAGCATCTATGGAGGTTTCCTCTGAGCAATTAATAGTCGTGGCTATATTAATTTTTAAAGTTTGAACTAGTTTTTATTAAAATGTAATGCATACATACATATGTACATGAATGCTCATAGCAGCACTATTCATAATTGCTAAAAAATAGAAACAACCCAAATATCCATCCAATTAGTTGAAGGCCTTAAGAGAAAAGACTGAGGTACCCCAAGAAAGTGGGAATTCTGCTTCCAGACTGGGTTCATACTCAAGCTGGAACATTAACTCTTCCTGGCTCTCCACCATACTGGCCAGTGGATAAACAAAATGAAATATTTGTCAGCCATAAAAGTGAGTGAAGTTATGTTCATGCTATGGCAATGATGAACATTGAAAACATTATGCTAAGTGAAATAAGACCACAAAGGGCCACATATGATTCCATTTATATGACGTATCATGAATAGGTAAATCCATAGAGTAGAAAGTAGATTGGTGGTTATCAGGGGTTGAGTGGCAAATGGGGAATGACTGCTAGTGGGTTTCTTTTTGAGGTGATTAAAATGTTTTAAAGTCAATTGTGATGGTTGCACAACTTTGTGAATACACCAAAACTATTGAATTGTGTATATTAAATAGGTGAATTGTGTGATAGCTAAATATATCTTAATAAAGCTGTTAAAAAGCAATGTACACATAGGAAAAGATTCCATCAACATTGACTAGTATATATTGGAAAGTTAATCTCCCTCTCATTCCCAATTTGCACTGACCCCCTCCACTCCCTACTAGTGGTCACTAGTATGTCTTATTTTCCCCCAAACACTGTTATGTCTCTTGATTTTTTACTCAGTGATGTTTTGAAACTCTTTATGAATCAGCATATGTATACCTTTAACATTGTTTTGAACAGCTGTCTATTACTCCTTTCTGTGGATACATCAGAGTCCATTTAAACATTTTCCTTCTAAGGAATTCTTAGTTCTTTCCAATGCTTGTGAAAATGCTGCATAGACATTCTTTCATATTTATTCACAAGGCAGTGCAAAAATATATCTGTAGGATAAATTCTCAGATACGAAATTATCTAGTCAATAAGAATATGCTTTTTTCATGATTGCTGCATTGCCCTATACAATAGTGGGAACAATTTAGACTGCAATTGACAGTACTTAAAAGTGCTTGTTTCACCAAATTAACACTGAATATTTTTAACTCATTAATCTTTGTCAATATGATGGGTAAAAAAATTCTCATTTCAGTTTTTAGTTGTTAATGAAGTTGAACATCTTGTATTTTGTCACAAGTATATTTTCCTGTGAATTTTCTGTATGCTTGTTCACTTTTCTATATTGGTTATTGGTCTTTTTGCTATTGATTTGTAAGAGCTCTCAAACATTAAGGAAATAAGCCCTTTGTCTTCTAGGTTCTTGTCTGCTGCTGAAACTCCCCAAGTTTTCATTTGTCTCTATCTTGTGTTTTTGGTATTTTTTTTGAATGGATATTTTTTAAGGTGGTTGTTTTGTTGCTTTAAAATAGATTGGAATGTACAATGGAAAATATAGCCCAAGCTGAAATCACAACTTTGTAATGTATTATTATTATTATTATTATTTGATTTTTTAGAGTTAGGGAAGGAGGAAGAGGAGAGAGAGAGAGAGAGAGAGAGAGAGAGAGAGAGAGAGAGAGAGAAGAGAGAGAAATGAGAGAGAAACATCAATGGTTGCCTCCCATGTGCACACTGACTGGGAATCAAACCTGCAACCTGAGTATGTGCCCTGGCCAGGAATCCAACCCACAACCTTTTGGAGTATAGGACGATGCTCCACCCAACTGAGCCAGCCGGCCATGGCTATGTAACTTGTTCTTTTTCAATGAAGCCATCAAATCCGCTCAGGAGAAACCCTCATATCACCGGTGGTGTCAATTCTTTCTTTCAAAAGTACTTGTCCTCATGGATATTGGATATCCCTTAATCCTCATCCTGAAGTTTGCTTCTAGATAAGGGTGTTTTTTGTTGTGTACTTTTTAATTGGTCACAGATTGATCAATAAAAATGTGATAACACTGAACAGATTTTCAGATCCTTTCCCTTTGCCAGGTCATTCTCACTTCACTCAATGTAACAGCTGCCACAGTGTTTACATTATTTGCTAATTTAACTATATTACTTCTTTCTCATATACCACACACACAATTTTAACATGGAGACAAAAAGACATATAAAATGGTTTAGAGTAGAAAATGCAGTTAAAAACAAGAAAGGCCTGACAATAGTGTACTCCCTATTAGGTTTACTTTCCTTTTCCCTTCCTCTATCCCTTCTTCTCTCATTTCTATTTTAGTTTTTTCATTGTTCCTTTTTCCCCCTTCCTTTCCTCCTGTTCTCCTTCCCTCCCTCCTTCCACCCTAATTGTGAAAGCAATACATATTTACAGTAAAATACACAGGGTGGGGCAAAAGTATGTTTACAGTTGTTCCTATGGAAAATAACACAATAAACCTAATATATAAAAGCCCAGGGTTGTAATAACCGACCACCACCAATGACAGGCATAGAAACTGACCAATCAGAACCAAATGTGGGTGCTGTGAATAACCAATGGCTGTCTAGGAGGTGGAGCTTTTAACACTGACTGGCATAGAAACCAACCAATCAGAACCAAATGTGGGTGCTGAGGAGCCAATGGCTACCTAGGAGGCGGAGCTTTTGATGCTGACTGGTATAGAAACCGACCAATCAGAACCAAATGTGGGTGCTGTGGGGAGGCAATGGCTGCCTAGGAGGTGGAGCTTTTGACACTGGCATAGTAAGGGACCAATCAGAATAAAATTGGTCAGCAGGGTAGAGCATTTGGGGGCAACCAGGCCAGGAGGGGAAGGCAATTAGGCGCAATCAATCAGGCAGGCAGACAGAGGAAGTTAGGGGCAAAGGCTGGCAAGGGAGGGCAGTTAGGGGTGATCAGGCAGGCAGGCAGGTGAGCAGTTAGGAGCCAGTGGTCCCAGATTACGAGAGGGATGTCCAACTGCCGGTTTAGGCCAAATCCCACAGGGATCAGGCAAAACTGGCAGTCGGACATCCCCCAAGGAGTCCCCAATTGGAGAGGGTGCAGGCTGGGATGAGGGAATCCCCCCACTCTGTGCATGAATTTTGTGCACCGGGCCTCTAGTTAATACATAATAATAGAAGAATAAATTCTCTTTTGTGTACTCACTACTAGAAACCTACTTTCCCCCCATCCTGTTTGTGTGTATGTATATAGATGGAAAGATGTAGATATACCATTACAAACAGGGTATGTAAATTTGAACCACCACTACCCCATCTCCCAACCTCCCTTCCACAACTCTCCATTCATATGCCCCAGAAAGTACAATTTTTTTAAATGTATTTTTCTTGAAATTTTCTATGGGAATACAAATGAGTATGTGGGTGTGTGTGTGCAATGTAATATATTATTTTTAAAGAATCTATGCATACAAATGAGTGTGAGTCCCTTAAGAATAATTATCTCAAACTATACACTGATTTCAATGATATCATTGCTATAATTTTTCTTAGGGTTTCTTTGTGGCTATTGATTGTAGACTTTGGGAATTATCATGAAATGCTCTTACTGATAGAATTTGTTTTCTTTGAAGATGGATTTGGGGGCAAGTCTGTTGATTATAGGTTTTCAAAATATGAGTTATGACCTTTGATCAAAAACTCTAGAGTAGTAAAGCTGAATTTTTAAAGCAGCTCATAAACAAACACTAAAGATAATCAGCCAGGAGGAATTCTAAAAATACTTTGAGTAATGAAAACATTGTATGTTTATGGCATTACAAGGTAGCAGAATCCATGAAGGAGCCAAGGTCATTTGGATGTATGAATTCTGCTGTGCTGGTTTTTGGATGTCAGAATTCTGCTTTCAAAATGTGCCTTAGTTCTCCTTAAGAGCTCAAGAAGCCTCAATCCAGGTTAGGAGTGCGGAAGTGGTACATGCAGCACTGACTTCTGCTTCTGACAGTAGCCCTGAGGGGCATAATGACAATCTCAGAAATGAGGAAGAGCCCCCTGGATTTCTTTGGCAGTCTTTAATAACCTGTTGTACATTGCTTCTTTCTATTTTTTAAACCTATTTTTTAAAAGTCTGATTACAGTGTTCTTTTGAACATATATATTGTTTCAGTTAAATTAATTTATCTTTTCAGAGAAGCAAGATATACATCTTATGAAATTCTCTATCATATTTCACATTAAAACACTTTTCAAAAGCTTTAACTTCATGAAATCATTATTATGTTCCAGTATTCAAGAATTCCTTGGTTATGGACAGATTCTATTTTAATTGACTTTGATGGCCAGTATAGAAGCTTAAAGTTTAAATTAATGAAGGACACAATAATTGTTTTTTTAATATTCTGTAACATGTGCAACTTCTAGGTGCAATAGAACTAGGAAAAACATTTTACTATGATTATAAAGAGGACTGGTGTTACTATATGTAGGGCATGAAAGAAGGTAATCATAAAGCCATTTATAAGAAGTGAGCCTTGATTTTTAAGTATTACAGTGTATGCAGGAGGCCAGTAATTTGGACTTTTAATAAGAGCCCTGACTTTTAGAAATAAAGGACAGTAATATAACTATGTATTTCCTTCAACATGAAAAAAAAAAGGTTTTATTGTTGAAAGCATTACAGATGTCCCCTTTTTCCCTCTAATTGACCCCTTCTGTGCACCCACCCCCTCCCCAGGTCTTCCCCACACTAGCACTATTGTCTGTCCATGGGCTATGAATATCTAATCTAATAAAATACAAACATGCAAATTGACCATACCTTCACTATGCCTTAAGCCACACCCACAAGCCAATCAGAGCGACTATATGCAAATTAACCCAACCAAGATGGTGGCTGGCGGCCACGGAGCAGGTGCGAGCAGGAGGCTTGCTTGCTCCAGTGATGGCGGAAGCCAAGCTTCCTGCCTGCCGCGGCTGGCTCCAAACTCCACTGAAGGCAACAAAGTTTCAATTATAGAAGGTAAATAAACCCCAGATACCTGCTTTCAGTCGGCTGTGGCCACGGAGCTGGAGCGAGCAGGAGGCTTGGTTGCTCCAGTGATGGAGGAAGCCAAGCTCCCTGCCTGCCACGGCCGGCTCTGAGCTCCACTGAAGGGAACAAAGTTTCAATTATAGAAGGTAAATAAATCCCAGAATAAAAAAAAAAGAAATAAAGGAGAGGCTTGGAGCTTCCGTTTGCGGAAGCCAAGCTGCCAGCTGTCAGTACAGCGGTGGTGGTGGGAGTCTCTCCCGCCTCCTCAGCAGCACTAAGGATGTCAGACTGCAGCTTAGGCCTGCTCCCTGCTGGCAAGTGGACATCCCCTGAGGGCTCCCGGGCTGCCAGAGGGATGTCTGATTGCCAGCTTAAGCCCAGTCCCCCGGGGAGCGGGCCTAAGCCAGCAGGTGCTCATCCCCGAGGGGTCCCCGACTGCGAGAGGGCACAGGCCGGGCTGAGGGACACGCCCACCCCGAGTCCACAAATGTTTGTGCACCGGGCCTCTAGTATGCATATAAGTTCATTGGTTAATCTCTCCCTGCCCTCCAACCTTCCCTCTGAATCATGTCAGTCACTTGCATGCTTCAGTGTCTCTGGACCATTTTTGTTCATTAGTTTATTTTGTTCATCAGTTTATTACATTCCACATATAAGTGAGATCATGTGATACTTGTCTTTTTCTGACTGGCTTATTTCACTTAGCATAATACTCTCTAGGTCTCTCCATACTGTCTCAAATGATAAGATATCCTTCCTTTTATAGCTGCATAGTATTCCATTATGCAAATGTTTCACCGTTTTTTAATCCATTCATCTACTAATGGGCACTTGGGCTGTTTCCTGATTTTATTTATTTATGTACACTAATAAAAGAGAAAAATGGTAATTGGCGTACGGCGATACCTTTTTCATTGGCTAATCAGGGCTATATGCAAATTAACTGCCAACTAAGATTGGCAGTTAACTGCCAACTAAGATTGGCAGTTAACTGCCAACTAAGATTGGCAGTTAACTGCCAACAAGATGGCGGTTAATTTGCATATGTAGGCACAATGCAGGGAGGCGAAAGGGAAAGCAGGAAGAAGCCCCCTGCCACTGACAGTGATCGGAAACCCAGGGGGGAACTAAGAGCTGGGGGGCAGGGCAAAGGCAGCCCTGGGGCCGCCTTTGCCCTGCCCCCCAGCCATGATCGGAGAATCAGGCGCCTTTGCCGCCCTGGCCAGTGATAGCAGGAAGTAGGGGTGGAGCCAGCGATGGGAGCTGGGCACGGTTGAAGCTGGCAGTTCCAGGAGCTAGGGGTCCCTTGCCTGGGCCTAAAGCGAAGCCCACGATCATGACGCCCCCCGCTGCCACTGCAGGTCCCCGCTGCCCGGGCCGGACGCCTAGGCCAGAGGCGTTAGGCCTGGGCAGGGGTGGGGCCTGCAACCGCGGGGAGCTGGGGGTCCCCTGCCCAGGCCTGACACCTCTGCCGGAGGCCTCAGGCCTAGTCAAGGGGCCGATCCGGTGATTGGTGATTGGAGGGTGATGAGGGTCAACTCCTCTGGCTGAGGCATCAGGCCTGGGTGGGGGGCGGAGCCAGGGATTGGGGGGATATGATGGTCCCCTTGCCCAGGCCTGAAGCCTGGGTCAGAGGCGTCAGGCTTGGGCGGGGGTGGAGCAAGCGATCAGAGGGAGATGGGGGTCCCCTGCCCAGGCATGATTCCTGGGTCAGAGGCCTCAGGCCTGGGCGGGGGCCAGAGCCAGTGATCGGGGGGAGATGGGGGTCCCCTGTCCAAGCCTGACACCTCTGGCGGAGGCGTCAGGCCTGGGCAAGGGGCCGATCAGGCGATCGGAGGGTGATGGGGGTCAACGCCTGAGGGCTCCCAGTATGTGAGAGGGGGCAGGCTGGGCTGAGGGACACTCTCCCCCCCCCCACACACACACCCAGTGCACGAATTTCGTGCACCGGGCCCCTAGTATAGATATATAAAATATATATTATGCAAATTAGCCAGGATGCCATAAGGGGTCATGACCAAACCATTAGCATATTAGCTCTTTATTAGCTCCTATGAGTGCCACAGGGTATTGCTCTGAAGATAGGGTGGAAGCAGGGAGGCACGGGGAGAAGGTGGGACCAGCCTGAGGCTACTCGAGGGTGGGCAGCACTGTGGGAAAAGGCAGAAGGGGGAAGATGAGAAGGCCGGCGCTGTGCATGAGCAGGAAGAAGGGAGAAGGTGAGGAGGCCGGTGCCATGCATGAGCAGGCAGAAGGGAGAAGGTGAGGAGGCCGGTGCCATGCATGAGCAGGCAGAAGGGAGAAGGTGTAAAGGCCGGTTCCATGGTAGAATGGAGAAAGTGAGAAGGCCAGCACTGTGCACAGGAAGGCAGAAGGTAGAGGGCAGAAGGGAGAGGGTGGAAGTTAGGCAGGTTGATCAGGCCAGGAGGGGAGAGCAGATAGGCAGTTAGGGGGATCAGGCCAGGAGGGGAGAGCAGATAGGCAGTTAGGGTGATCAGGTCACGATGGGAGAGCAGATAGGCAGTTTGGGGTATCAGGCTGGCAGGGGAGAGCAGTTAGGCAGTTAGGGGGATCAAGCCAGGAGGGGAGAGCAGATAGGCAGTTAGGACAATCAGGCTGGCAGGGGAGAGCAGTTAAGGGCATCAGGCAGGGAGGCAGGTGAGCAGTTAAGAGCCAGTGGTTCTGGATTACGAGAGGGATCCCAGATTGGAGAGGGTGCAGGCTGGGCTGAGGGACCCCCCTCCCATGCACGAATTTTGTGTACTGGGCCTCTAGTTGTAAATAATGCTGCTATGAACATAGGAGTGCATATATTCTTTCTGGTTGGTGTTTCTGGCTTCTTCGGATCCTCCTAGAAGTGGGGTCACTGGGTCAAATGGCAGGTCCCTATTTTAATTTTTGAGGAAACTCCATACTGGCTGCAGCAGTCTGCATTCCCACCAGTAGTGTACTAAGGTTCCCTTTTCTCCACATCCTCACTGGAACTTGTCATTTGTTGATTTGATAGGTGTGAGGTGATACCTCATTGTCAGTTTAATTTTCATCTCTCTGATGATTAGTGACTTTGAGCATTTTTTCATATGTCCCTTGGCCATCTGTATTTATGTCCACTTTGGAGAAGTGTCTATTTAGGTCCTCTAGCCATATTTTAATTGTATTGTTTGTCTTCCTTTTGTTAAGTTCTATGAGTTCCATATGTATTTTGGGTATTAACTCCTTATCAGGTGTATAATTAGCAAGTATGTTCTCCCATATAGTGGGATACCTTTTCATTTGATACTGATTTTTTCTTCTGTGCAGAGCTTCTTATTTTGATGTAGTTCCATTTGTTCATTTTCCCATTGTTTTTCTTGCCCTAGGCATTATATCAGTGAAAATTCTGCTACATGAGCTGATATTTTGCTGCCTACGTTTTCTTCTAGGATTTTTATGGTTTTGTGACTTAAATTTAAATCTTTTATCCATTTTGTATTTTTTTTAATCTCTGTCATTTATTTCTTTTCTCATCTTTATTATTTCCTTCCTTCTACTTATCCTGGGCTTTTCTTGTTGTTCTTTTTCTAATTATTTCAGTTGTAGGGTTTGCTAGTCTATTTGAAAATTTTCTTGTTTCTTGAGTTAGGCCTGTAGTATTATGAACTATGAACTTCCCTCTAAGGACTGCCTTCTCTGTGTCCCATAGATTTTGGGTTGTTGTGTATTCATCTTCATTTGTTTTCAGAATGTTTATTTATTTACTTATTTATTTATTTATTTTTTGATCTCTTTGGTAACCCATTCATTGTTTAATAACATGCTATTTAGCCTCCATGTGTTTGAATGTTTTGGGGTGTTTTTATTGTAGTTGATTTATAGTTTCATGTCATTGTGATCTGAGAAAATGCTTGATATGATTTCTATCTTCTTGAATGTGTAGAAACTTATTTTGTGTCCTAACATGTGGTTTATTTTTGAGAATGTCCCATGTGCACTTGAGAAGAATGTTTATTCTGTGGCTTTGGGGTGAAATGTTCTGTAAATGTCAGTTCAATCCACTTGATCTAGTGTGTCATTTAGGGTCACTGTTTTCTTGTTTATTTTTTTATCTAGAAGATCTATCCAGTGATGTCAGTGGGGTTTTAAAGTCCCCTACTATGATTGTATATTGCTGCTGACCTCTCCCTTAAAATCCATCCCCCAGAAGTTTTATATATATATATTTGGGTGCTCCCATATTGGTTGCACATATGTTTACTAGGGGTATAGCCTCTTTTTATATTGATCACTTTAATATTATGAAGTGGCCTTCATTGTCTCTTGTTATGGCCTTCATTTTGTAGTCTATTTTGTCAGATATGAATATTGATACCCCAGCTTTTATTTCATTTCCATGTGCATGGAAATTTTTTCCCCATCCCTTCACTCTCATCCTGTGTGTGTCTTGTTTTGAAGTGGGTCTCTTGTAGACAGCATATATAGGGCTCATGTTTTCCTGTACATTCAGCTACCCTATGTCTTTTGATCAGAGCATTTAAGCCATTTACATTTAAGGTTATTATGGATAGCTACTTTGTTGCCATTTTTATTCTTTTTTAAAAATATATTTTTTTATGATTTCAGAGAAGAAGGGAGAGGAAGAGAGAGAGAAACATCAATGATGGAGAGAATCATTGATTGGCTGCCTCCTATACACCCCACACTGGGGATCAAGTCCACAACCTGGGCATGTGTCCTTGATCGGTATCTAACCCAGGACCTTCAGTCTGTAGGCCGGCACTATTCACTGAGCCACACTGGCTAAGGCACCATTTTTATTCTTAATGCCCATGATACTCCCTATCTCTATTTCTTCTTCTTACAACAGTCCCTTTAGCATTTCTTGGTGTGCTAGTTTGTTGGTAATTAACTCCTTTAGCCTTTTTTTTTTGTTTATGAAGCTATTTCACCTTCAATTTTGAATGATATCCTTGCTGTATAGAGTAGTCTTGGATTCAATCCCTTGCTTTTCATTACTTTGTATATTTCATGCCATTTCCTTCTGGTCTGAAGTGTTTCTATTGAGAAATCAGCTGACAGTCTAATGGGAGCTCCCTTATAGGTAACATTCTTTCTCTCTTGCTGCCTTTAAGATTCTTTCTTTGTCTTTAATGTTTGCCATTTTAATTATGATGTGCCAAGGTGTGGTTCTTTTTAGGTTCATCTTGATCGGGACTCTGTGTTTCCTGAACTTGAGTAACTTTTTCCTTCACCAGATTAGGGAAATTTTCTGTCATTATTTCTTCAAACAGGTTCTCTATTCCTTGTTCAGATTTTTCTCCTCCTGGCACCCCTATAATGCAAATGTTTTTATGTTTCATTTTGTCACAAATCTCCCTTAAACTCTCTTCCTGCTTTTTAATTTTTTTCCATTTGCTGTTCTGAATGGGTGTTTTTTTTTTCTCCCTTGTCTTCTAATTTGCTGATTCAGTCCTCTGCTTCTTCTAGTCTACTGTTGATTCATTCCAGGGTATTTTTCATTTCAACTATGGCATTCTTCGTTTCCACTTGATTCTTATTCAAGGCTTCTGCCTCTCTTTCTATGCTGGTGTAGTTCTTATTAAGTTCCATAAGCTATCGATCATTAAGTGTCTTGTAGTTCTCACTGAGTTGTTTGTGTACCAGTGTAACAATTACTTTGTATTCTTTATCTGACAAATAGCTTTATTGCATTTCATTTAGTTCCTTTTCTGGCAATCCATCCTTTTCTTTCATGTGGGGATTGTTTCTTTGACTCCCCATTTTTCTGTCCCTTTGTATTTGTTCCATGTGTTAGATCAAACTGCTATACCTCCCAGTCTTCATGGGGTGGTCTTTGTATTAGGTGTTTTATGGAAACAAAAGATTCAGTCTCTTAGATCTCCTGAGCTGGGTGCTCTAAGAATGCCCCTTGTTTGAGTTATTTGGGCTCTCCTGTTGTAATTGGGTCTTGAATGTTGTTGTCATGTTCGTGGATGGAATCTTTCAGGCTGGCTGACTATATGGCTCACTCCTGACCACATCACGGGAGCTTTTTGTGGAGGTGCTGACAGAACACAACAAAATACAACAAAACAAACAAGAAACAAAAGAAACAAAACAAAAACATACACAAGAAACCTACAACAACAAGAACAAAAGCAACCACAAAAGAAGAGAGCATTAGGAAAGAGAAAAGAGAGCAAGAATGATAGAAGAAAAGAAAGGAAAAAATATGAGGAGAAAAAAAGGGGAAGAAAACGGAATATGAAGGGACAAAAAATTAATAAAGAAAATAATAAAGAATAGGAGAAGAAAAATGGTATAAAAGAAGAGTGGAAGAAAAAAATTGAAAAGGAAAATAGAGGAGAAAGTAGATAGACCCGAAATAAGGAAAGGAAAAAAGATGAAAAAGCAGGAGAAAAAGAAAAAGAGTAGTGTACGAAAAGGGAAGAGAAAAATTAGATATATGAAAGAAATAATAGAGACTAAAATAATAACAAATCAATAAAGCAGATAGATAAAGAAGATAAAAAAGGAATGAAGAAGAAACAGTGAAGTGACATTCTTCTCAGCAGAGTTTAGTGACTCCTGGGGAGCTCCCTTTGGATCCTGCTCTTCTGATGACTGTGGCTGACTGTTCTGTCTGGCAACTTTGGGCTCCCGGAGAGGTACCTAGGTGCTAACCCCTGTAGGAAACTGTCTTCCATTGGTTTTCAGCAACCTGTCTGAAGCTCCAAGTGATCCACAGTTTGTATCTGTCTCCACAGGACTTGTCTGCACATGGGAGGGGCCACGTTACACTCTAAGAACAGTTTATTAGCAGCACAGGACCCAGGGCTGGGTCAGTAAACTTCCCCAGGTTTCCTGCTACACAAGCCCTTCGCCTGCAGTGAGATCAGCTGTATTCTAGGAGTTTCTATCAGGTCTTCCCTGTGGGGGAAGCACCAGGCAGGTTCCCAGGATAGTGGGGTTGACAGCCCAGCCCCCAATCCCGTTACTGATGCTTTCTGAGACTGTTTCAAACCTGTAGGCTTGGCCTCTGCTGTTGTCTCCTCTGCAAAAGTTGAAATGAAGGTTGCACCTGGCATGGTTCCTGAGGGTGTGACACCTGTATCACCTAAAATGTTTTTTTTTTCTTTTTTTCTGAGCTGTGGCTTTTGTGAGGGATTGGCGCCCTTCAGAAAAAAATGGCCATTTTGGTTTGGGGGGTGGGCAGGATGAGTGAATGCAGGACTCCCAGATGCTGCTTATCCAGGTCTTCTCCTACCCCCAGTGCTTCTTCCCACCCAGTATCTCTTTAGGCACCTTGAGTAGGCACCACCCTCCCTCCACCTAAGCCTTAGGCCATTGGCTACAAATGAAACTCCTGTGCTTTGGGTTTAAAAAACAAACAAACAAAACCGATATTTTCTCTCCTACCAGCTCATATCTATGGGGCAGCCAGAAGCCCTGCTGTTTTTCACAGCTGGATGTTACATGGGCCACTGGTTTTGGCTCTGGGGTCTGGACTGTGAAGCCTAGCGTGGGTTCCAGGCCTCTATCTTTTCAGTGAAATAACCCTCAGGTAACTGTCCTGTTGCTGGTGGTGCTGGGTCAGCACCTCTTGTGACCTCACTCTTCTTACCAATCTCCAGGTGTTTTCTGTCTTTCCTTTATATAAGTCCCTCCTCAGCTGGACCTCAGTTGGTAATTCCAGGTGAAGGTTCCCCAATTTAGTTTTTTTTCCAGTCTGGCCCTGGAAGGAGGTTCAAGACAGGTCTGCCCATTTGGCCACAATCTTTTCTCCAACTCCTTCAACATTTTTGATCATGTGATGAGGCATCTCCATGTTAATTAACTTTTAAATATATAATATAATACTTCAAGTCTGAAATGAAGTGTTTTGTCAGGCAGCCCCAGTTCTTGTTAAGTAAGGACTTCCATGCTCCTGTTACTGATTTGTTCCTTTTTGGCATGTGGCCTTTCACTGTAATTGAATGGGTAAAATGTAGAAAAAAGTGTCTTAGTATGGTTTTATTGAATTTATGTTGACAAAATGTCATTTTTTCATTCAAAGAGTATGCGTTGAACACCTACTATGTGTCAGACTCTGTGATAGTTACTGGCGATAGAGAAATGAAGAAGACGGCCACTGCCCTCGAGGACCTCATAGTTTGAGGATAGAGGTTGGAGTAAGGGCAATCTGGCCACCAGGGCAATTAATTATAAAAGGTGCTGGGAAAGAAGGGTCTGCATGGTGTGTATTGATTAGACTAAAGACGTTCTCAATCTCCTCTCCCACCTGGATTTCAATCACAGCCCTACAGTTTATTAACTGCAAAGCCTGTGCAAGTTCTCCAAATTCTGTGAGCCTTTATTTTCTCTCTGTACAATTGACATAATAATAATTACCTCACAGAATTTGGGTGAGCTTCAAAATTAATGCGTGTAGTATGACTAGTCTTTTTTGAGCAGTCAATAAATAGCAACTAAGATCATGATTATTCGTATGTAATTTGCCTGTAGGGAGGGATTGCATGATATGTGACTGGGTTTTTTTTTTTCTTTTCAGAAACAAGATTTTTACGATTTGAAGGGTGACAGACATTAGAAAAGAAAATTACCGTATTTTCCTAAAGCCTTACACATCCTTGTAGAATACACCAAACATGCTTTTATGGGAATGCATTTTGTATCTTTAGAGCATAGCATGCATATTATGCTGACCTTAAACACAATAATTTCATTTGCCCGTTAACTTCTATCTCAGACATTCTCCCTTCATATGTCCCCTGTTAAGGGTCCTGCCAGTAATGGCTGTGCACAGAAAAAGGTTACCCTTCCACCCTCCAAATGTCTCCTTTCTATACTCTGATATCCTTCCTGTAAAATTGAAGCCTTAAAATTGGACTCACTTTAGCACATGAAAAGCCAGCATTGAATAAAGAAAAAGAAAAAGAAAACAAAACACTTCAACCTGACCTATGGGAGAAACTTACATCTGCTGTTTTCCACTTTCTGTCCTTTATGTTACTGGTTTCATGCGTTCTCTACTTAATGTTGAAATATTCAGTCACTGCGGGGGGGGGGGGGGGGGGCGGACCAACCAAATTAGTTGATTTGTAGACAGTTTTTAACTGCCTGCAATTTCTGGAACTTTTTGATTTTATGATATGTTGGTACCAACTTAAATGTATCTTTCAAATGAGAGATAATATTTGCTTTGGAGCAGGAGTGCCCATTTAATCACATTTTTTTGGTTAACTGAAAATTCATTTTTAAAAACTCAATGAGTAATTTTGCATCCTTAGTAAATTAAAAAAAAAGGCATGGGCAACACATTGCATATATGTATGTTAAGAGATGTGTGTCTATAATATGCTAGCTATTGTGGTACATACTGAGGAAGCGGATAAGATGTTAACTTTAGAAGAAGAAGAGTCACAGTGTAAACAGAATCTTACTATATAAATCTGGTGAGTACTACGATAGAAACCTGTCCAGAAGGACTTCCGGTCTAATTAGCATATTACACTTTTATTATTATAGATATAAATTCAAAGTAAACATCATTACATAAAAGGGTACGGTCTTTTTTTTTTTTAACTTTTATTCATTTCAAACCGTTTGCCCACGGCTGACCTAACCTCTTGGTTTCCTCATCTGTAAAATGGAGATAATATTAGTACTTTACACAGTCTTGGTGGGAATTTAAAGAGTTCATATATAGATAGTGCCCAGAACATAACAAGAAATGTTACCTCTTATTTTCCTCTATCCCTTCTCTCCCTCTTCAGGGGTTCCATTTCCAGCCGTGGGCAAACTACGGCCCGCGGGCCGGATCCGGCCCGTTTGAAATGAATAAAACTAAAAAAAAAAAGACCGTACCCTTTTATGTAATGATGTTTACTTTGAATTTATATTAGTTCACACAAACACTCCATCCATGCTTTTGTTCCGGCCCTCCGGTCTAGTTTAAGAACCCATTGTGGCCCTCGAGTCAAAAAGTTTGCCCACCCCTGAGTTAGAACATAGAAAACATATTCATTTTTAGAGAATGGGTATATTCTGGATTTAGGATATCTTCAGGATAGTAAACATGAGACACTCCTATCAGGTACATCTTTATCTGGAGGCACCAACCTCTGAAACACCCATATCAACCAGAATCTTCTGGTGTATCTCCCAAGAATGAAGGAACCAATGCAAAAGTATAAGCAGATAAGTAGATATTTCTTCAAAATAATTAGATATTTTGGGTGCCTTTTTAAATCTCACTTGCTCTACAGCAGTGGTTCTCAACCTGTGGGTCACGACCCCTTTGGGGGTAGAACGACCCTTTCACAGGGGTCGCCTAAGACCATCGAAAAACACATATATAATTACATATTGTTTTTGTGATTAATCACTATGCTTTAATTATGTTCAATTTGTAACAATGAAATTGGGGGTCATCACAACATGAGGAACTATATTAAAGGGTTGCGGCATTATGAAGGTTGAGAACCACTGTTCTACAGGATTATAGGTAGAAATGGTATGAGACAGTGATGGCGAACCTATGACACGCATGTCAGAGGTGACACATGAACTCATTTTATTGGTTGATTTTTCTTTGTTAAATGGCATTTAAATATATAAAATAAATATCAAAAATATAAATCTTTGTTTTATTATGGTTGCAAATATCAAAAAATTTCTATATGTGACATGGCACCAGAGTTAAGTTAGGGTTTTTCAAAATGCTGACACACCGAGCTCAAAGGGTTTGCCATCACTGGTATAGGAGGTTTAGGTAATTAAAAAAGAGTTTTTATTGATTTGAGAGAGAGGAAGGGAAAGGGAGAAAGAGAAATATGGATCAGCTGCCTCCTGCACACCCACTACTGGGGATCGAACTACCATGTGCCCCAAATGGAACCAGTGACACTTTGGCACATGGGATGGCGCTCAACAAATTGAGTCACACTGGGCAGGGGGTTTTAGTCTATTTTATCTTGACCCTTCAGCCTACCCTGTGAATAAATTCTGATATTAGTTTAATTGTCATTGTAGAATTACAGTATTTTTTAAGATAAAGAGGTCCTTAGAACTCATATAGTTTAGTGGGGTTCAAATTTTACCTTATATGTATTTTAATAATATTTTGAGGTAAAATTGGTTAATAACATTATATAAGTTTCAGTTATACATTATAATTCAATATCTGTATACAGTGTAGCGTGCTCACCACCCAAAATCTAGGTCAAATGTATGGTGATGGATTGAAAATTTTACCTTTTATATTTTAAGCAACAGAAACTTTTGTTTTTGAGACAGCATAGTATGGTGGTAAAGAGCATGAATGATAGAACCAGACTGCCTGGATTCCAATTCTGCACCTTTTATTTACTAGCTGCATGAACTTGGGCAAGTTATTGAATGTCTCTGTCTCTTGATTCCTCATCTGAAAAATGGGGGTCTGCCCATTGAATTGCAGTTTTTAAATATTATGACAGTATGAATCTTCATGTGCAAAATGAAGAATGTTTATTTTCACATTGCTATTATTATTGTATCTTTAAAAGGAATTGAGAAGTCTGGTTGTTTCCATTGATTATTTATTTATTTTTATTGTTAATCCTCACCTGAGGATATTTCATTGATATTTATAAGAATGGAAGGGAGGGGGAGAAAGACAGACAGACAGACAGACATTCATTGGTGTGAGAGAGACACATCGATTGGTTGCCTCCCTCATGTACCCCTACCAAGGCTGGGGATCGAACCGATATATGCCCTTGATTAGGAATCAAATTCTCTACCCTTCAGAACACAGGCTTATGCTTAACCATTGAGCACACCAGCCAGGGCTGATTGGTTATTTTAAAATATTTGGTTGAGTGACACATGGTAGGACTTGAGCTTGCTACTATAGAAGAAAAGCAAGGATTTTGTTACTTGGGTTGGGCTGTCTCCAATATAAGCCATCTTTGGTTAAAACTGAATGCATTAAATTTATTCATTGCATCTGATTACTTTGGTAATTGAAAAGGATAGCATTCCACTTAAAAAAACACATTTAAATTTTTTTAATTTATTGATTGACTTCGGAGAGAGAGAGAAAAACATCGATTTGTTGTTCCACTTATTTATGCATTCATTGGTTGATTCTTGTTTGTGCCCTGATGGGGAATCGAACCTGCAACCTTGGCATATTGGAATGATGCTCTAACCGACTGAGCTACCTGGCCAGGGCTATATACAAATATTGAATTATTATGTTGTAGACCAGAAACTAATATAATGTTTCATGTCAGTTATACTTGAATATAATATATAAATAATCTAAATGCATTATATTTAATAAATAAAAATATAAATACATAAATATATATAAATAAAATATAAGTCTTTTCCTTTTTTAAAATTAAAAAAGATGTTTTCATGTACTTTCATATTCTACTATAGGCCCGGTGCACAAATTCATGCATGGGTGGGGTCCCGGGTAGGACTGCAGGAGGTTGGCCAGCCAGGGGGAGGGACTGTGGGAGGTTGTTTAGCTGTGGCAGGTTGGCTGTGGGAGCACACTGACCACCAGGGGGCAGCTCCTGTGTTGAGTGTCTGCCCCCTGTTGGTCCGTGTGCATCATAGCAACCGGTCTTCAGTCAACCGGTCATAACAGTTGCTTAGGCTTTTACATATGTAGATCAGTTGTGAACATTCAAAATGTTACCATTTTATTCATGGTTACATTTGATTAAATGTTACCATGTTTTATATCAAACATGTCTTGGACATCAAGACCTTCTATAATGATATAAAATGGTGGGAAAGTGGGTACACTGAAGTTTTGATTTCTCTTCTTGATGAAAACAAACAGAAAAACTCAAAAACATATATCCATTTTACTACAATGTCCATAGTAGCATTATTAATAATAGCCAAGAAGTAGAAATCCACAAAATATCTATCACATATTGATTGGGTTTAAAAAATGTGCACTATTCTTACAATGGAATATAATTCAGCTGGAGAAATGAATGAAGTTATGATTCATGCTACAACATGGATAACCTTAAAAACATGCTAAGTGAAAAAGCAACACACAGAAGACTACATATTTTATGTCTTCATTTATATGAAATACCCAGAATAGCCACTTGGGGATAGGAAGGAATGGGGATTCACTGCTAATGAGTATAGCATTTTTGGGTGGTGTTGGGAATATTCTGGATTTAGATAGTGGTGATGGTTGCACAATTATGTGGTTATACTAAAAATCACTATATTGTACACTTGAGAAGGTTGAATTTTATAATATGTGAATTAGATCTCAATAAACCTTTTTATTTTTTAAAGGGGTAGGAGAATAATAGCAAACATTGAGCACTGATTCAATTCTAGACATTAGGTTAGTACTTTTCCATGCACAACCATGTTTAATGTTCACAACTGTATGTGGATAGGTACTATATTTTTCCGTCATTTTACAGATGTGAATGTTGAAACTTAGTAATGTTATTCAAGTTACTTCATAACTTGCCCAAGGTCCCAGAGGCTAAAAGTCTAAGAACTGAAATTTAGGATCTAGGTAGCCATTCTTTATTTTTGAACACTACTTGTACTTCCTGAATACATTTTAAAGAATAGATTTGTAAGATAAAATCAACTTTTCACCACATAATTTGCCCACTTAAATGTACCACTCATTCAATGCTTTTTATTATATTCATAGACATATGCAACCATCACATAGTCAATTTTAGAACATTTTCATTATGTTATAAACAACCCCCAGGCAATTATTAATGTGTCAGTGTGGTAGTAGATTGCTACTGCCACCTATAGCCATTTGTATCATTGTATTACCTTTTAAAATTGTGTTAGTTTATGTGGATACAACCATGGAATGATGAAACAGTAGGGTTTCTTTTAAAGATGACTTGAAAGCCTCCATTGGTAGAAAAGAGAATAACTGAATATGATTTAAATGTACTCCTTAAGGCAAAGTAGGGACATTATAGGTGTTGATTTGCTGTGCTTCTGGAATTACCTGCATTGTTTTACCCTGAGGAGTTGGGTCTGCTAAAAAATATCAAAAAAGAAATCTTGATCACAAAAAGTGTAAATTATATTTTGCTTCTGAGAAAGGAAGCAGAAATTGTGAGGAACTTTCTTTGCCTTTGAAATTGGCATAATGCCCTCTAGCTAAATGGTTTTGCTAAGTGACTTTGCTAGAAAACCTTTCCTTCCCTCCTTGTCCTGAAGCTACTGCTTTTCCTCTTGACCCTCTTGACTTCAGTGTGAGTATATGTCTTCCAGTTAACAAGTAATTTGGGGGAGTGTCAAAAGGTAACTAGTGTCCCCTGGGTTACAATTAACCTAAAAATTAAAAGGTGGAGTTTAAAATCCTCATTAAGTATAACAAAAACATAAAAGGGAGTTTCTGAATTGGATTTGGATTTAGAAAGTCACCTTTGAATTAATGAAACTGACCGTACTTGACTGGATACCAAGCTAGGTATTTGAGAGAGGTTATCTATATTTAGGAGAGAGGATATATAGTGTACTTTAGTGGCAATTAGTGATTTAGGCAAAATGAGTAGAAGAAATTCTTTCTAGGAGCCTTTTTCTGTGCTCCCACTCACAGTGCACATACTAATGCCCTTCAGTTTTAATTACCTCTAATTTCTGAAATATGCTTATGAGTATTATATTATTTGAATTATAAATTGGTATCTTGTCATTTAACATGACCAGATATTTGGCAACATTTTATTTCTCTGAGAAATTTTCTTGATGATTTATTCTTGAAGGTAAAATAATAAAAACAACTGGGTTCTCTAAAAATGATTTATTGTGAACTCTAACAGCCTAGTAGTAAATTCTAACTAATATTTATTACTCACAATGGAGGCCTATAGCTTGTCAGCCAAGCTAAAAGTAGGAAACAATATTGTTATTGTTCTTATTATGTAAGCATTAAGCACCCATTTTGTGCTCAATATACTCAGAGCATGGTGGATGCTTAAAATATTTAATAATTCAGATATGTCAATGTTTATTTTTAAATAATTCTAAAAATTGGTCCTAAAAGCAACAAAGTTCTTACTCTAAAATAGCATTTACAATATCATTTTATGGAAGGCAGTTTGTGCTCTGTAGAAGCAGAAGCATACAAATATCATAATCATCTACTGAACAGGAAACATTAGAGGAGGTTAAAAATTATTCTTGCTGCCAGGCCAGCGTGGCTCAGTAGTTGGGCGTCGGCCCATGAATCAGGAGGTCACGGTTCGATTCCCAGTCAGGGTACATGCCTGGGTTGCAGGCTTGATCCCCAGTGTGGGGTGTGTAGGAGGCAGCCAATTAATGATCCTCTTTAATCATTGATGTTTCTATCTCTCTCTTCCTCTCTGCCATCAATACAAATATTTTTTAAAAATTATTCTTGTTTTTTTTTGAATATTCAAAACCAAACTGCTCCCACAGATGTACATACCCCCTCATAAATGGTGCTTGGGTGTAATAGACTGCCTTACATATTTAAATGTATTTCTCTTACCCCATCCCCAAACACACACATATACGTGCATGTGCACGCACACAGACACACACATTTTAATACTTGAATGATCAGATATGCCATTGTCTTAACCTCCTCTAAAAAGGGAAGTTCAGTTGGGAGCATGGAAAGATTTAAAGGTAAAATGAAAATGACCCCACTAACCCACAGTTAGCAGGACATACCCTTTGAGTTTAGAAAAGCGGGTGACCTTGCCAGTTTCTTTGTAACCTGTTGGCACACATTTCTGCAGCAGCTGATTGGGTTAGGCTTTCTTCTGTATCCATGGAACTGAGAAAAGATAACTGGCCTGTTTGAAGATCGAACCATCACCTTGGTCTCATTAGTGTTGGGCTTTAACCAACAGATAGGGGATTACATAAAAGGGAACAAGTAGTAAAGGGCAACTAGGAATGTTCTAGTTGTATGACAGAGCTATGTGTAGGTATTTAGGACATTTTCTTCTTCATTAGGAATGTCTCTGAAGGCTCATACACTTCAGTTCTTCAGAGAGCCATTTAATACATCTCATGTGTAAGGTTACTACTGCATTCAAATTGTAGGTTTTTTGACTCAAAAAAAGAATTTTAGTTGGTGTGAGTGCATGAGAAACCTTGACTCTTTTCAATACATGCATAGAGATAAAAATACTACCTTCTAAAAGGGTAGTTTTTTGTACTTATTTCCTTCATCCTTTAATACATGTGTTAAAAGTGAACAGATTTGGATACTTACTAGAACTCCTTTCAATTTAGTTTATATCATCAGAAATGGATTGGCAATGTTTAGAATTTGCTTTTGGTGCTACTCTTCCAATATTTTTTCAAACTACCTCCAAATCAGGAGTGAAAATGTAGGAACTGGTTGCTCTCCTTCAAGAGAGAAAGATGTTTCTTGTAGGGAGCTGATACAGGGTTAAGCCTCGAACTGACTTGTGGGCAAAGTCACAAACAATTCCCAGCTTAGAGGGCACAGTCCTCTTAGCATAATTAGGCTTGATCTTATGACACTCCCTAGATCTTATCTGGGAAGCTAATGGGCTGAGGGAGTGCCAGAAGTATAACCATGGTGTAAACAAGTGAAACTCACAAGAACAAAAACAAGTGAAACTCACAAGAACAGTGTAAACAAGTGAAACTCACAAGAACAGTGTAACTAATGGAAACCACCACCTTGTTTACCTCTCACTATAAAATAAAGGCTCAGCTTGCCTTGGGATCTCTCTCTGTGGCCTCAGCCAGGCACAGGGAAGATCCACGGAGACTAAGGAAAGCTAGAGAGTTTTGAACGCTGTCTCCGTGTAAAACATTCTTCGCCGACTCCGTCCACACCTTTGGGAACCCCTGGACCCGCTGGGGCTGGCCCCCAGCAGTTTCTGAGAGAGAGAGAGGGAGAGAGAGAGAGAAAGTTTCTAGTGTTCGTACATAAAAAGGTGGTAGACAATGCATATTGAGGGGTCTTTTAATTGAAATTAAATTGAAATTAAGTGGTGAAACTGGTTTTGGCTTAAGCTGAATGAGACAGTGATATGCTTTAAACTCTCCATAAATTAACAATTTGATTGTAGAAAATAGTCTGGAGCTGACTGGTAATGGTAATTCACTATCTTGACTGTTGGAAAGTGACTACTTTCTGCTTGCACCATAGTCACAATGATGGTCAGAATTTCTGTTGGAAAGGGTTATGTGCCTAACTGGCATAATGATTAAAGAATGTGACTTTTTTTCTGAATTCATAATTTTATAATTTCCCTGATGTTTAATACTGATCATTATAGCCACAGGTAGTAAAGCATTCAGGAATAAAAGAAAAAGGATAAACGAACATACCAACATGGTTCCAACTTTTTCCATGGGTATTTGCATAGGAATGGAATACATCTTTATCTAGAATCTCATTTACTTTAACACTAGCAACAAAACTAAAGAGCACTGCATAGCTTTGAGATTTTGTAGAGCATCATTAGTTTTAGGTGTATTTCAGAAAGAAAAAAAACTAACCATTAAGATATGAATCACTAATAGAATCACTAGTGTTATATTATCTTTTAACAAATTTGAAATTATTCATATGGCCCAGTCAGTGTGGCTCAGCTGTTGGGCATTGACCTATGAACCAGGAGGTTATGGTTTGATTTCCAGTCAGGGCACATGCCCGGGTTGCAGGCTCCATCCCCAGTAGCAGGCATGCAGGAGACAGCTGATCAATGATTCTCTCTCATCATTGATGTTTCTATCTCTCCCTTCCTATCTGAAATCAATAAAAATATATTTTTAAAATCCCAGCCTTGAAATTATTCATATGGTTATAAGGTTTGGTAGTATGTTACCTCTCCATTCCTCCATTTAATGTAGAAGAAGGTTGAGTTTTATGGCTCAGGAGTGAGAGAAGCAAGACTGATCAGATTTTTGTCCATTATGCTATTAAGACTGCTTAAAATTACTGATATTACCTACTAAGACAAACAGGGTAGGGGTATAGAAAGAGGGAAAGAGGACTTAGAAGGAAAGGCAGATCTCCAAAAACCAGTATTACCTACTTTACTGTTCTGTCCAAGTTTGATTAAAAAAATCTAGAAGTAACTCGGCTCATTACTGGCATTCACTTCAAGCTGTAGTGTTGCTTTTAAACTTAAACTGTGTCTAATTCTGTGATGAAGAGAAATTAATGAACAACCTAAGCTTTCAAGTACTTTTTCTCTCTAAGAGCACTGAAGCCATACTTCAAGCTATTGAATAGAAAGTACCCATTATTTGAAGTATGGGATATGTCCAGATATGAGAGGCTTTATTATCCTGTGCAATGAATAATCTAATCTTTAAAAATCATTAAAGCACACACATTCAACTTGACCTGCTATATTTACATAAGCTTTGCCAGCATTTGCCCGTGTTGTTATATCCTCTTCAATTTTTTTCTTTCTATTTTATTACCCTCAGTATTTGTGCTTCTTTCAGTTGTTCTTGATGTTGCTAAGGTGAAGGAATCTATAACCCCCTGAGTTGGTACCACTGCATGGTACCATTTGAGGGATGCTTTACAATATCTGTTTCCACTCTGTCCTTCACTGGTACCCAAAATTCCCACCATTTTGGTAAATAAACTATAAGGATAGTACAAAACAAGTAAACACATTTATTCTTTAGAGGCATAGAGGAGATAAAGTAACTACTTTCCTTAGAATTCATGTTAGAGTTGGAAAAGATTTTTGAGGCCATCTCTAGTTTTTTTATTAAAATTGGATTCCTTTGTTTCTTTTTTGTTTGTTTTAGAATCTTTTCATTAAATGAGATTTGATGGGAAAGTACAATGAGTAAAATAGATGAAAGGGAGAACATTAGGGCTCACCTCTGCTCATTATCAGTTTTGTAGAAGCTTAGTGGTTCCATGGAGCTTAAAATGAAGTCATAGTCCCACAGCTATTTTGTGGAGAAAGTATTACTAGAAGCCCATTCTGATTCCTAATCCCAGGTTTCTTTCCATTTATGGAACTCGTCCTAGTGATTAATTTATTCTTTCACTCACTGGAATTTGTTCTACTCTGTGGAAATATTCTTATCAAAATGCTACATAATTCTGCAGTAGTATTAAATAGTGAAATGACAACCATGGGGGAAAAGCATGCGAAGGGAAAGGAAGAAGAATGGTTCTGAAACAGAAACCTTCCTTTCAGAATTTCAAAGAGAATCAATCTCTAAAAGACAGCTGACTATGAAGATTGGGTAAAAGTGTTGTATTATTGGTAATTTTTATTGTTTTAATGACTCCTCAATTGACATTAAAACAATATCCAAATAAAGTGGCCTTTAGTAGAAAGGGAAATGAATTGTGGGTCAGATTTTCCCAACTCCAGAAGATTACTTTCTGAAAACAAATAGCAATATCTGGTGAAAATAAGTTTACTGAGGTCATGAGCCTAAATTTTATTGCAAAGCTCCAAATGATGAATAGTATCAATTTTTTTTCCTTCAGCTCAGAATTTTAACATCAGAAGAACGGATGTTGTATATGGCAAAATAGATGTAATCAGTGAATCCAAATAGAACAGTTACTGTTCAGTGAAATACTGGATCCAAGGGGAATCCTATTAATCTGAATGTACTAATTAGGAGGACAGTTGATGTCATAACGTATATCTAGTACTGTTAATATTGTAACTGATGAAACTTGCCTATATTAAGCATTTGAATGGGTTTTTGGAAATGGATGGACTTTTTCAATTTCCCGGTTTATGGGAACTGCAATCTTAGTGTTGGAAAGATGCTGACCATGAGGCAGATAAATATCATATTGTGACATTTTATGGTTCTAATTGCCATAGAGTTCCAATTATTTAATTTTTGTTGTAGTAAGTTTCTACAGCTTTTCCTTTCAAAACACTTCTCTGGAAGACATGCAGAAAGGTGAAGATGCAGGTTTTGTTGGGGCCTGAGGTTTATACAATTCGGAGGCCTCTCTTGAAAAAAAGGGATACAGGATCACAAGTGCAAAATTAGGTATGAAAGTGAATATTTAGAAAGGGACTATGCAAGTGAGGTGCCCTGAGGCTTAATTTTCAAGGTAAATCCAGTTCTGCATGCAGAACACACTACTAAATAATTTAGTAGTTGATCAGCGAAGGAGAGGGAAGATTTTCATAAGCCACAAATCTTTGATATTAGAAGGGTTTTTGATATGTTAATGACATGTATAAGTAGAAGTGACAAGATTGCAATCATTTGGTTAAAAAAGACAGAATTATAATGCACAGTTTCATAAGATGAGATCTAAATTAGATCAATTAAACTTTGATAGTGCTGTGGCAATCTGGTTTGTCTTAATGCAATGTATCTTGAGGAATTTAGTTACAATTATTTTAAATCACTGATAGTATATTTTATACCAATGAAATGGGAATTACCAAGAAATATATTCAATCTGATCAAGGTTAATAAGAAAAGGCTCAACATTTTCATAAATGTCTTTTTAAACAGATGGAGTAGTATAACACGTAAAATGAAATCTGGGGTTTAAGTAATGATTTCTTTTTAATTTGTGATATAAACTGCAGTTTAATCTGGAATCATTATACTTTTAGGAATCTAAATCTATTGTCTGGGTTGTTCACTAAATAGCAGCAGCTAGTTATCTTTAGTCTCAATAAGAACCTTTGTGTGCACACTTTTTATCTATCAGTTTCTGGTTCAACTTTGTCCACTGCTTTTTAAAATTCATTAGAAGCTTAATTTATGGTCTGTCTCTATCATTACTAGCAGGAAACTTAGAATATATACTGATGATCACTAATGGTGGATGAACACAATTGACTAATGCTTTAGAGATCCACCATATAGGTTCGGAAAGCATTTGGCATCCTGAGTGGTGGTATTATTAGAGGGATACCAGAATTCCAAGGTGTCTCCCTGTCCAAACTACACTGGTACCTGAAACTCTGGTTTGGTATTCAAAATACTGGCTTTTTGGAACACAAATCATCAGAAAAATTAAACCTGCTAGAATTAAAAAAAGTCATATCTGTTATCTATTCATACCAAATAGAAAAGTGATGTATATAAATTCAGTTCTAGGTGCCTAGTCAAGAACAAGTTAATAAGTGTAATTGGAACATATTAATGACCTCAGTAAACTGATTTTCACCAGATATTGCTATTTGTTATCAGAAAGTAATCTTCTGGAGTTGGCTCATTGGGAAAGAGACCTCAATTCTACTCCTTCTTCACTTTAGTTATTTGTTAACTGTATGACTTCAGCAAAGTCACTTGAATTCTGTAGGTTATCCCTCTCTGTAACATGTAGAAATCGGTCCCTTCTAATAACAAAAGTCTGTTTATTTACATATTTGCTGAGCATCCATTTGTGTGTGTATGTGTGTGTGTGTGTTTTATTTTGTTTTGTTTTTGTTTAGTCTTCTGGAATATTAATCCAGCTTGTCACTGATGGTCCTAGCAGTCACCACTGGCTGATATACTTCTAAATTCATAGTCACTTTCCCTTTTTATACTGTTTACTATTGGTGTAAAGGTCTAGGTCAATTACAGTGGTTTTGTGAGATGAAAAATAAATTGAAAATGATAACTTTATAGAGTGACTTAAAATTCTGACTTATAAATTGCCCACTGTAGATATACATGCCATAATTCAAAACAAGTGTGAATGTCTATGGGACCATAATATCTATTGCATATAGTTGGATGTGGCCCTCAGAAAAAATTATAATAGAGGTCTCAGTTTAAATAATAGAGTATTCTATATGGCCATTATAAACAATAAGGTGATTTTATAAACCAAATGTATATATGTAGCACTTACTGTGAGTTAGGTGCTGTTCTGAGTGCTTTAATGTATTTACTGACTTAATCTTTACAGTACATCAGTGAGGTGTGGTACTATTATCACCTCCATTTTACAGATTATAGAATCAAGACTCAGAGAGGCTAAGTAACCTGCTTCAGCTCACAGAGCTTAAAGTGGCAGATAGAGGGATTGAACTTTCTGACTCCAAAGTCTTACTGAATAAAGTAGGAAAACAAAGGAAGACTAAACAATCAAAGAGCATAGGAAGATCTCTGTAAGTAGCCAAGAAAAGCTCTTTCACATCTGCAAAAATATAATCTAAAAAGCATGTAGTTATTAACGTCTACTTGTAGCAATAATCTACAAGAGTGTCTAGTATGAGATAAAGAGGAGATGTGAGACAAATATGTCTAGGCAAATGTGAAAATATGGATCATGAGGCTCTGCTGTTTTACTGACTGTCTTGCTGCCTTGGGATGATGATTACATCCCTTGCAGAAACATATCTGTGAATGTGGTGGTCCACATGCCAACATGGAATAGATCAAGTTCGTTCACACTTGATTCTGTTGGAATGGTGTGTGAAATACAGGACACCTTATAACAAAAGTCTTGGAAAATATAGTGCACAGTACTGAGAACATCCCAAGAGCGACTAATTTATGAGGAAAGATTAAAAGGATTAATTATGTAGAGCTTGGCTAAGCAATGATTAATGAGAAACATGAGAACTGTCTATAAGTATCTGAAGGACAAATACACCAAGGAGAGAAGGTATTTACTTAGCCGGGCACAAATAGATGAAAGTAGAAACATGGTTGAAATTATAGAAAGTATTGTTTTGGCTTGGTTGTGTGTAAAACTTTTTGAGGGGTGTTATCGACTATATTGTAAGATAGATTCAGAAAATAAAACAAAAAAGCTTACTATTTTGAATATCATCAGGATTTATGGGAAGGTGCAGGCTGAATATTAGTTTTAGAGTATAATGCCTCTTAAATTTGGAGGTCACTGCCCATCTTTCTCATAACAGTGATATAGTTCAACTTAAAGTTTTTATGTTTTCCTTCTGATTGCCCAATGGCATGTTCAGTAGTTTGTTTATTTGGTTGTTGTTTTGTTTGTTTGTTTGTTTTTGGTAAATATATTTTCATTGATTTCAGAGAGGAAGAGAGAGGGAGAGGGATAGAAACACCAATGATGCAAGAGAATCATAGGTAGGCTACCTCCTGCACTCCCCATACTGGGGATTGAGCCCACAGCCTGGACATGTGCCCTGACTGGGAATATAAGCAGTGACCTCCTGGTTCATAGGTCAATGCTCAATTTCTGAGCCATGCTGGCTGGGCATGTCTAATAGTGTTTGTGCCTGGTCTATGGATAGGTATTGCTATAGGAAGAGAGGGGTCACCAGTGAGAACCAAAATTGTTCTCCTGTGGGAGGAAGTCTTGTTTTAGGCAGATTCCAGATGCTGGAGCCCAGGTGAATAGACATTGCAAATTTTGGCATTCTAATTAACATAGTAGGTGTTTGCTTATTATTCATAGAGTGAATAAGCAGATGAATGAACAAACCCCACTGAATCAGAATACCCTGATCTATAAAATAAGATTAGCAAAAAGTCCATGCCCATTAGCTAAATTTTAGAAATTAACTAATGTATATGAAGCCTGACAAAAAATGTATACTCATTAAATAGTAGCTATTATCTGTTGCTCAGTGAACTTGTGCAAAATGATGTTTAAGCTCTTCCTTTGACTAATCCTTGCCCTTGTACCCTGATCATGCCTACTTCATCAGGAGCGTATTCGTATTGGCAGGGGTAATAATAGTTAAACTCCTTGGGGTAAGTTGAACAACAGAATGAGCCACTTTTGAAACATTTGTTTTTGGATCCAAATTAAGACATTCTGCACAGAATGGGAGCCGGATGGTGACACTGAAAAGAAAAACAAATTACCATGTTACACAATATTGCTCTGGTAGAAGAAATTAAGATTATTTTATACCATAGGTTGCCAAAGCATTTTCCTGTCCTTTTGCTTCTCTGTCACTAAAAAGCACCTGTGTTCATTAAGATGATTGTCCCAGTTGGCCATTGGAATATTCTCATAGTCCAAGTTTTGGTGGACACCGGAATAAATCTGAATATAAATGTACTATGTCCTAACTTATTTTCAACACCCTGCGTTAAAGTGGAACTCTAAGTAGTCTTTGTCTTTTTATAAAAATACTAGAGGTCTGCCAAAACCGGTTTGGCTCGGTGGATAGAGCGTCGGCCTGTGGACTGAAGGGTCCCAGGTTCGATACCGGTCAAGGGCATATACCTTGGTTGCAGGCACATCCCCAGTAGGAGGTGTGCAGGAGGCAGCTGGTCGATGTTTCTCTCTCATCGATGTTTCTAACTCTCTATCCCTCTCCCTTCCACTCTGTAAAAAATCAATAAAAATATATTTAAAAAAAATACTAGAGGTCTGTTGCATGTGCACCGGTGGAGTCCCTCAACTCGGCCTGTGCCCTCTAGCAACCTGGGACCCCTTGGGAGATGTCAGACTGCAGGCTTTGGCCTGACCCCACAGGCACTGGAGGAGTCCCTAGGTCTGGCCTGCGGCGAACAGGCCAAAAATGGTCTGGTGTATGGATTTGTGCACCAGGCCTCTAGTATGCATATAAGATCTTTGGTTAATCTCTTTCCATCCTCCCCACTCCTTCCTTGCCTCTGAGATTTATCAGTCTGTTCCATGTTTCCATGCCTGTGTATTGAGCGTCTGCCCCCTGGTGGTCAGCGCACATCATAGCTACCAGTTGAATAGTCCAACAGTTGCTTAGGCATATATATATATATATATATATATATATATATATATATATGTATTGATTTCAGAGAGGAAGGGAGAGGGACAGAGAGATAGAAACATCAATGATGAGAGAGAATCATTGATAAGCTGCCTCCTGCACACCCCACACTGGGGATCAAACCCACAACCTGGGCAGTGTTCCCTGACTGGGAATCGAATTGTGACCTCCTGGTTCATAGGTCAATGCTTAACCACTGAGTCACCATAGCTGGGCAGTTTTGTCTTTATATTTCCCCTTTACAAGTCTGTACATT
Source organism: Myotis nattereri (assembly GCF_964212035.1). NCBI lineage: Eukaryota > Metazoa > Chordata > Mammalia > Chiroptera > Vespertilionidae > Myotis > Myotis nattereri. The sequence continues at coordinate 115,134,269 of NC_138078.1, read as the reverse complement.
TTGATACCTTAATGCACAGCATAAGCATTTCAAATTTAACTGTGTTTTTAATTCTCAGATGTGAAAAATCAACACAAATATGTTGCAAAACCATGATGCTTTATTTAGGGTGAAAAATTATTCTTTTTAAATATATGGTGGTTGGGCTTTCAACAAATGTATCCTTAAAATGAATATAACAAAAGCACTACCAAGCATAAATTACATTCAAAGATAAATCAGATTGAAATAAGAAAATTTTAACTAAGTGCCAACTGCTACATAGTGTCGTTAAGACTTAAAGAATACATTTGCATTTATTTAGTGAAGATTAAAGGCATCTCTGTTTGTGAAATTTCAATTAATAAGGACCTGCATTTTTTTTAGAGTGAGCATGCATTCTAATTGTTTCTGTGGAATTTTAATAATTCAATTGTCCTTATAACCCAATTATTAGCCCTCAGTCTCCAGAGTAGCCCAGGAGATAACACATAAAATAGTTCCAGTAATCTTTTTAATAAACTTTATCCATGAAAGTGACATGCTATTGTTTCTAATGGAGCACCATAATGGAAGCACAACACACCTTCTCCATTCACAGGGGATAGGCCCTGAGACCTTTCTGACCCCCCATAATCTCAAATATCACTGTAGCATATAATTTCCCTCATAAAATGCAGCAAAGTATAACTGAAAAATTTAACAGACCCTTTTTAGACCATTAATGATTCTATAAATACAAGACTAACATCATTTACAAAGTCATTTTTCTGGCTAAGAACTAGCACTTTCTTTTCACTGCCAGTGTTAGCTCTCGCAGTTGTTTTTCTTTTCTGGGCCATTTTTTGCATAGAAATAAAGTAAACTTTCATCACTTCAGCAGAGTTGCTCTATACAAGCCCAACACATATAGAAGGGCCTAGAGTTTTGGATGCTGGGCAGTTGACCAGCTCACTCACTAGCTAAATCAACTTTACTATACCAGCCTCTCAAGATCCAAATTTATGGGTCAGCAACATTATAAGTTACTATAGGTCATGGACCCATGGAGTCACTTCATGAATAGTCGAAACTGCAAATGTTAAATCCATAAATTCCAAGGATCTACTATATTTACTAGCTTATTGAACTTGGAAGTTGCATTTCACTATTGTTATAGCAGAGCATCAAAATCATTGAGTCTTAATGGACTCTTGGTACTGTTGTCAACTCTACAAAGAAATCTAGAAAAGTGTTTTATTTCTTTATTTTGGGGGCATATAATATTTTATTAGTTTCAGGTGTACAACATAATGATTCAATATTCATTTACATTGCAGAATAATCACCACATAAGTCTAATGTTCATCTCTATACATAATTACATTTTTTGCTTGTGATGAGAACATTTAAGGTGTACTCTCTTAGCCACTTTCAAATATATAATAGAGTATTATGAACTGTAGTCACCATGCTGTACCTTATATCCCTGTGGCTTATGTATTTTATAACTGGAAGGTTGTATTTTTTTCACCCCCTTTGCCCATTTTGTCTACTCCTGAACTCCCGTCTCTGGAAACCACCTATCTGTTTTCTGACACTATGAGTTTTGTTTTCATTTAGTTTTCACATATAAGTGAGATCATATTAAAACTTCCAATAATAAAGACAAATTTTAAAAAATAAACAAATGGACACAGACACTAAGGGGTGAGGGCATGTGCTGGGGGGTGGGGCGTGGCCAGGGAAAGGTCATGGGGGAAAAAGGAGACATATGTAATGCAATATGTAATACTTTAAACAATAAAGAATTTAAAAAACAAAAAAATAAAAATAATTTTAAAATACTACGTGACATAGAAAAATGTTTTACACCGTAGGTGTTGAAGACCAACTCTCGTCTTTATTCATGCTCACTTTTTTAATCTCCCAAATGTAGTATACCATTTCTAGTAAATTTTATTTTTCTAGGAATAATTTAGAGAGCATTTTATTTATCTGGAAATTATAGGCTAAATAGCAGTATGTAGAGTTGACCCTTGGACAACATTGGTTTGAACTGCACAGCTCCACTTATACATGGATTTTTTCAACATATACTGTAAATGTATTCTGTCAATGTATTTTTCTTCCTTTTGATTTTCTTAACATTTTCCTTTCGCTAGCTTACTTTATTGTAAGACTGTAGTGTGTGTGTGTGTGTGTGTGTGTGTGTGTATGTATGTGTGTATATATACACACAAAATATCTGCTAATTGACTATTTGTATTGACCAGTAAGGCTTCTGTTAAACAGTAGGTTATTAGTAGGTAAGGTTTTGAGGAATCAAGTTATATGCAGATATTTGACGGGGGTGTATTGTTGCCCCTAACCTTAGCGTCATCTGGATAAACACTAACTACCTGCTGAATCCAAACACTGTGCTTGGCTCTATTAGGAATAAAAATGTTGATATAGATGTTTTCATTTATTGGTCACTCACCATATGTCAGATACTGAGTGATCCCTTTACATGTATTATCTCATTATTACTAATGATGAGCCTATAAGGAGTTCTCCCTGCCCTTATAGAGTCTGTAATCTATTTGAAATGATAAATAATAAATGTTACATTTGCTTGGTTCCTTAGGATGGTCTGAAGGGCATATGGGGTTTTACTAAAAAAATATAGTAGGAGTCCAGCATATACTTTTCCCAGTCAACTGCATTTTTTTTCTCACAAACTTAGTCTTTCTGTGAATTTAGTAGATATCTCTGAAGCTAACCTCTGTATATCTAATTTTAAAGGTTTTATAAAATATATTAATAGGAAAGTATTATACTAAAAACTTTAATATTCATTGGAGAAATCTGCCTTAGTGCTTTTTGTGCCAAAGCTTCCCATTGCATAGAACATATTTATTTTCTATTCAAGTAGATTCTACAGCCCTGTTGGACTTGTGTTAGTTTGGCAGTCTACTGTATTTCTACCAGTGATTTAGACCGCATTTTTCATTGTTTTCCATGGGAGTTGCAGGCATGAGGCAGTCCCAAGCTTTTTCCTTTAAAGCAAGCTCAACTTACTGAGTGAGAATTTGTTGATCATTGCAGATTGTAGCCAACATTTTCAAATGACAATTTTTGTTCTCCCGCCTCCTCTGGTGTATAGTTAACTAAAAGCAGTGTAACAGAAAATCCTGTGAAATGAAACAGATTGTAGAAGTCTAGCATCTCGGGTGGTATGTAGATTTGTTGCTTTTCCTGGAGGACTTTTCTTATCTGTGAAGCAATAAAGGCAGATAAATAAAGTCTCCCAAGTAATATATTTTCTAGGGAGTCAAGAGCACTGACTTTTAGTCCAGGCCTTGACACAGACTATGTGACTTCCAGGAAGTTACTTTATCTCTGGGGACAGTGATTTCTACAACTGTAAAATGAGATGACGATGTCTATCTCATAATGCTATTGTAAGATCAAATGCAGAAAAAATGAGCTCCCTTCAGAAGAAAGGCACAATATACATTTAAAGTAGTGTTCTTAGATATGCACATATGTATTTTTTTCATTGTTGACATGTGTAATGAAAACTATTTGTCATTTTATTTAACTGTTGCAACCCAACAAGAGCTACAGATGAATAAAATTTGGTTATAAAAAAAGAATATTGTGTAGATGAGCTGAGTAAATTTTTCTTCTGCAATGTATGCACTTTATGATTGTTATAGTCAGGAAGAGGATATGAAAAAAGAAAACAAATCTGCAGTTATTCAGCACCAATCCGTATAAGGTAAAATGCTCTATAATAAACCCGTGGTTCAAGGGAAGGAATTGCCGCTCCAGTGCTTTCCTGACACTTTCTTGTTCCCTGTCTCCTTCTACTTATTGTCAAGGCTGTTTTTCCACTCCAAAAACTTCATAGCTGGCCCTCAGGAGGACTAGCAGGCTCATGTCACAGCTTTGTCTTCTTCATTGATTTTAAAAAGTCGTGATGATGACATGATTATCTGCAGAAATATCGCTCCCCTGGAGGACATAATATACATTGAATTTTAGGGTTTTCCAAAATATGTTTCAAGTCAGTAAGTTTTTACCTAGTACCTATTGTGTATCCTGACTAGTACTAGGTACTACAAGGGACTGAGAGAAAATAACCAACACAATCCTGACAACAGATAGTTTGTGTTCTGAGAATATAACACTTTTATGCATGACACTCATGCCATACTTCCTTTGAACCAATAAGCTCATTGAGGCCACAAGTCATGTCTGGTTCATATTAGAGTCTTTTCATGCTCACAGTTTAGGAGGGAGAACTCTTCAGATAACGGAACTGCCCCACAGCATTGATAATTATTATCCCTCAGCACTCTATACTAAATGCTACTAGAATCTCACAGTAACTCTTATAGGCAAAACTACCCACATACATTTTCAAATTTGAGGTGATTGTCCTCCCCAGCTGAGAGTAACTGTTTTATAGTCTCATACATGTTACCTTGCTCTTGATAGGAGCTTTGTTAATATTTTTGTGAAGAAATGAATTCATGAAACAACAATTGGAGAATAATTCAAGAGAGCATAAAAATCATATGCAAGAATCTTTAGAATAGAATACAAGTACATCAGGGTTAAGGGAAGAGAGACCGTGTTATATTAAGCTGTATGAATTAATATCTTGAGCTGTTCCTTCAAGGATAAGTAGGCTTTCAAAACTGAATGGGAGAACAGCACCTGTAAGAATCACAAAATTAAATAAAAACAATTTTTGGTAGTACCACACTGTCTGGGTTGGAAGGCTGTTTTGGGGGATAGCATAAGGAATGTTTTGACTATGTAGGAGTGGGCCAGCTGAAGAGTCAGGACCTGAGCCTGTAATCAGCAGTTTGCTCCCAAAGGCTTTTTTCCAATGTTATAGTAAGATTAAAGTCTTATTTTATGGAGAAGAATTTGCTTATTTGCATATACTAGTAAGTGGATTTAGGAAGGCACAAACTAGAGACAGGTGACTAGTTAGGAAGTTATTGCCATAAACTAGATGAAAAATATATCATACCCTGTTTTCTGTTTTCCCATCCATGTTTTCTTTTATTGTTTCTTCATCTCTTTTAGGAAGTGAAATATTAATTTGATGGCAAAAACCATTAATGTTTTCTTTCATTCTCCTTATCCTTCTAGTACCAATGGAACATATTCTTCCCACCCTCCCCTCTCCCCACTTCCCTCTCAGATTTCTTTAAGGGAGAGGGAGGGAGAGATAGAAATATCAATGATGAGAGAAAATCATGGATTGGCTGCCTCCTGCATGGCCCCACTGTGGATCGAGTTATACCCTGACTGGGAATCGAACGATGACCTCCTGGTTCATAGGTTGATGCTCAATCACTGAGCCACACCAGCCAGACTCTATTACTTTTAAGATTTAAAAAAATCAGCTAAGTTTTATTTCTAGCCCATATTTCACAATTTTAATACCTTAAATTTGAAGCACTGGGAGATGAAAATGAGAGTCAACTTAGTGATCAATCTACTCTGCTCTTAGGAGAAATGAAAGAATAAGAGAAAACATTAAACCCTAAATCTGAAGGTTATTATATATGAACTAGAGGCCCGTTGCACAAAAATTTGTTCACTCGGGGGAAAGGGGGGTCCCTCAGCCCGGCCTGAGCCCTCTCGCAGTCTGGGACCCCTCGGGAGATAACGACCTGCTGGCTTAGGCCTGCTCCCGGGTGGCAGAGGGCAGGCCCAATCCCTAGGTGCAGCCCCTGGTAGGGCTCAGAGCAGGGCTGATTGTGGAGTTGGGGCGCCGCCCCTGTCATGCACAGAGCAGGGCGGATCGGGAGGTTGCAATGCCACCCTCAGTCACGCTCAGGGTAGGGCTTATTGGGGGGTTAGGGCACTGCCCCCTGTCACACTCAAGGCAGGGTTGATGGGGAGGTTGTGGCGCCACCCCCTGTCACTCACAGAGCAGCGCCCATTAGGGGCGTTGGGCTCCATACCCTGTCACGCTCATGCACAGAGCAGGGCCGATCAGGGGGTTGGGAGCTCCCCCCTGTCACTCACGGAGTAGGGCTAATAGGGGAGTTGGGGCACCGCCCCCTGTCACACACAGAGCAGGGTGGATCAGGGGGTAGGGGTGCCACACCCTGTCACACTCAGGGCAGGGCCAATGGGGAGGTTATGGCTCTACCCCGTCACACACAGAGCAGGGCCCGTGGTGGGGGGGATTGGGGCGCCGCACCCTGTCACACACAGAGCAGGGCCGATCTGGGTTGGGGCACCGCACCCTGTCACACACAGAGCCGCAGGGCAATCGGGGTTGGGGAGCTGCCCCCTGTCACGCTGATCCTGGTGCCAGGAGGCCTCGCAGCTCCGCTGATCCCGGTGCTGGGAGGCATATTACCCTTTTACTATATAGGATAGAGGTCTGGTGCACGGGTGGGGGCTGGCTGGTTTGCTCTGAAGGGTGTCCTGGATCAGGGTGGGGGTCCCCACTGGGGTGCCTGGCCAGCTTGGGTGAGGGGATGATGGCTGTTTGCAGCTGGTCACACACCCTTCAGGGTGGGGGTCCCCACTGGGGTGCCTGGCCAGTCTGGGTGAGGGGCTGAGGGCTGTTTTCAGGCTGGCAGGTGACGGAAGCTCCCAACTGCTCCTTTTTTTTCTTTTTATTTGGGCCAGCTTTAGCTCTGAGGCTCCAACTCTTAGGCTTCCGCTCCTGAAAGCAGGTATCTGGTTTGTTTCGGTTCTATAATCGAAACAATGTATAACTCCAGCTCTGAGATCACAGCTCGCTGAAAGCAGGTTTCTGGGGTTTCGTTTAGCTTCTATATTTGTAACTATGTTTTAAACTGCAGGCTCAGAGGCCGGCCAGGCAGGCGGGGAACGTTGGAGTTCTCTGTCACTGAAGCAAGCAAGCCTCATGTTAGTTTCAAGCTGCCTGGCTGCCGGCCGCCATCTTGGCTGGCAGTTAATTTGCATATCACCCTGATTAGCCAATGGGAAGGGTAGCGGTCGTACGCTAATTACCATGTTTCTCTTTTATTAGATAGGACTAGAGTTGTGGTGCTCAGATTCATGCACTGGTGGGGTCCTTCAGCCTGGCCTGCGTCCTCTCACAATCTGGGACCCCTCGGGGGATGTTGGAGAGCCAGTTTTGGCCTGATCCCCACAGGCCAGGCTGAGGGACCCCACTGGTGCACGAATCCATGCACCAGGGCTCTAGTATGCATATAAGACCTTTGGTTAATCTCTTCCCATCCTCCCCTCTCCCCACTTCCCTCTGAGATTCATCAGTCTGTTCCATGTTTCCATGCCTGTGGTTTCTGCTCCTGCATCAAGCATCTGCCCCCCCTGGTGGTCAGTGCACATCATAACTACTGGCTGCTCGGCCGGTTGCTTAGACTTTTATATATATAAATGGATAAAGTTTACAGAGGAACAAGAAAAACTTGATGAGATGGATTATATCAACTCATGTTTCTGTTTGCAGATTCTTTTATTCAGTTTTCAGTTTTTAAAAATTTCAGTTGGAAGAAGGTTAGAAGAAGGAATGATATATGTTCTTATTTCTCAAATCAATTGTTACTTACTTAAGATAACCAGAAAAGGAACACTATAGTAAAATAGCAACTTAATATACCAACAACTCATTAATTTATATTAATTTATAAAGAGATTCAAATTAATATACTAATACAAGATTCCTTGGCTGGTTATTTAAACTTTTAAAATAATATATTTCCAAAAAGATATTTTACTCAAGTATACATTTATATATAAGCAATTGATATACTACTTTAAAATTATTTTTATTTACTCATTGAATGTCCCAGGGACCATCATTAGTAACACTTAGCAGTTATTGAGGATATGGCTTGCAAATTAATAAAACTATTGCATTCATTAAAATATTTTAAAATTTAGACTTTAAAAATAATTATTTTCTCATAAATTAGGATTTTATTCTCTGTCTAATGTATGTGTTAACATATAACATTAAGCAGAACAACTGTTAAACTGCTTAGGTGAAGATAAGCATCTGTCATATATGGTTTCAAAGAACATTCTGGGGAAATGAAAGGATAACATTGGACATTTTCATGAGCAATTTATTACGAAAGCATAGAATATAAAATCCTAGATGATATAGCTAGTCATTCTTGCGGCTCAAAACTGTAGAAAAATAAATCTTTTTAACTTGATAATTAAATTTCCATTGACATATTTTTGAACTAAAGTTTTTTGGTAAGTCAACAAAAGATCAGTTAGCATAAATGCATTTATGGAGCAAAGAAAACAATATGGTATGAATGAGAAATGTATTTTTCCCATAAGTAAGAGTTTATTTGAGCTTTATGGGTTTCCAAATGCCAGCCTTCTTTCAATATTTCAGGATTTAAGTTTGATAATGTTTAGCCAATTGTGATTCTGTGATTTGAAGAGGATTAAAAGGCCTTATATTGCCTATAGATTCTTTCAAACATTATTGGTTAGCCAAATTATACGCCACTAAAATATATTTTAAATGCCTTGAAATACATTTTAGTTAAAAAGTAGCAGATAGTCCTAGCTGGTTTGGCTCAGTGGCTAGAGCGTCAGCCAGCAGACCAAAGGGTCCTGGGTTTGATTCTGGTCAAGGGCACATACTCAGTTGTAGGCTCCTCCTTGGTCCTGGCCCTGGTTGGGGCGCATGCTGGAGGCAATGAATTGATGTGTTTCTCTCACAGCGATGTTTCTCTCTGTCCTTCCCTCTCTCTTCCGCTCTCTCTAAAATAAATGGAAAAATATCCTCGAGTGAGGATTAAAAAAAAAAAGTAGCAGATACACTATAGTCACTTATCAAGTTCAATAACTTAAATAATACAAATGACACCGATCTAATCATCAAGTAAATATATTTTCTTAATTGAGGTAATATTTATTAATAACATTATTTAAGCTTCAGGTGTATAGTATTATAATTCAATATCTGTTTACAGTATATAGCATGCTTATCACAATAGTTTCCATTGTTACCATACATTTGACCTCCTTTACCCATTTTGCCTTCTCCCTTTCCTCCTTCCCCTTTTGTAACCACCAATCTGTTATCTGTATCTATGAGTTTGTTTGTTTTTGTTTATTTATTTTTTGCTTTTATACTCTACATATAAGTGAAATCATACTTTGTTTTTCCTTTTCTGTCTGACTTATTTCACTTAGCATGATACCCTGAAGGTCCTTCAAAGTTGTCAGAAATGGCACTATTTTATCTTTTCTATATCTGAGTAGTATTCCAGTGTGTGTGTGTGTGTGTGTGTGTGTGTGTGTGTGTGTGTGTGTGTTTGTCTGTCTCACATTGTCATTATCACCTCATCTGTTTATGGACACTTAGGTTGTTTCCCTATAACGCCACAATGATCAGAGGGGTGTATATATCTTTGTGAATTAGTGATTTATATTCTTTGAATAAATACCCAGAAGACAAATTGCTGGATCATATGGTAGTTAGTTCTATTTTTTAATTTTTTTGAGGAACCTCCTTACTGTTTTCCATGGTAGCTGTACCTATGAATCCCACCAGCAGTGTATGTGGGTTCCCTTTTCTCTACATCCTCTTCAAAGCTTGTTACTTCTTGTTTTTTTGATAATAGCTATTCTAATAGGGATGAGATGGTGGCTGAGTGTGGATTTTTAAATCTCTTTTAGTTGTGCCAGTAAGTTGGCCTAGATTATGATCTTTAATCCTATTCCAAATATTTACCATGGCCAAATTCCACCAGCTTGGTCTTAAATTTGATCTGTGCCCTCCCCCCACCCTCCCAGCAAACTGGCTTATACTTTGTGTAAATTGCAAGGACTCTTGCCTAGGGCATGGGCAGACTACAGGGAAATGCAACACCACTTGTTTCCTATTAGCTTTCTAAAAGAGGTCTGTAATGAACCTTGGCCTCTGTTCCCTCCAGGATGAATCCCTGGTTCTTCTTACTGCACTGGCTGTATGAGTTCAAAACATTAAAAGGAGAAGAACAGTGTAAATATATACCTTTGAGGTTTATTAAGTTATCTTAAGCATAGGAGAAAGAACATAGACTTTGTAATCCGACCAACCTAAATTCCAGTCCCAGGTTTAACAAATATAAGCTTTGCCTTATGACCTCAGACAAATTGCTTACCACTCTGAGTCTAGATTTTCCATCTGCAAAATGTGCAAAAACATGCCTACTACTTGCCTGGATGTTTTGACTTTAAAATGCTGCAAAATGTGAGAAGAGATGGGGTATCACCTTCTGAATATTGGAAAGAGTTGATGTAATATAGACTGTTTCCAAGAAAGAGTGATCAATACTGGTTAGCCTGAGGATAAATAAGAACAACTGGCTTATGAGTAAATTTAAGAAAAATCAGGACATAGATCAGGATGAAAGTAAGACTTCAAAGGACTGGAGCTAGTGAGCTAGCCCAAAAGAAGGGTAAAAGAACCACCTATTAGTTCAGCATCAGGCAGCCTGAAGACCATCATGACTCAATGTGCATCAATGTCAAATCAGCATTGCGCAAGGTCTCCACAGAGTAGAAACTCAGAATATTTCATGGCCAGCATGTATAAAATGGAGGATTATACCAGGAAAAGAAGAGTGATATCCTTTATCTAATGCTGGTAGGCTATCGAGCTTTTTCATATCCATTTAGTCAGTTAATTCTCACCACAACTGTGAGATGAGCATGACAGCTAGTCTTATCTCTCTCTTTTTCCAATATGAGTTTTTTATTGCATCTTTAAGATATTGAAAATGTAACAAATCATTCGCCATCTTGGTGTTTCTGTAGCTGGAAAACTTAGATCTTATTTATCCGCCTACTGAACTGTTCCTTTTTCAGAAACATAGCTACCATCCCAAAATTGCCAGATATCCTTGTTTTTAACTGTTGTGGCTTGCTGAACCAAAACAGCTGAATTTGATACAAGTTCAATGTTGCTTCCTTCAAGAATCAACTCATCTTTCTGGACTTGAGATACTGAACAAGCAATGCCTGACCTCATTCGAACCCTGCAGATGTATTTTTCACTCAAGAAATTTCTTTCTGATTTCACAAGAGAAAAACATTCTCCTGAATAATGACATTGATGGGAAAGTGAGCGTACACAGACCTCATCTTGTAACAGAAGCCCAGTGTAATACCCTTGATAGTGTTTTGTACATGACTGCAGATAGTGTGAATAGTAGCCAGTTCCTTTCTATTTCCCCACCATTTTTCCACCTGGAGCCTCTTCTTTTTCTTTCTAAGGAGACTGAGTTCTATGTTGATGTGGTAGAAGTCCCTCTGCAGGGTGCTTCTTGGCCCTTCACCATAATTGTGTGTCCCTTCAGAGTGATATACACATTTTCTGGGATGTCCACAGTCTGATTGCTGATAATGGTCTTCATCCTCACAGTAGATGTGGCAAAGAGCACTCTTCTTATCTCTTAAACACACACACACACACACACCAATAACTTCTTTTTAACATACTTTTAAGTAAATGTATTATATCCTCCTCTCTTGACAAATGTACCTTCATAGTAACCTAGAGGGCCAGGTTCAAATTTTGAACACTTATACAGCTACTAGATGCCCGGTGCACAAAATTTGTGCACGGGGGGGGGGAGGGGGTGAGGGTCCCTCAGCCCAGCCTGCCCCCTCTCACAGTCTGGGAGCCCTTAGGGGATGTCCTACTGCAGTCTGGCCTCCCTCTGTGGGAAGCGACCAGCTGATCAGGGGAATGTGCCATCCCCATCACTCCGCTGCTACTGCCACTGCCAGCCGCTGCTGCCACCAAGGTGTTTTCATCAACATGGACTCCAGTCCCTTCACCACGAAACATGACAACTTTCTTTAGGCATTTTCAAGATGTCTCTTTCATAGGATATGACATTTCTTTATTTCTTTTCTTTTTTATCCTCACCTGAGGATATTTTTCCATTGATTTTTAGAGAGCATGGAAGAGAGAGAAAGACAGAGAGAAACATCAATGTGAGAGGGACACTTTTATTGGTTGCCTCCTGCATGAGCCCTGATCCTGGGCCCGGCCAGGGAGGAGCCTGCAACCTAGGTACATGCCCTTGATCAGAATTGAACCCAGATCCTGAAGTCTGCAGGCTGAGGCTCTATCCACTGAGCCAAACTGGTTAGGTAGGATTTGACATTTCTTAGCCCCTCCAGCAGCGGACCTTCGTTTTTTCCTCCAGGAGTGAGGTGGAAAAACCCTAGGTCACCTTGGATTCTTATTACCCAAGTTACCAAGAACACTGTGAGTGGTGTACCAGGAGCTTAGCCAATGAGTGGTCAGAAAAGGTATTTCCTCTGCAGCTCATTTGCAGATGCGGGACTGCTGGTGCGCCTGAGCTGGTGCAGCGGCTCAAGCAGGCCCCCCTGTCTCTGTCTCCATCTCTGCTCTGGGCCTCACCTGCGTGTGCAGCCTTCTCCTGACTGGTCGTGACTGTTAATGGCGTCCTGGCCTAATTTGCATATTGCCTCTTTTTATATATATAGACTAGAGGCACATTGCACGAAATTCGTGCACTGGGGGGTGTCCCTCAGCCCAGCCTGCACACTCTCCAATCTGGGACCCCTTGGGGGATGTTCAACTGCTGGTTTAGGCCCGATCCCTAAACCGGCAGTCAGACATCCCTCTCACAATCCGGGACTGCAGGCTCCCAACTGCTCTCCTGCCTGCCTGATTGCCCCTAACTGCTTCTGCCTTCCAGCCTGATCGATACCTAACTGCTCCCCGCTGGCATGATTGCCCCTAACTGCTCTCCCCTGCTGGTCCAGTTGCCCCCAACTGTCCTCCCCTGCCAGCCCGGATGCCCCCAACTGCCCTCCCCTGCCACCCCGGTCGCCCCTAACTGCCATCCCCTGCAGCCCTGGTCATCCCCAACTGCCCTCCCCTGCTGGCCCGGTTGCCCCTAATTGCCCTCCCCTGCAGGCCTGGTCCCCCCCAACTCCGCTCCCCTGCAGGTCTGGTTGCCCCCAACTTCCCTCCTCTGCTGGCCCAGTCGCCCCTAACTGCCCTCCCCTGCAGGCCTGGTGCCCCCCAATTGCCCTCGCCTGCTGGCCCGATCACCCACAACTGCCCTCCCCTCCCAGCCATCTTGTGGCTGTGGGCACTGCCATCTTTGAGGGTGGGGCAGTCAATTAGCATATTCTCTCCGTATTGGCTGTAGGCACCGCCATCTTTGCAATGGCATGAGGGTCAATTAGCGTATTCCCTCTTTACTAGATAGGATAAGTATCCTTACATATACACAGTTGATATCCCAGCCAATCAATAAACTCCATTCATATCTCCTGCAAACAGCTACCTCTTGACCCAGTTGAACCCAGGGATATATACATAAAAATCATGTCTACCATTAGTTGTAAGGACTTGGAGTAGAAACCCTGATAAATTTTGGAAATGGGTTCCAGATATTGGGTGGGTAATTCCAGAGTCTTGGGCACCTGGAGCATGGTCTCTCTCCTCCCTCCCTTTTTATTCCCCTTCCCTATCTATCTTCCTCTTTCCCTCTCTATTATCTTCTATATGTGAAATTTAAGTAATTATAGTTTAATATATTTAAGCTCTAAAGCCAAATTTCATTAAAAGGTATCTCTACCTTAGCTGCACTTAATAAGAAAATTGAAAAAATCAGCTCAGCTCATGATTTTTAGGTTTCTTTGATTTCTCATCTCAATGTCATGGTTTATTTATTTATTTATTTATTTATTTATTTATTTATTTTAGGTATAGGAGGGGCATTAAGATGCATGAATATATATTTAAATTAGCCTATATGGTTATTGAAATCATTTGATGTTTTATGGAATTTACTACATTTTGAATTAATATTTGGAAATCTTCAGCTGCACGTGAGGTTAGCATACAGCTGCTAAATGCCACCCTTACTAGTACCTGAGTAAAAAACTGTTCATTCTGGATGAGTTTATCCTGAGTTTTAACACCACCCTGCTTCCTAAACTGAGGAGAAATTTTCAAGAACTTGATATGAAAAAGTTTTTATTTTACTCTAAATATTTTTATTAATGATGACATGTTAAGTGTACAGGGATTTCACATAGCAAATACTTACATACTCATCACTCTTGTACTCAACTCAAATCTATGCTACTATATTTTCTGTAGATTTATTTTCAGGCATTAAAACATTACAGACAAAATTGAAACTTCTTATATACCCCATCCCATTTCTCTTCCTCTCAAATTTAACTCTCAGATGTAACCAGTATACTGAACTTGATATTGATCATTCCCATTTATGCTTTATTTTGATTTTTTACAGTATCTAAATGGGTTTTCCTTAAATACAGAGTCTTCTTCAGTGTTCTCTTAACATTGTTTCTGTGATTTAACCATTCTGGTATATGAGGCTCTGTGTCATTCTTTTCATTGTCTATTAAATGAATACACTTATCCTCCTCTGCTAATGGACATTTAGACTGTTCCCCAAATTTAATTTTGTGGACAGTACTTAATTAAACGTTCTCATGAGTATTTCTGTGTGTGTGTATGTGAGAGAGTACTTCAGAGTATATACCTAGAAGTGGAATTTTGCATCAAAGAGGATGAATATCCTCAACTTTGCTACGTACTGTCAGATTGCTCTTCAAAGTACATGCTATGGGACTCCCACCATCAGTGCATGAAATTCCTGATTCTGTATATTTGCTATTGTTAAATTATTGTCAGTCTGCATGCATGTTATGAGCCCTCACTAACATAATTTATGTGCTATAGATTATTTGTGAGAAAGAGCTTTTTCATATGTCTATTGTCCATTCAGATTTCCTTGTCTGAGAATTGCCTGTTGGTATCATTTATTCATTTTTCTACTTTTTGTTTAGTTGTGTGGTTTTTTGTAATAAAATCTGGATACCAATTTTTGTAGTTTTGATCTTTGCAGTTGTTGTCTCCAAGTTTGCGACTTGTTTTCAGTTTGTTTCTCTTGTGTTTGATTGACAGTGCATCAAATTTATAAATTAATTATAGTGCAATTCATATCTTTATGATTATAGCCCTACAATTCCTGAACATATTTTATCTCTCCATTCATTATAATTTTTATGGCATTCAATAATTTTTGTAGCTTACTCCGTAATTGTTTTGCATAGCTTTTGCTAGTTTTATCCTTAGGTTCTTTCTGGCTTTTGTTAATACTACAAATTGAATCTTATTTTTTTTCTATTGAATTATCTAATTGGTTATTACTTGTATAGAGTTTTGCTATTGAAGTTACTATACTGATTTTGTTTCTAGCAACCCTGCTAAACTTTTTTGTTCTAATAGTTTGTACTCACTCTTGGATTTTTCTATGTAGTTATATCTTTGGAAATAATAACAGTTTTGACTCATCCTTTCCATTTTTATACCTTATTTATTTTCTTTGTTTTATTGCATTTTCTAGGATGTCCATTAATATATTAAATAGAAGTGGTAAGAGTTGGTGTGTTTGTCCTGACCATAATGGGAACACTTCTAAAATTATACCATTAATTATTATGTTTACTGCAGGTTTTTAATAGATACCCTTTAAGAAGTCAAGAGACTACTGCTGTGTTCTTAATTTGATATATATATATAGTTTTTAAAATATAAACCTCAATTTTTGTTAACTGTTATTTCTGTATTTATTCACATGATTTTGCTTCTTTAGTTTGTTAATTTGTTTAATTATTTTAATTGTTCTAATGTTAAACCAGCCTTTCATTTCTTGGATAAATTCAGCTTGGCCATAATTTATTATCATTTTACACATCCCTGGATTTGGTTCAATATTTTTTTAAGGATTTTTTTCATGAGTAAGATTGGTCTGAAATTCTCCTTTCTCAAATTGCCCTTGTCAAGTTTTTATGTCATGGCTATACAAGCCTCAGTGAATGAGTTGAATAGTTTTCCTTCTCTTTTAAGTCTCAGAAACAGTTTATAGAGACAGAGGTTATCTAACTCCTTGAAAGTCTGATAAATTGTGCATTTGAAATTGTGTGAGCCTGTTGTATCTTAAAATCAGAGACTTTTGATTACACATTACATTTGTTTAATTGTGATTGTTCATTTTTAATGTTTTATGTCTTTACTCAGTGTTTATTTGCATAAATATTTTAATAGTTATTTTTTTGTAGTTTTTTTATTGTATCTGTACTTTTTCTTTTTAGTTTTATTTTTTTTTCTTTTCTCTCTTTTTTATCAGTTATGCCAATTGTTTATTTTATAATTTAAAAAATAACCAGTGTTTACTTTTATAGTTCCTTTATCTGCTTTTTTTCTCCATTGCAATAATTTCTCTGTTTATTTTTATTTTTTCTTCCTTTTACTTTTTAAGTTAGTCTGAGGTTATTTTTCTAACTTCTTGAAATAAATATTGAACTCACTTATTTTCCCCCCTTCCTTATAGTTAATACAGGCATTTAATTCTGTCTCCCTCATTATATACCTTCAAGTGTACCCCACAAATGTTAATATGCAGTGTGTACTTTTATTCTCTAAGTTCTAGATGTACTTACAAAATTTCCATTGGTATTTCATTTTTAACTCAAGAGGTATTTAACAGTGCTTTTAAAGTTATCATGTACCTGGAGGTTAGGATTGTCATTTTTGTGTTGAGTTTTTAGTGCCCATATTGTATTTTAGGGCTCTCAATAATCCTGGCTTTGAGCCAGTGGGTCCCTGGCTCATTGTTGAAGTGGATCCTGTGCCTTCCTTGTTCCTTTTCTACCTAGGTCAGAAGTTTCTTATAAATCTGTAATCCTGTTCACGAGTCCAGTCCTCAGGGCCCTTGGCTCTCCACCTTGCTTGCCTCTGACCTCTTTTATTACTGATACGCACCTGGAACTGAAGTCTGGGGTAGCACTGCATACTTCTAGACTCAGAACTCTGCATATCCCACTGCTTTGCAGTTTCTCTTCTGTTCCTAGTCCACTGAGATGTTAATCTTGTCTTTGAATTCAGCTTTTTTTCTTTTTATGAATTCCTATGTATGTGGAGTAGAGGGATGAGTCATTTTGACTTTTATTATCTTTCATAGTGCCAAAAACATTTACTCTTGTAAAATTCAAAAAATAACAAAACATCCTCACTTTCCAGCCTTCAAACGACAGTATGTGTACTTATGGTCTCAATTAACCTTTTATTTTAACTAAACACCCTCCTTCATGCAATCTTGAAAATTCCTCTTTGCTTTATAGTCATGCATCACTATACTAACAGCAACACTGTCCTCTATATTTTTGACTCTTCAGAAGTCATTATTCCCAAATAAAATAATAATTTTGCTTTATGTTGAATAGACTCAATATCACTTTTAAAAAACTTCAACATTTCAGTATAAAAGTGAATACTGCCTATTGGTAACTAGCTCACTCAGGTAACAGTGAAGCATGAGGCCAAACAGAATTAATTCACAGGGAATTGGTAGGACACTGCATTCTTAGGACTTATCAGGAGATTTAGTGAAAGCTCACCACTCCACTGCAAAAACAGCTAAATATTTAAAGATCTTTCCTGCACTTGGTAAAGTATACTGGTGGTAATTAGATGAGAATACTACATCTCACTAACTGCATTATTCTAAGCATATTGTAATGTATAATAAGAGTAGTATAGGTCCTGGCTTAAAGGCTAGGCATTGAAAAAATGCATCTAAGACTGAGAATAGTGTCTACATGCCTTGTACCAAACCATTTTGGAACATTATTTATAGCACTGACCCATGCACTGAATTTGTTTGGTTCTTCTGTCCTTATACATGAGACATAAGCTACTCAGTAAAATTGTATATATGTCATCATCTGTCATTATCTAGAATTACTCTTCTGGATCATTATTTTCTCCAGAATCTTAAACTGTCTAATTTATAAGGAATCATAAGACTGTGGTCACTCTTTTAACTATAATGTCAGTACATATCAATGCCTAAAACTTAACCAAATGCTGGATTACATAGCTTGATACTTGTGGCTTTCAGAATTGATATGGCCCCAAACTTATTGGACCACTTTGTTTCTTTAATCCTTCAATACATATTATTTCTACACATTCATTATGCAGAATATATTATTTTTTAATAAATCCACATTAAGAAGGGTAACTGAACATAAGAAAGATAAATGAAAAAGGGTTATGAAATTAAATTATATTTTTGAGGAGCCATGTCCAAATACAAAGGTGGCAAGAAGCAGCCCTGACTAAAACAGCCCAAGAAGCAGGTCAAGGAGATCGACTAGGTGAGGGTGGCGTGGAGGCATGGGCAGGCACAGAGTGAACCAGTTCTGCTTCTCCCTAGGAAGTAAGGGAGTCAAGCAGAAACAAAAAGAAAAGCAGAATTTGAGGAGCTAAAAGGGAAGGTGGCAGGGAAGGGCCCCCTGGCCATAGGTGGACTTAAGAAATCTGGCAAAAAGCTGTTCCTTGTACCTGGGGCAATGGTGATCCTTAATTCCATTCTTATTTTAACATCTAGATTACCTGTTATAACATCTCTTGCCATCTATAGCTAGAATGAAGTGTCTTGGAGCCTTCTGTACATTTAAGAATAAACTTTTGTAAAAAAAAAAAAATCATTATAGAGAGGACCCAAAATGGCGGCATAGGTAAACGCCTCTACTTGCTGCTTCCCACAACTACATCAGAATTACAACTAAAACACAGAACAACTATCATCCAGAACCATGGGAAAGTTGGCTGAGTAGAAGTACTACAACTAGAGACGTAAAGAAGAAAGTGCATTGAGACCGGTAAGAGGTGCAGAGGTGTGGAATGGGCTGGTCCGGCATCCGGGTGTGACACTTTTTTAATAGGGAGGGAGATCACCTTTGCAGAGGCCACCTGGAGGAGCAAGGAGTCCCAGCCCCATACCAGACCCCCAGCCCATGGTCCTAGAACTGGGGAAAGAATTCTCTATGGGCAGTAAGAACTACAGACTGTAAAAACAAATGCGGATTGGGGCTGAGTGACACACAGCTGCTGGGGACCCAACTGCTCCTCTTTAAAGGCCGGCACCACGAACTGAATTTACAAGCTCCCGCTTGCTCTGAGCCCCAGTGCCGGGCAAGGCTCTCGGGGACCCAGATACATACGGAGAGAAACTAGACTGTCTGGCATTGGGGCAGGAATGTGGGGGCGGCTTTCTTCCAGATGGAGGTGCTTGCAGTGGTCATTGTTCCCATGCTGGGACCTCCCTGGTGCAGGGCAGACTGGCCGCCATTTCTGTTTGCTCTGCCCTTGTGATTCCCTGAGACCCCACCCCACCCAATTTACAACCCCACCCAAGCTGTGTGCAGTGGCTTTAGCAACTTTTGCATATGAATGGCCTGTCCTTCCTCAGCCTAAAACCTGTCAAACAAGCTGCAGCTGGGTTAGGGAGCCCCAAAGCTATCAATAAAAGGCCCAAGATTGGCACCAGCACCAGCCTGCATTGCTTCACTGCTGGGCCTTGCATTGACACTTCCAAACCTAATGCAAAGAAGAGGAATCTGCAGATCTCTCTGTAGCTCCTACTGGGTGGCCTGAGGCAGTGGGTGACTTTGTACCCCATTGGAGATCCAGGAGCCAGTGTACCCAGTGGTCAGTGTGAGACCATACCAGATTACAACTCTTCACATCCATAAGTGACATACTCAAGGGGCAGACTCAGTGAGCACCAAAGCCCCATTGAAGCAAGTCCTGCCCCATAAGGGTGTCTCCTGCACAGCAGCTCTCCCATTGTAGTTGCAGCTGGTCCCCACAGCCAATTGGTCTGGAGGTCAATTCCTCCCAGCAATCAAGGCTCAACTACAACAAGACTGTGCGCACAGTCCACAAAAGGTGTACCTAGAGTATTCACCTCAGGTGAATGGGGAGATTGAGCCACTGGGCCCTATAGGACACCTATTACACAAGGCCACTCTATCACCTCAAGGAGAAATAGCAGCTTTACCCAATACATAGAAACAAACACAGGGAAGCAGCCAAAATTCGGAGACAAAGAAACATGTCACAAATGAAAGAAATGGAAGAAAGCAAACTACTGGATATAAAGTTTAAAACCACAGTTATAAGGTTACTCAAGAATCTTCTAGAAACCTTTGAGGAACTTAGTAAGACCTTCAAGTATCTTAGTGAGAATGCCAAAAAAATGGAAAAGGAAAAGGACCAGTCAGAAATTAAGCATATACTGACTGAAATAAAGAATAATATACAGGAATTCAACAGTAAACTAGAGGATCCCAAGTCAGTGATTTGAAATATGAGGAAGCAAAAAACACCCAACCAAAAGAGCTAAAAGAAAAAAAGAATCCAAAAATATGAAGATAGCGTAAGGAGCCTCTGGGACAACTTCAAGTGTACCAACATCCGAATTATGGGGTGCCAGAAGAAGAGAGAGAGCAAGATATTGAAAACATATTTGAAGAAATAATGACAGAAAACTTCCTCTACCTGGTGAAAGAAATAGACTTACAAGTCCAGGAAGTTCAGAGAACCAAGAGGAATCCAAAGAGGACCACACCACGACACATCATAATTAAAATGCCAATGCAAGAGACAGAGAGAGAATCTTAAAAGCAGCAAGAAAGAAACAGTTACCTACAAGGGAGTACCCATACGACTGTCAGCTGATTTCTCAACAGAAACTATGCAGGCCAGAAGGGAGTGGCAAGAAATATTCAAAGTGATGAATAGCAAGAACCTACAACCAAGAATACTTTATCCAGCAAGGCTATCATTCAGAATTGAAGGTCAGATAAAGAGCTTCACAGATAAGAAAAAGCTAAAGGAATTCATCACCACCAAACCACTATTATATGAAATGCTGAAGGGTATCCTTTAAGAAGAGGAAGAAGAAGAAAAAGGTAAAGATAAAAATTTATGAACAACAAAATGACAACAAATACATATCTATCAACAAGTGAATCTAAAAACCAAATGAATAAAAAATCTGATGAACAGAATAAACTGGTGAATGGAATAGAATCAGGGGCATGGAAATGGAACAGACTGATGATTCTCAGAGGGAAGAGGGTGTGGGGGTGTGGGAAGAAATTAGACAAAGATCTTATATGCATGTTTGCGGTACCTATGGACACAGACGATAGGGTGACGAAGGCCTGGGGTGGGGTGGGAACTAGGTGGAGGGGAGCCATGGGGGTAAAAAGAGAGACATCTGTAATAATCTCAACCATAAAGATTTTAAAACAATCATAATAATAATCATGCAGTATCTCATCTTTTCATTCTGCCATTCCACCCTTAGCTGTGAGGTGAGTAAACCAAGCCCAGAATCCTATCAGAGTGTGTTCTTTAGTCTTTGTTCTATCTGGAATTCTGCCCTGCCTGGAATCAAACCAACTCATTTGAAATGGCAAAAAAATGTATTTCATGGGGATTCACAGAGAATATACACATATTTAGTGTAGACCTGAGTTTCTCAAACACATAATTAATTGCACTTTCAACTCATACCTCAGAGGGATAAATGGTCTGTTTTAGTAGAAACTGTCTTGCTCTCAATTAACAAGCCCCCTTGATGTTTGGGGTGCTAAATTAATATTTTCAAAGTAATGTTGTTGTCATAGAAATGCTCTTTAAAAGGTCCATTATGTGTCATATTTGAGGTTGGAGCTCATAGAGCACTGTGCTATTATTGAAGTTTCTAAAATCAAGGACTAAAGAACTATTTAGAATAATAATTTTTCTACTTGGACCCCATATCATAATGCCACCTGATTCTCTGAGGAGTTAACCTTAAAGTACATTATATATTTTATACATTTTGACCTGGAAGTTTCCATGTTGTTTTTAGCCTAATTTTACTGAACTCTGAATACCATTATGCTTGTTTTTGTTGTTTCTGTTTTGTTTTTGCTTCTCCCTTTGCATAAGGACACTAAATCAGGTCAGTATGAATAGGTCTGAAACGTGTAAGGATCAGGTTTTATTTCTCCTTATAGTTTTAGTTTCTTTGAAAAATTGCTATATGCCAAAAAAAATGGAGTCATATAGCCACTAGGTATACAGTCACTAAGTGCTAAAGCAAGGCCTTTCTCCTTGTGGAGGAAATTATTTAACCTGCAGGCACGAGGCACATACTGATATTTGAATTTTGGGAGGACATTTTAACACAAGGATTTATCAACATTCATTTCTAGCCAAATAGGCACTCAAGAAATCATTTGCTGAGTGAATGAATGAATGGCCATCAATTCTTCTGAACTTGCTATAACTTCCTCAACTTTTTAGTGCTGTATTTGGCATCATCAGAGGAAAATGAGATGATGACTTCTGCCATGTACAGTATCATGCAACAGCTTAGATCAGGGGTTGGAAAACTGTGATCCTCAGCAAAATGCAGCCTGCCTCTTGTATGGTTTGTAAACTAAGAATAATTTTTACATGTTTGTATGGTTGAAACAAAAAACCAAAAGAAGAATAATATTTTATAACATGTGAAAATTATATTAAATTCCAATTTCTGTGCCCATAAACTGAGCATTATTGAAACACATTTACTTACATCCTGCTTTTTGTGTAGTTATGACACATTCTATATGACATGCAAAGCCTAAAATTTTGCTATCTGGCTTTTTACAGAAAATTTGCCAACCCCTTACTTAGAGGATTGATGAAATGGTTTTCATAAAGAAACCTACTAGGGGGAAAACGGTGCTATATAAGCACAAAAGCATTGTGACTTTCATTTCTAAATCTGTTGCTATTATTTCTTAGCTATTTGCTTGCAGGCCTTATAATGGTAACAGGTGCTAATGCACAAGAATAGAACAATAACTGCTACCATAATTGTCCACATTCATAGAAAACTGCAGGTAGAGCTGTAGCCAGATGTTTAAAGAATGAGAACTAAAATGAAAATGTAAAAGTCTTCACTGGAAAGAAAATGATGAATGATATAGGAGTTGAACCTAAAACCTGGTAAGAAGCCCAGGCAAAAGAATTATTTGTCTTTAATTCATGTGTATAATCCCCTGGGATGGATTTTTAATAGACAAACTCACAAATAGCCCAAGAAATCTTACAAGACCATAAAACAGTTTTCTAAGGCAAGAACTTTAATGACCTTAAAATTTACATAACATTAACCACTTTAAGTCAAAGTTACATTTTATTAACAATGAATCATATAGAAAACTTTGGTACTTTCCTTACAATTATAACGTAAAGCCTTGGTGAGATGTTTATATTCCTGTGGGATAAAGGTGTGGAGTATAAATTCAGTGGCAAAATGGGAAAAGAATGACATTTCAAATTTTGAATAATCTAAAGAAAATTGAGCAAATTTTAGGATTACATCTATTTTTAGAGCTAAAAGCTCACAACACAGGCTATCTTAAAACAGCACAAATGGAAGTGAAGTTTAAATAATGGAGTTCATCTAACTAATGTAGACAATAAAACTAGGTATTTCACTCTCCGAGTGGGATTACATTTTGGCAGTTATCTAGTTAATTTGATTCATGGGGATTTATAAATTGGATCATTCAGAGTCCAAAGTGAAATGGTGATTTAAATGCAGCCCAATGGCTTCTGGAGAAATAATCAATTCTTTAGAATTCATCTGAAGAATTAAGTTTTATCCTAATTACTCACCTGGAGAATTAACTTGAATTTTGAATCATTTGACTAAGAAAAAACAAACAAACAAAAACAAACCTGGGCATTGCCTTTATAAAAAAACAAAAACAACAAACAAACAAACAAAAACCCTCTAGGGAACAAGTTTGGAAAAATTCTCACCTAGTAGATGATAGGCCAGAAACCTACTTTCTTGACCACCCCTCCCCCCCAAAAAATCATTTATATTGCTTCATGGAGTTAGCAAATCCATTCTCTTGTTTATTTAGTAAATATTTATGAAATTCTTCTATGTGCCAAGTACTTGTGTAATCACTGGGAATACAGAGGTAAACATGTAGACAGGACCAATAAATTCTCTGCCTTCTTGGAGCTTGCATTCTTGTGGGGTAATATAGATGATAATTACATTAAAAATAATTTCAGGTAGTGACATATTCCATGTAATAAAATAAAGCAATTCTATAGAGATGGAAATAAGAAGCACTACTCTAGATACTGTGTTTAAGGAGGGCCTCCCTGAGGAGGCAGCTTTTGATTCTGAGAACTGAATGATGAGGAGTAGATCATGGGCAGTTATTAGAAAAGATGTATCCAAATATGTGAAATTAACCTTAGTATATAGGCAGATTTTATTCCAGAGATGATTTGATTCTGCTCAACATCAAAACACAACCCATGTTTTCTAGTCAATACTTGGCAACATCTATGAGGGACAATTATGACATGGATTTATTACTATCATTATTGTTGATATAATTAACATTTTAGAACACTTAGACCGACGTTAGGAGATGTTTTCACCCATATCATTCCATTTGAATCTCATGTGGTGTGGGTACTAATATATCCCCATTTTATGGAAAAGAAGACCTGCGTTTCTGGGGGAGAGAAAGTAGATGGTTTAAAGCCACTCGGAGAACAGTTTAGTAATTATGGAGCTAGGGCCTTGAAGCCAAGACTTTTTGTTGCAGATTTCCAAATTACTCATTTTATTACACCATTCCACCTTAAACTATACCTGTAATTATGAGTCTGAATACTAATTCGTATCTGCAGCAGAAACCATATTTCTGTCTGATTAAGTGAGATTACTTAATATGTGCTACTATAGGAACAGTAATTAGAATGAAGTTTTCCATCTGAAATTTCATGACGGGTTAAGATCCAAAGAGAGGATATGATTGATTTTATATACTATCGCACATGATTACCCATGTGGGTAAGTATGAACATTGTTATTGGTTTATTTTTTAAAGGGGAATTGTTCTTTGAACATATAATTAATCATAGTGTAAATTTGCAATTGGGTAGGGGTTTGTTCGGTTTATTTTTTGTTTTGTTTTTGTTTATGAGCTGCCCTGGCACTAATGCTAAAATGCCCACCTCCAGTGGCCTGCGTTTGTGGGGTACTCATTGACTTTGTGTCCATAGTAAAGTAGTGCACAGACTCTTATATGCAAAACACATTTGGCTATGGTTGACAGAATTTTCATTTTCCATTCACAGATGTAAAGCATTTTTAATATAACACAAGCCTCAGCATAACAGAGTCAGCACTTTATGAGAGGCACACAGCTCTGCTTACCTTTCATTTGTCAAAGGTTGATGGGAAACATCTATATTGCTTGTTCAATCTGTTAATTCTATGTTTTCATCCAAGCTGAACTGACAAGCTAAGATCTGTTCACTCATATTAGTCTGTAGGAATGTGTTTGTCAATAAGTCCTTTAAGCTACTTTACATGTGACCTATAACTCAAGTAATTCTTACTCAAACAATATTCAAAAGGTTATATGCACTCTAAAATTACTTTAAGAATAGGTTACAGGGGGGTGAGGGCATAAATGGGAGGTGAGGGGGCAATGGGGGGATAAGGACACATGTAATACCTTAATCAATAAAGAAAAAAAGAATAGATTACAAACCATAAGAATAGGTTACAAACTTAATATTCCAGTTTCATCATCTCTAAGGTTTGTAATTTAGTTCTTTTTAGATGGGTTAATATTAAATTTGAAAAAGGAGTTATGAAATTTACCAATGAAAACAATATGCTTTTAATTTTTAAATTACTCAAACTTTTACAAAGAATGTGGGGAAGTTTGGATAAGTAACATGGTGAATTTTGGAGATACTTCTTTCCAAATAAGACCTGAAAAATCTTTTCAAAATCCAAATGGTGGAATATTCAAATATAGAAGCATAGTGGCACTGAGCCCCTTGACAGGAGTATCTCAACTCCTTAGTTCTGGTTCTAGGGTATAAAAGGTGCTCAGTAAACAATTGATGAGTAAATCACTAGTCTAACTTATTAATTTTACTCTTTTGGATCCTGACACCAAAAGAGGTGCAATGACTTTTACATGGTCACATAATCAGTTCATGGCAGAAAAGGAAAGAGAACTCTGGTCCCTTGAATCCTAGTCTACTCACTGCCCTTTCCTATAATTCATTTACCTTGCTGCCTCAATCATAATTTCCAATACCTTGGGTTGAGTAGATGAACGGCTATTTAGGCTATGTCCCAAAGAAGGCTGAACTCTCAAAATAAGGAAAGTATAGATACTATATCAAAGCATGCATATCAAGCTTTAAAGATGTGGGGGAGATAAAAATAATTTTCTTTCTTCCTTTCTAAGTTCTTCTGGCTGGACTAATAAAATTAACATGAGACATATTAACAGAAGAAAATGACCATATGGGGTGTCATAAGGACATGAGACCAAAGGACATATTAAGCAGTTGAGCTTTATATATATACCATTTTTGACTGAGGGGTGGGAGGCAGGGGTCTGGGACTTAAAAGGGAAAGTAAGCAATTCACAGATAGACAAGAAAGAACAAAAATTTGGTAATCAGCCCTGGCAGGTTTGCTCTGTGGTTAGAGCATCAGCCTTCAGACCAAAAGGTTGCAGGTTTGATCCCTGGCATGGTCGTGGTTCCTGCACAGGAGGCAACTGATCCATGTGTTTCTCTGACATTGATGTTTCTCTCTATCTCCTCCTCTTCCCTTCTACTTGCTCTAGAAATCAGTGGAAAACATATCCTCAGCTGAGGATAAAGAAATAAAAGACAACTTTTGGTAATCAAATTCTTGCAGGTCCACCCAGAAACAGTGGGGAATCTAACAGACTGCAAGTTCTGGCCTGTCTGCAATACTTAGTTCATATTATGCTACAGTGATAGCTTCCTTCATGCCTTACTATCTGATTTCCTTTATGCAGGTAAGAGGAGTGGTAGGTCAAAGGCTCTTTCTGAGTTCTTTTTTTCTTAAAAATAACCACCTTAAAATAATTGATATACCAAACTTTTGCGCTTGGAAACTCTGCTTCCCCTCAAAGGTTAATAATGTTTTCTTCATAAAGGGTAGTTTTTATTGGCTGTTCCTACCAGAGGTTGAATCTGAGCAGTGACAGCTCATACAGTCTTTTTTGGAGGGGAAGAAAAATGAGGGGGGGATATCAATGTGAGAAACATCTATTGATCAGTTGTCTCCTAGGGATTGAACCCACAACCTGGGTATGTGCCCTGACCAGGATTGAACCTGCCACCTTTTGGTGTAGGGGATGATGCTCCAACCAACTGAGCCACACCAGCTAGGATACTAGCATAGTCATTTCTCATTAAGGAGCTATTGGGCAGCACTGGGAGCAAGAACATTTTCTGAATAAATGTACAAGTGGAATTGCTTGCTCTGATATATTACATATACTAGTATGCTTCTGTGATATATTGCATAATTCTTTGGGAAGTGTTATCTTATTGATGTGCTTGAGGCAAGGTTTCACTAAGTGTTGCCAGATAAAACACAAGATGCCCAGTTAAATGTTAACTTCAGATAGAAAATTAATATATATATATATATATATATATATATATATATATATATATATATTTAGTTTAAGTATGTCCCAAATGTGAATTATTTGCTAAATCTGGCAATTCTAGATTATCTTTCATACAAAACACCCAAGGCTATCTTGATTTGCTTTTTGACAGCTTACTCTTCATTGTTTGGTTTTAATAGTTGTGGTGATTGCTTTGCTAACCATCCCTTTACTGTATGTTAGTGAATCTTCTGTGCACTAACTGTGGACCAGTTGCTAATGCTGACAATTTGCATGACCTGCTAACACATTACTTACTTATTCAGGCATAACAGAAACCTTCCCCTAGAGCATTTTGGGAGCTGTGGCTAAACATTTAAAGCTCTATTTTAACCTATTCAAACACATATTTCCTTTTAAGAAACATAAAAACTTATGTCCCTGAACTCCATTGAGAGTGGTTTTTTTCTATAGATTTTTTTATGAAAATATATTATCTTTTCCATTTTATAAATATAAGATATTTTATGGTAGTAAGTATGCTGTTTCAAGTTACACTCCATATAACATTGCTCTGGAGATTTTGAAATTCACCCCTAGAGAACAAGGTCCCCAGTTAAGAATCAGTGGTCTATGAGATGCCAATCAGTGAAAAGTGAAGTATTGAATCAAGCTATCCATTAAAATTTTTTTTTCTTTAAAAAAAAACAATACAGAGGTCTTTTAGTTTTTTCAGCTTGTCATGCCATGAATCCATAGGGAATGGGTTCCAGCAGCTCAGGCTCCTTTCCGTTGGTTCTCACAAAATGTGCTGCTCTGGGCGGAGCAGGCTGACTCTTTAGTTGACCCCAGGTATCATTTTCTTTGGCTTCCTTCTTTTTCTGATCATTTTCTTTCACAAGTTTTAGGAAGCTATCTTGGCTCTTGGATTGCTTAATATGCTCAATACGTACATTAATTCTCTTGGTGAGAATTTTGCCCTTAACTTCCTAATTCACAGCAATGCCCACTGCATGCTGGGTGACATTGTAGACTCTTCCAGTTTTGCCATGGGAATATTTGTGGGGCATTCCTTTTTGAACAGTGCCCATTCCCTTGATATCCACAATGTCACCTTTCTTGTAGATTCATATGTATGTGGCCAAGGGAGCAACTCCATATTTTCTAAAAGGCCTAGAGAACATATGGCGGGAGCCTCTTCTCTTTCCCTTTATGTTGGTTATTTTGTCAAATTACTGGAAAATGGTGGTTCCAGCTGAAAATCTAAATTTTTGTTTTTATTTATTGCTTAATCAGTGTTTCTCAACGAATAACTTCAACAAATGTTAAATAATAGTTACATAATTATTTTAGTGTGTGTTAGCAAGCAAGGTTTTCCATTCTGTTGTAGAGATAGAAAGCTTCAGGTTGGAAACCACTGGTCCACATAAAAGCAAAGAAATAGTATGCCTCTGTGCGAGCTGAAAAAAGTAACTTTCCTCCCATTTCCTAAATTCTTCTAATTGGGTTAAAAATCAAATTAACATGAGACATATTACTCAGAAAAAATGTCCAAGATTTATTATGGATGTACATTCAGGGGTGCCATAATATATGCGACCAGAAATGCATTAGTCAGTTTAGGTTTATATGCCTTTCTGGACAATGGAGAAAAGGGCAGCAGGGGTCTGGGATTTTGGAAGGAAAGTTGGCAATTCACAGGTTGATAAGAAAGAAGAAACATGTGCTAATCAAAGTCTTAAAGGGCTACTCGAAAAAAAAAGTGGGACACAGAGGGAAGTCTAACAGACTTTGTTAGGATCTTCCCTGTCTATCACACTTAATTTGTACAGTAAAACCTTGACATAATGGGCTAATTCGGGTGAGGGGGTGTCCATTAAAGCTGAAAGTCCATTAAATAATAAATCAGGTTTTCCAAATGCATATGTTAAAAAATTGACAAATTAGTTTACCTGTTTTTACTTATGTAGACAAGTTTGTGTAATTAACATTAAGTGTGTATGAAAAGTTTAATTTCACAGAAAAGTTTTCTATATGTATTACTGTAATTTTAATTTTACTGAATAGGTCTAGTAAATGTGTACATTCACCCGTCACCAGGAGTAAACAAAAGCACTCCACTGGGGCGTGGCTTAGTGCATGTCAGAACATAGGTGGCACAGGTTAAAACTGCTGCAGAAAGTCACACCACGTGACAACAGAACCGATTACCTCACTAGATGCCGTGTGTTCACGTGCTAATCATTCACCGAACATTGTTTATAAGCAGTGACTTTTGGATTTAAATATGTAGATTATAGTTGTAGGTATGTAATATTTATGTCGGTGAAATTACTACAGTGTTTTTCCCAACATATGGCCTATTTGCTAAAATTTATTAAAATAACAGTGAATTACAAAAAATAACATGTTAATTGAATTATAAGTAAATCTTGGTTAAAAGCTTTTAAAAATTAACAGGGTATTAATTTTCACATTTGACCTATGGACTGACTGGAAATTTTGTCAGTTAAATTCAAAGTATGTTAAATTGAGGTCCACAAAATCAAGGCTTTACTGTATTTGCTAAAGTGAATATGCTAAGATACTCTTCCTAAAGTGGTTTTTTTTCTATCTGAATTCATTTAGGCAGGCAGTAGGGAAGGTCCAAGATTTTCCCAGTCTTTTGTTTCTTAATAGCTAGCTTAAAATCTATATCCTCAGAGGCACATTCTCAGGTGGCAAATCTTTGCTCCCCCCACCTTTAAAAAATTCTATTACCTATCATTCCTCCCCGCCACCCCCCCTAAGTTTACCAGCTGTTTGGGCCTTTTGTAGGTAAGCAGAAGACTGCCGCCTTTGCCAGTAAAAATAGCAGGCTATATACAAATCTGAAATGCCTTTTGTTTTTAACAATTGTAACATTATAATACCTCATTTATTCTCATTTATCTTTCAACACAGAAATACGATTATATTATTCCCATTTTGCAGATGAAGGAGCTAAAACTCAGAGTGAAGAGATGCCTGGTTAAACTATTAAGGAGCAGGTTATAATCTTTATTATAAACCATAGCTTGTTTTTATTTCTATTGAATTAGTTTTAAAATTACATTATTTCACATATCTGTGCTTCAAGTGTCTATTGATATATAAACAATTAGATTTAAAGGAGGACGTTTTCATGAGATTAATATCTAGGCAATTATAGCCCTAGGAAATAAGCTTAGAGATATGTATTAACTCTTCTTATTTGTTTTATTTTCACCCAAATGATAGGTTTAGCATCATGCAAAGAAATATGTAATAGTCAGGCTTTTTATTGTATCATCCACTTGTGGATTAAGCTTACTGAGCTGCTGTGGCAGCCCAGAGTTCACACACTTAATCTGGTTAGGCTGTTGCCTGCCGATTAACTAGGATTTATTGATTTCTTTTCAAGTTGGAGAGCAGTGTGACTCAGAAATCTTTACCCCTGATTTAATAAACCTAAAATAAATACCAGACTTAAACTGATTGCTGAGTTCATCACATAATATTGATAGAGTAGACAGTTAGACAGGCATGAGCAGAGCAGGAACCATAGGCCAGGTAGGGTTTATCACAAGGGCAGAAAGTCCCAGGTGCTTAGCAATCTGCAAAACTAGAGAAAATAACTATTATAGGCTAGTCCAGGGGCGGGCAAACTTTTTGACTCAAGGGTCACAATGGGTTCTTAAACTGGACTGGAGGGCCGGAACAAAAGCATGGATGGAGTGTTTGTGTGAACTAATATAAATTCAAAGTAAACATCATTACATAAACGCGTATGGTCTTTTTTTTCAATAGTTTTATTCATTTCAAATGGGCCGGATCCGGCCCGTGGGCCGTAGTTTGCCCACGGCTGGGCTAGTCCCATCCTGCAGGGTGACCATTCCTCCCCTAGCCTGTCACTAGTCATGTGGTTTAGACCCCCTTACAAGAGGAATAAGATGTCCTGAGAATCACCTCATAGGACTCCCATACAAGTTCTTAGATGACCACTCCCTTAAGCATTAAGCCCTCAGGCAATGAGGCTCTGGTAAGTATCTAAAAATCTTAGGAACATAATCTTAGGTCTGTTGACCACAGAGTTTTGGTCAAACTAGAGATAACATCTGGATCTCAGTTGTGTTTCAACTGCAAGCCCAGAAGAGCAGCAAAACCAGAAGGGACACTATGGCCGACATCAGGAGCAGATGCAATGTCCAATGATCCCTTACCCTAGCATGGACCAATCAGTAGAGACCACTACCTTTAAATGACACACCTGCAAAGCTGATGAATATTCTCTTGAGATCCTTCCCTGAGACCTTCCCTAAAATTCCTACCTTTAGAAAACAGGTACAAATCCCCAGCTTTCTCTCTCTCTCTCTCTCTCTCTCTCTCTCTCTCTCTCTCTCTCTCCCTCCCCTTCTCTCTCTCCTTCTCTCTCTCCTTCTCTCTCTCCCTCTTCCCAGCTTCCTCCCTCCAGCCCCCACTGGGCCCCCACCAGCTTCTTTCCCCCTCTTGTTTCTCAGACCTGTTATTTTTGCGTTCTTTCTCCTAAGCTCTAAGGACCTTTCTTTTGCCTCTGTAGCTTGTTTCCTGAGTCCATGCAGCCCAGCTGGGTCACTTCCTCTACTTCTGTGACTTTCTAAATAAACTTCTTGTGTTAGAGTTCTTGGCTCGGAATTCCTTCTTAGCTGAACTCAAGAACCAAGGTTGCTGAACCGAGATCTAACACCGCCATTAACAGTATCACTCAAGCATGGGCCATGATTTATCATTGTGGCAAATCCTGGCCTCCTAAATAAAGGAAAGCACAAATTACCTAGTGAAATTTTTGGTGGAAAGGTATGAAAACATCATTTTACTAATTAATTAGACATCCAATATCAGTTCTTCATTTTAAGAAGAGGCAGAAATACTCAGGATTCGTAGTGGTTGCTGTAATATGAATTATGTATTTTAAGGTTATTGCAGATTACTAAAGTATTAAGCACTGATTACTATTAAAATTAAATACTAAGATATTTATCAGGCTCATTTTAAAATGCATAGTCTGTCTTGAAACAAAATTCCTACAGCAATAAAATTTAGATAAAATGTGTAAAATGCTAACCTAAAGCAATCATTTCATAGTTACTCTTCATTTATGATTGCACACTTCTTTTTGCCTATACATCTTGAGTTTTGAGACAATCAGTTTCATGTTTTCTGTTTTTCATCATAGAACATCTAAAAAGGTTGCCAGCTGCTTTGGAGGAAAAGATGATATAGGAAGATTAAGTAACTTTATAAAGAACTTTTCTAAAGCTTCTTCCTTAGCTAACACTAGAACAGAATTATAGAGATTAAACATTTTGGGGCTCTGTCTTCCTGATGAAAAACCATTCATAAAAAAGGTAAAATATTGCCTGTTAAGTAGGTAGTCAATCTATACAAAACCCAATTTTGAAAATATTGGGTTGATTATTTTCTTTTGTAAACCAGATGCTTGAAAACCTTGTTAAGCTAACCATCCTGTATATATTTACATAAAGCTAAAATACCATGTTATTCAATCAGCTCCACACCAAATGACTTCAAGTAATACCTGTAAATTGTTTTCACCTCATGCATACTCATCTTTGGTCTTGTGCCACATCACTGTTTTCATGTTTCCTTCCTTTGGCCTTCATTTGAATTGATTTTAGGGATAACAAAGTATAATTTATGTTAAGTATAGTTTTTACTTGATTAGAGTGTGATTTTGCAAATATAATTATTATAGGATTCTATGAATATCTTAATCACTGTCAGTTGACTATAATGAAATTATCAAGGTGTATATCATAGAGAGTACTTTAATTAAATTATTACCACCTAAAAGTGACTGTGGATATGATGATGTGATTAAATTATTAACATTTTATGATGCTTTTACTTTAAATGACAGTTATAAATATATTTAATTTTAAAATCTACTTTAATAATAATAAGTTAAACTTGTGAGGAGTCAATTCACTTCTACATGAGTAGTCTCATTTTAATATTTAAAAGTGGACAGGAATCTGTTCTTAGCTTCTCTCACAGGAATATTATATCATTTTTCCTTGAAAGTTTTCTTGAACCTGTAAAGTAAAGCAAACCCTAGATTCTCTTATTGATACACTTATCAAAATATGTTATCTAGAGATTGTCCTTAAACAACAAAACACACACAGAGAGTAATAGTAACAATAATCAAAAGTTTATAATTTAATACAATAGAGAAATATTGCACACTTATAGTATCATCTTGGAGATTCTCAATGTATATTAGTTCTTTAGAGACTTTCAAAAGTTCTGCAATAAAGAAACCTGTGTATTTAGTCCAGGGTTTCTCAAACTTATTTGACCATAGAACTTTTATGTGTTCAAGTCTAACACCTATTAGCATCCTGAAGAGTGAGTATTATGTAGATCACACTTTGGCTAATTTGGGCCTAGGCTAATATCTTTCAGGAATATGAAAGCAAAAGTTCAGTATAAAAGCTTATGTTCTTTTTATGTGTGGAAATATTTAGGGGGAGAAATATCATGACATCTGGTATTTACTTTAAAATACTCTGGCTAAAAAAATAAAGTAAACAAATTTAGTAATATATAAATAATTTCATCGAGGTGATATATATGTGGTTGTTTATTATACAATTTTATTTTTATGTTTGAAAAATTTCAGATAAGTTTTAAAAACTTAAATATTACATGCTCTTTTATGTAAAGCTGCAGTTACTAATTCAGACATGTTTGTATGATTTTACAGAACAGGCTATAAGAGTGCAAAGAAGTATGCCTATTTTGTCATCTTGTCCTCTCTGTAACCAAAGGCAGACATTTGTTGAATTGTCAAGCCTAGTTAGAGTGGTCACATCAGAATTTTCCTCTGTGTAAAAACAACTTACTGAAATGAGCTGAGATTTGAACTGAAAACTTCAGCCTCATTATAACTATGCTCTGGCACAATAATTTTCAAAGTGTCTTTTTTGAACCAGCTGCATTGACCTCACCATGTTAACTTGCTCAAAATGCAAATCCACAGGTCCCCACTGAGACTGAATCCGAAACTCTGGGGTTTGAGTCTAGAAATCTGTGTCATAATAAGCTCTCCCATGATTTTGATGCCTGGTAAGCTTTGAAAATTACTGCTTCCATCTATTGTATTGATCTGCACATAGACTTGCAATATAATATGTCTAACTAGCATTGTGTAAGTTCTCTCTTAACTTTATAACAGGACAAAGTTAACAGGAAGTATATCATTGGTTGACTTAACATGCTGCTTCTCCATCTTTAGAGCACTGTTTAGACATGTTGAGCAGATTGAGTTAGGAGCTGAGGATGTATCTATTATTTTAATGATGCCACAGTGGTCCCATTCTGCTTACGGGATGCAATGAGAACCTTTCTTTGTGCAGGTATATTTAGACAGATCATTCGAGTTGTTGTTGGTGGCTTTTTATCTTTTTTTTGTGTGTGTGGCAAGGATATCCTCTAACAGGGTCTGCTTGTCTGTGGATGGTGGTTGGGCAGCCTATCTCCATGCCTTCAGCATATATAAAAGCACACAAGTTACTGGATCATAGAGTTTGGGTCCAGTTGCTATTTAACTAGGAACTGGTGACTGAAGTGGAAACAACCCTCTCAGTTTTGGCAAAAAGCAAAAGGAACCGAGTCATCAGACCAGCCTTCCAAAGGTTGTAAAGCAACCCAAACTCTCCCCCTTGAGGCTTTAGGGTAGAGGTGGCCAACATGTTACATTTTGAAAATAAAACCCCAAATCAAGCTACTTCAGAGGAATTTATAAAGCTTTGCATTCTACTATTAACTTGTTTAATTAGAGGAGAATTATTTTATAGAGGTAGAGATTGATGAAGAAATGGAAATTTGGGAACTTTTCTCTAATTTTACACTTGGCCTTTTACATGGATTCTAAATGCAAAGCAACATAGCCCTCTATTCTTATATTTTTAAAAAATATTTTTTATTGATTTCAGAGAGGAAAGGAAAGGGAGAAAGATATAGAAACACCAATGATGAGAGAGAATCATTGATCGGCTGCCTCCTGCATACCCCACACTGGGGATGGAAGTTGCAACCGGGGCATGTGCCCTGACCGGGAATCGAACTGTGATCTCCTGGTTCATAGGTTGAAGCTCAACCACTGAGCCACACCATTCAGACTATTCTTACTTTTTATTTTAAACTAGAGGCCCAGTGCACAAAAATTTGTGCACTCAGGAGGGTCCCTTAGCCCAGCCTGTGCCCTCTCGCACTCCGGGACCCTCAGGGAATGACCACCTACTGGCTTAGGCCCGCTCCCCAGGGGATTGGGCCTAAGCTGGCAGTCAGACATCCCTCTGGCAGTCAGGGAGCACTCGGGGGATTCCCACTTGCCAGCGGGGAGCAGGCCTAACTGCAGTTGGATATCCTTAGCGCTGCTGAGGAGGCAGGAGAGGCTCCCACCACCACCGCTGTACTGGCAGCCTTTAGCCTGGCCTGTGGCTGAGCAGAGCTCCCCCTGTGGGAGCACACTGACCACCAGAGGGCAGCTCCTGCATTGAGCATCTGCCCCCTAGTGGTCAGTGTGTGTCATAGTGACCAGTCATTCCCAGTTGTTCTGCTGTTAGGGTCAATTTGCATATTGCCTTTTTATTATATAGGATAGAGGCCTGGTGCATGGGTGGGGGCTGGCTGGTTTGCCCTGAAGGGTGTCCCGGATCAGGGTGGGGGTCCCGCTGGGGTCTGGGTGAGGGGCTGAGGGCCATTTTCAGGCTGGTCACACCTCCTTCATGGAGGGGGGTCCCCGCTGGGTTGCCTAGCCAGCCCAGGTGGGGGGCTGATGGCTGTTTGCAGGCTGGCCACAGCCCCTTCAGTGTGGGGGTCCCCGCTAGGGTGCCTGACTATCCTGGGTGAGGGGCTGATGGCTGTTTGCAGGCTGGCCAAGCCCCCCAGAGGGACCCTCACCCCATGAGGGTGTGGCAATCCTGGGTGAGGGGCTGATGGCTGTTTGCAGGCTGGCCACAGCTCCCAGCCACCCAAGCTCCCAGTGGAGGCTGCCTGGAAGCAGGTATCTGGGATTTATTTAGCTTCTATAATTGAAACTTTGTTGCCTTTTGCGGAGGCAACAACCAGCAGGAAGCTTGGCTTCCTCCATCGCTGGGGCAACCAAGCCTCCTGCTTGCTCCAGCTCTGTGGCTGCTGGCCGCCATCTTGGTTGGGTTCATTTGCATATAGTCACTCTGATTGGCTGGTGGCCATGGCTTGGGGCATAGTGAAGGTATGGTCAATTAGCATCTTTGTCTTTTATTAGTGTAGATGAGGAAGGCCATTTTGTTGATCATATTTCACTTTTCATGCTAACACTTGGCAAAAGTTCTTCCCTAATGCTCATAGAAACACAGGATCAGGTATAGCATCACAGGTTGTTTTCTCAAAACCTCTCCCTGTTTCTGCTGCCCCATCAAAAACAGCAGAAGCTTTGGCTTCATAGTGACCATGGCCATTTTTAATCATGACAGCTGTAGTGTGAGTTTTACACGCACTGACCTGTTGGCAAATCCAGGACATTTTCTTACTTGGTACATTGATCAGTATTGGAATATGTTTTATCATTCACAGTGTTTCCTTTACTGCCTACTTTTAATTTAATGAATTCTTAAGCAATTCGGACTGTGAAAATTTCCCAGTCCCATTTAACAAATGTCTTGGAACAGTTAAGAGTTAAGTCAATTTATGAAGAAGTGAGATGTAGAAACCAGAGGGCCCCTTAATTACTTAATAGAATCACTTGGGTTAGTAAGGACCATTTTCATCTTCTGGGTCTTTGTCTGGAAGTTGCTACAACAGAATCTGGTAAGGAGAAAGGATGAGGGAGCAGTGTTATGGAAGTGGTCTTTTTTTTTATTTTGCTTGGTTTTCTTCTAAATTTATATGAAATGTTTTATAACTAAAACCCATTTGGAAAGGGTTTAACTTTGTGAGTCAAATGTATAACAATAAATGTTGAGGCTATATTTTTAGCTTTATTGAGCTATAATTGACAAATAAAAACTGTATATATTTAAGGGGTACAATCAAGCTATAATAAATGCATTCACTACTCCACATCATTATGTCTTTTTTTGTATGGTGAGAACACTTTAGATTCACTCTCTTTGTAAATTTCAAGTACACAGTAGAAGATTGTTAAAAGTCTTCACTATGCTGGACATTAGATCTCCAGAATTGATTAATCTTACTAGTATAACTGAAAGTTTGTACCCTTTGATCAACATCTCTCCCATTTCTCCTAATCTCCAGCCCTCGGCCACTATCATTCTTTTGATATTCTGGACTTAGGCAGGAAACCAGGCTTTTGGCCTAGTTCAAATTAAAGACAAGTTTGTGATGAAAAGGGACACGGGTCAGGAGATTCAGAGGTACCAAGGCACTTCAGCTTTGGCTTAAGCAGGAAAGGACCCTCCATCACTCAGGGAAAAAGAAAGTGACTTAGAGAACAGGTCTGACTTCAGGCCTTTATGTACAGAACCCCAAAAACTCTCTTGTTGGCCACAGAAGGTATTTTTCACTTACAGTATTAAAAGAAATTCACTTAGTTCAATCCTTGATCAAACGAATATTTATTGAGCACTTTGCTCTCTAATGGAGACAGACAATATATTGCGATTACAATATACAGAGATACATGCAATGGTAGTGCAAGGTCAAGGTGCTGTAGGAGCCTTTATGTACTTTAAGCCCTCATTCATTCATGAAACAAATGTTTAGTAGACACCTACTATGTTCAAGGCACTAGTGTGAATGATCCCACGTCCCGCGTGGTTCAGGGTTCAAGACTCTGGAAGAGGGGCCACACGCAAATGAAAGAGATGATAAGACAAGAAATAATAATTTGGAAATTGGGGGGCCAGACGGGAGCCCATCCCAAGAGGAAGGACTCCAATTGGGCTCAGGCCTTGCCACCCTTTTATTCAATTTGTGATAACCTATAGCCCTTAGGCAGGCAATTTCTAGTAACAGACAGACTATCTTATCAGTAAGGATTTTCATGACTACCAGGTGGGGAAGTTGCTTCAGCTACCATTGTCTGGACCAAACAGTGGGTGCATAGCCCTTACCTTTGCCAGGGCTCAAGGGTCAGCAGCATTCCGGGCTCCTTGTCCACACCTCTCTGCTAGAGAAGACAATAGGCAGCTTCCCACACTAGGTGCTGAGGAGGCTGTCATCAATAAAAAAGATATGACCCCCACCTTCCTGGGGCTTATAGTGTAAAAGGGAAGAAAATCCAATGCCTATATTCCCCAGGTGTGATAAATTTAGTCATTCTGGGGTCAAAGCAACCTTCGTGATAGGAAGTATGTAGAGCAGGGGTGGGCAAACTTTTTGACTCGAGGGCCACAATGGGTTCTTAAACTGGACCAGAGGGCCGGAACAAAAGCATGGATGGAGTGTTTTTGTGAGGTAATATAAATTCAAAGTAAACATCATTACATAAAAGGGTATGGTCTTTTTTTTTTTTTTTTTTTTTTTAGTTTTATTCATTTCAAATGGGCCAGATCCGGCCCGCAGGCTGTAGTTTGCCCATGGCTGATGTAGAGTCTCATCTTTTGACATGAAGTGTGTGTGTGTTTGTGTGTGTGTGTGTGTGTGTGTGTGTGTGTGTGAGAGAGAGAGAGAGAGAGAGATCTCTAGACAGACAGAGGTAGAAGTACAGGTAGAGGTAGAGGAAAACAAAGGTATATATATACACACACACACACACACACACACTAGGGGCCCGGTGCATGAAATTTGTGCACTGGGTGTGTGGGGGGGGTGTCCCTCAGTCCAGCCTGCCCCCTCTCACATACCGGGAGCCCTCAGGGGATGTCCTACTGATGGCTTAAGCTCTCTCCCTGCTCCCCTTGGGGAATGGGCCTAAGCCACAGTCTGGCCTCCCTTTGTGGGAGGCGACTGGGCTGATCAGGGGAAAGCGCCAGCCCCATCACCCTGCTGCTGCAGCCACTGCCAGTCACTGCAGCCAGCAAGGATTTTTCATCAACACGGACTCCAGTCCCTTCACCATGAAAAAATGACAACTTTCTTTAGGCATTTTCAAGATGTGTCTTTCATAGGATATGACATTTCTTTATTATTTTTTTATCCTCACCTGAGGATATGTTTCCATTGATTTTTAGAGAATGTGGAAGAGAAAGGGAAAGAGAGAAACATCAAAGTGAGAGGAATACTTTGATTGGTTGCCTCCTGACCAGGGCCCCAGCCAGCGAGGAGCCTGCAACCTAGGTACATGCCCTTGGTCAGAATTGAACCCAGACCCTATGGTGGGCAGGCCTAGGCATTATCCACTGAGCCAAAACAGCTATAGCAGGATATGACATTCCTTAGCCCTCCAGCAGTGGACCTTCATTTTTTTCTCCAGGAGTGAGGTGGAAAAACCCTACATCACTTTCTTGGATTCTTTTTTCAAGTTACTAAGAATATTACCAGTGGCATATAGGGAGCTTAGCCAATGAGCGGTCAGAAAAGGTGTTTCCTCTGTAGTTCACACCGATTCCCCGGCTCCACCCCTGACCAGACCTCAGGCCTCTGGCTGGGATGTTAGGCCTGGGCAGGGGACCCCAGCCCCATGTGATCGCGGGCTCTGCCCTTGCCCAGGCCAAAGGGGCATTAGGCCTGGGCAGGGGACGCCCAGCCCACTCCCATCACAGGCTCTGCCCCTGCCCAGGCCTCAGGTCTCTGGCCGGGCATTAGGCCTGGGGAGGGGCCTGCCAGCCCGCTCTGATTGCAGACTCCACCCCTTCCCAGGCCTCAGGCCTCTGGCTGGGCGTTAGGCCTGGGCAGGGGACCCCAGCCCCATGTGATCACCGACTCTGCCCCTTCCCAGGCCTCAGGCCTCTGGCAGGGGCATTAGGCCCGGGCAGGGGACTCCCAGCCCGCTCTGATTGCAGGCTCCACCCCTGACCAGGCCAGAGGGGCATTAGGCCCAGCAGGGGGCCCCCAGCCCCCTCCGATCACGGGCTCCACCCCTGCCCAGGCTTCAGGCCTCTGGCCAGGGCATTAGGCCTGGGCAGGGGCCCCCTTGGCTATGATTGCAGGCTCAGGCCCTTCCCAGGAGCCCCCTGGCCCTTCCTAGGCTGCTCAGGGTCCACACGGGGCCTTCCTCGGAGTAACCTGGGTGCCCTATGATGTTTCTGGAACCTAGGCCACTGGTGCCTAGTATGCAACGTAACCGCCATCTTAGTTGGGTTAATTTGCATATTCGCTCCTGATTGTCTGGTGGTCTGGCTGGTGGGTGTAGTGGAGGTACGGTCAATTTGCATGTCTCTCTTTTATCAGATTAGATATACACAAAAAGTTAGTTGGGGAACTAGGCTGGTGTGGCTCAGTGGTTGAATGTCGACCTATGAAACAGGAGGTAACAATAGTTCGATTCCTGGTCAGGGCACATGCCCAGGTTGCAGGCTTGATTCCCAGTGTAGGGGGTGCAGGAAGCAGCCAATCAGTGATTCTCTCTCATCATTGATGTTTCTAGATGTTTCTATTGCCCTCTCCCTTCCTCTCTGAAATCAACAAAAGTTAGAAAAATAATATTGCTGTAACAAAGAACCCTCAGATCACAATGGCTAAATTCACAATGAAAGGTTATATTTTTGTATACTTCCCAGTCCAATGTGGATTGGTGGGGTTTGGAACTTAGAGATTCCACTCTCTAAACCTATACCTCTCATTTTGGTACATAG
Source organism: Myotis nattereri (assembly GCF_964212035.1). Taxonomy (NCBI): domain Eukaryota; kingdom Metazoa; phylum Chordata; class Mammalia; order Chiroptera; family Vespertilionidae; genus Myotis; species Myotis nattereri. The sequence goes on along the minus strand of NC_138078.1, from coordinate 115,093,185 downwards.
AGTTTTCCTACCTTACATTGTTATGTATTCTTGTATGAATATATTATATGTCCCTTACTAGGTTTCTGGCCTTCTTTAGACTATTAGACCTCTTTGTTTTCCCAGTGCTTATGATTTGTTTGTTGAAGATAATTTTCTAGATGTGTGAACATTATTAATTCAAATAATGGAGCAGATTCCAAGTGAATTGAATCATAGAGAGTTAAAGAAGGGAAAAGAACTTTACCATTTAGTCCCAGCTTCCTCACTTTACAGATGAGAAAAATGAGGTCTAGAAAATATATACACCTAAAATTATTATTTCTCTCAATGAATCTGACTGGACACAGTCAGCCAAAATGGAAGCCCCATCTCATATGGAAAGGGCATTGTGTGACTAAAGAAGATGATAAAAGGTAATTAACTATGGTGTCCCTGCTTCACCTTAGCTTGCAAGGTAGGCTAAGAAGGGTGCTTTAGCTAATCCACATTATTTCTGGTGCTTGGACACCCTCCCTCATCCCAGCAATTTATATGTCCGAGGATCCTTTAAAATTTATAGCAGAATTTGAAAAGAATTGAAGATAGACAAAAAATGAAAACACACATGTACTTATGGGATGTCTACAGTACACTCTCTAAGGATACTGGGAAAGCCCTTGGCAGGCTTGTTGTAAGCAGAAATCTCCTCTAGAATTTAATCAAGACACTGAATTGAAACAACTGGTGGGGGTGGGGAGGAGTGAGCTCATTCAACTACAGTAAATTTGAATTCTAGAGGAGTCAGTCTCTTTTTATTGTGATTAGAAACCTATGGAAACCTCAAAAACTAAAACAGGAACCACAAGCTCATAAGAGTCAGCAGTTCAAGATGAGTTTGAGAAAGTTTTTATTTCAAAATATACCTCTCAAATGGCTGGGCTTGCTAGCCAGCGAAAAACCATTTGGTTGCAACAAATATAACATGTACATAGTCAGATCTCATTTTATGTGAAAAAGCAGACTCAAACAGGGTTTAGAATTTTCCATGCAGTTCATCACTCAGTGCATAAAACAAACATTATTTTGATATTAAATTATACCTCGTCTCTTTATGCCAGAATCTAACTCTCTTCTCATATCTATAACATTTGCATTTTGGAAGTCCGCTTTTAAAGGAATTCCAGAAATATAAATACCACAAAACAATGTAAATGCCCTTTATTCATTTACCAGTTTTTCTATCCTATAAATAAAAAGATTGCTCTAGTGTTCAGAGACTTGTCTTTCTCAACCATGAATTTCAAATGAACTTTCAAGTTTCCAGCATTTTTCTTGCTCGAGGTCAGATAGTATTTTCAATTATTAAAATCATAATCTCGAAGACAAGCATAATTTTTGTAGCTTACTTGTAAATTTGTAATTTTAATGACTTAGTTTATGCTGAACATGAATAATAAACTATCACCTATTAAACCTGGAGAGCACCAGAAGTTACTAATATGATTTACAATGCACTGCAAAATGGGATTCATTATTATCTTGCATTCTAAAGATTTGCAGTAAAGTAGTGTAAACAAGTATTTACTTTAATTAATGAAATAGCAAGGAGTTTTTAGGGCTGTATTTTATCTAGAAAATAATTTTCCAATAACCCAGAAGGCTCATACTTGGTAAAAAGAATCTCTGCATTTACTGAATTCCACCAGAAAATCTGTTCATTCTTTTGAAAGACAATAAAGCATCTCTAAAAGCTTATCTGCACACTGCTGATGGTCCCTTTCAGATCTTGCCAGCTTGCCCTATCTTTAAAGCAAGGTCAGTAGGAGGGCCTTTACTCAAGGGAGAGAGAATTTGAAGTATCCATGTTACTTTTCTTTTCTGTTCTTAAATTGCCTTTGTAGAGCAAGACATTTATTAGTGGGCCTTGACAGATTCTTGAAGTTACAAAATCATAGGTGGAAGTGATAATAGACTAACTTTAGATCATGTTCAGACTAAGCACCTTGCAGTCATGAGGTAACCCTGCCCCCTCTAACTTGGCTCCACCATGCTATCTATGTTTGTCTCTCATTGCTCTCTAATATTAACATCTGCTTTTGTTGGTGTTTGCTTTAAAAATGGATTTTAGGAGGGCTGCTATTTCATATGGATTAGAATAGGGGTGGGCAAACTTTTTGACTTGAGGGCCACAATGGGTTCTTAAACTGGACCGGAGGGCCGGAAAAAAAGCATGGATGGAGTGTTTGCGTGAACTAATATAAATTCAAAGTAAACATCATTACATAAAAGGGTACGGTTTTTTTTTTGTTTGTTTGGTTTTTTTTTTTTGTTTTTGTTTTTTGTTTTTAGTTTTATTCATTTCAAATGGGCCGGATCCGGCCCGTGGGCCATAGTTTGCCCATGGCTGGATTAGAATGTTTTTCAAGTCCACTTTTATTAAATAATCAAGTAAGATTCCTCTATTCTACATGGGAGATCTTTTCCCTCATTTATTGAAATTTAACTAATTCTCCAAGCCTAGGTAATTCCTATTTCTTTCCATGAAAACCATTGTCAACTAATATGTAGTCCTTGTTGATCTTCACATATTTGAGTAGCTATAGTACTTATAATATATCTATGCCTGGATATCTCATATGTAGAAATATTATTCTCTAATAGTCTTACATAAAATGTGTGATTTAAAATGTATAAACTCTGAATTTTACTAAAAACAACATTTATATTGTAATATGAAAACACATACTAGCAGCAGAATTTATAGAGTTAAGTTTTCTTCTAGGGAAGTTATGTCTGATTTTAGAGATACTGCCACTGTTCCAAAAATGGGGGGAATGCTTTCAGAGAAAAATTTCATCTCATTTCTTCATATGACATCATATTTTTTACTCCAAATGAAATTATCTAGCTTGATAACACACTTCACTTGACAGACTTTATTCCAACTTAATTTTTTTAAGTATTTAAAAATTTTAAATTTAACCTCAAAGATAGATTTCCACTAGTGAATAAGATCAGGGTGTTTGTGGGAGGAACATAGTTTTCTCTACTCTCAAAGTCCTTTTGGTTGGTCTAATAATCAAATAGACATGAGACAGATTAGCAAGAAAAAATAATCAATTTAACACATACATGTATAAAGGTGCCTTATATATGAGAGAGTCAGAGACCCCACATACAAGACATGTTTGGAAACAGAAAGGGAATATGGGTACATATGATATTCAGACCTTGGGATGAGGTAATGCACACTGGGCCTTCAGAAAGTCACTGCAAGGAAAACACACGTTCAGTAATTGTTATTTAGCCGTGCCATATAGATAGGTGAAAAGTCATTTCTGCTGCCCTGGCCAGTGTGGCTCAGTTCAATGGGCATCATCCCGTGCACTGAAAGGTTGCCAGTTTCATTTGATTCCTGGTCAGGGCACATGCCTGGGTTGTGGGCTCGATCCATAGTAGGGGGCATGCAGGAGGCGGCTGATGAGTGTTTTGCTCTCATATCTATGTTTCTCTCTCTCTCTCTCTCTCTCTCTCTCTCTCTCTCTCTCTCTCCCTCTCTCTCTCTCCCTCTCCCTCTCTCTCTCCCTCTCTCTCTCCCTCTCTCTCTTCCTCTCTCTAAAAATAATTTAAAAATGGTTTTTAAAAGTCATCGTTGGTGATAACTCTTATCATGGGTCAGGCTCTTAATTTAAATTCATCTAGATAGTTAAGGTGTGGGGAAGAAGTTTCCCTTGAGCCTACGGATCTCGGTTGCCTTTAGCTCAAAATAATCCACATACCACTGAGGCACATTTGGGTGGTTTGCTCTGAATCCCCAGAAGTATGTTTCAGGTTTAGAATACAATCACTAAAGAAGAGTTACAGTAATGTTTGCAGTAGTCTAATAAGTGTATGGCTCCCTACTGTGATTACTTTGAACAATACAATCCTCATTTGTTTGTATAAATTCTGCTATATTGTTAAAAAATAAATCCATGATTGCTGTGTTATCAGGAGGCATATGTTAAAGTGTATATCCAAGTCTTATAACCTGAACCGGGCATTTAACCTCAGGAAAGTTAAGTAAGTTCTCTGTGCCTCACTTTTTCCATAAGTCAAATGGTTATAATAAGGCCTGTCTCATAGGATGCTATGAACACTAAATGAGAATACATGGAAAGTAGTTATGCAATGAGCCTGCCATGCTGCAAATACTTAATAAACATTAGCTGCTCTTGTTATTATTATCATTGGTTCCTTGGAATTCCTTGTTCATATCTACCCTTTTTAATCAAATTCTGTGTTCAGATTTCATAGTTTGGACTAAGTTTTCTTATATTTACGTGACTATGCAGCACACTCCTACTAAAATCATCTTTATCTGTTTCCAAGCTCATTCCTTGAAGACTCTTAGTGGCTTTCTATTTAATTCTGTTCCAACTTCAAACCCCTTGAAGCCAGTTTCAATGTTTATATCCTATGTACTAATTGAACTCAGAGACTATACTTTTTTACGGTATATAGTATCATGTAAATTACATTAATAAATAACAGTACTAACATAATGAGCTGCATTGAAGAACTAGCAGCAACATGAAAGACACTTAGGGGAAATACTTGTGAGAAATCTCTTTTCTTCTAAAATGAAACTCTGTAGTTTGAAGTAACATGGTGATTGGCCATAATTCAGAATCACACAAGAAGCAATTGAAAAACTCACCCCCTTCTAAAAGGAGCATGGACAACTGATACTGTTAATAAACAAACTCAGGGATCACTGCCTTGACCTTGTACATAGATGAAAACAGAGTATTTTAGGAGATGGAGGTTTTCCAGAGTGGCTTAAAAATGGCCAGAGGTTGTTCTACTTGACCAACCTTACTATCCATGTTGAAAATGGGACAAGGGAGTAATCAGATCTAAAGTAGAAAATTACAGTTCAATTTGTGTTCCAGTCTCCTCTCTGTCTCCTTTTGGTGTCCAGAGCCACTGCCTCACACCTGGCACTAAATATACCACGGAATGTAAGACTTTGGCATTTGACAGAGCACATTTTCAAAGTTCTTATCATTCACTTGACCTAAATTAATGGAAGCATTCATGATGGGAACACATCAGTAATGTTAAAGCACATTAAATTGAGACCTTTTGTCTCTGCAGAATAATGTTCTATTTTGAGATTTCTCATTACACAAAGTCATGATACAGCCAAATCATTATGTACATCTGTGTTTGTTGATACTTGACATTTGTTTTTAAAGTGAGATTTAGGAGGACCCTTATTTAATCTGGGTTGGACTCTCCTGTGATCCAATTTATTTGCTGCCATTTGGATTTCATTTCTATAGTTGAAGCATCCAGTTGTCCCAACGTAAAATTAAAAGGCCTTCTTCCATTAATTAATTATACTTACCATATTCTGCTCCATTATTCAGGTCATTCACCTTGAAGAGTTGGAATTAACTGTATCTCAGGGCCATAGACAAATGGCACTCTCAGCTAAATCTATGCTTTGGAGAGGTTTTGGAATACAGTTGTAATTTCCGTTGACTCAAGTTCAAACTCCTTAATCTAGCATTTGAAGCCTTCTATAATCTGCCCCTAATTTTCTTTATCTTGTCATAAAATCCCTTCTACATTTCCTGGACAAGGTAGTTGCTTAATAACTCAGTTATGTTCTTCCTCCTCTGCAGCTTTCTTTGTGCTTTAAACAGGCTGGTGTCACCATACTTCCCTGCTTTCCAAACCAACCATCCTTTAAATTCCATTGAAATCCCACCCTTTCTGAAAAGTTTTCCTTGGATCATTTTTCACTACTCTTTTTCTTCTTCAGTTTGGGGCTAGGTGTCAGATGCTGGAAGCCAGTTGATAAATGGTTTTAGGCAGATCTTTTTCATCAAGATTATAATGGCCAAATGGGTAAGGGCCACACATTATACCCTTACATAGTCTCTAAAATGCCACGGTCAGTGCCAAGTTGATCACATGATTGATTGACCTGTTGTAATTTTGAAATAGTTTATTTGATGAATGAAGTTTGGGGTTGAATTTCATCTGAAAATACAATTATATTATACTGGAAGGATGAAAATGGTAGATTTTTAAAAATGTTATTTGCCTTTTAGCTGTAATGGAATCAGTAAATCCCCTCCTGATTTAACATGGAATATGTGGGTAAGCGGCTGTTAGGTTTGTAATCCTGAAATGCAGAAAATAAAATTGGACTTTCAACTGGCATTTCTATTTTAGGAGTGCCGTATTAGACCTATGTTTTCATATGGACTACTCAGAACCCAACTACATCTGTAAGATAGTTGTTAACATAGGGCAGCCTGAATAAATTAGGTTTTTATGTCACTAAAATATTTTCAGGGACTTAAAAGTGTTTGTAAAAAGCTAGGTCAAAAAGTTAATATGGAGAAGGATTAAAGAATTTGAAAGATCAGGCGCCTATTAGATGATTATAGTACTTTAGGATTATAACTTGCATTTTCTAAAGAATATGCATAATTCTCAGATTTCACTATTAATAGTGTACTTATTAGTTTAAAATAAAAAGCTTCTATAAGTACCTTTTTAAAGAAAAGCATTTTAGAAATTTTCTTTAATATTCCACATAGCTTTAAAAGTATAAAAATGTATATATTTCAGCTTATATTTTTTTAAGAGCAGTGATCTGTGTTTTTTTTCCCTTTCAAATACGTAACAACTTAATCTGTAAAAGGTTGTTTGTAGTATTTCTATAAAAACATTAGACATTTTAAAGAAAAATGAAATTCAGAAACAAATTGAAAGTATTGGGGAAAAACAAGTCTGTTATGATAAAAAAAAAGGTAAATATAAACTGTAAAACTGTGCCTGTGATAATAAGTACATGGAAGGAAAGACAGTGTTATATAAGAGCACAAAATGGGGGCATTTGAAAAAATCAGGGAAGTCAGAACTGGCTTCCCTAAGGAAGCATTGATTAATGCCTGAAGGCACAAACTAGGCAAAGGGGGAGGGCGAGATCATTCCAGACATAAGAAAAGCATATGCAAAGTTCCTATGGTGTGAGGGAGTTTGGCAAGAGTAAAGGGTCGAATGCAAGTTAGAGTGGATAGAGCAGAGGTAGTGATAATGCAGGTTGGGTAAGATGAGATTGCAGACGTTAGCAGGGGCTAGATAGCATAGGGCTTTGGGAGTCACATTAAATACTTTGTTATTTATCCTAAGGTCAGTGAGAGGTCTTTGAAGAGTTTTAGGCAGAGATAGGTTGTGCTCAGATTTGCATTTTGAAAAGATCACACTGACTATAGCATGAAGAGAAAATCAGACTGTGGCCAGAGGAGAAGCAGGGAGACTATTTGGGAGATGGTTGCTATGAGTGGTACAGGAGAATGGTCATGCCAGTTTAGACTAGGATGGTGGCAATGGAGCGAAGTGGCAAGATTCAATATGGAGGATGTAAAATTGAAAGAGCTCAGACTGGATCTAAACGGGGATAATGAATAGGGACCAGGGATGACTCAAAGATTGCAGACTAGCTGAAACTGGTTTGGCTCAGTGGATAGAGCGTCGGCCTGCGGACTGAAAGGTCCCAGGTTCGATTCTGGTCAAGGGCATGTACCTGGGTTGCGGGCACATCCCCAGTAGGAGATGTGCAGGAGGCAGCTGATCGATGTTCCTCTCTCATCGATGTTTCTAGCTCTCTATCTCTCTCCTTTCCTCTCTGTAAAAACTCAATAAAATATATTAAAAAAAAAAAAGATTGCAGACTTGTGTAATTAGGTAGATGGTGTCATTCCTTGAAATGAGGAGCACTATAGGAGAACTGTGATTATTTTGTGGGGGGCCAGGAGGGTAACAAAGACTGCATTTTTTAAAAATCAGGTATATTGAGTTTGAGTCATTTAACCTGTTTGGGCTTCAATTTCCTAATCCTATCTAATAAAGATGGAATATGCTAATTGACCCTCATTCCATTGCTAATATGGCTGTGCCCACAGCCAATAAGGAGGGAATATGCTAATTGACTGCCCCACCCTCAAAGATGGCAACACCCACAGCCACAAGATGGCGGTGCCCAGTCCCCTCAGCCCTATTGGGGTAGCAGGTGCGTGGCAAGGCTGGGCCTGCCCCCAGGCAGGCCTGGCTTCTCTGCGCCCCTGCCTCCAGAATTCCCCAGTCCCCTCAGCCCCACAGTCACCCAGGGCCAGCCTGAGGTGTAGGCAAGCCTTGGATGGTGGCTGCCCAGCTGTCCAAGTCTGCCTGAGGCTTGCGCTGCCGGCAGTGGCAGCAGCAGAGGTGTGATGGGGCGTCGCCTTCCCTGATCACCGGGTCGCCTCCTGCCCCTGAGGGCTGCTGGACTGTGAGAGGGGACAGGCTGGGCTGAGGGACCCCCCTCCAGTGCATGAATTTTCATGCACCGGGCCTCTAGTCTTTAATATAAGGGCTATGAAACATTGAGGTCTTCTCTAGAGCAGAGGTCAGAAAGTTTCTTCTGTAAAGGACCAGACAACATGCTGTTTCTGACAACTACTCCACTCAGCTGTTGTAGCTGAATTAAACCACTGTATCTCAGTTATCAGATATAATCATCCTTATACCATGTCAACACAAACCTGCCAACTGATTTGGTCAATTGCAAGGAATAATAAATGAACCTCAATGAAGAACTGATTGTGTCATTAATTAGTCAAATCAATAAAATTAGTTGAGACAGTAGACTTGAATAGACATAACTATATGAATTATAAATATAACAGACCCTGCCATCAACCTAAGGGGTGACAATCAGGAGGGTATGGAGTACCCACCAATGCAAAACCTAAACAAAGCAAATCAGAACAATCATTGTGAAATGAAGGCTATACTAGGCACTTACTGTCTGAGTACAAGTTACTGTTTTAGCTGATGTTGCTTCCTGTTGTTGTGGGTGTTGGTACTGTCTCTTTCTTGGAGCCTCAGGTATGACTCATGGGCCAGCCCAACCACAGAGATGCTGTGTGTGTGTGTGCGCACACATTTAGGCAAATAAAATTATATGATGAATGTTACATCATATTGTAATTTGATTTTTTGCTTATTGAATATTTTGGACATTTGTTAATTTTATCGGAAATATGCTTATCCAAACTTTGTGAATTGTCTGTAGTTTTTTTTTATTTTATTTTATTTTATTTTTTATTTTATTTATTTATTTTTTTATTATTAGTTAAGGTATTACAAATGTGTCCTCATCCCCCCCTTTAACCCCCAACCTCCCCCCCACACACAAACTCATGCTCCCATCCCCCCGTTGTCCATGTCCATTGGTTTGGCTTATATACATGTATACAAGTCCTTCTGTTGATCTCTTCCCCTTACCCCCGCCCTCCCCTACTTTCCTTCTGGGGATTGATAGCCTGATCACTGTTTCTCAGGCTTTGGGTCTGTCCTTTTTCATCAGTCTATGTTCTCTATAATCCACAAATGAGTGAGATCATGTGGTATTTATCTTTCTCTGACTGGCTTATTTCACTTAGCATAATGCTCTCCAGTTCCATCCATGCTGTTGCAAAAGGCAAGAGTTCCTTTTTTTTACCGCAGCATAGTATTCCATTGTGTATATGTACCACAGTTTTCTAATCCACTCATCTGCTGATGGGCACTTAGGCTGTTTCCAAATCTTAGCTATGGTGAATTGTGCTGCTATGAACATAGGGGTGCATATATCCTTTCTAATTGGCGTTTCTGGTTTCTTGGGATATATTCCTAGGAGTGGGATCACAGGGTCAAATGGGAGTTCCATTTTTAGTCTTCTGAGGTAGCTCCATACTGTTCTCCACAGTGGCTGCACCAGTCTGCATTCCCACCAGCAGTGCAGAAGGGTTCCTTTTTCTCCACATCCTCTCCAGCACTTGTTGTTTGTTGATTTGTTGATGATAGCCATTCTGACAGGTGTGAGATGATAACACATTGTCGTTTTGATTTGCATCTCTCGTATAATTAGTGACTTTGAGGAGGTTTTCATATGTCTTACTGCCTTCTGTATGTCCTCTTTCGAAAAGTGTCTGTCTAGGTCCGTTGCCCATTTTTTTATTGGATTGTTTATCTTCCTTTTGTTAAGTTTCATGAGATCCCTGTATATGTTGGAAATTAAACCCTTATCGGTGGTATCATTGGTAAATATGTTCTCCCATGTAGTGGGTCTTCTTGTTGTTTTTTTGATGGTTTCCTTTGCTGTGCAAAAGCTTTTTATTTTGATGTAGTCCCATTTGTTTATTTTCTCTTTAGTTTCCATTGCCCTAGGAGCATTATCAGAGAAGAAATTTCTTCGGCTTATGTTTGCGATTTCGCTGCCTGTGGATTCCTCTAGTATTTTTATGGTTTCCCGTCTTACGTTTAAGTCTTTTATCCATTTGAATTGTCTGTAGTTTTTAAAAAATATGTTTTTATTGACTTTAGAGAGAGAGGGAAGGAGAGCCATAGAGGGATAGAAACATCTATGAGAGAATGCCTCTTTCATGCCCCCCACTGGGGATTGAGCTTGAAACCTCAGCACTTGCCCAGACTGGGAATCCAACCAGGGACCTCTTGATTCATGGGTTGATGCTTAATTACTGAGCTGCACCAGCCGGGCATGAATTGTCTGTATTTAATTCTCTTTTGACTTTGTCCTTGCTATTCAAATTTTTCGGAAATAGCTTTTTTCTCATCCAAGGTTGGTATATAATTTGTCTACAGCCACAACTAAATAAATGTTTGTGTGGAAGTGGGGTAAAAGCATCAAATAGTGCACTCCTAAAGCTCAGGAAATATAGATTTTGGCTGATATACTATTGTTGATGAAATATTTTTCTGCTCATCACCATTAATAGGGATGATCAAGGGTTAAGCATGTTTGAACATGACTTATATAATATGTATGCAAAATGAGGTTTCTGAGTACATGGACTATGGCAATTGAGTGAATAATTGACTATCTCAGGAAAAAAGTAAAATTTTTAATCGAATCATACCCATAATTCATCCTTGTGAAATACTAGTTCATTTCCATTCTTTACAGCTTGTTATGAATGAAGCTAAGCCTACAGCCAAAGATATTTTTCATAAAATTCTTTCAATTTGAGACAGGTAGGTTGACATTTCCATGATTTATTTAATGAGTTCCTTTTCTCTCATGCTATATTATTGTTTGTTTTCTTTTAATTTATTGAACACTATAGACTGAGATGGTTGGAGGGAGAAAAGAAGGGAGTTTATCAAGTCTTACTTTACACCAATTATAAGCAAAAGTTTTCAGTAGCATTGAATCAAAACCACTAGCTCTGCCTATCGTTATGGGTACATGACCAGCAGCAGTAAGATAGCCCAAACTACAGTGGCCAAAATTTGGAAGTCAGGCAGATAGAGAGGGCCTAGACATCATTATAAAGATCCAGGAAGGTCTTGGCAGTGGGGAGTAAATATGAGAAAGTCTACACACGAAGGTAACTGTCTTCACAAAAGCTGAGGAATACAGTAAACACAAACATAGCAAGCAAGTTTAACATGCACCAGAGAGGGTCTGTGGGAGATAGGTATTTTGGTAGTCACTAAATGCTAAGTCTAGCTCTACCAGGAGATGATGGGGTCTGAGATTCAGAACCAGGTTTCCATTCATCAGAAAGACTGTAGTGAAGGCACTACCCACAACCTGGGGAAACTGTAGTTTTAGCCAATCCTATATAATAAATAGGTAACATGCAAATTAACCCTCACACCTTCATAATATGGCTGCCTACGACCAGGCCGGCAGGAGGGTTAGTGAGGGACGACCAAACGACTGAACAAGCAGGCTGCGTGGGGTGACCAGGCCAGCAGGAGAATTAGTGAGGGATGACCAAATCACTGAACAAGCAGGCTGCGTGGGGCGACCAGGCTGGTGGGGGAGGGGCTGTGAGGGGTGACCTGGCCGGCAGGGGGGGGCAGTTGGGAGTGAACAGACCAGCAGGGAGGGGCAGTTGGGGGTGACCAGGCTGGCGGGGTGAGGGCAGTTAGGGACGACCAGCCTGGTGGTGGTGGGGGCAGTTAGGGGTGAGCAGGCTGGCAGGGGGGTGCACTTACAGGCAACCAGGCTCACGGGGGGGGGGCAGTTTGGAGCAATTAGGCTGGCAGAGGGGAAGTGAGGGATGACCAGGCTGGCAGGGGGGCAGTTGGGGGCGACCGGGCTGGCAGTGGTGGGCAGTTAAGGGCAATAAGGCCGGCATGCAGGGACAGTGAGGGGCGATCACGCCAGCAGGGGGGGCAGTTAGGGGGGTGACCAGGAAGGAAGACAGGTGAGCAGTTAGAAGCCAGGGGTCCAGGATTGTGAGAGGGATATTCAACTGCCAGTTTAGGCTCAAGGGGTCCCGGATTGGAGATGGTGCAGGCTGGGCTGAGGGGACTCCCCCCAACACATGAATTTCATGCACCAGGATTCTAGTAGTATTATAAGGAAGCAATTCTAAGTTCCTGGAATTAGGGTCAAGGATAGGGCTTAATTATAAAGGAGCAGTGCTGAAACACTAAAAGGATTCATAGGGTTAGAGCAAGTCCAGCAGCAAAGCTAATTTGATAGCACACCTTTGAGTCACTTAGAGCTTTTTAATTATTCCGCTTGCCTAGTTCATGATTGGTCCCATATTCAGGTAGATGGGTAGATGCAGGATGATAAGTGGAATAAAATCCCCCTTTTCAATCTATCATTTGACTGAAAATGTGAAAATTATGATAAAAATAATTGTGAGAATTACTTTGCTACATGAATTTGAATTCTCTCTCTCTCTCTCTCTCTCTCTCTCTCTCTCTCTCTCTCTCTCTCTCACACACACACACACACACACACACACACACACACACACACACACTACTCACACTCTCACAAAAATGTGGATCCACAAGGAGAGAGCTGAGCCAGCCTTAAGTGTACATAGCCTTCCCTGTGGTGAGATGTGCTCTTCTCCAACCCTAGCCATCGTCCACTATGACTGGCCCAAAATCCCTCTACTGGTCACTCCTTTGGGAAGAAAAAGAGATGGTTGCTGCATAGTTGCTTTAAGGAAAATATATTCCAGATATTTCAGGGAAGATACAGAAGGGGTAGGAAGTGCCTCTTTATCCAGGGCTAATCCTATACAAAATTCCTACGTGGGGGTGAAATAGATATTTGCCTCTCTCCCATCTCACCTTTTATAATAATAAACTGGTGATATAGTAAGTAAAATATTTCTCTGAGTTTTGTGAGCCATTATAGTAAATTAATCAAATCTGAGGAGTGGATCCTTGGAACCTGCCATTCCCTTAGAAGCACATGTAACAACCTGGACTTGAGAGTGGCATATGAAGTGGGGGGCGGTAGGAGAGTCTTGTAGGACTTAACCCTTAACCTGTGGAATTTGGTGATTTCTCCAGGTAAATAGCCAGACTTGAATTGAATTACAGGACACCTAGCTGGTGTCCTGAGATGTGCTTGTTGGGGTAACCCTCCCCCTGAAACACATTGGAATTGGTATCAGAACCAATTTGTGCCAGGCATTATATTAAGCACTTAACATGCACTCTTACATTCAGTCCTTAATACAATGCTATGAAGGAGGCACATTCCCTTTCACTCCAGGCACCAAATTCTTCTCTGTGTCTGTGAGGAAGGTTAAAAATGAATTTATTCTTGTTCTTAACCTTAGTGGCTGTCAGGTTATAGGCAGCCAGTGGAAGACTGCTGGTTGAATGATTGAATACTTTGCCTTTGTTGGTCAAACCCTCCAACCATGGTGTGCTACCTAGGCTTGGGCTCCTGAGCTCATCCCTGGCTCCACCCACATTAAATTGTATCTTTCCTACATTTGATATCCTCAGGGATTTTATTTCTGCTGGACAGTTGATAAATTAATCCTGATAGGATGATAGCAACAGATAATTACTGTGAGTGTGTTAATGTGTCACCCCTCCTACATAGCTTATTTGCATGTTAATGGAGCAATTCTGGAGATATTCCCTTAAGGCAAAGGCATGAATCTTGAGGATGAGAAATCCTGTATCAAGGCAATCTGCAGTGTGGGAGTGAAGTGGAAGGTGGTGATGTACACATCTCAGCACTGACACCATACAGACAGCTGCCTACTCCACCTATGTGTTGTGCCAGCTTTGATGAATAATTGTTAAAAGTAAGAATTATGATCTATTGCTGTCTTAGTTTTATATTAGCTTTGTTGGTTCTCTAGAGCAAAACCTCAAGCTCTTTTGGGCTAAGACAAATGGCTAAGCCTAATGAGATGCATGGTGCTGTGAAATTAGATTAATTAACTAGGATTTGAATTGAAATTGTTTTTGAGATAAAATTTGTCCACAATGTATTATTTTTTTCGTTATTGATTAAGGTATTACATATGTGCCCTTATTCCCCCATTGCCCTTTCCCCACCCCACACCCATTCACGCCCTCACCCCCCTGGTTTCTGTGTTGAAATGTTTGTTTATAGCACGTATAGTAGCCACATTGAATGTAATTCTCTTGATACTGGGAAGGGGAGCATGTGGTGGGGCGTCTCAGGAGAAAAAATATTATAGTCTATACCAGTGATGGCAAACCTATGACACGTGTGTCAGAGGTGACACGCGAACTCATTTTTTTGGTTGATTTTTCTGTGTTAAATGGCATTTAAATATATAAAATAAATATCAAAAATATAAGTCTTTGTTTTACTATGGTTGCAAATATCAAAATATTTCTATATGTGACACGGCACCAGAGTTAAGTTAGGGTTTTTCAAAATGCTGACACGCCGAGCTCAAAAGGTTTGCCATTACTGGTCTATACCCTTCTCTTATCCAGAAGGCTTGGGTTTAACTCACCATGCTGTACTACATTTTATTTAATTATATTTTTTAGAGTCCTATAGGAAGTATATTACATGGGATTTTAAAAACTTCACCTTTCTAAGACATATGCACATAGTCATCTTTTATATATAAATGGTTTATTTTGAGTTTGATGGAGCTAGATGATTTTTAAATAACAGGATGATGTCATTTACCACAGAGAATTAAATCTCTGCCAAATGGCTTATTACCCTAGTGTGAATGCTTAAGATGGACATTTATTCAGCAAATGTTTGATGAACACCAACTATATACTGGAAACTGTGAAAGGCACAATGGGAATGTAGATTATTAATAAATAAATATGTTTTATATATCCTCAAATCAGATAAGGGGTTTCAGACTTTTTTTCCTGCAGAAGAGTTGAATTTTAGAAATTGCTTCCATTTAGTTTCATTGATCTATTTATCTTTTCCTATACTAATATCGTACACTCTTGATT
Organism: Myotis nattereri; assembly: GCF_964212035.1. Classification (NCBI taxonomy): domain Eukaryota; kingdom Metazoa; phylum Chordata; class Mammalia; order Chiroptera; family Vespertilionidae; genus Myotis; species Myotis nattereri. The sequence goes on along the minus strand of NC_138078.1, from coordinate 115,077,942 downwards.
ACTGTCATTTTGTAATAAGTTTTATAATCAAGTAGCATAGTTCCTTTAATATTGTTCCTTTTCAAAATTGTTTTAGCTATTCTGACTCTTTTGTTTTTCTACCTAAATTTTAGAATCAGCTTATCGATTTCTATAAAAAAAAAAAAACCTTCTGTTATTTTGATCAGGAAGGTAATTTGGAGAAAATCAACATGTTGATATATATCCATTAGCATAGTATATTTTTACATTTATGTAGATCCTCTTTAATTTCTCCCTGTAATGTTACATTGTTTTAAATATAGAGATCTTGTACACTTTTATTAATTTTTCTTAACTATTTTATATTTCTTGATGCTATAGTAATTGGCATTTTAAATTCAGTGTTCCAGTTGTTTGTAGCTAGTATGTAGAAACAGAACCGATTTTCATATATAGATCATGAATCCTGTGACCTTCCTAAACTCACTTAGTTTCTAGTACCTACTTTATCAGTACCTTAAGATTTGCTATATATACAGTCATATCATTTGCAAATAAAAGCAGTTTTACTTTTTTCTTTAAAGTCTGTATACCTTTCTCTTGATTATCATATTGTGTGGTCTAGGTTCTTTAGTAGAATATTGAATAGAAGTGGTGAAACCAGACATCCTATTCTTATTTCTTGTCATAGGAGAAAAAATTTTAGTGTTTCACAATTAGGTACAATGTTAACTATAACTTTTTTTTAACCCACACCTGAGGATATGTTCTTTTAAAATTGCTTTTTAGAGAGAAAGGAAGGGAAAGAGAGAGAGATAAACCTTAATGTGATAGAAACATCAATTGTTCATGCTCTGAACGTGTATTGAACCCGCAACCTAGGTATGTGCCCTGACTGGGAATTAGTATACAGGTTGACGCTCTAAACAACTGAGCCACCAGGCCAGGGCTTAACTATAAGTTTTTTAAAGATGCCCTTTACAGGTTTGAGGAAGTTTCCTTTATAGTTTGCAGAAAGTTTTTTTTTTAATTTAAAAAAATGAGTGTTAAATTTTGTCAAATAATTTTCTGCACTTATTGAGGAGATTGTATGAATTTTTTTATTTTACCCTCTCTATAATGTGAGTAACATTGATTTTTCAATATTGTACCAACCTTGCATCCCTATGATAACCCCTACATGGTTATGATTTATTATCCCTTTGTATATATTGCTAGATTACATTTAATAATATTGTGTCAATGATTTTGTGTCTATGAAAGATATTGTGGGTTTTTTTCCTTGTAATGTCCCTATGAAGTTTGGGTATCAGGGTTATACTGGTCTAGAAAATTAGTTGGGGATATTTTATCTTCTATTTTCTAAAATAGTTTAAGATTGTTATTAGAGATCCAAGATGTTGACGGAATAGATAGAAAGTACACTCTCTTCCTCCCAGGAACAAACTGTAATTGCAGCTATAGTATAGAACAACCAACCTGGATAACCAACTGAAGACTCGCTGACAAGAAGTATTATAACCAAGGATTTACAGAAGGAGCTACATAGAGACTGATAGGAAATGCAGAGATGTGAAAAGGGCTGGCCCTGCTCCCATGGGCAGTGGCTGAGGTTCCAGAGGGATATCTCCACTGTGGGAACATTCTCCCTGTGGGAACATTAGTGTGGGGTCTCAACCCCAAGCTGGGCTTCCCAGACCAGAGCACCAGAGCTAGGAAGAGGTGTCCACATAAGCTTATTATTATTTACTTTTAAAATGTTTGCTAGAATTCAACAATAATACCACCTGGGTAAAAAGTTCTCTTGGAATTGGTTTGAAAACCAGAAGTTCAATGTGTTTAATAGTATGGAGGTAATTTTTCTATTCCTTCTTTTTAAATTCATTTTAATTTTTTTCTTTATTGATTAAAGTATTACATATGTGTCCTTATCCCCCCATTGCTTCTTATGTAAGTTTTGCCAGTTTTTAAAGGAATTTTCACATTTCATGTATGATGTTGAATTTATTTCTATAAACTTATTCCTTAAATTCCCCTGTTTTATCCTCTTTAACTTTTATAGGATCTGTAGTGATGTCCCCACCTTCATTCCTGATATGTCTTCTACCTTATTGGGTGGTAATTACAAATAGGTCGAATAATGTATAATTATGAATGCCTTTTTTTTTAGTTTCCATAGCCAGTGTTTCTTAATTTCCAGGCCCTTGTTTCTCTTTCTTCCATAATATATTCTTCCTTCCTTCCAAAACAACTAAAATTACCCATTTTTTTGGTCTGTATAGTCATATGTCACTTATCGACAGGGATATGTTCTAAAAAATGTGTCTTTATATTTATTTCATTATTGTGTGAACATCATAGGGTGCACTTAAACAAACCTATAGGGTATACCTACTACATACCTAAGCCATATGGTAGCCTATTGCTCATAGGCTACAAACCTGTACGACATGTAGGCATTTGTAACACAGTGGTAAGTATTTGTGTCTCTAAACATAGAAAATGCTCATTAAAATCCTATATAATAAAAGCCCAGCAACCGAAATGGCAGAATGACCAGAACGTCCAGAGACCAGAACCACCACTGCCTGTCTCCTGGGCTGGCCCCGCTCCCCAGCCAGCAGTTAGGGGTGATCAGGCAGGCAGGCAGAGAGGTTAGGGGTGATGAGGTAGGCAGGCGAGCAGTTAGGGGCATGAGGCAGGCAGGCAGAGCCCCGCTATCGATCGCCTCAAAGAGGGAGACCCAGGTCGCCCACCACAGCCTGCAGGAGGGATGCTTGGTGACTGTGACGGGAAGTGCTGGTAGCGGTGGACGCTGCAGGGCGAGGCTGGCACCACTGCAGCTTCTGAGTTGGTATGGTGCCTGCAGCCTGGCCCAGGCCCTGGGGTTGCCGCCTCCACCCATGGCTTCTTCAGGGCTGGACTGCCACTCCTCCTGCTATGATGCCTGGGCAGATCCTGGACCCCTCTGTGACTGCACGCTCTCTGCCTGGGCTTGGCCCCCTGACTGGACACCCCAGCTCGGCTCTGACTGCAGAGAAGCTGAAATATTCTGACATCCACAACCTTGGGGCCATGATTGTCCCTTTGCACTTCCTGGAGGTGAAACTGGGCAAGAGGCCTCAACCTGTGAAAAGTGAGCTAGACGAGGAAGAGGAGTAAAGGAAAAGGCGCCAGGAAAAGAACAAAGTGGGGGCAGCCTGATGCTGGAACAAGAAGAAGTAGTGGACGAGTTTCTGCAGGGGGAATCTGAGTGGCTGGAGATCGTGAATGGGGAGCTGAAAACCCAGATGGAAGAGCTGAAGCAGGAGTGGCAGCAGCTCATCCTGATGTTCAACCAGCATTGCCCCACCTGCATCATCAGGACCAACAGTGTTAAGACCCCCAATTTAGAAGGCAACCCACTGCTGGAGTAGCTGGAGAAGAAGTGACCATGGGCTGGGAGGAGGAAGAGGAGGAGGAGGAGATGAGAAGGGGGTGGAGGAGGAGGGTCCCAGAGGGCTCTTCCTTGCTGCATGAAAAACTCTTCAATGAGGCTCAGCACAGCCAGCATCAGCCTGGCTTTTTTGTGAAACTCGGATCAGCCACACCAGGGGAAGAAACCCAGGCTGATGAAACCCAGGACCAAGTGCTGAGACCAAAGTAGTCCTGAGGGGGCCTGTTCTGCCTGGGGCCAGGCTTGCAGGAGGCAGGACAGAAGCTCTGGGCTGGAGAGATGCCCAACCAGGCAGCTGTGGGCACTTCTCCAGCCTCTCCACCAGGGCACCCACCCAAAGGACCTCCGCCAGGAAACGCCATGAGTTGCAACCAAAATTCGGCTGAGGATGGAACTCAGAGTGCAACTGCAATCTGCCTGCCCCTAGCCCTGACCCTGATCCTGATGCAAGGCTGGAGTAAGGCACAGTGCCAGGCCCTGCTGTACCCACCCACCATGGTCCAGCTCAGTCCTGCCCAGAGTGGCAGCTGGGGTGCACCCTCGCTGGCCCTGCTGGAGTTGCTGTGGGCACGAGGCGTGGGCACCCTTCCAAAGCACATACTCACTGAATGTTTACAGACTGGCTGTCCTGGCAGGGCTTTCAACTGTACATGTTTTTTATATTTTCTTTTTTAAAAAATATTTTTTTAAAAAAGATTTTATAGCCCTTGCCAGTTTGGCTCACTGGATAGAGCGTCGGCCTGGTGACTGAAGAGTCCTGGGTTCGATTCCGGTCAAGGGCATGTACCTTGGTTGCAGGCACATCCCCAGTAAGGGGTGTGCAGGAGGCAGCTGATCGATGCTTCTCTCTCATCGATGTTTCTAACTCTCTATCCCTCTCCCTTCCTCTCTGTAAAAAATCAATAAAATATATTTAAAAAAAGATTTTATACAAGCAATATATAAATGGATTTCTATAATCACTCAATGTGATACAGTATAAATGTGCTATGGTTTTTTCTTACTAACAGATATTCAGCAGTTATGGCCATTGCATGTAACTTCTAAGTACTGTAGTCTCTGGGTGTTGGGAGTGGCAGAGGCAGGGGTGCAGTGCATTTCCATCCTGGTAAACCCTTCATAGTACTCAGTTCTGTATCACTCAGTAAACATTACTCTTACTTAAAAAAAAACAACAAAACTGGGAGGCCCAGGCTACCCGGCCAGTGGTGCTGCAGTGGGTGGGCAGGGCCTCCCTTTGTGGGGTGATCGATCTGAGGGCTCTGCCATCGATCGCCCCACAGGGGAGGCCCAGGCCAGCCAAGCAATCGCACCCCATGCCTGTCGCCTGCAGAGGTAGGCAACCAGTGGCAGGGGAGGAGGAGGGCAGCGCTGCACAGATGGCAAGCAGTGGCAGCGGCGGCGGTGGGGCCAGCTGCCTGCAGCCGGAGGAAGGAAAGCCCCAATAGTCCCTGATCTCAGGCCAGGCTGAGGGACCCCCCCCCCCCGAGTGCATGGGCATATATATATATATATGTATATATATATATATATACATATATATATATATATATATATATATATATATATCCCTAATATGCAAATAGACCGAATGGTGGAACAACTGAACAACCAAACAACCGGTCACCATGATGTGTGCTGACCACCAGGGGGTGCACGCAGAACATGGAGAGTGTCGGCAGCAGGCAGCAGAGCATGGAATATGGCGGGCATTGGCCGCGGTGGGATGGTGGAGCAGTTGAGCGGGGCACCAGTTGCTGTCATAAGGGCGCCAGATCAAGGCGGGGTACCAGTTGCTGTCATCAGGGTGAACCTCTGGTGATTATTAAAAATTCTTTGCTCCCTCGTGCTGCAGTCCTGCTGGGCCTGTGCACCTGCTGCCAGTTCCAGTCCCGCTCACACCTGCTGCCAGTGCCTGGTGTCGGTCTCGATCACTTGGTGCCATCAGCGGGTGCGAGTGGCAGCTGCCAGCCCCGATCACCCCTGAGGTCTTCTCCACCTCCTCCTGCTCCTAAGGGATGATCAGGGAATCAGCTGCCATGCGCACCCGCTGACAGTGCCAGCCCCGTTCACACCCACTGCTGGCACTGGCCCCAATTGCTCCACACCATCAGTGGGTGCGAGTGGGGCTGGTGCCATCAGCATGTGGGAATGGCAGTGGTGGGAGTGGAGCTGCTGGCAGACAGGGGACTGGGGGCCGCAGTGAGAGGGCCCAGGAGGGGGTGTGGAGGATAGGCCAAGATCCACCCCTGTGCCTACCGCAGCCTCGCGGCCCACAGTTCCTTTCAAGGTGCACGAATTCGTGCACTGACCCCCTAGTATAGTATAAAAGATAAAAAATGGTGCACCTGTATAAGGCACTTACCATGAATGGAGCTTGCAAGATTGGAAGTTGGCTTGAGTGAGTCAGTGAGTGACCAGTGAGTGAATGTGAAGGCCTAGGACAGTGGTCGGCAAACTCATTAGTCAACAGAGCCAAATATCAACAGTACAACAATTGAAATTTCTTTTGAGAGCCAAATTTTTTAAACTTAAACTATATAGGTAGGTACATTGTTATTCACTTTATTAGCGTACTCCTAAGGCTTAGGAAGAGGCTTAGGAAGAGCCACACTCAAGGGGCCAAAGAGCCGCATGTGGCTCGCGAGCCGCAGTTTGCCGACTACGGGCCTAGGGCATTACTGTACACAAGCATCACCAGCAACATATGAGCAATGCATTGTACTGGGACATTACTAGCCATTAGCAATTGTTCAGCTTTATTGTAATCTTATGGGACTGTATATGCAGTCCATCATTGATTAAAACATTGTTATGTGGTGCATGACTGTGTAAACTACTGCTTTTTTTTTCCCAGAGAATTTTTAATCAATAAGGAACAATATATTATCTTGAACTAATCACACATGATTCAAAAAATAGCTGCCACCTTTGAACTTTGATGTGCTACAGTAGTTTTCAGATTGTTTGAAAACAACCCAAAATTTGGTGTTAGTTTAAATGCTTGAATTAATCATCCAGAGTTCATAGTCCTATAGATGTTCTAAAATTCTGGTGAGTGAGAAATAAAAGTAGTTAGGAAATATAGAATCTTAGCTGAAAATTAGATTAGTGTCTTTTAAGGCAGCCTCATACAAAATTTTTAAAAAATATTTTTTTAAATTGATTTTTAGAGAGAGAGGAAGGGAAAGGGAGAGAGAAAGATACATCGATCAGCTGCTTCCCACATGCCCCCTTCTGGGGATCCAGAGGGCAAGCAGGCATGTGTCCTGACTGGGAATCAAACTGGCAACTTTTCAGTACCTAACCAACTGAGCCACACCGGCCAGGGCCAAACTTTTATTTAAAAGATATATGCATATGATGGAGAGCTTGTGGACAATATATATCAGTCATAATTTCACCAATGTAACTGCTGTCATTTTTATGCATTTTCATTTGGTCCTTTTTAGGTGTTTTATTTAGTGCTTTTTAAAAAAAATATATTTTATTGATTTTTTTACAGAGAGGAAGGGAGAAGGATAGAGAGTTAGAAACATCAGTGAGAGAGAAACATCGATCAGCTGCTTCCTGCACACCACCCACTGGGGATGTGCCCGCAACCAAGGTACATGCCCTTGACTGGAATCGAACCTGGGACCTTTCAGTCCATAGGCCGACGCTCTATCCACTGAGCCAAACCGGTTAGGGCTTATTTAGTGCTTTTTATGCACAGATTTGTTTTGACTTAGTTATAAACAATAGGGTATATTTATTTTTTCCATCACTTAACATATCATAAGCATATTTTCAAATATTTACATAGTTTGCCTTTACTTTTAATGGTGGCATAATTGTAAATCAAGTGGCTGCATCAAAATAGAACTGTTTACCTACTTTGACCTATTGGATTCCTTTCCCAGTATTTGAATTCTCTAAACAATGTTTAGATGAACATCTATCTATCTATCTATCTATCTATCTATCTATCTATCTATAAACTTTTTATTTTGCATTATTTCATTAAGATAGGTTAATATATTTGAGGTTATAGTCAGAAGTTAAATAGGAAAGCCACTGGATTTTTTAAAAAATTGGTTAACTATAGAGATTTTATGATCATGAAATTCCTGTTGGAATTTCTTATATGTTGAAAATGGCGTTTAATATTGTTATCATGGTATCTCAATTTTGCATAAAAAAATATCTTGAGCAACAGGTAAGGCAGAGTGTAGCAGAAACTTAGACAAATGTTAGACCTTTCAAGGTAATGGATTTATAAGGAACCCAGGTCTAGAAGAAGAATGTGGTGAAGGCATGGTGGGGCTGCATATGCTGTTAATTTCATTGAAAAGTGAGAAGGCATGTAACAGCTTAAGAAGTTTCATTGCTGAGAGATCTGAGACATAGCTATTGGGAGGGTCCTTGTTTCATAGAAAACTCATTTAAATATTCTCTAAGAATTCAAAGATTCAAACAATATGGTTGCTTCTAAGGTTGTTGAGCATTAAATTGGCTTGTATTCAGAGGGAAGCATTCAAGTATTTCATAGGAAAATGCCTCAAAGAGAATGTTGTATGATCAAGTAAAGCCTCCACGCTTGAAAGAATCAAGGCTTTCAAATTTTTCCTCAGCATAAGGTTTAGGTATTATATGATAGTGACAACTCCATTTCATTTCTTAATTAAGAGGAAAAAGGTCACCCTGACCATCATGCTCAGAAAGATTCATGAAAAAAGTCAAAAGTAAAAGTGCTATGATACCATTGGACTAGCCTTTCTCAAATAAATTGCATACCTTAATATTTCATTTTCATTTACTCTAAAAATCAAGGAAAAGGGGATACAAGAAATAAATTCTTATTTAACATCTATAGGATTTTGAATTGAGCTATTATTAATATTATTATTGTAAAAATTAACAGTGATTACCTCTTTTTATGTTTTCCCCTGTGTCAGATTGTACACCATCTTTCTAACTTATATCCTGATTATTGATTAGAGACTACAAACTTTTAATTAGCAGATCCCCCCCACCCCAACTGGCACTGCAGCTCAGTATACTTGACGTGCCACATTTAATTTTCAGTGCTTTTTAAAATGATGTTTGAGGTGTGATGTTGTGTAGAAATGTCAGGACTACTGACTTGTCAACCTCATTATGCTGTGCTCCAGTGACTGCTTCCCAAACATTAATTACATTGCACAGAGACCATGTCTATTGTTTTTCGTTTTTTCCCTTTAAACTATGAACTGTAAATTGCTTTAAAAATTAAATGCAGCTAATTAGTGTTTATAATATTCTCTTAATTAAACACAGTTGGAGGTCCAGGCTATGTAGTATATGAAATACTGACAGCATTGCCAAAAGATAGCCCACACCCAGTTCATTTTCTGTGACAAGTAGTTGGTAAATGATTACTGCTCATGCCACATTTGTCAACCTGTGTGTATTCTGATGTCAAGATACCTTAGAGATATAAATGACTACTTATCTCTAAGCATAGTGGTTGTCACCCATGTGTTAGTCACACTTGCTCATGAGTAAGTGTTTTAAGGTGACACTGCATCAAAGAAAGTTATAGTGGGCCTAGAGGGTGATTCAGAGGTCCATGTTTTGATGGTGATGTTTTTTATAAATTCAGCAGGATTGAAGAATCAGATGCCCCACTAATTCTAATATGCTTTGTACTACTTCCAGGGAATGAGAATTCAGTAAACTATATTTAAATGTAAAACTATAATGAATGGAGTTTAGTCTGTCTTTGAATATTCATAAGGCACTTTCAGTTTATGCTGTTCTTCAGGGTCATCATGAGAGATGTCTATGATGGTACTGTCTGAAGCTCCAATCAGTAGACATTCCTTGGTGACAGTGTGCCAGAACCTAGAATGTTGACTGTAATTTGAACGCTTTGTTGAAGAAGAAAGAATCAGAGTCAGTTACTGTGGGCATTTTTTAATGTAGATATTTGAAACAATACCAAGTAAGACTCGGTGAAAAAATAAAGTTCTAGAAATAGCAATTTCTTTTCAGTAACTATTTTTTAATCTTCACCTGATGATATTTTACTATTGATTTTTAGAGAGTGGAAAAGAAAGGGAAAGACAGAGAAATATCAATGTGAGAGAAACACATTGATTGGGTGTCCTGACCAGGGCGGGCCCAGCCAGGGAGGAGCCTGCAACCCAACCAAGGTACAAGTTATGTGCTTTTGACTGGAATGTGCCCTTCAGTCTGACATTCTATCCACTGACCCAAACCAGCTAGAGCCTTTTTTAGTAACCTGAAACCAATAGCTTCTCAGGACTACTCCAGCATTGGCAGAGGGGGAAAGAGCCCTAGCTTTGTATCATTAAATCCTACTAGAATAATTGTATATAAACACATGAATACTATAATTCATAAGAAGTACCAAATTCTCAACCTATGCAGCAGTGTTAATTCATATGTTCAAGCAACCAATGATGTGACACTCAGTCCCTCTGAGGCTGTAGAAGAGAAAAAATTCATGTGTTAGTTTCTATCTAGGGATGAGCTTAATTCTCTCTACTTAATATTAAATCCATAGAAGATATTCTGAGGATTTAGGCCCATCCTGTCTCTGCCCTGAGGCTTGAATAATCAGGTCCAGCTAGAACTCTGCTCCATAAAACCAGGGGTTGCTGGAATACTTTGGCTTTGGAGACTCAAAGGAAAGCCCATTCCACACAAGATACCATCCTTAACAGTCTCCTGTGGGGCCTAAGTTTCAAAACTGGAAATGAATACCTTTAGTCAAAGATGCTTAATTTCCAAAGACCTCTGAAAAATGAACTTCTTCTGAGAGGAATAACTCATTTAGTTCTGATTAGTCATTAATCACTTTGAATAAGCTGTTGACAGGTAAACATCTGGAAAAGATGTGAGAGAAAGGGACATATAGATCAATGAAGGAGAGGAAAGAGGGATAGATTTAGAGTAGGGATAAAGGAAAGGTGCTAGAGTAGGATTTTTAATCAGTTTGGAAGCAGCAAAACGACCCTGGGATTCTGAAGCAAGAGGAAGAGATTTCCTCTGTGTGTGTGTGTGTGTGTGTGTGTGTGTGTGTGTGTGTGTACATGATTGAGAGTGAATGTGGTGATGTTAGAGAAAAACTGCACCTACCAATTGTAATCTATGAGAATTGGGAAATTATTATTCAAGAGCATTGTTATCTTGAAATTTTTATTACGTGAACTCCTTTCCTTTTCTTGGTGTTATTTCACGCCTCTATGTCAAATTTTCTCATCATTTCTTGTAAGCACCATCCTCTTGTCAAAATTTTGCTCCATTTCAAGCAGTCTGATTCAGTGAGACACTATGGTGTATTATTGCTCAAGTTTGGGCTGGTGACTTTCTCAACCTAATCTACTTATTCATGACTCATGAAATGAGATGTATCTGTATATGTGTGTATTTCAAGCAGTATGTTAGGTATTTTACTTGCTTCTGAGATATATGCAGTTGAATAAGTTACTAAACCTATTTAAGCCTTATTTTAACACCAATAAAAGGAACAGTAAGATGCTAATGAGTTAATGACAACAAAGATGCAGTCAGCATTGAGGAAGTTAGTGCTTCCTGTTGTCCCTCATTAGAATAGGAACTTTACATATTATTTTAAAGCTAGAGGGTCCCTTGGCCTGGCCTGCACCCTCTTGCAATCTGGGACCCCTCAGGGTATGTTGGACTGCTGGTTTCGGCTGATCCCTTGGCCTGCGGGGATCAGGTCAAAACCAGCAGTCCGACATCCCCCAAGGGATGTAGTAGTGCCTGAAGTGGCAGGCAGCCAGGGAGGAGCCGGAGCCTGGGCCAGGCACTGTGCCGCTCCTGCTCAGCCCAGTCCCACTGCACCTGCCTCTGCTACCACTCTGTAGTGTGCCACAGCTGCGCTTGCCAGCCGTGAGCCCGGCATCTGGTGCCCATAAGCCAGCTGAGCAGTGCTCCCTCTGTGGGAGTGCACTGACCACCAGGGGACAGCTCCTGCATTGAGCGTCTGCCCACTGGTGGTCAGTGCACATCATAGTGACTGGTCGACCGATCATTTGGTCGTTCATTTGCTTAGGCTTTTATATATATAGATGGTATGTGATGATTCTCTTCCTCATTATAATATTAGAATATGTTCATTGTAAAAGAAAAAGAGGGCAACAAAAAGAAAACAGTAAGAAGTTGCCTTTAGTGTCACCATCTAATAATCACCCAAAGAATTATACCATTTAACAATTATTGATGCCTTAATGCTATATATCTTACACTTTTTGCTATAAAGAGCATCCAACAAATATTTTGTTAATTCTAACATCAATGTTGTAAGTAGATATTGTCATTCCAATTTTATAGGAAGTTAAGAGAATGGAAGAGCTTGACTCAAATGCTCTGTCCCATATTTTGCTTCTCATGCTTTTGTAATAGAAGTAGTCAAGGATGCATAGTCCTCCCTGTAGCCAATAGGTGTCTGTACTCTGAACAAACTCTTCCCCTGTACAAACCAACTTCCAGGATGGAGTCATCTGCATATGCGACAAGCTTTATCAAATGAGTAGATTCACCATACCAGCTGGAGGAACAATCCAACCATAGCGATGGTGATATTTCTATCAATGATTAGATCTTTTGTAAAGACCCCTGTCTCACACAGTGAACCCCTCTTCTTAAACATATGGTCTTCTTTCTAAATTAGTAATTTCCCTGATAGTTTCTACTGAACTGTTAGCAAAGGTTCTTGTAGCAGAGCAAAAATTTCTTGTTCTTAAAAATGTACATAAGAAAAGATGAAATAGTACCATTTGCAACGATATGGATGGACCTTGAGAACATTATGCTAAGTGAAATAAGTCAGACAAAAAAAGCTAAGAACCATATGATTTCACTCTTATGTGGGATATAAAACTGAAACTGCTGGACACAAATAGCAGTGTGGTGGTTGCCAGAGGGAAGGGGCGGGGGCGAGAAGGGGGTCCTAATATAAGGTGACAGGAGAAGATTTGACTTGAATGGTGGGCATATGGGTGCAATATTGAGATTATGTAACATAGAAACTCACACCTGAAACCTTGTTCATGTTGACCAATGTCACCACAATTGATTTAAAAAATAAAAATTAAAAAAAATCTTACAGAGATACCTTCTTTAAATAGCCCATGGTACCCTTCTCCCCAGTATCTCCCCTGCTGGAGATGAGGTAGCCTTACTTGCAATGATTAGATATTTTGTAACAAACTAATGGGCAAAAAAATTACCCATGGCAAAAATATTATTCTGTATAAAAGCAATAGCTACCTCTGCCGTACACTCTTAGTATTCTTCATCCACTTCCTGATTTAACTTTTCTGGGCATTATTTTCATTATCTGAAATTATAAATCCTTATTCCATTGCCAGAGATAAACCTAAGACTCAGTTGTATCCCCAGTTTTTCTGAGCTGATAGGTAATCCAGATGACAACCTAGAGTCCTTCTCCATAGTGGATAATCTGGATAGTTTATACCCAAAAATGGGTCAAGCATATTGTATTTAATGTTCCATCAAGTCATGCCAAGTCCATGCTCTCATGGGTTTAGATTTCAAAAGAAAGGGCTAGGAGGTTGTGCATTTCCTGGCATGTGGTATGCCTCTTAGTGAAATGAACGACACTTTGCAGACCAAAAGCTGGCATGAAACATACCTTTGATTTCATCAGCAAGCATGCCATATGTCACAGAATTCTACTGCTTCCTCCCTGTTATTTCATTTGAGTGCCTCTTTCCTGCACATGTCTTTTGGTTGCAGTTAAGCAAAATGGATAGTACAGTCAATTGATGTAAATAACTTCAATTCAATTGGGCCTAAGTTATTTTAAGTATTACTAAATTAATTGTATTCTGAGTTTGATATTCTTTATGGAGGCAACATGATACAGTGAAAAGAGCACTAGACTAGGAGTAATGAAACCTGGGTTCTTATCCAAGGTCTGTTACTGCCCTGCTATTTTTGCAAATATTTGAGGCTCTGTTTTCCTGTCTGAAAGTAGGAGTAATAATATCCTCCCAGTGTGCTATGTCAGAGGGGTGTAGGCATATAAACTTCAGTACTGTATGTGAAATTTAAACATTTTAAAATGTCTACAAGTGCTTTGCAAAATACAAACTTAATATATACCATCTAATACATGGCTGAATAGTCACACATCTGTATGAACATAGAGCAGAAAGCAAAGTCCTGAATTGAAGTTTTCTACACAAAAGTTGTAATTCCTATTTTTCTGATGATAAAATAATATATCCTCAAAGTAGGAAATAAGGAAAATATAAAGGAAATAAAAATGATGCATACAAAATACACACAAATAAAAATCCTATGTAATAAACGGATAATATGCAAATAGACCAAACAGCAGAACAACCGAAACAACCGAACAACCGGTTGCTTTGACATGCACTGACCACCAGGGGGCGTGTGCGGAACATGGTGGGTGTTGGCCGCGGGGGGATGGTGGAGCAGGTGAGTGATGGTGCCAAACCAAGGTGGGGCACCAGTTGCTGTCATCAGGGTGAGACTTTGGTGGTTACTGAAAATTCTTTGCTCCCACGTGCCACAGTCCCACCTGGTGCTTGCACCTGCTGTCAGCGCTGGCCCCACTTGCACCCGCTGCCAGCACCAGCCCAGCTCGCACCTGCAACCGGTGCCAGAGCCGCCGCTCACACCCACTGCCAGTGCCCGGCGCTGGTCCTGATCACTCTGTGTCATCAGTGGGTGTGAGTGGTGGCTGTGGGCCCTGATTGCCCCTGAGGGCTTCTCCACCTCCCGCTGCTCCTGAGGGGCGATCAAGGCAGCAGCCATCATTCACACTTGCTGATGGTACTGGCCCCATTTGCACCCGCTGCTGGCGCCAGCCCCAATTGCTCTGCGTCGTCAGCGGGTGCAAGCAGGGCTGGCGCCACCAGCATGTGGGAGCGGCGATGGTGGGAGTGGGGTTGCTGGCAGAGAGGGGACTGGGGGCCAGAGCAGGAGGGGCCTAGCAGGGGTGCAGAGGATGGACTGAGACCTGCCCCTGTGCCTGCCATATCCTCGTGGCCCACAGTTCCTTTCAAGGTGCACGAATTTGTGCAATGAGCCCCTAGTATACTTCATGATCACACAATACCCCACAACAGGGTGGGGGCAAAAGTGGGTTTACAGTTGTGAGTGTGTGAAACACAGACTTTATTCTTGTATTATTATTTACTAATTATTGTATTATTTTCCATACAAACAACTGTAAACCCACTTTTACTCCAACCTGTATTTTGATGTATTTCCTTTCAGTGTTTAAATTTTTGTCCAAATAATTGGTAATAAACTTTTATGTATGAGGCATACTGTTTTTCTGATTAAAAATTAATAAAAGCTAATTAAGAAGAATTTAATAGAAAGTTGAAGTTCTTTGTAATCACCCTTGGTTCCCATGAAACTAATTTTAACAATTTTTCATTATTAATTCAGTTTTGTATCTTACTCTTATTTAATATTGTATCCTGTGTGCCCTACACTGGAACAGGAACTTAACCTAATATATCAAATTATCAACAATTCTTAAAAAATGTTTTGTTTTAACTTTTTATTATCTAAAATTTTAAACATATAAAAGTAGAGAGCATGATTGAATGAACCCCAACACTCACCCATCATATAACTTCAACCATTTCCAATGCATGGGAAATTTTACTTCATCTACCTCCCCACCCAACTCCCTCTCTTACCTCCCAAGATGTTTTGAAATAAGTTCAAGATATATAATTTTATTCATAAAACTTCAGTATATAAGATATTAAGATTCTCTTTAGCCTAACTATAATACCATTTCACCTTAAAAATACACAATGCATTTTAATATCAACAAATATGCTCTACCCTTCCAAATTTCCCAGACTATCATATAATGTATGTGTAGTTTTTTTTTATTTTTTTGTCTGAATGAGAATCCTAGAAAGGTATACATATTATAATTTGTAGATATACTCATTACATCTCTTTTAGTCTGTATATTTCCCTTTCCATTTTTTTTGCAATTTATTTGTTGAATCTAAATATTTTTTCCTATACAGTTTGCATCCCTATTGCATTATTTGATTCATTACTCTATTCTAGTACTTCCTATAAACTGGATGTTAGAGCTAGATATTGTTGCTTAATAGAAATACAATGCAGGACACATAGGTATTTTTTAAATTCTGGAAGCCACAAAAAAATAAACAGGCGAAATTAATTTTAATATATTTTACTTAACCTAATATACCAAAATGTTATCCTGTTAATATATAATCAATATAAAATTATTAACAAGACTTTTTACATTGCTTTACTTATATTAAGTCTTTGAAATATTAAGCAAAACCCTGCAAATCTTAATATATAGCCTTTCAATAAGTTTTTGCCATTGAAAGATCAGTGATTTAGTCAGGATTTCTGGCTGTGTCCTGCTGAGTATCCATTTCTTAGAAATCATCTATGAATTATAAAACGTGACAAGTTGACAAAAACAACCTTTAAGCACCCTGGAAATCAACTAAAGTTCTACAAAAATCCAACAATCAGTTATACTTGAATAAACTATTTTCCTTCGGTAATAAGAGTGGGAATCTATGGTATTTTTGCCTGGAGTTGCTCATACCCCACTCCCTCAGATTGATCAATTCTCATGGTGGGGCAGGATTAAGAATTGTAGCTGCACTATCATGGTAGATGGTTTACTTGATGTGGCAAGGTTCATGATGCCCTTGTGCAGTGACACTGTTGGTAGAAGTGATCACCTTGGTGAAGTTGGGCCAGTGGGAAGGGGCAACAGTTCTGCAAACCTGAGGTTGTGAAAACATATTCCTATCTGAGACTGTGCACATATGCAGCAGACAGTGGAGACTTGAGAGGGCTCAAGCCAGCCACACACTGTCAACTCTGTGGCAGTGCACAGAGGAGATATATAAAAGCTCAATGGAAAAGAAAAGTTCTGGCAAACTTAAAAATGATATGAACTTTGAATGTGCTCCCTTTCCCACACACAGATCTATTGGCAGGAGATAAAACCCTTACAGGCTTGAGATGGTTTAGCACAACCTCTGTACAATCATTGACCACAAAACTACAAAGACAGAGTTCACTCTTAGGAAACCAGGCTTAAAATAAAAGAATATAACAAAAATCCTGATATATAATCCAAAATGTCCAATTTTCAACAAAAAAACGAATTATACAAAAAAAGGAGAGCATGACATACACTCAGAAAAAAATAAGTCAATTTAAACTGTCTCTGTCTCCTATGTAGCAATTAACCAACAGGTCTTCAAAGCAGCTATTAATGTGCTCAAAGAAGGAATGGAAACCATGAATGAAGACTTAATGGAAAATATAACAAATATGAACAAAGTAGTGGTTTTTAAGAGGGAAGTTGAAATTATAGAAAGAACAAAATGGAAATTCTATGATTGGAAAGCACAATAATTGAAATGTTCACTAAAGGAACTCAACAGCAGATTCAGGCTGGGAGAAAGGGTTTGGTAACTTGAATGTTGATCTATAGAAATTGTCCATTGTGAAGAACAGACAGAAAAAAATCAAAGAAGAATGAACAGAGCATCAGGTACATGTGAGGCAGCATTAAAAATATCAATATATGCATAATAATACAACCAGAAGGAGAGGTGAAAAAGAAAAGACAGAACATCCTTAGCAAATATATTTGCAAATTTAACACAACAACATGTAAAAAAGGATTATATTCAGAAGTAAAGAGGATGTGAAATACTGATACATGCCACAACATGGATGAACAAGAGCACTATGAAAGTGTTATGAAAGAACCCAGATGCAGAAGACCACATATTATATGATTCCACTTGCAGAAAATGTTCAGAATAGGCAAATCCATAGAGACAGAAAGTATATTAGTAGTTGCCACGGCCTGGAGGGAGGTTAAATTGGGAGTGACTGCTTAATGTATGTGGAAATTATGTTTAGGGTGAAAGAATATTTTTTAAAACTGGATGGTGGTCATGGTTTCATAACTCTATAAATGTACCCCATATCTTTGAATTTTACATTTAAAATTTTTGAATTGTATATTATGTAAATTATACTTCAATAAAGCTGTTTAATAAAGAAATAGTAAATACACCACCAACAAGAATAAAACAAAAATATCAGTAACATTGACTCCCTGAATAACATTTTTCAAAACAATAGGTAACCTAGAATTGATACATTTATAATTGCAAAATTCATTAATTTACAGTAGTAACTATAAAATACTTTACCATTTACATGGTATTTTCATATATATTATTTCAGTGGGAATCTTTCTTCCAGCACTCTGAGAGAGAAGGCCATTTGGCCTTTATTATGCAAAGGAAGTGAGGTTAGCTGATTTATTCAATGTCATACAGTAAGTGGCACAAGATGGGTCCAATCTCAGACTTACTGACTCCAAGTTCAGTGACCTTCCTACTACATTATGCCAACTTTATTCTCTATGGCGGCAACCCAGTTGTAATTACGTTGTATTACTCCCTGTAGGTGAATATGGAAACTTAAGATATTAGAAGAGGGAATCACAAAGGTGAAAATTACAGTGCAATCTGTGCTGTGTTCTTACTGCGTGTTTGTTGGTAGGAAGCTGAGGAAGTCTAGTAAATTTCCTGCTTGTGGCCTGGAATGGTGCATAGATCTGTATCAGACTGATCACACATTGACCCAGCAGCACCAAGTCAATTCAAATCTCTGTTCATCTGCGGTGTCCAGTAAATGCAAATTGTGGTAGACAAGGGAAATTGTGCTGCAGACTCACACTTGGTAACCTTGCAGAGCAGTCATGTCTTTATAGTTTCATTGGTTTCACTCATGGCATCTTGGGACCCTTCCACTCAGGTCTTAATTCCCTCTTTTCTGGGCATCTTTATGCCATCCTTGCCCGGGAAGCTTATTTTGTTACATAAGCAAGGCAAAACACCTTTTAGATGCTGTGTAAGATCCAGAGGCCACTTGATCTCCTTCTAAGCTGCAACCTAAAGTCTTGCCTGAGTTTTCCACTCTAGTTCTATCTGCTTCCTTTGAATCTTTTATCAGAGAATCTGTGACCCTTGTATAGCAAAGAGATTAAGCATATACTAGTAGGCTCTGGAGCTGGACCTTTTTATTTGAATTCTAGCTCTATCAGCTGTGTGATCTTGGTGAAATTACCTAACCTTTCTATGCCTCTGTTTTTGTTTGTGTGTGTGTGTGTGTGTGTGTGTGTGTGTGTGTGTTTTCATTTGTAAAATACCTCACTATGAAATTTTCAAGGATTAAATGCAATTATGGATATAACGTTCTTAAAGAGTGCCTGAATCTTCTTTCTAGCCCTTTTACTTAAGCAAGCTGACAACTGAACTTATACTGGGGGTTTTCCTATGGTACTTGTATGTTTAAAACGTTCAATCATATTGTTTTCATGTGCTAGCCATAGAAGTCCTGTGAAGTTCATAGGATTAATGATATTAGATTCCCCCCCCCCCACTTTATAGATAAGAGAATGGTGGCACACTACTTTGTCATAAAGCTTGGTCTAGAACTTACATTTTAGGATTCTCTCATAGGGCTCTTTGTAATATAACCTGCTGTCTTTTGTCTAGTTAGGTTTTATCCAGAAAAGCAAAATACTTGGTGCAAACCTCTGCAATCAATTATTAACCTCTGTTTCCACCTCTACAATTAAGTCACCTAAGGGTCTACTTCTTTGTATCATAAGTTAAGTTAATTTGGTTAGCTACTTTTCTGTCTCATATTTAAGGTAATTGAAAATGAAGTTCAAGTAGTAAGCAGTAAAAATATTTCTGCGCCCAGCTGTTATGCATGAAACTTGAGAGGGTTATAGGTAAAGTGCATATTTGACTAAACTAATGGAGAAGATGGATGGCAATAGAGAGCTATGCTAATGCTTGTTATTTGCAAACTAGAAGAAAGTGATATCTTTGGCTGTTCAATACCATATTTAAAGCTTGTAACTTTTCAAGATAGCATATTAAATTTGATGCTACATTTTGGATAAGTATGTTAATGCTAAAATTACTATGGAATATACAAAACCCGAGTGGATTCATTGTGAGAAAAATGAATTGAATATGATTGTTTACTTGGGGAAATAAGCAGCTATTGTTCTTCTCAAAAGAGTAAAAAAGTTATTTATACATTGAACTACCTTCAATTTTCTTGAAAATTGTTCCCCATATGAACAGTTTAGCTCATTTACATAATCTACCACAAAGGATATTGAGAAGTTATAAGAGAAAGATAATTTGAAATTACTTTAGGAAGTTGTTTCAGTTCCAGAAGAGATGGTGCGATAGAGATAGCTGTCACTGCAACTTAGGGATGTATTATTATTTTCAAATTACTAAGGGATAGAGATGTTATAGGTACTTACACAATTAAAAAAAAACCTGTCTCAATAAATTTTGAAATATAAATCACAGATTCTGGACCCTGATTTTGGCATGCACTAAGCTGTTGTCATTTGTCTATTGGATATTATGAAATGCTCAGTAAGTCTTTAAAATTTATATATATATATATATATATATATATATATATATATATATATCCCCTATATAATAAAAGGCTGATATGCAAATCGACCGACCGATGGAACAACAATGATGCACACTGACCACCAAGGGGCAGACGCTCAATGCAGGAACTGCCCCATGGTGGTCAGTGCACTCCCGCCAGGGGAGCGTCACTCAGCCAGAAGTTCTGAGCCGGGCTCAAGGCTGATGAGTGCAGCGGTGGTGGCAGGAGCCTCTCCTGCCTCTGCGGCAGTGCCTAGGATGTCCGACTGACAGGAAGCGGGCCTAAGCTGTCAGTTGGACATACCCTGAGGGCTCCTGGGCTGCGAGAGGGCACAGGCTGGGCTGAGGGACTCCCCTGATTGAATGAATTTCATGCACCAGGCCTCTCCTCTAATATATCTATATACAGTGGGGCCTTGACTTACGAGGGTCCCGACTAACTAGTTTTTCGAGATACGAACCGTCTCTCGGCCGATTTTTTGCTTTTGAGTTGTGAGCTAAAATTCGGGTTACGAGCCAGCTTCAGATACCCCACCGCTAGTTGGCGCAGCGAACGTCACAGTGAATGCCACAACATCAGCCCAGCATCACGTGTCATTGTAATGGTGAAAATTGATTTGACATATGAGTAATTTGAGTTACAAGCTCTGTCACGGTACGAATTAAACTCGTAAGTCAAGGCCCCACTGTATATATATATATATATATATATATATGCCTCAGCGACCGTTACAACCGAACAACTGGTCACTATGAACCACATTGACCACCAGAGGGCAGACGCTCAATGCAGGAACTGACCCCTAGAGGTCAGTGCACTCCCACAGCCAACCTCCTGTGGCTAGCCAACCTCCCGGAGTCCCTCCCCCCTGGTTGGCTGGCCCTGATGTCCCTGATTGGGACTGGGCGAAATGGCCCTGATTGGCCCTGATTGCTGGCCAGGCCGAGAGACCCCACCCATGCATGAATCTGTGCACCAGGCCTCTAATATATATATATATATATATATATATATATATATATATATATATATATATATATTAATATTAATAAAAGAGAAACATGCAAATTGGTGTCACTCTGCTATGCCCACCAGCAAATCAGAATGAGTATGCAAATTAACCCAACAAAGATGGTGGTTAATTTGCATATACAGTCACAGAGCGAAGACTGAAGGCTCCACCCGAGTGAAGACTGAAGAGCCTTGCCTTCTCTGCTGCAGTCAGAGCGAAGGCCTGGGTCCTGGGTGCTGGAGGGAAACCGGTGCCAGCAGCCAGGGGAAGGAAGGCCTATTGCACGAATCTATATATATCACCTTACACCTGTTAGAGTGGTCATTACCAACAAAACAAAATAAAATTATGATATATATAGTTCCAGTCCCCAAGAACTTAGTCCAAACTTGTGCGTGTTGAAGGAGGTGCTTTGGAGTCCAGATCACTAATCATCACTGGAGAACACTAAATGAGAGTAAAATTCCAGAGTAATTCGTCTAGAGTTCTGGCTGTTGATTTTTCTTTAAAAAACATCTTCCAGGTTAGCGTTTCTTTGTGGAGTCTAGTGACACCACCAACTTTTCTATTCACTTCTTTTTATCTCTCTAATTTGCCTCATGTGCCCCAGCATCAGTATTTGTAAAAAATGTTTGGCCCTAACCAGTTTGGCTCAGTGGATAGAGCGTTAGCCTGCAGACTCGAGAGTCCCAGGTTCGTTTCCGGTCAAGGGCATGTACCTTGGTTGCGGGCACATCCCCAGTGGGGGGTGTGCAGGTGGCAGCTGATGGATGTTTCTCTCTCATTGATGTTTCTAACTCTCTGTCCCTCTCCCTTCCTCTCTGTAAAAAATCAATAAAATGTATTTAAAAAATGTTTGTAGTTTTTATCCAAAAATAATAAGGAAATAGGACACAAGCAGTCAGAAAAACAACAGAGCATCTACAAAAAGAGGTGTGAGATTAATTAATCATCACTCTTTAGTTGTGGAATTAAGTGACTTCTATGTTTCTCTTTCAAAATGGCCTAAAGAGCCTGCCTAGCACCAGGAGGACATCTTCTCCAGCTGTTCTCAGAAATGAGTCATACCAGTTTTGAAAACTTATTTTTCCTGGAGGGACCTTTCATTCTCCCATTGTAAGATTTTTAAAATGCTACTAGAACTATTAGTGTAAACAAATCCATGTGAACCAAAGTGGTAAGCAGAATTTGAACTCTTGAGTGTTATCTCTTCCATAGAATAGAATATCCTTATACCACAAAAGTAGTCTACTCGGAAAGCCATCATTTTCTAGATAAGCAGTTCCATATGCAGTGCATAAAATTCTCAACCTCTATCCTAAAACATGATGCTATATTTCTCTTTTGATTTACCAAAATATTATGGTTGTATTGATGAGATCAAAGTAACTGGCAATTTCCATGACAAAGTCAAACTCTAGTGCCTTAGGCTTTATGTAACTGTCTAGGCTCTCATCAAACAACGATTTTTTTAAACATTAGAATTCAAACTAAAATTTATTTGGTGAATAACTTAAATAAAGTCCACCAAACAGCTGTTGAGTAATTAGAAACTAACAAATTATTTACAGAAAAATTCTCAATTATACCAAGTTTGTCATATGTTTTTAAAGCAACTGATTTATGTCTGGACAGTGACCATGCTTTCCTCTTAGTATAATGTTCTTTCATCTAAAAAGGGCCAAAATAAAAAGTTCAAATATAAGCTATGATAGATACTTTCAGCAAATACTATAAAGACTTGATTTATTTGTTATATTGCACCAGTATATTTTACTTTTAAAAACTTACTAAGATCCTCAGTGGTTAAATGCACAAAAGCCATAAATACATAGTGCACAGGAAAGGAAATAGCACTAGCACATACATGTAGGAAAATATTCAGCCTCAGTAATAAGCAAGAAGTTCAAACTAAAAGAAGATACCTTTAATTTAATTATTTCAAATAGACATTAAAACAATACACAAAGTTGCCAAGAGTATAGTGAGAGAAGATTGTTCCCACACGTTGTCATGGCAGTGTAAGTCTACCCCAAAGCCCCCAAATGTTCAAACCTATTGGCTCATTAATTCAACTTTTTGGAATCCATCCTAAAGAAATAATAAAAATATTGAATGTGTTCATGTTATATTAATATTGATAGGGAATTTTTGGACTGGAACCCACATTCTTTGTCTGGAGTGGAAGAATGAATTCATGGACAGAGGGTAGTATAGCAAAGGTGGAGATTTATTGAAGAACAAGTACAGACTCCCGCATGTGGGGAGAGGGAAAGAGTCCCACAGAATAGACTCCCACATGGGGAGGGGGAATGGGTCCTACTGACTTCCAGTTTCCATGTTTTATAATGTCTGTAGTTTCTGTGTCCTGATATCTCCTCTGATTGGTCAAATTGGTTACTATTCCCTTTCAAATTGGTTACTATTAGTGACTCCTGAACTCAAAGGTCAAACACCACATGGGACATGTGATGCCCTCCTCCCTCATTGTTCTTTTCTTTCTGGGCTTCCTTCTTTCTTCTTTATTTTGTAAATATATACCTTTTTGGCTACTCCTAGCTCCCTTGTCTTATGTAAATGCAACTGTTGCTGCTCCCTGCACCTGGCTTCCTCGTGTGTTATGGAGATATACCTTCTCCTAATCTGTAGCCCTATGTTTTATTCCCCGTGGACCCCAATTCTAAAAATTCCCTAAACCTGCCTATATACCCCTAAAATTCCTGTTTCAATATTCAGTTTAAGACTTTAAATGGGAAGGGAAGAATGAAAATACCCAGTAATAGGGAATGGGAATATCAATTATAGCACATCTACTCTGCACTGCTCTTAAAAATCACAGTTATAGAAATAGTGTAGAAACATGCAGAAAACATCTAGAATGAAGGAAGCCACATGACAAAAATGTATGTGTATATTATAATTAGAAGGAAATGGACCAGAGTGACAGCAGTCACACTTACAGGCTGATAGGGTTATGGTGGATATTTTTTCCATTATTTTGTAAAGATTCAAGTGATTATGTTAATTTTATAGTTTCTTCTCGTGGACCCCAATTCTAAAAATTCCCTAAACTTAATTACTTAATACTTAAGTGATTCCTTAAGTAAAACAAAGAAGGGTGAGAGAAGAATCAGCTAAGAGCTCTTCTTTTAAGGTCTTCCTAAATCCAGGGTTTTCTGAATCAGTCAATCTGAATTCATGTTGAAGGTCCTGTTGAGGAAAAGCTATTGTAATATTTGCAAAGAGTTCTGTCCCCTTTGGTAGGTATTCTCCTGGTACTTGGTGGCGTCCTTTCCTTTGTTGTGCGATGAATGTTTGCTCTCCTTGGGCAATGCCCTATGACCCTTTATTTTTTTTTTCCTGGAGTGGAGTGAGCCTTTTTGGTGAAGACCCCAACTAATAAATAGCTGCTATCAGTAGGACAGGCCTGTCTGTGCTGAGGGTGAACCAGTTATATTTTCCATTTGGAGGAGCATCTATCATAATAAAAGTGTAATATGCTAATTAGATCAGACAGCTGAATGACCTTTCAGACGTCATTCCAGATGTCCTTGCAGATGAAGCTGCAGTGGCAGGAGCCAAGGCAGAGTGGTTAGGAGCAATCAGGCCAGCAGGCGAGTGGTTAGGGGCAATCAGGCAGGCAGTCTGAGTAGTTAGGGGCAATGAGGCAGGCAGGTGAGTGGTTAGGGGCAATCAGGCAGGCAGGCAGGTGAGCAGTTAGGAGCCAGTGGCCCAGGATTGCTAAAGGGATGTCCGACTGCTGGTTTAGGCCCGAGGGGTTCCTATTGTGAGAGGGTGCAGGCCGGGCTGAGGGACCCTCCCTCCCATGCATGATTTTAGTGCAGTGGGCCTCTAGTTATATATGATTAAGAATGAGAAATGGAAAAAATAAAAGGATAGAGGAAGAGGAACAGAGTTTATTCCTAATGCTTCAATGCAATATATACACAGACCTGTGGATGGACTCAAAAGTAACATTTTAGTGAAGCTATCCTATAATAGATTGGAATGTGTGTAACAAGAATGGGAAGAGGAGGTAAAAAGGAGGTGAAAGGACAGGTGGGGAGGGGGAATGATAAATAATGTAAACTTGGCCTTGAATATACCCACTGTGTTTTGTTTTGGTTTTGTCAACCTATGCTTACTTCAATTTCATGTACAATTGTAGAATTTTAAAGCTGGAAAATCTTTTTGAGATAATATAATCTCCTTATTACATTTATAGAAATTAGAGGCCCTGAGAGATGGAACCTGATGTAACTAAGGCCATTAAGAGAGGGCCATTGCTAATATTCTCAGCCAGAAAAAGGAATAAAATTTTACACCATTTGTAACAGCATGGATGGATCTAGAGGGCATTATGCTAAGTGAAATAAGTCAGTAGGAGAAAAACAAATACCATATGATTTCACTTATATATGGAATCTAAATAACACTAAACAAAGAAATGAAACAGAAACAGACTCATAGATACAGAGAATAGACTAATGGTTCCCAGAGGGTAGGAGGTTTGGAGGACTGGGTGAAAAAGGTGAAAGGAAGAAGAAGTAGAGATTAGTAGTTACAAAATAGTCATGGGGGTGTAAAGCATAGAATATAGTCAGTAATATTATAATAACTATGTATGGTGTCAAGTCGGTACTAGAAATATTGGGAGGAACACTTTGTAAAGTATGTAATTGTATAACCAGCATGCTATACACTTGAAACTAATAAAAGGGTAATATGCTAATTAGACCAGATGTCTTCCAGATGGAAGGACGTCCTTCTGGACAAAGCCACTGTGGCTGTGAGGCCTGAGGGCTGGTAGCACGGGAGAGGTGGCATGGGCCAGTCCAGTGCCACGGCCCTTTCCACAGAGGCAACGGGAGAGGGGGCTACACGGTCCCAGTCCCAGTGCTGCCCCTTCCACAGAGGCAGCCACAGAGGCAGTGGCATGGGCCCAGTCCCAGCGCCACACCGGGGCAGAGGATGGATGGAGTTCGACCTGCTGTGCTTCAACCTCCCCCAGCCCCACCCCCAGCTGGCCTGGCTCCAGATTGCCCTGGGGGGCGGGGCCAGTGCTAAGAAGGGAGGGCCGAAGGCCTGCAGCCACAGTGGTGGCCATGAGGGCCAAGGGCCCTGGCAGTGGCAGCAGCAGCAGGGTGATGGGGGCAGCGCCTTCCCCTGATAGGCCTGGTCACTTCCCGCAGAGGGAGGCCAGACTGCGGAGGGCCTAAGTCATCAGTAAGACATACCCTGAGGGCTCCCAGACTGTGAGAGGGGGGTGGCCGGCCTGAGGGACCCCCCCCCCACAGTGCATGCATTTTTGTGCACCAGGCCTCTAGTATAAAATAATATTGAATATAAACTGTAATTGAAAAAATAAAAATTAAAAACATTTTTTAAAAGTTTATCTTTATCAAAGTATAGAGAAATAAAAAAAAATGTTTTGATGTGAATACACTGTATGTAGGACAGGTTTTTCTGTGAGTAGACCATATCATTACCATAACTAAATAACATTTGCATGTCAGTGGACCTCCAGTATGCCAGGTTGGGCACTGGATGCAAAAAACGACAATTAAGCAATATGAGCTTATATTTGACCTGAGAGTATTTGGAACAGCATCTTTTCAGAATTAGATTTGAAGTTAAACTTTGTTAGATTTTTTTTTACTGTGTTCCCACTTTCTGATTTTCCAAAAGTGAACTATGTGTGAGTGAATTCAAGCTCTGCCTCTGAAAATTGTGGTAAATAATTACAGTTCCATACTTTCACAGGACTGCAGAGTTGGGTGTGCCTTCATATTACGTGCTTAAAGAGATCTGGAAGGTGGTCTCTGCCTTCTAGGTCTGCTGACACAAATTTTAAGACAAGAAGTTGTGGTTGAGGGTCTGGGAATAAAGAAGGATTATTTTTCTTGGTTTATACCAATGTTGTGGTCTAAAGGAAGATTGCTTCCAAGGACACTCAGTAACCTTAAATAGGTCTTACATTTCCTGGCTGATGTATAGCTGCGATTACTTGTATTTAAATCTTCAAAAATGGTTTGGCCCTAACTGGTTTGGCTCAGTGGATAGAGCGTCAGCTTGCGGACTGAAGGGTCCCAGGTTCGATTCCCGTCATACCCAGTGGGGAGTGTGCAGGAGGCAGCTGATTGATGTTTCTCTCTCATCGATGTTTCTAACTCTCTATCCCTCTCTCTTCCTTTCTGTAAAAAATCAATAAAATATATTTTTAAAAAATGGTTTGAAATGGCTATAGGAATCTCTCTCTCTCTCTCTCTCTCTCTCTCTCTCTCTCTCTCTCTCTCTCTCTCTCTCTCTCTCTCTCCAAATAAACACACTGAAGGAAAACAAAATTTCTAGATTTCCATACTTAAAAAATAAGGGTGATTTGAACATGATAAATTATAGATGCCAAAAGTCAACATTAGTCATTAGAATTGACATGTTTTTCATTTTTAAATTTAACTTGTTATTTTTGAATACAGTTTAAAGAAGTATAAATTCATAACCAACTGAGGCTTAAGTGCAAGTGTTATTTTGGCTATACCTCTGCCATATTAATCCCAGTCAGAGTGACCCAAAGGTTTGATTGAAAAAGCAGGTGAGAGATGGGAAGTATGTTTTAGAAAATAAAATGCTATCTATTTATCTCTATATTATAACAGAAAGCATTTTAAGTTATTTTAAAATATAAGACCCTTGATCGACAGTTTTGTATTATCAATGTCCTTATGTGGAAAATAGCTCTCCATTCCTACTTGGTAAACTTTCATTTTTTTAATGAACAAAGAACTCTATGTATGTGTTAGCTGAAATGAACTTAGATGAATTTTATTGATTAAAGGGTGAAATCCTTAGCTGCAAAAATGCATCTCTGGAAGTCTGCTATTGGTACATTTCTCACTTTGAACTGCTTGTAGCAAAGTCAATGCCTATAATCAAGGAAAGGTTCCCCTTACCCCTTTAGTTCTTCCATCTGGTTGAATAATTGAAACCACTTACAGAAGATTAACAAGAGACAATCAACATTTTAATAAGTGCACATGGGGAATTCACATAAGCATGAAAATCCCAAAGACAGCGAGGCAATATTAAGTATATAAGACATTTTTGGACAAAGTATAAAATGGGTGATGGGAAACTGGATTTCAGAAGTGAGAGTGGGTGATTTACAGGTGTTTGGGGAGAAGTGGAACACATGGCAGGGAAACATTTTTCTAGGCAACCCAGAAACAATGGGACACAAGGTGTGGGGTGTAACAGACTTGGAGTGTAAGTCAAGACTCTCTTCCTAAAGCAGGATTTTCTATCTGAATCTCCTAAGAAAAAAGGGAACTAAAAAACTGTTTCTGAATTTGTTGGACTTTAATTGATTTTAGTTTGAAATAATGTGCATGGCAGGGTGGCACATTTTAGGGGCAGTTGGTCTAGACCCCCACATAAATGTGTACCTTATGAGCAACATGCAATGGGAACCTAAAAATAAAACAATTAAAACTGGTCTTATAAGTTAGATGCTGAATGGAATTTGAGTGGTTGTGGTGATGGCATTAGTGATGAACAAATAAGCAAATCAAGTACAGTCCTTTCCCAATATCTTCATCTTTGGTGCTCAATCACTACTTTGTCTTTCTTTGTAAGAGTCATTGCAGTCTGCTTTGTAGTAAAATTGTTTATCACTTGCATAAGTTGTCAGCTTCTTGGGCAGAGAATATGGCCTATTCATTTTTATATTCTCTCTAGCCCCTATTGTGAGGGCTTGGCAATTTTTATTCAACTCATTCAATAAGTACTAGTCAAATGTCTACTATATGCCAAACACTGTGCTTATTCTGGGGCTGTAGCAGTGAATGTAACAGACAAAAGTACCTACCATCATGGAGCAGACAATAAACAAATTACCAAAATATATAGTGTCATCTGGTGATAAGTGCTATGAAAGACAGGAAGGAGCATGAGAAGTGACATTTTTTGCTTGTTTACAATGGGAAGTTGTAAAGGCCCTGAGATGGAAACATGCCTGTTATTTTCAGAAACAGCAAGAATATTAGTGCATCTAGAGTGAATGAGAAAGGGAAATTACCAGGGGATGCGTTTGGAAAGGTTAGGTCAGGTTAGGTTAGATTGAGATGGCCATTTTGGCTTTTATTTTGAAGGAAACAGGACAACATGACTTCGATTTTTAAAGCTTCATTCTGTCTGTATTGTGGGGGAATGTGCTAGAAGGGACTAATGGCATAAGCAGTAGATCAGTTGGGAGGCTATTACATTAATCCAGGTAAGGGATGATGACTTGAACCAATGTCGTGGTAGAGCAGTGGACAGGTATCATTGGATTCTGGATATATTTCACAGGTAGCTCCAATAGGCTTTACTAATGGATTGCATGTGGGATGTGAAAGAGAGGAATCCAGGATTACTTAACATTCTGTGGCCTGAACAAACAGAAGAGTGGAGTTGCCATTTACCAAGATGGAGAAGACTGTGTGAGGAGTAAGTGTGGGGGTGGGTGGGAATCAGGAACTCAGTTTTGAATATACTAAGTTTGAGATGCCTTTAAAATATCCAAGTGGAGGTATTGAGATGGATATCCAAGTCTGTGGCTCATGGGTGAGATCTCTGCTGGGGCTATAAATTGGGGAGTTATTAGTGTTTAGACAAATATGGAGCCATGATTTAGCATGACATTAGATTGCAGTTGAATCATCAGTATATATTCATTTATAGTACGTTATCTGATTTTCCTCTAATTATGCTCATCTTTGATATTATTTCAAACCAAAGTAGGGTCTCTGTAGACCATTTATAGAATCTGTAGTTTCAGGAGTTAGTTCCTGCTGTGTATGTGCCTAGATTAGTGCTAAGTGCTACAGGGGGCGGGGGCATAAAGAAGTATGAGTCTCAAATTCTCCCTTCAAGGACCTTAATATTACATTAGGGTAATAAGACTTTGACTTGTGAAACTTCGTTCCTACCACAAAGCATTATACCACTGAATGCATAACAGTAAATCCATGAGCTTTATTGAGTGTTTTTGCCTGTATGTGTTTACTATACATGCAATAGGAATTTCAAAAAGTGAGGTACTCTTCATAATAGAGGTGCCACCACCTAGATGTCCATACATTCCTTTGAAAAATACATCTGGTAAAAATCTGAAGAAGAAGAAAGGAGTCCATTTCACTGCAAACTAAAATAATGAAGTTATTTGTTTTCAAACTAGGGTGTTGTTGTTGTTTTAACATTTTATGAAAGGACCAAGTTGCAAAATTGCAGCAGTGGATGAATATCATGGTCAAATAATGTAAAGAATGAAAAGTAGCACATTTTTTCCCCAGAGCTTTAAACTTTTCAGATGATTTTGACATCTCAGATGACATTTGATCTTCTTGACCCTCTTAGGTCTGAATAAGGCAGATAATGCCTCGACTTGTCCTCAGAGCCTCGGTGGCTCCTAGCCCAGCATTCTGTGGGGAACAGGGTTCTTTCAGTGATTTATCATGAAGTTTAAAATTTTTATTTCTAAACCCAATTTAGATCCTGCTGTTGCTATACCAGTATACTCACCAGAAGCATTGTTTTCATCCTCTTGCTGCTATGAAGAACAAGAATTTACCACCACCTAACTCATTAAAAATGCTCTGTAAGCCTGAGGCTCAAAAGCCACAATATGAGCACAAAGAGCTCAGTGCCCCTCAAGGACACTATTTCATGAGCTCCTCTCACTCAGAATCCTTCCCTTCCTCAGAGCCTCTGTCTTAAGTGCAATATTAAACCAGAGGCAAGAAGGTTTCTTTTTTTTTTTTTTAGAAGGTAGATATCCTCCTGGGTTTCATTTCAAATATGGGATGTGCTGGGTTAATATTTGTATTCCTGGCCACTTTCAAATCTCATAATGTATTTTAATCAAACCACTGACTTTAAAAACATGTACACAGCATACAACAATGTTGTCTTTTATTTGCATTCCAATACAAATATTTTTGAAGTCGGTCTCTCTTTTACCTTTGAGTATTTTCTGTTACTGCAACCTCCAGCGTATTCCTAAATGCTTGACAATATATGCATATAACTCAGTGTTATTATTGCCTCCGGCTAGCTTCATGTCATCTAGTTTGTCTTTTGCTCCTCTCCTTTGATAGTATGATCAGGACCAATTGTGAATCTGCCAGATGCATTTCCTCACAAAAGGACAAATCTAAGACAGCTTGTGTTTTTCCCTCTGTCTTTCAGGGCTGCTCACATTAAAGGAGTTCCTCTTCCCCTTTTTATGAAAGTGAGCTTGCTTAATCAGAGATGGAGCAAACAGACTGCAAACCCTACCAGCCTCTGTCTAAAGTCAAGCATGAAATGGATCTAGCTTATACCAGTTCTTCTGATGAGAGTGAAGATGGAAGAAAACCAAGACAGTCATACAACTCCAGAGAAACTCTGCATGAGTATAACCAAGAACTGAGGATGAATTACAATAGCCAGAATAGAAAGAGGAAAGAAGTAGAGAAATCTACTCAAGGTATGTTTTTATTGGATTTTTGTAACCAATATTATTTCTCACTGGGAGATGCTTGTATGTGCAAACTTATGTTTCAAAAACAAATTTCCTGATGTTAACTGGTTAATAATCCACACTGCTTGCATATGCTTAGTGAATCTTTTTCACATGTCAGCCCAGCTGAGGTTGTAGGTCACATGTGCTTTTTACGGATTATGCATAAATTTGGATGCAACAATCCTCTTATCAGAGCATTCAAAATTTGTCTAATCCTACAAATAGCCATTTATAGACTGAAGGATAAATAATTTGTAGTAAGATGAAAAGTAAACGGCCAAGTGCTTTACAAGCCATTGGCTATATGGGACAAAGTTCTCAAATAGATATTTGGCTTCCAAAAGAGCTTCAGAAAGATTTGTGGAGACCACCAAACAGATGTGCATGCAGGAAGTCTTTCCACAGAGTGCTGAAAAGTGGTGCATCACAGTCTTTAAGGGAAAGTAAGACTTTGTTGGAATACTTCCTGCCACAGCCATATCCTTTGGACAGCCTTATGGACAAGCCTTGGTTTGTCAATTATTGATTGACAAGAAAGTTTCTAATAAACAGAAAACAGGTAGCTAGAAATATGAGTTCCTTATTTTTTAAAATGGCTAGATAAGCAGTTTTAGACGTGCTTTTAACTACATAGGAAAAATATACTGACGTTGGCATATGTTACCCTTTTTTTTTTAAAGAATAGGTCAATGCTAAGATGAAAAAAGAGATTTGACTATCTAGATCTGTCATTCTCAAAGCGTGTAACCTGGGCCAGCAGCAGCAGCATCACCCACAACCTTGTTAGAAATGCAAATTCTCAGGTACCACCCCAGACTCTGTAAAATGTAGTAATTACAAATGAAAACTACTATGTTCTAATGATTATTGGGATTTCATACTAGAGGAATTTTTTTTAATATATTTTATTGAGTTTTTACAGAGAGGAAAGGAGAGAGATAGAGAGTTAGAAACATCGATGAGAGAGAAACATCGACCAGCTGCCTCCTGCACACTCCCCACTGGGGATGTGCCCGCAACCAAGGTACATGCCCTTGACCGGAATCGAACCTGGGACCTTTCAGTCCGCAGGCCGACGCTCTATCCACTGAGCCAAACCGGTTTCGGCGGAATTTTAAATTGAGTTAAAGATTTAAGGTATTCATGCTAATATTTAAATATACATTAAATGTTTAATATTAACTATATTGCTCATTTTAAGTTCTTAACATAATTGGTAATAGTTTTATATCTGGTTTTTTTTCAAGTAATTCATTTTAATCTTCGCTATTGATTCAGCTACAGCCAGTATAAATTTGTTACAAAATAATTGTATTCTTCTGCTTACATGGCAATTGGGAAATGTTTTCCTATGGGAATTTTTTGGCTCTATTATGCTTTAAAAAATGTGTAGCTCCCATTAAAATATCTTCCTGTAAGTTTGTCTTTAAGTAATATGAACTTACAGTTGTAAGTTTTGGTTATGGTACTGGAGTACAGAGTGCTTGAACTAATATGTTTTAAGTTTAAATAAGAATATACTTCTCGCCGAAACCGGTTTGGCTCAGTGGATAGAGCGTTGGCCTGCGGACTGAAAGGTCCCAGGTTCGATTCCGGTCAAGGGCATGTACCTGGGTTGCGGGCATATCCCCAGTAGGAGATGTGCAGGAGGCAGCTGATCGATGTTTCTCTCTCATCGATGTTTCTAACTCTCTATCTCTCTCCCTTCCTGTCTGTAAAAAATAAATAAAATATATTTTTAAAAAAAGAATATACTTCTAGTGATATTTCTAAAAATATAAGCAAATTTTTACCGAGTCAGTATGAGTTAGCCAGCCTCAGATTTTGTTTTGTGCATTGTGATCAAAATGAATTTTGGGAAGACAGAATTTTATCTTCTGTGATGCCATCCTAACTTCCTTTCAAATAACCTATTATTACTCAGCTTTTATTTGGCACTTGCTATGTGTCAGGCCTTGAGTCAGAAGCTGGTGATGGAGATGACTATGATAGTTGCTGCTTGAAACTCATAATATGGTGGAGAAAATAGACATCAAACATATCATTGCAATTAAAAGTCCAGTGGAAGAACATAGGAATTGGGTTCTATAGATAGGTGATATTTGGTCTAGATTTTAAAATGTGAAGAAGAGATTACTAGGAAAAGGACATTCCAAGAGGGTAGATTAGCAGATGCAAAAACATAAAGCTATGAGAAGGGCTGGAATGGTGAACATTTCAATATGGCTAGAGTAAGGTACATTGGAGCCAGATCATGAAAAGTCTTGCATGCTCAATTTAAGAGTTATTTTTTTCTTTAAGTATTAAAAAAACTTTGATAGGGAATTTCTTGATGAATTCTAATTTTTAGGATGAGAAGTGTAGAAAAGAATTTTAGATGTGTAAGCAGTGGTGTAGAAGATTGATTGCAATTGGGGAAAATGTGATGAAGGGAGACAATCTGTGAAGCTACTGAATCAGTCCAGGCTCAGAAGGTCTCAACTCTATCTGTATCAGTGGAGGTGGAAAAAAAATATTCAAGAGATATTAGTGTGGTGGCATTAATAGGACTTGGTAATTGATTACTTGTCAAGGTTGAAGGAGATAATTGAGAGAAGGATGACTCTAAATTTCAAGTTTGGGAAACTGGGAGGATGGCGATCCATTTACCAAGACAAGGAACATGGGGGAAGGAGTTTGAAGGGTAGAGAACAGGTTTTTTTCTGGACATGTTAAGTTTAAAATGATTGGGTGACATCCAGATGGATTTTCCCAACAGGCAGTTAGAAATGTGTATCTAGAGTTCAGCAAAGATCTGGACTGTTGCTATAAGTAGATTTGAGTTTATTAGGAGATGCCCAAGGATGAATGAGATTACCCAGGGAAAATGTGTAGAGTGAGACTAGAAAAAAGCCATGACAAAAATATGAATCTATCAGTCATGTACTGATATAAACACGTTTTCAACCTATTTAAATTTTTAGCTAGCACCGTTCTTTAGTGCACTGACATGTAATGTAAATTAAAGTATAAAGATCCAGGAGGTCAAAGTCTAGAAACTGGGAATCTTATCTGCTAGTGATTTGCTGATTTTTTATAGAGACCTAAGAAGGAAATATGACCTCTATGTGAGAGAAGTGAATTATTCTACAGCAGGTAAAACTTTGGGCCCTTTGATCCTCTTTTTTATAAGGTCCTGAATCCTCTTTGATGTTTTATTCAACATATTTACTACCTGTGAGTAAAAGACAGTGTTCTTAATTTTCACAAATATATGTCAGTGTTAACATCTTGAATCAACCTAGTTAGAGTTGAGCCTGACTTAAAATATTGTTGAGTTTTAAGTCAGGAAGGAAGAGAACAAACATGTTGATTGGGCACCTACTGTAGTGCCAAATACTGTGCTAGATGCTTTTCAATCTTACTAGCTGTGCAGCCTGAATCAAGTTACTGCAGCTCTCTGGGCCTGTATCTCATCTGCAAAATTGACATCGTCATCATCAATACCATAATCACAATAATAAGTAAGTAAGTAAGTAAGTAAGTAAATAAATAAATAAATAAATAATCTTGCATAGTACCTACTCTATTCCAGATCTCTGCTAGGTGTTTTACATTTGTTCTTCATAAACACCTTATGAGATATGGGATATTATCCCCAGTTTACAGATGAGGTAACTGAAGATTGGGGGAAAGAGCTTGCCAGAGTGTCTACAGCTAAGAAGTGGTGAAAATTGAGATTGAAGATAATTCTATGGCTCCAAAGTTCCCATACTTCGCTGTGCTACACTGCCTCCCATACCTACATTATGAGGTTGTAATAAGGCTTAATTGTGATCATAAGTCTGGAAGTGTTTAGGAACTCAATAAATGTTAGTTTTCCTTCATTTCCTTCCCCAACAACCTTGCCAGTCTCTGATGTTCCAATGACCAAGGGTTCACAAGGAGGTTTAAAAGCCTTTCCTTTCTGATTATCTTTATAAAAGGGCAGATGATATCCTATATAATTTATAATGAAAGATTCCTGAGTCTGGTTGTTAGTTTCCACTTTTGGGAAGAGTTACTGTGTCTAATTCAGGGCTTGTTTGGGGGCAATATTAACAAGAGAAAATTTTTGCTTGATTTCATCTGAAAGTATCTTTATATTCTTATCATTATTTGCCAAGAAAGAGGCACCCCCATGTATACACATAGTGTTGGATTTTAAAACTGATTTTCTTAATTTTCAAAAGCTTTAAAATTAATAGATGGACACTAATCTAATATTACTCACAATTCTTTACTAACAGGATGAATGAGCCTTAGGCAACCTTATTTCATATGATTTTTGGCAGGTGTCTAATAGCAGGGGTGGATTTCCTGGAGGCACACAGGCTAGCAATTGTTCCCAAGCAGCCTCACTTCCAAAGAAGGCATCAATTAACTAAGAAATTAGTGTAAGACAAATGAAAATATAAACATGTGGATATATAAACAACGGATAACAATTTTAGCTATGAGAATTATCCTATCATTTTTATAACAGATAAGATTAGTTTTGAACATAGCCATTTTACTGAATAGTAATTATAAATGAAAAGTCACCCATGCATAAAAAGATGTGTGGTGAGGATCTATTACAGTCCCACCAGATCATAGACTCCTGAGATACTACAGCTGATACAAACATTTCATTTCTCCCTTCTTAAACTGTTCTTTTGTGCTTCTCTTTCTCCTAATATGAGTTTTGTTTGGTTGGTTGGTTGTTTTTCATTATTACAACCTAAGCCTAAATCTCACATTATCGCCATCTGGTGGAAGAAATTTAAAATTGCCAATCTGTGTTTACAAAAATTACTTGGAAGGAAAGCTTATCCTGTCTTACATCCATCCATCTATCCGTTTTTTTCTTTTACTCATTTATGCATCAAATATTCATTTAATGTCATCCATCCTTTTTTCATTTTCTTATTTATGTATCAAACATTCATCTAGTGTCAACTATGTTCTAGATACTTTGCTAGGGGAATGAAATTCATCTTGAAATAGACACATGTGACCACTATTTCCCCTCTCGTTGCCCCAGGCTTCATTCCACAGGTGCTCATACAGCATTATCACTTGAAGGCTCAAGGAGTAGACAGAAGCCCACATTCAAAAAGTACATTTCTTGATTTTTATTTCAAAACTTAGTTGTAGTAGAAACTATTGTTTGCTTATATCTAAACAGTTTGAGTAACAGTTCTTACAAAAATCTTGAAAAAAGAACTCTTATTCTCAAGGTCTGTTTATATTACAACTGCCATCTGTGGTAAAGATCACAGATGGCAGGTGTAATATAATGTAGCATGGCCTTTAAAATGAAAATTTCAACAGTATTTGATCATCTGTGATGCATTTTCTGCTGTGAGCATGTTATACTTCCAGCATAAAGTTTCTAGCATAAAAAGTTATAATGACTGCCCAGAAAGAACTTAGACTGTAAGGGAAAATGAAGTTATTTAGCACCAATTCCAATAGACTTATGTCTTTTAGCCAATATCATTTGTTCATGAAAACTTATATAGCATCTAAAACTGGGATGGAATATTTATGGCACTTGTGCCACTGCTCTCTTTACCTGTCGCATGGTAAGCATCCTTAATCAAATCATGGTGCTCTTTCTTGTTGAGCCAAACTCACCCTCACTCTTATTAACACAGCATTCCATGCAAGCATCTTCAATCAATTAGAGTTGGCAAAAGAGATGGAATCTATTTCCTATCTGTGACCTGCTTATCTTTGCCAAGTTCTGCGTTAAAATCTAAAGATATAGAGATGAATAGGAAGAACGTTTTGCTCTCAAAGAATTCAGTGTACATTTGGGAAGGCAGATTTAAAGCAACAACAGTGGTGCAATATTATTGGTATTTTGATAGCAATATCTGTAAAGTACTATGGGAGTCAAGAAGCTAGAACCATGTACCCTGCTTAGGGAATGATAATCCTAATATATAAAAACCCTGGGTCGTAACGACCGAGGCTCGACCAACTGGAAGTCAGTCTGCAGCAAGAGTGGTACCCCAGCACTGACTGCTGAGGGGACTGTGAATCAGGGCCAGAGAGAGGCCGGAAGAGAGAAGGGACTGATCCATTGCCTCTGTGGCAGCTTTTGATCAGCACTTGCCTCGCTCTCTCCCAGTCTGGCCAGTAGCCCTGCCTCCATTTATCTCCAGGCCTCCACTCCGGCTGCTGGTCAGCCCTGCCTTTCTGATCAGGCCCTATTGATAGGCCCAGAGATGCTGAGTAGCATAAAAACCAACCAATCAGAACCAAATGTGGGTGCTGTGAAGAACCAATGGCTGCCTAGGAGGCAGAGCTTCTGACGCTGACTGGCATAGAAACTGACCAATCAGAACCAAATCTGGGTGCTGTGGGGAGCCAGAGCTGCCTAGGAGGTGGAGCTTTTGATGCTGACTGGCATAGAAACCGGCCAATCAGAACCAAATTAGCCAGCAGAGGAGGGCTGTTGGGGGTGAGATCAGGCCAGCAGGGGAGGGCAGTTGGGGGCAACCAGGCCAGCAGGGGAAGGCAGTTAGGAGCCAGCGGTCCCAGATTGCAAGAGGGTGCAGGCTGGGCTGAGGGAAACTCCTGCCCCCTGTGCACGAATTTCGTGCACCAGGCCTCTAGTCTATATATATATAAAAGCCTTAGCGACCTTTACAACTGAATGACCAGAACAACCAGTCAACCAGTTGCTATGATAATCATTGACCACCAGGGGACAGATGCTCAACACAGTAGCTGCCCCCTGGTGGTCAGTGGGCTCCCACAGCCAACTTCCCGCAGCCCCTCCCCCTGGCCAGCCGGCTCCAATCGGCCCCTTGTGCTAAATCATTTGTAGACAACCTGCTTCTGGGTCTGGGTTTCATACATAGCAGAGCAGCTCCCTGTCTGTGATATTGAAAGTTAGCCCTCAACAAAAGGGTTTGTCTCGCTCCCATCCTCTCTATTCCCCGGGGGCTGCCCGTCTGCCACTGTGGTGTAGTGAGGGAAGGAGGAGGCGGGGAGGCAGGGAACCATGCGGTGGTACGGCACTGACAACAGCGTCAGTGTCCGTAGCCTCCTCTCCCAACCCCACCGGGGCCCTTGGGCCTGGGCTAGGATGGGGAACTGGGGGTGGCAGTGGATGAGGCCCTTTTCCCAGGGGGGCCGAGGGCTGGCTCCCTCCTCAGAGCTGGTGGCCAACCTCCCATGGTCCCTCACCCCTGGCCGGCCAACCTCCTGCGGTTCTTCCCTCCCTCCCCTGTGCACGAATTCATGCACCAGGCCTCTAGTAATGGTTATAAGAGAAATACCTAACATTTATTAAGGATAGGCACTTTAGATGGATAATGTTATTTAATCTTTTTGATAATGCTATAAGGTTGGGATCAGTATTATCTCTATTTTACATATGAGCAAAGTGAGGCAAAGAGATACTAAGTAACTTGCCCAGTATTATAGAGGTAGTAAGTAACAGGAGTGGGATTGGAACCCAGGCAGTCTGACTTTAGAGCCCACTGCCAGAACTACTGTGCAGAGACACGTAGCTCTGAATCCAGGTCTCTAGTTCAAGAAAATGGTGTGGTATGTCTGTCTGTGTGTGTGTGTGTGTGTGTGTGTGTGTGTGTGTGTGTGTGTGTAGTTGGACTCCTCTGTACATGGTTCCTGAAGCAGGTAGTAGAAGAGATCATCCAGTGAGAATATGTACAGTTTGAAATAAAGAGAGCCAAATATGGTACCCTGAGACACATTGGAATTTAAATTAGTAAGGAAATAGTAAGTAGAAGAACAGAGGTGGTATTGAGATGGCAGAAAAGGATCCAAAGGATAAGGTATCATATAAGCCAAAGAAGGAGACTTTCCAGCTGGAAGGTGTGACTCATATTGTCAAACACTTCAGAATCAACATGTAGAATGAGAATTGATAAAAGGCAGTAAAATAGGCAGTTTAAAAGGTCATTGCTGACTTTAGACTAGAGATTCTCCACTTCAGTTGGACATTAATATTGCCATTAATATTGGTGTTTTTCAAATTCCAATGCCAAGACTGTTCCTCAGACCAAGTAAATCAGAATTTCCAAAGGTGGGTCCAAACCATTTTAAAAATTGCCTCAGGGGATTCCAAAGTGCCTAGAAGGTGGGGATTCGCTGCCTTAGAGAAAGAAGCCAAATCATAAAGATTTGAAGAATAAATACAAGTGAATGTAATGACTGGAATAAGGCTCTGTTGGCAAATGTTTCAGGATCTCATGTGGAAGGAAAGTCTTTGAGGGTTTCAGTGCTTCCTTGGAGACAGAAAGTAAGTTCCTGAATAGAATGGCAAGAGTGGAAGTTCTTGTCTTAGTGGTCTCAATTTTCTTGGATAAAGAAAAGACAAGGTTACCTTCTGGAAGTGTGGACAGAGTCAACAGCTTCAGATGAGTAAGGAGAGAGGTTTTTTTTTTTTTACTGGGTCAAGATGGAGCTGTACATCTGGAGCTCAGATGAGGAGGGACTGACTATGGAGATGTGGGGATATTAATGACAGTAAATATGATTGACCATTATGTGTCAAGTACTCTGCTGGATGGCTATAGAAAGTTTTTATTTAGTCCTTACCATAACTCTATGATGGAGAGATAATCATCATGACCCCTATTTTATAGAGTTATACAGCTCGAGTAAATAGCAGAGCTAACATATAAATCCATGACTCTCTGACTAATGCCTGTATTCTTTCCCCTACATGATTAGGTGCAGCTCTAGTGTATAATGTCCACCCTGTGCTACGAACTTTAAATATTCATTCTCATTTGGAAAATGTGGTTTCCAATCACAGTTGAATGCCAAACTGAAATTGGAAATTCTAAATTTTGGGGGTACCAGTCTGTAACAGATTTAATGAGATAGGATATGTACTTTGTGTGTTAAAATTGATTCTTCTAATGTAAAAGGGACTCTGGACTGTCCTCCTTATTGTTACCAGTGATTGTTCTAAAACACAAATCAGATCATACCAGTCTTCTGAAAATCTTTCAATGTCTCCTAATGCTCAGAGAAATAGTTCTTCACAGTGGTTGCAGAGGAGGGGACCTACTAAATGCTTTGAGAATCTGATAAAACTCTGAATCTTGTTTTCAGAAAAAAATGCACATGTGACAACATTGGTCATACGTGTCAAGGGATGTAGGAAGCCCTTGAAGTCCTTCTGCGTCCCTTTTCCTCTTCTTCAGTTAGCTACAGATAGTCACAATTTGTCACTTGTTAGAAAGAAATTCATTATCAAATTATAGGTTTTACTAAAATGTGGTGGAAATAATTTAGGAAATCGATTCTTAAAACTAACTTTGGAAAAAATACATGGCTGCCACTAATTACAGACATATTACAAAAGTGTGGTTTTATATTTGACCTTCTCTCTCTTGTTGATGGATATTCTTTATCCCAGAATAGCTAGGTCGCTTTCTCCGTTCTTTTACTGCAGGGCTTCCGAGGCTACATGGCCTTCTGCTCTCAGTCTGAAAATATCTCTTTCCTCTGTATCTCATCCCATTTTTACTGTGTATCCCTGAGCCCACTTTGCTTCATACAATGTTTAACCCTTTAATGCTTCTTACAAAATCTAGATTAAAACCTGCACCATAGTATGGGGAACAATTCTAGTGTTACCTTCTTAAATAGATCTTCATTCAGTGGAGTTGCACATTTTCCTTTGAGGATCTACATAATTTCAGAATGAAAAGACTGGCTCCTGGCTAAGTGTCACAGAGATGACTATGTCCTGGGAAACGAAGCAGCT
The DNA here is from genome assembly GCF_964212035.1 of Myotis nattereri. Lineage (NCBI taxonomy): Eukaryota > Metazoa > Chordata > Mammalia > Chiroptera > Vespertilionidae > Myotis > Myotis nattereri. Next base: position 115,036,676 of record NC_138078.1, on the reverse strand, counting down.
GTCCTCTGTTCATTACATGATTTGGTTCCTCTCTTTAAATTTCTTCAGCTACAGGGCAGCATCAAAGGGAGTGTATAGGTCTGGGATTGGGAAGAGTAGGTGGGGGGAGAAGCATCATTGTTTTCCTTTTAACTCTTTAGGGCCCATTTATTTTATGGTTAATACAAAAACTGGACAAGGCTAAGTCAGATAATTTGAATGACAAAGATAATGTGACCTAAACAGAGAAACTATTGAAGACATGAAAATGGGAGGTTGGTGAAATATAGAAGAAAGCAGCTGTTACACCTAAAAAGTTAGTGAAGGGGCATGGATTTGGTTCAGTAGACTCCCTATGGCATAGTGAAGTGTTTTAGTTCATACAGGTAATTAAGACTACATCCATGTTACATGTTGATTTGGTTTTATTACCAAGACTTGAGCAAGAGTCAGAATTGGCATTTGAATATGTAGCTTTATATTTATGTGAGCAGTCAAAAGCAGTTTGAAATATGTGCAAAGGCATGACTATGAGGTATTGCCAACATGTCCTGTCAGGAAATCGTGCTGTCAGGAAACTGCTCTCCTGCTTTTTTGGTCACCTGTGATGCAGAACTAGCTCCATATACAAATAAGATCTATTTATTTTCAGCACTCTTCTTTCTCATTATAATTCTGCAAGGGTCTAGAGGCGACAGAAGATAAATCTTGAATCCCCTGGAAACTTGGAAATATTCTCATTTGAAGCCTTTATACCAAAAGCTGAGGATCCTGCCATCTTGTCAGCATAAACTGAACCATATGCAGTGCTATTTTGGTGCCAATCATTCCTATAACACATGAAGTATTTAATTTTATTACTCTTGGGTTTTTAACTGTCTGAGCAAATGACCTCTAGTGTCTTTTATGTCATGTAAGAAAGCAGTTGGAAAGGATCTCAATGGCAAAAAGAAAAAATAAATCAGGACATGCCCAAACCTTTTATAGAATTTAAAGTTTTGAATTAAGATTCATTTCTCTATTTTCAACTGAGACATTTACATGGCTCCCCTACTAAAGTCCAATTATGTCTCCCCATTAATGGTTCAAGTCCAGAGTTTGAACAATTTAAAAAATCATCACACTGACAGACAACCAGGTTGAATGCTAACGTGGTTCAAACTAATCAATAAATATGGCCCCAAATCACCCTTGTAAATTGGAAAAAAAGTAATCTGTGGTTTTGAAAAATGGGAGAGTCACAAGAAATGCAGGATTTTATTGTATGGTTATATGCATACATATACATATTTATTTTGCATATTTTGTGCCCACCATCATTTATGTATATAATTTATAACTTTATAATTATAATTTATACATATGTATAACTACTGTAAAGAAACAATGAGTTGGATCAATGTTTAATGGAATAGCTCTATAAATTTTTTTCTATTGATTGAATTTTCTTAAACAAGACACACTTGTATATAATAATGGAGAGGCACTACAGAAGAGAAGTTATATGGAGCAACATCTAAAATTCATACAGGGATGCTCCTGCCTCCTGTTTCTCCTGTAGGTTCCCACCCCACATGCTGTAAGCCCCACACATGCTCAGCAAGTGTTAGTGGCTGGCAAGCTATGTGTTTCTCAATTGTTCCCTTCAGACACTTGCATAGATAGCAATTAAACTGATTCTGAAAGCATTGTAACTATAACACACAGCCAAGGCCATCAGTAAGCATATTCTTTCCATCCTCGCTATGATTGGCAGGGCCAGTGTATCTGGTCAATGGATCATGGAACATATCTAATCAATTTGACTTAAAATACAGTTGAGCTTCTGTGCCATCTTTCATGCTTTTGGAAATAACTTTAGAGCCTGGATCAGTAGTTGGTACATAATAGGTGTTCAATGAATATTCATTGAACAAATGAATTTATTGAATGTATAACACTTAGCATTCCCTTCTCATATATTAAATTTATAAGAGGCTCAAATTTGAATATTGTCGACCTTGATGCTATACAATTGACCCTTTAATAACACAGGTTTGAAATGCGTGGATCTACCTATACATGGATTTTTTTTCAGTAAATAATGTAGATGTATTTTCTTTTCCTTATGGTTGATTTTTCTTAATAATATTTTTTGTTCTGTAGCTACCTTTATTATGAGAATACAGTATGCAATGCATAGAACATAAATGTTTTAATTGACTGTTATTGGTAGGGTTTCCTATCAATTGTACTTATTAGTATTAAGTTTTGGAGGAGTCAAAAGTTATACATGGATTTTAATTTATCTTTATTGATGAAAGTATAACAGATGTCCCCTTTTCCTGCCATTGACCCACTGCAACCCGCACTCGCCACCCCCACCCGCCTAGACCAACTGCACTATTGTCTGTGTCTCTGGGTTATACATATGAATTCTTTGGTTATGTGGATTTTCTACTCTGTGAAGGGTCACCACACCTAATCCCCACACTGTTCAAGGGTCAACTTTTTATCTCTTTTACTTTTTATAGAAAAATATTTGATAGTTTTAGTGTATGATACTTTGTTTGAATGGTTTACAGTTTTTATCACAGCATAAAAAATAAGTTTCTATAAAATGCTTATGCAAGTAAGTATACGTTCAAAACTTTTTGAGTTAGCAATAGCCTAAAATTCATTGATGAAAATCTTGTCAAGATGTTTGTCCCTTTTTATTCCATGCCTTAGTTTGTAGAGTTGGGTTTGGATATGGAATTGATTTAAGCCTTTATGTGTTATGCAGGAGGGTCTTATTTTGATCATTTACTTCCACTTCTATTGTACTAGACTATAGATATAGACTCCATTGAAGAATTGACTCAATGAAGAAGTAGAGAACCTGAAATCTTGGAGGTAGCTTTGTATTATTAAATATTTGTCTCATTCTTTTTTTTTATTGTCTAAAGTTTTACATATGTCTCCCTTTTCCCCAATTGACCCCCCCCCCCTCCACCCCAGCCATTCCACCCTGGGCAAGCCCCCACTGCCCAGTGTCTGTGTCCATTGGTTATGCTAATATGCATGCATACAAGTCCTTTGGTTGCTCCCTAACCCTCCCACGCCCTACCATTTGTCTCTGGATCTATTCTTGTTCATCAAATTATGTTAATCATTATATCCCACATATGAGTGAGATCATGTGATATTTATCTTTCTCCGACTGGCTTATTTCACTTAGCATAATGCTCTCCAGTTCCATCCATGCTGTAGCAAATGGTAAAAGTTCCTTCTTATTTTCTTTTTTATAGTGGCACAGTATTCCATTGTGTAGATGTTCCACAGTTTTTTAATCCACTCATCTGCTGATGGGCACTTAGGCTGTTTACAAATCTTAGCTATTGTAAATTGTGCAGCTATGAACATAGGGGTGCATATATCCTTTCTGATTGGTGTTTCTAGTTTCTTGGGATATAGTCCTAGAAGTGGGATCACAGGGTCAAATGGGAGTTCCATTTTTAGTTTTTTGAGGAAACTCCATACTGTCTTCCACAGTGGCTATACCAGTCTGCATTCCCACCAGCAGTGCAAGAGGGTTCCTTTTTCTCTACATCCTCACAATGTTGTTGTTGTTGGTTGATTTGTTGATGATAGCTGTTCTGACAGGTGTGAGATGATACCTCATTGTCGTTTCGATTTGCATCTCTCAGATGATTAGTGACTTTGAGCATGTTTTCATATGTCTCTGGGCCTTATGTATGTCCTCTTTCTATAAGTGTCTATTTAGATCCTTTGCCCATTTTTTGATTGGATCATTTATCTTCCTTTTGTTAAGTTGTATGAGTTCTCTGTAAATCTTGGAGATTAGACCCTTATCTGAAATATCATTGGCAAATATGTTCTCCCATGCAATGGGTTTTCTTGTTTTTTCGTTGATGGTTTCTTCTGCTCTGCAGAAGCTTTTTATTTTGATGTAGTCCCATTTTTTAATTTTCTCCTTAGTCTCCATTGCCCTAGGCTCTGTGTTTGTAAAGATATTGCTATGACATATGTCTGCTATTTTGCTGCCTATGGAGTCTTATAGGATTTTTGTGGTTTCCCATCTTACATTCAAGTCCTTTAGCAAACAAATTTTGAGTTTGTTTTTGTGTATGGTGTAAGTTGGACAATCCCATTTACCATTGCACCAAAAAATTAAGATACCTAGGAGTAAACTTAACTAAGGACGTAAAAGACCTGTACTTGGAAAACTACAGGACATTGAAAAAAGAGATAGAGGGAGACATAAACAAATGGCAGAACATACCATGTTTGTGGATTGGTAGAATCAACATCATTAAAATGTCCATACTACCCAAAGCAATCTACAGATTCAATGCAATCCCTATTAAAATACCAATGGCATATTTCAAAGATCTAGAACAAACTCTCCAAAAAATGCATTTTGAATTAAAAGAAAAAGACCCCGAATAGCCACAGCTATCCTGAGAAAGAACAAAGTTGGAGGGATCACAGTACCAGATATCAAGCTATATTACCAAGCCATGGTTCTCAAAACTGCCTGGAACTGGCACAAGAACAGACATATAGACAAATGGAATAGAACAGAAAACCCAGAAATCGATCCAAGCCATTATGCTCAATTAATATTTGACAAAGGAGGCAAGAGCATACAATGGAGTGAAAACAGTCTCTTCAATAAATGGTGCTGGAAAATTTGGTCAGATACATGTCTCATTCTTACCAATACCAACTGCTAGTGGTAAGTGGAAAGGGAGATATCTCAATTAAATCCTATTATTAAATTTTTGTTAATGAAGGTTATACTGTACTAATAAGATGATCTAAAATGTATATTTGTAACTTATTTGCATGTATTCAGTATTGTGGGATTTAAATTTACGTTTCAATATAAAGTTTGGAATGTATGTTGTTAGAATTATGCCTTCATAGGAACACTGTGAAGATCTGTCGTCCTCATATTTGTAATCAGATTCAGCAAGAGTGCCATCTGAAGGTTAGAATTTTAACAGACTAAACAGACTCTCATAAGTCATTCATTTTCTTGGTAAAACTCTTGAACTTTTGCTAATATAACACTTTTTGAAAAAGCTTTAAAAAGTAACACAATTAGCAGTATTTATTACTCAGGTTCCAAACCAAAGGTTAAACCACTTAAAATTGAATAACAAGGCTGCCTAGGACCATCAGAGAACATGCCTTTAGGCAGGACCACACCAAACCCACCCCTCTAGAAATTACATGAAATTTGATTCTATTTCACTCCTATCACCAAGCTTTCATGGTAGTGTGATGTGTTCATTTTCCCCTCATACCTTAGTATAGCAATTCTAAGTTTTCTTTCTATATACCCTTAAGTTTCACCAGAGTTTATCTCAATAATCATTGTTTCCCAGAGGAAGCATACAATAAGTATTGTTGGTCATTTATTCTAAAGGCATCAATAAATTTCTAGCATTTTTCTAGTGTTTGACAATGTTTACTGCTCAGTGTATTTTACCAACATTCCACAAGTAGGAATTTAAATTTCTTACCCCTTGTCCTGTTCTTGAAGATCATGGAGTATTATGAGACACCATTAATCAGTAACCAGATACTTCAATATAGTGCAGTATTTTGCACATAGTGGGCCAGGCATTTAACAGATATTAATAAATTGAATTAAAATTTGCATATCTTTGTATTGATGTTATTTGTTGTTGAATTATTCTGGGTGGTATAATAGAAGGAATACTGAACTAGCAGCAATGAGTTCAAATTGCTCTTTTACTTAATAGGATAGCACAGTGTCATCACAGAATAAGTGCTTAGTAAATATTTCCTGAAAGAATGAATGAATGAATCAATGACTTGAGTTGAATTCAGTGGAATCGAATGAAGCCTTGGGCACCCTCTTCTCTCTAACCCTCAAAGGGTTTCTATCACCTTTCAACTTGCCTCAAACGTGACTCCTCTGAAGCCACTGTTTTTCCATCAGCCACTGTCCTGAAGCCTACTCTTCACTATCCCACATTCCACAAACCTCAATCCCTAATGCAGCACTAAAACTCCATACCCTTATGTTAAAAAAATAACAAATAATAAAACAAAACCAAAAAAAAGCCCTGCTCCTCTGTGGGATACACCACACAACTATACTTTTACCAACCCTATAGGCATGGTCCCTCATTTCTTTAAAGGTTTTGTGCCTGAGAAGTTTTTCCTGTTGATTCCAAATGTTGGTATAACCCTGGGTTTATTTATACCAGCTTTCATTTGTGGCTGAACCATATATATATATAAAGTGTCCCCTCGGGAATTCGACTGGGAGACTGGGAGTTCGATTGCTCTCTATGATGTGCATTGACCACCAGGGGGCGGTGCGAAATGAAGGAAGGCCCTGGCCGTCAGCCACAGCTAGGGAAGAAAGGCCCCAACTGGCAGCCAGAAAGCCCCAATCGACCCTAATTGCCGGCCAGGCCTAGGGACCCTACCTGTGCATGAATTTTGTGCACCGGGCCTCTAGCTGTTAATAAACCTCTATTTCCCTCTTCACCTGGCTAGGTCCTTCTCACACTTCATCTAGTCTTCATCTAGGCACTGCCTGCTCTGGAAAGCCTTTCTTGATCCTGTGCAATCTTGACTGGCTGCCCCTCCTATGTGCTCCTTCAGTATTTTGTTAAGCATGTCAAATGAGGCATGTGGCCCGCTGGTTGCGAGTTTGACATGCTTGCGTAGATACTCCTACCACAGTACCAATCTCCCTTAATTGTAATTGACTGTTAACTTTTTTGTTTCTCCAACTGAACTGTAAACTTCCTGAGGGCAGGGATTATCCTTTTCACTCATAAAACTCTATCATATATAACTGCTTAAAAATATTTGTTTCTGCTCAACTGGTCAGACTCAGTGGTTGAGTGTTGACCTATGAACCAGGAGGTTGTGGTTCGATTCCCAGTCAGGGCACATGCCTGGTTGTGGGCTCCATCCCCAGTGTGTGTGTGGGTGTGTGTCAGTGGGAGGGGGGAGTTTGCAGTAGGCAGCTGATCAACTATTCTCTTTCATCATTGATGTTTCTATCTCTCTTTCCCTCTTCTTACCTCTCTGAAATAAATAAAATATATTTTAAAAAATATTCGTTTCTTTCAATAAGATAACTTTTACAAGGTTTTGTTTACTCTTATGTAAAGTGAAGATACTATTTCCTTACTGTGCTACAGAGGATCAACTGAGATTGTGTACATAAATCATTCTGAAAACTGTTGGGATATAAATATTATTCCCAATTGTCAAATCCTTTCACGGTGTCTTTGACTCACAGAATGCCAATTACAGCCATTTTCAGAGAGTGATTTCCTGCCCATCCTTAGGATCTAGGAAATTGTGTCACTGGAAATAACATGAAAATGAATGAAGGAGAACTTAATGCATGAGCATAAAAGAGCATCCCATGTCCACAGCCAATCTGATTTCATTGAAGAGTGTAAGTTTCCATGTACTTGCTCTATGCTTAACTATATGGATGAGCCCTGTCATAGTGAATGTAGTGTAAGACCTTCAATTAAACTGCTGTATAACACCAGGGAATGGTTTTAAGTTCAAATCTTCTCAAGAATGTCTCTCCTAAAAATTACATGATTAATCCCAGATAATAAAAGTTTTAAATCCTGAAAGAGTATTGATGAAAATCAAATTCCTAACACCCATCATTTTCAGGATTGTAGTCATGCACGTTAACCACCAACTGGGCTCGAAGAGTCTTACTATTCTATAATCTGCCAAAAGCAGATTGGCTTTTGTTATATTGTAGGTCTTTGAAAACTCTATCCATAAAGTGGTTTTCAGCATTAAAATATGTACTCACAGTAATACTAGCTGATGTCATTGACCTTAAGGATGGACTTTTAGTGACCCTTCGATAGCAGATGGGACTTATTCTTTTGAATTCTTTACCACTTTCTATTGCCTTCATGGCACAAACCCATCTGAAAGATTTTATGATCCAATCTCATTTCAGTTACTATCATTGCATACCCATATTTATTCAAAATTCTGTACCTACTAATGGTTCTGTTATGTTGGGGGTGCTCAGGAGCTGTTAAAAATTTAACAAATTAATCTGAACACTATCCTTTATTGGTAGTATATAGGAGGCACACTGTATTAATGTTGTAGTTTGAAGAAATGGAAATATTGCTCTTTAGTTTAATATCCTGATTGCCTTCATAACTAAGCATCCACTGGATTATTTTGCAATTTAGTCTCCTCAGAGTGAGAATGGAAGAGTTTCTAATCTTCTAGGGGATATTTTTCTTCCTTGAAAAAGGTTATGATAACTAGATTTGGTAGCTCATAGAAAGCCTAAATCAATATTGCCATTGACTTTATCCACATAAGAGGCTTAACTTCATAGGTGACTTCTGAGCAGCTGAAACAAAACAAAAATCAGTCTCTGGTGAGTTCCCAAATTTAAAATAATGTTGAAAGCTGGTGCAGAAAAATGCTTCCAGACTAACAAAGACAGCAGGGTGGGACCTTGTAAACAATTACATTTCAGCAAGTAAATCTATCCTCATGCTTTCCATTTTGAAGAATAATAACTAATGTTTATTATATGTCAGATACTGTGCTGAGCAGGATCTCTTTTGACCTTTAAAACAACCCTGACAATTAGACACACGTATAATCCACCTTTCTCTGATCCTACCCTGGTCCAAGCCACCATCATTTCTCATTGATTTTTGCTGTAGTCTTCTAACCTATCTTCCTGCTTCTACCCTTGCCCTCCAGGAATTTATTCTCAATACAATAGACAGAATGAGACTTTCAAAACCTAAAGCAAATCATCCCCATTCCCCCACCCTCCACGGACACACACACTCCAATCAGAACCTACATTGGATTCCCATCTCACTCAGAACACATGAATCTCTACTAGTATAATGTGTTCTCCCTTTACATTGTGACCACATCTCCTCTCCTAATAACTCCATTATCTGTCCTGCTAAAACCACATTGTTTCTCAAACAACAGAGACAAATTTCTGCCCTAGGGCCTTTACAATTAACTATTTTTTCGGCCTGGAATGTTACCCACTTTGATATCTACCAGGTTTGGACTCTCACCTGATACAGGTTCTTAGTCAAATGTCATTTTTTAGTGAGCCATTCCCTGACTATGCTATTGAAAATTACAATCCTCCCTCCACACACACCTTTTCTACTCCATAATTCTTATCACTTAGGTGACTTGGGTAAAACTTATTGTCCAAACTGGGACTTTTTCAGAGTGAAAGGGTTTACTAGGAATAATCATATTAGGACCACAGGTATAAACCAGGACTGTCTGAGACATTATGCTTACCTTACCATCTGAATCTATTTTACTTATTTTTATTTATACTGTACATATTTACTTATAATTACCATATATGTAATATATACTTACTATTCTGTAATATATATTTATTTGTACTTATTACTATGCTTTTATTTTACTCATTTATTTTCTGCCTCCCCACAAAAATCAAGTTCAATGAGAAGAAGGATTTTTGTTTTATTCTCTGCTGAATCCTGGTATTTAGAACAGTGCCTGGAACATATTAGACATCTGACAAATATTTATTGAATTAATGCAAATCCACTAGAACAGTGTCTGGCACATAATGAGTTCTCAATGAATATTAGTTATTGTCATTAATGCTTATTATTATTATTATTTGTTGTCAAACAGAGTGATTTAGCTCTGACTCAGAATGGTGTTTTTTGGGTGGCTTTGCTCTATTTTATTTACTCTTTAGTAATATTTTATAGGCTACCTGCATAGAGATGCTTGCAATTTCCAAATAATTTTTATTGAAATGGTCTGCTCACTCCTCCAGCTTTTTTAATCAAGATGCCGAATAGTTGAATGACTTACGATCCTTTGTGATTTATGACATCCTATGAATTTTCTTTGTACATCAGGACAAATTTAAAAATTAGCTGGTAAAACCTTGAAGTTTGTATTTTAATACATTGGATTACCTTATTTGAAGTCCAATTGTGAACATTTTTTCAACAATACTTAAATTTCTAATTGTAATAACAAATAGTATATCTCTTGTACACTTGATCCGGTTGGAGAATGTGGCTAAAAATATCTTAGAAGAGTGATTTTGAGTTCATTCAGTAGAATTCTAGAAATGCAAATTTAGATAATTGTAATGATCAATCGTTTACTGGTATGTTAATTTCTTAATGCATTCAATTTATCAGCTGCAGGTTTTTTTCTAATTCTAAAGAAGCAACGCTTAATTCTCTTTTTACTGATTAATTGTGGAGAATTATACTTCTGGCAGTTGACAAAGGGACTTACATGACTTGCTTCAATACAATTCAAGACATAGGTAAATAATAAAAGTAAACAATTCTTAAAAAGTAGAAACATAATTAAAGGCAATCTTATGAATGTCGGTCTCCTCTTGCAGAAATTCTCATCAGCTATGGCATGAGCTTCTGGTTTTCTTTGGATGAGAACTTGTTAGCTAATCAATGTATAATTCCAAATGCTCCTTAAATGTTATAAAATTGACACTAGCCAATTAGATAATTCAATTGGACAAGCATTTATGGAGCATTTACTATTCAAAGAATTTCCTTTTGGTCACAGACACAAATTAAACACAGCAGTATCCCTTTGTGAAGCTGATGTTTGGAAGCATAAATGGTAGCTTTTTAATTTTGGCTTTGTCTTACTGAGCCTTTATAGCTTAAGTCACAGGATTTTCTCTACAGTACATCTGTAGCCTTATAATCATGGGCTGTGTTATAACAGGATTGTGCTTTATTGAGATAGAATGGCTGCATTGAAAGTTCACTTGATAAGTTCTTTCATTGTAATACAGAATTCCATGCTGAGAAGCCTTGTCTTCTAACCTTTTGTGCAGATAGTGTCCCTTATTCCCATTTTCCCACTTTTGGATTGCCTGTACTATATTGTCTACTAGAAAGATCACATCACTGGGTCAAGATACATGCTTTCAATTTTTCTTCATTCACTCACTGAATGACCTTAGGTCTTCTTTTAACTGCCTTTACTAGTGTATTAATAGTCACCTGGGGTCTTATGGCACAGTTAATCAAAGTCCTAAAAATAATTTGAAATGTGCGGCCTTCCTTCTGCCTCTAGAGAGAATCTTTGAACCAAAGAAGAAAAGTAAAATGGAAAGGGAGATTTGCTAAGATAATCAACAATATCTCTGTGTGATGATTTCTTTTTTGGCACTGGCCTGTCTGATCTTCCTTAGTCCCCTAAAACTGAAATACTGTACTCATTTCTGAGATTCTTCTTTCTAATTCCTCATTTGAAGAATAGACCTTAGAAAATTACAAGACTGACATCTATTTGAAATAAAAATAATAAAACTGGTGATATTTCTTTATGTTGCCTGATTTGAGGCACAAGTGTCCAGAAATGGCTTCCAGTATATACTAATCATACAATAGCAGGCTTGATCTGCATGTAGATATGGCTCAAAATAAGCGCTTGAACTCTCGCAGTATCCAAATTGTAATAAAAAGTCAGGTAAGAATTTAATTCTCCTCTAAATTACATTGCCATCTCTTTTTCCCACTCTGTTTTTACCCCTCTGTCCAATGTTATTACCAGTATTCAGTGACTTCCTGTTGCCATCAATAGAGTTCTACTTAGTTAATTACAGCCTTATCAAAATAACTTTCGAAATATTCAAAGGTACGTTTTTTGACCTATTCATAGTGAGCCCAGGGAGGGTTAGGGAAATGTGCAATCTTCGAGGTGGACTTTGGTGCGCTTTAAATACATTTCTTTACATGGAGATGATTTTATAACGTGTGGTTTCTGTTGGCAATGTGGTGGACATATTAGAAGAGAAAAGACACATTGAAAGTTATCAGTTAAGAAGACATTGCAGTGATCTATAGAAGGAGATGGTGAGGGGCTTAACTTACCATTGAATGTCTGAATAAAGGAAAGGAGACATACATAAGAGAGAATTCAGAATTGGCAGGATTAAGTGGATGTCATCTGGATGTACATGATGGAGAGAAAGGAATGAAGGCTTTCCTCTTTGGTAAGTCAGTGAAGAGGGGTGCTAGCAGTCAAGGTAGGAGAGCAAGTAAGGCAGAGTTTTAGATTTAAAAATATTCTCTTTGAATATGACTTTGCAGGGACTGAAGTGTTCCACGTAGAGATATCTAGTATGAAGTTAAACATATAAACTTGGAGTAGTCATTCTAGAAAATAAATTTGGGAGTTGTTGATGTATAAATAATACATGAGATTGGATGTGATCACACAGTAAGAGCTCATATAGTGAGTAGAGCACAGGAAAAAGAAAGGAATGGACAGAATCATAGTACACACTAACATTTAAAGGACTGGCAAGAAGAGGAGCCCAGGAAAAATGCCTAGTGGTTAGAGTACCAGATGGAAAATCAAGACAAAGTAGTATCACAAAAGTCAAGAAAGAACAAAATCCAGAAAGAGCGGAAAACAGTATCATGTAAGAGGGAAGCTCTAGTAAAGACTCTGAAATCTTTACCAGATTTGGCAATTAGGAGTTCATTGCTAATTTTAATGAAGAGAGCTTTTAATGTGAGAGTTGAAGCAGAAGGCAGATTTCCAGTGGGTTGAGGGATGAGTGGAAAGGAAACAATTGGAGACATTAAGCATAGGCTTTTAATATGCTTAGCTGAGAAGGGATGGAATGGTCAAGGACAGGGGCAGTAGCTTAAGGACAATGCACATTCCAGGAAGGAATTTTTGTTGTCTTGTTTGTTTTACAGATTTAGAAGAAAAAACAACTTGCACATGTAGGCTGGTCTGGCCCTGTACCTCTGACAGTGGCAGTAAATAAATATTTGAAGTATGGATGAATGAATGCTTATTGAATGAGGGAAAGGGACTAGTGAATAAATAAATTTTTAAGTGATAGGAAAGAGAGGTAATATGTGATGGAGCAAGGTCCTGGAGAAAGCGTATGGGGATGAGATCCAGAATACAGATGAAAAGTTTAATCTCTGAAACATGAGAAAAGGAGGGGTAACTGAAGTAGTTCATGATGTCTCATAATATCTGTTTTCTATAATAAGTAGAAGGACATGTCATTTGCCAAGATTCAATGAGAGAGGGTTGTGAGTGGAGTAAGAGAATTAGCAGAGTGAACAATTAAGAGCTGGATCAAACTAGGAACAAATATGCTAAGTGGTACTAAGGTTGTAAGGAAGGTTAACATGTAAATTTGGATCTTGGTTGTAAGTGGCAGAAAGTCAACTCAAACTAACTTAAGCAAGAAGGGGGAATTTATTGGTTCAGGGAATTTTAGAAAAAAATGTTTTGAATATCAAACTTCAGAGAGGACAGAAGTATGACTGACATAAGAAGCAACTAGAGCTAGTGAATCAAATATCATCAGCATAATCTAATTCTTTTTAATGGTCTTTATATTTCAGATTCATTTTCTTTTATGAAAGGCTTTGTCTACAGAGTGAGAAACATCGCTGGTAAAGGCTCATGAGCTTCCCTTCTTGTAGTTCTAGGCACCCTGAGAGAGCAGGATTCTATTCTATGAGCCCCAAATCCAAAAATACTAAGCAAAGACTGGTTATCCCTGCTTGGTTCAGTTGTCTACTCCTGCATCTATTAGTCTTGACCAGGAGTGGGATCTGTGAAATGTACCTTGATTGATAAAGCTCAGGTAAGATGCTCACACAGGAACTGATCATCGGTGACAATTTATTACATCATCCAACAAATATTTATTGGGGGCTTACAGTGTGCTAGGTCTTGTTCTAGGTGTTGGTGACATAGTGGTGAAAAGCACAGTTACGGTCCCTACTTTGGGGAGCTGACACTCTAGTAAAGGGAGATTGGTAATATATACAGAAGATATTTCTGGCTATTGATATATTTTCTATCAAAACAGGTTTTGAAAGTAAAACAGGTTTATAATGGAGAGTAACTACTGGTGAGGTCTACTTTAGACTCTATGGTCATCAGGGAAGTCTGAATAGTTGATACCTAGATCACAAGAAGCCAGTTACTTGAAGAGTTGGGTGAAGATCCTTCAGGCAGAGGGAAGAACAAATACAAAAGTCCTGAGTAGGGAATGACCTTGGCATATTTCATTTACAGAGTGCAAGATTTTCTGTTAATTTCTGTGTTTGGACCTTAGTGAGTAGAGTTGGGTGAAATGATGTCAGGGAAGTGGGCAAACGCCAGATCACTATAGAACCTTGTAGGCCACAATAAGGAATGTCATATTTGGTTGGTCCACTTAACCCAAGAGGCCGTTCTTGTAGTAACCATTTGGATGGAGGGCAGTATTCCTAGGAAAGAGGTATTAAGTACAGTAATAAGCAGTTTCTTATAAGTCCAGGTGCAGGAGCAATGGAAACCTACATAAAATGTCTTCTGGATTGACAAAGCAGGTCAAGTGGAAAGATGAAGGAGAAAGGAAAGGTAGTGTTGATGAAAGACTAGTTGAAATGAGTGCTCCTGGATTAAAGACTGCTAGAGAAAAAAGCTGAAGTTAGGATGGGACTGAAAGACTAGGAGATAGAAAGAGGTCATCAGCCTTATAGTCTTTGCCAAGGTTGAAGAGTAGATTTTATGGGCATGAAAATGTCCATAGGTATAAGGGAGGAATATCATTGTCAGAGTGAGATTTCCTTGTCAAAGGTGTTATAATGTCCTTTCTTGTTCAGATGAATAATTATTTTGATATATTTATATATATCTAACCTAAGTCCATGAATGCCATGTTAATATACCTAGTTTCCAGGAACTTGCTAATGTGTGTTCAAAATACCTTCTCTTCCCCCCTCCCTTTTTAAATTGTGATCGTTTCCATTATTAAACATTGGCTTTCTTCCCAGGGATGGCACTGAAGAAGAAAATCAATGAGATATCTAGCCAGCCGCCTTGGACTGAATGGGCATTCAAATAGACTCCAAGGGCCAAGTACAGATGGTGATTTATTGTGCATACAACTTCTACAGAATGCCTTCATTTGAGCATTGATGTATGTACAATTACCTACCAGAATGCTGCAGTTTTACAGTGTAGCCAAGAATCTGTGGAGAGATTATGTTCACTAAGAAATCTACAAATGTACTCTCTATCCTTTTCAGTAATTCTACATACTCTCAGTTTGTAGTTTTCTGCTTGAAGAAAAGAGGTTTCAAAACTAGTTCTTCCATTTTACCATATTTCTCTCTAGTGTCATCCCTATGCAATTCCCGTTTCAGAACCAATTCAAATTTATTAAACCATGGTCCTCTCCTGACTTGTAAATAGATGGAGTTGCTAGAGGCAAATCATTTCCTGTGGTTATTGTGAAAGGTAAAATTGTGGTAGTCATCTACACATATCAGAGGCTTGCTCATTGTGAAGATCTTTTTAAAGTAATGTTTATGTGATACTGAAAACAACCAATTGAGTGTTGAACAGTTTACATAAACCAGATACTTGACATCTCATAGGCAGAAAAACAATGAGGGCACTCCTAAATGTCTTTTTCCCATTGAAAAAGGTTTGAATTACCAGAATTTGTCCTTATAATTTGAACTTCGGTTGAAATTGTAAAGATATTATTACCTTTAGGAGGATAATTTTCTAATCTTGATTTTTCTCTCTGGCCAAATAGTACCTCATTGTTGTGTTGTTTTGGAGATGGCACCCATGCCCAAACATTTATGGGCTTATATCGTGTATGTGTTTTATAATATTGTGGAGGATGGGTTGTTCTGGTTTACAGTTGAAATTGAATCATGTTTTTCTTTGTACCAACATATATGGAGTTATATTGCAATGTATTTTCTTTAATATTTTGGCTAAATTTCAGTGAAAAAATGTTAATCATTTTAATAGAATCACTACAGACTACTCTTTAATGCAAACAATACACAGTCAAGATTAATAGTAGCTATAAATAAAAAGAAGCGGTAATAGTATTGATAAAAATCAGCTCAGTAAATGAAAATGAGGAAGTTCAATAACAAATAATATACTGCAATGACATAGCCCATCGAGTTGCTATATAAGCTAGTATGAATAATAGCCCTTCAAATTATTTATGTGCCTTGCAGTATAATCAGCATCTTGGATGGTAAGGTACTAGAAGGGATAAACAAACTTAGTTTGTATGGTGCTTAGCTTAGTACCACCCCCAAATTAAATGTGAATATACATTTGATGGTGCATGATAGTGTTTCTCCTAATGTGATTGTGCCCATCATCATTGACTAACTTCCAAGTTCTCATCAGGGTTTTTCTCATCTTTTCTCAGGGAATTTCCTATTATTGTTTCATAATAGGGAAAGCTCATGGTCTATGTCTGCTAATATAGGGAGAAGCTATGACATGAGCATCATTTATTTCCTGAGCATTGCAATAGGCACTCTTGGAGCAATGGATATAAAATAGAATCTATAGACACTGACCTCCATGTATAGAGTCTACACAGGAAGAATAGCATATACCATGGATGAATTTAAAGGCTCTTAAATATAACTTACCAAAAATAAAAATAAACTGACAGTTTCATTTTTAATTGGACCCATCCATTGATGAGGGCATTATTTCTATAGATTATCATAATTATTGTTATTTCATATTACTATATCTTTCATTGAATGAATGAATGAATAAGTTGATGAATATATTTTAATGATTGATTTTTGCCAATATTTATGGATAAAGTGTGGTGGATAAGTTTTAAATCATTATAATACATTTAAGAATCATGACTAGCCACTAAAATTCTATTTATTAAGAGTGTGCTCCTCCTCCATGATTCACTGTATTTGGTTTTGCACCAAATACAACTGTTATCATTATTTGAACTCTCAATCTGTATCTATTATTCATTTACTTATTAGTATTCCATTAAAAAATATGCTGTACCAGGCAACTTACTACATGCTGAGTATTGTGGTAAATGAAACAAATATAGACTATGCCTTCATTAAGCTTATGGTCTCCTATGGGAGATAGACAGTGCTATGAATGTAACCAACAGAGTGTATTTTTAGAAGATAACAGGATAAATCTAAGGGTCTACTTTGTGTGTTCAAGGAAGGAGTATTTAAATAAGTATTTTAAAGTTGAGATAAGAAGAATAAGAAAGAGCAAAGCACATGGAAAGGACAGAGACTGAGCATTCCAAGCAGGGAACAGCATATGCAAAGTCTTTAAGGCATGAAAAAGTGTGATGTTTCAGTAACTTTAAGGAGACCAATGCATCTCTAATGCAGTGGGAAAGCTGCTACTTGATTAAGCTGGGGAGAAAGGAAGAGACCAGACATAGGGCTCTGTAGACCATGCTAAAGATTTTATTCTTTCTCTTAAAGGTAATGGGAAAATATAGGTGGGTTTTAATCAGAGGTAGTGTGGGGTTTACATATTTAAAATACTACTTTGGCTGTTATTTGGATAATGAATGCGGAATACAAAAAAGAACAGTAATCAACTATAATGTTATCGCAGAGGCCTATGCAAGAGGTAAGGCTAGAGGGAAGTAGACTAAATTGACTAGATATATTTTGGAAATTCAACCTATAGGGCTTTCTGTTTTGGCTTATATGTGAGTGGAGAGGGAGAAGGAAGACTCAAGAAAGAATCTTGTTTCTAGCTGGAGCAACTGATGAGGGGAAGACTGAGAAATGAATGAGTTTCAGGCTATAAAACAAGCATTTTGTTTTAGACATTTTCATTTTGAGATACTCATTAGATATCTAAGAATGTAAATAGATAGTTTCATTTACTAATCAATGAGGTAGCAAGGTCAGAAGTTTCTACAGTAAAAATAATCTATAAGAATGGTTTGATAGTCATGCTTAACTAATTCAGCAAACATTTGTTGAGTCTCTGCTATGTGGCAGGTATTGTGCTAAGCAATCAAATAAAAAGTCATGGTCACTGCTGGTATGGAACTTATTATAATATAACTAGGGGCCCGGTGCACGAAATTTGTGCACTGGGTGTGTGTGTGGGGGGGAGAGTGTCCTTCAGCCCAGCCTGCCCCCTCTCACATACTGGAAGACCTCAGGCGTTGACCCCCATCACCCTCCGATTGCCTGATCGGCCCCTTGCCCAGGCCTGACGCCTCCGCCAGAGGTGTCAGGCTTGGACAGGGGACCCCCATCTCCCCCCGATCACTGGCTCTGGCCCCCGCCCAGGCCTGAGGCCTCTGGCCCAGGAATCATGCCTGGGCAGGGGACCCCCATCTCCCTCTGATCGCTTGCTCCACCCCCCACCCAAGCCTGACGCCTCTGACCCAGGCTTCAGGCCTGGGCAAGGGGACCATCCTATCCCCCCAATCCCCGGCTCCGCCCCCCGCCCAGGCCTGATGCCTCAGCCAGAGGAGTTGACCCCCATCACCCTCCGATCACCAATCACCGGATCGGCCCCTTGACCAGGCCTGAGGCCTCAGGCAGAGGTGTCAGGCCTGGGCAGGGGACCCCCAGCTCCCCGCGGTTGCAGGCTCCGCCCCTGCCCAGGCCTAACGCCTCTGGCCTAGGCATCCGGCCCAGGCAGCGGGGACCTGCAGTGGCAGCGGGGGGCGCCGCGATCGTGGGCTTCGCTTTAGGCCCAGGCAAGGGACCCCTAGCTCCTGTGACTGCCAGCTTCGACTGTGCCCAGCTCCCATCGCTGGCTCCACCCCTACTTCCTGCTATCACTGGCCAGGGTGGCAAAGGCGCCTGATTCTCTGATCATGGCTGGGGGGCAGGGCAAAGGCAGCCCCAGGGCCGCCTTTGCCCTGCCCCCCAGCTCTTAGCTCCCCCCTGGGTTTCAGATCACTGTCAGTGGCAGGGGGCTTCTTCCTGCTTTCCCTTTCGCCTCCCTGCATTGTGCCTACATATGCAAATTAGCCGCCATCTTGTTGGCAGTTAACTGTCAATCTTAGTTGGCAGTTAACTGCTAATCTTAGTTGGCAGTTAACTGCCAATCTTAGTTGGCAGTTAATTTGCATATAGCCCTGATTAGCCAATGAAAAAGGTATCGCCGTACGCCAATTACCATTTTTCTCTTTTATTAGTGTAGATAAGGAGACTAAGAAAACATGGATAATTTAAACTCCAGTGTGATAAGAACAGTAGATCGGCAGTTGGTAGGGTCAGAGAAGGATTACTGGGAGATAGGATATCTGAGTTAAGTTCAATAGTAAACTCTATCCAGGCACAGAGGAGCAAAAGGCATTCCAGACTATCTGTATTAGAAAAAATTGTATCAATAATGCACTTAAGTCAAGTTTACAATGGAACATTTTAATATTTTCCTGACCACAGAATATTTTATGACTATACAACATATCCATAATATTAGAATTGTAAAGTGAAAGAACTATTAGAACATCATCTATTATAGTCACCCAGTTTTACAGGTGTGGAATTGGACTCAGAGAGAAGCGACCTGTCCAAATAATCAATTCCACTGTTACTTTTTCATTTTCAAATATTCTAAGTATACTGTGACTGCACAGTCTCAATGGTGCTTCCAAGCATTAATTTCATCCTCTGAATTGCCAACCTATTATAAGAGAGTATTTTATTCCCAGAGAGATTATGTTGCACCCTGATTCTGCTCAGTTATTATTTCCCCCTTAATTCACAATGGAATGATGTGAGGCAATCCTTTAGTAAGTGGTATGTGTTAAACAGCCTGTTTAACATTAAAGGGTGACATTGAATATATAATCTTTCAAAAGAACCATTGTGGTCACATTTTCTTGACCTCCTAAATCATTTCTAAGTTTCCATTTACTTCCCCTGGATGTACCAATGTTTTTTGTTTGTTTGTTTGTTTGTTTTGTGGGGTTTTTTTTTGGGGGGGGGCAGGGAGATCAGAGAATTGACCCTTCAAAGTTTGGTTATATTTGGTTGTCTCATAGCCCTTTATTTCTATTGCTCCTATCCTTTGTCAGACTGACTTTCTGTTAAGCTGCCCCATTTATTGGCTATCTGTTCTGTCACCATCTTTCCTAGTGTACACTCTAGGAAAAGCACATCCTCACAAACCCCATAGGCTGTAAGAAAGAAGAATACAAAAGCAGAGTACAATACCATTTTCCCTTCCCTGCAGTTCCAAATACGGTGAATGAACTGAGAGCTTTAGCAAAGAGGGCAAATTATGTCACAATAATAATGGAAGTGTCTTCAAAATCAAAGGAAAGAATCATATAGCAGGTCTCACAAATTTAGATCAGTAGAGAAGAAGCTTATTTGAATGTTTGAATTTATTAGTAAGAATGCAGTTTTGTTACTCTGAAACACAGAGAATCAGGCACTCTTGTGTAATGCAAGTCCATGCAATCTCTTTGGGGGATGATTATGGTCATTTCTGATCACTCCAAAAATAGAATCAGCTTAAATCTGATTTTAAAAAGCAAATGAATTATTTTCCCCAATGGAATACTATGCAGCCATTAAAAAGAATGTAGACATATATAGAGAGAATGGTCTGTCAAAAAATTTTAAATTTCATTTAAAATGTATTTTACACACATATACACAAATGCAAGCACATTGTACTTTCATCCAAATATACAAAGGCATGTATGTACACACAAACACATAAATGTGTGACTATACATAAAACATACCCACACATTCTTAATTGTTACCTCTGGGGAGTAGCACTTAGGAACAGGGATAGGCAAGCATCACTTCTCATCCTACTTTTTAATAATTTTGGAAATGTTTATCATATGCAAGTATTCTTTTTTATAATAAAACTAGTGACCGGCCACCTGTGCCCGCCCTACCCACCCGCCCGCTGCCCCTCCTTGACACCCTAACCCCTCCACCAGAACTCGAGCGTGCCTGGCCCTGCTCATGACCCGTCCAGCCTTTTCTGGCCGCTTCAAGCCCCACCCTTGGTCCTGCGAGTCGCCTTGGGTTGGTCCCTCCTCCTCTGGGTGCCTCCCCACTTCCGCCCTGTCTCCAGAGCAATACAAAAGCTCTGCTTCCACCCAGTCTCTGGAGCAACACAGCCGCTCTGCCCCACCACACACACAGCCTCCTGCTGAATGGTTGTTACGGCATGAAGGTGTCACAACCATTAGCATATTAGCTCTTTATTATATAGGATAGTATTATGTGACATGTGAAAATATTTCTGTGGAAAATGTATTGTGCAAAATAATAAATGTAGTATATGTAGCTATATAAAAATTATAAAGTAAAAGATACCAAAAGGATTTTAAAATGCAGAGGAACTTAAACTGGGTAAATAAAGTGTGGCCCAATAAAGATTCTTTGGCATCTGCTTTAATGAAGAGATAAGAATGATTACCATTTATGGGAATGAAAATGAATGCTTTTTAAAAGTTTATTTTAAATAGCTGAAGCTTTTCCTCTCCAAATTTTAATTTTGCAATGAAGTTGTTTTCCATGCATTGTTCACTCATAGTAAATATATAACAAAGACTGTTGGAATTTTAGCAAATTCTGGATGTGTAGAACATTAACAAAGATTTCAAATGTCTTTTAAAAATGAACAATGGATAATATCCAATCCCTTCTTTAAAGTACTCTCTGAGAGCTTGTTTGGAGGTTCTAGCAGAGGAGCTCAGCTACTCGTATACCCTTGACCTAAGACTGGTCCTCTCCTCTGGGGGGAAGGTCATCCTCTTCTACTGAGCATGCAGCTTCGGCAGGGATGCACATGGATCGGTGGTGGTGGTGGTCGGGGGGGGGGGGGACACCTGCCTAGCTAGCCAAATCAGCCAAATCAACCCTGGCGATCAGTGGGGTGACAGATGTTGCAGCCAGGGTAAAGGACACATATGTAATAACTTAACCAATAAAGAAATTTAAAAAAATTAAAAATAAAGTACTCTTTGCAATACTGAATTAAATACTGTCCGTAAGTGGAGAAAGCACTCAATATTGTTCAAATCACCCTGAATGAGTCGTTAGATTTATTTATCCTCTTTGATATCATGTACATGACCTGTTTGATTCATGAATCAAATGCTCACAATTTTGGGTTGTTGAAACAGGGCTTTCAGAGTTGGTGGATGGTATGTGCCTTTCCTTTGTTTGCTGGCCTTTGGCCATTTTGCCACTCATTAACACCTACACCTTCATGAGTGTGTGGGCAATTGGAAAGGAAGGTGAAAGACTGTGCTTGATATTCCTGCCCCCAGGATAAGAATCTGGGAGGAAGACTCCATGAATACCAGAGGTTAATTTTCTCTACTACTAAGACATGGATAATCAAGAGTTGGAACTATAGAGTTGGAGGATTTGGTTTCATAATTACTCCTGGGGTTATTTTTAAATAGAATTTGTGATTGATTTGAACGTGCATTCACCAAGTATAGTAACTTTATTGTGGAACTGGTTCAGAGGCCCCTCTTGGGATTTTTTTTGCTCTTATACTGATTGTGATCTTAAACCTAAGTATGCAGAGGTGCCTGAAATTTAATTAAAGTAAAAATTTCAAATGTATTTTTCTGTTTGTGTTTTATATGCCATTTTAGAAAAACCCCGCATGAATCATGGTGATTTATTTCACTTTAATCTCTAGGGACTTTAATTTCCATATTAATATGAATTTCTATACTGATTCTTATGCTCAGGAGTAAACATAGTAACTGTTGACTCATGCTGAAGGTCATGTTTGGAATCTCATATTTCCCTTGAGTTTTAGTTACAAATATTCTTTCTGGAATTCTTTCTTGCATTTACAAATCCTATTCATCTCTCAAGGCCTACATTTCCCCTCTTTGATAAAGTCTTCCTTTCCAACTTCTGCATATATTGCTCACTGACTTCTGTGAACTCCTATGGCTTTTACTGTCTGACATTCACAATCTTGCAGTTGACTATTTACTGGCTTAAGCATTGGTTGTAAAGATTATCTTCCCAATGAAATGGTAAATTCCTTAAGGGGAGGGAATGCAAATACTTTTAATTATAATCATAGAGATGTCTCTTTAATTCTTTACAATACTCAACATAGAGTACCTAGTATGTGCTCAGAAATACTGACTTTTTCTAGTCCATTTCTGGGCTGCACATGAGTTACATTTAAAATTCTTTCTATCTCACTATTTCCACTGCCTCAATTAGTTATATTCCTTACTATATCATTTTATTTTTACAAGGCAGGACAAAATATTGCCACCGATATTGAACTCTAGTTTGGCTTATCTGCTGGCAGCAGGCTTTCCTGTAGGGCATTGTGAGTGTTTACAAAGCTAGTATAGCTCATCTGTTACAGAGCTATCTTGCCCTTTTGGTCTGATTTATTTTCATGGGGCTGCAGTATTCTCTGGGTTACTGTGGAAGCTCAGAATTCACTTTTGCAAGCATCAATGACCAAGTAGCCATCGTGCAACCAGAAATTAGGCATGCTCACAAGTGACCATCTATACTTAAAGGGCAAGCACTTCCTGTGGTGATGAAGGGACTTTAGCAAGTGGGTTGAGGCAGGGCATGGTGGTGGTATCTTTCCCTCCCCACAACTACCCTACCAGTCTTAGTAGATCTCATGCCACCTGAGATACAAAACCTTTAAGTAATATCTTAATACAGCACATAATAATTTATCTTATTTCTCCAGTATAGGCCATAGAAAATGTTTGCTTTTCTTGTCTGTTCAGGTCTTTAAGGAATTTTATTCTTCTATTTGCCAGAAATTCTACTTGAGAGACTATGAAATTTGAAAGACTGCATGAAATCTTATGTGGCTACTCTGCAGCCATTCCTGCCAAGGAAATAACTCCAGAGGAATCAGGGACAATATTTAAGGGGCACAAGAGGAATCCTATTCTGCTCTTGGGTGTTTTCTGCTGTTTGAGCCTCAGGGTTCCTCTCCCTGAAAAGAACAGGTGTGCCTGACAGCAGGTGTGTTTGTTCTACTTTTCCTATGGCAGCTGCCACTCCCCAGGTTACTCCCTTTTCCAGGTGGTGAATTCGTACAACCCATCATCTCCTTTCCTGACTACCATTACTTTAAAAAAAGGTTTGGCTGTCAATGCTCCCTCATTGGACCATAGATTTAGTTGAAAGATATTGTTGTCATCATTTATTTATTTATTTTTTTGCTTCTGTATTTTGGATTGATTTTTATATGTCTTGAAATGGATGCTGTTTACAATTCAGACAAACTTAACGTTTTTCTTTCTAAAGTCTCTATGAAAGTCTGCAACCCTCTTTGATTTGGATAGAGTTTTGAAGCCTTCTTCTGTGAAAGCTTTCGGTTTCTCCATTTTTGCATTTTGCAGTAGATCTTGGGGTCTGTCCTCAGTCAAGACACCTGCTGCTGGGACTGCCAGTCACCGCATGCTTGGCTTTCATCCTCCTTAGTTTCTATTCATAGTGGCTATTTCTCATAACTCTAAAGGACTATTTGATGCCCCCACATTGTTTAATATCTACATAATTAAAGCAGCTGAGAGAATTAGCACGTATCCTAAGCCTAAGGAAAAATTCAGTCCAAAGGAAATTTTATCACAGGCCTGGAACATTTTTAATAAGTGCTGCTGCTCACTCCTAGCTATTCCTCAGTTGGGCTCCCTTAGACATTTTGTAGGTATTTTAGAGTTAGCTTTCAAAGGATACATTCAGGCATGTGTTCGGCTCTCAATATAACAACATTTACTGAGCCTCCACGGAGTGAGGACACATATAGTGGTCCCATGATAAGATAACAAAATAAAGCAAGCATGCCATGCTAACATTCGAGGAATGGGACTTAAGATGAATTGAGAGAGTCAAAACACACACAAATAAAATATTTAGGGCCATTTTTAAGGAATCAGAGGAAAAAGTGCTACATGAATATCAACTGTTTACATAAGGGCGGCATTAAATTAATGTGTGATCACAGTTGGAAGGAAGCAGGCATCTTCAGTGAGAGCCTCAGAGGAGAGGATGTGAGTGAAAGAGCATTTCTCATGAGGGTTCTCAGGTTCTTCAGTAAGGGAATGCACAGTGCAGAAAACAAGTTTGTCTTCTGGTGGAGTATATGACAATAATAACTGGTACCATCTATTGAATTTTACTAGTACTTCTGTCAATGTAAAATGAATGGAAATATAAATGAGCAAGAAAATATAAGCTTCAAAGTGTGTGGGTTGCAGTCTAGCTAGGGAGGTGGGTGAACTGTGTGTATGTGAGTGTGCGTGCAGATATGTGAGTGTGAGGGAGAATCAGAGAGCAATGGAAGGGAGAGACACACATAGAGAGAGAAAAACAGAAATTTGGAGAATACTTACAGTGTAGGTAAATAGTAAGTTAAGGGAAGTATAGAGTATGCACAAAAAAAGAGAGATGGTGTTCAAATAGAATCATTCATAGTTCTAGATCTTGGAATTATTTTTTTTTACCTTCTGACTGAATTTTTTCAGTGAAAATTTAGACTTATTTTGTTCATTTAAATTTGAAAATAGACTTTTCCCAGAAAATAAAGTATTTCTTTTAAATATTAAATTCTTGATTTCTAGAGTATGTCGAATTTTCCACATATTTGTAGTTCATAATTCTATGCATATCCTATTGGAAATTAGAATGCCAAACCCATGGCAGAAAAGTAAGTAGGTAGAGATTTATAGTGAATTATTTAAGAGACTCCCATCATCACATTAGAGCATGGTTTAGCTATATTATGACAGTAGAAAACCTGGCATAAGCACCTCCTAGAGAACCAAGCAATATGCCTGAGGTCCCTTTCCTGCAGGTGAATTCTCTAGTGGCCGTTATCTCAATTTATGCCAGAGGCTTATTTTTATGCAGACATAGTCTCTGGCAGAAATTTCACAGCCTTTGTTGACAGAACTGACAGTGTATATAAGCAGAGGCTACTATACAACACCAGCAATCAGTTAGCAGTCAGGAAATATTTATTATGTCTTGACCATGTGCCTAGCATCAAGCTAGAAACAAGCGGGGATATAAAAAGAAGCAGCATGCACAATCCCCTCAAACACTTTACAGTCTAAATTGAGCAACAGAAGTGACATACTTAAAGTAGCTAAAATAGTGACAAGGATATACTTAATCAAATGCCATGTTGTGATGTGAGTATTTTAGAAAAGAGAGAAAGAGGTCAATTAGAGTAATAGATTGAGAGTCTTCATGAAGGAATTTGAACTTGTCCTATAATTCCAAAGGTAGGTAGAATTTAAAGAGACAGAATGAAAAAAGGAAATCCATTTACATTGAGATTAATTCAAAGGAAGGCAAAAAAAACCTGGTATTTTTATAGTGCAACAAGGAGACCAGCTTGATTGGCGTGGAAGATATGTTTGAAATCAATAGAAAATAAATTATATAGGGCATGATAATAAAAGAATTTTGACAGTCAGGTCAAATATTTTGGATTTAGTGTATTGAGAAATGGAGGATCATTGATAGTTGTAAGATAGGAGTGTAGCATGATCATCAAGGGAGCATTCTAAGAAGAATATTGCATATATATATATATATATATATATATATATATATATATATATATGATAGATTAGAGAGGGAAGAGAAAGGTATACAAATATTACCATAGTTAAGGAATAAGTACATATTTGACTTCAGGTTCATCTTTTATTTTTTTATTTTTAAATCTTTATTGTTGAAAGTATTACATATGTCCCCTCATTTCTCCCATTGACCTCTTCTAATTCACCTCTACCCCCATCCCAGGCAGTCACCACCCTATTGTCTATTTCTAAGTGTTATGCATATATGCATACAATTTCTTTGGTTGATCTCTCCCCACACCTCCACCCTCCCCTACCTCATCTTTTAAAGAAGTCATGTAGGCCATTCCCATTCCCAATGAAGTCCTAGATTCCATTGTTAGAAGGATCATCCACTTGCCTCAGAGGAGACAGTCTCTTTAATCTCAATTTTGATTAGGTTTCTAACAGATGTTCTTTTAGGAATTACCATTCTTTTTTATTAGAGCGACTTCAAATTTTCTCCATCTAATGCTGATGGAATAGCTTGGCAACTCATATTATAGAATAAGTGAAACATAAAAATATGGAATACTTTTAAGGAGAAACAATATGTTTTATGGGGAGAATATAAGCAAGTTAAAATAATTAGTGATGACCCCAAACCCAGGATGTGGCTGAAAATATAAGGAAAACAAGTGCCATCCAAAATAAAGACAACCTAGAATAAAAAGATGGGCAATGCAGAAAACTCAGCACATAAACCCAAATTTCACTAGATTTATAAGTTAACATTGAGACTCTTAGTTATTTCAATTTTGATTTATACACTTGGGGATTTCCCTATCAAATTTCGTAAGTGTAAACTTGGTTAGATTTATATCATCAGCAAAGGAAAACTAATTGCTAGATTTAAGGGAAGAAAATATTTTTCTTTAGAGAAATTAAAAGATAAAGACTCAGAAAAGCTACTTTTTGGATGAAAACCTTTTATAGATTATTGATATTGAGAATGGTTAATTAAATGATAGTGTAAAGGAAAAGAAAGTCCAGTCTGTCTTATTAGTCATTTGCTTTCCTCGGTTCTTTCCCTAGAGCATGATTTCTTTCCTTCAGACAAATGGTTTTCAATTTTATTTTAATTTATCTTTATTGTTGAAAGTGTTACATATGTTCCCCACTGACCCCCTCAATCCTGCTCCCACCCCCTCCCCAGGCCTTCACCATACTATTGTCTGTCCATGAGTTGTGCATATATGCATACTAGTATATGCATATAAGTTCTCAACTTTGTACATTAGAATCTCTATTGGAACTTTCAAAAAGTCCATTGCCCAGAATCCATCCTAAATTAATTCAAGGATTATAATAGGTAGCTAGGTAGCTAGAGTTGAGAAGCACTATATTTGATTAGCCCCACCATCTTTTCCTCTAAGATAATTACTAGTATACACTCCTTTAATGTATAACACTTTTTGTATATATATTACGTTAGTTGACATAAAATATTATATTAGTTTCAGGTGTAGAATATAATGATTCATTATTTTATACCTTAAAAAGTGATCACCATAATATATCTAGTAACTATCTGTCACCATACAAAGTTATTACCATATTAATGACTCCATTCCCTAAGCTATACATTATATCCCCATGACTTATTTTGTAATTGACAGTTTGTACTTCTTAATCCCCTTCACCTTTTTCACCCATCCCTCTATTCCTCTTCCCTCTGGCAACTATCAGTTTGTTGTCTGTATCTATAAGTTTGCTTCTGTTTTGTTGGTTCAATTGTTTTATTTTTTAAATACCACATATAAGTGAACTCATATGGTATTTGTCTTTCTCTGTATGACTTACTTCACATAGCATAATACCATCTAGGTCAGTGATGGCGAACCTTTTGAGTTCGGCATGTCAGCCTTTTGAAAAACCCTAACTTAACTCTGGTGCCGTGTCACATATAGAAATTTTTTGATATTTGCAACCATAGTAAAACAAAGATTTATATTTTTGATATTTATTTTATATATTTAAATGCCATTTAACAAAGAAAAATCAACCAAAACAGTGCATTCGCGTGTCACCTCTGACACACGTGTCATAGGTTCACCATCACTGGTCTAGGTCCATCTATGTCATTGCAAATGGTGAGATTTCATTTGTTTTATGGCCAAGTAATATTCGATCATATATACTAGTATATAGCACATCTTCATTGGTCTATTGATAGACACATAAGTTGCTGCTATATCTTGAATATAAGGGGTGCATATATCTGTTCAAATAACTGTTTTTGTGTTCTTTGGATAAATACACGGAAGTGGGGTTGATGGATTACAAGGTAATTCTATTTTTAATTTTTTGAGGAACACCCATGCTGTTTTATATTGTGGCTGTACCTATTTACAATTCCACCAACAGTGCACAAGGGTTCCTTTGTCTCTGTATCCTTGCCAACACTTTTTATTTATTTATATTTTATCATAGTCACTCTAACAGGTGTAAGTTAATATCCACAAAGTACACATATTTTAGTTAGATTAAAAACTAATATTACACTCATGACTGAATGCTTTTGAGGGAAGATCCTTGATTTATTCATTTTTATATCACTCACTCTGCTTGGTCAGTAAAATTTGTTAAATTAATATTAAATAAAAGTGTAAAAGTTGTAACTGGGCTTGGAAATAGGTCATAGGACAGGTGATTTTTATGTAAGGGGTGAGGGGCAGGAGAAATATGGATTGTAAGATACAGTAGTGGTGGCTATTGCAGGAAAGTCTTAGATAGTTCCTGTGGATATAAAATACCACTTTAGAACTGTAGTCTATTGTTAGAATTTTAGTTATTCATATTGTGACTTTAGGTAAGTTGCTTGTCACTGGATGTCTTTGATCTTTGCAAAATGAGGAAAATAGTTCTTGCCCCATCTATTTCACAAGGTTGATATGATATTCAACTGAAACTTATAGTTATGAGTGTTCATTTGACAGTACTTTTAAGTACAATATGCTAGACATATGTAAAATTGTTGTTATTATGATTCATAAAGCTTTTGAATAGACTTTTTGTCAGGATGAAAAGACTAGAAGAAATCAATAGAGCACTATACTATAAGTGCCTTTAACCATCAAATTCAGTAGAAATGTGAGGAATAGGCTGCCTCTGAAAGGCTTTTTCTCTTCAAAGATTGCATTCTCTCTAAATTTGAAAGAGAATTACATCCATGTTGGACATTGTATAATTATAGCAGACTTTAATAATGCAATGGAAATAATTCTAAAGAAGGTCAAGTTCCTGATAGGAATCAAGTTCCAAGTACAGTATTAACTGGCTTTATGATCTTGGACAGTATACACATATATGTGTTTGCATTTGTTAAAAGTATTGTCATTTGTTGATATAATCAATTAATCTATTCAGCATATATTTATTGAACACCTATTATGTGTCAGGCAGTACTTTTAGAGTTGGGAATAGAGCAGTGAAAAAATAAACCTATTCCCTACCCTCATGAAATTTTCTTTCTAGTAGGAGGCAGGGCATAATGTAATTCCAGGTATAGAGAATGCTCTTGGGAAAACAATAAAAAGCAAAGTTATACGTTTTTTTTTAATTTTAGTTTTAACTATTCATTTGATAGACTTAGCTATATTTCAGTTAGTTTTTTCCCTTTGTCCATACTTTGCTTATTTTTTTATGCTTTAGCAACCAAGTAAGCGATAATCAAAACTATACACTAATTCCTGTGTTTTTCCATTTTGAAGTATGATCCAGTGAGTCTTTATGGAGGGAAAATGTGAAACATGCTAAAAGTTTTAAAAGTCTGAAGTATGCATATAAAATATAAATAGTTGCCAAAACCGGTTTGGCTCAGTGGATAGAGCATCGGCCTGCGGACTGAAAGGTCCCAGGTTCGATTCCGGTCAAGGGCATGTACCTGGGTTGTGGGCACATCCCCAGTAGGAGATGTGCAGGAGGCGGCTGATCGATGTTTCTCTCTCATAGATGTTTCTAACTCTCTATCTCTCTCCCTTCCTCTCTAAAAAATCAATACAATATATTTTTTTAAAAAATAAAATATAAATAGCATAATTAATAAGTACTGCATAATGGTAGTTAAATTCTACCAATGTGGAAGCATGCAAGCCAGTTTAGAAGTCGGTGTCTTAGTCACCATGGCCTTTAAATACAAATAATTTATTATGATAATATGGTTTAGAAGAGAAAATCCAGGGATAATGTTGAAGAAGGTGTGGGAAAAGATCTCTTTCATGAAAATTATTCAAAGTATCCTTATTTTTAAGCACAGCGTTATCAAAATGTATTTCTATAATATAAAAGTTTTTATTAAAAATCTGTGATATAAGGTGCCCTATTGCAGCATTATGTTAAATTTTCTCTCTCTGTTTTATAGCATTTGTTTTACAGAAGTAAACAATGGATTCTCTGCTAGACTCAAGAGTGAATTATAGTTGTTTAATGGTGTGGGTACAAGTTGTTTTGTCAGCTTACAGGCCCAATTATCTGTCTGTGTGGTTGCCCTAGAGCTGCCCTGAGGCACAATAGCCTGTAAGGCCAGGATAGTCAGCTTGTTTGGTGGTTCATACTCTGTAGTTACTTGTTTGATTTCACACAGGAGGAGTAGGATCCCACTTACATAGGGCAAGTTGAAATATGACATAGAGTTCCCTTCTCTCCCTGCAGCCACAGATGCCTCCCTGTATAGCCTGCCATAATGCCTAGGATCCACAGCCTTGGAGAGTAATTTCTTTGAGTGAAGTTATTATCCCCTTCTGGAAAGCAAAACTACTTAGAAAAGGTTAAGCCATTGTCCCACACATAACTAGTATTGGCTTCATTAAAAGCATGAAATTATTCATTGGTTTGCATGCCAAAGTGTCACGGAGCATAGAGTAGGTCCCTGGGGGAACATGCCACAGAAGAGTTTACTGTTAAGGCAGAAGATAGAATAGTTGGGTCCAAATATAAGTTCGTGTCAGGATGCCTTCCATGAACAGGAAGGTCAGGCCTGGGATGATGCTCTTAGGTTGAGTGCCTTAAACAGTACTTACCTGGTTGGAGATAAAAGGAAAGGACAGTAACAATGAGGAGGTAAAAGTGAAATAAGGTTAAATTTTACCTGTCTCCTGTCACTCCTTCCCTGGGGCTAAACCTTATGTTATCTGTTAGTTGTAAATTGAAAGGAGAGTAATTCTTAAATTAGAATGAGTTCTTGAAGAATGGGACAGTATAACTGAAGACTTTTGTTAATTTAGATTGAAATATACTGTAAAATAAAGATAGCAGTGAAGTTGCAAATTGCTGTGAAGGAGCAGATAAGGGAGAAAGAGCCAATTTAAAAGTTAAATAAGAAAATGGAAAGAGGAATAAATAACACAGAAAAATATTAATGTCCTTATTTAATTTTTGAATTGACTTTTCCTCATTATCCATCCACTGGACCTGCCCCCAGTAATTTAGAATCATTCTGTTATCTACATTTTATAATATTGTATTATTTTTCCATCGCTGCTTTAATAAATTACCACAAACTTAGTGGCTTAAAACAACACAAATTGGTTGTCTTCTAGTTCTGGAAGACAGAAGATTGAAATGAGTCTCACTGGGCTAAAAATCAACGCTGTGTTACTTTCTGAAGCCTCTTGGGGGGAGGATCTGTTTCCCTGAACTTTTCAGTAGTGGCTGTCCACATTCCATGGCTCATGACTTCTCTCCCTCCATCTTCAGAGCCAGTAATGTTACATATATTTGGCCTTTATGCCAACATCTATCTCTCTGTGACTCCTCTCTGCCTCACTCTTACACTTTTAAGGACCCTTATGAATACATTTGGTGCACTCAGATAAGCTCAGGATATCTCCCCATCTTAAAGTCAATTAATTAGAAGCCTTAATTCCATGTGTAATCTTAATTCCCCTTTGCCATTGACGGTAACTTATTCATATGTTCTGGGGATTAGGACACTGACATCAGCGGGGGCCATTTTTCTGCTTCCCACTAATATAATAAACATGAATTATTACATTACGATTAAGACATTGTATTTGTCACAATAATATAAATGGGTTAATACCTCTTTTAAAAAAAATATTTTTTATTGATTTTTTTACAGAGACGAAGGGAGAGAGATAGAGAGTTAGAAACATCGATGAGAGAGAATCACCGATCAGCTGCCTCCTGCACATCTCCTACTGGGGATGTGCCCGCAACCCAGGTACATGCCCTTGACCGGAATCGAACCTGGGACCTCTCAGTCCGCAGGCCGATGCTCTATCCACTGAGCCAAACCGGTTTCGGCAAGGGTTAATACCTCTTATTCCCAGACAAAAACACATGGACTTACAAATTTTAGTTAAATACACATGTAAGACAGAAACACTAAATATAATGATGAAAATGTTTCAAAATAAAGGAATGGACAAAATATATAAATACGTTTTCAGTAGAGAGTAGAGTAAGAATTCCAGTATCAGATAAAGTGGCATTTAAGGCCCAAAGCATTAAAATAGAAACTACATATATTCATTTATTCAACAAATACTTATTGTACGTAACTGTTGGAGTTATACACGAAGGATTTGATAAAACTACAATGACAGTTGTGGAATACATTTTCAAACTTTGAAAACTAAGTAGGCATAAAAGTAACAATATAATGGATTTGAATAATGTAATTAAGAAGCTTGATCTTATGCTCTAGCCCAGTGGTTCTCAACCTTCCTAATGCCTCGACCCTTTAATACAGCTCCTCATGTTGTGGTGACCCCCAACCATAAAATTATTTT
Organism: Myotis nattereri; assembly: GCF_964212035.1. NCBI lineage: Eukaryota > Metazoa > Chordata > Mammalia > Chiroptera > Vespertilionidae > Myotis > Myotis nattereri. The sequence continues at coordinate 115,003,499 of NC_138078.1, read as the reverse complement.
CGTTGCTACTTCATAACTGTAATTTTGCTACTGTTATGAATCATAATGTAAATATCTGATATGCAGGATGTATTTTCATTGTTACAAATTGAACATAATTAAAGCATAGTGATTAATCACAAAAACAATATGTAATTACATATGTGTTTTCCGATGGTCTTAGGCGACCCCTGTGAAAGGGTCGTTCGACCCCCAAAGGGGTAGTGACCCACAGGTTGGCGACCCACAGGTTGAGAACTGCTGCTCTAGCCAGTTTGGCTCAGTGAATAGAGCATTGACCATAGGACTTAAGGGTCCTGGGCTTGATTTCAGTCAAGGGCACGTATCTCCATTGTAGGTTTGATTCCTGGCCCCTGTCAGGGTGTGTGCGGAAGACAGCCAAACCATGTTTCTCTTTTTCTGTCTCCCCCTCACTTCCACTTTCTTTTTAAAAAAAATAAGTGGAAAAATATCCTCTGGTGAAGATTAACAACAACTAAAAACACACACACACACACACACACACAAAGAAGAAGCTTGACCTTATACTTTGACAAATACATAGAATTATATACTCTAATGCAAAAGAATATAGATTCATATCTGGAGCATTTACAAAAATTGACCATGTACTTTGCCATAAGAAAAACCTTAATAAATTTCCAAATAGAGAACTGATAAGTCACATTCTCTGATGAGTATTTGATAAAGCTAGAAATCAACAATAAAATTATGACAAAAAAAGAAATAGTAAAAAATATTGGAACCATAAAATACATTTTGTAAATAATTTTTCGATCAGAGAGGAAATATAAATTGAAATTTAAAATTATTTAAAAATAAACAAAAATGAAATTAATTCATAAAAAACCTAGAGATGATATTAGAAACAACACAAAGGAAAATTCATAGCTATAAATTAATTTAAAGAAATATTGAAAAAAATCATCTAACTCGGGGAAATAGAAAAAGAAAAAAATATGTGTGTCACATGTAATTAGTCATACAAAACTAATAAAGGCATAAGCTAAAATTAATTATAGAATTTAAATGTGGGCTAACAAAGACAGAGCTAGTTCTACAAAAGATGTATAGAAGAAGGAGGGTTCTTCTTTGTTCTCTATTTAAACATACACTGATAAAGTTCCTGAACTTCAAGGATAAAGAGAAAATCTTGCAGGCTTTCTGGCACAAGGACCAAGTTAGCTACAAAGAAAAAACTTAGTAAGACTGATATTGGTTTTCTCATTGATAACATTGAAGCTAGAAGACAAAGGAATATCATCTAGAAATTTCCAAGAGAAAAGAACTACAGTGAAAGCATTGCATTATTCAATCAGTATATCATTCCCCTGTTTGAGTCAGAGAACGCTGTTTAAGAACATGCAAGGATTCAGAAAGCATGTCTTTCTCATACACCATTGAAAACAATCTTTGAGAAAAGAACTCAAACTAAAAAAATGAATCAGAACAGGGATCTCCAGATGAGAGAAGATAAATAAGAGAAGAAACCATGATGGACAGTAACTAAAATAATTAAAATCTAAATGAAAATACAGATTGTTTAAGGTAAAGGTCTAGGCTAAAATTCTTTAAACAGAGAGGACATTTTATAAGGGAAATGTAATAACAGTCCAGAAGAGACTGACCAATAGAAAAATAGTGCAAGATATATATCTAATTTTAACTTTCTAGTAGCCATATTTTGAAAAGTAAAAATTAAATAGATGAAATTAATTTAACATATTTTATTTAACTCAGTGTATCTAATGTTATTTCAATTTGTAATCAACATACAAATTATGAATGAGATATTTTGCTTTTTTTCATGCTATCTTAGCGATCCCACATATATATATATATATTTTTTTTACTTATAGTGTGTCTTAGTTCAGACTAGCCACATTTCAAGTGTTCAATAGTCACATGTGATTAGTGGCTACCATACTGAACAATGCAAAGCCTATAATTAAAAATACTAAGCCATCTCAGCAAAACATAAGACTTGGGGGTGAAACCAAGGGGAGAAGTAACAGAACTCAAAAGATTTCATGAGGTTAGGGAGATAAGGGAGAGGGATGTTACTGAACCCAATATTGTTTGTAGGGTTAACAATAACAATAAAAAGAAGCAACCTGGATGTTTAAAAATTAGATTTTAAACCTGGGGCCCTTGTTCTCCCCTTTCTGCTGATACATAAAAAAATAATGGTACATTCATGACATTGAATATTTCCAGATATTGAAAGAATGAGTTGGAGGCATATCCTGTCTTAGAGAACCATCCATGTTATATCATTAAGTAAAATAAACAAATTAGTGTAAGCATAAAATATCTCTTTTTTAAAAAAAATAAGAGGGCAGTCTCTTTCTATGTGCACATATATTTTATGGGCCTATATTTCTACTCTCCAATGACTATCAGTTGCCTTATGATGGGATTGGATGAGGCAGAGATGGAGTTATTAATTCATTTTTTTCTTTATGGACATCTGCATTGTTTGAATTGTCATAATGAGAAATTTTGAGAGGTAAAACATCTTATATAGAATAAATGATATGCAAAGGAAACAATGAAATAGAAATAGCTCTTGGTGAATGGAAAGGACTTGATCTCCATTGATGGGGTCAGACAAAGCCTAGTTGATAGCATTACTAAGTTATTAATAACAGGTGTGTGGGATTAAAGGAAAATACAGGTGACATATTTAAAAACATAATTCTGTTAAGTAGAAGGCCTTCCTAAGTAAAGCATCAAACCTAGAATCCCAAAAGGAAAAAACCTACAGATTTGACAACATAAAAATTGAACACCTATAAACAACTCTAAAGGAGGAGCAATTGGCTGAAAAATAATATTTGGTACATATAAAATGCAATGTGATGACAAATTCCATTTAAAAATGAAAGATTTACATGTTACCAAGAAACATTGGAAAGATATTCAAATTAAAAATAAATATAAATACATATAAGTAACATCAAATATTTTTCAAATATTTTTGATCTGCAGTTGGTTGAATCCGTGGATGTGGAATCTGCTGATACAGAGGCCAACTGTTACTATAAAGTGCTAAAATTATAATTGTGATAAGTGCTTTGGAGAAAGAAAGACCCAATGTATTCTGAAGGACCAAGGAAGTGAGATGAAATCTTAAAGATAAGAATAGTTAACCAAGTGAAGAAAGGGTGAAGAGGTGACAGGGAGCAGGAAGGAGACAATATGTACTAATGTTATGAGGTGAAAAGGAGGTTGGCACATTTGAGAAAGTGGAAGAAGTATAGTGTTGCTGGAGCAAGAGAGCAAGAGGCCAGAGAAGTAGACAGGGAACCAGATTATATAGAGGACTTCCTTATATTAAGGATTTTGGTATTTATCCTAAATATGACAGGAAAACATTAAAAGGGGATGATGTATAGAATTCTTTTTTTAAATATATTTTATTGATTTTTTTACAGAGAGGAAGGGAGAGGGATAGAGAGAGTCAGAAACATTGAAGAGAGAATAACATTGATCAGCTGCCTCCTGCACACTCCCCACCGGGGATGTGCCCGCAACCGAGGTACATGCCCTTGACTGGAATTGAACCTGGGACCCTTGAGTCCGCAGACCGACGCTCTATCTACTGAGCCAAACTGGTTAGGGCTATAGAATTCTTTTTATCATAACTTTGATTCCTATGCAGAGAATGGGTAACAAAAATTGAAGCATGGAGACTAGGTAAATTATTGAAGTTATATAGGCCAGAGTTATTCAATGTAGTAAAGGAAAAAATGTGATAAGTTCAAGGTATAATTAGGAGATAAAAATAGCAGGCTTGCCCTACCCAGTTTGGCTCAGTGGATAGAGCGCTAGCTCCTGGTTTGATCCCACTCAAGGGCACATGCCTGGGTTGCGGGCTTAATCCCCAGTAGGGGGCCTGAAGTGCAGGAGGCAACCGATCAATGATTTTCTCTCATCATTGATGTCTCTCTTGTTCTCCATTACTCTCTGAAATCAATAAAAATATATATATTTTAAAAATTGCAGGTTTTGTTGTGTTGCATATAGGAGGGATATCTTCTAGGTTTCTGGCTTGTACAAATGAAGGAAGGGTGGTTTCATTCACTGAAAGGCAGTGCCAAGAGGAGAATCAGTTTTGGAGGCAATGATATATTAGCTCAGGATTTTTTAAAAATTTTTATTTGAGGTGCCTTTCAAACATTTAAGTTAGGTAACAGACAAACAGTTGGATATACCAATGGGGAGCAGAGTATCAGGATCTGAACTCTTTCCTCTATTCATTCAAACTTTATCCATTCTTTAAATTCTAGCTTAATCTATCTACCACTACCATGAGCATATGCTTGCTTTTGCATGTTTTTGTGTATAGTAGGATTTCCCATCATTCTCAACTGCAGAGATCAGCCATCAATTTCTCCACTTTGTCCCTAGCTGGAGCTTAGCCCCTGGTTTTGGAGCACATTCTAGTGGAGCCAGTCTCTTGTGTTTCACAAAGCATAAATTAAGGTTTGGCTGAAATTCACAATGTGTGCATTGTGTGCACATGTGGATCTATATACATACATATGTACCTATTAATCATTTTTATTAAGAATACCCATTACTCATGGTGTGTGCCATGTATTTGTCATCATGTTGCTGACAAGTAAAAATAAATTACTCATTTTAGAGGAGAGAAACACATTAGCTTTTCAAACCAGTAGGGGGTGCTTTTAGTAAATTACTTCTTCCAGTTGCTTTAATGGCGCCCTAGTCACCCCACACTAATTTATTTCTGAGCACTAAGTAGTTTTCTGTCGCCTCACCAAGAGAAGTAGGATATTTCTTTTTTCATGAAGAGCCTTAGGAGGGGATATGGACTTTTTTCTTTATTTATATTAATGAAATATTTATGGACTCATATTGGGAAGGTATATAAGTGTATAGTAGATGTAAGGTACTTCTATTTATGAAAATTCAGTATCTCTTTTAAATTATAGTAGTAAGAAAAAAGTTATAATAAATGTTTTTCTACTTTTACATACCAATAAGTCCAATATTATACTTATTCTACTAATTCTCATTTTAAAGGGCTTATTTATTGAAATATGGCTTTGGAATCTAGTGGTATTTTTAATATTGTAGTAGATAATATATACGTATTTCAATTTTGGATATGAATAATTTGAATTCAAAATTGCCATTCCAGTTAGTTTTCTTTTCACACCTCTCCTAAGGCCCATTTGAATTTTATGTAGATTAAGAAATGAAACTGATTTCCTAGATGAGTGAAAGTTATCCTTTTATAATTTTAACCTAATGCTAAAATTAAACTGTTCACAAATGGACTGTTTTCAATAACCCAGCCCAGACTTGAAATTATTAGAGCAAATATTATTTGGCATTTACATAGGAAACCTTATCCAGAGTGGACTTTTATTTATTGATTATGTATCATGAAGTAGAAAGTTATATGCTTATAATTTTATAGATAAGCTGTGGAGTAATTCAGTTTTTCTCTTCTTCCCTAAAGTTCCAATCACTGAAGCCTGTTCTCCCCTTTTATCCCCCCCCCCCAAAAGATATTTTAAGCTTTCAGGTTTTTTCTTTTGTTTTTTTTTGTTTCTTTGTTTGTTTTTTAAATATTTTTATTGATTTCAGAGAAAAAGGGAGAGAGAGAGAGAAACATCAATGATGAGAAAGAATCACTGATCAGCTGCCTTTTGCACACCCCCCACTGGGATCGAGCCCGTAACTTGGTCATGGAATTGAACCGTGACCTCCTGGTTCATAGGTTGACAACAATCACTGAGCTATGCTGGCTGGGCAAAGCTCCCAAGTTTATAGTAAAAAAAATCTTTTGGGAAGCAATGTGAACACATATAGCAGGGTCAAATGCGATTTATCTCAGCATAACTTCCCAGAGTCCTCCACTACCCTAATGGAGGATGCACAGAAGATGTTTTCACATAGTAGATTTCAGTTTTTACAAGAAGCTAAATTCCTATTGTGTTATTGTTTTCATATACTCAAGGTTTAATGAAGCCTTTAGAAGGCCCTCAAATTACTACCCATATGAAAAACACAGACACTAATTTATAGTTTAATATACATATGAAAATCTGTGTGATTCTGACACTGAGTTTGGTCTGAACATTCTTATGACAAATTTATTTCAACTAGAACATGAGCTCCATGATGTCAGGTATTTGTGTCTGTTTTTCATTGCCTTTTCTCTAGTACCTGGAACAGTGCTTGCCCCCACTATATGGTCAGTATATATTTGCTAAAAAAATGAATTTCTGTATATCCTAGATTAAAACTCAGAGATCTAGAATTTCTGAACTGCTTTGTAGATTTCTGATAAATTCTTAAAATTCAATTATTTGCTTATAAATTAATGATTCTGGAACCCTTACATGTAGAACAGTGAGCAGCGTGGGATATAATTTGAGACAAGGCACAGTTCCTTAGTGTGTCATATAAGGTCCTTTGCAAACTGGCTCCTCTACACATCTATCTATAGTATAGACATAGCAGTTTATTTGCTACTACAGGCCTGGTGCACGAAATTTGTGCACAGGTAGGGTCCCCAGGCCTGGCCGGCGATCAGGGCCAACCTGTGGGGCGACTGGCAGGATGATCAGGGAGGGCCCCCACTGGCATCCACCTTGGAGGTGACCAGCAGGGCGATTGAGGGGGGTGGCACAGCACACTCACCAGCTGGCCCTGCCCTCCAATCGCACCATCGCTGCCACTGGTAGCCTCCCTCTGTGGGATAACCGGCAGGGCGATTGATGGGGGTCACTGGCACCCACCTTGGCTGGCCTGGGGCCTGTGGGAAGGGGACAGCTCCTGCATTGAGTGTCTTCCCCCTGGTGGTCAGTGCATGTCATGGCAACTGGTCATTCCATCAGTTGTTCCACTGTTTGGTCGATTTGCATATTAGGCTTTTATTATGTAGGAGTCTTTGAATCCACCATTCCCTTGCACATATCTTTGCCATTGAACATGTGCTTCTCTCTGCTACAAATGCTTCTTCCACCTTTTAACTTGTCAGAGGCATACTCATCCTTTATGATGAAACTCAAAGTATCATCTCTTCTGTGAACCCATTCTCAATCTTCCAGTCAGGATGAGTCCTTCCCCTTGGACTCCATAGCCCTGTATGCATGTCATATGTGCACTGGGCAAGGGGGGGGGATCCCTCAGCCTGGGCTGTGTGCTCTCTCTCAATCTGGGATCCCTCGGGGAATGTCTGCCTGCCGCGGAGGTGGGAGAGGCTCCCGCCACCGCCATTGTCCAGCCATCAGCCCGGCTTCTGGCTAAGTGGTGGTCCCCCTGTAAGAGCGCACTGGCCACTAGGGGGCAGCTCCTGTGTTGAACATCTGCCCCCTTGTGGTCAGTGCATGTCATAGTGACCAATCATTCTGCTGTTTGGTCATTTTGCATATTAGGGTTTTATTATATAGGATTTGTCATGGTACTTATCTCTTTTTCCTGTCATTTCCCTGTCTGCACTAGAGCAGAGGATATTTTTTTTTCTTCCTTCTTATCTGCCAGGATCCTATCACAGTGCATATCACATTGTAGGTGCTTAATAAATGGTTATTGAACAACTTATGGATTGAGTGCATGAAAACTAAGGGTGAAAGTGCTCTATTAAAATGATATATAATTTGGTATGATTTGGGGGAGGAGCAAATATACTAAAACTAGCTTACATTTATCAAATTTGCTAGCACAGTGCTGTGTGTGAGTTGAGATAATTTACCATAAAAAGGAACATTTGAATAAGAAAGTGAGAATAAAGAAATGGACAAAGGGTTATAAATACCATAAAAATAATGTATGCCAGGTATAGGATGGGAGAAACTAAGGGATAAGTAGATGGACAAAAGGAACAGGCATGCCTTAGAATCATGCCTAGGACAACCATTTGAACTGGTAACAGAGCCAAGTAGCTGCCAAAAGTGAAAATTCAGCCAAGCAGATGTTTTGTGAATATAACATCAAATCACTGTTTGGGTTTGTTTGGTGTGTTTGTCTCCCAAGATGATGATTTGGGGACTGAATGGAATCAACTGTTCAGGCATTGTGCAGACTGTTATTGCATCTCTCTTGGATATCATTAATGTCCTTGGGCAATCCTCATAGATTGTTTGACCTGCACGTCTTTTCAGATTCTGTAAAATGAACACAATTGCATTCATGTATCTAGATTGTCCATTGCTTTTTAAGTGCCTGAAATGTTCATTTGCTTGTTCGGGTTAAATGTTTAGGGCAATGTTAATAAGGAATCAGGCCATATAAGTTTCCAATTCAAAAGCACTAATGTTATTGTTGCTCTTTGTATTTGCCTTCTAGCTTGGTTTTGGAAAGCACATTTTGTAGAAATCGCCTGCAGTGTTAGCACTCAGCGATGGCTAAAGAGAAGCATGCCTTTATCTAATTTCATAGCTCCTTGATAAATTTAAAATAAAGAAAAACCTTCCTCAACATTTAATCAGAAACTGTAGAATATTTTCAACTCAAAGCCTTTCCCTGAATGTTGTGATACATGTAAAATTCTTAATGTAGAGCTTAGATTTAGGCTCCATCTATGTAGCCTGAGATGAGAATGCTAACTTGTAAACAGTAAATGCCCCCAATTTTTATCTGATTGTCTCCTCTGGCTGGGTGACAATATGCTGAAGTAATACCCCAGCACACATCCAATGAATAATATTCCTCTCATCTTTGTCAATGTTGCTAAATAATTTCAAAACTTTCTTCAAGGCAGCTGCTCTGAGCTTGGGAGCTAAGAACGGGAGAGGCCAACATTTTCTTTTATTTGTCCGCTTGCAGACACAGATGTTGTTTGTGTTGTCTGCAATCACACAATATGCACTAAAATATTACTGTTATTTTCAATGAGTCAAAGTGACATGGCACTGGTGAAGTGAATCTATAAGAATTAGTACAAACTGAAATAATACTTCAAATAGGGGTACAAAAATACATTAAACTCATATAAGAACAAAGAGCTAATATATGCATAGTTTTAGGGTCTCTTTTTTTTAATACTGTGAGTGCCCATTGTTTCCCAGCTGTTATATCCCTCAAAGTATTTTGGCAGCTGGCTGTGAAAATCCAGACAGAAACCACAGAGAGCTGAATGAAACCTAGGAGGCGAGAAGCAGGAAGTTCTAGCATCAGCCACACGCACACTGCATAAATGAGGAGAACAAGGCTGTGAATTTGAATGTGCTACTTATAACTTCATATGCTGTATAAGGCGATTAGAACTGTGTTAAAATTGTTCCAAGTTAGCTTTGTCACTTGGTATCTATGTGGTCTTTGACAATTTACTTAATCTTTCTTTGGACCTCAGTGGCTTTATTTGAAAAATAGGGATAATAATAACCTTTCTCACAGGACATACTATGAGGATTAAATAAAATAATGTATGTTTCTGGCCTGGTATATAGAAGATGCTAAAATCACATTTTCATGTACTTAAAAAAAAAGTAAAACTGCATATTCTTTGGTAGCTTGACCTCCATCCACTTGTGCTAGAGAATGTTTGAATCAGAACTACTCGTTGTGATATGCAAGTCTAAAACCTTGTACTTTGTCAGTTGTAAGTGAATTTCCTGGTAGATTAGTTTACCAATTTCCATAGCAAATAGAGAATGGCCTTTTCTAAATATTTTTTACTGGTAGGACTGTAATGTAAACACACCTCTGAAAAATAATTCTATCAGTTTAGATCAACTATACTTCAGAATGAGGTCATGACTGATCCTAATTACTAGAGTGTTTGATTAGATGCTTCTGTTTCTATAATAATCCATTCTGCCATTTACTGTACATACATTATTCTACTGAAAAGCCCTTGTAGAAATTAGTGCTAAACAAAGGGGACATTACTGACCTCTCATTGTTGACAGGTAATTTTTAAGGATAATTTAAATAATAAGGCTGTATTTGTACTGAGTTAACCATATCCTCTCATCTAGACTTCTTTGAAACAAATAACATCCATTATGCTATAATGATAATCCAGAATTATGAGAAAAATCTTTAGCAATAGTATAAAACAAAGACAACTAGCTTGTTAAGGTTGCAATAGCAAATGTGTGTTGCTGGTATTGGCTCCATCTGATCTGTCACAGTACCTTATCCTTCAGCCCAGATTAGCCCATGAATCCTTCTTCCCACATTAGAATCAAACCTAATCTGTTGATCATGTTTGCATCAGTCTATTACTACTTAAGCATTCAGGAATTTTGGTTTCCAGAAAGGAAGCCCTTCTGATTCCAGGGGATTGAAGGCAAAATGGCAGGCAAGTCAAGAGAAATTAATCTGTCATTTCCTTCATTTGTGGCAGTTTGTGAACATAGATTAGTTTTTCAGTCTTATCAATCATAGTACAATGTTTCACTGTTCCCATTGTTCACCTGGGACATTTATTTAAAGTAAGCAGCAGAAACCTTCCTGTCTTCTCCCTCTGTTTTCTAAAAATTTATTAAGGTATAATTAATAAACTATATGTAAACTATATGTTCATAGTGTACAATTTGCTAAATTTTGACAAATGTATATACCCATGAAAATATCATCACAATCAGCATAATGAACATATATATCACCCCCAAAACTTTCATTTTGCCTCTTTGCAATGCTTTTTTCTCTCCCACTCCCCACCCACCCTACTCCCAGGCACCTACTGATCTGCTTTCTATCATTATAGATTAGATTGCATTTTCTAGAGTTTAATATAAATGGGAAAGCATATCATATGTAGACTTTTTGACTATTTTCTTAAATCTGAACTTAGTTTGATATTGATCCATATTATTGTATGCATCAAAACTTTATTCCTTTTTAGGTCTCAACTAGAGGCCTGATGCATGAAAATTTGTGCAAGAGTAGGCCTTCCTTCCCCCAGCTGCCGGCACCAGCTTCCCTCTGGCACCTGGTACCAGGCTTCCTTCCCTCGGGCCGTCCACAGGCAGCCAAGTCCTGGGCTGGCTTCCCTCATTCCGCCCACTTGCACCCAGGACTCAGGCTGGTTTCCCTTGGGCTGCCCGTAGGTCCCCAGGACCGGGGCTGGCTTCCCTCTGGCCCCGGCTTTGTCATGAAGGACATCTGGAATGATGTCTGGAAGACGTCCAGTCTAATTAGCATATTCCCATTTTATTATTATAGATATAGATAGTATTCCATTGTATGGATATACTAGAGTTTGCATTTATTCACCTATTTATTGATATTTTAGTTATTTCCAAATTTTTATTATTACAAATAAAGCTGCTATGAACATTCGTGTATAATTCTTTGTAGGGACCTGTTATTTCATCTTACTTGGCTAAATATAGGGAGGTGCAATAGTTAGATCATATGGTAGGTGTTTGTTTAACTTTATAAGACATGAAGGTTTAATTAGCCCTAGAGCAAATGTTGCTCTAAACCCACCTAACAAAGCCTAATAGCAAGATGCAAAAGGATAAAATTATTGCCAAGTATTAACCGTGCACCAGAAAAATTCTATATCAGGGGTCCTCAAACTTTTTAAACAGGGGGTCAGTTCACTGTCCTTCAGACCGTTGGAGGGCCGGCCTATAGTTTTTAAAAAAAACTATGAACAAATTCCTATGCACACTGCACATATCTTACTTTGAAGTAAAAAAACAAAACGGGAACAAATACAATATTTGTATTTGCATGTGGCCCACGGGCCGTAGTTTGAGGACCCCTGTTCTATATAATAAAAGCATAATATAAAAATCTAACAAACGGTGGAAAGATCAGTCACTATGATGCGCACTGACCACCAGGGGGCAGACACTCAACACAGGAGCTTCCCCCTGGTAGTCAGTGCACTCCCACAGGAGGAGCGCTGATCAGCCAGAAGCTGGGCTTGCCAGCAGGCTCACAGCTGGCAAGTGCAGTGGCACTGGCGGGAGCCTCTCCCACCTCTGCTGCAGGCGGGCAGTAAGGAGTGAGGGGTCCTGGACTGCGAGAGCCCTGGACTGTGAGAGGGATGTCTGACTGCTGGCTTAGGCCTGATCCCCAGCAGGCGGACATCCCCTGAGGGGTCCTGGACTGCGAGAGGGTGCAGGCAGGGCTGAGGGACCCCCTCCCAGCAGTGCACGTATCTCGTGCACTGGGCCTCTAGTAATATATATAGTAATACAAAAACCTTTTGGCATACTCAATACCCATGAATTAAAAGATTTCTTACTTTGGCTTTTGAGAATAGGACTATTTCCAGCCCCATTTAAGATTCAGTTGTTTCCTTTAATCCTTTCAGATGGTTCTTTCTCCAGTACAAGAGGTTTCCTTGCATACATGTGCTATTTAGTGAATATCCAGGGGGAATTCTCTTTCTGTGTGGCCCTCTCCTCTTTGGTACTCTGTACTGCAAACTCTAGTGGTCTAGGCCCTCCCATACTACCAGGTTCATCTCAACTCAGAGAGTTTGACAAGCTCCACCTATGTTCTTCCTTCCTGTGGTAAGGCCTGTTAATTCTTTGCAGATAGTAAGCTGGGGGCAATAATAAGGCTCATCTCATTTGCTTCCCACATCTCAGGGATCCTGGTGCTTCATTGCCTAATATCTGAGCACCATACTGTCATATATTTGTTGTTGTTGTTGTTGTTTCAGGCAGGAGAATAAATTTGGTCCATGTCACCCCGTCTTGACTGGAAGTAGAAGTCTTCTCCAGAATTAAATGTTTTCCTATAAATAGAATTCCAATTCACAAGTCCTGGATGAGTGTCCTAAGTATTTCCACAACCTTTTATTTTCATTATGTTTGCTAACCATGTGAAACTGGTATGTGTGTGTGTTAATTTTAAAGAACATTAATCTTAGAAGTTCATCTTTCTATTCCTGAAAAAAAAACAAACCCTCTGGTGTGGCTCAGTGGTTGAGTGTCCACCTATGAACCAGGAGGTCACGGTTCAATTCCTGGTCAGGGCACATGCCTGGGTAGCAGGCTCCATCCCCATTGTGTAGGAGGCAGCCGATCGATGATTCTCTCATCATTGATGTTTCTATCTCTCTCTTCCTCTCCCTTCCTCTCTGAAATCAATAAAAAATAAATTTTTAAAAAAAACCTCTGAATTCATGAAAACAGAGTCTCTCAGAGGAGCCACCAACTCATTCCAGGACACTGCAAACTTAACCAAGATGATAATTTCTGTCTGGTTTATGGAATGAAACTGAATGATGAGAAGGACAAAAGAAGCTTTGATTCAAGCCAGCTGAAAGTGCCTTTTAACAAGGCTTTGTGACTAGTTTTAGTAAGAGCCTCCCCGTTCTATACCCTAGGATATATTTTAAGAATTTTTATAGAAAGTCATTTCCCAATTCATTAAGCCAAAAAGTATAGTGAGGAAAGCTTCCTCGTGAGATGATTTCAGTCAAAGATGATACAGAGAACTTGTTTTCCATTAGTCTAATATTGCTATCAATTGTCTTTTTCTTCTTACCAAATTTGTAGAGCATTTATTATTAGAAATGCATATCTAATTTACCGAAATAACAATTTTTCAATTTGTGTTGGTAGGCATTGTTTTATGTTAAGCAAAACTATCTTATATATGTCAAAATTATATTGAAGAATTTAACTCTTTCAAGAATGATTTCATATTAATTACTGACTTTAAAACTTTGGTGCTTAATGATCATTCATTGCCTAGAATTATTCTAGGGCCTGAGGAGATAGAAATACTACTTTATATTTCCATAGTCCTTCATACATCATAGAACACTTAGCAGAAATTGTTTTATTTGATTCTGAGATATACCAAAAGTTTAGGAAACACTATCAGATTTGGAGGTATAATTCAGAAAATATAAATATTTTAAAAATGTATATAATCTGTATAAAATTATATAGCAAAGATTAGAAATGCTATAGGGAAGGGTAAGCTAAATGGGAGGGGAGGGTGTAAAGTTGCATCCTTTGTGAAAATACTGACATGGTCTCATTTTTAGGAACTAGGTTAGTGAAAAATCACAGGGAGGAATTCCAGGTGTCCGGTAAAATGTGGCCAAAGATACAGAAGCAAAACTGAAAAGGGCACCTTTTAAAGATGGTGAGAAGAATCCCCTAATAGAGAAGAATATAGTTTATTCAGTAGTTCTTCGTGGACACTGATTCTGGTGCACAGTTCTATCTTGGCATCTTTACTCATTCATCACAAAGTAAATGCTTACAGAATACTGTACAATGTTACAGAAGTCACATTGTTTGCATTTATGAGTATGTGTTTGAAGCATTTGCAAATGTTTGTAGTGCTCATTTAACCCTTTAGCTCACTGGTCTCCCTCCTTTTTACGGAATTGTGTGACAGACTAATGTAGTTTAAAATTAACATATACACATGTGCACACACAGACACACACTAAACAAACAGCTTTACATGCTTAATGAACTTAAGGAAAATACAAAGATATACCTGGAAGACCACAGTGGTCAATAAGGATTCAGGCTCCAAAGTGTTATGAACATCCAGAAAATTGGACCAACAAAGGTAACAAATGAGAAATTTTTAGGGCCATTGAGCACCATGCATTTGCAGTGCTCAGTAGCCCTGAAAATTTCTCATTTAGGCCAGGAAGTCTCTGTCTCATTCAAAACGTTGAAATAAAGGGAACATACTTAGGTTCTCATTGATCTAAGTTGCTGTTGAAGTCCTGGACCTCCCACCATCTTTTCTAGTCCCTGATTCTTTTTCAAGACCTTTGTTATGGGCTGGAGAGCAGGAATCACCTTTTCAATTGTAGTGGTAACTTATGTCTGAATTAGCTTCAGAGCACGTTCTCCCATTGTAGGTGGGTACAGTGGAAATAGGGCCCTGTACTAAGGTGAATATTAGTTCAGGGAAATAGAAGTTGCTTATGCCCATGTCAAATTCTATTCGTCTTTAGATTTATGAGGGATATTGTCATCTATCTCTAAATATGATTTGAGTCCCTTTTGAATTTTTCAAGGTTCCTACCACATGTCCCTTCCCTTTGACTTTATGCTGTAATTCTGTATCCTTCTCTGGTTTGAGCCATTTTTACAGATTTGCAAATCATTGTACTTCTGAGAGCATCCTTTTTGACATTAACATGGTCTTTTAACAATGTTCTGAGACAGTTCCAGTTAGCCAATATTGGCCACAAAGCATGAATGTTTCTACTTCAGGCTTTATCTCTGCCCAGATTTTTTGCCATGCTTTTCACTATACTGACAGATGGTGAAATCTCAGAAATTAAATAAGGCATAATTGGTAGGCCCTGAGCACTGAGATAATGGGTGTATTTGGAACTGTGACGAGGAGAGTAGGCTGCAGAAAGCTTAGTTATTTTCTTTAAGTCCTCTGATAACTGCAGGCTCCAGTTTTGCATGTGGGAGCACTCCATCCCTCACCCCTGTGCCCCAGAAAAGGCTGATGTGTCCTCAGTAGAAAAATAAAGGCCAGGTCTGGGTGGTTCCTTTATTACTTTGTTGTCATTTTGGCCTTTAAATAGGCTCTCTGTGGAACTTGCCAAAGGACACGACATAGTCCTGTTAACCCACTGCTTAATGCCTAGTTCAGTACTGTGCATTTGATAAAGCTTTTTCACAAAATAAAAGAAGAGGAAATTAAAATGGGCTAATTTTCTAAGACTGTGAGAAATCAAAGAAGTCTATTTTGTTTTGTTTTCTTCACTTGAAATTGAGTGGGTGTTCAGTGGAGCTATGTTTAAGTAAGCTCACATGAACTTACTTGTTTGACAATTTGATATCATTTGCTTTTCAAAGCCCCCAAACTGAGAAATACAAAATGGTACCCAGTAGTGAAAAGCATTTGTCTCCTATCTGGTGTTGCTCATTTCTTTTGTATTTGCTGCTTAAGACTGCAGCAATCCATTGCATTTTCCCTGGAGCCAATAATGAATTATTAGCGGATCAGTAATATTTTTAATTGTGTGAATTTTTATTCATTATACTATAAAGTACTCTTTGCAATAGCCATGTTTATATAATTTTATGTTTGATGAATAGCTATTTACTCAGTTGCTTTTTTACATTATATATATTATATACTCTATCACTAATCTCACAATTCACAATATATGCTAGGTTGTATCAGTACTTTATTATAGCAAGACTTGTACCTATGACACAAGATCTTACTTAGCTAACATGTATGATTATCTTTCACAATTGAAGTGTGAATAGCACTTTGATTCATAAAAACACTAAAGTTTTTTTCCCATTTGAAAATTTTAACCTTTTTACATTTTGCCATAACAAGCTCAAGTTATAGTTACAGAATTTTAGAATACGATAATTATCTAGAGATTTATTTCAAGTTGGACCTAAGCATATTAAAAATGAGGAAACTGAGGCCCCAAAATGTTAAGTTACTTATCCAAAAACCACATGGCTAATTAATAACATCTGCTTTGCATATAATCCATAGGGTTCTATGAGTCACAGTACTTAAAGCTAAGAATTAATTGTATCCCCTTTCCCTCTTCCTTATTTTAGAAATGAACTACACTTAGAAGTTATTTTCCAAATCAGTCAAGTTATGGCTAAAATTAATCATGGCTTTTGACTTCCAATTATTTATTTGCAGTGTGATGCCTTAAAGCTCCCTTTCTAGAGAAAGTGTGGGTGGGTTCAGTTTTGTTGTTGTGAAGCCTCACCTGAGGCTATTTTTCCATTGATGTTTTTAGAGAGTGGAAGGGACAGGGAGATGAGAGAGAGAGAGAGAGAGAGAGAGAGAGAGAGAGAGAGAGAGAGAGAGAGAGAGAGAGAGAGAGAGAGAGAGAGAGAGAGAGAAACACTGATGTGAGAGAGACACATTGATTTGTTGCCTCCCACACAGGCCCCATCAGGGCTGGACATTGAGTCTGCAACCGAGGCACATGCCCTTGACTGGAATCAAACCGAGGACCCTTCAGTCTGCAGTCTGATGCTCTATCCACTGAGCCAAACTGGTTAGGGCGGATGGGTTCAATTTTAAGAAAATTAAAGTCTTGAGTTTATCAGAAACTCAGAAATGGAGTTTGCAGAAAAACATTGATATAGATGATCCTTGTTACTTTCCCTTTTAAGTTTTTTCATAACTGGCTTCTCCAGGATGAACACCTGCAGATCAGATTCAAAGAGAACACACAGTAGTTCATTTTATTCAGCATTTCATTTCAGTTTTTAAAAAATATATTAATTTATTAGCATCAGTAGAGGGCTAAATTGATTCTATGTGCCAGATTCACTCAACTTAGTCTCATTATCCCCAACTATAGAATGTTCCTTTAATTGCTTAAAGCTCCTCAGTTATGTTTCATCCTTATTTTTGCCTTAAATTTGGCTTTCAACTGTTATGTTCCTAGGAAGAATATGTTTTCTGGAGGATCACCATGCATCAGTTAGCCTTGATTGTCTCATGGCTTAGTTACACACAAGATAACATTTTGACTATCTTTTCGTTCATGTTATATGTACTTTCTCCTGCTAGCTTTGAGACCCTTGGCTTCACCTATGAAAATTGTCTGATTCTTCAGTCTCCTCACTATCTTACTATCTTGTTGTGTAAAATACACTAAAAATTTATAGAGGTATTAATAAAGTACAATATAAAACACCACAATAAAATGACAGCAAGAAAAAAAAAGTACAATAAACCACATATACTTAAAATGTATGGTATGACAAACTTTGGCATGTATACACATGTTAAACTATTGCTACAATCAAGATAACAGTTATTGATCATTCAAAAAGTTTCCTTTTACCCCTTGTTCTCCATTTTTCCCTCACTGTCTTCCTCAGGCAACCACTGATCTACTTTCTGTCACTATAAATTTGTTTGCATTTTCAAGAATTTTAAGTAGAAGCATACAATATATAGACATTCTATCTGTCTTCTTTCATTAAGCATAATTATTTTAAGGGCCATGTGTTCTATTATATATCATTAGATTATTCATATTTAGGACTGAATAGTATCCCATTTTGTGGGTATCCCACAGGTATACCCTTTCAGCTATTCATAGACACTTGGGTTGTTTCTATTTTTTGACTGTTATGAATAAAGCTTATGAGCTACCTTGTACAGATTTCTGTGTAGACGTTTTCTTTCCTTTGAGATAAATGTGCAGGAGTGTATTGCTCTCCTGTTAAGTACAGCTTCACCTTTTTGGGAACCTGCTGACTGTTTTCCAAAGTGGTTGTACCTTTTTACTTTCTTATAAGCAGAGTATATAGTTGCTCTACATCCCTGTCAACACTTGGTGTGGTCAGAATTTTTTTTTTAATATATTTTATTGATTTTTTACAGAGAGAAAGGGAGAGGGATAGAGAGTTAGAAACATCGATGAGAGAGAAACATCGATCAGCTGCCTCCTGCACATGTCCCACTGGGGATGTGCCCGCAACCAAGGTACATGCCCTTGACCGGAACCGAACCCGGGACCCTTCAGTCCGCAGGCCGATGCTCTATCCACTGAGCCAAACCGGTGCTGGCATGGTCAGAATTTTTTAAGCCATTCTGGTAGGTCTGTAGTAGTATCTTATTGTGGTTTTAGTTTGTATTTTGCTTATAACAAGTGATATTGAACATCTTTTAATTTGCTTATTGGCCATTCCTCTGTCTTTTCATGTAAAGTTTCTCTTCAAATCTTTTGCCCATTTTAAAAATTGGATTTCATCTCTATTAATTTGCTCAGATTTTGTCTCTTACAAGGTTGGAAAGTAGGTAGGTTTTCCTTAAAATAAAAGTTAAATACATGCCTATAGGGTCCCAAATACATCATTCACTTGGCAGCATCTGTATCTGTTTACTTCTGAAAGTATAGTTTCTTATGGTACTAGTCTACTCATTTAAATCATAGATACCCTAAGATTGTCCTTACATTTCTCTTGTGGCTAGCTTTTTGATAAGAATAGATCTATAATAAATCCAATTGAACTTTTATCTTCTCTAGGGAATATATAGTATTTTAGGTAACAAGGTTATATGTATAAAGCTAAAAACAACCACTTAAGGTGCATTGTAAGTGCTTTCTAGAAAAATGCATCCTATAGGAATTTTGAACACCACCAAGACTTTTGTGTATTTAAGGAAATGATTTACAATGGTAACATTGATTTCAAGAAAGGGAAGTAAGGCAGTTCCATGAACATATTTACTGTAAATAACTGAAACCTTTTATTTCTTTCCTTCTTTGTTTTCTAAGTATATATTGACAAGGAAGTGTACTTTTATCTGACTATTTAATTAGGTAATATGTGGTTTAGTCTTTGCATTCAAATCAAAGTATAGTTCCAATAAATATCTTGCAATTTTTGATCATGTTACACTACATTTTCTTAGAAGGGAACAAATCAAATTTTTTGAATGGGAATAAAATCTCTTAAAGAGGGTTGCATCTGTTAACCTTTTTAAAGCTGTATCTAGTATTTTAATATATGGAATGACAAATTGGCTGTGTATTTTTATTTACTATGGCTCAGATGCTTATATTAAAATCTTTGCAAAGTCACATCTCAAATGCCATTGTATGAGTGAAAATAAATGCAAGTCTGTGCTTTGGAAAGCGAATTTCCTAATTAGTGCCCTGAATCCATGGGAAATTAATGGGAAGCCATCACAACGGCTCAGTTCAGCTTGAATGCCTTATTTCTTATGTCTCCATATAGAATCAGAGCTGGTTGCTGCAAAATCTTTGGTGATGCCACATAGGTTGTCCTTTCTCTTTTTCTTCCCTTTTACTGGCACCCACTGACTTCAGAGAAGTCTGTAGGGAAATAGTTTTCAAAGTGTGGTCCCTGGACCAGTAGCATAGGCCTTGCCTAGGAACTTGTTAGAAATGTACAATCTTCAGCCCTCCTCCAGACCTGTTAAATCAGAAATTGAAGAGGGAGGTGTGCATAGCAATCTGTGTTTAACAAGCCTTCCAGGTGGTTCTGAAGTATGCTGAAGTTTGGGAACCTCTGATCTAGGGGAATGAAAGGAGCTGTGAATGCAGGCTTATGTAAAACTCCTTTCCTATAGCTTCAAGCTTACAAGTTCATTATCAGTTTGCTGTAGCAATAACTGCACAGTAGGACTGCATAATGAAACATTGTGAAATTCAGAGGCATGAATATTAACTGATCACAATATTATTGATCACTAAGATTTGTATTGGGCAAAATGGAATTTTCCCTTTAGCTTTATATCGAGGAGAAACACACTTTCATAAAGTTTTGTGGCCCTAGCCAGTTTGGCTCAGTGGATAAAGTGTTGGCCTATGGATTGAAGGGTCCCGGTTTTGATTCTGGTTAGGTCACATGCCCAGATTGTGGGCTCGATCCCCAGTGTGGATTTGATTTGTTAAACCCTTGTTTGGCAATTATATGTCACAAAAATAGCTATTTAAAAGTATATTCAGATTCTGTACTCCTCATTTTAAAATATGGTCTGTCTAAATTTTAGCACTTTCTGTATTCAGAGACTTAAATTCATTTTAGGGTTTGCATCTTATTGCTATGTGCCAAGTATTAGATGTACTCAGTTAAGCTTCTTCTTGGCCAAATGACATACCCTGTTTCTGATGTCAGTCTGAGAAAATCCTATACAGTGTACAACATCCACCGGATTACCTTATCTAACTGTTACACGGACATTTCAGATGATATGTCTTGGCGTGAGGTCATTTTTCATTAACTTAATAGGGACTGTTAAAGCATCTTTCCCCCTTTTTGACACCTTGCCATAACTGAATGCAAAATTGACTGTAAGACTGAGTGCCCGATGTTCATACAGTAAGTTGATGGGGTTTCACTGGTGTCTAGCAGAAACCATGCCCAGATGGGTGTCTAGCAAAAAGGGCTCTGTCACTATCTCACATGGGCTGTGGACGTGGGCTATATCTACACTCTGGACTTTATTTTCTTCAACCATAAAATGTAGTGATTAGTGGCAGCATTTCTAAAATCCTAAACATTTTATGATTTTAAGATTTGGTGGAAAAGGGGATAAAATCCAAACTATGAAGCACTGTTGAGGTACAGTATACAATTATGTTTTTGTTGAAATAACGAATGAAACAGAATAATAAGCATAAAGTAGGCTTCAAAGTCCTTGGAGATAATGGGAAATAATGATATTAAGTACTTATAATTTTAGAGATTAGACTAATATGTTTTAGGAAAAATACTTCAGGAAAGTATATTTAAACTTAGCATTTTTTTCTTCAGAGTTGAATTATTCTTCATATTGAATAATATTCTTCATATTATTTCTTCATATTGAATTATTTATTTTTAACTCTAAGGTATATGACATGCTTAGAAAATCTGGTAATTTTAATAGTTTTAGCCTAAGTGTACTCTATAGATCATATATATTCTTCCTGTAAGGGAAATATCTTTTAAAGGATAGCTTTCTACACTTTATACTCCTCTGCACTCACTTATTTCATTACATTTTGTGCAACCTAAAATTGTAGCTATAAAGCTATTTTGGGCATGCTTTTTCCAGAACCTTGTACAAATCAACAGGAGCATAATTCTAAGCTACAGAAGTGCAAAATAAGCACAGAATGTAGCTACCATAAATAAAATGGCCAGAATTCTAATTTTGTAAAAACACACAATTACTAGCAATAGGAGAGGGGGACATGAGGACAAAAAGAATTTTATCAGGTATTGTTTCATAATGCTAAACTTTTTTCTCTGAACTTTGTTTCTCTATAGAGATGGAATTCTGTGAAACTCCTCGCACTCTCTGCTCTGGCTACCAGACTGACATGCACAGTGTCTCTCAGCATGGCTACCAGCTTGAGATGGGATCTGATGTGGACACAGAGACAGAAGGCGCTGCCTCACCTGACCATGCACTGAGGATGTGGATAAGGGGGATGAAATCAGAGCACAGTTCCTGTTTGTCCAGCCGGGCCAACTCTGCATTGTCCTTGACTGACACTGACCATGAAAGGAAGTCTGATGGGGACAATGGTAATAGAACTTTCTTTACTGTTTAAGTAAAAACCGAGAGAATGCAGTTTTTAGCCTCAAAGTTGTTTTCCTTCTCTTTGTCTGCCTGTTTTTTATTTAATATGCAGAATGGAAATGCAAGTTAGCAGGGTCACATAGACAAGGCACATACCTAAGGATCTGGCACACAGGCACATTTATTTACAATGATAGACAAAATACTTTTTCTTTCTGGTGATCCCCCAAGGGAAATAATCTCATGTAGTCAGTGATATGTCTTATTTATTACTCACCTTTTATTTTCATATTTATTTGCCAGTGCAATACTAATGGTATTTATTGTAGAAAGTATGCATTCCCTGTATGTTGGCTTTATATCAATATGTGAAAAATGAAATGAACAGTTGTATAGCAACCATATTCTTGATGTGCTTCCTATTTGATTGAGATTAATATGCCGAGTGTACAGATTCAAATTAATCAAGTTAGACTGAAATGATTTTTTAAAAAAGAAGGTAAATTAGCATCACCTATTTGCTAGACAATGAGTAATAATAGTAGTGTCATTAAATTGTAATTATGTTATTTTCTTACAACTTTTAGAAGTGGAAAAGTTTTGTTTCTTTGGTTTGTTGGGAAGAGGTTGATGTATTTTATTTCTGCTCTCTGTCTTTACCAAAGAACAAAATCCTTTCATAAAAAACACATTAATGTTTATTAAACACATTAATCTATTATCTTCCTCATTCTGTTTGTCTAAATTTGATAGGTCCCCATCACCATGACCACAAGGCTTGGTGTGATAGCAGTGGCTAATTAGTGTTTTCCCAAGTGGGAGACAAGTAGTCAACATCCCTGTATGTACAGATTTTTCTATTCTGTCCTTCTTATACTCTTCAGCCCATATGGAACACTGGCCACAGGGTATAATTTGGAATGACCATTTGCCCACTGGTTAGAGTATCATTTCCTAAATGATAGGCCATAACACTTTGTAATATCACCAAGTATCCTTGGGGTCTTGATTTCTTAGTTTATTTTCTTATTTTTGTTAATCCTCACCTGAAGATATTTTTTTCAATTGATGCTTAGAGAGGGTGGCAGGAAGGCGGAGAGACAGAGAGAAACATCAATGTGAGAGAGACACATCAATTGGTTGCCTCCCACATGTGCCCTGACTGGGGCCCAGGATCAAGCCTGCAACCAAGGTACATACCTTTGACTGGGATTGAACCCAGGATCCTCCAGTCCCAGGGCCAATGCTCTAGCCACTGAGCCCACCACCTGGGCTTTTTAGTTTATTTTCATGTCTTTATATAGGTATTGTTGACTTGTGTGGAGAATAGTATGGAGTTTCCTCAAAAAACTAAAAATGGAACTCCCATTTGACCCAGTGATACCACTTCTAGGACTATATCCCAAGAAACTAGAAACACCAATCAGAAAGGATATATGCACCCCTATGTTCATAGCAGCACAATCCACCATAGCTAAGACTTGGAAACGGCCTAAGTGCCCATCAGCAGATGAGTGGATGAAAAAACTGTGGTACATCTACACAATGGAATACTACGCTGCAGTAAAAAAAGAAGGAATTCTTACTATTTGCAACAGCATGGATGGAACTGGAGAGCATTATGCTAAGTGAAATAAGCCAGTCAGAAAAAGATAAATACCACATGATCTCACTCATTTATGGAATATAATGAACAACATAAGCTGATGAGCAAAAACAGATCCAGAGACAGAGAAGCATCAATCAGACCGTCAAAACTCAGAGGGAAGGCAGGGGAGGGTGGAGGTAAGGGGAGAGATCAACCAAAGGACTTGTATGCATGCATATAAGCCTTACCAATGGATACAGACAACAGGGGGGTGAAGACATGAGTGGGGGTGTTGGGGGAGTAATGCGGGTATAAGGACACATATGTAATACCTTAATCAATAAAGAAATTTTTAAAAAAGAAAATTGTTAAAAGCAAAAAAAAGAACACAGGAAGTGAAGTATGGAAATGAGAAGGGAACATATTTGATGTATGTATGCATACCTATGTAAGTAAAAGAGCATTAGGATGTAAGTTAGGAGACCTTGGAATGGTTCCTATACTTTCTGGGCTTCAACTGTCAAACAAAATTTAGTAACCAAATTTATGTGAAATGAGGTGGTGGATGATCTCCTTATTGCCAAGCCTTTTCATTCTGCTTCATCTCACTCCTGACATCTGAAGTTATAACCAGTTCACTGGCTTGAAACATTAAAATATTCCTGCCAGACCCTAAGTATGGGGTTTGGATTTTGGGTAATGAAACTATTCTGGAAATAGATAATAGTGATGGTTGTACAACTCTGTGAAACTACTAAAAACCACTGAATTGTACACTTGAAGAAGGTGAACATTATAGTATGGGAATCATATTTCATTGAATCTGTTAATTAAAAAATAGTATAGATATAAGGATTAAAGATTTAGGAATCCCAGATGACTTGGACAAGGATTAATTAATAAAATATTTCATATTACAGGTTTCAAATTCTCTCCTGTTTGTTGTGACATGGAGGCTCAAACTGGATCTACACAAGGCAAGTTTTCCCAAGATTTGACCACCTATTATTTTTATCTCATCCCACCCCTGACACCCGCCCCACAAAGTGGACTCCTGCCCCTCTGACAAACACCACACTGACCTGGCTAAGCTGTCAGAGATTAATTCCTTGGCAGCTTACTGGTTTGCTTTTCTCTGGAAAACTTCATGTGTGTATATTGGTGATAAAAAGGAGATGAGGGGGTGTTGGGGAGAAAGAAAAGCAAGATTTAAGGTGGGAGAGGGAAGCGTAGATTTAGCATGGGGCCAGAAATTCAAATCAGGTTGCTTTGGGTTTGGCCTCATGATTTTCTATGTTATCTACAACTTGTTGCAGGACTCTAGCCGTGAATTTATTATAGTTCCAATACTGTTATAATTTTAAAGTGCTTCCTACCAAATGGCCTTGGTCTTTTCCTTCAGCTTCTCTGGCTTGGCTTTACAATCACACTATCTATATCCATGTCCTTAATTATAAATCATGGCTTCAAATGAAAGAAATGCTGTTCATTCTTTCCTCTGTGTATTTATACTGCCATTCGTCAGTGAGGGGACATTGATGTCCTTTTATCTTTGCTTTCACTGTGCTTATTGATTGAGTTTTGCCCTTTTGCATAGGGATACTGAAAACAATATTTATAAATGACTGATAAAAATCAACACTTTGGGGAGATCCTCACAACTGACCACAGGGCAGAGTTTCAAATTGGTAAGAGGCTGGGGGAAAAGGATCAGGGGAATATCTACTATCATCAGCTTTACCTAAAGGTACATTACCCCTCCCCCCATGAGAGCTGCTCACCTGGTGAGCCACTATACTTTGTTAATGTGTCATCTCTCTTAGATGTGTTAAGGACTTTTAGGAATATTTGGGACTGTTCAGTTTCATTTGGCCTTTAGTCTAATCAACCATCTACCTTCATCATTAACTATTTCTACTGAGACAGGGTTGGAAGACTCAGGAGTAAAGGAGATGCATTCTTTCCCTTGCAGGTTTATTTTCCTTATGGTTTATTTTCAGCCCTGGATAGGGTAACACAAAATTGGTCTTGGCTGCTAAGGTAAACCTATGATCCAGTCTGCAAAAAACTAGTCCTTAACTGCAAGCTTCTGTTGGTCCAATGTGCACCTCCAAGAATGATTTCAATTTAGAGAGACAGTAGAGCATAGTTAGTAAAAGTTTGCAATGTGGAGCAAGGCAACCTCGGTTTAAATCCCAGCTGTGTGACCTTGGGAAATTTATATAAAGTTTCTGTGCCTGAATTTCATCATCTGTTACATAACGATAATTGTATCTGCCTCTACGATTTTGTGATACTTGGATGAATCAATGTATATAAAGGTTTAGAATACTACTTGCAACATATAAGTACAATATGAATGCATATTTTTGATCAGCACTTTATCATTTCCAAACATACTTTTAATGTTTTCAACTCATTTTATCTTCGTGACCACGCTGTGAAATCGATTCTATTGTTAGCTACATTATACATAGGAGGAAGAGATAAAATAGCAATTCAGATGCCAGTTACCTAAATGCAGTTGATTGTTTTCCAAATAGCCATTTTTCCCTTCCTTAGATTACATATGAATATAAGACTTGAACTTGAACAACTTTTCTCTGCTCAGTTACAGCTCTGAAAGTATTACTCTGACTCCTGCTATTAATTTTCAATAAACAGCATAAAATTTGGAACCTTATTTATGACCTATAGTAAGATTTCTCCAATTTGGATTTCATAAATTTTCAATCAGTGATAAGCAGACATGACCTGCCTTCAACATTTTCATAGATTCTTGCAGAGAAGCTTGGAGTTGAAATGAGAGTGTAAATGGTTCTTCTGAAAGCATGTTAATTTGAGGAAATAAGTTATTTTCAATGAATTGAACTTGATGTTTGTGTGGAAATGTAGCTATTTATTTCCCATCGATCTCATCCATTCATGAATGCAGGCCTATCTATTACATTACTGTTAGTTTGTAGATCCTATATTTGAAAAGAGTGAAACAGCTTGAAAATGTTAGTGTTTATACATTTCACTGCTGAGACATCATGCCACCCATCCCTATGCCTCAGTACTGTCAGTGACATTTTATTTGTTTCTATCTATCTATATATTCTGGTTTTCAGATTATTGATGAGGCAATGGGCACAATATCACGGACCAGTTTAGGATGATTTAAGCTTCACTCCTGTGGGAGAAAAGTGAAGATAGGGGAAATTGTTAATTTGGGTGAATTGTTCAGCTAAGAAAGATTCTGAGATGGGATTTCAAAGACACTTTCAGTTCTCTCTGTCTAGGAGATTATGATATGGATTTTCTGCTTCCATTCCTAAAATTTCATCTATGAAGGACTTCTTTCTTTCATTTCATTAATTGGTCAAGCCTTTCAAAATGCTTCTTTTTCCCATTTTCATAAACTTCTATTATGAATTCCCATAATTGGATTTAAGTCTCTGACACGCCATAACTCATGAAGAATTAAAATAAATAGCCCCTCATTTCAGCACCAAAAGCACAGGGAAGGGAGAGCACCAGGGAGCAGAGGGCATCTGGAGTTCCTGGCTTTCACAAGGGAATCAGAACACTTAGGAACTTCGTTTCCATTCCTTCACATCTGTCTTAAGTAAACATTTTGTTGTCTATTGAGAGTTAATAGACAACAGGAAAAGTGCAGATGTACTGAAGCTACCTCCATCCTGAGGCCTGTGAGCAGGAAACTTTGATATCAGTTATAATGCTTTTCTTTTAAATTTTAACCCCTTTCCCCTCTCATTTCACCTTACTGCCAATGTTACTATTCATTAGAGTCTAATACTTGAATTGTGTGTTTTGTGTCCTCATAAGAGTTTTTGATAAATACTAGACAGCAAGCTATGGGAAGGTAGGACTTGCTCTATTCACTGTTTTAGCTTCAGTACTTAGTCACTGGATCTGGAGCACAGTGGGCACTAAATAAATGAGAAATGTGCACTACTCTGAGGGGAAACATTAAAGCTAAAAGATAAAATATTTTTGTAGCACTTCTCTAATTTCCCAAGGGCAGAAATGGGTCAAACCTCTGGTCATCTAACCCCGATCCTGCCTCTGATAGGTGATCCAATGGATGTTTCTTAGAAGGATTTGGAAGTCCTATCTGAGCATACACTTCAGTGACTAGGGTATTCTTTAATAATCACATTTGATTATATATTAGACTGGTGAGAGAAAAAAACCTGTATCAGCAACTAAATTTAAATAATCAATTTCCAAGAATGCATTTTTCACATATTGCCTAAATGAAACAGTTGTATTATAAAAAGTGAAAATTAAATTGCTTATTAAAAAGCTAAATGGAGGGAACTATTTAGGAAAAAAGCATTTGCAATTTTTAACTAATAAAGGATAATTTTTAAAGAAATTATTAATAACTATATCTTCTGGATAATGATGTTTCTGAGCAAATAGTATTTATTGATTACCTACCCTTAACCAGGCTCTATATTGGAGATATATATATATATTGACCAGAACAGTAACCACCTCAAGGAAATTACAGTCTAGTGGGAGAGATTTATGCCCTATTAGTTAGGATTCTTTATTATTGTTATTACAGGTAACAGAAATAAACGTGAGTTAGCTTAAACAAAATCAGCAACAACAAACTTTTTTAAAGGAAATGAGAATGCTTCACAGGACCACAAGAGTGTGGCTATAAGAAGGTACTAAATTGGAAAAATTGCCCAGACTTTGCCTCTTGCTTTTGAATTCATTTCCTTCAGTCCTGTGTCTGCAGGTTGACTTTCTCTAAATCTCCATCCCCAAGATGGGCAGAAAACCTCATAAAGTCCCCCAGTACATATTTCTTTTATTTAGGAAAGAACTTGAGATTAAATAGATATTTTTCAGTGCCATTTTTAAATTCCAAAGAGGCAGAATTATTTTTCCATCTTGAGACATCTTGAGTCAGGTGTCTATCACTGGTCTCATCAGCTATAACCAAGGTCAGTAATACAAATGTTGCTTTCTGAGGTTGCGTTGGTGGTATAGTGGTGAGCATAGCTGCCTTCCAAATGTTGCTTTCTGGGAAGCCACTCATTGGTGTTTTGGAGCAGTTCTTAATGCGGGGCAAAGTTGAGTGGGCATCTCCACCCAAAGAAGTCTACTGGAGAGAATAAAGAGCTGATGTTAATACAATTCAGTTAGTACCATGATAAAGATATATGCAGCTCACTATGAGAGCACAAGGAATGTGAAACTATTTATTAAAATAAAAATGGCCATAATAATGCAGTCTAAATAAGCTATGGTCTCTGTACAGTAAGTGGTAAAGACTAGGGACTGTGGTATAAGACAGACAAGTTTGTGCTCTGGTTCTGCCACTTACCCACTGTGTGTCCTTGGGCAGGTACCTAAAGCTCTGTTTCCTTGTCTATCAAATGCATACATTTCTATTTCAGATTTTTTTCATGTGTGAGGATTGAATGAGAAAATGGATATGTACTTCCACATTGTGTCTACTATATATTAAATAGTCCATATATGTAGTTGTGGTTGTTATCTATCACTGAGCAAGAATTTATTATGTATATGTTATGGGATAGGTGCTAAAAGGTGAAGTCTCTCTTATCAAGGATTAGCCAGACATGCAATGTATCCCAGGAAACTCTCTAACCTAGCAGAGTCCGTTCAACTCTCTCCTCATTTCCAACTGTGTAAAATTCCTTGCATTTGTCTTACGTTAAATAATACATCATTTTAATAACCATCTATCTTGTTCTGCTAAGTATAGAAGACTGTGAGAGGACATTCAATGAAGCACTTCAGACCTGGTTGAGGGTTAATTTGTACTAGTGTATTT
Organism: Myotis nattereri; assembly: GCF_964212035.1. Lineage (NCBI taxonomy): Eukaryota > Metazoa > Chordata > Mammalia > Chiroptera > Vespertilionidae > Myotis > Myotis nattereri. The sequence continues at coordinate 114,974,151 of NC_138078.1, read as the reverse complement.
CCTATTGCCTTTGGAGTAACCCCTTAGGTAGAGCTGCTGTTTCCACAATCAGAAGCCCTGTTGATTTCTATGATTGTTGAGCTGCTCAGGAACTTAACAGGAAAGCGATTATGTGCTACAATCCCACAGTAGCCAAAACATCCACTAGTACTGCTCCCCATTGCTTCTGTGCTTTATACCACAGAAACCTGGTAATATACCTTGTGTTACCAATAAACACCATACCATCACAGCCATGCATATGTTGTTCTCAGATCCTAAACTGCTTCATTGGAACAGCCGGAGTTGTGGAAAAAAAATAGCTAGCCTAACACCTGGGTTTCTTGAATGACTTGTAATAGTTATAATCAAATGTGGAGTTAGTCCTTCTGATATTTGACCATGTGGGGCTATTCATGTGTATTTAATGGAGAGAATTTGTTTTACATTTATTTCCTTTGCTTTTTTGTTTTCCCCTGGTAGTGTAAGCTATACAGGACACTTCCATAGCAGTGATAACAGTTCCTTGGGAACCATCTGAATGTCAAAGGAAGTGTGTGAAACAATGCAATGATTTGGTAATAGCTTTAGCAGGAGCCCTGCCATAGAACTGACATCCTAATGGCTCTGTTGGACCCATTAGGCATGTATAAGACAGTGAAGTTGACTTTGAAATGGCTCCTTTGGAGATGTTACATGATCAGAGAACTGTGTAAGTCACTGGGATTACTTTATGTGTGGGTGAGACACTTCTGTGGTGACTGTGATCCATCCGCTTGCAATTGAAATCAATTTTAATGATACTGAAATTCAAACCATTAAAAAGTTAGACATAACAAGCTCCTGTTTTTATTAGTAGTTAATTTTAACTAGTGTGTTTTTTTTAGTATGAAAGTGATATCAGCCGATGGTTTATTTATTTTATTTTATTTATTTATTTATTTATTTATTTATTTATTTATTTATTCTCTCACTTTTTCCCCCTTTATTAATTAAGGTATTACATATGGGTTCTTATCCCCCCATTGCACCCCCACTCCCCCACTCATGCCCTCACTCCCCTGGTGTCTGTGTCCATTGGTTAGGCCTCTATGCATGCATACAAGTCCTTTGGTTGATCTCTCCCCCTTACCCCCACCCTCCTCTACCTTCCCTCTGAGGTTTGACAGTATGATCAATGCTTCTCTGTCTCTGGATCTGTTTTTGTTCATCAGTTTATGTTGTTCATTATATTTCACAAATGAGTGAGATCATATGATATTTATCTTTCTCTGACTGGCTTATTTCACTTAGCGTAATGCTCTCCAGTTGTTTATTTTTATTTATTAAATTGATTGGAGTGACATTGGTCAACATGAACATATAGGTTTCATGTATGGCTTTCTATATTATAAGATCTGTATACTGTACCATGTGCCCCCAACCCAAATTCAAATCTTCTGTCACCTTATATTAGGACCCCTTTCTGCCCCACCCCCTTCCCTCTGGCAATCACCACTCTGCTGTTTGTGTTCAGAAGTTTCAGTTTTATATCCCACATATGAGTGAAATCACATAGTTCTTAGTTTTTTCTGACTGACTTATTTCACTTAGCATAACGTTGTCAAGGTCCATCCATGTTGTTGCAAATGATCAGCCAATGGTTTAAAAATTAAAACACTAAAAACAGGTTAAAACTGTACATCCTTCTCTTTCTTTACTCTTCAGGTGCCACTCTGAGAGGTAGCCAGCATTAGCAGTGTACTATATATTGTTCCTCAGATGTTCTTTACATTTATAAATGAGATAATATTGCTATAGAAAGCCCATTAACTTTTAAAATTAAAATTATATCTTGGATAGTTTTCCCTATTTGTAGTATAGCTCTCTTTCTCATTCTTTTTAATGACTGTATAGTATTCTGTGTCTGTATGTTTCATTTTTTGCTTATGGATATCTACGTTTCCTGTTCTTTGATATTAAAAACACTGCTGCACTTAACATCCTCATACATATCTTTTTGCAAACATTTCTTAGTAGAGTTGATAGACGAAGAACATGTACATTTAAGATTTCTTACAGATGTTACCAAATTTCCCCTTTAAACAACCAATTTATCTTCCTACTAATGCTTTATACTACCAATATACTGTTTTCTCATATCCTTATCAACACTGGTAATAAAAAAAAAGTTTCTGTTACCTAATCTGCTAGATGAAATGTGGTATCATTTTGTGCTGTTTTGCATATTATTCATAAGTGAACTTGGGCATCTTTTTATATGTTAATGGACCATTTGCATGTCTTTTTCTCTGAATTGTCTGTTGATAACCTCCATAAATTTTTCTATTTGAATTTTCACGTTTTTTACTAATTTTCAAATAAACTTTATGTATTAAGGGTAAAAAAAACCTTAGTCATATTTTATGCATATGTCCTAGTTCATCTTACACCTTTTGAAGTAGGGTCCTAGGATGTATCTGTATGTGTATCTATAGAAATTTATATTTTTAAGTGGTCAGATTCAACTATCCATACTTTTTGGCATATATATATATATATATATATGTAGATGTTAGGTAGGCAGGTAGATGTAGATATAGATATAATTGTTAATAATATTATAATATCCTCAACTTTAATGTAAACTACTTGAAAATTTGTTAAAATTTTAAATTAGAATATAAATGCCTACATACAAATCATCTAAATGTATGGTATGCATGCATATGTAGTATGCATCATGCATACATTTACATGAAAATAAACTTGAATGTAGAAAAATTAAATATAGTATAACTAATGTAAACCTTAAAATAAATTAGAATTATTTTAGGTTAGTCTTTATAATTGATCTTGATTTATTGTTTAAGCATTTACTTCTTTATATATTAAGTAGTTTAATTGAGTTTATATGCTTACAGAGATTACTTATCAATAGTTTTTTTAAAAAAAAGAGTTTAGAAAATGCAACAAAAAAAATGGCCAAGCCTACATTTACTGGAAATAACATGACAGTACTGTCATCTGAATTTGAAAATAACGCTTCAGTTGTCATAGTTAAAACATATGCTTTTGTTTGCTCTTTTCTGGGCTTGGGAATAGGTCATGTTAAGCCATTCATGTTTCCTGGCACTCTCCATCTTTTAACTGTTGATAGATATTCCAGAGATTGCTGTTAATTCTTCTGTGTGTATGTGTGAAGGAGAATAGAGAACAGCTCAAAATTTATATGCATGCAGTTGATTTATTTTTGTATATATAGCTCAGTTGATTACTTTTGGGAATAATAACTTTAGAGAAAAAGAAAATCACATTGGCTATTTCAAAAGCACGTTAATTGTCCTTTAATACTTTTTATTAAAGAATACTTTTATTAAATAGGGAAATTACTGAAAATTATGAAAAAGAAAACCTCAAGATATCTCCCAATAAAATATCATTCACATTTTCTTGTGAATTAGCATTTCTTCCCCCTGCACCCATTCATCATGTTACTTTTTTAAGGATCCATACAACCTGAAATTTCACTTGAAGTAAAACATAAGCCATGTTACCAAATCTTAATTAAATAGTATTTTAATTAATCAGTTAACTATTATTGGATATTAACATTTCCAGCATTTCACTAGTATAAAAATGCTACAACAGACATCTTCATGGTCAAAGCTTTGGTTCTTTTCTGATTTCTTCTTTAGAATAGATTTCTACAAATAAAATTACTGGGTTCAATAATGTTTACATTGAGATACAAGATATACATTATCAAATTATTTCTGGATTTATATTCCTCATTAGTAAAGTGTAAGAGTAGCCATTTCAGTGTTCTATCTCTGGTACTGGGACAATTTAAATAGTTTTTAAATTAAATAAATATAAAAATACTTTACAATTATGCCATTTATTGATTCTTAAATTTGACCTTTTATCATCTTTTTTTTTCTAATGACATTTTCTCATTTGTTAATTGAATTGATTTTTAAAAATGTATATTATAAAATATCTAGAACTAAAAATCCAATATGTAGAATAAATTAATCCAAGATCCGATGGGAGGTAATAAAATAGATAACACAATCAAGTAAAGGGGAGAAGATAAGAAGTAAGCATGTCAAAATAACTACAGATAAAGAGGAAATTGAATGACTCATAAGAAACCACTGTGTGCACCTGCTTTTAGATACACTTGAAAACCTGGCTGGAATGGATGGTTTTATAGGAAAAATACATATGATCAAAACTAGTTTCAGAACATAGAAAAAAATCTAAACTTTTTAATTAATATAATAGAAATAAAATTGCCAAAGAACTACCTAAACAACAGCAAAAAAGAGTAGTAGAATAGACAGTTTCATAAAAAAAAAAAACCCTCCTAAACCTATAAGGAACACATCATTTTCATGCTACCTAAATGTTTTTAGAGTATAACAAAAGTGAAAGCTTCCAAATCTTTTTTTAATTTTTTGGGAGCAAGAAAAGCCTTGAGATCTAAAGCAGTTAAAGAATTCACACACACACACACACACACACACACACACACAAATACATCTACAAACCAATTGTACTTGTGGGTAGTGATGCAAAATTCTTAAATAGAATATTGGTAAATAAGGTCCATCAATATAGTAAAAGAATAAAACACTACAACTAAATACAGTTCATACTAGGAATGTAAGGTGGTTAAATGTAAGGGATTCTGTTACCCAAATTATTACATGAGTGGGTAAATATAGATAAACCATATGAAAAACTAGAAAGCACACCAAATTAATTTTCCCCCATACAAACTACAACCAATTAGAAAATATATTTGAATAAATTATTAATTTTATAATAGCAATGACTATCAAAATTCTTAGGAAGAAACTAGCAAAAAGAGGAAGATGTGTACATGCACGTGTACACACACATGCATGCACACAAACACATACACACAGTATAATGTTATTGAGCAACATAGAAGAAAACAAATAATTGGAAAGCCATATCCTGTTCTTGGATGATAAGTCTCAGTATCATAACATTATACTTAAATTAATCTTATTTTAATATGCCTCCAATAAAATATCAGTTACACTTGTAAAAATCCTGATTTATTGGCTATAATGTTCAAATGGATAAAAAGTAAACATGTAAGAACACCTTAAAAATATTTGGAAAAAACATAATGTTGTGAGAGTAAGTTTGGCAGATATTAAAATATATTTAATTTATTTAAATGAAATCAGTGTGATGCTGGTATATGAATAAACAGTGATAGAATGGAAGAAGAAGCCTAAAAATGGGCCCAAATACAGATAGGAATAGAGTAAATGATAATCATGGCATTTCAGATTAACAGGAAAAACATGAATTGCTTAAAAAAGGTATTGAGACAATGACATATTTGTCTAAAAAACAATAAAGTTGGTTCTCTATCTAACTACCTACACCAAAATAAATTCTAGATGAGTCAAAATTTAAATGTGAAAAAAAGTCCTAGAAGGAAATATGGGAGAAATTTTTCAACCTTTTATTAAAGTAGGAAAAAAAAAAGCTTTTCTAGATATAGCACAAAAAATATAGAGGCTCTAAATAGAAATGTTGGCCTTCAATATTTGTAGCATTCAGAAACAAAGGGTTCATTTCCTCTAAGGTAAAAGTACTTACAGCCTGACTGGCTGGTATGGCTCAGCAGTTGAGCGTAGACTCTTTATGAACCAGGAGGTCACAGTTCAATTCCTGCTCAGGGCACATGCCCAGGTTGCAGGCTCCATCCCCAGTGTGGGATGTGCAGGAAGCAGCTGATCAATGATTCTCTCTCATCATTGATGTTTCTATTGCTCTCTCCCTCTCCCTTCCTCTCTGAAAAAAACATTAAAAATAAAATTATACACACACACTCACTCACACACACACACACACACACACACATTTAAAGTGTACTTACAGTCAATAAGAAAAAAGTCCCAAAAATAAAATGGGGAAAAATGGATATAGATCATAGAAAAGGAAATAAGGATGATTATTGAATGTCTGAAAAATGTTAACCTCACTCCTAAGAAAAATGCATAATAGAACTCTAAGTTATCATTTATCACCTATCACATTGGAAAGAAAACAATTAATAATATACTTTGTTGACAATTATATGTGAAATGCTGGTTATAGGAGTACAAATAGATATAGTCTTTATGAAAGAAAATTTGGCCATAGCTAGCAAAAAAATAGGGTATGTTCTTTGATTCCGTAGTTTTACTTCTTGCAATTTGTCCCACGGATATTGAATGAATATGCAGTGACATGTATGAGGAGGTTAACAGTAGCATTGTTTAAAATATCAAAATATCAAGGATGTCAATCAATATATTCATCAATAGGAGGCTACTTTAACTTATGGTACTGACATGCAATTGAAGACTCTGCAGCCTTATGAATAATGTGATATACATGTTAGGATGAAAAGTGGAATAAATCAGAGAGAATTGCATGGCAGGATTTTCACACTATTCACACTGTATATATTTATAATATTTGTTTCTTAAACTAGGTTATGGGGTAGGTGGGTATTTATAATATTGCTCTTATGTTCTTTTATGGATGTTTTTAATCAACTTATTCAAAATGAGGCAACTTTGTATGTATCAAAGGATAAGAGTTTTCAATATACATCAGTAAACAAAGCCATTGTGTCTAGCAGTGGCTTTGTTGTCCGTGATCCAGAGTAAGAAATACATTTTACATGGTGACCCAGTTCACAATGAACCTATAAATAAAAATAAAAACTAGAAACAAAAATTTCAAAAGACAATACCCACTCTAACTATGAATAACACATTCTGACATTGTCTATTCTATTTCATGTCTTTGTAATGTTAATTGTGATCCAGTAAACTTATTTCATAATCCACTAATAGGTCACAACCTGCAGTTTCAGTGCCCTACACTTGATGCTTGCATATGCAAAGAATTTCTCTGGAAATATTTATAATCAATAGATAATTCTGACTGCATTTGTGGAAGGGAAATCCCCAGGTTTAGCTCTTGATTTATTCCTTTAACACAGCTTTTTTTGGTGTGTGCTCCTTCTAAAAATAAAGTAAGAAACAAATCTGTTAGACCCAGGGTAATATTTTGCTTTCTACATCACTATTAAGTCACTTCCTCTCTCTGATTGTCCTAATGAACTTAGAGCCCCATATGTGGGAGAGACATACTTTTGTTTACTTGAAAAAGCTATGTTTGGAGATCAAGCTTCTGTCTTAAGGAAGGAACAAGGCATGAAAATATTGTTATCCAGTGGACTAGCAGCTTTATGTTTCAATGTTGTCTGCCAAAATTAGAAGTTGTAAAACAAAAAGACAGCTGTGAATTTCAAACCTTCTACGTCATATATCCCATGCTATTTTCCTTTGAAACCAAAGCCATGTATTTGTCATTTAACAATCTCAGCAGTATACACACAACTGTGTTTTCATGAACTAATGACTATTACACTAAGTGGTTGATTTTAGATAGCATTTCCTTATTCACCCAAGTCCATATTTTTAAGTTTTCGTTTTCAATTTTAAGGTTACTATCATCTGAATATTTGTAACTAAAATAATTTCCATTTATTTTGATGTTTTTTAGATAATGTATCTTTTCTTTTCATTATTCCTTAATAATGTTTATATTTGTTGAAATAATTCTGCAGCTAGAGAGATTGTGTGGCCTGCAAAAGTTTTTTATACAACGATTTAATAACTTTTACTATGAGAGCATTGGCAGCCTTGGGAAATCATCCAAAAATTTCCCTTCTACCACGCTTTATAATCCTGGGTTACCAGTCCTAAACAAGGACTCAACAAAAGAGGAATGAAACTAAGGGTGTATCCCATTCCTTGCCTAATTTGTAAGTTCTCTATAATTTCTTTGAATGGCTTTAGAGTTACCACACTCTGAGTTGTTCTCTTATCTCAGTAGTCACTGTTCTATCTTATTCACTGCTTCTTCCCCTTCTCTCTGACCTTTTCATGTCAGAGTGCCCCAGTGTCTTTGTCCTAGAGTCTTCTCTATTTACTTGTTCACTTAGTGATCTCAGATGGTCTTGAGGCTTAAAACACTATCTAATATACTGATGGGTCCCAAATTTATATCTCAGCCAAGACCTCTTTTCCAATAACCATTTTCAACTACTTGCTTGATAATTTCACTTGGATGTCTAATGGGTGACTTAAATTTCAAAACTAAACTCTTGAATTGATCTACCCCAAGCTTTCTTCACTTTCAGACTTGCCCATTTTAGTTGATGGAAACTCCATCCTACCATTTTCTCAAGCCAATTTAGAGTCATCCTGAAAGCACCCTTGCTCTCATATCTTACATCCACTCTATCAACAAATACTGTTCCTTTACTACCAATTCCATTACTGCCACCCTTGTCCAAGGCACCATCATCTCTCACCTGGATTAATTCTTTTAACAGGTCTCCTGCTTCCCAGAATTCCCCTCTTAGAATGTAAGTGTATTGTGCTAAGAATATTTAAATGGCTTCTCATTTCATTCTGATGAAAAATATTTACATTGGTCTAAAATGCCCTCCATGATCTAGCTATTTGATACCTCTCTGTCCTCACCTCCTTCTATATTTTCCCTTGTTATCTCCATTCCAACTGCACTGGTATCTTTGTCAATACCTAAAAAAACCTTTGGGGTATGTCTTTTCTTAGGGACTTTGTTCTAGCTGATCCCTCTACTTGGAACTCTCTTCCTCCTGACATTGCATGTTTAACTCTCACACCTCCTCAAGTCTTGTTCAGATGTCTCCTTATCATTGAGGTCAACTGTGACCCCTACTGTAAGTCTCATCCCCAACCCCATACTTCCAATACCCTTTACCCTGTTGTACCTTTTCTTTTATGCTATGATTACTATTTATTTTCTCCCCCAGAAGAATTGTAAGTCCCACAAGGGCTGAGATCTGTGTCTGTTTTATTCACTGAGGTAATTAAATCTCCTAGAATACTTTTGAACACTTAATAGTTATTCAACAAATATTTTTGAATGAATAAATCAATATGGATGTGTAATTCTTGGTGTATATATTTTTGACTATGCCTTTACACAGAACGGAATAACTGTTTTTGATTAATTTGAAGTATGATTTCTTGCACAATTGATTTTTTAGGCTGTCTCTATTTATATGTGTGAACCAGTTTGGTTTTGAATGACTTGGTCAATCAGCTCAATAGAGTCAGTGATTTTAAACCCCTACGTTAATAGTTGAAAAAGTCAGACTTATTTTCTGGTTCCTTGGATCTGTTTAGTTTCAGTTTGTAATGACTACACTGGCTTTTATAGGTAAAATAGTCAAGCTAATTTGTGCATGGAAAAACAGCTGCGATTGATATGCCAAATCAATACATGTAGACATAACCACATTCAATCACAATTAGACTACATGTCAAATGAGTATTGTAGGAGAACTTTATGCTAAGCATAGTTCATTTTAAGACTAAGAAATAGCAAATACCAATTGATTGAAGGTCCATAAATAAATAAATAAGCACATACATGAATCTTTTAGAGTGATTTATGAAAATAAGCAAGTCAATCAAAATTGTCAAATAGGTTGATTTATTTATGAGACTGCCTGCATTGATATGTTGTCTGACTCAGTTGCTCATTCATTCCAGTGGAAACTATTGAATCTTTTTTTTATGAAGACACAACCATATTTTATCAAATAACTCATCAATTGTTTTTAATTCTAATTAGAATCTATCAATCAATTCAGTCAAAATTATTAAGAAATGTGAGTCTACAGGATAGTCAAGTCTAAAGTAAAACTTTACTTTAGATAAGAAAGTGTAAGGAAATGTTAATGTGAGATTTTACTAATCTGAGTCATGTCAGAATTTGTGAAAATGTCTGTTAAAGTTGAAAAAAGAGTGGGAAATGAAAGTATAACATTTCAGTCTTGAATAAGTCATAAACCCATCAACACTTGACATTTTCACCAGTCTTCCCATTTTTACCGGTGTCAAAACAAAGTCACAGCTGATATTGAGGTACCTCGGAAAGGAAAAACAAGAGGAAACAGAACAAAACAAAGCAACCACAATAAAGGAAGAAAGGAAACAGACAGTGGTAGCTACATGGGTTAAGTACTTGATATATATTTTTTTTACTTGCTCTCAAAATATGTGCATAAATTGTTTTAACTTTTGCCTGCTTTCATTTTACCTTCTATTAAGTTATGTAACTTGCATACATGGGAACAGTATTTGGAATGTAATTTTATCTTTCTCTTCAAGTGTAGTTTTGTCCCTCAGCTCTGTCATTTGTACATCAAGCTAATACTGTCATTTTAGCTTCAGCGACAATGTTTTATCAAGATGTTCTGTTTTATTTCTTTTTTCTAAGCAGCTGCCTAGAACTACAGTCATGAGTCTGCTAAATCGGGCAGTCATTTGGAACTATTTTCTATCACATTCGCTTAAGAGCCATAATGTTTTATAAAGAAATTATCCCAAGGTAAATCTCAGCAGAAAAGTGGTTTTCTCTGGTAATAGTTTGCTTCCAACAAAGAGGTTGGTCTTTACTCAGAAGAACTAGAAAGAATAATTTGGACATATTTTCTTGTACCTTAAACCATGGGCCTATGAGACTTAAAATAAAGAAATATCTTGGTTTCCAACAAGTTAGGTTTCAGTTGTTCCAGATTGAATTAGTGTAAATAAAATAAAAAGAAGGGCCCTAGCAAATCAATACTGCATTGGTAGTAAACTAGAAAATACTGACAAATTATCCTTTTAGGCCTTAGCGAGGTTTAATCTAAACATCGTTTTCTCCTGACAGTATGAGAGAGAAGAGGGTAATTTATTACACAGTCCTGATATGAATGAGAAAAGACTGCTGCTTGTTCTTCAGTGTTCTAGCTCTTTCCCTCTCCATGCCAGTTCAATTTTTTTTCTCCAGAAAATCATTCTCCAATAATATGTTTATAGGTCTTGTAACTTTAATGCATAGCACTGCTGCCTTATTATGGTTCATCTGAGTTCTTGCTAGCTTGTTTAAGAATGTAGATTTTTAAGTGCTCTGTTGAGACTCAAGTGTCTCTTATTATATGCATGAAGCCTGTTCCTAAAGCTTTTTATGCAAATCATTTCATAGTTTTACCTGCTGTATGAGATCAGTATGTAAAGCAATATTTTAGAAAATCTGGTCACATTATAATGGGAATAATTACCCCACCCCCAAATTCATGATTTTCATAACTTGTGATTTTTGCTTGTTGGGTTTATTTTAAAGTGGGTCTATTTCTAGTGCATTCTACTATCCCTTTACAGGGAAGGGGGAAATTGTGATTTTGAAAGAAATATATTTAGTGTGGGTTCTTTCTAATTTCTTAGAATTTTTAATTGTTTCATCACCTAACTCATATTCTATGTGACTGATGTGAAGTACAAATAATGTGAAATGTGTGGCAGAAAAATTAGGTCAGCAATTCTTTTCTTTGTTAAATAAATTAGTTGTGTTAAATGTCACATTTTTCCAACATGGATATGATAAAAGAACATTCTTAATTAACCTAAGAAAGATATGGACATAAGAGAACCAAATACCAGTTCCAGGCAGGATCATATCTCAAGATAGCACATCATGAGCAATATTTAAATTACTGGTTATATTTATGCCACATATTTTGAAAAAGTTAAAGTCTTATTATATTAACGCAAGAGGCCTGGTGCATGAAATTTGTGCATGGGTAGGGTCCCTAGGCCTGGCCAGCTATCAGGGCCGATCTGTGGGGCCATCGGCAGGGCAATCAGAAGCCCCCTGCTGGCACCCGCCTTGGTGGGCATGGTGCTGCCTGCTTACTGGCCCCGACACCCTGCTCGCCGGCCACCCCCGCCCGCTGCCACTGGTCACCTTCTTCTGTGGAGCAATAGGGGGCCCCTGCTGGCACCCACCTTGGCTAGCCTGCGGCCTGTGGGCTGGGGAAGCTCTTGTGTTGAGTGTCTGCCCCCTGGTGGTCAGTGTGCATCATAGCGACCAGCAATTTGGTCGATTTGCATATTAGGCTTTTATTATATAGGACTAGAGGCCCGGTGCACAAAAATTTGTGCACTTGAGGGGGGAGGTGGAGGTCCCTCAGCCGGCCTGTGCCCTCTCACAGTCTGGGACACCTCGGGAGATAAAACACTGCTGGCTTAGGCCTGCTCCTGGGTGGCAGAGGGCAGGTCCAATCCCTAGGTGCAGCCCCTGGTCGGACTCAGAGAAGGGCTGATTGGACAGTTGGGGCGCCGCCCCCCTTCACACACAGAGCAGGGCAGATCAGGGGGTTGGGGCGCTGCACCCTGTCACACTCAGGGCAGGGCCGATGGGGAGGTTATGGCCCTACCCCGTCACATACAGTGCAGGGCCCATGGGGGGGTGGGAGTTGGGGTGCCGCACCCTGTCACACACAGAGCAGGGCCAATCGGGGTTGGGGCGCCGCACCCTGTCACACACAGAGCAGGGCCGATCAGGGGGCTGGGGTGCCTTCCCCTGTCACGAATAGAGCAGGGCGGATAGGGAGGTTGTGGCCCCACCCCCTGTCACACACAGAGCCTCAGGGCAATCAGGGGGTTGGGGAGCTCCCCCCTATCAGGCACAGAGCAGGGCTGATCAGGGGGTTGGGGCGCCTTCCCCTGTCATGAACAGAGCAGGGCGGATAGGGAGGTTGTGGCCCCACCCCCTGTCACACACAGAGCCACAGGGCGATCAGGGGGTTTGGACGCTGCCCCCTGTCACACTGCTCCAGGGGCCAGGAGGCCTCGCAGCTCCGCTGATCCCGGTGCTGGGAGGCATATTACCTTTTTACTATATAGGATAGAGGCCTGGTGCATGGGTAGGGGCCAGCTGGTTTGCCCTGAAGGGTGTCCTGGATCAGGGTGGGGTTCCCCCTTGGGTGCCTGGCCAGCCTGGATGAGGTGATGATGGTTGTTTGCAGCTGGTCACACACCCTTCAGGGTGGGGGTCCCCACAGGGGTGCCTGGCCAGTCTGGGTGAGGGGCTGAGGGCCATTTTCAGGCTGGCAGGTGACTGAAGCTCCCAACCACTCCTTTTTTCGTTTTTTTTTTTATTATTATTATTCTTGGATTTATGGCTGTCACTGGAGCTGAGAGCCGACTTTAGCTGTGAGACCTCACTGCTGAAAGCAGGTTTCTGGCTTTGTTTACTCTCTGTATTTGAAACTTTGTTGCAACTCCAGCTCTGAGATCCCGGCTGACTGAAAACAGGTTTCTGTGGTTTTGTTTAGCTTCAATATTTATAACAATGTTTCTTAGCAGCTCAGAGCCCAGCAGCGGCAGGCGGGGAACGTTGGAGTCCTCCATCAATGAAGCAAGCAAGCCTTCTGTTAGTTTCAAGCTGCCTGGCTGCCGGCCACCATCTTGGCTGGCAGTTAATTTGCATATCTTGCTGACTAGCCAATGGGAAGGGTAGCGGACATACGCTAATTACCATGTTTCTCTTTTATTAGATAGGATTACACTTTAAAACAGTTATTATTAGAATAATGAAGAAATAAACCTCAAACATTTTACACATTTTGAGGGAAAAGACATATACATACATATATCTCAAGTAGTACTAAATGTCTTACTAGATAATGTACCCCACACCAAATTGTAGCCTTAATATGTTTAATTGCTTATCTGTACTGCAGTATTATTTAAATTCCTAGATACCTTGAGTCAAAAGATATAAAAATAAAATGATGAACATATTTACAAAATGGGGAATTTTAGTGAAAAACTCAGTCAAATTTAGTTTTATTCATTCAAAAGGGAAGTTAATTTCATCTGGAAAACATTTTCTAAAATAGGGAAAAGTGTATTATGGATATATGATTGGACTATTAAATATAAATGTTCCAATCTTAATCTACTATAGACCAAGCCATTGTGACAAGATTTCCTATATAATTAGCAACACACTGCATATCCCAGTGGGTTAAAATGAGAAAAAAAGAATCAGTTTGATTCCTTAAACATAATTAACTACAAAGAATGAATTTGCTTTACTTCAGATTTTACATGCAACACTAATACCAAATTGTGAGACTTCTTAAGTTACTAAACATTTTTAAACTAGAGGCCCGGTGCATGAAATTCATGCACTGGGCGGGGGGGTGGTGTCCCTCAGCCCAGCCTGCATCCTCTCCAATCTGGGATCCCTGTGAGATCGGGCCTAAACCAACAGTGGGACATCCCTTTCATAATCCGGGACTGCTGGCTCCCAACTGCTCACCTGCCTGCCTGCCTGATTGCTCCTAAGCGCTTCTGCCTACCAGCCTGATCACCCTCCACTCCCCTGCCAGCCTGATCAATGCCTAAATGCTCCCCTGCTGGCCCAATTGCCCCCAACTGCTCTCCCCTGCCAGCCTGGTCACCCCTAACTGCCCTCCCCTGCTGGCCTGGTCCCCCTCAACTGCCCTCCCTCTCCTACAGGCCCGGCTGCCCCCAACTGCCCTCTCCTGCTAGCCTGGTCACCCCTAAGTTCCCTCCCCTGCTGGCCTGATCACCCAAAACTGCCCTCCCCTGCTGGCCATCTTGTGGTGGCCATCTTGTGACAATATGGGGGCTGCCATCTTGTGACCACATGGGCATGACCATCTTGTGACCACATGGGGGTGGCCATCTTGTGTGAGGGCGTGGCAGTAAATTTGCATATTACCTCTTTATTATATAGAATTCCCTTTGGTAGCAAGGCACTGTTATAGAAGAGATATAGGGAATTGTGAGGGTAGAGATAAGGATTAAAAGACATATGGTCACAGGCGTTCTGCTTAGAAGCTTGCTTACTTCAACCTAATGGTGCTGATAAAGTAATTTTGATGGTATTATTAGCCTATTGCTATACAAATAGGCCAATTGACCATAATAAGATCAATATATTTTCCCACTTGGCAAAATAGCCAATAATCAGCGGTTTGATTGGATCACTGTGTGATTGATCCAATTCATTAGTTAAGATAACTGAATAAACCATACTTGGAGAAACTCGAATGCAAGTTAGTAGGCAAGTACCAAGTAGTAGAACAGCTGTATAAGAAGAGCAAGCTCATCAAATGATTTCTGCAAGTCATTATTTATGTCCAGAATTGATTCAATGAGTAAAATTATTTGAAGGGTCTGAAAGATATAAGTAAAAAGAATGCTTATTAAAATTTAAAATATAAACATATGTTACCATGTATTAAAGTCTGTTTCAATATTATAATTTATTTATTCAATAAGCATTTATAAAGCACCTATGGTGTGTAAAATACTGGGCACCCAGAAATGAATAGACATTTTCCCTGACTTTGAGAAGTTCATAGTCAGTGGCCAGGGTTAAAGAGTAGACAGATAAAGTATTAATTGTAGTGTGACATAAGTCACACATATGCACAAAGCATAGATAATGAAATAACAAACTGGGGGAATCTGGGAAAGCTTCACATAGAAGGTGATATTTGAAGTATGAATATAAATTTACTAGGCAGAGAAGAAAAGGTATAGTGAATAGAATGTGCATGAACACAGAAGCATTAAATGGCATGTCATATTCTGGAAACTGTAAGGAATTGACCCTGGCTAAGTGATAGCATGTTAACAGAGACAGATAAAATATGTTATTTAAAGATAATTTGGGGCCAGTTTGCAAGGGTCTCATATGCCATGCTAAAGTTTGGGTACTTTTCTCCTAAAATGCAGATTCACCAATTTATTTGGCAATGTGATAAGATTTGTACTTTAGAAAGACAACTCTTATGGCATTGCAGACCATGGATTATAATTCATTCACTAATCCAAAAATATTTATTGAATACCTACTATCTGTCAAGCAAGTGGTGGAAATAAAAAGACCAATAAATCACAGTGCCTGCCCTAGAAAATTCAGACTGATAGAAAGACAGACATGCAAATAATTACAGTTCAATATAATGTCTTATAACTATGTCCAACGTACAATGAGAATATAAAGGAAAGAGTGCCTATGTTATCTCGAGTAAGTCAGATAAAGCTTAATGATTATGTGACAATTAAGTTAAATCTTCTAATTTGTACAGAGAAGAAAAACATTTTGTCATAAGGAAAATCTAGAGGTTACTTACATTTTTAGAATGGCAGAGTGAAGTTCTTTCCTTTGAAATCACCCAAATATAACAAGAGGAATGAAAAACAGAATAACGTTATGTCTGAACCACAATGAATAGATAATGGTTTCCAAGTGCCCTGATGATCAAGGAGTGTAGGAAGATGCCTAGAAATAGTTTTCAAACAAACAAGTGCATACTTCCTCAAAGTAATCAGATCACACTGTGAAATAAACCAACAGTCCTTTATTTAAAAAAATGGGACTAGGGTCTATAGACTAGTGCTAGAAGCTGCCATGGACCAAAGAAAGTTCAAATATGAGCAAGGAAATTCATCCATACATCATCTTTGCGGTAATCATTTGGAGGAATGATAGAGTAAAAATACTAAATTTTGAGTAGCCCTACAGCTTCCAGTATTCACTGAATGGAGATGATAGCTCAAGCTGTGCTTCCTCGTGTTTTCTCACACGCAGGCAGGCACGCACCATGCCCAAATGAGCTTCATTCTGAACCAAGGAGAATTCCTGTTAGGAACACTGCATGGCCTGTCTCCTCCATGAACCTACTACCAATAGCTGGTCTAGGAAGAACTAAGCTCATTCAAAGATTAGTAGTAATGCAAATGGAAGATAAGCACTGACTAGAGAAATGCTGCTCCCAAGCAGAAAAAAAGTTGAAACAAAACATATTGCCATGAAAGGACATAGTATATGAAACAACATAAAGGAATAAAATGTAAGTAGAGATCAGAAAAGCAACAAAAGATTAAAATGTAATGAAAATAAAGCAAACATTGGAAGCAGCACAAAAGAGAACAGGTACTGCTAAATATACAGTAAGACATGAAGAGCAGAACAGAGAAAAACAAAGGAAATTAATGGAATAAACAAATACTTTTAAGGCAAGAAAGAAAATAAAATCTATGTGAGATGTGCAAAGGAGATCCAGGATAAGTGCAAATGTTATTCCCAAAGAAGATAATCAAACAAAAGAGACAAAAAATATGCAAAGATATAATTCAAGAAAACATTCTAGATATTAACTGACTTGAATTTATAGATTGAAAAAAGCCCAACATATTCCAGGGAAAGTGTTAAAAGGATGATCAACATTGAGACACACCCTGGTAAAGTGACTGGACATCAAGAATATTTAGCACATCCAGGGACTGCCCTAAGACTACTTCACAATAATCTTCAACACTAGAAGACAGTGAATCAGTGCCTACACAGGCCTGGGATTAGGTGCTGCCTTAAATTTTGTTTTATAGGCACCTTCCTTGTCTCACATTTCATGAGTTCTGTGTTGGAGAAACTCACTACGATGCTGTTAGAGTCATTCAATCAATCACAAGATGATAAAGGCCTAGGCTAGGTTGGTGGCTGTGGAGAGAAGATGGGATGGATATGGGTGGAATTTTGTGTATGTAGTTAAGGTTACTAGTCAGTTTACTTTAAGATTAGTAGATTGGCCAAACAGGCCCAACCTAATTGCATGTGTTCTTTTAAATCATAGAGTAGCTGGTAGAAGAAGGAAAAGTCAGAGAAATCTGAAAACTTAGAGGGATTCCATGTGAAAAAGGTTCTCTATTGAAGGAATGCATGAAGCTATAGGGTAAAGACCCGAGAATGGTCTGTAGGTGCTGAGAGTGGTACTTAGCCAATAGAGAGCAATAAAATGGGGGCACCTCAGTACTACAACTAGAAGACATTGAATTATTCCAACAAAAGAAATGAGCTTAGACAAGAACCCTGAGCTCCAGATGAGAATGCAGCCTAGTCTACCCCTTGATTTCAGTCCTACACAATTTCCTGCTATTGTCCATATTTTCCAAGCCTCGTATCCTAAAGCTCCATCCCTTATTGCTACTAAGCTTGATGCATTATACTTTTGAAATTCCACCCATACCCATCCCATCTTCTCTCCACAGCCACCAACCTAGTCCAGGCCTTTTATCACCTTGTGATTGAATGATTCTAATGGCATCATAGTGAGTTTCCCTAACACACATTCCTCTCCTCACCCATCCCATGCC
This sequence comes from Myotis nattereri, assembly GCF_964212035.1. NCBI lineage: Eukaryota > Metazoa > Chordata > Mammalia > Chiroptera > Vespertilionidae > Myotis > Myotis nattereri. The sequence continues at coordinate 114,956,065 of NC_138078.1, read as the reverse complement.
CTATTCTGTATTAAACTATGTTGTTTAACTCAGTTTTTATCACATCATTTCTTTATTCTAAAACCTTCTTTTACTTCCTAATTTCTCTTATAATAAGTTTAAACTTCTCTACTGGCATTTAAAATAATTTATAATCTAAGTGAAAGACAAATACTATCTGATCTCACTTATATGTGGAATCTAATAAAAAATAATTTAACAAACAAAATAGAAAGAGACTCATAGATACAGAGAATGAACTGAAAACTGTCAGAGGGGAGAGGGTATGGAGCTGGATGAAAGAAAGATGAAGGAATTAAGTAAAAAAGATATGTACAGAGAGATGTGTACAACAGTGTGGTGATAGCCAGAGGGAAAAGGGGATGGAGGGAGGTAGAAGTGGGCAAAGGAGGGAAAAATGTGGTTGGAAAGAGACTTGACTTTGGGCGGTAAGTGCATGATGCAGTATGCAAATAATGTTTTATTGAGTTGTACACTTGAAACCTGTATGGTTTTGTTGACCAATGTCACCCCAATAAATTCAATAAAAAATTAAATAATCCATAATCTGATTTCTCTTAATCTCCCTAATTTAATTTCTCCAATGTGCAAATTCTGTTACAGTCAGTTCTGTCTCTTCTTGACTTCACTTAGGTTGTTCTGCTGAGAATAGCTTTGAATCTTTTCTCTACATTGCCAATCCTATCCCATTTTCAAAGTGTATTTCACATTTTGGGGTGATCAGGAGTCTGTTTGCTATGTATTCCAACCCACATGGACCTCCTCTTATTAACTCCTGCAGTACTCATATTTTGTCCTATCTCTAATTGTTTTCTTCACTTCATGGTATCTGTACTATCTATCATTGTTCTTTCTATGTGCATGTGTGTGCATGTATTTTCCTCTCTCCCCATCTAGTCTAAAAGTTCCTTGAGAACAAGAAGAATGCCTTGCACTTCTTTGACAGTCCCACACTACTTATCTCAGTGCTTTCCCTAATGTTGATAACCAGCATAATTAGTTATTTATTGATTTCAGGCATTGTGTGTAGTCGCTAATGTATTTGTTAGTCAAAAGTACCCTTATTGATATCAATGTGAAAGAGACACGTTGACTGGTTTCCTCCCACATGTGCCCAGACCAGGGCCAGGGATTGAGCCTGCAACCGAGGTACATGCCCTTGACTGGAATCAAACCCAGGACCCTTCAGTCTGTAGGCTGGTACTATATCCACTGAGTTAGAGTTTGCTGAGTTAATGTGTGATGCATTTCTGCAATAATTGTATGTGCTGTGCTTACTAGCTGGTGGTGGTTTTGCACTTGAACTGAGTTGATAAAGTATAGTTTATGAAGGCAGCTATAGCAGGATGGATATACTTTTCAAGTACATTATGATTTTTCTTGTATTTTTTAGTGAATTTCATTTTCCTCACAGTGAGCATCTTGGTGTTTTTTTCTTTTTTCTTGTATAAGTGTTTATGCACACATGTGCATTAGTATGTATATCAGTTAGTACCTTTTAATTTGAGAGTAACAGATTACCCAATTCAATCTTGCCTAAGGACAAGGTGAATGTTTGGCTCCAGGTATATATTTATCTTAATGTATGGCTTGATCAGGGCTCAATTTATGTCACCAATATCCAGTTTGTCTTTGTATCTTGGCTCAGGTCTACTGTCTAGCTACATTGTCAGGCTAAGTAGCAATGACAGAAACTCTTCTAGTGGAGGAAGAAAACCTTGCTTTTTCCCAGAAACTCTAGAAAATGTCTAAATTTATCTTATTCCCTTTGAGTTAGTCATCTGCCCATTCACTATGCCAAAAGGAGTGAGATTTGCTGATTATTTAGACCCATTAAAGACCCCCCCTGGAGAGCTGAGAATGGGGCCAACCTGCCTCAAAACATGAGAGTTGGAGAGGGGTAGTTTACAAAATTTAAGGTACAGTTTTACACAGAGAAAGTTTAAAATACTAACTAGCAAAAGCAACAGCTCACCACCAGTTTGGCTTACTGGTTGTTTTTCCTGATCTGCACTTAATACTCAGGCTGCTTCTGAACCCCTTATTTTTGGAAGAATGGTATTCTGTTCTTTTAAACAGCTTTATTGGGATATAGTTCACACCCCATATATTCAATTCAGTGATTTTCAGTACATTCACAGTTATATGAAATCATAACCATAGTCAATTTTAGAACATTTTCATCACCTCAAAAAGAAACCCCCACCCTTTAGCTATCACCACCCACCCAGCCCTGTATCTATCTACCCTAAGAAACCACTAATCTACTTGCTGTCTCTATACATTTGCATATTCTGGGTATTTTATACAAATGGAATCATTGATGTTTGGCATTGTGTTGGACTTCTTTCACTTATTATGCTTTTGAGATTTGTCCATGGTATAATATGAATTACCATTTCATTCCTTTTAATTGCCAAATAATGGTCCATTGTATGAATACAATGCATTTTGTTTACCCATTCATCAATTGATGGAAATTTGGGTTGTTTCTCCCTTTGCCTTTGTTTCACAGGGAGTTTTCTCTTTTTTCTTTTATGTCTGTATTGTTCCATCTTGCTGATTTTTTTTATCATCTTCAAGATTCATATGCATCTATATATCATTTTTTCCCAGTTGAGAATTATTTGTTCTCCTGAGAAAGAGATAAATGTGATTTTTCCCTCAGATAAAAATAATCTTCTGTCATATCTGTGGTCAGGAGTAAAGCTTTATTCTACTCTCTGTGAAATGTAGAGGCAGCTCCTAAAACAGGAACTTTCAAACTTTTTTGGCAGTGATCCAAAATAAGATATATTTTCCATTGCAGGGCAGTAAACTCATGTGTATATATAGTAAACAAAACACTATATACAAAGCATTGTGATATTCTATCTGTTCTAGTCTCTATCATACTCAAACCTACCTAGCCCTACCCTTCCCTCTGCTACCCTAGCCTATTCTACCCTGCTCTATCTTACCCTACCTTGTCATTTTTTCTATTGTTTTAAATATGCCTTTCATGACCCCATCCATTGATTTCACAACCAACCTGAAGTTTCAAAACACTATTCAGATCCTTTCTTATCCTTCTGAGGTGATGGCTTAAGCATTTTTATCTTTTATTGGTGAACTAGAGGCCCGGTGCATGAAATTTGTGCGGGGGGGGGGGCGTCCCCTCAGCCCAGCCTGCACCCTTTCCAATCAGGGACCCCTCGAGGGATGTCCGACTGCCGGTTTAGGCCCAATCCCAGGGATCGGGCCTAAACCGGCAGTCAGACATCCCTCTCACAATCCAGGACTGCTGGCTCCTAACTGCTCACCTCCCTGCCTGCCTGCTCACCCCTAACTGCCTCTGCCTGCCAGTCTGATCACCCCTAACTGCCCCCCTGCTGGCCTGGTTGCCCCCAAGTGCCTCCCCCCACCAGCCTGATCACCCCTAACCACCTCTGCCTGCTGGCCTGGTTGCCCCTTACTGCTCCCCCTGCTGGCATGATCGCCCCCAACTGCACCCCCTCTGCTGGCCTGGTTGTCCCTAACTTCCCCCCCCTGCCGCCAGCCTGGTCACCCCTTACTGCCCCCCTGTTGGCCTGGTCACCCCCAACTTCCCCCCTCTGCTGGCCTGGTTGCCCCTAAACTGCCCCCCCCCACCAGCCTGGTTGCCCCTTACTGGCCCCCCTGCTGGCCTGGTTGCCTCCAACTGCCCCTCCTGATGGCCTGGTTGCCCCACACAGCCTGCTGTTCAGTCGTTTGGTCATCCCTCACTAACCCCCCTGCTGGCCTTGTCACCTCACACAACCTGCTGTTTGGTTGTTACTGTTACTGTGACAGTGCTCCGGACAATTTGCATATTCCTCTATTATTAGTATAGATAATAGAGAGCCTCTATGTTGATAACTCTGTTCTCAACCTATCTAACCTTGATAAGCAAAAGAATAATTATTGGCATCATTTATCATGTTGGGAACACCCAGAGTAACTGTGCTATGTATATTATCCTCTTCTCTTGGGAATTAACATCCTTGTTATCACCCATAATATTTATTTTGTACCAGGAATCTAATATTTGCCATTTAAATGTTGTTAGCATGCCTGACTATTGGCCTTCCCATCTGTATTTTAAAGGATGCCTTGATGTTCCTCTGGAGTGACAAGTACAAAGGAAGCATAAGCAAAATGTCCCCTATGGAAAGTAACCAGAAAGAATGTTCAGACTCATTTCTCAGATGACCTGCTTTACTAAATTTGGCTTTAACATCTTCAGTGCTAGAAGGAAGGATAATTGCTAGTCATAATTGAAATGGCAGTGAGTAAAATGTGTCTCTAGGATACAATATCCTATATAATAAAAGCCTAATATGAAAATCTACTGATCAGCGGAATGACAGGTTGCTATGATGCTCACTGACCACCAGGGGGAAGATGCTCAATGCAGGAGCTTCCCCCAGCCTGCAGGCCCCAGGACAGCCAAGGCAGGTGCCAGTGGGGGGCCCCCCGATTGCCCCACCAGTCACCCTACAGATTGGCCCTGATCACTGGCCAGGCCTAGGGATCCCACCCATGCATGAATTTCATGCACGGGGCCTCTAGTGATAATATATTAATAACAAAGCTATTTTTTTAAAGCTTCAAGTCCCACCACCTTACATAACATACCCCTGCATAGTTCTTCAATAGAACACTCTAATTCTCTTCCTGTGATGACTTTATTGCTGATTTTACTCCTTTTCCCAGTCCCACACATCTCCCTAAACACATATAAGGTGAGAAAGTTCCCTCTGAAGTACCTCCCTACATCCTATGTACAAATTTTCCTTTCTCCTTGCCTTTATTCCACTACCACTCTCCCCAAAAAGTCTTCTTTTCCCTCTTGTACCTGAGACTGCCATTTCCAAGAATCCAAAATGTAAGATTGACAGATAACACAATCTGGATTAGAGGGAAAGACAGAAATTTCAACTTCTCTTTTTTCTTCATCTGTCAACTTGATCTTTTAGAGAACTTAATTTTTCATTGCAAAATTAAAATTGAGAGGTAACCACACACAATGAAGGGCTGAATGAATCCTAAAAAGGAAGAAAGTAAAGATATTAGAACCCTCCAACATGTCACATGTCCCTCATTTTACTTACTCTGTCTTTTTAAAAATCTATAGTTCTAGCATGATTCATCATAACAGTTCCATCAAACATTTAATTTTAGTCATGTTTATGGAGTTATTATTTCGTGAGTGAAGAATTTCACACAACGTATTGCATTTAAGTCATGCCCAATAATGTCAAGGAAAAATGGATATATATATATATATATATATATATATATATATATATATATATTCTAAATGCAAATAATTCTAAATATATATATATATATTCTAAATGCAAATAATTTCCAAATCAGGTAAGAAAATACAGAAAAGTTATAGGTAAAATGTGAATGCTTCTACCTACAGTTAAGTCATATCATTTATGATTTATAAAGGTCAATAGAGAAAAATTTGTATACCAGTTGTCAAGTGTAAAATATATGAAAGTGTTACATACCTGTGAAATAAAAACAATACATTTTCATTTATTTGTGGGCATCAATGATTTTATTTTTTTTTTTATTTTTTTTTAAATATATTTTTATTGATTTTTTACAGAGAGGAAGGGAGAGAGATAGAGAGTTAGATACATCGATGAGAGAGAAACATCGATCAGCTGCCTCCTGCGCATCTCCTACTGGGGATGTGCCCACAACCCTGGTACATGCCCTTGACCGGAATCGAACCTGGGACCTTTCAGTCCACAGGCTGACGCTCTATCCACTGAGCCAAACCGGTTTCGGCTATTTGTGGGCATCAATGATTTTAATTAAGCCAGCACATCTCAAAATAGCAATAATGAAATTTATATAGGTTGGAAGATTATAAAGCAGACTTGAATTAATGGTTTTTTCCTTTAGGATGTTGCGAATGTTCAGTCTTAAAGTATAAAATATTCTTTACATGTCCATTTGCAAAAACAATCATTTTTAACACAATTCCATTTTTTCTATTATCATACCAGGAAGAGTTTAATGCAGTATAGCTGTACTTGTGTTCTTTTATTGAGTAAGATTATCCTACTTGTCCAGAGTTAACATATTTTATTACTTTGAAAGTCATTATTTAAACTTAAGTGTGTTTTCCACTATTTTGCATAACAACAGTTTAGAGTATCTATTTAGTTGAAGTACGTCTTTAGATTGTGAGATTCTCTTCCCAGAAAGTATTTTTAAAAAACATATTTTCTACTGTCCTATTGTAGTAAGTTTTTTATAATTGGCACTTTAATGTTTTATGGACCATGAACTACATTTACTAAATTTATGCTTTTCCTTATTTTTTTTTTTGTTTGGACTGATAAATCTGTTTTTTGATAGAAAAAATATATCTACCTAAAATAATCTGCTCCTGTTTTTTGGGCAGATAACTTCACCTGAAAGCCTAACATCATAGTTTCTTGACCTTCTTTAGGCCAATGATCTTTGCCTCCACTCTACTTCAGCAAGTCACTTACACTCCTTCTACTCTTTCCCTCTCACTACATGACCTTTGGATCATCAAGAACTGAAGGTCCTCACAACTCTCCAGCTACCTAACATTCAGACCTTTTCATGCTTTTCTTTCTTACTAATTTTAACACTTTTTAAAAATCCTCACCTGAGGATATTTTTTCCATTGTTATTTTTTTTAGAGAGAATGGAAAGCAGGGAGGGAGGGAGAGAGAGAAACATTGTTGTGAAAGAGACACGTTGATTGGTTGCCTACCACATGCACCTCAACCAGGGTTGTGGATTGCACCTGCCATCCAAGTATGTGTCCTTCACTGGGAATCAAACTCATGACCCTTTGGTGTGTAGGCTGATGCTCTAACCACTTAACAACACTGTCCAGGGCTAACTAACACTTTTAATACCATGAACTCATTGACACCCTTATATTTTACCATCTTCCCTATCCTGAACTTTGGATTATTTTCACTTGGCGTTATCTTTCTTCTTTCTGCCATTGTGCTAAATATTGCCAAAGAATATCATATGCCTTAAAGATTGGTGTCACTACAAATTCATAATATTCAATCTCAGCCAAGCCTTTCAAACCACCCCCTCTCCCATTAATTTTGTTCCTTAGTCAGCTCCCTTTCAAAGTACGCCATTTTACTGCTCTAACACCATTTTCTTTGAACCACTTACTTTACCCATAACCTCACAGACAGCAGAAAATGTTGCTTACTACCTCAGAGAAAATAGAGGCCATTAGTCATGAAATTCTGTCAACTTCCTATCACCCACCTTCAACATACCTGTATTTATACTTAGTCTTACCAATATTTTCACAGTCAGAAGTAGTCTTTCCCCTTTTCAATGCCAACACTCATTTTGTGCTTTTAATACCATATACCCTTCACCTTTTCTGGGGTGTAAGCCTTTAGTTCTCTCTCAATTGCATTATTAGTTTCTCTGTTGTCTTGTAAATATTTCCTTTATCATTTTCAATTCTCAGGCCTCACATATTATTCTTTAATTATTTCAGGGCTTTACTTAAATATGACCTACTCTATCTAAAATTATATTACCTAAAATTACAACTTCAGATGCCTTGCCCACACATGTAACCCTACCCCCTTTTTTGCTTTAATTTTTCTTTTAGCCCTTGTTTCCATCTAACATATCTTAATTTATTTAGTACCAGAGGCCCAGTGCACAAAAATTTGTGCACTTGTTGGGGAGTCCCTCAGCCCAGCCTGTGCCCTCTCGCAGTCCTGGACCCCTCAGGGGATGACCACCTGCTGGTATAGGCCCGCTCCCCGGGGGATAGGGCCTAAGATGGCAATCAGACATCCCTCTGGCAGCCTGGGAGCCCTCGGGGACTGTCCACTAGCCAGTGGGGAGCAGGCCTAAACTGCAGTCAGACATCCTTAGCACTGCCGAGGAGGCAGGAGAGGCTCCCACCACCAACACTGTACTGGCAGCCATCAGCCTGGCTTGTGGTTGAGCAGAGCTCCTCCCATGTGAGAGCACCCTGACCACCAGAAGGCAGCTCCTGCATTGAGCATCTGCCCCCTGGTGGTCAGTGTGTGTCATAGTGACCAGTCATTCCTAGTGCTTCTGCTATTAGGGTCAGTTTGCATATTACCCTTTTACTATATAGGATAGAGTCCTGGTGCACGGGTGGGGGCCTGCTGGTTTGCCCTGAAGGGTGTCCCAGATCAGGGTGGGGATCCCGCTTGGGTGCCTGGCCAGCCTGGATGAGGGGATGATGGCTGTTTGCAGCTGGTCACACCCCCTTCAGGGTGGGGGTCCCTACTGGGGTGCCTGGCTAGTCTAGGTGAGGGGCTGAGGGCTGTTTTCAGGCTGGCGGGTGACTGAAGCTCCCAACCTCTCCTTTTTTTCTTTTTATTCTGGGATTTATTTACCTTCTATGGCTGTCACTGGAACTGAGAGCCAGCTTTAGCTCTCAGGCTCGGCTTCAGCTCTGAGACCTCAGCTGCTAAAAGCAGGTATCTGGGTTTGTTTAGTTTCTATAATTGAAACACTGTTGCAGCTCCAGCTCTGAGGCCCAGCTGGCTGAAAGCAGATTTCTGGGGTTTGTTTAGCTTCTATAATTGCAACATTGTTTCTTAGAGTGCAGCTCAGAGGCTGGCAGTGGCAGGCGGGGAACCTTGGCTTCCTCCATCGCCGGGGCAACCAAGCCTCCTGTTCGCTTCAGCTGCCTGGCTGCCGGCCGCCATCTTAGTTGGCGGTTAATTTGCATATCGCCCTGATTAGCCAATGGGAAGCATGTTGGAGGTACAGTTAATTACCATGTTTGTCTATTATTAGATAGAATTACTATTTATCCGCTTTCCACATGAATATAAACACCACAGATCAGGGATTTATGTTGAACCCTTATCAACTGTAAATATCTCTGGCATATAGTAGGAGCAAAAGTATTTATTGAAAAAAATAAATAAATAAACTGCAAGTTGACTTCTATTTTTATTAATCTAGTACAGTCATGAAGATCAGCACTACCAATTTAGCCAAATCCTCACTTTAGATTTTATCCTACTTGAATGTTAGTAGAAATTATTACTGTTGTGCAATTGTTCCCTTGGAAAAAAAGATTTCTCTAGGTTCTCCAAAACTTTTAGACTATTTCACTGATGTCTCTTCATCATTCTGCCCTTCAATGTTATCAGTGTGCTTCACAAATATGTCCTTGGACCTTTTTATTTCTTTTTTATACTCTTTTTCTGAGAAAAAACCATATCTATGATTTTAAACACTGCCAATGGATTCTTAGTCTAGATATCTAGTCCCTACTTTCGTAAGAACTATTTCTAACTTTTATTGGGCATCTATAGGGTGGCTCTCATGTTCTTCAAATTCAGTGCAAACAACACCAATTCATTATCTTCATCCCCTTTCAAAAAACTCTCACTTGAGAATATGTCGAGAGAGAAAGAGAGAGAGAGAGAGAGAGAGAGAGAGAGAGAGAGAGAGGAGAGAGAAATATTGATCAATCAATTGGTTGCCTCCTGTACTTGCTCTTACCAGGGATCAAACACGTGACCTAGATATATACCCTGACCAGAAATCAAACCCAATCTTTTGGTGTATGGGGCGATGCTCCAACCAACTGAGCCACCTGGCGAGGGCCATTATCTTCTGTTATTTAGGAATTCCTTGTTTTAATTAATGACATTAGCATCTATCTAGTCTCCCATGGTATGTATATTTTGAATTTATTCCAGGCTCCTTCTTCTACTCCACATCCAATTCTGCTCCCATTTCTAACAGCTCTACTTCTGAATTCAATTTCTAAAATATCCCCCCTTTTTCATGTCTAACAACTGCCTTCATTTAATCCCTTATAATTTTTTACCTGTGGTATGACAATCACCTAACTGATTTTTCTACCTTCAGATCTGCCCTTATCTGATCCAGTTTTTACACTGTCACCAGAAATACCTTTGTCCATTCAAATCTTCCCATGCTAGTTCCCTACCAAAACATTTAATAACTATCATTTAATGACATTGTGAGATAAACTTATATTCCATAACGTCTCACATCAACCTACCTCTCCAACCTCTGAAACTCCACAGGGATATTCATTTATTCAGTTTGTCTTCAAGTACACCAGGCTCTTTCACAAATCTATACATACAGTTCCTTTTACCTGGAATATCTATTTCTTTTCTATGTGGCAAACTTCTAAGCACTATTGAATGAATAGTCAGTTCATATACCAGCTCTTCTGTAAGTGTTCTCCAAGTCTCACAAAAAGAAAGTCACTTTGCTCTCTGATATTACAACATTCTGTATTATCATATCTATTAAAAACATGTTTGCATTGTGTTTTAGACATTTGTTTAGGTATTTGTCTCTCTCACTTGACTGTGAGCATTCAGCTCTCAAATAATTAATACAGTCTACCTCAGGAGATGGAGCATATACTTAAAGGATTTTCTAGTATAAGTTATGATATAATGATCATCATTTAAAGGAAATAGCCTAAGAATGGGAAATGGGAGCAATGAAGATTGGGTTGGGTGGTTAAAGAGGGTGCACAGAGTAATGAAGATTGGGTTGGGTGGTTAAAGAGGGTGCACAGAGTAAGTGGGTTTTGAAGATTGAATGTGTTTTTGATGAATCTAGAGGCAGCAACCCAGCATTTCACTTAAGGATTATGTTGTGAGTCAATATGAAAAAAATTGTACTGGAACAAAAAGGTCAGAAGAGTAGTGAGATGTATTTTGGGATGGGGTACTTGAACTTTATTGTGTGTTGCCTGAATATCATGAATTTATTATTATGTTGTATATGTATGTGCATAGGCACATGTATGCTGCTTAGATACAAGACAGATTTTGATCTGTCATCTATTCTTTCCTACCCATTCTCATCCCAAAGTGACCAGTTTTAAACCAGAAATTTTCTGCAGTCCTCAGATAATCTATCTGATTATTCTCTTGCATTAAACTATATTATTCAAAGCAGTCCTAGAGTCTACCCAGTTCATTTTGACCTTAGTCTCTGATCTCAGGGGCCAAATTATACATTGTACTGATTCTTAAGGGAAAGCAAAAAGAAAAGAGAAGGTCACAAATGGGGTAAAATGTGGATCACAGAGATCATTTTTTGATGTGACAACAATTTACGCTGATAAGATGAAGAGGCCATAAAAGCAGCAGTGCCTATGGTTCTGCAGTTTGAACAGCAAATTGTAGCCGTATTATTGGATGTCCCTCTTGCTCTCCAGTCTCTTTATTCACAAGTCTAAGTTAATTAAACTTGGCTTTCCTAGTTTTTGAATGCCAATTCTAAATGCCTTGAGTGAGAAAATCACAACCTATAAAATCACTCAAAATACACATTCTAAAAGAGTCATCACAGGTGATAGTGATATTTCCTAACATCCTTTCATCCTAGTATTCCTGCTTATTTCTGTGCTGTTTTTTTTTCTAATTATTATCTGTTGAGATTAGTGGTTTGCCCTTTGCTTCTTGGCATGGCACATTGTACAAATGCTTCGTGGTAGGGCTTTAATTTGTTCATGATGACATTTTTTCTGCCTTTGCCCATGGGAAAAGTAAAATTGAGTCATTCTTTCTCTGGCCTTATTCAGCTACATATTCTGTCAGTATGATGTTTATCTTAACTTGCCTATTGATGATTACATTGATTGTGTCATATTCTAGTATGTAGCTCTGTGCTTATAACTTTATAGTTTGTAGGGTTTACTTCCTTTAAAAGGAAGCCCATGTGAATTTAAAAGTCATAGATCTCCTGATACTAAGGAACAGAACTACCCCTGACATGGGTTATTAGCCAGTGTTCTTGATGTAACTGAGAGAGGAAATTATGTGAATGACCGAATATCTGAAGCTGTCTTATAATGAGCCACATTGTAAACAGGTTCTACTGTAACAATTCTTACTGAGATTTTATTTTCAATCACTATGAATGAGTACTGGAAAATGTAATATTTGGGGAAAGAGAAGTAGGATTAGATCTGCCACCTTTAGGTGGATAGCCAGACTACTAACTTCTTTTAATCACTAATTTTTAAAGTATTTTATGGAAGTGAAGTGGAATGATCACATTTTGGATCATTTGTTGATTTTTCATTTTTTATGTCCTGTTAAACGGAAGTTTTAAGTATGATTCTCAGATTAGTTACCTATTAGCTGTGCCACCTTGGGCCAATTTTGTAACCTCTTAAAGTCTCAGAATCCTTATCTATGGCCACTTCATAGGAGTAATGTGAGGATAAGGGATATAAATGTATAGCATACAGAAAGTGATTTATAAAGTTTAAGTGTATGCATTTGTGAGTGGTTCAGTCAGAGGGAGTTGGTAGATGTGATAACAGATTGAGTGTATTCTCTTGTCTTCTACTGGTTAGTATGGTATCAAATTGTATAACAAAGCAAATATATTAGTTTTCTATTGCTGTGTAACAAATGTGCACAAACTTAAGGACTTAAAGCAACATACATTTATTATCTCACAGTAGCTGTGATCCGGAGTATGGGCACACCCAACTGAATTCTCTGCTCAGGGTCCCACCATGCTGAAATTACAAGGACTCATCTGAGAATCCTGTTTTGAGTTCATGTGGTTGTTGGCAGAATTCAATTCCTGCAGTTGTAGGACTGATTTTCCCATTTTCTTGCTGGTTTTCAGTCAAGAGTCACTCTCAATTACTAGCGGCTACTCTCTAGTACTTGGCACATGGCCACCACTGTAGGCCCACTCACAGCCATGGCATCTTCTTTAAAGTCAGCATCAGAAGGAGATGGAGAGGAGAGAAAGGATTCTTATATGTATAAGTAAAAGGAACACTAGTAAAAGGAGTCTTATATGTATAAATGTAATTAGGGTAGTTATAGCCTATCACCTTTACCATAATCTGTTAGTTAGAAGCAAGTCATAGGTCATTCCTACACTCAAAGGTAGTGGATTATATAAGGCCATGATCATGGGGTACAGTCTAGAGAGTCTATGGGCCACAGTACTCAAAGAGATAATAGATAATTTACTGGCCTAAAACTTATGAGAAATAATACGTGGTCTCCTAATAATACTTTAATGTGCCTGATAAGTGATATCAGCTGCCTCATTTCTTTTCCTTGACTGTATGATTTTTGAAACTCATGTTTTGGAAATTATTGCAGTAACATTTTAGTCTAAAAACTATTAGATATGCAAATAACACATGATTATATGTTTATTGTAAAAATGAAACAAACCATATAAAAGTATAAATCTGAAGATATCTGTATTCTTCATCCCTAACCTGTCCAAATCCATTCTCCTATCTAGAGGTGCTCAACAATAATAGCTTGACAGGTATGCAGTAATATTTTTAAAACCTAAATTTAGGGATCATGATATATTTGCTGTTTTCTGACTTGCCTTTTCCCTTTCCTAAAAATTCACCTTAGAGATCTTTCTTTGACAGTATATATAGATACGCCTCTGCTACTTGATACTCCTTTAATTGTATGGGCAATTTCCAATATTTTACTTTTATGAGTAATGCTACGATGAATTTCATGTACATACATATTTGTGCTCCTGTGGAATTATCCTGTGGGAAGAGATAGGAATAGCTTCCCTAGAAGTGGAATTTATGAGTTGAAGAGTATACACATGTAATATTTTGATAGGAAAATAAACAAGAGATATCTGAAATATATTTACTGCTACATATGTTTGCAGTTCTACCAACAGTGTGTATGTGAGAATGTCCATGCTTTTTCACAGAACAGTCTTTTTCAAAATCAGCAATGTGTTACTTTTAGCAACTCAATAAGGGGAGCCATAGAAGTTGGTGAGAATGGGGATGAATAGGAGTGGGAAAGCACTGGAAACTATGGGCAGGGGAAGTACTCATCTGGCTGGCCACAGAAATTTTAGGAACACTAATAGTTTTTGAAAATGACTTTTAAGACTGTATTATACCAAGAGATGCTATCTCTTGTGATATATAAAATTAGAGTACTCATTCTAATGCAGCCCACATTATGTTCACATACCTACATGTATGGGAGGGACAGAGAATGAGATTGGCTCATTTAGAGAGTGAACATTTTGGGAGCATGAAAATATCATGGAATGTTGATAATGCATGTTATTAATTCAATAGCTCTAAGAGTTCTTCTTCAAAGCCATTTCTAAATCACCTATGATTACACGATTAGAGACCTCTTAAAATAAGTAAAATAGTTCTATAAACTAGGTTATCTGTCAGAGTACTGAAAGGCCTGCTGAGAGCTATCATGTAAAACTGTCACAATGTGTACCTCCCCAAAGAAATACAATTGCCTCAATAATATATATAGTAATGCCAAGAGATATATTGTAGGATGGTATTGCTAGAGCTGCATGGTGATTTTTTAGTTTGCTGATTACAAAGCCTACTCAGAATCTCAAGGCTCATTGTGATTTGTTGAGACCTGCATTTCTTGTTCAGTCTTCTAAAAGTAATTATGAATGTTGCAGAAATACTCAATTTTATTCAATTTCTGACAGCTATATTCTGATAACCACACCCATTTAGTTTTTCTGTTTTGAATGAGAATATATGAGGAATGTAACAAGCAAATGAACCTTCTTTCTCTGTGCTCTCTGATTTTGCATACACATACTTTCAATTAATTGTGTCCACAATCTGTGGATCGATCATGGAAAGTGGTAATCTTGGCTTAGTCCAATTGACTTGATCACCCTGAATTACATGTCCAATACAGAAGTTATAGACACACTACACTGTCAAAGCTAAAAGTTGCTGATTACAGGACAGCACTAATGAATGTTCTACAAATTTTGAAGAATTTTTTTTACAAAGCCAATTTTTAAACAAATGATTAAGCAAAATGTATGCTATTTCTTTTGTATTGATTTTTAGAGAGAGAGGAAGGAAGGAGAGAAGGATAGAAACCTCAGTGTGAGAGAGAAACTTTGATTGGCTATCTCCTGCATAACTTCTACTGGTATCAAGCCCACAACACGGGCATGTGTCCTGACTAGGAATCTATCCAACAATCTTTTGGTGCATGGGGTGATGCCTAACTAACTGAGCCACATCAGTCAGGGCCAAGATGTATATTATTTCTTAAGTTTAGGAATAAACATTCCACATATATTCTAATTTCCTAAAATATGTTATAGTGAAGCCCTAGTTTTGTACTATGCACTAAAAAAGAAAAAAACAGTTAATGTATTTACAAAGTGCTGCATGCCAGATCCAGCTCTTGGTAATTGATGATGCATATCAGCCTATTAAAGGCTCTGAGAAGTCCTATAATAAAGAAACCTGTTCTGATGTGTTTAACACAAAGTTCTCCAAATTTATTTGTACTGAGACCCCCACTTTTTTTCTTAAAACACTCACTAACATTTCCACACATTAGGAAATGCTGATTTAAGATATATTATTACTAGGATTAGCACGATTTAGCTGGAAAATATTTATTTCAGCATTTACCATGCTAGATTTATGCCATTTCTTTTGATTAATCTGATGACAACTTTAATTCCTTTAAAAAATACAAATATGTCTCACAATATTAAAATGACTTATTTAGCTGGCAAATTGATGACTGCTTTTGTTTATAAAACTCATCATAAAAGGCATATGAATTAAGGTTGTTGAATTAACCATGCAAGGGGGCAGAATAAGATTCTGTATAACCACACCCCTCATTTCAAAAGATTATTTGATTTGTATTTAGTAAAAAATGTGACCCTTAGAAGATGGCATTTGATAAACTCACATCTTTGAATTAATTTGCTTTTCCTGTTATCATTGTAGACTTTGCTTGTGAAAGATAATCTAGGGCCACCTCAGGAATTAGATAAAAAAAGGACTGCTGGGGCACCTTCATCCAAGTGATGTACTGATAACTGTGATTGAAAATGGTGGTCAACTTTAAACAAAACAAAATAAAAAAGGAAATCACTGTCAGATGGAAGTGTAGCTTTGTAAGCTGAACCCTTGTAAATTGTATTGATGGGGAACCTGCACCTGAGCCTTGGTGAATCACTTCCCTTGGATTATATTTAATGACAATTATAAATATCCTTGTTCTTTATACTTTATTGTATGGCCTCTTTTTTTGGTGGTTCAGCTCAGAAAGTCAAGTTTATTGGAAAATAAATTTTCAGTGTTTCATATATTGTCTTTAGAGTAACAGTGGTCACCACCTGCCGTTTGACACCCACCGATGTCATTTTTCTTCCCAATCAAAAGAATCAGGTCAGCAATTTCCAAGCAGGATGAAAGTACTAAAGGTTACTTTTTCCCCTGCACTATGTCATGGGCAAGGCTTACAACTAGTACAATCTGGGCATATACTAGTATCTTCCTAACCTCCCTTCAACTACCCCACTCTAGCCAGGAAGAAAAAAAAAATATTTATACAGTTGTCACACAGCCTGAAATTCCATATTACCCTCTCCTTTGGGTCTGAATAAACGCAATATATTTTCTTTGAAGACTACATTTTGGCCAAGTGTTTATTTGTTCAAAACTTCTAAGCCTTTACCAGTATATCTGTTCTCTATCTGGAATGTTCTCCTACCCTCTTTCCCTCATCCACTCACTCATCTCCCTCCCAACCTACCAGACTTCTGTGCAGCTTTGAGATCTAAATCTAGATGCCATGTTCTCCAGGATGCTTCCCCTGTGTCCTCACCTTGTCATTATTTTTAAAAATGTATGTCCCGCCCTAACCGGTTTGGCTCAGTGGATAGAGCGTTGGCCTGTAGACTGAAGGGTCCCAGGTTCGGTTCTGGTCAAGGGCATGTACCTTGGTTGTGGGCATATCCCCAGTAGGGAGTGTGCAGGAGGCAGCTGATCGATGTTTCTCTCTATCCTTCTCCCTTCCTCTCTGTAAAAAATCAATAAAATATATTAAAAAAATAAAAAAAATGTATGTCCCCATGTTTTATATTTTAAAAGAAGACAAAATATAATTTTTAGAATAATTAAAGGTGTTTCTTTTATGTTTAACTCCCACTGCATCCCCCCTCCAAAGAATTCTGTGGCTCCTCAGCTCTAATGGGCCTACTAGTCACCTGGAGTGCTTATGATACATGTAGATTTCTACATCACAGTCCCTGAGAGATTCTTTATTACATGGCCTGTGATGGGTTCATGTAGCTGCACGTTTAACAAACTATGTAGGTGAGTTTGATGCAGGTGTCTGTGGACCTCATTTTTAGAAACATTGTGTTTTCAGAAGTGATAAGCAGAAAGAATGTAATCCTATCTAATAAAAGAGAAACATGGTAATTAGCCATACATCCGCTACCCTTCCCATTGGCTAATCAGCGAGATATGCAAATTAATTGCCAGCCAAAAAAGATGGTGGTTAATTTGCATACTCGCAATGATGAGAGGCGAAAGGGGAAGGACTGAAGAATGGTGATCGGCAACCCAGGCGGCAGGCAAGAGTTGGGGGGTGGGCAAAGGCTGCCTTTCCCCACCCCCCAGCCAGTGATCGCCATTGGAAAGCTGGGGTTGCCGGCTGGCCTGCGGCCCTGATCGCCATGGCAATCGGAGGGTGGGAGGGCAGGCAGCAACCGCGGACCCCCAGGGGCCGGGGTGGCCAGCTGGCCTGCACCAGTGATCACCATGGCGATCGGAGGGCGGGAGGGCCGGTCGCAGGCCAGGCAGCAACCCCGGACCCCCGCCATGGTGATTGGAGGGCGGGAGGGCCGGGGGCAGGCCAGGCAGCAACCCGGGACCCCCACCAATGCAACCGAAGGGCGGGAGGGCGGGGCGCAGGACAGGTGGCAACCCGGACTCCCGGAACCTCTCTTAAAGGTTCTCTTAAAGCAGTTGGCGAGGGACCTCGGAGAGCCCCAGGGGGCCCTGGTGCCAGCAAAACTGAGACCTGGGGCGGCTCTCCCCAGGAAGGTCCAGGAAGCCCGCCCCCACCCCAGCGCAAGGCAGGGCACGCTGAGCCCGAGGACCCACCCCCTCCCAGAGGCCCCTGGCTTGCTCACGCAGCCCTGGTCACATCACCGGAGCAGCTATGAGGCACAGAAAGCACCAGGGACGGCCGCTGGCCTCCACCCGCATTTGCAAAGACAAGGCCGGAGGGTGTGAGGGCCGCTCACATCTCCTTCTCCCTCCTTGTGCTCCTCCTCTGGCTGCTTAGCTCGCCCAGCTTCTTATCCAGGCTCCTCTTGGCCGGGCCCTCTTGGCGGGGTCCAGGGACCCATCCTTGGCCCGACTGCCGGAGTACAGCACTGCCTCCCGGCTGAATCTCTGGGCCCTCCCCCCACAGCCGTGGGTCTCGGGCGGGCAGTGGCTGAGGCAGTAGCGGTGGCTGCAGTGTGGGCAGAGCTGGCCCAGAGTCACAACGCTGGCCCGGCACTTGAGGAGGCCACAGGTGTCATCAGCCTTCATGGCGGCCGAGACCAGGGCTTCGAAGTCCTCTGTGGAGGGCAGATCCAGGGCCGGGGTCCTTCTGCATCTTTCTTCTTTTTCTTTTCTGGCAACTTCCCCAGCCCCAGGCCTGCGGCCCGTGGGCCCTCTTGGCTCGCTGCTCCTACCTGCCCCCCTCCCTTTGCAGTGGCTCCCAGTGCACAGCCCTCAGGTCCACGCTGCTCGGCTCTCGGGGGTGGGGGGTAGGGGGTGGGGGGGCTCCATCTGCACGGGGCTGGAGGGCTCGGGATGGAGAGGGGCTTTGCTGTCAGTCCCTGCCGGGACGGGTGGGACAGGTGGGACTGGTGGAGCCGACTGTTTTGTTTTTTTTGGCCATGTGCACATAGCTTTAATTCTTAAATAATTTATACTCCTTTGAAACAAATAAAACTCTGCGGCCCCGTGATCACCATGGCGATCGGAGGGCAGGAGAGCCTGGGCGCAGGCCAGGCGGCACCCGGGCACCCCAGCACCTGACATGCAAAGGTCGGGGATGAAATGACTTTTCCCAACCACATCTGCATATATCCTGGGGAAGGCATCACTGAAGAGTTCACAACAACTCTCTTACTTGGCAAGGAAGAAAAAAGTTGGCAATGGAAACAATCCCTTACATCAAAGTTAAGGTCCCTCTGGGTAAAAAAGAATATTTCCAATGTAAAGAAGGGAGCAGGAAAAAATAATAGGTTCTCATGACTTCCACTGAAGATTGAGCATATGACAGAGTCAAAACGAGCATACAAATTAAAACAGACAGTGGACATTCAAATGACCTGAATCAACTGTCACTGTTTGTCCCAATAGCAGCAATGCTTATGTGTTAATATAGTTTAACAGACATACAAAACAAGTCATATGATAAGATAGGTTCGGCTTCTAAAGTAAATTGAATATGTTCTTTTAAAATTCTAATGTCCTTTCCTCTGACTATAATTCTTAATTTTCCAATCAGAAAATTACCCCAGGTGATCCAGTAACATGTAGAACTCCAGTAACCTAACTTATTTAAAAAAACAAACATCCGCCCTGACCGGTTTGGCTCAGTGGATAGAGCGTCGGCCTGCGGACTCAAGGGTCCCAGGTTCGGTTCCGGTTAAGGGCATGTACCTCAGTTGTGGGCGCATCCCCAGTGGGGAGTGTGCTGGAGGCAGCTGATGGATGTTTCTCTCTCACCCATGTTTCTAGCTCTCTGTCCCTCTCTCTTCCTCTCTGTAAAAAATCAATAAAGTATATTAAAAAAATAAATAAAAAATAAAAACAAACAAACATCCCAACCATTTTTAAAATATTTAAATTGATATTTTAGGGTTAAAATTATAGAAGATATTTAGATCCAAATATATTTTCTGAATATTTTTAAATATATATATATATATATATGATACATTTTCCCAAGGAACTCTGAATTAGTACCTTTCCCTCTAACTTTATTCAAATTGAGAGAATCTATGGAGTTCCCTATACTGCACAAGTTTTAATGAAAGAAAATAAGATTTTCTAAGAGCATCAAATACATGTTTTCTTATTTACAAACATATACACTCTTCTCTTTCTCTCTCTCTCTCTCTCTCTCTCTCTCTCTCTCTCTCTCTCTCTCTCTTTAAAATATATTCTTACTGATTCAGAGAGGAAGGGAGAGGGAGAGAGATAGAAACATCAATGATGAGAGAGAATCATTGATCGGCTGCCTCCTACATACCCCGTACTGGGGATCAGGCCAAAACCTGGGCATGTGGCCTGACCAGGAATCAAACTGTGACTTCCTGGTTTATAGGTCGATGCTAAACCACTGAGTCACACCCGCCAGACTCAATTCTTATTTATAAATTCATTCCAAGGACATATACAGCTTGAAAAGCTTTGGAAGCAGTTTAAAAAAAACAACTAGCTTTTAAGTAACAAGAAACCAGTTATAGAAGAAAGTTTAAATTAAAAGAAAAAAATTGTTTTAATTTATTCAAGAGTGGGAACATCCTCCATGAAAATGTGTGCCTTGACTGTGGATGGCTGGGTGGCCTTATCACACCTTAGGAATTCAAATGCTTTTTACAATGACAAGAAAGAGAGTTTCATCTCATTTCTCTCCCAGGGTAGATGTCTGTCAACAGAAGGTGGACATCAATAAAAGGAGGGGCTTGCACAATCAATCCAGAAAGTTAGCAACCTATGAATAATCCAGAACCCAGTATTTATCTCCTCTGCCACACACCCTCCCTCCCAGCCAGTGAGCAAGATAATTACCCTCAAGTCAAGCTAAGTGCCCCCCAGTCACAGTGGCCCACTGCTGACATACAAAGCATACAAGTAATTCTCACTCTGGCATAAAAGTGACAACTTTCTTGGAAGAAAAGCAGATACTGTAAATTTCTCAAAGTCTTCCTGAAACACTTTTTAAAGTAATTTTTACTTCTTTAGAAAAAATGCATACATGGCACACCATCTGTAATAAAAGGCCCATTCTATAAAATTTTACCTGGTCCTACTCATATCTGCAATCATAACCATATTTACAGACAAATATATCTATACTAATAAAAGAGTAATATGCTAATTAGACTGGGAGACCTTCCAGGAGACCTTCCAGATGTTCCTCTGGACAAAGCCATGGTGGTGGGGCCGAGGTAGAGGCGGTTAGAGGCCAAGAGGGGAGGGCAGTTGTTGGTGATCAGGCTGGTGGGGGATGGGGCCATTGGGGGTAATCAGGCCAGCAGGCAGAGTGGTTAGAGGCAGGCAGGCAGGCAGGCAGGCAGGCAGGTGAACGGTTAGGAGCCAGCAGTCCCGGATTATGAGAGGGATGTCCGACTACTGGTTTAGGCCCAATCCCTGTAAACTGGCAGGACATTTTTCGAGGGGTCCCAAATTGGAGAGGGTGCAGGCCAGGCTGAGGAACACACCCTCCCCTGTGCATGAATTTCGTGCACTGGGTCACTAGTATAAATATATTAAAATAAACACTATCCACATCAAGCCAATTGTAGATACCTTCCTAGAAATATAACACCAAATGCAGATCATTTGTTTTGAAGGACCAGGTAAACAAACATATTTTTACTCATGTTTACCAAAGTTCCACAGTCAGTGACATATAATATTTCAACATGAAATATTAGTTCTGTGCAAGGGCCTGTGGTTAAAAGCCTTAGCTATCATTAGCTATTGGAGCATATATAGCCTTTTACTGGAAGCACTCAAAACATAGTATAAAATGATTAACCTTTCCCTCCACCACCACCACCCCATTCAACCACACAGTACATCAAGACTGAGAGACTGCTGCTGGGAGCACCAAAGAGAATGTTATAGAAGGGGAACTTTCTCTTAATAATCCAATGTAGGTCTATAGACTGTTTCCCATGCATGTACTAGTATAAGATCGAGAATAAGTTGGATCAGGATGTGTCCATTTGCCTTGCAACCAATTTTCAATTCAAACAGAATTGAGTAATTAGATACATTGGAAAGGATAACCTAGAATACACTTTTACAGTAGTTTGTGTACTAGAAATAGCAAAGTATTTCTATGTCCTTGAAAATTGCTTTCTACTTGTCTGGAAGATCCAGTGTCATAAACTCTAGATACAGAAATAAAGGAGAGGCTTTGCTTATGTCTAAGTAAAGATTCCACAGAGCACTGAACTAGAGAAAGATTGTTACATAAACTGCATCTCCAGAGAAAGGTAAAGAAAGACAATGCGGCTCTCCTGTGAACAGAACTAGAGAGCCAGGAAGTTGATAACGTTCTTCACTTCACTCTGGCTGCTAATGGTAATGAATCATTGAGTGCATTTGTCCATTGCATTCCTCTGGCATCCCAGGAGGAGAGGAATGTAAAGCTAAAACCTCAAGGAAGTTAAACAAGTACACAACGTGAAGAAGACATACTAAGGCAAATAGGCACCTCAGTGAGGGGAGCTACAAGCACCAAGGGGTGCTGCTGAAGAGTTTGAAAAGCTCTGCTGAGATCTGCATCATGACTTGTATGGATTTATAAAGAAGAAATAGAATCAACTTTGGATCCCTCCTTTAAAACAGAACCAATTTTTACTAAAAAACAAAATGCTCAACCATATCTGATTTTCCTCCAGTAGACTTCTGCAGAGTTTTATGAAATATGTGAAATATAAATTGGTTAGCTTCCACCTGGGTTCATGCATTGTTCAAATTAGCTGAAGAACCACTAAGGAGGAGTGGTGAAGTGAGGAACAGATTTCTGAGCTGGGGGAGATTGTGTTGGTGGTAGGAGGAGTGGAGAGGCAACAGGAATCAGCTGTAGTTAATACACTCCTAGGCTCTGAATGAAGTGGTAAACAGCATCCTTATTAGACTTCCAGTCTAACTGAACATGTTGCAATTAGCAGTAAGAACAAGGGGTTCCAGATGAATAGAATGCTGGGCAAAGCTGCTCATGGAGTTAATGAACTTGGAATGGGTCTAGAAAAGTGAGACATAATGCATCTTAGGTAAAAACATATCTCATTTCAAGAGTGAAATAATGCATAATGGGAAAAAGTATTATTTATTTATTGCAGAGAATAGACACAATGTTTGCTATCTAATTCTGTTATGGCCAGTATGAATACCTAGTACATGATCACTTCTTGTTACTACTTGCATTTGACCTTGGATAAGGCAAAACCAACATCCTGAATAACAGCATTTGAGGCTTCCATTGTTAAAGGTATGTTCATGCTTGATGAAAGGACCTGAGGTTTAAAAGGAGAGGTGGGACTATGCAGGCAATTAACATTGGATCCAAGGGAACCTGAATAAAATGACTGGCAGCAATAATGTCAAGGAATTCTATGTAGTTTGCTGAACTCAAGGGGAAAAAAAAAACCTATTTGGTTCCTTCTTTCAGGAATATAATTTCCTAGTATTCTGACCTTCAGACAAGAAGTCCTTGGTAATTAGCCTGAAAATGAAACCAATGGGCCATGGACTGAATTGTGCACCCAGATATTCTTATGTTGAAGTTCGTACCCCGTTGTGATGGTATTTGGGGATGGAACCTTTGGAAGGTAATTAGATTTAAATGAGAGTGGGACCCTCATCATGGTATTGGTGATGTTATGAGATACCAGAATGCTTGCTCTCCCTCTCTCTCTTATGTGGGGACACAGCTAGAAGGTGGCTATCCGTAAGCCATGAAGAGAGTCCTCACCTGAACTCAACCATGGTGACACTCTTATCTCGGATCTCCAATTTCCAGAACTGTGAGAAAATAAATTCCTGTAGTTTAAGACACCTCATCTATGGTATTTTGTTAGGGCTGCCTGAGTTGACTAAGACACAATGTAGTTGTCATTCAACTTCCAACTTAGTTTCCTTTTCAAAAATAGAACATCAGCAAAGGACTAAGCTTATCTGTTTTTCTAGTCATGTAGCAGAATCCTGAGGATTATCTCAGGCCTCAGGGGTTTGCATTCATTCATTTATTGATTTCCAAATATTTATTAAGCACAGACTTTGCATTAGAAGGTACATGGGACATTGGGTCATGGTAATGTGAAATTCTGGGCAGTAGACTGAGAACTTGGAAATCACAAGAGGTGATAAAGAAATATCAGAAGAGACCTGGAAAACTAAGGGGGAGTAAAGGTAAAAACCTTTGTGTTTTTTGTGTACACCCAGCTCTGATAACACTATAAGTGGGAGATTAAATGCTGCAAATTTTATAATATTTCTAGGGAACCAAATTGACTTTCTGTAGGCCAACTGTTCAATGGCAGATATAACTTGCTATTGGAAAACGGACCACAAATAAGCCAATTGACAGTAATTATGCATTAGAGATAAAGTTATTCAGTATATTCTTAATATGTCCTGGACACTTTGTTTACAGACCTTTGGGAGTTTTTATAATCCCCAGCAGGGCGTCTGTTTCCATCAAAATTAAACTGGGATCATATATCTTCCTGTTTGGTAAGTAGACCATGGTTTCAGAGCATGAGATGATCAAGACATAGTAGGTCTGACCAGAGGTAAAAGGGCCAGTAGGTGGCATGTTGATTCCTTATCTATCGAATCATCTCCAAATTCATTCCTTTTTTTGATCGTTCTCAGAAAGAGGCAGCCAGATTACTCACCCGCTAGCCAAGATAGGTCACAACCTATGCTAGGCATGCAGAGCTTTTGAGAAGCCCCAGGTTAGCAGGAATGCTGCAGAAGCAATTGTACAAGATTGGGCTGAGTTTTGCCAACTCTTCCCTAATAACAGGGAACACATGTTGTGTACCGAGGAAGTCTTTTTGCCTTTGCAGGAGTCCTTGCTTTCATTTAAAGAATACAAGCTCCCTAAATAGTGTAGCTGGGTTTAGTTTTAGTTTAAATTCTATAGCTTATCTGTTTGCTCCCCTGTTTTCCTTTTCTTTCTTAAACCAAAAGGACAAAAGTGTGTGCTTTCCATTGAGGCAGAAAGACATGGGAAAAATACTTTCTCCACCCAACTGAGAGTAATGTTTAGAGACAGCCAACTATTATCTGACTATTTTTTGTTGTCTTGTCATTTTACCAAAAGTATCTAGTTACATGGAAAGGTTGTACTCTTTTGAGCCCTCAAGTACAAACTCTCTAGAAGTAATTTTAGGCATGGAAGTACCTTATCCATGGTGACTATGTACCTATTTTGATCAACAACAAAAAAGTAAGTCACCTTCAAATGAACATAGTGAATCTTAATCTAACTTCATTCCCATTCTGCTTAGAGAAATTGAACTGAAATTTATAATAAAATGGCATAATAACTTTGCTGTAACATATTAATGCCTAGCTAAAATATGTGTGTGTGTGTGTGTGTGTGTGTATCTCTTCAGGTATTTTTTAGCTCTTTCAAAATCAAATTCCTTTAGTATTGAACACCTAGAGTTTCAATTGAGGTAGTAAAGTAGGCAGTTGGCTACTGATTAGCATATATTTTAAGCATGAACTGATTAACCTAAGGAGAAGAGATCAACAGCTTTTTGGAACATGCAGCATTTCAGAGATGTTGTGCTGTGCCCATTGGCAACTTTGTGTGGAGTTTAAACCCCTCTTCTTTACCTTTTGCACATTTGTCTGCAAATGTGCACTCAAGGAGTTAGTCTTCATAAACGTCTGAATTTTTCCCATGTTTCTACCATGTTTATTACTAAGTCACTTTGCAAAATGAATAGTTAATGCTCAGAGTTGGGTGATGGTTAATCTAGAAATTTAATAAATAGTTTATAATCTTATTATGCCCTTGAAATATTCTAAATGAAGCAGATAGTCTTGAGGCTCTCCTAAGAGAGCTAGTTGATGGGAGTACCAAAAGCCTTTATAAAAGCGGCTTTTTCCTGTAAAGGAATCTCATGCCATAAGTTGCAATGACATTATCACAAGGTTATTGTGTAGCACCTTGCATTTATCTAATGGTAGACATACGGGGAAAGAAGTATATTTTAAAATAGTGTCTGCTGGTTGATAGTATTATCTTCATTTGAAAGATGGAAGAACAGAGGTCCAGAGAGGTCAAGCCACATGTCCAACTTATAAGAAGTCATTGCCACGGATTGAATTCTCAAGGTTCCAATCCTGTACTGTATCCACTTCTGTCACTCAGCTGTGAAGCCATCAAGATTTACTATAAGCAGAACTAAAAACTGCAGGACCTCCTTCACTTGTGATGTATCAGAGAGATAAGGGCCAATCACTTGACACAATAGATTGAAGCTGATTGCATGTGAAGGACGTGGGCTAGACTAGATGATTTAAAAGGACTTTTTTTTGGTCCATGCCTAAAATGACCACTGAAGCCCTTCACTTAGGGAAAAAAAAGACATTGCAAAGATGTTTCATTAATTTTCTGTTCTTCCCTAGCAGGTTTGGTTCAGTGGCTAGAGCATCGGCCTGCAGAACAGAGTCCCGGGTTCAGTTCCAGTGAAGGGCAGGCCCCTCCTTGGTTGCAGGCTCCTCCCTGACCCAGGCCCTGTTTGGGGCTCATGTAGGAGGCAACCAATCGATGTGTTTCTCTCACATTGATGTTTCTCTCTGTCTTTCCCTCTCTCTTCCACTCTCACTAAAAATCAATGGAAAAATATCTTTGGGTGAAGATTAACAAAAACAAAATAAAAATAATTTCCCGGTCCTGAATTTTATAGCCTTTTTATGTCTAGCTGGTAATGATTGTCATTGGATGAACAGAGCTGATGATGTCACTCTGTCTAATCCACCACACTCCATCACCCTTGTACACTGAGTAACTCCACTTTCTGTCCCTGGTCTTTTCTGAACACATGCAGAAAAACATGCATAAACACTGACTTGGCTTTTCTGTATGAAACCTTTTTAACATAACAGAAAAGAGCAGAAAATAAAACATTTATGTGCCCACAATCAATATTAAACCTCTGTTAACATCTTGCCACGTTAGTTTCATAGTGCTCTTTCTTTTTAAAGAAACAAAAGACCTGTGTAAAGCTCCACCTCCCATTTTCTTCCCAGAGTTAACCACTCTTCTGAAATAGGATTTGGTTTGTATCCTTTCATGTATAGTTTCATAATTTTACTATGTAAGTACCCATCACTAAAATTTACTAAAGTGAATTTTGCCCCTAAAATTTGCATAAATATCATATACTAGAGGCCCAGTGCACAAAAATTTGTGCACTCGGGGTAGGGGGGATCCCTCAGCCCGGCCTGTGCCCTCTCGCAGTCTGGGACCCCTCGGGAGATAACGACCTGCTGGCTTAGGCCTGCTCCTGGGTGGCAGAGGGCAGGCCCAATCCCTAGGGGCAGCCCCTGGTCAGGCTCCGAACAGGGCTGATTGGGGAGTTGGGGCACCGCCCCTGTCATGCACAGAGCAGGGCAGATTGGGAGGTTGCGATGCCACCCTCAGTCACACTCAGGGTAGGGCCGATTGGGGGGTTGGGGCACCAACCCCTGTCACACTCAAGGCAGGGTCGATGGGGAGGTTGCGGTGCCACCCCCTGTCACACACAGAGCAGAGTCTATCAGGGGGTTGGGGAGCTCCCCCGTGTCACTCACAGCATAGGGCCGATAGGGGAGTTGGGGCATCGCCCTCTATCACCCACAGAGCAGGGCCCATCAGGGGGTTGGGGCACCGCCACTGTCACACTCAGGGCAGGGCTGATGGGGAGGTTATGGCTCTACCCCGTCACACACAGAGCAAGGTCCATGGGGGGGGGGTTGGGGCGCCGCACCCCATCACACACAGAGCAGGGCCAATCAGGGGGTTGGGGAGCCACACCATGTCACACATAGAGCAGGGCCGATCAGGGGTTTGGGGCGCCAGAGCCTGTCACACACAGTGCCGCAGGGCGATCAGGGGGTTGGGGAGCTCCCCGCTATCAGGCACAGAGCAAGGTTGATCAGGGAGTTGGGGCGCCTTCCCCTGTCATGAACAGAGCAGGGTGGGTAGGGAGGTTGTGGCCCCACCCCCTGTCACATACAGAGCTGCAGGGCGATCAGGGGGTTTGGGCACTGCCCCCTGTCACGCTGATCCCGGTGCCGGGAGGCCTCACGGCTCCGCTGATCCCGGTGCTGGGAGGCATATTACCCTTTTACTATATAGGATAGAGGCCTGGTGCACGTGTGGGGGCCGGCTGGTTTGCCCTGAAGGGTGTCCTGGATCAGGGTGGGGGTCCCCACTGGGGTGCCTGGCCAGCCTGGATGAGGGGATGATGGCTGTTTGCAGCTGGTCACACACCCTTCAGGGTGGGGGTCCCCACTGGGGTGCCTGGCCAGTCTGTGTGAGGAGGTGAGGGCTGTTTTCAGGCTGGCGGGTGACTGAAGCTCCCAACTGCTCCTTTTTTCTTTTTTTTTTTATTCTGGGCCAGCTTTAGCTCTGAGGCTCCAGCTCTTAGGCCTCTGTTGCTGAAAGCAGGTTTCTGGCCTTTGTTTACCTTCTGTATTTGAAACAATGTTGTGATCCTGCTGGCTGAAGCCCAGCGACTAAAGCAGGTTTCTGGGGTTTTGTTTAGCTTCTATATTTGTTACATAGTTGCTTAGAGTTGCAGCTCAGACACCGGCAGCGGCAGGCGGGGAACGTTGGAGTCCTCCGCCACTGAAGCAAGCAAGACTCATGTTCGCTTCCAGCTGCCTGGCTGCCGGCCACCATCTTGGCTGGCAGTTAATTTGCATATCGCCCTGATTAGCCAGTGGGAAGGGTAGCGGTCGTACACTAATTACCATGTTTCTCTTTTATTAGATAGGATGTTTTGTAAATTAATTTTTTTCAAGCAGCATTGTTTTTAGATTTGTCCATGTTGATACAAATAGATCTAAACAATTTGTTGCTGTGGAATATTTCATTGCTTAAATAAACCAAACTTTATCCATTTCCTCTTCTGATGGACATTGTAATTTAAAAATTTTTATTTTTTAAAATATATTTTTGTAGACATTTTAGAGAGAGAGAGAGAAGCATCTGTGTGAGAGTGGAACATTGATCAGCTGTCTCCTGCATCCCCCCCGCCGTACAGGGGATCAAGCCTGCAACCTGGGCATGTGCTGCAACTGGGAATTGAACGTCAACCTTTCAGTGCAGGGGGCCATGCCCAAGCAACTGAGCCAGGGCTTAACTAATTCTTTTTACCACCATGAACAAGGCTTCAATAAACTTCCTTAAACTTGTAGCATGGAATTAATTTACAATATTTTTCTGGTTAAATATAATTGGGTTTTCATCTTCAAATTTACTAGATATACAGGTTGCCTTCCAAAGTGATAGTATCTGCTTTCACTCCTATCAGAGACATATAGCTATTCCTGTTTCCTTATATTCTCACCAACAATTAGACTTACTAAGTTTTCTAGTCTAATAGGTGATATACAATCTTATTACTGGTGGGGTTCAATATCTTTTCATAGTTACTGGTCATTGGACTTTCTTCCTTTGTGAATTGCCTCACTTAGTTCTTTTCCTATTTTTCCTTTGAGCAGGTTATGTTTTTCTAATTGATTTTTAAAAATTATTTATATACTCTGGATACTGATCTTTTGTTAGTTATATATTTTGATAACATCTCCTTTCAGTCTATGGCTTATTTTCTCACTTTATTTGTGGTTTTCCAATCTTTCCTTTTTTTAATTTTCTTTTTCTTTTTTTTAGATCATTTTTTCAATTACAGTTGACATACAATATTACCTTAGTTTCAGGTGTAGACCCCAGTGATTAGACCAGGGGTGGGCAAACTTTTTGACTCGAGGGCCACAATGGGTTCTTAAACTGGACCGGAGGGCCAGAACAAAAGCATGGATGGAGTGTTTGTGTGAACTAATATAAATTCAAAGTAAACATCATTACATAAAAGGGTACAGTCTTCTTTTTTTTTTTAGTTTTATTCATTTCAAATTGGCCGGATCTGGCCCGCAGGCCATAGTTTGCCCACGGCTGGATTAGACACTATATAACTTACTAAGATTCATCCACCTATATCCCATACCTATCTGATGCTATACTTAGTTATTAGAATACTAGAGGCCCGGAGCATGAAATTCATGCATGGGGAGGGGAATGTCCCTCAGCCTGGCCTGCACCCTCTCCAATCTGGGACCCCTCAGGGGTTGTTCGACTGCCTCTCACAATCCAGGACCGCTGGCTCCTAACTGCTCACCTGTCGGCCTGCCTGATTGTCCCTAACTCCTCTGCCTGCCTGCCTCATCACCCTAACTGCTCCCTTGCTGGCCTGATCACCCCTAACCACCTCTGCCTCGCCCCACACCTGGGACCCAGGTTTCTCTCCTCTGTCCAGTCTCAGGCACCCAGGACCTGGGCTTCCCTCCCTCTGGCCAGCTGCAGGAACCTAGGACCCAGGCCAGCTTTACCCAGGCCAGCCGCAGACAAAAGTGCCTGGGACCGCAGGGTGGGCAACTTGTCCCTCTCTTGGGCCGCAGCTGCAGGCACTGCGTCTGGGACTGCGGGGGTGGTGGCTTGGCCCTCTCCTGGGCAACAGGCGCAGGCGCTGGCACTCAGGACCGTGGGGTGGGTGGCTTGTCCCTCTCCTGGGCTGCAGCCTGGCTGGTCCCCATTCCTCTCCCCCCAGCTCATTTGTGCCTGGCTGATCCCCATTCCTCTCTCCCCAGTGTTGTGTGTCTGAGCAGTTCCAGTGTGAGGGTGTGAAGGCGTGATGATCATTTGCATATTAGCTCTTTATTATATAGGACTAGAGGCCCAGTGCACAAAAATTTGTGCACTCTGGGGGGAGGTGTGGGTCCCTCAGCCTGGCCTCTGTCCTCTCGCAGTCTGCGACCCCTCAGGGGATGACCACCTGCTGGCTTAGGCCCGCTCCCCGGGGGATTGGGCCTAAGATGGCAATCAGACATCCCTCTGGCAGCCCGGCAGCCCTCGGGGGATGTACACTTGCCAGCGGGGAGCAGGCCTAAACTGCAGTTGGACATCCTTAGCGCTGCTGAGGAGGCAGGAGAGGCTCCCACCACCACCGCTGTACTGGCAGCCATTAGCCTGGCTTGTGGCTGAGCAGAGCTCCTCCCATGTGAGAGCGACCTGACCACCAGAGGGCAGCTCCTGCATTGAGCATCTGCCCCCTGGTGGTCAGTGTGTGTCATAGTGACCAGTCATTCCCAGTCGTTCTGCTGTTAGGGTCAGTTTGCATATTACCCTTTAACTATATAGGATAGAGGCCTGGTGCACAGGTGGGGGCCTGCTGGTTTGCCCTGAAGGGTGTCCCAGATCAGGGTGGGCATCCAGCTTAGTTGCCTGGCCAGCCTGGATGAGGGGATGATGGCTGTTTGCAGCTGGTCACACACCCTTCAGCGTGGGGGTCCCCACTGGGGTGCCTGGCCAGTCTGGGTGAGGAGGTGAGGGCTGTTTTCAGGCTGGCGGGTGACTGAAGCTCCCAACCGCTCCTTTTTTTCTTTCTTTTTTTTTTTATTCTGGGATTTATTTACCTTCTATGGCTGTCACTGGAGCTGAGAGCCGGCTTTAGCTCTGAGGCTCGGCTCCAACTCTGAGACCTAGGCTGCTGAAAGCAGGGATCTGGGTTTGTTTGGGTTCTATAATTGTAACACTGTTGTGGTCCTGCTCGCTCCAGCTCTGACGGCTGAAAGCAGGTTTCTGGGGTTTGTTTAGATTCTATAATTGCAACATATTTGCTTAGAGTGCAAGCTCAGACGCTGGCAGCGGTAGGCGGGGAACCTTGGCTTCCTCCATCACTGGAGCAAGCAAGCCTCCTGTTCGCTTCAGCTGCCTGGCTGCCGGCCATCTTGGTTGGCAGGTAATTTGCATATCTCGCTGATTAGCCAATGGGAAGGGTAGCAAAATTATGGTTAATTACCATGTTTCTCTATTATTAGATAGGATTATTGACTCTATTCCCTGTGCTGCATTTTACATCCCAATGTTCTCTGTATCATGAGCCTGTTTCATTCTGCTTGTATTTTAGATTCAATTGTTTACAGATATATATTTATTGCCATTTTATTGTTCTTTTTTTATCATTTTTCTTCTTTGCTTTAAAGCAGACCCTTTAACATTTTGTATAACACTGGTTTGGTGGTGATAAACTCCTTTAGCTTTTCCTTGTCTGCAAAGCTCTTTATATGTCCTTTGATTCTAAGTGATAGCTTTGTTGCATAGGGTAATCTTGGTTCTAGTTCTTTGCTTTTCATCATTTTGAATATTTCATCCCAGTCACTTCTGGCTTGTAATGTTTCTGTTGAGAAATCAACTGACAGTCTTAGGGGAGCTCCCTTGTAGGTAACTACCTTTCTCCTGTTGCTTTTAAAATGCTCTGTCTTTAACCTTTGCCATTTTAATTATGAAGTGTCTTGATTTGGGCTATATTGGGCTCATCTTTATGTGTTTCATGGACTTGTATGTGTATTTCTTAACCAAGTTAGAAAAGTTTTCCATCATTATTATTTCAAATAGACTTTCAATCGCTTGCTCTTCCTCTTTTCCTTCTAGCACCCCATGATGCGACTATTGGTATGCTTGAAGTTGTCCCAGAGGCTCCTTACACTATCCTCACTTTTTTTTAGATTCTTTTTTCTTTTTGCTGTTCTGATTGGGTGTTTTGTGTTTCCTTGTATTCCAAATTGCAGATTTGATTCTCGGTTTCATCTACTCGACTGCTGACTCCCTGTAAATTATTCTTCATTTCAGTTAGTGTGTCTTTCATTTCTGACTGGCTCTTTCTTATGGTTTTCATTTTTTTTTATGCTGTGGAAATTCTCAATAGTTCACTGAGCATCACTATAACCAGTGTTTTGTATTCTGCATCTAGTAGATTGCTTGTCTCCATTTTGTTTAGTTGTTTTTCTGGAGTTTTGTTCTGTTTTTTTCATTTGGGACCTGTTTCCTTGTCTCCTCATTTTGATAGCTACCCTGTGTTTGTTTCTATGTATCAGGTAGAGCTGCTATGTTTCCCAGGCTTCATGGAGTGAACTTACATAGTAGGTGTTCTGCAGGGTCCAGTGGCAAAGCCTCCCTGTTTACTGGAGCAAGGAAGTTCAGATGTGCACTTGCCTTCCCACTTGAAGTTCCCTGTGTACACCCTCCTATTGTAATTGAGTCTTAATTGCTGTTGACACATCAATGGGAGGGATTTACCCCCAGGCTGATTAGCCATAAGGACTGGCTATGACCACTGTGGAGTATCAGTTGTGCAGGAGCCCACGCCACAGAGCAGGGATTACTTCAGTGGGACTATGGTTCCCCCTGAGTCCTTCCCTTGAATGTGTCACTTTTGCAGGTGGTTGGGTGGTGTTTTGACGTGTTCTGAAACTGTCCATTTGGTGTTATGGCTCTGAGGCCTCAAGGGAGGTGCAGGTCTAGGTTAGCCAATGCCTG
The DNA here is from genome assembly GCF_964212035.1 of Myotis nattereri. Lineage (NCBI taxonomy): Eukaryota > Metazoa > Chordata > Mammalia > Chiroptera > Vespertilionidae > Myotis > Myotis nattereri. The sequence continues at coordinate 114,922,838 of NC_138078.1, read as the reverse complement.
TGTTCTGTCTGGGGCCTCCTGGCATAAGCAACAAAGAGATCTGCAGATGGCTGCTACTTGTGCTGTGTTTGGAGGTGCCCAGAAGAGGCCAAGCTGTGAACCAAGGATAGCTGCTGCTAGTGCCAGGCCTGGGGCAACTTAGCAAAAGTTACTGGGCATGCTGAGGCCAGATGCTTCTGGTTTGAGAGATTTTAGGAAAATCTGAAGCATGAGCCAAGACAGGCCATTTCTATGGAAAAGCCACTGGAAACAATTTGGGTGGGCCAGAAATTTGGGTGGGGCAGGGTCTTAGGGAATCACCAGGGTAGGGCAAACAGTGTTAGCCAGTTTGATGGAGTCTCAGATATAGTGCCCACCTGCTGACTCTATGGGGGAAGGGCTCATCAAAGACACACTGGCCTCTGCCAGCACTTTGTTCTGGGACAAAACTGCCTCTGCAGCTTTCACCCTGATGCCGGACAATTCAGTTTCTCCCTCTATGTCCCTGGGGCTTTTCAGCTGCTGCTCCAGTGCTGGAACTCAGAGGTAGTGAGTTGGAGTAAGTCCTTGCACTGGCCCTTTCAGAGGAAGTACTAGTCAGCAGCTTCCATCTCATTCAGCCTCAATCCCATCTGGTTTTTATAGCCAGAAGTTATGAGGACTTCTCTTCCTGGCACTGGAATCCTGGGCCTGGGTGGGGAGAGGGGCTGTGGTGAGTTTGGGACCTCTCGTTCCTCAGGGGGGACCTCTGCAGCCAAGATATCCCTCCCACTTTTTATCGACCACATGTGGGTGTGAGATGAGCTTGTTCTTGATGTGGCTTCTTCTATCCTTAGTTGTAGGACTTCCGTTTTCTAGATTTCAGGAGGTTCTGAATGATGATTGTTCTGTAGTTTGGTTGTAATTTTAATGTGGTGGTGGAAGGAATAAATGCCACATTTACCTATGCCACCATCTTGACCCAAAGCTAATTTTATGTTCCAAATGGAGCACAAATGATGGAAAAACTTTATACCTTATTAATAGACAAAGTCAGCTATTGTAAATAGAGTTGTTTTTATCTTTTTTCCATATTAACTTCAAAATTTATTAAAAATCCCCCCAAAATTCTATAAAGATCACTGAATTTCTATGATTAGAGAGTAAAATAAGATTACTTTTGGATTGTATTGATATGGTGTGCTTTTATTTCTTTTCCTTTTGGTCTTTCTGCTTCAGCACAAAGCTAATTGCTTATGTATTTACCAGGCCCATCTGCCCAGTTGAAGGAAGAATCTCTAGCTAGAGAACTGCTCTTATCACAAGTTTGATGAGCTGGTATACCTGGGGGACATGTCTGAAGTCTCTCTGCTGATGTTTTATCCTGTTTGATTTCATTTTCTTTAAGTGTGAGCAATGTATTTTCTGTTTGTGAATAAGACTAAGGAACATACTTTTTCAATACCCATCTGTAAAAAAAAATATTTGGCAATGCATTTTTGGTTTTTTATTGATTTTTTTTATATATAGAGAGAAACATTGATTTGTTGTTAGACTTATTTACGCATTCATTGGTTGATTTTTGTATGTGCCCTGACCCTGGATCGAACCCACAACCTTGGTATATTGGGACAATACTCTAACCAACTGATATACCCAGCCACGGTTTTTTTTCTTTACCCCTAACTTGGCAGCAGTTAACATCTATCTTAGCAGTATTGCAAAATTCTTTCTACCTCCCCTGCCCCCCCCCGCCGTTTAACTTATAATTAAAATAATGCGGTGTTTAAAATGTTGTTCCATTGTCATCATGCTTGTGAGTTTCAGTAAATTTATTTTGTTATCTCATAGGCTCAGTAGAAATTTTAGCTGTGGAAGAGGCCATGTCACATTTACTCAGATGTGATTGCTTAGGGTTTCTTGATGGATGATAATATGATATGTTTAGAGATGGCATTTATATGGCTTGAACATAGCCCATTTTACAGTTCAGTGATTTTCACCAAGCAGAGAACATTTATGTCTTTGTTTTCTAAGCTGATGGATCCATATTCACCTCTTTAGACATAATTACCTTCAGAGGAAGGAAGTAATTTTTTAGCTCTGTTTTATAGAAGTCTGTGTCACTGAACCAACTGATCATCGCATGATAGAGAAAATAAGATCTGTATGTCATAGATGGATGGCAAAACCTAAGGCTCAAACTAGAATCTAGATTATACCAGGTTGAGGCTGGTGAGCGGCCCAGGAACACAACCTGATTGACATCCCAAGTCAAGGGATTAGCATACTGTAATCAGTAGAGTAACAGTCCAAATCCAGATAGGGAGCAAAGATCCAAAACAAATACTGTTTGAGTGACAAGGAATCAAATTCAGAAAGCCAGAGCAGAAAGAGAAAAGCAAAGATAAAGTAATAGCAAACCAAGAGATAGTAGAGAGACTCTTTGTTTTCTTAAGCAAGGCATTTCATTTTTCTGAACCTCAATTTAATAATCTTTACATGTAAGGATTGGATTATTGACAAGAGCTTTCTAGTTTTAACTTGTTTTAATTCTGATTCCAGGATGTATGATGTCAAAGAGGACTCATGCTAAATCCAGATATCAGGAAACTCTACTTTTATAAGAGGGGCAGATCAATAGACAAATAAGAAGGTGGTGTAGAATATTTAGGTGGTGGTTCTGCATTTTGAATGTTTATCAATTTTCTAGAGCTTAGATATACAAGAGGTAGAAAAGTACCAGGAAATTATTTACCTTCTTGAAAGGATAAAACTTATTATGCTTATGTAGTGATAAAGAGTAGTGGGGAGACTCTAGTGGTGAGTGAGAGAAGAAAGGAAAAGGTAGGAGAAAGAAGAAGATAGAACGTTTTTGAAGTAAGATTCTTTAGGAAGCTAGGAGAGTAACTCAGATGCTGAGAAAGAGGGATGTCTAGGGTTTAGAGACAAAAAATGGATGGTACTTTAAAAAGGAGAGGGGCTTGCCCTGGTGGGGTAGCTCAGATGGTTGAAGCATAGTCCTGAGATACCAAAGTTGTAGATTTGATCCCTGATCAAGGTACATATGGAATCAGCCAATGAATGCATTAATAAGTGGAACAACAAATCAATATTTTTTCTCTTTCTTTTCCCCTTCCTCTCTTTCTAAAAAAATCAATCAATAAATAAAAAGAAAATTTTTAAAAATGAAAAGGAGAGATTATTTTCCTGCATAATCATAAATATATTTATCATCCATGCATATATGTACTCTTTATAGAATGTACTGATGTGGCTATAGGAAGTGATGTAACATTTTAGATAATAATTCTTAATATCAAATTATGGTGAATATGTTTTAGTGGTATGGCACGGAAGTGTAATTAAAATATGTGTTCCTGCTTATGTCTTAAACAAATATTACTGAGCCACCTGAGGTCTATGGAAAATCTTGTTATTGGCAAAATCATTCTGAGCTTTACCAGAGTCCACACTATATATTTTATTTATTTTTTAAATTTTATTTTCTTGTTTAAGGTATTACAAATAGTAGTACATGTGTCTCCCTTTTTTCCCCATTGACCTTCCCCTGGCCTCCCCTACCTCCCCCCCGGGAAATGCCCTTACCCCACCCCACCCCAGTGTCTGTGTCCATTGGTTATGCTTATATGCATGCATGTAAGTTCTTTGATTGATCTCTTACCCCCCCCCTCCCCAACACTCCCCAGCCACCTCAAAAAACCACCCTTAGTGCATGCAACAGCTATGCTTCTTTCCTGTGAGATGTCCTTGGAGCAACTTTCAATGAATGGCTTAAGTGGGATGATTCCCCTGAGAAGTGATATTCTAGTGAACATTTCTCACTTGTGGAGCCACATTTTTATTGTTATTTATTTAATTTTAATATTTCCCATTACCTTGAATCATTTATGAAGGTAACTCTGTGCCAACTCTTAGTGACCAGACAAACTGGAAACAAATCAGTGACCTCTTAGAAGCTAATGTGGGGAATGTGTCCTATTGCTCCCAATAGGATGAGAAATATTAACACTTAGGGTAAGAGGTTAATAAAAACTTGAGTCGAATGTTGTAATGAATTTATTCATAGAGCAGAAATGTATTTTAACATTTCATAATATATATAAAACACTTGTAAATGTCAACTAATGTATATTTAATGAACATAGCAAGGATTCTAATGCCTAATGTGCAAACATTATATTTCATAATTATGATCTGCTCACTGAGCAACATTTCACAGATGAGAGGTCATGGCTGGTAAAACAATTTCTAGAAACATAAGCCCAAAATGCACTTTTTATAGCATTTTAGCAAATCAGATTCCTGTATTTACCCGTGTTCATCTCTATCCCTTAAGTTAAAAAAGAAAGTAGCCTGTATTATTGTTGTTTTAGTCAAAAGATATATACTGAGCACCTCCTCCTACATGCTGAAGAGTCTTAAAGGACACACAGGAATTTGTTAGGTCTCAAAAAGCGGTTGACCTTTTCAGGCAGTGGAAATCATATATGCAAAAACTCAGAGGCATGACACATGGAATTATTGGAGAAGCTAAGGCTAGCTTAGTTTATTCAGAGCAGAAAGTGGGGAAATGAGGCTAGGAAGGTGGGCAGGTGTTACTTTACCAAGGGCCTTCTATGTCATCTATGGAATTTTAATTCCATTCTAAAGGCCTTGGGGAGCATGCAAGTGACATGATTACATTTGCATTTCAGGAAGCCAAATCTAGCAGCAGCGTGGAATAAAGACTGGGTGAAGGATGGTTAAATGTGGAGTCAAGGAAGCCAACTAAGAGGTTGCTTCATTGATCCAAATGAGAAATAGTGGTTTGGAGTAAAGCTGTGGAAGATGAAACAAAGTGACAGGAGAGGCAGCATGGTGTGAGCATGGGCTTTTGAGTCTGTGAGCAATAACTTTGAATTCCAGCAATCCCATTTGCTATCTCTGTGGCTTTTGGAAAGCTATTAACTTCTTTGAGCCTACAGTGATGTTGCACAGTACCTGGTGTGAGTGCTCAATAACTGGTTAATATTATTTTATTATTTGGATGGTATGATCTACAGGACTGGTGTCCAATTGTATGTAGGTGCTGAAATACTGTAATTTACAATGACTCCCAAATGTGTCCTTCAGATAAAATTGTCAGTGGAAGGCAAAGCCCGTGAGAAGTTTAAAAGTGGTTATTTTTCAATAAGAAGTGTACAATTCTATTTGTACATTTATATTTGGGGTATATGGTTTTAAAATAGGAACAGTAGCTGGGACTGTGGGGTAGAGAACTGGGGATAAAAATAAAAGTTAAGCAAGAGAGATGAGACATGTAGAGGTAAGGAGTTACTCTTCTTAGGCTTTAACTAAAAGCTAACGGACAGTCTTAAGGATGCAAGTAATATAATAAAATATGTGAAATATTGTAAGTCATAGAATCACAAAATTCTAAACCTGAAATGAACTGTAGATTCCGTCTCTTCAATGACAAAACCTAGGACTCCAAGAATTGCTAAGCACATAAGCATTTTTTCACAAAAGCTACTGTGGTTCATTCAACTGCTCAAAGATCTAACATTTAAAAGTGTTGATAAAAACCTCTTGAGCTGATTCAGTCAATATTTAGAAGTTCATCTTTCTCTCTTGCAAACCCACCAATGTAACCTATAGTGTGTACCTACCTTTTAGCTGTTGACTCTTGCTATTTTCCACCTATCATTATAGGACATATAATTTCCATTGAACTTTCTTTCAGCTATTTTATTTTTTACTATTTTCCCTACACAAAGATTTATGTTCATGGCCAAAACGCATGCAACCAAATTATGTTTTTCTCCCTATTATAGCTAATAGTAATTAGAGGAATAATAATAACAATATAATAACAATTATAAACAATGTGTTTATTACATACTATCTGCCAGACATTGTTTTTTTAGATATGTTTTTATTGATTTTAGAGAGAGGAAGGGAGAGGGCTGAGGAAGAGAGATATAGAAACATCAGTGATGAGAGAGAATCATCAATCAGCTGCTTCCTGCACGCCTCACACTGGGGATGGAGCCTGCAACCTGAGCATGTGCCCTGACTGGGAATTGAACCAGGACCTCCTAGTTCATAGGTCAAGAAACAGCCACTGCGCCACACCAGCTGGGCTGCCAGACATTGTTTTAAGTGCTTTACCTATGTGAACTCTTGCAATCCTTATATGAGATACTGTCTTATCATTCCCATTTTACAAAAGAGGAAGCCAAAACCAGAGAGCTTAAGTAGATTGTCCAAGGTCACACAGCTAGTAAATTGCAGAGCCTGTATTCAAACACAGGCAATGGCAGTCTGACTCCAGAGCCAAGCTCTAACCTCTCATCCATACTTACCAGTACATTTTGCTGTCTAAGAAACAAACACTGTATTTAACATTATATAACACTGGTCTATTCTGTTATAACTTCCTTAATAATATTTATTTCTCTCATTTTGCCTCTGCTAAAGTCTTCATCTAGGCATTTATTTCTGTTTTGACAGTTGCCTTAAGTTTTCCTATGTTCTAATTTTAAGTTTTTAATTATGAATGTGTGCCCAGAGCAATAGCAAGGGTTACAGTTTTTTAAAAAGGAGGAGCAATAAATAAATAAGGTCCCCCCCTATTTCTTGGATCTAGAGGGGCTCTGGGATGTGATCAAGGAAAACGCTGTTTAAAATTCATACTAGTAACTTGTGTTGTATATTATGCATGGCAACTAAACTTTTTAGTGTCTTGGCAAAGCCCTAGGGCAGTGGAGAGGTACCTCAGAGCACAGAAAGTGCATTTGAAATGGTAATGAGAAGTGAACAGTGTGACAAAGTGTTAGTGAAATATTTCTCTAAAACAAACATCTATTTGGAGAGGGTGGAAAGTCATTGACTGCTGCTACACCATGGCCTATTTTAATGTTTTCTCCCCCCCCCCCCTCCCACACTATGCTTAATTTCACAGAGGACACAATTTTAATAATGCAATAAATACCAATCCATTTGAAGCTTAGTTGTCAGAATGGCAACTTTGCATTTTATTGTTTTAAAATAGCATCAGATCCTATATTAACATTCTTCCAAGGTTTAAAATCCTCCAATACTACTTCTTAAAAGAAAATTGCAACGTTCTTTTTCATCATGCCTCAATAGATTAAAAACTGTTTTTTTCTCTGGACTGTTGAATAAGCAGTGAGTAAAGTTCCTTACATGTTTTTGTTGGTACAAAGTCTCAGTCTTTTGGTTGCTGATGAATAAAATATGATAATGAAAAAGAAGCAGCTTCTAAATTTGCAAGAGTCATTGAGTACTGTTTCTCATCACACACATAGACCCTTCGATATTCAGTGCAGCCTGTGGGATACTGGTACAATTAGCTACCTTAAATCAGCTGGAACTTCCAGATGCTCTAGGTTTTTGTTCAGAACTTGGGAGTAAGTGATTAGGAAAGAGAGCCTCTCTGGGGAAGCTCTCAGTCCCAGGCCCTAAGAAGAAATTTAAGGGAGGAGGGAAAAAGAAGGCAGTGGTTTGTGAAAACTACATACACAATCTCTAGAGATAGAGCACTCAGGGGACAGAGAGTAAAGTTGTGAAAATGTTGTGTTGGGAATAAGGGGAAAAGGCAAGGGACACACAGACCTTCAGGAATTTTCTTTCACTAAGGCAAAGACAACTGCGGACTGGCCCCACGCTAAATCATCGCAGCCTGTTGCCCCCAGGAGCTCCAAACTTGGAACTCAAACAAAAACTATTATGGAATTCCAATGTCTTTTCACATAAATGTGATGCTCTTAGGTCCCCTTGAGAGGGCATGTGAGTTCAATATCCTAACTTTGGTACAAGTCTTGTATGTATAAGAGGTTGGCATGGTCATGAAGAGGCTCAATAGCCTGTTTAGAAAAATGTCTTGAATGCTTTCTTCACTATTCAAGGACTATAGCCCTTCCTCAATCTGGGAACAAATGAGATCACATGAATGTCAGTACTCAGCCTTCTAGCATCCCGATAGTCACAGGTGTTCCCTGCAATTAGCAGGGTCACAGCTTCTTACTACCTGAATCTCTTCAATTATTCCTGGGATTAGCTAGTATCTCACATGCTCAAAGCCAGTTCTTCCATGGTTTTCTGCTCTGACTTATTGCCATTGCCGCAGCTAATGGTACACTCTTTACATGGACTGTTTACCCTTCAGGGCTCCCAATGTTACCCACCCCTTCAATGTACCAAACTGCTTCTCAGCCCTCAGCGTGTTGCCAGAGCCATACTATGTTCCATGCAGAAATGGGATCACTGCCACTCTCTCCTATTCTGTGTCATTTTTTTTGTCACCTGTTCCCTGAAGCAGGTTTTTGCTAGCAGCCCTTATTAATATATGGACTCAGAGCCAGGTGGAGAAAATGTATTATGTCAGGCTATCCTCAGTTCTCTATCTCTAGCCCCCAGATATTTCTCACCACAAATTTTCATATAGCGCATATACTTGAAGTTCAATTAATTCCTCCCTCAACCTATTCAGTTGACTAATGCAAATACACTCCCATGGGAGTTGTTATATTCCCCATGCTCACTCTCAGTTCATACTAAATTAGGACCACTACCTACCTAATGTGGGACACCTAGTGCCTTGGATACTTACTATGTTTGAGGTGATGGAGCCAAATGATTTTTCCCAGGTTTTATATGCTGTCTGAAGTAGCACACGGAATGAGTATTTAAGAAAATTAAAACATATATTGGAAATGGGGTAGAGGTCGATAAAGCTTGTGATGAATATTGCCCACAGATGATAACATAAGAAACTGTGGAACAGCTATGAATTCTAGCAGTCCCAACTTTTAGCTTTACAGAGGGGCAACACTTACAGGGAACAGTAAAGATGCCAAACCTGAGCGGTTTTGACCCTTCCTTTTTAATGCCTTGGACCCTTGCTTTTGTTACCTTGGACCTTTTAAAAGTAGGAGCCACTAGTCTTGTATATTATGCCCCTGAGACTAGCAATATGCTGGTTTGAGGGATGTAATGTCTCAGAGGACACAGACTGTGTCTCCTGTGTATCTTTCCATCATCTAGCATGCGTGTACTCTCAATGAATATTAAACAATAAGGTATGACCCTCTTAACCATAAGAGATGATTCCTCGTTTTGAGATGATGTGCCCTGAGAATAAAGAATGCTTCCTTCATTTTCCATGCCTGTCAAACTGGCATCTTTCATCAACACTAAATTCCCTTTTAAGTAGTAGAATGCCTTACACAGTTTTAACAGGAAATCTCTCAGCACCTCTAGCTATTTGTTGAAAAGAAAACAACTCCCCCACCCCACCAGATACATCTTGCAGAAAACCCTTTCCTAAATAAAATGCAAAAACGTGGTATCATATTTAGAGGGAAAGAAATAAGTCTCTGAATCATAGTGCCAGTTTCATGTTTTCCTTAATGTTGCAAAGGTGATTATTTTTGCCATGATCTTCTCCTGGCTGTTAGCCCAGGATGGCAAGGTGCATAGCCACCTTGTTAAATAAAAGAGAAGGGAGACTTTCTTGAAGCCATTTTTTTCCAGAGGATTTGTGCACATGTGTGTGGGAAGAGTGTGGGTAGAATCCTCAGGACAAAAATTTCCTATCTACTACCTTTATAATAACTCATAAAAATGGAGTTCTATCACTTATTAATTCAAACCATGGAAATATACTCTAATCATCAATATTGTTTCCAAACAACGTAAAAATATCATAGTGCTGCAAAACACCAAACAACTTACAATCATGATGCATTTTCTTCCTTCCTTCCTTCCTCCCTCCCTCCCTCCCTCCCTCCCTCCCTCCCTCCCTCCCTCCCTCCCTTCCTTCCTTCCTTCCTTCCTTCCTTCCTTCCTTCCCTTCCTTCTTTCTGTTGGGAGTCAGGGTTGGCTTACCAGGGAAAAGAATAAATGAATGAATGCTTATTGAATGTGTTGATTCCTTACCCTTGACCTCTATGATAATCATTCTTTACATTTTTGGGCTCTATTCAAGTGTTTACAGTTCCAAAAAGAACAGTTTATTTGAAGTGTCTAATTGGCATGAGCTACCATTGTTGACATGCCGAAGTCCTGCTGACAAGGCTGAGGTTGGCAGAAAAACAAATAAAAACAACTGATAAATGTCAGAAGTGAGTTGTAGTAAAACATACTGTTTGTTTAATGTTGATAAAAGGGCAGGTGGAAAGTACATCAAATTCTCTTCCCAGAGAGTTCTTGAGTCATAAATTGCAAATGCTTGCCAGAAATTAAATTTATGTCTTATTTAGTTGTGGATAAAACAACACAATAGCAAGTGCACTAGGAGTATAGTATAGAGCAGGCACTGTTACTATTCCATGCTTGTTTCGAAGAGATCTGAGAATTATGAAAAATGTGTTTCAAAACGATGATGTTCTAATGTATCTGTTAGCCATTATAAATACTGAGACTTTAATATAAGAGCAGAAATACTGTGGTATTCTAGGATATCTCACTGTTTAAAATGAAAAAAAAAAAACCAACCCACAGTGTTTTTGTTTTGTATTGGTTTCAGGTGTACAGCATAGTGGTTAGACAATCATATACTTTTCAAAGGTGATTCTCCTGATATTTCCAGTAGCCACCTGGCACCATACATAGTTATTACAATACTAGAGGCCCGGTGCACAAAAATTTGTGCACTCAGGGGGAAGGGGGGGGGGGTCCCTCAGCCTGGCCTGTGCCCTCTCGCAGTCTGGGACCCCTTGGGAGATAACGCCCTGCTGGCTTAGGCCTGCTCCCGGGTGGCAGAGGGCAGGCCCAATCCCTAGGTGCAGCCCCTGGTCAGGCTCAGAGCAGGGCCGATTGGGGAGTTGGGGTGCCGCCCCCTGTCATGCACAGAGAAGGGCAGATCGGGAGGTTGCCATGCCACCCTCAGTCACGCTCAGAGTAGGACCGTTTGGGGGGTTGGGGCACCGCCCCCTGTCACACTCAAGGCAAGGTCAATGGGGAGGTTGCGGTGCCACCCCCTGTCACGCACAGAGCAGGGCCAATACTGGGGTTGGGTCGCTGCCCCCTGTCACGCACAGAGCAGGGTTGATCAGTGGGTTGGGGAGCTCCCCCCTGTCAAGCACAGAGCAGGGCCCTTCAGGGGGTTGAGGAGCTCCCCCCTGTCACTCAGAGAGTAGGGCTGATAGGGGAGTTGGGGCACCGCCCCCTGTCACCCACAGAGCAGGGCGGATCAGGGGGTTGGGGCGCCGCCACTGTCACACTCAGGGCAGGGCCGATGGGGAGGTTATGGCTCTACCCCATCACACACAGAGCAGGGCCCGTGGGGGGGGGGTTAGGGCACTGTCCCCTGTCACACACAGAGCAGGGTGGATCAGGGAGTTGGGGAGCCGCCACTCTCACACTCAGGGCAGGGCCGATGGGGAGGTTATGGCTCTACCCTGTCACACACAGAGCAGGGCCCGTGGGGGGTGGGGGCGGTTGGGGTGCTGCACCCAGTCACACACAGAGCAGGACCGATCAGGGGGTAGGGGCACCACACCCTGTCACACACAGAGTCGCAGGGCGATCAGAGGTTGGGGGGCTCCCCCGTATCAGGCACAGAGCAGGGCTGATCAGGAGGTTGGGGTGCCTTCCCCTGTCATGAACAGAGCAGGGCGGATAGGGAGGTTGTGGCTCTATCCCCTGTCACACACAGAGCTGCAGGGTGATCAGGGGGTTTGGGCGCTGCCCCCTGTCACGCTGATCCCGGTGCCGGGAGGCCTCACGGCTCCGCTGATCCCGGTGCTGGGAGGCATATTACCCTTTTACTATATAGGATAGAGGCCTGGTGCATGTGTGGGGGCCAGCTGGTTTACCCTGAAGGGTGTCCTGGATCAGGGTGGGGGTCCTCACTGGGGTGCCTGGCCAGCCTGGATGAGGGGATGATGGCTGTTTGCAGCTGGTCACACACCCTTCAGGGTGGGGGTCCCCACTGGGGTGCCTGGCCAGCCTGGGTGAGGGGATGATGGCTGTTTGCAGCTGGTCACACACCCTTCAGGGTGGGGGTCCCCACTGGGGTGCCTGGCCAGTCTGGATGAGGGGCTGAGGACTGTTTTCAGGCTGGCAGGTGACGGAAGCTCCCACCTGCTCCTTTTTTTCTTTTTCTTTTTTTTAATTCTGGGCCAGCTTTAGCTCTGAGGCTCCAGCTCTTAGGCCTCTGCTGCTGAAAGTAGGTATCTGGTTTGTTTCGGTTCTATAATTGAAACAATGTATAACTCCAGCTCTGACTCCAGCTCTGAGATCCCAGCTCGCTGAAAGCAGGTTTCTGGGGTTTTGTTTAGCTTCTATATTTGTTAAAATGTTTCAAACTGCAGGCTCAGAGGCCTGCAAGGCAGGAGGGGAACGTTGGTTTCCTCCGTCACTGAAGCAGGCAAGCCTCATGTTAGTTTCAAGCTGCCTGGCTGCTGGCCGCTATCTTGGCTGGCAATTAATTTGCATATCGCCCTGATTAGCCAATGGGAAGGGTAGCAGTCGTATGCCAATTACCATGTTTCTCTTTTATTAGATAGGATTATTGGTTATATTCCCTACGCTGTACTTAACATCCCTGTGAATAGTTTTAACTACCAATTACTTTGTAATCTCTTCACCTTTTCCACCCAGCCACCCAACCTTCCTCTCCTCTGTCAGCCCTCAGACTGTTCTCTGTATGTTTTCTTTTCTGTTTTGTTTGTTTATTTTGTTCTTTAGATTCCACATATAAGTGAAATCACATAATATTTGTCTTTGTCTGACTGATTTCACTTAGTCTTGTTTTATTCTTATAAAGAATCTACAATTTGAAGAGAAGTGACACATTTTTGTTATTGGAAACATTTGCTGTTTTTGTGTTTGTTTGTTTTTTTTTTTTTTTTGAAACATCACTAGTGTAAGAAACAACCAAGGGATGTGGCAGTGGACATGTGTGACCTTCACAAATATTGGTCCTGTCAAGTGAATTCAATTTATTTTTTACTTTTGCGGAAACGGATGGTTATTGTAGAAAATTTAGAAAGCACAGAGCAGTAAATTTCAAAAATACAGAAAAATAGAAAAATGCAAAAGGGGAAACTTTATTCTCCTACAATCTAGAAAGAACAAGAGTCAGCATTCTGGCTTATTTTTCTGCAGGCTTTTCATTTTTTATTTAATGTGGATCCTATTATTTACGTAATGTTATAGCTTGCCTTTTATTTAACATGTCACGTGAAAGTTATAATACCAGTAAACAACTTTTTGGAAATAATTGTAATGGTTCTATTATTTCCCATAGTTTATTTAAATATTCCCCTGATACTGGATATTTAGGTTGCCTTCATTTATTTAACATTTAAAATAATTCTACATCGGCTACCTTTTTGCATGAATCTTTGCCTACATTTCAGATTATCTCCCTAAGTGGGTTTCCAGCAATAAAATAATAGATCAAACAGAATGCACACATTTAAGATTTCTGTTATTATGGTTGCCAATTAATTTTCAGGGAAACTTAATTTATATTACAACCAACAATATATGAGAGCAACTCTCCTATTTCTTACTTTCCCCAGCACTGAGTTTTAATATTTTTAAATCTTTATTAATTTTGTTGGTAAAGTATGGTTTTGTGTTTTAATTACCATTTTTACTTTTGATTAATTTCCAAAGTAATGCAAACTTGATGACAGACCTGTAGGCCAGATCCTGCACCACAGGCTCTTCCTCGGGGGAGGAGAAGCTTTACTGACAGTGAGAATTATATTAAGTATTGATGCATATTTGAAATCATATAAAAGGCATATCATGCACACATATTTTATATTAGTTAAATGCAATGAATGGTTAATTGGGAATCAGAAAGGCTCAAAAAGAAAAACACAATTAATGCTTGGTTCTCTTATATTTTTTTTTAGTCACGGATATTACATCGAAATGACTTAAAAATTAAAATGTGTAGAAGTAGTAAACTTGAATTGCTTAGATCTTTTTTCATTGATATTTTCTCCCACTTTCCCACCTAGAAAGGGATAAAGAAAGTTGAGTCATGTACGAAAGAGAAACTCGTCATTTTCCACTTGCAGACTATCATTCAATCCAAGATCAATCTACAGTATAATAAGATTTTCCAAATATTTCATTATCATCTTTCTGGGAAGAGCTTGAAAGAGAACAAAAAGTTAATAATAGTTTTCCCTTCATGGGGTGTTTTGGTTTTAGTTTGGTATGATTTTGTGTCAAGCCTGGATATACAATAAATGTTTTCATTCAGCCCAGGCCTGGAAGCATGAATAAAGAGTTCAGACACTAACTGCATATGGTAAAAAATAATAACAATAATATGGTAAAAATAACTCTAATAATATTTTCCTTACTTTCCTGCATCTCATTACCTTCCCACTCATTAATTTTACTTCAGCGGAAGTAATGTACATAATAAAAAAGGAATCTCTGTCCTTTTTAAAATCTTATTTTTAGTAAGGAAAGATGAGATGTGAAGTTAATTTCTAGAAATCTTCTAGTTGGAAAAAATCTGTCTTTAAGAAGAACATTATTCTGACCTTAAAGTGTAAAAGATAAAAAGTAAAATTGTACAGGTACAGAGGACCGTATGTGTAGAACAAGCATGTCAAACTCGTGGTCAGCGAGGTTGACATGCTTGGTGTAGAACATTTGTCTAATTTACCTTTGATCAGCTGAGCTAAAGAAGCAGCAATATTCTTTTTAAAGAAATTTTAAGAAAAATTTTGACAAAAAGACAAATTTATCATAGAATATCTTATTAAATAATTGATAACTTTTTACCCATATATTTTGTGCAAATAGGTATAAATGAAATAAATGTGAAGGAATGAAGAGATACAAAGAGAGGAGGGATATCCTATAGTGGAGGTTTGGTTAAATAAATGAGGACATATCTATACAGTAGAACATTATTCAGCATTAACCATAAAGCCATAGAAGACTAATGACATGAGACATTTTTCATGATATGTTAAGTAGAAAAGAGCTGATCATAAAACACTCTCTATGTAATGGTCACACATTTCTTGGAAGACATAATTATATATGTTTTAAATCAACCAGATTGCCTATCGAATTATTTATGATGGTTTTCTCTGGGAGATGACTACACGAAACCTACATTGTTTTATAAATATAAAATATTATTTTTAGGGAATGGAAGAAAAAAATCAAGTCTACTAGTATATGGATAATATATTCACACCCTAGTCTTTTGGGCTCATCGATAATAAACTAATTTTTACTGTTTCACGCTTTTGTCTTTTAATTTTCCCCTTTGTCTGGCACAAGGAATTAATAAGTGCTATTGAATAATGCTATTTCAAAGTACAAAGAAGAAAAACAAGTTTATTGGGCTTCTTGGCTCAAATCTTGCATTTTACATTGATTTAGAATGTTAGGGAAAAATAATAAATTTTACTGCAAAATCTCATTTGCAAATTGGTAAGCATATTTATTTGTTTCTAAATCATTTCATTGAAAATTTCAGCTAAATTTCAATTTTTACCAATACCGGTTGCTCTTTAGTACCAAATGTAGCACATGGGTCTCTGCAATACAGTGTGGACTTGACTTACGAGTTTAATTCATTCCATGACGGAGCTCGTAACTCAAATTACTGGTATGTCAAATCAATTTTCACCATTACAATGACACGTGATGCTGGGCTGATTTTGTGGCATTCACTCTGACGTTCACTGTGCCAACTAGCAGTGGGGTATCTGAAGCTGGCTCATAACCCGAATTTTAGCTCGCAACTGAAAGCAAAAAATCGGCCGAGAGACGGCTCATATCTCGAAAAACTCGTTAGTCGGGGTGGAGAACCAAGATGGCGGCATAGGTAAACACTGGAGAATGCTGCCTCGCACAACCACTTCAAAAATACAACTAAAAGATGGAACGGACATCACCCAGAACCACAGGAAAGCTGGCTGAGGGGAAATTCTTCAACTAGAAGGAAAGAGAACAGCATACTGAGACACAGAGGAGGCGCAGTGTGGAAAATACAAAGGTGCGGAGGTTGAGCGGAGTGGGCTGGTGGCTGAGGGCGTGGTTGTCATTTTCAATCGGGAGGGAGGCTCAGGCCCTGAGCTCCAGTTCTGGGCAAGTCTCTAGGGACCCGGACTCAGAGGGGAGAAGTGGGACTGTCTGGCATTGGTCGGAACATGAGGGCAGCTTTCTCTCCGAGGTTTGCAGTGGTTGCTGGGACTCTGAGAGGCAGAGCCTCTGGGGACGGGACTGAGAGCAGCCATAACTGCTTCCTCTGCCCACCCCGTTTGATCCTGTGTGACCCTCCCTGCCCAAGCCCTACACAGAGCCATTTGCCGGATAGCCTCAGGCAAAAACTAGATTAGCACCTCCCCAGAGGACAGAAGTTTTCCCACTGCAGGCTCAGCTGACTATCACAGCCAGTTGGCCTGGAGGTCAAATCCCCCCAGTATTAACTACAACAATCAAGGCTTAACTACAATAAGACTGCACACAAAGACCACTAGGGGGTGCACCAAGAAAGCATAAAAAAAATGCGGAGACAAAGCAACAGGACAAAATTGTCAATGGAAGATATAGAGTTCAGAACCACACTTTTAAGGTCTCTCAAGAACTGTCTAGAAGCCGCCGATAAACTTAATGAGACCTACAAGAAATCTAATGAGACCCTCGATGTTATGATAAAGAATCAACTAGAAATTAAGCATACACTGACTGAAATAAAGAATACTATATAGACTCCCAGCAGCAGACCAGAGGAGTGCAAGAATCAAGTCAAAGATTTGAAATGCGAAGAAGCAAAAAACACCCAACTGGAAAAGCAAAATGAAAAAAGAATCCAAAAATACGAAGATAGTGTAAGGAGCCTCTGGGACAGCTTCAAGCGTACCAACATCAGAATTATAGGGGTGCCAGAAGATGAGAGAGACCAAGATATTGAAAACCTATTTGAAGAAATAATGACAGAAAACTTCTCCTACCTGGTGAAAGAAATAGACTTACAAGTCCAGGAAGCGCAGAGAACCCCAAACAAAAGGAATCCAAAGAGGACACACCAAGACACATCATAATTAAAATGCCAAGAGCAAAAGACAAAGAGAGAATCTTAAAAGCAGCAAGAGAAAGAAACTCAGTTACCTACAAGGGAATACCCATACGACTCTCAGTGGATTTCTCAACAGAAACTTTGCCGGCCAGAAGGGAGTGGCAAGAAATATTCAAAGTGATGAATACCAAGAACCTACAACCAAGATTACTTTATCCAGCAAAGCTATCATTCAGAATTGAAGGTCAGATAAAGAGCTTCACAGATAAGGAAAAGCTAAAGGAGTTCATCACCACCAAACCAGTATTATATGAAATGCTGAAAGGTATCCTTTAAGAAGAGGAAGAAGAAGAAAAAGGTAAAGATACAAATTATGAACAACAAATATGCATCTATCAACAAGTGAATCTTAGAATCAAGTGAATAAATAATCTGATGAACAGAATGAACTGTTGATTATAATAGAATCAGGGACATAGAAAGAGAATGGACTGACTATTCTTGGGGGGGAAAGGGGTGTGGGAGATGCGGGAAGAGACTGGACAAAAATCGTGCACCTATGGATGAGGACAGTGGGTGGGGAGTGAGGGCGGAGGGTAGGGTGGGAACTGGAAGGAGGGGAGTTATGGGGGGGGAAAAAGAGGAACAAATGTAATAATCTGAACAATAAAGATTTAATTAAAAAAAAGAAAGAAAGAAAAACTCGTTAGTCGGGACACTCGTAAGTCAAGGCCCCACGGTATTGTAAAAATGATGGTGAGATGTGAAAGCAAGTAGAAGAAAAACAACTTTATGTAAAAGTATAGGTTTTAGATTCAAAATGATTCTTGGCTTACTCAGTACTTGACTCTACTAACTCTTTGTAAGAAGACAAAAGTTGTTACCACGGAGCACTTTCCCAAAATCTAGATAGGACTTTTGGTCATGAGTATAAACTCTTTAAGGTTAACTATTATGCATTATTTTCCTTTACCTTTGGTCTTATGCTGGAAACAGAAGGCACCATAAGACAAGCTAGCAGGGTTATAGGTAAAAGTTGTTTTGGGGTCAACATCGATTCTAGTACCTAGATCATTTTTTTTTCTGCTTCTGTTGCCCATGTCAAATGTGTACTTGCTCCAGGCTCATTCAGCTATAGTAGATTATAGACAAACAGCATGAAGCACAAATGTTTTAGTCCTTCAGTGAGTCAATAAACACTCTTGAGAAAATCACAGTACTGACATTTTAGAGGTTGTACAGGAGAATAGGTAGGAACTCACTCTCATGAAGCTTGCTTTGGTAAAAGAAGACATAGGCAAACAGAATTTACTTCATAAGGTTAGAAAATGAGAAGTCTAGTGAAAAAGGAACAAACAAGGTTATGTTCAGCTGGGGGAAGCTTAGAGGTAAATAGCTGTGAATTTGTGGAGAAGTTGCATTTCAGTTATGACCTAAAGTATGGGTAGCGTTTTGGCACAAGCACATGGATGCAATGGGCACATATGATCATAAGGTTTTTAAAGAGTTTCTGGTATATGATAAGTGTTAGTTACATTTGTTAGGCTAAAAGGCTTAGTCACCAAAACAAAATGACCTGATAAAAGTATTGCACCCTCATGTAACAGCCCAAGGTAGGTGAGCAGACACCTCTTCTGCACACAGTCAAGCAGGGGCCCATATTTTTCCCTTCTTGTTATTTCATTGTTTCCTAAGGCAACTGTTATCTGGGTGGTTGAAACTGCTCCTTCTATATCCTAATTCCAGCAGGTAGGAAAGGGAGAGTGGGGGAACATACTTATGATGTGTTAAGGTTTCAATTGGTGGCTTCATAGTCACCTAGCTGAAACAGGGCTGGGAAATGTAGTCTCTGGCTGGGCAGTCCTATGATTTCCGTGACTCTGTTACTAAGGAACAAAGGGAGAACAAATTTTGGTGGATAGCTAGTAGTCTCTGCCCCAGCAGAGTGCATTATTATCATCATGCCTTAAATATACCTTAGTAATTTTAGATGGGTAGTCCATCTCTCTTTAATTTTTTTTTAAAAAAGTATGTTTTTATTGATTTTTAGGGAGAGATGAAGGGAAAGGGAGAGAGAGATCAATGAGAGAGAAATATCCATCTGCTGCCTCCTTCACTTCCACTACTGGGGATCAAGCCAGCAAACCGGTCATGTGCCCTGACCAGGAATTGAACTGGTGACCTCTCAGGACATGGGGCTACATTTAACCAACTAAGCCACACTGGCCAGGGCCCATCTCTTTAGTGGTGAATTTTTCACTATACAAGTGGCTTGAGCCCAAGATATTCTTTTTTAGAGATCAACCAAAGGACTTGTATGCATGCATATAAGCATAACCAATGGACATAAGACACTGGGGGGTAGGGGAGGCCAGGGGATTGTCAAGGGTGGGGGAAAAAAAAGGAGACATATGTAATACTCTTTGTAATACTTTAAGCAATAAAAAAATATTATTAAAAACAACAACAAAAAAAACAAAACAAAACAAAAACCAACAAATTTTTAAATTGATTTTTAGGGAGGGAGAAACATCTCCTACATGCCCCCTACCAGGGATGGAGCCCACAACCTAGGTACGTGCCCTGACTGGGAATCCTACTGGCAACCTTTCCGTGATCAGTTCACAGGATGACACCCAACCTACTGAGCCACACTCACTGGCCAGGGCAAGCCCAAGATATTCTTGTTACTATTACTATGGAATAGAAACCAAACTATTCCCAAGGACTAGCTCAACCTATCACTAAGTAAACTTCCTTAACTGTTTTTTTTTTCATTTTTAAAATGTGAATATAAAATATTTATTGATATATACATTACTTTTATCATAAACAAATTTTAAGGATTCAAATCATAAAAAGAATATTTTCTGACCAAGTAGTAAACTTCCTTAACTGTTTTAAAGTTCAATTCTTTGTCTCTACTTATCCCAGGCTGTGAAGAAATGGTTTATAAAAGAGTGAATTACAAAACTAGTGTATTTATCTGCACTGAATTCCCTATTCTTTTAATTAATACATTTAACAATAGAGCAGCAAGGTGAGCTTGCTTGAAATATTTTATTCTATACTAAATTTTTCTCGTTTGCCTTTTAAAAATCATTTACTGAAAATAATCTTCAGCAGGTTCATTTTGAAATGTTAAATAATGGTCCTGCTTTTGTAAAATATGTTATAGTAAATTAAATAGTTCATACACAATGTCATGGGAAGTATACTAGTATAGCTTTTATAATATGTACTTTCCCAATTGTTCTAGTTTTTCATGGTCATCTTAGAGAAGAAGTGGCACATCACATTATTCAAGCATGAGAATTACACCAGTTGGGGATTATGAGTACTGAACAGAAATGTCTGTTTTTATTAATTTTTTTATTTAAATAAATCTTTATTGTTCAGATTATTACAGTTTTTCCTCTTTTTTTCCCCCATAGCTCCCCTCCACCCGGTTCTCACCCCATCCTCTGCCCTTACCCCCCCCTCACTGTCCTCATCCATAGGTATACAATTTTTGTCCAGTCTCTTCCCTCACCCCCCACACCCCTTTCCCCCCAAGAATTGTCAATCCACTGCCTTTCTATGCCCCTGATTCTATTATATTCAACAGTTTACTCTGTTCATCGGATTTTTTATTCACTTGATATTCAGATCCACTTGTTGATAGATATGTATTTGTTGTTCATATTTTTATCTTTACCTTTTTCTTCTTCTTCTTCTTAAAGAATACCGTTCAGCATTTCATATAATACTGGTTTGGTGGTGATGAATTCCTTTAGCTTTTTCTTATCTGTGAAGCTCTTTATCTGACCTTCAATTCTGAATGATAGCTTTGCTGGGTAAAGTAATCTTGGTTGTAGGTTCTTGGTATTCATCACTTTGAATATTTCTTGCCACTCCCTTCTGGCCTGCAAAGTTTCTGTTGAGAAATCAGCTGACAGTTGTAGGGGTACTCCCTTGTAGGTAACTGACTGTTTTTCTCTTGCTGCTTTTAAGATTCTCTCTTTGTCTTTTGCTCTTGGCATTTTAATTATGATGTGTCTTGGTGTGGTCCTCTTTGGATTCCTTTTGTTTGGGGTTCTCTGCACTTCCCGTACTTGTAAGTCTATTTCTTTCATCAGGTAAGGGAAGTTTTCTGTCATTATTTTTTCAAATAGGTTTTCAATATCTTGCTCTCTTTCTCTTCTTCTGGCACCCCCATAATTCGGATGTTGCTATGCATTCAAGCAACTTTTCATTCTGTATCCTTTTGACACAATGGTTTATTTGTGACTCAGAAATGGAAGGAAAAGCTACCTGTCTGTAGAGATCACTTGTTTTCTGGAATCTTAATTGCAATGCTAATTCAGTCTTGAAGCTAGTGAGATGGCCGACTAAATGATAAGTACAAGATACTGATCAGTGGCAAATAAAGGAGGTTGAGAATTTCATGGTGTTTGTGCATGAGAAGGGTTTAGGGTTAGCAGTAATTAAATAAGGAGAAGAATTTTCTTAACATTAAATAGGCCAGAAACATTTTCTCCTTCTCTCTTAGGCATTATGTTCTCTTGCCCATCACCTAAAGAAGAGGCTATATTGGTAAAGTTTCAGTTACACTACTCTGTAAAAAAGAAAGAATTAGAGCTTAAGACTATAGGTATCAACCCATTGAGACCACATGATCTAGTGTCAATTCCAGATTCTGGTCTACATTCTGCCAATGATATCAATGACATGTCAATGACTTTAGCCAAGTCACTAAACCTAGCTATCTGTTTTCTCATATAACCAATGGGGACTACCACCTCATAGAGTTGAATATCATAAGAATTAAATAGGGGTAAATCACTTTGAGATTTGTAAGATGCTATGAAAATTCACAGATTTCCTATACCTTTTCTTTGCTGTCCTGTTTTTTTTTAAAATGACTTGGTTCATATGACTATGCATTAAAAATATTCCTAAATTTGGTATTGTTTGAAGCAACTGTAAGTTTTGAAATTCAAGTGAATTTCTCAAATTATTTTCATGCAAACCCTTCTTGATATTGCTGCTAATAAGAAAAATCCATAGCCTGATTAATCTAAGAGCGGGCACTTAAATTTGTTGGATTGCTTAAAATTTGTTGGATTATAGTAAATATATAGTCTCCCCAGAATCATGTCATCATTATCTTACTTTGTCCAAAATTGTTCTGGAGTGCATACCCTTGCAATAACCTTATTCTGGAGTTACTGATTTGCTCTTAGGCAAATTATTCAACACTTCTTCAATGTTTAAAGTATTCTTACACAGCTTGACAGCTTTATGCTGTGCACTGACCTGAGCCAATTTGATCATGCAGAACTCCTAGGTTATGTTTATAAATAACAGTAACCTCTAAAGAAATCTTGAGATGATCAAGGGTTATTCTCTCCAAAACCCCACTGTCAGAGCCTGACCTGCACGGCTCAATGGTTGATTGTTGACCTATGAACCAGGAGGTCACAATTCAATTCCCGGTCAGGGCACATGCCTGGGTTGTGGGCTGAATCCCCACTGGTGTGCAGGAGGCAACTGATTGATCATTCTCTCTCATCATTGATGTATTCATCTCTCTCTCTCTCTCTCTCTCTCTCTCTCTCTCTCTCTCTCTCCCCCTTCCTCTTTGAAATCAATAAAAATATATAATGACAAACAAACAAACCAAAAAAAACCCTCACTATCAGGTTATAATAAAAAGAAATATCAAACCAAATCCTGCCATACACTGATTCGTTATTTAAACATTCATTAGCAATTCAACAAAGAAAACAGTTCATTCAACATGCTCTGTAAGCCCAAGGAAATCCTTTCAGGTGCTCTAGAGGTTCAGAGAGACAATTTCCCTAAGAAAGATCTAAAAGTGTTTATGTCCTATAATAGGCACCTTTAATATGGTGTTAAATTCAGAGATGGTGTATCCTTGGTTGTTAGTTGGTTGAGAGATGATGATGATAATGATTAAAAAAAATAACTGTAAAAGTAGGAAACACATAATCCCATCACATTAAAATTTCCAAAGGTAAAATTTCAATAGTGCAGGAACTTTCATTTATTTACCGCTCTATCTTTAGCACCTACAATTGTGCCTGAAACATAGTAGGCACTTAGTAACCTTAGTTGCATGTACCAGTGAACAACAGTAACAACAAACAATTTGAATAACTGGTCAGGCACTGTTTTAAGCTCTTTACATGCATTATCATATTTATTTACCTTCTAAACGTATGAGAAAGTCAAGCTAAACTGAGTAAAGCTTTTACTAATACAAATGTTCAGGAAATGAAGTATATTAAATAATTGAATTTTCTAGTTAACAGCATATTACACTTCACTGTTAATTTTAACCCTTTTAATTGCAAATAAAAAAAAATCAATGACTTTCCTGACTCAGTAAATAGAATTTAGAAGATATTCTTGAATTTTTGGTTAGCTAATTAAGAATTTTCTCAGGGCCCCAGGTAAAATTCCAAATATCAGTTGTTTTGTGCAGAATCATAAATGGAGAAGGTATAATACATTAGATTAAATGTATAATCTATCTATACTAATAAAAGGGTAATATGCTAATTAGACCAGATGTCTTCCAGATGTCCTTCCAGACAAAGCCACAGCGGCTGCAAGGGCCGAGGGACTGCAGCCACGTGGCTGTGAGGGCCGGGTCAACGCTGTGGTCCCTTTTGCAGAGGCCATGGAAAAAGGTGCCACAAGAGAAGGCAGAAGGGAGAAGGCCGGCACCATGGGAGAAAGGAAAAGATGGCAGTTAGGCAGTTAGAGGATCAGGCCAGGAGGGGAGAGCAGTTAGGCAGTTAGGGGGATCAGGCCAGGAGGGGAGAGCAGTTAGGGGCATCAGGCCAGCAGGGGAGCAGTTAGGGGCATTAGGCAGGCAGGAGAGTAGTTAGGGGGATCAGGCAGGCAGTCAGGTGATCAGTTAGGAGCCAGTGGTTCTGGATTGAAAGAGGGATCCCGGATTGGAGAGGGTTCAGGCTGAGCTGAGGGGACCCCCCCCCACCCCTCTGTGTACAAATTTCATACACTGGGCCTCTAGTACATATATAAAAACCAAAGTGACCAAACAACTGGTCGACTGGTTGCTATGACATGCACTGACCACCAGGGGGGCAGACACTCAATGCAGGAGCTTCTCCCTGGTGGTCAGTGCACTCCCACAGTGGGAGCACTGCTTAGCAAGCTCAGTGAGCTACAGCAGCAGCTGGCACAGTGTGGCCAGGATGAGAGGAGGGGCGTGGGCTCCTACTGGGCTGCCTGCCACTTCGCATACTACTACATCCCTGGCCTGCAGGGATCAGACCGAAACTGGCAGTCTGACATACCCCGAGGGGTCCCAGATTGCGAGAGGAAACAGGCCAGGCTGAGGGACCCCACCAGTGCATGAATTCATGCACCAGGCCTCTAGTAATATCATAACATTCTCTAGAAATTGTTTTTTCTTTCTTGAGGATATAGGTGGGGTTATGGTGTTAAAGCCTTAATATATAGTTGACCCTTCAACAACTCAAGGTTTGGGGGTACCTCCCCCTGCAGTTGAAAACCTGCATATAACTTTGATTCCTCAAACACTTAAGTTGTCTCTTGGTATCCAAGGAGAATTGATTCTAGGACTCACTGCAGATATCAAAATCTGAGGATGCTCAAGTCTCCTATATATAATGGCATAAATCAATACATACAGTGAGCCCTGTGCATTGGTGGGCTCCCAACTGCTGATCGAAAACAGTACAGGTATTTAATGAAAAAATCCACGTATAAGTAGAGTTGTACAGTGTAAACCCAGGCTGTTGAAGGGTCAACTGTAATCTGTTTTTTCTCTGCCAATTCTCTCATTCATTCTTACATACTTCATGGAGAGGCAATACGGCACAGTAGAGAAAGCACAAATTTTAGAGTATGAAAAGACTACATCAGCATCCTAGTTCTGTCATTTTAACTGCTGTGTAATTTAAGTAAGTTTCTTAACATCTTGGAACTTTAGTTTCCTCTCCTGTAAAATGGAGAGAATCCTAGTTAGCATGAGGTATGAGGTCTGAGGTTTGTTGTGGAGATTGCATGAGATAGTGTATGTAAAGTTCCTCTCATAGCTCCTGCTGCTGCCGTGAGATCTCATAAGATTTTAAAGCAACTTAAAAGTATATGTAACTTGCTTTAGAAACACATGAAGTATGATGCATTTTTTGAAAATTGGCGAACTTTGTATGGAATGTGTACAAATGTTTGATTACAAATTGCTTCGTTATATAACAAATGACAATGATAATATACTAATCTGAAATAAATAAGGTAATTGAAAAAGTTTTATGACCCAGACAGTGTGGTTCAGTTGATTGTCGTCCCAAGAGGTCACCAGTTTGATTCCTAGTCAGGGCGCATGCCAGGGTTGTGGGCTCAATCCCCAGTAGGGTGCATGCAAGAAGCAGCCAATCAATGTTTCTCTCTCATTGATGTTTCTATCTCCCTCTCCCTTCTTCTCTCTCTAAAATCAATAAAAACATATTTTAATAAAATAATAAGTTTTACAGAAAATGGTTCATTTCATAACTTCTGTATCATAATTCTGAAACTCTTCATTATGATTCCGAGTGCAGTGGCTAGGGTACTTCCCTTGCTCTGTTTAAGTTGTGGATTTGTTAAGCAAATTCAGACTTGAAGTAAGGTGGCAAAGAGCATACAATACTTGAGAGAAACCCACATTTTTTGCAAACACTTTATAAGCATTCATTTACATATAAATAACCAACATGCAAATTGTGTTATTCTATATTTCCAAAAGGATGTGTTTATGGATATTTTCTTAGCTTGTGTTCAACTCTTCTATATACATTAACTATAGTATGTATATATTAATATGGTTTATGTACAAATATGGTTTATGTACAAATGACATGCATTCATACACACATATATACATACATACATATATTAAGCATCATTATTTGAAAATTTGTTTTTTGAAAATTAGTCTGAAAGAAAGGTAATTTTTGTATTTTTTTATCAATACCTACTTTATCATCTCCTCCAGCAATGCTGATATAATTACCATTTTATGCCCAATGACTAATTTTTTTCTTTATGACAGCTGTATAATTTTCATCTTTTAGTTATCTCTTGATATGTTCACACATAGAATGATTTCCAAAATAGTCAGAAACAAAAACATGTTCTGTTTATAGTCAGATGTCAGATCCAATTCTTTTTCATTAACACACTTTTATATTTTAAAACACTTCTATTTAATTTCAAATATATTTAACCCTTAAGTAAACTGTCTTTAAGGTTGCTTAAAATTTGAAACAGGTACTATTTTTCATACAGAAGAATAATCTATTTTACATTGTGAGGGCTGAAAATTATAATAGTTTTCCTCCCACCTTCTAAGTTGGTCTAGCTGGGCTAATAATAAAATTAATAGAGACAGATTAACAGGAGAAAAATTAAATTTTAATAGGTGCACATGGGGCATTCACATAAGCATGAAAATTCCAAAGACAGTGAGGCAACATTGGATATTTATGACACTTTGGGCAAAGGAGAAAAGAGGTGATCGGGGTCTTAGATTTTAAAAGTGAAAAATTGGCAACTTGCAAGTAACTGAGGATGAACAGAACACACATGGCAGGTAAATTATTGCTTGGCAACACAAAAACAATGATACGGGAGGTAAGGGGGCGATTTAATAAACATGCCCCTACTAAATACCCTCCCACCTACCATAGTGAAGTCAAATTAAGCTGCTATGGTGAACATCCTAAGGTTTTCTTCCTGGAGTAGGTTTTTCCCTTTGAATCTTAGGCAAGAAAGGGCGAAGGGTCAAAAGTTCTTTCTGAGTCTTGTTTCTTAATAACCAGCTTAAAATTAATATCCCAAAAGCAGCTTTAGAGTGTTAACACCTTGTTGACTTTCAACTTCCCTTTTTTTTATACAAATGTTTCTATGCTGCCTAATATCAAAATAACTATTTTCCAAGTCTCTTCAAATTGTTTCATTGAAGGATTCTGTTTCTTTGAATAATTCACAATATCTAAATCAGTTTTATTTCCTGAGTATAATGTTTAGATAAAATTGTCTTTAGTCACCTAAACTACTTTTTTTTAATTAACAGAGAATCTTTTTTATTATTAAGAATTATCTCTAAACTCTAAAATGCTATGTATATACTGATGGTATTGGATAGAAGAAAAAAACAGAATCTATTTAGCTCCTGCCCATAATTTTTCTGGCAACTATTTCAGAGGAAATAGTCATTTAAAATTTAATATTGTCTGGTGTTTTGCAAATTCCCAATTAGAGCATTATAATTTAACATGTAATGAAATCAGTGGTGGAATAAAAATTCCTGGCTTTACCAGAGTAACTCAGTGCCTTGATTTTAAGAAAGTTTCTTTAATGTGTTGTTTCATGCCACCAAACTGAAAATTATCTTTACAAACGTTGAAGAACACTATAAGTTACATTGTTTGGTTTTATTTATTTATCTACAACTGGCTTACAGCATATGATTTGATGGAGAATAATTAGAGAGCAGACCTTTTATTTTATGTCAGTGGGCTCCTTGGAGTGTATAAATAAGCATTTCTTATAATTTGATCTGACTCTGTAAGACCCAAGGTATTGATGTAGTAGCCTACCAGCCAACTACAGTCATGCATAGCCTCATGAACTCCTCATTAGGAAATAATGAGATAACAGTCATAAATATATTCAATTAATTATGCATTACTATTGATGTTTGTATTCCCTTTCAGTAATGGTTAGGTCTAATCTAGAGTTAATATTCATAGTTAAAGCACTTGCTTATGGAAACCATTAGATGTACACCATCAAGTAAGAAATAAGATCTCTGCTTGAGTTAGTGAAATTGTTAAGTCCTGTTAAGACTTGGTTACTACAATACTAGCATTGGAGGTTACTTTCAGTGTGTGCTCATACACATAGGACTCAGTTAAATAAGACTGGTCAGGAACTGGAATCATTCCTGGCCACCAGTACCAATTACATCCTGCCTATCCACCATCCTTTTCACACCTCTTTGCATTGGCCCCCCCTGTATCAGTCAATATCTAACAAGGAAAAGAGAAATAGAAATGAAAACAGAGAGATTTAATATTGGAACTTGGTCACATAGGTCATGGAGGAAGTGAAAAGCGGAATGTGGGACATTGAGGCTACCCAACTATAAACAACAGCAGGGAGCCACCGCTGCCTCGAGGGTGAAGAGACAAGGGAAAAGTCAGCTGACATGGAAATTTAGGAATGAGGATCAGGGAGATGAAGCACAGGAGAAGCTTGAATAATCTGAGGGTAAACAGACCCAAAACAAGCACAGGTGCTTTTGGAAGGAAAAGGAGAGAACAGAAGGGCAAAAGGGAGTTTGAAGCTCTACAAAAGTGACTTAGCCGTGTTAATAATAATAATAATAACAATGATAATGGTGGCAGTAGTGATTGATGCATTGTTCCAAGCACCTTAGGTATTTTGTTTATTTTATCCAACCATGGACTGATGAGTTAGGCACTATTATTATTATCTTTATTATAAAGATGAAGCTAGGGTACAGAAAGGTCACATAGCCAAGATTCAGACCTAAGTAGTCTGACTTCAGCAATTAGGGCCCTTAACCTCTAACTTTCAACTACCTCCCAAAGAAAAACTATGTTGTTTACCTCTTGGCCATTCCATTCTCCAGCCATCTATCTACACAATTGACCAGGTCCTAAGTTCACTTGATGGCACTATACTAATTCTGGTAAGAAATAACAAAACCTTCTGCATGCAATGTAGCTTTACTAAAAACACTTCTTTTTTAAAAAATAATTCCATTTATTTGTGTAACATTAATGTCTTTAACCAACAATGTTTGTTAATGAGATTATATAAGTTTCAAGTGTACAATTCTATAATACACTAGAGGCCCAGTGTATGAAATTTGTGCACGGGGGAGGGGGGTTCCCTCAGCCCAGCCTGCAACCTCTCCAATCTGAGACCCCTTGGGGGATGTCCAACTGCTGGTTTAGGCCCGATTCCTGGGGAACCTGGGGATCCTGGGGATCAGGCCTAAACTGGCAGTTGGATATCCCTCTCACAATCTGGGACTGCTGGCTCCTAACAGCTTGCCTGCCTGATTGCCCCTAACTGTTTCTGCCTGCCAGCCAGATTGCCCTCTAACCACTCCCATGCTGGCCTGATCTACAACTAACTCCTCCCCTGCCAGCCTGATCACCTACAACTGCCCTCCCCTGCTGGCCTGATTGCCTCCAACTACCCTCCCCTGCCGGCCTGATAACTCACAACTGCCCTCCCCTGCCATGACCTACCTCGTCCATGTGAGATGGTGGAGATGCCAGGATGGGCCTCCTCTGTGTTGCACAGAGCCATGGGACCCCCAGACCTTACTGCACAGAGTGGCTGCTGGGCCCCACCTCCACTGTGTGTGCGGCCTTCTTGTGGTGGCCATATTATGACAGCCATCTTATGATGAGGTGAGGGCGTGATGCCACCTAAGCTATTATTAGTATAGATCAGTGGTTGGCAAACTCATTAGTCAACAGAGCCAAATATCAACAGTACAACAATTGAAATTTCTTTTGAGAGCCACATTTTTTAAACTTAAACTATATAAGTAGGTACATTGTTATTAACTTAATTAGGGTACTTCTAAGGCTTAGGAAGAGCCACATGTGGCTCGCGAGCCACAGTTTGCTGACCACTGGTATAGATAATCCATATATTGCATTGTGTGTTTACCACCTAAGGCCTAGGCTCCTTCCATTGCCATGTATTTGACCCCCTTTACCCTTTTTTCACACATGCATGTAGTAGAAATTGTAATGCTATTTTCAAATTAATTATTGATTGATTGATTGAGAGAGAGAGAGAGAGAGAGAGAGAGAGAGATCTGTTGCTCCATCCATTCATGCATTCATTGGTTGACTCTTGCATGTTCCCTGACCAGGGATCGAACCGAAAACCCTAGTGTATCGGGACAGCGCTCCAACTGAGCACCTGACCAGGGTTTTTGTTCAACTTTAAAAAAAATTATTTTTATTTATTGATTGATTGATTTTAGAGAGAGGGGGAAGGAAGGATAGAGTCTGTATAATATTTTTTTTTCTTTTTTTTTAAATTTATTGCTTAAAGTATTACAAAGGGTATTACATATGTGTCCATTTTATCCCCCCGCCCTAGACAGTCCCCTAGCGAGTCTGTATAATATTTTTAAAACCATATGAAATTGTTGTTTTTGTACATTAAAAAACAATTCAGTATTGGCAGTTTCTTATAGTTCAACCCAATGCAGAGGGTATCCAGTAAAGATAAATATCTCCCTTCCACCAAACCCACCCCCACCAGTTTCTCTGAAATCAATCACTCCTACCAGTTTCTTAAGCATCTTTTCAGGGATATTATGTAAATACATGATTATATATGCAGATTCACTGAACCACATCTTGTGTTTTGACATTTAAGAGAATATCTGAAAGATCATTATTTTAAACAGTGATTGAGTTTCCAGTTGCACAAATGTACTATAATGTATTTACCATACTGCTTTAAGTTAGTTTCATTTAGGTTAGTGTCATTTATTTGCTATTATAAAAACATGCTGTAGTTAATATTTTAATGTGTGTGATTTTACATATGTAAATGACTAGATGTAGAATTTTTGTTCCAAAGAATCTGCATTTTTAATTTTGATAAATATTAAGAGTATTTTCCAAATATTGTCAAATTACCATCAATAGAAGTTGGACCCATTTGAATTCCTATCAGCAATGCATTGAGAGTGTCTGTTTCCTCAAACACTTGCAAGCACAGGGTGCTATAAAACTTCCTGAATTCTATAAACCTGATACATTAATTACTATCTTATATTAGCTGCTTTGAATTTTTGAAATGCTATTTTGATCATTCATTATTACATACAAAGGCTATTTAATAGGTTTAGAAATGGTTTAAATGTTCATTAATTATTAGCACAAATAATTTCATTTGCATTCCAAAACATTTTCTTAGTTAATTTTCAAGAAAAAATATTAAGCTAAATAACAGTCTGGTTAATGTCCATGGTGTCACATATATCTCCCATAATAATTATTCCTTTATTCATTCATTATGCTAATCAATATGATTTTATTTAACACTTAATATAGAGGTGCTGTGCTGAGGGCTAGAGATATAGCTCCACTAGGAGCTTATGTTCTGGCTTAGTTAGTCAAGTTGCCTTTTTTAGCATCATCACATTCTACTTCCACTACATAATACTGACTCTCTTCTCTACCTCTTTTTACCCTATCAACCTCTGAAAATCTAGTATGTTCTATTTCACCATGTAACTCATTTGATTTGAATTTATACCTCATCAAGTCCAAACTCTTCTTTTGAGTTTTGAAATTTAGAAATACAGTAGTTGCCCCCTTATCCACAGGTTATATGTTCCAAGATCCCCTTGGATTCCTGAAACTACAGATAGTACTGAAACCTATACATACTATGTTTTTTCCTATGCATACATACCTATGATAAAGTTCAATTTATAAATTAGGCACAGTAAGATATTAACAACAACAAAAATAAAATTGGATAATTATAACAATGTACTGCTACAAAAGTTATGTGAATGGCTTTGGAGCCATTATTAAATAAAATAAGGGTCATTTAAACACAAGCACTGTGATGTCACAACATTGGATCTGATAACCAAGATGGCTACTAGATTACCAATGTACAGGGAGCATATAGAGCCTAGATTAGCTTGACAAAGGTATGAGTTACATCTTGCTTCATCATGCTTCTCAGAATGAAGCACAATTTTAAAAAGTATGGATTGTTTATTTCCAGAATTTTCCATTTAATACTGTCAGACTGCTGTATACCATAAGTAGCTAAAACCGCGGATAACAGGGGACTACTGTATCATCTGTCCCTTCCCTTTGTATCTATTTGATGTTTTTTTCTGTGACACCTCAACATAGTTGCTCTTGAAATAATCTCTCCAGTACAGCACACTTCAGAATCACTCATTCTATTACTCATGTTGTTCTTCCCATCTTATCTGTTCTCTCCATCCTTCCAAGTTAGCATGTAGCTGAGTGAGAAATGCACATGTGATATATGGATTTCTGTCCCAGATCTTACTAGCTCTGAATAGCCATGTGACCTTAAGCAAGTTAAATGAGAGAAAGGAGCCAGCATATATCTAAGCACATAGAGGACACTACACTGGTTTCTCCTCATCCTCACTCCACAAAGTTTTTCATAAAGACTTTCCTGAATACACACTCTCTCCTCTGAACTAATCTCTCTCTTCTCTCATCTACAAATACTCCCTATGTCACACAAATCAATGCTATCCTATCTAATAGAAGAGTAATACGCAAATTAACTGTCACACCCTCACTCCCTCACTCCATCACAAAGATGGCGGCGGCCACAGAGCTGGAGCGAGCAGGAGGCTTGAGTTGTCCCGGCAATGGAGGAAGCCAAGCTTCCCGCCTGTCCTGAGCTCCGCTCAAGGTTACAAAGTTTCAATTATAGAAGACAAATAAATCCCAGATACCTGCTTCCAGTCGGCATGGCCTCTGCTCAAGGAGGGGCTGGGAACCTGGGTTGCCATGGGCACCCAGGCTTCGAGCCAGACCAAGGCAACAAAGTTTCAGTTATAGAAGTTAAATAAATCCCAGATACCTGCTTCCAGCCCTGGGCGTGGCCAGCCTGAAAATGGCCATCAGCCCCTCACCCAGGCTGGCCACACTCCCATGGGGTGAGGGTCTCCACTGTAGGGCTTGACCAGCCTGAAAAAGGCCCTCAGCCCCTCACCCAGGCTGGCCAGGCAACCCAGCGGGGACTCCCACCCTGAAGGGGGTGTGGCCAGCCTGCAAACAGCCATCAGCCCCTCACCCAGGCTGGTCACATCCCCATGGGGTGAGGGTCCCTGCTGGGGTCTTGGCCATCCTGCAAACAGCCATCAGCCCCTCACCCAGGCTGGCCAGGCACCCCAGTGGGGACCCCCACCCTGAAGGAGGTGTGGCCAACCTGAAAATGGCCCTCAGCCCCTTACCCAGGCTGGCCAGGTATCCCAGTATGGAACCCCATCCTGAAGGGAGTGTGGCCAGCCTGCAAACAGCCCTCAGCCCCTCACCCAGGTTGGCCAGGCACCCCAGCGAGACTCCCACCCTGATCCGGGATACCCTTCAGAGCAAACCAGCCAGCTCCCACCAGTGCACCAGGCTTCTATCCTACCTAATAAAAGGGTAATATGCAAATTGACCCTAACAGCAGAACGACTAGAAATGACTGGTCACTATGATACACACTGACCACCAGGGGGCAAATGCTCAATGCAGGAGATGCCCCCTGGTGGTCATTGTGCTCCCACAGGGGGAGTTCTGCTCAGCCACAAGCCAGGCTGATGGTTGCCAGCACAGCAATGGTGGCGGGAGCGTCTCCCACCTCCTCAGCAGCGCTAAGGATGTCCGACTGCAGCTTAGGCCTGTTCCCTGCTGGCAAGTGGGGATCCCCTGAGGGCTCCCGGGCTGCCAGAGGGATGTCTGACTGCCAGCTTAGGCCCAATCCCCCGGGGAGTGAGCCTAAGCTAGCAGGTGGACATCCCCCGAGGGGTCCCAGACTGCGAGAGGGCACAGGCCTGGCTGAGGGACCCGCCTCCCCCACTGCACAAATTTTTGTGCAGCGGGTCTCTAGTCTACAATAATAAAAGGGTAATATGCTAATTAGACTGGACATCCTTCTGGAAGTCATTCAGGACATCCTTCTGGACAAAGCCGGGGCCAGAGGGAAGCCAGCCCAGGTCCCCGGTGCCTGTGGGTGGCCAGAGGGAAGCTGGTTCCGGCAGCTGGGGGAAGGAAAGCCTACTCTTGCATGAATTTCGTGCATTGGGCCTCTAGTCTTTCAATAATGTTGTTTGTGATTTTTTTCTTCCTAACTACATTATAAACATCTTTAAGTAAAACTTCTGTTTGTGCATCCATTACACCTCCCACCCCTCGCCCCTAAGTGGCTGTTATAATGCTGAGGATACCAGGTACTCAATCAATGCTTAGTGGTTGGTTTGTGTATATTTAAAATCAGGATTTCAGTGTCAATCTTTCTTCTATTCCAAAAATATAATTCTAGGAACACATATAACTTGAAAACCTGGTACTTCTTTTTTTGTCTTGTAATTTGTGCTAGTGTCTATTGGCTTAAAGATGATTGGAGAGTAAATTTTAGCAAGAACCATTTTTTGACTGGCAAAATCTTTGTTATTAGAAGTCACTTTTCAATACCTCTTAATTGGTTTTAGGAATGTAGGAGGAAATGGGATCAAAACTGTAGTGATTTAAAATATCATAGGATAGGGAAAACAGGAAATTAACATATTTAATTATAGATTTTGAATGATTTCAAAGGAAACTTAGTTTTTTCAAGGGATTAAGGCAGGAACTGGGCCCTTATTATAGGAGGCCACTTGGGCCTCCATTTAGCCAGTTTCTGGCACATTCATTGACGGGAATAATTTAATGATTGTGAATAATTACCAAGTGTAGGAAATAAGGTCCTATTTGAATCATAAAGCTTTTAAACATGAAAAATATTTTCCATTTGTTTGAAAATGGTGAACTGAGTAAAACTAATTTCATATTGTCCTACCAATTATGAATGCATTATTTCTGGCAAGCAGATCCTTTTAAAATTGCATATGCTTAGTTCTTTGCCAGGGAGGTGAGATAAAAACATTGTCAGCCTCTTTATACCCAGCTGGGGCCAGGTGTTGTTCATTAACATGTAAATAGTGCAATTACTGCCAATTAAGATTTTTAAAAACATTAAAGTCTATGGGAACACAGTTATATCACCTATAAAAATTTAAAAAAATATATGCATCTTAGTGTTTTAGTTCCCTTACAAGGCATATAATATAACTTGTACTCTTAATTACACAGTGTGTCAAGTAGTGATTCCTTTGCAGACTGACACAAATGTGTTTAGAATGGAAAGTAAAAAAGTACTTTAGTTGGTCAATGATGTAGCTAAACATTGAGATTTTATTATGGGTCATACTGATTATCAGATTATAGTTATTTGTCCTTCATAAATGTTTTTTTGACTTCGTACTCTATGTAAGCAATTGTGTTAAGGTGGAAAGTATTCAGCTATGAACAAGGCAGACATAGTCTCTGCTCCAGGGAGCTTATAGTCTAGTTGGGCTTCACAAAGAAACACACAGACTGATATTGCTATGAGCACTCATGTGAAATGATAGGGTGCCATAGATAACATGATGGGATGGGGTAGACACAATTTGGATTGAGTTAGTAAGTGATCTATGAATAAGCGACATTTCATCTGAAACATGAAGGATGAGCAGGTGATATATCCTAATGAAGAGAGTGGGGAAGAGCAGAGCTGGAAGAGAGAACCCTGCTTAGGAAAGCTTAAAAGCAGCAAAGAGCTTTATGTCTTCAAAGAACTGATAAAAATAATACATACCCACTTCAAGATAGTAGGTGCCTCTGGGGAGAAAGGGAGCAGAATAGAATTAAGGCAAGTTAAGAATGGGACTTCAAGAGTAACTGAAATGTTTTGATTCTTTAATAAGAGGTGTGAAATAAATAAAATAAAATATTTACATCTGTTAATTACTTAAGGAGGATGTATGGATGTTTGTTATATTACTCAGTATTTTTAATTAAACTATTTGATCACGGGGGGGGAAGCAAATGAGAAGTGAGAACATGGAGTTGAAAATTTTTTTAGTAGCATAAACTGGACTTAATTTGTCATTGTTTGCTGGGGTCCAACCCCAGCAGGTCCAGGGGTCCCCAAAGGTGTGGACGGAGTCGGCGAAGAAGGAATGACACGGAGAAAGCGTTCAGTTGATCAGCAGCCTAGCCAGGATCTCCAGCCAAGTTCTGGTCAGGATCTCCAGCAAAGTTCTGCAGTTTATTGTCTTGTTACATCTTTATTTATACTAGTTGATTCCAATCCTATCAATCTCTATTCCAAAGGTTAGGGCGTTTCTTATCTCCATTCCAGGGAGTAAAGATTATGTAGCTTAAGCATGATTGTTCATAGTTAAAGTGATTAATTACCCGCCTGGCACTTAGGTAAGGGGTTTTATTCCCTCCCTAACTTCAGGGGAAAATCCCTACCTGGGGAAACAACCTTTCTCAGAGAGGTGACCTTGGTTAAAACACATAGTGCCAAGAAGGTGAGCAAACATTTTAAGAACAGTATGCCATATATGCCAGGTCCCTTGAAACAGCAAGGATGGACCGGCTCCCGGCAATTGTTAATGGAGGGGAGTGTGCCTTATCCCCTTTCTCTCCCCCCGCTTGTTGCTGCTAGAGGCAGAGTTCTTATGATAGCCGAAGAAAGTGAATTTTCTGAGACTCAGGGGGGAGGATGCGATATAGTAGAAATCTTTATTTCTGTCGTATTACACCCCTGGTTTTCCAAAGTCCCATTTCCCTTAGTCAGGTCCTGGAAGAAGTGTAGAAAGGGTTTCAGTAGAGCTAAAATCAGAACCAGTTTCCTTTCCATGTTGGAACAGGGTCCAGTTCAGCATCAGGCTAGCTATAGTCCATTAGTCTATTGCATGTGGGGTCCACATGGCCATGGGCCATATAGGCCAATGCAGGAGAACCAAGAGAGCACACCCTGAGCAACAAGAGTTCCAAGAGTACTGAAAGCACAAATGAGCGAGCTTCTTTGTTCAGGGGATTATGTATTTCAAATCTTAATGCACTTGTAGTGGCCATGCCCATTCTGGCAAAAGCATCTCTGTCCCCAGGTCTGATTTACAGACAAATACCTTCCCTATCACCCCAACTTTACTGGGCATGCATCTGTTTCTCTTTGTTGGATCCCTCCCCCAGTGTTTTGCATGAAAAATTCCTGTAATGTCCGGCCTTTCCTTTGCTCTTTTCTTTTATTAATAACTAGTTCATGACAATGGTATCATTATAAGATAGAGTTAAAACTTTTAATCTATTTTTGTTTAACTCTAGGCTTTGAAAAACTACTCTTTATTTT
This sequence comes from Myotis nattereri, assembly GCF_964212035.1. NCBI lineage: Eukaryota > Metazoa > Chordata > Mammalia > Chiroptera > Vespertilionidae > Myotis > Myotis nattereri. Next base: position 114,885,793 of record NC_138078.1, on the reverse strand, counting down.
ACTTGAGGGTATTCAAAATCCTTAGCTGCTACCGACACTAGCAAACCCTATTATCTATTGATGACATAAATATTGTGATATCAATAGATGTAACATGACAAAAAGCACATCTTTTTGCTGCACCCTACTTTGAGGTACAATAATTTGTTTTTACACTAATAAGGCCACTTGGGACTAAAACAGAGGGACCTAAAAAGATACCAATATAGCTAAATTTTTCAGGTAACCTAATCTCTTTATTAAGAACAACTAAGAACATCCGGCATCAAATGCTATTATCACCAAGCTAGCTCAGTTATAATGTTAACACTTTAATTATGTTTCCAGGGAAAAATAAGTCATGCTACCCTCTCTGAAAACTGCAATCAAGCAAATAGGGAGCCTGTGAAAGGATGTTCTTGAATTGTAGTAGTATAAACCCTCTGGCCTTATCAAGGTAATTTTATACCTAGGTTGTCAAATCTTTAGGAATACCTAGTGGCTGAAAAACCAGAGAGAAAAGGATCCCATAAGTCATTTTGGGCAGACCCTAAAAATTATGAGATATGGAAAACCACTCAGAGCATAATCAACTGGAGGTGGCCCTTGGTTATGTACTCTCCTAACTGAAGACAGGGAGCTAGACCCATCCAGTTCAGTTACATTAGCACTAAATTTCAGTTCAACAAATATTTGAGTCATTATCATATATGAGGCACTTCATGGGCTACAAAATTGGATAAGATACAACCTGTATACACAAGGAGTTTACATTCTAGTTGTGGAGATGAAATATAAAGTCTAATCTATTTCAGAGTAGAAGTAGAATGGAAGTGGGGGACATAGTATGGTGGCCAGGGAATGGGCTATATAGAATGACTAAATTTATTTCAACTTCTAGAAAGTTGATTCAAATTTGATAGATACCCCTTATTCTTACCACATTTTTATGGAAGACAAACTAGTAGAAATATAGAAATATTCATTGTACTTAAATGGCTGTTTTAAATACCAAAGTGATGTTAGTTATATATAATTATATTTCATAATCCAGGTAAATTTGTTTGCTTGTTTTTTCATAAAATGTCCAATTATAACCATGTAAATCTTTTTTTTTTTAAATATATTTTATTGATTTTTTACAGAGAGGAAGGGAGAGAGATAGAGAGTTATAAACATCGATGAGAGAGGAACATCGATCAGCTGCCTCCTGCACATCTACTGGGGATGTGCCCGCAACCCAGGCACATGCCCCCGACCGGAATCGAACCTGGGACCCTTCAGTCCGCAGGCCGACGCTCTATCCACTGAGCCAAACCGGCCTCGGCTAACCATGTAAATCTTACAGTCATTGCTTAAAGAACTAAGGTGGCATTTGGCACTCCAGAAGATATAGGTTGGTACTTTATATAAAAATTTATTCTGTCTGATAAACTCTATTGTCTATATTTAGTATAATAATGAGCTCTCCTTAGGAGAGCACAATATTATAGAAATCGAATGTTTGACTCTGGTTTCTAGGTAGTGATACTCAAGGTCTTTGTTTCAGAAAGAAGAAAACAGAAAGATGATCCTGTGCTCTAAAGTTGAAAAGTCCTGATTTTATAAATTGACTTGGATAGCAAAGTGCATAAAATAAAATACAGAGGCCATAGGGGTCTGTTATCTGTTCCAAAATAGTGATCCCTGTTGGAAAAGCAATGTAGTGCATATTGCTATGTGCTACAAAATGAAAATGTGTTATACCACCATTCATAAGCAGGACCTGCTGAACTGAATAAGCACAGATGTACTTCAAATTAATATTTAATCTGATACCCAAAGCACTTAAAGGAGTTAGGGATATGAGTTCCTCATAAAAAATAACTTTCTCACAGAGAACAATTATTGTACCACCAAATAACACAAATAAGATTGTCAAATTCTCCTTAGACTATAATAGGAAGCCTGGAGGTGAAAGTACAGCATATTGTTGGCTCTTTTGTGAATTTTGTAAATATTCCTTTTTTAAAAAAAGAATTCTTTTTTAATGTCATGGCATGGAATAAAACTAAAGCTAATAAAGCTTTGATTGCGAGACTATCTCAGTCCTTGAGAGTAGATGAGAGTGACTTAATTGACTTCGTTAGAATATTCTTAGAATAAAATAGAAACAAGTAACCGTAATCTTTAAAAAGAAAGTGCCTGGGGATGGGGTTGGGGGTGGGGGCGGAATGAGTATCTGTTCCCTATAAGCCAGTCTGGTGCTCAGACTTTTAGACTCACTGTAAGTTGCCACTGCCAATACAAGACCAAAGTGTGTGACTTGTCAATGTACAACGTTAAAGACAGCATTAAAGTCTGATGCTAAACCTCAAAAAAATATAAATAAATAAAGTGCCTTTAATAAAGTTACTAGGGGCCTGGTGCACGAAATTCGTGCACTGGGTGTGTGTGGGGGGGAGAGTGTCCCTCAGCCCAGCCTGCCCCCTCTCACATACTGGGAGCCCTCAGGCGTTGACCCCCATCACTCTCTGATCGCCTGATCGGCCCCTTGCCCAGGCCTGACGCCTCCGCCAGAGGTGTCAGGCTTGGACAGGGGACCCCTATCTCCCCCTGATCACTGGCTCTGGCCCCCACCCAGGCCTGAGGCCTCTGGCCCAGGAATCATGCCTGGGCAGGGGACCCCCATCTCCCTCTGATCGCTTGCTCCACCCCCCACCCAAGCCTGACACCTCTGACCCAGGCTTCAGGCCTGGGCAAGGGGACCATCATATCCCCCCAATCCCCGGCTCCGCCCCCCACCCAGGCCTGATGCCTCAGCCAGAGGAGTTGACCCTCATCACCCTCCGATCACCAATCACCGGATTGGCCCCTTGACCAGGCCTGAGGCCTCCGGCAGAGGTGTCAGGCCTGGGCAGGGGACCCCCAGCTCCCCTCGGTTGCAGGCTCCGCCCCTGCCCAGGCCTAATGCCTCTGGCCTAGGCATTTGGCCCAGGCAGCGGGGACCTGCAGTGGCAGCGGGGGGCGCCGCGATCGTGGGCTTCGCTTTAGGCCCAGGCAAGGGACCCCTAGCTCCCGGGACTGCCAGCTTCGACCTTGCCCAGCTCCCATCGCTGGCTCCACCCCTACTTCCTGCTATCACTGGCCAGGGCGGCAAAGGCGCCTGATTCTCCGATCATGGCTGGGGGGCAGGGCAAAGGCGGCCCCAGGGCCGCCTTTGCCCTGCCCCCCAGCTCTTAGCTCCCCCCTGGGTTTCAGATCACTGTCAGTGGCAGGGGGCTTCTTCCTGCTTTCCCTTTCGCCTCCCTGCATTGTGCCTACATATGCAAATTAGCCGCCATCTTGTTGGCAGTTAACTGCCAATCTTAGTTGGCAGTTAAGTGCCAATCTTAGTTGGCAGTTAATTTGCATATAGCCCTGATTAGCCAATGAAAACGGTATCGCCGTACGCCAATTACCATTTTTCTCTTTTATTAGTGTAGATAGTTTTAATATCTTCATGTTGCTTTTTGAGGCCATCTTTAAAACAAATCTCCAAAATAAATTTGAGTCCAGAACCATCTCATACCTTTTGTTTTAATCTCAGTTTTGTTCCAAAGTTTTGGCCTGTAAAAGAAAAGTCACTAATCATCTTACACCTGTCAGAATGGCTATCCTCAACAAATCAACAAATGACAAGTGCTGGCGAGGATGAGGAGAAAAAGGAACCCTCCTGCACTGCTGGTGGGAATGCAGACTGGTGCAGCCACTGTGGATAACAGTATGGAGTTTCCTGAAAAAAATTAAAAATGGAACTTCCATTTGACCCAGTGATCCCACTTCTAGGAATATATCCCAAGAAAACAGAAACACCAATCAGAGAGGATATACGCACCCCTATGTTCATAGCAGCACAATTTACCATAGATAAGATTTGGAGGCAGCCTAAGTGCCCATCAGCAGATGAGTGGTTCAGAAAACAGTGGTACATATACACAATGGAATACTATGCTGCTGTGGAAAGGAAGGAATTCTTGCCATTTGCCCCAGCATGGATGGCACTGGAGACCATTATGCTAAGCAAAATAAGCCAGTCAGAGAAAGATAAATATCACATGATCTTACTCATTTGTGAATTAGAAAGAACATCATAAACCGATGAACAAAAATAGATACAGAGATAAAGAAGCATCGGACAGACCGTCAAACTTCAGCAGGAAGACAGGGGAGGGATGAGGTGGTGGTAAAATATCAACCGAAGGACTTGGATGCATGCATGTAAGCATAACCAATGGGCACAGACACTAGGCGGGTGAGGGCATGTGCTGGGGGGCGGGGTAAGGGGTAGGGGAGGCTGGGGGATGTAAATGGGGGGAAAAGGAGACATATGTACTACTATTTGTAATACTTTAAACAATAAAAAAAGATTTTAGTATCACATTACCTATTCAGTACTCAAAAACTATCACCTTAGGTTAAAATGACATTTCATTTCCTAAGATGATTTTTTAAAAAATTATCTGCATTAGAAATGAGTGAACCTACTATTTCAATAAGGGGTATAAAAAAAGACATTTTGCAAATATTTCAGATATTAACTGTAACACATTGTATGTCAAAGAAAAACAGGCAGTAGTATTACACTTACTGACTGTCATATTTAACTCTAAAATGTCAGCTCCTTTGAAGGATAGTTAGCTTTTGTATGAACAAAATACCACTTGGATGTTGTATTGAGATAACTATTTTTAGATGATTGGTTTTACAGTGTGGCAATTAGAAGCTACCTACATCTTTTAATTTTAGAGGAGATAAAAGCATTTCTTTCCTATCATTCATTCAAGTATTGAAACATACTATTTATTCATGCATTCAGTATATATCTGTTGGGTACCTACTGTGGTGTGATGCTGGAGATACTACATTGAACAATGCTGCTTATGGCGTTTATATTCTAATGGGCAAAATAGGGGGAAATAAAGAGAAAATATTGAATTTAAATGTAAGCACTATGAAGAAAATATGCAAGATGTGGTGTGGGGATAATTTTTGAAGCATGCGTAAAGTACTTGTGTTGGGAAAAGGTGACCCCACTTAATGGACTGCAAGAAGACAAGTGTGTAAAAAAAGTGGTAGACAATGGGGAGAATGGCTAAATAAGAAACTAAGCTAAACAGTGGCCTAGTCATACATGGCTTCAGAAGCCATGATGATGAGTTTGAATATCTTCCTAAATGCAATAGAAAGCCATTACAGGCATTAAAGCAAGGGAAGGGAGTTTCTAATTTGTTCTTTAAAGATTATTCTAGAGCTTATTATTGTATATAAATAGATTGAGCTGGGTAAGATTGGAAGTGGGGGATCAGGCAGGGGACTATTGCCATTATTCAGGTGTGAGATGATGGTTGCTTGGACTATGACACAGAGATAAGTGGAAAGATGCAAGATATGGTTCTGAAGGAAGTGAGTATAATTTGGTCATGAACTGGATGTGGGAGGTATGGGAAAAGGAGAAATCTGAGGAATTTAATTTTCTTTTTTGAATAACTGGGTACCTCGTGGTGCCACCTAGGTAAGATGAGAAAAAGAATGTAATCTAAGTAAGGGAATCAAGAGTTACATTGTAGGCATGTTAAACACATTTCTATGAGATCTTCAAACTATAATTTGAATTTCAGTTGGATATACAAACCTAGGCTCTAGGAGCTCTTGAATGAGCTTTCAGCTCAGTGGGGAGAGTCAGCAAACAGCAGTATTTAGAGTCATCACAATTCCTGATAGTCCCTAAATGCTTATTTCTTTGGATTCAGACACTGGAAGCTCTATTAAAAATAGCAACACTACCTCCATGATAGTTCATGATACTAGATGCTGACTCTTGACATTGACTTGAATGTGTCACAGGATGAATGAGTTTCGTTTGGATACAGAATGTTATAGAAGAAACAGTTCTGGATTATACCGTTTTCATCAAGAATTTAGATTTGGATGGGATTTCACAGCTTGAGGGTAAAGGGCCACTTGGGAAGAAAGGAGGAAGCTTAAAGGAAAGAGGGTTTAAATAAAGAAGGAAGAAAGTGCTCTAAAGAAAATTTTAAGTCATTTCACAACTTTGTATACCACTGGACCTTCTACAAAATACAGGGTGCTCCCCCCCAATGTATACACACTTTGAATGATGATAAATTCCGTATTTATTAACATACAGTTCATTTAAAAATTTTTAAAGAATCTACAGAAATGAATAATTTTTTTGTCAATGCTTGTTTTCAAACTAATGACCATTCTGGTCCAGGCAGTGCTTATAACGTGAAGCAATGGAATTGCAAACATCAAGAACCATTTCATTCAGTATTTGTGCACCCTCATTTTGTCGACTGTTGCCGTTTTGTACCATAAACTTTATTTCTTATGTATACCCATAAAAACAAGTCTAAAAAAAAAAGCCTAGTGGAATTTTAGGAAAAATTTTCTTTGTTCAAAGATTAGTCTGGCTTCACCCATTATTTTAAATCAGTTAAACCTGAAAAGGAGTGAAAATTAAATGTTAAAGTGTGTATACATTTTTGTACACCCTATATTTATCTATAAATTATTCTCAGTTTCTTGTTATTAATAACACTTGCAAAATTTAGTGAGTACTTACTATATTCCCGGCACTGCTCTAAGTACATGAACTAACTCACTCAGTTCTCTCCAGAAAGCTATTGGATATTTGTTTTTGACCACTTTCACAAACGAGGAAAGAGGCACAGAGAGGTTCAGTAATGCCTAAGTTAACAGAGATATTTAAGTGGTGTGCTGGTATTTGAGCCTTGGTAGTTTACAGAACTCCTTGTCTTATCACTGCACTATACATTTATGTTTATATTATATGTAATATTAAATGTGATAGTAAATGGTTTTTGTCTCTAATAAGTATATCTTTAACATGAATGCCATTGATATCTTAATATTTATTATTTTTTATTCTGTAAGCTCCACATGTTTTATGGAATGAAATATAATTGTTTTGATGGTCCTGTACTATTAAGATATCTGCTTCCTGGCCTACATATTCTGTGATTATTATTTTAGTTTTGTTTTCTCATATTTCTTAGCTCTTTGCCCTTTGAAAACAGTGACAAGAGCAGTACTTACAGAACCACTACCTAATTCTGCAACCCTGTCATAGTGTCCCCATTGTATTGATGAAGTCTGCATCTCAAATTCTTTATATTTCCTCCCATGGGGAGAAGTCTATTAAATTGTTTTCTTGCCTGGCACATTTAATTCCAGAAACTTGTATCAAACTACCATTGTGGTGAATAACTTCAGCAGCTGTGTCAGATTCAGAGCCATTTTTTACCCCATAGAAAAAATGAATATGCTGATTGGCTACTCTATGTATTATCATATTTAATTATAGAGTTTTAAGTTAGTTTAACCATATCTTTAAGACCATTTTTAGATACCAGTCTATTTTCAAACAAATATTCAATAACTGCCCAAGTGTAGAGACAAGTTTGACTGATTGAAATTGGTGAAATGAAGCAAAAATGATATTTTATTGAGTTTACAATGTTAATGGTTGCTATTTTTAATCCCAAAATACTTAAAACTTGTTGAGACTTTGTTATAATCAATTGCTTTTTCAGTTTACTCATTTGAAAGTGTTTTGCTTTTTTTTTAAATGCTAAAGAAACCTCCCCCCCTACCCTTATGACCAGGTCCCATCTGTCATTATTTATATGGGCTTCCCCTTTTCCTGTTGCAAATTGTGTGTTTCCTTTTTAACAAATATGTCCCCAATTTTCATAGAAAACGTGCAACAATGTTTGCACTAATCCTGTGGCTGAGAAATGGCATAAATTTATGATTCTAAATAGTTTACTATTGAGAGAGTATGTCCCTTGGAGTTATGGGTGGATCTTAACAAAAAGAACCAGAAATTTTTCTCTCTTCTGATTGTCAATACCACTTCAGTTGAAGGTGGGTTTAGAGGTAAGTTCTGTGTCCCTGGCATGTTTTTCTAATGCACCAACCAATTCATAGACACAATCTAAAGACAAAAGGCCTACAGTTACTGGAAGCTTGCAGGCTTATAAAGACTCTGAAAACTCACCTATAGAATACCTTGCACAAATTTTATTCAGCATTTAGTGAGAAAAGAAAATACATATTTTTTCAAAGGAAAAAAATATATATCAAGAAACCTCTCCAGGGGAGTAGGGAGTATATGATTGGAGGAAGGGGGAAATTAGATTTACTTGGGTTATTGAAATGATTCAGGCTGGCAAGTTTCTAGGACTTCTCCTAGCTTCCGCTGAGATAATTCAGTAGTCCTCCCAAAGATAGGTCAGGTGTTCCCAGAGAGGAAATATTGTCCTATCTGAAAGAAATAAAATCCTTGCCTGGATCCATCCTTCATAGGGAGGCTCTCTGAAGGCTCTCTGTCACCTCTGGAGACACAGTGTGTTGTGTCTAGGGAGTATATTTTACACACACACACACACACACACACACAATCACTTTCTCTCTAACACAGAAACCACTAAAATAAGACAGAGAAATAATGACTCTACTTATTGCCAGCTTCCGACTGAAGTGTGCCAATCCCATTCCTCTCATAATGGAGAAAATTAATATATCCTGTCAGGACCACATGATATGAATAGTAAAGTGCTGTGAAGTGACTGCATATAGAAGAGTCGTGAAATCCACTTTGATCTACATTTTTGATGTTTGATAATTGCACTTATTATTGGCTCCTTTATGCTCTTTCTCTTTGACACAAGATCCATTATCAGTGACAGCATGAGTGTGAGTACGGGTTTGATTTTAAAAACTAGTTAAGATGAGGTAATGGAAATAAAGCTATTTTTGGTCCATGCATATAAAGAGAATGGGAGAAAATTAAGTCTCATCATACAGTGCCCCACTTGAATTATTTTTGTTTTATGTGTGGAATATTTTGGGTGCCTTATGAAGTTATTTTTTAAAAAGAATTTGTTTCTTAATGAAATATTTTGTATATATAGACTATTATTTTCTTTGATGCTTTTATTCTATCATAAAGTATTCAGTGAACAGTTAAAGATGGTAATGGATAGGAAAGGTCATGTAGCCAAACTTTGCATTTTCAGAAATCATTATAAATAAAATGCATAAGCATATGTGAATATGATAGGACTAAAACCAGGACACAAACTCATATTTATAGCAAGATGGATGATTGGTAAATTCATTCATTAGGATTCATTCTGTATCTGTTAATTTATTTTAAGTAAGTTACTCTGATGCAATTCATTATTGGCAATTAATATATGATAATATATTTGAACTTTTCTGCTTGCCTAAATTTCACAATAAGGGCCAAGGCTAATTTAGCACTTTAATGTGGAAATTTGCACATTAACAAATTAGTATTCATCACTGTAGAAGCTGATTCATTCATTTTACTTATTATTTGTTTCTGTTATGGGCATTACCTACTGTTTGGTCTTTGGCTTTCATGATTATATTTATAAATAAATATGATATAAGTAATACATAGTAGAATAGTAAAGTATAAAACTCTTTGAACCAAAACTAAATGTTAGTCCTATATTTTTGTTTATGTATTTTCTTTGTTGCATGATAAAGTAAACTTATCTTTACTCCATCAAGTTAGGTTGTACTTAATTAGGGTCAGCTAATAGAAAAAATAATATTTAATGTCCCTCTGTGGGGGAGGAAAAATAATTTTTCCTCTACCCTCCTAGGTTCTTTGCTGGGACCCCCTGTAATAAAAAGACAAATTTACAAGAGAAAACAAACAAAAGTTGACTAACATGTATACCTTCTGTATACATGGGAGAGACCCAGGAAAATTGAGCAATCCCTCAAAATGGCCCATGGCATCATCTGAAATACCATCTCTAGCTTAAGACAAAAGAAGATGTTAGAGAGTAGGGAAGTCCAGTTATGGGAAGTTACCAGGAAATGCACAGGCTATGGTTGTTATGCAGAATTAAGTCTTTTCCTTCTCCATTTAATAAGAGATTGGAGAGATTGAGTCATCCTTCACTTCGTGGTACTGAGAGGGAGATACCCATACAAATAGAGATTTCCCGTATAAATATTTCTTACAAAAGCTTAACAGGTTTCTGAGCTTCACCTGTGTCTTCTGTTCCTTAAATATAACCAATTTAAAGTAGTCAGTATGCTAAGGAAGTGGTATATTTTGCTACTGTTCAAAGTCCAGAAGCTGAATTGTTCCATCTCATTGAACTAAGTCTCTGGCAGATGGACCCCTAAAGATAGACCTATGTGGTGTTTGCAATCAGATATTTAATAAGAGGAATTTCTATGGAAACAAAAGAAAAACAAAGGTTAACATTTAGAGCAAATTATAAACCCAGTGTCTGAGTTCCGAGAGCTTCCAGTCAAGATTTCAAGATGACCGGCTCAAAGATGGACTGAGGACAGACAGTGGTAATCAGACAGATTTTCCTGATTTGTAGTTTTTGTGTCTCTGGTGATGTCATTGGCTGTAATGGCACACTTTCTGAGCGGCCCACACAACAGGAATGAAGACAATTGTCTAAACATGAACTATTCTTATTTCTATGACATTTATATCAAGTTTTTCCTAGTCAGTTTGCAGGGCTTCAAGAGAAAAGGGGAAACTTTTGTTTTTAGTAATTCCAAGTCAGAAGGGTGGGAGAAAATTAAAAGGTGGTGCACAAAGGAATGCATGTTCAGGATAATATTTGTAAAGGAGGAGGCCCTTGAGCTTGCCTTGGAATAAGAGTGTAGGTGATCATACCAACCAAAGATTTTTGAAAGATGAAGAAAGAAAAGTCTTCCTAATGCAGAGGGAAAGAGTAGGCAATAAGTAGGCAGGAATACAAGTATATTGCTCCCTGAGGGTAAGGACCAGGTTGTGCTAATGTCTGTACCCTCTTGCCTACCACAGTATTAAGCCCTTTGCAGATGCTCAGAAATGTTGGATTCTATCCTTGTATACATTCTCATAGTCCTTAATAGTGTGTCTAGTTTACTTCTTTCCAACTTCATACATCTAGCTAATTAACAGAGGTGGTAAAATAATGATTTTTCCATCAGTAGTTGAAGTGTCCACTTGTTCCTGCTGGTGACCTCAGTTTGCATTCCCGTAGGGCAACAAAGTCATTTGCAGGTGTATGCTGTTGCTTTAAATCCCAATTTCTGTCCAAAGTGAAATGCCAAACTGAAATAATAGTATCACCAAATACCATCTTGAATTCAAAATTAGATTGAGGCAACAAATAAAGTTTTTATGTGATGTGAATCACCAAGGTTTGAATTTCTCTTGCTGTAGCAGAACTATATTTCTTAAAAGCCTACAACCATATTTCCTTAATGAAATTTACTGTTTAAAGTGCTTAAGTACAATTTGGATCTTGAAGGGTAATTATATTAATCTGAAATATCTCAAAAATGAAATAATAATTAAGAAATGAGCATGTGCATAAGAAGTTTGAAATGTAATTTTTTCATTGAAATTTTCAAAATCTATCCTCATTTGGTGCTTATGCATATAATAAGTATCTACTATAATTTAGACTGTGTTTTAATTTTCTATGAACTCAATCCCTAATCCACATTTGTCATTATGATCCTCTTTTAAAATGAGTATCTAAAACCTTCTTGTTGTTTTTTTTCCTGATAATACCTTACATTAAAATAAAAATTGGGCCCAGCCTGCGTGGCTTAGTGGTTGAGTGTTGATATGAACTAGGAGGACATGGTTGGATTCCAGGTCAGGGCACATGCCTGGGTTTCTGGCTCAATACCCAGCAGGGGGAATGCAGGAGGCAGCTGATCAGTGATTCTCTCTCATCGTTGATGTATCTATCTCTCTCTCCCTTTCCCTTCCTCTCTGAAATCAATAAAAATATATTTTTAAAAAATGAAATAAAAGTTGGATAGGGTGGATATTTGAGGTCAGACACTCAAGTTCAATTCCTGGGTTTGCTATTTACTAACAGGGTGACTTCTCTGAGCCTCACTGTCTTCATCTGTGTCATAATCCATTTCTGCTGCTATAGTACAATACCCTACATTGGGTAGTTTATAAACAACAGAAATTTATTTCTCACAGTTCTGGAGGCTGGTAAATCAAAAATGAAGGTACCTACAGATTTGATATCTGATGAGAATGCATTTCCTGGTTCATAGAAAGCTGTATTTTCACTGTGTCCTTACATGGACAGGATGAGGTCATTAATCTCATTCATGAGAGCTCCACTCTTATGACCCAGTTACCTGTATACCAAAGCCCCCCCCTCCACATATCATCATTTGGGAGTTAGGTCTTAACATATGAATTTGTTGGGGACACACACATTTCACCTATAGCAATCTGTAAAATGTGAATTGTAATAACTATACTCTTGCAAGATTTTTGTGAGAATTAGAGACTTTATTATGGGAATTACCAAGTATAAGGTCTTTAAAGATTGGAAACTTCTGCTGCCACCAGTATTGTTGTTTTCATCTTTCCATTTATGTCATATTTCCTGGTGGATAAAATGTGTTGGTAACTGTCCACTGTATATAACAATTGTGAAACTTTATCCCTGTGCACCAAGTTATTATGGGAAACTCCAATGTAGACAATAGGTAAAAGCGAAAATGAGGATTATGAAGCACCAATCCCCATTCTAGTATTTAAGTCATGTTCCTAAAACACAATCTGGAAACCATTCTTTCAATGGAACACATTTAAAAGAGTGAGAAATCTTAAAACGTGATATTAAAAAAAATAGTAAGGGCTCTGGCCAGGTAGCTTAGTTGGTTAGAGCATTGTCCTAATTTGCCAAGGTTGCAGATTCAATCTCCAGTCAGGGCACATACAAGAATTAATTAATGAATGCATAAATAAGTGGAATAACAAATCTCTCTCTCTCTTCCTCCCTCCCTACCACCCTCCATCCCTCCCTCTCTCTCTTTCTTTCTTCCCCTTCCTCCCTCCCTCAAATCAATAAATAAATAAAAATTTAAAAAAGAAAACAATAGCAAGATGATTAGGAAACACTGTGTAGTCTCTAGCAGATCCCTATATATCTAAATAGTTATTCTATGGTCAGCATGACAAAATCACTGCAATAGAGACCTACAAGAAGATTGTGCACTGTGTCTACTGACATGTCATTTCACAAAGAAACAAATGGAAATGGATGTCCTTTGAATAGAGAAGTACAAACTTTTCATGGTTTCCTATCTTTCCTGCAGTCTTGCTAAAGAGGTTAGCTATAACATGTGCCTGCAATTACAGTGGGGCCTTGACTTACGAGTTTAATTCGTTCCGTGATGCAGCTCGTAACTCAAATTACTCGTATGTCAAATCAAAAAGTGAACGAGTGAGACATGTGATGCTGGGCTGATGTGGCGTTCACTGTGACGTTCGCTGTGCCAACTAGCGGTGGGGTATCTGAAGCTGGCTTGTAACCTGAATTTTATCTCGCAACTCAAAGCAAAATATCGGCCGAGAGATGGCTCGTATCTCAAAAAACTCGTAAGTCAAGGCCCCACTGTATTAGAGGAAGGGGCTAATTCCCTCAGATAATGCAAGGCCACTACTAGACCAAGTGGCTGTTTTAAAACTGTATATAGGAATGTCAATGCTTCCTCAGGATACTTCATTACAATCCATAAGAAAGTTACTCTATAATGCAGGTTGTTAGAATAAGACTCTTCCAGAAAACTAGCTTAATGAATCTGCAGATTTTTAATATTCTCAATGACCCAGAGTGTCCCCAGTGTGAATGGCACACCCTGAGATGAAGAACTCTTGAGTAGTGTGCAATCTGCATACCATTATACAATGACCCTGCCGATAACCGTATTTTTTAATGAAGATGAATTGTTTGGGTAATAAAAAATGGCATTTAATTAAAAATATAATTTTTTTCTTAAAATTTTTCACAGAATCTTTAGTAATAGAGTTCAAATAAAGCAGTAAAGCCACATAGGTTCTTGAATTTCAAGGGCTTCTCTGTAGGTAGATAAAAGAGCAGAAATTTAGCTGTCAACAAAATTATAAACAGACTACGTGCCATCTATAAATTTGAATGTAAAATATCTAATAATCTTCCTGGATTTGATTGAGTCGAATATAATTCACTCAAATTGACAGATGAAACTCCCTCTTTTACTTTCTTATGGCGTATATTGGAAATATCAATGCATTCCCTCGACTCTTACACTGAATTATCTTTAGAATATTGAAAAACCAAGGCAACATTCCTTTTAGTCTTCAAAAGCAAATCTTTAACAAAAGTTACACTCATTGGAACAAAAGTAGTTTGCAATTTAAGAGACCGATTAAATAATCCTGGCAGTGAACTCCATTTTGTGAAATGAATCCACTGGGTAATAAAAACCAAGCCAGTACAACTAGGGTCAGCAAACTATGGCCCATAGGCCAAATCTGGCCCACCACCTATTATTGTAAATGAAGTTTTATAGGAACACAGCCACACTCATTCACTTACATATTTTCTCCGGTTGCTTTTGTGCTACATTGGTAGAGTTGAACATGTGGACAGAGACCATATGACCTGCAAAGCCTACTTCCCGTCTGGTCCTTCATAGAAAAAGTTTGCTGACTCATAGAATATTATATTGTTTCAGTTAACTTTTACATTATAATTTAATATTAAAATGGGTGTGTGAGTAAATTTATAAATATAGGAAAGAATATTCCATTTCACTTTAAATGTTAATTGTTCTCAGGTAAGGTATTTGAATTAACTAATACTTTAACTCCTTCTTGTATTGCTTTCGTGCACCCAGGCATAAGATCACTAAATGGCAACAAACAAACACAAACACTGATACCAAGCCATCCCACAGAGGGACTGGTTGTGACACTCATAATTTAAGGGAGAAGCAGAACGTCAGTCCTGGAATATACTTGTTCAGCATCAGGAAGACTGGGAGAAAAATAATTAGGATGAGTGTTGCTTAGACTACTTGCAAAACAGTTTCTTCAAACAAAATTTAAAGGGGAAGCTCAAGATATGAAAATAAAAAAGTGAAGATGGTGATGAACCTGGAGTGGATAAGTGTTCAAGTTCTGCTGTTTGGCTCTTGCTTTTCTCTCTGTCTCCTTCTTGGAGAGGAGCTATTTATTCCATTAGCAGTGTATTACTGAAAGTGAATCAGAAAGTTTACTCCAAGAGGTGGAATATTTATTTGTGTGTTCAGCCCATCTAATTTCCATGTGTCCCGATATATTTTTTATGCTCTGTTGTATTCTCCCACTTATTTGGTTTTCATTTCTGTTATGAAATATTTGTGACATATCGTACAAAGCAGTGTTTAATATTTGCTCATGAAAGTTTGTAACTTAAACCTAGAAAGTTTGTACATAAAAGAAATATTTTTGGTATGCTTTTCAGTCCATATTCATGGAAAAGTTTATTACTTCTTTGAAAGAAGCAGTACATTTTTTACATTCCATTCATGATATTAATGTGTTTATCTTTGTTTTATTGGTTAAATCTATACTATGACTACAGTGAATACTGCTAACCACAATGAATATGTTATTTTTAATTTTTTTTCTTTTAATTTTAGTTTATTTTTATTTATAAAATTGTAATTTATTGTATCTCTTTATCCCAAATCAAGTATCTTCCCATCACCAATTATTCCCCCTTTCACTGTTGTCTGTATCTATGAGTTGTTGCTTTTCTTAATTTCTTCACCTTTTAAACCCAGCCCCCCAACTCTGCACCTGTGACAGCTGTCAGTCTGTTCTCTGTATCTATGATTCTGTTTCTATTTGTTAATTTATTTTGTTAATTAGATTCCAAATATAAGTGAAATCATATGGTACTTGTCTTTTTCTGACTGGCTTATCCACTTAGAATAATGCTCTCCAGGTCCATCCATGCTGTTTCAAAGGGTAAAATTTCCTTCTTTTTTACAGCACATGAGTATTTCATTGTGTAAATGTACCATAGATTTTTTGATCCACTCATCTACTGATGGGCACTTAGGCTGCTTCCAAATCCTGGCTATTGAAAATAACACTGCGGTGAACATAGGGGTACATACTTGCTTTTGAATTAATGTTCGAATGTATTCCCAGAAATGGAATCACTGGATTATAAGGTAGTTCCATTTATATTTTTGAGGAACCTCCATACTGTTTTCCACAGTGGCTGCACCAGTCTGCATTCCCACCAGCAGTGCAGGAGGATTCCTTTTTTTCCACACCCTCAACTAACACTTGTTTGTTGATATGTTGATGATAGCCATTCTGACAGGTCTGAGGTGATATCTCATTGTGGTTTTCATTTAAGTCTCTCTGATTATTAGTGAAAATATAAGTTATTGAGTACTAACTCTGTACTAGGCACTATTCCTTATACTTTCTGTAGATTAATTCATTTAGCTTTGCAAAATCCCTATGATATAGAATCTACTATTATCTTCATTTTAAATTGAAGAAACTGAAGCACAGAGTAGTTATTTAACTTATTCAATATCCTAGCTAATGACTGTCAGAACTGGGATTAGGGCTTTGAACTCATTCTTTCATAATCATTATGGTTTTTTTTAAATTAATAAATCTTTATTGTTCAGATTTTTACAGATGTTCCTCTTTTTTCCCCCCATAGCTCCCCTTCACCTGGTTCCCACCCCACCCCATGTCCTTACCCCCCGCCACTGTCCTCATCCATAGGTGTAAGATTTTTGTCTATTCTCTTCCCGCACCCCCCACACTCCCTTCCCCCCAAGAATTGTCAGTCCACTCCCTTTCTATGCCTCTGCTTCTATTATATTCACCAGTTTATTCTGACTTAGTTTTTAGGTTCACTGGTTGATAGGTATTTATTTGTTGCCACTTTATTGTTCATAGATTTTTATCTTTACCTTTTTCTTCTTCCTCTTCTTAAAGAATATCCTTCAGCATTTCATATAATCCTGGTTTGGTGGTGATGAAATCCTTTAGCTTTTTCTTGTCTGTGAAGCTCTTTACCTTCAATTCTACATGATAGCTTTCCTGGGTAGAGTAATCTTGGTTGTATGTTCTTGGTATTCATCACTTTGAATATTTCTTGCTACTCCCTTCTGGCCTGCATGGTTTCTGTTGAGAAATCAGCTGACAGTTGTAGGGGTACTCCCTTGTAGGTAACTGACTGTTTTTCTCTTGCTGCTTTTAAGATTCTCTCTTTGTCTTTAGCCCTTGGCATTTTAATTATGATGTGTCTTGGTGTGGTCCTCTTTGGCTTCCTCTTGTTTGGGGTTCTCTTTGCTTCCTGGACTTGTAAGTCTATTTCTTTCATCAGGTAGGGGAAGTTTTCTGTCATGATTTCTTCTAATAGGCTTTCAGTATCTTGCTCTCTCTCTTTTTCTGGCACCCCGATAATTTGGATGTTGGTACATTTGAAGTTGTCCCAGAGGCTCCTTACACTATCTTGATATTTTTGGATTCTTTTTTCTTTTTGCTTTTCCGGTTGGATGTTTTTTGCTTCTTCATATTTCAAATCTTTGACTTGATTCTTGGGATCCTCTCGTCTGCTGTTGGATATCTGTATATTATTCTTTATTTTAGTGAGTGTATGTTTAATTTATAACTGGTATTTTTCCATTTTTTTTTGGCATTCTCATTAAGATCCTTGAAGGTCTCACCAAGTTCCTCAGTGGTTCGTAGAAGATTCTTGAGTAATCTTATAACTGTGGTTCTGAACCCTATGTCCTCCATTAGTTTGCTTCCCTCCATTTCTTTCATTTGTGACATGTTTCTTTGTCTTCGCATTTTTGGCTGACTACGAGGACCCACTGTGTCTATAAGAAGAACTGCTGTGCTGGAGACACCCTTATGGGGCAGGACTTGCTTCAGTGGGGCTTTGGTGCTCACTGAGTCTGCCTCTTGAGTGTGTCCCTTATGGATGTGAGGAGTTGAAATCTGGTATCTGACCAGGGGTACCCTGACTCCTGGATCTCCAAGTCAACCACTGTGTGAGTCCACCCAGCAGGAGCTACAGCGATATCAGCAGATTTCTCCTCTTTGGAATTTGGAAGTTTTGGAGCTCTCTAACCCAGCTGCAGTTAGATTAGGCTGCAAAAACTGAGGTAATTCCTTTGCATCGCTGAGCACAGCTTGGGAGGTGATGTAAATTGAGTGGGGTGGGGTCTCAGAGAATCACCAGGGCAGAGTGACTGTCGACAGCGTGTCTGGACTCCTGGCATCTCAGCGACTACGCGTCTCTGCAGTCCCACGCCCCCACAGCAACAATGATCCCTGCAAGCAGCTCTGCGAGAAAGCCCCCCTCACTTTCCAAACCGCTGCAAGACAGTCCAGTTTCTCCCTGTAGGAGTCTGGGACCTCAGAATCTCGCCTTAAATGAGCTCAGTGCGTTCGAGAGCTTGTATCCCCTTCCAATTGAAAAAAACCACGCGCCAAGGTGCAGCTGCCTCGCGTGTTCCTTCGTACCTCCGTTCTTGGTGCCTCTGCACCGCCTACCCGGTCTCAATGAGCTTCTTTCTTTCCTTCAAGTTGTAGAACTTCCACTCGGCCAGCTTTCCCGTGGTTCTGGATGATAGCTGTTTTGTCTTATAGTTGTAATTTCAGTGTTGTTGTGGGAGGCAGCATGCACAGGTTTATACCTTATGCTGCCATCTTGGTTCTCCCATAATCATTATATTTTAATTTTTATATTTATTTCCCTCTGTTGGGTTTATTTTATTTTATTTGTTTTCTCCCTCTATCAGTAATTATTTACTTTAGTTCTACTATTTTAATAGGTGTCTTTAATTTTTATCATCCTTATCATAGTCTAAAATTAATGAATTTCTGTACCCTTTTCCTAAACAATAGATGGCTCTTAGAATGCTTTAATTTGGATCATCACTCTTCACTTAAGTGTCGCATTATCCAGTGTTTTAGTTTCACTTGATCTTAACACACCAAAATGGTTTATTATAATATTTTCCACATTCATTACTCATTTAGATTCACCCATAGTTTATCAATTACTTTACTCACCACTCCTTCTTGCATACCTTACTCCTTCCTTCTAGATTCAGTTTTATGCTTCCTGAAGTGTGTCCTCTCATAATTCTTTCAGTAATGGTCTGTTGGTGTTAAATTTTCCTTTCTTGTGGGAAGTTATCTTCATTTCACTCTCATTCTTGACTAACACATTCACTAGGTATGCAAGAATTCAGTATTGACAATTGTTTTTCTCTAAGCATTTTGATAATACTGCTTTGTGCGCTATAAGTTAGGATTCTTCTTGGTACAAGTAACATAATATCCCAAATAATGGCTTAATAAAGATAGATGTTTTCCTCTCATAACAAGCAGTCTAAGAGCTAGGCAGTGTCAGGGTTGATTAATTCAACAGCTTAATATATCAGAGCTCTGGATCAGCTTCTCTGGGACTCTTTGGCTCTTTTGTTGTAGTTGCTAAATGGGTAATAACTCCAAACATCACGTACTCACAATGACAATGTCCAAAGGCTGGAAGGAAGAGCCAATTTCTCTTTGTCTATCTCTCTCTATTAGATAGGGTAATCATTCCTACAAGCCTCTTCAGTCTTCTACTCAGCCAGAATTGGGTTGACATGTCCACCTTCTAATCTAGTACCTGGTAAAGGAGTTTGAAATACTCTGATTTGTTTACACCAGTAATGAAGCTCAGAGTGGAGCATATCTTTTATACCTGAAAAACTAAGGGTTCTTTAGTAATTCAAAAGGTCTTAATGGCTATTGGGTAAGCAAACAGTGTTTGCCACACATTATCTTCCATTCCTTCAGTGCAACTAAGAAATCTGCTGCCAGTCTAATTATAGTTCCAATGTAGGTAATCTATCTAGTTGTTTTAAGGTTTTCTCTTCTTTGATGGTGTGCTAATTCACATCATTCAAGAAGCAGATGCCAAGGTGGGATTAGATACACTAAGTTTGGGGGAAGATGATGGAGAAGGAGCAGAAGACAGGGAGAATCTTTAGAACAGGATGTAGGGTCTGAAATAAAGTAAAATGGAGGGGGAAAAATTGAATTGGAAGAGTTCAAACTCCATTACAGATCCAGAAAAGTTTTGGCCACGCTGATGGAGACTCCTAGAAACAAAGTTACCATTAATGGAGTCCCCTGTCCTATAGGAATGGCCTCTATTAGTACCCATACATGTTCAGTCATTGACTAGGAGTAGCCTATGGGAAGTCTGGCTTCATCATGAACCTAGTACTGGATTCAGAAGAGCAGCAACTGGGGCTGCTAGTCAATTAGGCACTCACATCAGATCTGAGTGGTACACTTCCATGGCTGCCTCAGATGTTCTTAAGGTGGGGATTTACTTTTATTTATCCTGTTTGGAGGTTGTGCTTCCTGAATTTGAGAATTTTCTCAGAATCTGATTTTTAATAAGTATTGGAAAATTCTTAGTCATCATTGTTTCTTTCCCTTTTCTTTATTTTCTGCACCTAGAATGTATAATTAGATCTTTATTGTATCATGTTCTTCTAGCTTCCATGACCCTTAATCTTTCTCTTAGATTTTTCATCTCTTCATCTGTCTGTAATGCATTATGTGTAATTTCCTCAGCTATACATACAAGTTTACTAATTCTTGCTTTATTTGTATCTTCTTTGCTATTTAACTTGCCTTTTGTATTTATTTTCTATTGAATTTTACATTTTTTTTATTTTTTTCAATTTTAGAATTTCTATTTGTTCTTTATAAAGTCTACATGATGTCTATATATTTACAAATAGTGCTTCATTCTATGTTTCCCATTCTTCCTTTATAACTTTAAATATGCTTTTTAACCCAGTCTTATAATTTGAGTGTGTTCACTTTTGTTTAAAGTGGACTGTTTTCTCACATACTTTTTTACTTTGGATTGCGATCTCATTTTCCAGGGCTTCCAGATACTTCTATACTAATATCTCATAGTGGCAATTTGTCAGCCACACAGCAAGTGTAACTCAACTCTAAATTCATACATTATATAGACCCATGCTTCTGAATTCTCAAGAATGATCTTTTATTGTTTTCATCCAGAGCCCAGTCTAGGAAAAACAAGACTCCTTGTCCCCTTGTGGCACTGAACAGATGTTTGTCTAGTATATCCTGTTTTAAAGTGTAGAATTTTGAAGGTTTATATGTGGGCAACAAATGCAGGTCTCAGTTGCAACTACTTGCTTGTGAAGATCCAAAGCCTCATCTCCTCCAGCATTTCTAGGTGTTTGTAGGTGGCTGAGAAATTGCCACTATGAGATATTAGTATAGAAGTATCTGGAAGCCCTGGAAAATGAGATCTCAATCCAAAGTAAAAGTCTACTATTATTTCCAGAAGCTGAATTCTTAATTCCTACTCCACACTGTTTCTCTATAGTTTCATTTCCAAGCATCAAACTTTGATTGCTATTTATACATATTCTCTTTATATCTTAAGAAATCGTGATATATCTGACTTCAGAGAAAACGGCAGTGCTTCCAGAGCAACTAGGAGAGGTCACAGACATGCTAGGCAGAGAGACACTGAAAATGTTTGGAACAAGCTTACCATTGTGCCACTAAAAATAAAGCAGAGATCTTTTAGAGAGAGTACTAGAAAGGCATATTGCTGCTTTGTTAGCATAAGTCATTATTTCAAGAAAATTGCTCTAAATGTTATCTGTTTTGTATCACCTACTAAAAACACTGAAGAAATAAGCCTACTAGATCCAGCTGGCTAGTTGTGTAAGTTATAACATTTTATTTTATCAATAAAGACTTACTTCTCTTTAGAAGCTTTGTGTTCCTGAGTCCTGTGAAAGCTGGATAAAAGGAAGCCAGCTGCTAGATTATTACCACAGATTCAAGGTCCCATGTAATGGCAAATGTTCATGCAAACTCAGGTCCACGTAATTCTTAAAAATATAGTTTTTTAAATGTAATTGGCAGAGAATGACATAAATCAGCCTTTCAGCATCAGGTTTTGTAAAAATATTTTTTATTGATTTTTAGAGAGAGAGAGAGAGAGAGAACATGATAGGCTGCCCTCCTACATGCCCCCTACCAGGGATCGAGCAGCAACCCAAGCATGTGCCCTGACCAGGAATCTAACCAGTAACCCCTTTGTGCATGGGAGGATACCCAACCAACTGAGCCACACTAGCCAGGGCTCAACATCAGCTTTTGTAAAAAAATATTTTCTTTTTTAAAATATATATTTTATTGACTTCAGAGAGGAAGGAAGATAGAGATAGAAACATCAATGATGAGAGAGAATCATTGATTGGCTGCCTCCTGAACACCCCCTTCTGAGGATCGAGTCTGCAACCCAGGCAGGAATTGAACAATGACCTCCTGGTTCATAGGTCAATGCTCAACCACTGAGCCACACGGGCTGGGCTCAACATCAGTTTTTTAATAAAAAACTCCTTTACAGTATGTTGTAATATTGTTTTAGAGTTCCTATAAAGGATATTTCAAATTGTTATTTACAAGTAACAATCTGAATTAGATATTGGCTTTTTAAAATGTTTACACCTTTTATATACCATTTAAGGGACAGCTTTTTGGTAATTTTATATAGCAAAGTCTCATAATTTGAACACATCATATTGGCTGGCTGAGCTAAAACTTAACCTGAAATATCCCATGAAAAGGATACTATAAAGATTATAGGGAGCTTGTTCCACCTGATTAAGAGCATAAACTATTTAAAGCATGTTAAAAGCAATAATAATAATACAATTGACATTTTCATTGTTTTTGTTTAAATCAGTAACCCTAAGGGCCTTTAGAAGGCATTAGTATTTGTAACATGAAGTCAGTACACTTGAAAGTAAATGTCACGAACTTATATTTTAAATGATTTGGACTTAACAATTAATAAAACTTGACTCTGAATTGGGATGAATTAATAGAGTTTTAAAGTAAAAAAGACAAGTATCACATGATCTCATTCCTATGTGGAATTTAGTGAACAAAATAAACTGAGTAACAAAATAGACTCAGACATAGAAGCATGGAACAGACTATCGAATCTTAGAGGGAAGCTGAAGGTAGGAAGAGATCAACCAAAGAACTTGTATGCATGTATGCATAACCCATGGACACAGACAATAGTGTGGTGAAGGCCTGAGGGGTGGGGGGGGGGGGCTAGGAGAGATCATTGGGGGAAAAGGGGGACATGTAATACTTTCAACAATAAAGGATTTTTTTAAAAAAGTATTTCTATCCATTTTCTTAAATGTAAATATTTTATGTGCCGAGGGAAAGCAGTTTCTTTTTCTTAAGCTGTTTTCTTAAGGAATCATTACACTTTCATGACTCACACCTTTGGATTCCGTTTTTACTTAAAATTTCAAATCGAGCTGTTCATGTCTCTTCTCTATTTCAAGCAATTCTTTGTCCTCTTCATTTTGAAGATGTGGTTAGAAACACGGGGTGAGTGGATAATATTCAATCCAAACAACATGACTGCACATAATTTAAAGCATTCACTGCATTTTAAACTGACATTTAAGTATTGCTCTGGACTAATTTATCCTGCCCTCTTCAGCCTACATATTTCTCCCATGCATAATTCCTTTTTGAAGTTAATGGGAATTTGGCATGTGGCAGGAGTACATGTTTCATGAAATGGGAATCTAAGACTTGTCATTTAATAAGAAATCTGCCTCTACCTTAATTGGTCTGTCTCCCTAATGTCTTTCACTATAGTATAGCAGCATAGGCAGGCCTTTCATTCCAATGTGAAATGAAACTGTTTTAAAATTCAAGGTATATGTGGGTTACCATGGGCAGAAGGCAAGTAGCATCATCTATTAGACTGAAAATGGAGGAATTTTGAAATGTTATGCTTGCTGAACATAGCATAAAAGTAAACACTTGTATGGACTACATTATAAACATTTTCACATTTTCAGTATAACATATATTTTCAGAGACCCATACCAGTAAACCCTGGAAAACATCTGAATTATGCAATGACTTTAGAACGAGGACTTTAAATTAAGGGGAAAGTAATGGTTTTTGTAGGTATTTTTCAGTGCCAGACACCCTGCACTTGAGTTTAACCTTTACCTTAATATCTAAATTTTCTATATTTCTGTTATGTGGGTAAGTATTTCTTAAGGGTATGGTGAAATAATTTTTAGCACTTAAAACCTTTTCAACTAGTTATTAATAATTTGCCAATACATTGAATAAACTAGTGTCCATGCAAGGGAATACTATGCAACTTAAAAGAAAAAAAATAACAAGAAAGATTTCTATGCACTGAAGGGAGCAACCTCAAGATACATTTTAAGTGAAAAAAAAATGGAGGGGTAAAAATGTGTATATGTGTACTATATTTTGAATATGGAAAAGGGGGGAAATAATAATATGTATTCATATGTTATGTACAGGCCTAAAAAAAATACTGGAAAGATGAACTAAAAACTAGAAAAAATAGTTCCCTTACAGGGGAGGAATGAGGTAGAGGGGAAAAAAGAGAAAATGAAACCTCTCAGTGTATATCTCTATATTCAAGTTTGTTTGATTTTTTGTTTTTTTGTTTGTTTTTAAGTTTTCATCATGTTCATTTATGAAGTAGGGAGAAGAGGAATTTGCAAGTACATAAACGACCATTTTATCCTCTGATTCTTGGACCTAGATTTTTTTTTTTCTTGACTCAGCTAGTAATTAGCTAAATGACTATAAGCAAATCACTTAACTCATCTGGACTTCAATGTTATAAAGTAAGGAAGTTAGAAGAGATAGTTTCCAAGGTCCCTTCCAGCTCTAACATTTTATGACATGCAAATGGACAACACCGTAGTATGGATATATATATATATATACTTCTTAAGGACTGGCATTGTGTCTAATTGATAAAAATATTTATTGCTACTCAAGGATTTTCTGTTTGGGCTAATTTTTTTCTCCAAAAATAATAACAGTTACAGAGAATTTTCTTATTCAGGAAGATGTGGTGCGCATTGAATACAAATTATGTTTTAAAAACCCAAATGTACTGCTATGCTAAAGAGAATTTCTTTGAACTTTGGGGAACGGACTTTATACAAATATTTTTTAAGATATAATATGTGTACCAACACAGATGAACTAAAAACATTGACTTTAATTGCTAATCAGCATTTTGATAAGCTTCTGAGTCTTTATTAAATATGTGTTTGTGTTTGATATCCATTCTGTTTAAGCTTCAATTATTTAATTACAGGTCTTGATATGAAACTAATCATGCATATATCCATACGAAGCTTGCATACTGACAGGATAAAATCATTAAAGAGTCATTACTGTAAACTGACGTTGGCCTGAAATTTTTGCAGTTAACGGGGGAGTTGATGCTTGATGAACAATCCAATTAAAACTGGCAACAAAAGACCTAAAATGTCAGCCAAATTGCTTTTTAATAGTCAATGCAGCCGTCATAAAACATAAACATTAAAGTCCCCATAGAAGCATAAAGCTTCATGGTGAAACAATTCTAGAAAATGAATAATAATTACAGCATCTTGAGGATTCTTTTAATAGATGTGCACTCATTAAAAATATTCCATTGGTTAGAATCAAATGACAAAGTGTTTCCCTGTATACTTTCTTATATATGTTATAGTAATGGTTTCATTTAATATTAGGTACTTAGAATTTCTATTATTATCCAAAAAAAGCATTTTTAATAACCTAGAAAACAAAGTTCTGAAAGAGGAGTAAGAAAAATATACAACATGACCTGCTAATAACTGAAAATATAAAACAGTAATGAATCCTTAGTTACACTGAAGTTTAAGTGAAAAGCTAAGGAAGCCAGTTGTGATTTCCACCAAGCAGCCTAGAAGCAATAGCCAACATTGTTTTTTCTTTTTTATTATTATTTTTTTAATATATTTTATTGATTTTTTTACAGAGAGGAAGGGAGAGAGACAGAGAGTCAGAAACATCGATGAGAGAGAAACATCGATCAGCTGCCTCCTGCACATCCCCCACTGGGGAAGTTCCCGCAACCCAGGTACATGCCCCCGACCGGAATCGAACCTGGGACCCCTCAGTCCGCAGGCTGATGCTCTATCCACTGAGCCAAACAGGTTTCGGCAATAGCCAACATTTTGACTCTTGAGTTCTCTGGGTGTTTAATACTGAATATATGAATGTTAATCACCTAGGTGTTTCCTACTATGCAGCAGTTTGATTTTTAGTGGAAGAAAGCAATTCAATTATTTTACTGATTTTTTTTTGCCTTTGGTTCTGATGTTTCACACATGGAGATCACAGTTTTAGATTGCTATAAAAATCATCTTGTATGTTCTGAATAATCTAACTTCTCCCTCTGTCATTATTGTCATGTTTTTCAACAAGCAAATAAAGAAATTATGGGGGTTTTATCTTTGTGACATTATAACACAGGAGAAAACATCAAATGGCTCCTAGAGGAAATCTTTAAAACATCAGGGTTTCAATAGTACATTCATTTATTTTTCCAATAAACATTTGCTGAACACTTATTATGTGTAAACACAATGTTGACCACTCTGGGAATCTGGAGATGAGTAAGATTTGGATACCATACTAAGCTTACTATTTAGTGGAAGGTTAAACATGTAAACAATCAGCTGTAATACAAGGGACAAATGTGTGAAGAAGTGAAATCAATCAGGAAAATAAAAATACTTGTCTCCCAGATTCATATGTGAAGTAGGATTCCTTAGCCTTCCATTATTTTTGAAAGTATTATGTAGCATAGATATACTCAGTAGAGTCCTCAAACAGATGGTATCCTAATACATTTACATATTAGAATATCTGTCAATTAAATAATCGCCTTCCTCTTCGATCAGAGTGTAATTTCATGTGCTATGAAGGGTAAATTGACGTTCACACTTCTCCAGCTGTAGTTTCTGTTTTATCTGTTGAGCAAGTTAGTGCTGTGTTTTCAAAACAACAATAAAAGAAAATTTCCTCAAAAGAGTGATAGACACATTGGAACTTCAAACTCTATTAGCTGAAATAGTGAAGAGAAAACCCTATAGGAATGTAAATGAAACTTTAATGACATCCTATCACAAAATATTAAGTGACCCAACTATCCATAAAAAATTGCTTATCTTTTAACTTTTTTTCTTAATACAGTGATGAATAAACTATGGAGAGAAAATTCTAACATGTAGGCTATATCTGCAAACCACCATCTCAGTCTGTGGGAAAACAAAAATGCCTCGGTCTATATCATGCACATCATCGTATAAAATGATGTCAGCAATTTGATTAAGTGCTGGCTTGAACAGACCAAATCAGCCAGCTCTTTTGCCAATGTATGGACTATAGAATAATAGATATAAATATAATTTTCTACTTCTAAATTAAAATTTTAACATTTTGGCATTTATAAAAGAACAGTGAAGGCTTTAGTGTGAAAAGGAATAGATGGATAATAGATAAATTATCCTATATAATAAAAAGGTAATATGCAAATCGACCAAACTGCTGAACGACTGGTCACTATCACGTGCACTGACCACCAGGGGGAAGATGCTCAATGCACGAGCTGCCCCCTGGTGGTCAGTGCACTCCCACAGAGGGAGCACTGCTCAGCCACAAGCTGCGCTGATGGCTGGCGAGTGCAGCGGCCAACCTCAGTGGCAGTGCTAAGGATGTCTGCCTGTGGCTCAGGCCTGCTCCCCGCAGCTAGCCGGACATCCTCAGAGGGCTCCCGGACTGCAAAAGGGCACAGGCCAGGCTGATGGACCCCCTCTCCCCTGAGTGCACGAATGTCGCCCACCAGGTCTCTAGTAAATACATAAAAACCCTTATGACCTCATCAAAATTGCTGTATGTCTGCTTTGCGTTTGCCAATGTCCCGTCAAAATAAATAATATAGTTCACTTATTTAATAAAAAATCAGGTGCCTTTTATGACTTAGACATTGTGCTGAGTGAGGAGTCAAAGATGAATAAAGATACAGACTTCACCCACAAGTAGCTCTCTGCCTAGCAGAGGAAACTCACAAGAAATAATTATAATAATGTTGTAAGGTCTCTGATATAAAATGATAAAAAATTATATGAGAACACATAAAAAAAGATGGATGAAGTCATCACAGAGGAGGTAACGTTATCCAGAGGACTTGTGTTTATCCTTTAAGGCTTCACTGAGGCAGGTGGGAGACAATGGCATGCAAGCAAAGGAAGGAAGCTCATAGCTACATGAAGTGGACGGTCAGGAGATAAAGCTATCAGTGCTTATTGACCTACTAAGGATTCTATACTATATCTTATTGGCAATGAAAGAGCCACCATATTCATTATAATTAAAAAAGTAATTCTGGGTTCATTTCTTTCCATTATTCATTGATAATAGATACAATTAAGAAAATTGTTAATAAATTCCAGAGATATTAGATATCCTTATTTTTATGAAAAATCAAATACTTGAATTTTAGGATATTATCTAAATAACTAGAGACCCAGTGCATGAAATTAGTGCGGGGGGGGGGTCCCTCAGCCCGACCTGCACCCTCTCCAATCCAGGAGCCCTCAGGGGATGTCCTACTGATGGCTTGGGCCCGCTCCCCATGGTTCTCTGCTCTCTGCGGGCCTGCCTGCTCCACACCATGGCAATGGGCAAGAAGGCCCTGCTGGGTGCTGCCTGCCAACCACGCTTGCCTGCTCACGGGTCGTCGTGGCGATGGCCAAGCAGGCCCTGCTGGGTGCTGCCTGTGGGCCATGCTTGCCTGCCTGCAGGTCGCCACAGCAACAGCCAAGTAGTCCCTACTGGGTGCTGTCTGCGGACACACTTGCCTGCTCGCGGGTCACCACGGCGACGGCCAAGCAGGACCTGCTGGCTGCAGACACTCCAGTGGCGGCAGAGCAGCGAAGCTTGATCCGCTACCAGAGTGGGCAGATCCTGCCTCTGGCCTTGGTCCCCTGGCCAAGGGCCAACAGGCCCAAACACTCCAGCAGCAGGGCTGAGGGGACTGAGAGCCGCCATCTTGTTGCTATGGGCGCCGCCATCTTTGTGATGGAGTGATGGTTAATTTGCATATTACTATTTTATTAGCTAGGACTAGGGGCCCGGTGCATGAAATTCGTGCACTGGCGGGGGGGGGGGAGGTATCCCTCAGCCCAGCCTGCCCTCTCTCACATACTGGGAGCCCTCAGGGGATGTCCTATTGACGGCTTAGGCCCGCTCCCAGCTCCTCTTGGGGAGCGGGTCTAAGCTGCAGTCTGGCCTCCCTTTGTGGGAGGTGACCGGGCTGATCAGGGGAAGGAACCAGCCCCATCACCCCGCTGCTGAAGCCACTGCCAGTCACTGCAGCCAGCAAGGTTTTTTCATCAACACGGAATCCAGTCCCGTCACCATGAAAAAAATGACAACTTTTTTTAGGCATTTTCAAGATGTGTCTTTCATATAATAATAATTTCTTTATTATTTTTTTATCCTCACCTGAGGATATGTTTCCATTGATATTTAGAGAATGTGAAAGAGAAAGGGAAAGACAGAGAGTAACATCAAAATGAGAGGAACACTTTGATTGGTTGCCACCTGCATGAGTCCTGACCTGGGCCCCGGCCAGGGAGGAGCCTGCAACCTAGGTACATGCCCTTGGTCAGAATTGAACCCAGACCCTGCCATCGGCAGGCCAAGGCATTATCCACTGAGCCAAACCGGCTAGGGCAGGATATGACATTTCTTAGCCCTCCAGCAGTGGACCTTCATATTTTTCACCAGGAGTGTGGTGAAAAACCCTAGATTACCGTTTTGGATTCTTATTACCCAAGTTACTAAGAATATTACCAGTGGCATACAGGGAGCTTAACCAATGAGCAGTCAGAAAAGGTGCTTCCTCTGTAGTTCACACCAATGTGCGGCTTGGCACCCCACCCACCCCCACCCCAGGCTTGACGCCTCTGGCCCAGGCTTCAGGCCTGGGCAGGGGAACCCCATCTCCCCCGATCACGGGCTCCACCCTTGACCAGGCCTGACCCCTTGGCCAGAGGTGTTGACCCCCATCACCCTCCGATTGCCAGATTGGCCCCTTGCCCAGGCCTGATGCCTCCGCCAGAGGTATAAGGCCTGGGCAAGGGACCCCCATCTCCCTCCCATAGCTGGCTCCGCCCCCCACCCAGACCTGATGCCTCTGGCCCAGGTATCAGGCCTGAGCAGGGGACTCGCACACCCCTCCGATTGACGGCTTCACCCCCTGCCCAGGCCTGACACCTGGGCCAAAGGCATTGACCCCCATCACCCTCCAATTGCGGGATCAGCCCCTTGTCCAGGCCTGATGCCTCTGGCCTGGGCAGGGGACCCCCAGACCCCTCCGATTGCCGGCTCCGCCCCTGGCCCAGGCCTGATGCCTTGGCCAGAGGAGTGGACCCTCATAATCCTCCAATCCCTGGATCAGCCCTTTGCCCAGGCCTGAGGCCTCTGGCAGAAGTGTCAGGCCTGGGCAGGGGACCCCCAGCTCCCACCATCCCTGGCTCCGCACCTGCTACCCACGATCTCTGGCACCACCCCTGCCCAGACCTAAGGCCTCTGGTGTAGGCATTAGTCCTGGGCAGGAGACCCCCAGCTCCCCGGGATCTCCTGCTCTGCCCTGGCCTAGACCTAATGCCTCTGGCCAAGGCATTAGGCCTGGGCAGGGGACCCCCAGCTGCTCAGGATTGCTGACTCTGCCCCTTCCCAGGCCTAACACCTCTGGCCAAGGCATTAGGCCTGGGCAGGGGACCCCCAGCTCCCCACGATCTCCCGCTCTGCCCCTTCCTAGACCTAATGCCTCTGACCGAGGCCTTAAGCCTGGGCAGGGGACCACCAGCTGCCCAGGATCGCTGACTCCGCCCCTGCTCCCTGCGATGGCTGGTTTCGCCCCTGCCCAGGCCTAACACCTCTGGCCAAGGCTTTAGGCCTGTGCAGGGGACCCCCAGCTCCCCATATTGCAGGCTCCACCCCTGCCCAGGCCTAACGTCTTTGACCAAGGCTTTAGGCCTGGGCAAGGGACCCCTACCTCCCCGGACTGCCAGGAGAGCAGGTTGGGGGCATGACTGCAGGCGGACGCCGCAGCTGCCCCACAAGCCCCGGTCTGCCAGCGGGAATGAGGGTTGGGGGCGTCCGCCCCGATAGCCCGGGTCTGCTAGCCAAAGCGGGTTGGGGGCGACCGCCCTGCAAGCCCGGGACTGCCGGTGGGAGCGCGTCGGGGCCATCCGCCCCGCCAACCCTGGTCTGCCGGTGGGAGTGGGTTGGGGGCGTGACTGCGGGCGGAAGCCGCAGCCGCCCCACCAGCCCCAGTCTGCCAGCGGGACAGCCAGTTGGGGTCTTGGCCAGTAGGGGACAGCTGCGGTCACGCCCCGCCAGCCCTGGGTTGGGTCGCCTGCCATCCAGGTCACAGATAGCAGGCCTGGATGGCAGAGGGGCAGGCAGGATGGTGCTGTCCCATCCTGCCTGCAGTATGCAAATTAGCCGCCATCTTTGTTGGCGGTTAACTGCCATCTTAGTTGGCAGTTAATTTGCATATCGCCATGATTAGCCAATGGGAAGGGTAGTGGTCGTATGCCAATTACCATGTTTCTCTTTTATTAGATAGGATATCAGTGTTTCCTATGTGTCCCTGAATATATGGAAGTCAGGTAAAGATTTTTCTAAAATGATTTCTTTATGAAGCATGATTAGCGTTTTCCCCCATAAAAGCAGAAATACAACTAGTATCACCCCTGTATAGAAACCCTAAATGTTTAAACATAATATTCAAGTAGAAATCTTAAAAAGAGTTCAAAAAATGAAATTACCCTACATAATACCTAACTTAAGGATTTCCAGAAAGTATATTTGCGTTATTCATAATTATCTGAATGATAAAACTAATAACCTGTAGAATTTTGGCCTTATAAATTACTTTTGAGCAACTTAGTGATTTAATTGGCAACATAGTATAGATCAGTGAGTTTCAATTTATTCTTCTCACTACCTTCCATAGTTAGAAATGTATTTCACATCATAACTTGAAACAAAAATTTCATGAAACAATTTTTTTCATGAAACAATTTTTACTTTTACTAAATAAATTCTTTACTAAAACATTATTATAACTAGAATGGTTAAAAGACTGGATCTGAGGTCAAAAGAATAGTGGTTTAGAAGTTGAAACACTTGGTTTCTTTTCTGAGTTTCTCTTCTCCGTGACCTTGGTAAAGTCAGTTAACTTCTCTGGTATTTTTATATACAAAGTGAGGATTATGCCTTCTTTGTCTATCTCACAGACTGCTATTGTAAGGAGCAAATGAGATAATATATTTCAAAGTGCTTTGCAAACCATAAAACACTATGTAGGTGTAAAGAGGAATATCCATAAAATGAAACTATACTTCATTGTTATATATTTTATGTGACTTTCGTGAACCTTTTAATCCTTCAAATTCATTCTTGAAAAATAATTTCCTTGAGAATATCTAGTCACAGCAGATAAATCTGAAAATGAGGTTGACAAAACCATTCTGAATAAGAGACAACACTGGCATTAGTTCAAGTGCAGTTTACATTTGTGGCCTCTCAGAAGTAAACCTGATACAGATCACCACCCTTTAAACAAAGAAAATGCTTGTTAAAATAATGGGAAGAATGCCTTGCTTCATATTAAGTAATTTTCTTATATCACACATCTTTTATAATACATGATATTGCTGCTACAGTTAGCCTTCAGCAAAGATATGTCATAAACATGTTTGCAGAACTCTAATAGGAAGAAATCTATAACAGTAAAGAGGGAGACAGACAAGCGATTCATTTGGAAAAGCAATGTTTAGTAAAATATTATTATGAACTACCTGTGCTCAGTTCCAGCCATGTTAAAAATGACTTGAAATTCAATATGACTTGATGATCAGTTGTCCAGTTTTCTCCATTCATTCTTCCAGCAAGCATTTATTGAGCACTGACCGTGTGCCATACTGCAGGTGCTATGAGTTCATGAAAAAAAAGCAACTGCTTTTCATAGAACTTATGCTCTGTTAAGGAAGCTAAAACAGATAGTTAAATACAAGGCATAATATTTGATCATTGGGATTGCATGAAACACAGACTAAATCATACTAGCTCAGGCGATAAGGATTTATTGTAAGTGTGTATATTCAAAAATTGTAAATGAATCCAGCCCTTGAAACCTCAGCTACAAGTTTGTGAATATTCATCCTAAGGTTTTGCTGTTTATATGACCAAGTGACAGGCCCATGTCTGTTTTTTTCTGTGACCACCTGCTTCTCTTCCTGCTACCACCTCGCTTCATGTGTCTTAGAAGGTGCTATGAGCATAAGAGAAATGCAATACTGCAGGAGGTCAGAAGAATAAAAATATTACTCCTATATTTAGATTACAAGGAATGCTTAATGAAAGGAAACTATTGATATTGGGCCTTGGGGAGGAGTGGAGCATAGACAGAATATGGGGTGAAAGGACATTCAAAGAAGAAAGTCAAGTATGAAAATGAAGGTTCAAAGATGACAAGCACCAATTATGTCTGCTGAGTGGCAAATGTTGCTATTTGGCTGGAGAAAAGGCAGTATGTAAAGGTAGACTGGGGCTAAACCATGCCCTTTTAACCTCCCAAGTATATTTCTTTAGCTGTAATGTAATCAATCTGTATGTCACTGACTATATAATAGACAATATATCTATACTACCATAGGTAGTATATATTATGTGTATATATATATATATTTCTTTAGCTGTAATGTAATCAATCTGTATGTCACTGACTATATAATAGACAATATATCTATACTACCATAGGTAGTATATATTATGTGTGTATATATATGTATGTAATAATTAGTTTTCTGATTTAAGAAACAGTTTAAACAGAGAATACTTCAAAAATATTTTCCACTGGTGGTTGCTTTTGTTTTTTTTCAAAAATTGGAACACATTTGTCACTCAATTGACAAGCATATCTAGTGAGGCATGGCACTAGGCAGTCTGTGGATTGATAAAATAAGAAATTCCCTATCTTTTGAATTCACCATTTAGTTGAGGTAGAAGACAAACAAGCACAAACATAAACACAAATGCACCAGAGGTAGGTACTTGTATACCACTGTCACCAAATGCTTGCATAATCCCGAGCCATTGTACACTGTCTCCAACTTCTCTCATTAACTTCTTTGCCCTTTTATCTTTTTTCAAATGCCTTACTCGTGGGTCTGCCTTACATTTCACAGCAGCACAAAGAGCCATGAATTGTTTCTCAAATTGAAATATCTAGTCTTGGGTTTAAAGGCCAACTGCTAATTGCTTCCTCCTCCCCATACTCATCTGTGTACAGTTCCCATTTCTACCTGGCCATGCTCTCCTTTCCAGGGAGGCAAACTTACTGTCATTGGAAAATATTGTCTTTTGAGGTTCTCAGCATCTTAATAGAAGATGGAAGAGCAAACAATGAATCACTGAAAATTTGATTGCCTTTGATAAAGTAACATATGGTCTTAACACATAAATTCCTTGATAAATATTATTTCAAAGTTTAACCAAATCTTACAAATAGCAATTATGTGTTAAATAGTCAAGATGTACCAGCAAAAGTCTTTTTATTTTTTTCTTACAATTCTCTTAGATATAGAGGCTAAATGATCCAAAGTGACATGATTACAATAGGAATCAATAAAATCTCAGTCTGGATAGACTGGATTGGATTGGAACTGATAGGATAGGATAGGATAGGATAGGATGGATAGGATAGGATAGGATATCTTGTTCAGGATAGAAAAGCATCTTCTTGCATCTTTTGAATGCCTTCCAGATAAAGAAGGTCACATCCAAGACTATTCCAAAATAATTTCAAATCCAAGAGATATCCCTATGCCTATTAACTAATTCAACTACTGCCATAGCTCTGATCACCTTTTAAAGCACACATACAAATGCCTCTATAAAGAAATAAGGTCGTCCTCACATGAAACCTAGAATATTTGTGGAATGATTATATATAGATTAATGAAATGGCAGTTAGTAGTGGCAGCTATAGTGAAAATAACAGACAGGCACCTTGGGAGACAAAAAAGCTTCATGTGACAACATTTTTTCCAACTGAATATAAGCTTTTCAGAGGTGTGTGTGTGTGTGTGTGTGTGCACTTGTATGCATGATAATAGAATTAAGCTTTCTTATGTAATCTGAAGATTTAATATAATTTTTGTTTTATTGAACTTTCTAGAATCTTGAATTAAGAATATTTACAAGGTAAAAAAACAAAACAAGATACCACTAGTTCAATATTAAACATTATAATAAATTCATGATGGAAAATAATTTACAGCAATAAGAAAATAATTCTAAAGTGAATGGACTTGGAACCTGAACATGTGACCAAACTAGTCTCATGTGATATGCTTTAATTATATACATGCTAGTCCCCATGCCCTGACCTCCAAAGCACCCAACTGTGAGCTTTTGAGAACAATGACATTCACTTTCACATTTTATCTTGGGTACAAAACATGCCTAATACTTAATAAATAGTCTATAAATGTTTGTTTAGAGAATTAAATAAGTATTTTGGGGCAGGGTATTAAATCAGCATTAGCATGTCTATTGTTTTTTGTTCCATTTCTATTTTAGTATTTGCTTCTGCTTCCTTGCCTTTCTCAAATGCCATTCACTAAGCCAGCAATGAACTTTGATCCCTTTCAATGGGGCCATTTCCCTCTCTTCTGTATCATTCAACTTATCTGTGAATCCTTATCACCTAGCCTATTTTCTCTGTTTTAACTCTGCCATTGTTTACTATTCCCTGCTCTTCCAGTCAGTTGCATATGCATGTGCTTATCCTCTCCATGTCAGTTGTATGACCTTCTTCTTTGATGACCACCCACTGTCTCTTATGGTACTTTTTAAACCAATGCATATGTTAGGGGAAAGGTAGAAAGGGTTGAATGGCAGATTGATGTCTGTAACCTTTGGAATGAGGTTAGTCAGTAAAGATAAGACAAATGAATCTTTTGCTCTTTTTAGTCCAACCCGTAGTGTATTTGTGAAAGACATATAATGCTGATATATACACTTTATACACTTGGTATAAAGGTAGAGAGTGATTATGACTTCAACTAAAGGCATCTTCATCAGAAATGCTACCCCTGGTTAACCATTTGATCTTGGGCAAATAACAAATTTCCAATTCTTCCTTTTCCTCATCTTAAATTTAAATGTATTTGTGTACTATACCAGCAACTGTATAATCACAATAACTTACGAAATCTTATAATGGAAATGGTATACAAATGTGATGATATTTGTACCTCTCTCTCTGTTAGAGAACCAAAAATCCTATATAATAAAAGTGTAATATGCAAATTGACCATAAAAGTGTAACAACAAGGAACAACCAGTCACTATGACACACACTGACCACCCGGGGGCAGACACTCAATTCAGGAGCTGCCCTCTGGTGGTCAGTGCACTTTCACAGGAGAAGCTAGCTCAACCACAAGCTAGGGCAGCCGTGGGCAAACTACGGCCCGCGGGCCGGATCCGGCCCGTTTGAAATGAATAAAACTACTGAAAAAAAAGACCATACCCTTTTATGTAATGATGTTTACTTTGAATTTATATTAGTTCACACAAACATTCCATCCATGCTTTTGTTTCGGCCCTCCGGTCCAGTTTAAGAACCCATTGTGGCCCTCGAGTCAAAAAGTTTGCCCACCCCTGAGCTAGGGGAAGCAGGGCTGTCTGAGGGATGTCTGACTGCCAGCCTAGGCCTGTTCCCCTGGGAAGCATGCCTAAGCTGGCAGGTGGACATCCCCCAAGAGGTCCTGGTCTGCGAGAAGGTGCAGGCTGCGCTGAGGAACCCGGCCCCCAGTGCACGAATGTTCATGCACTGGGCCTCTAATAATTAAATACAGTAGAAAACCATTTACTCAGTATGCCTGAGACCTGATGTGTTCTAGATTAATGATATCAGGTTTAAGTATATTTTTATTTATTTCAGAGAGGAAGGGAGAGGGAGAGAGAGATAGAAACATCAATGATGAGAGAGAATCATTGATTGGCTGCCTCCTGCACTCCCCCAACTGGGGATTGAGCCCACAACCCAGGCATGCGCCCTTGACCAGAATCGAACCTGAGACCCTTCAGTCCGCAGTCTGACTCTCTATTTAGTGAGCCAAACCAGCTAGGGCAGTGTCGGAAAACTGCGGCTCGTGAGCCACATGCGGCTCTTTGGCCCCTTGAGTGTGGCTCTTCCTAAGCCATAGGAGTACCCTAATTAAGTTAATAACAATGTACCTACCTATATAGTTTAAGTTTAAAAAATTTGGCTCTCAAAAGAAATTTAAATTGTTGTACTGTTGATATGTGGCTCTGTTGACTAATGAGTTTGCCGACCACTGAGCTAGGACAATGATATCAGGTTTAGATATCCTAATTCTAAATGAGCACAACAATTTAGCCCAGGAATATTAGCTCATAAATTATGCCATATAGTGTGGGATGTAAAGTACAGTGAGAAGTAACTTTCAAAATGATCTGCATCTTAGAAAGTGTGATGTAATAGGGAATAAACAAGTTTTGAAAACATGAGTCTTAGCCCTAACTGGTTTGGCTGAGTGGCTAGGACAGGGGTGGGCAAACTTTTTGACTCGAGGGCCACAGTGGGTTCTTAAACTGGACCGGAGGGCCAGAACAAAAGCATGGATGGAGTGTTTGTGTGAACTAATATAAATTCAAAGTAAACATCATTACATAAAAGGGTACGGTCTTTTCTTTCAATAGTTTTATTCATTTCAAACGGGCCGGATCCGGCCTGAGGGCCTTAGTTTGCCCACGGCTGGGCTAGAGCATCGGCCTTCATAGTCAAAGGTCCTGGGTTCAATTCCGGTCAAGGGCATGCACCTTGGTTGTGGGCACATCCCCAGTGGGGAGTGTTCAGGAGGCAGCTGATTGATGTTTCTCTCTCATCGATGTTTCTAACTCTCTATTCCTCTCCCTTCCTCTCTGTAAAAAATCAATAAAATATATTTTTAAAAAAACATGAGTCTTAGAAAATGTTTATTTAGTGTTCATATACAGGGTGGGGCATAAGTAGATTTACAGTTGTTCATATGGAAAAGAATACAATAATTAATTAATTAATTAATAATAATACAAGAATACACTCTTTCATGTATTCACAATTATAAACCTAATTTTGCCCTACCCTGTATTATTCAGATCAATTGAAGAATAGATTGGTGCTACAGACTAAATTGTCACCTCCTCCCCCAATTCATATGTCAGTGATGGCGAACCTTTTGAGCTCAGCGTGTCAGCATTTTGAAAAACCCTAACTTAACTCTGGTGCTGTGTCACATATAGAAATTTTTTGATATTTGCAACCATAGTAAAACAAAGATTTTTATATATATATATATATATATATATATATATATATATATATATATTATCTTTAATTTCTCTATTGGTTAAGGTATTACAAATGTATCCTCATCCCCCCATTAACCCCCAACTTCCCCACCACACACTCATGCTCTCATCCCCCTGTTGTCCGTGTCCATTGGTTTGGCTTATATGCATGCATACAAGTCCTTTAGTTGATCTCTTCCCCTTACACCCACCCTCCCCTACTTTCCCTCTGGGGATTGATAGTCAGATTGCTGTTTCTCTGTCTTTGGGTCTGTCCCTGTTCATCAGTCTATGTTGTTCTCTATATTCCACAAATGAGTGAGATCATGTGGTATTTATCTTTCTCTGACTGGCTTATTTCACTTATCATAATACTCTCCAGTTCCATCCATGCTGTTGCAAATGGCAGGATTTCCTTCTTTTTTACCGCAGCATAGTATTCCATTGTGTAGATGTACCACAGATTTTTAATCCACTCATCTGCTGATGGGCACTTAGGCTGTTTCCAAATCTTAGCTATGGTGAATTGAGCTTCTATGAACATAGGGGTGCATATATCCTTTCTGATTGGTGTTTCTGGCTTCTTGGGGTATATTCCTAGAAGTGGGATCACTGGGTTGAATGGGAGTTCCAATTTTAGTTTTTTGAGGAAAATCCATACTGTTCTCCACAGTGGCTGCACCAGTCTGCATTCCCACCAGCAATGCAGAAGGGTTCCTTTTTCTCCAAATCCTCTCCAACACTTGTTGTTTGTTGATGATAGCCATTTTGGCAGGTGTGAGATGATACTGCATTGTCATTTTGATTTGCATCTCTCATATAATTAGTGACTTTGAGCATGTTTTCATATGTTTTTTGGTCTTCTGCATGTCCTCTTTCAAAAAGTGCCTATCTAGGTCCATTGCCCATTTTTTGATTGGATTGTTTATCTTCCTATTTTTAAGTTGCATGAATTCCCTGTAAATGTTGGAGATTAAACCCTTATTGGTTATATCATTGGCAAATATGTTCTCCCATGCAATGGGCCTTCTTGTTGTTTTGTTGATAGTTTCCCTTGCTGTGCAAAAGCTTTTTATTTTGATGTAGTCCCATTTGTTTATTTTCTCTTTAGTTTCCATTTTCCTAGGAGCAGTATCAGAGAAGAAATTCCTTCAGCATATGTTTGCGATTTCGCTGCCTGTGAATTCCTCTAATATTTTTATGGTTTCCCATCTTATGTTTAAGTCTTTTATCCATTTTGAGTTTATTTTTGTGTATGGTGTGAGTTGGTGGTCTAGTTTCATCTTTTTGCATGTATCTGTCCAATTTTCCCAACACCATATATTGAAGAGACTGTCTTGACTCCATTTTATGCTCTTGACTCCTTTGTCGAATATTAATTGGGCATAGTGGTTTGGGTAGATTTCTGGGTTCTCTTTTCTATTCCATTGATCTATATGTCTGTTCTCGTACCATTACCTAGCTGTTTTAAGAACAGTGGCTTTGTAATACAGCTTGATATCTGATATTAAGATCCCACCTACTTTGTTCTTCTTTCTCAGGATTGCTGCAGCTATTCGAGGTCTTTTTTTATTCCAGATGAATTTTTGGAACGTTCAGTCTAGATCTGTGAAATATGCCATTGGTAATTTAATGGGGATTGCATTGAATCTATAGATTGCTTTGGGTAGTATGGACATTTTTATGATGTTGATTCTACAAATCCATGAACACGGTATATTCTTCCATCTGTTTATGTCTTCCTCTATCTCTTTTTCCAGTGTCCTGTAGTTTTTCGCATATAAGTCTTTTACCTCCTTAGTTAAGTTTATTCCTAGGTATCTTAATTTTTTTGGTGTGATGGTAAATGGGATTGCTTTTTTAGTCTCACTTTCTGTAAGTTCACTATTGATCTAAAGAATTGCCCTAGATTTCTTGGCATTAATATTGTATCCTGCTACATTGCTGAATTCATTTATTAAGTCTAATAATTTTTGATGGAGTCTTTAGGCTTCTCTATGTATAGTATCATGTCATCTGCAAATAAGGACAGTTTTACTTCTTCTTTTCCAATTTGGATGCCTTTTATTATTTCTACTTGTCTGATCGCAATGGCTAGTACTTCCAGTACTGTGTTGAACAGGAGTGGTGATGGGGGCATCCCTGTCTTGTTCCTGCTCTTAGGGGAAATGGTTTTAGTTTTTGCCCATTGATTATAATGTTGGCTGTGAGTTTGCCATATATGGCTTTTATTATGTTGAGATATGATCCTTCTATTCCTACCTTGCTGAGAGTTTTTATCAAGAAAGGGTGTTGGATTTTGTCAAATGCTTTTTCTGTATCAATTGATGTGACTATGCGGTTTTTATCTCTCAATTTTATGTGATGTATTACATTTATTGATTTGCGGATATTGTACCATGCTTGCATCCCTGGGATAAATCCTACTTGGACATGGTGTATGATCTTTCTGATGTACTGCTGGATCCAATTTGCTAGGATTTTGTTGACGATTTTGGCATCTATGTTCATGAGGGATATTGGCCTGTAATTCTCTTTCATTGTGTTGTCTTTATCTGGTTTTGGTATTAGGGTGATGCTGGCTTCATAGAATGAGCTTGGAAGTGTTCCTTACTCGTGAATTTTTTGGAATAGTTTAAGGAGGATAGGTTTTAGTTCTTCCTTGAATGTTTGGTAAAACTCCCCTGTGAAGCTGTCTGGCCCCGGGCTTTTGTTTGCTGGGAGCTTTTTGATGACTCCTTCAATTTCTTCCATCGTTATTGGCCTATTGAGATTTTTAGATTCGTCCTGATTAAGTTTTGGAAAGTTGTATTTTTCTAAGAATATGTCCATTTCCTCCAGGTTGTCTAGTTTGTTGGAATAGAGTTGTTCATAGTATTTTTTAACAATCCTTTGTATTTCTGTGGGATCTGTTATTTCTCCTCTTTCATTTCTGATTTTTGTTTATTTGGGTCCTTTCTCTTTGTTTCTTAGTGAGCGTGGCTAGAGGTTCATCAATCTTGTTTTTCCTTTCAAAGAGCCAGCTCTTGGTTTTGTTGATCTTTTGAACTGTTTTTTTTGGTCTCTATGTCATTTATCTCCACTCTGATCTTTATTATTTCCTTCTTTCTGCTTACACTGGGCTTTTCTTGTTGCTCTCTTTCTAACGCTTTGAGTTGTAGGGTTAGGTAATTTATTATCATTGTTTCTTGTTTTTTGCAGTAGGCTTGTAGAGCTATGAACTTCCCTCTCAAGACTGCTTTTGCTGTGTCCCATAGGTTTTGGATTATCGTGTTTTCATTGTCGTTTGTTTCCATGATGTCTTTTATTTCTTCTTTGATCTCTCTGGTAACTCAGTCATTGTTTAATAGCATGCTATTTAGTCTCCATGTGTTTGATTTCTTTGGATTGTTTTTATTATAGTTGATTTCCAGTTTTATGCCATTGTGATCTGAGAAGATGCTTGATATGATTTCTATCTTCTTGAATTTGAAGAGACTTTGTCTTTGACCCAATATATGGTCTATCTTTGAAAATGACCCATGTGTACTTGAGAAGAATGTATATTCTGTGGCATTGGGGTGAAATATTCTGAAGATGTCAATTAATTCCATCTGATCTAGTGAGTCATTTAGGGTTGATGTTTCTTTGCTGATTTTTTGTTTAGAGTATTTGTCCAATGGTGATAGTGGGGTGTTAAAGTCCCCTACTATGGTTGTATTGCTGTCAATCTCTCCCTTGATCTCCTCCAGAAGTTTTCTTATGTATTTGGGTGCTCCTATATTGGGTGCGTATATGTTTACCAGAGTTATTTCGTCTTGTTGGATTGCTCCCTTTAGTATTATGTAGTGGCCTTCTGTATCTCTTTTTATGTCCTTCACTTTGATATCTAATTTGTCAGGTGTAAGTATTGCTACCCCAGCTTTTTTTTTCATTTCCATTTGCCTGAAATATCGTTTTCTATCCCTTCACCATCAGTCCGTGTGTGTCTTTTTTTCTGAGGTGGGTTTCCTGTAGACAGCAGTTATATGGGTCATGTTTTCTTATCCACTCAGTTATCCTATGTCTTTTGATTGGGGCATTTAATCCATTTACATTTGAAGTCATTATTGATAGATACTTGTTTGTCGCAATTTTTATTCTTTACCCCTGTGTTCCTTCTTTGTTTCTTCTTCTTATTCTTTTTTTTTTACAGCAGACCCTTTAGCATTTCTTGCATTGCTGGTTTGGTGGTAATAAACTCCTGTAATCCTTTTTTGTCTGTGAAGCTCTTAATTTCACCCTCAATTTTGATTGATAGCCTTGCTGGGTACAGTATTCTTGGATTCAGACCCTTTCTTTGCATGACTTTGTAAATTTCATTCAATTCCATTCTTGCCTGATCTGTTTCTATTGAGAAATCCGTCGCTAGTCTGATGGG
Source organism: Myotis nattereri (assembly GCF_964212035.1). Lineage (NCBI taxonomy): Eukaryota > Metazoa > Chordata > Mammalia > Chiroptera > Vespertilionidae > Myotis > Myotis nattereri. The sequence continues at coordinate 114,843,107 of NC_138078.1, read as the reverse complement.
GGATCCTTTATAAGTAACTTTCTGTCTCTCTCTGACCGCTTTTAAGTTTCTTGCTTTGTCATTGGTGTTTGCCAATTTAAATATAATGTGCCTTGGCGTCGGTCTTTTGGGGTTTATTTTGTTTGGGACTCTGTGAGCTTCTTGGATTTGTGTGAGTTTTTCCTTCCCTATATCAGGGAAGTTTTCTGTCATTATTTTTTTCAAACAAGTTTTCTATTCCTTGCTCATTTTCCTCTCCTTCTGGCACCCCTATTATGCTGATGTTGTTTCATTTCCTGTTGTTCCAGAGTTCTCTTAGGCTCTCCTCCTGCTTTTTAATTTTTTTTTCTAGAAGCTGCTCTGCTTGGGTATTTTTTCCTACCTTGTCTTCTAGCTCACTGATGTGGTCCTCTGCTTCTTCTAGTCTACTGTTGATGCTTTCTATTGAGTTCTTTATAGCAGTGATGTCATTTTTCATTTCTTCTTGTTTCTTCTTCATTTCCTCTTGGTTCTTACACATATTGTTGAATTTGTCTTCAATTCTTTTCATCCACCTTATGACCATTTCTCTGAATTTTTTCTCTGACAGGTTGCTTGCCTCCATTGCCTCCATTTCGTTTACTTCCTTTTCTGGTGATGGCTGTTTTTCTTTCATATGCAGGCTGTTTCTTTGTCTCCCCATGATCTCTCTTTTCCAGGTGTTTGGTCATGTAGTTCTCTCTCTGCTGCTTTGATTTAAAGGCACAAAATACAACACAACAAGGCACAACGCACAAGGCACTGGACACAAATGTATTCACTATACAGTGGGGCCTTGACTTATGAGTTTAATTCGTTCCGTGATGGAGCTTGTAACTCAAGTTACTCGTATGTCTAATCATAAAGTGAACGAGTGAGACACGTGATGCTGGGCTGATGTTGTGGCATTCACTGTGACGTTCGCTGCACCAACTAGTGGTGGGGTATCTGAAGCTGGCTTGTAACCTGAATTTTAGCTCGCAACTCAAAGCAAAAAATCGGCCAACAGATGGATCGTATCTCAAAAAACTCATTAGTCGGGACACTCGTAAGTCAAGGCCCCACTGTACTAATAACCGCAAATAAAGGTGACCACCAGATCAAAGAGAATTAGGGGATAAAGAAGAATGAACAGAAAAAGAAAAAAGAGAAAAAGTAAAAAGGAGTGCAAAAATGAAATTGGGAAAAGGAAAAACAAGTAAGTGAGAAAAGAAAGAGAATGAAATAGAAGAGGGGAAGAAACTATTTATATGGGGAGAAAACTCCAATAGGACAGCCAGTAATCCCAACAAATTCCAGCAACAGTTCACTGGAGATGAATGTAAACTACAAACAACAACTAATACCAAGCGAGGTGAGGGAAAACAGAAGAAAAACAAACAAACAAACAAACAAACAAACAAAAAAACGGAAAAAAAAACCCAGCAGAAAAAGAAAAAGAATTTCACAAACAAGCATAAAAAATACCAATATACTCAGCAATCAAGCAAACAACAACAAAACGACAGAAAAAAAATTTGGTAGTGAAGAAAGATAAGGGAGAGGTATATATGGATTTAGAGCAGGGGATTGGAAATTGGATATATAAGTAGGGTGAAATTTTAACAGGGGGTAAAAATAAGGAATAGGGAAAATCTAAAGCATGGATAGGGTAAGAGAAACAGGACAACAAAAGAGGAAAAGTGAGGAAGAGAGTTTTGGCATAAAGGTAAATTTGAGGTAGAGTAAAAGGATGCTAACGGAAAGATGAAAATAGAATGTAGAACACTAATCCCAAAATATTCACCTTAACAAGATATGACCCAAAGGGAACAAAGCATGAATGTTCTCACGGCACCTATAACCCCAATATAAGCAACCACCTGAGAAAAGATAATTAGGGGAGAGAAAAGAGAACACAAATGATATCTAAGAGAGAGAAAAAAGATAGGAGAGAAAAGAAAAAGGAGAATATATATTTATGGAGAAAATACCACAGAGCCAATAGATAAACCAAACAAATACAAGCATCAAACACTCAGTAAAGAGGGTGCCAAAGACTTATTTTTTTGATATTTATTTTATATATTTAAATGCCATTTAACAAAGAGAAATCAACCCCAAAAAATGCGTTCGCGTGTCACCTCTGACACGTGTGTCATAGGTTCGCCATCACTGTCATATGTTGAAGCCCTGAGCCCTAATGTGATGTATTTGGTGATGGTGTCTTTGGGAGGTGATTCGGTTTAGAAATGATCACAAATGCAGGGCTCTTATGATGGAACTAGTGCCCTTGTTAGAAGAGACACCGAAGAGGTAACACTTTTTCTCTGCCCCACCATGTGAGGAAATAGTAAGAAGGTAGTTATCTGTAAGCCAATGAGAGAGTTCCCACCAGAAACAAAACATGCTTGAACCTTGATCTTGAACTTCTAACTACCAGAACTCAGAAAATGTCTGTTATTTAAACCACACAGTCTATAGTATTTTGTTATGGCAGCCTGAGCTAACTAAGACAGATTTGAGGACTTAGAAATGGGGTGCTGCTGTTGTAAAAAATACAGCAGGGTAATGGGTAAACATTTTGGAACTGGGTAATCAGTAGAGACTGGAAGAGATTTGTGGTGCATGCTAGAAATATGGATGTTAATGGCACTTCAGATGAGTCTCAGATGGAAATGAGGAATATATTTTTGGAACCTGGAGGAAAGGCAACCCTGCAAAAAACCCGACTGAACTGTGTTCTAGTGTTTTGTAGAAAATAGTACTTGGAAGTGATGAAATTAGATAGTTACCTGAGGATATTTCTAAGTAAAGTATTGAAGGAGCAGTTTGGTTCCTCCTGACTACTTATAGTAAAGTGCAAGACAGATGAATTGAAGGATGATTGTTAAGCAAAAGGGAACCTGAACTTGAAGATGTGGAAAATTCTCAAGCTATTCAAATTATAAAGAATAAGAGAGCTTGTTCTAAAGAAAGCACTACAGGTGTGGCTTAACAACCATTCAGTAGATAGCTTATGGGATTCTACAAGCAGAAACACCGCCAGCTTGAATTGAAGGGAATGGAGATACAATGAAATGAAGGAAGGCTGGCAAACTCGAATTTGAAAGAACAGGATGATATACTATTCAGCTGCTCTTGTAAAAGAGAGGGAAATGACTCTGAAGGCAATTCAGAGATCATCAGAGTCATCTCCTTGGTTTCTACAGGATAGATGGCCTCTGACAGGGGCCTTCTGGGTGGGACCACCTGGCAGAGCCATGGAGGTGACACTGCCAACCCCTGTGATCCTGGAAGGTGGTACAACAAGCCAAAGATGATTATTTTCAAGCCTTAAAATATAAAGACATTTGTTCGGCTGGTGTGGCTCAGTGGTTGAGCATTGACCTGTGAACCAGGAGGTCATGGTTTGATTCCAGGTCAGAGCACATGCCTGGGTTGCAGGCTTGATCCCCAGTGGGGTCATGCAGGGAAGCCAATCAATAATAGTCTCTCATCATTTGCCGGGAGCCGGTCCATCCTTGCTGTTTCAAAGGACCTGGCATATATGGCATACTGTTCTTAATATGTTTGCTCCCCTTAGCGCTGTGTGTTTTAACCAAGGTCACCTCTCCAAGAAAGGTTGTTTCCCCAGGTAGGAATTTTTCCCTGAAGTCAGGGAGGGGATGCCCCTCCTAGAAAGGTTGTTTCCCCAGGTAGGAATTTTTCCCTGAAGTCAGGGAGGGGATGAAACTCCTTAACTAAGTGCCAGGCGGGTAGTTAATCACTTCAACTACAAACAATCATGCTTAAGCTACATAATCTTTACTCCCTGGAATGGAGATAAGAAACGCCCTAACCTTTGGAATAGAGATTGATAGGATTGGAATCAACTGGTATAAATACAGTTGAAACAAGACAACAGCAGACAGAACTTAGGAGACAGAGAAAGAGAGAGAGAGAGAGGGAGAGAGAGAGAGAGAGAGAGAGAGAGAGAGAGAGAGAGAGAACCTAGGCACAGAACCTACACAGAACGTTCACTAGAGACAGAAGAACTTCACTGGAGAGAACATGGCAAAAGATCCTGGACTGAACCTGACTACAGAAATTGGCAAGAGAACCTGACTAGAACCTGGTGACTGAACCTGGCTGGAGAACCTGGACAGAACCTGGCTGGAGAACCTAGCGAGGGAACATGGCTACAGAACCTGGCTGGAGAACCTGGAGAACCTGGCTGGAGAACCTTGCAAGAGACCATGGACACAGAACCTGGCTGGAGATCCTAAGCAGAACCTCTCTGGAGATCGAGACCAGAACTTGGCTGGAGATCCTGGCTAGGCTGCTGATCAACTGAACGCTGTCTCCTTGTCATTCCTTCTTCGCCGACTCCGTCCACACCTTTGGGGACCCCTGGACCTGCTGGGGTTGGACCCCGGCAATCATTGATGTTTCTATCTCTCTCTCCCTCTCTCTTCCTCTCTGAAATCAATAAAAATATATTTTAAAAATTGTTTAATGAAATTTGCCTTGCTAGGTTTTGGACTGCTCAGGATCCATCACCCTTGTCTTCCTTTTGATTTCTCTTTTTTAGAATGGTAATGTCGATCCTCTGCCTGTCCCACCCCTGTATTTTGGAAGCGCATAACTTGTCTGGTTCACAGCTAAGGACTTTTGCCTCAGGGTGCATTGAACCTAGTCTGATTTAGATGTCATTTAGATGAGAATTTGGACTTTAGAGATGATGATGGTATATACAAAGACTTTTGAGGCTGTTGGGATGGAATGCAGATATTTTGCATGTTAGAAGGACATGAATTTTGGGCGAATTGAGGGCAGAATGCTATGGGATGAATTGCATCCCTTCAAAATTCATATGGTGAAGCCATAACCCTCAGTGTGACTTATTTAGAAATGGGGTTTGGGGAAGATAATTAGATTTAGGTGAAGTCATGAAGGTGGGGAACCTCATTATGGGATTAGTGCCCTTTTAAGAAGAGACATAAAAGAGCTTGCTCCCCCCTCCCCCACCATGTGAGGACACAATAAGTTGGCCATCTGCAGGTGAATAAGAAAGCCTTCTCCAGAAACCAACCATGCTGTCATCTTGATCTAGGTCTTCTAGCCTCCAGTACTGTGAGAAAATAAGATCTTGTTGTTTAAACCACCCAGTCAATGGAGTTTTGTTGTGGAAGCCTGATCTGATAATGAGAGTTGTCTATCATTTTATGTATGTAAATATCTAGGTTTATGCTTCTAGAATGGGTGACACACATGGCATTTTCTTTTATCATCACTTAATAAAATCCAATTTTTTCTAATGCAATTACTTGTATTCTCTTCCTATTGTATAATTAAGGAATAGGCTGTATATGTTTTCACACTTCAGTGCATTAAAACTATTCTTATCCATTAAAGCATGCACAATTCTTGTGTTACCAGCAAGATCCATGATGGTGACTGTGTAATCATTCATCTATTATAATTTGGACATGGTGATATCACTAGCCCACACTATCAAAATATGACCATATGACTGATGTAAAATAGATTCAACTAATAAAGTAATGGCATGTCTTTTCTATTGTGGTAAAAGAACATAGAATTTGCTATCCTAACCATCTTTAAGTGTACAGTGGTTCAGTGTTAACTATATATATTTTGTCATGCAACAGACTCCTATAACTTCTTTATCTTGCAAAACTGAAACTCCACCCATTGAACAACAGCCCCTTCCCAATTTTCCCCTACACCCTTGGAAGCCACTGTTCACTTTCTAAGAGTTTGACTACTTTAGATACCTCGTATAAGTAAAATCATACAGCTTTTCTTAAATCCTCACCCGAGGAGTAAGGATATTTTTCCATTGAATTTTAGAGAGAGTTGGAGGAGAGAGAGAGAGAGAGAGAGAGAGAGAGAGAGAGAGAGAGAGAGAGAGAAACATCTATGTGAGAGAGACACATCAACTGGTTGCCTCCCTCACTTGCCCCGACCAGGAATTGAACCTGAGACTCGTCAGTCCTCAGGCTCTAACCACTGAGTGAAACCGGATAGGGCTGAGTTGTCATTTTAAAGGAAGCCCATTAAGCAATCTCTTTTGATATTTTCAGGATCAACTTGTAAAATGATACATCAACTAAGTTAAAGACTTAAAAAAGGGGACATAAATTATATAGGTACTACTGAAATGAGGATATTTGATACTGAGCATTAAAAGGAAGCATTGAATAATGTATATGTATGAGCTTACTTACTTGAGTTTACAAATGAAGTAAACCATTACATAGATTTCATTATAAGTAGCTGTTAAATAGATAATTTAGTCACAGGATTCTATCTTTATTGGCTGCAATAAATGTCAATTGCAAGTGTGATAGAAGTACTGTTGGTGTGGTTAGCTTAGAATCCCAGGAGAGATGGCTCAGTGGAGGCAAACAGTGTCAGTTAGAGCAATAGCACACAAGGCCCTGGAGTAGATCCTTTACTTCTCTAAGCCTCATATTCTTCATCTCTAAAATGGGCATTATGTATGACTTTAAAATATTGTAATACATTTTCTTCAAATAAGTATAATGTATTTATCCCCTCAGAAGACTTGAAATTCCACATTCTTAGCAATAACAATATTTTCAAGTAGTCCAATTTTACAGCATACTAATCATGTGAGGAGGAAGATACAATAATGGAGCTTAGAAGGCCAAAAATAATAACATTAATAAGAAACAGTAAATGAAGCTGGCGATATACTATATGTCCACAGTGAGTGTGTGTAGAATAATGATGTTTTCATGGCACCAGTACAACTGATTAAAACTCTTTTAAGTCAGCTATTTTGTTTGTATTATCAAAAGTCTCTACTCCTGGCTGGTGTGGTTCAATTGGTTGAGTGTTGTCCCATGTACCGAAAGGTGGCAGGTTGGATTCCTGATCTGGCCATATGCCCAGGTTGCAAGTTTGATCGTGGTGTATACAGGAGGTAACTGATCTGTGTTTTTCTCTCTGTCTCTGTCTGTCTGTCTCTGTCTCTCTCTCAGTCCTTTCTTCTCTCTCTCCTTTTTCTCTCTCATTCTCCATCTCTCTCTATCTCTCTCTTCCTCTCTCCCCAAAATCAATTAAAAAAAACACACCATGTTTTTAAAAGTCTCTAATCTGCTATGGTCTTCCCTCTCCCCCCACAAAAACAAACAAAAAAACAACAACAACTGTGTTTTAATGACATAGCCACAGCCATAATCTCCATGACAACAAGACACTATAAATGAATCCAGTCTGAAAACTGAACGAGATCTTAGCATCTGAATAGCAATGCCTCTCCCCATCTTGTGCTGCTGTTCCTAGAGAGAAAATGGACATGTTTTTCTTCTTACCTCACAGATACGTATCTTAGCAGACAAGAGAAAAAGAACTAGCAGCAGCAGCAAATGGGAATATATTTTAGTTTTCACTGAACACTTTGAAAAAAAAACTTTGCTTAATCTAAATTAAGATAATAATTACAATAATAATTATATTGGTAAGTAACATTAACTGAGCTTGTAGCATCTACCAGGTACTATGCTAAGTACTTGGCATACAATCCCCATCTGATAGTAAGTACACTATGTGGCAAGTTATCTTCTCAAAATTAGGTTGATACATTGTTCCAAAATTGATCAAATATTACTAGCTTACAATGTGGATGTTGGTCATGGTGTCAATATAACAAAGTTCCTGTGTATTTATTTACTTTGAAAGCTATAATTTAAATATCCTGGCTAGGTAGCTCAGTTGGTTAGAGCATTATCCTGATACACCAAGGTTGCCATTCAGGGCACATACAAAAAATACAAGAATCAACCAATGAATGCATAAATATGTACAACAAATCTCTCTCTCTCTCTCTCAGCAAAAAATTTAAAAAAGCTATACCTATGGAAGACCATACTTTTCAGTAGTAATCATAGTTTGTTCAGTGGTATTTTTCTAAATAATATTTCAAAATGTTTCTGAATATTCTTGACACTTTAACAGCTATCTACAGCTCCTTCCCTCATGGGGTTTTATGTACTTTGAGGGAACTCTTTGAAAGGAAGTTTTGCTTGCTGCTTGGCCCTGTGAATAAAGCATCCAATAATATTTGTGAAGGTCTTTGAGAGATGCAGATGAAAGCTGCTTCCTAAATGCAAAGCACTAATGTTGTATTCATGAAAATGTTTTTTCTTCACATCCTTTGCTCTCATGTTAAAGTCCTTAGGTGTTATTGCAATAGGTACTTTAGAAATGCATGTATGCCCCAAATCATTTAGTATAGGGGAAAATGCAAGTGAACACACTCAGAGCACTTAAAAATTGTGAACTAGAGTCTGTTATGTGAAGTAAAAGCTACTGAAAGCATAATAAGAAAGCTAATCAATAAAGAGTGTTTGGTATGGCTTGGAGGAAGAGGAAAGGATAGAAGTCAACTGTTCCCATATTGACTCATGATTTCAATAATAGCTTCTTAAAACTATTGGGAAGGAAATAAGAAACCTGTGAAAATTGTATAATGTTTTTTTTTTAACTATTATGGAGAAGTTTAAGATAATCAAATATCTTGAAATCAGACGGGTTTTCTCTTAAGTTACTTACAAGATGGTACCTGAATTTTATAGATTTGGGAGGATTCAGTAGTTGATCAGTCATTTAATAATCGTATTCAGTAGTTACTATGTGCCAGGCACTTTACTAAGTGTTTTATACAAATTGCCTCATTTAATTCTCACAAAAACATTGAAATGTTTATTACCATCCCTATTTTACAGATAAAGAAACAGAGACTTGAAGATGTTTGATAGTTCATGATCAAACTGTGATTGACAGCCAGATTAATCTGATCCTAATGTCTCTAATTTAACCACTGTGTTATTTGGAAATGTCACAATGAACTTATTAATTTAAACATGTTATATATATAGTTACTTTGTCTAAATAAGTAGCTTAGTAGTAGAGAAAGTATTCTATACTTGATTCACCTTATCCTATCTAATAAAGAGGGAATATGCTAATTGACCCCCACACCATCACAAAGATGGCAGTGCCCACAGCCAATAAGGAGGGAATTTGCTAATTGACTGCCCTGCTCTCAAAGATGGCGGTGCCCACAACCAATAAGGAGGGAATATGCCAATTGACTGCCCCGCCCTCAAAGATGGCAGCACCCACAGCCACAAGATGGTGGTGCCCAGTTCCCTCAGCCTCCCAGCTGCCCAGGGCTGCCCGAGGCTCAGGTAACCAGGGCTGGCCGAGGCTTGCGCTGCCGGCAGTGGCAGCAGCAGAGGTGTGATGGGGACGTTGCCTTTCCCTGATCGTCGGGTCACCTCCCACCCCTGAGGGCTCCCGGACTGTGAGAGGGGGCAAGCTGGGCTGAGGGACCCCCCTCCAGTGCATGAATTTTCATGCACCGGGCCTCTAGTTGAAAATAAACAAATGCACTGAGACACTCTCCTTTTTGTCTTCTACTTCCAAATACAAGGTGTTCCATAACTAATTAAGTTTAATTTTTTTTCTAGTTTGGCCTCGCCATAATTTCTTTTGAGTTTTACAAGCAGTAATAACGTGTTAGTAAGATATGAGCCCTACTTCAAAGAAAAGCATAATTCAGTAGTGGGTCACACTTGACCTCTTATCCTATATATTTCTATACCTTGACTTGAAACTGACTTTTTAATCATTACTACTAGAAGGCTCTATGGTAGACTCTGGCCAAACTTGCTTAGGGAAATCCCCTAAGTGGGGATAAATTGGAAACAAGTAGGCACTGTGTTGTGCATACAGATAAAGAGAAATTGCCTTAGTGCTGCCACAGCAAGAATTTGAAGTTCAGGGAGCTGGATATTAAGCCTGCATATGACTTTCTGAGTAACAGAATTATGCTTTACATAAGCTGTTTCCAAATGCTAATGAAGCTGGGAGTACAAAAGACAACAATTTCATAGTACTATTTGCTTTCACCCTTTTAGACATCTTACTCTGTACCAACTAGCAAGACCACCCCATCGAGGCTTGCCTTCTTAAAGTACAAGAGAGGCAGCATGGAGCCATGTACACCTGCCTGTGTCCTAGTTTTATTTATACCCTTTGCAGTGCTTATTTGCTGTTGGCAACTAAACCAAAATAAAAGCAAGCTTGAATCAAGTCCAGGTTGTCATCATATGCAGCCACGAACCAGGATGACACTCTGCAGTTTGGTCTGGTGTAGGCCCCACTATTAATACATAGGAAGGAGTGTCTGTGCCTTCATTCACCAAATTCAAGCACTACTAGGGGCCTCTGAGAAGTCTGCTTCACATAAGCAGTGTGTGTTTAATACTCTACCCCTCTCATCATCTCACCTATCATACATAAAATGTTTCCCCTGAGTACCATTTGGAAAAAGTTATTTAAATAACCTTAACTAAAAATTAACTTGCTTAAGATACTTTCTTCAAGGAAACAGTTATCAAGCACTACCTCTGAAATATTTTCTTAATTTCTAGAATTACCATTATATTTATTACTGCAATCTCATATATTCATAGTTTCCTCAACACATACTCTCTCTTTTTTTTTCTTCTCTTTATGCAGGCTGACTTCCTTCCCCTTGAGATGAGCTAATTTTTTAGTTTTCCTAAGGCATTCAAACATTAAATCTCAGTGGATGAGGGTGGGGAGGAACTTGTCTGAATTTACCAGTTGTTCAATCTATTCTAACATCCTATTAGTAGATTCCACTAAGTTACTTATTTTGATGGACATTTCACTTGATCCACTAGCAGACACATCTATATCAATATATCAGTATATTTCCTAATTGAGTTGCCTTCTCATTACTTCATTAGCCATCTTCTAGTTAATGAAGTCTCAAGTACAATCTATATGTAATTTGAGGCTACTTGTGAAAAGACATCATTACAAAAGAATTTGTCAGATAACTTTTTTGAATTCTGGGTGATGTTCATCTGGAATGTTGCATTTTGTTTGGGGAACCATAAAGACCTAGTTAAATTGGAGGGAGGCCAGGGATATAAGTAGTAATGTAATTGAGGGAATGAATCAGATTTTGAAGGAAAAATAAAATGAGTTAAATATGCATAGCTTAGCATAATCAAAGTTTATAAGGCAAACTTAGTAATAAGTCTTAATGTTGGTACCTCTCCAAAAAAACAAAACAAAACTCTGAACATCTCACTAAAATAACATGCTGAAAGACAGGAAAATGAAAATTTGTGATAATGAGGGAGTTAATCAATACACATTTCAGGCAGAAAACTTCAGATACAGGCTGTGCCCATTCAATACCAAAACAGCTGGTAGGAATATGAAGAATTCAATCAAATAAGATATTTTGCATCATAAAACACTCTCTCCCACCATACTCACTATAATTATTTCTTTTATATAAAATAAATGTATTTGAATTCAAACTACAAATTTTTGAATTTATTCAAATTAATTTTTAAAATAAACAAAATTATAATCTTGTATTGAATAAAATTATGGGCAAAGTGTGTTGGAGTTATAAAGATGATTCAGACCTATATCTTGATCTAACACAAGTAGATGCATTCCTTAAATGCAAGAGGGAAAATAAAACTTACTTGTTTCTTCATATGGTACTGTCACTTCCCAGCTCATACCTCTTAGCAGACTACTTCAGTAACCCAGAGTATATCAGGCAGAAAGGTTGACGGCTGCCAGTAGTGGTCTAACATTAACCATCAAGATAACATTTCTCAATTTCTTTGGCCCCAACACATTTGAATAATATGTACATGTGTAAAATACTTCTGTGAGAATACCAAGATTTTTCCCCAACCCCCTCCCCATCTTTTTATTTTGATGAGGAATTAGCAAACTTCCATCATTCCCATGGAATGCATAGAATCATTTTATAGGCATGTGTCTACACAAATCACATATTAAAATGGCTTATAGGATCAGAATTGTACCCAGTTCCTAGAACTAGCTGTAACCCCATCCCTGTCTCCTCCATCCAAGTGCAGCTCAGTGAGAATGGCAGTATTAGAGGTACCACTCTCATGTACCAGTTTTAAATCATCTGTGAACTTCAGTCCTTTATTGTAAGTAACAAGTTATTGCAAACATTGGTATGTTTGGGTCACGTACCCCAGATCTGCTGAACTAGAGCAGTGGACCAAAACATGGGTGACATTTGAGAATCATCTCGTTTTTGTGACAGTGCCATCTCTTTTCATTGTCCCAGATGGGGGCTATGTACCTGTTCAGTTCCCAAGTACAGGTGCTGAAGCTCCTTTCCACTTCTCCACTGGGTGTCCATGGGTCCCCTTTGTTTCTTTTATTTTTAATTGTTTTATTGCTTAAAGTATTACAAAGAGTAGTACCTAGGTCTCCTTTTTTTTCTCCCCTTGACCCTCCCCTAGCCTCCCATACCCCCCAGTATCTTGTGTCCATTGGTTATGCTCATATGCATGCATACAAGTCCTTTGGTTGATCTCTTACCACCCCCCCCCAACTCTCCCCAGCCTTCCCGCTGTAGTTTGACAGTCTGTTCGATGTTGCACTGCTTCTGTATCTATTTTTGCTCATCAGTTTATAACGGGGTCCCCCTTTGTTTCTAAATTCATGCTGGGGCTGGAGGGACTGCAGGGTATAGAGGAACTTTCTCACCAACTAGCCAGACAATGATGGTTAGATGGTGGTATTAATAATCAGTATTTTTGCCCTAGCCAGTTTGCTCAGTGGTTGGAGCATTGGCCCATGGACTATAGGGTTATGAGCTTGATTCCAGTCAAGGGTGCATACCTTGGTTGCAGGCTCCAGTCCAGGCCCCAGCTGGGGCATGTGCGGGAGGCAACCTATCGATGTGTCTCTCACACCAATGTTTCTCTCCTCCTCCTCCCTTCCTCCCTCCTTCCCTCCCTCCCTCCCTTTTTAAAAATCAATGGGAAAATATCCTCAGGTGAGGGTTAACAAAAAAGAATAATAATCAGTACTTTTCCCTTCAGTTTTTATTTGAAAATAAAAGCTTTGAATGGAGGGGCTAAAAATTTCCCTACCTTTTCCTAGATCTCCATGCTTTGTTTTTATCTTCTAGGATCTTTCTGTCTCTTGCTTTTTGTTTTTTTATTACTCTTACTTTAGCTTGCCCTCATTGTTTAACATGTAGCAGTTTGGAAAATATTTTTCTTAGAACTTTAGACACAGTCATAATATTTTCTTGATTTGTGCTTCAAACATTGAGCTACATTTTCATAAATAACATTAGAATTATTTCATCCATTGCCTTTTTTGTTGCTGTTAATCCTCACCTGGGGATATTTTTAGAGAGTGGAAGGGAGGAAGGGGGAGAAAGAGAGAGACAGACAGATAGACATCCATGTGAGAGAGGCACATTGTATGGTTGCCTCCTGCATTCACCCCAACTTGGGTCGGGGCTTGAACCTGCAACTCAGCTACCTGCACTTGACTGAGAATCGAAGCTCTGACCCTTGGGTATGTGGGGCCAAGGCTTTAACCACTGAGAAACATCAGCCAGGGCTTCATCCATTGCTTTTTTGAACAAATATAGGGTGACCATTTTTAATAGTCTAATAAAAGTGAAACTCTGAAAATGAAAACTCTGTAAAATTCCAGAATATTTATTATTAGCTAATTTATTAAATGACTTTCTATCAATTTATAACCCACCATTACCTACTTGCAAATAAATAATGAACTTGGGGAATAAAAATAATTGAAATACCTACATACTACTTTAGTTTGAGTATAAACTAAATATGAACTTTTAAGGATCATTACATTTTTATATTTTCTTTTTGACATACTTCACTGCCTAATAATAGAAGCCACAGCATCATTGTCAGCATAAGATAAAACAGGGCAATTATCTATTTCATGTTTCATGATACATAATGGATAGCAGAGTTTCCTTCAAGACCATAATGAAAAAGGCTTTGGCCAACCAGTAACTTTAATTTTTAATTAATACCATATACTAATGTTTGGAATTTGACATTTAAAATTCCAAATTGTTCCATAAAGTAGAGCTCTCTGCCATTCTAATTAGCAAAATAAATAGGTAATACATTTTCTAACATTTCCAAACCACTCTGAAAATATATGCAAAGATGTGTCCATTCTGTATTTTCACAACCAAGAAAATTAGGTAGTTTGAACATTTACTTCAATAATTTAAGCAAAATAGTATTTAGCCACAGTCCTTTCTTTTTTTCTTGGTTGTGAAGTCCTACTTTGTTTGTCTTAATCTATGTCAGAGAGTTGATTGAGTTAACAAACCAGCCATTTATTGACAGGAATATTGACTATGATGCCTAAGTTTGGCTAATTGCACTATGGAAAGCCAATACAGGGTACAGCACAGGTGGATTCTCCCTATAACCGAGACAGGGGAAAATGGATTGGGGGAGGATCGCCTTATGAATATTTGATTCACTATTATGCCTGTACAACCCACTGGAAAACAAGAAAAAAGAGATTAATGAAAAATAGAAAATAGAAAGTTTAGACTTTCTGGAGGTAGACTAGCACATCGTTTGAAAATAAGTATCAGCTTTTGGAGAGACTGAAGTGCAAATATGAGTTGCAGTACAAACATGTCAAAAGAGTGTAGGTGCTTCAGTGTTGACCTTTATTTCTAGTGTTTGTAACAAAGATCAGCCTAATTGACAAAAAGTAATAGAGTATACTCTCTTACTTGCTGGCTTGATGAGAGGGCCATTCAGAGTCCTCAAAGGGGATGCACTTTGCAGTCTCAAAGACAGTCCATAGTATTGCAGGACTCGGGAGCCAGGCATAGTGCAGTTATCCAGAACCAGATTGAAATCATGTAAACTGGAAAACATTGTAATCTATTGTTAGCCTTCCTGAGAGCTTCTGTGACTTTTTTGCAGTCGTCTGTTGTTGTTTTGTTAATTGCACATTCTTTCTCCCTCCTCTGCCTCTTTTCTGTTATTGTCAGTGCCTTGCTCATACATATGCCCATACATACATACAAATATTTATTAACTACTAGACGCCCGGTGCATGAAATTCGTGCACTGGGGGTGGGGGGAATCCCTCAGCCCGGCCTGTGCCCTCTCACAGTCTGGGACCCCTCGCTCCTTACCACCCACCTGCTTGCTGCTCCCTACCACTGGGCTCGCTGCTCCTCAGTGCTGCCCCGGAGATTCCTGCCACCTCCGCTGCACTCACCAGCCATGAGCCCGGCTTCTGGATGAGCAGCGCTCCCCCTGAGGGAACTCATTATACCTCCAGGCCCTGGTTGGTGTGGATCAGTAGTTAGAGTGTCCTCCCACGCACCAAAGGGTCATGAGTTCGATTCCAGGTGAGGGCACATACACAGGTTGTGGGTTGCTTGGGCAACTGATCAATGTTTCTCTTTCTCTTTCCCTCTCCCTTCCTCTCTCTCTAGAATCAATGAAAAGAACATATCCTTAGAGGAGGACTTTAAAAGAAAAAATAATGCTGGTTTGGTTCAGTGGGTAGTGCTTCTGCAGGCAGACTGAAGGGTACCAGGTTGGATTCCAATCGAAGGCATATACCTGGGTTGCCGGCTTAATCTAGGGCCCTGGTTGGGGATTCAGCAAGAGACAACCATTTGATGTCCCTCATATTAGTTTCTGTCTTTCTCCCTCCCTTCCACTCTCTGTAAAAAAAAAAAAAAAATGAACAAAAAAAAATCAATGCAAAAATGTCCTCAGGTAAGGATTAACCAAAACAAACAAACAAACACCCATTCCCAGTGTGATTATTGAAGGAGCATATGAAGTATTTGTTGAATGAACAGGAAGGGATGAGACTTTGCTTTCTAACTGGTTTAGCAACTCTGCAAGCCAGAGGGTTTATTTTTATTTTTTTAAAATATATTTTATTGATTTTTACAGAGAGGAAGGTAGAGGGATAGAGAGTGAGAAACATCGATGAGAGAGAAACATCGATCAGCTGCCTCCTGCACACCCCCTACTGGGGATGTGCCCGCAACAAAGGTATATGCCCTTGACCAGAATTGAACCCAGGACCCCTCAGTCCACAGGCCGATGCTCTATCCACTGAGCCAAACTGGTTAGGGCCAGAGGGTTTATTTATTATTTTCATTTGTATTGATTGATTATTTTAGAGAGAGGAAGGGAATGAGAGAAACATCAGTGTGTTGTTCCACTTACTATGCTCTCTTTGGTTGCTTCTTGTCTGTGCCCTGACCAGGGATCCAACCTGCAACTTTGCTGTATCAGGAGGAGGTTCTAACCCACTGCTCAGGGTGCTGCCTGTCAGGGCCCCTCAACAAAATCCCTCTGGTGTGCCCTGGCCCCTGCTGTGGGTCGGAGCTCCTCTGCCACAGCAAAGGTTTGGATTCCATTCTGTCAGGTTTTGGGTTTGATTCCTGGTCCAGGCTGACTGCTGCTCAGCAAGTGACCGAGGACCTTTGAAGTCCATGTGCTCTAGTCATTTGGCGGGACCCGGGGTTCCATGGCTGACTTGGCCGACTCTGATCCCTGCTACCCCCAGTCCTCCATCCAGGGCGACTTCAACTATAAAAGCTGCGTGGCCTCCAGGTAGGTCGCCCTCTCCATGGCTCACCAGGCTTGGTTTCTGCGCAATTGCCCTGGGAGGTGGATTTCCGGGTTCCCAGGGAGAGCGCCCTCCGGTCCAGACTCCCAGGAAGAGCTGGTTGGGGGCTGAGTGCTGGCTGACCTCTGGGGTCGCCCCACCAGCCCCAATCTCCCCTGCCTGTGGCCCCGCCCCTCACTTCCTGATCTCAGATCAGGGGACCACAGGCATCTCAGCACCCGGTGCCCTGGGTGCCACCATGCCTGCAGCCCAGACCCTCCCTTCGCGATTGCAGATCAGATGGCCACAGGCAGGCTGCACCCTGGGCCTGCACCCGGTGCCCAGGATGCTGCCATGCCTGCTGCCCCACCCCTCCCTTCTCCATTGCAGATCCGGGGGCTGAACGGGCTGCACGGGCTGCACTGGATGCCCTGGGTGCCACTGTGCCTGTGGCCCCGCCCCTCCCTTTGCATGGCAGATCAGAGGGCCGCAGGCAGGCTGCACCCTGGGCCTGCACCTGGTGCCCAGGATGCTGCCATGCCTGCTGCCCCACCCCTCCCTTCTCGATTGCAGATCGGGGACTGCAGGCAGGGCTGCACAGGATGCCCTGGGTGCCGTCATGCCTGTGGCCCTGCCCCTCCCTTCAGATTGCAGATCAGATGGCCGCAGGCAGGCTGCACCCTGGGCCTGCACCCGGTGCCCATGATGGTGCCGTGCCTGCTGCCCAGCCCCTCCCTTCGTGATCGCATATCCGGGGCCTCAGGCATGGCTGCACCTGGTCCCCTGGGTGCAGCTGTGCCTGCGGCCCCACCTCTCCCTTCAAGATCGCAGAACAGGGGGACTGCAGGCACAGGGGCACCCGGTGCCGGGGTGCGGCTGTGCCTGGGGCCCCGCCCCTTTTTTCTCCATCGCAGATCAGGGGAATGCAGGCCAGTCGGCACCCCTGGCCTGGGTGCACCCTGGCTCTCTCTTCCTCAGATCACCATGGCGATCACCGGCACCCCTGCCGCCTGGCCTGCTGGGCTTTCTGATGGCGATCACTGGCTGGAGGGTGGGCAAAGGCAGCCCGCCTGCCACCATTCTTCCGTCTTTCCCCTTTTGCCTCCCATCATTGTGACTATGTATGCAAATTAGCTGCCATCTTTGTTGGCGTTAACCGCCATCTTGGCTGGCAGTTAATTTGCATATCGCCCTGATTAGCCAATGGGAAGTTTAGCGGTCGTACGCTAATTACCATGTTTCTCTTTTATTAGATAGGATTAGCTATTTAATAGCCTTTATTTCTTTCTCAATACAATGGTTGACTTAACTAATGAATCCGCTTTTATTTAAGGATATATTAATACTGGTATATTAATATTTGGACACTATTATTTTAGCCAGAAAAGTGATAAGGCATACTTGTTCACTCAATTTTCTTCAGAAAACCAATTTTCTTACATTCTTATTATAATGTTGAGAACAGAAATGTCCATAGCGAAACACACTTAAGACTAATTTGATGGCCACTGAGCACTATCAAGTTAATAGATATTAGCATAACATGCAAATTTATAAACTGCCTCCTCATGACTTGTGAAAGCTCCTTGTGACAAAAAAAAAGTGCTTTAAAGCAGGAATATAGATTTAGAATTCATAGTAATGATTAATATTAATAATAAACATTTACCCATTTTTAAACCTTTTTAAAAATCTCCTTTCCTGCCTAGAAGGGAGAACAGCTCAGAAAAGCAACCCAAGGAACCAAAAAATTGGCTTGAGACACTTTACATAAGTAGTTAGGGCAGTAGCCCTTGGTTTCCCGATGTTCTTTGCTCATCTAGATTACCAAGATCTAAGTAAGCATTAATTAATATTGCCTCATAAGAGTTCAGAGAGGTGGTTAAATGCTAATACAGACCCATAATCTATTATCAAAACCTTTGGGGTCCATTTGTTTCAGAATTTAGAATTTTTCATATTTTACAAAGGTAATGTCAATCATGCATGTGCTGCATATTATGTGACACCCAGTTTGGGATGTGGCCCAGCACTCCTTAACAAAATACATCAATATTTCCATAACTAAATATATGAAAATACACTAAATGAAATAAATAAACACCATTCATGTTCTCATATCAGTTCAGATCAAATTTTGCCATCAGTTGAATTAGAAAAAATATTCAGTTTTCAGGATTTTTTCAATTCCGGAATTGCAGAGAAAGAATTGTTGAACTATCCCCGCTTTGGCCAATGGGATAATGAAACACAGACTAAGGTCCACAAGTACAGACATGTTTTCTGTCTCCCTGTGACTTTTTTATAGAGCTCTATGTATATATGTGTCCCTTTTGGCAACATACACTGCATTGTAACTTTGGGGGAAATTCATTTGTAGGGTATTGTTATTCATAATGTCACTACAGAAAAAAGGATCAAGTAAGACCACAGTCTAGGGGAAACTAGACATGTGTCTACTTTGTTCAAAGTTTTAAAGAAACAATGATCTATTTCTTATCACTGTATTAATGACAATATTTTTTAATACCTACAGAAAATTATTTAGTTCTGCTACAAAGCTTGTTTTGAAAATATTAACTTGTTCCATGCTATTGGCATATTTGAGAACAATTTGAACATAACATAAATTTTTCATTTGAATATATGTGACTCCATCTGTTAAAAATACTAGATGAAATAAGCTAGAGAAAAACAAGTATCACATGATCTCACTCATATGTGGAATCTAATGAACAAAATAAACTGATGAACAAAATAAATCTGGAGACATAGAAGCATGGAACAGGCTGTCGAATCTTAGAGGGAAGGCAGGGTTGGGTGGGTGGGTGGGAAGAGATCAACCAAAGAACTTGTATGCATATATACATAACTCACGGACACAGACAATAGGGTGGTGAAGGCCTGGGGTGCAGGGTGCAGGTGGGCTAGAAGAGGTCAATGTGGGGAGAAAGGGGACATATGTAATATCTTCAACAATAAAGATTTTAAAAATACTAGATGAATCCAGAAAACTGCATACAGCTCAATAAGTCATGTGGGAATACACAAAATGAACATATATGTACATACACCTGAAACATAAACCAGCTATCTTAGTTCATCGCATGTATTAGGAGCCTTATCCACATCCACTGTTAGAGCTTTCTGTCTGACTGATAACACTCCTCCCACCACGTCATAATAACTGATAAGTTCTGACGCCCACTTTCACAGGCAAGCTTCAGGTCATATGTCCCAACTCCATTTTCCCATAAGCCCTTTGCAAATGTGTGATGGTGCACAGTACCATGAATATTAGAAATGCAAACATCGCCTTACAGATAAATTGACTATGTGTGCTAATGAAATGAATAAGGCAAAGAAGCCCGACTGACACCTTGATAAGTTTCCACACGAAGTTTCTAAAAGAGACTCTAGTTTCTGGTTAAAGGTTTCTCTGACACGTGATCCAAAATAAGGTTTCTTTGCAAAAGAGAGGAAAAAAAGAAAAGCTGTGCTGGACAATTTTCTTCTCCCTCTTACCTTTTGAAGACAAAGGTAATCTTTCTGAAGACTTACACTTTTTGAACAGCTCTGCCACACCTAACATGCTTTGGATTTGGATTTTGGAGGAATATCTTCACCTTCCCACCCTCACTCCCCAGGATAGGTTTTCTTACCAACTTATTTTAGGACCTCAAACCTGAAACTGGCTCCTATCCAAGTATATTATTTGAATTGGTCCTTTCCACCTGAAAAGTTAATTTACTTTCAAAAGCTTTATAACTGAGTCTGGATATCCACATATGCATAATCACTACTCCCCCTTCTCCTTTGCAGCATTCTTGGGCACCGAAACATATGGTTGCCAGATACACTTGGAAGTGAGTGCATGTGACTCTTTACCCTTATAACTAGTGTTCTAGAGCTCCTGACACTGACCCCTAATGTATTTTTCATTAGTGTTTAATGTTGAGAAATCCCATTTCATGGAGCCCAAGGGTTACATTACTTCATTTGGGAGGAAACAAATGCATTTTCCATCTTTTTCCTGAGGTGAAAAAAAGAATGAAGCTGAGATGATTTGCATTTCATAAGGGCTTAAGGTCCAGAAGTATTCTACTCAGTGCAACAATCCAATATTGTGAAAGCTTTTAAAGACAGTATTAACAAGTAGGGAAACCTCTGCATATTTAAAATGTGGAAACAATAATACACAATAAGATAGATATAAATCAAAACACAGAGAAGAGACATATATAATCAAAATTACTATATACAGCATATTTACCTGCAGCAGAAATGGCATAATATTTTATAATAATACCATGATTGTACCTTTTGATGAAGTAGAATTGAAGTAGAATTTTTATCTCTCTTTTTTTTTCAAAATAATAAGTGAGTTGCAAAGATTTTGAGGAAATCTAGCAAACAGTAAATCCAGATGATAACGACTGATTCTTTTTTTGAACAATTGTAATGAATAGAAGCTTTATTTCTTTTAAACAACTGTACTGAGAAACTATATATATATCATATGGAGGTGTTCTGAACCCAAGACCTAAAATTGATTTTTTTTCTAACTCTGGACTCCCACACTTTGCTTCCCTTCCCTGTGTTGTTAAGTTCATGGATTTAAATGGCAAATCTGCAGAGTGTGTCATGGCTGCTCTTTTTATATCTTGGAGGGGAATGATCTTAAGCACCCTCTTCAGGGTATCATTCTTCTTCCCCATGGTGCTAGGTTACATTTTATGGAAACTTCACAGGGGGAAACCTACTGTTTTGTGAACTATCAAATAGATATCCAGTGGCTACATCAGAATGAAAATGCCAAAGGAACATAGAAGGTAGTACTTTAGGTTCCATGGACCAGTGAAACAATCACTCTTCTATCAATAAAAGTTTTTAGGAATCATATTCTGTACCTCCATTGTGCTCAATGTTATGAGGCATACAAGAATAGTAGATGATCTTGCTTTAAGAAACACAGAGTCTATTTTGGAGCATACACAAAAACATCAGATATCAATGGGATACTGTAATTTTGCAAACTATGAAACCAAATTTACTAGTATAAGAACGGTAAGTGTTACATTCAGAGAAGAGTCATTTATTTTCTAGGATAGTATAATGGAAAGAGTATTGGGCTGGGAATCATCAGACATAGGCAGGCAAATTTATACATGTTGAATGACTGAACGAATCACTTCATCTCTAAGTCTTGGCTCCTTGTCTCTAACATGAAGAAGGGTGGACCCCTGTGGTCATTTCCAGTCATACTTCTACTACATTCCAAGAACAAATAGCTACTGACACACTGTTGGAGCACATTTTACATGAATTAAAATGTAACTGTTAGGAAAAAATATTGTATCTATTTTACAAAGGAGGGGTTAAAGTTTCAGAATGGCAGAGGCAGAATTCAAACACAGGTTTGTCATCCCCCCAAGTTCTGTGCTCTTTCCACTCTGCTGTGTTGTATAGCATTACTCCACCCTGCCTTTTCCCCTAAATTTAAGGAGATATGATCTAAGAGATAAACACTCTTATAAACAAATCACTGCAAAACAAGGTGGCATGTCATAAGGGAAAAACCCAGAAAATGTGGAGGATTGTGTCTCTAAATCTTAAGGAGATGAGAAGAAAACTCATCACAGAGATCTGCAATATAGTAAATAGAGCACTGGCCAGAGAGTCAGGACATGATAGTTATAATATAGACCATACCACTCAACAAGTATCCCTGGACAAGTGGTGCTCTGGGTGTCAGTTTTCTCATCAGCAAAATGAGAGGATGTCCAGGGTCCTTTGGGTTCCAGCATTCGATGCTTCTTTGATTCCCAAGGATGGAAAGCATGCTTCTGGTTATGGTTATAAGTACAAGCCCAGGAGTTTAAAAAAATTAATGAGATGTTAAGTACTTGTGATGATTTTTAGTGGATAAGGGATTTGGGCTGGGCCTGGAATAATGGAGGTGATTTGGAAAATTCATGAAGCATTTTAGTTCCTTTTAAATATACGAGAGTAGCTAACTATCTAAAGCAATTCTTTCTATAAAATGAATCGTCTGCACTCCCTTCCCTATCTATCTTTTGTACAATTCAATTTTTCATATAGCAAGTTCATTTAAAGGGAGAGCCACCTATACTAGAAAACACAGTGAGGAATTTGCCATGCTCTTGGGGAACTAGTATCATTTTTAAATACGAAAACCATACAAATGTGTTCAAAATTCAAGTTTAAAGTGGAAGGACTGAGAGAAGTCATTTTTTTCCCGTGATCAACCACTGCAAAGCATGTATCCCCACAAACCAGCTGAGCCCTTTGCTAGGCATCAGAAGCCTCTGGCATTTTTCTGCTTTTCAACTCTCAGTCATTTGGGAGGTGGGGCAAAGCCATTGCAGTCTGCAAAGTTTACCCGGAATGTGCTGGTGCTACAAGAAATCATTTGACATCTATTATATTTCTCCTGTAGAAGAGAGGTGGCTATCAGCTACAGTAGCGATTTCTTTTCAAAAGGGTTTAATTGGGGTATTTCTCATGGGCCAAATTCTAACTCACTGTCTTTACGTGTGCCTGTTAGGAAAATAGTGTAAACATCCTATATAATAAAGGGGTATATGCAAATTAACCCTCAAGCCTTCAAAAGATGGCTGCCTACTACCAGGCTGGCAGGGGGTTACTGAGGGATAACCAAACAACTGAGCAAGCAGGCTGCTTGGGGCGACCAGGCCGGCAGGGGGCGGTTAGTGAGGGATGACCAAACGACTGAACAACAGGCTGCATGGGGTGACCAGGCTGGTGGGGGCAGCCATGAGGGGTGACCAGGCCAGAAGGGGGGGCAGTTAGGGGTGACCAGGTCAATGGGGGGCAGTTAAGGGTGACCAGGCCAGTGGGGGGCAATGAGGGGCAACCAGGCTGGCAGGGGAGCAGTTGGGGGCAATTTGGCCGGTGGGGGGGCAGTTGGGAGTGACCAGGCCAGTGGGGGGGGGAGTTAGGAGCGACCTGGCCAGCAGCAGGGGGCAGTTAGGGGTGACCCGGCTGGCACGCAGGAGGGGCAATCAGGCCGGCAAGGGGGGGGGTCAGTTAGGGGCCACCAGGCAGGCAGGCAGGTGAGTGATTAAGGAGCCAGTGGTCCAGGATTGTGAGATGGATTTCAGACATCCCCCAAGGGATCCTGGATTGAAGAGGGTGCAAGATGGGCTGAGGGGACCCCCCCCAATGCACGAATTTTGTGGACTGGGCCTTTAGTACAAATAGCAACAACAGAAGTCTGAGGACTGCTGTCCCAGGCTGCCTCCTCTGCAAACAGGCAGAAAAACAAAACAAACAAAAAACACCAGTGTACCTGCTGCCTAAGCTGCTGCTAATATGGCATAGTTCTTAGAAAGGTGTGGCAGAAGGGCTCGGGGTGCAGACTGTGCTTTGCGTGACCATGGAAATATATATATAATAACCTGAAAAAACTCCGTTTAACCTATTTTTACAAGTAGCACTCTGACTAGGGGGGCTGGCAGAGAGATTAGTTTCACGTAGTTGAGTTACACACTTGTGAGCTGCTTTTCTGGAGTATGGATTTGCTCCCGTGTAGGCAGGCTAGCATCTTTTTTTTGAGGTGAGCCAGAAGGTGGCCTTATAGTTTTATTGGAAGTGTTGAATGATTTTCCTTGCAATAAATTTGTGCCTTTCGTTGGTATTTTCCGAAGTGCGACTTTTGCAGCTGATGGAAATCGGCTCACTTCTGTTCTGTAACTTCGTGGCTTGTTGATGATTTATTTGTTCAGTAGCAGAAACTATGACAAATTGTGTGAGGCGGCCTCATTTACTTTTTAGCTGCAATAGCCCTGAAGAATTTACATGTAAATGCAACTGTGAATGTTTTACATTTCATGAGCATGTGGGCACTTGTCTTTGAAAGTCAAGTGACATTTTTTCACATAGACTGAACTTAACACTTCCCACACCTCACAGGTTATATTATTCTGAAATGCGAAATCTGACAGGCTGTGTTTTCCTGACTGCCAAGTGGGAGAGTAAGTCTCTATTTTGTGTTTTTCTTCTCTCCTTTTAGACATGCAGAGCAGCCCACACAACCAGTTCACCTTCAGACCCCTCCCGCCGCCGCCGCCACCTCCTCATGCCTGCACCTGTGCAAGGAAGCCGCCCCCTACAGCGGACTCTCTTCAGAGGAGGTCCATGACTACCCGCAGCCAGCCCAGCCCAGCTGCTCCAGCTCCTCCAACCAGTACACAGGATTCGGTTCATCTGCATAACACCTGGGTTTTGAACAGCAACATACCATTGGAGACCAGGTACTTGAACTATTACTGACCCCGCTAAACTTAAGGATTAGCAGACAATGATTCTACTGAGTGCAGAAACCCATCTTACCATAAATATCCGCAAAGACACTCATTGGAAGAGAGATGCAGAGCCCTTCCCAAGCACAAATGCACACATAGGAACACACATCTAGATCCAGGCCCGCCAGCAGACACAGGCCAGAGCAGATACACGTGAAAAGATGAAACCATAGATGCCTAATCATTCCACAGGCAGACACCCATTAAAACATAGGAAACAAAGCCATTACTTAAGGCTATCATTGCTTCCTCAAACTACTTAAAGGCAATCATCCCTCGTTTAAAGAAATGGGAAGATCCAAACACAATTGGAGGAACAGCAATAGTGGGCATTTTATTTATTATAGGATTCTTTGAAATAGTAACTTGCCTTCCAACATTTTAAGAAGAGATTTGCTTCATGAATTGGACGTCCTTGTATAATTTTAAAAACTTGATTCTGCCTTTAGGATGAAGTTTGGTCTTTTGAGCAAAGAAGTTTGCCTCTATTTTTCTGTCACTTCATGTATTTAGGTTTCCAGAGTCACTCCTCAAATCTTTGTCATGTGATTAAAATTCTACTCCTCCACAGCTTTAGGTCCCTTAATCATAATATATTTTTAGCACAAGCTGTGATTAACTGAGAAACTGTTCATCATTTCCAGTCACTATCTTAAATAGAAAATTACAACTTTCTATTAATATGAAAAACATTACCTAATAAAACACAGTATTCTGTTATCTTATAAATTCAAGGACTCCCCCTTGTCTTCTCTATGCCTTATTTAGATCTACCACCAAAAGTTTTTCTAAATACATTTGTATGTAAACAGTTGGTGTAATATATCACTTCATAAGCAATGTTTGGTGTCAATTCTGATCAATTTCTATCCCACTATCTGGTAATAGGAATAGAAATGGGAGGACTAATAAACCCACATTATAAGGCTGGTTATTTTTTCCCTAAGCAGCATATTAAGTTAAATGCCAGGCATGGCATCACAGAATATCTCACCACGAACAAACCAAAAGCACTTTGGCCCAAATCCAGGAAACTCTATATCATCCATCACTTACTAGATTACATAGTTTCATAAAGTGATGTTTCTGCTATCTTCCAAGAGAAAATATAGCAGTCAGCACATATGGTGAAGATAACCCAATTAGAACTGTGCTAGTGATAGGGTTTGTATAGTGTTCTTTTTTATTTTTTAATTGAAGGCAGGGAGGTGAATGAAATGAGCAAAGCAGTGACTAATGTACAGTATATCTTCAAGGAGTTTTCACTAACAGTAGTGATTACTCATTCTTCTTTTAATTCCTTTGCAGGGCTTAGTGACAGAGAGCTAAGGAAACACTGGGGCAATCTGGCTAACTAGCAATCCTGACAAGCAAACACACTCCTTTCCTCCAAGAAGCCAAATAACAGGAAATCTGGAAGGAGTATGGGGAATGGGCTCTGGCAAGTGGAGAGAGAGAACTATTCTTATTTGAAATGTACATCTAGGCATGTTTGTACAAACTACACCCACGGACCTTCTGTATCTATGCAAGGAATGTATTAATTGCTCTCAGTTTCATAAGACACAGAGAAGAACATAAGTTTTCATGTGAGACTGAGCAGAGAGTACCTTTTTAGTATATTTGAAAATATATTCTGTATCACAAAGATGAATTTTTTAAAATCCTAGAAAACCTATCAGTCTGATCAGCTGGGATTTTCCAAATATAGCCTTTAAAATGTTTTCATGTGTATTCAATCAAAGGTAACTGTGGGTGACCTGACACCTACTCGTGAGCTGTGCAACATAGCCTCTCTGAGCCTCAGCTTCCTCATCTGTAAAAACGAATACAAAAAGGCCTGTCGCAACAGGTTGTTAGGAAGATCAAGCTAGTTTTTCAGAAAGTACTTCATACATTGTAAAGCACTATGCAGTTCAAAGGAAATATTGCTACCCGTACTAAGTGGTCACCTGCCTCTCTTTAAATACTATCTTCATAATAGGGTACTGACTTATTCCTAAGGCATTCTGTGTCATCTAAAACAGCTACTGGAAAGTTATTATTGAACCAAAATCTCCCACCTCTTAACTCGGCCCGTTTCTCCCAGATCTGGCTCCAGGGTCTCACAGAATAAATAAAGTCCCTCTCACACCTGAAAGCCCTTCAGTATTCCTGATTCTTCTCTTCTTTGAGCTAAATGTGTCCCCAGTTCCTTCAGCTGTTCCTCAGATTAACTGGTTTCAAATCCTCCATCCTGTTCTCTCTGCATGTCAGTCCCACATTTCAGTTTGTCCAAACTGCTGTTGAAGTGTCATGGCCAAGGCTGAACGTAGGTGTGGGTTCTTAGGAGGCTCTTTGGTTGCAAGGAGCAGAGGTCACTCAGGTTGCCTGGAGTATTTGCAAGCATCTTTTTAAGTACATAGTCAGTTCCTAGGAACCCAGGAAATTTTGGTAAATTCTCACTGCCAGGTAAGCCCTATGGGTCTCTGGCACTAATATGACTCGGCAGTCCTCTAAATATTTGCCCCCTCTCTGTCTCTTTCTTTGTCCAATAGTGTATCATCAGCTCATTGTATTTTTTATCTACCACATAGTTTCTACTTTGTCATAACATTGTCTAGTTTCCACTGCTATCACATGACTCCACTGTACCCACTGGCATCTCTCACTCCATCACTTCAGCTGCATGTCCCATTGCTAACTATCTGATTATCTTGTAGTAAAAGAAAATTATGTTCCTTTTACTATTATAGGTTCTTGGCTGAGCCTACCCTATAATAAAAGCTTACCAGGGCAAAAACAAACAGAAGTTTAATAATATGTGTACCTCCTGTATACACAGGAGACACCCAGAAAAACTGAGTAATCTCCTGAAGTGGCCTAAGCCATCACCTTAAATACAGTCTTATCTAATAAAGAGGGAATATGCTAATTGACCCTCATGCTGTTGCAAAGATGGCAGTGCCCACAGCCAATAAGGAAGGAATATGCTAATTGACTGCCACGCCCTCAAAGATGGCAGCACCCACAGCCACAAGATGGTGGTGCCCAGTCCCCTCAGCCCCGCTGGGGTGGCAGGTGTGCAGCAAAGCAGGGCCCGCCCCCACATGGGCCCAGCCACTCCATACGCCTGCCTCTGGAATCCCCCAGTCCCTTCAGCCCCCCAGTCACTCAGGGCCGGCTTGAGGCACAGGCAATCCTTGGATGGCAGCTGTGCAGCTGCCCAGGGCCGCCCGAGGCTCAGGAAACCAGGGCTGGCCAAGGCTTGCGCTGCTGGCAGTGGCAGCAGCAGAGGTGTGATGGGGCATCACCTTCTCCTGATCACTGGGTCACCTCCCTCCCCTGAGAGCTCCTGGACTGTGAGAGGGGGCAGGCCAGGCTGAGGGACCCCTCCCCCCGGCTCCAGTGCATGAATTTTCATGCACTCTAGTCTTTAGATAATGACAAAAGAAAGATGTTGGGGGTGGGGAGCCAGTTATGGGAGATTATTAGGAAAGGCACAGTGAAAAAGAGTAAAGTTGTTATTCCTTCTCAATTATTAAGAGTCTCCAGAGAGCCCTGGCCACACTGTCTCAGTTGGTTGGAGTGTTGTCCCGTGAACCAGAAGGTGGTGCGCTTGATTCCTAGTCAGGGCACATACCCAGATTGTGTGTTTGATTCCCAGTTGGGGCATATACAAGAGTCAACTGATTGATGTTTCTCTCTCCCACTAATGTTTCTCTCTCCCTCTCTTTCCTCCTCTCTCTCAAAAAATCAGTTTTAAAAAGAGTCTCTAAGGATTGACTCATCTTCTTCCTCCTGGTACAAGGAGGTAGACACCGTTACAAATAGAAATTTCCCATATACATGTAAACAACTCTTACAAAAGTTAATTTTTACTTGGCTTTCAGAGCTTCTCCTGTGTTTGCAGTTAATTAAAAATAATCAGCCCCAAATAAGAAAAATGCCACAGAAAAATAGGGGTGGCAAATTCTGCTCCCCTTCAGTTCAAAAACCTGAGAGAGGGAAATCTATGAGCCCAGTTCACCTCTTTTGTGCTAGGCTGCATTTAAGTTTCTTAGCAAGCCCTGTCAGTTATTCCCTTAGTCAGCTGAGGCTGAGCGGAGACAAAGGTTCTGTGATTAATAAAAGCACCAGCATGGCCATTTTGGCCACCCCTTGAACAAGGGCTGGGAGTAGATCTGAAGTGCCTTAGATGAAACTCTTCCCAGACAATTGCCTTGATTGACTCATTTAGGAATGGCCAGCAATCAGTTGTGTCCCTTCTTCTGTTTCCATTAATGCTGTTCACTTCAGTATCAGCTTTTTCTGATAGCCACATACACTACTGATACACATCAAGAATACTTTTAACTAAACTTTTAAAACTTTTTAACAAGTTTTGAGGCTAAGCCACACTTTATTTAATATATAATTATATAGTTGAAGCTATTTTAAGTTGTGTGTTTGGGATGAGGGAGGAATGCAGGTGGAAATATGTTTAGAGGCTTGATTTTACCTAATTTGATTTCAACTCGTTATCCTGTGAAGATGTAGCTTAATTCTAATTTTGCCATACAAAGTATTTGCATAGCATTGCTATCATAATTGTGCCATCTGTAGGTTTGTTAGGTATGCTTTCTTCATTTTCATGTAGGTCATTAATAAAAATAGTTCATAGGACAAGATCAAGATCAGAGCTCTGTGGCATGCCACTGGAACCTTCCTGCAGGTTGACATTTTTCCATCAGGCAGCATTCTTTTACTAAACATACAACCCACATTTCTCCATCTTGTTCACAGGCATATCATGAGAGACCTTGTCAAAAAGCCTTGCTGATATCCAGATATAGCATACATATGTTTTCATTGATCTGTCAATCCAATAACCATGTAAAAAATATAAATGAAACCAAATTTGTCCTACATGACTTGTTCTTAGAGAATATATGCTGCCTTCTCATGGTAACTATTTTTTTCTAAGTGCTTATAAATCATCCTTTTAAATAACCTATTCTAGAATTTTACACTCATTCAACATAATGTTTCTTGGTCTAGTCCAGTGATGGTGAACCTTTTGAGCTCGGCGCGTCAGCATTTTGAAAAACTCTAACTTAACTCTGGTGCCATGTCACATATAGAAATTTTTTGATATTTGCAACCATAGTAAAACAAAGATTTATATTTTTGATATTTATTTTATATATTTAAATGCCATTTAACAAATAAAAATCAACCAAAAAAATGAGTTTGTGTGTCACCTCTGACACGTGTGTCATAGGTTTGCCATCACTGGTCTAGTCTAAGGAGCCCTTGAGCTTCCTGTCCCTTTAGAAAACCAAAGTCAATATTTGCTGTCTTCTTTCTTCTGACACATTTCACTATACCACAGTCTTGAAACTTTAGCTACTATGAGTAGGTAATCCAAGCAACCAGACCTCTAACCACTCAGATATAATTTTAATTCATTTAGAGCAGTTGAGTGCCTTCTTATGAGCACATTGCCTCTCTTGGGCTTCTATTTACAGTTATTGATCATTATTTTTGCCCTTGTAAGTCAATCATTATTCTTTTTACAAAGAAAATGAGTCATTGAGAAAGCGTCCCTAATCTTGGTCATCCAATAACTTTGCATGAGTTGCACATCTGTCCTAGCCTTGTTCTTCTTGCTCTAAACATCTATCCTATATAATAAAAGGGTAATATGAAAATTGACCCTAACAGCAGAACAATTGGGAAAGACTGGTCACTATGACATACACTGACCACCAGGGGGCAGACGCTCAATGCAGGAGCTGCCTCCTGGTGGTCAGTGCGCTCCCACAGTGGGAGCTCTGCTCAGCCACAAGACAGGCTGATGGTTGCCAGTACAGCGGTGGTGGTGGGAGCCTCTCCCGCCTCAGCAGCGCTAAGGATGTCCAACTGCAGCTTAGGCCTGCTCCCTGCTGGCAAGTGGGGATCCCCCAAGGGCTCCCGGGCTGCCAGAGGGATGTCTGACTGCCAGCTTAGGCCGAATCCCCTGGGGAGCGGGCCTAAGCCAGCAGGTGGTCATCCCCTGAGGGGTCCCAGACTGTGAGAGGGCACAGGCCTGGCTGAAGGAACCCCCTTGAGTGCACAAATTTTTGTGCACTGGGCCTCTAGTATATATATAAAAGGCTAATATGCTAAGTGTCTGACTGTTTGACCATTCAACTGGTAGCTGTGATGCTCACTGACTACCAGTGGGTAGACGCTCAACACACAGGCTTGGACACATGGAACAAACTGATGAATCTCAGAGGGAAGAAGGGTGTGGGGAAGGTGGGAAGAAATTAACCAAAGATCTTATATGCATACTAGAGGTCTGGTGCATGGATTCATGCACCGGTGGGGTCCCTCAGTCTGGCCTGCACCCTCTTGCTATCTGGGACCTCTCAGGGGATGTCGGACTGTCAGTTTCAGCCCAATCCCCAAACCCAAAAACTCT
Source organism: Myotis nattereri (assembly GCF_964212035.1). Taxonomy (NCBI): domain Eukaryota; kingdom Metazoa; phylum Chordata; class Mammalia; order Chiroptera; family Vespertilionidae; genus Myotis; species Myotis nattereri. The sequence continues at coordinate 114,811,832 of NC_138078.1, read as the reverse complement.
TAAGTCATTTTTAGCAGTTTTTTTTCAAGCTTCAGGCTCATCTAGGGTATGACCCTTCTTGGTGTTATTTTCATCACAGCCTCTTGTATGTATTTATTTTTATAAATCTTTATTATTGAAAGTATTATATATGTCCCTTTTCCCCCCATTGTTCTCTCCTCCCTCCCCTCCCCTTCCTTCATCACCCACTGTCTATGTCTATGGGTTATGAATATACGCATATGAGTTCATTAGTTGATATCCTTGATTTTCATCCCTTTATTTTGGTACATGTTCTGTTTTTAAATTTTATTTTCAATTATAGTTTACATCCAATATTATTTTGTATTAATTTCAGGTGAACAGCATAGTGGTTAGATAATCATATACTTTACAAAGTGTTTTCCCAATATTTCCAGTATCTGCTTGGCACCATACATAGTTATTACAATATTATTGACTATATTTCTATGCTGCACTTTATATTCCCATGACTATTTTGTAGCTACCAATCTGTACTTCTCAATCCCTTCACCTTTTTCACCCAACCCCCTCCCTTCAGGCAACCATCAGTCTGTTCTCTGTATCTATGAGTGTGTTTCTATTTTGTTAGTTCATTATATTATTCTTTAGTTTCCACATGTAAGTGAAATCATATGCTATTTGTCTTTCTATGACTGACTTATTTCACTTAATATAATACTCTCTAGGTCAGCCGTGGGCAAACTACAGCCCGCGGGCCGGATCCGGCCCGTTTGAAATGAATAAAACTAAAAAAAAGACCGTACCCTTTTATGTAATGATGTTTACTTTGAATTTATATTAGTTCATACAAACACTCCATCCATGCTTTAGTTCCGGCCCTCCAGTCCAGTTTAAGAACCCATTGTGGCCCTCGAGTCAAAAAGTTTGCCCACCCCTGCTAGGTCCATCCATGCTGTCAAAAATTGTAAGGTTTCATTTTTATGGCCAAGTAATATTCCATAGTGTACATGTTTATACATGTTCTTTAGAAACCTAAACTGAATGGTAAGCTCCCAGTACAGGCACACAGGTCTATAGGCAAAAACCTTACCAACTTTAAATTCATCTCTTTTTTAGAGTGTCTCAGGACATGGAATTATACCTTTTAGCGAATTACTTTCCTAAAGTCTAAGATTTTTGCTTTATAATACACTTAGGGACTCTAAGCTAAAATGGTTGTTTTATCTAAAGATTTCTATCACCTTCAACTCACCAGTTTCTCTTTTTTGAGTCAGTGAGAGAAATATGTCTCTTTATCATTTTCTCTACCTTCTAGGAGATAGAGTCATCAACAGGGGAAGTTTGAGACTTATCCTATATTTGCCTTTGGTTAAATGATATATCTAGTAGATATCTTTGGAATTGAAATCACTCATGTTTACTACACTATTCTTAGGACACTTTGGTGATCAGTATTAGAAATGAGCATCCATTTCCCCATCTTGCCAAAAAGCTTATTGTAGATTTCCTGATCCACCATCTATTAGCTATTTGACTTTTGTCATATTACTTCACTATGCCTCATTTTTCTCATCTTTAATGTAAGGTTGCTAGTAGCACCTACCTATGAGGCTGTTAAGAGTAAATGAGTTAATGGTTGCAGTATACTTAGATTAGCAGGCACATAGTAAGCACTTGATAGATGCTAGAACAATAATAGCAAAAATAATACACAAGAAACTACTCCACTTTTTGTCCCTTTCTATTTCTATCATCATCTAATTAAAGATGTTTTTACCCTTATCTTCATGATTTCCCCCAAGTAAAAACATACAGCATCATTTTACTTCCTCTCTTAATGTTCTTTTAAATGGAATATACTCTTTCACCAATATAGTAGTCTATTTCAGCTGTTATAACCAAAGTCCCCTTCACTGGGTGGTTTAAACAGGAACACTTACTTCTTACAGTTCTGGATGCTAAGAAGTCCAAAATCAAGGCACTGGCATATTCAGTGTCTGATGAGAACCCGCTTCCTAATTCATAGACTGCTATCTTCCCAGTGTCCTCATATGGCTGAATGGATGGATTCTCCTTTTAAGGGCACTAATCCCAATAATGAAGGCTCCACCTTCATGACCTAATCACCTCCAAAAGCTCCACTCCAAATACTATCACACCGGGGTGGTTTAGTTTTCAACATATGAATGGGGTAGGTACAAATATTCAATTCATAACAACCAGCAAATTCCAATTATGAGAACCATTTCCTTTCCTAAGTTTTGATGGCACATATCTGTGAGGCTTTGTAAGATTGCTCTGTGATAAATCTCCAGAACAGCTTTTGGATTGTTACCTGTCTTCTGTCATTCATAGAAACAGTGCAATGACTACCTAGTACATTCAAGGCTATGCCTGCCCTGGACCCTTCCTTACTCAGAATCAGACTTTCTGGCTCCTCCTCTAAGACTTCTCTCAGCATTCCTAATGTCTGGATTATCTGTTTTATGGTTGGGTGAGGGGAATGTCTTTCACAACCTGGAAAGAAGGGAACATTGCCAGAGATGAAATGGAGAACCTGGATGATATATTAAGCATATATGCTTAAAGAGCCTTGGACTAAGCTACTTATATGGTTGTAAATTTGGACACATTATTTAACTTCCATGGTCTTTGTTTCTCCATCTGTTGTAAAGAAAATTACAGACCCTACCTTGTGGGGTTGTTTTGAGAACTGAATAAGATAATGGATATAAACTGTCGGCTCCAAGCTGGGCACATAGAAAATGTGCAATAAATATTTTTATTTTCAATATAAGAACCTAGAATTGCCCCACTGTCAAGGATAGAAATGTAGTCTTTAGAATTCAGAGAGTGCATTAGCTTTAATCTGCCCTAATAGTATCCAATATTCACATAGACCTCCCAGTCTGTGGATTGTTGAGCATGCCCTGCACAGGGAGGCATTCAGTGAGCAGTTACTGATTATTCATCATGTACTGTTGTTACTCTGAGGAATGAGTCCTTGTACTCAGGAAACTTGGGGTCTAGTACTAGTAATAATGATAGCTAAATATATAGCATCATACCAAACACTGTTCTAAGTATTTATTTTTATTTATTTTTAATCTTTATTGTTGAGAGTATTACAAATATCCCCCTATTTTCCCCACTGCCCCCAACCCGGTTCCCACCCCACCCAGCCCTTCACCACCCTACTGTCCGTGCCCATAGATAATGTCTTTGATTAATCTCTTCTGAGTATTTATTAATCAACTGCTTTAATCCTTACAATAACTCCATGTAGTAGGTACTGTTGGTGTTACCATCTTCATTGACAGATGAGGAAACTGAGGTCCAGAAGGGTTAAAGAACTTTGAAAAATCCTACAAGTATGACGTAGCAGATCCTTACCAAGGGACCCATCTTTGCATATACTAAAGTTCATAAGTCTTCTTCTGTGATTTTTCTCCAGAAAATTTCTTCCTTCCTGTGTAATAAGCCTTGATACCTGAGTTATTTTGTTTGTGCCTTCTTCATAAAAGTTTTTAAGAGTGGCTAAATATTTGGATTGTAGAAACCAGTAGATGCGGGTTTGAGGTTCAGTTCGGCTCTTTACTAATTTTATGTGCCTGGGCAAATTATTGAAAGTTTCTGAACCTCAGTTTTCTGATCTTAAAAATGGGTTAATAGCCCTGGCCATTGTGGTTCTGTTGGTTGAATATTGTCCTGTATACCAAAAGGTTTGATTCTCAGTAGGGCACGTATCCAGGTTACAGGTTCCATCCCTGGTTGGGGTGCATGCAGGAGGCAACCACTCGATGTTTCTCTCTTCAAATACTAACCCATAAAACTAATTGCCCCAATGGTGGTTATATTTCTTTATTATATAGTACTACTAAAATCTAACATTTATAAGTAGTCCCCACACTCAGGATATTTGCATTGTAAAAATAGATTTAGAGACATAATGTTTTCCTTTAATAATGACTAGAGACAAAAAAGTTCAGAATATACATATTCAGTGCTTAGATTCAACAATATCTCATGCTTTAATCCTTTAATAGCACTGGGGTTAGCAAAATCTATCTTTAGCCATAGATTTAAAGATTCTTTTTAAGACAGGAAAAGACTTTGTAGAACTAATCTATGACCTATAAATCCTGTTTACTCCAGATGAACAGGAATCAACCAAGCTTTTCAGCCTACACCCAATGATGGATGTGGTATATGTTAAATTTACATAAAGGAGAGTTCTGTAGTCTTAAAAATATATTTTACATATTGAGAGTAAAAATCTATAATAATAAAAGCAAAATATGCTAATTAGACCAGACGTCCTTCTGGACGACCTTCCAGACAAACTTCTGGACAAAGCCTGGCCTGCCTGGGTCCTAGGTGCCTGCTGGCGACCGGAGGGAAGCCCGGGTCCTGGGTACCAGAGGGAAGCCAGTGCCAACAGCCAGGGGAAGGAAGACCTACTCTTGCATGAATTTCACACATTGGGCCTCTAGTATATCTATAATAGTCTATTGTGCTTAGGCCATGAAGGATAGTATTTTGGAGATTATTATGATAGAGTCCCTAGTCACTTTGGTTGTGCTAAGATTTTAAAAAATGCTTTTGAATTGACTATTCTCAGTTTCATCCTATTTAATAAGAGGGAATATACTAATTGACCCTCATGTCATCACAAAGATGGCGGTGCCCACAGCCAATAAGGAGGGAATATGCTAACTGACTGCCCTGACCTCAAATATGGCAGCACCCACAGCCAATAAGGAGATAATATGCTAATTGAATGCCCTGCCCTCAAAGATGGCAGCGCCCACAGCCACAAGATAGTGGTGCCTGCCTCTGGAGTCCCCCAGTCCTCTCAGCCCCCCAGCCACCCAGGGCCAGCCCAAGGCACAGGCAAGCCTCAGATGGCGGCTGCCCAGGGTTGCCCGAGGCTCAGGTAACCAGGGCTGGCCAAGGCTTGCACTGCTGGCAGTGGCAACAGCAGAGGTGTGATGGGACATTGTCTTCCCCTGATCACCTGGTCGCTCCACCCTTGAGGGCTCCTGGACTATGAGAGGGTGCAGGCCGGGCTGAGGGGCCCCCTCTTACAGTGTATGAATTTTCATGCACCAGGCCTCTAGTTTCAAAATAAAAACCATAGGCAAACATAATGTGTTTCATTTTATAAGAATAGGAAATTTCACCATAAGTAAGATAAATTCTGGTTTTAATCTGGAGAACATTTATTTAGCAATCCAAATGTAAATCTAGACAGATGTTTCACAGAATTTTTGAAAATGAGATGATTGATAAAATGAGAATAGCAAACAAAAATTAAATTTTAGGGGAATCTCTATAGCAACCTTTTTGCCCTTCCTCATCATATATTCTTCCCTCTCCTAGGTTGAATATTTATAACCAGAAATATGTGGTTTTGATCAAGAGAGAAACTAATTCTTAACAACTTAATTGAATACAAAGTTACTTATCTAGTTACTCATAATAAATATTTTCATTGCCATGTCATATTAATTAATAGACATGTATCTATTATATTTTAATAAAAATATGACATATATTTGAAGTAGCAAACAAGTATTTCCTGTCAATTATTCTCTTTATTTTCTACAGAGGGGTGTGTGTGTGTGTGTGTGTGTGTGTGTGTGTGTGTGTAAGACATTCTATTAAACATCTCCCTTTGGGAAAATCCAACTGGTTCTTTATTAATTTCACAACACAAAAATATTTGTAACTTTATAAGCACGAGATATTATCAGGTTATGTTTTGAGGTCTTTAAAATATCTCTGCAAGAATCATGAAAGTACAGTACTGAGTATTCCATTTAAGAAATAGGAATGCTCAAAAAGAATTGTCCCCTATGGTGAACAGATAAGCAAATCAACAGTAACATCTGCTTCTCTGTTCTGTTACCTTTTTTGGTGTGATATCTAAGGTTATAAGAATGTGAGTAATATTTTAAATGAAAAGTGGTTTATTATAAAGGCTATGAATTCTTGCATAGGTAAGTTCTAACAAATTTTGACAAATCTGTATTGAGTGCCTACTATGCACTAGCCATTATTCTAGTTGCTAAGAGTATAGTGCTAGAAAAAGACTATAAAGCAAACCATGGGAACACATCTTAGGAGTCCATAAAGGAGGAAAAGCTAGCATAGTGATTGAGGAGTAATCACAGAGGAGAACAAGAGAGCAGAAAATTTCAAGGAGATAGTAGTCATGATTTTCAAGTGTCTCAGAAGGGTCAAATAGAGTGTGGATGAGAAGAGACCACTGATTCTGTCTACTACAGACTTCTTGAATTATAAGCAACCAATTTTAGTACAGTGATGAGACAGAAGCTAGTCTGCAGTGGGTTTGAAGAATTGTTAAGAGATGAGAAAATGGAAACAGAAGGTTTCAGAGACTACTCTTTTGAAATGGAATATTAGATTGAGAGGAAGCTCAATCTGGGTAATCTTTCATATAAATTGGAGGAGGGAAAAAAGAGGGAGAACTACATTAAGTGAGGAGGTACACAGTAGTCACAAGGATGACAAATATGGTTGACAGAAATAAACCGACACCCAGTTAGAGATTGTTTCCTTAATGTAAAGAATAAGGAAATTTGCCCGGCCGGTGTGACTCAATGGTTGAGCATCAAACTATGAACTAGGAGGTCATGGTTCAATTCCCTGTCAGGGCGCATGCCCAGGTTGTGGACTCGATTGCCAGTGTAGGGCATGCAGGAGGCAGCTGATCAATGATTCTCTCTCATCATTGATGTTTCTATCTCTTTCTCCATTCCTCTCTGAAATCAATAAAAATGTATTTAAAAACAATAAGGAAACTTGCCCTGGCCAGTTTGGCTCAGTTGGTTGGAGTGTTGTCCTGTGCACTGAATGGTCACCAGTTTAATTCCTGGTCTAAGTGCATGCTCAGGTTGCAGGTTTGATTCTGGTCAGGGTGCATACAGGAGGCAACCAATCAATGTTTCTCTCTCACCTTGATGTTTCTCTTTCTCTCCCTGTCCCTTTCTGTCTCTCTCTCAAAATCTATAAAAACACATTTAAAAAAGAAGGAAAACAGCATGATTCCACACAGCAATGCATGCTTTTCTAGGTTTCCAAGTCTCACAAGGGCATACAGCTGATGATGACACTGCCTTCCAGGAATAATAAATCTTTTAGGTGCCCGAAGTTTGCCTTTGCAAATCTTATATCAGAGGAGGTATTTTTGAAGTTGAATCTCAATATAAGCCATATTCCTAAGAGCAGGTAGGTATCATTGGCCAGCCCAAGATTAAATTTAGACTTCCTGTCTCCATCTGGCATACACAAAACACTAGGCACTGCCCTTTTACTAATGAAGATATTTTTCTAGTGACATGTACGCACAGGGCTTTCATTGACAATATAAACTATAAATGCTAACTTATGACTATTTCCAGTTTAACTATCAAAATATTAAGTACATCATAAAACCACAGACATCATTGATTCTTTTCTTTTGTGGCACTATATTGGCCTCCTAAGTAAATTGATTTTCTTCTTGATAAAATTATTCACAATCTGCTATTTCTCCCACCTTTCAACTAAAATAATTGTTTTGTTTTATCTATGACAGTCTAATCTTTCAAATTTTGTGATTTACTATCCTGAATAGTATCATTAACTTAGATAAATTTATGGCAACATGGTTGGTTGCTTTTTAGTAGATACACTTGTAGCTAAACACTTTTTCTCATGTGTCATATTCAAAATACTCAGATTTTAGATTATATATTGTATGTATGTACATGTATGTGTGCACATGTAGGTATATGTGCATATGTAAGTGTGTGTGTATAATTTTTGATTGTCCAAAGTCCCTTTTTCATTATCTTATTTTAAACTAAATAGAAAAAACCTGAGAGGTAGACATAATAGAAATCATGCCCATTATAAATATAAAGAAACTGGGTCTTTGGAAATTTTAATAATGTGTCCACACAACACTTAGAACAAGAGTTAGAGCTGAAATGCATGTCTTTATGCAACCAACCCAATATTCTTTCCACTATAACAACTTGTCTCTGAAATATAAAGAACCATATAAAGAACCACAAGTCTTCCCTTTCTGTCTTTTAGTGAATATTTATAGTTCAGTTAAATTTCCCTGCCTAGAGACATAATCTAGATTTTATTCTATTTATATTAAAATCTTGATGAGCCTAAATGCCCAGAAAATTGGGGGTTCTGGTTAATTGGATTTGGTGGTTAGCTTAAGGTTAAATAGAACTTTTTAAAAATTGCCATTCTTGTTGAAAATCATTCTTAAATATGAATCTACTTTCCATTTTAATCCAAATGATCATAATTTAATATTTTATAATTGAAAATCTTACCGAATGTTGGGGTTGTCATTTTGAACATGATTTTTTATTGTACAGCAATCTAGGTATAAAAGATATTGTAGAGTGGACAAAATGTCTAGTGGTCCCAGGATATCCTTTGCAAATTTTGGATGGCCTCTTGTAAGTAGTTGACAAAGCACTGGATTTAGAGTTAGAAATCGAGTTCAAGTCTAGTTCTTCCACTTAATAGCTGTGTGACTTGAAAATGTCTCCTTCTTCCACTCAACCTCATTTTTCTCCACAGTCAGATGAGGGATTAGAGGTAAATGATATTGGAGGTCCTTTCTGGCTTTACTATGGCTGTTATTCTCTGGGTTGACTTCTTTTCATTTACCCCTTCACTGAAAGTATACTGCTCAGTGCAGTTGAAGTGGCCCAGTTGGTTGGAGCATTGTCCTGTGCACTGAAAACTTGCTGGTTCGATTCCCTGTCAGGGGACATATCCGGTTGTATCCTAGGATGAGGGTTTAAAAAATGTATCCTGCTCAATTGAGCTTTCCAGTTAGTTGGATTCTAATTAATTGCAAGATAACTAATTCTAGGTGAGGTCCCCAAACAAGTCAGATGAATTTAAGTTGAGCAGTTGTGATTCTTTCAGAATTCCAAATAGCCAAGGGGAAATGAAGAAGACACTACATATCCATTTTTGTCAGGGGCTAGGGATCATGGAAGGCAAGTATAGGTAAATAGGCAGTCTTAGGCCAGTACAAGACTAAACTATGATATACTCAATACGTGCTCAGTAAAAGTTTGTTAAATAAATGAATTTAAGAACAAAACCCTTCATAGAAACAGGCCTTAAGATACAACTTAGTTACAAATCTACCTTGCTTTGGGTCATATTGTGAAGCTACAGAAGTTTTGATATTATCTTTCATATTGTCTGTCTCTTACTAATTATGAAATAAATGTAACTTCATTTTGTTTCTTATTCAAGGATAAAAATACAAAATAAATTGGGTTTAAGTTCCAACCAGCCATTTCTATACTATACCGTGTGAATCCAATGTTTTTTTTTTCTGAGTATTGACAATGATGCAGAAAGAAAATAATTTCAAGTTTAATATTATTATTGCCAAATATAAATGTAATTTTAAGAGGTCAAAGAAGTGCATGAATTCTTTGAGGTTTACCTTCCCTTGTTTATCTCCCTGTGCTGTCCCTGAATAATTAAAGTGAACCAATGGATTTTTCTTTGAGCTCTGGAATCCACACAACAGGGGACATGAGAGAGAACATTTCTGTGGAAGGAAGTCCTGGTTTTCACGAGTTCTCCTGTGCTTAAGTGAGATTATAGTTATTGAGCTGTAGAGCACAGCACAAAGCTGAATTTGACTGTTTCTTAGGTGGCATAACCTGAGGGAGTTAATGTTTCATTTGCTGTGATCATTACATATTCTGCATGTTCTAATCAGTATGTCAGGTTTTAGATTTATGTCTCATGACAGGTTCATGAGGGGGACAATTTAAAAAGCAATTTTAAAAATTGAAAGTAGAAAATGTTTTCTATTCTCCATCTCCTATAATGATTTCCTTGTTTGGTCAGAAAGGGCAAACTTTTGAGGCAATTATGAGTGAGTTGTGTATGTTCTTTGGCCCTAGGATTTAGGGTGTTTGTTTGGATAATAGACCAATCTCAAGTGCAAAAGGCCTCAAGGAAGGAACAGCTGTGAGCTTGGAAAGGGATATAAGAACTTAAGTGCCTGGCAAGACAATCTTTTTCTAGAAGTCTTTCCAGTTGGACCTTGAAAGTATTATGCTAAGTGAAATAAGACAGCCAAAGACAAGTACCATATGATTTCATTAATATGTGGAATATATTGAACAAAATGAACTAACAAACAAAGTGGAAACACTTATGAATACAAAGAATAGACTGACAGCTGTCAGAGGGGAGGGAATAGGGGGCTGAGTGAGAAGGATGAAGAGATTAAACAAAGAAAAAAAAGGAAGACTCATGAACACAGACAATAGTAGTGATTACCCAGAGGGAAAGGAGGGTGGGGAGATAGAAGAAGGTAAAGGGGGGATTCATGGTAATGAAAGGAGACTTGACTTGGTGTGGTCAACACACACACAACACAGTGTACAGATTAGGTATTGTAGAATTGTATACCTTAAACCTATATAATTTTATTAACCAATGCCAACCCAATAAATTAAATAAACTGTAAAAATTATAAAAATAAATAACAAAAATAAAGAGGAAGATTCCCTACCATAGGGATATTAACTACTTTAAAACTGCATGTTCTGGATATAGAAGATGGTGGCTGGCAGGTCAGCAGTGAGGAGGAAAGTGTGAGAGAGTGAGGGAGCAAAAGGGGAGTGTGTGGACATGTGGTGTGTGTGTGTGTGTGTACAGTTAGATACTAGATGACATTCATGGGATCTAAGATGGGACTCTCTTAGACAGGGAGTCCCCGCTACCACTGCAAGCACTCCCAGGAGGATGGCACTGGCACAGAAGCCAAGCCATCTTGAAGGGAAGAAATTCTGTGCCTAGGAGCCCAGCCTCACCATGACCCAGACTGGCTTCAGATGCAAACCAGGACCCTACAGCCACCCTGGACAAAACCTGCTACCACAGCTGCACACCCACAGACACTGAGACTCCAGCCATCCTGGCCATAGGCACCTGTGAGACCTGGAGCGTATTCCTCTCCCACTGACCTGCCACAGCAGCAGAGGGCCCACACGTCCTGGGTTCTCCCATGACTCTAGGCACATGCAGGACTCACACCAACATGTTGTGATTGGGCATCTTGCAACTGAGCTCTCCTGTGATTCTTGGGGTGCACGATGATCCTGACAAGCCTGCCAAAGTGGCTCAGGCCCCACCAACTCGGCTCCTGGAACTTTCCATGATAGCATAAATAGGGAGACAAAGAAATAACCCCAAAGAAAAGAAAAGAAGGAATAGCCCCAAAAGGAACTAAATGAAATAGCGGCATGCAATATGTCAGAAAAAGAATTGAGACTAAGGGTCATATAGTTCCTAAACCTGATGGATGAGAAAATCAACAACCTATGTAAGAATCAAGTGAAAATGAAAAATGATGTCTATACTAATAAAACGGTAATATGCTAATTAGACTGGGAGACCTTCCGGACAAAGCCATGGTGGTGTGGCTAAAGCAGACATGGTCAGGGGTGATCAGGCCAGGAGGGGAGGGCAGTTGGGGGGCGAGCAGGCCAGCAGTGGGGAGCAGTTGGGAGCAAGCAGGCCAGCAGGGGGTCAGTTGGGTGCAATCAGGCCAGCAGGGGTGGCAGTTGGGGACGAGCAAGGTGTCAGGGGGGCAGTTGGGGCAATCAGGCCAGCAGTGGGGCAGTTTGGGGTGAGCAGGCCAGCGGAGGGGGGGGGCAGTTGGTGGTGATCAAGCCTGCAAGGGAGGGGAGGTGGGGTTGAAAAAGCCAGCAGGCAGACTGGTTAGGGGCGATCAGGCACGCAGGCAGGTGAGTGGTTAGGAGCCAGCAGTCCCAGATTGCGAGAGAAATGTCCAACTGACAGTTTAGGCCTGACCCCTGTGGGCTTAAACTGGCAGTTGGACATCCCCCAAGGTGTCCCAGATTGGAGAGGGTGTAAGCCGGGTTGAGGGACACCCTCTGCCATGCATGAATTTCATGTATCGGGCCACTAGTAGCTACAATAAAAAAACATGATGTAAGGAGAAGTGGAGGACAAAATTAGTGAGTTAGAAGATAGGGCAGGTAAATGAGCCCAATCTGAACAGCAATTGTAGAAAAATTAGAAATAAGGAGAGCATAAGGGAGCTTTGGGACAACATGAAATGAAGTAACATGTGTATAATAGGGGTGCCAGAAGGACAAGAAGAGCAACAAGGATTAGAAAACCTATCTGAATAAATAATGACAGAAAACTTCCCTGAGATGGAGAAGAACAAAGTTACACAAGCACAGAGTCCCAAACAAGATGAACCCAAAAAGACCAATACCAAGACACATTGTAATTACAATGGCAAACATTAATGGCAAAGAGGGAATCTTAAAAGCTGTGAGAGAGAGACAGAAAGTTACCTACAAAGGATCTCCCATTAGATTATCAAATGATTTCTCAACAGAAACACATCAGGCCAGAAGGGAATGGAATGAAGTATACAAAGTGATGCAAAACAAAGGAATGAATCCAAGAATACTCTATCCAGCAAGGCTATCATTCAAAATAGAAGGGGGAATGAGGAACTTTGTATACAAAAACAGGCTAAATGTGTTTATCACTACCAATCCAGCAATGCAAGATATGCAAAAGGGACTGTTGTAAAAAGAAGAAATAGAAAGGGAAGAAGGAACACAGGCATAAAGAATAGAAATGGCTACAAACAAGGATCTATCAATAATAACCTTAAATGTAATTGGACTAAGTGCTCCAATCAAAATACATAGAGTGACTGAATGGATAACAAAACATGACCCATTTATATGTTGTCTACAAGAGACCCACATCAGAACAAGGGACTCACACAGACAAAGTGAAGGGATGGAAAAATATATTTCAGGCAAATGGAAATGGAAAAAAAAATTTGGGGTAGCAATACTTATATCTGACAAAATAGACCTCAAAGTGAAGGCAATAACAAGAGACAACAAAAGCCACTTCATAATACTAAAAGGATCAATAAAACAAGAGGATATAACTCTGGTAAACGTATATGCACCCAATGCAGGAACACCCAAATACATAAACAAACTTGTGGAAGATATCAAGGGAGAAATTGACAGCAAGATAATCATAGTAGACTTTAATACCCCACTGATATCAATGGATAAATCCTCTAGACAAAAAAAAAATTCAGCAAAGAAAAAGAAATCCTAAATGACTCACTAGATCAGATGGACTTAGGCAACATCTTCAGAACATTCCACCCCAAAGCTACAGAATATACATTCTTCTCAAGTGCACATGGGACATTTTCAAAGATAAATCACATATTGGGACACAGGCAAAGGCTCTCCAAATTCAAGAAGACTGAAATCACATCAAGCGTATTCTCAGATCACAATGGCATAATATTAGAAATCAACTACAATAAAAACAATCACAAAAATTCAAACACTTGGAGGCTAAACAGCATGTTATTAAACAATGATTGGGTTACCAAAGAGATCAAAAAAGAAATAAAAAGCATCCTGGAAACAAATGACAATGAAAACATAGCAATCCAAAATCCATGGGACACAGTGAAAGCAGTCCTAAGAGGGAAGTTTGTAGCTCTACAGGCCCACCTCAAAAAAAAATAAGAAAAAATGGTAATAAATTATCTAACTCTACAACTTAAAGAATTAGAAAGGGAGCAACAAGAAATTCCCAGAGTGAGCAGAAAGAAGGAAATAATAAAGATCACAGCAGAAATAAATGACATAGGGACCAAAAAACTAATACAAAAGATCACTGAAACCAAGTGATAGTTCTTTGAAAGGATAAGCAAGATTGATGAACCTGTAGCCAGGCTCACCAAGAAAAAAAGAGAAGGAACCAAAAAAACAAAATCAGAAATGAAAGAGGAGAAATAACAACAGACCCCACAGAAATACAAAGAATTGTAAAAAAAAAAAAAAATACTATGAGCAAATATATTCCAACAAACTAGTCAACCTAGAAGAAATGGACATATTCCTAGAAAAATACAAGCTTCCAAAAGTCAATCAGAAAGAATAAAGAAATCTGAATAGGCTGAGAACTACGGAGGAAATAAAAGCAGTCATCAAAATACTTCCAGTAAAGAAAAACCCGGACCAGTCGGCTTCATAGGAGAGTTTTACCAAACATTCAAAGAAGAACTAAAACCTATCCTCCTCAGACTATTCAAAATAATTCAAGAGGAAGAAATACTTCCAAGTTCTTTCTATGAAGCCATCATAACCCTAATCCCAACACCTGATAAAGTCACTAAAAAGAAAGAGAATTACAGGCCAATATCTCTGATGAACATAGATGCTAAAATCCTCAACAAAATCCTAACAAATCGGATTCAGCATTACATTAGAAAAATCATATGCCATGACCAAGTGAGATTTATTCTGGGGATTCAAGGGTAGTACAATAACTGCAAATCAATAAACGTGATATACCACATAAACAAATTGAGAGATAAAAACCATATAATCATATCCATTGATTCAGAAAAAGCACTTGACAAAATCCAACACCCTTTCTTGATAAAAACTCTCAGCAAGGTGGGAATAGAGGGATCATACCTCAACATAATAAAAGCCTTATATGACAAACCTACAGCCAATATCATACTCAGTGGGGGGGGGGGACCATTCTCCCTAAGAACAGGAACAAGACAGGGTTTCCCACTCTCACCACTCCTGTTTGACATAGTACTGGGAGTGCTTGCCATAGTGATCTGACAAGAGGAAGAAGTAAAAGGCATATAAATTTAAAAGAAGAAGTAAAACTGTCATTATTCACAGATCACATGATATTGCACATAGGAAACCCTAAAGACTCCATAAAAAAACTACTAGACTTAATATAGGAATTTGGCAATGTACCAGGATACAAAATTAACACCCAGAAATCTATGGTTTTTTTATACACCAATAATGAACTCACCGAAAGAGAAACTAAAAAAAGAGAGAGAGAGAGAGACTCATTTACCATTGCAACAACAACAAAAAAATTAAGATACCTAGGAATAAACTTAAGTTAGGAGGTAAAAGACCTGTACTTGTAAAACTGTAGGATGTTGAAAAAAAGAGAGTAAAATCATAAACAAATGGAAGAATATAGTATGTTCATTTATTGGCAGAATCAACTTCATTAAAATGTCCATACTACCCAAAGCAATCTTTGATTCAATGCAATACCCACTAAGATACCAATGGCATATTTCACAGACCTAGGACAAACTCTCAAAAAAATTCATCTGGAATAAAAATACACCCTAATAGACACAGCAAACTTGAGAAAGAACAAAGTTGGAGGAATCGCAATACCAGTTATCAAGCTATATTACAAAGCCACTGTTCTTAAAACTGCCTGATACCGGCACAAGAACAGACATATAGACCAATGAAACAGAACAGAGAACCTAGAAATCTACCCAAGCCATTATGCTCAATTAGTATTTGACAAAGGAGGTAAGAACATACCATGGAATCAAGACAGTCTCTTCAATAAATGGTGTTGGGGAAATTGGTCAGATATATGCAAAAAAATAAAACTAGACCACCAACTTACACCATACATAAAAGTAAATTCAAAATGGATAAAGGACTTAAACGTAAAATGGGAAACCATAAAACTCGTACAAGAAGTCATCGGCAGCAAAATAACAGACATATGTTGTAGCAATATCTTTACTGATACAGCTCCAAGGGCAATGGAAACTAAGGAGAAAATAAAAAAAAATGGGACTACATCAAAATAAAAAGCTTCTACACAGCAAAAGAAACCATCAACACAACAACAAGCCCACTGCATGGTAGAACATATTCGCCAATGTTATATCTGATAAGGGCCTAAACTCCAAAATTTATAGGAAACTCATACATCTTAACAAAAAGAAGATAAACAATCCAATCAAAAAATGGGCAAAGGACTTAAATAGACTGCTTTGAAAAGTGGACATACAGAAGTCTGTGAGATATATGAAAACATGCTCAAAGTCAGTAATCATCTGAGAGTTGCAAATCAAAAGAAAAATGAGGTATCATCTCACACCTGTCAGAATGACTATCATCAACAAATCCAGAAATGACAAGTACTGGTAAGAATGTGGAGAAAAAGGAACCCTCATGCACTGCTGGTGGGAATGCAGAATGGTCCAACCACTGTGGAAAACAGTATGGAGTTTCTTCAAAAAATTAGAAATGGAACCCTCATTTGACCCAGTAAACCCACTTCTAGGAATATATCCCAAGAAATTAAAAACACCTAACAGAAAGGATATATGCACCCCTATGTTCATAGCAGCACAATTTACAATAGCTAAGATTTGGAAACCTAAGTGCCCATCAGCAGATGAGTGGATTAAAAAATAGATGTGCATCTACACGATGAAATACTATGCTGCTATAAAAAAGAAAGAACTGTTACCATTTGCAGCAGCATGGATGGACCTGGAGAGCATATGCTAAGCAAAATAAGCCAGTTGGAGAAAGGTTAATATCACATGATCTCACTCATTTGTGGAATATAATGAACAACATAAACTGATGAAAAAAAAAATGGATCCAGAGACAGAGAAGCATTGATCACTGTCAAACTTCAGAGAGAGGGAAGGGGAGGTTGGGCAGGGACGGGAGTAAGAGATCAACCAAAGGACTTGTATGCATGCATATAAGCAAACCAATGAACACAAACACTAGCGGGGTGAGGGCATGTGCTGGGGGGTGGCTGTGGCCGGGGGTATGTCAATGGGGGGGGGCGGGGAGGAGACATATGCAATACTATATGTAATACTTTAAACAACATAAAAATAAAATAATTTAAAAAACAGAAGAGACAAAGAAACACTGTTGACCCCATTCTGGATCTCTAAATCTATATTCACTTATGATACAAATTATTTCTTTCCTACCAAATAGGAGTGGGGCAAAACAAATTTTAAGAGTGACAATGAAAGAATGTTTTTCTGGAACTCAATTGCATTTTCATCATAGCACACAAAAATGTTCTCACCATTTTCTTAACAATGTAAGAAATTATTGGGTCATGGACTTACTGTAAGACTTTGGCCAGCAGCTAACTTCTGTGCTTTCAGGTTTTCACAACTATCAAGTGGAAGACTAATTGTACCAAATGTTTGCAAAAGAGAATAAAAACTTGGATGGTTTTATTTAAAAAAACACAAACAACAAAACAAAACAACAACAATAACAAAACTGCATGTTCCAATAGGAGGAATAGTTTTAGACCAAGGTTTCTGAACCACTATGACTTTTCAGGCTGGACAGTTAGTTCATTGTTGTAGGTTGTCCTGTGCATTACAAGATGTTTAGCAGCATCTCTGTCTCCTACCCATTACATACCAATAGCAACTTCCCCTCCGTTGTGACAACCAAAAATGTCTCCAGACATTGCCAGATGTTCCCATGGGCCAATTTCTTCCCAGTTGAGAAACACTATTTTAGATTCATGATGATGCAAATCCATTGTTTCCTTACCTGGTCACATCATTCAACCCCTCTTCAGACTCAGAGTTTCTATTTCCCCTCCCATCTTCCCTGTTTATATTCCTTTCCTCTGGGGTCTTAGCTGGAGGGTTTTGGTATTTCTCCAATCTATAGTGCTATTTGGGTTGGAAAACTTAGCTATAGACCAAATGTTTATATCTTCCCCAAATTCATATATTAAAAATCTAATCCCTAAATTGATGGTATTAGGTGGAGTCTTTGGAAGATGATTAGGTCATGAGGGCTCTGCCCTCATGAATGGGATTAGTATCTATCAAAAGGAGACCTCAGATTCTCCCCAGCCCCTTCCACCACATGAGGACACTGTGAGAAGTTGCAGTGTGCAACCCTGAAGAGGTCCTTCACCAGAACCCAACGATGCTGGCATCCTGATCTTATAGCTTCCAGAACCGTGAAAAACATATTTCTGTTGTTTATAAGACACCCAATTTATAGCATTTTGTTATAGCTTCCTGAATGGACAAAAACAACTGCTAAATTATATCCATTTAGCTCTAAGCTCCCCACGTCCTGTCAATTGGTTTCTTTTTAATATAGTGGCAATTCCTCATATAAATTTATCCCCAATTAACTTGTCATACCCTGCATTTCTGTGTAAGAGCAAGAGAAATATATTTTTGACACAGTGAATATAGACCTGTTTATGCTTTCACTTAATTGGCTTGTGTTCTGGGAACGTAAAGAGCTGGAAAAATACAGTGTAATTCTCCAGTCTATAGTCATTGTTGATTATTTAGATCAGATTCAGACAACTGACAGCATGGGATGGGGAACCTTTTCTCTGCCAAGGGCCATTTGGATATTTATTACATCATTCCAGGGCCATACAAAATTATCAACTTAAAAATTAGCTGGCTATATTTGGTGAAACATTTAATTAACTCACCCCTAATGCCTTGGCAGGGCCAGACTAAAGGATTTCACCCAAGGTCCAGACATTCCCGACCCCTGGCTTACAGCAAGGAAGGCCAGAGTGACTCCCAGAACAACTAATGAGTGATCCTCTACCTTTGCATATACAGTCTTATCTATTTATCTACCATATACCTATCTATAACATTTCCTTTCTTATTCATTTACTTTCCCTTCTACACTCTTCATTCTCCCTAGGTTCATTCTTTATTCTCTCTCCTGCCTATACTTTAGATCTACACTACTCTTGGGCATTTCTAAGCTCTTCTGATATTATTGTTTGCTAAAATGATTACAAGGACACAAAAGCCTGAAAGAAAATGGCACATTTGGAAACTACACATGAGATCAGATGTCCAGAGCTTAGAGGACACTGGGGACAATAGCAGTACTAAGCTAGAGAGGCCTGCAGAGGCCAGATCATGAAGGATCTTATAAAGTAGTACACCTTCATTTCAAAAATAGGGGAGGAAAAAACAGGAAATCACAATGAAAATTAACTATAAATTCTATCACCCAAATATAGTTATGATTAAGATTTATGTATGTGGTCCTGGCCAGTAGCTCAGTTTGTTAGAGTGTTGTCCCAATACACCAAGGTTGAGGGTACAATCTCCAGTCAGGCCACATATAAGAATCAACCAATGAATGCATAAATACGTGGAACAACAAATCCATCTCTCTCTCTCTCTCTCTCTCTCTCTCTCTCTCTCTCTCTCTCTCTCTCTCTCTCCCTCTTTCTTTCCCTCCCCCTTTCCTTTCCTCCTTTCCTCTCTCTCTCTAAAATCAATCAATCAATAAATAATTTCTGTATCTTTTCTTCTAGATCATATCTCTGTGCAGTACAATTTGGAGTTGTGCTTCATTTTGTTTTTGTGTGGCACAGTTGTGATTGTATATATATTCTGCTTTTTTTCCCCAATATGGAAAATTGCTTATTGCCTTACAAAGTGTCTAGTCAACGGGAAAAGAAATGCTTTACAATTAAATCAAGTAAAAAGGATGTTTTAAAAAATGATACAGGATAAGCTCACAGGCAAAGGAAAGGGCAATCAGGGGCCTAATGAGAGATAGAACTCTCTTCATCATTCTATTTCTTTCTGGGGCCACATGATATCTCATCTCGGCTTCTCTATGCATATATGTTCTATTCTTAGTCTTCACTCTAGATGGGCTCTCTTAAACTGCTCTTATATTATGCTTTAACTCTAGCTATGGCTCAATGTGACCATGCATCTTGGTTTCACTAGTTAACTGGGTTTCTGTGTCTAAATTTCTTGGGGGGGGGGAGAGAGAGAATGAATGGCAATATGATTGTTTTTGAGGTTGGATATCCAATTCTGGTCCAATTAACTGAGGCTGCAAGAATTGAGAGAGTGGGGTTGGTAAAGTCATGCATAAGGATGCTCTTTTCAGGGCATTGTTCTTGGAGACAATTATCAGCATATTTAATATGCTTATGTGGTTAAAAATTCTTAATATTTTTCATAACTTTATAATATTTCATGAAATGAATGTCCTAAGTTCCTTCATATCTGAGTATGCTCTCTTTTAGGCGGTGGATGAGGAAGAAGATTGGGGATAATCAATGGGAAGTTTTTGTTTGTTTTTAATATATTTTTTATTGATTTCAGAGAGAAAGGGACAGGAAGAGAGAGATAGAAACATCAGTGATGAGAGAGAATCATTGATTGGCTGCCTCCTGCATGCCCCCTACTGGAGATCGAGCTGGCAACCCAGGCATGTGCCCTGATGGGGAATCGAACCACGGCCTCCTAGTTCATAGGTCAGTTGATGTTCAGCCACTGAGCTACACCTGCCAGGACTTGGTGGGAAGTTTTTAGGATTGAAGACTGGAAGTGTCAAATACTACTTTTGCTCAAACTTCACATTTATATTTTTTAGCCAGAACTCATAAACATAACCATACCTAATAGAAATGATAACTAGGAAATATAGTCAATTTATATGTTCAGGAAGGAAGGAGAACATAAGATGTTGGTCAGTAGGGGGCACTGTGCCTAAGGCCACATGTGATTTTGAGGCTGATATTTCAGAGGACAGCAATACCTTTTGCCAAGTTGTCCCTTAGAGAAATGTTATGGTGGATAGGTTAGAGTACTGATTTGAGTGGCATGTCTTATTTTATGGCATTATAGAACATTCTTGCCTTTAATGTACTTATGCCTAAGACTTCCAAAGAGATGAAAGCTAATGTCAGGCAACAGTTGATCAACATCCTTCAAAAGTTGCATTAGAATGGTCATCTAGATTTTCAGCCTGAACAGCTTAGTGGGAAACTCAGGTTCTGTCCTTATTATATTCCATTATAATTAATTTGAGGTACTCTTTCTTTAAAGGAAGATGTCCTTGCTAATATAGATTACAATTCAATAAAAACAAGTGATACAGAAAAGTATGCCATATCAACTGCCTCATAAAATAAATTAGGAAAATACATGTCTGTATAAAATGAGGATGAATAAGAAGGCAATCAGGGTATTTAATACTCTGCCCATTACCCACTCCTCTAAAAATAAAAATAAAGAAATAAGCCAAATAACCAGTAAAACCAATTATATAAAACTAGAAGATTGCTCTGTTGAATAAAACTAGGAACAGACTTTCAGCTTTTGCAAGGGGAAATATAATTGACTTTCTTTAGAAAATGAAGAAATATTTTAATCCTAGAAAATTTGAGATCTGGTTTAGTTTCAAATGTGTGTTCATAAATTTTGCCTAGGTCATATGTTTATTCACATTAAAAATGGTCCCTGTTGGAAAATGAACTACTAAAAACTATGGGGTGGCACTTTTTTGGAGAAGATGTATAAAATAATAAGAAAATTGAAAATCTTACCTACCCATAGTTTTCCAATTATTTTCTAGTTTGAAAGGATTACTGGTTCCACACCATATCTTGGACCCTAAGTTACTATTAAATAGAGAATGAAAAAATGATAAGCTTATCTAAGTAAATAGTCTTGATATATTGGCCAGACTCTTTTAATACAAGAATATTTGCATTAATGGAAAATATTAATGTGATATTTACCCTTCAACTGGTATAAGGCTTTTTAATATCAATTTTAAAATTAAAGTTTGCCAAAACCAGTTTGGCTCGATGGATGGAGCGTCGGCCTGCAGACTGAAGGGTCCCAGGTTTGATTCCGGTCAAGGGCATATACCTTGGTTGCGGGCACATCCCCAGTGGGAGGTGTGCAGGAGGCAGCTGGTTGATGTTTCTCTTTCATCGATGTTTCTAACTCTCTATCCCTCTCCCTTCCTCTCTGTAAAAAATCAATAAAATATATTTAAAAAATAAAAATAAAGTTATATCTATAGAGCATGGATCTAACTTGGAGAAAGAATGAGAGGGTGGCTTGAAAGGGCATTATTATGAAGTGGAGCATAATTGTTTATTTTAGTTTATTTTGGGGTCTTCTAAAGCAACTTGGTCAAAACATTATAGAATATAGGATATCCCAAAAATATATACATACACTTTAACAGCTGACAACTCAATTAATGTTTCTTTTTTATTTAACCCATTGGAATTAATAATTATTCAAAGTGTATATACATTTTTGGGACACCCTATCCCAGTGATGGCAAACCTATGACACGCTTGTCAGAGGTGACACGTGAACTCATTTTTTTGGTTGATTTTTCTTTGTTAAATGACATTTAAATATATAAAATCAATATCAAAAATATAAATCTTTGTTTTACTATGGTTGCAAATATCAAAAAATTTCTGTATGTGACACGGCACCAAAGTTAGGGTTTTTCAAGATGCTGACACGCCGAGCTCAAAAGGTTCTCCATCACTGCCCTATCCTATCTAATAAAATAGTAATATGCAAATTAGCCATCACTCCACAACAAAGATGGTGGCGCCCACAGCCAATTGCAGAGAATATGCAAATTGCTGTCACTCCTTGACAAAGATGGCAGAGGCTGGGCCAGGTGTTCTGCCCCAACCTACTGCTGGAGGGCCTCTAGGCCTGCTTGGTCACCGCTGTGGGGGGGGGGGCACGGAGGAGCAGAGACACAAGCCTTTAGGGAGGCCTGGCACCCAGCAGCTCCAAGCCCTGCAGTTGCACTGGGGCCCCTGGGGCTGGAGGAGCAGAGAACAAGCTCATAGGGGCGCCCAGCACCCAGAAGCTCCAAGCCCCGCAGCCACAGTGATGCTGGGGCTGCTGAGGTCAGAGAAGCAGAAATACAGTCCACAGGGGGGCCAGCTCCCAGCAGCCCCAAGCCCCACAGAGGTGAAACTGCCCTCACGGTGGCCCCCTTACCTGTGGCTTCCCCCTGTGAGCCCAAACCTGGGGCAATGGCAGAGTGAGTGGCATTCGGCATCAAGGCAAGGGGCCTGGGCATCTCCAGAGGGGAGTTGGTGGACTCCTGAGCCATGGCTGGGGCTGGAAGAGCAGAGACACAGCCCTCACGGGGGCCCAGCACCCAGCAGCCCCAAGCCCCACGGCCATGGTGGCGCTGAGGTCAGGAGCAGAGACACAAGCCTGCAGGGGGGCCCGGCACCCAGCAGCCCCAAGCCCTGTGGCCATGGCAGTGTTGGGGCAACTGGGGTCAGAGGAGCAGAGACACAGCCCGCAGGGGGGCCTGGCATCCAGTAGCCCCAAGCCCCACTGCGGTGGCGGCGCTGGGGCCACTGGGGCTGCAGTGAAGATACAAACCCGCAGGAAACCTGTGGAAAGGGAGATAAACTATCATAACTTTATCTCCCTTTCCACAAGATGAGAAAACTGACCCTGATTTATTTAGTGATATGGCCCACACCTTTCTACAAGCACAGGGTATGTTATGACCACTCTCAGGATACTGTCTCCAGGGAATAACGCTACTGTGACAAATCATCTAAGAGAGGAAACAAGCTTTTGTTAGGTTTATTCTGAAGGTCAGAGAACATGCCACCCCAATATATGCCGTGTTGTTATATTGATGATCTTGAGCTGCAGATACTTGAAAAACAGCAAATGCAAGAAGAGGCTTTCACTGAAGTCTCCTGATCTGCCTAAAATCGGACCCCCCCCCCAAAGGTTCCCTCAATGGGAAAAGTGTCATCAGCCAGTGAAGACTGACTCCTGTCACAGGACAGGAGACTAGAAGTTGACATCACACCCAAATTTTGTGACAAACTATCTCCCCCCACCCCCATTCATCTTTCCTAAAAATCATTTACTCTCCTCTAAGAGGCCTACATCTCCTGTCCCCTTTCCCTAGGAAGAAGGTATTTAAATCTGGATTCTAAGCCACCTTGGGGAGTTATTCATTTTTCCCTAGGATCTCCCACATATACACGAGGTACACATGTTAATGAACTTTTGTTTTTCTCTTGGTAATCCGTCTTTCATTACAAGGGCCTCCGCTAAGAACTCAGAAGGGTAGAGGAAAACTATTTTTCCTCCCACATAATTCTATCTCGGGAAATCAAGTCCCGGGCTGAACAGTGAAGTTGGCTCAAGTGCCAAGCAGTCCTGGCTGAGGGAAGGGAAGCTTCAAGGGGGAAATAAATGGTATTGGCATCAAAGTAGGACAGAGGGCACACACATGGCTGCTGGTGGGAGTTTAAAGTGGTTCAACATTTTTGGAGGATGATTTGGCAAAATTGATAGAAATGTTCAAGGTACATCCAAGAGTCTTCCTCTAGGAATCTCATCTGCTGAGATAAAGCACGAGTGCATAAGCCCTGGTCAGAACCCAGGATGCTACTGCAGGCTCCCCATCCATGATAGGAAAACCTGCTAACAACCTGCATTTTTAGGACAAGGTGGCATCTATACTAATAAAAGTGTAATATGCTAATTAGACTGAACATCTTCCGGACAACCTTCCGGATGTCCTTCCAGACAAAGCCATGGTGGCAGGGCTGAGGCAGAGGCGGTTAGAGGTAATCAGGCTGGCAGGGGAGAACAGTTAGAGGGATCAGGCCAGCAGGGGAGAGCAGTTAGGGGATCAGGCCAGCAGGCAGGTGAGTGTTTAGGAGCCAGCAGTACCGAGGGGTCCTGGATTGGAGAGGGTGCAGGCCAGGCTGAGGGACCCCCCCGCTCCCGTGCATGAATTGCATGCACCAGGCCTCTAGTATAATATATATATATATATATATATATATATATATATATATTCATTTTAAAAAGATAAAATGCCAGATGATCATGTGAATTAAGAAGATTTTATTATCGTAAAGATTAACATCACGAGTGATAACAATGATATCATAAGATTGTATTGCACGATGGTTAAGTGAATGAGTTTTATAGTTCATGTATGGATTTAAAAATATTTACCTGCCGAAACTGGTTTGGCTCAGTGGATAGAGCGTCAGCCTGCGGACTGAAAGGTCCCAGGTTCGATTCCGGTCAAGGGCACGTACCTGGGTTGTGGGCATATCCCCAGTAGGATATGTGCAGGAGGCAGCTGATCGATGTTTCTCTCTCATCGATGTTTCTAACTCTCTATCTCTCTCCCTTCCTCTCTGTAAAAAATCAATAAAATATATTAGAAAAAATAAAAATAAAAATATTTACCAAACACCAACTATTTGCTAAGCATCATTGTAGATGCTGGGGATACTGCAGTAAATAAGATAGACATTTCTACTCTCATGTAGCTTATGCTCTAGTAATCAGCAAAACAGAAGTAGATTTCCCACTATTATCACTTAACAGTTGTATGACCTTGGGAAATTTATGTTACCTTAATAGCTGATCCTCAGCCTCTGCAACTGTGAAATGTGGATAATATCATCTACCTATACAGTTATTGTGAGGATTTGGTGAGGAAGAAAACACAAAGTATTTTTTTCTTTCTTTATTGATTATGGTATTACATATGTGTCCTTATCCCCCCCCTATTGCCCCCTTCTCCCTCATGCTCTCACCCCCCTGGTGTCTGTGCCCATTGGTTATGCTTATATGCATGCATACAAGTCCTTTGGTTGATCTCTCCCTCTTACCCCCACCTTCACCTATCTTCCCTCTGAGGTTTGAGCATCTGATCGATGCTTCCGTGTCTCTGGATCTGTTTTTGTTCATCATATTCCACAAATGAGTGAGATCATGTGATATTTTAACAGAGTACCTGGCACTTAGTAGAGCAAGCATGTCAAACTCACAGCCCAAGGGCTGCATGTGGCCCACAACGAATACTTTTGCGGCCCAGCCAACATAACAGTATGTGAGAAACGTTTTAATAAAAATTTCATAACTTAATTTTTACAATATCCTGTTATACATAATTATTAACAAACTACAACGTTTGCTAATGATTGATTACTATAATTGTGTTGCATTCATTTCCCTTACTCACCTTATGCGCAGGCGAACCATTTCTCTCCACTAATACTAGCAGTGAATATTTTAGCAGCCGATTGCCATGTCGTTAGTCTTGGACTGACTTGTTTGGTGTGCGCAACAGGAAATATTTCTCTTTCGGAGAACAAGAAAAATAGGTTTATTTGCATTACGCTTATTAATTTGTGCAGTTATTCAGTGTCTAGTAAGTTAATTTTCAAGAAAAAATATTAATTTTATTAAATGGTCTATTATTTTATGTTAATGATTACTAATTTATTTCAGCCCTTTGTATTCAGCATGTCTCTACGGCAGTGATGGTGAACCTTTTGAGCTTGGTGTGTCAGCATTTTGAAAAACCCTAACTTAACTCTGGTGCCATGTCACATATAGAAATTTTTTGATATTTGCAACCATAGTAAAACAAAGACTTATAATTTTGATATTTATTTTATATATTTAAATGCCATTTAACAAAGAAAAATCAACCAAAAAAATGAGTTTGCGTGTCACCTCTGACATGCGTGTCATAGGTTCGCCATCACTGCTCTACGGAAATAAACCTACATTTCTATGAAAATTGAAGCTTTTGTTTTTTTGTGGCCCACATATAATTAAACTTTGTTTATTTGGCCTGTGTTGCCTTTGAGTTTGGCATGCTTGTAGTAGAGGCTCAATAAAAGGTCATTGCTGTTACCATTATCATTAACAGTGATCATTTCTAATTATTAGTATTTTCATTAACAGTAATTCATTACGCAAATGTCTCACAGAAACAGATGAAATATGAATCAACTATTTCTTTTATTCTTTTGTTTCTTTTAAATTATTGGAAAACAAAAAGCATATGGTTGTCCTTTTACATTTGATAAACCAAGGGATAGTTTCTTATAAGTGAAACACTTATTTTAGAGTCCACAAGTCCCATTCCTTTTGTACAGTGAATTAAGAGTCTTTTAGAAGAACCAAAGGCATTATATAAATCAATATACACTGAGGGGCCAGATTATTATGACTGGCCAGATTATTATGACCACCCCATCAGTACTTCGTTGGGCCACCTTTTGACTTCAATACTTCGGCGATTCTTCTTGGCATTGACTCCACGAGATGTTGAAAGGTGATGCGAGGAATCTGACACCATGCCTGATGAATAGCACTTTCCAGTTCTATGAGATCTGATGGTTGTGGAACCAGCTGCCTGATGGCTCTTTTAACTTCGTCCCACAAATGCTCAATTGGATTGAGATCTGGTGATTGTGGGGGCCACCTAAGCAAGGTAAAGTCTCCCTCATGTTCTTGAAACCCCTCCTGCACAATACGAGCACCGTGGCATGGCTCAGTCTTGTTGGAAGAAGCCATCTCCATTGTGATACTCCATCAACATGATAGGATGAACTTGATCAGCAACGATACTTAGGTATGTTATGCTATTCAGACGTTTATAATGATCTGGCCCTCTAGCAACTTCACCGTGAAATTATAGCTAATTTGCCTACAAACATCAGGTGGTCATAATAATCTGGCCACTCAGTGTATATTCACTGAGTATCTTTGGAATATGAGACAACATACTTGGAAATTAAGACCTAGGCCCTGCCCTCAAGGAATGTATACTCTAGAGGCAGTTGAAGGGGGAGGGCAGACATTATTTCTGATCAAGAGAGGAGAGGATGCCCTGAACAGTGTGGCTGTTGGTTGGGCATTGTCTTGTGCACTGAAAGGTTGCTGGTTTGATTTCTGATTGGGGCGCATTCCTAGGTGGCGGGCTCGATTACCAGGAGGAGGTATGCAGGAGGCAGCCAATCAATGTTCCCACTCACATCAATGTTTCTCTCTCTCTCCCTCTCTCAAAATCAATAAAAAATCTTTTAAAAGTAAATAAAAATAAAAGAGGAGAGGAAATAAAAGCCACAGAATGATTTTAAAAAGAGCTCTCCCTTCATTATCCTACTTGCAAAATCATAAGACTACCAATCTAGAGAGACCATAGATTGTAGAACTAAAGTTTAAGCCTAGAAAAAGTAAGGCTTAGGAAAGGTATACAGCAAATCTTTTCAAAATTTATGAATGACACGGAGTGAGCATAGACTCTTTATGAACACTTGGTATATTAGGTTTGGAGGGGACATATAGATGGGATGGCTTAAAATTTTGAAGAAAGGACCCTGGGACAAATAAAATAAAATCCTTTATTATGTAGCTTTTAGTAGAGAAGTACAACTTGTTACCCCAGAAAGTTGTCCAAGCTGATAATGACAGTTAACATCAATAAGAGAGTATAAAGAATGGGCTATTGCCCTAACCGGTTTGGCTCAGTGGATAGAGTGTTGGCCTGCGGACTCAAAGGGTCCCAGGTTCAATTCCAGTCAAGGGCATGTACCTTGGTTGCAGACACATCCCCAGTAGGGGGTGTGCAGGAGGCAGCTGATCGATGTTTCTAACTCTCTATCCCTCTCCCTTCCTCTCTGTAAAAAATAAATAAAATATATTTTTAAAAAAGAATGGGCTATTAAGGGAAGACTAGAGATGTTGAGATTGATACCTTGGTCAGATACCATGCTTTTTCACAAAACAACTCTAGATAGTTTTGTCAGAGATGAAAATGGGGTGATCCAGCATAGCATTTTATTTTATTTTATTATGATTTTGGAGGCATAAGAATATATAACTCTGAATACACATTCTTCAAAGAAGATATAAAAACAGCCATCAAGCAAAGGAAAAGATGCTCAATATCACTAATCAACAGAGAAATGTAAATCAAATCCACAAGAGATGTCACCTCACACCCATTAGGATGACTACTCTCACAAAAATACAAAATCCGTGTGAACAAGAATATAGAGAAATTGGAACCCTTTTGTATCATTGATGGATTGTAATATGATACAAATTATATGGAAAACAGTATGGAGGTTAGAGCTATATGATCCAGCAATACCACTACTGGAGATAAAAATTAAGGATAGAGCTATATGATCCAGCAATACCACTACTGGAGATATATATATTTCCAGAAGAATTTAAAGCAGTATCTCAAAGAGAGATTTGCACACCCATGTTCACAGCAGCATTATTTACAATAGTCATGAAGTTAAAGCAACTCCAATGCCCTGAAAATGAATGGATCAACAAAATGTGGTATATAGACAATGGAATATTATTCAGCCTTGAAAGGAAGGAAATCCTGTCGTATGCTACACATGGATGAACCTTTCGGACATTGTGTTAAGTGAAATAAACTAGTCACAAAAAGAAAAGTTCTATATGATTCCACTTACATGACTTGTCTAAAGTTGTCAAATTCATAGAAACAGAAAATAGCATTGGTGGTTACCAGGAACTGTGGGGAGGGGGAAAAGAGAAATTACTGTGTAATGAGTATATAGTTTCAGATTTGCAAGTTTAAAATGTTCTGGAGATCTGTTTTCCAACAGTGTAATACACTTAACACTACTGAACTGTACATTTCAAAATGGTTAGGATGGTAAATTGTATTTTTGTGGGGGTTTATCACAATACAAATAGATTTTATAATTTTTTAAAAGAATATTTAAATCCTAGATTCTAGTATCCTATCTGAATGTGATTTGGTCTTAATAATTGACTGAAGGCCTTTTCAATGCAGTCTTCTTTTTTATTTTTTAAAAAACAACCTCAGCTTCTAACTGGAAGTAAGTTGAATTTCTTCCTCTAGGCATAAAAATGAGTCAGGTGCTTATAGCTAAGGGAATACAGGTTTAGATATTCATCTCATAAGCATGTGTACAAGATGTAAAAGAAAAAATCCATCGGTTATTTATGAATCTGTTGTTACAAAGCTGTAGATTTCTGTCTGTTTCCTATTTAGTGCTAACAGATACCCTCAGAATTATGTAGTGTGAGGGGTTTATAGATGATTTTTATAGATGATTTTAAAATCCTTACAGGAACATTTATTATATTCCCATTTACCACCACTGGGTCTCATCAGTCTTGAAGATTTTTTTTTTCAATTTCCTTATATGCCCATTTCCTTTGGCAATATCTTGCTTTTCCTTTTTAAATTTGAACTTGAATATTAAAACAGGTGCAAAGGAGAGTACTACTTACACATAAACTCTTGGACTGCATTTTTATCATTTGCTCTGTGGAAAAAAACTCAATTGTATGAAATTGATAGCAACATTTTAGTATATCCTCAGGTCCCCAGGGAAAAGCAATGTGCTTAGACAGATGATCTGATTTTATGAGCACATAGCTGAAGTCTAGCACTGTGCATTTGTCTTTATGCGGCTACTTTTTTCAGGCACTGTGAAAACACATTTAAGCAGTAACTTCACTTTCCAACAATGGACTGCAAAGCCTATGACAATGCAGAGCATTTGCATTGCTGTTTTTCACGATGCACATTAAAGTAGAGAGATCTCCTTCAGCATAGAATCTTAATCTGAGCTTCTTAATAAGAAAACAGGAATCTCAGTATATGAACTCATTTTATTATCTCCCCTTACTGAGGACTGTGATTTGGATTCCATTCAAATATGAATTAGTTTGAATGTTGCTCTGCTGCCGACTGTTGAATTTATTCATTATACTGTAATATTTTACTTATGAAACTGCATTTGGAAATCCTTTGGTGTATATCAGGATGAAATTACAGTGCTCAGGGATATCGATTATTGCTTGTAATTGCCATCATAATAGCCAACAATGCTGTCTCTCTTTTTTTGGTCTTTTTTTCTGCTTCTTAATGATCTACCAAACCAAATCAATATCCAACATATTGGGCCACTTACGATGTCTCAAAAATCCAATTGTTTTCCTTCTTTAATATGCAAAGGATCGAAGATTATATCTTCAAACATTGAATAAAAGAGCTCCATACTGCTGGGCTTCTCTTTTATCCGTTAGGAATATATCAGAGTGTTGCTGTACAGGATCTTTTATACGTGATATTTGTCAACTCCAGAGTAACTGCAGGGCAGGGGTGGGGAGATGGGGAAACAATCCTACTCCGCTGTCTGCAAAATGCTACACTTTTTGCTCACTAGTCAATTAGATGGCCAAAGGGGAAAACACAGGCTGGGGGAGCTAACCAGACATTAAAGAAGAAATCCATTTCCTTGTGACACTAGGACGATGATTTCAGGGCCACAAAAGGAAGTGCATTCAGATGGAGGGAGCATAATGCTATGTCACTTTTTCAATAAAATGTATGTGTTCTTATTTCTACTATATAATGTTTCTCCATTCTGGGGATAAATTTGAGTGCCTTTAGAAGCAGCAATGACTCCTTTAGTTTCTTAACAATGAAAGAATAGCTTCTTTGTAATGAACCCCATTCATCCAAAATAGTTAAGGTGGTATTTAAAAGGTACTATAAAAGCATGTGACATGAAGAAGATGATACGTATCCTGTAGTATTTCTAAAACAGATTGTATTTGTTTAACCTGATTCAATTAACCCAGGAGATTAGAACCTGGTGCTGATCCAGTGGAGACTGTGGTTGGCAGGTAGTGTGGGCCAATGGAAATACACCGTTTGGAAAGAGACCAGATCCTAAGTTCATTCATGCCTTTAGACTACCTATGTTACCTTTATGTAATTCACTTTTATTCTCTGGGTCTTGGTTTACCTAACTGCAAAATGAGGTGCTGGGCTATTGATTTCTGAGATTCCTTCCAACTCTGATTCTCATATTTTTGTCATTGGTCCCAAAGGAACAGACTAATAGCATGGCTCAATCAAGTATTATCCATATGCCAAAATCAATAGCAAGCATGCTTCTTCTGTGCCTTTTTAGGCCTGGATTCAAATCTTAATATGCTTACTCACTGCGTAACCCTAGTATAGTGTACTGTAGTGTAGTGGGTAAGAGGATGGCTCTGTAGTGAAATTGCTTGGGTTTGGAACTCAGCTTCACCAGTTACTAACTTTGGGACCATGGACAAGTTACTTAACCACTCTGTGCATCAGTTTTCTTATCTATCTGGCAGAACTTAGGTAATAGGATTGTTGTGAAGATTAAATAAAATACTCTGAAGTATTTAGAACAATGCCTGGCACAAATAACCATTTAATGAATGTTAACTTCTTCTTATCATTATGATAACTACAACTACCACTCTACTCCTACAAACCTCATTTGGCTTCTGTTTCATCAACTGTAAGATTAGAATAATAGTATCAACCTTACAATGTATGAGGATCAAAATAATGCATATAAAGTACTTACTT
Source organism: Myotis nattereri (assembly GCF_964212035.1). Taxonomy (NCBI): domain Eukaryota; kingdom Metazoa; phylum Chordata; class Mammalia; order Chiroptera; family Vespertilionidae; genus Myotis; species Myotis nattereri. The sequence continues at coordinate 114,779,883 of NC_138078.1, read as the reverse complement.
TGATGCCTGGACTTCTTAGGTGCTCGGTAAATCGTGTTCACATAAATAGGACCAACTAGGCATATGGTGGGTGTTAGCCAGTACAATTTTTGTCACTTACCCTACCTCCAGTCTCTTTGATACTAGTTCCAAAAGCAATATAAGCTCAAGGCATAAAACTTTTAAAATACCCTTATTATGCAATGGGAACACAAATTATTTTTCTATTTATATGCTTTTTAAAGTTTAAAATTTATATCCTACTAGAGGCCCAGTGCACGAATTTGGGGTTCTTTGGCCTGGCCAGCGATCTGGGCCAATCAGGGCTGGTGGGGGGTGGGGACGTGGAGGGACCACAGGAGGTTGACTGGCTGCAGGAGGTTGGCTGTGGTAGCACACTGACCATCAGGGGGCAGCTCCTGTGTTGAATGTCTACCCCCTGCTGGTCAGTCCACATCATAGCCACCAGTCAACCAGTCGTTCAGTCGACCAGTCGTAATGGTCGCTTAGGCTTTTATATATATAGATTGCCAAAACTGTCTTAAAGCCTACCTTTTTACACTTGGTGATATCTGTAATGATTTTTTTCTAGTGAATAGATATACTTTTACAATAAAATTTGTAATGCTGCATAGTATTCTACTATGTATTTATAAAAGAACTAGAGGCCCGGTGCACAAAATTTATGCATGGGTAGAGTCCCTAGGCTGGCTGGCATTCAGGGCCGATCAGGTTCCCTGCCTCCCCACCTCCACCTCCTCCTTACCTCACTACCCACGTGCTGCCACCATAGGGTCCCACCCACCTCCCTGCCTCCTCCTTCCCTCACTTCCTCAGCACCCCGCCACCACTGCTGGTCGCCCGCCATGTTCCACACCACCCTCTAGTGGTCAGCGCATGTCATAACAAGTGAATTCTCTGTCTCCCAGTTGAACTCCTGAGGAGACTCATTGCATATTAGCCTTTTACATGTAGACTAAAGGCCCGGTGCATGAAAGTATTGCACTGGGGGGGGGGTGTCCCTCAGCCCAGCCTGCACCCTCTCCAATCTGGGACCCCTCGGGGGATGTCCCACTGTGGGATCAGGCCTAAACTGGCAGTCAGACATCCCTCTCACAATCCGGGACTGCTGGCTCCCAACTGCTTGCCTGCCTGCCTGCCTGCCTGATTGCCCCTAACCTCGTCTGCCTGCCAACCTGATCACCCCCTATCCACTCCCCCGCCAGCCTGATCAACGCCTAATTGCTCCCCTGCTGGCCCGATTGCCCCCAACTGCCCTCCCCTGCCAGCCCAGTCGCCACCAACTGCCATCCCCTGCTGGCCCAGTCGCCCCTAACTGCCCTCCCCTGCAGCCCTGGTTGCCCCCAACTGCCCTCTCCTGGTGGCCCGGTTGCCCTCAACTGCCCTCCTCTGCCAGCCCAGTTGCCCCCAACTGCCGTCCCCTGCTGGCCCAGTTTCCTCTAACTGCCCTCCCCTGCTGGCCTGGTTGCCCCCAACTGCCCTCTCCTGTTGGCCATCTTGTGGCAGTGGGTGCTGCCATCTTTGAGGGTGGGGCAGTCAATTAGAATATCCCCTCCTTATTGGTTGTGGAAACCACCATCTTTGAGGGCAGGGCAGTCAATTAGTATATTTCCTCCTTATTCACTGTGGACACCGCCATCTTTGAGGGCAGGACAGTCAATTAGCATATTCCCTCCTTATTGGCTGTGGGTGCTGCCATCTTTGTGATGGCATGAGGGCCAATTAGCATATTCCCTCTTTATTAGATAGGATTTACTGAACTACATACCTATTACTGTGCATTTGGGTATTTGTTTTTTGCTATTATAAATAACACTTCAATGAGTGAATTCTTACATGCATTGTCATACACATCATTCCTGAGGATAAATTCATATGGGCATAATTATTGGGCCAAAGAATATGCATATTTGAAAGCTTCTGATGTGTAATGCCAAGTTACCCTCCATAAAGCAAAATTCTCTAATGTGGATATTTTTCATTAAGGTAGAGAGTATATATATATATGCTTTTGTTCTTTAAAAATGGAAGCTAGAAACCAGTCTTTAAATAATCTTGAGGATTTATGCTTTGAGGCATATAGCACACATACAAGGTGATGTTGGCTCTTTGCTAGTGGAGAGGTTTTATGTTGTAGTACATTAACATGTGGCACTTCAATGTGCTTGATTTAGCAGTGCATTTTACTGCCCAAGTGGCCCAGTAGAGTGATTAAGAGTAAGGGGTTTGGAGCTAGAATGACCTGGGTTCCTATTTTCACTGTCATTCACTAGCTAGGTTTATTTAGGGAAGTCATTTAACCTCTTTAGGAGTCTATTTCCTTTAACGTGCAATGAGGATAATGTAGCCTATTTCATATGACTAAAGGCTGAGATAGAGTGTTAACACAGCTCATGACAGCACTCCACAAGTGGAAAGTATGTGCCCCTCCCCCCCAAAAACATACTTTCACTTATTTGCTTTTGGCAACTTCTTCCATGTACTACTATTTATGAAATATCCATGTTACGATAGTCATGAGCAGTGAATAATTATCCTGTAGTAATTAAAACATGAGACAGAGTGAAATTATAGGACAGGCAAAATTAATGCATGGAAGAAAATAGTGGCTGCCCCTGGAGGATGATGACAGGGATTTACTTTAAAAGGTAGGAGGAAATGTCCTGGGTAACGGAAATGTTCTGTCTCTTGATAGGGGTTTGGGTTGCACAGATTATTGTATTTGTCAAATCTCAGTAAATGTACATTTTAATATTTGTGCATCTCATCCTGAATAATTTTAATTGAAATATATTTACATATAATGTTGTCTAAGTTTAAGGTGTACAACACATTGATTTGACACATTTACATATTCCAATGTGATTGCCATTGTATTGTTAGCTAACACCTCAGTTATTTCACAGAATTATTTCTTTTTTTGTGGTGAGAATAATTAAGATGTAGTCTCTTAATAAGTTTGATGTCTATAATACAATATTGTTGTCTGTGTTCACTGTTCTGTACATCAGATCTCCAGGACTTAATTATCTACTAGTTGCAAGTTTGTACCCTTAAACGTCTCTCTTATTCCCTGACCCTGAGCCCCAGTAACCATTCTACTGTCTGTTTTTACAAATTCATGAATGGATCTTGAGGACATTATGCTAAGTGAGATAAATTAGAAAGAGAAAGACAAATACTATATGATATCACTTATATGTGAAATCTAAAAAAGCTACACTTGTCATGTATAAATTCTATATTAAAAATCTATAAAAATATTAAACTCTAGATAATAATATGCAAGTTGAAATATGTGAAAAGAGTATACTGATGTATGCAACTTACTTTAAAATGCTTAGAATCTAAGATGGACTGACATATAGATGAAAATAGCAATGTAGAGCCCTAACTGGTTTGGCTCAGTGGCTAGAGCGTCAACCTGCAGACTGAAAGGTCCCAGGTTCCATTCCGGTCAAGGGCATGTACCTTGGTTGTGGGCACATCCCCAGTAGGAGGTGTGTAGGAGGCAGCTGATCGATGTTTATCTCTCATCGATGTTTCTAACTCTCTATTCCTCTCCCTTCCTCTCTGTAAAAAATCAATAAAGTATATTTTTTTAAAAAGACAGAAAATAGGAATGTAGAGAAGGGTAAATATCTGAAAAAATGAGTAGAGTCCAGTGTTAACTGTAGAATCTAGTTGGTGAGTGTATGTTTATTCATTATATAAAAATTTTTCACATCTGTATGTTTGACAATTTTTATAATAAAATATTGGATGAAAATATATCTGTGAAAGATAGTCTCCAAATAAAATATTGGTTTCTAGGCCATTCAAATTACCAAATGCCTGATGATGTTTCTGTTTTTGAATCTACTCTTGAGTATCATAGTTAATGAAAGAGAACTGTATAGAAAATAACATCAAATGCGGGAGATTAGTGCTCAGAGTGTGAGAAATTCACTAGCCAGAAAGGCAGGGAACGGAGAATTTCTTTCTTCTTCTTAAAGGTCTAAAATCAGAAAACAAGAGGGAGACGCCAAGGGCAATTTGGAGCTAAATCTTAGGTATATTAAAATTGATTTGAGCCCCTCCCAGTTCCTCTGATGGTTTGAAATTAGTGGAGATTCTGTTTTTGTAGCAACTGCATTGCTAAAAGCCCAAATTTTTGTTTCCTTATCACAGACACTTCCTGTTTAAACATGGATCTGGTTCCTCCGCTATCTTCAGTGCAACCAGTCAGAACTACCCTCTGACATCCAATACTGTGTACTCGCCGCCTCCCAGGCCACTTCCTCGAAGCACCTTCTCCAGACCTGCCTTTACCTTTAACAAACCTTATAGGTGCTGCAATTGGAAGTGTACAGCCTTGAGTGCCACTGCAATCACCGTGACTTTGGCCTTGTTACTGGCCTACGTGATTGGTAAGCCCGTTCTCCCATGTCTCACTTTTCTTCTTAATCAAAGTCTTATTTTGCTTGGGTGGTGGTGGTTCTCTCTCATCACTGGGTCCTACAAATTTGAATCTAGACTTAGTATTATAAATAACGAATGGATTTCTAATTAGTGTTTTTTTTACACTTTCAAACCTTAAATACTGCTAAGGAGAGTATGGAATGCTATTTGAGAAGAAATATTTATGCTACTAACACAATCTTATTGATTGCAATTACTGTAGTTAACCATTTTCCTTTCAATTAAAAGGTTTGTTATGGTTTCCTCATTAGAAGTCATAAGGACTAATCTACGATAGCTTCTTAAATTATAGTTAAACAATAATACTGCTACTGAATTTTCAGGTAGCAATTTCATTAAAGTAGTAGTTATTTGGAAGCTATCAGAAAATCCAGTGCATAATTTCTTTCCAAGAATTCAGAGTTGTAACTGGGACTTTAAAATGTATTCTTATTTCCACAAGGTAAATGGCTGCAAATCTTTGTGGTTACTGTGTTTGACAAAGTAAAGAGGAAAACAGTTGTGAGACACTTTTTACTTTTAAGAAAAATAATTATTGTTCTTCAGTCACCCTGATTAAAGTCAACCTCACTTGATAGAAAATGGTATTGATTTTTCCAGATGGCATTTTGTTTTGACTGAACATTAATTTCCTTGCTCCAGTGGTTCTGCAGTCTAAAATGTAAATTAACTTAAGAAACATGTATTTTGTGGAAGCACTATTCCTAGAATGAATAGAATATCACGGTAGGAAAAAACTTTTATCCAGGTATGTCACTAATAACTTCTTTTCAGGTTTAACCCGATTTCATAATTGAAGCAGAATGACCCAGGAAGATACAATGAATATGATTCTGAGAGGCAGACAAAAAGTGATTTGGATTTAACTATAATCCTATCTAATAATAGACAAACATGGTAATTAACCATACCTCCGCTACGCTTTCCATTGGCTAATCAGCAGGATATGCAAATTAACTGCCAACAAAGATGGCGGCCGGCAGCCACACAGCTGAAGCGAACATGAGGCTTGCTTGCTCCAGTGATGGAGGAAGCCAAGATTCCCTGCCTGCCGCAGCCCAGCTCTGAGCTCCGGATGCAACAATGTTGCAATTATAGAAGCTAAACAAACCCAGATACCTGCTTTCAGCTAGCTGCAGCCTCAGAGCTTAGAGCACCATTGATGGCAACAGAGTTTCAATTATAGAAGCTAAACAAAGCCCAGGTACCTGCTTTCAGCCGGCAACGGCCTCAGAGCTGGAGCTGGCTCTCAGCTCCAGTGACAGATATAGAAGGTAAATAAATCCCAGAATAAAAAAAATAAAAATAAAAAAAAAGAGGCTGGGAGCTTCAGTCGCCTGCCAGCTGGAAAACGGTCCGCAGCCCCTCACCCAGATTGGCCAGGCACCCCAGTGGGGATCCCCACCCTGAAGGGGGTTTGACCAGCTGCAAACAGCCATAAGCCCGTCATCCAGGCTGGCCAGGCACCCAAGCGGAACCCCCACCCTGATCCGGGACAGCCGGCACCCACCTGTGCACCAGGCCTCTATCCTATATAGTAAAAGGGTAATATGCAAACTGACCCTAACAGCAGAACGACTGGGAATGACTGGTCACTATGACACACACTGACCACCAGGGGGCAGACGCTCAATGCAGGAGCTGCCCCATGGTGGTCAGTGCGCTCTCACAGGGCGAGCTCTGCTCAGCCACAAGCCAGGCTGATGGCTGCCAGTACAGTGGTGGTGGCGGGAGCCTCTCCTGTCTCCTCAGCAGCGCTAAGGCTATCCGACTGCAGCTTAGGTCTGCTGCCCGCTGGCAAGTGGACATCCCCCGAGGGCTGCCAGGCTGCCAGAGGGATGTCTGATTGCCAGCTTAGGCCCAATCCCCTGGGGAGCAGGCCTAAGCCAGCAAGTGGTCACCCCCGAGGGGTCCCAGACTGTGAGAGGGCACAGGCCGAGCTAAGGGACCCCCTACCCTCAAGTGCACAAATTTTTGTGCACCGGGCTTCTAGTTATAAATAATAAACTAAATTTGGTTGATTCTGAGTTTTTTTCAAAATTTGAATAATAAAAATGTTCACAAAATCAATGTTTAAAGGACTCATAGAATAGGGAATGGCTAGTAAATAAACATATATTTTGTAGAGAAGCCACTGATAATGTCAACAATATAGGATCATAGCCTCTATTAATGTGTATGAGTAAGTCTTTTATATTTTCACTGTACAATCTGAATTTATTTAAACAATACTACTATTAAATGTGGATAATATTACCTTACCATATAAAAATGTGTCTTTTATCTCAGACATTTCAGGATAAACCAACATGTGTTTATTTGGTTTTTAATAACCTATAATGAGAAATAATGCTGAAGGAATGGAGGAGGGGAATGAGAAAATACTGTAATATAAGCGTGACTTTCATATGGAATCATTCAACAGAAGGAGTAATTTAAAAAGTTTAAATACATTAGAGGCTCTTTAAAATGTTCTTGTTCAATTATAAGACAAACTCTTATCTTATGAGTTATCTTCTATTAACTGTTACTATATAGAGAGATAATGTTTGAGCTCTAAGACTTAACCCCTGGTGTAAACAAATCCAGGTAACATCAAGCTCTTGATTATTAGTTTTATACTGTGTTCAAACCTATGTTTCTATTTAAATTTGTTATAGTGGCCACTCTTGCATCAACAAATGTGTTATATTCCGTGAAACTTGTTTAGGTTATATATTTATTCATTTCATTACTATGCTTTTTTATGGGGTAAAACAATGGCATATAAATTTATCATGATAATAAGGTAGTACAGTACAATAGCTATGATCATGGATTTATCTGACCTCTGCCACTTATTAGGCATGTTGCTTTGAGCAAATTACTTAAACTTTTAAGGACTCAATTTCATCAACTATAAAATGGGCCTAAAACAGTATCACATCGGGAATTAAATGAATTGATAAAACTAAAGCACTTGATGTTTTTACCCCTAGGAATATATTAGAAGTCATTAATTTTGTTGACTCTGCAGGACACTGTGAGACATTTTACTATCTTCCAAGTATCTCCTTAAGGCAGGGGTTTTAATACAACTATGGGATCCTTTCTCCCAACACCCTGCACAATGACAGATCAACCATCATCATCAACATAAACTCAGAACCTAAAAAATTTATGTTGGCATATTTTTATTGATTTCATAGAGGAAAGGAGAGGGAGAGATAGAAACATCAATCATGAGAGAGAATCATTGATTGGCTTCCTCCTACATGCCCCTTACTTGGCATTGAGCCCACAACCCGGGCATGTGCCATGACCGGGAATAAAACCTGTGACTTCCTGATTCATAGGTCAGTGCTCAATCACTGAGCCACACTGGCCAGGCATGTTGGCATACTTTTGCCCACAAACTGGATGGATATATAGCTTTAAGAATAAACAAATAGAATTAAAAAGAAAAAAACTAAAGCACTTGATATAATGCCAAAAACATAATATTTATATTATAAACTAGAGGCTCAGTGCACGAAAATTCATGCACTCGGGGCGGGGGGGGGGGCGGGTTCTCAGCCCAGCCTGCACCCTCTCACAGTCTGGGACCCCATGGGGGATGTCTGACTGTGGCTTAGGCCCACTCCCCACAGAATTGGGCCTAAGCTGCAGTCTGACATCCTTAGCGCTGTTGAGGAGGTGGGAGAGGCTCCTGCCACTGCCACTACGCTTGCAGCCATCATCCCGGCTTGTGGCCAAGCAGAGCTCCACCTGTGGGAGTGCACTGACCACAGGGTACAGCTCCTGAATTGAGCGTCTGCCCCCTGGTGGTCAGTGCACACCATAGCAACCAGTCATTCTTGGTGGTTCCACCATTAGGGTCAATTTGCATATTGCCCTTTTGTTATATAGAACTAGAAGCCAGTGCACGAAATTCGTGCATGGGTAGGGTCCCTAGGCCTGGCTGGTGATCAGGGCCAATCTGTGCAGTGACTGGCAGGGTGATTGGGGCCCCCGTTCGCACCTGCCTTAGCCTGGCACCACCCACTCACCTGCTCCACCATCCTGCTGTGGTCCTGCTCTCGTCAGGACCCATCAGGGCTGGCAGCACCTCCACTGCTGCCCACTTCCAGTGCTGCACTGATGCCTGCCATGTTCTGTGCCACCCCCTGGTGGTCTAACTCCCGGTCAGTGGAACTCCCATCTATGGGGACAATTTGCATATTAGCCTTTTATTATATAGGATTTTAAATATCATTATTGTTTTAACATTATCAACTTTATAATTATTATTCACTACAAAAATTCACTGGTTCTCAGAATTAACCATTTTGTCTATGGCTATATCCCAGCACCAAGAACAGTACCTGATACATAGCAACCATGTTACTAAAAATTTGTTGAAAATAACAGAATTGTACTAAGCACTTTATTTGCATTAGCTCAATTAATTTTCACAAAAAGCCTTAAAAATAGGTACCAGTATTAAATATATTTTATAAATGAAACTGAAGCACAGTAAAAGTAAAAAATCACATAGATGGCACATTTCAATTCAGAGATCATAAGAAGTGGGTTCACTGAGCTTTAAGCCAGAGCTGACTGACTCTAGTCACATGCTCTTTTTAAATCTTTTTTATTCATCTTTATTGTTGAGAGATTACACATGACCACTCTCCCCCATTGCTCCCTGCAAAAGTGCTAAGCCTTGTGGCCCCTTTACCACTGCAGTGAACTCTGTAGCTTCTAAACAAATCCACTAGACAATTGTTTTCTTTTCTTTTTTCTTTAAGAAATGAATCTATTCTTTTTTTATAGTCACTATTGCTTCTTTTTTATTGTTTAAAGTATGACATATGTCTCCTTTTTCCCCCATCGACCCCTCCCTGTATACTCCCCTCCCCAGGACAAGCCCCCACCTCCCCAGTGTCCATGTCCATTGGTTATGCTAATGTGCATGCATACACGTCCTTTGGTTGATCTCTTACACCCCTCTCCCCCCCCCCACCCACTCTCCCCTCCCTTCCCTCTGAGGTTTGACAGTCCGTTCGGTGTTTCTCTGTTCTGGATCTATTTTTGTTCATCAGTTTATGTTGTTTATTATATTCCACAAATGAGAGAGATCATGTGATATTTATCTTTCTCTAACTGGCTTATTTCACTTAGCGTAATGCTCTCCAGGTCCATCCATGCAAATGGGAAGAATTCCTTCTTTTTTACAGCAGCATAGTATTCCATTGTGTAAATGTACCACTGTTTTCTAATCTACTCATCTGCTGATGGGCTTTTAGGGCATTTTAGGCTGTTTCCAAATCTTAGCTATTGTAAATTCTGCTGCTATGAACATAAGGGTGCATATGTCCTTTCTGATTGATGTTTCTGATTTCTTGGGATATATTCCTAGAAGTGGGTTACTAGTTCAAAGAAGAGTTCCATTTTTAATTTTTTGAAGAAACTCCATACTGTTTTCCACAGTGGCTGCACCATTCTGCATACCACCAGCAGTGTAAGAGGGTTCTTTTTCTCTGCATCCTCGCCAGCACTTGTCGTTTGTTGATTTGTTGATGATAGCCATTCTGATAGGTGTGAGATAGTACCTCATTCTTGTTTTGATTTGCATCTCTCAGATGATTAGTGACTTTGAGCATGTTTTCATATGTCTCCTGGCCTTCCATATGTCCTCTTTTGAAGTGTCTATTTCGGTCCTTTGCCCATTTTTTTTATTATATTGGATTGTTTATCTTCCATTTGTTAAGTTGTATGAGTTCATGTAAATGTTGGAGATTAAACCCTTATCGGAGATAACATTGGCAAATATGATCTCCCATGCAGTGGGCTTTCTTGTTGTTTTCTTGATGGTTTCTTTTACTGTGCAGAAGCTTTTTGTTTTGATGTAGTCCCATTTGTTTGACCTTTTTTTTCCTATTAAGTTACAAATTACGTTGGATTTCCCAGATCATCCATTGTAATGGTGAGTGCAACTAAGATTGTTGATTGGTAAGAGAGATCTATTGAAGTAATTTACTGTGAGATATTTTAGACAAAGAAATATCAGTCTAAAGGCTAGCACAGTAAATCGAATGGGTTCAACATGAGATGCTAATGGCAAACACTGTAACTTTGTTCTGAGTTCTGCCATGATCTGGGCAATATGTGACTTTGGGTAAATCAGCAAATATCTCTTCCTTGATTTACCCCATCTGTACCATATTTCTGATGACCTCAGAAGGGTAAAGTAAGAATTCACAAATGTTCATTCAGGTGAAAGATGTCACATAAGAATTGTAACACACAAGATGATTTTTATATGGATTTGTGTGGTTGAAATTTTGAAAAGTAATATATTTCAAAATATGAAACTATTTAATTCTCAACTCTTGCTGAATCTGTAAGAGTCATTGTTTTTTCTTCAATCCTTCTTTGCAGTTTGCTGTATAACCCAAGTAAAATCTTTCACTGAAACTAGTTACTGCTTGTTTCCAGTGCAAATTCCTTTCTGCTATTTCATTTTCCTCTATTATCCATTATACATAACCTTTAGATACTAATGGCTGTATGCTGTGCTGCCCTCAATCCACTAGGGAAAATCACATCGATATCAATGGGACATCAATAGACATGCTATGCATTATGGCTCTGTAAGTGGTCATTGGAAAGCAGTGGAAATCCAGTACGTGAAAAGTCAGAGCCAGATTGTTCAGGCAACCAGCCCCATCCCCACACCTACCCCACTATATCTTTTGGGTCAGCAAGAGAATAATTCCTTTGAATAAGTTTTTAGGTCATAAAATTTGGTGAAGGGAGGCATGGAAAGGTACTGATTATATGAAGATATCACAGAATAGCTATTGTCATCACTTTCCCATAAATCTGTAATATTTTCCATCTGAATCAAAAAATATGTCCTTATGCTTCATCCTCTCTGATATTTTGGCATCAGTGATGTATCAGTGCCAGTTGGAAGCACATTTGCTTGAATTTACAAATAAGCCACATGAAGTAGTAGTCAGGAAGACAGATGACCATATGCAAGGTATCAAGAGAAGGCGAGGTTAAGGTACTTCATCAATGGTCGTGAAGGGCACAAACACGGCTTCTCTGGTAATCTTTGATGTTTTGATCAAGTTTCTCTACAGTCAGCAGTTTGTATAAGAGGCAGTAGAAATTCACAGGAATACATTGTGCCTGGGGCCAAAAGGTCTGTTGCATTGAATGAGTTGTGGAGGAGGGATTTCTGACTCTCAACCCAGTACCATCAGTAAATCACATTGATGTTCCCTTTCTTTTGCCATGAAATTAGTAGGGATTCATACCACCTTCAGGGGATGTGGATAGTGTCCAAATTCTACAGATGAAATAAGTTAAGTCCATATATCTCCTTCCCGTGACATTCTATGTAGGAAGTCGGAAGTAAATCAGAATGGATACTAATACAGAATTAGGAGAGAGAATATTGAGCCCAGTTCTCCGATCTAAAGTTTATGGATGAAACTGTTCAAGAGAGCAAAGGGCCTTGCTCTCTACCAAAATTGAGTAACACTGATTTTAGTGTTTTCTTCTGCCTCTTTTATACTAGTACAAATTGCCCTTTCTGGGGCTATTATTTCAGTGGAGTAAGAAAATGATGAAAATGATAGAGAGGAGTGGAATGTATTCATTTTGCCTTCCTCATGAAGAAAGTGCCAATACCTCACAGTACAGAGAAGAAATAAAATAAAATGTGGCAAATTTAGATTTAAAAAAATTCAAGAATCTAGATTTTTTAAAGGAGAGACTAACAATAGAGTTTTCCCCTTAAATCTAAATAAACCATGCCCTTCATACAACTTTTCCAAATGTAGGTAAATAATACCGAAAACTATCTCTTTAACTTACTAGCAACTTCATAATGCCTCTGTGCCTCAGTTATTCTCATCTACAAAATGGGAATCCTAGTAACATATTTCTTGTGAATTTTCTTTTTAATTAAATGAACTGAAGCATTTAAAACATCCAGGACAGTCCTGACTGGTTTGGCTCATTGGATAGAGCGTCGGCCTACAGAGTGAAGGGTCCCAGGTTCGATTCTGGTCAAAGGCATGTACCTGGGTTGCGGGCACATCCCCAGTAGGAGGTGTGCAGGAGGCAGCTGATTGATGTTTCTCTCTCATCGATGTTTCTAACTCTCTATCCCTCTCCCTTCTTCTCTGTAAAAAATCAATAAAATTTATAAAAAGATAAATAAATAAAACATTCAGGACATTGCTTAGCAGTCTAAATAAAGATTAATGATTATTATTGGTGGAACAGTATTATTATTAGGATTATTAGTGTGAGCCTAGATAAGTGTAGTGAGCATATAAGTTATCCTTACATGCACTACTTTTGTTTCTCTTCTTTCCAAAGTCATTTAAGATAGTTTTTCCAGAGCTGGAATGTCTGTTGCACAAGAATCCTCTAATGGGTTTGTTATTTCTACTATCTGTAACTATGTCTTTATTTTTGACCCTTCCAATAGTTTTGTGTTTCTATCTGAAGGCCTTATCTAGGTTGAAACACATTTTCCTTAAAATGTATTATAGCTTATAACATTCAAGAAGTGACTCAGCATAAAATGCTAAAAAGCATTTTACTTTATCCTGTGGACTATTACCAATCCTATTGATGTCATGTTTAATACTTATTACTACTTCTAGTTCACTCTTATGGATCCATTCATGATAATGATGGCAGTTTCTGCATCAGCATTGACTTTGCCTCCTACCCATGAATCTACTAACTTTCTAGCTATCTCTCTAAGCAGAGATCTGGAAAATTATGGTATAATTTCAGTCCAATTATAAATCTGCCGTCCATGCATTTATCAGACTCTTCTTTAAAAGAGATTTATATTTTCATCTGGCATCACCTTTTGGTGTAATGTGTTCCATAAGTTTTATCCCTCCTATGTTAAGTGGCACTTTACCTGTCATAATTAAAAGCATAAATTCAATCCAATTTAAACATACTAAAATGACAGGAAAAACCTGTGTCACATGCAACTAATTTACAGAATGATAATTAGCACCTATTGGTACAAATGAAATGAAGGCATTTTAAGGAAAGGCAAATACTGTACTGATTTTTTTTCTTGGAATGCTAGTAGCTATGTGGATTTAAGACATAGAATAAGAAAGAGGATTTCTTTTGTGAATGAGTAATGGATACTAAGAGATTATTTTGTTGTCTCTAGAAGAGGCAGTCATCCTACTAAGTACTTCCCATTTAACATTTTTGTAGCAGGGAAGTTAAAATGAGGCTTTGAAATAGATAAAGATCAACTTCAAGGCATAGTAACAGAGGACTGGATAGCATGCTAGTAATTTTGCTTTACATACTTAAGAAATTTAAAAACAGCAAGAACCAATCTTGCAAATTCACAAAAAAATTTCCTCTTGAATAATATCTGATTTCAAATTAAATAATTTGAATTCTGATGCATAAAGGAAATTTCACTCCTTTTTCACTTAGTTATATGTGCATATGTAACATGTATGTTTTATGAACATATAAGACCCACATTGTATAAGCCTTTATGTTATACTTACTCTGAAGTGAACATGAACTAAATTAGAGCAATAGCTTTGAGACAGATGGCAAGTTAACCCATTTTAAACTTCAAAAATGTGACTGAATTTTCATACAGAACAGACAGAGTAGGAAGAGCCAATACAAACCAACAGAATATCTGATTCATCACTATCAAACTAAGAGGTGACACTACAGGATACAGACACATTCTTTGGACCTTAGCAATATCCCCTTTACAGAAAATATATTGAAAAATATATTGGAAAGCCTGAGGAAGAAAAAATGGAATATATGGTAGAATGGCAGGAAATGAAGACAGTAAGTAAGCAGGACAGATCATGAAAGGCATTTAAGTATGGTAAGGAGCTTGTAATTCATTCCAAGAGCAAATGGTGAGTTTTTTATGGTTTTCCATTAGGGCAAGAAAATTATTTGCTCAGATTTACATTTTGAAAAAATCACCCTAATGGCAATATGGAAGTTGGAATTGGCAGGCATGGTGATGGGGGTTGTAAAATCAAAGTCATGAAGACAAATTAAGAGACCATAATAGTAATCCAAGTGAGTGATAGAGAGAACATAAACTTCTGGGAGTGGAGAAAGAGAAGATGGAATGCAAGAGTTTGGGGGGACAAGGGCGAAAAAGGTGAAGGGAGTAAGAAGTTACAAAAATAGTAGAGCATAGGAAATATAATCAGTCCTATATAATAAAAGGGCAATATGCAAATAGAATGAATGGCAGAACAACTGAACAACCAATCAAAGCATAATATGCTAATGATATGCTACAGCTGCTCAATAGCTCGCTATGACATGCACTGACCACCAGGGGGAAGATGCTCCAACTGGTAGGTTAGCTTGCTGCTGGGGTCTGGCCGATTGGGACTGAGTGAGATGGGCCAGACACGCCCTGGAGCCCTCGCATGGTCCCTCCCCAGCCTGATCATGCACCGGTGGGGCCCCTCAGCCTGGGGTCCCTGCACCCTCTCGCAATCCGGGACCCCTTCAGGGATGTTGGAGAGCCAGTTTCAGCCCGATCCCACAGGCCACTTCCTTTGGGAGGGTGCCAAACGCAGGGCTCATGGCTGGTGAGCACTACTGCTGCAGCGCGAGCCTCTCCCAATAGGGAATGATTGGACACAAGCCTGTGGCAGGCACAGTGGAGCCAGGATGAGTGGGATAGTCAGGTAGGAGCTGCAGGCAGCATTGGACTGTGGGTTTCAGCCCTATTCCTGCAGGCCACCCAGAGGGACCCCACCCATGCACGAATTTGTGCACCGGGCCTCTAGTAATATTATAATAGCTATGTATGGTGCTGGGTGGGTACTTAAATTATTGAGGGATCACTTCATAAATTATGTAATTGTCTAACTACTATGCTGTACATCTGAAACTAAAATAAAATAATATTGAATGTCAACTATAATTTTTAAAAAATTAACTGAGTGATATATCATTAGGGAGAAAAAGAAGTATTTAGGAGATAAAATACACTTGACTTAGTCATTGATTTGATGTGGCAGGTGAGAGAGCAGTTGTTGTCTGGCTTAGGGACTAGATAAATGGTGATGTTGTTAGCCAAGGTAGAGTAAAGAAGGAAGAGGTTTAAGAATGACAATATACACAGAGGTCAAGATTCTTATTAAATGCCTGGTACTGAAACTTTGGAGGCATCTACCTTTGAGGACACCAAAATCGTTGTATAACAAGGAAAAGTATTGTGAGGCTGGAACTCTCAGAATACTAATATTCAAGGAGGTGGGGGACTAAAACTCTGATAAGCAGACTAGAAAAAGCAACTAGAGCAGTTGGAAAAAAACCATTAGGTGGTGGCGATAAGAACAGTGTTCCTCAATGTGTAGTGTAGGGACCAGGGATTTTAAGACCTCTTGAAGGATCCACAAAGTAAAACTATTTTCATAATACCCCAAAGACATTATTTGTCTTTTTTGCTATAATTTTTTTCATGAGTGTGCAATGCTGTTTTCCAGAGGTCATATATATGATATCACAAGAGATTGCATGCAAAAGCAGATATGAAAGTTCAGCTGTCTTTAAGCCAGACAAACATTAAAGAGATTTTCAAAGACATACAACAATGCAACTCTTCTCACTAATTTTTTTGGCTTTGTAAGATATAGTTACTTACTATAAAATATGTTATTTGTGTTTTAATACAATGCTTTATTCTTATTACTCAATACATCAATGAATAAATATTTGTAAAAGTTATATTAATTTCTAATATAGAAAATATTGGTAGATATAACCTACATCTCCTTATAACATCCTCAGTAATTTTTAAGAGTGTAAAGAGGCTCTAAGACTAAAATATTTGTAAAGGACTGAAGTAGAGAGTTTCAAGAAGAGTAAGTGAAATAGGGACTATGTTTTGTTTGCACCAAGATAGAGGCTTGCAGGCCAAGTGCAACAAGAAGACAAAAGGGATAAAGAAATTATAGTTGCTCATGATAAAGTTTTTGAAGTGATGAGTCATAGAATCAAACTTAGTAGGGAAAGATAATAGGGTGAGGAAGCTAATGGCATGGGAAACAAGAAAGAGAGATGAATCAAAGTGTACAGAGATCCAGATGATGTTGTAGGGTAGTTATGACTGTAAGCAAACTGAATAGCTAGAATGAGATGGTCAGAAGTTAGTGTATCAGAATTTTAGATTTAACTCAGAGCATAAAAATGCTATTCACCTATATTTTATACGTAGTCAAGGAACATAAAAGATGAGGTCTTTTCAGATGAATCATTTGCTCAGGGAAGGCTAGGTTCTTGGCCAGGTACAATCCCCCAATATGGAATCTCCTGGGTAGGTTCACAAGCCCACTAAAATAAAGATAGTGTTTTAATGAAAGTACATACCATATTATATTAGATCCTCTAATATGGGAAAGACCCATGTGGAATTCCAGATCACAGTGTGGTTTCTCAAGAGCTCCTTCCTTGGGGCTCCTATTGATCTCTATAGAATAATCACAAATTAAGAGAGTCCAAGATGACCCACTGTAATTTCCTGCTGATCAGAACCTCATCACAGTATTGCCAATCTAGTTAATGTAGACCTTACAGTATACAGTATAGTTAACTTTTAGAGTAATTGCTAACCATGAGAGCCCCAAATGTCTGATTTACTGACTGCAACAGGAAATCCTTAACTAGAAGAAAAGACATATTAAGAACTCTTGGTTCCATGTCATTTCTTTTAAATTAGGCAAGACTTGTGTCCTATCTGGAAACTGAAGGCTAGCATATGTAATAGAACATCAGAGGAGGTTGTTGAGTTCTCAGATAAACTAGTTGTGGCTGTGGCCAAAAATGAATACAAATGTGATTTTGACAGGAAGCAATCTGTGCTGTTTTACCACTTGGTACACAAGAGGCAGATTTTGCTTTTTGATATTCACACGTTTCACCAAATCAACTATCCCTGTTGCTTATGTTGTAGACAAGATTCTTAATTCAACTTTGACCTTTGTTCATTGAAGGAAAAACCTAGATTTCCTTTGATCTTAAACTTTAATTTTGTTTAAATACAGATACTAAGTATGTTAAACACTACATAGTGTATTTTGTGTATACCATATCTCCAAACATTTTGCAGAACTCACAAAATTGTGGAGTTAAATTAAAATAATATTACATCGAGAGAGTACATATAAGATTTTGGATTTTACTCATAACAAGCAACCAAGCTAATACTAGTTGCCCAATGAATGAAAAAGAGAGATAGAGCTGTCAAGAAAATTAGGAACAAGTATACTGTGCTATGAAAAAAAAAAGTGAACATTTTTTAAATGGATTGTTAAAGATTGTGGGTTACCTCCACACATAGAATCCTGATGAGTCCAAATCCTCTGAAGCTATCAAATACTTTGGTAATTTCCCCACCACCTAGCAGAGAGAGCCAAGAAATCTTTTATTTTTGAACTTTGGTGGTAAAGGTAGCTTCGTCAGTCCATAAGTAATTGCAAGGTCAGATGACTTTTGAATTTAGTTGAATTATTTTGCTTTTTTTGGGGGGGGAGGGGGCGGGTGAAAAATGTTATGCCAATGGGAAAATGTGGTAAAACTCTGCACATGCTCAGGGATACTCCAGGCTATGATAGCAAATGCTTAAGAATTATCATATAGGATCTTGCAGAGATGGCACTAGTTAAGATTTACCAACATAGAAGGCTGTGGGAGTATTTGAAAGCCAGATGGTACAAATAGATCATTTCTTTTTCATGCCTAAAACACAGCCTGTTCCAAGATAGAACAAAACCCAAACAAACCATTAGCATCTTTGGTTTCTGTTCCTGTCTGACTATATATATATATATATATATATATATATATATATATATATATGGTTTGTTTTTAATTCAGTTTCTCCAACCACATCCTTCGCTTGGATTAGGCAGCATAACTCTCCTTGCTGGCAGGCACCAATCTAATAATTTGAATCAGTGATATTTAAAATGTAGAGACAAGAACCCATCAACAGGGAGGGGAAAAAAAGCTAAATTTTAAAAATAAAATAGTCAATGTGCAATAAAGATTAAATACATGAATGTACTTTCATTAAAATTAGAAGTTTATAGAGGCGAGTGGTAGGTATGACTTTTGACCCAAAACAAACAGGATTAATTACTAGCATATGTGGCAAACTGATGAATATAGTCCTATTTTCATAGGAAATGAATAATGCATATGCTTTTTAGTAATTTGAGTAGATAGCAAAGAAACAAATATATGCAGATTACACACCGACTATCTCAGAAGCATGGGCAAGGTCCTGGGCTCCATCTGTATTTTAACCTTTTACCTCTCTTCTGTTTCATTACCAGAGCCCACAGTCTCAAATATCTTGTTTTGCTTCACCCCCCAAATCAGGAACCTAGTCCTGCTTCCTACTCCCTAACAAAACTTAAACTCAGAAGTGAATCTGATGCACCAGGACAGGATTTGCTTGACAATCATAGAATTTGTTAAATGCTGGCAACTAATTTACAAACTTGTCTAGAGATTTCATGTAAAAATTCCCTGGTTGACATAGTATATCTAGTCTCTCTTGAAACATATAAAGATGTGGCACACCCAGACCTGCCCACACATTTATTGAGTACCTGTGTGCCTGGCACTGTTCCAGTCTTTTGTGTGGTAAAAGTAATCTGACAGCCAGTGACTGGAGCTAAGTATGGGCTGCTTCCAAAAGGGCCATGAACTCTCCGGCCCATCAGCGTACCCATCCCATCCTCTTCACTCTTTTACATTATCTGCCTACCTTCTTTGAAGCTTGCAACCTATGTCATAAGATATTCACACCAACGTAAAAATGGCTGTGACAAAGAAAATTTATTATATCTTTCTAAGATTATTTGCATTTTAACCAAAGACAGAGCCTAAACCAAGAATGGCAAATCTCAAACAAATCATCACTTCCTTGTCTCAGCTCCATGGAATATATAAGTAATCAAATGCAACAAAATAGTCTTTCCTCTTCAGTCTAGATTCTGCAAAATAAAACAAAAAAGAGTTTACTCAGAAGTTGGAATATATTTACCATCACTGCATCATTACTTTAAGCCAAAGAAATGAGGAATTCTTTATGAATCTCCTATCATTAAAATTTTAGGAAAAGGACTTATATAAAGGGCTGGGAAACACACCTGAAAACACAACATAATCACCTTTTTAGTAAATCTGGACCTGTTCACAGTTGCAAATGCTAGCCCTAACCGTGGCTCACTATCTCATAGATGCATGGAATTGAATATAAAGAACACTGGGCAGATAAAATTATAACACATCCCCATTTTTAGAGACTAATTTCAAATGAATGCTCTACAGGTACCAAGTACACAATGACCAGGTGTATGTGCCTGCATATATATTACATAAATGTAAAAGTAGATATTCTGAGTTCCCATAAAATAACTGTGGCTCCCTCAGTCCAAATCTCTCCATACCATCCTCCCAAAAGAAATTTAAATCAACAAGGAGAGCAAATGAAACCACACATAACCCACTTCAGTAGCTTAACTGATAGAATTCTTCACACTTTGAATTACCCATACATATAGAAATGAACACCCAAAAGAAGCAGAACTAGCTCTGTAGCCCATGCCAGAGCCAACAGTCAGAAAAAGACTAAATAGATAAAAAAAGATATGAGAGCTGGGATCTAGTGATGGTAGAACTGATAAAATAAAAACCCCATTAAAAAAAGTCCCACCATTGGTAGACAGCTACTGAGAACAGATCTCAGGCCTGGCACTTGAGAACACTGGCTACTGTAAATTGAAAAGAATATTAAAGTACACAAAACTAGAGTTGGTAGTCTTGGGAAGGCACAACTTTTGAAGGTGTGAGGGCATTGACTTGGGAGAAGTATCCCTTGGTGGCTTGATAGTGAAGGGAAAGAAGGAAGCAAGAAGTTGTATTTTGGGATCCTACATAAATAAATGTAAATCACAAAATTAAGCGATATTCCAAAACCCCTATCCAAAAGTATGATTGATTTTAAAAAGTGCACTTTAATAATAACTATGAAACCTAGTAAGCCACCCAAACTCCTGACTCCTATCTGTATAAACTCTTCTTGCTGATCTAGGAAAACAAAAATCTCTCAGAATGAGCATAAAAAGTATTAACACAAAGTTCCATAAAAAGAAAACAGAAAATAAGAATCAGTCATTTCAGCTGATGGAAAGCCTCAAATAACCACCCTCAAAGCAGAAGAAAACTGCAATAAAACTCTCAATCTTAATTAAGTATCCTTAAACAAACATTTGAAAATATTAAAAAGAAATTCAAACAATGAATTTTAAAACCTCAATAAAAATGTGCAAAAGGAAGGTGCAAAATTTCAATTGACTGAACTCAGGAAATAAATTTAATGAAAAGACAAAAGCATCTTTAAAAACAAGACTGCACTGAATAGCGACCAAGAAAAAAAGAGTTGAAAATATAATGAGTGAGATGCAAGGATTAAAGTCACTAAAATAACAAAGACAATGAAGTTAAAACAAAGAAAGAGGTAAAAGATATCTGTTTAGAGCAACGACCCATACACCAAGATTGCGGGTTCGATCCCCAGTCAGGGCACATACAAGAATCAACCAATGAATGCATAAATAAGTGGAACAACAAATTGATCTCTCTCTCCCTCTCATCAATTTTTTAAAGAGATAAAATAAATCATAGAAAATGATTGATATAAAATATAAGCAAAGAAATCCAGACTATATATAATTGTAGTTCCTAATAAAGAAAACTAAATAATGAAATAGCACTAATATTTAAAACTGATCAAAGAAAACTTTCCAGAAATAAAAATAAATAAAAGACTTTACTGCAGATATTGAATATAAAATCCAGAAGTACCTTGGAAAACTGATTCAAAACAGTCAACTTCAGGTTATATCCTAGGAAAAATATCATACTTCATTGATTAAAAAATAATACCCTGGACTCTAGAATTGGAGAAGTCATTTACAAAGAAAAGAAAGTCAATTTGGCTGGCATGAGACATCATGACAAGAGACAAAGCAAGCTAAGAGTAAAGCAAAATTTTCAAATAATTCAGGAAAGGAAGGGTGAGCCAAGGAATTACAAGTTGTCTTTCAATTATGAAGGGTATAAGAAAATGGTTTTAAACATGCAATAACTCAGAGAATGCTATACTCACAGCTCTTACTAGAATTGAAGTCAGCAAACTTTTTCTATAAAGGACCAGATAGTAAATATTTTAGGCTTTACAGGTCATGCAGTCTCTGTTACAACTATTCAACCTATAACTAAAAGCAGTCAGAGACAGTATGTAAGCAAATGAGTGTTACAATATTCCAATACATTTTTACTTATAGACACTGAAATTTGAATATCATAAAATTTTCATGAGTCTTCAAATATTGTAATTCTTTTGACTTTTTAGTTCAACTATTTAAAAATGTAAAAACCATTCTTAGGTTGTAGGCCATACAAAGATAGGCAGTGAATCAGATTTGGTCAGGGGTTGTAGTTTTGTTGACTTATGGTTTAGTGAACAAGCTTCATCCAATGAAGAGGTGATGAGAGCAACTTTGGCAAAAGAACTGATGAACATTAGATCTACTTACTGGTAGGTTTAATATTTAAACAAAGGTGGATACATGTATGAAAAAATGGTTTGTAAATTAAATGTATTTTGATAAAGTAGTGATAATGCAGCTAAAACTAAGAGGAGAAGAGAAAAGGGAACATAATATAAACTCCCTGCTTGTCACATAGAGAGTCAAAGAATATAAGTTCAAGCTGACAAACCAAAGAGTATAAGGTAAAGCAAAAAGAAGGGGGACTAACTTCATTATCAAAGGTAATATCAAGAAACCATGCCATCTTGAAAGGCAGAACTTCTGTGACTAGGATTCTAGCCTCACCACCACCCAGACTGGCCTCAGACATAAACCAGGACCCTACAGCCACTTTGTACAAAGACCTGCTACCACAGCTACAGACCCAGGGACACCAAGACTCCAGACATCCAGGCCGCAGATTTCTGTGAGTCACAGAGCGCATCCCCCTCCCCGCCAACCCGCTGCAGAGGCATAGGGCCTGTGCTACCAGTGATGCATGAACGGGCCTCCTGCCTACACCGGGAAGTTGTGCAACCCTGCCCCCCTAGCAGGCCAGGGACTTTGATTATCGGGGTACACTGAAGGCCGCACTGAGCACCACTGACTTTGTCTTGGTGCATGCAAGCAGGGACTCTGTTTCTGGTCACATGTGCACGGGGACTGTGATTATTGGTGCACGTGGACTGATTCTTGGTGCATGCACAGGCCACACTGAGTGCCAGTGACTTCTGGGACTCTGTTTCTCATTGTGTGCGCAAGGGAACCTGATTCTCTGAGTGCACGCGAGGCCACACCGAGTCCCAGAGACTCCAGTTCTTGGTGTGTGCACAGGGGGACCCTGATTCTGGTGTGCACTTGGGGACTCTGATTCTTGGCGCAGGTATGTGGGGACTCTGATTCTCGGTGTGCACGGCTCCCGCCGACCACAGCACCACACATCTTGGTGTCTGAGCTCTCCAGTGATGCTTGAGTGGCGTGACGCTCCTTCCTCACATGGCTCAGTCCCCTCCAACTTGGTGCTTGGATCTTCTGGTGATAGTTAGAATGGGGAGACAACAAAACAATCCCAGAAAAAAGAAAAAAGAGCAATCTCCATGAAAGGAAATAAGTGATACAGAGGCATGCAATGTGTCAGAAAAAGAATACAGAGTAATGGTCACACAGTTCATAAACTGGACGGATGAGAAAATCAACAACCTTTGCAAAAAGAAAAAAAGGAAGAAATCAAAAGTGATGTAGATACAATAAAAAATGTGATGGAAGGTTTCAACAGTAGACTAGAAGAAACGGAGGACCAAATTAGTGAGTTAGGAGATAAGGTAGAGAAACAAGCCCAATCTGAACAGCAACTGGAGAAAAAAATTAAAAGTAGGAGGAGAGCCTAACGGAGCTATGGGACAACCTGAAACAGAATAACTTACATATAATAGGGTTCCAGAAGGACAAGAAGAGCAGCAAGGATTAGAGAATCTATTTGAAGAAATAATGACAGAAAACTTCCCTGAGACTGGGAAGAAAATAGTCACACAAGTCCAGAGTCCCAAGCAAGGTGAACACCAAAAGACCCACACCAAGACACATAATTACAATGGCAAACATTAACAACAAAGAGATAATCTTAAAGGCTGTAAGAGAGAGACAGAGAGTTATCTACAAAGGATCCCCCATCAGATTATCAAATGATTTCTCAACAGAAATACATCAGGCCAGAAGGGAATGGAATGAAGTATACAAAGCGATGCAAAACAAAGGACTGAATCCAAGAATACTCTATCCAGCAAGGCTATCAGTCAGAACAGAAGGGGAAATCAGGAGCTTCGCAGACAAAAGCAGGCTAAGAGAGTTTATCACTACCAAGCCAGCAATGCAAGAAATGCTAAAGGGGATGCTGTAAAAAGAAGAAATAGGAAGGGAGGAAGGAACACAGGCATAAAGAATAGAAATGGCTACAAACAAGTACCTATCAATAATAACATTAAATGTAAATGGATTAATGCCCCAATCAAAAGACATCAAGTGACTGAATGGATAAGAAAACATGACTGATATATATGCTGTCTAAAAGAGACCCACATCAGAACAAGGGACTCACATAGACTGAAAGTGAAGCAATGACAATACATCTTTCAGGCAAATAGAAATGAAAAAAAAAAAAGCTGGGGTAGCAATACTCATATCTAACAAAATAGACCTCAAAGTGAGACCATAATAAGAGACAAGAAAGGTCACTTCATAATTCTAAATGGATCATTACAAGAGGTTATAACTCTGATAAACATATATGCACTCAATGTAGGAGCACCCAAATACATAAAAAAAAAAAAACTTCTGGAAGATATCAAGGGAGAGATTGAAATCAAGACAATCATAGTAGGAGACTTTAATACCCCATTAACATCACTTGATAAATCCTCTAGACAAAAAAATCAGCAAAGAAACAGCAATCCTAAATGACTCACTAGATCAGATAGACTTAGTCGACATCTTCAGAACATTCCACCTTAGAGCTACAAAGTATACATTCTTCTGAAGTGCACATGGGATATTTTCAAAGATAGACCACATTTTGGGACACAGGCAAAGTCTCTCCAAATTCAAGAAGATTGAAATCATATCAAGCATCTTCTCAGATCACAATGGCATAAAATTAGAAATCAACTACAATAAAAACAATCACAAAAATTCAAACACTTGGATGCAAAATAGCATTCTGTTAAATAATGATTGCATTACCAAAAAGATAAAAGAAGAAATAACTATCCTGGAAACAAATGACAATGAAAACACAACAATCCAAAATCTATGGGACACAGTGAAAGCAGTCCTGAGAAGGAAGTTCATAGCATTATAGGCCTACCTCAAAAAAAAAAAAAAAAAAGAGAATTGGTAATAAACCATCTAACTCTGAAACTTGAAGAACAAGAAATAGAGCCATAAGAAAAGCCCAGAGTAAGCATAAAGAAGGAAATAATAAAGATTATAGTGGAAATAAATGACATAGAGGCCAAAAAAACAATACAAAAGATCAATGAAACCAAGAGCTGGTTCTTTGAAAGGGTAAGCAAGATTGATGAACCTGTAGCCAGGCTCACCAAGAAGGAAAGAGAAAGGATTCAAATAAACAAAATCAGAAATGAAAAAGGCAAAATAACAACAGACCCCACAGAAATACGAAGACTCGGGAAAAAATACTATGAGCAACTCTATTCCAACGAACTGGTCAACCTAGAATAAATGGACAAATTCCTAGAAAAATATGACCTTTCAAAACTCAACCAGGAAGAGTCAAAAAATCTAAATAGGCCAAGAACTACGGAGGAAATTGAAGCAGTCATTGAAAAACTTCCAACAGCCTTAATTGGTTTGGCTCAGTGGATAGAGTGTCGACCTGAGGACTAAAAGGTCCCAGGTTCAATTCCAGTCAAAGGCATATACCTTCTTTGCGGGCACATCCCCAGTAGGAGGTGTGCAGGAGGAAGCTGATTGATATTTCTCATCAATATTTCTAATTCTCTATCCCTCTCCCTTCCTCTCTGTAAGAATCAATAAAATATATTTTTTTTAAAAAAACTTTCAACAAACAAAAGCCCTTGATCAGACGGCTTAATAGGGGAGTTGTATCAAATATTCAAAGAAGAAATAAAACCTAACTTCCTCAAACTATTCAAAATAATTCAAGAGGAAGGAACACTTCCAAGCTCTTTCTATGAAGCCAGCATTAACCTAGTCCCCAAACCAGATAAAGACAGTGTAAAGCAGTGGTTTTCAACCTTCCTAATGCCGCGACCCTTTAACACAGTTCCTCATGTTGTGGTGACCCCCAATTTCATTGTTACAAATTGAACATAATTAAAGCATAGTGATTAGTCACAAAAACAATATGTTACTATATATGTGTTTTCTGATGGTCTTAGGTGACCCCTGTGAAATGGTCATTTGACCCCCAAAGGGGGTCGCGACCCACAGGTTGAGAACCGCTGATATAAAGAAAGATAATTATAGGCCAATATCCCTCATGAACATAGATGCCAAAATTCTCAACAAAATTCTAGCAAATTGAATCCAGCATTACATTAGAAAAATCATATACCATGACCAAGTTGGATTTATTCTGGGAATTCAAGGATAGTACAATCTCCACAAATCAATAGACGTGATACACCACATAAACAAATTTAGAGATAAAAACTATATAATCATATCCATTGATGCAGAAAAAGCATTTGACAAAATCCAGCACCCTTTCTTGATGAAAAGTCTCAGCAAAGTGCGAATAGCAGGATCATATCTCAACATAATAAAAGCCATATATGAGAAACTTATACCCAACATCATACTCAATGGGCAAAAACTAAAACCATTTCCCCTAAGAACAGGAACAAGACAGGGTTGCCCACTCTCACCACTCCTGTTCAACGTAGTACTAGAAGTACTAGCCATGGCGATCAGACAAGAAGAAGACATAAAAGGCATCCAAATTGAAAAGAGGTAGTAAAATTGTCATAATTCGCAGATGGCATGATATTGTACATAGAAAACCCTAAAGACTCCATAAAAATATTACTAGACTTAATAAATAAATTTGGCAATGTAGCAGGAAAAAAAATTAATTAACACCCAGAAGTCTATGGCTTTTTTTAATACACGAGTAATGAACTCACAGAAAGAGAAACTAAAAAACAATCCCACTTACCATTGCAACAAAAAAATTAAGATGCCTAGGAATAAATTTAACTAAGGAGGTAAAAGACCTGTACTCAGAAAATTACAGGACCTTGAAAAAAGAGATAGAGGAAGACATAAACAAATGGAAGAATATACTATGTTCATGGATTGGTAGAATCAACATCATTAAAATGTCCATACTACCCAAAGCAATCCATAAATTCAGTGCAATCCCCGTTAAAACACCAATGGCATACTTCAAAGACCTGGAACAAACTCTACAAAATATCATATGGAATAAAAACAAGGCCCCGGATAGCTATAGCAATCCTGAGAAAGAAGAACAAAGTTGGAGGGATCACAGTACCAGATATCATGCTATACTACAAAGCCACCGTTCTCAAAACTGCCTGGTACTGGCACAAGAACAGACATATAGACCAGTGGGACAGAACAGAAAGCCCAGAATTTGACCGAAGCCACTATGCTCAATCAATACTTGACAAAAGAGGCAAGAGCATACAATGGAGTAAAGACAGTCTCTATAATAAATAGTGTTGAGAAAATTGGACAGATACATACAAAAAAAATTGAAAGACCACCAACTTACACCATAAAAATCTTAGAAGAATCCATAGGAGCAAAAAAAGCAGACATTATAGCAATATCTTTACCGACACAACTTCTAGGACAATGGAAACTAAGGAGAAAATAAACAAATGGGACTACATCAAAATAAAAGCTTTTGCACAGCAAAAGAAACCATCATCATCAACAACAACAACAAAAGAAGAAAACCCACTAAATGGGAAAACATATTTGCCAATATTATCTCAGAAAAGGATTTAATCTCCAAAATCTATAGGGAACTCATACAATTTAACAGCAGGAAGATAAACCAATCCAATCAAAAAATGGGCAAAGGACCTAAATAGACACTTTTCAAAAGAGGACATACAGAAGGCCAGGAGACATGAAAACATGCTCAAAGTCACTAATCATCCAAAAGATGCAAATCAAAACAACAATGAAGTACTATCTCACATCTGTCAGAATGGCTATCATCAACAAATTAACAAACGACAAGTGCTGGAGAGGATGTGGAGAAAAAGAACCCTCTTGCTGGTGGGAATGCAAATTGGTGCAGTCCTGTGAAAAACAGTACGGAGTTTCTTCAAAAAATGAAAAATGGAACTCCCATTTGAATTAGTAACCCACTTCTAGGAATATATCCCAAGAAATCAGAAACACCAATCAGAAAGGACATATGCACCCCTATGTTCATAGCAGCACAATTTAAAATAGCTAAGATTTGGAAACAGCCTAAATGCCCATCAGCAGATGAGTAAATTAGAAAACAGTGGTATATCTACACAATGGAATACTATGCTGCTGTAAAAAAGTAGGAATTCTTGCCATTTACAACAGCATGGATGGAACTGGAGGGCAGTATGCTAAGCAAAATAAGCCAGTCAGAGAAAGACAAATATCACATGATCTCACTCATTTGTGGAATATAATGAACATCATAAACTGACCAACAAAAATAGATACAGAGACAAAGAAGCATCAGACTGTCAAACTACACCGGGAAGGAAGGGGAGGGTTGGGGGCTATAAGAGATCAACTGAAGGGCTTGTATGCATGCATATAAGGATAACCGATGGACACAGACATTGGGGGGCTGAGGGCATGTGCCGTGGGGTAGGGGAGGCCAGGGGAAAGAGAATGGGGGAAAAGGAGTCATATGTACTACTATTTGTAATACTTTAAACAATAATAAAAAATAAAATAAAATTTTAAAAGGTAATATCAAAAAGGTAATCTAGAGAAAAAAGATACAAACATTCCTAAATACCAAAAGAAATTAACAAAAACAAAGAAAACCAACTACATAAAGAAATACAATAAAATTAACATAATACTATAAATATAACATTAAATAATATGATAGAGTTGTGACCATACCTATCCATCACATCTATAAATGTAAATGGGTTTAACTCACCTATTAAAAGGAAAAGACTCTCACCCAGGCCCAGGTGGCTCAGTTGGTTGGAGCGTCATTGAGTCCACAAAAAGGTCAAGGGTTCTATTCCTTGTCAGGGCACATACCTGCTTGCAGGTTCGATCTGGTTGTGGTGCATGCCAGAGACAACCGATTGATCTTTCTCTCCTTTTTTTTCCCATTCCTCTCCTTCTAAAAATCAATAAAAAACATATCCCTAGGTGAGAAAAAGTAAAAAAGGAAAAGATTCTCAAAATAGCGCACAAAGCAAAACCTAATTCTGTGCTGTTCTGTTCCTAAGAGATACTTTTGAGATAAAACGAGTCAGGAATGAATGTGTAAAAATTAAAGGATAAGCAAAGGGTTTACCAGGTAAATGGAAGCAATACAAAAGCAAGACTATCATCTTTGTATCAGGCAAAGTAGAACTCAGGCCAAGAATTATTAATTAAACACAACAAAGAGGATACTCTGTGAAAAGCAATGACTGTCTGTACACAAAAATCCCTACAAATGTCTTCCTTTATAAATCAGAAACTACAAGAAATGCAAGGAGAAATAAATCAAAACAACTAATAGGAAATTTACTAATAGGAAATTTTAACCCACCACTCTCAGTTCAAGACAGTTTACATAGACATTTAGTATACAAAAGACCTAAGAAACAGAATCATTAAGATATAGGCATACCTTGTGTTTTTGTGTTTCACTTTATTATGTTTCTCAGATATTGTGTTATTACAAATTGAAGGCAAGAGCCTCCACCATCAAAAAGATTACAGCTCACTGAAGGCTCAAATGATGGTTAGCAATATTTTTTAATTAAGGTATACACATTGTTTTTTAGACATAATGGTATTGCACCCTTAATACCCTATAGTATAGTGTGAACATAACTTTTATGTGCACTGGGAAACCAAAAGCAAACATGTGAATTGCTTTATTGAGATATTGGCTTTATTGTGGTGGTCTGGGACCAAAAACTGCAACATCTCCAAAGTATGCCTGTAGATTTTATGGTTATGTATGGAACTTAACACCCTGATAATAGAGAATACACCTTCAAAGTGCTCACAGAACATTCACAAAAGTTGACCATCACAACAAGAACCTGAATGAGTTTCATAAAGTGGAAATAATATAAACATTCTCAGCTCTCAGTGAAATGAGTATGGAAATTATAAGAAAAATTTAAAACCGGAATAGTTCTTCTACCTGGAACTTTAAAAATTCTTGAGTCTTGTGTGAAAGAGGAAATAAATACTAAAATGATAAAAATATTTCTAAGATTTAATGATAATGAACATACCACATGTCAAAATTTATGGAATAGAATTAAACCATGTATGAGGAAAATCTGTATCAATAAAAAATAAAAGAATAAAAATAAAGCTAAAAAGGCAAGAAACTAATGGAAAGTATATACACATGTTAAAAAAAACATAATAAAATCTCAAAGTTTTTGCCATGTGTATATATTCTTGCTCTTTCCCCTGAGAGTACTTAAAAACAATGGTACCTCAATAGCAATGAGTATATTTTATACCCAAACTTTGGTTTCTAAATACATTTTCTACTGAAAGCTCCTTGGAGAATTGGCTTTTACTAGGTCTGTGGCACAGAAAGTAAGTACCAGGTAAGCCTGGACCATCTTTTGCTAGAAAGCAAGGAAATGTTCACACATGTCAAAATGACACAGAAACTGCCCTGGCCGGTTGCTCAGTGGTTAGAGCGCTAGCCCTCAGGCAGAAGGGTCTTGGGTTCAATTCCCAGTTTCAGGTTCTATCCCCACTCTCTCTCTAAATATCAATGGGAAAAATATCCTTGGGTGAAGATTAAAAAATGACAGAGAAACAAATTTAAAAAGGGGCTCCTACTGGCCAAATTTGAGCATCAAAAAAGAAAAATGATGGTAATGGATTATACACTGAACAACAAAAGATTCGGTGAGTCTATTGTAATATTGTACTAAAAAAGAATGGGCACTTAATTTATAGAAATGGACATGAATTATAATTTAATTAATGTAAGTCACTTTATGAATAGTCATGATATTTTTCAAATAAGGTGTTATTACTTCTGATTTACATATGAAAGAACTGAAGCTCAGGGAGTTCAAGCAGGTTGTCCCAAACTGCAGAGGGAGTTGGTGGAAGAGCCATCAGTCACTCCTCAGGTCTATCTGACTTTTCAAAAAGAACATGTGCCTTCACTTATTCCACTAGACAGCCTCTAAAAATGAGCCCATGTAATAAATACAGTTTTTTATTAAATATTTTTAATGTTGAAATTATTGCAAGTGTCCCCTTCCTCCCCCTTGGCCACATCCACACCCCCCCCCCACATGCAATCCCCTGGCCTTCACGTGTTTGTGTCTATGGGATAGATACAATTTTATAACCTGCTTTGTGAACATCTTTACTATGTAATATTTTTCTACATTATAATTCTTTTTTGTTAATCTTCACCGGAGGATACTTTTTCCATTGGTTTTTAGAGAGAGTGGAAAGGGGTGAAGAGAGAGAGAGAGAGAGAGAGAGAGAGAGAGAGAGAGAGAGAAAGAGAGAGAGAGAAATATGAGAGAGACAAATCAATTGGTGTCTCCCCGCATGCTCCACAACCAGGGCCGGGGATCGAACCTGCAAGCCAGGTACATGCCCTTGACCAGGAGTCAAATGCACGACCCTTCGGTGTATGACCAACACTCTTATCACTGAGTCACACTCGCCACTGCTACATTATTTTTAATGGCAGCAACATCTTTTTTACAATATCCTGCTGTTATATACATCATGTTGGACATCATTGTTTTAAATCTACTCAGATCCCTTTCTTAGTATAAATTTCTAAACATGGATTTGCTGCATCAAATTTTAAGAACATTTCCAACCCTTTGGATATGTCTTGCCAAACTATACAAATGTTTTGCAACAATTTAAATTCCTACCAGCAGTATGTAAGAGTGCTCATTTCTCTGAACCTTTGAAAACTTTTGATATCATCCTTTAGAAAAAAAAAAGAAAAGAAAAAAAGCCATTTTGATCAGAAAATGATATTTTAGGGTTTTAGCTTGCATTTTAAAATTACCACTATGGTTGAACATTTTAAAATGTCATTGCTAATTCGCATTTCTTCTTTTGTGAATTGCCCATTGATGTTTTTTGCCCATGTTTCTACTAAAGGTTCAGCTGAACTTATTGATTTGCAAGAATTTTTATGTATTAAATATTTAACATAAACTGCATATTTTAACACAACAAAAATGATAAAAATTACAATTTTAAATCACAGGGAAAAAATAAAAACTGAGAGGCTGCCATATTCTTTTCCCATGCCTCCTGATTTCCTGGCAAGACATTTTAGGAAACATTAAGAAAATGTTAGATCCATTTTCAGTAATTATATGAAGTTCGGGAGATTTCTCACAGGCTATCTTTTCTCTAAAGCAAAACTTGAATCTATTTCAAAAGTGGGAAACACGGCTTTGGACAACGAAGTGATCTAACATTTTAGCAGAAGAACAATCAGACTGTGAGCAAAGAGCAGAGTTTTCTTCTGTGCCAAAGCAACTGGTTGGCATTAAAATTTAACCTATAACATTGGCCTCATTAGCCTAATATTCAGTCAAATTACCTCAGTACTAAATGTCAGTGAGTAGAAGAAATAGACCATATCTTCTCTTCATCCTGAATAAGACAGAACCTAGTCTCTGTGTTTCTCAGGGCAAAGCACTTCCTCTCTCTAGCTTTTAGTTTCCTCTTCTGTAAAATGAGGAGACTGAGCCAAATGGTTGGCCTGTGGTCTTTTTATTTTCTAAAATAAGCTCTTAATTTTAGAACGCTTTTGGATTTAAGAAAACTTGCATTGATAGTGCAGAGAATTCCCATATACTCCTCATTTGATTTCTCCTAGTATTAACATTTTATATCATCATGGTATGTTTATCACAGCTAAGAAAAAAAGACATTGATAATTACTATTAACTGCACTTGCCACTTGATTCAGATTTCACCAGTTTTTCTCAGTGTCCTGTTTCTGTTCCAGGATCTCAGGAAGATAAGATGTTACATTAAGTATCATGTCACCCTAGCCTCCTCTAGTCTGTGACAGTTTCCTAACTGATCCTGACAGTTTCGAGTAGCACTAATCAGGTTTTTTTTGCAGGATTTTCCCCAACTTGAGCTTCACCAATGTTATTCTCACTTGTAGTCTGGGGTTATGGGTCCGAGGAGGAAGACCACAGAGGTTCCATTATCATCACATCATATCAAGGATACGCTTGCTATCCCTGATGATGTTGACCTTGATAACTCAGCTGAGATAGTATTTGCCAAGTTTCTCTACTGTAAAGTTACTCCCTCCCTATTTTCCAGAATATATTCTACTAGTCTCTGGTGTTTTTGAGCTCTAACATACAATGGTTTTATTATGTTACAGACAGATTTCCTTACCTGTACAGAGCATTGAATACATCATCCAGGAACACATACTTGTGGTGTGTAACTCAGCAGAAAATTTTATTGGGACTGACTTCATACTGTATGGCTATGTAAGAATTTTCAGTTATATTTCAAAAATGAGACTCTAACCACTTTCTGCAAACCTTTCTAGAAAGTGCACTCTACTAAGAACATGATAACAACTTCACAAATCTTAGGAATGATCTAACCTCTGGAAAACTTTTACTAAGAGAACCCAAAATCTAGAACTTCCAAACCCTAGTGATCATGATGATGGAGAAAAGAAAATGAGCAGTTTTGAGAAGGGAGGAGTTTCGGGGACTGGGTGAAAAAGGTGAAGAGATTGAGAAGTACAGATTGGTAGTTACAAAATAGTCATGGGAATATAAAGTACAGCATAGGCAATAAAGTCAATAATATTGTAATAATATAAAAGGCCCGTGGCCATCACACCTTAACGCCATCACGACCAAATGAGCAGCGGCTCTTGCAGTGGGCGGGGCGAGGCATGAGCTACTAGCAGTGGAGAGCTACAAGCAGCGGAGGGCAGGGCAGTGAACTACAAGCAGCAATGGGCGGGGTGGCCAGCTGAGGCAAGTGCTGGGCTCTAGTATTGTAATAATTATGTATGGTGCCAGGTGGGTACTGGAAATATCATGGGGAACACTTCATAAAGTATATGATTGTCTAACCACTGTGCTGTACACCTGAAACTAACACAAAATAATATTGAATGTAAACTGTAATTTTAAAAAATTAAATTAAAATAATAAAATGAGCAGCTTTGGGGAATGTTGGTGAGAGTGAGGAGAGAAATGAATGTCTGATCTAAATTAAGTCACAGACTTGGAATTAGGACATTAGGACATTTTTTGTTTTCTGTTTAATTGTGCTATACAGCTGTGTGCAGATGGCAGCTGCCATCATCACAGAGATTTGAGTCCCTCTACATTGCTCTCTCCAGAAAAACATAACTATACAAACCTTTTCTAGGATGGGAAGACAGGATGCAATGGGCAAATGATTTTCTGCCTTTCTCCACTTCCAAGATGGTGTTGCAAAGGCTAGCTTGAGGGGAGAATTAACCAGGTTTTGTAACAATGGCTAACATTTGTTAAGCATTTATTATGTGCCAGGCATTTTTCTAGGTGCCTTACATGCACTAACCTATAAAGTCCTCACAAGAAATCTATGGGAAAGGTGCTATATTACGCATATTTTATGGTGATAAAACTGAATCTGAGATTAATTTGGCCAAGGTCACTCTGCTACTAACTATATATAGCAGAGCTGGGATTGGAAGCAAGACACTTTGTCTCCAAGGTCCATGTACTTAACTATCACATGACAACTGCCTCCTTTTAGATGGAGTGTAAGCTCCAGGAGGGCAAAGGTTTTTGTAATCAAGTAGTTACAATTGCATCCTCAGCACCCAGGACAGTATCTAATACATAGTAATCATCCAACAAATAATTATTGCATGAAGGGAGGACAAGGCTTGAGGATCCTGATCATGGATCAAACCCAAACATTGGTGACCTTCCAGAAAAAAAACTGTCAGGATGCCACTTCAGAGAACCAAGAACAACTGGGTCATGTAATCTCCACCTCATTCTCTGTATCTCCCATCTAATCAAATTTTATGAGTCAGCCAAGAAAGCTAAGTATATACTCAGCCATAGTTTTCTACCACTCATTCATTTTCCGCTTTTTCTAACATATTTCCAGACTCCCCATCCTCATAAAAGCCCACTCGTTTATCTTAACCATGAATAATCAGATAATGAAAAGGGTTTTTAAATCTCCAAATCTAAAAGAGTGCAGAAGAATACATATGTATCTATGGCTAAGATGACATAAAAAAGTAAGTTTCAGAGCGTCAGCTACCAGGGGTCAAGGACATAAATCAATGAATACATCCAGTTTTAAAAAAATTAAATACATACAGGACAGATGGGTAAGAGGAGGAGAAAGCTTATGTGTAGGTCTATTTCTCACTCTCCATAATCACCAGTTTTATCTGTACCTTTTAAAAAGTATCTGGGTATTATAAACACTTCAACCAGGAAAGAGGGTGAGATACTATTTAGGAATCTAAGAGACTTGCATCATCAATAATGATAGTGATAGGTAGTGATTTGGACCATAACAAAAGGGAGAATTTGTTGAGCAGGAAACATAAAATGGGAAAGAAAAAGAAAATTTTAAAGAAGAATCAAAAGTGCTGATTCCTGGCTAAATTGACATTTCTGCTGCATTATTCATTAAGTTGGGTTTTTTTGGAAAACAAAAATTATCCCATCACTATACTGCTTATTCCTCCTGACTCCACAAAGCAAATAATACAAAAGTAAATAAGATTTGAGTTATGGAGAGCACCTATTGGTGCCGTAGCTTGAGTTGAAAACACTAAATAATTGTGTCTGTCTGATAAGGAATACACAGATGGGCCTGTTATGCAACTGCAAATGGAGATCATATATTAAACCTGTGATAAGGTACCCAAATAGACATGTTATTTATAAATATTGCTGCAGCCTTGGAATGGAAAATATAAAATACATAGTAAATGAAACTTTTAAGATAATATAATATAGAACTGGGATATTAAAATGATTTATTACCTTGATAGAATCTTTCCTAGCCTTGGATAAAACTAGGACCGTACTAAGGCAAAAAAAAAGTGTGCTGCAATAGAGAAGAATGCATTTCATTTAGAAGAGGAAATGTAGAATTTCAAACATGCGGTGCAACAAGAAAGGTACCTCATTGCCTCTGTTGTACTGTCTCTTTTCTTTACTTGGCATTTAATTTTGCTGTTTTACTGTTTCACTGTAGCAGACTTTCAAAATGTGTTATATAAAACTGTTCATGTTAAAATGCCATTTTTTGCTTATTTTTTTAATTACTGAAGTCCTTATTTCCAAAAGAAATTCTGCCCATACCCTACACCACAGTTTTTCAGGCTTTTAAAAAATGTTTGAAAGGGATCTCAAAGCCATATTGACTCCACTCAAATTGCTTTGAAAATGATCATTTAAGTATGTTTAATTTATGCTCATGATATAGTGTAAGCACAAATAATATTTTAGTAGAAAATGTATATGTTTAACCCTAGGAAAAAAATAGAAAACTTGAATGAAACTGCTGAGGCAAAAAGTAAGGTACCATAAATAAACAGGCATTACTTCCTTTATTTAGTTCTTGAAAAAAAGCTTTTCTGAAAACAAGTGGTTTTCAATCCTGCATGTAACCTGGTTATTACCAGGATAAAACAAAAATCTGAAGGTAATTTATCAAAAGGCTATAGTTCACTCATATAACAATTTGATGTTTAATGTAATGAGAATGGGATTCATTTTAAGATGGAAAGATAACCTGGTTTCTATCACATTAGTGCTCAGTGAATTTAATTCAATTAACATTTATTTTTGCAGTGATATTTCTTATTGCGAAAGCATCTATCTCAACATTATGTCCACTGAAGGACTGGTATAGTGAGATTGTTTCCCATAGGAGTTAACTTGAAAGCCTGAAGTCATCAGGGTTCACCACCTGGGTAATGGACTTGATATATTTTTCAGGAAGGGAACTATCTAGCATACAAGTAGAACTGTAGCTTTGACAAGCTTTGGAAGTAAAATACAAACTCAGTAGCGTTCCTTAGCCTGAAGGAACATGAAGCAAGATATGTACGGGAACTGGTAATGGGGCAAAATTTATGAAAAAATTATCTAAAAAATATATTACATGCTTTTGTCCTGGCATGATTTGAAACATGGCATTATCCATAATGGCCAGGACTTTATTTGTGAGACAGATTTCAAACTTTCTGAATAGGTTTATTTACTAGAAATAGGCAATAACACCAAAAAATTATTGCAACAAAAAAATTTAGAGTCCTTAGCTGAATATGTTTGTATTTTGAGATGCAAGATGAATTCCTTGAAAATAAAGGTGTATTTTGCCTTACAAATATTACAATCTCAAACTTTACTTGTATGTTTATTATCAAAGCCATATTCACTTTATTATTAAGTAGATTCAAATGTTAGCTATAAAAGAGTAGACACAAAACACCAAATGATACAGAATAACACAGAAGGTTTCATATCTCCTGACACTAGTGTCAGAAAGATATTCCAATAAATTTAACTTCCTGAAAAGAATTTTTCCCAATACCCCAATTTTTCTTATTCAGATATTTTGAAGATAATTTTTGGGGCCAGTATATTGAAAAGTATATCTTTGTATAAGGCTTTTGGACACCCTTCCCCTAATTCCTTTTGGTGAAAAAAGAGTTCTGTTTCATCTGTTTTATGAGTTTGGGATTATGCATATTTAATTTCTGAATTGTTCTGCCACTTTAAATGTTTTGAAAGATTCTATTTTAGACCAAAAATGATAATAAAATAGATGGAACAAAACAATACATCTATTCATTCAGCTTTAGAAAAGGTTTGTCAAGCACCAAGTATTTTTTTATTATATAACAATACATGAATGCATTATCATTGTAAAAGATTCTAATGATACTATGAAAATGTTGACATTCCCCCAGATTCCCACTCTAAAGACCAATAGTTTGGTATTAATCCTTCCAGTTGTCTTTCTAGGCATATATATATATATATATATATATATATATATATATATATATATTATACACACACACACACACACACACACACACACACACACACACACACACTAGGGGCCCAGTGCATGAATTCGTGTACCTTGAAAGGCACTGTGGGCCTCAAGGCTGTGGTGGGCACAGGGACAGATCTCAGCCCATCCTCCACACCCCTGCCCAGCCCCTCCCACTGTGGCCCCCAGTTCCCTCTCTGCCAGCAGCCCCACTCCCACTGCTGACGCTCCCACATGCTGACAGCCCTGGCTCTGGTTGCACCCACTGACAGCTCAGAGCGATTAGGGCTGGCACCAGCAGCAGGTGCGAGTGGGGCTGGTGCCATCAGCAGGTACAAGTGGCGGCTGCTGCCCTGATTGCCTCTCAGGAGCAGGGGGAGGTGGAGAAGCCCTCAGGGGTGATCAAGGCCAGCAGCTGCCACTTGCACCTGCTGACAGCACCGAGTGATCAGGACTGGCACCGGGCACCAGCAGTGGGTACGAGCAGTGGCTCCAGTGCCAGCAATGGGTGCAAGCAGGGCCGGTGCTGGCAGCAGGTGTGAGCGCTGGGTAGGACCACGGCATGCAGGAGCAAAGAATTTTCAATAACCACCAGACACTTGCCCTGATGATAGCTACTGGTGCCCCGCCTTAGTCTGGTGCCCCCGCTCACCTGCTCCACCATCCCTCCATGGCCGACGCATGCCATGTTCCATGCACACGCCCTGGTGGTCAGCGCACGTCATAGCAACCAGTTTTCAGTTGCTCAGTTGTTCCACTGTTCCGTCTATTTGCATATTAGAGTTTGATATATATAGACTAGTGGCCTGGTGCATGAAATTTGTGCATGGGAGGGGAGTGTCCCTCAACCCAGCCTGCACCCTCTCCAATCTGGGACCCCTAGAGGGATGTCCGACTGCCAGTTTTGGATCGGGCCTAAACAAGCAGTCGGACATCCCTCTCGCAATCCGGGACTGCTGGCTCCTAACTGCTCACTTGCCTGCCTGCCTGATCGCCCCTAACCACTCTGCCTGCCAGCCTGCTTGCACCCAACTGCCCCCCCTGCTGGCCTTCTCGCCCCAACTGCCCCCCATTGCCGGCCTGATTGCCCCCAAATGTCCCCCACTGGCCTGCTTGCCCCCAGCTGCCCCCCACTGGCCTGATCGCCCCCAACTGCCAGCCTGCTGGACTGCTCACCCCCAACTGCCCCCCCCCACCGGCTGCTTGCCCCCAACTGCCCCCCTGCTGGCCTGATCACCCCAAACTGCCCTCCCCTCCTGGCCTGATCACCCCTAACTGCCCCTGCCTTGGCCCCACCACCATGGCTTTGTCTGGAAGGATGTCAAGAAGGTCTCCCGGAAGGTCTCCTGGCATAATTAGCATATTACCCTTTTATTAGTATAGATAGAGGCCTTGTGCATGGGTGGGGGCCAGCTGGTCTGCCCTGAAGCGTGTCTCGGATCAGGGTGGGGGTCCCCTTGGAGGGTGGGGCATGCCTGGGCGAGGGGCTGATGGCCATTTGCAGGCTGGCCAAACCCCCATCAGGGTGAGGATCCCTGCTGGGGGGGCATGGCCAGCCTGGGCAAGAGGCTGAGGGCTGTTTGGGGGTGATTTGCAGGCCAGCCAAGCCCCCGGCTTTGTCCAGAAGGACGTCTGGAAGGTCTCCGGAAGGTCTCCCGGTCTAATTAGCATATTATTCTTTTAGTAGTATAGATATACATGTATGGACACACGTATTTTCTTTACTTAAATAGGATCATCAGATATGTATTGTTCTACAATGTTTTTCCTACAAATCTTAGAGCTCTTTCCATGTCAAAACATATAGGTCATCCAGTGGTGTGCTGATAAATGTTTAATAGCCTGCTCTCTCGGCTAAAAAAAAAAAAAAAAAAAAAGCAAAAAAAAAAAGCTTTGATTTGTAGCTTTTGCTGATTTCTGGAGTGTTAATATACCTGCCATGGGCGATTTCAACTATCACTGTAAAGTCACTGAATGTGGAATTGGTAAAATGTGTACAACACTGGTTCAGTCCTTTTTCTCCCTTTTTGGCTTTTTATTTTGACATAAATTTAGATTTACAGAAAAGTTGAAGTTGCACAGAATTCCTGTACACCTGTCACTCAGCTCCTACCAGTGTTAACATCTTGTATCACCACAGTACAATTATGAAAAGTAAGAAATTAATAATGGTCAGATGCTGTTAACACAACTGAGAGTTTTTCTATTACCTTTTTTCTGTTCCAGGATCCTATTTGGGATCCCGCACTACACTTAGTTGTCATCTCTTTAGTTTTCTCCAAATGGACAGGTTCTCAGTATCAGTCCTTTAGATTCTTACATAGGATGTCACAGTATCCCATAAATCTGGGCTCCTCAAACTTTTTAAACAGGGGGCCAGTTCACTGTCCCTCAGACTGTTGGAGGGCCGGACTATAGTTTAAAAAAAAACTATGAACAAATTCCTATGCACACTGCACATATCTTATTTTGAAGTAAAAAAACAAAACGGGAACAAATACAATATTTGTATTTGAGGACCCCTGCCATAAATGGATATATTGGTGGGGGGGGGTTTGGTGTTGTATCACTATAATAGCAGTCATTATATTAACAAGGCTATAATGAATTTGCTTGTGCATATCCCTTTATGCACACAATGTGATTATTTCTTTAGTGCAGTTTCCTAAAATAATACCTTGGTCAAGGAATAGTCCCAATTTAAATTTTCTAGATATCACAAATTGCTTTGCAAAGCCACTTGACTACTTTACAGTCCTATCAGCAGTGCATGGGAAGAGTGTTGTCTGACTGCCAGGTGCTGAGTTATATACCAGGGATAGAAAACTGAGGAAGATATGATCCTTGTTTTTTGGGTGCTTAATAATGATGAGTCCCACATATAGATATCTTCAATATAACATGGCAGGTTCTATGATAGGGTGCTAAAGGGAAACATCACATATTTTTGTGAAATGTTCTGGATAGTCAAGATCAGCACTGTCCAGTAGAAATACAATGTAAACCACATGTATCATTTAAAACTTTATAGTAACCACATAGTAAAGTAAAAAGAAACAGGTGAAATTACTTTATATACACTTTATTTAATTGAACATATACCCAAAATATCTAATTGAATATTTCACATTCTTTCTTTCATACTAAGTCTTCAACTCTGACTAGCCATGTTTCAAGTGCTTGATAGACACATGTGGCGGGTGGCTACCATAATGGACAGTATAGACATAAGTCATTTAGCATATATTTTCTATATTTACTTCTGAAACATTTCTGTTATCTCCCTTGTAAGTGAATTTCTGCCTTTTGAAGGGGAATGGAATGGAGAAACATTACAATTATGAATATTACTAGAGACCATGAGGAGAAACAAAGTCCAGCATCTTATCCAAAAAAAGAGAAACATGGTAATTGGCATACGACCGCTACCCTTCCCATTGGCTAATCACTGAGATATGCAAATTAACTGCCAGCCAAGATGGCGGCCGGCAGCCAGGCAGCTTGAAACTAACATGAGGCTTGCTTGCTTCAGTGACGGAGGACTCCAACGTTCCCCGCCTGCCTTGCCGGCCTCTGAGCCTGCAGTTAAAGAAACATTGTAACAAATATAGAAGCTAAACAAAACCCCAGAAACCTGC
This sequence comes from Myotis nattereri, assembly GCF_964212035.1. Classification (NCBI taxonomy): domain Eukaryota; kingdom Metazoa; phylum Chordata; class Mammalia; order Chiroptera; family Vespertilionidae; genus Myotis; species Myotis nattereri. Next base: position 114,738,365 of record NC_138078.1, on the reverse strand, counting down.
TTTCAGTGAGCCCAGGATCTCAGAGCTGTAGTAATACATTGTTTCGATTATAGAACCGAAACAAACCAGATACCTGCTTTCAGCAGCGGAAGCCTCAGAGCTGGATCCAGCGCTAAACCTGGGCCAGAATAAAAAAGAAAAAAGAAAACAAGGAGCAGTTGGGAGCTTCAGTTGGCCTGAAAACAGCCCTCAGCCCCTCACCCAGACTGGCCAGGCACCCAAGTGGGGACCCCCACTCTGAAGGGTGTGTGACCAGCTACAAACAGCCATCATCCCCTCACCCAGGCTGGCCAGGCTTCCCAGTGGGGACCCCCACCCTGATCCAGGACACCCTTCAGGGCAAACCAGCCAGCCCCACCCATGCACCAGGCCTCTATCCTATATAGTAAAAGGGTAATATGCCTCCCGGCACCGGGATCAACGTGACAGGGGGCAGTGCCCAAACCCCCTGATCGGCCCTGCTCTGTGCCTGATACGGGGGAGCTCCCCAACCCCCTGATCGCCCTGCAGCTCTGTGTGTGACAGGGTGTGGCGCCCGAACCCCCCCACAGGCCCTGCTCTGTGTGTGACAGGGTCGAGCCATAACCTCCCCATTGGCCCTGCCCTGAGTGTGACAGTGGCGGCGCCCCAATCACCTGATCGGCCCTGCTCTGTCGGTAATAGAGGGTGGCGCCCAAACTCCCTGATCCGCCCTGCCCTGAGTGTGACAGGGGGTGGTGCCCCAACTCCCCTATTGGCGCTACTCTGTGAGTGACAGGGGGGAGCTCCTCAACCCCCTGATTGGCCCTGCTCTGTGCATGACAGGGGGGAGCTCCCCAACCCCCTGATTGACCCTGCTCTCTGCGTGACAGGGTACGGAGCCCCAACCCCCCTGATGGGCCCTGCTCTGTGTGTGACAGGGGGTGGCGCCGCAACCTCCCCATCGACCCTGCCTTGAGTGTGACAGGGGGCGGTGCCCCAACCCCCCAAATGGCCCTACCCTGAGCGTGACTGAGGGTGGCATCGCAACCTCCCAATCTGTCCTGCTCTGTGCATGACAGGGGAAGGCGCCCCAACTCCCCAATCGGCCCTGCTCTGAGCCCGACCAGGGGCTGCACCTAGGGATTGGGCCTGCCCTTTGCCACCTGGGAGCAGGCCTAAGCCAGCAGGGCGTTATCTCCTGAGGGGTCCCAGACTGCAAGAGGGCACAGGCCAGGCTGAGGGACTCCCCCTTTCTCCGTGTGCACAAATTTTTGTGCACCGGGCCTCTAGTCCTATATAATAAAAGCCTAATATGCTAAGTGTCTGGTCGTCAGGTCATCCATTCAACCAATCAAAGCATACTATGCTAATGATATGGTAAGGCCGCCCAACCACTCACTATGACATGCACTGATCACCAGGGGGAAGAGAGTCGACCAGTCAACCAGTCACTATGACATGCACTGACCACCAGGAGGCAGATGCTCCAACTGGTAGCTTAGCTTGCTGCTGAGGTCCGGCCAATCAGGACTGAGCAAGACGGGCCAGACATGCCCTGGAGCCCTCCCACGGTCCCTGCCCAGCTGGCCAACCTATCGTGTCCCTCCCCAGCCCCGAACATGCACCAGTGAGGTCCCTCGACCTGGCCTGTGTTCTCTCATAATCTGGAACCCCTCGGGGGATGTCAGAGAGCAGGTTTTGGCCCGATTTCACAGGCCAGGCCAAGGGACCCCACTGGCACACCAATTCATGCACCGGGCCTCTAGTCTTTATATAATGAGAGGAATGGAGAGGGAGAGATAGAAACATCAATGATGAGAGAGGATCATTGATTGGGTGCCTCCAGCATTCCTCACACTGGGGATCAAGTCCACAACCTGGGCATGTGCCCTGACTGGGAATTGAACCATGACCTTCTGGTTCATAGGTTGACACTCAACCACTGAGCCACACTGGCCAGGCCAAAGTCCAGCGCCTTAACACTGAGTACAGGGAAGTAACTGCTGAGAGAGTTGGAGGTGCAGCCTATGGAAATGTGCAAGAGATTCAAGGTATTTGATTAAGTTTGGCAATTGGGGATAGTGTGATAATCCATGTTACTTTAACTTTGTAATAAATTTATAATTCCATGGCATAGCTCTTTGCACTTGGCTAAAACAAAAAGGATAATAATTATAAAATTTACAGAGCTTGACACTCGGGTACCTCTTTTTAGGAGAGCTTTAAGATCTGTTATTCTTAATCAGCTGAAAAGACATTATTCCTGGAATATCTAAATAGGCATGCACATTCTGTCTAGCCATTGAATTTCAGTAAAGTACTCCCTGAGTCATCTGGGTAGTGTCCATCTCTACTCATTGAGGATGTATATTTTTATGTATGTATTTAGGGAAAAAAGAACTTTGACTTTGTTTGGGATCAGGCACACTTATATTAAATCTATTACCAGCAATCCTTATTTTTAGGTTTGTGATTTTAATTTCATTACTTTCTTTCTATTCATTTGTAGTTTATTTGTGACCAGTTTCTGAAGTTAGTTAGAGCACAGAGATAACAGCATTACAAGTCCAATCCTTCTATTTATGAGTTTTCTTATTTAAAATATATATTTTTATTGATTTCAGAGAGAAAGGAAGGGAGAGGGAGAGAGAGATAAAAACATCAATGATGAGATAGAATCATTGATCAGCTGCTTCCTGCATGCCCCCAACTGGTGATCGAGCATGCAACCCAGGCATGTACCCTTGACTGGAATAGAACTTGGGACCCTTCAGTCTGTAGGCCAATGCTCTGTCCACTGAGCAAAACCAGCTAGGTCTATGAGTTTTCTTAACACTCTTCTTAGCTGAGCTATAGTCGCACTGAGCTCTTTGGTGTTCCTCACACATTCAATACAAGACTCAGTGTTTTGTGTAATTGCTGTTCCTTCCTCCAGGAAGGTTCCTCAACAAGATATTCATATAGGTTCACGTCATTCAATTCTTGATTCAAATATTACCTCCTTCAAGAGGCTTTCTCTATCTACTCTTATTTTTTCTTCATAGCACTTGACATTATTTCATTTATTTGTTTATTTGTTTCCATACAGCTATATTATATTAATTACATCATGTTAACTGACTGCCTACTGAACCCACCACCCTCTCATATGGTCCTGAAAGGCTGGAGCTTTTTAAAAATAGTATTTACTGCTGTAAACTTAGAGAAAAAAATAGTGTCTGGTACAAAGTAGTCATTCAAAAATATTTGATGAATCAGTATAATTTAACACTGCCTTATTTGTTCATTACTGGTATTCCCTTAATTCTAGCCAGTTGCATCATAATATTTATACTGTGGTTTGAGTTACTTGCCTAAACAGTGTGTTTATAAACACATAGCAGAGATCTGGATAGAAATCCACTAGAAGCAAAGGACTCTATCTTCTTCATTCTCTAGCCAAGGCTGATATGCAACCAGTGTGTGTCCTTGTTAGACTATATTGGTTGTTTATATCAAATATCCATATTGGCCAGCCAGTACCTTTGCTGTTCTGGCTGTTAAATATTTTGATAGCCTTTTCCTGTATTCTCGGCATTCCCAGTGTGCCCAGGTATGCTTTGAAAATCCTTGTTTAATGAATCAATAAATACATCTCATAGTGGAATTACTATCATATCTTTCTAGTGGTGTGTGGGTATGTTTCATATGTCAACATAATTTTATTTATTGGTCTTACTATGAACAAAATATTATTTTTTCTAATAGAACTGAAATACTAGTTATTTAGTTACCTTGGTTTATCCTGCATATAAGTGCAGTTTTTTACTACCTTTCACAACTCAGTATTTTGAAGTTCAGTTTGGAGGAGAAAAAAGACCAATAGCCTTGCTGTAGTAGCCATAGCCTGAAACAAGTAATGTAACTTTCATTATATAGTCATGCAACTAGACACTAGAAATAGTTTATTGTCTGGAGAAGACATAGTAAACTCAAAAAATTATAAAGCTTTACCACCCTCAAAGGATACTCTACTAAATGTGCCCATACCTCTTTATGTGTCTTGATTGGCTAAAAGCAGTTCATTTCATTTGATGGTGAAAATTAATCTTTACCTTATTATTTTGAAGTGATTCTGAGGCATGCATTTTCTCTCTCATTTTTCAGCACCATCAGGAAACTTGCTTAACTTAAATAAAGTATATAAAATAGGCCCCTTGATCTTCAAAATGAGAACTACTGTGCCTTTTGTTCCTTATGGCTCATCTAATTCACAAAAGTAACTGAACCGAAGGAAATCAAACGCATTTTCAATATGGTGTTTAATATACATAATATTCAAAGTATTTGTGGGGCAGAATAGACCATACTTTCTATAAAACTGATAAACAGCTTCAAATGGAGCAAGTATGTTAAACCAACCATACTTTGAGTCTTTTGGCAAGATAATCTCAGAGATGTCACTAACATAGCTTTATTAGCATGCTATATTGCACCTTACTTAGAATCACTATGACTTGAGTTTCAGTTGTTTCCAATAATTACAACAGAAATTCATCAGGCAGCACTGACTTTAACCCCAAAAAAGGATGTAAACCAATAAAATCCTTAAGTATTTGAGGGATAAATTAGAAGTTAGGTATTAGGAATATCTTTAGCTCCAACTAAAAGTGGATGAATGATTTTTTTGTTTTGTTTTTAATTTATATTTATTGTTGAAAATACTACAGATATCTGCTTTGGGTTTTTGTTGCTGTTTTTTCCCCCATTGAGCCCCTCCTCCCTTCACCCGCCTCTCCCAAATCTTTGCCACACTATTGACTGTGTCCATAAACTATGCAAATATGCATAGAAGTTCCCTGGTTAGCCCCTCTCCCCCGTAACCCTCACCCCAACTTTCCCTCTGAAATTCAATCTCTTCATGCTTCTAAGACTCTGGATCTATCTTGTTCATAGTTGTATTTTGTTCATTAGATTCCATATATGAGTGAAATCATGTGATACTTACCTTTCTCTGACTGGCTTACTTCACTTAGCATAATACTCTCCAGGTACATCCATGCTGTTGCAAATGGTAAGAGTTCCTTCTTTTTTATAGCGGTGTACTATTCCATTGTGTAAATGTACCACTGCTTTTTGATCCACTCGTATGCTGGTGGGCATTTGGGCTGTTTCCAAATCTTAGCTATTGTAAATTGTGCTACTATGAACATAGGAGTGCATATGTTCTTTCTGATTGATGTTTCTGATTTCTTAAGATATATTCCTAGAAGTGGGATCACAGGGTCAAATGGCAGTACCATTTTTAATTTTTTGAGGAAACTCCATATTGTCTTCCACAGTAACTGCACCAGTCTGCATTACCACTAGCAGTGTACTAGGGTTCTCTTTTCTCCACATTCTTGCCAACACTTGCCTCTTATTGATCTGTTGATGATAGCCATTCTGACAGGTATGAGGTGATACCTCTTTATTTTGATTTGCATCTCTTGAATTATTAGTGACTGGGCATCTTTTAATATGTCTCGACCTTCTGTATGTCCACTTTGGAGAAGTGTCTATTTAGGTTCTTTGTCCATTTTTTATTAGATTGGTTGTCTTCCTTTTGTTAAGTTGTATGAGTACCTTATATATTTTGGAAATTAACCCCTTATCAGATGTATTGGCAAATATGTTTTCCCATACAGTGGGCTCTCGTTTCATTTTATTGATGGTTCCTTCTGCTGTGCAGAAACTTTTTATTTTGATGTAGTCCCATTTGTTTATTTTCTCCTTCGTTTCCTTTGCCATAGGAGATGGATCTGTTACACATTGCTATGAGAGATATCTGAGATTTTGCTGCCAATGGTTTCTTCTAAGATTTTTATGGCTTCCCAATTTACATTTAAGTCTACTATCCATTTTGAGTTTATTCTTGTATATGGTGTAAGTTGGTGATCTAGTTTCATTTTTTTGCATGTACCTATCCAGTTTTCCCAACACCATTTATTGAAGAGACTGTCTTGACTCCATTGTATGCTCTTGCCTCCTTTGTCAAAGATTAATTGAGCATAATGGCTTGGGTCAATTTCTGGTGTCTCTGTTCTGTTCCACTGATCTCTATGTCTGTTCTTTTGCCAGTACCAGTATGTTTTGAGTACATTCTCTTTGTAGTATAACCTGATATCTGGTATTGTTATTTCTCCAACTTTGTTCTTCTTTCTCAAGATTGCTGTGGCTATTCAGGGTCTTTTTTGGTTCCATATAAATTCTTGGAGTGTTTGTTCTAGATCTATGAAGTATGCCGTTGGTATTTTAATAGGGATTACATTGAATGTATAGATTGGTTTGGGTAGTATGGACATTTTAATGATGTTGTTTCTACCAGTCCATGAACATGGTATTTTCTTCTACTTGGTTATGTCTTCCTCTATCTCTTTTTTCAATGTCTTGTAGTTTTCTGAGAACAGGTCTTTTGCCTCCTTGGTTAAGTTTATTAGGATCGTAATTTTTTGGTTGCAATGGTAAATGGGATTGTTTTTTTGGTTTCTCTTTCTGAGAGTTCATTATTGGTGTTAAAAAATGCCATCAATTTCTGGGTGTTAATTTTGTATCCTACTACATTCTGAATTCATGTATTAAATCTAGTAGTTTTGGTGGAGTCTTTAGGGTCTTCTATGTACAATATCATGTCATCTGTGAATAATGAGAGTGTTACTTCCTCCTTTCCAGTTTGGATGCCTTTTATTTTTTCTTCTTGTCCAATCACTAAGGCTAAGACTTCCAGTACTATATTGAATAATAGTGGTGAGGAAATCCCTGTTTTGTTCTTGTTCTTATGGGAAATGATTTTAGTTTTTTCCCATTGAGTATGATGTTGGCTGTAGGTTTGTCATATATGGCCTTTATTATGTTGAGGTATGATTCCTCTATTTCCACTTTGCCATGAGTTTTTATCAAGAAGGTGTTGGATTTTGTCAAAAGCTTTTTCTGCGTCAATTTATATGATCATGTGATCTTTTGCCTTCTAATTTGTATATGTGATATACCACATTTATTGATCTGTGGATATTGTATCAACCTTGCATCCCTGGAATAAATCCCACTTGGTCGTGGTATATGATCATTTTAATGTATTCCAGGATTAAATTTGCTAATATTTTATTAAGGATTTTAGCATCTATGTTCATCAGGGATATTGGACTGTAATTCTCTTTCTCTGTAGTGTCTTTATCTGGCGTTGGAATTAGGATAATGCTAGGCTGGTAAAAAGAGCTTGGAAGTGTTCCTTCCTCTTGGATTTTTTGGAATAGTTTGAGGAGTATCAGTGTTAGTTCTTCTCTGAATGTTTAGTAAAACTTCCCTGTGATGCCATCCAGACCAGGGCTTTTGTTTGCTGGGATTTTTTTTTTATTACTGCTTCAATTTCATCAATAGTTATGGGCCTAATAAAGTTTTCTGATTCTACCTGCTTGAGTTTTGGAAGATTGTATTTTTCTAGGAATATGTCCATTTCATCCAAGTTGTCCAGCTTGTTGGAATATAGTCTTTCATTGTATTTTTTTTTTTTACATTCTTTGCATTTCTGTAGGGCCAGTTGTTACTTCACCTCTTTTGTTTCTGATTGTGTTTATTTGGGTCCTCTCTCTTTGTTTCTTGATGAGTCTGGCTAAAGGTTCATCAACTTTATTTATCTTTTTAAAGAATCAGCTCTTGGTTTTATTGGTCTTTTGTATTGTATTTAGTCTCCATGTCATTTATTTCCACTCTGATCTTTATTATTTCTTTCCTTCTACTTACTCTGAGCTTTTTTGTTGTTCTCTTTCTAATTCTTTAAATTGTAGGGTTTGAAAACTTACTAAAAGTTTTACTTGGAAGTTCCATTTTTAGTTTTTTGAGGAAACTCCATACTCTTCTCCACAGTGGCTGCACCAGTTTGAATTCCCACCAGCAGTGAACGAGGGTTCCTTTTTCTCTGCATCCTCGCCAGCATTTATTTGACCCAGTGATCCCACTTCTAGGAATATATCCCAAGAAACCAGAAACACCAATCAGAAAGGATATATGGATTTCTATCTTCATAGCACAATTTACAATAGCTAAGATTTGGAATCAGCCTAAGTGCCCATCAGCAGATGAATGGATTAAAAACTTTGGCACATCTACACAATGGAATACTATGCTGCTGTAAAAAAGAAAGAACTGTTACCATTCGCAACAGCATGGATGGAGCTGGAGAGCATTATGCTAAGTGAAATAAGTCAGTCAGAGAAAGATAAATATCACATGCTCTCACTCATTTGTGGATTATAATGAACAACATAAACCGATGAACAAAAACAGATGTAGAGACAGAGAAGCATCGAACAGATGCTCAAAACTCAGAGGGAAGATAGGGGAGGGTGGGGGTGAGGGGGAGAGATCAACCAAAGGACTTGTATGCATGCATATAAGCATAAGTGATGGATGTGGACAACAGGGGGTGAGAGTGAGGTCAGGATTGGGGGGATGAGGGGACATTGGGAGGGATAAGGACACATTTGTAATATCTTAATAAAGGGAGAAAAATAAAAGTAAAATAAATAAATAAATAAATAGCTATCATTAAAAATAAAAATAAAGTTTTACTTGTTTTTTGAAGTAGGCCTGTAGTGCTATGAACTTCCCTCTCAGGACTGCTTTCACTGTGTCCCATAGATTTTTGGTTGTTGTGTGCTCATTTGTTTCTAGGAAGTTTTTTATTTCTTCATTGATCTCATTGGTAACCCATTCATTGTTTAATAACATGCTATTTAGCCTCCATGTGTTTGAATGTTTTGGGGTGTTTTATTGCAGTTGATTTCTAATTTCATGCCATTGTGATCTGAGAAGATGCTTCATATGATTTCAATCTTCTTGAACTTGTAGAGATTTAGTTTGTGTCTTAACATGTGGTCTATCTTTGAAAATGTCCAATGTGCACTTGAGAAGAATATATACTCTAGCTTTGGGGTAAAAGGTTTTGTAAATGTCAATTAATTCCATCTAATCTAGTCAGACATTTAGGATTGCTGTTTCTTTGTAGTTTTTTTATTTATTTTTTTTTTTGGTCTAGAACAGAGGTTCTCAACCTGTGGGTCGCGACCCCTTTAGGGGTCGATGACCCTTTCACAGGGGTCGCCTAAGACCATCAGAAAACACATATATAATTACATATTGTTTTTGTGATTAATCACTAAGCTTTAATTATGTTCAATTTGTAACAATGAAAATACATCCTGCATATCAGATATTTACATTATGATTCATAACAGTAGCAAAATTACAGTTATGAAGTAGCAACAAAAATAATTTTATGGTTGGGGGTCACCACAACATGAGGAACTGTATTAAAGGGTCGTTCACAGCATTAGGAAGGTTGAAAACCACTGGTCTAGAAGATCTATCCAGTGATGTCAGTGAGATGTTGAAGTCTGTCACTATGATTGTATTGCTGTCTATCCCTCCTTTAAAATCTTCCAGATTTTTTATGTATTTGGATGCTCCTGTTTTGGGTGCCTCTAAGTTTACCAGAGTTATATCCTCTTGCTGTATCAATACCTTTAGTATTATGAAGTGGCCTTCATTGTCTTTTATTATGGCTTTCACTTTGAAGTCTATTTTGTCAGATATGAGTATTGCTACCCCAGCTTTTTTTATTTTTCATTTCCATTTGCCTGAAAAAATTTGTTTCATCCCTTCACTTTCATTTTGTGTGAGTCATTTGTTCTGAGGTGAGTTTATTATAGACAGCATATATATGGATCATGTTTTCTTATCCATTCAGCTACTCTATGCCTTTTGATTGGAGCATTTAAGCCATTTACACTTGAGGTTATTATTGATAGGTACTTATTTGCTGCCATTCTTACTTTTTATGCCTGTGTTCTTCTCTGTTCTTCTCTTTCTCTCTATGTCTTCTTTTTACTCCAGTCCCTTTAGCACTTCTTGGAGTGCTGGTTTGGTAGTAATAAATTATTTTAGCCTGTTTTTGTCTGAGAAGCTCTTTATTTCATCTTTGATTTTGAATGATAGCCTTGCTGGATAGAGTGGTCTTATGTGCAGTCACTTGGTTTTCATCACTTTGTATACTTCATGCCACTCCCTTCTGGCCTTAAGTGTTTCTATGGAGAAATCAGCTGATAGCCTAATAGGGGTTCCCTTGTAGGTAAGTTTCTGTCTCTCTTTTGCAGGCTTTAAGATTCTTTTCTTTTTGTCCTTAATGTTTCCCATTTTAATCATTATGTGCCTAGGTGTGGGTGTTTTGTGGTTCATCTTGGCTGAAACTCTCTTTATTTCCTGAACTTAAGTGACTTTTTCCCCTCACCATAAATTTTCTGTCATTATTTCTCCAAGTAGGTTCTCTATTCCGTGCTTAGATTTTTCTCCTTCTGGTACCCCTACAATGCAAATGTTGTTACATTTCATGTTGTTCCAAAGTTCCCTTAAACTCTCCTCCTGCTTTTAATTTTTTTTCATTTGCTGCTCCAAATGGGTGTGTGTGGGGTTTTTTTCTACTTTGTCTTCTAATTAACTAATTTGGTCCCTATCTTCTTCTAGACTACTCTTGAATCCTTCCAGGGTGTTCTTTACTTCAGCTATGTCATTCCTCATTACCACTTGATTCTTATTTATTCTTTCAACCTCTCTTTTCATATTGTTGTAGCCCTCATTAAGTTCCTTAATATTCTCATTAATTTTCTTATAATTCTCATTAAGTTGCTTGTAGTTCTCACTTAATTTTTGAGCACCCTTATTACCATTACTCTGAATTCTTTATCTGACAGATTGCTTGCCTCCATTTCACTTATTCCTTTTCTGGTGATTCCTCCTTTTCTTTCATTTGGGGGTCTTTTGTCTCTCCATTTTTTTTCTGTCATTTTGTATTTGTTTCTATGTATTAGATCAAACTGCTATGCCTCCCAGACTTTGTGGGGTGATCTTATGTAGTCAGTGTTTTGTGGGACCCAGTGGTGCATTTTCTTAGATCTCCTGAGCTCGGGGCTCTAGGAAAGTCTCTTGCTTGAGTTATATGGTTTCTCCTGTTGTAGTTGAGTCTTGAATGTTATTCTCCCATTCGTGGATGGAATCTCCTCACAGGCTGGCTGACTATGTGGCTGACCCCTGGCCATGTCGAGTGAGCTGTTGTGGAGGTGCAGTCTCTGGGTGTTTTCTGTCCTTCCTTGATATGTCTCCTCCTCAGCTGGACCTCAGTTGGTAATTCCAGGTGAATGTTCTCCAATGTAGTTGTATTCCCAGTCTGGTCTTGGGATGAAGTGCATGACAGGTCTGCCTATTCAGCTGCCATTTTCCCCTCCTTGGATGAATGATTTTTTATTTATTTTTATTTTTTTATTTTTTAAAATATATGTTATTGATTTTTTACAGAGAGGAAGAGAGAGAGATAGAGAGTTAGAAACATTGATGAGAGAGAAACATCGATCAGCTGCCTCCTGCACATCTCCTACTGGGGATATGCCCGCAACCCAGGTACATGCCCTTGACCGGAATCGAACCTGGGACCTTTCAGTCCGCAGGCCGACGCTCTATCCACTGAGCCAAACCAGTTTCGGCAATTTTTAAATAGTCTATCTGGCTGGCTTTCCTGTTCTCAATTGCTAGTTCATATACTATATATGAGTGCTAGTCATACAAAGTAGTACCTTTCATTCTGCCTAAGCACATAAAGAAATATATAAGATGTCTTATGAACACATGCACTTTTTTCCTTTAGGTAATATTTACTTGATGTTGAAAATTGCAATGAGAAAACAAATAAAAAGATTCCCCCAACTTCTGTCCTAGGCACCATTTTCTCCTAACATTCTCTTCCCTCATTCACCCTATTAACTTTAATTGTTGCCTCTGTGTATATATGATTCTGCAGTCTTGCTCTAGCCTTAATATTTCTCCAGAACCTCAGGCCTCCAGAACTGTGTTGACCATGACTATCTGGATAACCCATCGATCCCTGGAACTCAGAATCTCCAAAGATGAATTTATTGTATTCCTCCCATCACTCATCCTGCCCCAAATCAACTAATTATCAGTCAATAAGCACATGTCCAGTACTATTTGTAGCTAGTGCTCAGCTATGTGTGGAATTCCCTAACTATATTAATGGTTCTACCATGCTTTCAGTTATGTAGGCCCCAAACCTTAACCATTTTAGATTTCTTTCTTTCCCTCACTTTTTTCTATGCCCTACCCCCACACCTACACATAAACATAAGCATGCAGGAACACACACACACGTAAACACACGTAAACATTTGGCAGAGCTTGTTGCCAAATGTTGAGATAACATTCATGTAATTTCTCCTTAAGGAATCACCTTCTTTGCATTTGCACTGCCATTGCTCTATTTGAGACACTCATTTATCACCTTGATTATTGTAATGCCTTCCCAATTTGTGTTGTTGTCAAATCTTTAGGCCTAACATTCATTCTCCCCACTACTACAGGATTTATCTTTCTACAAAAGGTGCTCTGATGACATAATTTATTTGCCTAGAAACCATCAGTGCTCCCCATTGTTATCAAATTAATCTTCCTAAAGTAAACTGATTGTATCACTCATCTGTTCAGAAAATAGCAATGCCTGCCTGTTTCCTAGTAAATAGAATCCAAATATCTTTAGTGTGGCATTCAGTGTCCTCCACAATATAGCCCTATTCTATCCTTCCAGCCTTAACTTCACTACCATCTACACATAGCTAAATTCAGACTCAACCCCAGCAACTTCCTTTACCTCAGAGACATCTCGTACTTTACAAAGTCATTTTTTGTACAACCTGCCCCCTTGCCCCTCCCATTGTTGTCTCCTGTCAAAACCCTACACATCCTTCAAGTTCTATTATTATGTCATCTGTGATTAGCCCAGCCAATTTTAATCTATTATTCTTCTAATCCATTTCTTTTAAAAACAAAAAGTTCTTTTTCCCCCTATGACAAACATCACACATATTCATTGGAGAAAAAAAAAACAGATAACACAGAAATCATAAAGGAGATAATAAAAACCCTCTGTCAGCCAGCCCTTCATGCTGTTATCATGTTGGGATATATCCTCCCAGCCTTTTTTTCCAGACATGAACACACACACACACACACACACACACACACACACACACACTATAGATTGCACTATTCATACTATTTAGTAGCCTGATGGTTTTCATTTGATGCATTATAAACATTTACCATGGCATTACATAGTCTTCTGCAACATGATTTACTAGCCATGTAATCTTACATTATTTATAATCACCAGTTATTTAATTAATGTCTTTTTTTATGAACATTTAGATTGATCCTAACATGGTACTGGTTTTTAAATATTATAATAAATAGCTTTGTAATTTGATACACATTCATAGTTAATTCATAGAAATTACTGGATAGAAAGGTAAGCCAAGTTTTTAAGGTATTTTTAAAATATATTTTTATTGATTTCAGAGAGGAAGTGAGAGGGAGACAGACATAAACATCAATGATGAGAGAGAGAATCATGGATCAGCTGCCTCCTGCATGCTCTCCCCACTGGGGATCAAGCCAGCAACCTGGGCATGTGCCCTGACTAGGAATCAAACTGTGACTTCCTGGTTCATAGGTCAACGCTCAACCACTGAGCCATACTAGCTGGGCTAAGATATATTTTTTGAATGGTGCTATATTGCCTTCCCAAAAGGCGATTTTAAAAAATGGTACCATCAAGCCCTGGCTGTGTGCTCAGTGGTTAGAGTGTCAGTCCCCACATCAAAGGGTCATGAGTTCTATTCCCAGGCAAGGGTACACACCTGGATTACAGGTTAGATCCCTGGCCCCGGTCAGGGTGGCAACTAATTGATGTCTCTCTCTCTCTCTCTCTCTCTCTCTCTCTCTCTCTCTCTTTCTTCTTCCCTCTCTCTATCCCTCCTCCTTCTTCACTTCCCTCCCTCCTTCCCTTCCACTCTGTGTAAAAAAAAAAAATCAGTGGAAAAATATCCTTGTGTGAGGATCAGCAAATATAATAATAAAAAAAATACTATCCAACTTCTAATCCTTAAAATTTAACAATAGCTACTTAGAAAAGTGGCTACAGGTATGATGTAGGTATGTAATCCAAGTTGGTTGGGATAACTATAAGAAAACTGATCATGACATTTTTAGGTTCAAAAGACAGCTGGTTTAGAGACCTTCTCAGCGAGTCTGGAATAAGTTCATGTATGGCTTGTTTTCTTGCAGCAGTACATTTGTTCGGCCTGACTTGGCAGTTGCAACCAGTTGAAGGACAGCTCTATGAAAATGGAGTTAGCAAAGGGAACAGAGGGACCGAATCCGTGGATACTACTTACTCTCCAATTGGAGGAAAAGTTTCCGATAAATCAGAGAAAAAAGGTACAGTGATCAAAGTGATGGGTTGATTATTGATTACTTTTCTTCTAATTTGGTCATTAGAACCAAATCTGGGATGGGTTATCTTCACATTAAAATTCTCAAACACTTGAAAGAGGTATTCTACATGAACAGAATAAATACATGTAAATGCCTTCTGAAAGCAAATTTTCCTTTCTCTAGTGCCTTGAGTATAAACCAATTAAACTTTTCAAATATGTTGGCAATTTTAAAAATAGATAAATATTTACTAGATGGAGATTTCAATACAATGGAAATTGCATTTCACATATAACTACCCTGAAGCAACGTGGGATTTTGATTAAGTTCTCTGTGCCCAAGTCCAGCATTTATATATAACATTTTACAAAGGGTATATGGAAATTTCTTCTCTTTATAATAAGAAAAAGCCTTTTATGCTTAACATAAGGGTGAATGTTTATGTCAAAGTGCAGGGACATGAATTTTTTCTAGTTAGGGAACATGAGTTCTTTCTGGATGGAGAAAAGAAAAAAGCACTTTGAGTACTGAATTGTTAAATTTAAACAACATAAGCTTGAACTGCCTGACTTATTTACAATAAATGCCACAGTACCAGCACTCCCAACATCTTATTCACATTGAATGAACCTAGTATTAATATATAAGCATTGAAAATAGCTGGAAGTTTTTATTATGATTTCTCTTGAAATAGGATTCAGTACAGAGGGACTCTAGCCATGTTCAATCCAAAAAGTAAATATTGAAAACAAAAAGTAAAGCCAGCACTATCCTAAATATTTTTATGATATCATATACAGGGTGTCCCCCAAAAATATATGCACACTTTAACAACTGACAGAGCTTACATTTTGAAAATGAAATGTATTTTAATAAATACTGCCTTTATAATTATTTCAAGTGTGTATACATTTTGGAAGACACCCTCATATGAGTGAATGAATGATCCAAACCTATCCTCTAAAAGCTTACAATTTTATAGAGGTAAGAAAGTTTTATTTTGGTTCACTAGTTCCAAATAAAATATTTTGTTTTGAAGTTGTTTGGATTGCTACTCATTACTGGTGTTTTTTCATTTCTTTGCGGGGGAGGGGGGGGTAATTCATGGGTTTTGTTCTGTTTTATTTTTGTTTGCTTTTGAAAAAGTAACTTTGCTTTGGTCTATGCCTCAGTTAAAATTAATGCTCAGGTTTAGGAAAATGTTATGGTTTGTTTTAGTTTTCAATTCATGATGCAGTTTGCTTTATTTAGAAATATTGTTTCTAGCCTGGACTGACTTTTCCTAACAATTTTACTGTTGTTGCTGAGAGGGGCTGATGGGTAGTATAAGGGTCACAGATGCCAGAGGGAAGGATCTCAATACACTTGGTCTTGGACTTTTTCTCCCTTCTCTCCTGCTATTCAATTTCTTCTTATCTGCAAGTACAAGAGCCACCACTTGGTAGCATTTCTTGCCATTTATACTGAAAATCATGAATTATATGTTTGAGGAAAATTAAACATTCAAGACAGCAGAAGATCATCACATAGCTTTGAAAGGCTTCAGACAGGCCTCCCCAAGATGTGCCACTTGGGCATGTGGATTATTTTGAGCTGAAGGCAATTGAGACCCTGCAGCCTCAAGAGAAACTTTTACCTCCCCCTTAGAGGTTTTAAATTTGTTCTCCCTTACAGAATTTGAATTTGGGGCCTAGCCCATAGTACGAATTATCACCAGAAATAACTTTTTATGACCTATGTATAGGGCAGGGCAAACGTCTAATTACTGAACATCTGCTCTTTTTGTCATCCTACAAATTACCCTCTTCCCCTCTGAAGCTTCAGGGCATCTTACCTCTCTCTCCCTTAGTTCAGAATATAATACACCTTGTTTTCCCTTCTGTCTCTGAACCTTTCATGTAGTTGGGGTTTCCATACATACCTAATTAATTAAATCTCATTATCTTCTCTTGTTAATCAGTCTCATGTAGACTTAATTATTAGACCAGCCAAAAGAACCTAGAAGGGTAGAATAAAATTTCTTCCTCCCCCAACAGTTGTCATTAGAGAATATTCATTTCTATATTTTAACTCAGATCTCTATCATTCTTATCCACAAAGTAGTTTGATGATGAAGACTTAAATTTATGAAGCAATTATCACGTGGCAAGAATTGTTCCAGACACTTAGCATGTATTATATCATGAAGGTAACTTTATGGTTCCCATTTTCCAAATGAGAAATAGGCACTGAGAAGTTAAGTAACTTGCCCAAGGTCAGAGAACTAGAAACTGGTGGTGTTATTTCCAGAGCCTTGCCTCTTAACTTCTATACTACACTGAAATTCACATACAAAACCTATATGAAAACCACAAAGACACTTTACACAATGAAAGCAAAGCCCTAAAGTCTATCCATGATATATTTTCAAGAAATTTTATACACCTATATTTTTAATGATGTGTGACAAGTTTCATAAATGAAAAATATTTTTAAGTTTCTGCTCAATTATATCAACACATGGGATGGTCAAACTGATTTCAATTTAATACTTTATTAAGGCAAATCATTAAGAGTTAATGCCATATACACCAAGGTGTTATGTTAAACTGACTTTTCATAGGAGTCTGAGCAAAAACTTAATGATAACTAGACATTATACTTCTGCTATATTAGTTCTTCACTACATATTACTTACCAAGTGAAAACAGTGCTCTTCTTTCTAGTGCCATGTGTATACTAAACCAAACCTTGTAAAAGATGTAATGTAAGGCTATTTTCAAATGGTCAAATGTTTCCTTTTATGACTTTCTAGCATCACACACCCCATAAGTACAGTTCTAGGAGCTTGTCTTAGTGCTGCTGTATGAATTAAAATATAAAACTAAAAACCAGATCATTCTTTTTACATTGTTTTCTTTATTCTCCTAGAGAATTGGGCATTGTAGCACTGTAGTTAAGTGTCTGGACTCTGGAGTAAGACAGATTCTGACATTGAATATTGACACTGCCATTTACTGGCTCTCCAATTCAGGCAGTTAATTCACACAACCTCCTTGAGCCAGTGTTCTCATCTGTAACATAAGAATAATAATAATAGCCGAGACCGGTTTGGCTCAGTGGATGGAGTGTCGGCCTGCGGACTGAAGGGTCCCGGGTTCGGTTCCGGTCAAGGGCATGTACCTGGGTTGCGGGCATATCCCCAGTGGGAGATGTGCAGGAGGCAGCTGATCGATGTTTCTCTCTCATCTATGTTTCTAACTCTCTATCTCTCTCCCTTCCTCTCTGTAAAAACTCAATAAAATATATTTTTAAAAAAAGAATAATAATAATAGGACCTGTCTCATATGGGGGTTGTGAGGAATAAGTGAGACAATGGAAGTAAAGCATATAGCACAGTGCCAGGCACATTGTTTTATTAGCAGTAATTATTAGGCCAAAAGACTGAAAAATGACTTTGAGTTTATTGACATCCTATTAGGCAGTCCCCACTTTCAAACTGGCATTAACTTTTCCATGAATCACAGCCTTTCTGGGATTTAGATGTTTCTTTAAAGTATGGTCTCTACTTACTAATTTAATATCTATTATTTTTAAATTTTCATCACCTACATCATCAGAGTAGAAGAATGGAAAAGTAGAATGGTACATAAAAATAATCAAATTCTACTGTAATTGGATCTCTATTAACTGTAATTATATGGATCTGCTTCTCATTAGGAAAATAAAGAATTTTCTCAACGCTTAGTTTTTCCAAATGAGATTAAAAAAATAATATTTTATTATAGGCATTGAGTATCCTAAAATGTTTTAATTTATTTGAATAATTTGAATTTAATTTCCAAAAGAAGATATAAATCACAACCACATGTTGGATTTACCAGAAAAATCAGTTGTCTATTATTTGATAAACATTTATAGAATTAAAAGCATTGTACTAAAACAGCCTGTACTACCTTAAAATTTTACAAATGTATTAAAAGGAACTCTTTTTAACTGCTAAGCATTATGTAACAACTACTTTAAACAAAGAGAATGATATGAATAATAAAAGACATGTCCTAAGCTTGAGTCATGTAGTGTCCATAAATTGAACTAAAAATAATTGCAATGTAATCTTTCAACAAACATACAATGTTAAAATCTTAAAGATTAGCGGGTCCAACATTCTTATTTAAAGATGAAGAAACTGAGGTCCAGACAAGTCAAAAACACACAGAGCACAGAGAGATCTGGAACTAGAACCCAGGACTTGTAGTTTCACCTCTTCTGTTTTTTTCATCTGTTCTTATAATAATACTAGAGGCCCGGTGCACAAAAATTTGTGCACTTGGGGGGACTGGGGAGGGGTCCCTCAGCCCGGCCTGTGCCCTCTTGCAGTCTGGGACCCCTCAGGAGATAACGACCTGCTGGCTTAGGCCTGCTCCCGGGTGGCAGAGGGCAGGCCCAATGCCTAGATGAAGCCCTGGTCGGGCTCAGAGCCGGGCCAATTGGGGAGTTGGGGCGCCACCCCTGTCATGCACAGAGCAGGGCGGATTGGGAGGTTGTGATGCCACCCTCAGTCACGCTCAGGGTAGGGCCAATTGGGGGGTTGGGGCACAGTACCCTGTCACACTCAAGGCAGGATTGATGGGGAGGTTGTGGCGCCACCCCCTGTCATGCACAGAGCAGGGCCCATCAGGGGGTTGAGGAGCTCTCCCCTGTCACTCACAGAGTAGGGCCGATAGGGGAGTTGGGGCACTGCCCCCTGTCACACTCAGGGCAGGGCAGATCAGCGGGTTGGGGGACCAGGGGGTTGTGGCACCGCCCTATATCACCCACAGAGCAGGACCGATCAGGGGGTTGGGGCGCCGCCACTCTCACACTCAGGGCAGGGCCGATGGGGAGGTTATGGCTCTACCCTGTCACACACAGAGCAGGGCCCGTGGGGTGAGAGGGTTGGGGCACCGCACCCTGTCACACACAGAGCCGCAGGGTGATCAGGGGTTTGGGGAGCTCCGCCCTATCAGGCACAGAGCAGGGCCGATCAGGGGGTTGGGGCGCCTTCCCCTGTCATGAAGAGCAGGGCAGATAGGGAGGTTGTGGCCCCGCCCCCTGTCACACACAGAGTTGCAGGGAGATCAGGGGGTTTGGGCACTGCCCCCGTCACGCTGATCCCGGTGCCGGGAGGCCTCTCAGCTCTGCTGATCCCAGTGCTGGGAGGCATATTACCCTTTTACTATATAGAATAAAGGCCTGGTGCATGGGTGGGGGCTGGCTGGTTTGCCCTGAAGGGTGTCCTGGATCAGGGTGGGGGTCCCCACTGGGGTGCCTGGCCAGCCTGGATGAAGGGATGATGGCTGTTTGCAGCTGGTCACACACCCTTCAGGGTGGGGGTCCCCACTGGGGTGCCTGGCCAGTCTGGGTGAGTGGCTGAGGGCTGTTTTCAGGCTGGGACTGAAGCTCCCAACTGCTACTTTTTTTCTTTTTTTTATTCTGGGCCAGCTTTAGCTCTGAGGCTCCAGCTCTTAGGCCTCCGCTCCTGAAAGCAGGTATCTGGTTTGTTTTGGTTCTACAATCGAAACTCTGTATCAACTCCAGCTCTGAGATCCCGGGCCAGCTGAAAGCAGGTTTCTGGGGTTTTGTTTAGCTTCTATTTTTGTTACAATGTTTGAAACTGCCAGCTCAGAGGCATGCAGCGGCAGGCGGGGAATGTTGGAGTTCTCCGTCACTGAAGCAAGCAAGCCTCATGTTAGTTTCAAGCTGCCTGGCTGCCAGCCGCCATCTTGGCTGACAGTTAATTTGCATATCTCGCTGATTAGCCAATGGGAAGGGTAGCGGTCGTATGCCAATTACCATGTTTCTCTTTTATTAGATAGGATAATACAAACTGAATATAAATTTTGTTATGGTCTGGGAAACGTTCCTTCTTTGTTCTTCTGTTTGTTCAAATGAAATAACAGATTAACAGGAGAAAATCAAATTTTAATACATAGACATGGAGAATTTATATAAGCATGAAAATTCTAAAGACAGGCAAAATGAGGTATATATGTCATTCAGAACTAAGAAGGGGTCAGTAAGGCAATTCACAAGGAGATAAAAAGAGTTATTATTTAGTAAACAAATGTATAATGGACTATCTTGAAACAATGGGACACAGAGAGGACGTTGATCAAATGGGACTTCTAGGTTCCTCCCTCTCCATCTGTATCTGATATTTCAGCAGGTTCCAGCAAAGGGGATTGGTTTGTGTTTGGTCTTGACCCCCAGTAAATAAGGGAGTCATGTGCAATTCTTATGAAAATCCTGAGCGAATGGGCAGAGAGCTTTTTTTAATAAGTAATATGGGAAAGTGTTTTTTAATTTGGTTATTTTTGTTTGTTTTGTGTAACCATTTCATAAAACAGAAAAGGCTGGAAGAATTTCAGGGGTGGGGAAAGGTTAAGGGAATTTCTTAATCAACACTCTTTTCCAGGAGCATAGGGCTTAGGTAAGGTATAGATGGCATTGTATCTGAGTGAGGAGCAAGCTTATTAGGTAGTTGAGGGCACTGCATTCCTGCAGGTTGGATTCCATAATAGAACACCAGGAACATGAAGAGCGGGTGGAGAGATAGGGAACTAAGGATACTAAAGACAGCCTTTGCTTCCTTTACAATTTTTGCAAAACGCTGGCCTTGGGGGAAACTGGCATTTCTTTTAAATTCATCCTTCAGATCTATCTCCATGTAGTTGACAATAAAATGACATTTTCTAGTCAGTGTCTGTTGAATATATGACCATGTAAATAAAATATTTTTGTATCCTGTCATGAAGATGCTTTAGTCAAGACCAAGTAATGACTATAACAGCAGTTTCTTAACCTGTGGGTCGCGACCCCTTTGGCGATCGAATGACCCTTTCACAGGGGTCGCCTAAGACCATCCTGCATATCAGATATTTACATTACGATTCATAAAAGTAGCAACATTACAGTTATGAAGTAGCAACAAAAATAATTTTATGGTTGGGTCACAACATGTGGAACTGTATTTAAAGGGCCAGAAGGTTGAGAACCACTGGACTATAGCTTCACTTCTTGGCTCCAGTTTCTAATCTGAAAAATAAGCGAATTGGCTCTGTAGGAGAGGAAAAATTGTTTTTCCTTTACCCATCTGGGTTCCTGGCTGAGACACCTACCTTCCTTCTCACGCCTGAAATAAAAGCACTGAGAAAAAAAACAGAAGTTTAATAACATGCATATCTCTTGTATACATGGGCAATACGCAGGCTAACTGAGTAACTCTCCACCACCATCTTAAATACCATCTCCAGCTAAAGACAAAGGAAAATGTTGGAAGCGGGAGCCATAATTTTTTATGGAAAATTATGGGGCAAAGCACTGTAAATGGGTAATGTTATTTAGATTAAGTCATTTACCTCTCCATCTATAAGAGTTTTTATAAATTTAGAATCATCTTTCACTTCCTGATACAGAGAGAGAGACACTTATAAATGGAGATTTCCCTTGTTAACATAAATGTCTCCTACAAAAGGGTAACTTCTGAGTTTTCTGAGCTTCTCCTATGTAACCTGTCTCTTTTCAGCTCCCAATAATCCTTATACCACAGAGGCAAATTTGGGGGTGACAAATTCTGCTCCCCTTCAACATGCAAGCCTTTTGAATGTGGTAGAGGGACAATGAAACACTTTTTGCAACTTACATCTTATCAGGAAATTATAACTATAGAATAGATAAGAGCCACATTTCTCTTGATAACGTGGGGGGAGGGCAGATTCCTGCCACACTTCTCCCTCCCTTCCCCTTTTATTTCCTTGTTCTCCATTCTTTTCCCAGCTGCTAAGGCTTTGACAAATGCTGGATGAAGCTCAGTAGGACTAGCTCATTGCTAAGGTGTATACATTTTGAGTCAGTGAATTCAAAATCTGCCATTAAGGAAATGCAATTAGCTATTCAAGTAAAAGTAGATGTATTTTTGCAAAAAGGGTATACTCCTGGAAGATGGTTGAACTGTAGAATTTGTAAACCACACTTGCCATTTAAAGTACTTGTAGAGAATTCTGTTATAATTCAAATAATTAATTCCCAGTTTTCTGCCTTATAAATTTGGATTTTGACATAACAATAACAGTCTTCACTTAGAGAGCATTTACAATTTCAAAATACTTTAATGGCTTTTATCCACATAACAGTTTTATGCTGTAGCAGCTAATTGTTACCCTTGTTTTACAGTTGAAAAGGAAAACACAAGAAGGTTAAGTGACTTGCCTTGCATAATAGACTTTAACTACAGGCAGAGCTGAGATTAGAATCCAGTCACTCCTTACTGTTAGCTCAGCACACATCTTTGGACCTTTTCCTTAATTTTTTTTTTCTTAAGGCCAATTGTTTTAGAAACAGCTGTCTTGATTAAAGATCTCAATGCATATAGTCAAATACATATCCCTTCTCTAAGAGTACTTTGCAAATCTTATATTTGCAAAACCAAAGATCTAGGTTCAGCAAACACTCTCCTTCTTCCTTAATACAGAACACACACATGAACGCACGCATGCACACACGCACGCACATGCGTGCTGCTTAATTTTTGGCTTTTTTTTTTTAACCTACACCCTAGTTACATAGGAGGCAATTTATGCAATGACAGTTGTGGACCTCAAATAAGAGGTTTAATTCTAAATTTACTTATAATTTTTAGTAGATACCGATTCATTTATTTCATGACTAGTAGCCCTGCTCACGAATCCGTGCGCGAGTAACTCACTGCCACTTGCCTCAGCTAGCCACCCACCCACCCAGCGCCACTGGTAGCTCTCTGCTGCTCATAGCTCACTGCCCTACCCTCCTGTAGCTCTCCACCCGCTGCCCCACCCTCCTGTAGCTCTCTCTGCTTGTAGATTGGTCGTGATGTTATGGCATAACATATAATTAGCATATTCCTCTCTTATTATATGGGATACTATACCATACTATACCACAAGTCAAGAACTACGCAAACCCCACCCAACTAATCACTGTGTGTTCACATGGAACAATGTCCCACAGTATAATCCTGTGGTTCTCCAATATTGGCTCATAGGACATGTGGATATTAAAATGTACTCAGCTACCCTTTGAGTCAACCCATAGTTTCACTATCTTTTACTTAAAGGATATTAAAGCCCAGGACATTGTGGTATAATTGGGAATAATTCATATAAGCACAACAAACCACATTAATAAAATAGTAGTAGTGCACTAACAAAGACAACAGTGTTGAGAGTATAACATTATTTTTAAACATTGATGGCAAATTACAGTAAATGTTTCCTATAATGCTATATAGATGTTTTCTAACACAAGGTTTCAGGGGGCCCAGCTAGAGTACCACAGCTTGTTTTCAACTATATTAAATCACTTTATCAATATACTTCAGTTTTAACAAAAGCTTTTCTAAAGCATGCTGGAGACCTTACTTCTAAAACAGAGGGTTCACTATGCTTACAGGCAAACTTATTTACTCTATAAAAAATTCATGTTAAATGTTTCTAGTCATGTATGTTTAATGTTTCATTCTTGTTTTATTTTAATCTTCATTTTACTTATTTTAAATTAATAAACACCTTTTTCTGTGATGCCATAAGAAATGTGTTTGCCTTGTGGTTCCTCTAGCCTACATCTGATAGGGGAACAAAGGGGTGTGTTATAGAATAGCATATTTATCCTCCGGGACTTCAAAAGCTGGAGGATCTGCCTGGCAGATGTTTCTCAATGATTGAGTGTTGACCTATGAACCAGGAAATCATGGTTTGATTCCAAGTCAGGGCACATGCTCAGTTGCAGGCTCAATCCCTGGTGTGGGGCATGCAGAAGGCAGCTGATCCATGATTCTCTCTTATCATTGATGTTTCTGTCCCTCTCTCTCCCTCTCCCTTCCTCTCTCTGAAATTAAGAAAAAACAGATATATTTTAAAAAGCTGGAGGATCTTAACATAACATCCTTATAACATCTTATTTTTGAAGAACCAGGCCACTGTAAAAAGTTATCCGCCATGTGTATGTCTAATTCTGTTGAGTATACATTTATATCTCTCAGATTCTATTACTTTTTGGGGAATTTCAAACATTTACTAGCTGTTGGGGTCCAGCTCCAGCAGGTTCAGGAGTTCTCAAAGGTGTGGACGGAGTCGGTGAAGAAGGAATGACACAGAAAAAGCGTTCAGATAATCAGCATAGCCAGGTCTTCTAGCCAGGTTCTCCAGCCAGGTTCTGCCTTTATTCTCCTGTTACATCTGTATTTATACCAGTTGATTTTAATCCTATCCATTCTATTCCAAAGGTCACTACTCTATTGTTCTGTTAAGATACAAGGAAGTAACTGAAGGAGATTATCCTAAGTAAAGATTATGTAGCTTAAGCGTGATTGTTCATAGTTAAAGTGATTAATTACCCACCTGGCACTTAGTTAAGGGGTTTTATTCCATTCCTTAGTCCTGTTAATCCCTAACTCCAGGGAAAAATCCCCACCTGGGGAAACAACCTTTCTCGGAGAGGTGACCTTAGTTAAAACACATACCTCTAAGAAGGGGAGCAAACATATTAAGAACAGTATGCCATATACGCCAGGTCCCTTGAAACATATGCTGTGCAGATGTTTCTTCCCTGCAGCGACTGTGTCAAGCAGCAAGGATGGACTGGCTTCTAGCAAATTCCTCCTTTTTTATTTTTTAAATGATAGCGCATGTAAATCAGCGGCCACCTCTCGGTTTGGGTTGTTTAAGACTCGGAAGAAGACTGACAAGCAATGATAGTGAGCATAGCAATAAAAATAGTGGATGGAGTGCTCACAGAGCCTTGTAGAAGGTTGATGGCCTCTTCAGTCAAGGATTTCAGCTGTCCCCAAGTCGGTGGTTTGTTTGTTCTCATTGATCTGGCTAGCGGGTGGCGTCGCTGGCGACAGGCTTCCCGAAGTGTCAGCACATTGAATGGCTGGATCAAAGGGTCCACCAGGGCCTCACTTGATGGTGGTGTTGGTGTCCGAGGAGGACTCAGCTGTGCTCTCTGGGTCAGCCGATATGGATGATACCGGGGAGGAGGAGGGGGAGGCGGAGATGGAGGGCGGTGAGACATAAGGTCGGACTAGGTGGTCTGGAATCCACACAGGTGAGTCTGCGTCCTGTGGAAGTATACAAGCATATCCTCTCCCCCAGTTTAAAAGTACATCAGGTCCCTTCCAGGCTCCTGTAAGCAAGTCTCTCCATTTGACAAGGGCTTTAGGTTTAGTTAGATCAGGGTTCCAATGTATGTACATCGGGGAATTTCCCTCAGAATCTACATTTAGTATATTAATTACAAATAGAGTATGTTGTAGAACATGATGAGGAGAGGAATATTTAAACTCATTTTTTTGTCATTTTTAAATTTGTGTTTTTAAAGTTTGGTGAGCCCTTTCTACTATTGTTTGGCCTTGAGGATTGTAGGATATTCCTGTAGTATGTGCGATGCCGAATGTAGAGCATAAGTTTTTAAAGGCTGTAGAGGTATAGGCAGGCCCATTGTCTGTTTTAAGTGCCCTTGGTATTCCTAGGTAGGAAAAACATTGGAATAAATGTTGACTTACATCTTTAAAGGCTTCTCCTGTACGTGCAGAAGCAAGGATAGCATGAGAAATGGTATCAATACAAACATGCACAAAGCAAAGTTTGCCAAAAGATGGGACATGAGTAATATCCATCTGCCATAAGTCACAGGGTCTAAGTCCTCTTGGATTAACTCCAGTAGCAGGGCTAGGAAAATGAGTAGGAAAATGGCTGCAGTCACGCACAATACTTCAAGCAGCTTCTCTAGATATGCGATAATATAGACGGAGAGCAGAAGCATTTTGATGGTGAATGGCATGAGACCGCCGGGCTTCTTCTAGAGCTGTACAAACTACTGGGTGAGTTAGTAAATCCGCCTGATAATTTCCTTTGCTTAAGGGTCCTGGTAGGCAGGAATGAGCTCTAATATGTCCAATATAGAAAGCCTTTTCTCATTTATGAATGTAAATTTGTAACTGAGTTAACAAAGAGAAAATGGTTGTTCTTCCTTGTGGGAGAGAGGCGGTCTCAATATGAGGAAATAGTTTAACTATATATTGAGAGTCAGTGTACAAGTTAAAGGGAACCTGTTGCAATTGTTCAAAAGCATAAATGACTGCCAAAAGCTCTGTTCTCTGGGCTGACGTCTCTAGGGTTTGCTGAACATGGGTTATTGAGTCAATGATTGTTACTGCCCTACCATTAGAGGAACCATCTGTGAATACTAAGGAGGCAGGAGGTGATAATGGCTCTTTTGAACATTTAATAGGAAATATAAATGGATGTAGGGAGAGAAATTGCAATATAGGTGATCTTGGCAAATGATGTAAAATTTGTCCTGGGAAGTTACCTATAGTTATTTGCCACTCTTCTTCAAATTGTAATAGTGTGTCTAATTGTTCTCTTTTATAAGGTATTATTATCTCAGTAACTTCTCTTCCAAAGAGTTCGATACTGAGTCGGCAACTAGCTTTTTCATGAAGTCAAAGGTGATTCTAATATGTAAAATTTACTTTTGAGAATAAAATCCTAGAGTTCCTAGATTGAATGCCCAAGTCTGCATTTTCCCTCTTTACAACTTTGTCAATCCCATCTACACTAATAAAAGAGAAACATGCAAATTAACCATCACTCCGCCACTCTACCCACAAGCCATGCCCACCAGCCAATCAGGAGCAAGTATGCAAATTAACCCAACTAAGATGGCAGGGGCCACAGAGTTGGAGCAAGCAGGAGGCTTGGGTTGCCCCCCACGTTGGAGGAAGCCAAGCTTCCTGCCTGCCCTGGCTGGACCTGGGCTCTGCTCAAGGCTACAAAGTTTCAATTATAGAAGATAAATAAATCCCAGATACCTGCTTCCAGCCCAAAAAGAGAGGCTGGAAGCTTGGGTTGCCTGGGGGTGTGGCCAGCCTGAAAACGGCCATCAGCCCCTCACCCAGGCTGGCCAGAAACCCCAGTAGGGAACCACACCCTGAAGGGGGTATGGCCAGCCTGCAAACAGCCATCAACCCCTCACACAGGCTGGCCAGGCACCCCAGTGGGGCCCCCAACCTGATCCGGGACACCCTTCAGGGCAAACCAGCCGACCCCCACCCGTGTACCTTTTATATAATAAAAGGGTAACATGCAAATTGACCCTAACAGCAGAATGACTGGGAATGACTGGTCACTATGACACACACTGACCACCGGGGGCAGACGCTCAATGCAGGAGCTGCCCTCTGGTGGTCAGTGCTCTCCCACAGGGGGACTTCTGCTCAGCCACAAGCCAGGCTGACGGCTGTCAGCACAGCAGTGGTGGCGGGAGCCTCTCCCGCATCCTCAGCAGCGCTAAGGATGTCCAACTGCAGCTTAGGCCTGCTCTCCACTGGCAAGTGGACATCCCCTGAGGGCTCCCGGGCTGCCAGAGGGATGTCTGATTGCCAGCTTAAGCCCAATCCCCTGGGTAATGGGCCTAAACCAGCAGGTAGACATCCCCTGAGGGGTCCCAGACTGTGAGAGGGCACAGGCAAGGCTGATGGACCCCCCCGAGTGCACAAATTTTTGTGCACCGGGCCTGTAGTAGATAATAATCACATATCCTTTCTTTGCCTTCACCTTTCTAATATTAAGAGCCTTTGGTTTTCCTTCTGTACTCTTCTTGTAACTCCTATATTCCCTTTGTCATTGTAGTTGCCTTTTTTTGTTTCTGTTATATATCTTACTGAAGGCATCCTGACCAGAACCATACACAGATACCATCATCCTATTGCCAGTGGTTTAGAGAGAGAGAGAAGAAAAGTAAAAAAGAAATTGAATCAAAAAGAAATTATTTTTGACCATCTTACCGCAGACCCTTTATTAAAATAATATCAAGGGGGGGAAAAGGGAAATCTTAATATTCAGAAACATAGCAGCTCATCCTTTTTAATGCTATATTAGTCAAGGAGCTATTTTAACTGTATTGAGTCCTTTGGAAGGTAAACAAATTATGCAGAAAACATAGATTTTGCCCTTGAGAAAGTTCCCATTAAATAGGACAGCTGGAAGAAACATGCCTGTGTACACACACACACAGTGCAAAATATCATGCAACTGTTGTACAGAAAGAGAAATGATAGGTGATTAAGAGGCTTAAAAGAAAGATGAAAAGACGACTATTATTATAGAAGTAGTTGGATCTGAGCCTTGAGAAACAAGAAAAATTAATCTTAGTTGACCTTAAAGAGTGCATATTTAGGAGAATGAAATAATAGCGTGGTAAGGGTAAAATGCAGATGGCAATAGCCTAAGTGGTAAATGGATAATGAAGCAATATAGGCAGCAGATGGAGACAGTTTGGCAAGGAAAAGGAATTAAATGTATAACTAGATGAAGTGGCAGTTGGGTCCTTTTGTTCTTTCTTTTTTGAAAGAAAAGAGGTCTGTGCTTGTTTGAAGACAATAAGAAAACAATAGAAGGGAGACATTGAAGATACTAGTAAAAAAGGAGATGTGAAGGGAGCAGAGTCCCTGGGCAGGGGAGAAGAGGAGGGAGGAGCCTCAGAGATAAAATTGGACACCAAATTATATGGCACACTGAGTATGAAAGTGGCATTTTGATATTGCAGAAATCAGAAGTAGGGGCTCAAAGAGAGGGCACAATACATGTTTAATAAATGCTATGATCTATTTTGCTTATTGTTACTCTTGTTTGTTTTTGTTAATCCTCACCCAAGGATATTTTTCCATTGATTTTTAGAGAGAGTGGAAGATAGGGGGAGAGATCGAGAAAAACATTGATGTAAGAGAGACACATCAATTGGCTGCCTCCCACATGCACCCTGACTAGGGACAGGGATCGAGCCTGCAACCTAGGTATATGCCCTTGACCAGAGTTGAACCCACGACCCTTCATTCCGCAGGCCGACCCTCTATCCACTGAGCCAAACCGATTAGGGCTACTCTTTTTATTATTACTGTCTGTAATGAATTTTATTTGTAAGAAGTTTTAATTTTATATTATTAAAGATTTTCTGGGTTCTGAAAAGGTACAAATCAAAGGCTGTAGTAATATGACAATCTATGAGAATTGGCTGTCTTTCTTTTCTGAGGCCTGGCACAAGAAGGTATACAACCCTCTCATTACCCTCAACTCTAGGATAAGGGGGTCATAATATATAATCTTTATTAAATGTGTAGTAAGTTGATGTCAAGAGTTTAGACAGATGTGACTGCCCTGTCCTCTGAGGACCTATTCTAAGATACAAAAGGAGGTGCTGGATACATTGATCTATTATTGTATGACCAGCCTTCCTGCCACCACCCGAAAGTCCAGAATGATTTGATTATAATAACCTACATATAGCAAATAACTAACATTGTATAAAATATAGAAAATAGGCATCGCTGCTATGTACTACCAATTAAACATTCTAAAAGGACTAGCCAGGAGATGGTTCAGCTTCTAAGTAACAAATAGGTGACCTTCTAAAAACACTTGGAAACACATTAACACTCTTGTGACATTTTATGAAAGTGTGTGTGTAGGTGTGTGGGCTATGCATGTCAATATATAACTTCTAGCCATGTATTTTGTAATATCTTTGTTGAGATGTAATTTTATATACTACTAGAAGCCTGGTGCACAAAAATTTGTGCACTGGGGGAGGTCCCTCAGCCTGGCCTGCGCCCATTCACAGTCCAGGACCCCTTGGGGGATGTCCACCTATCAACTAAGGCCCACTCCCTGGGGGATCAGGCCTAAGCTTGCAGTCAGACATCCTTCTGGCAGCCAAGGAGACCATGGGGGATGTCTGACTAAAGGCTTAGGCCCCCAAGGGTAAGGTCAAAACCGTTAGTTGGACATTTTTAGTGCTGCCATGGAGGTGGGAGAGGCTCCTGCCACCACCACTGCGCTGGCCAGCCATGAGCCAGCTTCTGGCTGAGTGGGATTCCCCATACGGAAGTGCACTGACAACCAGGGGGCAGCTCCTGCATTAAGCATCTGCCCACTGGTGGCCAGTGAACATCATAGCAACTGGTCAGTCTACCCTTCAGTCAATGTGCATATTAGCCTTTTATTATTATTATATAGGATGTCCCTATTTCCCCCCTTTTGCCCCCTCTACCCAGCTCTTGCCCCCCACTTCTCTCTGGCCATCACCATACTGTTGTTTGTGTCAATGGGTTGTGCATATATTTTCTTTGGCAAATCCCTTCTTTAAATTCACTTCTTTAAATTTTTATTTTCAGATAAGTGCTTATAACTGCACTATTATATATTTTCTATTATCTCATTTAGAATTAAGATATTTTTTAATTGAACCCTTGTAAATTTTAGCACAATTTAATAAATTATGCTAGAAGCAATTAGGAGATTATTCATGTAATGCATAAACATTTCAATTAATATTTTATTAATTTTTAATTTTTTAATATTTTAATTTGAAATAATCTCATACATGTAAAAAAAACTATAAAATACTACAGCATATTATATGTACCCTTCACCCAATTTCTGAGGTGTTAATAATTTAAACATAACCATTGTACAACTAACAAAATTTGGAATATATTTTTCTTATAATCTCTTTAATGTTACTTAATCCATTTACTTTGTTTTTGTTAATCTTCACCCAAGGATATTTTTCCATTGAATTTTAGAGAGAGTGAAGGGAAAGGGAGAGACACATTGATTGGTTGCCTCCTGCACATGCTCTGATAGGGACTGGGGATCAAGCCAGCAACTGAGGTACATGCCCTTGACTGGAATCGAACCTGGGACCCTTCAGTCCATGGGCTAATGCTCTATCCACTGAGCAAAACTGGCTGCAGCTTAATTCATTTACTTTTAATCTATATGTGTCTTTATATTTAAAGTGGGTTTTGTTTTTGATTCACCCTCATAATCTGTCTTTTAATTGCTACATTTATGCCACTGACTTTCAGAGTGCTTACTAGTAGAGTTAGTACCATATGAAGCGGCTGCTGGGGGCTTCTGGGGTGGGCGTGCCTTGCTGCCCTGGGACCCGCCGATGGGGTCCCCGGTGGCCGGCCTGCCCTGGATGGCGGCGCGCTGGCGGTTAATTTGCATATCACGCTGATTAGCCAATGGGAGGTATAGTGAAGGTATAGTCAATTACCATGTTTTTCTATTATTAGATAGGATGTAATTCACCAATTTAAAGTGCACAATTCATTGATTCTTAGTATATTCAGAGTTATGTAGCTATCACCGTTATTTAATTGGTAGTTTCATCATACCAAAAAGAAACCTCATAGCCTTTGTCAGTCATTCCACATCCTCACTCTCCCAGCCCCTGGCAATCACCGATATCCTTTATGTTTCTATATATTTGTACATTTCATATAATGTGTAGCCATTTGTCTCTGGCTTCTTTCACTTTGCATAATGTTTTTAAGGTTTGTACATGTTGTAATATTTATCAGTATTTCATTCCTTTTTATGACTGCATACTGTTCCATTGTATGGGTATACCACCTTTCATTTATCTGTTCACTAATTGATAGATCTTTTGTGAATTATCACTTTTTTGAGCTATTATCAATAATGCTACTATGAACATTTATGTAAAAGGTTTTTGTTAGAACATCTGTTTTCAATTATTTTTGGTATACACTGAGGTGTGAAATGGCTAGGTCATATGGTAATTCTATGTTTAATTTTTTTAAAAACTGCCAAACTGTTTTCCAAAGAAGTTGCAAAATTTTACATTCCCACTAGCAGTGAATGAGGGTGACCGTTTCTTCACATCCTTGTCAACAGCTCTTACTGTCTTTGGTTTTTATTTTAGGCTAGTGGGTGTGAAGTGGTATCTCACTGGATTTAATTTGCATGTCCTTGAAAACTAATGAAGTTAAGCTTCTTTTCCTGTGTTGGTCATTTGGATATCTTCTTTGGAGAAATGTCTACTCAGATTGTTTGCCATTTTCCAATCAGTTTGCGTGTTGTTGTTTTTATAATCTTTATTGTTGAGATTATTATAGATGTTCCCCTTAGCTCCCTTCCAGCCAGTTCCCACCCCACCCCAGGCCCTAACCACCCTATTGTTTGTGTCCATAGGTAATGCATACATGCATATAAGATCCTTGCCTAATCTCTTCCTGCACCCCCCCCACACACACACCCTCTTCCCTCTGAGTCAAACAAGCTGAAGCTGGGTCAGGGAGCCCCAAACCTATCAATAAAAGGCCCAAGACCAGGTACCAGCACCAGCCTACCTTGCTTCATAGCTGGGCATCGTTGGGGCACTTCTAAGCCCAATACAAAGAGGAGGAATCTGCAGATCTCTCTGTAACTCCTGCTGGGTGGCCCTAGACCAGCCGTAGGCAAACTACGGCCCGCGGGCTGGATCCGGCCCATTTGAAATGAATAAAACTAAAAAAAAAAAAAAAGACCGTACCCTTTTATGTAATGATGTTTACTTTGAATTTATATTAGTTGACAAAAACACTCCATCCATGCCTTTGTCCCGGCCCTCTGGTCCAGTTTAAGAACCCATTGTGGCCCTCGAGTCAAAAAGTTTGCCCACCCCTGCCCTAGACAGTGGGTAACTTTGCACCTCCCTGGAGACCCAAGAGCCAGTATACCCAGTGGTCAGTGTCAGGCCATACCAGATTACAATTCTTCACATCCATAAGTGACACAGTCAAGGGGCAGACTCAGTAAGCACCAAAGCCCCACTGAAGCAAGTCCTGCTCTATAAGGGTGCCTCATGCACAGCAGCTCTCCCACTGTAGTTGCAGCTGGTCCCTACAGCCAATTGGACTGGAGTCAGTTCCTCCCAGTGACACTAACAGCAATCAAGTTTCAACTACAAGATTGTGCACACAGCCCACAAAGGGGTCCACCTAGAGTGTCCACCTCAGGTGATTGGGGAGGCTAAGCCACTAGGCCCTATACGACACCTACTACACAAGACCACTCTATCAACTCAAGGAGACATAGGAGTTCTACCCAATACATAGAAACAAACACAGGGAAGCAGCCAAAATTCGGAGACAAAGAAACATGTCACAAATGAAAGAAATGGAAGAAAGCAATCTACTGGATATAGAGTTCAAAACATCAGTTATAAGGTTCCTCAAGAATCTTCTAGAAACCTCTGAAGAACTTAGTGAGACCTTCAAGGATCTTAATGAGAATGCCAAAAAAAAAATGAGAAAGAACCAGTGAGAAATGAAGCATACACTGACTGAAATAAAGAATAATATACAGGGATTCAACAGTAGACTAGAGGATCCTGAGAATTAAATCAACGATTTGAAATATGAGGAAGCCAAAAACACCCAACCAGAAGAGCAAAAAGCAAAAAGAATCCAAAAATATGAAGATAGTATAAGGAGCCTCTGAGACAACTTCAAGCGTACCAATATCCAAATTATGGGGGTGTCAGAAGAAGAGAGAGAGAGCAAGATATTGAAAATCTATTTGAAGAAATGACAGAAAACTTCCCCTACCTGGTGAAAGAAATAGACTTACAAGTCCAGGAAGCGAAGAGAACCCCAAACAAAAGGAATCCAAAGAGGACCACACCAAGACACATCATAATTAAAATGCCAAGGGAAAAGGACAAAGAGAGAAATCTTAAAAGCAGCAAGAGAAAAGCAGTTAGTTACCTACAAGGAAGTGCCCATTTGATTGTCAGCTGATTTCTCAACAGAAACTATGCAAGCCTGAAGGAAGAGGCAAGACATATTCAAAGTGATGAATAGCAAGAACCTACAACCAAGATTAGTCTGCCCAGCAAAGCTATCATTAAGAATTGAAGGTCAGATAAAAAGTTTCACAGACAAGAAAAAGCTAAAGGAGTTCATCACCACCAAACCAGTATTATATGAAATGTTGAAGGGTATTCTTTAAGAAGGGGAAGAAGAAGAAAAAGGTAAAGATAAAAATTATGAACAACAATGTGGCAACAAATACATGTCTATCAATAATTGATTCTAAAAATCAAATTAACAAATCTGATGAACAGAATAAATTGGTGAATGGAATATAATCGGGATATGGAAATGGAACAGGGTGATGATTCTTGAGAAAGGACAGGGCATTCATATGCAAAAGCTGCTGTACACAGCTTGGGTGGGGTTGTAAATTGGGTGGGGTGGGGTCTCTGGGAATCTCCAGGGCAGAGCAAACAGAAATGGCTGCCAGTCAGCCCTGCAACTGGGGAGGTCCCAACACAGGAACAATGATCCCTGCAAGCATCTCTGAAGAAAGCCTCCCCCAAGTTCCTGCCCTGATTCCAGAAGGTCCAGTTTCTCCTTGTATATGTCTGGGTCTCCCAGAGCCTTGCCCGCCATTGGAGCTCAGAGGAAGCGGGAGCTTGTAAGTTCAGTTCATGATGCTGGCCTTTTAAGGGGAGCAGCTGGGTCTCTATCATTCTCTATGTCACTGAGCCCGAATCTGTACTGGTTTTTACAGCCCATAGTTCTTATTGCCCAAAGGGACTTCTTTTCCCAGCTCTGGCACCCTAGGCTGGGGGTCTTGTGTGGGCCTGGGAGCCCTTGCTCCTCCAGACAGCCTCTGCAGAGACAATCTCCCTCCCAATTAAAAAAGCAGCCCACGTGGATGCCAGAGCAGCCAATTCTGCACCTCCGCACCTCCTACTAGTCTCAGTGTGCTTTCTTCTTTACTTCTCTAGTTGTAGGACTTCCATTTAGCCAGTTTTACAGTGGTTATGGATGATGGTTGTTCTGTATTTCAGTTGTAATTTTGATGTGGTTGTGAGAAGCAGCAAGTACAGGCATTTGCCTAAACCGCCATACTGGTTCTCCCAGTTTGTGTTTTTATTTATAAGGCTTCTTAATGTATACAAGTCCCTTATCTGATGTATGATTTACAGATATTTTCTCCCAGTCTGTGGGAGAAGAAGGCTGCCTCTCATTTTCATGATGGTGTTCTTTCAAGCAGAAAAGTTTTTAATTTTGATGAAGTCATATTTATCCATGTTTTCTTTTGTTGTATGTGCTTTTGATGTCATATCTAAGAAACTATTGCCAAATCATAGGTCATAAATATTTATGCCTGTTTTCATCTGGGAATTTTATAGGTTTAGTCCTTAAATTTAGATATTTGATCTATTTTAAGTTAATTTTTGTGTATAGTGTGACGGAGTGATTCAACTTCACTCTTTTGCGTCACTCTTTTGGATATTCAGTTGTCCAGCACCACTTATTGAAAAGACTATTCTTTCCTCTATTGAATTGACTTGATGCACTTATTAGAAAAGTTAATTGACCCCTAACCGGTTTGGCTCAGTGGATAGAGCATCAGCCTGCAGACTGAAGGGTCCCAGGTTCGATTCTGGTCAAGGGCATGTACCTTGGTTGCGGGTACATCCCCAGTAGGGGGTGTGTAGGAGGCAGCTGATTGATGTTTCTCTGACATCTATGTTTCTAATTCTCTGTCCCTCTCCCTTCCTCTCTGTAAAAAATCAATAAAGTATATTTTTTTAAAAAAGAAAAGTCAATCTACTTATATAAAAACCATGGGTGGTGTTCATCGCGACCACAACCACGACGGCCAAGTGGAAGGAAGTCAGTCCTGCAGGTGTTGTCTTGGCAACGGCTGCACCCTCCCCCAAGCTGTTTCCTAGAGCTGTTTCCTGTAAGGGCAGGGTTTGAGGCAGGAACCCACCCTGGGAGCATGGAGGCATATCTTTCTAAAGTGTGCAGCACCAGCACAGCCAGAGGTGAACCTGAGTGGGGGCAGCTGAAAGGCTTAGAAAACACAAAAAAGAGAATGAAAGCTGGGTCTTGGTGGGACCCTGCTTCTCTGAGAGACAGTGACCATGCCCACAGCCATGCCTTTATTTTAGAGCAGATGCTACGAGGCAAAGTAAGGGTGTAACCAAGATGTTTACAACATTCTCCTGGGTTTCAATCCTACTCAACTACATGCACCTGAACTCTATCAAGCCTACATCACTCAGGCACTTGGGGCCATGTGTTCAGACCATAGGTTCAAGCTTACAACTACAGCTGTTGGCTATAATTGTGCTGGGAGGGCCCTGCCCTCCAAGCTGGGATTTACACGTGGCAATGAGAGGAATGTGCCCTCTCATCAATCCAAGGCTTGAACCTGTCCAAAACACTGTAGCGGCTCCCCACAATAAAGTTTTAATTCTGTTTCTGTGTTAGAGCACCACCCCATATGTTGTGGCCCCACCCCATAACATAGAAACAATTTCTGGAGGATGAGGCCCAGGAATCAGGATTTTAAAAAGATTCCCAGGTGGTTCTAATGTGCAGCCAAGGTTGAGAACCACTGCTATAGATAATACTGAAAATATATCTAAACATGAAATTCTTTGTCCAAAAAATGGGCATGTTCAAAAATTAAATGAAGAAAATTTGGATATACTCGATGGAGATTTTCACACATATTTGAGTGATGATTCCATTGATTCCACAGATGATGATGAAAAGGAAAATTTTCCCATCGAATTTCTTAATAGTATTACTCCTTCTGGAATGCTGTGTCATAAATTAAAATTGAAAGTGGGTGCAATCATCGTGCTATTGAGAAATCTCAATAGTAAATGGGGTCTTTGTAATGGTACCAGATTTATTATCAAAAGATTACGACCTAACATTATCAAAACTGAAGTATTAATAGGATCTGCAGAGGGAGAGGCTGTTCTGATTCCAAGAATTAATTTGTCCCCACCTGACACTGGCCTCCCATTTAAATTGATTTGATGATGGTTTCCCATGATGCCATCATTTGTGATGACTATTAATAAATCACAAGGACAAACTCTAGACAAAGTAGGCATATTCCTACCTGAACCCGTTTTTGCACATGGCCAGTTATATGTTGCTTTCCCTCGAGTTTGAAGAGCATGTGATGTTACAGTTAAAGTTCTAAGTACTTCATCACAAGGGAAATTAGTCAAGCACTCTGTGTGTTCACTCTTAATGTGGTGTACAGGGAGATATTAGAATAAGTTTAATCACTTTATCAGTCATTGTTTGCATCACTGTTGTTTTTATATCATGTTTTTGTTGTTTTCATATCATGTTTTTGTCATTTTTATATCATGCCTCTGTTGTTATATCCTTTTGTTACTGTTTATTTATTAATAAATTTATATATTATTTTCATATACATTTTACTAATTTCCTGTCATCTCTCACACTTCTATTATAGAGAAAGGGCAAATAGCAATATTAAAATATCTCTGCTAATTAATTCTCTTTTTAAAACATATTTTTTATTGATTTTTTACAGAGAGGAAGGGAGAGGGATAGAGAGTTAGAAACATCGATGAGAGAGAAACATCAATCAGCTGCCTCCTGCACACTCCCCACTGGGGATGTGCCCACAACCAAGGTACATGCCCTTGACCGGAATCAAACCCAGGACCCTTGAGTCTGCAGGCTGATGCTCTATCCACTGAGCCAAACTGGTTAGGGCAATTAATTCCCTTTTAATGTGCATGAATTTCGTGCACCGGGCTACCAGTTGATTAAAAATGTGATGTTTTATTCCTTGACTATCAATTCTATTCCATTGATCTATATATCTATTCTAATGCCAGTATCACCTGTCTCAATTACTACAGCTTTATAACAGGTTTTGAAATCAGGAAGTGTGAAACCTTCAATATTTTTTATGATTCTTTTAGTTTTTCTGGGTTTCTTGCATTTCAATATAAATTTTAGCTCAACTTGTGTGTTTCTGCAAATATGGGAGTTGAAATTTTGATGGGGATTGCATTCAATCTGTAGATCAGTGTGGTAAATATTGCTATCAACAATAGTAAAATTTTTGATCCATGAGCATAGATGTATTTCCATTTATTTAGATCTTCTTTAATTTCTTTCAATGATGTCTTATATTTCTCAGTGTACAAGTCTTACAAATTATTTTATTAAATTCATCCCCAAGTTTTTTGTTTTCATTTTTCAATCCTCACCCAAAGATATGTTTTTCATTGAGTTTTTTAGAGTGAGAGGAAGAGGAAGGGAGAGAGAGAGAGAGAGAAAGAGAGAGAGAGAGAGAGAGAGAGAGAGAGAGAGAGATACATCAATATGCGAGAAAATTTTGAATTGGGTGCTTCCCATATGCACCTCTACTGGGAATCAAACCTGCCACCTTTTGGTGTATAGGATGACTCCAACCAACTGAGCCACTCAGCCAATGATCTATCCCTAAGTTTTTAATTATTTTTGATAATATTATAAATGAAATTTTTCTATAATTTCATTTTTGAGTTTTTTTATTACATATATCCATATTCATTAAGTTTTGAATATTATTTTTGCATATGGTAATATTATTTCTAAGAAGGTATTTTATTCCATGTTGACCCATGACTCTGAGTATATGTTCGAACATATAACAATGTGATGATAAATTTGAGTTTTATATCAATTCTAGTTTCACCAAAGAAATTCAAAGAGATTGGCTATTTCCTATGCCATTTTTAATCAGCATACTGAGGTTCTGCAAACATAATTTATATTTCACTGTGTGAGATTATATGTCAAGTCAGGAGAGCCTAAAATTTGAAAACTAATTTTTGTGAATACTGTACTATTTAATAGTCAATAGACCACACCAGAACTAGGAAACCTTAAATGTTTTAGAAAAGTGGAAGTTCTTGAAATGAAATTCTTCTCGAAGGGGAATTATGTGAGGTTTTTGGTGTGTGCTTTTTGTATTTTTTTTATACAAAAAGAATATATCACCTAAGGATATTTTCCCCATTGATTTCTAGAGAGAGTGGAAAGGAGGAAGGAGGTGGAAGAGAGAGAGAAACTTTGACGTAATAGAGACACATTGATTGGTTGCCTTCGGCACACACCTCTA
The DNA here is from genome assembly GCF_964212035.1 of Myotis nattereri. NCBI lineage: Eukaryota > Metazoa > Chordata > Mammalia > Chiroptera > Vespertilionidae > Myotis > Myotis nattereri. The sequence continues at coordinate 114,699,231 of NC_138078.1, read as the reverse complement.
CTGGGGTTGGGGAACCTGCAATCGAAGGTACATGCCCTTGACCAGGAATTGAACCTGAGACCTATCAGTGGGTGGGCTGTTGCTGTAACCACTGAGCAAAATTGGCCAGGACATGTCTTTTAAATTATATGTTCAACAAATAGATATACAGAGTCAAAATGTAATTCAAAATTGGTCCCATCATTAAGGGTTAGATTTTTACAATTCCATTTCACTTCTGACTGAGAAGATGTATACATTACTAGATAAGGTACTGTCCTGGAATTTGAAGTCATTCCGTGTCTGTACCTAACTCTTTACACTTATACACTAATGTATTTCTCAAGTGCAAGATTAGTTAATGGACTTTTTTACACAATCAGCTATCTATTTTCAGTGTCAGTAACAGAGGGATTTTTATTTCTAACACATGTTATTCACAGTTAATTCCCAAAGGTGTCTGTGTGCAAATGGTTTCAACTCTTACACCCACCATACCTTGTGCTGAAATGTCAAAATAACTTATCAACATTACAAAATAATCAAGCTTACTATTTTATTAATTCATACAAACAGTATTTACCAAGTACCTACTATGTACAAGGTTCACTCCTCCTTTTCTTTTTCCCGCCTACTCCTGGACTATATAATGAGTATGAAAAGCCATGTGTAATACACAGTCTGGAATATTTGTCCCTGAAGAATTGACAGTTGAATACATATTTCTCTTCAACAGTTCATATAAGGAAAATTATACAAGGCCACATAGAAGGAAGAGGGTTGGTTTTCACTGTTCTTTTTCATCTCTGCTGCTTTTGATCACTGGAAGTATAGGTTGATTTCACTTCCCCATTTTGTTTCAAGAACTGATATTCTAAATTTCACAAAGACTTGTTCCTGTGAAATGATTATTATATTTGAAGGAACACAAAGATGATGGTATGTAAATCATGAAACACACTAGGGCTAATTCAGGTGAAAGACCATACCAAAGCCATTTGATTCTATTTTTTGGAGATTTTGAATGTGCCATAGGGTGATGTAAAGGGCAAATATGATCTTAAGGTGTGTTTATTTGGACATTTCCTTTATTTTTAAAGCATTATCTTCTTAGCTTAGTTATTTTTCATGGAATTAGAAAATGTTTTTAGAAGACTACTAAGATTTTTATATAAGTATCTGATAGTGAAATCTTTTTCATGACCAAGTGTCAGTATCTTTTACTAATGTTCCACTGAGTTTTGCACAGAATCATTGGATGCAACATGTCTAGCTATATTAAGTAGGAAAAATAAGTGTATATATCCAGAATATAGTCATTTACCAACTATTTAGCCTAAGCCACCATCTGACCATTTGACCGTCCAACCACTAGTTATGACACGCAATGACCACCAGGGGGCAGATGCTCCAACTGGTAGCTATGATGCACACTGACCACCAGGGGGCAGACACTCAATGCAGGAGCTGCCGAGCTGCAGTGACTTGGCAGCTGCAGTTCTTGGGTGGTGCACCTGGAACCAGAGAGGAGGGAGCCCAGTTCCAGGGTGCATCACCCAAGAACTGCCCTCTCGCAATCCAGAACCCCTCAGGGGATGTTGGAGAGCCAGTTTGGGCCCTATCCCCACAGGCCAGACCGAAGGACCCCATCGTTACACAATCCATGCACTGGGCCTCTAGTGTTATCCTATATAATAAAAGGGTAATATGCAAATAGATTGAATGGCAGAACAACCAAGCAACCAATCAAAGTGTAATATGCTAATGATATACTAAGGCTGCTCGACCACTTGCTATGACGTGCACTGACTAGCAGGGGGCAGACAGTCAACTGGTCGACCAGTCGTTATGATGTGCACTGACCACCAGGGAGCAGATGATTCAACTGGTAGGTTAGCTTGTTGCTGGTGTCCCGCTGATCGGGACTGAGTGAGATGAGCCAGACATGCTGTGGAGCCCTTCCACAGCCCCTTCCCAGCCCGATGGTGCACTGGTGGTGTCCCTCAGCCTTGCCTGTGCCCTCTCACAATTAGGGACCCCTTGGGGGATGTCAAAGAGCCAGTTTCAGCCTGATTCCTCAGGCCACTCCTTGGGAGGGCGCCAGACACAGGGCTCATGGCTGGCGAGCGCTGCTGTGGCAGCACAAAGCTCTCCCAGTCGGGGTTGATTGGAAGCAAGCCCATGGCAGGCACAGTGGGGCCAGGATGAGTGGGAGTGGCAGGTAGGAGTTGCAGGCGGCATTGGATTGTGAGTTTTGGCCCGATCCCCGCAGGCCACCCAGAGGGACCTCACCCATGCACGAATGCGTGCACCAGGCCCCTAGTTTATAATGGTATTAGTATTTGGGTATGTGTCTGAGTCTAGATGTAATGATGCCTTGGTTTAGTCAATAACAGCCATTGCATGCAGTGTCTATCACCAATTCCAGGCCCCCGTTTTTACTTTCCAGGTAGCTTGACCTTTTTTTCTTAAACTTAACTCCCATCAGTTAGTTTGCCATTCTTTAGCATAGCCATCTGCCATTGTTTTTCCCCACTCAGCAACTGATGCCTGTATTGTAACCAAAAAAGAGAGTGCTTGGCGCAAACTAAATTTGTGGATATTGGTGAGACTGTGATAACTATAGTACTGCAAAGTATGATATTATCTGTGGCTCCGTGCAACTCATTTTGGATTTGTGCAAGAAAGTTACTGGAGAATACAGTATTCCTGGGCCTTCTGATATGCTTCAGTAAACTAAGTGGTTAAATGACAATCAAAACATGAATATTACAAAAACTGTACCTTAGCACTACAATATTTTAACTTTGCTGCTGCCAATTTGCAAATGAAGGATCAAAGTTAATGGTAAGTTTGGCCAAAATTATTCCAGTTACCTATATTGATGGAGAATTTCTTCCTAAAATCACATTACGTGCTGTTTTTCTGCACGAAACTGTTTTCCTCTTTAGTATCCAACTTTAAGCTACATTAAGAAAATAATGAAATAAAGGAACTAATCATCACTACATTTTAATTCAAAAACTAATTTTAGGAGAAGATAAAATGGAGCCAGCTATTTAGTGATATAAACTACTAACAAGGAGATACCTTCCTCTCTGATGCACTAAGCCCCAAAAGGTTAGAGGCTGCAAAATTTTCCATCTGCAAGCTATGAGAATTTCTCTTCTCTAATACCAAAACGCTACAACTTACCAAAAATAGCTTGCTTTGCTATTTTTATTTAAATTATACCCACATGTTCATTCATGTTGTCATTTCTCTTCGCCTACCTTGCCTTAACTATGATGCAAGCTCTCAAAGGGTAAGACAATCTTCTGTTAAAATTATTTTTATAAATGTCTTACGATTATATGCTTCGGATATTTAGTAATGCTAATAACCAGGAAACTCCAGCAACATAACTTCACGAGTTTCATTTGATTTAGTGAATAACATTTAAGTAGCCTCATTATGCAATATATGGTGCTATAAAGTCAGACGGAAGAGATAGTGTAGCATTTGGTAAGGCTCGTATATAAAGGTTAATGTCCATCAGCCAGTTTTGCCTTGAATTTTTAGAAATGACGGTGTCTGTATTCATTAAAGGCTGTTTGCAGCACCTTTAAAATAGTGTTTGCTAAACCTAAATCCTTTAAAAGTGTTTTATATTTTTAATATTGTTTGCATGACCAAATGATGCATATTATGAAGTGGTAAAAGCCTCCAATGAGGAAAGCAGTTGAACAAACTGAACATTAAGTGGAGAAGAGAAGTAAATGTCCATATAAACACAGACTCTTAATTGCCTGCTCATTGAAGATATTTGTCACCTTCAGGACATTAAGAGTTAAATGTTGAATCAACCCTTTGGGGACCACACTTTTCTTTCTGACATGGAAAAAAGTAACCTTCAGTGAAAAATAAAGTCCTCAGTTGGTCATTCATCATCTCAAAGGGCATATTTTATTATAAATGTCAATTCCATAAAATTGTGTGTCCTGTAATACATAATTATGTTCAAAATTGCATTTGAAATGTATTATTAACAGTTAACAGTGAACATTCTTAAAATAGTTATTACTCTTGGCCTTAACACAAAAAGCAATAATGGAGATATTTTAGGGAGTTAAAAGCTGTAAGACTTTGGCCTCTACATAAAGCCACTGCAGGTGTGTTTCTTAATGGGATGTTAATTTCCCAGCAGGTAAGCACAAAAGATAGAGACCATGTTTTTTTTAAACTGTGTTTGGTGTGGAGAAGAAGTTGATGGCTGAAAATATGAAGGCAATGTGAAATGAGGCCGAATTGAACTTGCCCTCATGAGGATAATCCGCCTTGCTTAAGATCAAGTCAATCCTCTTGTATCCCTTTTCTCCCCTGCCACCACCACATAATAAAGAATTCCACAGAAATAAATATTAAAGTAGCATGTCAGAAATCACTAGAAAATATGGCAATAAATAATAAAGATCTGATTGTCCAAATTCAACATCCTCTCACACAAACCATCTCCTTCTAGGAGTCTTGTGTGTGTGTGTGTGTGTGTGTGAGAGAGAGAGAGAGTGAGTGTGTGTGTGTGTGTGTGTGTGTGTGTGTGTTTAATATATGTTTATTGATTTCGGAGAGGGAGAGAATAGAAACATCAGTGATGAGAGAGAATCATTAATCGGCTGCCACCTGCATGCCCCCTATTGGGGATTGAGCCTGCAACCCGGGCATGTGCCCTTGATCAGAATTGAACCCGGCACCCTTCAGTCTGCAGGCCAGCACTCTATCCACTGAGCAAAACTGACTAGGCCTAGGATTCTTGTTTTTGCTACAACATTAAGTCACCCAAACTCATAATCATGGGGTTGATTTTGACCTTGCCTTAGCCCCCCTACCTAGTGTCCCAATGTCGAAAGAACTTTGCCTCTCCATGTGTGGGCTGTGGACCACTAAACATGGGAATTAATGGTAACTTGTTTGAAATATCAAATCTCAGACCAAGAGAATCATAATTTGCGTTTTATCAAGACCCCCTTCTTATGCCCATTCAATTTTGAGGAGCTCTGCTATAGTATTTCCCTTTACACTGTCTTCGTTCCACTTTTTTTCCCCTTTCCTTTCTGGGGAAATAACTTTTTATTGTTACAACTCAATATTTAGATATATTTTGTATACAAAACATGTAATTCGATTTTACATTTTGATTAGGAATGATGGTTCTTTCATTTTAACACAAGCGTTTAGTTCATTGCTCTTTGATTTAATTATAGATATAGATATATGAAAGTTATCTTCCCTCTTTTGTGTTTGCTAATTAACCATTCTAGTCTTCCCTTTCTTCTTTTGTTTAAACTATTTTTATCTTGGATTTATTTTCTCTATGCTACTTCAGAAAATACTTTTTTGCTTTTTAATATTTACACTTAAAATTACAATAAGATTTTTAAATATATAATAACCTGAAGTTGACTGATATTTGTACCATTATTTGGGATAATCCAGTTTTACACTTCCCAGGTAATATGTGATTGTTTTTAACTTTATTGAGGAATAACTGAGAAGTATAATTATATTATATTTGAAGTGTACAACATGATAATTTGAAAAACATATGCATTGTAAAATGATTACCAAGATCAAGATAATTAACACATCCATCACCTCATATAGTTAACATAGTCAACTCTTTTTGTGTGTGTGGTGAGAATGCTTAAGATTTACTTTCAAGTATATAATACCATATTTTTAACTATAGTCTGAACTTTAGAGTCTCAGAACTTCTTCTTATAACTTAAAATGTACACCCTTTTACCTATATCACCCCATTTGCCCCTCCTTCCAGTACTGGCAACCACTGTTCTATTCTCTATTTCTATAAAATCAGCTTTTTCTTTTTTAGATTCCACATATAAGTGACACTGTACAATGCTGGTCTTTTTCTGGCTTATTTCACTTAGCATAATGCCCTCCAAACTCATCCATTTTTGCTGCAAATAGCAGGATTGCCTTTTTCTTTTCATGAGTGAATAATATTCCATTATCTTATTTTGTATAAGTGTGTGTGTGTCACATTTTTTATCAAAGGTCATTTAGGTTGTTTCTATATCTTGGCTATTGCGAATAATGTAGCAGTGAATGTGGGTGTACAGATCTCTTTGGGATCCTTATTTCAGTTTCTTTAGATATATACCCAGGAGTGCAATTAATGGGTCATATGTTAGTTCAATTTTTAATTTTTTGATAAACCACTATTCTGTTTTCCAAATGGCTTTACCATTATGCTTTCCCATCAACAGAATATAAGGCTTCCCTTTTCTCTACAGCCTCTCAACATTTGTTATCTCTTGAATTTTTTTATAATAACCAACCTAAAAGGTGTGAATTGATATCTCATTGTAGTTTTGATTTGTATTTTTACAATGATTAGTGATGTTGAACACCTTTTCATATACCTATTGATCATTTGTGTGTTCTTTGGAAAAACGTCTATTCAGGTACTTTGCCCATTTTTTTAATTTGAATTATTTGCTTCTTTATAATTGAGTTGTATGAGTTTTTATATATTTTGGATATTAACCCCTTTTCAGATATATAGCTTGATAGGTTGCCTTTTCAATTCATTGTTTTTTTTTTATCTTTGTTGTGCATAATCCTTTTTAAATTTATTTTTTCTTTATTTTTACGTAATTATTGACCTCTTTATTCATCCCTATACAATCTTCCACCTTCACCACCTCTCCCCCCCAATCACTATACTGTCCTCTGTCCATAAGTTCTTTCTCTTTTTTTGCTCAATCCCTCCCCGCTTTCCCACATCACTCTTACCTTATCAGATCTGTCTGCTTGCTCTCTATGAGTCTGTGTCTATTTTGCTTCTTAGTTCAGTTTGTTCATTAAATTCCACTTATGAGTGAAATCGTATGGTACTTGTCTTTTTCTGACTGGCTTATTTTACTTAGCATCATGTTAATTTGGCATAGTGCTACTTGTTTATTTTACAATTGGCTAGAATGTACTTTTTTCAAATTTATATCTTAATATCATTTTACCAAGTTATTGCCCCATAATGCCTATATCATTATTGTGTCTTCCTGCTTAATCATCCTATCTTCTGCCTTAAGGTTAGCCTTTCTAATGCATCCAGGCTTCTCGATTCTTCTTAAAAACCTTCAGTGGCTTTCCATTCTTTATTCAATAAACCCTTTAGGGCTGACACTCAAGACCTTATAAAATGTGATTCCGTTCTCTCCCTCCATCCCTATCTCCAACTGCTCATCTATATATATAATTTAGCTTTACAATTTTCTCTCCTCTTTGCTTTGGTTCAAGCTGCTCCTTCCATGTGGAACAAACTTCCCAACAGCGCTGTTGAAATCCTCTCCCTCTTTTAAGGCCCATATTGAATACCACTTCCCATAAATACCCTTTTCTGGTTCATTCACTTATTGAGAAAACATGTACTTATCATATACTATTTGCCCACCTTCTTCTAGTTACTGAGGATAAAGCAATGAACAAAACAGCCACAGCCTCATGGAGCTTATATTGTACTGGGAGAAAAGAGGAAATAAACAGTATATAAGTAAAACAGGTTATATGTTAGGTGGTGATAAGTACTAGGGAGAAACATAAAGGAAGATAAAGGGCATAGAGACAGCTAGGAATGAAGAGTATCCTCCAACTGAATACCTTTCCCCCCTTTGAATAACCAGAGTACTTATTTTCGTTTACAACGTGATTATTTGTGTACTTGTCCTATTTTATCTCTTATATTCAAAGCTCCTTGAGAGCAAGAACTGCATCTTACTCATTTTTGTATCTCTTGCAGCTTCTGGGGCAGCATTCAGTAAATAATGGTTAAAATGAATCAAATGATGGAAATAAATGAAATAGAAGTTTAATAGAAGGGAGAGACTGATAGAGTGGTTGGTTAGGGAGGGCTCCTTGGAAGATATTTAATTTGGGTAAAGCCTTGACATATGGGTGGTGTGGGGAGTAAGAATGATCTGAGTAAGTCATTTTGATGTATCTGTTCTTGAAAAACTAAAAACCATTGCTTTATAAATTAAGATTAATGTTGTGTGTAATTTTCTTTACTTTTAAAACCAGTATTTCAGAAGGGCCGAGCAATAGACACTGGAGAAGTTGACATTGGTGCACAGGTCATGCAGACCATTCCTCCTGGCTTATTCTGGCGTTTCCAGATTACTATCCACCATCCAATATATCTGAAATTCAATATTTCTTTAGCCAAGGACTCTCTGCTGGGAATTTATGGCAGAAGAAACATTCCACCTACACATACCCAGGTATTTGATATTACAGGTATTTCTTGACCCTTTTAAAGGGTGCTGGGATGACTAGTTTGGGGATTGTGACCTGCAACATGTGTGGGAGTCAAAGGTAAAGGCAGAAATCTTTGCAATGAGCAACATCCAGAATAATCACACTAAAGCGAATGAAAAAAAATGCCATTAAGAAATAAGGAATCATATTCAGCATAGCAGATTCAGAAAAGGGAGTTTAATAAAGTATCCTTGAAACTTGAATCCTGTTTCCTGGAACAGGATGACCATGAGCCTTCCCAACCCCCTCATCTTACTTCTATGGTGCCCACACCCCCTTTTGGTGGTTCCGTGCACCCATGATCCCCTGTCCAGATGAAGGAATGCATATGAATAATGGAAATGAGTCAAAAGGTAGGTTTTGTCTTACAAGTAGAAAAGTTTCCTTGTTAGTGTTAATAATAACTCAAATATGTAAAACCTCTATGGTTTACAATGCCCTTCTATAAACTGTAGCTACCTAATTTCTCTCATTCTGTTTTCCTTATCTCTTTCTCACATGAACCCATTTGGGACCCTGTTCCATCTAAGAAGTAGCATAAGGAATCATAGCCATCTGGGACTTGCTTTGTTTTCAGAAGATATAACTGTAGTTCAAACCTTCCCTTCTGGGTCAGACTAGGCAGGGGATTAGAATGCCATTCAAATCTGACTATTGAAAATGTTCAAGGACACATGTGCCATGTGCTTATCCACTGATTAGGAATAAAAAGGAGAGTGTCCTTTGAATATTTAAATATGCTACTACAAAAATAGTAAATTATGATTAATGTTTTCAAAGTTTGACTGTTTACTCATTTGTTTTTAAAAAATGTATAAAACTCTTTAATTTGTAGGGAAGGTCATGGTAACATTTCTGAAGGGAATGTGTGGTTTCAACTGTCTTCTATAAGACAGTATGGTAAAATATCAAGATTCTCTTGCACAATACTAAACAAAATATATTTCTATTTCTTGGTTTATTTATTTTTAAAGGACTATTTTGAATACTCCAAAACTGAGAGGTTTATAACATTTATAAGTGTAGTGGGGCTTTTCCCCTCGGAATTAATAATATTCTTTTGGGCTTAAATGTATTTAAAAATTAATAACTTCATCTTCCTCTTTGCCTGCCTCCAAAGCAAAGAAGTATGAAATAGGGCAATGAAGTTAGAGATGTCTGTCAGTCAAGAAGTAAAAGCAGAGGCTCATATTTGTGTTCATATTTGTTCCAGTTTGATTTTGTAAAGCTAATGGATGGAAAGCAACTGGTGAAGCAAGACTCCAAGGGCTCTGATGATAGCCAGCATTCCCCTCGGAACCTGATCTTAACCTCACTGCAGGAGACAGGCTTCATAGAGTACATGGACCAAGGGCCTTGGTATCTGGCATTTTACAATGATGGCAAAAAGATGGAACAAGTATTTGTGTTAACTACAGCAATTGGTAAGCTGCCTTGGCTATTATTTTGAATTGACAGTATAACTCTAGAAAGACACAATCAGTGATTAAAGTAATACAGATGTTATTTAAGCTTATTATTCATTCTGCCTTAAACTCCTTATTCAGGATAGGTCACTATGAGAAAGGCTTATATTGTTGTTGTCATTAATGTTGTTTCAATGCTGATTAAGAGTTTTTAAAAGGTCCATTATTTGCTGCTATTTTAAGATATTTGCCATACACTGTTTTGTATGTTTTCAATAGAAATAATTACCTGGATGACATTGTTACTGAGGCTACATAAGACAACTTCGGTGAAGAAGGGTCCAAGCAGGGGAACCTCAGTTAGTTCAAGACCTATTAAAAACAAATAAGCACCTTTTAAAATGGAAAAACTTGCATCAGTCCAGTTCTTTACAATGACTGATTCTAGAACCAACCTTTAAGGTTTCAAAATGCAACCTGACAGTACTTAAAGAAGAGTCTGAAAGAATAATAACTTGGGTCATTTAAAGCCATTTCTTTTAGAATTTTTTCATTTCAAAATCATCACAATGTCTCTTTTGGTGTTCTCAGGGTCCTTTAAAACATGTTCTTTTTAATACAATGTCTTCACCCACTCTTATTCACAGTTCACCCTAGTTAGTCAGAGACAACTCACTCTTGTCATTTTTTTTTGGTGAATGCATTCCCCTTGACCCTTTGTGTGAATAAAGCTGAGCTTTTTAGCAATTTTAGAGCCCTGAGGATAAACAACTCATTGACACAGTATTTTATTGTGTGAATTTTCCTAAAATACTCGTCTGTTAAAAGAAGAGAAAATGTTTTGCAGCTGTCAGTTTTCTATACAGCTCTCACCATTTATCCTTTAGTTAATCTGTTCAACCATATGTTTAGGAAGATGTATTGACTGTTAATAGATATACCATCTGCTCTTTATAACAATTATGTTCTATTTTTACTCTATGCTGAAGACCTTGAGTCAGTAGAAAATGGTATTCCATCCATAAGTTTATCAAAAACTTTCTTCTAAAGTAATCAGAAAGGTAGTAAAAATGCACTAATTATTTTTCCCCTATTGAAATACTTTACTAGTCTACGGCCATACCACCCTGAACGCGCCCAATCTCGTCTGAAATACTTTACTGATTTTATATCTTCAAAAGAAAAAGTGTTTGTTAAATTGGAAAAAATATTTTCAGTCATGACACTGTTTTGCCACTCATGGACTCGTTGGGGCAGATTCAACAGACACAGAATTTAGATGATATTTTTCTATCCAGGCCCAATTTTGATAAGGCAATTGACAATGAGTTATGAGATCTAAAATACTTGTGAAGATTTTTCTCTCTTCCAGATATCCTTGCCCCTAAGCTTAAATTAAAATACCAGCCAAACTATTTACCTTTTAAAAAGTCAAGAGATCCAGAGACATGCTTGTAGGTTTTTTTTTCTATCCCTTACTTCCTCCCAAAAAGAACCTGACCTTTGAAATATAAGTGTTATTATCCAGATATTAAGCTGTCACTTTTCTATGCAACAACATTCTAGTTTTTCCCTTATGCAAGCCAGTTTGTTTACTTTTCTGTTGTCTTTTGATATTAGAAATAAGATAAACATTTCTCCTATAATTCTACTTAAAGAGAATCCAAGTAAATTTCCAAAAAAATCAAAAGTATGTAAGTTATTTACTCTAAATTCTCCCCATTAATTTTTAATGTTTTTATAACTTACGTTAATTTTAGTGAAAAGAGACTAAAATATTTGCTTGAACAAAATAAGATTTTGTGTGAATTTATTCTAAATGTTGCTTATTCTGTATTCATAATACTAGAATCAGTTGATTGAGCTTAACTCTGTTTGGTCTGCTACTAATAAGGCTCCAGACAGTATTAATAACCAACATTTATTAAATGACTAACATAGAGCTACATTAATATATACTATTTTCCAGTAGCATGGGCAGAGTTGTCAGTATCCCATAATCTCAGTCAGTCTGCTCTGTAACATGATCGTATATGGAGTGCTACTCTGCCCCAAGCACTGCACTAGATGCTTTACATTCAGTTATCTTGTTTGATTCTCATCACAACCCTGACAGCACAGGTATAATGATAGTAATATTACAAATATGAAAACAGAGACCTGGAATAAGTAAATAATTTGGCAAAGTCTCACAGCCAGCAAGTGGCAAAATAGAGATTTGAGACACCCAATATGCCTGTTTGCAAAGCCCATGCCCTTTAGAACATACCTTCCATAGATTATGAATTATCTTTAGTTGCTCTTACGAGAAAACCTGCCAAAAGCAACACATCATCAGTGCAGACACAGATATGAAGAGGCTTTAGACTCTAGTATAAGAACAGAACTGTAAGCATAGAACTTTACAATGATTCTTTTTTTTTTAAATATATTTTATTGATTTTTTACAGAGAGAAAGGGAGAGAGATAGAGAGTTAGAAACATCGATGAGAGAGAAACATCGATCAGCTGCCTCCTGCACATCTCCTACTGGGGATGTGCCCACAACCCAGGTACATGCCCTTAACCGGAATCGAACCTGGGACCTTTCAGTCCGCAGGCTGACGCTCTATCCACTGAGCCAAACCGGTTTCGGCTACAATGATTCTCTGCTCTAATGAATTGCTGTCTAGGAAGTGATTCTGCAGTAAGTTTTAAAACAAAGAAGGCAAAGTTTCCTGGAGGCCAACACAAATAGGAAAATGTTTTCATTACTGGCTATTTATGCGATCCTGTTGTAGCCGTCCTCTTCCTGGAGTCCCTAGACTGTCCCAATGTCTCTTTGACACCCTGTGGAGATAGCAGCTTCCAATCCCTCCTATAATGCGTTTTTTTCTCATTTGTGTTGCTGGTGGTAAACCCTGTGCAGCAGTGGGCCCAGGGATAGCTTTTAGATAATTCAATAAGATGTAGGCATTTTTATTTATTTTGATAGCAAACTTTATTAAATGTCTTTCTACAATAGCTATATTCCCATATGACTACTTCCATAAAGTTGTCAATAGGAACTGGTGTGAAATGAAATTCAACTTTTTTTACCTTTCAAATCTTCCTCCATGGCCTCTTATTAACCATCCAGACAGGGGAAATCTAAATATAGATTTAAAAACTGCCACTACTGCTTAGTATAAGAAAGTTAGATAAGTAGAAAATAGAGAAATAATTGTTCCATCTTAGAGTGTAAAAAAAAAGACTCTTTGTGCTTTTTATAATGACCTTTTAAATAAATTAATAACTTTCTGAAAATAAAGGTTTAATGAGTTATAAATGGTTTGCTCTTGGTCAAATGTTACATTCTCACCAGTCAAGTTGTAGTTCAGAAATGCCAAGTGTCAATTTCTTATCCAGTTCAGTTGTCTAAAACAGAGATAAAAGAACAGAGCATCATAAACCTACAAAAGGCTAGCTCATGTATTCACATGGGGTAGAGAAGAATGCCATCGTCCAATTGATAATAGAATGGCTACCCACACAGCCACTGGATTCATTCTCAGCTTTCTAAGAATCCCCTAATTAGACTAGATACCATTTCGTTCCTCTAGCATTTATTCTACCCAGGGCAGAGCTCCAAATCTAGATCATAAATTTTCTAACTATGGAAGTTTATTTGAAGCATTTGTACTCATTCTTTGAGGCTTCAATGTGGTGAAAACCTGCAGGATCACCTGCTGTATTTGTTAATATGTAGATTACTGGGCCACATTCCTCAGAGACAGATTTAGTGGATCTGGAGTGAAGCCCAGGCATCTGCATTGTAAGCACCTCAAGTAATTCTACTGATACAGGTAGTCAAAAAACCTCCATTGAAGAAATGCTATTTTTCGACCCTCAATATAATTCTCATAGTTCAGAGGAAGATGTTAAGACTACTTCCTAGGATATCTTGTTTTAATTGGAAATAGCTTATCCGAGTGGAACTAGATGAAGTAGATAATTTGGATTGAAAAGAAAAAAACTGGTGCATATGAGAAGCATAAGTTTAATAGACCAGAACATAAAACTAGGAATCCAAGATTGCTAAGTATAGAAAACTTACAGAAAATAGTAATGAAAAGATGATTTTTTAAAAAAACTACAAGAGTAAAATATGCATATCATCATAGTTCATGGACTTGGAATTTAACACTATTATGTATGCAAATACAGTTTTAAATTAGAAACACTTTAATGTTTAATTAATTTTTACTGAGGTAACATTGATTAATAACATTATGTAAATTTCAGATGTACAACATTATAATTTTTAAAATCATTGTCAGAAACTGGCTTCTGTATAACTTTATACTTTTTCAATCAGAATACCTGAAGACTTGCCCAAGTTCTGTTACAGCGCATATCTTTATGGCACCAGAACTACCTATGGGCACCTTTAAAACCTTCTCAGTTCCCCTAAAGCCTATTCTTCTCTAAGAATGGATTGAAGGGAAATTAGTGGCAGAGAAATGATAAGCATTTACAGTCAAGAAAGCATTTCTCAACAAAATACTTAGGTTCCAATGCTTTTAGTGGTGGTGAATTTAATATGAACACTTACTTTAAAAGCATTCCATTGTCACTTATTAATGAAAATGAAATACTGATTATCATATTTAAGCTGTCGAGATAGTAGATTAAACATTTTAAAGTGCTAGAAAAGACAATGTCATTTACTACAACCTAAATCTGAAAAATAAACTGTAAACTTAGTCTTCTGGTTACATTTTGAAGCCCACTTTGCTTTTGAGAAATGTCCTATAATCCTAGTACATTTTTAACTTTATCACGAATGTCTCATGAGAATATAATTCTTCTAGACCCTTTATGCACTTTAGAGATGAGATTGGTTTTTAGTTCTACTCTTGAATAGCCAATTCAGCAACTCCAGGGTGCTTTTAATAATTTGGAACTACATGCGACATCTTACAGAAATCTTTGACATCTGATTTTAAATAGTAAGTGCTCTGTAGACAGCAAAGGGCAAAAATGTTATAGGCCCAGAGTTTTTACAATTTTAAAAAATTAAGGACTCTGTAGTCTGTAGATTTGTTCATTTTTGTCTTTTTCCTCTTTATTAATAGAAATAATGGATGACTGTTCGACTAATTGCAATGGAAATGGAGAGTGTATCTCTGGCCATTGCCATTGTTTTCCAGGATTCCTTGGGCCTGACTGTGCTAGAGGTAATGTTGCTCTGTTTTTCTGATTGACTTAGGGAAATGGATGTCATTTGAGAACTCAGGAGGGGGAGGAGTGGCAGTAGTGGTCATGGTAACATCAGTAATAGCAGCAACACTGCCCACTGCCACTACCAAAAGTTGAGCACCTATTCCACCAGGAACTATTCTAAAAACTTTGTGTTATGTCTTTTAATTCCTACTTCCTATCATAGTCCTATGAGGTATATCTGTTATTATCCCAGTTTTATGGGCAAAGAAACAACCTCAGAGAGGTGAAATAACTTAACCAGGGTTACCTAACAGATGGGATTTATACCTAGATCATCTAACCCAACCGCTACTTGATACTTCCATGTCCTGCATAAACTCATTCATAATGGATGGACTTTAAGAGTTAGGCAAAGTAGTTAATTGTTTATGCACTTCCATGTAAACTGGACCGAGTAGGCAATCAAATGGGCAAGTAGCCTAGAAAGTAAAGACTAGAAAGTCAGAAGTTCAACTTAGCAAACTTGAACATTTCCTAGACTTTCCCACAGTTTAATCCTTGAAAAGCTTTAAGTCAATCACATCATGTTTTCCCATAGGCTTACACTTACGACTTTAGAGATGCTTTCTGCTTATTTTTTGTGTTCTTAAAGTTCTCAGTCTGCTAATACTTTAATCTCAGGTTTCTCAGCCACTTAATTTCTTTAGGATAAATTCTATTCAATAGAGAATTCTATAGCACTTGCTAGGTTCCCAGTCCCGTGATGGATCTTGAGGAAGTGGGGGGCAGGAGTGAAGATGATGGCTGGTAATAAAAAATAAGACAGAAGATACAGGTCCTCCCCTTAAGGAGTCCACAGTTTCAATAGGGAGACAAACAATGATGAAGCAGAGAAAGTGTTCTACTAAAGGTCTGCATGATGTGTTATATGTGTAGACATCTCTCCAGCATAGATCTTTTTAAATGTACAATTTTTAAAGATAACATTCTGTAAAATGAATAACTCCCCATGTATTACTTTTTTCAAATTTTCCATTTCCCCCTCTAAAAGTAGCATATATCTTCTTGAGAAAGAAAAGCCATAAGAGAAAAAAATCCCTAGCTTATACTAATGATAATAATTATTGTTATCTAAGTTTATGATGTAATCAAAATCAAATGCCTGAAATAATTTCTCCACTCAGGATAGTTTTATAATTTATCTTTATCTCACCCCAAGAAAGGCAAATTCTGTTTATAATCATAAACATGTGCCTATTTAATACGGGCCAAGACAGAAATAGTACAATTTTTTTTGCCTGATATATTATACAAGAATCAATAGAGAATTGCTCGTTGGAGATTTTAAAAGCATTATGAAAACATTACAAGTTCATTTTCCAATCTTCAGATTCGTGCCCTGTGCTATGTGGTGGGAATGGAGAATACGAGAAAGGACACTGTGTCTGCCGAAATGGCTGGAAGGGGCCAGAGTGCGATGTTCCAGAAGAACAATGCATTGACCCAACGTGCTTTGGTCATGGCACCTGCATCATGGGAGTCTGCATCTGTGTGCCAGGATACAAAGGAGAAATATGTGAGGAAGGTCAGAGCCCCATTTTCATCTACTGCTTTAGGGTTTTCTCCCACTGAATTGTCCAAGGCACCATTCTATGCTTCTAATAGAGAAATAAGTGGTCTTAGCAACCCATCAGTGCTCAATATATCTGCTTTGTACATGGAGCAGCGTGTTGAAGTCAGGGGAGCTCATGTCTCTTCTGACAGTCTCTAATGTTAACATGAGGCCATGTCTGTGACCCTTGCAGAGTAGTAATGAAAAATGGCATATCCCCCTCATTTTAACATTGTTTTATAACTTGAGAATTTCCATATTGACGATTTTAGGTGTTAATTCATATGCTTTCATTATTACAGGGTGCAGTAGGCTACATCTTACATTAAAACAAATAATAAAAAATATATGCACATTTGGAACCATTTTATGAATGTTTTCTTTGGGAGTGATTTTTAATTACCATTATTATTGCTTCATATTATTTATTTTTACATAGCTCATGATAAACTTGACCTCCATGCCTAAGGAATCACTAATGAGTTTCAAGGAAGTGCCTTCATATTAAAATTCACCCCAAAGGAGCCTTTACACACAAAAGACATATTTTGAAATGGCAATAGTTTTATCATTTAAAGAGACACATTGGAAAAATAAGTTTACTAGTAGTAATCAGGCCTTTTTCATGCTACATTCCTCAAATAAGAGTGATTTCAGAAATAATATTAAACCATTACCATGGGAGAGGGTCTCATTACAACTATTGTTCAGGAAAGAAGCAGCTGAAAATGCACTATAATTGCTTTTTAAAGATGGCTCATTAAGACTATTACACAGCATTCTAAAGGGTTTAATCTCATTCTGCTCCATGAGCAAGCAAGAGTTTAGCTTTTCACCTCCCACTGGCAGTACTAGAATTTTGGTGTGAAGATTTTATCTGTTCCAATGAATGGCATTGGGACTAGTCTAGGCACCCTAGTGCCTGAGTTACTTTTGGAAATTGTTTGTATGCTATCCAACTGTAATCATGATATTTAAGTTGTAAATTCAGATGCTATATGGTCACACTTATTTACCCCCAAAAATGGTGCTATCACAACATCTACAATTTGTCCAGAAAACTAACCTAATGAATTCAAACCGTTTTATTTAAATTACATAAGCAGTTGAAAAAGGATATAGTGTTCTAGGCGTCACTAAAAAAACAATTGTAGAATAACCAAGATAGCATGGAATACCATATTTGACACTGTAAACTTCAAACACAATATTAAAAAAAATGCTTTAAGTCAGACATCACAGACCAGGAGCCCACAGCCTAACCTGAGCTTATAGATGGGCCTTGTTTGATTCGCATAATGGTGGTGGTGTTTCTGTTGTGTAATGTGACATATTTGCCAACATTTAAATAGAGAAGTGTCATATAAAATCTCTATTTCTAGCCTCTTGTGAACAACACGAAACTCTGATAACCCTGGGCTCACATTCCTACATGGTGGCAATCAATTGGAGCTAAGAAGCAGCAGCTTCCTTTAAACTTCTCTTAGTTCACTCCCAACACACTCCGTTTTCTTACATCCAGCCCATATCATTTATTCCAGTTTGTCACCGGCCTGGCCCCTTCAGCCATACAATTTTATGCCTCTGATTTAAGCATAACTTACATATTCATTGAAGGTGGCCTTTTAATAAAAGAAATTATATTAAGTTAAATCTTATTTATTCAAAGCATTATATTTTATATAATCAAATGGCCTTCTTCTAAAATGACATTTTATACTTTGGACTTTTCCTTTCCCTCCAAATAATGAAATAATAGAATGAGGTATACCTTCTGATAGTTATTTTCTGATTAGCTCAGGTATTGAAGCATTGCGCTAATGATCCTGAGATCATGGGCTAATTATAATGGCAATTACACTAAATATATGCTTGTTTAAACTTCCTCTGTTCCAAGCCAAAAACTAAGCCAGTCTTGCGAATGGTAGCAAATTGTATCCGTCTTTTTTCATTGCTGGAGAAGTAATTCAAAGCATACATCTGCATCGTAGTAAATTATTTTGTTTCATCTTATTTGTATGGGAAGACTAAAAGTTGGGAAATCAACTTTCTCATTTTCCATGGTGATTGAATTAAAAGCATGAAACAATTCTCCCCAAGACAAGCATTGGAATCTACTTCCAATACAGTTTATATATTTGTATATATATATATATATATATATATATATATATATATTCTCTAAAAATTATACATGTGTCAAAAAATTTTCAGACTCACAGAATCACAGGCAAAAATAATTGAGTCCATGATATTCTAAAACAATAGACACTGTCACTGTGTCCTGATAGAAGGAGAAGCCACAAAAAAAGAATTTTTTTAATATGTTGCATTTTCAATGCTTCAGCAGTCACTTCGTCAATACCTTGAATAATTCAAACTTAAACTATATCAACTTCTCTAGACACATCAAGTAAAAGGCATTTCTGGGAGCTATGATTCCAATTTCAGAAAAGACAAGAAATGACTCACCAAAAATTCTTGAGCATTTTTTTTTCAAAGCTGAGGAATTCCTATCAAAAGCCCTCACTGATCCACTCACCCATTTGTGTGGGAGTGCTACACACTACTAACAATGTCACACAACATACATGTTTCTTTTTTCTAAATTTAGGATGCAATCTTTATGATATCTAATGATATTTTAAAATGTTAATAATCTATTTTGAACACAATGTTGACCTGAATCATAGTATTGCCTAATTAAAACAGCAGAAATGGCATGATATTAGGAAATCAATGTGAATATCTCGGTGTCATATAATGGCCATACCTTTTCATTTTAATCTTTCCTCCTTTATTGGGCCTTCAGAGGACTGCTTAGACCCCATGTGTTCCAGCCATGGCATCTGTGTGAAAGGAGAATGTCACTGTTCTACTGGTTGGGGTGGAATCAGTTGTGAAACTCTACTTCCTATATGTCAAGAGCAGTGCTCAGGACATGGCACTTTTATTCTGGACACTGGAATGTGCAGCTGTGACCCCAAGTGGACAGGATCTGACTGCTCAACAGGTACATTGGAATTGTCTCCTTCCTCCACTCCCAGGTCTTTGCCTTAAGGTAGTATTCCTTAAAGTCTCACTTGTATGCCTTTCATATGTTGTAAGGGACCTCTAGGTGTTTCCTAGGCTAGTATTTTACTGGGTTTTTATATACAACTTTAGAGGTTTGGTGCACAAAATTCATGCACAGGTGGGGTCCCTAGGCCTGGCTGGCGATCAGAGCCCACCAGTTCCCCACCTCCCTCCCTCCTCCTTTCCTTGCCGCCCACTTGCTACCATCACATGGTTCCCTGCCTCCCCACCTCCCTGCCTCTCCCCCTCCTCCTTCCCTCGCTGCCTGTGTCTACCACCACCCATACCCAGTTCCCCATCCCAGCCCAGGGCCCAGGCCTGGTCGGGCAGTCAGGACCTGCCAGCCCAGGGGGAGGGGCCAACTGCCACAGTGGCAGGCAGGCAACAGGCTAATCAGGGCCTGCTGGCCGGGGATAGGGACGGGGGGAGGTTGGCCACTGGCCACGAGGAAGGAGCCGGCCCTTGGCCCCCCGGGAAAGGGGCTGCATCCACTGCCACCCACCCACAGTTCCCTGTCCCAGCCCAGGGGCCAGCCCTGATTGGGCAATTGGGGCCTGCTAGCCAGGGAGAAAGACCCGGAGGTTGGCCAGCGGGTCCCATTGGCGATGGGAGCCTGCGGGCTGGGGGAAGCTCCTGCATTGAGCATCTGCCCCCAGTGGTCAGTGTGCGTCATAGCAACCGGTCGTCCTGGTTGTTCTGGTCATTCCATCATAAGGGTCGCTTAAGCTTTTATATAAATACTAGAGGCCCGATGCACAAAAATTTGTGCACTCGGAGGGGGGAGGGGGGTCCCTCAGCCCGGCCTGTGCCCTCTCGCAGTCTGGGACCCCTCGGGAGATAATGACCTGCTGGCTTAGGCCTGCTCCCAGGTGGCAGAGGGCAGGCCCAATCCCTAGGTGCAGCCCCTGGTCGGGCTCAGATCAGGGCCGATTGGGGAGTTGGGGCGCCACCCTGTCCTGCACAAAGCAGAGTGGATCGGGAGGTTGTGATGACACCCTCAGTCACACTCAGGGTAGGGCTGATTGGGGGGTTGGGGCACTGCCCCGTCACACTCAAGGCAGGGTCGATGGAGAGATTGTGGCGCCACCCCCTGTCATGCACAGAGCAGGGCCCATCAGGGGATTGGGGCGCTGCCCCCTGTCACACACATAGCAGGGCGGATCAGGGGGTTGGGGCGCCACCCTCTATCACCCACAGAGCAGGGCCAATCAGGGGGTTGGAGCGCCGCCACTGTCACACTCAAGGCAGGGCTAATGGGGAAGTTATGGCTCTATCCCATCACACACAGAGCAGGGCCCATGGTGGGGGGGGGGGGGCGGATTAGGGCGCCGCACCCTGTCACACACAGAGCAGGGCTGATCAGGGGGTTGGGACGCCGCACCCTGTCACACATGCCGCAGGGCGATCAGGGGATTGGGGAGCTCCCCCCATTAGGCACAGAGCAGGGCTGATCAGGGGGTTGGGGCACCTTCCCCTGTCACGAACAGAGCAGGGCAGATAGGGAGGTTGTGGCCCTGCCCCCTGTCACAAACAGAGCCGCAGTGCGATCAGGGGGTTTGGGCGCTGCCCCCTGTCACGCTGATCCCGGTGCCGGGAGGCCTCTCGGCTCCACTGATCCCGGTGCTGGGAGGCCTCGCAGCTCCGCTGATCCCAGTGCTGGGAGGCATATTACCCTTTTACTATATAGGATAGAGGCCTAGTGCACGGGTGGGGGCCAGCTGGTTTGTCTTGAAGGGTGTCCTGGATCAGGGTGGGGGTCTCCACTGGGGTGCCTGGCCAGCCTGGGTGAGGGGATGATGGCTGTTTGCAGCTGGTCACACACCCTTCAGGGTGGGGGTCCCCACTGGGTTGCCTGGCCAGTCTGGGTGAGGGGCTGAGGGCTGTTTTCAAGCTGGCGGGTGACTGAAGCTCCCAACTGCTCCTTTTCTTCTTCTTTTTTTTTTTTTTTAATTCTGGGCCAGCTTTAGCTCTGGCTCCAGCTCTGAGGCCTCTGCTGCTGAAAGCTGGTATCTGGTTTGTTTGGGTTCTATAATCAAAACACTGTATCAACTCCAACTCTGAGATCCCGGGCCAGCTGAAAGCAGGTTGTAACAATGTTTCAAACTGCAAGCTCAGAGGCATGCAGCGGCAGGCGGGGAATGTTGGTTTCCTCCGTCACTGAAGCAAGCAAGCCTCATGTTAGCTTCAAGCTGCCTGGCTGCCCGCCGCCATCTTGGCTGGCAGTTAATTTGCATATCGCCCTGATTAGCCAATGGGAAGGGTAGCGGACGTATGGCTAATTACCATGTTTCTCTTTTATTAGATAGGATAGATACTGCTGGGGTTTTTTTATTGTATTTTTCATTGTCATAGGTTTATGCTAGAACCTCTGTCCTCATTCTGTATTCTCCTGCAATTATTTCATCCATCCCCAAGTCTCCCACTATCAGTTCTATGCAGATTATTTCAAATCTCTATTTCCCCAAACTCAACAATCTGCTACATATTTCCACTGGGTATCCCATCACTTAAAAACACAACTTAGCCCAGGAACTCTACTCTATTTATATAGTGCCATATTGTTGCCCAATTACTATTCCCACAACTGTGATTTCATTTTCATATTCCCTACCATAACATCATCCATAGTTCTCCATTGTCCATAGATAAACTTCAACTATCCTAGCCTCTTATTACAAACTATTTCAAATTTCTGTCTCCAGACTGTCTTCTACTTCTGCTTTCTGCATAAATCTGCTACTTCCATCTGCTAAAGTAATATGTATCTTCGCCTTACCTCCAATACATCACACTTTTCTCTGTGCCTTTTCCTCAGCCAGGAATGCTATTACCTTTCTATCTATGAAAATCCAAGCCATCCAACTAGACCAAGTACAATTTTTTATCAATTATTTTTTTACTTTGTCAATTACAGTTTACATTCACTATTATTTTGTATTAGCTTTAGGTGTACAGCATAGTGGTTAGACAATCATAAACTTTACAGAGTGGTCCCCCTGATTTTTCAAATGTCCATCTGGCCCCATACATAGTTATTACAATATTATAGAGCATATTCCCTACAATGTGAGATATTCTATAAAACATTTCCTGATCAAATCAATAAGATCCTCTGAAACCCTATGATACTCAGTGCTAGAGAGTAAAAAGGGCACCGTGCTATAGGTATTTGTATACATGACTTGTTTTTCCACCTAAACTGAAAGGAAGGGATCATTCTTTATAACTTGTCTTCTTATCCTCAGACCATGTGCTCATTAAATGAGTAGAATTACTAAATGATAACTTCTACAAAGCTTGTGCCTATTTTTGTTAAGGATGTAAAATGACATGTGATAAACAGGAGCTATAGGTGCTCTGTGAGGCCTTCTGTGACACTGAATTAGCTCATGAACCAAAAAGTCTGCAATCCTATGGTATAAACAGGAGAATCTCTCTGTTAAGGGAATTCATTGTAATCTAATACTTCACTGTGCAAAATTTTGCTGCTTCACATAGAAATGATATAGGAGAGAAGACTGCATGTTATAATTTTTAAAATCATTAAAATGCTAAAGACAATGTAATAATGACTAAATTGCAAATCTTTAAAAATTATTCCTTTATATACTTAGCAAATATATGTGTGCCTACTATGTGCTAGGTGCTAGAGATATAGTGGTGACCAAGATGGTCATGGTCCTTGCACAAAAGGAACTTACAGTGTAGGGGGAGGCACATTGAGCATGTCAGAGGAGGGTTACAGAAAGGAAGTGACTGGCATTATGGGGCTGTATAGTATGGATCTAATCTGATTATTCATTTTATTACTGAATGTTATTGAACACATTCCATTCTTCCATATGTCAGATATAGTTTGGCCTAGAGCTTCAAGTTTAAAACAGTACTATTATTAGAGCACATATTTGCATAACAGTTATATATTAGGCATTATTCTAAGTGTTGTACATATAAGTATTCACTTAATCTTCATAACAATCTAAGAGATAAGTACTATAATTATTCCCACTTTACAAATGAAAGGAGTGAAGCACAAAAGGACTTGCCCAAAGTTACCCATATAACAAGTGTCCGAGTTAGAATTTGGACTAAGGTATTCTGGCTTCACATTCTGTGTATTTAATCACTCTACTATACTGTCTGGCAAGGAGAGACAGACAGTAAACAATGAACAAGAAATATACAACCTTCTGAAACATAAGGAAACTGAGGGCCTGAGAGGTTAAATAGCTTGTCGATGGCCATAGACTTGACTAATTGCAACCCTGAAAGTAGACTCTCAGTCTGTTGATTTTTTTTTAATGTCTAACTTTCTTTTCAGCCCTCCACCCTCATCCCCACCAAAGAAAGAAGGAAGAGTTAGACAGGGAGCTGGGAATACTGTGGATAGATTATTTTACTGAAACAGGAAAGTTCACGGAGAGAAAGGATATAAAATATCAAGTGCATGAATGACATATCTGTCCTGAGACCCTGATCTAAAGCCACACTCATCTATTCTGGACCCAATAGAAAAAAGAACACTAAAAGCATCTCTTGCTCAAAGAAGTATAAGGGTGGATAGGTATGAGCCAAAACTCAGCAGCCTCTCAGGCTAAAGGATTACTAATAAAAACTACCAACTTAAAAAATAGGGGAAGGAGATGCCTTCCAAATCTCCATTGTCATGGTAGGAATAGTCCTTCTGTGATATTTAAGCTCCTCAAAGGTTGTTCCCACAGAGTATATTTAACCATCGAGATGATTTCACTGTGCAGTCTTTTAATTCAGTGCGCTCAGTACAGGAAGCAATTTAACAGTTGATTCTTATAATGGATCATGTCATTTCACAGGTGGATATGCTCTTTGCCATTGATCATTTTCTTCCTCTAAGCGCATGAAGCTTAGCTGTTAGCATGTTAACTGTGCTGCTATGATACCAAGGGGACTACAGTGCATGGTTTACTGATTATTTTCAGTCTGTTTACTAGATACACTGAATATTGTTAGGGGCACTGAATTGATACTTGATATAGTCTTCTTTAACCTGAAGGTCTCATGGTACTTCACAAAGGTTAATTCATTATTCTTTAAAAATATCTCAAGAGGAACACAATAGAAGCTTGTTATAACATGGTTTAGATTTGGATATACCACAGGTCAGATCATGCTCTCTTAAAATGTAACTCCTTGCCCTGAAATCTCAGTAATACATTTAGCTTATACTGAGGATATTGGCAGTAACCTCTAATATCAGCATTGTAAAATGCAGCTACTGTATTTCTTTCATAAAATCTGACTTCTCTTGGTCACAGTCTTTGAGAGGAAACATAAAAGCAGAGTTCAGAGCATTGTACTCCTTTCTTCTTGGTTAAACTTCCTCTCAAATCTACTGTTATTCACAGATGACTGAGTGAAATTCATAGAAGGTAAGCACTCACATAAAGAGGATAATTCTCGCCCTTATCTACTGTGATCCCCTCTTATTATAGTATATCTTAGAAATGGATTAATCAGTTAGAGAGATATGAAACATTAGGCCTAGGGGTATTTCTGAACTCAGTACAGTGGAACATCAGTTCTCGAACTTCGTTAGTTCCGGAAGGCTTTTCAATAAGTGATTTGTTCAAAAACCAAATCATTTTTTCCTATTAGAAATAATGTAAATGGAATTAATTTCTTCCAAATGCGTCCCTGTTTTAACTTTTCATATATACAGTACATGTCTAATGTACTGTTTAATCTATAAACAAACACTTCTTTTCTTAAATTTATCAAACCACCCCCTACTAGCCTTAAATAAATCACTTTCAGCTTCCTTCCAGGAATGTCTTTCAGGAAGTCAGCATGCTGCATCTTCACTTTTTCACATATCACTGCCTCTGAAATGCTGTCACAGGCTAACTGCTTTTTTGTTTATCCAAATCAACAACAGTTTCTCTACCTCTTCAATTGCCTGTGATCATTGTTTCTTTCACCCTTAACAACATTAGCACTCTTGATCGCCTCTTTATGTTTTAAAATTTTGCTAATCATCCATTTTGCCAGCAACAAAAGCAACAACAAAAAAAAAAACCCACAAAAATTTTCACAGCACAATTTCCTGAGATGTTAACAAGCAAGGTTTAGCGGTAAACTGAGTCACATTCTCTCCTTTGTTTGTGGCCTGAGATATGTTTTTTGTCAGGCTGATATATTAGCATGAAAGGTTTGTCAGTTCCAGAACCTAAGTTTGATTCAACATTATTTCCATGAACAACTTGGTTGAGAACCAAATTGCTGGTGATGGGAGAGTTCAAAAACTGAAGTTTGACTGTATTTGCCATGCAACAAAAATCATGAGATACTATCGATTATAGCCGGGTTCTCTAAGCAGAGTTAGTTCCTGAAGCTCCCATAAGGCTTTGTTATAAGGATATTTGTTTTCAGGCCATCCTATGACATGTGGCCATCTTGTTTGTCCATTAGAAAGATGACTCTGTGTGTGTGTGCATTCACAGCACAGTGACCTTGAATAACTTGCTTAACTTTTTTGAATCTCAGCTGGCTCATTTTTGAAATATAGAAGATTAGCCAAATGGCCCTTGAGGCCCCTTCCAACACTGAGATCTATGATTCTTGATCCTGTATATTGAGTTGTTGACACTGATTATGAATGGTTTGTGGATACAGTCCATAAACTCTTTTAACTCCATATTGTTTATGGTGAGAAAATATTCATTATAAATATGTTTTGTTTTCGTTATAAGGATATTCACATTTTGATATATAGATCATGTTGCTTGAGAATTTAATATTCTTTATAGCAATACACATAAACACATAACATAAACGTGTGTGTGCATATATATATCTTCATTAAAGCAATGTCTCGTTATGTTTTTAAGTATCCCCTAATGGATGATGATATGATCTACTAATAAAACAGATAATTAGAAGAGGAACTTGTAAGAGGCTCATATAATTGTTGTTGCTGGGAAAATTTTCCTTGATTATACAAATACCATATGCTTTAAAAACATTATTAGTTTTCCCCTTTATTGAAAGTGCCAATAATCACAAGATTGTTATCTGACTCTACATGTCTATCACATACAACACATCACTTCCTCTGCAATTTCCAGGTATTAATTACGCCATTTGAAATGATTAGTATGTATACTGTATTTTTCTTATAGACATTATAGTAAAGAAGCTTTGTTTAAATGTAATGCACTTGCTATTCACACAAATATGTAGCTATTAACCGTACCATTGAAGAGAAAAATCCATTCATATATAAAGTACCTAGAATTTAACAACTTCAGTTGAAAAGAGGTAATTAATGAGGCCAAATTAGAAACTGAAGATTGCAGGTACTTTTCCATGTTTAATTCTGGACACAGACCTTAATTATTAGCAACAGTAGCTGAGTTCTCACAAGAAATATTTCTATTAGTTAGCAAACAATGTTAACAAATCATAATGCTTCAAATTACCTGGACTTGAAGAAAAGCTGAAATATAGACAGTCATTGAAACATATGGAAGGTTTTTATAGGGCTTTTAGAACATACAAACACAAAAGGCATATGACTAATTCCTATGTAGGCTTATTTATCTTTAATTTGCTATTTGAAGTATGACAACTTCTGATCAAATTTATTTTAAAGTAATTCTTGCCCTAACTGGTTTGCCTCAGTGGATAGAGTGTCAGCCTGCGGACTCAAGGGTCCCAGGTTCAATTCTGGTCAAGGGCATGTACCTTGGTTGCAGGCACATCCCCAGTAGGAGGTGTGCAGGAGGCAGCTGATCGATGTTTCTAACTTTCTATCCCTCTCCCTTCCTCTCTGTAAAAAATCAATAAAATATATCAAAAAATAAAAATAAAGAAATTCTTGTTTCTACTCAGTAGAAAATAAAGGGTGTGCATTCAGATGATACTGATTTTGATAAAATAAATTCCTGCTTAAAGCATAGTGGTGCACCATTAACAGCATTAACTCTAGATTATTGAATCAGTAAGTGAAGTTCATTGGTGGCACTAGAACTACAACCCACAGCATCCTTAGCAGAATCCCAAGTCAAAAAAAGTGTGTAGATATGACATGGGAAAAAGTCACATTATTATCATGATTCCTAGCAACACATCCTACTCGGATGGTTTGCCATCCCCTAAGCCTTTTGTTGTTGTTCTCAAGTAAAAGTAGAAAACAAATCCCAAAATATCTCAGATTCAAAAATCATTTATCTTTATAAAAGAGAGTTCATTTAATGGCCATAAGATTGTATATATAGTGAGGTGATTCAAAGTACATCAAATATCAAATGTTTTCCTGTTACGTATTTTACATTTTGTTCTGAGACAATAAAAACCACACCTGTTATATGCCATCATTAGCAGGCAGCAATGCAAAAATCCAGTGAAACTTTTGACAATTTGACAAGTTTGAACTAACAGGAAAATTTGTAGGTGCTTCTCTGTAAATCTGAGCTAACTCTACTGACTTTGTCAGGACATGAAAGCTTTAAAATTGTTTTTCAAACCAGGGACATATATTTTTTTAAAGGTGGCAATTATGAAGCAAGAAAATGTAAGTAAACATGAGTGAGAGGATGTGTGATCATTTACAAGGTTAAAGTACAGTTAATAATAAGGAATGCATGTGGACAGACCAGTTGGAACATTATCAAAAGAAAACAGGCAAATTTTGTTTTTCTCTTTGGAAGGCATTCTTCTTATTTACTCAACCTCTTATTTTGAATCCCAGATTCTTTTGTTATTTGATATTTTCCTCAATTCATGTTTAGCTACGTGAAATGAAAATAGATTCAGAAGCCGAAACCGGTTTGGCTCAGTGGATAGAGCGTTGGCCTGCGGACTGGAGGATCCCGGGTTCGATTCCGGTCGAGGGCATGTACCTGGGTTGCAGGCACATCCCCAGTGGGAGATGTGCAGGAGGCAGCTGATCGATGTTTCTCTCTCATCGATGTTTCTAACTCTCTATCTCTCTCCCTTCCTCTCTGTAAAAAATCAATAAAAAATATATATTAAAAAAAGAAAATAGATTCCGAAAAGGGGGCATCTAAAAGGTGTATCTGACCTTGTAAATGAGATACTGTAGGGAAAGTGGCCACCTGGGTGCCCACCTCTACACCGTGACTTACTTACTGCCATGCCAGTCCTCTGAGAGAGAAGGAGAAGATACAAACGCTCTGTGTGGAGATAGCTGTGAGAGGTTAAATGAAGCTAAAATTTAATTTTTCAAAATTGGTAGCCAGGACATGGGGGTAGATCAGAATAAATCATTCCAGTCCTGCTTGCCAAAATCAGATGATTGGAGATAGTGAAGACCACACCATATACCTCCCTCAAGTAAATCAAATGATACTTTCATTTCTGTAATAAAAATATCCTCCATGTATCTAATAGTTTTACTTTTTTTCTCCAAATGCTCACATACCCATTTTCTTTATTTCATTATTACGCCATAACCATGTCATTATTAGAATTTGGATTGCATATTGAACTTGGGTGATACGAAATACCTGTAGAACTATTTCAGAGAGTTGATTTATATATATTCTTTCCAGTCACTGGAGAGAAGGAAAAGAGGGATAAGAATGACAGATTAGTCCTTTGTTAGGGACAATACATTTTTACTTGGAAACCTGATAAATTGAAACTCATAGAAATTCTGGGTGCTTCATCTGTTGTAAAGAACTTGGCTTAAACGTGGACTTCCACATTCCCAGTAAACTAGCAAAAAGTTTCTGGCACTCTCATAATATTCATAAGGTGGGTAATAGCTTCCTCATTTTATTGTTGAAAGAACTAATTTCCTGAGTGACATGGGATAACTTACTTTACTGTGCATGCTTCAGAGTTGAGGCTGGCAACAGAATTCACAGCCCAGTGTGCTGTCCTACAGGTCAGTGTGGATTAATTTTTTATCCTACTTGGGATGTGCTGAACTTCTTGAATGTAAGGATCTATGTCTTTCATAAATCATAGAAAATGTTTAGTCATCTCATTGAATCTTGATTTTCTCATCATCTCTATTATCTCATTTTGGAAGTTCTATTCGACTGACCCACTCTGGACTCTGTCTTTTATTTCTTTTTCCTATTTCCTGTTTCTTTGTTTCTCTGTTGTATTGTAGGTAATTTCCTCAAATATGTCTTCTGGCTCACTGAATATCTCTTCAACTATATTTATGATGTTTAATCCTCCTACTCAAATTTAATTTCAGTAATTACTTTTTATTTCTAAAATTTTAATATTTTTTTCAAGTATTCCTCATTAATTTTGGGTAATTTGTTGCTCCTTAATCTTGTTTTTTTTTTTTTGTTGCTGTTTTTTCTCTAAGCATATTAAACTTATTTTATATGTTGTATCTGATAAATATAACATGTTAAGTCCTGTGGGTGTAGTAGGTCTGTGGTTTGTTGTTTTCATCATCTGTATATGATAGCTTTCTTTCTTGTTTCTGTTATTTTTTTCAAATATATTTTTATTGATTTCAGAGAGGGAGGGAGGGAGGGAGGGAGGGAGAGAGAGAGAGAGAGAGAGAGAGAGAGAGAGAGAGAGAGAAACATCAGTGATGACTGAGAATCATTAATTGGCTGCCTCCTGCACACCCCCACTGGAGACTGAGCCTGCAACCCTCTGTTACCTTTTTATTGTGAGTTCAAATATGTTGAAATTTTAAGTCCTGTATGAAGAACGTATTCCTCTGGAGAGCATTTACATTTGTTCTGTCAGGAACCTATTTGCACTACAGATTAGGGAAAATTTTATATTAAAAACCATAGGTTACACTTATTTGAACCATACATATTATATAAATTGAGGCCCCAAGTCCACAAGAAACTTGGTTAGTGGCCATAAAATTTCAGAGGCGGCTTATTGTTTAACATGTTCAAAGACCCAAGCATGAGAGAAATCATTTTCTTCTAGTCTGTGTTTGCAAGGCACAGTTTTTTCTAGCTTGGTTTTGAATATTGATCCCTTATCCTGTGCAGGCCCAAGGATTAGCTATCAGTTCTCACTCTGGAGTTTCACTAAAACTCTAGGTCACCTATATCCTCAGATGCTTCTGATAGCCTGATAGAACTCTGACCCTCCATGTAATCCTGGGCAAATCAAGCACTATGGCTTTCAATTTATACATCTGCAAAATGTGTATTTCAGCTAAATTCACATATCAATATAATTTTAGTAATTAACATTTTTTCATTCTTAAGTGGAGAAAAATTTTAATTTCCAGTTAAATCAAGAATTCTTTTGACTAAGGTATGTGTAGACTTGTTAGAGTCCAACAAACTTAGAAAAGTTCATTCCATGCCAGGAAAATGATTTGGTTCAGTGTCTGAACATTGGAGGAATGTCTTGGAAGTATTGTTCAAAAAGATATTTTTGGCACCATAGCAGTCAAAGTTAACAGTTTAATCAAGAGTAAACAGTTTCAACAATCAAAAAATCCTCCCGCACTTCCTGCTAGGTCCATTCAATTTTTCAATTGAATTCTGCATGTTAATAAGTAGCAAAAGTTAAAACATTCTAATTATTGCCTACTTTCTTTTCCAACATTCTTCATTTCGTTCACTTCTTTGCCGTATTTGTTGGTGTAATCATGGCATAGTGGCACGAGAATAGATCTTAGAGATTACCTTGTTGTTTTGTTTTTGTTGTTTGTTGTTTTTTCAATGTTCTTAGTTGCTTTATTCTTTTTTTTAGATCACCTTGTTTTGCCCCCACCCGCTCTTTTATACCTGAGAAAACAGGCCCAGAAGGTTGAATGACTTGTGTAAGGTCATGCAGATTATTAGTCACATAGTTAATATGAAAGGCAAGTCTCATGTTCTCTGGTTTTGGCCTTTTGTCCAATATAGCATTCAGAGAGCCTCGTTCAACTTTAACAGGTGTTAAATTTCCACTGAATCTCTATAATATTGGCATTGCACATATATAGGGGAAGATCCCAGCATCTCTAACTTGACTAACAGAATATTATGAAAACAGTCAGAGATTCGGCATAGGAAAATTCAGGCAGAAATGAACTCAAATACCACCTCTGCTTCTAAGTTACTATGTGACCTTGAAATTTCAAAGACATATTTTGTAAGTAGAAGATAAATTAGTAGCTGTCTTAAAGAAATTCATTTTTAGACATTGTAAAGGTGAATTAATTTAAGACTATGAAAACTGTTTCTACTCCAAAGTCATTACCTTCTTTTGTCTCTACCCATTTGGTGTTTTTCCTATGTTTGTTGAATAGATGTTTTACTGAAAAGTTGGCTAAAATCTAGTTGTTCTCTCTCTTTACTATCTTTGTTTTAATTCCTTCTATTTATTATAAAATCATATTCAAGGAAAATTTATATTCCTGGTATGTCAGCTAAGATTGGAGTCAATAACAGGAAATACCTTCTATAAGGAAAAAAAAATTAAGAGTGGTTTAAACAAGATACAAGTGTGAATTTATCTCACAAAAAGGAAATCTAAAGGTAGGCAGTTCAAAGCTTATATGGTGACTCTAGAAAGAAAGCTACATCTAGTTCACATCACTACTATCCCTAAAAAGAGACCCTTATTCTCATAGTATACAAGGCAGCCAGTGCTCCAGCCACCACATCTTTATTCCAGGCAAAACAAAGGAATTGGGTAGAGAAAGGGCCTGTACCCTCTTTTTAAGGAGGCTTTATTGAAGCTACTACTGGAAACACTGGCTTGTATCTCATTGACCAATAACTAAGTCATTTCACCACACATAGAAGCAAAGGAAGCTAAGAAATGTAATATTTAAGGAAGATGTGTGCACAGTAAATAACATTGAATTTCACTGTAGTTTTCTAGCTCCCAACCAAAACAACAGGGCACCATGGCCAGTTTTGTGATTTACTGTGTTCTCAACATAAAGACAAAACCATAAACTTTTCTTTATAGTGATACCAGTGACACACTGCACCTATGGATGGATTCTTTTCAAAATTTGGTGTGGGAAAAAAATTAAAGGATCCCATTAGTTTTTATATTTATCACATGTTGAAATGATAATACTTTGGATATATTGTGTTAAAGTATAATATTAAAATTAATTTCACCTGTATTTTTAAAAATTTAATGTGGGTACTAAAAATGTTTTCATTATTTATGTGGCCTACATTTGAATCTCACTTTATATTTGTAGTGGACCACATTGCTCTAATATCTGGCAGTATTAACTCTAGCCTGGAAACTATAACCAATGTTTCTTCCAAATTAAACTGATTGTATGGTGATAGCAAGGTAAATGAACAAATAAACTTATAGTATAGGATTACTGACAAAGTCAGTTATATGTGGAGAAGGTCTACCACAAATGATTCGAGTTTTAGTATAATTGACCCAATAATCCTTTTTGACAATAATAAGACAACAAAGGTAGCAATTATTAAATCTTTTAATTTATGACAATAAAATCTTAACAAGGAAGTATAA
This sequence comes from Myotis nattereri, assembly GCF_964212035.1. NCBI lineage: Eukaryota > Metazoa > Chordata > Mammalia > Chiroptera > Vespertilionidae > Myotis > Myotis nattereri. Next base: position 114,666,219 of record NC_138078.1, on the reverse strand, counting down.
AAGAATGCTTACTCTTATATTTCCTAAGACAGGAAAAACATCAAGACATTAATACTCAAGAGTTCTGCAAAATATAATAAAGAATACAAAGGTGGGCCAATAATAGAGTAATTAAATTCCTAAAGATACTACTACTTCTATAAAATGTACACCTGAAAAGCCAGGCTTTTGGTCTCTCAAGAAGGAAACTAGTATATGTTTTAGATAAAATGCCTAATAAAGTAATAGGATTATAACTTGGATGAGTGAAGTGTTTTTATGTCATAAAATGAGTTAGAACACTCTGGGTCTGGCCAGAAAACCTATCTATATATATAAAAGGCTAATATGCCAAGTGTCCAACCTTCCGACCAGTTGCCATGATGTGCACTGACCACCAGAGGGCAGACACTCAATGCAGGAGCTTCTGTGATGTGCACTGGCCATTTATAGAGAAATGGCACCACGGACCTGGCACCCACAAAGCAACACTCTGCTTCCCCCAAGTGGGACACAGGCCCCATCACTACCCCGGAGAGAGACCCCACCAAATTGCAGCTGATGCTGCCAAGACCCCATGGTGCAAAATACGGCCCACAGCCCAGTCCACCCAGAAATGGTGGCTGTGGGCACCGGGTAATGACCTCATGTAGCAATGCCTGGCTTCCTCTCTCTAGCAACTAGCCTTGGAGTTTCTTCAGTCCAGGAATAAAACTTGCTTTATAGCCAGGTGGAAACATTTTAGAGTTTAACCAAATGTCTGTGAAGTGTTTTCCAGTGCCTCATCTCATTTGATCCTCACAGAAGTCCTGGAGTAGGTAGATAGGAGACTTGGTGGGATCCTATTTTCTTTTCATTAGCTGGAAAAATGAGATTTAGAAAGCTTAGAAACTTGACCAGGCTGAAAAGAAGTAAGAAATGGTAGACCTTGAAAATGACTTCAGGTTTTCTCACTGTGCAAAATATAGTCAAACACTGCTTAAATATTTTACCCTTTGTTCTCCCTGCATGATCTACAATAATAATCTGCTTCATGTTGATATTTACTGCTGTGTTGCTGACAATTACCTGAAAGAGAAGTTGGGGTGCTTCACTGGGTTGGAAAAAGTTTAGCTAAATCAGAAAGCAGGTCTAATTAAGCAAGTTTATTCTATACATATAAAAAGCTAAGTTGACTCGCGCATGCACAATACATATAAAGCTCTCTCTGGTGCCAATCACAAGCATGTGTTTCGATCTGTCATTGTCGATCTTGAATTTGGTTGACACTTCTATTATAGAGAAAGGGCAAATAGCGATATTAAGATATTTCTTCTAATTAATTTCCTTTCAATGTGCATGAACTTGTGCACCAGGCCACTAGTAAAGATAATAAACAAATGGCAAGGATTACAGCTTGTCATTCAGAGTGGTTCTTGGATGGTCCTTAGGCCATGAAATCTTCTTCAGTTTCTTCTTTTAGTTTGAATGTTTTTTTAAAAAAATTTGTGTGTGCTATACAAGGAGGAATTACTGTGGTGTAGACAGAGGCTCAAGATTACTAAATTGTCATTTGGCATCTGAGCTGCCATGACCTTTTCTTCAATTTTGTACCTTATGTAACTGCCACAGAGACTGGCCTCTTTATGGGCTGGAAAACTAAATTAAGATATTTCCCCAAGGTTATTAAATCTGAGTTTTTACTTAGCAATGAGCTTTTCATAAACACAATTTGACTTTGATAAAAATCCAAATGGCCTCTTTTAATGTATGTGACTATCGCCACATTAACCTGGCCAGAATTTTTTGTTTTTCTCTGTCCAATATTCTTGTCAAAGCCAATTCTAGGATAGTAGAGACAGGGAGTATATCCATTTTAATCATCATCAGTCTGTTCATAATGGGAGATGTCCCTCACTTGAGGCACTTGTGGGGACAGTCGATATGGTCCTTCGGAATTAGAGGATTACCAACAGAGTAGTGAAGCCTCAATCCATCTCATTCCTCTCAGCTTCTTTGCATTGTTAGTCCAAACATAAATGCAAACAAGCTCTGGAACTGTATACCAAGGGTTAAAATAGTGAATAAGTGATTAATTTCTATTTTTTTTATAATATCCATCTTAGGCATGGTAGTAAGAAATAAGAAGTTAATCCTAGACAATAATCTCTTTTATAACAAACCTAGAGGCCCAGTGCACAAAAATTTGTGCACTGGCAGGGGTGGGGTTGGGGGGTGTCCCTCAGCCTGACCTGTGACCTCTCACAGTCAGGGACCCCTCCGGAGATAACCACCTCCTGGCTTAGGCCTGCTCCCCGGGTGGAAGATGGCAGGCCCAATCCCAGGGTTGGGGTGGGAGGCGGATGGCACTGCCCCGCCCACCTGTAGTATGCAAATTTAACAGCCATCTTTGTTGGGTTAATTTGCATACTCTTCTGATTGGCTGATGGGCATAGCGAAGGTATGATCAATTAGCATCTTTGTCTTTTATTAGTGTAGATACAATCTATAATGTTGGTCTTCAAGCTAGATACAAAGTTTCTTGTATGTTTATTCCACATCCTACCCTTCAGTAACAGCAAGTTTGGTCCATAAATACATTTTTTATGTGTGAGGAAATTTCGCTGTGGATAATACATCTTTCTCTAAAAATATATCTCTCTAAAAGATTCGTTCATAGGGAAGCAACCCACATAGTCCATGAAGACTTCTGGTAGAAAGCAAAAAGATCCACCACCATCCTAGAATTCAGCTCCTAAGATGTGATTAACTCCACTATAGGAGCAGAGAATGGATAAAAGTTTAAAGATGATTTTAAAAGGACCATATATCTAAGCAAACTGTGTGCACCTTGATAAGAGATATACAAGGGCAATGGCAAATCATTTCCAGATTGCCAGGGAATTGAATGTGTACCACAAGAAAGATAGTCTAGTTATATAAATCAGATGTTCAATAGCAGTTCACCTTACCTCTGCCAAGTTTTGTAGTAGTTGATGTTTTTGGCAAAACTCTCATATATGGGAAGATAACCTATGTTAGAAACAAGGGCTCATGAACACGTTAAAAACAATCAGAAGGGACTGTGCAACAACAGGGGATCTACCTGTGAAATTCTAACCTGGAATGTTCCAGAAAAGTCTTAGTTAACAAAGAACCCTTTGGTGAGTCTAAGGAATCTGTTTTATATAATGAAATACACCCAATGTCATTACCGCCATTAAACTAGCTCACCCTAATCTGGTGGATGAAAACCTCTAGCTGCAAAGTTTTCACACCCCTATTTCCAGGAATGTATTAGGCATACCTTTTGTGGCCCAGATAATCTGAACAGTGATGGGGCTTATTAATGACCATAATGATGATTATGGTAATAGTAGTAATGATGGTGATAATGTTTCATTTATTGAGTTCTTATTATATACATACTTTACAAATACTATCTATTTCATCTTCATCACAAGTCAGTATTTCCAGAGAATTTTCTTTACAGCCGTCTTCTGTATGATTTTATAGACAAACAAAAAACATTCTGTGGTGATAAAATAAAAGCAGAAATACTGCATGTGTTAGCTCCCACTTGGAAATTCACAAACCACCTTCTCATATTCCAGATTCTAAAAAATCCCTGCAAGAGGAATCTATGTAGCAGAACATTCTACAAAAATTTGAACAGACAACCCAGGCTTTGTTTAATATTACCTCATATCTGTGTTCTTTGGAACACACTTTGGGTAAAGGTGCTATAAAGTGCTATTGTCATTGTATAAATGAGGACATGAAAACTTAGAGAAATTCAGCAGTATGCCTTGGATCACATAACCAGTAGGAGGCAGCACTTTTGAATCTAAGTTTATTATTGCCAAAGCTCATACTCATCTTTGACTGTAATGACTCAGATCATCACTATGATGCATTAATGGTTTATTATGTTCAAAGTGCTTTATGTACATTGTATCTCATCCTTGCCACAGTCCTGCAATGAGAGCACTATTATTCCCATTTTACAAATGAAGAGAATAAGGCTTGATTAGATCCAATGACTTACCCAGAACTTGTCAAACAAAGAAGCTTATCCGGGGCTGTCAGGAGGGCTGTAGAGTTTATTGGTTCTAGTCATGCATTCTTAAACTAATTACCTAACTTCTTGAAGTTTTGATGTCCATATCTGTAAAATGGGTGTAATACCTCTGGCACATAGTAGTTATTTCATAAATAGTTTCTATTCCAAAGTCAGTAACAAGTTTAACCAAGCCAGTATACTTTAAAATAAATATATAGTGAGGCTTAACATTGGAAGTATGGTTCATGAATTTATTCATTGCCTCTAAGGTAGATATGAACTTGCTATCAATCAAGTTTTTAGGCATCATTAGAGAAGGCAATTGAGGGCCAGAGAGTAGCAGGCAGCCAAATAAACCCCGTGCTCAGTGAGGGAAGATATAAATTCTGTAAAGGTCATACTTTCAGATTCAATCAAAAGGTTCAGCACCGAGTAGTGCAAAGAATACAGCATAGAATTAGACAGACCTGAATGTGATGCCAGAATCACCTCTAATTAGCTGTATGACCTTTAGCAACTCATTTAACCTCTCTGAGCCACAGCATCTCATCCAAAAAAAAATGGAATTAACACTACCTTGCAAGGTTGCAGTAAAGATTAAATGAGATATTGTATGTAAAGATTCTAGCACTGAACCTGGTATTCATTACATGGTAGTGTTGGCCCCTAGGGCTTTGCCTTCTACCTTCTAGAGCAGCATGCTTTAACCAACAACAGAAATGTATTAGTGAACAGGCATTGGTCCGGTCTCAGAAATGTGCCTGGTGCCCTCTACAACCTTAAGGGTGGCCTGGGGTGTGGAAATGGATGTTAATTAGTCTTTTAAATATTAATCCCGAATTATTCTCAATCACTATGATAGTGACATGTGTCACTGTGACTGAGGAATCCTGAGAGAGTAAAGTCATCAAAAATAATTTTTAAAGCAAGGGGGAAGGAAGATTTCCCAACTTTAGCAACAGATTTACATCTATTAAACTGATAGAACCAGGTGCAAAATCCTGGGGTAAAATTTGAATTTTGCTATTTCCCCCCCTGCAAATTTCAAGCAAAGTACAAATTGTGTGCGTGTTTATGCAAATATCATATAAATGTGTTATAGATACAGTTGGAGGTTGGGGACATTTCCTTCCTTCTATGCCAAGGCTTGTAAATTAATTCTAGAGCACACTCTAAGGACTACTTACACAAAAGTGCACGTAGCGTTTAATCTCCAAGCATGTACTTAAACCAGAAAGTCACATGCTTGCACACTCACACAAACACATTTCCACACGTGCAGTCACACAAATGCACAAACATGCAGATACTTACACACTTGTATGCACACTCAAACACACTCATGCACATATGTAGTCAAACAATGCTCACGTATGCATACATATATACTCAGATTCTAGCACATTCACACAAATAGGCATGCTCAGATCATCACATATGTATATGAGTATACTATTGCACATTTATGCATGCACTCAAACACATGCTTGCTCACTTATACACACCCATACACACTTATACACATTTACTCATTGCTGTACTTACACACTATAAGTCTGTTTATTTCTGAAGAATATTGTAATTAGTCTGAATAAAAAGAAATTATTTTATAATAATATTTTCATCCAGGGGTTATTTTCTTGACCATTGAACACTTAAGATTTTATCTACTTAGGTTACATTCTACAGCAGAGAGGTTAGAGAATTTTAAAGGCTGTAAATTATATTCATACTCTTTTAAAATAATTTTTAACTCTCATTCTATCTCCAAATACAGCACATCTCTAAAATTGAAGTGGTTTGGGGGGGATGTAAAATTTTGTAATAGTTACAAATTGATATATGCACTGTAGAGTAATTTAAAATCATTAAAATTATGCACTTTTTAAAGTAAATACTTCTTAAGAAAACAAGTAAAGCAATATCGCAGTGTATTAATGGAGCTCAGGACATCTTAAATTGATTTTGAAATTAAACATCAAAAACTGCAACTTGACAAAAAATAATTAGGTGAACCATTATATAGAAATCAAAAAGAGAAACAACTCCTGAAATTTAAGAAATTGTAAATTAAGGGTGTCAGTAATCCTAACTTGGCAGGGGCAAGAATTGTCAATGGAAAGACAATATATGCTGCTTAAGGTATTCTTGAAAACTGAACTGTGCCCCAGGTTTGCTACTCTATTTTGGTTTCTGGTGTGGAGTTTTTGTTTCATTTTGTTTTGCTTGTATTGCATATCAGTGGGAGAACTTCATAAGACAAAAGACTTGCAAACCCTTTCTCAGTGGAAGACTTAACCCTATGAGCCTTTTGCAGAGGAAACTGATGACATTAGACCGCAGGAGATAGACTACTCATCTTTTTCCACCCCAAACATTAGATTGAACTGTATTGATTGTTGATATTTGACCTATAAATGTGATCTTTTCATATGATTCAGCCTAATCTTTTCAACAAAACTAGATTTGGGAGGAAAGGGCGTTGTAATTATCTGGAAAGTGGCCTTGTTCTGATCCCAGCAGTATGCTGAAAATAAGTGATCTCAAAATCATTTCTGAGACGTGGAGGTAGTTACTTAATTGCTATTATTTCATGCATTTAAAGAGGGAATAATTCCAACTTACCACACATAACACAGAAGTTAGGAGGATTAAATTAAATATCATAGTGTTTTAAAATATTCCAAATTACAGTAGAAATAAACTTAAGGGTAAGGCATTCTCACCTGTTTGGATCTTTCATTCATTCAGACTATTCTCAGGTGTAAGCTAGCTTGCACAAAAGGTTTCTCAATTTACTTAACAATTTGAAATACCTCCATTCTGAAAACATTCATCTTCAGCTACCTCTGCATGAGAAGAATTTATGAAATATTTTGACATTATCTGGACTTCTCTCTCATGTGAATTAAACCCAGTGTCTATTAATACAAGTGCCTGTAGTTTTGTTCTATTCTATTCTTCTCCTATCTCCTTGGGTCTCTGGCAACTCCCTGTCAAATGGAGTGACAAGATACAACTTGCCCCTCCTTCTAGGTAACTCCATCTATTATTCATTCTTCAGAGACATACAGGTGATATTTAGCACTTTGTTTGGTTGAGACTTTAATCATTTATAATAATTATTTCTTTAGGAAGAATGATATCAACTCTAGAAAGAACTTTACTCCAGCTCTGTGTAAGGGAGCAGGCATATATAATAATCACCTACTATGCGCTGAATTGTATGTATTGCAGGAATGGGACAGACAAACAACAAAATAATTCAAACAGTATTTCTAGATAGCAATTTGGCAAATGTGCAAGACTATTCACAGCAATTATTCAAAATAGAAAGAAATCAGTTACAACTTAAATATGCAACAGTATCAGAAAGGTTAGGTAAATTAGGGTACATTCTAAAATATTTTATTGCCATTACTATATTTATAGAGAATTTTTAATTTATATTTTTAAGATATAGGAAGTACAGCCCAGCCAGTGTTCTCAGTGGTTGAGTGTCAACCTATGAACCAATAGGTCATGGTTTAATTCCTTGTCAGGGCAAATGCCCAGGTTATGGGCTCAATCCCCAGTGTGGAGTGTGCAGAGTGCAGTTGATCAATGATTTTCTCTCATAATGATGTTTCCATCTCTTTCTCCTTTTCCCTTCCTCTATGAAATCAATAAAAATATTTTTAAAAAATATAGGAAATCCAAAATAAGCTTTAAAAAATGTGTGTCTGATATCTCACCAAAATGCAAAAAGTACGGAATAGAAGGAAAGATGTGAAAATATTGACAGTGTTCTTTGCTAGATTGTGATGCATTTTTCTTCTTTACTCTCTTCTGTGTTAGAAATACAGATAATTTAGTAATATAGGAAGCAATATAGGGTAAAATTCCGGGCAAAAATATTCTTTAGGACCAGAAAGTTTTATTCACTCAGATAAAGTAGGGATCATAGGAGACCTGGTAATAGCCCTCGAGTACTTGAAAAGCTTTCAGATGAAGTCCAGAACGGTGACCAGGTCTTTTAAAACCCTGTAAAATATATATATAGAGAGAAAAAAAGATATAGAAAAATACAGCAAGAGAAGTCAAGCTTGGCTATATGGGATAATTTAAAAATAAAAATTTCTTATGAAGACAAACCCTGGCATTTCCTATTGAGGAAGTTTTCCCCCCACTTTTTTAATTAATTAATTAATTAATTAATTTATTTATTTATTTATTTATTTGTAATTTACTTATTGTCTAAAGTTTTACATATGTCTCCTTTTTCCCTGCTTGACCGACCCCCCCCCCCCCCCCGCAAGCCATTCCCACCCCGGGCAAGCCCCCACCATCCCGATGTCTGTGTCCATTGGTTATGCTAATATGCATGCATACAAGTCCTTTGGTTGCTCTCTAACCCCCCCTCCCTGCCAGTTGTCTCTGGATCTATTCTTCTTCATCAAATTATGTTGATCATTATATCCCACATATGAGTGAGATCATGTGGTATTTATCTTTCTCCGACTGGCTTATTTCGCTTAGCATAATGCTCTCCAGTTTGATCCATGCTGTTGCAAATGGCACAAGTTCCTTCTTTTTTATAGCAGCATAGTATTCCATTATATAGATGTACCACAGTTTGTTAATCCACTCATCTGCTGATTGGCGCTTAGGTTGTTTCCAAATTGTAGCTATTGTAAATTGTGCTGCTATGAACATAGGGGTGCATATATCTTTTCTGATTGGTGTTTCTGGTTTCCTGGGTCCTAGAAGTGGGATTACTGGGTCAAATGGGAGTTCCATTTTTAACTTTTTGAGGAAACTTCATACTGCCTTTCACAGTGGCTGCACCTGTCTGCAGTCTCACCAGCATGAAGGTTCCTTTTTCTCCACATCCTTGCCAGCACTTGTTATTTGTTGATTTGTTGATGATAGCTGTTCTGACAGGTGTGAGATGATATCACATTGTTGTTTAGATTTTCATCTCTCAGATAATTAGTGACTTTGAACATGTTTTCATATGTATCTCAGCCTTCTGTATGTCCTCTTTCGAAAAGTGTCTATTTAGGTCCTTTGCCCCTTTTTTGATTGCATCGTTTATCTTCCTTTTGTTAAGTTGAATGAGTTCTCTGTAAATTTTGGAGATTAAACCCTTATCTGAAATATCATTGGCAAATATGTTCTCCCATGTAGTGGGTTTTCTTGTTGTTTTGTTGATGGTTTCTTTTGCTGTGCAGAAGCTTTGTATTTTGATGTAGTCCCATTTGTTTATTTTCTCCTTAGTCTCCATTGCCCTAGGGCCTAGGAGCTGTGTCGGTAAAGATATTGCTACAACATATGACTGCTATTTTGCTGCCTATGGAGTCTTATAGGATTTTTATGGTTTCTCATTTTACATTCAAGTCCTTCAGCCATTTTGAGTTTGTTTTTGTGTATGGTGTAAGTTGGTAATCTAATTTCATGTATTTTTGCATATATCTGACCAAATTTCCCAGCACCATTTATTGAAGATACTGTCTTGACTCCATTGTATGCTCTTGCCTCCTTTGACAAATATAAATTGAGCATAATGGCTTGGGTCTATTTCTGGGTTCTCTATTCTGTTCCATTGGTCTATATGTCTGTTCTTGTGCCAGTACCAGGCAGTATTGAGAACAGTGGCTTGATAATATAGCTTGATATCTGGTATTGTGATTTCTCCAACTTTGTTCTTCTTTCTCAGGATTGCTGTGGCTATTCGGGGTCTTTTTTTTTCCAGATTAATTTTTGGGGTTTGTTCTAGATCTTTGAAGTATGGTGTTGGTATTTTAATGGGGATTGCATTGAATCTGTTGATTGCTTTGGGTAGTATGGACATTTTAATGATGTTGATTCTACCAATCCATGAACATGGCATGTTCTTCCATTTGTTCCTGTCTTCCTCTATCTCTTTTTATCAATGTCCTGTAGTTTTGCAAGTACGGGTATTTTGCCTCCTTAGTTAAGTTTATTCCTAAGTATCTTAAGTTTTTTGGTGCAATGGTAAATGGGATTATTTTTTTCATTTTTCTTTCTATGAGTTCATTATTGGTGTATAAAAAGGCCATAGATTTCTGGGTGTTAATTGGTGTTAATTTTGTATCCTGCTACATTGCTGAATTCATTTATTAGATCTAGTAGTTTTTTGATATAGTCTTTGGGGTTTTGTATGGATAATATGTCATCTGAAAATAAGGACAGTTTTACTTTTTCTTTTCCAATTTGGATGCCTTTTATTTGTTCTTCTTGCCTGGCTGCTATGGCTAGCACTTCCAGTACTATACCTGTTTTGTCCCTGTTCCCAAGTGGAAATGTGTTTAGTTTTTGCCCATTGAGTATGATATTGGCTGTAGGTTTGTCATATAAGGCTTTTATTATGTTGAGGTATGATCCCTCTATTCCCACTTTGTGGAGAATTTTTATCAAGTAAGGATGTTGGATTTTGTCAAATGCTTTTTCTGCATTGATTGATATGATTACATGTTTTTTGTCTCTCAATTTGTTTATGTGATGTATCACATTTATTGACTTGTGGATATTGTACCATTCTTGCATCCCCGGAATAAATCCCACTTGGTCATGGTGTATAATCTTTTTAATGTAATGCTGAATCAGATTTGCTAGAATTTGATTGAGGATTTTAGCATCTATGTTCATCAAGGATATTGGCCTATAGTTCTCTTTTTCTGTGGTGTCTTTATCTGGTTTTGGAGTTAGGGTGATGCTGGCTTCATAGAAAGAGCTTGAAATTGTTGCTTCCTCTTGAATTTTTTGGAATAGTCTGAGGAGGATAGGTTTTAGTTCTTCTTTGAATGCTTGGTAGAACTCCCCTGTAAAGCTGTCCAGACCAGGGCTTTTGTTTGCTGGAAGATTTTTGATCACTGCTCCAGTTTCTTTGGTAGTTATCGGCCTATTCAGGTTTTTTTATTCTTCCTGATTGAGTTTTGGGAGCTTGTACTTTTCTAAGAATATATCCATATCATCTAGGTTGTCCATTTTGTTGGAATAGAGTTGCTCATAGTATTTTTTCATAATCTTTTGTATTTCTGTGGGATTGGTTGTTATTTTACCTCTTACATTTCTGATTTTGTTTATTTGGGGCCTCTCTCTTTGCTTCTTGGTGAGCCTGGCTAGAGGTTCATCAATATTATTTATCCTTTCAAAGAACCAGCTCTTGGTTTTGTTGATCTTATGTATTGTTTTATTTTTTGTTTGTTTGTTTGTTTTTGGTTTTTGGTCTCTATGTCATTTATTTCCACTCTGATCTTTATTATTTTCTTCCTTCTGCTTATGCTGGGCTTTTTTTATTGCTCTCTTTGTAACTCTTTGAGTTGTAGTGTTAGAGAATTTATTACTATTTTTTCTTGTTTTTTGAGGTAGGTCTATAGAGCTATGAACTTCCCTCTCAAGACTGCTTTCACTGTGTACTATAGATTTTGGATTGTTGTGTTTTCATTGTCATTTGTGGCCATGATGATTTTTATTTCTTCTTTGGCCTCCTTGGTAACCCAATCATTGTTTAATAGCATGCTATTTAGCCTCAAGGTGTTTGATTTCTTTTTTGTTTTTATTGTAGTTGATTTCTACTTTTATGCTATTGTGATCTGAGAAGATTCTTGATATGATTTCTATCTTCTTGAATTTGAAGAGACTTTGCTTGTGTCCCAATATGTGGGCTATCTTTGAAAATGACCCATGTGCACTTGAGAAGAATGTATATTCTGTGGCTTTGGGGTGAAATGTTCTTAAGATGTCAATTAATTCCATATGATCTAGTGAGTCATTTAGGATTGATGTTTCTTTGCTGATTTTTTTTGTTTAGAGAATTTATCTAGTGGTGTTAGTGGGGTATTAAAGTCCCCTACTATGAGTGCAATGCTGTCAATCTCTCCCTTGATATCCTCCAGAAGTTTTTCTTTTTTATTTATTTGGGTACTCCTGTATTGGGTGCATATATGTTTACCAGAGTTATATCTTCCTGTTGAATTGCTCCCTTTTGTATTATGAAGTGGTCTTCCTTCTCTCTTGTTATGGCTTCCACTTTGAGATCTAATTTGTCAGATATAAGTATTGCTACTCCAGATTTTTTTTTTTCATTTCCATTCACCTGAGAAACCTTTTTCTATCCCTTCACCTTCAGTCTGTGTGAGTCCTTTGTTCTGAGGTGGGTCTCTTGTAAACAGCAGCTTTATGGATCATGTTTTCCTATTCACTCAGCTACCCTATGTCTTTTGATGGGGCATTTAATCCATTTACATTTAAAATTATTACTGATAGGTACTTGTTTGTCACTATTTTTATTCTTTATGCCTGTGTTCCTTCTTCCCTTCCTAATTTGCCTTTTTATAGCAGTCCCTTTAGTATTTCTTTCATTGCCTCTTTGGTGGTAATAAACTCCCTTAGTCCTGTTTTGTCTGTGAAGCTCCTGATTTCACCCTCAACTTTGATCGATAGCCTTTCTGGGTACAGTATTCTTGGATTCAGACCCTTGCTTTGCATGACTTTGTATTTTTCATTCCATTCTCTTCTGGCCTGATGTGTTTCTGTTGAGAAATCAGTCAATAGTCTGATGGGAGATCCCTTGTAGGTAACTTTCTGTTTCTCTCTGGCAGCCTTTAAGATTCTTACTTTGTCATTGGTGTTTGCCAATTTAAGTATAATGTGTCCTGGTGTTGGTCTTTTTGGGTTCATCTTTTTGAGACTCTGTGTGCTTCTTGGACTTGTGTGAGTTTTTTCTTCTTCCCAATATCAGGGAAGGTTTCTGTCATTATTTCTTCAAACAGGATTTCTATTCCTTGCTCAGTTTCCTGTTCTTCTGGGACTCCAATTATGCAGATGTTATTTTGTTTCATGTTGTCCCAACGTTCCCTTAGACTCTCCTGTTTTTTAAGTTTTTGGGTTTTTTTCCAGGTGCTGCTCTGCTTGGGTATTTTTTTACTACCTTGCCTTCTAGCTCACTGGTGTGGTCCTCTGCTTCTTCTAGTCTGCTGTTGATGCTTTCTATTGTGTCCTTTATTGCAGCGATGTCATTTTTCATTTCTTCTTGGTTCTTCTTCATTTCCTCTTGGTTCTTATACATATTGTTTAATTTGTCTTCCATCTTTTTCAGCGTCCTTATGACCATTGCTCTGAATTCTTTCTGACATATTGCTTGCCTCTATTTCATTTACTTCCTTTTCTTGCTTTCTTTTTTTTTTTTTTTTTTTTGGTGATTCCACCTTTTCTGTTGTATGGGGGCTGTTTCTTTGTCTCCCCATGTTTACTCCTCTCAGGGTGTCTGCCTATGTATCTCTCTCTCTTCTGTGTTGTCTTAAAGGCACAAAATACAACACAACAACACACAACACACAGGGAACCAAACACAAATGTATTCACAATACTAATAACCCCAAACAAAGGTGACCACCAGAGAAAAGAGAATAATAGTAGGGAAAATAGTGCAAAAATGATATTGAGGAAAGGAAAATATGTAAAAGAGAAAAGAAAGAGAAGAAAAAAGAAAGGGGAGAAATATATGTATATTGGGAGAAAACTCCTAAAAACCAAGAGCTAATCCGAAAAAATGCAAACAACACCCTGAGATAAATGCAAACAACAAACAACAACTAATCCAAAAAATGGAAACGACGAACACCCAAACAACAAACACCCAGCTGAATCTAAGGAGGCAGAGCTTATTTCCAGATGGTAAGGTGAAGGAATTGAATGAATGGGGAAATGGTCAAAATTCAGTATAGAGGAAATAGAAAGAGAATGAGTGTATAAGAAGAAAAGTAAAAAACAAAATACAAAAAAGAGAAAAGAAATATAAATATATATGTGTGTGTGTGTGTGTGTGTGTGTATATATATATATATATATATATATATATATATATTAGAGTATTTTATGCAAAGGAAAATTTGTATATATTTTAAAAATTTCCCCTTTCTTTAATCTATCTCTTTATGTATTCATCTATTATTGGAAAAGGATAATACAGAGTAGATAGGCCTGAGTTGATTATTGGAATTAATTAATCTATTAATAGAAGAAGAGAACAAGCAAGGAGAGGAAAAACAGGAGCAAAAATAAAGAAGAAAAAATGGAAAAAAACTAACAAACAATCAAATGAACAATAATAATAAGACAGAAAGAAAGAAAAAGAAAAAAAATTGGCTAGTAAAGAGAGAGAAGAGAGAAGTGTACATGGACTTGGAGCAGGGGAGAGGAAATCAGATATATGAGTAAGATCAATTTTTAACAGGTAATAAAAAGAAAGGATAGAGAAAAACTAAAGGAGGAATAGGGTAATAGAAACAGGATGAAAAAGGGGGAAAGTGAGGAAGAGAGTGTTTGCATAAAGGAAAAATTGATATAGAGTAAAATAATCCTAAAATAAAAATAAAAATAGAATGTAGAACACTAATCCCAAAATAAAATATAGAAAAAATAAAATAAAACTTAAAAAGGTAAAATAAAAGTAGTAATAATAATAATTAAAAATAAAAATATAATAATAAAAAAGTAAAATCAAGTGAGAAAAAAAAATTAGTTTCTTAAGTAAAAGATGAAAAATAAGTGAAGTAGTTAAGGTCATTCATTTCCTCTATTGATCTGCTTGGCATGTCTGTTTCCTGTCAGGTAGTCAGCACAGCGGAGAAGTTCCCTGCGATCCACCGCTCCTCTGTGTCATAAGCCACAACCTTGTTTTCAAGCAGGTGGGATCTCTCTGCTCACTTTGTTTCTCTGCCTGCCTTCAGTTGTGTTTACACAAGAGTCAATTTCTGACACAACCCCTGGGTGGAGGTGTTTCTTTATTAATTTCCAGGACTCAATGGCCCCTCTACCCAGTGTTTAGATTCTTCTTTCCCTGCCACACTTAATACTGGGTTGGAGGGACGGACTGACCCAGAGCTGGTTTCCTGCTCATCTCTCCTTATTCTGATCCCCAGTTTCCACAAAAATAACTATCCGCTGCTGTCTCAGTGAGTGTTTTTAATTGGACGATCCTATGTACTGGACTTAGCAAGCAAAAGCAAGGAGGTAAAAAAAAAAAAAAAAAGACAAAGGAGCTGCGCCAACTTGCGTCTTTTTCTCCTGGCACTGTGCAACTGGTATAGAACTTTAGGCTGCCTTTCTGGGCACAGTTTCCCATTGCTGTGAGCTTATATCTAGAGTCCCCTTCTGCCAGCAGCCCTGTGGAACACCTTCCACATTCAAGGGCTACACTGACTCCAAGGCCTGCGGATATGGTGGGGTGCAGTCTCCCTCTGAGGCTCTAGTCCCCGCTACGTGTGTTTCTCCCTCCAGCCTGGATCTCAGATCTCACCTCTCTCTAGGCCAGAGGTTCTCTACCTGTGGGTTGCCAACCTGTGGGTCACTACCCCTTTGGGGGTCGAACGACCCTTTCACGGGGTCGCCTAAGACCATTGGAAAACACATATATAATTACATATTGTTTTTGTGATTAATCACTATGCTTTAATTAAGTTCAATTTGTAACAATGAAAATACATCCTGCATATCAGATATTTACATTATGATTCATAGCAGTAGCAAAATTACAGTTATGAAGCAACAACAAAAATAATTTTATGGTTAGGGATCACCACAACATGAGGAATTGTATCAAAGGGTCGCGGCATTAGGAAGGTTGAGAACCACTGGGCTAGGACAGTGGTTCTCAACCTTCTGGCCCTTTAAATACAGTTCCTCATGTTGTGACCCAACCATAAAATTATTTTCGTTGCTACTTCATAACTATAATGTTCCTACTGCTATGAATCGTAATGTAAATATCTGATATGCAGGATGGTCTTAGGCGACCCCTGTGAAAGGGCCGTTCGACCGCCAAAGGGGTCATGACCCACAGGTTGAGAACTGCTGTTCTAGGCAATCTTTGGTCCAAGGATTGCCTCACCAGCTGTGTTTAATTTGCCAATCCCAGGTGGATGTTATTTGATTCAGCTGTTCCTTCTGTCTGCTCTGTGAGAAGGTGCAGGGCCCGTCCATGTATTCAGTGCCACTTTGTCTTCCCCTGGACAAACTTTTTAGGCTCCCGCAGCCAGGGAGGTTGGAGTCTTGGTGTTCGTGGGTTCGCAGCTGAAGCAACTGGTCCCCATGTGTTGTGGTTGTAGGGTCCTGGGAGGTATCCAAGGTCTCCCCAGTTGAAGGTAAGGCTGGGCTTCCAGTCAGAGCTGCTCTCCCTTCAAGATGGCACAGTCTCTGCAGCAGAGCTGGCTGCTCCTGGAGAGATTTTAGCAGTAATAGAGGCTGCCCGGCCAGGGGAGCCTGGTTTGCCAGTCCCCAATAGTCCTGTGGGATATAGCTGTCCCTCACTCACAAATACACACACTCCCCACATGTCCACACACTCTCCTTTCGCTCTCTCACTCACACACCATCTTGCAGCCTGCCATCCTGTCAGCCGCCATCTTGGATCCTCCTTTAAGAGGTTTTAATAGCAATGTTTTTCATCTGTCAATGTAGATTCAGGAACAATCAGGCAGTCTCCTGAAGGCAGAAGGTTTGTTTAACTGTACTCTTGAATTATTTCAAGTCTTTTGATTGTGTCATTTATTCTGTGCCCTCAGAGCATATAGTGCAACTCTGGTTTCTGAATATTATACCCTTTACTATGGGCCAATCTGAAATCTGTGCCAACCCATCTTATTCTTTAGGAAAGCAACTGGGAAAGATGCTTAGTTCACTAGTAATCAGGGAAATACAAATCAAAAAGAGACTTCTCTTTTCACTCCTCATTGACATATTGGGCAAGAGTTTAGGGAAACAAGTATTATCTTACTCCACATGTGATTATATTCATTAGTATAGCCTTTTGTCAGTATTCTCAAAATTTAAAATACAAAGTCTTTTCCCCAGTAATTGCATTTCTAAGAAATAGCCTAGAGAAATGCTGGCACATGTGCACAAAGAGGCATTGTTTACAATAGAAAAAAGTTTAGAACTATCTG
Source organism: Myotis nattereri (assembly GCF_964212035.1). Lineage (NCBI taxonomy): Eukaryota > Metazoa > Chordata > Mammalia > Chiroptera > Vespertilionidae > Myotis > Myotis nattereri. Next base: position 114,649,248 of record NC_138078.1, on the reverse strand, counting down.
CATGTCCATTTGTGAAGGATATAGAACATCCCGACTATGGTATGCTATAACACAAAAGAATGAGTTAGTTGTAAACAAACTTAACAATATTTCTTAGAAATATTTCCCACTTCTAGAAAAACATACCACTTATGTTAAAATATACCTACAAAACAGTAACATATCTCTGTATACATATATTAATTTAATGCATAGAAAGATGTCAGAGATAAATTTCTATGGAAGAATTATTGGTTACTGTGATAAGAATGAACTATAATTGGCAGCTCAAGATGGATTATTGTTTTATCTGTAGTCAACAGATTATTGTTTCATTTGTAGTCAAAATGTATTCTTTAATTACTTGGAATAACATATAATTAAAGACAAATAAAAATTAGGGAACAGGTATATAATACATAAATGCAGGCAAAAGTTGAAAATAGATGTTGGTGACATTTGACAAGGAAGAAGACTAAGATAAAGCTACAAAGGATGGTGCAATAAAGGTTACAGGGGGAGACGGAAAATATAATGGGGAAAATTATACTTACAAAAGCAAAAATAATTCTTAAGATTAAATAGCAAAATGTGAAGAACGCCATAAAACTATACTGGGTAATGAATGGGGACTTGCCCTACCACTTGTGAAAATATGTTATAAAAATTCAGTAAATAAAACATGTTGGGTATCACTGCCTGAAATGACATGTCATGGAATAGGATAGAAAGCCAAGAAAACAATTTATTACACATAAGAATTTGGAGTTTTATAACTCAGTAAGGATGAGATAGGTAAATCAATATATTCCAAAAAGTTTTATCCCAGCCCAAGCAGCATGGAAGTTTGACCACATCTCTCTGAATAAGTAAGAAAATTATGGGTGGAATGGGAAAATCACAGAAATCCCAAGAATAGGAGTAATTCTGCAAAGTTTGAGTGCCACTGGTTTAAATATACTGATTTTTTATGGTTCTTAGGTTCTATACTTTTACTTAAAGGTTTTATTTTCCTGTGAAAACACAGGATGGGAGGAGTTCTTAAGGACCAGTATGTTTGTGAATGGAGTTCAGGTATTATTTCCCTAAATATTTACATACACACACACATTTCATTTCATTTATATCCTCTTGTCTCTTTGGTTGAAGTTATAAAGAAGGTCTTGTCCAGGAATCTCAGTGTTTCTCTTGTGGACTCTAAAAGAACTTGGGGGTGGGGTGGAAGGGTGGGATTAACTGATGAACTAGTTTCCTTTCTGGGAAAAAAAATAAAATCACTATCATCATAACAGGAAGAATAGCTTAATTCAAGTCCCTAAGGAGTTTAAAGTAAAAATCGTAGGGCAGCAATATGGAAACCCCTAGGTTTTTGGAAGCAGTCCAAGCTGAACCAGAAGGGCCTAATGCAGTCATTCATTGATTTGAGAGATAGGATATGTCAAAGGTATTAAAGTTACAACGAGGCAACCTACAAGGCAGAGGCTAGCCTGCCAACGTTTACTTGATCATTTGCTGCTTGATATTACTGGCAGGAGGGTCAGAAATATTACCTCCTCCCTGACACCTTTCCTCTTTGTGTTATATCTAGTCAATTCTCAATTCCCCTTTACTTCAGCTCCAGTTACCCCAAAAAGAAACCTTCTCCGGAAAGCCTAACTTTATTACACATACTAGTACATCATTTTCCTCATACTTGGCACTGTTCAATCTAGCCAGGTGTGAAAATTAGGGAGGGGCTATTAGAAATCCCTTAGTATCCGATTCTTGTCTCAAGCCACCCTTGTCATTTCTATTTAATGGCACCTATTTGGTAACATTTTTAGCATATACGGCAAGATTATAAGCACTTTAATTTCTACTTAGAAGGAAATCTAATTAAAACCATTAATAGTGATGACACGCAAAGATTTGCATGATAAAAAAGAAGTCAAATTATAAGAATAGCCTGAGACTAAGGACTGAACTTCTTATATTGGGGAGTCTCTGAGGACTCTTCTGAAGACCACTTTCCCTTATGAAATTTGCTTTTTTTTTTTTTCTTAGCACCAGAACCACAGTAGGGGAGGACTCTGGATATGGTAGCATCTCTCTTCTTCAGAATTTTTCTTTTCTCTTCTTTGATCTTCCACTAATTCATTCTATAGATAGTTACCAAATACTCTGTGCAAGGTACTGTGCTTACACGATGCAGATACAATGGTGAAAAAAACAAACACACTCAAGGTGGTCTGGTACACAGAGACCACGTGTTCTGTTTCTATTATAGCACCCTCACAAAGAATAAAGACTCACTCCCTTGTTGAATATGTTTCTTAAGGCTTGGCAAAGGGACAGACTCTGCAGCATTTCTTAAACTTGAGTGTGCCTAAGCAATATCTTGGGTGCTTATTAAACATGCACATTTCTATCCATCTGCCAACCCCCCACCAGATTCTAATGTAGGGAGTCTTGGATGAATATCAGGTATCAGCATGTTTAAAAAGCCTCCCTGGTCACTGTGAAGCAGGTGATACAAGGACAACATGTTGAGAGCACTGCTTTCACCCCTGCTTATTGCTAATTAGTATTTCATATATCCTAATTGAAATCCATTAATTTTTGTTTTCTCCTCTGGATACAGAAAACAAATGCTCAGCATCTTCTTCATATAAGTAGTCTAGACACAGGCCGGAATTGACCATTCTGTGGTTGATTTGGGGCTTTTGGCTATATTAATAGTCAGTTGCTGTGCAATCAATCAGAACAGATATGTGGTCAATTTAACCATTAAGATGGCCAACAAGATAACTGAGCTTATGATGCCATGCTAATATATAGGTATATCTAAAGTCTGGCAAGTCTCAGCAAAACACGTTTTTTAATTCTTTAATCATGGTGACAAAGCTTAAAGAATACTCTAAGTAATTTCCATTGATATGGTTTAATTTTGTGATCCACCAAGGGGTGGTTCAGATCAGAGTGTTGGCAACTAATGACTGCAAGAAGTATTTATGTCCTCTTTCTTAAAGAAACATAATGACACCAACTTATTGAAGATTGAATCATCCTATATAATAAAAGGGTAATAAGCAAACTGACCCTAACAGCAGAACAGCTGGGAATGACTGGTCACTATGACACACACTGACGACTAGGGGACAGACGCTCAATGCAGGAGCTGCCTCCTGGTGGTCAGTGCGCTCTCACAGGAGGAGCTCTGCTCAGCCAAAAGCCAGGCTGATGGCTGCCAGTACAGTGGTGGTGGTGGGAGCCTCTCCCGCCTCCTCAGCAGCGCTAAGGATGTCTGACTGCAGCTTAGGCCTGCTCCCCGCTGGCAAGTGGACATCCCCTGAGGGCTGCTGGGCTGCCAGAGGGATGTCTGACTGCCAGCTTGGGCCTGATCCCACAGGGAGTGGGCCTAAGTCAGCAGGTGGACATCCTCCGAGAGGTCCCAGACTGCAAGAGGGTATAGGCTAGGCTGAGGGACCCCGCCAAGTGCACAAATTTTTGTGCACCGGGCCTCTAGTATAACATATACAAATGCATATTATATGGCTCTTGTAGGTGCTCAATAAATACTTTTTTCATACACAATGATCCAGACTTCATAGAAGTTAATCAATTTTAAAAAGTCAGTAAGCCCTGGCCAGTGTGACTCCGCTAGTTGGAGCATCTTCCTGTACAACAAAGTGTTGCAGGTTCTACTCCTCATCAGGGAACATACTCAGGTTGAGGGTTTGATCCTCAGTCAGGATGCAAATGTGAGGCAACTGGTCGATCTCTTTCTCTCTCTCTCTCTCTCTCTCTCTCTCTCTCTCTCTCTCTCTCTCATCAATAAACATATCCTTCGGTGAGGATTTTTTTTAAAAAGTCATTAAGTAGTTTTGATAGCTGTATATATGACACTACTAAAAACCCAAATAGAAAGACTAAGATAAAACACTTACATAATTAATGAATCATTATTCTTTTTAATAATTCCATTTTATTTTTTTTGGAAGTTATTTTTGTAAGAAGTTTTGGCTAAATATAGTTACCTTACCTTTGGGGGGCATTGTACTTTCCAAAGCTCTTTTCCAATCATTATTACATTTGATACAGCAACCCTGCAAGGAAATGTTATTATTACCATTAGGCAGGTGAGGAAACCAAAGCCCTCTGATAAGTGATTTGCTCACATCCACCCAGTTTATGAAGTGCATAAATACTAGGTTTCTTGAGTGAGTACAGTTCTCTTTCTACAAGCTATATAATAACTGAGAGCATGCTTGAATGTCATTAAAGTGTATTTGAATTTCAACAGCCTTTCAATTCAGAGTTTGAAGCCAAGCCACTTTCATGCAGAAATGCCTCTCTGATCTAGGCATGAAAGGCTACTGCAGCCAACATTTACTCATCTGATTTGCTTGTCTTTTTATACCCAAAGCTACACATTTTCTTTAAAAAGTAAATGTAAATCTTAGTATTATCATCAAGATACATTGCTTTATTCTTCCTTTTGTGGAAGAAACAGGAATTAAGAATGCTATAGAAAAAATGGCTTGTAGGCATGTTAAATCAAATAGTTTATAGTTACTGGCTTGGTATTATCTTGTGCCTGTTTCTAGCAAAGAGACCCTATTTTGCTTTTGGAAATACTTTTATCATAACTTTCTAGATAGGGGCATTGGGCCCAATGCACTAAGCAAACCAGAACACACACAAAATAAATTACCCAGTTGTGCCCATATTTTATAGATTTAGATCTTGAACCATTTGCCTTAAACCATCTCATCTCAATTCTTCTTTTTTCTTTCATCTTCTTTAGTTATGATATTTTAGCCTTTTCTACCTTTATACCTTCCATCAAATCCCCTCCAATGTGTTAAATTTCTCCTAGTCTCTGTCCTTGGTCCTGCCTTCTAGTTACTGTTCAGTATTTCTAAAACACAACCTGGGTAACCTCCCTTGTGTCTTGAATAAACCCTGGTTCCTTCCCTCCTGTGTTCCATCCCATGTGCAATCACCTTCTTTCAGCCTAGTTTTATTTTATATGCATGACCTAGATATAGAATTATTGGGGATTGTTTTTATGAGCCAGCAAGCATAGCATGGAGCTTCTTGGGAGGTAGATATACTAAAATCTTAGGTGCAATGATCTATATATAACATGGCTAATTTTCTAGATTATCTTGAGATTGCACATACTGCACTGTCAAAAGAGAATCTTATGTAAAGACTGCATTCTTTACATATATAATAGGGGTGAAATGGCCACCCCTAACATTTGTGCTAACATTTGTGGAGCTTAGAGCAAGGATACCTGCCTGTGTCCAGACTCCCTTTTCCTCCCAGTCCTGACTATCCCACACTATGAGGGGCTTCATACAAGATGTACCTTGACATACCAGCCAAGAAAAAAAGAGAGGAGAAGAAAGTGAAGGAGAAAAAGAAAGGAATGAAGGAAGGGAGGAAAGAAAAGAGGGAGGGAGGGAGGGAGGGAGGAAGGAGGAGAGAGGAAAAGAAAGAAAAGAAAGAAGGATAGATTATTAATTTGGATGAATGGGAGGGGCATAAACAGGCATGAAGTGATAAATGGAAGGAAGACAGAACATTCAGATTAATAGCTCTTCCTCTTCCTTCCACCTACCCAACTTGGAAAATATAGGCCTGGAACAAAAATATCTGTATCAGTTACATAATCAGTTGTCATTTCAAATGTATAGCACAATAAGAAATCTCTTCTCTCTTGAGAATTTGTTGTTGGGTGAAAAAAAGTTCGCATGTTTTTTATTATTACAGTTGGGGATGGATGACATTGCTGGAAGGAAGAGAATTCTGGGTTTAATTCCTAGAAGAAACTTTGTGACATATGTTTGTAAGACAGAAAATTATTTCAGCCAAGTAGATTTCAACCTTATTATTCTATCTAACCTACTTTAGGGCTATGAGAGGCTCCTTTCAGTAGGACTATGACAGGCTCCTTTGCATATAGATTTTTAATTGGGGGGCTGTTATTAGAATGGATGTAGTAGAATGTGTACAGTTTGAAAAGGCTCCCCCCAGGTCATTTTGAGATGCCTCCCAATGCACGTGCGCGCGCGCACACACACACACACACACACACACACACACACACACACACACCTTGACATCACTGTTCTAACCATTTTTAAAAATATATTTTTATTGATTTCAGAGAAGAAGAAGAAGAAGAAGAAGAAGGAGAGAGAGAGAGAGAGAGAGAGAGAGAGAGAGAGAGAGAGAGAGAAACATCAATGATGAGAGAGAATCATTGATCAGACCTCTTGGTTCATAGGTCGACACTCAACCACTGAGCCATGCAGGCCAGGCTGCTCTAACCATTTTTATTCTGTGCCTAAACAAGCATCCCTGAAATATAAATACACTTTGATTTTTCTGTCTTAATTGAAACTGTTCTTCATAAAAACTAGTGACACAGAATAACCTTTCTCACATTCAAAATTATCATTTTCCTTCCAGTCACAATCCAATAAAAGAATTTTTGTTTTCTGAACAAATCATATTTTAAAATTCAGCAAGGATCAAAAGTTATGGGCATATTATATTAAAACATTTACTCTTGCATGCAAGGCAAGTTGTTTAGTGATAAGAGACAGCTGTGGAATTTAAGATGAATCTAAAAATGTGTACCTCCTTTAGACATTAGTTTCTAAACCATGCTGTGCACTTGAGATTTAGCATTCATTATGGGTAACATTAAGTGCACCTAATACATTGTGACATGAAAAGTCACAATATTCTTGAGGATTTTCTGTATCACAGTGGGAGAACAAAAGTCTCATGAGTATAACAAGAGACAAAAAATGAATCATTCTGTGATCTGTTCCCATTCAGGGTTCTATTTTATTTCATGGACCTAAAAGGCATTATTTGTCTCCTTATTGTTAATATAAAGATACTTATTCTGTATATCTGCTTTCTATATATGATGGGGCAGTGATTTTGAATTGAGTTCACTAAATCCTGAAGGTGAGCAAAGGGAAATTATGTAGGTTTGGAACTCTTCACAATTTTGGACCTGTTTTATATAATCAGGTGTTCTAAATAAGATCTCACTTGAGTCGTGGTAAACATTAGTGTTCACCAAGATTGCAATTATGTGTTTTTTCCTGTGGGTTACAGGGCCCCTTTGTAGTTAGGTGTGACCATATGACTTGCTTTGGCTTATGAAATGTGAGCACATTTTGTGTAACATTTCTAAGTGGAATTATTTAAGAGTCCCTGAACAATTATCCATGTTCTTTTATCCTGCACTGAAGGACCCTGAAAGCCTCATATTATAGTGTCAGAATTCTAAATGGTGATCAGAGCATCACCTCCAACATGTAGCATGAATGAGAAATAACCTTCTGTTGTCTCAAGCCACTAGATCTGGGGGGGCTCATTTGTTACCTAGTCTAACCTAGACTGACTCATACAAATGTCCTTGCAAAGCCACTGCTATAACCGAAAGAGCTAATTATCAGGAATCCTAGATCTAGTTCCAGTTCTGCCACTGACCAACTCTGTGACTTTAGTCATTTATTTATTTTTATATATTTTTTTTTATTGATTTCAGAAAAGAAAGGAGAGGGAGAGAGAGATAGAAACATCAATGATAAGAGAGAATCATTGATCAGCAGCCTCCTGCACACCCCCTACTGGGGATTGAGCCTACAACCTGGGCATGCACCCTGACCTGGAATCAAACTGTGACCTCCTGGTTCAAAGGTCAATGCTCAACCACTGAGCCATGCCATTCAGGCAAGTCATTTATTTCTTGAGCCTCAATTTATTCTTGTATAAAAAAGCAGAAATAAGTAAGCTGCATGATTTGTAACATGTTTAGTAGATCAAATGATTATTAGATATGAAAGATTAATTATTTAATTATAATAGTTTGTAATTATTTATAAATATGTTTATAACTAATATAATGTTTGCAAATAAGTATAATGCTGATAATTTCTACAAAAGGGAGGACAAAAGACCAAATTCCTAAATGTTTTCTCCAAAGAGCTTAAGCACTTTCCTAGTAGAAAATATCCCAAGTAAAGGAGGCATCATCCCTTTTCCAAGCCACTAGTATACCTAAATCTGGCTGATTCATTTTCCTTAGGATCCAGCAAAAAATTATATTTCTGGTTGACATTTGATTACAGACACTTAGTAGGAAGAAATACAAGACGTGTTATAATCAGACAATTTAGATGGCAATAAACTTCACAAAGTTTGCTAATTACTTCACAATAGGTGCCAAGGGCAGTGAAATTTGAATATTTGAAATTCATGTTCCTCTTATAGTGACTTCATATGTTCAAAGGTAAAGAACATATTCCTACTCTGCAAACCGTATACATTTGTATGTCATGGAAGCCAATCTTTTCCCCTATTCATTTCTGAAATATTAGCTCCTGTTACTACACTATAGGCAAAATCAGATAATATTTTGAGCTTATATATTGTCAGCTTTCTTAAGGGTTTAAAGCAATACAAACCTCTATAAGATTTTGCACAAATTATTCAGAGCTTCTGTTTCCGAATCATCAAAACAAAAGTAGCTAACCATCTTTTCTCTAATGTGGTGATTATGTGCCTTTGTTAACTTGGGCTAGTGAATTAGAAAGCATTGTGAGCTATTGTGAAAAGGTCTCTACATATAAATTGATTATAGGAAGTATATATTATTATCTTCTGATCACCCACAGTGATCACAACGTGGTACTTACTGACATTATCTTTATTGCCTAGACTGCTGTTGGGTGTTTCCAGGGTAAAATCTGTATCTGAATTTTCAATATCCTCCTCGTATGGTGACTGTATATTGACAGCCATAGCTATATGTTTTCCCTTACCTTCATGCTTCCTTGGCTTTAGGCACCAATCTTGTATTCAAGGGTCATAATCCTTAGGGGCAGTGTTGCTTTTTCCTGTCTCATAACTGAATTATTTCTCCCAGTTGCAACCCATTGTGTGCTCCTGCACTGCAGATTATCATTACACTTAACTCCAGTGTGGGCAACCAACAGTTATGTGAACATGAGACAGAGGTAAGTCTGGGTTATATCTTTTGATGAATTTCATTTCCCCACTCCAAGTCCACTAGAATGATTTAATACAGTTCCTTTGGTATTGCCACAATTTTGATTAAGCATGTTAAAAGGCCTATTGGCTGCCATTTGAATCCTTGGCAATAACTGTCTTATAATTCCATTTGTAGCATGCCTAGCTCAAAACCAAATATTTTAGATACATGTGAGAGAAGAAATAACAGCATCAGTACAGGGATCTGCAAATCCATCTCCTCTAAAAGCTTAATTTTTAGAAAGTTGATCTTGGCTTGGGAGACTTTTATTTCTTCATCGACTATGTCAGTCTAATTTTCTATCCTACCAGATTAAGCTTTTTTTATTATTTATTGTAAATGATTTCCCACAATATCCTTATTTGATCTGCCAACTTGTAAGATCTATGGGCCTTAGGAGGGAATAAGGAAGGCAAGTTCTACTATTCAAAAGCCCTTGTGTGTTGGCCACAGCATAATTGTATTTCTGCTTTACACCTATATCATGGTTGGGTAAACAAAGTTATACCCAATGGTGAATGAGTAATCCTTTTCAGTAGTATCAATTTCCAGAGCTTTGGCCCCATGAAATGAAATATCTGTTAGTATGTTTACCATTACCACTCCAACTCATAAGATTGTATTGATTAGATTTTTGCACTTCAAAAATACCATTTTAAACTAGAGTGAAATCAATATGACTGTGTATTTTTTATATACAAATTGGATTTAGCTCAAAAAGAATATTCTTCGCTGGAGCAGAAATAAATCTGGAAAGAAAATCGGATAAAGAATCCTAAAATGAAAAAAAAAAAAAGTTTACCCTTCCTGGTACTTTAGTCCTTTCCTCTGACTATTAATCTGAGCTCAGTCCTCGCTGTCTGAGTAGAAATTTCTTTTCTGCTCAAAGCAGATCAATGTGTGCACAAATTAGGACTTGAGATAACATCATCAGCGTGCAAATGCCTCCTTTAGATTTAAATGACACAATAGTGGTTCATTCAGCTCTCTGGGAAGCAGCACAAACTGAAGTACAAAACAGCCAGTGAGGCTCCTGATGGCAGTGCGCTTACTGTAAAGCACAGAAGCTCTTTTTCTTGGAGCACTTAATGCTTCAGAAATATCCCACCAGATGGGGTAGGATTATTTCCAGAAAGCAATTAAGGCAGTTACTGGAGCGATGGTAAGGCATCACTGTGAGTAAGCAAATAGCAAAGTTGCAGCCCCTCTACTTGTATGAGTGTTCATTTGATTTGGTTAAAGCTGAAGTTGAGAGATAATGAATATGGCTTCGGAAAGCTGAAAAGTGATGTATGTTAACTCTAAATGTGGGCTTCCCTTGCATGAGGAAGACTTTAGCTTATTCCTGAAATAATTTTACATGCACTCAAGTAAAACTAAAGATAGTGTTCCCTGGTTCCTTGATAATACTAACAAAAACACTTTACTAATAAGATCCCAGAGTACCTATTCCTGGGCTCCTCACACAGGGAGTGCTCATGAAATGTTCGTTGACGGACTCTTCTCATTGTGTCAGATGATCCACACACATACTTTATCTTCCCCATACTTGCTTTCCCATCTCAGAAAATGTAATTCCATTCTACCAGTTGCTCAGACTAAAAACTTTGGAGTCACCATTATCTCTCACATCCACATCCAGTCTATCCTCCAAATATATCCAGAAAATGACCACTTCTCACCACCTACACTACAGGCCACCATCATTTCGTGCCTGGATTGCAATAGCCTCCTAACTGGTGTCCCTGTTTCCACCCTGTTCTCTTAGGGTCTGCTCTCACACAGCAGCAAGAGGGATCCTATATAAGTCAGATCATGCTGCTACTCTGTGCAGAACATTTTGTTGTCTTCCCATTTCACTCAAGAGTAAACATTGGTTTGCTTACCATGGCCTACGAAGCCCTACGCAATCTGTTCCCTCCTATTCCCATACCTCTTTCATACCATCTCCTCCTACCCTTTCTTCCCTTCATTCATTCTGCTCCAGCTACATGCTTTGGACTCTAGTGTCCTTGTTATTTTCAACACTCTAGGTGTGGTCCCACTTCAGGACCTTTCTATTTGCTATTCCTTCTGCCTTTCCCTGAGATAGCTGCAAGGCAGCTCTTCCTCACTTTGGATATCTGTTCTATTGATACAATATTAGAGAAACCACTCTATGTAAAATAGCAACACACCCCCTCCCCACACACGTACACATCAGTATATAAGCTCCACAAAAGTGGTAATTATCTGTTCTCTGCTGTATCTCCACTACCTGGAATAGTACCTGTACATGATAGGTTCCCAACCAATGTTTGTAATGAAATAAATCTACTAGACGACACTAATGCCCACCATTGTGTCTCATTCCCTATTGCTTCCTTCTCCTCCTCCTCTTTCCCTTCCTCCTCTTCTTCATTATGACTATTACACATTTAGAAACTATTGCCACGTGCTGTTACGGATAGTGTTTTATCTCTTTTAATCATAACAAGAACACTGTAAGGTATAAACATGGAAATGAAAGCCCAAAGTATAATGTAATTTGCTTAAGATGATTCAAATAGTGTATTAGAGCTATGACCCAAACCCCAGACTGTCTGATTCCAAAACTCATACTCATTCCACTCCTGCAAACCTAGTGACTTCTTTGGCTTATCTTCCAGTCCTCTTTTTCCCCCTGCTCTGCTCCCTCTAATAGGGGTGGGAAACTTTTTTCTGCCAAGGGCCATTTTGATATTTATAACATCATTCAAGGCCATACAACTTAAAAATTAGCCTGCTATATTTGGTCAAACATTTAATTAACTCACCTCAAATGGCTTGGCAGGGCCAGACTAAATGATTTCTCAGGCTTTATATGGTCCGCAGGCCAGATATTCCCACCCCTGCTCTAGCAAATGGGATGATCATAAAATCTAAGAATGTTGGATCTAGACAAAAATATTAGACATGAACTCATCTAACAATCTTGCTTCCTCCCCTTTCTTTCCTACTTTTCACCATTTTGCAGTTGATGAAATTAAAACTCAGAAATATTAAAGCTTGTCCGAAAGTCACATGGACAGTAAGTGGCAAAACGAAGACTAGACTAGAACCTTCTTATTCGCAATCTTGTATTATCACTAAATACCTACACATAATTTAACAGCCAACAGGACAGCATAAGGTGACCAAAAGGGTCTCAGATTAGGAGGAGGATGAAAGTTTTAGGGAGAGAAAAGAGAGATGGAGCAGTGCTTATGCTTTTCTCACCAAATCAGTGATTCTATGATTTAAAAATATGTGAAAATTACCTAGAATATTGTTAGAGGGCAAATTCTCAAGTCCCAGCCTCACATTTTTATGCAGTAGATCTGGAATGGGGCCCAAGAATCTATATATTCAACTAGATCCCAAGCAGGTAGTCTGTGAGCCATACTTTTCTAAACCCATATAATCCAGACACACCAAGTTTAGGGTGACAGTATATGGTCTTGTTGCAAAGATGTCATAGAAATTACTTTTAAGAAGATAAATATCACATTGCTTCACTTAGAAAGCTCAACGAAAAATGAATTGTCATTTCAATACTGAAAATGACTTGGAGTGGTTTATATATTTCAGGCTTTAATATACATTGCCACAGTAATAATTCAACCTCTCCAGTCAGCAAAAGTAACACAAGATGAGAAAAAAGTCTGCTTGGTTTGATATATGTTGACAAAAATATGTATGCTAATTAAAATCCTCTCACTTAATGGGAACTGTGCATTTATTAATGATGCATGACATTGGCATTCCAGTGGAACACTAGATCATGTTCCATATTATCCAATGTGTTGTATTACAGTAAATACTCCAAGGATTAATAATGCTTCATTATGAGAAAATCAAGTTTACAATCATTGTTAGGTTACTGGATATGTGGCATCAGTCCTCAGAGGCTGACAATATAGACAAACACTGGGAAGCGAACAACTACCAAATATGAAATTGGCAGAACAAAACCAGAAGGGTATTGGTAAATGTTAGGTAGCTGTCCTTTCAATATTGGGAAAAAATACTGGAGATTAGAAAATAGAAATTTCTCCCAAAGCTGACCAATGATTCTCTTGCCCTTTGACTCCATATATAACAGAAGGGCCCATAGATCACACCAGGAGTTCTTTGAGGAATAGAACAAAAGAAAAAAAAATATTGTTTTATGTGTGATTTTGAAGGTAAAACTTTCTGTTGGACCTAAGAAAAGACAAAACTGTTCTTATACTTGTAAAGCCACCTAGTCAAAAATAGTAAAATTCACCCATTTTATTATCTTTACTGAAAGAAAAAAAGCTCATCTAGTATGGTGAATGTGGTATTGAATTTTAGATAACACTTTGAAAACTCTAGATATTAAAGGCCAATTTTCCAGAATGCCAGCTTCTCTTTTGGTTGGACTCAAATTGATTTTACCAAGAAAATTTGGAGCCTGACACACACTTTACAGTAGTTTCTTAGGGCTCTGTTCTCAGGGCTTTTTTATATGAGCTCGATGTGGGGGGAAACCTACCATTGGTCCTAAATGCATATCATATTTGTCCTGGATCTAGAGGTGTTCTTCAGAAATAGGAAGAGCATAAACGGAAGGGATAGGAAAGATAAATAATATCTGCCAGTCAGTATACTAAATTCTTTCATACCACCTACTGAAAACAACCCCTTTCAGGAGATATTTGTATTTCATTTAACAGATTAGGAAACTAAGGTTAAATTAAAGTATTTCCACAAGTCTACATGGCTAGTAGATGGCAGATCCAGGATTCAAATCCATGAATGTCCCTCATGAAAGCTCATGGCATTCCTATATATCAAGATCATTTTGGTTTACTACTTACATTTTCAGAGTTTCCACATATTTACAACTTATTTTTTTCAATAACAGTTACATTTGATAATATTTTATATTAGTTTCAGGTGTACAGCATAGTGGTTAAAATATCATATACTTTACAAAGTGTTCCCACTGATATTCCCAGTACTCACTTGGCACCATACATAGGTATAGCAATATTACCTTACCATTTGCAACAGCATGGATGGACCTACAGAGCATTATGCTCAGTGAAATAAGTCAATCAGAGAAAGTTAAATACAATATGATTTCACTTATGTGTGGAATCTAAAGAACAATATAAACGAGCTAACAAAACAGAAACAGACCCATAGATACAGAGAACAGACTGATGGTTGTTAGAGGGGAGGAGGTTTGGGGGACTGGGTAAAAAAGGTGAAAGGATTGAGAAATACAGATTGGTAGCTACAAAATAGTCATGGGAATGTGTAAAGTACAGCATAGTAAATATAGTCAGGGACACACCATATTTTTGATATTCCTATAAGTTAGGGTGGGTGATTGCATACTACTTTTGCAAACGAAGGCATAGACTAAGAAAGGCTAAACCATCTATCTAGGTTCACATACAATAATTAGCAGATCTGGAACTCCCAGTGGGTCTCTTTGACCAAATATGAGATGTATTGATTCCATAAAAGAAGCCATAGGTATGAACAGGGCTGTTGAGGACAGGACTCATTCATAGAGTCGCCAGGAATCAGACCCAACTCAATGGCACGTAATACACATAAAAAAAACTATCCCTTGAAGGAATGAAATTTGGAAAAAAGCAATGATATTCTTTTTGAGGAAGCCAACACTTTAAGACATCTCACACATAGATATTTAAAAATATGGGATTGAACCTACTACACATTAGCAATCTTTTATATCATTGTTAGCTTCTGAAATAAAAATATAATTAAGAGATAAAGCCAAGGGAATGAAAGGCATCTAAATAGAAGAATTTCTTATTATAGCTGAGTGCCTTCATTTCTGAGGAGGGGCTGCTGATTTTGAGATGGCACCATATTACTATGTCTTTTTCCCCATTATACTGAATAATTTATGTAGATTAAATAAGTTCGCACCAGAATGTTAATGCAAAGGTGCGAGAGTAAAGGAAGAATATAGTCAAATTAAAGGGTAAAAATGTTATTGTGATCATGTAATTACTTTATTAAAGTGTCATCTGTGTATATTATAGAGAAGATAACCTGAATGAAAAAAAGAAAAATTGGACACTTTTATTAGAATAACATCACAATTTAATGTTGGCTGGGGTGTGTTTGGTTTATAGAAGTTATTTTTCTGCTTTACTCAACTCTGGTCACAGAAAGTGAGTGACATGACATCTAAAAATGCTTCCATTTCATTGTATGTATAGTATAGCAAGAAACTGTCTGGATTTAGATTGAACTTAAAAACAGAATTTTCTTTATTTTTCCAGCCAATCAGACTTACTTAAAATATAAACTCCCACCAACTGCTTAGCCGTGGTCGGCAAACTGCAGCTCGCGAGCCACATGCGGCTCTTTGGCCCCTTGAGTGTGGCTCTTCCTAAGCCTTAGGAGTACCCTAATTAAGTTAATAACAATGTACCTACCTATATAGTTTAAGTTTAAAAAATTTGGCTCTCAAAAGAAATTTCAATCGTTGTACTGTTGATATTTGGCTCTGTTGACCAATGAGTTTGCCAACCACTGGTATGGCATCCAAACAACTCTCAAATGCTGTCCAGTATAGGGGTTAAAAGTATGGGCTCTAAAGTCACACTGTGTGGGTTCAAATCCCTGCCTTATGTCTGGTAGAAATATGAGTTTAGGCAAATTGCTAAGCCTCTATTTTTTGACCTGTAGAGTGGGATTAATAACAGTAACTCTATCATAGAGCTCTGAGGACTAAGGAAAAGAATTCATTTAAATCATTTAGTGTAGTGCATAGATCTAAACTTCCCAATACTTTAAATGTTAGCAATGGTTATTACTATCATTACTATTACTTAGTACCTAAAGATCTACAGGTTCAGAATACATTATGTGATCTTGATAACTATAGTGGAATCACTATTTGTTTAAATAACAATATAAATTTTTTCTTTCACACTTTTGGAGGTTAGAAGTCTGAAATAAAGGTATCAACAGAGGGAAGATCTCCCTCTGGAGGCTCTAAAGGAGAAATCATCCTTGCCTCCTCCAGCTTCTAGTGGCTGTCAGCATTCCTTATTTTATGTCTACATAGTTCCAATCTATGCCTACATCTCTACATGGCCTCTCTCCTTTTCTGTCTCTTATAAAGACACTTATCATTGTATTTAAGGCCACTGGGTTAATCCAGTATGATCTTATCTCCAGATCCTTAACTTAATTACATCTGCAGAGACCCTTTATCAAAATAAGGTTAGATTCACCTGTTCTAGGGGTTATGACAAGGACATATTATTCAAACCACTATATTCGGTAAAACATCTTTAGTTTCATTTCTTCTATCTATATTATCACCCCTTAGAGTGATCTATCAGGGAAAGGGTTTGTCTTATTCTGTTTGGGCTGCTATAACAAAATCCCACAGACTGGGAAGCTTACAAGTAACAGAAATTTATTTCTCACAATTTTGGATGCTGGGAAGTTCAAGATCAAGGCACTGGCAGATTCAGTGTCTGGTAAGGGCCCACTTTCTGATTCATGGATGGCTGTCTCTTTATTGTCCTCACATGGCACAAGGGTAGAGGGAGCTCTCTGGAGCCTTTTTGAGAAATATGGTGTGTCCCTGACTATATTTACTATGCTGTACTTTACACATCCCCATGACTATTCTTTTTCAATTTGCCTAATCCATAAGGGTTCCACTCTCATATTCTAATCACCTCCCAAAAGCTCTACCTCCAAATACCATCACATTGAGGATTAGGATTTCAACATATAAATTGGGGGGAGGGGTTTAAACATTTAATCTATAGAAGAGTTGTATTATTTCATCTTAGGGTTTACCATGTCAAAGACATGATGTTGTGAAAATAGCAAAATTTATCTTCAGTAGCCTATAACCTCCCCCAAGGCTCCTGCCTTCCCCTATGTGGCTGTTTTTGTCCTTGTTCCTTTGTTCCTCTCCTCTACACATAGCACCCTCATTCTGCCTAGGACCTCCATGTGCCACCCCACCCAGGTTTTCCTTACCCTGAGCAGTACCTCAAACTCTGAACTTATTTTTCTTCTTTCAGCTTTCCAGTAATCTTTTTTTTAAATTTTGTTTTATTGCTTAAAATATTACAAAGAGTGGTACATATATCTCCTTTATTTTCCCCTTGACCTTTCCCTGGCCTCCCCTAACCCCCAGTGTCTTGTGTCCATTGGTTATGCTTATACCAAAGGACTTGTATGCATCCAGTAATCTTATAATTTATTTTAACGATGCTTTGTTACCACATTCTTCCAAAAGACTGATGAAGAAAATAATACAGGCATTTTACTTAAAAATTGTGGGGAAAAAAACCTGAACGCTGGATAAGGGTTCTTTTCACTAGACCAGTCAGTGGTTTTTGGCAACAGAAACTTCCAATTAAATATTTAAAACCCAAATAAATAAAACAGATAGAAGTAGAGATGCTTATGTGGAAATGGAGGTATCTGAATTGTAATGGGAAAATACCTTAGTTGTTGCGATTTCAGGCACTGAGAGTTAGCTATCTTTTGACTCCAGAATCAAAACATTTAACCCATTTCTAACGATGCTGAACAGTTAGGACTTTCTCAACCTAAAATCTATAATTAGCACTTTAAAGTTCTGATTAATGATTCTGAGTGATAGGCAAATGAAAGAACATTACTGTAATGTATTGAGAAGAGTAAGATTTACAGCTTGGAGAGTATTCAACTGTATATTCTGATACTTCAGAAGTTTTCTAAGTTATAGTTTCAGTGTTTTTTCCCCATCAGTAAAAGGTCACAGAATTTCTATAGATATATAGAAGTTTTTTTAAGGGAGAATATAGAAAAACTCATTTCTGCCTAGCCGGTTTGGCTCAGTGGATGGAGCGTTGGCCTGTGGACTGAAGGGTCCTGGGTTCGATTCCGGTCAAGTGCATGTACCTTGGTTGCAGGCACATCCTCAGTGGGGGGTGTGCAGGAGGCAGCTGATCGATGTTTCTCTCTCATCGATGTTTCTAACTCTCTATTCCTCTCCCTTCCTCTCGGAAAAAAAAAAAATCAATAAAATATATTTTTTTTAAAAAAGGAAGAAAAACTCATTTCTCCATAACTTCAATGCAAATGGTCTATCATTCCAATTTCTTCTACAAATACCAGACAATTCCCTACCCCACTGGGCCTCCTTTTCAAAACTCCAACAATGAATAATATCAACTGTTAGCCTTTTTCCTGTGTGTACCCAACAAGCAAAGTCTTTTGGGAAACAAATCACAGTTTCGGTGGATTGGTACTAAAACATATTCATGGTCACCAACCTCATTTGGGCCCTCAAACACTGTCCATATTACTGAACTAGAAACCCGGTGCATGAAATTCATGCACTGGGGGGTGTCCCTCAGCCCAGCCTGCACCCTCTCCAATCTGGGACCCCTTGGGGGATATCCAACTGTCAGTTTAGGCCCAATCTGGGACTGCTGACTCCCAACCGCTTGCCTGTCTGATTGCCCCTAACTGTTTTTGCCTGCCAGCCTGATCACCCCCTAACCCAGCCGTGGGCAAACTATGGCCTGCGGGCCAGATCCGGCCCGTTTGAAATGAATAAAACTATTGAAAAAAAAAGACCGTACCCTTTTATGTAATGATGTTTACTTTGAATTTATATTAGTTCACACAAACAATCCATGCTTTTGTTCCGGCCCTCCGGTCCAGTTTAAGAACCCATTGTGGCCCTCGAGTCAAAAAGTTTGCCCACCCCTTCCCTAACCACTCCCCTGCCAGCCTGATCAATGCCTAACTGCTCCCCTGCCAGCCTGATTGCCCCCAACTGCCCTCCCCTGCAGGCCTGGTCCCCCCCAACTGCCCTCCCCTGCTGGCCTGATCGCCCACAACTGCCCTTCCCTCCTGGCCATCTTGTGGCGGCCATCTTGTGCCCACATGGGGGTGGCCTCTTTTGACCACATGGGGGCGGCCATCTTGTGCAAGGACTTGATGGTCAATTTGCATATTACCTCTTTATTATATAAGATTTCTCAGATTACCTCATCCTCCCATCTTCTAAAATTACTGTTTCAGAATGACTTTACTTTTCTCAAACTTCCAACTTCCCCACTGTCCATTCATTCTCAATGGATGACCTTGCCTCCTGATTCACAGAGAAAATAACCATCCCATGAGAACTCCCTCAATTTCCTGCCATCAAATCTAAAATTAGATGGTGTCTGCACCCATGTTCTCTTTCTTCCTCCTGCTACAGCGCAGGAGGTGTTCTGTCAAAGGTCAGTTCCTCCACTTGTGTTCTACATCCCACCCCTCTCCCACTTTCAACTCCAAAGTTTCTACTACATCTTTCTTTAGAGCCTTTAAAAATGATTTTTCTCTCCCACTTGAAAAAAAATTCCCTTTTGAATCTTACCTTCTCTTCTAGCTAACTAATCACATCTTGGTTCCCTTTAATGATTCAACTTCACATCTCCACCTCCTTACCTTTCTTTATCTTTTCATTTTGACATAATCACAAGCTTGCAGAAAAGTATAAGTGCAGTTTAAGATTTTCTCTCCTGGAACATTTAAGAATAAGTGGGAGGCCTATTTCCCCCAAAATCCTTTTTTATGTATTTCCTTAAAATAAGGGTTTTTGTGAGATGGATGAATGGATGCAAAGTTGACAGGAAATACAAAAAGAAGAAATGCTGATCCTCACAATGACAAATATTTGGCTAAAAAATAAACATTTACATAAAAATTCAGATATATCCAAATATTTGTATGTTGTAGTTTTATATAAATATAGCCAAACTATTTTTTGTCTTTTAAGTCAGGCATAGGAGCCATTCTGATTGGCTGGCTTCTAATCATTTGAGTTTGTGTCATTCAGAAATTAGTTTCTTTTCTTAACTCAGTTGCTCAAAAATGAAATTGGATTGTATCCTGGACACAGCAGGAAGGTAATTTAAAGAACCCATGAACATTGTTGAAATTATCATGCAAGCTTATTAAATGCAATGTATATTTAAATTGGAAAAAACTTTCTTTATTAAACCTAGATAGGTGAATTTTTACAGCTTCCAGCACTAAAATATATTAGATTTGAAAGTCAGGTTAGATTAATTTCTAATCTTTATGGAAATAATTTTTATTAAAAAAGTGGGAAGTTAAGAATTTGACAGTTACAGGGTTTGGATAACTCTAAAAGGGTCATCATTTAAATATGCAGGGAAAGTAAAATCAGAGAGCTTTCATGATAAAGATGATTTGTTTATTTGATATGCTCATTTTAAAAAGCTGTTTTAATATTTAGGCTTGTTAAGGAAAATCTGAAATGTGGTTGAATATATTAAAACCTAAAGAGTTTTGCCTTTAATTTCTTTTTTATAAGAGCCAACCCAATAAATCTCAGCCTGGACTTAGATGCTAAAATAAAAAAGATTAAAGGGATATGTTCACTGTAATGTATGTGATCAAATATTTTTTATTTGAGAATACATTCTATAATTTTCAAGTTAGCTGATATTTTCTATTTTTCTAAAAGAATATTTCACATAATTGTGACTTATTAGTTGATCATTTATATTTCATATTCTTTCAATTTAAGGACACTTGGGTTTCTTGGGGTGATTGAATTAGAGGTGATGAAAACATTGTTCTCCCCAGGAGATGGCTGACAACAGAGTGGGAGGAAGCTGCCTCTCCCCTTTGAATTCAGATTGCTCTTGGTGTTCTTGAAAGTTGGAAACCAAACCTAAAAGGAATACAGCACTCTCTCTTCCAAAAGAGCAGGGCCTTTTGTCTCGTGTGTTTATTGGCAGTTTGCAAGTGGCTGGGAGGTTGAAACTTGTGAAAACTGACTTTTGAAGTCTCGGCAAGATTTAACTATCCTCACATTCTAGGGCGGCCTTTAAACCAATGATTGTATAGAATGAACTCCTCACTAAATGAAGATAAGAATGAAAATAGAGACTCAGACAGGTCAGCATGGCCCAGTGGTTGAGCCTGGACCTGTGAACCAGGAGGTCACAGTTTGATTCCCAGTCAGGGCACATGCCTGGGTTTCAGTTTGATCCTCAGTGTGGGGCATGTAGGAGGCAACTGATCAATGATTCTCTCTCATCATTGATGCTTGTATCTCTCTCTCTCTCTCTCTCTCTCTCTCTCTCTCTCTCTCTCTCTCTCTCCATCCCTCCCTCCCTCCCTCTTTCTCTCTCCCTTCCTCTCTGAAATCAATAAAATATATTCTAAAAAAAGAAAATAGAGATTCAGGGGTTTACTTTTGAGTATCTATCAGACAAATTTAGAAAAGGAGTTTACCAAGCTCACATGAGAAAAGGCAGCTTTGCTCATGGTCACTAATTGGATCTTGCTACTTGATTTAGTGTGCATCTCAGCCAAGTGCATAAGAATTAACACTATCCCCTTTCTGCCTTCATTTTGTGTCTGCAACAGCACCTTGCATGGAGCTTTCAAAGTGCCAGCTTAGTAAACAGCTATCATTCTGCATCCTGTGCCAGCATTTAAAATTCAATCCATCCAAAACCAACACAACTCTGATCCCAACCAATCACTGCCTTTTCCAGACCTCCTGATTTTCCTCAGTGGTACCAATATATATTGACATAGACCCAGACTAAAAATTTTAGTTTGACATTTTTATGTTTACCAGTAATTTATTTCTTAAGCATATATTAAGGTCTTTTTATATCCTGAGCTACATGGGATATTCAATAAATGTTTACTAAATGAATTAGGGAAATAATTTCACATGTATTTTTGAGTGCTTATCATGTATTAGGAAATGCAAGAGAGAGAAAAATGATCAAGACCCAACTACTGCCTTCATCACCTTATAATATAGTAGGAAGAATAATGCATATATATAAAAAGCTACAGTAACAGATTATGTGCAGTAACAGCCATAATAGATGTGTAAACAAAGCTCTATAAACGTACAGAAGTGTATGATATCATCCCTGCCTTGGAGCATCATGGACCATGGACTGTTGCCTGAAGAAGATGTCATTTAAGCTGTAAGTTGAGGGATCATTTGGACAGATAGAAACAGACTGTGGGCAGGCATTGAAGAAGGAAGGGAAAGCATGATATAGCTCGAGATGCATGAAAAGGAAATTGATTCCAGGACAGGGCTAGTAGTCAAATTTGAGGGTAGCAAAGGGGGCAAATGGGAGAATAATGAAAGCTAAAGTCAGAAAGGTGTAATGATTGTGATTTGGTTGGGAAGAGTTTAGATTTCTAGGCTAAGGATGGCCAATAATGTGCTATAATAAACTTAAATATTTTTACACATAATGTGTGATCAGAGCAGATTTCAGTTCACATCAACAAATTACTTTCTAACATGATTGCATAAAAATATAATTGGAATTGGCTGGTTTTGTGAAGCAACAGCTAAATTTTGGGGGAAATAGCAGAAAGGTAGGAGCTTTGTATGTCAAAGTAAGACATTGAACTAGATGAATGTGTCTGTTCTCTCAAGCCCTAAAATTCCATTGTTCTAGCTTTTAGTTGTTTATGGCATGAAAGAGAGAACAGAGCATTTGAGAAAGCAATAAGGAGGCTTTTGAGAGACTCAAGATGAAGGCCCTGATAAGCACATTGGAAACA
Organism: Myotis nattereri; assembly: GCF_964212035.1. Lineage (NCBI taxonomy): Eukaryota > Metazoa > Chordata > Mammalia > Chiroptera > Vespertilionidae > Myotis > Myotis nattereri. Next base: position 114,626,600 of record NC_138078.1, on the reverse strand, counting down.
GATAATCATTACCGCTAACACTTATATAACTTTTATTATGTGCCCAGCACTGTTGTAAGCATGTTATATATATTTACTCATTTGGTCCTTTACAACAACCCCATTCTATAGATGGCAAACCAAAGCACAGAAAGTTTTAGTGACTTGCCCAAGGTGAATGGCTGAACTAGCGTTCCAGCCCACGGATTATAAATAAATATTAAAAGCCAGGTTATAAACATGTTAAGTTTAAGGGGCTGGTGACCTAGCCAGGTAGAAATATATATGTAAAATAGAAAGTAAGTCAAGGGCTTTAACTTTGTCTAAATATATCTAAATTAATATACTGCCTACCCATAGCTTTCTTGCAGTACAGTGCAACCTCAGTGGAGTGTTCATATTGTGGGACAAGGATAGACATGGAGTCAAATTCTTTATTCCATTATTCATTCTTAGAGGAGTGGATATGCCAGCTTTGGGGGAACATATAAAATATGTCTCTTAAATTTCAGATGACACTAATACCCATATAGGCTTTTAAATAATTTTGTGATTGCTATAGAGTGAAATTATAAATTAAATAAACTAAATATGAAATGGCACTAACTCACTAACATGATATATAAGGACATGTATATGCCTTAGTCTTCATCATGCACTGGGTTTTTGTTGACTCTAGATTCTTCACATTTCTTTTCTCCTTGTCATATTTATTTATAGGGGTAAAAGTAAACTGTAGATCAGGGGCCCTCAAACTACGGCCCGCGGGCCACATGCAAATACAAATATTGTATTTGTTCCCGTTTTGTTTTTTTACTTCAAAATAAGATATGTGCAGTGTGCATAGGAATTTGTTCATAGTTTTTTTAAAAACTATAGTCTGGCCCTCCAATGGTCTGAGGGACAGTGAACTGGCCCCCTGTTTAAAAAGTTTGAGGACCTCTGCTGTAGATGCATGGTCTGTTGGGCAATGATGGCAGTTTTGTAAATATGAATGCAACCCTTTCCTAGGTCTTTGAAAGGAAGCCACTTTCCATGCCTCTGTGATGCCTTGAACACACCTTCTGTATTAAGGATGCAGGGGCCCGCCACAGAAGCAGAGGGTTGCCTGATAACTGCTAGCATTGTGTGTTGTACAGACTCCAATTTGACTTCATTTTCTAAAGCTGGAGAGCCCTTAGCAAGAGTGCTGAGTGAGTGAGAAACATCTCTGTAAGCTCTTTTTCATTCAGAGTAAATTTTTTAGTCAGCATGAAGTGTCCTTCCAACAAACATCTTTGGCTTCACCACTCAAGTATGCTATCAGATGCCTTTTGGGGCTTGAATTAATCTTTGAAGATCTCTTAGTCCATCATTTGTAGAGTTTCAGGGAACAAAGACCTTTAAGTGCTAAACTGTGAGGTGTATTGCCTTAGAAAAACACCATGCAGGAGTTTTAGATGTGCATGAAGAGAATTCATGAAATCATTTTGGGGAGAAGAGAGGTAATGTCAAAGTTTTTTCAAGAAGGAAAAACAAGTCTAATATCAGTCAAAGAAAAAAGAGAAAGTTTTTCTGGGTATGATTTCTACATTATGTCAAATCATACCAAAAAGAGTACTAAACTTTATATATAAAAAACAGTTCCTAAATTACCAATAAATACCTCTTAAGTTGTCACTCTGAGCCAGATGTAGTAATAATTGCTCTAGTAGTAGTTGTATATAGTTTTTAAAATGAGAGCACTCTTTTATTGAGATCAGGACATGAGTTTGATACCTTGATGAGACAGTTAGGTTTACCCTTGTATGTGATCACAGACTAAATTGGAAGCAATAATGATAAGAAAGTCTAAATGAAAAGCTGTGGATAGACCAATACAAACTTTCCCACAACTAAACAATCAGTTCAGAGTACATAGCCTACCACCAAGGGAAGGTCAGGAATTTATAAAGATAGTATTTTCTCCTTAAGGGTTATACTTTTACCATTACAATCCAGTACCTATCAGATCAAGTAAAAAGCATTTGTGAAACAAGTTTCTAGATTTCTTTGGCAAGCAGGGATGCTATTGGATAGGTGAGTGTGTTGGGTTCGTGATCAAAGACTTAAGACACAATCTTGTATTTCAGAACCAAAAATAAGTAGAAGTTCACCTCAGCCTCAATGCTTCCAGATTCTGATCACTGGGCTAAGTAAAATATGACCTCTAGAGTTATTGGAGGATATCGTATTTGGCTAAAAAAGGAACAGGGTTTAGGCAAAAGGAAAGACTCAAGATATTGGGGAAAAAACAGCTGACTATTTTATCAAATCCAAAGGCTATAAGCCAGACATGATATTTTCTGTCTTGTCAGGTTTGTTCAGATATACCAGAGAACAGTTCACCACTTGATAAAGGAAATCCAAGGCCATGTGATAAGTATTATCCATGAAACATTAAGCTGAAAGTCAATTCAACTCTTGATCTTTAAATACCAGATTCCTTCAGATTTTTCCTCTTATCCGTCAATAAGTTGAGACTCATCTCAAGATCTTTATAAGATGGAATGTGTTGTTGTTGTTGTTACTGCTGCTTGTGTGTTGCCATTTGTACAGAAAGAGGTAGCTGACATTTTATAATCTCTTCAACCAGATTGTTGTTCAAATGTAAGATGGTGTTAAGATTTCTAAAATATATTGAAACCCATTGTAATGCTGGGGCTAAGGGAACAAGTTTTATGTTTATGTCACTGAGGGAACAAATGTTATGCATATGTCATAGGTTTTCACTTTTTTAAGAATTTTTTATTTTATTGATGAGGAAGAGAGAGAGAGAGAGAGAGAGAGAGAGAGAGAGAGAGAGAGAGAGAGAAACATTGATTTGTTGTTCCATTTATTTATGCATTCATTGGTTGCTTCTTGTATGTGCTCTGACCAGGGATTTAACCCACAACCTTGGCATATCAGGATGACACTCTAACCAACTGAGCTACCAGGGCATGTTTTTATTGATTTCAGAGAGGAAGGGGAGAGGGAGAGAGATAGAAATATCAATGATGAGAGAAAATAACTGATTGGCTGCCTCCTACATGCCCCACACTGGGGATTGAATCCGCAATCTGGGCATATGCCCTGACTAGGAATCGAACTGTAACCTCCTGGTTCATATATCAAAGCTCAACCACTGAGCAGCTTCATCTGGGCGCATCATAGGTTTTCTATGTTAAAATGAGAGATAACACTATTACACCTCTTACACAGACAATGTGATATATAGCTATAGTAAAACCAGATCTTTATCATAGCAAGATATTTGTAAAAATCATGTATTGATGTTAATTCTATGCAATAAAATAGGTACATTATTAACTAATATTTTCCGATTGATTTTCAGAGAAATAGAGACAAAAAATGTGCGCACATGTGTATGTATGTGCATGTATGCATACATGCATGTTTGAGCATATGTTCTATAAAGTTAACAGTTATTTATAATGGTCCCACTCTGAAGCCGAATGACTACCATTGAGGAATGGAAGGAGCGGAAAGTAGTAAAATAAAAATGATTCAAATATTTGAAAAAGCAATACTGAGTAAACAGGCTTTTGTTCTCAATAATACGTATTATTCTTAGTTGATTCACTGCTTGATTTTGGTGAAGTGTTTGGTATACACTATAACACTTTCCCAGCCCTTAAGTGGCACTGGAAAGTCACTGCCCATATTACCAATTCAACTTACTTTTTTTCTTACTCTCATTTCTCACATTAATTACACAAAACAATGAAAAAATTCTCATAGTTTCCCCAACAAAAATTGTGTTATAGAAGTTACCATGCTGAAGGTGGCATGGAGGGCACTGAGTTCCACTAGGATGCAGGCCCCTGTCCTTGGGCCACCAGTGGAGAGTGTGCCTGGCTTCCTTCTGATCACTGGCACCTTCCCTCACCTCCTTGAGGTCTCATCCTCTGGGCCACCCATGGATAAGCCATCATCCAGAAACCAGTCCAGCTCAGCCAAGAAGATAACCCACCACACTGCTCAAAGATTACCAAAACATCCCTGGAATTGAGAAGGTTGATGATGTTGTGAAAAGACTCTTGCCTTTGGAAATAGCCAGCCAGAAAAAGGAGCCAAAAATCAAGCAAGAACAATTGATGAACAAGGGCGTGGCAAAGCCTAAGGACACCAGGCTTCAATTATTGCCTTGACTGTCAGATCTGCAGTTATGAATAACACATGCAGAAACATGGAAAAGATGAAGCCCCAAGCGCTATCTGGTGACCAGAGGAAAAAGATGCTCAAAAATTTCTGTAATACCAACTCTATCTTTGAGAAGATGTGCAAGGAGCTGGGGCTTGAGTACACATTCCCAGCTGTGCACAACCGGAAATCCCACCGCCTGCTGGGTGACCAAAAAGGCTCCATGCATTCAGGTTTTCTGGGAGGCTCAAAAGCTGAAGAAGCAAAAGGACTTAAAAGGTACAGCAGCAGCAACCTGGAAACAAGGCCAGACAAACCCAGGAAACTCTTCCAATAAATTTTGTTAAAGTTTAAAAATTGTATTATAACAGAAAGTCTCTATTCAGTTTCATTCATTCCCAATTATTTATTTTCCTTATGCTTGCAGCCTAGTTTCCTTTAATACTTAACTGAATCTATTAGATGCTGGACAAGTGAGCATGTAATAATTTCTTGATTTTTAATGAATTTTTACACCATACATGTCCTTTCCTTGTTTAGAATGTCATATTATATTATCACCTAAGTAATATCCGAATTAAGATTTTGGGGTGCCCACTATTATCGTTGTGTAATATTGGGCACAATCAAAGTACCAAGAATAACAGAATTTACTGGGAACTTTTGTCTAAAAAGTGTATCTCAGAGAAATCATTCTCAGGGAGGCTCTGAAGGATTTACTGTTAATCAAATTGTTCTTTGTCAGCATGCAACAAAGAAGTGTTCAGTTGTATCCTAGTTCAATTTATACAAGTGTTGTTCATTGTTGACATGCATAAAGAAACTTATTAAAAATGAAATGTCTCAGTAGAACTTTAAAATGTCTACCTATATTTTTCATGTTCTTTTCCAATACATTTGCACAGAAGAAATGTTTGTATTTTAGAATTCTTTTGTCATATTTTATAGCCTGTAATGTTAATGCATTTTCAACCAGATAGAAAATATTACACATAGAATAGAGCTATTCATGACACAATATATTAAAGCAAATATCCTTTCTATCATGTTTATAAATTACACAATTGCCAGCATCTGTTTTCGGTTAGTCATCCCCCCACACCCATCTTAGAATCAGTCCAAAACTCCATATGGGACTGGATACAATTGCAGGAATGTTGATGCATTTCACAATGAGGAATGCCTATTGTGTAAGATCTGCTTCTCCATTCATAGTGATTTATTTCTTCAAGGATTCTCTTACTCATGAGGATATTGCTTCCCACCTGGATACTTGTGGTGCTGAAACTATGTGTCAGAATAGTGGTTGTGACTTGTATCTGGGGAGGGTTTTGAGTTGAGGAGTGCAAGAGTTAGGTTAAGTTATATATCCATTAATTTATTCAGTAGAACTGTCCCTAAAAACAGTTGTTCATGCTGATTCTTTTCTTTCTTTTCTCTTGTAAATTATTATTAAATGCTTCAGGCATATAACATAACAATGAACAACTGTAAACCCACAACCTAGCTTCAAAAATTAACAAATACAAATGAATTCCCTGTGGTCCCATTCCCCTCCCTTCCCTGCAGTGGAAACAACTATCCTAAATTTAATCATTCATATGTATATAGTTACAAATAAATATATACCTATAAAAATATATTGTTCTGCATGTATTTAAATTTTATATGAATTACTTTCTTCATCATTAAGGCTTTTTTTTCTGTTTTTAAATGTATTACAGGGAGGGAGGGAGGGAGGGAGGGAGAGAGAGAGAGAGAGAGAGAGAGAGAGAGAGAGAGAGAGAGAGAGAAACATCAATGATAAGTGAGAATCATTGATCGGCTGCTGCCTGCATGCCCCCTACTGGGGATCGAGCCACCCAGGCATGTGCCCTGACCCGGAATTGAACCATGACCTCCTGGTTCATAGGTTGATGCTCAACTATTGAGCCATGCTGGCTGGACCATGATTATGTTTCTAAGGTTTATCTATATTGAAGCATGTACCTCTGCTGTACTCAAGTTAACACCCATATTTTTATACTGTATGACTACACCAAAATTTATATATTAATTTTCCTATTGATACACATTGCATATTTAAGTTATGACAACACTTACACACAACAATGAATATGCTTCTTCAAAATGTTTTTAGGTATTCTTAGTCTTTTCTGTTCCATATGGATTTTAGGATCAGGTTTTCAAGCTCTATGAAAAACGTTGTTGAGATATTGACTAGAACTACATTGAATTTACAGAAGTAGTAGAGGAAAATTGACATTCTAATGATACTGAGGCTTGTGAGCATGAACATAGTATATCTCTCCATTGATTCTTTGTATGTCTTCTTCAATTCAAAAAGTTTTAAAAATCTTATAGGAAAGAATGTTGAACTTTTTGCTAGATTTATTATTGTGAGTGAGGTTTTTTTAAATTACATGTTCTAATTTAGCTGTCCCTGATACATATAGGCATGCTGTTAGTGTTTTTTTGTAATGATCTTATATCCAACAACCTTGCTATCCTCTCTTCTAATTTCATTGTTTAACTTTATATTCAATTTTGGCTCTTTTATATCAAGTGTTACATGTTTTATATTTTTGGTTGTTTTATTCTGCTAACTAAGATCCCCAGTACAACACTGAATTAGAAGCACTAGTTAATTATAGGACTTCTATCTTTAAGGGGACTGTCTATTATTTTATTACTAAGTATGATGCTTACATTAGGATTTTGGTAGATCACCTTTATCATATTCAGTAAGTTCCCTTCTCGTCCTGTTTTGCTAAGAGGTTCTATCATAAATAGCAAATAAATTTTATATACTACTCTTTCAGTGTATAAGATAATCATTTGTCTTTAATCCATTATGAAATGAGTTTAAAGTGAAATGGATTAATTCGATGATGAATTACATTAATAGATTTTCAAAACTTAAACCATCCTAGCATTTATGCCTACTTGGTTGTAATTTCTATATTTGTGTGTCTATGTGTGTATGTACATTGTTAATTTGATTTCCAGATCTTTTATTGGAAATTTTTGCAGCCATCTTTATAAATGAGATCTGCCTATAAAAGATTCCCTTTTCCTTTTATTACCCCACTTTGGAAGTAGATTATAGTAGTCTCATAAAATGATTCAGGAAGACTTTCCTCTTTTCCTAAACTCTAGTATGGCTTAAAATCAAGATTATCTTTTTCTTAGAAATTTGGCAAAATACACCTATAAAATCATCTGAGCCACTCTCAGTATCTTTAATGTGTGTTCAGGCTTTCTATTTCTTCTCAAGTCCATTATTCCCCCTTGAAAAATGTCTACTTTGTATAAGATTTCAAACTTACTGACATAAAGTTGTTCATAGCACTCTCTCATTTATTTTTATATTTTAATCTTTAATGTTTATTTGTATCATTTCCTCTTTTTTTTTCTTGTTCTACCTTGCCAGAGGTTTCTCTATTTTATTATTCACGTCAGAGACACAAAGCTTGGTTTTGTTGATCTTCTCTATTGTCTCTTTGTTTCTGATTTCATTAGCTTCTGCTCTTACCCTTATTGTTTCCTTCCTTTTCATTATATGCAGTCCTTTTCTAAGTTCTTGAGTTGGATACTTAGTTCATTAATTTTAATTTTTTTTCTTTTTTTCTACTAAATGTATTTAAGGCCATACCCACACATTTTTATAAATAGTATTTCATTGTTATTCAGTTCCTAATTTCCAATATAATTGTAATGTAATACATAAATTATTTTAAGAACATTTTTCTGCATTTTTTCTTTGTTTATTGCTTTCAGATTTTAGTGCATTTTGCTGAAACAGAATGATCTGTATGATATAGAATCTTTTCCATTTGTTGAGCCTTGCCTTGTGATTTAATATTTATCAGTTTTGTGGGTATTCTGTGTGTTTTAAAAGAATATGTATTGTATATATGCTTAACCCAGGGACACAGACAATAGGGTAGTGAAGGCCTGGGGCAGGGGCAGGCTAGAAGGAGTAATTGGGGTAAGGGGGATATATGTAATACTTTCAACAATAAAGATTTTAAAAATAAATAAAAAATAGTATGTATTGTATGTACAACTAAAACTAATACAAAATAGTATTGAATGTAAACTGTAATTAAAAATGTTTAAAATAAAAAATAATATGTATTGTATAGTCATAGCTTTGGGGTTCTTTACATACCCATCATATTAAAGATGTTAATTGTACTATTCAAATTTTCTACATGCTCACTGATTTTTTTTATCTTCTTGTAACTGTGAAGTTTTCAATTTGTCTTAGTATCAGTCTGTCAGTTTTTGCTTTAGATATCTTGAAGCTACATTTTCTTACAGGGTCTAAATTGTTACATCTTCCTGGTGAATTACTCCTTTAACCATTATATAATGACTAAAGGCCTGGTGCATGAAATTCATGCACTCAGGAGTGTTCCTCAGCCTGGCCTTCGCCCCCTCACAGTCCAGGAGCCTCACGATTGATCACCCACAGAGGAAGGCCCCACCCACCCGGCTGGGGCTCTGTGATCAATCACCCAAAAGAGGTAGGCCCTGCCCACCCAGCTGGGGCTTTGTGATGGGTCAACACCACAGAGGGCGCAGCCCACCAGTCGGTGACCCGGGCCTCCCTCTTTGGGGTGAGCGTGGAGCCCCCTGATTGATCACCCCGCTGGATGGTGGCCTGGGCCTCCCTCTGCGGGGTGATCATCGGGCGATGGCGAGGCCCCCGACAAATCACGTCGCACCCGCCTTGGCTGGCCTGGCACCAGTGGGTGTCATAGTGTGGTCATCTGGATGGTCATTCTGCTGTTTGGCCATTCAGTCGATTTGCATATTATGCTTTTATTATTATAGATTCTCTTTATCCTATCTAATAAAAGAGTAATATGCAAATTAACCATCAATCCATCACAAAGATGGTGATGGCCATGGAACTGGAGTGAGCAGAAGGCTTGGGTTGCCCCAGCAATGGAGGAAGCCAAGCTTCCGACCTGCCCTGGCTGGCACTGGGCTCCACTCAAGGCTACAAAGTTCCAATTATAGAAGATAAATAAATCCCAGAAAGAAAAAGAAAAAGAAAAAAAAGGAGAGGCTGGGGCTTGGGTCACTGGGGGGCGTGGCCAGCCTGAAAACAGCCATCAGTCCCTCACCCAGGCTGGCCAGGCACCCCAGAGGGACCCCCCCGCACCCTGAAGGGGCTGTGGCCAGCCTGTAAATGGCCCTCAGCCCCTCAACCAGACTGGCCAAGCACCCCAGTAGGGACCCCCACTCTGAAGGGGGTGTGGCCAGCCTGCAAATAGCCATCAGCCCCTCACCCAGGCTGGCCAGGCACCCCAGTGTGGACCCCCACCCTTAAGTGGTTTTGGCCAGTCTGCAAACGGCCCTTAGCCCCTCATCCAGGCTGGCCAGGCACCCCAGCGGGACCCCCACCCTGATCCGGGACACCCTTCAGGGCAAACCAGCCGGCCCCCACCCGTGCACCAGGCCCCTATCCTATATAATAAAAGGGTAATATGCAAATTGGCCCCAACAGCAGAGTGACTGGGAATCACTGGTCACTATGACACACACTGACCACCAGGGGGCAGACACTCAATGCAGGAGCTGTCCCCTGGTGGTCAGTGTGTTCCCACAGGGGGAGCTCTGCTCAGCCACAAGCCAGGCTGCCAGCTGCCAGCACAACGGTGGTGGCAGAAGCCTCTCCCGCCTCCTCAGCAGCACTAAGGATGTCCGACTGCAGCTTAAGCCTGTTCCCCGCTGGCAAGTGGACATCCCCCAAGGGGTCCTAGACTGCGAGAGGGCACAGGCCAGGCTGAGGGACCCTCCCAAGTGCACAAATTTTTGTGCACCAGGCCTCTAGTCCATAATAATGCCTTATGCCTTGAAAACTATTCTGTCTGATAATGTTATAGCTACACAATTTCTGTTGGTTAGTACTTTTCTAGAATGCCTTTTCCTTTTACTACTAGCTTTCTGTATTAGCATGTTTTAGCACATCTCTTATTAACACAAAGAATGTAACTAGATTTTCACTCAGCTCCAGAGTCTCTCTCTCTTAAATTGCAAGTTCATTTTGTTTTGTTTTTTCGCTGGTATTGTTTACATGTTTGGATTTATATCTTATAATCATATTTTATGTCTTCTAGTTATAATATTTATTTTTCTCTGACTTTTCCCCCTTTCTGTTTTTTCTTTGATTTACTGAGTTATATTCATCCTTTTTTCCTATCCTCTGATTAGGAAGCTATATATTCTGTTTCTGTACTTTTGGTCATTATGTTTAATTTCTTAACATTTTATTAAAATATAAAACATATACAGAAAAGCAAAAAAGTCATAAGTGTACAGCTCAGTGAATTATCCAAGTCTGAAACACCTGTTAATAACCTCTGAAGTCAAAATATAGGCTACTAGCCCACAGAATCCTCCTTTGTGCCCTTCCCTAATTATTACTTCCTCCATCTTTCCTCCCCAGGTAATTATCCTGACTTCTAATACTTGCCTGCTTTATGAAAATTTTAATAATGAAATCTTACCATATGTATAATTTTGCATCTGAGTTCTCTCAACATTATTTTGGGGTGGGGAATTCATCCATATTGTGGCATGTTGCTATAGATCAACAATTTACATTGTGATCCACTCTTTCTTTGCAAGATTAACACAATTATCTATTCCAGTGGTTGGCAAACTGCGGCTAACGAGCCACATGTGGCTCTTTGGCCCCTTGATTGTGGCTCTTCCACAAAATACCATGTGCGGGCACGCATGTACAGTGTGATTGAAACTTCATGGCCCATACGCAGAAGTCAATATTTTGTGGAAGAGCCATACTCAAGGGGCCAAAGAGCCACATGTGGCTCTCGGGCTGCAGTTTGCCGACCACTGATCTATTCTATTGTTGATGGATATTTTAGGTGCTTCCATTTTTTTTGGCTAATGCATATAATTCTGCTATGAACACTTTTACAAATAGCTTTCCCTGAGCATTCACTTGCTTGTACTTCTGTTGAGTAAATAGTGAGAAGAGGAATCACTGAGACACAGGGTGTACATGTATCAAACTTTAGCAGACAATGTCCAAGAGTTTCCCAAAGTGGTTGTACCAATTTCCACAATCAACCTATAGTGTATGCAATTCTCTATTACTTCGCATGGTCACCAACACTTATTACTGTCAATCTTTTAGATGTTAACCACTCTTGTGGATGCACAGTGGTACTTCATTATTATTTTACTAGTGGCCCAGTGCACAAAAATTTGTGCACTGGCGGGGGAGAGGGGTGGGGGGTGTCCCACAGCCCCACTTGTGCCCTCTCACAATCTGGGACCCCTCAGAAGATAACCACCTGCTGGCTTAAGCCCGCTCCCCGGGTGGCAGATGGCAGGACTGATCCAGGGGTTGGGGCGTCGCCCCAGGTTGCGCACACAGCAGGGCCGATCTGGGGGTTGGGGTGCCGCCCTGGGTTGGGTCGCACACAGGACACTCGGGTGGGCCGGCCAATTTCTGCTGCTCCACCCAGCTGCCCCAGGTCAGGTCGCACACAGGACGCCCTGGTGGGCCGGTGGATCGCTACTGCCCCACCTGGCCACCCTGGGTCGGGTTACACACAGACACCTGCTGCTACCGGGTAGCAGATAGCAGGCCCGGATGGCGGCAGGGCAAGCGGGATGGCATTTTCCTGCCCCACTGCCCCAGATTGCAAATAGGAGGCCCAGGTGGTGGCAGGGCAGGCAGGATGGCGCTGTCCCACCCTGCCTGCAGTATGCAAATTAGCCGCCATCGTTGTTGGAAGTTAATTTGCATATCATGCTGATTAGCCGATGAAAGGCGTAGCAAAGGTATGGTCAATTATCATGTTTGTCTATTATTACATAGGATTTTATATCTTTCTCATAAGTAATGATGTTAAGCATGTTTTCATATGCTTTTGTACATTTGGATATCCTGTTTAAGTACCTCTTCTGGTCTCTTGCCATTTTTCTGTTAGGTTGGTGTCTTTCAACATTATTTTGGGGTGGGGAATTCATCCATATTGTGGCATGTTGCAGTTTGAAGAAATTCTTTGTGTATTCTGGATACAAGCTCTTTTTCAGTGATATGTGCTGTGAACACATCCTACCACTTGTAGCATGTATTTGTCTTTATCTTTTGATAAGAACTTCTTAATTTTGATGTAGCCCAATTTTTTGTTTTTTGCCTTTATGGTTAACATTTTCATTTATGGCTTAAGAAATGTTTTCCTACACTAAGATCATGAGATGGTTTTCTTATGTTGCATTTTAGAAGTTTTGTAGGTTTATGTTTACTACATTCTATCTGGAATTGATTTTGTATGTGGGGTGAGGTAGAGATGACTTTTCTCCTAATGGATATTCAGTTTCCCATAACCATTTAATTTAAAACAGTAGTCACTTGCCACTGGTCTGCAGTGCCACCTTTATCATAAATCAAGTATCCTTATATGTTTTAGGAGTCTATCTTAATTGGTCTATTTACCATTGTACCAGTATTCAGTGTCTAAATTAACATAGCTTTACAATAAATCTTGCTGTTAGCTAGAGTGCATTGTCTCACCTTATTCTCCTTCTTTCTTTAGCTGATCTATATTTACACACACGTGCAAACATACACACATTTGAGGAAAATTGGCATCTTTAATTTTGAATTTTCCAGTTCACGAACTTGGTATAGCTTTCCATTTATCCAGGCCTTCTCTAATTTCTCTCATAACTTTTCAGTTTTTTAGTATAGGTCTTGCAAATATTTTGTTAAATTTATTACTAAATATATGACATTGTGATGCTATTGTAAATGGTACTTTCAAAATTTCTCATTGCGTGCTATTGATATAAAGGAATAACTTTCTTAAAGTAATGTTTTAAAATTATAGTTGGTGTAAACATTATATTCATATCAAGGGTACAACCCATTGGTTATTTATATAACTTATGAAGTGATCCCACAATAAATCTAACACCCATCTGACACCATACATAGTTATTAGAATACTAGAAGCCCGCTGCACGAAATTCGTGCAAGGGGCTCAGCCCTCGCAGCCCTGGCTTCATCTGGAAGGTCGTCCAAAACGTCGTTTGGTTGTCTGGTCTAATTAGCATATTACGCTTTTATTATTATAATTATTGACTATACGAGAAGCCTGGTGCATGCTGTGCACCGGTGGGATCCTCCACCTGGCCTGTGCCCTCTCGCAACCTGGGACCCCTCAGGGGATGTCGGACTGCCAGTTTTGGCCCGATCCCCCCAGGCCAGGCCTAGGGACCCCACTGGCCTCTAGTCCTATATAATAAAAGCCCAACAACCATAACAGCAGAACGACCAGAACAACCACTCGACCAGTCACTACGAGGTGCACTGACCATCTTTCGGTCCCTTTCCTAGCCGGCAGGCTCCAATCACCAGTGGCAAACAGGGACCCGGGGTGGGTGGCAGGGGATGCGGGCAGTGCCAGGCCAAGGCTCCCGCCCCGCCAGTCACCCCACACACAGAGGGTGACCTGCGGTTGGGGTGGGGCCGGCAAGTAGGCAGGAACAGCCAACCTCTCGGTCCTTCCCCTGGCTGTCAGACTCCCATCACTGGATGGGGAACGGGGAACCAGAGTGAGTGGTGGCAGATGATGGGACTGGCAAGCAGGCTGAACGGGTGACCTCTTGGTCCCTCCCCCGGCCCATAGGCTCTGACCACTGTCGATGGCGAAAAGTGAACCAGGGTGGGTGGTGGGGGATGCGGGCAGTGCCAGGCCAAGGCCCCCTCCCCACCAGTTGCCCCACACACAGAGGGTGACCTGTGACAGGTGGGGCCAGCAAGCAGGTAGGAACGGCTGATCTCTCGGTCCCTCCCCCAGCCATCAGGCTCCCATTGCCAGATGAGGAACCAGGAACCAGGGTGGGTATTAGTGAGGGGCAGGGCCAGCTGCTGCAGCCAGGAAAGATGGCCCTGATTGCAGACTAGGCCTAGGAACCGTACCCATGCATGATTTCATGTGCTGGGCCTCTAGTATGCATATAAGATGTTTTATTAATCTCTTTCCGCCCTCCCCCTTCCCCTTTTCCCTCTGAGATTCATTAGTCTGTTCCATGTTTCCATGCCTGTGCATTGAATGTCTGCCCCCTGGTGGTCATTGCACATCATAGCTACTGGTTGAACAGTCAGACGGTTGCTTAGGCTTTTATATATATAAATTCCCTATGTTGTACTTTATATCCTTGTGACTATTTTGTAATTACCAATTTGTACTTCTCAGTCCCTTCACTTTTTTCACCCATCCCCCCAACCCCCTTCCATCTGGCAACCATCAAAAAGTTCTCTGTATCTCAGTCTGTTTTAATTCTGCTTGTTTATTTTGTCTTTTAGATTTTACATATAAGTGAAATCATAAAGCATTTGTCTTTCATTTCACTCACCACAATACCCTCTAGGTCTATCCATGTTGTTGCAGATGGCAAGATTACATTCTTTTTATGCCTGAGTCATATTCCACTTATTCTTTATCCATTCATCTATTGATGGACATTTAGGTTGCTTCCATATGCTGGCTATTATAAATAATGCTGCAATGAACATATGGTGCACATGTCTTTTCAATTTACTGTTTTGGGTTTCTTAGGATAAACACCCCAAAGTGGAATTGCTAAGTACTTCTTTGTCTCTTATTATAGCATTTGTTTTAAAGTCTATTTTGTCTGGTATAAGTATTGATTTTTCTTTTTTAATTTTCATTTTTATGAAATATATTTTTCTATCACTTTACTTTCAGCCTTTGCGAAACTTTCTACATGGGTTTGTTGAGCATCCTTATAACCAGTGTTTTAAACTCTGCATCTTGTAGATTGCTTGTCTCTATTTTGTTTAGTTCTTTTTCTGGATTTTGTTCTTTTATTTGGGACAAGTTTCTTTTTGTCTCCTCAATTTGGTTGCCTCCCTGTATTTGTTTCCATTTACTAGGTAGAGCTGCTACATCTCCTCGTCTTGGTAAAATTTCCTTATGTGGAAGGTGTCCTATAGGGCCCAGTGTCACAGCCTCCCCATTTACCCAAGCTGGGTGCTCCAGATGTACCCGCTGTGTGAACTAATTGCACCCTGCTATTGCTGTTGGCATATCAATGGGAGGGATTTACTCCCTGGCCAATTGGCTATGAGGACTGGCAGCAACTGCATCAGAGGAGCTGCTGTGCAAGGGTTGACCCCATGAAGCAGGACTTAGCTTCATCAGGTCTCTAGTGCCCAAGAAGTCTGGCCTTGAGTGTGTCACTCATAAAAGTGGTTGGGTGGTACTTCGGCATCATCTGAAACTGCCCATTGGGTGTGCTGGCTCTGGGGCCTCTCAGGAGGTGCAGGCCAAGTTCTGCCACCACCTGTGCCCTGCCCAGGGCCTACTGGAATGAGCTACAGAGCATTCTGCAGGTGGATGCTACTTGTGCTGGGCATGGAGGTGCCCAGGAGAAGCCAAGCTGTGAACTCAAGCCAGCTGCCACTAGTGCCAGGCCTGGGGCCACTTAGCAAAAGGTACAGGTCATGCCGAGGCCAGATGCTGCTTGTTTGGCATTTGTGAACTTTTGAGAGATTTTAGGAAAATCTAACGCATGAGCCAAGACAGGCTGTTTATATTGAAAAGCCTCTGGAAGCAACTTGAGTGGGTCCACAGTTGGATGGGGTGGGGTCTCAGGGAATCACTGGGGTGGACCAAATAGTGTTAGCCAAGTTGATGGAGACTCAGATATGGTGCCCTCATGTGCCTGCAGAGGGAAGGCTCAACAAAGGAACAATAGCTTCTGTCAGCATTCTGTCTGGGAGAAAGCTGCCTCTCCAGTTCTTGCCCAAAGCCAACAATTCAATTCCTCCCCATATATCCCTGGTGCCTTTCAAGCTACTGCCCCAGTTCTGGAACCTTTGTGTGGGCCTTTTAAGAGGAACACCTATGAGTCCAGCTGCCCTCCAATTCATTCAACTATGCATTCTCTGCTGGCCTTCACAGGCAAAAGTTATGAGGGCTTCTCTTCCTAATACTGGAATCCTGGGTTGAGGAACCTGGTATGAGGCTGGGACTCCTTGCTTTTTGGGGGTACCTCCGCAGCTGAGATATCCCTCCTGTTGATTATCTGCCAAAGGTGGGTGTGGGACCAGCCTGTTCTATGCCTCCATCCCTCCTACCAGTCTTGATGTGACTTCTTCTGTATATCCTTAGTTATTGGACTTCTGTTCAGCTAGACATCAGGTGGTTCTAAATGATGGCTGTCCTGTAGTTTAATTGTAATTTTGATGTGGTCATGGGAGGATATGTGTACCACATTTACCTAACTAGAAGCCATAATTTTAAAATATATATTTGCTTAGTATCTAGAGATCTTGCTAAATTCACATATCCTAATAATCTTTCTCTATGGATTATTTTTGATGTTTGTATATGTTCAATCATGTTGAACAAAAAGACTGAATGATGATGGCTTTTATTAATTCCTTATCAATTTGTATAGTTTTTTTCTTTTTTTATTATTGCACTGGCTAGAACTTGTAGAATTATGTTATACTAGAGGCCCAATGCACTAAATTTATGCAAGACTAGGCCTTCCTTCCTTCAACTGCCAGCACCAGCTTCCCTCTGGCACCCAGGACCCAGGCTTTCCTCTGGCACTTGGGACCTGGGCTTCCCTCCCAGCTCCAGCTTCGTCCTGCAGGACGTCCAGTCTAATTAGCGTATTATGCTTTTATTATTATAAATAGAAATGATTATCATAGTCATCTTTTCTCAGTTTCAATAACAGAAAAAAATTTAACATGTCTATTAATAATGATGTTTGCAAAAAAATAATAATGATGATGATGTTTGCTGTAGGTCTTTGGTGGGTGAAGTTTATCAGATTAAAGTAACTTCTAGTCTTAGTTTTCTATAAATTTTTATCATGAATAGATGTTTAGTATTGTATCAAATACTTGTTATTTATCTATTGAGATGATCATATGCTTTTTCTTTTTTATTCCATATATGTGATGATTACATTGATTGGTGTTCAAATGTTAAAATGATTTTTTTTTCTTTCCTAAAATAAACACAAATTGTTCAATATATTATTTTATGGCATGTAATGCTAGATTTGTTGTATTTTGCTTAGAATTTTTGCACCTATTTTCATAAGTAATATTGGCCTGTTTGTTTTTTATAATGTCCTTGTCAGAATTTTATGTCAAGGTTTTGCTGGCCTCGTAAAGCACATTGTTAAGTGTTTCCTCTCTTTCTGTACTTTGGAAAAGTTAATTCAAGACTGGCACCTTTTCTTCCTTAAATGTTTGGTGTATTAAAGTCATCTGAGACTGATTTTCTTTGTGGGATTTTCTAGTAGGGTTCCTTAGAAACTGATTTTCTAGTAGGATTCTTTAGAAACTATTCAGTTTCCAATTTTCTTGTGTTTATTTTTGTAAGTTCTAGGAATTTGTTCATTTCCTTTAAATTTTCAAATTTATTGACAAAATTTTTTGTAATATCCTCCTATTATGTTTTATGCCTATAGTAACTAAAGTGATGTGGTCTTTTTTATTCTTGATTTTGGTTATTTTGGGCTTCTGTATTTTTTTCTTGATCGGTTTCTAGCAGGGGTTTATCAATTTTATTGATCCATGCAAATCATCTATTATTGCTTTCTATTGTATGTTTGTTCCTATTTAATTAATTTCAGCTCGCATAATTATTACTTTTGTCCTTTTATCTTCTTTGAGTTTACTTTGCTCTCCTCATGTCTTAGAATAAATGCTTGGGTCCTTGTTTTTCAGGTGATTTTTATTTCTGCCTTTGAAATCTTTTACACATGATTGAGTTATATTACACTAATTTTGATATGTGGAAACTTCTTTCTCAGTCATTTCAAAATATTTCTAGTTTTCATGATGACTTATTCTTTGTTCTATAGTTTATTTAGAACTGTAATGCTTAATTTCCAAACTTATGTGGACTGTATAGTTATCTTTTGTTACTGATTTCAAGTTTAATTCTATACTGTTCAGAAAA
Organism: Myotis nattereri; assembly: GCF_964212035.1. Classification (NCBI taxonomy): domain Eukaryota; kingdom Metazoa; phylum Chordata; class Mammalia; order Chiroptera; family Vespertilionidae; genus Myotis; species Myotis nattereri. The sequence continues at coordinate 114,608,448 of NC_138078.1, read as the reverse complement.
CATGCTTGCTTAAATAATTTTAATACTTTTAAATATGTTCAGATTTATTTTATAGTTCAGCATATGGTCAATATTTGTAAATGTCCCATGTGCACTTTAAAATTTTGTAGTTATCTATTACAGTGCTATTTATGTGTCAATTAGATCAAATTTTTTAATCATGTTCCTCAAAATATATATATTTTCTGATTTTTCTTGTTCTTTCAGTGAATGAAAAGCAGTAGGGGGGGGCATTAAGGTCTCTATGGTTGTTAATTTGTCATTTTATTCTTTTTGTTCCTTCAATTTTGCTTCATATATTTGGCTTGATATTTTTTTCAGTATTGAAAATTTCTTAGCTATTATCTAGTCAAATATTTTTTCTACACCTGTGAGACTGACAAAACATCTACCAAGTCCCTGAGTCTTCGAACTTCCTTTACCAGAAATGACAGATACTTCTAGAGGAAAAGCATTGGATATGTCAGACTCACATCTCTGGGTATTCTTTTCCTCCTAGAAATTGGCCCAATTTTGTTTTCTTTATTGTGAACTCCAATAACATCTAAATATATATTTTTAAATATATTTTGTCTAGATATATTCATCAGAAGAGAATAGTAATAATTTATTAGGTCACAATCACTAGAAACATAATTCTACCTTTAAATTTTTATATGCATACTTGATAAAGTATCTCTTACCTCATTTCTGAGTAATACAGACTTTAAAAATATTTCACTCAAGGCACTTCATTACACATATTAGTACGCAGCATTTTATTTCTATGTTGTTTTTCTAATCCCCAAACATCATCATTATTGTTATTACTAGAGGCCCAATGCACGAAAAGTCATGCAAGAGTAGGCCTCCCTTTCCCCAGCTGTTGGCACCAGCTTCCCTCCAGCACCCGTTACCCAGGCTTCCATCAGGCCACCAGCAGGCACCCAGGACCCGGGCTTCCCTACAGCCCTGGCTTCATCTGGAAGGATGTCCAGAATGATGTCCAGTCTAATTAGAATATTACCCTTTTATTAATATAGACTAGAGGCCCTGTGCACAAAATTTGTGCAGGGGGGGAAGTGTCCCTCAGCCCAGCCTGCACCCTCTTGCAATCCAGGACATCCCTCTCACAATCCGGGACTGCTTGCTCCTAACCACTAGCCTGCCTGCCTGCCTGATCATCCTTAACCATTCTGTCTGCCTGCCTTATCACCCCTAACCACTCGCCTGCTTGCCTGATCACTCCTAACCACCTCTGCTTGCCTGCCTGATTGGCCCTAATGACTCTGCCTGCCTGACTGATCACCCCTAACTGCCTTTGCCTGCCTGCCTGATTGCCCCTAACCATTTGCCTGCCTGCCTGATTGCCCCTAACCACTCACCTGCCTGATCGTCCCTAACCCCTCTGCCTGCCTGATCGCCCCTAACCTCTCACCTGCCTGCCTGGTCACCCCTAACCACTTGCCTGCCTGCCTGCCTGATCATCCTTAACCATTCTGTCTGCCTGCCTTATCACCCCTAACCACTCGCCTGCTTGCCTGATCACTCCTAACCACCTCTGCTTGCCTGCCTGATTGGCCCTAATGACTCTGCCTGCCTGACTGATCACCCCTAACTGCCTTTGCCTGCCTGCCTGATTGCCCCTAACCATTTGCCTGCCTGCCTGATTGCCCCTAACCACTCACCTGCCTGATCGTCCCTAACCCCTCTGCCTGCCTGATCGCCCCTAACCTCTCACCTGCCTGCCTGGTCACCCCTAACCACTTGCCTGCCTGCCTGATCTCCCCTAACCACTTGCCTGCCTGCCTGCCTGATCATCCGTAACCCCTCTGCCTGCCTGCCTGATTGTCCCTAACCACTCGCCTGCCTGCCTGATTGTCCCTAACCACTTGCCTGCTTACATGATCACCCCTAACCGCTCACCTGCCTGATCACCCCTAACAACCTCTGCCTGCCTGCCTGACTGCCCCTTACCACTCTTCCTGCCTGATCTCCCCTAACCCCTCACCTGCCTGCCTGATCACCCGTAACCATTCTGCCTACCTGCCTGATTGCCCCTAACCGCTCACCTGTCTGCCTGATTCCCCCTAACCACTCGCCTGCCTGTCTGATCACCCGTAACTGCCTCTGCCTCAGCCCCTGAAACTGCAACTTCATCTGGAAGGACATCCAGAATGACGTCTGGAAGATCATTTGGCTGTCCGGTCTAATTAGCATATTACACTTTTATTATTATAGATCATTATTATTATTATTTTAGTTAATGCTTCCTTGCTATTTCTCTGGGATAGTACATAATTTATTAGTCTCCATTTCACTAATATTTCAGCCTTTCAAGAGTCCTTGCTTTCTTGTAAGAATTTTAGTCTAACTCCCCAATTGTAAGTGATCCAAAGACTTCATCTCTTTTCCCTTTGTGAATGTAAATACCCCAGCCCCGGGTTATTACTGGGTATGATAACACTTCAAGGCTGCCAGAGGGTTAACTTATATGTTTACTGCTTTGGCTGTTAACAATATTTTTGCTTCTGACACTTAAGAATTTATTTGTCTTGCCCTGACTGGTTTGGCTCAGTGGATAGAGTGTTGGCCTGCAGACTGAAAGGTCCCAGGTTCGATTCCAGTCAAGGGCATGTACCTTGGTTGCGGGCACATCCCCAGTAGGAGATGTGCAGGAGGCAGCTGATCAATGTTTCTCTCTCATCGATGTTTCTAACTCTCTATTCCTCTCCCTTCCTCTCTGTAAAAAAATCAGTAAAATATATATTTTTTAAAAAGAATTTATCTGTCTTGTGAGCTAATACATGCTGCTTTTAAAAGTATTGCATTGCTGAAACCGGTTTGGCTCAGTGGATAGAGCATCGGCCTGCGGACTGAAGGGTCCCAGGTTCGATTCCGGTCAGGGGCGTGTACCTGGGTTGCGGGCATATCCCCAGTGGGGGATGTGCAGGAGGCAGCTGATCGATGTTTCTCTCTCATCGATGTTTCTAACTCTCTATCTCTCTCCCTTCCTCTCTGTAAAAAATCAATAAAAACATATTTTTTTAAAAAAGTATTGCATTATATTCAACATTTGTAAGGGTTTATATTGAGATGGATTAAGGATAGTCTAGTCTGTTATTTTGCTGATACTGTTTACCTAGTCCTATTACTTTTTAGGAAATCACCAGAATGATACACTCCTCCAAGCCTAAAATTTATAAATGTATAAAGCAATAATGCAAAATGTTTGTCTCTAATTGTTTCAGTTAGCTCTGACCTGATTGGCTACGACCAATTTAACTCCCTGGTCTTAGAAAGGCCTTTCAGTGAAGCTTTTAGTGTCTTGGGAGAGGCCATTAAGGGGAGCATAATTATAAAATTAGGTTCACCACAAGAATTAAGATTACAAATCCAGATTATCAATCAGATTCAGAACCAAGATATAGAGAGTAGGTACTGTTTCAAGATTAATCTATTGGAGCTGCCACTTATTATTAGGCCAACCCCTCCTTTTTCTTTTGTATTTTCTGGGATCTGGACTTTCACAATTTGGCAATCACACACACAGGTTTCCAGTCACTTTTTTCATTCACCCATTCCAGTCTTGCATTACAACTATTATTTATCAATATGGTTCTTTCTAAAGTCACCCACAATTTCCAATATTATACAGAAAACTACTCCCTTCCTCCTTTAAAAGTGTCCCCTTTTGGCTTTAGTTACACTACAATATCCTGAATTTTCTTATATCACTCATTGCCCTCTTCTGTCTTATCTTAAATCATGGAATACCTCAGGGCTTATTTTTGAGGCTCTTCTATTTTTGTTCTTTAGAATATCATCTAGTCTCACACTTTTAATGTCACATATATTCTAATGGTTGCCAATTTCATATTTCCAGCCCTAGCCTGTCAAATTCATATATTCTACTCCTTAATTGACATCTTCACTTGGCTATCTATACATTATCTCAAAGTTAATTTGTTTGATCTCCCACTGCTATTCTTAATGGCAACATTATCCACCCACTTGATTAAGCCAAAACTTTTATTTTCCTCAAACTTCATTCCCCAAATCCAGTCATGAGGAGGAAATCCTATTGGTTCTACCTACAGATATATTTCAAATCTGTCCAATGGCCCTATTAGGTGCAAATATTATTACTTTCATTGTGTAGTTACACAAGCAGAGATTAAGAGCACATGTTAGTAATTTGCCTAAGGGTACACAGCTTTTATGTAAAGAAATCTTTATTTCACATCCACTATTTTTCCAATGAGAAATTCACCCTCAAAGAATACTTGTAAATAAATTAGTGAACAAATTGATCTAGGTAATAATAAAATCCATAACCTTGGTTTTATCAGAAGAATATTCTCTCCTACTTAAAAAAATACTCTGCCATCTGTAGAGTGGAGAGACCTTTGTTACATATGAAAAGCTTTGTTACATGTAATATAGGGTAACCTAAAATCATCATGTGTTAATACTTCTCTTTTTTTCTTTATTGATTAAGGTATTACATATGTGACCTTATCCCCCCACTGCCCCCCGACCTCCCTGCTCATGCCCTCACCCCCCTAGTATCTGTATCCTTTGGTTAAGCTTATATGCATGCATACAAGTCCTTTGGTTGATCTCTTCCCCTTCCCCCCACCTTCCCCTGCCTTCCCTCTGAGGTTTGACGGTGTGCTGGATGCTTCTCTGTCTCTGGATCTGTTTTTGTTCATCAATTTATGTTGTTCATTATAATCCACAGATAAGTGAGATCGTGTGATATTTATTTTTCTCCAACTGACTTATTTCACTTAGCATAATGCTCTCCAGCTCCATCCATGCTGTTGCAAATGTTAGAAGTTCCTTCCTTTTTACAGCAGCATGGTATTCCATTGTGTAGATGTGCCAAAGTTTTTTAATCCACTCCCCTGCTGATGGGCACTTAGGCTGTTTCCAAATCTTAACTATTGTAAATTGTGCTGCTATGAACATAGGGGTGCATACTAGTATATCCTTTCTGATTGGTGTTTCTAGTTTCTTGGGATAGATTCCTTTAAGTGGGATCACTGCGTCAAATGGGAGTTCCATTTTTTTTAGTTTTTTGAGGAAACTCCAACCTGTTCTCCACAGTGGCTGCACCAGTCTGCATTCCCACCAGCAGTGTACTAGGGTTCATTTTTCTCCACATCCTCGTCAACACTTGTCATTTGTTGATGATAGCCATTCTGACAGGTGTGAGATGGTACCTCATTGTCATTTTGATTTGCATCTCTCGGATGATTAGTGACTTTGAGCATGTTTTCATATGTCTCTTGGCCTTCCTTATTTCTTCTTTTGAAAAGTATCTACTTAGGTCCTTTGCCCATTTTTTGATTGGGTTGTTTATCTTCCTTGTATGAGTTCCATGTAAATGTTGGCGATTAAACCCTTATCGGAGATAACATTGGCAAATATGCTCTCCCATGCAGTGGGCTTTCTTGTTGTTTTGTTGATGGTTTCTTATGCTGTGCAGAGCTTTTTATTTTGATGTAGTCCCATTTGTTTATTTTTTCTTTAGTTTCCATTCTTAATATATAAACATAGTTTAAGAATTTAAGACAATGGAAGATAGATAACTTGGCTTCTAGAACTCCCTCTTTTTCCTTTAAGGAAATATGGCCCAAAACCTATTGCATTCTTTCTCTAGGCTTTTATCCCACTTCTTCTCCTCCAGTAGGGGTATTCAACAAGAAAAGCTTGCCAAGCTATTATTTGGACTTCTATACTGTCATAATTTTATTAATAATCAATACTTCTCAACAAAAAGTCAAGAGGACAGAGCATAAGAGAGAACTTCCACAGAGACAGTATATACCTTGATGATATAAACTAAATATGGGTGATATTTTGAGATAAGAATACTGTGTATTTTAACCAATTAGGAGTCATTTTAAATGCTTGAAGTAAATGCATCTATTGTTAGTAGGATCAGGGAAAACAGTGGATTATCATCATTGGCAGCTTTTGTACATGATGAAATTGATTAGACAGTTATCTTTTCAGTAGTAGAACCACTCTTCCTGAATGAAGTTAGAGTGCTATTTTATTGTGTGTGTGTTTTTCCCCCAAAGATTGCTTTGCATCATAAAATACTGGCAACATTATTTGTGATCTTAATGAATTTTTAGTGAAACCCATTTGACATTTTTTTGGCATTAACTTCATTTCTAAGCCTTGAATGTCATTATCATTTTATGAACTTCTCAAAATAAATTTGACTTAGAGTTTATTTATACTTAAAGACTTAACTATATTTTTAATGAAATTCCTTGTATGTTCACTCAAGTGCTAGAGGTCTTTGTAACATTTGGTAATTCTAATGTCTTTGGACATAGTAAATTTTTGTTTTAATAAAATATGTGAGTATATCTTCTTTGAATTCCCACAGAGCTCTGTACCATGGAATGTGGTAGCCATGGAGTCTGCTCAAGGGGAATTTGTCAATGCGAAGAAGGCTGGGTAGGACCAACATGTGAAGAACGTTCCTGTCATTCTCACTGTGCTGAGCATGGCCAATGCAAAGATGGAAAATGTGAGTGTAGCCCTGGATGGGAGGGCGACCACTGCACAATTGGTAAGTACCACTATACTTTAAGCAAAGTAAATTGGATTGATTGGAGAAAAGCAGTCTAATGAGTCGATCACCAGGCTTCTCATAGAATTTGAGGTTGAAGAAGAGAAGAAGGAGGGTTAGCCATAGTTTGAAAGTGTCATTAAATGGGAGGTTTCCTCTTTTGTTGATAATATCTTACTTATTTCTTGTGTCATTTCTTTTCTTGTTACTTCAGTATTCCTTTTAGCTTTCAAGTACTTTGAGTTACTCAAATGAAAGGTGATACATTGGAATAAAGTGTCATTGGTTAATAAGAGTTCTTTTGTGAAGGTTAACATTCACTGCCCACTTTTCCTTTTGAAAAGTATAGGTTTTTCTGTTGAAAGCACTTAGAGGCAATTTTATTAAATAGGATTACTTCAACAGGGGCCATTCAATCATTACGCACTGTCTTTAATGAATATGAGGAAGATACCTCTGACCTACCATCAATAGAACATCTGTGTTGAATTGTTTATTGGACAGCATAGAGAGTTTGTACTGAATCTGTCATCCCTTGTCACCAATTTCACTAATTTTCAGGATGTTGCCTGGAAGAACTTTCTGTGGGTGTGAGAAAGCCTATGTAATAATAATTAACCTGTCATGTGGTCTTCACACTATAAAAAACTAATACTAATGAAGGCTTCAGTTTTAAAATACTTTATTTTTCTGGAAAAAATATCAAAGCCCTTGATACACACACTATCTGCCACAAAGGTTTCCTGCAATACAGAAGGACAAGTACGATTCCCATTGTTCAGCTAAGGAAAGTGGGTCACAGCGTGTTCCAGTGGCATTCCATGAGCACGCAGAAAGTTCATGCAGAGCAAAGGAAGCATGGGGTTCTGAATGCCCAAGTCATTGCTAGTGGGCTTTTCCCCTCCATGACACTGTATTCCAGCTTCCATTTTTAGGTGAAGGTATTTTGTTATAGTGGTTGGAACTTGCCAAAGTAATGTATAATATAGATAATATATATCATATAATCTTAATAAACTGCATTACCACTCTACTAAAGGTACAGTAAGTCTTGTTCTGTGACTGTGGAAAATATTTAAGATTCGTTTAAAAAGTGGTGAGGGTGAGGGTGAGATTCACATGCAGCTTAAGTAATTACATACCTGCACTACAGTAAGTTTATTGGCTTCACATAAGAGGATTTAAATATTGTGATTACTAAAGGTGGTTACTTCAGAACTTCCTTCTAAGCATGTTGCTAAGAAGTTCTATCTAGCTAGTGCTCTTTCACAAAAGTTATTACTAAAATGTAAAAATGCAGTTGTTATAGTTTTAATGAAATATAAAATTTTTTAAAGGAAGCCTAATAGAGTTTCTTGCAGAAAAGCCATTAATATCTTTCCCTGAGAAAATATGATGCCCAAACTACATGTGCTAGTGTACCAACTTTTGAGCTGCAGGCATTCTTCAGTTCATAGTTTGCTGTTTTCCTTCCAGGCAACAGATGGTAAACCATTAGTACTTGTTGTATAGCTTTGGTCTCCCAGAAATTCATTTAATCACTCTTTTCCTCCCTTTTTAGCTCACTACTTAGATGCTGTTCGAGGTAAGATTTTTCTCAGTAGTTTTATAACAGAGAAATATGTTAAATGAAAAATGTGCATGTGGGAAAGGAAGGGTTGGTGTTTTGTTTTTTTTTTCCTTTCGCTTTTGGCAATTCTAAGTATAATATTGTCAAGTTCATGCTATAATAGTCAGATCATAAAGTATTTTGTTTTAACAACAAACAAGACTCACTTTTTGCCGTATCATGTGATGGAGTAATGGATGGATAAGCAGTTTTAAGAACTTGTTTTTCTTGTTTTTGAAGGGTGTGTGTGTGTGTGTGTGTGTGTGTGTGTTTGCATGTGTGTGTAACGTAACACATACAGGTAATTATTCAATAAAGTAGGCTTAGGCAGACAGTTGAACTTTTTTAACATAAAAATGTAGCTCTAAGTCCATGTATAGTGTCTTTGCAAGGTTAGAAGAATTATCCCTCTATAAGTACTCCATCATTCGCCCCCCAGTGATCTGCCTTTGATAGAGATAGTTAAGAGTTTTTTGTCAGATATCCTGGTGCCTTTTATTACCTCAGCTTCAGAAGGTTGAATACATTCCAAATTATTCCTAAATTCTCATATCCTTTTTAGATCCATGAGAATGGAACTGGATAAAATCCTTTCTTAAACCTATATATGTTCATCCTATACCAATTCTTGAGGAATACACACACACAGTTATGTGCTGCATTATAATGGTTCAATGATGGACCACATATACAACAATGGTCCCATAAAATTATAATGGAGCTGAAACATTCCTATTGCCTGGTGACATCATAGCCATCATAATGTGATAGTTCATGCATTACATGTTTGTGGTGATGCTGGTGTAAAAAACCTGCACTGCAAGTCATATAAAAGTAGAACAAATACAATTGTAGTGATAGGCTGTACCATCTAGGTTTGTGTAAGTATGCTCAATGATGTTCTACAACAAAGTTGCCTCTTGATGCATTTCTCAGAACATACTCCTGTTATTAAGCAGTGGGTGAATGTATGTATGCACACACACACAAACACACACACACACAATAGTTGGTCCTCCATATCTGTGGATCCACATCTGCACATTCAACTAACTGTAGATCGAAAATACAGGGTGGGGTAGAAGTAAGTTTGCAGTTGTTCGTATGGAAAATAATACAATAATTGCTAAATAATAATACAAGAATAAACTCTGTGTTTCATGTATTCACAACTGTAAACCTACTTTTTCCCCACCCTGTATTAGAAAACAAAAATTTCCGAAAGTTGATTCCTAAACAATATAGTATAACAACATTTACATGGCATTTACATTCTATTAGATATTATAAGTAATCTGGAGATTATTTAAAGTATATGGGAGGATGTGCATACAAATACAACACCATTTTATATAAGAGACTTGAGCATCCTCAGATTTTGGTACTCCTGAGGTCCTGGAACCAATTACCCACAGATACTGAGGGACAATTTTATATATAATATTTTCATATTTTCTAGCAGCCATCTGTCAATTCATTTTAAAGGTTTCTCTTCCTCTGGTCTGTTGATAGTTGCTTGGAAAACCATTTGGAAGGAACACTGTGTTGCATCTACAGATTTCAAAAAATAACACTTTCTTTTGCCTTTTATACATATGGAATTTTCTTACAAAGACATTAAATGAAAATAATATTGATTAGACTATCTCCAGTAAAATCCAGATCTGGTCCAGTATTGCTACTGGGAAAATTTCCAGAAGCTCTATACCTTTATTGCTGTGTCTGTTCATCTGCCCACTGAGAACTTGGTACGTGCACAGTTGCCCTTTGGAATAGCCTAACTCTGGACTACTGGTAGAAAGAGAAGGGAATCCCTGAGAAATCAAAAGTCTAAATAGAGACCATTGCCAATGTTTGCAGTTTATCAATGGATAGAAGTCATTTAAACATAACAGTTTTCTCTTGACTAAATTTATCTAGTTATTCTCTAGAATTCTGAAAGTCTAAATTTGACATGCATTAATTCCATAAACATTTGTTGTGTACTTACTACAGGCATAATATTATGCTAGCTTCTGAGAGAGATACCAGATAAGAAAATCAATCTTTAGTCCTAAGATTAATAACGATCTTAAAGAGAAAAAAATAAATAGATGTAAAGCAGCTACAGCAGTTTTTATGTCACCATATGGGCAAACAATGGTAAAGTCTGAACTGTAGACCAATATGACTAAGTCCTAAAGCTGTGCATAACAAGGAAAAAATCCGCACAGACTTGAAGTAGTTAGGGGATATTTCTCTTCATGGAAACTGCTGTCTTTCCCCAGCTTATTGGCCATAACTACATTCAGCATCATCCATCCAGTTTTTATTGAGATGAGGAGATACATTTTTTCAAAAAGAAACAGAAAACATTTTTTTGTCCCCATCATGGTTTTCCTGGTATCTGAACCAGAGGTTGGGAATTGGCGTTAGCATTAATAATGCTTAATTGGCTCCCTAAGGAAAAGCACTGCAGAGTAAGGGATAACAAGCTTCCCGAGAAGTTTTGGTAAGCAAGCAAGCTCTTCTTCCATTTACTCAACACCTCATCTAAATGGAAACCAGATGGTAGATGCTTCCCTGTAGAGGGAGATACAGCATAGTTGGCCAATCCCATTCTGATGTCTCCATGATTATTACTCTCTGCTGTCTTTTCAGATGGCTGCCCGGGGCTCTGCTTTGGAAATGGGCGATGTACCCTGGATCAAAATGGTTGGCACTGTGTGTGTCAGGTGGGTTGGAGTGGGACAGGCTGCAATGTTGTCATGGAAATGCTTTGTGGAGATAACTTGGACAATGATGGAGGTGAGTCATTTATAAAATGTCCATATTAGAAAGGAATAGCCCAGCCTCTAGCACAGTGATGACCAATCTAGCCAAGAGTGAATATTAGGAATCCTTAGTATAAACAATATTGAGTTATATAAGGTCATACTGTTTTTAAATATGTTTATTGAAAATTTACTATGATCAGGCAATACTCAAAACTCTTTGCATTCATTATATCTCATTTAATTCCCATACCAACTCCATGAGGTATGGGTACAATTTTCCCTATTAATAGATGGAAAAACCAGTGCTTGGAGTGGGGATGGTAAATGACTTTTCCAAGGTCACACAGCTAGAAAGCAACAGAACCAGGATTCCAATTCAGGGATATATGACTTCAGAGTCTGTTTTCTTAACTACTATTACCACGTTATCTCCCTTACTGATGTCATTTACTCTATACCAAATTAAATCAGCGTACCCATGTCCAAACTGCCAGATGCTAGTGTAGCTTGCACTATATGGAATGTGACATAGTTTTCTTTGTTCTTAGCTACTTAAAGCTCCCTCTTGTGTCTCTACCTTTTAGTAATACTTTGTATCTTTCAAAGGATATAGCATCAGGATGATTCACAGTAGAATTTTTTATATTTAATTCAAAAGCTGCACATGATGTTAAAAAGCCATATGCAGCTTCAAGGCCTTAAGGTAACCACTTCTATTTTAATCAAGCAAACAAAATCACCTAATACATTGTACAATCAGGCCTCAAAACAGCTCAAATCACCTCTGAATGAGCCTAAAACAATAAATTCTCACTTTGCTATTACTGTCTACACAAGGAAACATAAAATTAAAAGAAAGCTTCCTTTCTAATTTCTGTATATTAGCTCAAAATGAGGTAGATTATTCAATTTGACTCCTCACTTTTCTATACTGCTTAGACAATTATATATCTTGTTGTTTGAAGCCAAACATGAGGTTTAAATCAATAAGGCAGCGATCATAATTTAAACACCAAATTGAGTGTGAGTTTTCTCCCTTTTTTGTCCTGGCTAGCAGTTTACCTTAGAAAGTTATAAGACCTTATGAATTTTATGTGGAAACAACGTTGTGGTTAAGAGCACAGGGCTTTGAAGTTGAACTTTCTGGGCCCAAATACTAGGTCTTCTGTGTACTTACTGGCTCTATAATTCCATTTTGTAGTGTTTAAGTAGTATTCCTAAGAATACATAAAATGTCCTTCATTTGGTAGTTTCAAGATTCATTTAGTTGACTATGACTAATGATTAATATTAGCATACTTGTTTGTGCATGTGTGTGTGCATTTTAATGAAATCAGAAAGTGCCAATTGAACCTTTTGGAAAAATGTAGTCCTGGGTTTTTAAATATAATTCTTCAAAAATCTTCTCAATAATAAAAAAAATTCAAGCAGTTGTTTCAAGTACCTGCTACCTGATTACTCCATATTATAGTTGATACTTAAAGAGTGGCTGGGGTTTTTACATTCTAATCAGCTTTGAATGCTCATTAGTATTGCTGCTACTTTCTGCAGCTTTGACTTTAGTGATACTCTGATTCAATGCATTGTGACTCTTAGTAACTAATTGGGCTGCATTGAATATGTGGGTGACACAGCTGGTCTAGGAGCTACCTAAGAGCTCCTTGAATAGTAAAAACAGTACAGAGAATGAATAACCTTGGAATTTATTTATTAATATGCAAGAAAAGGAAAGAAATCTTAGACATTTTATATAGAAAAACTAATTACTATAGAAATCACAAACCTATCAAATGTTTTTACCTCATTTATGTACAAGGTACATAACCCTGTGCTTGGAAGAGGTGACTCAACATTATGGGAACCACATTTTTATGTGTCAATCATGTATCCTGATTTGGGGGTTAGAAGATATGATAGCTATATGTTACATGCACATATGACTTGACATGAGGAAAAAAAAATTTAGACATATTAACTGAATCAGAGTAGCTAAAACAGACTAGTGAGAGCAAGCTAGAACTATCAGGTGTTAAAGAATATATTAAAGCTATGATAATTAAAAAAAAGCGGTATTGATGCAAGAGTAGACAAATTAATATAACTGAATAAAAGATCTTGAACACTCCCCAGTACAAATATAAATTTAGTATGCTATAAAACAAGCATCAAAGATTAGTAGGGAAAAGAAGCATTATGAAATAAATGGTGCTGAGACAAATATTAAAGAAAAAAACTGGATTTTCAATTCATACCATATTCCAAAAACTAAGATAAATAAAAACACTCCAGTTGAATAATGAGCTGAAAGTAAAAGAAAACTCAAACACTATTAGAAGAAAATATCAGTGACAGATTTCAAGATGGGAAGGGACTTTAAATATAATAGCAAAGATAGAAACTACAATAGGAAAAAATGATAAATTTGATTTAATAAAAATGTCTAATTTCTTTATGTTGCTTGGCTAAGTTTATAGACCATTCAATATCTTACTATTTGGAGATGTCAAAAATTGCACTGTCTCATATATTGCCATTAGTCACATGTGACTTTAAGTTTAACTTAAATAAGATTAAAAATTATGTTTCTCAATTGCCACTAGTCACATTTCAAGTGCTCAGTAATCACATGAGGCTGGTGACTACTCTGTTAGTGCAGATCTAGAGCATTCCCATTGTCGAAGAAAGTTCTATTGGATAGCACTGATCCAACTATTTTATTCATATGTTTACCTTTCAGCCAAACATACCATATTGGGTAACTAGTGTTTCATTTATTCATTACTACTTTGTGCCAAGTATTATATTTGGCACTGGGGAGAAAATGACAAACCAGAGAAGAGAAGTTTCTGATGTTGTGGAGCTTATGGCTTGGAAGGAAAACAGCTACTAAATAAGAAACAGCCCAGCTGGTGTGGCTAGGTGGTTGAGCATAGACCTATGAACAAAAAGGCCTTTAGTTCAATTCCCAATCAGGGCACATGCCCGAGTTGCAAGCTCCATTCCCAGTGGGGAGTGTGTAGGAGGCAGAGAATGGATATATCTCTCTCATCGATGTTTCTGTCTCTATATCCTTCTCCCTTCCTCTCTATCTAAAATCAATTTAAAAAAAAAACATGTTTTTTAAAGAAACCACACAAATAACTATATGTGCAACTGTAAAGCATTCCATAAAATTTTTAGAGTGCTATAAATGTAAATAGGGCATCCTAACCAAGTCTACATGATTAGGGAGGCCTCACATGAGTCAGGGGAAGAATGTTCTAGGCCAGTGGTTGGCAAACTGCGGCTCGTGAGCCACATGCGGCTCTTTGGCCTCTTGAGTGTGGCTCTTCCACAAAATACCAACTTCTACGCATGGGCCACGAAGTTTCAATCACACTGTACATGCGCGCCTGCACGTGGTATTTTATGGAAGAGCCACACTCAACGGGCCAAAGAGCCACATGTGGCTCGCGAGCCGCAGTTTGCTGACCAGGGTTCTAGGCCAAGGAAACAGCATGTACAAGTGCCCTAAGGTAGAAATGTACTAGCCTCTTCTAGGAGGGAAAAGCAGGTCACTGCGGCTGGAATACAATGAGTCAGGGAGAGATTGGTGGGAGACAAGAATATAAAGTTTGGCAATGACCAGATCATACAGAACAGTGTGAATTTCATAAGCTCTTCATCTATCAACGATTTTATTTTATTCACTCCAGTTATAGAGGAAGGAAAGTGGGTTGTGATACTCTGGGAAGATTGTCAAGGAGATTAAAAAGATATAGAATAAGAGTGTTTAATCAAAATGGCCCTCCCCATCCCCCCTCCCTTAAGTAGTTGTCACATATTTGTCCAAGTTTCCCTTGTACAAACTCTTCCAGTGGTCCATGTTCAGATTCACTGGTAAAATCAATAAGTTAATTGCCTAAAAGAGAATAATGTTCCAGGAATCATTCTTCATAACAAATCACCATTCATTAAGAACAATAGCTATTTGCAAGCCTGGTTTATGATGTAGTATTTCTAGATCTGGAAATCAGCACTGTGGGTGAATTATGAGCACATATAAGCTCATGGATCAATAAGTTTCATGTTCTGAATGTCACCAGCATGCTGCACTGTTTAATAAAAAGGAAAATGAAATAGAAGGAACAACAAATTGTAACATTTGCACTGTTTAAGAACCAGACACCCATTCCACATTTACTTTTAAGATTCTGCTGGAACAAAACACCTAACATCGGAAAGCATATTTCTAAGTATTGCCTTCTGACCATACCCCCCTTGTTTTTAAGCAGTCCATTTATTAAAGAATCATCACTTAGTTATAAAAGCCTAAACTGCCAAGTGATTCCAGATACAAGTGGAAGTTGGAAAATCTAAACTCTATGACTCAGTTATCCACTCTGACTGGATCTGTCACATTGTCTATCAACTAAGGCTAGTAATACTTGACTCCTGCCTATTTAGCAATGGTGAAAAGAAATGAGATAATGTTTGAAGCACAATAATTTAAAGTGGGTAATAAAGATGTGATGTCATTACAAATCTATATTTTTGATGCATTAGTTAAATGTTTATTATCTCTAGATAAATTTACAAATATCAGAGAACTAGGACTTTTAGGGAATGCAATAAATATTTATTGAATGCTTACTTTGAACCAGGCACTATTCTAGTAATTGAGGAAATAGCAATGAATAAAAAATACTAAATCCACACTTCCATAGATAGTGAGAGGCAGACAATAAACCAATTTTTAAAATATAGTATGACAGAAGACAGTGTGTGATGAAGAACTATTTTAAAAGCAAGGGGGGAGGATAAGGAGTGTAGGAGAAGGGTGAAATTTTAAATAAGGTGGTCAGAGAAAACCTCACCAAAACGGTGGCATTTGAATAAAGACTTAAAGGAGGTGAGGGGTGGGCCGTGTTGCTATTGGAGAGAACATTCCAGGCAGACGAAGAGTGGGAAGGGGGTTGTGGGTTAATAGGACATAAGATCAGAGAGGTAAGAGAGAGAGAGTGAAGAACCAGACTATGAGGAAGTAAATCATTGTCAGGACATGGACTTTTACTATGAGTGATATAGGAAGTCACTGAAAGCAGGTGGGGATGGGAAAACGTGAATATTAGTAGCATATAAGCAGTGTGCTTTCCTGACAGAAAAAGTAAGTTGCATGTCGTTATGGGAATAACAATGTTTTGAGCAGATCAAATCCTGAGTACACTTGAGCCTCTCCCACTTTCTTTTTACTAATGCAGTAAAATGCTGGGGTGAAAGTCTGTCTGAATAAATGGGAAAAAAATGAATTACAGACTACTTCCAAAGGAAATATGATCATATTATCTTCAATGCATATAACATTAACAACTAAGCTGACAGGAGTACCTAGTAGTGGGCCTGCTTTAGTAAAAGTTTATGAATGATTTATCTGATTTACCATTGGTACATTGTTTATGTGTTTCTTCAACACCCAAGGTTTTATGTAATTGAGTCATTGGAATGAGCACCCCCTCAATTTCTTTTTCACTATTAATTTGCTTGCCAGACCTTCTATTCTATAGATCCTGAAAAGGTTAAGCTTCAATCCAGCCCCTGTCCAAATGATAACAAACTCAGAATTTATAAAATTCAATGAAAGAATATTTACTGTGGCATTAGTATCTATTTAGAGCCACTTAGGATCCTGCCTATTTGACAACCTATCCAAGCAGAGTTCACAAAATAAACGCATCCCAGCGAATTGAATATGCTACACAGATGTTAATTGCTGTCTGGCCAGTGATAAAACAACTTCAATAAAAGTGAGTCTGAACATTTTAAGCTGCCACTGCAGACCATTGGCATCTACCCCTAGGACACTATCCCTAGACTCCTTTTTAGTCTGCACAGTCTAGAAATTTGTTAATGGCAATAGCTAACATTTATCAAGAATGCTAGCTACATACTAAACACTATGCTAAGGCCTTTATAATTATCATAGCATGCGATTAGTACAACAACTCTATAGGGTGGGCATTTATATTATCCCCATCTTATAGATGAGGAAACTCCTCTATAAGAGAATTCAGGAGTTGAACTGATTTGTCCAGAATCCTATAGATTTTAAGTGGCACAGTCAAGATTAGGCAGAATCAGAGTAGTCTGGTTTTTTATCTCAACCACTTCATATGTTTTAAATACCTATATTAATTAGTCAGGCACTTAGAAGTCTTAGAGCCTAGCTCAGTACTTGCAATATTGCTTAAATGCTGATGTTGAATAGGTGATTTACAGTCAATACACTGGTGTGATATGACTCCCATATTTCTTCCAACTGTGTAACCACATTTAGCCTTCCCTCCTTTATTTGTAAAATGGAAATGTGAATGTCTACCTAACAGGGTTTTTGCAAAGATTAGTTGAAATAATACATGTGGAAGTAACTAGTGTCATATCTGGCAAAACAAGTTTGTACATGTTTCCAAATCCTTTTGGATACCATACCATGAAATAGCTGCCCGTTTTTATCAAGGCGATAATGTGAGTGCTGTTCCTGAAAACATGTATATTTTAAAATTCACTTTAAGGCCCAACCAGTGTGGCTCAGTGGTTGAGCATTGATCTATGTACCAGGAGGTCACGGTTCAATTCCTGGTCAGGGAATATGCCCAGGTTTCAGGCTCAATCCCCAGTGGGGGCATGCAGGAAACAGCCAGTCAATGATTCTGTCTTATCATTGATGTTTCTATATCTCTCTCCTTCTCCCTTCCTCTCTGAAATCAATAAAAATATAGTTTTAAAAAATAAAATAAAATTCACTTTAAGGATTAGGAAAATATGGGTTTTTTCCCTTGTTCAATCCTTCTTTCAACCAAGGGTGTACTTGTAACAGGTACAAGTTTAATAGTGAGTGACTTGATCACCTACAGAAGAAACCAGTGTCCTTGATCTTTATCAGCCCCAATTGAGCCAACTGACATAGTCCTTACTGGTTGTGGCAAAGCTAGGATCAGGGAATGCCATGTTTAGTCCTTCAAGACAATTTAACCACCCTCTTTTTTGCTAGCTTTTATTTTTATTCCTTTAAAGGGAACAGGCCCTAAAAGCAAAATAAATGAACATTTGATATGCCCATATCTGATGCCCTGAGCCTGGCTGTCAGGAGGGTGCCACAGCTTCTATTTCAGAACAATAAAAGAACTGTTAATAGCCAAAAGAAAAAAAGAAGCCCACACATGCAGTGTGACTGTCATTTGCACTTCTTTGTAACAGTCTAGACATACTTTATGGGCTGTTATCCAATGTGATAATTGGCAAGTAGGTCTTTGCCCATGTACTGGGCTTACCTATGAATTATTATTTGCAGGTTGCATGCCATTATTGGTCTGCTTGCTTGTGGTGTGGCCTTCCTACATGTAACAGAAGTCTCGCTGTTCTCTCAGAAAACAGAGGTCTTAGAGGGTCGGCCCTGTGTAATAGGCAATTACTTAATATGAAACATTAGCTTGGAATTTATAGCACATAACTAGATGAGAATGTGAGTCCCATTTTTGAATTGGCTTTGTGTTTAGTTTAGAACCCAGTTTTGAAAATCATTTGGGCATTGCTATTTATTTCAAATCAATTTCTTTTCAAAAATAAGTTAGAATTGTGTGGTTGACAGGTTGAAACCTGTGAATGTCCAGTCTGATTATTACTAGTGCATTTGTTACAAATTGAAAGATAAAAGTGACTGCCCTTCGAAAGGCAGTTTTTCATTGTGTAGTACTTTGTGCACCAATTCCAAACATCAGAGAACTCTTTTAATCAGCCTGATATTGTTGCCAGCTTTTCAGTGCATGCAGATGTTTAATTAGCAGAGTTAAGAGGTAATGTGCTAATAAGAGACTGAGAACAACAGATTGGTGAGAGAGGTGGTAGTGACATCTGAAATCTATAGAAAGTCTGTTAATATAATTTGCTGAATGAGGGGAGAAAGGAGAGGAGAAGGGGACTTCTTATTGAAACAAATCCACAGTTGTCATCAGTGAAAGAGAAATATGTATGCAGAGAAGTGGAAATCAGGGCAGAAGTGCACTGAACAAACAGCGATGGCAAGAAAGAAGCAAACTGCATTTTAAATCAAAGTTGTGTCTGTGGTACATGGAATTTGAAAGGACCTCATGTAGGGAAAAATATTTGCTGGGTGCCCTAAGGCTGCTGTTCCAAACACCTACTCTTGGTGTTCCTGGCTTTCATTGCCCCCAGCTGTGGTACATCCCCCTCCAGCTTGGCGGGAGCAGGCCTGTCAGTAAGAGAGAGCAAGCACAAGAGCTGCATGGAACCAGTACCAGTAACTTTCCTCAGCAGCCTAAGGAGCCACTGCTCTGTCTGAGCCTCCCTATTCTACTACAAGCCAAGAAGATTAGCATCTCTATATTTACTCTTGTTAAACATCTAAATTAGGGCCACTTGTCTGCTTTGAGGACCTTGGAAGGACTTTAATTTTTTTTTTCTTATTGGGTGTGGAATGAAGTGTCCATATGCTGTTAATCACTCTGACCCTCTCTCTTTGTGTGCAACTCTCTTACAACACTCCCTGCATTTTAAACTAGTATAAGCCAGCTGTTTTACACACCTATTTCTCCTGAGCTCCTGAAAACAGGAAAAGAGGTGTTTTATAAAACTCTTTGCTTCCCCCAGCACCTGGTGCAGTGTTTTGTACCTATCAGATTCTCCATGGTCTCCCTTCCTCCCGTAACCCCTGTGCCCCACGTCCTTCCTCTACCAAGGAATAAAGCCTCTATGTGATTTTTTTTTTCTTGGAATAAATGTGGATTCAGGAAGAATCCACATGGGAATACCAATTTCTATTTTGAATTACTAGTTAATAAAATATTGGGAAATGTTTTTTAAAATACCAATAAATTGCCCTGGCTGGTGTGACTCAGTTGGAGCATTGTCCTGTGCACCAAACTTTCTCGGGTTTGATTCCCAATCAGGGCACATACCCAGGTGGCAGATTTGATCCCCAGTTGAGGTCTTTATGTGAGGAACCAATTGATGTTGCTCTCTCACATCGTTGTTTCTTTCTCTCCATCTCCCTTCCTTTCTCTTTAAAAACAAAGCATAAATTCAAGTTAGTGAGAATTTGTTAATTGTGTGCTCATACTTGTATATGGTGTTAGAAATTCAGAATAATTATAGCCTGGAGGATGGTCTTGCTGAGGAAAAGGAAACTTCTAAAGAGTGCTATCTCACAGAATACTCTATCCAAATGCTAAACAATGTAATAATACAGCCCACAAATGCTAGAGAAATCAAGAAAGAAAAATTTATGAACAAAACAATTTGAATTTTACTGATGTGCCGTATAAACTCAGAATGAGTGATAATTCATGAGAAATGTGGATTTAATAGATTCTGAACTCATATATGGACAGTTATCCTTGACTGTATTCAGATTTTTCTCCATTTGTGCCGATTTTAAACTATGTTGCTTCTTTTTAAGCTACATTTCAACACTTTTTTTTACAGATGGTTTGACGGACTGTGTGGACCCTGATTGTTGTCAACAGAGCAACTGTTATATAAGTCCTCTCTGTCAGGGCTCACCAGACCCTCTTGACCTCATTCAGCAAAGCCAACCCCTATTCTCTCAGCATACTTCAAGACTCTTCTATGATCGAATCAAATTCCTCATTGGCAAGGACAGTACTCATGTCATTCCTCCAGAGATTTCATTTGACAGCAGGTATATGTGTATTTATTTTATTCTTTAATGAACAGTGGTCATGTTTTCCCTGAAATGTGAAAGGAAGATATTTTCTAAAGATAAGGTTACTTCCCATTCCACCCGATCCACATTGTTATTTTTTAGGCTTACCTGGAATGTTCACGCCCTTACTGATTAGTTAATGGAGAGAACTCATTTCTAGAAATTCTAAATCATAAAAGATAGGCACACACACATGCACACTTGTGTTGTGTATTAATTGTAGTGAAGTATAGATGGGTCTTTTAATGACAAAAAAAACCCCAAAAAACAGATGGAAGTATAATTTGCAAATTCACTATTTAGCTTCTGGATTGATCCCTGAAAGCTTCTTGAATTTCAACAGCTAAACTTTAAGTTTTATTCCATGTGTAAATTTTTCCATATGAAAGAATTGGGTGAATTGGACTTCCTAACATGAAATTCAAGACTTGTGAAAATCTGTCTTCTATGAAAGCTCAAATGCATGAGTTGTCACTCAAGATCTGAGACCAAAGTCCAACCCCGTTAGGTGAAGAAAGTTGTTTTTTTTTAATTGCTTATTTATTTGAAGTGTAATAACATGAATTTGCTCATTGTTATTCTCTGCTTCATCTTCAGCAATGACATATTTTACTCATTAACACGAGGTATAAGTAAGTCACTGAAGTCAACATTTCTGGTCTCTTATATTTGTCCTTCTTTGTTCATACCACAAGCTGATATTTCACTAGCGTCTAGACTATTGCAAACAGGAGCTTAAAAAATAAACTTGGAAACTATTTGTCCAGGAGCTTCAGTCTGCACCTCACCCACTCAGTTGCGTACTGGTGGATGGTATCAGTCCCCAAGAAAAACTCAGTCAAGAGGTTATATTGAAACCAGTGACAATATAAGGAAATTAAAACTCACTTTAGACCTACACACAGAAGAAAAAGGGCGGGGGTGGGGGGGACATGTGCATGCAAATTTAAAATACTGAGCGTTCTTCCCACAGATTGTGTACTATAACTGTTATTGAAACGTAAATCTTATTCATTATTTTTATTATTATGACATTCTGACCTTTTAGGTCTCTCTGTCAGAACCGAAAACCCAAATGCTAGTGCATCACAAAAAAGGCCTTTTCTTCCAGGTGATCTAGTCAAAGCTTGCCTTTGCCAAGATACTTAGTCATTCCCATTGTGAAGCACTTCTCCCAACTTGATAACTCTGGGGTAACTTTTGAATGGGCTACAGTCAAAGTAATTATTTAGTTAGTGGAGAATTATTTCTTGTATACCAGAGGAACAAAGGGAACAAAAAACAGCCATTATTACCATTTCCCTATATAAAGTCATGTTAAGTCATAAACTCTGTGGCTTTCTCCATGTATAGAGAAGTCAGTCCAAAAAGAAATAACAACCTTCATGACATGGTGCTATATTAAAAGACTCACTGAACTCAAGTAAAGTGAGAAAGTCAGGACCTGAGAGAGACAAGAGACAAGTCATTGTAACCCAGAGCAGGGCGTTTGAGCAATAAACTTAGAAAAGTGAGAAGAAACTTCAACCCCTGCTGTTCAGATTCATGCTTCAGTGGTGCTCAGCAGCCGCTCACCAAGTGAACAAACCTATTACTTGTGGTGGTTAATGCCCTCCTGGTTTGATGAGTTTTCCTCATTCTTTTGTTAAATGTTCCAAGTTATCATTTGGCTCTGCAAGTCACATTTGAATTCAGAATGGCAGGTCTCCTCCATCCAGTGGTCTTGGTTATTACAGACACATCTAATCTGTCAGAAAAGGTATGGGCCTTTTCCAAGGGAAATAGTTGAGGACACACAATCTAACTATATTTCCTCTAAAAATCAGCACATGCAGTGTTACTCTGGATAAAATAATAAATCCAACTCTGATCACATATATAAATAATCATTGTCACAAGCTCTTACATCTACATAGTACATAGAGTTTGCAGAGCACTCAAACATTATTTTCTAACATCACAATATATCTGTGAAGTAGGTATCTGTATTGGTGTATTTTACATATGAGGAAACTCAGGTTCAGAGAGATTAAATAACCTGCCCAACACCACACAGCCAGTGAGTTTGGATTGTAACAACTCTTGTAACCTTTCCGTTATACCACAACTGCCCAATTTCAACTTGTCCTTAAATAAACCTGGTGGCTTAGATCAAATGTATACTAGACAAATGGCATCTGTGTCGACACAAGAAACTTAGAAACCAAGTGATGTTTAAAAATCCAGTTCAATCTAACACATTTTAATGACATTATTTATAAACTTCAAACCTGTGCTAATGAACTTCCTCTTGATAGAAGAACACAATTGAATGACTGGTAAAGTGGGTCTTTTGCTACATGGAAATTTTTATTGAGCACTTACTATGTGTCAGGTCTTGCACTAAGTCTTAACGTATGTTATCTCATTGAATCGTACAAAAGCCCTTTATGGTAGACACTGTTATTATCCCCACATGTCAGGTGAGACAACAAGAACTGAGATGTCAATTATGTCTTTTGCCCCAGGTTACAACCAATGAGTGTCATAGTCAACATTTGAACCCAAGCAGACTGATACTTAGAGCTGACTCTAAACCACTAGGCTGAGCCACCTTGGCTACTTAGAAGGCTAAGCTGATGACCTTAAAAGGACTTATGGCCCTTATTCATCCCTGACTGTGGAGTGGCTCTCCTCAAACTGCTGTAGAACACTTATGTGCCATAATCAGGTGAACCACTCTGCATTTTTGCTTTTGCCATGTAATTGAAAGATAGCTGGGTAGGCAAATGAAGAAAGAAGTGCCAAGGGGCTCATTTGCCTACTGGCAAAACATGACCCACGCAGATGACTCGCTGTTGAGTGCTGCCACCATTAAAAGGCTTTGGAGCTAAACACGGTGGCAAGGACACAAAAAGGTTAAATAACTGTTCAGCCTTGTGCATCCAAGTGAGACTAGACTTTCTTGTTCTGAATTTGCTGCATTGGCATGTGAAGCACATGGAATGTGTGCCCCTGTGCCCCATGATGGTGCATTGTAACTGTGAACATGCACCCTGCCCACAGTGGAGTCTCTAACGAGCCCAACTCAATTACCGTTTTTGCTAAATACATTTTACCCGGTAGCCTTTCTTTTTTTCAGTCTCGTCCAAACATGACTACAAAGTAAACCACATATTCTGCGTGCTCTGTATGACTTATTACTTTTTAATAATGTAAATAGGTGAACAGAAGCATTATTGATCTTCAGTGTCTAAGCATTTAATCACTATTAATAATGTAAAAGGTTTTTATAAATATGTAAAAACAAGAGTACATTAAACTAAGTGACAGCAGTAATTTGCAAAGCCAGACATTTCACTCGCCATCACTAATGGAGAAGTGCGTTTAAAAAACAAAATCTTACCAGGGTTACTGCAACCACTGACAGCAAGGTCTGGCCAAACTCATTTGTCTGTTTTGTAGCTATGAGAGGCCGATATCCACATCAATCTATGTCAAGTGTCTACATCAGAGATTGCTTAATATCAGCCCACAGATGTATTTCATTTGGCCCAACATTTAGAATTAGGAAATCTAATAGAAAAAATTGGAATGTCTTTCTTGTCTAGAAAACTTACAAAGTTTGTATCTCTGGGCCCATGGACATGGCATAGGTGCTCTGAGCTGAGAGCAAGCTCCCCTCTGGATTGGATGGGATATGCCTCTCTAGCTCACCATTCACTATCTTGACACCTGGCTCACTTCCCTCACTTTCAGTGTCATGCCTGGCCCTGATGGCATTTGTAATTATTATTTGTAATTATTTGTAATAACATATGTAATTACATGTTATTATATGTAAGCAGGTGAAAAAAAAAGTCCAGTGTTTGTAACCTCTGGACTACAGAGCTTCTATAGAATTCCTTGGAAAGACCTCTAGTATTTATTTGTGTTTTTTTCTGATCTATTTCCCTGAGAGTCTTTAAAAATCTAACCTTAACTTTTTACTGAATTTTTGAAACTTTACTATGTTGGTTTAAAAAGAGAAAAAAGTTATTACTGAACATGAACTAGATAACACATCAATGAAACAATATTTACTGGGATGCTTGTGTACACCTCCTGAATAAGTCGCGATACACTCTGTCTCACATCTTACACTAATAAGCTCCCCCAGGGCAGTGGATTTTAACCTATAGCATCTTCCATCCCATCAGTCATGACTTCACATAATCTAGGTCCCACCATAATAAAAGCAAAATGTTCACTTTCTATGAGAAGGATGTGTATGTTGAGAAATTTTGACTATTATGTTTATCACTTAGAATAAGTTTTAAGAACAATTTAAAAATCTGAACATTTGCAGCAATGCTGCTGGGTGCAATTGTGGCAGCCTCCTGTGCCCACTCCTGGTAGAATGCCTACCCTTAGTTGAAAAGTTCTAGAGTTGGGACCAGACTCAGTATAGCACTAGGCACATAATAGCACTGTTAATAGGGTACACAACAAAGAGGATAAACAAGATGCTAGGTTTCTTCTACCTAGTTTCTATTAAGCTGCTGTATTTCAATTTCTTACACCACACTGGGATGTACAATATTAGCTCTGAATTGTTTTAACTGTGATAATCTTAAGTTCTGTGAGGACAAGGACCAAGTCTGATTTGTTCTTTCCTTGTTTTGATTACCTATCACTGTGTAGCAAACTAAAACATAATGGAATAAGACAATTTTTATTATTGTATTTTATGATTCTAAGGGTCAGAAATTCAGGTAGAGTATAGCCAGGATGGCTTGTCTTTTCTCCATGAGATTTGGACTCTCAGCTGGGATAACTCATATAGCTGGGGGTGGGCTAGGGGCTGGAACAGTGAACAGCAGTCAGGAATCTCTCTTTCCACACACAAACTTTTTACTTGGGCTTCATATTGGCAGGACAGCCTGGCTTGGGTTTGTCAGAGCTTTTACACTGTGGATCAGGGTTCTAAGAAGGAGTGTTCCAAGAGACAGGAAATGGAAGATGCAAGTCTCTTAAGGCCTGAGTCCAGAAGTTTTAAGAGTCATAGTTGTGCAATATACTGTTAGACAAAGCAGTCACAGAGCTTGCCCAGATTAAAATAAAGGGACCTAAATCCCACCTCTTGATGATAGAAGTATCAAAGGATTTGTGGCCATCTTTAATCTACCATGCTACTGTATCCCCAGATCATAAAACAGTACCTGGCAAAAAGCAGGTGAAAAAAAGGAATGAGTAAGTGAGTGGCTTAGTTGTAGTGATATTGAAGTGCCCTTCTCATATTTGCTAAGAAAAGAATCACTTTGGTTGCCTAGAACACAAAGATGATATTAGGACATCAAATAAGTCAATTTTGAAATGTGCAACCAGACTAAAGGTAAGATTACTGTTCTCCACTCTAGCTGGCATGGCTCAGTGGTTGAGCATCGACCTAGGATCTAGGATATCACGGTTTGATTCCCAGTCAGGGCACTTGCCTGGGTTGTGGGCTTGATCCCCAGTAAGGCATGTGCAGAAGGCAGCCGATCAATGATTCTCTCTCATCATTGATATTTCTCTCTCTCTCCCTCTCCCTACCTCTCTGAAAGCAATAAAAATATAAGAAAAATAAATTTTAAAAGATTACTGTCCCCCAAATAGTGTAGGAACAATTCCTAAAAGATGAAGTGATTATACAACATTAAGAAAGTATTCTTTTTTTGTTAATTTATGAGGCATGTCAGCACTGTCAGAGCCTGCCCATAATTGACATCATTTGTAACTTTTTATAAGCATCAATAATCCTCTCTGCCTTCAGTGGGCTAGATAATCAAAATTTAGAACTGAGAAAAAATTATAAAATAAAGAGCAATATCAGGAAATCAATAGGAAGACTGCTGTTAACTGGCTCACTGTGGTATGTGACATTATTCTGTCTCATGAAGAAAACAAAATCAAGTGCCCAAACAAATTGAAGCACTGCAAGCGCCTTCAGCATGAAAGTCTCGGCAAACTCTTTACTTACCCAAGCCTTCCCCTCCTTTATTACACCCCACTCAATAATAAAATCTTGATTCACTCTCCTGATTATTCATGATACCTGGTAACAGCCATAATTACTTACCATCACTTGTTTAATAAAACATGCTTTTCTGCATTTCGTTGAGCTGGGAATTTATACCATTTTAAATCTTGTGAATAGCAAAATGAGTTATTGAATCAGACTGGGGTTATGGAGAAGGTTGCAGGAAGATGGTTATTGCTGCAGAAGCTGCTGATCTTTTTTTTTACTTTATTGTTGACACTATTACAGATGTCCCCATCTCCCTCCCCTTTGCCCAACCCCACCAAGCCCTGCTGCTGATCTCAAATATAGAGATTATCATTTAGAATGACCATACTAGACAGATACTAATTACTGGTTTTAAAAAATATCTATTTTATTAAAATGTTAGTATTTTCAGAGTAACTGAGGACTTTAACTCCCTCTAAAGGAGATACCAAAGTCCTCTGCTATCCCTACTGTAATATAATATTCTGATCTCAACTCATTT
This sequence comes from Myotis nattereri, assembly GCF_964212035.1. Taxonomy (NCBI): domain Eukaryota; kingdom Metazoa; phylum Chordata; class Mammalia; order Chiroptera; family Vespertilionidae; genus Myotis; species Myotis nattereri. The sequence continues at coordinate 114,581,282 of NC_138078.1, read as the reverse complement.
TTTATAAAGTGATGAGGATATGTATTCACCCATTTATTCAACAAATAGTTCTTGAGTACCCATTTTGTGCCAGGAACTGTGCAGATGGGGGTAAACAAAGGAAACAGAGTTCCCGTATTCACAGAATTCCCCTTACATCTAGTGGAGGAGAGTCAAAACATCAAGTAAATACATAAATAATAAAATTAATTACAAATTGCAATAAATTCTGTGAATTATGGAATATCAGGTTTCTAAGGGAGCTTAGAGTTAATCAGCTAAGGGATCTCAAGTTCAACTGCTCCGATGAAGGCAGTCAGGCAACCTAAATGACTAAGACAAGAGGCATTCCAGCAAATGAGACAAAGTCATTGAACAATTACAGAAGTGAGACTGACCCGGACGTTCTCAGCAGTAACTCAGAGATGGAACTAATTGACTCATGTGAGTGCTGCTAAAATTGACACACACAGGAGATTATTGATGACTTTCAAGAAAAAATACAAAGCTTATTTAGACAGTGAGGAGCATAACTGTTTGCAAGAAGTCTCACCCTTTGATATTTGGGGCTATACATAATTTTTTCTACAATTTAAAATGGTTTTTATTAGACAGATGAATTCAAGGAAAAAAATGATCATTTTAAAAAATTCCCATTTACCACAATAAAAAAAATTTCTACTAACGTTGCTTTGGCATCATTTATAATGATAGCTCTGACCATTTCTATCAAGATAATGCACATTGGAGAAGTTTAATTTTTTCATTCTTGAGATTTATGAACATTCCAGTGTTTACTTGGTTCATTTATTCATCCAGTGGTAGGCACTGCCCTAGGCTCTGGGCTCCAGCTGACAAAGTGCCTTCCCCATATAGTCGACGGAGGAAGACTGACAATAATGAAAAAGGCAAATGTCAGGTAGTTCTGTCAAGTGAGATAAAGAACAATTCGGGCCCGGCCATTGTGGCCCAGTGGTTGAGTGTCGATCCATGAACCAGGGGGTCACAGTTAGGACACATGCCTGGGTTGCAGGCTTGATCCCCAGTAGGTAAGAAGCCGATTGAGGTTTCTCTCTCTCTCTCTCATTGATGTTTCTATCTCTCTATCGCCCTCCCTTCCTCTCTATCTAAAATCAATATATATATATATATATATATATATATATATATATATATATATATTTTAAAGAACATGTAGGTACAAAGAATGACCATTTTAGACAGAGTGGTCTAGGCAAGCCTCTCTGGGAGGTGACACTAGAGCAGAGACCTCATAGCATTCAATCTAGATGTTAGATGATCTTGGCATGACTGCCACCTGGACCCTTATGCAATAGATTGTCACACAAGCCGCAGACTGGCAGTGACTTTTAGGTGCTCACTGAATTAAGACTGCATGGCATTGTGTGAAATGGAAGGTGAGGTAAACCTTTCAAGGAATTACTACATGCTGATTACTGTACTAGATTTTACTGGTAAGTGGATGGGTTGCCTATCTTCCAGAACTGCATTGAAAAAACTTGAATACCTCAGACAAACTGAGGAACCTCTAAAAAGAGAAATCAGCAACATCCCTAGACTGTTAGTCATGAAAAGAAAAAGAAAACTAGCAGCCCTTCATCAATTAGCGTGAAACCTAAAAGAGGTCAGATATATAGAAACCATTTACTGATTTGGAATGATGAAAGAGAAGAGGTAATAAAAGCTTATATTTTAGAATATTTATAAGGAAACATAATGTTATTACAGTATTCAAGCATTCATGGAACTAACAGTTTCATCTGTGTACAGGTAACCCCCAGAAGGTCTACAACATAATCTTTGTAATTTTGCTGAGGTACAGATGTGAATCTGTATGCTTTGTGTTTAACTCTTTCCTAAATCAGTTAGTTAAGGACCTCCAAGTCTATTTGCTAGTGGCAGATTTTTGTGTACTTTTCATCTAGGAATGTGGAATACATTATACCAGGTACACAACGAGGGGTTGATAAACACACACTGCAACAATTGCTGAATACATAGAATAAAATAAGGACTTGGGGGAGCTCTGTCTAAGGCATCAGCATCCATAAATCTATCTTGTGTTCACCTTTCTTTCTAAAGGGATGCACTGCACATGACCTGCCCACAAGTGTGGCTTATTTCAGCCATGTTTCCTTGTGATTCTATTTGTGTTCCCATGTTGCTTTGCCTGAGCAACTGCCTTTGCTTTTCATTTCAGCAGTTGTCCTAAGTGGGAAGTGAGATGGTTGCTACCTGCTCATAAAGCACTTTGATCTCATTTATATGAAAGGTATTACGTGTATGAAGACGGGATCCTCTGATTTTTAGACAATTGTTTTGTTTAATGCTAAAGTTCAGGAAGCACATATTCAAGACACATTTGAAAAATTACAAAGTGCTGAAGGTTCTAAGGTTTATAGTGCTGACTAGCTCCTGAAATCATCAGCCAATACCTAAAGGTACCAGAAAGAAAGAATGTGTGACTTTCAGTTCTTTGCAGATGCTCTTAAGCAAAGAATAGAAAAAGAAATCAGAGCACAAATATTCAAAAAGCTGTTCAAGTGCTTATTTGTGATATTTTGAAACTTAGCTATTCTGAGTTGCTTAATAATTGTGATGAGTAATACCGGTAGCTATCTACATATTATCTCAGTGTGAATAAATATTATCTAATATTTTATCAATCTTACTGCTCATTTAAGTTTAAAATACCAAAGGCTCAAATCTTTACCACCTACTTCTTAGCCATATTGTTTGCTTGCTTTGTCTCTAGCTGGTCCTATCATCTAAATGCATCCCTAGAGAGGGCAGAATTAATTCATGTTTGAGGAGAAAGACTGAGTTGTAGCTCATCTCCCTCCACTACACACCCTGCATGTAGAAAGTGCTCAGCAATTGGTAAATGTCTACAGGAAATTATGTCCTCTGGATAGCAGCATCTTTGTAGGTGAGCACTTTCTTTTCATTTGTGCCCACATTTTTCACACCTTAAGAAAGATCTATTTACGGGTCAGGCCCTTTAGGGTCCAGGTCAGCTCAAGAGCCCTCCACCACTCCACCAACTACTTAGCTGTGTCATCTCGAGCACTTTTTTAACCTCTCTGAATCTGTTTCTCATTTTTAAAACAGGACTAATAGTTGTACCTACTCAGGATTATGTTGATATTAAATGAAATAAGATACAGAAATTGCCTGGCACAGCACCTGACTCATAAGTGCCTACTAAACATTCACACAAATATATACATATAAATATTATATACCCTATATAATAAAAGGGTAATATGCAAATTGACCCTAACAGCAGAACAACTGGGAATGACTGGTCACTATGGCACACACTGACCACCAGGGGGCAGACGCTCAATGCAGGAGCTGCCCCCTGGTGGTCAGTGCGCTCCCACAGGGGGAGCTCTGCTCAGCCACAAGCCAGGCTGACGGCTGCCAGCACAGGGGTGGTGGCAGGAGTCTCTCCCACATCCTCAGCAGCGCTAAGGATGTCCAACTGCAGCTTAGGGCTGCTCCCCGCTGGCAAGTGGACATCCCCCGAGGGCTCCCGGGCTGCCAGAGGGATGCCTGACTGCCAGCTTAGGCCCATTCCCCCTGGGGAGCGGGCCTAAGCCAGCAGGTGGACATCCCCTGAGGGGTCCCAGACTGTGAGAGGGCACAGGCCAGGCTGAGGGACACCCGCGAGTGCACAAATTTTTGTGCATCAGGCCTCTAGTACTTAATAATTATCAGGGTACATAATAGAATATAATTTAAAAAGTGAATTCAAAAGGCAATCTTTTTATTGGGTAACTTTTTGGTTATGGCATCTTTGTGAGGTGATTGAGGATAAGATAGAGAAGAACTTTCTGTAAGGCACAGATGACAGCAAGAACAATTTCATTTCTTAGGAAAAGTCACAACATTTATTACTAGCAAGTCAGAGCTAGAAGCAGTGTGGACAGAGCTAGGCCACCTTTTTTCCTCTGTGAAGGGAACAGTCATCCATGGCCAAGCTACAGCCAACAGCACAGACTTTCCCTACATTTAATGACTATCCCATTATTGGAAGGGCAGATTCACACAGAAGTGACAGGAAAGGTTAATGAGGTTAATAAATCCCCATAAGGCTGATTACAAAGATAAACCATCTGAATAATGTGTAAAACAGACAAAAACAAAACAAATTTTTTAAAAAAGAAAGAACCAAAAAACAAAAACTTGAGACTGTTTAAGAGTTGCAAGGGCTTACAGGACAAATATTTCAGGATTCAAATTCTGGAAAAAAATAAACATGTGTCCAAATGAAACAAACTGGCACTTAGTCCTGAAAATGTGACTGTGTCGTCAGTTTTCTTATTGCTTCAAAACACTTGATCTTTTTCCCATTACTTTGGGGATCTCAGGCATCCAAAGCAAGCCTACTTTTGACAAGCAATTACCAGGGCAGATGGGAAAATAGCCACCCTACCTCAGGGTGAGTGCCCCCATTTTGTTTTACTTGAAACATCACTAGCCATGAGGAAAATAATTCTGCTTAAAAAGCTATCTGCATTTTCAATAGCACCACCTGTCCCAGAGCCCTAGAATGTTGATGGGTAATGCTCCCAGCTGCTTTTAATGTCACCTATTTGGTAGGTATTATTTATTTGGGCTAGTGACCAACTGAGTAGGATTAAATCAGCCTGCTCTATTTAACTAAAAACTAATGAGACTTTATTGGGTTTGCATAAGAACATTCACTGCATTCGCATTTTCAGAACATCCAAAACAGGTTTATGCTATAACATGAAATGTTTTCATGGTGCAGTAATAGCTTAGATAGCGTATGTTAAAAAAACACATTATCTGTTGTGTGGAAACCCCTCAAATATCTGAATATGAGAACCCTCAAATGTATATAAATTATGAAATATCAAATCATCATTATATGGTAATATTTAAAGGAATAATGGGGTTAGTGTTCATAAATAAAGCATTTGAGGAGGACTATTCATTCATTCCTCTGAGTCACAGTGGTACTATTTAATTCCCTGAAGTAGTCAGTTATCAAACAAAACTCTTATGATGAGAAAGTCATAATACACAACCCAGAATGCTGGCTTCTAATAACTGAACTGTAAGGTATCTGTCACATAGGAACCTCAACGTAGTCTCTGAAACCCTTGAAGCAGTGCCATGAGGGTAGGTGGCAAGTATCTTACAACTTCATATAAAAAATATTTGAGTGGAAATTCTCTGAAGCTTTCTTGAGCACGCAGTGTGTACACCAGACACTGAGAAGGATGCAGAGAGGAAAATCACACAGTCCTTGCCATAGACTATCTAATAGGGAGGACAGACAGATACAGAACTCTTACCTAAGACAGGCTATGCCAAGTGCAATAACACAGATATGAGCACTATCTAATGAGAATAATAAGGGTGAGGAAGAAATTGACACTTATTTGGGACAGAAAAATCAGGTTAAAACATTTTTCCATTTTATAATCACTGGATTTCAACAGACCCTACAGTTCTTCTTTTAGTCCAACTGTCACTTTGTCATGACAGTTTCAGCATGACTCTCCAAACTACAGTTTTGCAAACCGTTTCCCAGAGTGTGTATGAAGAGTTAAAAAGTCATTCTTCACAGATTGCATAATGGTAAGACTGTGAACCAGTTGGTGATTTGTCTACCTTTATATGGTTTACGTCCCCTGCCTCCCTCCTCAGTTCATACATTTGAATTGACTAATTATGTACTGGTCTTGCTTTCCCTAAAGCAGTGGTGCCCAAATTTAGAAACGCTGGGTTGGGGCAGCAGTCTGTTTTATCAAGGGGTTTCCAGGTGATCTGGTGCAGGACCAAGTTTGAGAACCAGTGGTCCATATGAGAGAAAGATAACCAGGAAGGAGTGAGGACCAGCACCACAGTCCCAAAATTACACTCAAGAGAAGAGTCTTAATTCATCGCATTTTGGCAGGGGATAAGAGGACAGCTTAAGCCCTTTGCCCCAACCATTCAGGTATTTGCATTCTAATAGCGACCTGAAGCAGCAGTGCTTTAGTCCAAATAGCACAATCTACAACTCTGGCTCTAAGAATCCAGCAGGAGAACCATCCAATCACACGCGGTCTGCAATAGGTTTCTGTTCCTTGGAGACTTGAACCAACTGACAGCTCATAGAGGAATTTACAGGGCAGGATTCCAACACTAGTGAGCAGAGGATTCATGTGGCTTCTCCCAGCCCAGTCCTTCTCATTGCTAACTCTTGACCAGAGCTGTCACCTGTGGAAAGGAGTTCATCTATTCCCATGGAGAAAACCACCTAACCTGCCCACCTGATGCTAGATCCCCTGCTGGCCAGGTCCCCAATTTATATGTTACCCTTCAAAAGTTGCTTATGCTTATGTTAGCAACAAAATCAAATAGCTATAACTTTCCCAGTCCTGAGCCTCATTTCCTTAAGAAAGGTTCTAATCAGAAATACAATGCAGTAAATTACATCTTCTTTCAGCAATTTAGTTTTCAGCCTTGTTTTTCAACCCAACTTTTATGCTTGAGGTTAATGTTTTTGCCTGAGGTGTTGAATGAATATTGGAAATTTGACAAAGGAAGACAAAAGACAACAAATAAGGGAATAGGAGAATGGAACCAAGAGTTTATTGAAGACTGGAAATAAGTTGACTATGCTATGAAAATAGCAAATATGGAATAAATTAGACCTTTTGAATCAAAACTGTCTAACAAGCAGCTTGTTAGTTTAAGTAAGGCTCTCAGTAAAGTGTAGTCTGACTTGCATTTCCCATGATTCCCTGTTCTTCAGACCAAGCTCCAAACACCAAGAGGATTCAGCATTTAAGTAAAGGGAGAAGCAATTCCTTTGGGGTTGTTGCTTTAGAATAATGACAGCAAGTAGACAGTTTGGCAGCAGCCTGTATTCTCCAGAGAACAGGAAAAGAGACACTTGTGAGGGGGTGATTCCCCCCCATACATGTTTTTAAAGTCACATTGGGCATGTCCATCTAAGTTCAAGTTCACATGCTGTAACCCACAACAGCAGGGAGAGTTTCTTCTTTATAAAGCTTCGAGGAAAGCAAAGCATCTCACCCATGTCTAAATCAAAGAAGGAAAACCCCAGGCAAAGATGGAATAGCATTCAGAGTATGCGAGCATGCACACACCAACAAAATAGACAGTCACACTGAGCACTTACCTGCAATATACATGTGCAGGGCCCCCTCCATGACAGCCCAGACAGTAGCTTCTATCATCTGATTTGAAAAGTCCAGTAGAGTCCTGTGTATTATTTAATTGAAAAAGTTTCAGAATAACAACAGTTCCTTGAAGGATTCAGACTCATGTTGAAGCTAGTTTGATGTGGCAAAACTTTAAGAGCTCAAGATGTTTCCTCAAGAGAGATGAAGGACATGCCAAGTATGGCTGCCTCATTGAGATGACAATTTAAAGGATACAGAGACTCTCTGGGAGAGGTGACAGGGATGTGCCACAATGGTAATGATGAATAGCACAGAAAGCATGATTGTGGTACTACCAAAGCCAGGCCCCTCACCATGCACCCCTTAGTACTTCAGCAAGGATCTAACCTAGGAAAAAGATGAATTATACAAGCTGCCTTGGATATGAGAAGCATAATCTGAACAGAATATATAAATGAGGTTATTATATTTTAGAGCCTGTGTGAATCAGGAAAAATAAAGCATATTCACAATTGTAAAGAAAATTGCGTTCAGAAGCTGGGAGTTCACAAAATGGCAGTTGAGCTGAATAAGTGGCACAATACACCATACTTGCCAAGAATATATATGAAGGTTCTCTGGTGGTCATCTGAGGCTGGAGTAGCCTGGGGAAGCAAGTGAACTCAAGCTTTCTGGTTGAAATGGAGAGTTTGCCTGAGAAGAATTTTCCCCGGGTTTCTACATGCAGTGACAATCAAGATTACTGCAAATGTAAAAAGAATACTTTAATACTGTCCCAAAATTTAGATAAATTACACTGACGCAGGATGACTGATGTTGGTCAAAGATTGTGGTAAGTACTAGTAATCCAGAAATAAAGGGAGCTAAGAGTTATTCTTGTGAAAAATGGATGACATGGAGTATGTAAATAATAGGAGCAAATGCAGCAAGATACAGAGAATCTTAAAACATTTAAAATCTAGTACATTACAAAGAGAGTTCAATGCTGATAAATGTAAAATAATAAGTTTTATGGGGCTTTATCATATGCTGTGAGTTGATGTGGATCATAATATATGGGGAATAAAAAAGTAGGGGAGTTAAAAGATAAGTCTGCACATTATTTATGACTGATGAAGAGAGAAATGAATGAGAAGAAGAACAGGTAGACAATGTCTTGAATAATGATGACTTTGATGAGTTGTTATCACACAAATCTGTGTGCTTCATAAAATACGATGAATACTAAAGAGCAAAAGAGTCTAAAGACAAGTCTACTCAGAATGAGATACTGAATGAAGGAAGAAAGGAATACAAGAGAAATGCACAGACTAATGATGACTTTTATGAGACTTTCACTCACCAGCCTGGTCCTTCATAAATATAAGCTGTATAGGAAATAAAATAGCAGCAAAGAAAAGAGGTCTGTATCTGTCATAAAATATGAGCAAATAATGCCAACTAGGCTTGACAAAATAAAAAAAATAAAATAATTGAGCCTAATACAGCTGTGGGAAGACACAATGTCTAGATTAATGTGAACAAATAAAATGAGCAAGGGTAGAATTATCTTGCCAATAGGGAATCAGCTACTACCTAGGTATGCATTATTGTTGCAAAGGCCACCTTGTTAACTAGTAGAGCCTTGGCAAGTTCACAATTACGTCCCACTACACCCCCCAAAAAATTACATCCCACCACACCCCCAAAAAAGCCATCAACACTTAGGGCTCAGGAAACAATGTTTAACAGATTTTCAACTGGTTTGGCCTCATTAACATAGAGTCTCTTCTCAACCCCTCTGGCTCCAATTCCTATATACTTTGCAGGAGGTTTTCTCAGCTTGTTTACACTTAATTCATACCCAACTTGTTAAATTTTGCTTTGTAAAATGTTACTGTCTACTAGTATAACTAGAATCCTCCTTTTATTTTCATTTCGTGTTACATAGAACTTAGAAATGAGACCAGATCTCTCAGGATTAGTTCAAAATCCAGAATTCAATGACTTTCAACTGTCTTCTCTATTAGAACAAATGGTATTTCAATATCTTCCCAAAAGACACTGGGGGAATCAGACAAGGCAAAGCAAGTGTCAGTATGCCATTACCATGCCATTCAGAACCATGACATAAAGAATTCATTAAATGGACAGCTCGTTGGACAGAAACCCACTGATCTACATCAGAACTAGGAATTTGGCTCTACGAGCTCAATATACAAAAACACTTATAGCAACAATTATACTAGCTTACCCTGTGTAATACTTTATGGTGTGTAGTTTGTGTTGTGGGAAGGCCTTAGGTACTCAGGATAAATCCTATACATATAACATATCCAATTCCTTTGATTGCAATAGACTTTACTAGTGAAGTTTATTAGCTATAGCATATAAAACAAGTTTTGGCTGGTATTTCAGAGATTTTTTTTTCTCTCACGCAAATGATCTATGTGGCCATGAGTCTTTAGATACATGGCCTTGAATTGCTGATTCTGTTCAAATAATGTATAATGCCAGGATGAAATTATGGTTACTTTGGAAAGCCATATTTGCCCAAATAACATGTGCCCTTTTTTAATTGATCTTGTCAGGAAGGGGAGAGGGAGAGAGGGAGAGAGGGAGAGAGGGAGAGAGGGAGAGAGAGAGAGAGAGAGAGAGAGAGAGAGAGAGAGAGAGAGAAATCAGCTCCTCCTATAAGCATCCCAACAGCAGATGGAACTCACAGCAACCCAGGCACATGCCCCGACCTTGAACTGAACCCACCATCCCCAGGTCTATGGGACAAGGCTCCAATCCACTGAGCCACACTGGTCAGGGCAACATGGCTCCTTTTAACCCAAGATTTAGCTTCCCTGGATACCCTGTATCCCACTTGGTGAAAAATCTGATATTGATGCCAGGAAAAACCATTGACCTTGCACAGACTTTCTTAACCCTACCAGCTCCAGCTAGAAAAATGTACATTCTAGTGCTCAGCTGACAAAACTAGAATTGAACTCCAGTGAAAAACTCCCTGCCATCCCCTACTATCCCCCAATAACAGTGGAGCAGGGAAAAATCTTTGTTGCGATTTGCCCCTTGGCTCTCCTAACTACCAAGATACTTGGTAGAAATTTGTAACAACTTGTTGGCCAAGCTAGAGCCAAAAGTATACTTGGTTTAGTGGACTGTGCCTCTTGGAGACAGACCTGGTTTAAGAATTAGTTTAATGGAATCCCATTCTTGGGTAAGTATGAAACACATTTGTTTAAAGGAAAACTTCCTGAAATATTTTATGTTAATTAGGCAAGAGAAATAGGGTACTATAGTCAGAGACCATGTCTCTTTTGCAGACTTTAACTCTTAAAATTCACCCAACTAAGTCTGCTTAGTTATTATAGAAAATTGTTATTCCAGTAAAGCTAATTGGCAATATGTACCAAGAGGCTTAAAAATGTTCATACCTGTGTATGTAAATGCATAGAAAATGCATATAACAAAGTGATACTGCTGATTACTTCTAGGGAGAAGAGCAGGAACTAAGATGGAAGTGGTCAGCAGGGATTTCAGTCATATCTACAATGTATTATATATTAAATAATATAATTAGTTTTAATAACAGAAAAATATCCTCCCACAGCTAAGACTGTCTCCCAAGGAAATAATAAGAAATTCAATGCAGAAAAAATCAAAAAACAACAAAATGTCCTAAAATAGGAAATGGCTTAAACAAGTTAAGGAATATTAATTTAAGGCTATCTACACTAATAAAAGAGAAAAATGGTAATTGGCGTACGGCAATACCTTTTTCATTGGCTAATCAGGGCTATATGCAAATTAACTGCCAACTAAGATTGGCAGTTAACTGCCAACTAAGATTGGCAGTTAACTGCCAACTAAGATTGGCAGTTAACTGCCAACAAGATGGCGGCTAATTTGCATATGTAGGCACAATGCAGGGAGGCGAAAGGGAAAGCAGGAAGAAGCCCCCTGCCACTGACAGTGATCGGAAACCTAGGGGGGAGCTAAGAGCTGGGGGGCAGGGCAAAGGCGGCCCTGGGGCCGCCTTTGCCCTGCCCCCCAGCCATGATCGGAGAATCAGACGCCTTTGCCGCCCTGGCCAGTGATAGCAGGAAGTAGGGGTGGAGCCAGCGATGGGAGCTGGGCACGGTCGAAGCTGGCAGTCCCAGGAGCTAGGGGTCCCTTGCTTGGGCCTAAAGCGGAGCCCACGATCACGGCGCCCCCCGCTGCCACTGCAGGTCCCTGCTGCCCGGGCCAGACGCCTCGGCCAGAGGCGTTAGGCCTGGGCAGGGGCGGAGCCTGCAACTGCGGGGAGCTGGGGGTCCCCTGCCCAGGCCTGACACCTCTGCCGGAGGCCTCAGGCCTGGTCAAGGGGCCGATCCGGTGATTGGTGATCGGAGGGTGATGGGGGTCAACTCCTCTGGCTGAGGCATCAGGCCTGGGTGGGGGGCGGAGCCGGGGATTGGGGGGATATGATGGTCCCCTTGCCCAGGCCTGAAGCCTGGGTCAGAGGCCTCAGGCTTGGGCGGGGGGTGGAGCAAGCGATCAGAGGGAGATGGAGGTCCCCTGCCCAGGCATGATTCCTGGGCCAGAGGCCTCAGGCCTGGGCGGGGGCCAGAGCCAGTGATCGGGGGGAGATGGGGGTCCCCTGTCCTATCCTGACACCTCTGACGGAGGCATCAGGCCTGGGCAAGGGGCCGATCAGGCGATCGGAGGGTGATGGGGGTCAACGCCTGAGGGCTCCCAGTATGTGAGAGGGGGCAGGCTGGGCTGAGGGACACTCTCCCCCCCACACACACCCAGTGCACGAATTTCATGCACCAGGCCCCTAGTTTTATATAATAACAAAAAGCTATATTAAGTAATTTCTTATTACATTAAACAGTGTTAATAGTATACTATTAACTTAAAAATATCTGTATACAGAACTATACTGAGCATAACCCCAGATTTGGTGGGTGAAAATGATACGCACACCCTCCCCAACATGTTATTAGTAGTTACTACTGGTTGGTGAAATTGTTTTCTTTGTTATACTTGACTGTGTTTTCCAAAGTTTCTCCAACTTGGCTTCTAGACTCTGGTTTCAACATGCTTTTATATTTGTCTTTGATTTTGTGTTACAGGCGTGCTTGTGTGATTCGAGGCCAAGTGGTGGCAGTAGATGGAACCCCCCTAGTAGGGGTGAATGTTAGTTTCTTGCACCACAGTGATTATGGGTTTACCATCAGCCGACAAGATGGAAGGTGGGTCAATATTGCTTCTGATCATTGATGGGGGCCAAATACTGACTTCTAAACATGAATGAAACCAGGCCTCAGGGGATGTAATGCTTGTAAGCCCATCTTTCTTCTGGCTGTGTCTTGAAAAGTCCTTGGTGATATTTATCTCCACTATTCCCCACCTAAATCAAACCAAATTTCTCTTCTAACCCTGTACTCATACTCTCAAATCTTCTTGAAACCCTGATCATGTGAAAAGTTTTCTAGCCTCCATCTAATTCCATTTATAAAGCCAGCTTCAACATTCAGTGAGGTGATGCAGGTAGTAAAGAGGGAGCCATGGACCACACAGGCTGTTCTTCTGTGACAGCCTCAAAATATTTTAGAAATAAATGTGTCCAAAATGTTTCTCTCAAAAGTATAGAATTCAACGACATTAAGACTTTTTAAAAAATGTGTCCTTCCTAGACTGCTTATTTTACTAGTGTCTGAAACTGGTTGACAAGCACGGTCAGCCTAACCAATTGCCTTTGGTGTCTGTATAACCATAGTGATTTAACCTTAAGCTCCAACCACAAAGCTGCTCTCTAAGGGCTTCTCAAGGTTCTCTGAGACTTGGGAAGCACAACCACTAGGGGAAATCTTTTCTTCCTTGAAATGGATTTGCTCACAAAAACATTTTTGTTGCTCTTGTTTAGACAGACATTTATTAGAATAGTTGAGCCAATAGAACCATGCATCCAAAAGTATCTATTTATGATGCTCAGGAACATTGTAATAATGACTTTGAGGTCCCCTAAGTCTCCAGGTGGCTACCCTTAAAATGTCATACTCATGACAAGCCACTTCAGTACTCACATAAACAGGCCAGTTGGCTTGGAGCTTTACTACAGTGTGAGAAACTATCTCATTTCAAGAACTTACAATCAATTCCAAACCACTCTGGAGTTGTCAATTGTTCAACTTCGGCTAACTGAATTTAGTTTTCAACTGCTTGTCAAGAAAATGCTTATAAAAATTAGTTAAAGAAGATAATAAGGAAGAGTTTTAACCTATATAAGAAAACAACTAATCATATGGATTTTTATATAAATTATAATATTATTAACTAGCCATCTATTCATTGTAACAAGTTCAGCAGAGTTACTCTGGATGCAGGTAGTCTGAAAAAAAAAAAAATATATATATATATATATATATATATATATATTTAAAGCCTAAGCAACCGTTAAGGTGGAACAACTAGAATGGACCAGAATGACCACTTCCTATGATGTGCACTGACCACCAAGGGGAAGACGCTTAATGCAGAGCTGCCCCCTGGTGGTCAGTGTGCTCCCACAGGAAGAGCACTGCTCAGTCAGAAGCCGGGCTCACTGCTGGCAAGCACAGCGGCAGTGGTGGGAGCCTCTCCCACCTCCATGCCAGCCTTAAGAAGCAGCGACCTTAAGTGGTAAGGAGCAGCGAGCAGGCAAGTGTTAAGGAGCAAGGGGTCCCGGACTGCGAGAGGGCGCAGACCAGGCTGAGGGACGCCCCCCCCCATGCACTAATTTTGTGCACTGGGCCTCCAGCATATATATAAAAGGCTAATATGCTAAGGGTCCAACCATCCCACCGGTCACTATGATGCACACTGACCACCAGGGGGCAGATGCTCAATGCAGGAGCTGCCAAGCTGCAGTGACTTGGCAGCGGGCTTCTCAGGTGACACACCCCGAAACCAGAGAGGGGGGAGCCTGATTCCTTCCTCGCGGGGCCTCACAATTCCACCTTTGGCCGTGGGTTATGTTTTTGCTGGGGCACTGTCAGTCCCGAATCTGGTTTACTGCACACTTGTGTTTGCTTTCCACACCCTGTACGACAGCAACTTTGCAGTGTGCCCTCTTGCACTCCAGGGCCCCTCAGGGAATGTTGGAGAGCCAATTTCACCCGATCCCCACAGGCCAGGCCGAGGTACCCCACTTGCCGAAGGGACCCCGCTCACTCCACAGACGCCGGGAAGGGACCACAGGAGGTTGGCTCCAGGCGTGTACAGCCCTTCACGCCCAGTCCCACCCCACCGGCCACCTTCTAATTAATTTCCTTCCAATGTCCATGAATCCATGCACTGGGTCACTAGTGTGTGTGTGTGTGTGTGTGTGTGTGTGTGTGTGTGTGTGTATAATGTGTGTATACACACACACACACACATGCTATACACACTCACACATATATATTGCTTATGTCTGTATACATAAACAATACAAACTGAATTTCCTTTCATATATTCCATAATTGGCTCATTAGTAATTCAAATGGATCCTTCTCCCAATTAGATTGAATGATGGAATTTCACTAGTTCACTCACCAGTAGCTGGTACACAAAACTGACCTCTCCCTCACCAGTATGTTCCAGAAAATGAGAAATGGATTATTGCTTTAAAAAGACTATGCCCTCGGGGACATTTGACTGCTCATGGAGAACTGAGGGGCCCTCAGGTTTTTTTGGCTTGTGTACAAAGTTTTCAGTGAATTGTTTGATATTCACAAGAGAACATAAAAGAAACTTGATGTCTAAAAAGCCTAACAATTTGTTCCAATTTATAGAAAAATATTAAAGAGGGACATTTTTTGTGTTTTTAGTTTTAAATAAAATGCCAAGACCCTCTTCCCTGAGCTCACTGTAAGTTTATGTAGATGACAGATACTAGCCAGAGTCCCCTCTGGCTATAACTCTTCCCTCAGGCTCCACAAAGGGTGTCAGCATTCAAAATATGTTTCCCAAATGCCAACCAGACTGTCCTGTTGTCATCTCTTGGACATAAAGTGACAATCTGATGAGAGTTTCCATTTATATGTCTCTGCTTATTGCTACCTCAGATCGAGTAAGTACATTTCAGAAGCAGCATATCATAAGGAAGCTAGACCTGAGGGCAAAAAGGATTATAGAAAGGCTGAGATTAGCATTTAGATACCTATTAGGTCAGAGTGTGACATGCAAGATAAGATCAGATATGCAAGACCCTCTGTCTCCAATTCTCAATCCCACTGGTCTGCTTCTGTGCCTGTAGTTCCCACCAAAAAGATCACTTCTTTTGATTAAGCTATTCACTCTCTCAAAAACCCCGTTAAATGTCAATATGTTATGTGGGATTTGGAAATAATTACCCCCATCATCATCCATTTGCACCAATTAATTAACAACTTTCCCTAGAGAAACAGAGTAAGTCTAGATCATGGGACCAAAGTGATGTATAAAAAGCAGAGGGAAGCATGGGAGTGGACACACGGCCCTCTAAAAGTAAGAATAGATAATGCAGATTGGGAGGCACCAAAGTATCAGAAAAGTAAAAAAGGCAATTCTGAAAGAGAAACAAATATATATGAGTATCTACTCTATGCCAGGCATTTACATGAATGTCATTGTTTCATCCTCACAACAACTGTATGAGCTAGAAATCATTATTATCATCCTCCCCACTTGCAGATGAGAAGACTTATCCAAATTAACACAGCTAATAAGGTAGAGCCCAAAAGTTGAACCCAAGTAATCTGGCTCTTATCTTCTGTGATTTACCACCTTCAACTTAGAGAGCAGGTGCTCAGTTAAGTGTTGAAGAAAACTATAAATATTTTAGCTAGTGACAAGCCAAGTAGGTGATTCTTGAGAAGCACTAAAGGTCTCAAAAACTTTGTTTGGAATACTTCATAAGATGAAGAGAGGGTTCCCTCTGATTCTCCTATATATGCTTGACTCTTGACTTTTTAAAAATATTTCTTAATTGATTTTTAGAGAGAATGAAAGGGAGAGGGAGAGAGAGAAAGAGAGAAATACTGATTGGCTAGCCCACAACCCAGGCATGTGCTCTGACTGGTAAACTGGCAGCCTTTCGGTGCATGGACCAACCAGTGTCCAAATGACTGAGCCACACTGGCCAGGGCTTAATTCTTGTCTTTATGCCATTTACTCATTTACAGTAGTAGCTGAGTGATAGATCATGTTAGACCACTTTACTAATGAGGAAACAGACACTCATGGATGTTAAATAACTAGCCCAAAGACACAAAGTTAACATGGCAGAACTGGGATTTGAACCCAGGTGCAGATGAAGCCAAAATCACATTCTTCCTGAAAAACAGAAGCTTGCCCTGTCTGCTTAATCTTTCTAGAAGTAGGGAATAATTCCCAGGGACATATGTTCTTGCTTAGATAGTTTATTTTGTATTTTTGTTGTTTCTGCTTGTGTTTGTTTTCAAATAAATAAGCACTTCAGTTTAAAAGAGTCAAGAACTAAGATTTGGGTGAAGCAAATAAACTTGCCCAAGGGCATAGAGTTAAATCAATGTAGAATGTGAACTAGAGGAAAAGTCTCTTGGCAAGTTATGTTGGATTTTCCCCACTATACTTGCCTTAAACTGCTCCTGTATTATCATAAATTCAACTTCTCTGTCTTAAACCATAACCATAAGCGGTTTGGGTTTTCTTTTTTTAGTTCAAACCTAGATTATTTCCTATAGCTAATGCAGTTCTTCAAATCCTCTTTTTGGAAACTACCTTAATATTACAGCTACTTCACTGAAAAGGAACAATAAACTATACAGTATTACTCATCCTTTGTTACTGCCCATTTATCTTTATCTGGAAGATTTCTGCAACAAGATACAATTAGTAATGCTATAATAAATACAATAAATGTCATATGAAGGGAGTGGTGAGCTCTCCATAATTAAGTCTGATTACCTATCAGGGCATTTTATCATTGAAAAGGTGTTTTACAGAAAGATCGTTTTTGGATAGAGGGAATTATTACATCTCTCGTGTGGATTCAAGTTGCTTTGAATATTAAGGAGTATCATATTGCCCTTTATCCATTTTTTAAGATATAATGGTAAAAATTATCATTATCTTACTTTTACATAGTATTTTATGCTTTTTGGATGCTTTCAAGTACATTATCATTATACTTTAAAGGGGAGTAAGGAAGAACCACATAGTACAGAATAAACTGAAACTTGAATCTGTTATGCTCCAATGCAAGAGTCATGTAAGAGATGCACTTGCAGAAGAGGTGGTCTTGCTTTGTCAGAGATATGGAGGGAGTTGTCAGTGGAAATGGACAGGATCCATTACAGGCTTCCTTACAAAAAACCAAGAGGCTTTCTAAAAGGAAGCAGGAATCCTAAATACAGACTTCAAGTAGAATCAGGAGCCAATGGGGATAGTCATATTTTCAGGGTACAAGTATGGTATTGTTCAAGCAAATTTCACTGAACAATTTTCCTCTTCTGCCTTCTTTCTCCAAATACCATCTCAAAGACACCATCAGGTTTCTGACACTATGTTTGTGATCCTGAACAAGATATTTAACCTTTTGCCTCCTACTTTTCTTGATTTTTTTTTTGAGGATGAATAATACATTAGATGCTGCTGAATGTGAAATGGTCATCTTTCAGTTATCTCTAGCACAAAGGGTAGCAGTGATATCACATTTAACTTTGCAGAAATGAATGCAGTAGTTTTGTTTAAGATAGTATTAAATTGGCTTACAAATTCAGGGTCACTATCAACTGGTGATAAGAAATTTTTTCTCAGAAGTCTACTGGATAGTGAAAAGAAGTCATCCATGGAATGAATACTGAGCTAGAGGGAACTTATAACAGAGAATATGAATGGATATATTGAGTTCCAAAAGAGGAAAGTACACTAAAATTACCTATTTTTTAACTTTATTTTGGTTGTTCATTTGCTTAAAACTGTCTTATAATTTTCCATCTCAGCTTTGACCTCGTTGCCATCGGTGGTATCTCTGTCACCTTAATCTTTGATCGCTCACCTTTCCTGTCTGAGAAGAGGACACTCTGGTTGCCTTGGAATCAATTTATTGTGGTGGACAAAGTAACCATGCGGAGAGTTGTATCAGACCCACCATCCTGCGATATCTCCAACTTTGTCAGCCCAAACCCTATTGTGCTTCCTTCACCGCTCACATCATTTGGAGGCTCTTGTCCAGAGAGGGGAACTATTGTTCCTGAGCTGCAGGTGAGTGCATTGGCCTTTGAAAGTATAAAATCATAGCATCTTGGGGTGCTCAACAATGCATAATGGCTAGAGTCTTTTTCCTATACTCCTGCTAGTATTATAATGTACTGCCCTTCATTTGTCAAAAGAAGCCTTCAAATGTAATCTTTTTGGCACACATTTGCAAAGTGCTTGCCAGGGTGATAGGGCACTATCTGTGGCCATGGAACAAAGCAAGATGAACTAGTTGTCGAGAGAATTAAACCCCAAACCTTGACCTAATGAACACTGTGCTCTAAGGAACGAAGATAGCGGGCTCAATCGTGTTAACAGTATAATCAATAAGGTGGGACCATTTGTGCTTCTGAAATGAAAGCTCTTTAAAAAATCTAGTTGTCTTTCATTGTCAAGTTTATATCCATTGTCGTTGTTCTTAGAAGGCTTGACAATTCCTCTTTATATAACTGTGTTTAGTGAGGGTAGTTTTCAAGGCTATGGGCTTTAATGTTTAAAGCTTTGTTTTTGAGTGTTCAAGCTTTACAATCAGAGGGACCTTGATATTTTAGGATTTCTGAAAATTTTTCTTTATTGAGCATTCAATATTTTAACTTCAATTTTAAATCATTCAAACATCCATAGTGCAATTCTCTCACTACATTATAGAAACATTTTAATGATAGTTAATATGGAAACCACCAAAATGAACTCAAGTCATACAGATCCAGAATTCAGAAAGTATACTCAAGAAGAAATAAATGGACATTCCGGGATTGAATTGGTTTTTCTTCCATCATAACATCCCCACAAACTATTAGCAGTGCCTGTAGGATACCTCTTAAGAAAGGCTCACAAAAAATAGTGCTGTATGGGACAAGGAGTCCAAAGAGTTGCCATTCCTGTCTGTTTCATTGTTTTATCTTAGAAAAAAAGTAAAAACAGGACAATATTAATGAGTACATTTGACTGGTATGCCAATCCCTTCACAGATGTCATAAGGAAGTATGGATCTCTTTCAGCACAAAAGTTTTCAAACTGATTTAAGATTGCATGTTTTCTTGGGGAAATGAAATACTAAGGTACTAAGTAGCATGCTATTTTCTTCTATTGTGCTTCTGCTACTATCTAAGAAGACAGAGCCAATAGTATCAAATAGCTAATGTAGAGCAAGAAAAACTGGGCATTAAGTAGATAAAAGGGATTTGTGCCCTCAAAGAAAGGATTGGCACCCAGCCGGGGTTGCTCAGTGGTTGAGCATCGACCTATGAACCAGGAGGTCAGGGTTCGATTCCCAGTTGAGGCGCATGCCAAGGTTTCAGGCTGATCCCCAATGTGGGGCATGCAGGAGACAGCCGATCAATGATTCTCTCTCAACATTGATGTTTCTATCTCTCTCTCCTTCTCCCTTCCACTCTGAAATCAATAAAAAATACATATTTTTTAAAAAAATAAAAGAATGGCCAGAAGTGCTGGACAATGTGAGATATGTGTTTAACTATGTGTACTAGTTTGGGAAAAGGAAAGAGGGACAGGGTTCTGAGCTAAGCATGAATGAGGGCACAGAAATATCCATATTGTGCATGTCACCTTAAATGTGTTGAATAGGATAGGCTGTATTTTTAAAGTCGAAAGTCATGAAATGCAAACTTTAGTTTTAGTGACCACTTTTGGTTATTTAACTCCATCTGTGCTAATAAACAAATAAGTCACAGCAATTCATTAAAAGTAGCCAAGCAGTATTTTCGCTCTGGGACCAACATATAATATAAAAATTTCAGAGGAGCTATTGGGAGTTATTTGCTTTTCAGTCACAGGTGCCAACTTGGAAAAACTACTTCCCAGCTATTGGTATAACCAGACACAGAGAAATATGTAAGCAAAATTTGATTAAAAATTTGGCCTCAGGGTCATTCCAAAGCTCCAAAGAAGACGAATTTGATGGCATCAGTAAAGATTAATTCTAGGGAATCCATAATCTCTGTCATAAAATATCACTTGCTGGGCCTGCTTCTGGAGACCTTCCTCTTAAAGACTGTAGCCTGAATAAGGATCCCAGCAATAGTTTTGTGATATATGACTTAACACACTGAACAAGATTTTGTGTATGGGTGTATATAAGAAAAAGACCACTTAATGGCACCCATGTCACTGAATTGCTTGACATTCAGCAGTGTGATCTACTACTCAGCAGTGTTTAGAAAACTGTTGAAAAACTGAAATTGTACTTTTCACAGTCATTCCTGGCAGAGAAAAAAAGAGAATAGTTCTCAGAGTTGGCTGGATGGCTTGTCTCCGTGCAGATTCAGTGCAGAATTAGAACCCTATGGACACACAGCCTCACAAAGATTCTAGAACAAGTGGCTTTACATCCACAGATCCCTTTAAGCTCTCTCCTTTTATCTGTTTCTAAGCCAACAAAGCATGTAATATTCTGACCTACCTGTGAGCACTCATCAGAACCAATTGGCTTTCTTCTTTCAGGTTGTACAGGAGGAGATCCCCATTCCTTCCAGCTTTGTGAGGCTGAGTTACCTGAGCAGCCGCACCCCCGGATATAAAACACTGCTACGGATCCTTCTAACACATTCAACCATTCCCATGGGGATGGTTAAAGTACACCTCACAGTAGCTGTGGAGGGGCGACTCACCCACAAGTGGTTTCCTGCTGCAGCTAATCTCGTCTACACATTTGCTTGGAACAAGACAGACATTTATGGACAGAAGGTTTGGGGCCTGGCAGAGGCATTGGGTATGTTGAAATAATTCTATGCAAATAGTAGTATGACAATCGCAAAATAGAACATAGTGGTTGCATTTGAAATAATTACAGCCTTTCTTTTATCTAAAACAGGCGTGGGGAATCTTATTTCTGCCAAGGACCATTTGTATATTTACAACATTATTTGAGGGCCATACAAAATTATCAACTTAAAAGTCATCCTGCTATATTTGGTCAAACATTGAATTAATTCACCGCTCATGCCTTGACAGGGCCAGACCAAATGATTTTGCGGGCCTTATATGGCCCGCAGCCTACTGTGAACCACACCTGATCTAAAGGATCTAAGGCAGCGGTTCTCAACCTGTGGGTCGTGACCCCTTTGGCGGTCGAACGACCCTTTCACAGGGGTCGCCTAAGACCATCCTGCATATCAGATATTTACGTTATGATTCATAACTGTAGCAACATTACAGTTATGAAGTAGCAACGAAAATAATTTTATGGTTGGGTCACAGCATAAGGAACTGTATTTAAGGGCCAGAAGGTTGAGAACCACTGAAAGGTGTTTTTTCATTTAAACTCTTCCTTCATGCCTGGTTAGAGTCCCCTTTTGATACATTCTTGCTTCAAACAGTTTTAGTTCCCTTTTCATGATGACTACACACCAGTAGAATCACATACTCTCTGGCTTGTAACTGTCTCCAGAGCTGAGCATTACCTTCTAACTGTGACCTTTGGTGTGGCATTCTTAGGCCATGTTTTTGGATTTGACATTTAGACTGTCATTTCCACTTAGAAACGGCAAAATTTTACCTTATAGGCATCTCCACTTATTACCTTTTATGTCTAAGATGGTTAGACTCCATTAAATTGTTACTTTGGTAGGTTAAATAAAAAATCATCCTACCTTCCCAGTCCTTTTGATTTTCTGTTATCTCAAGACTTTGAAACCTAGAATCTTACAGATAGCAGAGACCTTAAGAGGTCCCTTGGGCTGATAGTTTTCAGATATTTAGTTCTCACAGACAAATGACATTTTTAAAAAATGAGACTGAGAAAGATTTGCCAACTTTTTATTTTGGCAAGTAAGGCTATTTTAAAAAGGGAGAAAACACTACTATCTACTATTACCTCCTATCACCATCTATACTAATAAAAGAGTAATATGCTAATTAGACCGGGAGACCTTCCGGACATCCTTATGGACAAAGCCATGGTGGTGGGGCTGAGGCAGAGGTGGTTAGGGGTGATCAAGCCAGGAGGGGAAGGCAGTTGGGGGTGATCAGGCCGGTGGGGGGGCACTTGGGGGAGAGCAGGCCAGCAGGGGGGCCAATTGGTGGCGAACAGACCAGCAGGGGGGCAGTTGGGGGCGAGCATGCCAGTGGAGAGGCAGTTAGGGGCAAGCAGACCAGCAGGGGGGTAAATTGGGGGCGATCAGGACGGCAGGGGGGGTGCTGTGGAGGTGAAAAGGCTGGGGCAGTTGGGGACGAGCAGGCCAGCATGGGAGGGCAGTTGGGGGCCATGAGGCCAGCCAGGGAGGGCAGTTGGGGGTGAGCAGGCTGGCAGGGGGGGCAGTTGGGGGGATCAGGCAGCAAGGGGGGTAGTTGGGGGCGAGCAGGCTGGCAGGCAGAGTGGTTAGGGGTGACCAGGCAGGCAGGTAGATGAGTGGTTAGGAGCCAGCAGTCCCAGATCGTGAGAGGGATGTCAGACTGCTGGTTTAGGCCCGATCCCACAGGGCCATGAGGGATCACACAGGAATGGGGCCTAAACCGGCAGTCATACATCCCCTAAGGGTTCCCAGATTGGAGAGGGTGCAGGCCAAGCTGAGGGACAGCCACCCCTCGCCCTTGTGCATGAATTTCATGCACCAGGCCACTAGTTTATAAATAAATTCAACATTTATAAATCAGTCCTAGTTGTGAATGTAACTAAATGTCTGAAGTTTTAGAAATTGTGGAAAGCAGTTGGGGGCCATGAGGCTGGCCGGGGAGGGCAGTTAGGGGCGAATGGACCAGCAGGGGAGGGCAGTTGGGGGCGATTGAACCAGTCAGGGAGGGAAGTTGGGGGCCATGAGGCTGGTGGGGGAGGACAGTTGGGGGCCATGAGTCTGGCAGGGGGGGCAAGAAGGCTGGTGGGGGGCAGTTGGGGGCAAGCAGGCTGGCAGGCAAAGTGGTTAGGAGCCAGAGGTCCTGGATTGCGAGAGAGCTGTCCGACTGCCAGTTTAGACCCAATCCCACAGGGTTCAGGCTGGACTGAGGGACATCTTCCCCCACTCCACCCCACCCCCCCGGCACAAATTTCGTGCACCAGACAACTAGTAATTTCATAAAAGAGGATATTTTAACACAAACAAAAAGAGTACTCTGTCTTAAGAAATGACAGTAAGCAATCTAATACAGATGCTGAAAGAGAGAGAGACAGAGACAGAGACAGAGAAACAGACAGAGAGACAGAAAACCAATGTCTTTATTTCCCTCCCTCACTCTGTAGATGACAGTGAAAACTTCCTAAGAGACCTGACAGGTCTGTGGAACTGCAGCTGGGAGCCATTGTGCCTTCAGGCAGTATCTCCTGGAAACCACCCCTGGATAGATGAGAAGACTATTTTTAAAGTTCTCCAGAATAGATGTTTTCATATCCTCCCTTGGAAGTGTCTGTCATGATACAGCTCCCATATAACTGACCTATATTTTTTAGACTACATTGTGTCAATTTTTGCTCTTTCTTTCCAGAGGAAAATATAGAGAGAGAAAACAAAAAGACTGGTGACTCTTGTTTGCCCAAGAGACCCTCATATATTGAAGTAATTAACTCATCTCTGTTGGACTATATTAGCATGCAAGGAACATACTGTGTTCAGATTTCCTCAGTTGGTGGGGAATTACTGTAAAGACCCACCACCCGCCCCAGGCCCTCACCACCCCACTATCTGTGTCCATATGTGCCTACAAGGTCTTTGGTTGATTACCTCCCTCCCATCCACCCTTCCCCACCTTCCCTCCAAAATTCCACACTCTGTTCCATGCTTTCATGTCTCTGGATCCACTTCATTCATCAGTATATTTTGTTAATTAGACTCCATATATGAGTGAGATCATGTGATATTTGTCTTTCTCTCACTGACTTATTTCACTTAGCATGATACTCTCCAAGTCCCTCCATCTTATCTCAAAGGGTAAGAGATTCTTTTTTTCTTTTCTTTTTCCTTTTTAAATTTTATTTTATTTATTTATTTGTTTGTTTATTTATTTATTTATTTTTGCTGCATAGGTTTACCTATTCTTGATATTTCAAACAATTAAAATCATACAATATATGGTATTTTGTATCTGGCTTCTTTTACTTGGCATAATGTTTCCAAAACTTATCCGTTTCATAGCATGTATCAGTACTTTGTTCCTTCTGTGACTGAATAATATTCCATTGCATGGATATACCACCTTTTTTGTTTATCCATTTGTCAACCGATGGACATTTAGGTTGTTTCCACCTTTTGGCTCTTATGAATAGTGCTGCTATGACCATTTATGTAAAAGTATTTGTTTGAATAGTTGTTTTCAATTCTTTGGGAAATATACCTAAGTAGAATTATTGGATCATACTGTAATTCTGTTTGACTTGTTGAGGATACAACAAACTGTTTTCCACAGTGTCTGCACCATTTTATCAACCTCACTTAATGCATAAAATGTATTACATCTCTTCCTTTTAAATACTCTGATGCTAAAGATTCAAAAATTTTCCTCCTGTTGTAGTTAAGTACTCTTACTCAGTTTCCAATATGTCTGTGGATGTTGAGTAAACAACTAAAACACAAAGAAAGGCAGTCTTTGTAGTATACACACAGTAATGGAGCCTCCATTCCTATTGTTTGCCTATGAGTGTTAGTTTACTTCCTATTTCTACAATTATGTTCCTGGTTTAAACTTCTTCAAACATTCTGACTTTAAAATATCCTTAATTGAAATGCTAAAATATATGTTATTGGTTCCTTTTTAAGGCCAGTAAGAGTAAAAGAAGCAAGAGTCAGTTGACCCACTCAGAAAATCCAAAGGGAGAGGAGGGAGATGTTCCTCATGGTGTTTTATGTACACCTAAGGGACACAATTTTTTAGGTAGAGAAAGAAAACTGGCAACTATCCCAAGGATAACAGCCAAAATGATTTCAAGTGTGATACCTAAAATAGGAAATGTCCTGATAACTTAATCATGATTAAAGGGGTTTTATCTACTACCTAGTGTCCATGTCCATCTCCTTGGAAACTAAGAGAATATTTTCAACAGTGGTAAAAGCATTAGAACAAGTGGTAGAATAAAGTTGGAGAATCTGCTTCTTTGAAGGTGGATTGTGAGCACCTTAAGAATTCCATAGACAAGAAATAGTTTGTGATAAATGGATGGAAACAAAGGGATTATGAATATTTCCACTAGCTCATACCTTCATAAATATGATTAAATCTAAACAAAGAAAAACATTTAGTTGTATTTCTGGCCACATTTCATAATCACTTAGCTAATGTGAGAAGAAAGAGACTCAGTTTTGCACCAGATATTAACAATTATCTATACTAATAATAGAAATATGCAAAATGTCCAGGATGCCGTCACAGTAACAGTAACGACCAAACAGCAGGCTGTGTGGGGCGACCAGGCTGACAGGGGTTAGTGAGGGACGACCAAACAACTGAGCAGCAGGCTGCATGGGGCGACCAGGATGATAGGGGGATTAGTGAGGGATGACCAAATGAATGAAATCAGGGTATGTGGGGCAACCAGGCCAGCAGGGGGTTAGTGAGGGACAACCAAATGACTGAACAGCAGGCTGCATGGGGTAACCAGGCTGGCAGGGAGGGCAGTTGGGGGTGACCAGGCCGGCAGAGGGGGGTACTTGGGGGCGACCAGGTTGGCAGGGAGGCAGTTGGGGGCAACCAGGCCAGCAGGGGGGCAATAAGGGGTGACCAGGCCGGCGGGAGGCAGTTGGGGGTGACCAGGCCTGGGGGCCAGTAAGGGGTAAGCAGGATGGCAGGGGAGTGGTAAGGGGAGACCAGACCGGTGTGGGGGGCAGTTAGGGGCAACCAGGCTGGCAGGGGGGCAATTAGGGGCAACCAGGCTGGCAGAGGGGGGAAGTTGGGGGCAACCAGGCCAGCAGGGCGGGGGGGGGGGGTTGGGGCAACCAAGCTGGTGGACAGTTTGGGGCAACCAGGCTGGTGGGGGGTGCAGTTAGGGGTGATCAGGCTGATGGGGGGGCAGTTAGGGGCAATCAGGCAGGCAGGCAGGTGAGCAGTTAGGAGCCAGCGGTCCCGGATTGTGAAAGGGGTGTCCGACGGGTCCTGGATTGGAGAGGGTGCAGGCTGGGCTGAGGGGACACCCCCCCATGCACGTATTTTGTGCACCAGGCCTCTAGTGCTATATATAAAATACATCTCAGATTTGCTTCACATTCTGAAATCCTGGTATAGTCTTTGGTTGGCAGAATAGCCACCACTTACTAAATATGTCCATTCTTGGAACCTGTGAACTTTTATATTACATGACAAAAGATAATTCAGGTTGCTAATCAGCTGACCTTGAGATGATTATCCTGGTTTATCTAGGTAGTCCCAAAGTCATCACAAGATCCTTTAAATGTGGAAGAGGGAGACAGAGAGGAGAGTCAGAGATAGAAGAAGATATAACTATAGAAGAAAGGCACAGCAAGATGCAACATTGCTGGCTTTGAAGATCAGGGAAGGAAACCACGAACCTAGGAATGTGGGCAGCCTCGAGAAGATGGAAAAGGCAAGGAAATAGATTCTCCTTTAGAGCCTCTGGAATGAACTCAGCCTACTGACACCTTGATGTTAGCTCAGTGAGACCCATTTCTGACTTCTGACCCCCTTAACTCTACGATGATAAATCTATCTTATTTGAAGCCTTTATGTTTGTGGTAATTTGTTACAACAGCAATAGGAAAGAAACCTTGACCAATATTTTTACAGTCCCAGTCATAGCAAGGATTTTTGTTTAAACTATTGCCAGAAAGGTTTCCCACTCTTCTTCTTCCCCATGCCAATTAAATATGAACCTCTGTCCCATGCATTTCTAGGTGATGGAGACACAGAAGGTTAGATTTAAAGAAGCTGAATTTGAAGTGATGGTGCATCTCCAACTTGAAATGTCCACTTAGTGTGAAATGTGGGGCTCTTGTTTCCCACATAGCTCAGCTGTGGGTAATTGGTGGGATCTCTAAGGGCCAGAGTGTCACAAAAGAAGAATAGCTTGTTGAGGGACAGCCAAAATGAGAAAAGGAGTGCTTGAGATCCTAAGATAGTTCACCATTTTTTCCAATGAAACAGACTTTGCAACTGGAGGGATAATCCCAGAGTGAATAAATTAGCAGCAGAGGTTCTGTGAATGACTTCCTTGGAGAAGTATCAATGGCAACTGATAAGATTGATTAATCCAAGTATAATATCGATCAAGTGCAAGAAGAGTAAAATCACCCCCAGGGTTGCAGTACAAAAATCGCCATCACTAGTTCATCCGGCTTAAAGATTTTGTTGTCTGATACACAGACAAGACTCTCCTACTAAAAACTCCATGTGAGCATGTGAAATGATTTGGCTTTAGTACTTTATTTTCTAGCTCTAAATAAGGTATGATGCCTGGAAACCATTGCATATTATTTAGTTTCTTTCTCAAGTCTACTGCTTGCAAAACAATGTAAAAACATCATTATTGTTAAGTTCACAGTGCCATTAAAATTCTAGAAACGGCTTATTTAATTTGACAAACTGGCTTGTTCAGGGGCTCTGATGTGCATCCATTATATGAATTCTGTCAAAATAACTCCCTATGTCCACCTGGGTCTGCACACATTATCAATATGTAATAATGCATTCTGCCTGGTCTTCATTTTAATTAAATTAAATTGCAGCGGTTTGGAGTCCTGGAAGTTCAGGAAATCAGCCATCCGCCTTTAATAGCACTGCTATAAACAATTCTATTTTTCCTTCAAGGTTATTGGCAACAACAATTGCATAATTATTTAGTACAGTAGTTTGGCAAGAAAGAGTAGTGTTTCAGGGAGAACTAGACTTCCTAAAGGTTCACGGTGCATATGAGTCTGTCTGAATTTTGTGAGAGAAACAGGGGGACATTAATAGTAACAGGTGCTAAGCTACAGTTGCTTTGTGCACACAAAACATCCCCGAGAACGTTGCTTTAGTGTTCATAAATTTCCCTTCAGTAAAACCTAAGCAGGCTGGGAAGCCACAGAAATAGCATCCACTGAATATTTTAATAATAAGTGGGTATTGCTTTACAATTTGCAAAGTACTTTCATATATATTATCTCACTTTAATCCTTATAACATTCCTGCCTGGTAGGCATGGCATGATTAATATGATTATTTTACAGAGGGGGAAACTGAGGTTCGGAAGGAGCAAGTGACTTGCTTAGAGTCCTGTTTAGAGCGGAGCTTCAAGCTTGGGTTTCCCAGTCCTGAGTGCTGTATGTCTTTCACTGCTGCCTCTCATCACTAAAGTGACCAACCTACCTTACCGAGTACCCAATTCAACGCCCCAGTGGCTTTCTGTCAAAGAAGCTCCAGAGATAATAATCTTTCATCATTTCTCTCCACTCATGAATTCATAATCGTTAACTGAGAGCAGGGCTGTTTTATCCACTCAGCTTCATAGGCACAGCACCAAGGATATGAGGTTTTCAAGGACCAACAAAAATGTTTGCCACCTGAAAAGTAAGTTTATTGGCCCCAAAATATGAAAAGGAAACGGAAAAATCAACATTAATAAATGTTAAAATAAATGTCTACAAAATGGAGCATTATGTCAGCTGGTCAACTGGTCAGTTTTCACTCTTACATATGAAATATGTTTAATGTTGGATATGGATTGTGAGTTGTATCCCTTTTCACATGTCTGATAAGATATGAGATAGCACCTCGCAAAGTAAAAATGCATAGAGCCTCCCAGGTTTGTGTTTTTTTTTAATGACTCTGGTAGATACTCTCTCTGATAAGCAGCCTGTGCCCATTTCAAACTGCAGGTCACACCCATTAGTAGATTGTGAAATCCATTTGGTAAGTCAATCAAGTATTTTTTTAATGAAGTAAAATGTAATGGAATGTAACAGAACAAAAATGAAAATAAACGAAAATAGCAGAATGTAACACTATTAAGAGTATTGTTTTAGAAAAATTTGTTTCAATTATACGTGTGTGTGTGTGTGTGTGTGTGTGTGTGTTTCCCCATGTGCATGCTGGGTCACAATTAAATGGCTTCAGAGCATAAGAATTTGAAAGCTATTAGTAAGATGATACACTCAAGATACAGTTCTAGAAGATAGTTAACCCTTCAGGGTATGGCCTCTCTCACATGACAGATTATCCAGTCCTATGTAATATCCACTGTATCCACAGTGCGTAGCAGATCACCTACCTGCCAGGCACATAGTGTGGCTCACTGAAGCTTTGATGAGTCATTAGAGGATAGTCCCTTTTTTTTTTCATTACAGTATTGCATCCCTTTAATCAGTCACATTTATTTAAAGGATAAACAGTCCATTTTCAAGGTGAATATACTTCCTGAAACCTTCCCAAAGAAAAATGCCTAAGTGCTGCTAAAGAATAGTTATCTTTTCTTTTGTACTATGTGGGGTGAAATGGGAGAAAGGGTTGTTCTTCATTTGTTTTTTATGCACTGGAGAGAAACTGACTCTTTAGCCACCCTGACCTTCTTTAAATCTCCCAAAGACACCAAACTTCAAAGCCTTGCACTCATATTGTTCTCTCTGCCTAGTATGCTCTTCCCTATACTTAATGAGGTAAACCCCTTCAGCATAAAGAGGCATTTCCTTGCCTTCCAACTTAAATTCTCTTGTTACACTCTCTCTTAATACATTCCCATCATAACATTTTAGACACCCCCCCCCAGCTTTATGACTTATTTGCTTGTTTATTTGTTTACTGACTGGCTGAATTCCTTTAGTAAAATCTATTTTCTCTCTCACACTATTAAAGTCTATTTTATCTCTCACTGTGTTGCAGGGAGGTGCAGTTTTGAGCCAGTTACTTTGGGATGACAGTCCATCATAATTTTTATCACAATTTGTGTGTGTGTGTGTGTGTATGATTTAATTTTGTTTTATATTTCTGTCTGTCACTAGAATGTGAGCTCATCTGAGGGATGCTATGTTGTTCTGTGTTGTTCATCCCCGTGTCCCCATTAAATATTGCATATTTTTTGGATGAATGAATAAAAACAGAGGCTAAATTTTTAATCCTTGCTTATACAGTTGACCCTCGAACAACATGGTTTTCAATTGGATGGGTCCACTGATAAGCATATTTTTTCAATAAATACTGTAAATGTGTTTTGTCTTCCTTTTGATTTTCTTAATGTTTTCTTTTCTCTAGCTTACTTTATTGTAAATTGCATACAATATATGTATTATATACATATATATATATATAACATATAAAATAAGTTAATCAACTGTTTATGTTATCAATAAAGCTTCTGATCAACAGGAGGCTATTAGTAGTTAAGTTTTGGAGGAATCAATTGTTATATGTGGGTTTTCTACTGTGTAGGTGTCCATCGCCCCCAACCACCACGTTGTTGAAGGCTCAACTGTATAATGGGATGGTGGGCCTGCCAAAGGAGAGTAGGATATTGCCTAGGTGCACAAAGGTGCTCACAAATGTGAATGTGAGCCAGTACATCACTCTGCCTTTGGTAGCCTCTGAGTCATCCAGGTTCCAGGCTCCCTTTTATGAAGCTAGGCTGGGACAAAGCAGCCAGAAAAAAAATAGATTTCAGAGTAGAGGACTTTTGGCAAAAATGATGTGTGATTACCTCACTCCCAGATGCTTTTTACTTTTCCTACCTATACTTTCTCTTCATCCAGCTCTCTCATTTTTAGCACTATCGTGTTTAAACCTTAGTTTGTAAACAGGTAGGATATAGATCCTAAGTAAAGTATCACTAAATCAACTCCAGTGATTTATTCAAAAGATCATAACCAAGCAGAGTTTATTTTAAGACCAACAAAGATGGTTCAACATTAGCAAATCTATTGCTATAATTCTCCACCTTTAATATATTAAAAGACAAAACTATGTGACTATTTCTGTAAGTGCTGAAAAGGCACTTGGTAAAAATTCATCACCTGATTCTGACACTCTTGCTAAGCCAGAAATAATAGATAGATAAACAAAGCATTTCAGGCTACCGGGCAATGTGTCAAATTGAGGAGCCTCTGGGGTCATCCTAGCCTATGATAAATCACTAGGGAAAAAGAAAAGGTATAAGCAGCTCTGGGAGCAGGTACCTGTTCTCAGTAGATAGCATGTTATCTACATAGGCTTGGTCTATTGTTGCCATGGCCTGCATCTGGTTCTTTAGATCTTTTGTTTTTTATGTTTCATTAGTGTTTTGCATCAATCTAGTATTTTAAAAGAGTGGGACATATTTATGATTCTGTTTTAAAAATCTCTTTTGGGTAAGAAGGTGTTGATCTACCATTTGAATGTCATAAAGTTATTTTTAGATGTTCCTTGAGTTCATGAAGGTAACATGTAAATTTCTCACACTGACTATCAGACTACTTTTAATTATATATTGCCTTCATAAATGCAACCATTATGAATTCTGAAGCCTTAGCCTGAAGCTGTTGAAAATCAGCTGCTTAATCTTGTCATATTTCACACATCAGCTTCATTGCATGGCATCTTTCCCTAGCTACTTAATGTCAATCTCCTACCCCAGCCCTGTAGGTGAATGTCACAGCCACTAAATGGGGTGTCAGGAGCACTGTGGCCCTCAGCCTTCTTACAGTCCCCACATCATACAAATGCTGCTGCTGTGATCAGTACAATGAGCATTCAGTTATTTTTCCAATGTCAAATGGCTTTAGGGGAACAAGCTGCAGCTTTTCTTTGTAAGCCAGTGTAATATATGCAAGATAACTAACAATGAAGTCAGAGGTGCAATCCTGTGACTGGTACAAAAGTAACAAGCCTATCTTGACAATCAAGGACTCTTGGTTAAGGAACATTTCATTAATATCTCTGTGAGGAGGTGAAGGAGAGAATACAACAAGATAGAAATCCAGACGAAATTAAAGGGTGTCATCAGAGAAGAGGTCACATGGTTCAGAAAAAGTATTGTGCCTTTATTAATGGCCATTTCTCAACTGCCTTCCCCATATATACACACCAGCAAGGGACCCACTATGCCAGCCCCTGGGAAGTATAGTTCAGGAACCCCCTCCCCCACCTACTTCCACTCACTGCAAGACTAGTCTATAGTCTCTAGCTCCTCTGAAATATTGGTGAATAATTATTTTTCCTTCCTATGACATTGTTCTTCCTAGTCCCCACTTTAGAGTGCCAGAGGCTGAATCTGTGGTCTATCCCCTGCTGTGTTGATGATCAAATGTGAGAGGCAACAGGCTGCCTGGGAAATGGTAGTGGTCCACCCTGCTATTTAATGGAGACTCGGCTGTCACAGTGCCAGGGAGAGTGTATGTCAGGACTCAGCATTTTCAGTTCCAGCCCCTGAGTAGCCCCTTTCTCCCCATATTTAATTATCTGAAAAAGAGTAGGCATTTAGTGCATATCAGTCTGCTTCTATGAGAGGAAGTCTAGAATTGGTTGGTACTGTATTTGGAAAGCAGCTCAACTCCGTGGGGTGAAATGTCTGCCTTCTCATAAGCCGATTGTAAGTTCCAGGATTCGGCTTAAGTGGGCTGCTGTCAGAAAGAAACCTTGCCTTGTTACTCTGAATAAGGAGGCCCATAAAAAAATACCCCGACACAGCCATTCTCATTAAAATCAGTTGGAATTTTGGACAAGTCTTAAGTATAAATTATAACTTTATTAGCCCATAGAGCTTTCTCACAAGAAAATAAATCTAATAAAAATTAGAGGGAACTTATTAAGTGGCTGCCTTGTTGCTATTTGCTTGTTTCTATGACTTGGGGGGTGGAATAATCTAATTGTGGGGTTTGCAACCAATGCACTTTTTTGTTGTGGACTAGAGAGCAATTCAGAAAGCAGATATGAGGAGGTGAAAAGAATATGCCTCATTATCATTGCACCGAGAACTCTTTCATTGATACTTTATGTAAGCATTTTCTGCCATAGAGTTGGGAAGATCTTTAACTGTTACTGAGAGTGGAGAAGCAGGCTCCAAATTACCATCAGAGGTCACCAGAGCATACTACTTATTCACAAAACTGCACAATCACCTTCCGGAAAAGAGATTGTAGGGGAGCTCACTAGGCTTACAATGTACAAAAGGCAGATCCTGGCAATGGTAGGGAAGGAGTTGACGGCATGAAGGGAACTTGTAATCATTGCCATTGTGATTATTTGTTATTCAAGACATAAATGTTGGCAAGGGAAGCAAAAATGATATTCTTCTACACACCAGCATGGCCATAAGTGTGTATCTTTGACTTTTTGGTTTGATCACCAACTTGAACTGGTCAAATGCAATCTTGAAAGAATGCACTTTAGAATCATAGAGTGTTAGTGATAACGGGGGATTATAAAAATGACCTAGTACAAAGGTCCTTAATCTGAGAATATCATTTCAGGAGGCCAGTGAATACTCCCTAGAATCATATGTAAAATTTTGTGTGCATATGCGATTTTCTAGGAAGAAAATCCATAACTTTTATCAAATTCATAATAAAAAGTTCCCTGACCCAGAAAGGTCTAAGAACCACTATTTCTAGTACCTACTCTGCTCTCCCCTCTACACACACACACACACACACTTTGTTACCGATAAAGAACACAATTCCCAGAAGTGGAGAATAATTTGCCCAAGACCATACTGCTAAGCTAATGGCAGAGCCAAGAGTTGAAGTCTTTTCTAACTCTGGGTCTGAAACCATGTCTTTCCACTATACCAGAGTTGTTTTAGCAAGCATCAGAACCAAGAAGATTTCAGACAGCAAGGATTTGTGCCACAAGCATAATCTGAATTAGGTTACTTTCGAGATCCTTTACTTTACTGAAATTCTATTCCATCCACCTTAATAGAGAACAGCATTGACAAAGATGATCCCAAACTTTTAGAAATTATTTCCATTTCATTATTAGTCTTTCCCACTCCCCATTGATCTCACTTGCTAATAATGCTTGTTTAGGGCTAATAGTAAAATGAGTTTGCCTTCCATGAGCCTTCACCAGCTGATGGCAGGGTAGGAGTGCATCTCCATCAGGACCAGCCACATAATTTGCAGGACCCACCGTTAGGTAAAAATACAGAGCTACTTGTTAAAATGCATTAAGGAGCCTGACCAGCTTGGCTCAGTGGTTGAGTGTCAACCTATGAACCAGGAGGTCATGGTTCGATTCCCGGTCAGGGCACATGCCCAGTTGCAGGCTCAATCCCCAGTGGGGGTCATGCAGGAGGCAGCCTATCAATGATTCTCTCTCATCATTGATGTTTCTCTCTCCCTCCCCATTCCTCTCTGAAATCAATAAAAATATTTTTTAAAGTATTAAGGATTTTAAGACAGTGACAGCAGAGCATGTAAGCAAGTGAGGTGCCCTTCTGAGCATGGGCCCCTGTGAGACTGCAGAGGTCACACACCCGTGAAAATGGTCCTGATCCCTATTGAAGCTTTGGTGAAGCCTGGGACAAAGAGGAGCCAGTCTGATTTAAAATTGGCCACACATGATCCACAAAGTTAGAGAGTTCTGTATTTAAAATCAAAAGGACTTTTTGGCTTATCTGTGCAAGTGCTCACATATGCACATGCACATGCACATGCACACATACATCAGTTTGAATAAAAATTCCATCTTTCTCTTCATCTAATGCCAAAAACCAAAACTGTCTCACTTTAATTTTTCATCTGTGGACCTACTGTGCTGGCATTGTTTAAGCACACATTTTTATCACCAGTTTCCATAACCAAATGACAAAAGAAGGAATGAGTTCTTCCAGAGCATCTAATGAGTCAAGTAGAAGCAGGTACTCAAAAGCAATGGCAGACAACCAGCTAGGGATATTTTAAGCTGCCAGAAAGAGGGAAAGAAGCTTTGGAGTATGCAGTGCAATGAGCCAATAGTCTCCATTTTTTAACATTATGAGAACAAAAAGCATTTAAATTCAAGAATCAGAAATTTGGGGTTCCAACAGGTAAGCAGATTTACCAACTGAGACAATGACTGGGACTTGGTGCACTTGAGCTATGCAGACTTCAGTACCCAAGCTACCACATCCCATACTCCCCATTTTAGTGGCATACCAGGGTTCCAAGCTTAATGCACAACATCTGTGCTTCATAAGACTTGAAGCCAAATGTTGGGTGATGTCCCATTGGTTAGCTATATACAGAAACCAAAATATAATGTGCACAATGTGGAATTTACATTGGAAGCACTTGCAACACTCTAAGCAAACTCAGACTCTTCAACAAACTAAAGGCCAGTTAGTGCAAG
The DNA here is from genome assembly GCF_964212035.1 of Myotis nattereri. NCBI lineage: Eukaryota > Metazoa > Chordata > Mammalia > Chiroptera > Vespertilionidae > Myotis > Myotis nattereri. The sequence continues at coordinate 114,545,727 of NC_138078.1, read as the reverse complement.
AGAAAATATAAATTGGGCAAATTAATTTTTATTAGACTCATGTTGTCAGTTGTTGTATAAGGGTCCCAGTACCTCACAGCCAGCTTCATAAGTGCATTTTGCAGTGTAGAGAGAGAAGAAACCAGCACTTCTTCTACAAAGGTAAAGAAATAAATCATGTCACCACAGCTTAAGTCTTCAGAGAGCTTATTTCTCCACTTTTACAACATAGCTTCCAACCCAAAATCCCATACTAAAGCTTAATGCTATAAACATATGGTAGATGCCTAATGACAGTACTCATTCACTCATTCATCCATTTATCCAATATGCACTGACTGACCACTCTTGGATGCCCAGTGCTATGCTAGGCACTGTGCTGAACTGTGTCAAATTTCAACCCAAGTCAGAATTCAGTAGTAAATGCAATATCCACAGAATTATCAACAGGGTAAAAATGAAACAAATTTTTTGAATTTTTTCTAAAGTGTTATTAACTCTTTGTTTGCAGTATCTGTGGGATATGAATATGAAACCTGCCCTGACTTTATTCTCTGGGAGAAAAGGACAGTCATCTTACAAGGTTTTGAGATGGATGCTTCTAACCTAGGAGGCTGGTCATTAAATAAGCATCATATTTTCAATCCTCAAAGTGGTAAGCAGCTTTTAAAATATTACTTAATACTCTTTTCTTAATGCTATATTACATTATATATTACAGTATTCATTGTAGAAAATTTGAAAAATTACAAGGAAAAAATTGCCTGAGGGTTCACAACCTAGAGAAGACCATGTTAGTTTATTTCCTTTCAAATATAATAATCTGATTTCCAATTAGTGCTAGTATAGTGAGACCTCTTCATCACAAAGTTATATGGAATTGGGTTTTACTATCTTTATTACTCTATCACAAGTGATAAACAAGTGTATCTGACATTGTAACCGACTTTTTAAAAGTGGAATAATAATCGGCATATTTCCTACAATCTAAGACACCCTCAGTTATAAGTACACTATTATTTTATGGAAAATGCTGCTGATTAAACTATGATATACATTGATTGTTAGATAAATACTTATTTTAGAGGTGTTTAAATGTGAAGCAAAATATACACCTGAGAATTAAATAATCATCTATGTAATGCAGTTTCAAAGGGTTTAGTGAACTTTGTCCCATTTTAAACACAGCAACCCTACAAAATGGCGTTAACCTCATTTGAAAGATCAAGACTCTGAGACTTAGATAGTCATGTGACCTTCCCCAACATTGCAGTCAGTAAGTGGCTAGAGCCATGTGCTCTTTCTCCTGCATGGTAGCTGTTTATCCACATAAATATCAGTATGTCCAGTAAGAAGGTAGGAGTAAAAGGACAGTGATGGGTAAAAGAAGAGAAGAGCTAGGAGGGGAAGAGTGCTTTATTGGGTTTCTCTTAGTTTAAGGCTCCTAAGTCCTGGACTTAGGAAAAGAGGAAAGAGCAATGAGAACAAGACATTATCATTTTCAGTGTTTTCCTTCTTTGCACCACATTTTCTGCTGTCACTTTGTCCTAGTTTGTAATATACATGTTAGATAAATCAGGAGAAGGGACTGCAGGTGGCTCTTCTGCCCATGTGTCTCTCACACAACTGATTTTGCCACCCTGGTCATAAATGCTTCATCATAGTTCCTCCATCTCCTTTTGCATCCTGCTGGGAAACCAGTCATTGGTGTTTCCATCCAGCTTTCATTTGAGCATCAGCTGGTAAGTTTTCACTGAAATCACATTCCTTTTCATCTAAAGAAGCAGATTCTTAGCAGCCTTCAGTGGAACATGTACTTTGGGTTATTTGTCCAGGATTGGGGTATGAATATATTGAGGCAGCTACATTCTTGCATTTGTCCATCCTTGTATCTACCTTGCCTTTGTGGACCAGCTGGCTAATGTCCAGTTTTCTTTTAAGGTCATGAGCTAAGAGATCCATTTAATAATCAAATCTATGCTCTTACTTCATTTGCACCACTTACTTCATTTGGATCAGCCAAGCCAAACAGCCACATAGGCTGGGAAATTTTGGTTGGCAAAGCTAAGCAGTTTCGCTTCAACCATAGAATGAGATCACCTCCCATATTCCCAATGGGGGATCCTGAAGGTGAATGATTCCATTGCTGTATGCCCCTGTTATACCTCCTCCCCCACTTTCAAGGAAAATTCTAAATTCTATTTCAAATTGCTTATTTCTTTTAAGAGCATAGATTCAGGCACAGATATAAAATGTCAACTTATTTTCCATTGTCAAAAGGAGAATCACAGTTTTAAAAGTACAAAAACGAAAGGGCAGATGCCACTTATTAAATTATTAGATTTTTTTTGTTTTGATTTGAAAAAGTTTGACATTTTAAGCAGCCATTTCTTTTCCACTCACTTTTATTGGCTTGTATGGATTGTCTCTTTCAAATGCCTGTCATTGACATTAAACACAAAATGAGAAATGACCTCAATCGAGCCAGCCCCCAGCTGTGTGCTCCCAGTCCTGTATCCTCTTACCATTTGCTTCACACAGGTTTAAACATTCAGAACACAGGGGAGCCATTCAGAAAGTCGGCTTTGGGCCCCTCCTCACATTTCCACAAATGTATTCTCTATACCTCTTATTCTCCAATAACTAATTTTTAAGTAAAGGTACCAATTTATTTCTGAGACTCTTTTTAACAGCTTTATTGAAGTATAGTTTATACACCAGAAACTTCACCCATTTTAGGTGTACATTTCACTGACTTTTAGTAAATTGTACAGTTGTGCAATCTTCACAACACAGTTTCAGAATATTTTTATCACCCCCCAAAAAAACCCTGTGCTCACCCCAGCCCCACTAAATCTGTTTTCTGTCTTTTTCTGAGAATTCCATCCTGAGAAAGAAACCTTACTTTGGATAGTTTTTATTAAAGGAACATTTGTTCATTTTATCTTCTCATTTGTAGGCACATTGTATTTCTAACCAGAAATTGGTCACACTTGCCAGGAACAGATCTGAAGCCAGCTCTGCCATTGCCTTTCAGCCTGACCTTGGACTGGAACACCTCTCTTGGGACATTTGTGAAGTCTAAATCCCACCCACAATGGCAGTTTTAGAAGCAGGAATGATAAGTGTGAGGGAGCAGCTTTGGGAAGACCAATTTAGAAAGCAATGCTCTTTCCCCCTCAGGTCAGACAGTCTTTTCTGGCTGATTAAGGCAAGAGCGTCTTTTCTTCAAATTCCCCCACTCCACTTCTTTCTGGAAAAAGTCTACCTCTTTAGGCACCCTGCTTTTTTGATCTGAGACAGATAGCAGATTAGAAACAAGAATCTATCTTCCCCCAGTTTTCTCTCACTGGTTAAAAAGACACCTGTAATTAGATTGGATGTCTGCTGTCATTCAATTCTTGAGTTTTTCTTTGGCTCTGCAATCATTAAGCAGTGGGTAGTTTCTAGTAGGCAGTGTTTTCAGACCATTTGTCATTTTTGTTGCAGCAATTATATTTACCTGACAATTAACCATTGGTTGTGGAGAATTATTTCCAAATATTATGCCTGATACATATATATAGAGAGAGATGGTTCCTACTTTCACTGAAATAAAGAAACATCAGGAACTTGTGTTTTTAGATATTATTCCTTCAAAATACATCTTCTCAGTGATTACAGAGATTCTTTTTAAGGTAAATCAGTTCTTTAAAATTGTGTGAAATAAAAATGTGTACATGAATCCATTTATTGCAGCGTGAGCTGTTCGTTATAGATCTTCATACCAAACGGATCCCCTAGTGTTCCCTGCAGTTGAGTGTTAAAATTATTCCAAAGAACAATCCAGGGCACTAATTGGGTCTTGTCATCTGTCTGAAATGGATGAAGGATTTTCTTTAACTTGGCCTCCAAGATAGACCAGCGGTGTGTCAACAAATGGTTTTACTGGGAGGGGAAGTAAATTTCCATTGATCACACTGGCATATCTCCCAGTTTGTGTTTATATCCTCTCAGTCAAGTCCTAAGAGAAATATGTATTGTGTCTCTTGTTGTTCATAAGTCTGAAAAATGGTTTCTTCTTTGAAATCAGTGTAAAGCACCACCCACTGGCTTCCAGAGGGAATTTTTATTTCAAACTTATTTATAAGCTTCAAAAGAAGTTCTGAGCAAAGTAGCAGGAGTCTATGAGTAGTGTGTTTAAAAGTATGCTTAACTTATTACACAACAGACTTGGCTTTGGGGGCAGAGAAAAGAGAAACCTAGGAGAGAAAATGTGCAATTGGATCCACCCAGTGTGGTTTCTTAGTTGACTGTAAACAGCACACCCAATCTTTAGCAGGGAGTTGGCCTTCGTGTAAATAATGTGTGATATCCTAGGTTTATTTTTATTCTGTTTTCAAAATGAGCATGTATAGCAGAATAAGCTGGAAGGGAGGCAGCCGTAATTGATCAAGATTTCCAGGAACATAAACAAAATATTTTCAAAGCAACCTTTTGCAGAAGAATTGGTGTTAAATCATTGTTGCTAGATGGTATGCCCTGGTTCTATGTAATGGAAGGTTAAACAGATTCTTGAAACAACAAAGACACCCTTCAAAATGATCTATTCTTCCAGGGCAATACAAAAGGGGTTTGCCCATTTTTGTTTTGATTGCTTCAGCTTTAAACAGGAATGGTAATTTCAGTACACGGGCACTTTAGTACCTTGCATGAAAGCAAGACATCAATTCTTGAGATGTAATCAGAAAGTACATTGCCTTATGTTTTATTTCCTTTAATCATTCTTCTCCTTTGATGGAGTGCTGGGCTTTCTAATAGAAAAGGGGAGGTTTAGAATTGCAGGCTTAGAAGAATGGTTTAAAATAGCCATCTTTCGTTTTTAAATTGCCAGGAGCCTGGTAATAACATGTCATTTTGAAGGTAATTGTTAACTATACCGTTACATTGATATAAAAAAAAGAGATCTACCTGGGAAAATAGATGTTAATAGCAAATATGATATTTCCAAGACAATAATTGGAAATATTTTTGAATGATATACCCTATAGTGCATGGCTGAAATACTGACATGCTAAACAGTTGGTTTTTTCATTTATTAGGGTGCATATCATAGTCTCATTGGTAGGATATTCAGTTAGTGATCATCATGAGATTTCTTTTCACTGATGTTGTACAACTGTCATTCCAGTTCTCATTCACTTTCTCCCAATTCATTTAAATTACAGTATCGATCACACTGCAATTAAATGTTTTGGGGAAATGAGATTCAGTCCTATTAATCTTACTTAATTAACTATTCTAAATCTTAAGAAAAATTTTACTGCCTAACAAAGTTATTAATAAAATTAATAAAGTAGTTATCTTTAAGATATCTAATAGTTCTGAAATAAAAGACCAATTTGTTGGGGCAGAAACTCATAACTGCTCCTGCAGATCATATGTTGAAACAAGTAGCCAGGAATCACTTTGGGAGGGAAAGTAAAAATACTTACCTATGAAATCACAAGTGTATAGGATGTATGGGATTTCTGTTTTCTGGAAGGCCCCTTCCAGGTACATATTTAGTGCCATGATGTTGTGCATGTTTTACTCTCTTATTTATTTTTGCCAACAATGTTCCTATTTCAGAGTAACCAGTAATTTCCATTGTAGGACTATGGGACCAAATATTGGAAGTAAACTGAGGGCGGCATTTTTAGGAAATGTTTAGGGAGAATAAGAGGCAATCGAGGAGATAGATAGCAGAGGTTGTGGGAGAAAAAAATAAGACTGTACAAGATAACTGCATTCATTCATTTGCTGTCGGTTACTTCAGTCTGACACATTGGTATGCCTCTCCAATGTGGATGCTTTACCTGCCCTGGCTCATTCTGAGCAGACTTTGGCTATTTATTTAGCACAGTAGGACCTGTTCCTTGGATTATCTGCCTAGGCTTAACAGTCTGAAAAATCACTGGGATTTGGATAGGGAAACTACAAGAAACTCAAAGCCTCTTTTCAAAATTTACTGAGCACTTACAATGACTGAGCCACAGGTATTGACACTAAAATGAAGAAAGGAGTAAGACAGAGCGCCTGCCTTCAAGGAGCTCATGTTCTAATGGGGAAGATAGAGAAGTAATGAAAAATGCACCCCATAGTGTGATAGATATAATGATAGAGCTATGCAAAACAGTTGGCACACAGAGGCGAGAGCAACTAATTCTGTCTGGACAGAACATTGGGGAAGAAATGAGCTGAGCTCTAAAGGATAGGTAAGAGTTCCCCAAGCAGAAAAGATAAAGAAGGCATTCAGAATAGAGGGAACAGCATGTACAAAAGCAGAGAGGAATGGGACTATGTGAGAGTGATTATAAATAGTCCCACTATAGCTAAAACTCAGCATACGAATGAGAGGGCGATGAAAGGAGAGAGTGGAGAAGTAGTCAAAGACCATATAAATCATGGAGGACTTTGCATGCCTTAATAATAAGGAAGGATATGGAGCTATTAAAAGGTGTGGATGATGGTTTGAAGATAGGTATACATGGAGAACAAGAGACCAAGAAATTAAGAAAAACTGAACTAAAGTGAATGGAGAATACAAAACTGGTTCAACATATTTTAAAGAGATAGACCCAACAGGGTGGGGGGGGGTATAGTTAATAATTAAGTTTAGAAAATAAGGAAAACAAGACCCACGGTGATGCCCACATTACCAACTTAAGTAAATACACACATGTAGTACCACTTATAAGATGATTAGGGAGCAAAGGAGGAAAAGCAGGGTTTGGTAAGGGGTACAAAAATGATGAAATCAGTTTTAAACTTGTTGAGCTTGAGGTACCTTAGGGGATCCAAATAAAAAGATATAGTAGGTATTTGCACATCAGGTGAGACTCTGGACAGGAGAAAATTTTGGCATGTAGAGATGGGAGTTAAAGCTGTGAGAATGGAAGAGATTGCCCAAAGAGAATGATTTCACAGGATTTTCCAGCATTTTCATAAGTCAGTATCTCTATTTCCTGCACTGATGATAGATACGGTCCAAAAGAGTGGAAAATTCAAGTCCCTTTCTTATATCTTTGAAGTGCATTCTAGCGATATGATTTCTTTTCACAGAAGTAGATTACTTTCCTGATTGTGTTTTGCTAAGGTTAATATTAAAATTGACTGATACTCACTTTTCAGGAACCAGTTGCATAGTGAGGGTAATTTTAAGTCAGGCATTTGTGTGCCCAGCATCAGGAGAAAGTCAGTCAGAGATGAAAACTAAGCCACAGTGAACAGGACATCATTACAAGTTGGTCATCAAATTCTTTATTAAGGCAGTTAGCACCAGCATTAAAGGAACTGGATGTATTAACCCATTTCACAGATGGGCAAACTGAGGCAAAGCCTTGTGGTACTATTGATGGTGGCTCTGAAGTTCAATAAAACCAAGAGTAGTATGTTGCACTCTCAAATTCTTTTATACCAATGCCAAAGCTCCTTCTTGCTTTGCACAATGAGAGGAAAATTAAAATGTTGCTGAAAATGTTGTGTGGTAATTGTTTTTATTTTATTCTCTTTTTTTTTTCTTGGATCTAGGAATCATACATAAAGGGAATGGAGAAAATATGTTTATTTCCCAGCAGCCCCCAGTCATATCAACTATAATGGGTAATGGACACCAGCGGAGTGTAGCCTGCACCAACTGCAATGGCCCAGCCCACAACAACAAACTCTTTGCTCCTGTTGCTTTAGCTTCTGGCCCTGATGGTAGTGTGTATGTTGGTGACTTCAATTTTGTAAGGCGAATATTTCCCTCAGGAAACTCTGTTGGTATTTTGGAATTAAGGTAAGTCTCTTCTAATCTCTATGTTTACCGGATAAGAAAAAGCAAGAATGAGATAACGTGAAGAGACAAGGCATTGCCAGGAGCAGGATATACAGTTGCCCATATTGTAGCCCTGAAGTAAGATGCAGAAATTAGGGATGCAGGACATAGGTCAGCATGCCTACTCCTCCGACCTGAAGGAAACTTTGAGTACTGCTTTGGAGAACCAGGAAGTGTTGATATCCCTGTATGTGTGGCTTTCCCTGTGTGCACTGCCATCACTGGCATGGATCTCAATACTTCCAAGTGCTCAGGTAAGTCACTCAACCCCTTTTGGCCACTACAAAGACTGATTGGAAATACCTATTCTGCTCTAGCACATAGGTGTGTTGCCAGATTCAAAAGGCTAACCTTTCTAAACTCTTCAGGTCCAATCTTTTGAAGTGGTCACTTCATATAAAAGAAAATGTAAGTCTGTGTTTACATAGCATGATAAAAAAGGAAGAATGAGTTTTTTACCCTTAAAAGCTCTATCCCAATGGGGAGAAAAATGATTAAAGTATTCATCTTGAGACTTTCTTATACTGTTCTAGGAATTTTCTTGAAAGTACAAAGTCAAAACACTTTGAAAGGAATTCATACCTTATAGTAGTTAATGTCCTGAACTATGTAAACCGTAGTTTAATCAGCTTTGTTTTATCCCTTCGGGCCTATAAGACACAAATACATGCCTTCTGGAGTCCTAGAAAGGGAAAGCATCCACCTCCATCCCAGCAGGATAGACAGACCTGTTTCTTCTCCCATAGCTAAATTGGTAGAGCCTTCCTTCTAGTTGGTTGTGGCAGCTTTATCTTTGCCATACATCTTTGGAACTTCAGGCTAAAAGTTTCTCTAGGTCCCGGAAGATTTTGATGCTATAATATATTTTCATCCTATAAACTGCTGTATTAAACAATTGTTGCCTCAGGCATCACCTCATTGATCAGAGACTTTGAGGGAGCATCTTAAATGTATAGAGCACCGTCAAGGCTAGTCAAGGCACATGAAAAGTCTTAGGTCATTTTCATTCAACACTTCTGTTCACAGGACCATGGAGATTTGAATACATTTGGACATTCATCTAAATTTCTCGTATTCTTGTGCTTGCTTTGGAATCTACCTCCCTTTTCTCAGACTTAGTTAGTCCTTCACACCTAGCAAGGGAAATCTTCTAGTCCCATGCCCCCATCTATTTTTCACATTAATTCACTCCAGTTTTAATACATTCCTTAATTAGAATTGCAAACGCTGTCATAGAGAAGAGAGCTGTTAAATCCCTTGGCTAATAAAAAAATGGACTGTAAAATTAAGATTTTAGAAAGATAAAGCACATCTATAGAGTCTAGAGAAGGACTAATTCATACCACCCTGCCCTAATCAAATGTTCATATACCTCAGGATGTCACAGGGACTTGTCATTTCCAGAAGTATATCTCTTTGGGCAACTACTTACTGGGAAACCAAAGAGAAAGGCTAGGATGGTTGTACGCCTAAACTTGGAAATGATTTATACAACATTCTACATTGTTTTCAAAATCCTAGAGATGCTCAGTCTACATGATGCCAAACATGGACGGAACACTGAACAATTCATTCACCATCTGAAAGTTTCCAGTTATACAGATAGGGACTGTCAGGTAGACAGAGCTCTTGTCTTGCTGAGCCTATATACTGAACCCTATAAAACTAATCCTATATAGCCATCTCCTCAAAGAAAAAAATCTTAGGATTACCTATAAAAGCAACGAAAATATTACTATAAAGAAAATCCAGCTAAATATAGTCCTTTTTATTATAATTTAAATGCAAATTTCCCTAAGGTGGAGCAATTGTCATTCATTGATGAGATTCTTCTTGGTCAAGGATCCTTAACAATTCACAAATTTGCATTTTAGTCCAAAGCATCTTATGACCTTCAACACAAAGTCATATGAAAAATAAAATAGAATAACTTGGACCCTAATTCCAAAGTAATTTTCTCAGTACAAAGAAAAATTAGTTTCTGACAGTGTGAAGTATTGTCCAGTCCCTTTATTCAGTCTTACACCACAGCACTGTTTTCTCCCATTGTCACAGCTCTTCAAACACAAAGGCTTGCTCACACACCCAGGCTCTCCCACTTAGCCTGAGTCTCCCTAGCTGGCTCTTCTGAGCTAACATCCTTTAGAGTAGCTCTTCTTAACATTTTTTTTTTTAAATTCTCAGACCCCTTGAGAATCTATAGGAGTGGGAAAAAGTAAGTTTACAGTTGTTGATATGGAAAAATATATCATACAAGAATCCTATGTAATAAAAGAGAAACATGGTAATTGGCGTACGTCCGCTACCCTTCCCATTGGCTAATCAGCGAGATATGCAAATTAACTGCCAGCCAAGATGGTGGCCGGCAGCCAGGCAGCTTGAAACTAACATGAGGCTTGCTTGCTTCAGTGACGGAGGACTCCAACGTTCCCCGCCTGCCTTGCCGGCCTCTGAGCCTGTAGTTTAAGAAACATAGTAACAAATATAGAAGCTAAACAAAATCCCAGAAACCTGCTTTCAGCGAGCCGGGATCTCAGAGCTGGAGTTATACATTGTTTTGATTATAGAACCGAAACAATCCAGATACCTGCTTTCAGCAGTGGAAGCCTCAGAGCTGGAGCCTCAGAGCTAAAGGTGGCCCAGAATAAAAAAGAAAAAGAAAAAAAGGAGCAGTTGGGAGCTTCAGTCGGCCTGAAAACAGCCCTCAGCCCCTCACCCAGACTGGCCAGGCACCCCAGTGGGGACCCCCACCCTGATCCAGGACACCCTTCAGGGCAAACCAGCCGGCCCCCACATGTGCACCAGGCCTCTAGCCTATATAGTAAAAGGGTAATATGCCTCCCAGCACCAGGATCAGCGGAGCCGAGAGGCCTCCCAGCAACGGGATCAGTAGAGCCAAGAGGCCTCCCAGCACCGGGATCAGCATGACAGGGGGCAGCACCCAAACCCCCTGATCGCCCTGCGGTTCTGTGTGTGACAGGGTGCGGCGCCTCAACCCCCTGATTGGCCCTGCTCTGTGTGTGACAGGGTGTGGTGCCCCAACCCTCCCCCCCCCACGGGCCCTGCTCTGTGTGTGATGGGGTAGAGCCATAACCTCCCCATCGGCCCTGCCGTGAGTGTGACAGTGGCGGCGCCCCAACCCCATGATCGGCCCTGCTCTGTGCGTGACAGGGGCAGCGCCCCAACCCCCTGATTGGCCCTGTTCTGTGCATGACAGGGTACGGAGCCCCAACCCCCCTGATGGGCCCTGCTCTGTGCGTGACAGGGGGCAGCGCCCCAACCCCCTGATCCGCCCTGCCCTGAGTGTTACAGGGGGTGGTGCCCCAACTCCCCTATCGGCCCTACTCTGTGAGTGATGGGGGGGGAGCTCCCCAACCCCCTGATTGGCCCCGCTCTGCGTGACAGGGTACGGAGCCCCAACCCCCCTAATGGGCCCTGCTCTGTGCATGACAGGGGGCAGCACCTCAACCCCCTGATTGGCCCTGCTCTGTGCGTGGCAAGGTACGGAGCCCCAACCTCCCTGATGGGCCCTGCTCTGTGAGTGACAGGGGTCAGTGCCCCAACCCCCTGATTGGCCCTGCTCTGTGCATGACAGGGGGTGGCGCCCCACCCTCCCCATCGACCCTGCCTTGAGTGTGACAGGGGGCGGTGCTCCAACCCCCCAATCGGCCCTACCCTGAGCATGACTGAGGGTGGCATTGCAACCTCCCAATCGGCCCTGCTCTGAGCCTGACCAGGGGCTGCACCTAGGGATTGGGCCTGCCCTCTGCCACCCGGGAGCAGGCCTAAGCCAGCAGGGCATTATCTCCCGAGGGGTCCCAGACTGCGAGAGGGCACAGGCCAGGCTGAGGGACCCCACTTCCCCCCCGAGTGCACAAATTTTTGTGCACTGGGCCTCTAGTAAATAATAATACAAGAACAAGCTCTGTGATTTGTGTACTCACAACTGTAAACCTATTTTTGCCTACTCCTATATTAAAGACTATGGACCCCCTCCCCTGAAAAAAACAGATTCAGATAAAATCATACATATAATTTCAGGTTCTCACATATTTTCCTTCTCTCCCTGCATCCCCTCCCCCAGCAGCCTACTGTGTGAATGCAGCCCTTTCATATACTCATGTTTAAGAGTCTGTGTATTAGGTTTAAGAAGAAAAAAATAGTTCTCCCTTCTCTACTCCAACACTCCTGTGATTGGCCATCAGAGAAATTAATTGACTGAATATGCAGGAACATTTTGACCTAATTTTTTTTTATTGCTTACAGTATTACAAAATTTTGACCTAATTGACAGGTAACTCCCTAACTGTGTGACTATAGTCAAAAACATCAAACCAGTTTATATCAACAAACATTATCTGTCATGTTTACTGAGAAACTAATATAGTGCTTATTAGATTCAGTTACTTTAAAAGTATCTATCCTGGTCAGTGCTTATACTGTGTACATTGCATCTTTCACATGTAATTGGTGAATTTCTCCATTTGCTTTATAACTTTTCCCGATTTAAACTTCCTAGAGAGAAATATGTTGATATAATAACGCTTTGCTATCTTAAGAACCATAATGTTCATTGAGTTCTACTGTATATAGATAAAAATTTCATTTTATACCAATTTTTTGTTAAAATCCGTTAATTTACTTGCCCCCCCCCCCATGTGCATATAATTCATCTTACTTGGTTGAGTCATTTGTTTCCTTGGAAACACAGACTAATATAGTTATTATGTTATTTGTTGCATTTATAGCTGTACCTAGAAGAGTAATATTTTCAATAGGTTATTACAGAAAGGGATAGAGAATGTTCTGTGTCTTCACTTTCTGTCAGGTTATTCATTATATAAGTTAACTGCTCTGTTCTCTACTTCCCTATCTATAAAATTGACTTCAAGTTAATATTTGAGCATCCTCTTACATGTTTTATAAAGTTTCACTTGTTTTAAGATCCACAGATTATAGTTCTCAGCCCAAAGTTTGATGACATTTTGAGAGAACATAAAGCTTGCTCCCCTAGGATGTCCTTCTAGATTTCCTTCTCTTCCATCTTCTGTTCCATATTGGGCCCCATTGAACAATTCCAGATGCTTCTTGACATTTCAAAAATTGGAAGACTATAGATTTTTTTTCTAACTTAGCTCTGCTGATCTAAACTGTCCCCAACCAAGTTTTTTTCATCTGACCTCAAAAATAATTTCATTGGTTGCCAATCATTTATTTCATCTAGCTGGTCCCCACTGGCTGAATGGGGGCACGGGGGGGGCGGGAATAAGGGAAAGTCAGTTATGGCTTTATCATTAGCAATATGCCAAGAGCAACAGTTTTATTTCTTTTTATTTAAGTATATAGTGCCTTTTGCCTATTCACTGTAGATTTCACACATATGTACATACCTTAGTGCTTTCTTTCAGTGGGAAATTGAGGTAAGATAATAAAAAAGGAGAGCTTATAACACCATGTAATTAAATGTGAGTGTCAAAAATACAATATTTGAAGATTTTTTTAAAGATAGAGTCATTTCTAATTTAGGTCTAGGTATCTCTAGCGATTTGCTTCTCATGTTAAAGTTTTATACACACACACATATTTCTGTAACACCAAAGGGATATCACAGATTTGTGAGCTTACTGTTAGAAGAGTCTAGAGCAGTGGTTCTCAACCTTCCTAATGCCGCGACCCTTTAATACAGTTCCTCATGCTGTGGTGACCCCCAACCATAAAATTATTTTCGTTGCTACTTCATAACTGTAATTTTGCTACTGTTATGAATAATAATGTAAATATCTGATATGCAGGATATATTTTCATTGTTACAAATTGAACATAATTAAAGCATAGTGATTAATCACAAAAGCAATATGTAATTATATATGTTTTTTCCGATGGTCTTAGGCGACCCCTGTGAAAGGGTCGTTTGACCCCCAAAGGGGTCGTGACCCACAGGTTGAGAACCGCTGGTCTAGAGACTCTTCTAGTCCATAGACACTCTGGTGTAACATAGTGCCCATTACATCCATGACATTTGATCATCTCTACTTTGTTTGATCTCTTTTAATAACAGGAAACTTAAATAGCTCTCTAGATAGCTCATTACATCTTTGGAGTACTCTATTAGAAAATTGTTGCTTATATTGAACTAAAATCTGCCTTCATGGAACATCCACTCAGTAGTGGCAAAGGTTAATGTCTGAAGCAGCCCAGAAGCCATGTCCCTCTTTACCTGATAAACTTTTATCAGTATGAAGAGATATCATAGGTTCCTGGGCTTTTTCTTCTTCAGTCTAAATAGCCCAAGTCCTTCAACTATTTCTCATCAACTATCACTATTTCTTTTTCCTTTGATTATGGTCTTCAGGACACTTTTTAGTTTTCTAAATCTAACAGGGATAAGTATATAAGTAAAAATAGGAGACACATATCAAGTTCTCTGCAAAAATTCAAATATGAATACCTGTCTTACTCTCCTCTTGTCTTCTAATTTCAAAAAATCTATTAGAAAACCAATTAAGCATGACAAGAAATGATTTATTCTTTATAAAAACCCTATGTTGTTATTGTTCAAGATGCTGTTAATCTCCACAATTTATTGTGTTCTTTCCGTTAAAATGAAAGAAAGAAGAAAATAAGAGCCTGGCAATTTTTTCTTGGTACCTTGAGTAATTTGGACTGGACAAATGTCAGTGTAACATGAAAATTTATCTTGATTTTACTCTTTCCTATACAGTGACTGGTTAATATTTACCACATTGTTCTCAGGACTCAACTCCTGGCATTGACTGAGGGTTAAGTAGAACAGGAATAACACCCACTTGGGGGCAGTTAGCATGCTGAGGGGCAATGGAACTTTTAGAGCACTCTGCTGAAGAAACAAATGGAACCCCAACTTTGAGATCTCTGATAATATCTGAGAAATGACCAAGAACCATCCTTCTGTCAACAGCACTGAAGCTACAAATAGAGAAACACTCATGTAGATTAACTAGGTGGTTACCTCCCCAGTGTGATCTCATGTCTTATCAGTAGCTTTCAAAGGTTCCCTCCAACTCACCCAAAAACATCTTCACTGGCCTTGCATAGTGCCCCAAATTTCTACTCTAGAAAATGTGTTCCTTTAAGTTAAGACATTGTATCTCTAAGCGTTCCCACAAGAACCTCTTTTAGAATGACCCATCGAGCTAAAATCCTCCTTAGTCCCTGGGCATGGATTCATTTGTCAGATTTATTTTCAAAGGAACTGCTAGCTGAAAGCAGGACCCTAAAACACAAGACAGGTAAGTTGTGATAAGGGCTATAGACAGGGCTGGAGCAAGGGGGAGGCTAGTCTTAGATAAGTGTAGTGGCATTGGAAGCACTAAGATGTCAGTGAATGGCAGGAATGGGAACTTGGTCTTCTGAGGAAGAATACCAGGGAAGGATGAGCAGGAAGGAAAGTCTGTTCTTCAACATTAACTATTTCAGGCTAAGTACTAAGGAAAGAAGCTGAGGAGAGCATGAAGAACAAGTAAAGTGTTGCAGCCACCACTGAGCAGGCCAGGCAAATTCTCATGATTCCAGGTCACTAGACAGCAACTTCAAAGTTGGCATAGTCTCTCTTTCTCCATCTCCCATGTCACGAAAATATAAAAAGAATAGGTCGGACATCATACTAAGTGAAAGTATTCCTATTCTATGATTCCATTTATATGTACTATCCAGAATAGGTAAATCCACAGAGACAGAAAATAGATTAGTGGTTGCCTGGGGCTGAGGTAGGTGGGGAATAGGGAGTGACTGCTAATGGATACAGGTTTTCTTCAGGAGATGATGAAAATGTTGTGGAATTGGATGATGGCAATGCTTACACATTTCTATGGATGTACTAGAAACTACTGAATTGTACTTTTAGAAGGGTGAATTTTATGGTGCATGAATTATATCTCAATTAATTTTTTAATTAAAAAAGTATAGATGGCTCCTTTAATCATATAGATACTGAACAAAATCAAAGATCAACTTCAAAATCCTACCATCAGGAGTGTTCCTTGTTCTAAAAAGATTTGTAATTCTACTCCTTTCTCCTCCTAACTCATGGCAAGCTTCAAGTCAGTCAATTGCCAAGTGGCAGCACCACTGATGGGCTAAGGCCCTTGTGAAGAGCTCACACACTGGCGCCTCAGCATGCAGTCAGTTGCTAGCTAGACAGCAGACCGACTTTGGTGGTGGCTCAATGCTAAATCCTTAACTAAAAGTAATTCTGAGACAGAACAAGGTCACACACTGGAAATAAATTCCATCATTTTCACTTCCTCTTTCTGAGATATTAATGAGAGAAGCTGCTCTGCATAATATGGGACATCTTTCCAAATTCAGAGTGACATTATTGGCAGGATCAGAAGCAGCTGCTGAAAAGTCAAACCATCCCTTTCCTCTCTCCTTGCTATCACCTAAGATGATTCTGTACCATGAGAACATGTTGTGGATAAAATCATGTTTTAATGAGGTCCTTCTAGTACTTTCACAACTCAACTTCCTCCAGGAGGATCAACCATGTAACAATGATTAAAACCACCCTCCAGCACACTCAGCCAGGATTGTAGAGGCCACAAAAACAAGCAAGTGCCCGGAGACAAAGAAACTCAAAAAGGTTCAAATGCCTAAGGCCAGGTTTCTAATCAGAGCTCCCCTTCTTACCTTTTGACCTTTTTTGTCAACCCACAGGATACCTACCCTTTTGAGGCAGGCCAGAGAAAAGGAAAAGTCAGTGGATCGTGACCTGTGGCCCAACTAGTAAAATCCCAGGAATGTTGTCTTTAAAGAGCGTTGAATTAGTAGTAGCAGACAGCTTCAAATGAAATCATGTTGTGTCTTTTCGTCTTGCCTGATGTTCTGAAGAATAAGAATATTTTCTAGTTTAGATAAAAAGATTTGTTTTCTTTGTCTTTTTCCAAGTGACTTAAAGGGCCAGATTTAAAAGGATTTTAAAATTAAAATGACTATATTTCACAGATGATTATAGTCTTCTAATTCTGGGCAGATTTGACCCAAAGTCAGGCTTGTCAGGCTGCACTCCCTATGTGAGAAGCCTCATAGCAGATCCCAGAGTGAAATACCCTGTGCCTAATGGCTTACAGATCAGGGGCCCCCAACGTGTTCTGCTTCTTTTGATCTGATAGTGCTGTTTCACCCATTGCAGTTGCCCCTTGGAGCTCGAACAGCTGGAACACACAAGGACCTAGTAGTTGATATACATGATATTTTACTGAAGCTATTTTGATGCCAGGGACATTCTGTCATGGTCTAAGAGAAAAACCTTTATGCTTTAAATTTAATTTTTTAATATTGCTGAGTAATGTACTAATGTGCACAAGTAATGTCCTCATCTTATCTCTTGAGGTCACATAAGTGTCTTAGGGTTTGGTTTGGGATGCCAGTAATCTTGGAATGTCCCACAAGACCCAGTAATAAAACAGGGATTTTGCATTTTGATAAGGTGGCTTTCAAATCAGAAGCTAGAATGCTCAGGCCCTTTGCAGTGGCTACTTCCTGAAACCTCAGCCCAGCTGTTTTTAAACCTTATTTTGTGTCTGAATCACCAGCTGAGTTTGTTAAAAATAAAATCCCCAGGTTCCTCTCCCACCTCGAGATTCTGACTCAGTATGACTAGGAGAGCCCCAGGAAACTGCACACATGGCAAGAGCCCGAGTGATTCTGATAAAAATGGTCCAGAGAGGGCTTTTTGCAAAAACTGCCTTAGAGATTTGCCCACCCACCAAACAGGATGTTCAATCACCTTGATACCATCTTAGCAGGAGAGCCAGCAGTGATTGGGTCCACTCAGGCTTGCATATCTGACTAAATGATCCCTCCCCATAGAGTCTCTCTGACAGCCACAAGCTGAGTTAGGATTGGTGTGTCTGGTGAGATTTGCCCTGTTGAATGATACTGATGCCTCTCTATTTACTTTTACTTGCTACTCGTGGATACCTTGTGCACCCTAGAAACAGAGACACCAGACATAGGTAAGCAAATCACATGGGCAGCTGCCTAATGCTCCTTCTTGCCTAAGAGGCCACTTCCTAATAATGTGCTAACAGGGAAATTTTACTTCTTAACTAAAGTTAAAGGAGAAATGTGAAAGTGAACTTGGAAATTCTGACTCAGGTAAGTTTCTTCCAAAAGAAGAGAACGCCACTAAGTGGGAATTTGCTGGAGGACCAGAATATACTGAAAAGATATTAAGTGAAAGCTTGTTGCTCAGCACTTTAGTGGAAAGCAAGGCCTTAAGTCTCTTCATTTTTTCCTTGGGTGATATCACAACTGAGACTGTATGTTCCAATAGCTTCAATGCTTTCCAGTTGCAGGTAGAGAGAGGGGGAATGCAGCAGGCTTCCTCAATCCAGAAATACAGTTGATAAGAATAATAAGAGACAGTGACCCCATGATCTTCTTGAGCAAGATGTTTCCTTTTTTCTTTTATGTGACCTCGTGGTTTTTAGTTCTTCTCACCAAAAAGAAATAATAGGAAAACTGTAAACTGACCATTTACCAACAATGACACAAAGCTCCAAAATTAATCATAATGAGTATTTCTGTTCAATTTGTTTATGCATTACACTTGTCAAAACTGTTCTAAATTACCTGAAATTACCAAGGAGAAAATTGAATTTGTTCACTTCCGAATGCCAATTGTCATCACAATGGCACTGATAGGATTTTTAATTTGGATTTTGTTTGGGAAGATGCCACTTCCTAAATGCCAGTGCACACGCTCAGCCTTGTTACTTTAGCATAACTAATTTCTTAAACAAATTAGGTTGGTTGTCAAACTGCTTACTGGTAAAGTGTTGCATAGTATTAATTATAAACATTAATTGCCCATTTTACAATCTATGTGATTTTTAACTAGCGTGAATGAAGTGATTTTTGTTCAGTTGAAGGGCGTTGCCCAAATGTAAAACTAACCAGAAGGTGACAGTAAGTCTAACAATGAAGTTATAAAAGAAATCTTCACATATCCCAAATTGCAATATGCATTTAGACATGAGGGATTCGAACAAATTAGAATTTAGTCCAGTGTTTTTTCTTTGTCAGGTTTGGCATGTTTTCAGAGAGGAAAAAGAAACCAATCTGAAAAGAGCTGAAGTACGCTTGGGAAATGGCATGAAATAGTAAGAAATGACATATCAGTATAGGAGACCTTCCTGACTGTTGGCTGTCAAGAAAATAACATTAATCAGATTTGAATTTGGTTTGTTGGGCTATTCCATTTTCTAAAGGCCAGTGCACAAAGTTTAAGAACAGCTGAGCTAAATAGGATATGCTGCTCAGTTAGAAGAAGGCAAGAACACACTGATTTTTTTTTTCTTTGCCACCTTTAGAACCAGAATATTCTGAAGGTATTTTGTACTCTCAGTCACATATGATCTAATTTACTCTAGGTCCAGGCACAGGCTTGTTAGTGACCCTGGGCAAGCCCTCTATGTGTCTGGGTTTCCCCAGCTGAGATTTGAGGAGAATGACTATTCTAACTTCCCTCACAGGCACATTGGGAGTATTTGTTAATAAATGAATGTAATGCATTCCAAAGTGCTTTTGTACGAATACCATTTCTCTTAGAAAAACAGCCCATGGACTTTTCCTAAACAAAACCTGATTCATCTGGCTTAGGTGAAACTTCCATAAACAGGCTACCGAAGTATTGAAAGTTGTTTTCAGGAAGGGTTGTGACCCTTCTCTTTTAGTCTAGAAAGATATAAGGGCACTGAAGAAATTTTATTCTGAAGGCAAAAATTCAACCAGATATGTAAACACTTTTACTCAAACCTGTATTTAAGCAGTCTTTGCTACAGAGATGCCTTGTCTGACATGACTGCCAAATCAATTCTGGAGTCTGTTGGGGCCCTTTAAAGTTTATTTACAGCAGCTGTCATGGTGGTTCCAGGGTTGAAGATGTCCCTGGAATCTACCGGATTCTCTTATTTGATGAAGGTAAGTAGAAAAAAATCAAGTATTCCAATTGGACCTGATTTTTTGCCAATTAAAACTCTAAACTGGGTCTTTCATCAGTATTTTCAAGCCTTTACTATCCTTCACATGCATAAATATGCTTAGAGGGCAAATACAATTACAAATAGAATAAGGAACATGTCAGTCCTTAAGGATATCTTAATTATTCCGATGACCTCTCCCCTCCATTTTGCTTGGCAAGTAGCCAAGGCCTGAACTCTTCCATGTCTTAGTTAGTTTCATGTCCTTCAGTTCAGTTTAGTTCAGCACTTACTGAACATCGACCCTGTCAGACACTCTGTTGGCACTGGGGATAGAGAGATGAATATAGTTCCTACCTGCAAAGAGCTCACAGTGTAGTTGCAGGAGAGATATGTGAAAATAAAAACGCTTAATGCCCAGCACCCAGATCTCAGTTTCCAATACCATTCTCCAATAAAAGGAACCAGGGATCCTTAGAGAAATGACTCATTGTAATACTGGGACAGGGATTACCTAAGATGAACCTGGAGCATCTTGTAGTTCCAAAAACGAAGGAAGTGGGAAGGAAGGAAGGAAGGAAGGAAGGAAGGAAGGAAGGAAGGAAGGAAGAAAGGAAGGAAAGCCGGCCCCTCACTAGTGGGGGTATGTCAAAGGGGCACACCAGCCAATAAAAATTCTGCTCTCAAGGGTTAAAGCTAGAACAATTTCAGTAACAAAATAAAGTATCAGTTTACAACAGGAGCTTGGAAGGATGATAGTGTCTGCAAATGAGTCAGGAAGCCTGGAAGAGAGGTAGGTTTATGAGGGATAGGAACAGCAGGAAAAGAGAATAACTTCATGTTTGGGAATTGGTGACTGTGAGACATCCGGGCAGTCATCTAGTGGGTATTTGGAGAACTGGGTATGAAAAGTATGTATGAAAAAATGACCTCCTGGGACTTATTCTCTTCTGCTTTTTCCTCTACCCACAATGGATGGTATTGAAATATCAGCATTATTATAGGTTAGCAGTGGCAGTGAATTTTTCTATACTCAGATCCATTACTAGAAAAATGAAGTATCCATCTACTCAGTACATAAGAAGGAAGGTACTTGAATTCTTTCATCTGTTAAGAGAATTTTCCATTTGTGATGAAAGGCAGCCCCCAGGGTTGTATACTGAACAAATTTCTTTGAATAACTTTACCTTTCTCTTCCTTAGCACAAGTCCTGCTCACAAATACTATCTGGCTATGGACCCTATGTCTGAATCACTTTATCTATCAGACACCAATACTCGAAAAGTCTACAAGTTGAAATCTCTCGTGGAAACAAAAGATCTGACTAAGAATTTTGAAGTGGTGGCAGGAACAGGTGATCAGTGCCTTCCGTTTGACCAGAGTCATTGTGGAGATGGTGGGAGAGCATCAGAAGCTTCACTGAACAGCCCTCGAGGTAAAACAAACAAAAAATCCTTTGGTGATCTGAAGATTTAATTTGATTTCTCCAATTCTTAAGACCATTGCCATGCTGTAGTCTATCTCAATATGCCTCTATCAGACATCTCAAGTCTATCCCAGAAGAAAGGAACAGTCAGGATTAAATTTTAGCCAATATGCATTAGTATAGTCATAACTGTTATTAAAATATTGAAATGCTACTTTTCTGGTTGATAATTATTCTCCAGAGCCCCCTGAGTGCCTTCCTGATACCCCAACCTCTCCTCAGGTATTACTTCCTAGAAACTCCCAACAGTCCAAAAACTAAATGGTTAATTACTAGCTGGTAGAGAGCCTCAAAAATTCAGGCGTCTTCTACCACTGTTAACATTTAAATATGCTGAATATCTCACAAACTCTAGACATTTCTGGCTTTTGCTTAACAACCAACCTTTAATGAACCTTTTCTCCATTAATTTAAATCATTCTTGAAGCTATGTATATTTTCAATTTATATCATCCTTTGGATAACAAATTCCAATTCTTTTTGCCTTCTGTGAGAGCATAGCCTTTCTTTTTATTTGTCCTAAATTTACTTCTCAATCCTTACGGGCCAATGCTCGGTTCTATTGCCTGGGATTTGTTAATAAATCTGTGCTCTTCCAATTAGCTTCATGATTTTATAGACCTGGATCATATTGCCATCTTATGCCATAAGCTGAAGGATCAACTTTTAAGTCTGTCATCATAAATCATCCATTCTATCTGCTTAATTATTTACTCGTTCTTCTCTATTCCTTCTTCAAGATGGTGTGTAAGTGTGTGTGTGTATGTATGTGTGCTTTTATTTTAGTTGGTTTTATGAAGTGTTCATTTTAGTGGTTTTTAAGAAGCCAATGTGATCTCTTTTAACTATTATACAAATAGAACACAACAGTTGCACAAAAATTTAAAAAATGCAAAAATATTTTAAATAAAGTCACCCATAATCCTATCACATATAGAAAACCACTGTTAACATTTTAGTATATATCTATCTAGACTTTTTTCTATGCCTACCATATATTTTATTTTCTACTAATGGAGTCATCTTACAGAATGCTGTTCTAAAATCTGCTTTTCATACTTAATTTATTATGAACATCTTTCCATGCCAAAAAAGATACAGTGAAGCCAATGTGTTTAATTTGTTAGATGTTCACTTATTATTT
The DNA here is from genome assembly GCF_964212035.1 of Myotis nattereri. Classification (NCBI taxonomy): domain Eukaryota; kingdom Metazoa; phylum Chordata; class Mammalia; order Chiroptera; family Vespertilionidae; genus Myotis; species Myotis nattereri. The sequence goes on along the minus strand of NC_138078.1, from coordinate 114,523,315 downwards.
CAAATATTAAGAGTATACTCTTTAGTCATTTGACATTTGCCATATGGGGATTAAATTCCAACCACAATCAAAGTTTAAAGCTTTCCCTTTCTTCAAGGCCATATTCAAGTTATATCTGCACCTTTCATAAAACCCCCTGGATAATCACAGCCAATTAAATCTGAATTTCTTTAACAGTGTCTACACTACCCAATTAGCACTTGATTATATTTTGCCTTATTTTACTTAGCAGTTCTTTTATGAACGGGAGGGTTTTTTTATTACTGAAGTAAGCTTCTTGAGATGAGAAACTACATCTAATATTTCTTTTGAATCTTCCCCACCTCGTTGGCAATATCTTGCACAGTGTGGGATCCACTACACATGTTTATTGTGTAATTGATCAGTTAAGTAACTTTTACCTACACCAAGTATTCCTAAGAGGAATTTCAGTGGTGCTTAAAGCAGATAAACTTGTTTCCTTAAGGGAACGTAAGTCCCCAAGTATCATGTTAAAGTGTTTTGAAATGTTTTTTTTCTTCTCTGGTGCCAGTTTTCATTTCTTACATGTAGTAAGTCCACATCACATACTTTAATATTGAATGCAGAACTCAGGGGCAACATATAATTAGCTCATCTTTCAGGGAAATATGGGCTGGGTCCCACCTTTACACAGGTTTAAAACACTTGTGAGTATTTTAAGGTTTTCTGCATAAGAAATATGGAGGAATCTAGCTTGTATTATGCCTGAAATAGACATCCTCCTGAGTTGCCACTAATATGAAAACCACTCATCTCATCTACCACATTCAACCTGCCACATAGAGGATGATTATATCGGCTTTTTCAAATAAAGCAGATAATCGGTTCCTTGCAGATCCCCCCCCCCCCGCCCCCCTTGGAAAGTAGCAGTAATAGAATCCTGATGAAGAGGATTTACATGAACTCCTGAAGCATCAGTAATGAGAGTGCCAAAATTTATGTATCTATTAAAGTTAATATTAAACTAAGTTTTTCTTGTCATAGCTAGTAGTGCATTTTCCTTTGGCTATATTTACTCATCTTTCTATCCAAAAGTGGCCTTTACAATAACCTGGTATTCTTGATTGGTCCCAACGCATTCAGGAACCCTAAGAACATCTGGCTGAGGATTCAGATAGCTGAATGTCTAATCCACCTAAGACTGCCTTCACTTAATGTACTGAGCTGATGTTGGCAACATCTGCTCTGATACAGTGAGTGAAGGAGGATGTTTAAAGGAAGGGAATGTGTGACTCACACGAAGTATCCACCACATCTCCTTCAACTATGTTAACAGTGCTTGAAGGCCCTGTTAGTGATCTTCAAAGTCATTCAGATAGCAGAATCTATGTCCAGACATCAGTCACTCTTGAAAATTCTGGTCAGAACTCTTAGGTACTTAACCAAGGCACCTATCTCTGTGCCGAATATAGACAGCACTCACCCTTGGCAGTGAATCAGAAGTGAGATGCTCATTATATGGAATGCTGCAGGGCAATTTCATAGACTTGCGTGCAAGAAGGAAAAATCATGCAAGAAGTCATTAAAACACAGTGTGCAAATTGAAAGGAGAGTCTTGCTAATTGCTAATTATATCTTTGAGGTTCTCCTGCAGGTTCTTTATCTCTCAAGAAGGAACAATTTGTTTCTTTTTTTTCTTAACAACTACCATACACTTCAGTTCTTTCTCCCTTCCCCCTTACAAGACAGCAAATGTATAATGGATTTCTTTAAGGAGAGGTTTGACTTTTTTCTTTCCACCTAGAAGCTAATAAAGAAAAGCTAAAAAGCTATAGATCAGTAGAGAATGGAAAAGTACATCTAGGGAGTACCATTTTGAGGTTAGGAAAGAGAGTTTGCCCTAAGACTTTAACAAGCAACATTTTGCAATTACGGGCAGGCTCTCCAACATGTCCTTAATTATGCAAGGTAAGTCAAATAAATGTTAATCTGCAAGACAGCTAATTTATTTTCTGAATCTATTCTAAAAATAGGATGAAGTAAAATTTGCTTTTGAGATCATATGTCCTAAAGTTGGAATAAATTATCAAATGGGATTTTAAAAGTCAGCAAAAGGTAAAAGGTCAAAAGCCATTGGATGAAGATATATATATAAGTGGTAGCAAATTGCAATGAATGTGGGGATAGGGAACCTAGACTTTTTGTTCAATCTATGTAATGCCAGGGTTTCTTTGAATGGCCCTGTGTAAGTTACTATACCACATGGTACTTTCATTTCCCTGAACACTAAAATAGACTTAATGTACCATTGACTAATTCTGTTTCACTGGGCTAGTAGTCATTTAAACACTGGATCCTGAGATTCCTCGGTTGTAAACTGAAGGGCTTGGGATGATCTCCCTCCAAGCTTCAATGTATTAAAATGACTACAATTATAACTTACTGTCTACTGTGTGTCATACACTGTACTAGGTATTTAACACACAGTATCTCTAACCTTTACAACTATGCAAAAGGCCAATAGTATCATCCCCACTGTATATATGAGGAAACAGAGACTAGATAGGTTAAGAAATTTACCAGGGTCACAAAGTTTACAGATAACGCTAGAATTCAAACCAAGTTGGCCTCTACTATCTCATACTGTCTGCCCTGTAGCTAAAACCCATGTTCTCTGTTGAGGGTAGGAAATATTGGAAAATGGTTTTCAATCTAATAAAATCTATTTAATAGGAACAATACATTTTTATTTGTAAGATAAATGAGTCTACCTTCCTTTTCTTATTAGATCTTTTCCTCTAATTTTTCCGACCTGGTAGTGTACCCTTAGTGCACTACATAGCATTTACATAGTCTGTAAATGTAATTATTCAAATAAATCTCTAGGAAAGTTTGTCACATTTTTTGGAAGAGTCTGCATTTTGGAACTTCAGCAACATTTTCTTAAGGGGTGGAGGCAGGAAACCTTAACTTTATTAAATTTCTTAACTATAACTGGTAACTACAAATTTGGTTTAAAGGAAAAAATGGAAGTGTCCCTGAATAGATTTTCATATAAGACTAGAGGCCTGGTGCATGGATTCATGAACCGGTAGGGTCCCTCGGCCTGATCTGCGGGGATTAGGCTGAAACCAGCTCTCCAACATCCCCCGAGTGGTGCCGAATTACAAGAGAGCGGTTCTTAGGTGACGCACCCTGGAATCAGGCTCCCTCCTCTCTGGTTTCGAGTGCATCACCCAAGAACCGCAGTTGCCAAGTCACCGCAGCTACAAAGTCACCCCAGCTACAAAGTCACCTCAGCTCTGCAGCTCCTGCATTGAGAGTCTGCCCCCTGGTGGTCATGGTGCATCACAGCTACCGAACAGTCAGATGGTCAGATGGTCAGACTGTCACTTAGGCTTTTATATATATAGATAGCCCATGGATACTTCTCTGGAAAGAAATCTTTATCTGATCTAGTTTTAAATACTTTGATTTGAGTCCCAATAAAGGGAAACATTTGCCATTTTACTCATCAATACTTCAATGTAATGGGGCAAGGAAAAAAAAGTTTAGCAAAGAGCTTGACGGTGTGCTAATTCCTGGCATTGTGTATGAATTTGAGTTGACTTTGAAAGATGCTTTTAAAACATGCATGGATGATGTAGTTGAAACTTAGGTTCCATTTATTATTTTTACTGCAACTTTCTTTAATTCTACAGAGAATTCAAACTAATGAGTCATGTAATAGATGACCAAGTACTTAAGCAGAATGTGAAATGGTACTAGGTGGGGATATAAAATAAAATTTGTGACAAGCTGAATTCATTTATTTTTTTAAGTAGATATAGAGGGTGAAGGAGTGACTGGACAGGATGAAATTAATCAATGACTCAATCTGGTTCCCTTGGACCTCACCAAGGATTATATCTCTATTTCCATGTGCATCTTTAAGCAAACTGACCTCAGCACTCAGCAGGTCTTAGGCAATATCCAGATGAGTTCAAACAACCCCTGAGCCATTCCCTAGGAGGGAAATGATCCTTAAATCTTGATGGCTTTCAAAAGTTTTTTAGGATATTCATTATCCTAATCATATAAGAGTTACTTTAACTTTATTGGCAATTAAGAAATCTGGTTATGATAGTGTCAAGACAAAAAAAAAAATCTGAGGTGCATCCTGAGTCTCTACTGATTGCCCTGGCATCTACATGCTGTTCCAAAAGGCTAAATTTGGGGTTATTGGAAAGATGCTAAAACTCTGATCAGTAACATCTTGTTGATGTCACTGGTGTCTATGAGGGAGAGAGTATAGTATACAAAGAGATGCATGGGTAAAATGAATGGTATATTTAGGAAACTATAAATAAATCAGTATTGTTAAAGTCAAAATATTTGAAAATAATAAGAGAAGGGGAAGGAATAGGAAGTTTTAATTTTATCTTATAGGCAAAGAATTTGAGGCAGCATTTTTGATAGATTATTTTGGTGGCAGGGCAGAAAATGCACTGGAGTAAGGCTAGGGCAAAGTAATCATAGGGAGTACTGATGTTTACAGTGTAGGCCAGGCGTGGGCAAACTACGGCCCGCGGGCCGGATCCGGCCCGTTTGAAATGAATAAAACTATTAAAAAAAAAGACCGTACCCTTTTATGTAATGATGTTTACTTTGAATTTATATTAGTTCACACAAACACTCCATCCATGCTTTTGTTCCGGCCCTCCGGTCCAGTTTAAGAACCCATTGTGGCCCTCAAGTCAAAAAGTTTGCCCACCCCTGGTGTAGGCTATAGGGTGGCATCTCATGAAAGAGAAAAGAAATCTCTAGGGGATAAAGATGAACAAAGAGAGTTTGGTATCCAAGAAGCCAGCATAACAGTTTGTTTCAAGAAGTTGCAAAAACAGTATCAAATGTAATAGATTTGTAGCCATTGTATTAGTCAATGAAGAGCTCATTGGTGACTGCCATTGGTGGTCTGAATGGTGGTAGAGGTGGAAGCCAGAGTTCAGTTATTTGATGAGCCAATGAGAGGTGAGAAAATAAACACCGCTACTGAATATCACTCTAATGAGAAGCTTGGATATAAACAATAGAGTGATAAGAAGTGAGAGGACAAGGCACTTGGGGAGGTTTTTTTCTATAAGAGAGATGGGGCGATAGTATAGGTAAATAGAAAGATACAGAAGACAGAATAAATGATGAAACAAAGTCTGGAGGAAGCTGAAAGGAAATAGATCTTCAATTGATGAGGAGATTAAAGAGACCAACCTAACATAATGTATAGATGTAAGGATACGTTTTAGGCAGAAGGAGCTAGAAGGCTGCTGGTACATCACTCTGTTAGCCTCAGTGTTCTCAGAGAAGTGGATTTATTCTGCTAAAAATGAGGAAGTAAAGTTAAGCCTTGAGGTATATGGAAAAAGTTTGGAACAACCCCTTAGTGAAGTAGAATTTCTGGAGAAGAACATTCTATCACCCATCGCCAAATTCCCAGCTCAACTTCAAGGCATTTCTCGTAAGAAATTTTCTCCCACATACTTGTCTTAGAATCAGAGGCATCTTGAGAAAAATATGTTTGAGAAAGCCTTCAAATTCAAGCAAAATATTTGTTCTTTATTGCTCACTGATCCCATGCTGTTTCCACTTCTGGAGATTTTTTTCCTAAATTATATATTGGTAGCTCAGTTCATAGTAGCTACACCAAAAGACTTAGTGCCTGTTATGCAGCCAGAGTGAGAGTACATGTTATTCATCATTGGTCTAATTCATCTGCTTATGATGGTCAAAAATGTTGATCTTATATTATGTCAGCAGCTGGAACATGAGAACCTTTCTATCTTTTCTGTCACAGTCCTGAAGCCATAAGCTGTTGGTGGCAAAGTCAACAAATGGAAAAGCACTTATATCTAACCTTGGCTAATTGGTCTAGGTAATATCCATGGTTAATACAGAGAAACCTGCATTAAGTTAATTCAAGTTTTATAAAGTTACAGATACATTATTAAATTACTTTTTCTTCTTCATTTATTTTAATTTTCATGCATGCATAAGACTCAAGCAAGCACAGAAATAATATTTTAGAGGCCAAATGCCATGAGAGATAAGTTTCCAGGTTCTGGAGTCAAACAGAATTGTATACAAATCCCAGATCCACCACTCAATTAATGTGTGACCTTGGGTAAGTCACCTAACTTCTTTGAGCTTCAGCTCCCATGTCTGTGAAGTTAGTATGCTAAGTAATAGTGCCTACGCAACAGAGTGTTCAGTAATGCATGTAAAGTGCCTATTGTGGTGCCCAGCATGTAGTGTGTATACAGTAAATGGTGTCTACCATTATGATCAGGCTTTCTATTTTGTTGCTGAAAATAATACTGCTTAACATAGTGGCCAAGCATGGAATAAGTTACTTTGCAAGTTCTATGTCCTTGTAAGTCAGTCTGAGACTTCATTATTTCTAGGGAGAAATGTTGCCTCTAAAGAAACAAGAGTCAAGATAGGGTCAGATTCAGGTATCCTATATAATAAAGAGCTAGTATGCTAATTAGACTGAACAGCAGAACGACTGTCTGGACGACCTTCCAAATGAAGCCAGGGCTGCAAGGGCTGAGGCAGCTGGGGCTGCAAGGGCTGAGCCCCTTGCACAAATTTGGTACATTGGGCCTCTAGTTGTGATTTAATTAGTTGATCCCTCCCAACCTTGAGATGCAATAATTCTAGTGCTGGTTCCTTGTACATGTAGTTTGAGGAGCCCCACACACACAAACACAAGGCCCACCTAACCAAAACAATTCCCTTAGCAGAGTACCATTTCAATATTAAATTCATTCCATAAGGAGATTCTTCAGATGTGAACTTAAGTGTTTAGGGCAGGATATTGCCTGGGAGAGCAACACATTAATTCTTCTTAATGGGGGACTTGGAGGCATGGAGCACAGGCTGGATGTATTTGGATAGATGAGATCACCTAAGTAGACAAGCCAAGGTGGGAGCTACTTCATGTAGCATGGGGAAGTGGAGTGCTAGGTATCTGACAGAATGGCAACAAAGAGGGGAGAGATGGGGGAATAACAGTGATATATACTTCTGTAGTACTGTTTAGAATGAAACTTAGACCCCTACATATCAGGACAGACATGGGAATTATGGTTCTTACTCTTTTTATTCAGATCACCAGCCAAAATAACTTTGCTCCCTTAGCACAGCTCCTTAGTGTCACATCTTTCTTGTCTGTCCATTTAAGGATCACCTCAGCTGACAATGAGAAGAACCCCCTCCCCATCAAACCAAAATGACAGAGATCACACACTAACACACTGCAAATCACTTCAGTCATATTTTGAATGGTGTATTATGGTAACCTATAAATAACTAATTGCATAAAATTGCTTTAGTAGTTTCTAGATGGCAGCTTTAATTAAAAGCACCAGAGACATTTTGAAATTTAGAAATGGATGGCATGTAATTTGCCCTTTTACCAACCATAAAATGGTAATTAAGGAATTTGATTCACTTCTTCCTATTAAAAGTTTTATGAGAATATCAAGTTCCTTCTAAGTACAGTTTCCATTCAGCAGAAGGTAGTATGTTTGCTTTATCAGTCTTCTCCAGCAGGGTAAGATGTTTTAATGTACAAATTCTTCAGAAGTTAATTAGGAAATTTCTTTCAATGCAAAACGTTTGTTTTTAAAGTTCTAAAACATGAAACTATATTAGAGCTAAAACCTTTGATCATGGTCCCATATTGCTCCACCATCAGTTACAAGATGGCCTAGTAATTTCAAGTTTACCAAATGCATGGAGCTGACTATAAAATCTAAGAAATGAGGAAGTCATTTCCTGGTGAGTCTAGCATGCTTTGCTGATTCTTGAAGGAATCTGAAATCTACAGTATGTTGACTTCTCAGATAATTCAGAATATTCACTCCACAACAGAGGAGTCATCAGAAGACATTTTTACATTAATTGATCATCCAGGAATACTGGTTCAATTAGCAGGTATAGAGTATGAAACTCACACACCATGCAGCAAACCCAGATGTCTTTGGAAATCCCTGATTTTAACATCATCATGGAGTAAAACACAGCTGGAAATGGAGCCAGGGAGCCCAATTTTATTTTGTAATTGATCAATTGATTACATTTTGGAACCACTTCAGACTAAGGATTATAGATAGCATTATACAAGGCATATAGACCAGTGTTTTAAAGGCAACTAATGGCTTAAGTTACCTTAAACATGTAAGAAAGCTGCTAGGTTTGTTTTTCTTTAAGTCAAGCAGATTCTCTAAAGTTGTCTAAGCAGCAAACTGGTCAAGTTGAGGATGTTTGAAATGTCTCCTCTTCATTCAGCCTTTCAGGGATTCCCCTGGCTAACTCCGAGCCCCACCCTTCATCCTTCTGTCTGTCTTTGCCAGATAGAAGTTCAGCCTTTCCTCTTCTCTCTCCCTACTCAGAACTGGCTGGGCATGCAGCAGTATACTGAAGGGGGATGGGACAGTGCGAGGGATATTTGATCATTGACATTGTTTACAATTTACAGTGATTGGTGATAGTAAACATAGGCCTGCTATTCATCAGTTTTACTATTGCTTTTACTATTTCTACCGAAAATGCACTCCCTTTACTGTCTGCATGCAGGACATACTGCTCCTACTACCCCCAAAACTTGGCACAACTCTGCCAGTATAAGGAAAATACTCACAATATAATATTCAATGGAAGGTTCTGGATACAAAACTGTATTACTATTTTCTCCTACATCTGTAAGGGTGCAGGGGTGGTGTGTACACACAGAGGTAAAAGTTTGAGAGGAAGTTTATGTAAATTTCTATGTTAGCGATGGTAATTGCTGCATAAGGAATTTTGAGTGATTTTGTTTTCTTCTCTTTAATTTTCTGAGCATTTATTATTTTTATAATCTAACAAAATATATATTTTAAACACACACACACACACACACACACACACACACACTGTCCTGTCCTATGGCCAGTCTCTGAGGACTCAGGTGTCTTTGCTTTCATAAATGACAGCTCTCCAAAAGGGGTGTCATAGTGCAGATGGGTGACAATGGGTTACGCTCATCTGAGCATGTTACTGGAGACCTGCTGAAGGGGCAGTACCATAAATCAAGAAAGAATCGAAATGGAAGACCGTGGAGACATCCTGGCATGCCAGTAGTGAAAAGTACTTTCATTACATTTGTTGTTTTTAAAGAAAGAATTATAAAGAATACAAATTAAAATGGCAAATAATCTTACCATCTGGATAAGCCCCATTGATATTGAAACATAAAATTAGTATAATAATAAGTAGTAATATTGGTCTATGGTTTGAAAGCTTGAACTGTATAGAAAGGTGCAGAAAGAAAATTCCAGGCTTCTTCTCAAAGAGACACACTCCAGTATCTCTCTTGAGAGGTAACCAGTTTCTTGCAATTCCTTCATATGTATTTTTCCCTTACATAAAAGGACTCATATAAATTACTTTTTACCCTGCTTCTTTCATTTGATTATATATCCTGAAGATATTTCCACTGTATGACATTATAACATGGATATACCATAATTTATTAAGCCATTTGCTTCTTGATGGGCATGCGGTGTTATTTTTAATCTTTTGGCACTATGGTGCTACATTGAACAACCTAATTCATATGTTTTGAAACACTTTTGTTAGTATATGCATAGGGTTAATTTTTCTCTATAGTAGATATTACCAGCTTGTCCTCCCAAAAGATTGAACATATTCACACCAATAATTATAAGAGCCCATTTTGCTATTACCTCAGAAGTTCTCAGTGTCATTAAATATTTTAATATGTCCCTCTCTGATCAGTGGACAATGATAGCTTGTAGCTTTAATTTGAATTTCTTTAATTATAAATGAAGTTGTGTGTTATTTTATATCTGTTGTGACCATTTGTATTTTTTCAGTAAATTTACTTTCATATCCTCTGCCAATTTTTCTATTGAGCTGTTGATCTTTCTGTCTTATAAATTAAGAAAAGCATCCCATTGTCTTTCATATGTGTGGCAAATATTTTCCAACTTTGTCATTTCTTTTTTTAACCATATAGAAGTTTCCTAACTTCTATATGGTCAGGTTTAGCAATATATTTTTTTAAGGTCTCTAAAGTTTGTGTCTTCCTAGATAAAAGCCTTCCTGAAGTAAAGTCATTTTTAAGGCAGATAGGCAGACCTTTCAATGACCCTTAAATCGTACTGTGTGTTTTTCCCATTTGGGCCTCATGAAATTTAGAAAACTTAGGAAGTGTTTATAGTAATTAAACCTAAAGCCTTTGGAATCAGGCAGATAAAACTGAGTCCAAGTTTATTATTAACAACTCCAAGCCGCTGTTTTCTCATCTGTAAAATGGAGATTGTGCATCTGCCTTCCTTGTAGGGTAATATAGAGGATGAAATGACACCATATGGGTTAAGTCAGTACATGCAAACTGACCCTAACAGCAGAAAGACTGGGAATGACTGGTCACTATGACACACACTGACCACCAGGGGGCAGACGCTCAATGCAGGAGCTGCCCTCTAGTGGTCAGTGAGCTCCCAAAGGGGGAGCTCTGCTCAGCCACAAGCCAGGCTGATGGCTGCCAGTACAGCGGTGGTGGTGGGAGCCTCTCCTGCCTCCTCAGCAGCGCTAAGGATGTCCGACTGCAGTTTAGGCCTGCTCCCTGCTGGCAAGTGGATATCCCCCTAGGGCTGCCGGGCTGCCAGAGGGATGTCTGATTGCCAGCTTAGGCCCAATCCCCCAGGGAGCAGGCCTCAGCCAGCAAGTGGTCATCCCCTGAGGGGTCCCAGACTGCGAGAGGGCACAGGCCAGGCTGAGGGACCCCCGCCCCGAGTGCACAAATTTTTGTGCACCAGACCTCTAGTAAGAATAATAATAATAAAATTAAAAATATATGGACAAATTTTTACTGCACCTTGTATATTATAATTATTGAGGCTACACTTGCACTGTGTCTCAAAATATGAACAGGGATTGGATACCAGGAGAAAGCAAGGGCATTCCAGGCACAGGGAATAGTGCAGGCAAAAATGTAGTGATGGGAAAGTGAAAGGTGTGTTTCAGAGCCAGTGCATAGACCAGTTTGACTGGAGAAGTAACCCAGAATCCTATCAGACCATCATCACCATCTGCATGGAGATGCTGACAGAATAGCACATAGGCTTCCTGCCATCTAAGTCAAGCGGTGCTGAAGCAGGTAACAGATAAAGCACAGCATGATGCCAGAAAACTAACAGTTAATCAAAATCATAAATATTAACATCACATGTGTTAACCTTTCCGAAAGATTTCACAGATAAAGTAGGTGTTATTTTATTTGGTCTTTACAGTAATCCGCTGACACGGGCAGCTCGGCTTTTATTTTCACCAGTAGACAAAGGTAAAAACCTAAGGACTGGAAGATTATGTAAATTTTTGAAAGTCACAGTCAGTCTCACAATAGTTTCTGTCCCAAACTTTCTTCCTCCTCTCATATCTCTCCTGAACATGTCTGGGTGATTGAATTTAGAGAAAAAAAAGGTGGGGGAATGGCCTTGGAAACCCAATCTTAAACAAGACAAGGCTAGGGAAGTCACCAGCTCCCTTTGAACAAGGCATCCCAGTTTTTTCAGTACTTTTCAATGTAACCTTCTTGTGCCCACAGACTGCCAAACTTGCAGATCAGAGCATGGAAAAAAGAGAGTCAGAGGAATTGTTTGTGTCATCAGACAACTGTTTTGGCTATTTTTTTTTCTTTTCCTCAGCTGTTATGTGTGTGCGTGTGTGTGTGTGTGTGTGTGTGTGTGTGTGTGTGTGTGTGTGATTATTGTAATCATATATTCTTGATTGAGCACAAATCGGTCCTCCTAAATATCTCTTAAATTTCCACTGAAAGGGTTTAAAAATTGTATTCACACAGTGTTTGTTACTCTGCTCTGCCTTTTGCAAATGACTGTCTACCACTTCTGACTGTTAACCTCTCTTCCAGCATTAGCTACATTAGTCAAGATGTACAGATATTGAGAGAATTATAAATGGGCCCTCTGTGTTGTTTTTGAATGGACATTATATCCAAATGATTATCCTACAGAAATTTTAATTGTTGAGTTAGCCCATTTTTGTGAATAGTAAGCACTGTCAGGCTTACTTCCTCATATCCTGCTTTTATTGCATATCCAGGCCAAGATATTCTACTTAGTTTGCTTTTTTTTAGAATCTCTTGGTCAGTCACATACCTTGCAAGAGAGTCATTTTCCCTAGAGTGTAACAACTACAATTAGTTTTTCGCTGGTCCATGGGCAATAAATGAACTTTACTTCCTCAGCTAATTGTTCACAGAAGACCCTTGTGAGGCAGTTTGTTTCCTTAGGATGACAGAGGCATTTCTTCAAAATGTATCTGAGTGGTGTCGTAGGTGTAGTTACTTGATGTTTGAAGAATTTTTAGGGGGGCGGGAGTGAATATAAAATATTCAGCTTGTATTTGGTAAACCTCATTTGTATTAGTCCATACTTCCTGAGTCCTGCAGGCATCATTTGAACAAGAACTCTAGCACAAAAGTAAAACAGGAGATGTGCATTTCAACTGAACTAGAACCATCTACTTCCCCCAGTCTCTCTTACACACACGTCTACATCTATAAAGCAAGGAAACACAACTCACACCTTTATTAGTGTTGGGTGTCACTGTTAAATGTGCAGACACCACCCCTGGCCCAGTTCTTCCTGAGCAAGTTGCACAGCATGGAGCTTCATTTATTTGGTTTTCTGGATGAAAACTTAAGCTTGAAGGCTTTTACACCAGTAGTTCAATTGTACAGTATTTCCCCTAGCTAACAAAATTGTTTTCAACCATTGTCTTGTCTCAATGGTGATTCTAACATAGGGCCCTCTTCTACTGACAAGTGTTACATAATGCTTTGTGGACTTAAATCTTTTATTATGTCTGTCCAATGTAGAAAAGCCTAAAATGTTGAAGCAGGGCCTATGTGGAAATCTTTGTCTATGATTCTGGGCTTAGAAAAGTCACTTTCAGGAAGAATGGAAGCAATGACTGAGCAATTAGGACACCACTTACCACTACCATAATATTTCATCCTCTTCAAAGTGCTTCCATTTCATTGGCTATTATGAGCATCACACTATTTTACCTTGTGTAGTAGTCAGGATATGGGTTAGGAAATCTAGACACTGAGTGGTTAAATATTTGCCTTATCCAGAGTCCTACAGCTAATCTGCAACAGAAGTCAGCCTGAAACCCAGATCCATGATATGACCCTGGAGCCAGCGTTTTGTTTGCTTTTCCTTATGTGGTCCATAGGGAACCATAGTAAGGCAAAATCTTGAGGCATTTCTGTTTCCTTAGAACTCCTAAGATGGTAAAGTTGGAAGAAATTATAAGACAAGAAATGTGGATTTGGGGGGAGCCTGAGCTATTCAGTGTAGCTATCTACGTGGGTCAAATTCATTTGCAGTTAATTTGATCCCTGGTTTTTATTTTACTTTCTCTTGGTTGTTAACCCACTTTCCTGCCCCCCCCTACTCTAATAATCACTAATTGAGAGAGGATTGTATTCCTCTTAAAGGTCTTTAGAGGAAGAGATTACCATTGCCTCCATTCTAAACTAAATTTTAGAGAAATTCATCTATCGCTCTTCACTTCATGGCATGCTTTATCTGATTTAAGTTAGATGTGCTTCAATATAAATGTGTCAATTTATAATTCAACCAAGTTTACTGGAGATTTGTGCTCAGGTCTACTGGATCTGTTGCAGTATAAAAGTAAAGCCTAAAATCCAGTTTTTACCCTCAAAGAGCTTATTGCTTAGACAGAGTATGATTGGAGAATTCACATTAAAAATAAAAAGCTTCTGTAGGTTAGAAAACAGAGTAGAATGAACTGGAGTTTGCAGAGAAGGCTTCCTGGAAGAGAAACTTCTTGTAGAAGCCTTGAAAGATGAATAGGGTTTGAGTTGGTGAATGTAATAAGCCAAGCTAACAATTGTATGGGGGAAAAAAACCCACATGTGATCTCAATGGCTTAACAAAATGGTAGTTTATTTCTTGCTCATATCACAGACCAATATGGGTTGTCTGGGGGATTGGAGGAATCCTTGTTCCAAGCAGTGACTCAGGAAGCCAGGCTCCTTCCATCTAGTGGCTCCTCATTTCACTAAGCCTGGGAGTCCTCCACTAGATGCTCTGCAGCCAGCCAGTCTACAGGGGAAGTGAGTGATCTACAGAAAAGCTCTATTAAGTTTTATTAGGGTCCAGGCCTAGAAATAACATACATCACTTGGGCCACATCTAATCATAGAGTTTCTGCCATATGGAAGAGGGAGGGCTTTCTGAAGTAAGGATGAGGTCGGAAAGGGTGGCAGAACAAGAGCAAAGTTGAGTTCAGCTTGACACCTAGATTTCTGGTTTGATTTGACTAAATCTGATGAACTTGTCACAAATTCTGAACTTCAGTCTTGGTGGGAACAAAAGAGGCTGCATTCTTAACAAATATTGTATCATCAGCCATCCAGGTGTTTTATTTTTCAATGATGAGAATCACAACTAGATTTGATTATTTTTGGTTTCATAGTACAAGTACCCAGACATAACTTTTTAAAATATATTTTATTTTTTAGAACAGTTTTAGGTTCACAGAAAAATATAGCAGAATCTTCATACACTGAAACTACTATGTATGGTACTAATGGTGGGTATATGTCATCATACATTTGTTTAAACCAAATGTACAATACCAAGAGTGAACTCTAAGGTAAACTATGGACTTCGGGTAATAATGATGTGTCAATGTAGGTTCATCTGTTATAAAAAATATACCACTCTGGTTGTGGGTGTTAATGGGAGTGGGGGTTATGGATGTGGGGAGGCAGGGGATAAATGGGATATCTCTGTGCCAAGACATGACTTTAAATGGCAGTACTACAGTGGTTATTATATTTACTCTAAGTTCATGGATCTCCTCTGCTCACAGCCAGCTCTTCATTGATGATATGTTCTTCCTGATTGTCCTCTAGTAAGCATCATAAATGGTGACTCAGGGAATAAATCCAGTTCAAAAATATTATTAATTTGACCTATACTATGCCTTTATTTTTTAAAAAAAAGATTGAATGCATTTTGATGAAACATGATCTCTTTAGTTAACCTTAGTTTCTCCTAGAATCTATTTACTCTAACATCTGGCCTAACTTACAAATTTATGTCACTTGCCTAACCCCTGGTGACATATAAATTTGAGACCCTTACTTCTGAGGCCTCCTTTTTATATGATAGATCGTATGATAATAGTGAAGTTACCAAAATCCCTGTCACATGGAAACTGAGTACTTTGGTAAAACTCACCAGCTTCGTGGGGATGAAGCCACAAAATATTTTTTTTCTTTTTTTCTCTTTTTTTTTGCTGCAAAAAGCTTTATTGTTTCATTTGGTCCAGTGCATGGGAGAGGGCTTCAGGGTGGTTGAAAGAATGACTGGTAGTTTCGGGGAGAGGCTCAGGTAAAAGCCAGGCACCAGGGGAATGCAGAGGGGCCTCTCAAAGGCCTCTGGGCTCCAAAGGCTCCTAGACATGCTTGAGGGTGAGTCTTTCAAAGAGATACTCGTCCAGCCCAGCCTGCAGAGGTGAGTCAGGTGTGGACCATCTTCTTTTTTTAATTTTATTTTATTACTTAAAGTATTACAAAGAGTAGTACATGTTTCCTTTTTTCCCCTATTGACCTGGCCCATCTTCTTGATGAGTTTCACCTCCTTACCCAGGAAGTGGTTCTGCAGGAAGTCACAGAGCTGAGGGTCTGCGGGCAGAACCCAGGGCCTGCAGCTCCACACGGGCCGGTTCAGGTTCCTCTACAAGGCCAGGGTGGCTTCCATGGCGTCCTGAGTTTTGCCCACTCATCTTGGGGAGGCTTCAGCCCATCCTAGAAGAGAATGCAGCCACTGGGCTGGTTTTTCAACTTTAAGAGATGCTCAGCGCCCTCGCACATATTCTCCACCAACTGGCAGAAGAAGTGGCCCAGGCCCTCAAAAGTCACATAGTCCTGGTCAAAATAGAAGCCCGGAGAGAGGTAGGTGTAGGAGAGCCGCAGATGCAGGTTGGCCAGGCGGTTGACCGCAGCCTCCACCTCGGTGGAATAATTCTGATGAATTTGGAAGCTCATGGTTGTTTGGCAATAAGGAGTTAAGGTAGAAAAACAAACAAACAAAAAAACAAACAAAAAAAAAAACAGTGTGTTGGCTGGTCCCAGAGGTGGTGACTGGATAAGACAAAGGAGAGTGGCCAAAAGATGTAAGAAGGGGTGTCTATAGGTCTATTCTGTCCAAACACTGTTGAGGCAGGAGACAGATCTTGCCACAGAATATTTTTGAAGAATAATTCTGAAGAGATCCAAGAGATCTACAGGAATATAAGAATTGTTAACAATATTTTGGAAGGGACCATGGATCACTTTGACACTCTAACAAATGCAATGGACCATCTCCCCATGACAATACCCATACATAAAACATTCTGCAAATAATTTCATGGACTTTCTAAAACCAGTCTGGACACCACTCCTGTGGTAAAGTGATTAATAGCCCCATTTAGGCTACATGGGATAGTAATTAAGTGAATGAACATTGAACTCAGACAAACATGATCTAAATCTAGCATTTTTTTTCTTGGTAGATAATGTGGAATTAGTCATTCGACCTCTGAACCTCTGTTTCCACATCTTTAAAAAAATGATATTAATAATACCTACTCCACAAGGCTACTGTGATGAACAAGTGAGAAAATGCATGTAAAGAATTTAGCACAGTGCCTGGAATATCAAGTATTCTCAGCAAATGAAAATGGTTATTATTTAGTGATATTAGCTATCCTTCATAGCTGTTCAGTGCTGTTTACCTGGATTTCACATGAGGTTCATCAGGAATCCAACATGATTCTTCAAGTTTCTGCTTCCATGTCACTTAATCTGAGAAATCACTTGTGACCTTCATCTCCCCAGCCCATCCCCTAAGGCTACACCATGGAACCCTGGACTTGCCCCCAAATAGTGTTCATCTCAAGGCATTGTGGTTGCCTGGTTGTTTGTCCATCTTCCCTACCTGGTTCTGAGTCCTCAAGGGCAGTACCATGTCTGTTTTATACTTTGCTCTATTTTCAGTGCCTAGAACATAATAGGTGCAAAATAAATCCAGAATAAATTAATAAGTAAGGAGAAAAACAGCTTCCCCAGTGAGCTTTTAGAAAAATAGTAGTTGGTGGAAGGAGGAGAGCTCTTCATTCACTCTGCCTTGTCCTGAAGGCTAAAGCTTTGAGACAGCAAAGGAGCTGAAAAGAAGGTAAATGCTAAAAACTGGACTTATCTGTGTTTCTCTCAATCAGAATTCTTGCTTAACTAGCCCACAAATCTGTTGTTCCTTATCATGTCTCTGAAGCCCTTTAAAAAGTACCTTCTGAGTCATGAAGAAAAGAACTTCCAGTCAATAGAATATTAGTTTGAATGCTTAATCATTTTAATGTATTTAAATTCTTTGGAAATTGACCTTTACTGTTTAGAATATACACTTTTTTATTAACATACAATGTCTGATTACATGACTCACACTAGTCATGTAATGTTATAGTGAGTTTATTAGTCTCATATTAAAGAACTCCTGTTCTCATTGTTAACCACACAGTAAAATCATCTCAGCTGGTCATTAAGCTCTGCCTCCTTGCAACCCTAGTGACACACAGACATTTGTAATTCTTTCAAGTTCTACAAGCTCCATTTACTGGCTACCTAGCAAGAGAACTTAACAGGCTTATTGTGCAGAAGTAACTTGGCCCTTTCTGATCCCAGTGGGTAATTAAGTAGACAGTCATCAGATCGGTTGGAGAATGGACTTTTCTGCCTGGTGGAGAATTTCCATATAGATCACACATATGATACCAATTTTCCAAGAATTGTAATGCACATGAACAAAGCAAAATATTTTAATCTCTCTGACTTAATGGGCACTTTATGGTCAACAGCTAGTGTCAGTTATACAATTCAGCACTCTCAGTATCAGAGATTGAGCTGGCACCACATTGCACTTGATATTCCCTGAAAGTTTATTTTAAACATTTATCTGTGTCCCATAAAATTAAAGAACAGATTGTGGCAAAAAAGAAAAATAAAACAGTATTTTAGTTTTCTGGTTGCTAGGGCCATAGATGGAGAGAATTTTATGACTACTTCCCAAAGCTTATATTCTGAAAGAAGGTTCATTTTTAATATAGAAATAATAAAAATGTAGGTGGCCTCAACAGCTGTAATTTTTATAAATTACAGAGATGCCTTCTGCCAACATTTGAAATTGGCATTCTGCACAGCCAAAAACTCTGATCTTCACTGTTATCTAATTTGGGATTTTAGCTACTATTTCCAGGCTATTAACCTCCACATCTGGACTCCCAGTGACCCCACATCAGGATGCCACAGCTGCTTCAGTATTGATCAGCGGCGTGCTCTTCCCTAACAGGTGATAAATTTATTAGAAACCATCCGGGCTGCCCCAGCTTTAGGCAATTGTCTCCTTAAGAATTATAGTATTTATTCATTGGAGGATAATAAGACAAGGGAAGAAGTCAAATAATTTTGCCTATAATTTGTAGCTGTTTCATACAGAGCTATGCTTTACAGAGAAAAGAGCCTGCAGTTCAGCTATTATATAACGTCCCCTACTTTGCATAAGACATTGTGAATAATTTTTTTTTACAAGATGCACTTTATTTATGAGCAGGTCCCTCCATAGAAAGAGCTTGTTAGGGCTTAATGCTGATGAATGGAGACAGCACCATTCACACTTCCAGGTTATGGTCTGTCAGTGGTTTCATTATATGCACTAATTTACAAGGATTTATTTATTTTCTCACAAATGTAAAAATGTGCTCCAAGCTAAACATGCTGTCTTGGCGCCTGAGCCTAATGTTTTACTTGATGGAGGTGGTGGTATGGGGACTCAAGCTGTCATGTGCCGCACCCCCACCCACCCTGCATCGTTGCCTAACTTCGTGGTTATATGAGAGATCCATATTGTTTTGCTTGCTCTAAATATGAATACTGGTGAGAATTTTAAACCCTGGATGTGGTTCTCTCAATGAAGTTTAATTCCTTTCTTATCCAAAATCTGTGCCTTCAATTGTGTAAGTGCTAATGAAAATGTTGTCCTTAACACATCAATAGATGTGGCCATTGGAACAAATTATGGCCACAACATTGGGCACAAAATTTTGGAAAGCTGGGTACAATATCCCCCCAAAATAAAATTCAATGGAATCTGCAGGTTTTGCTATCCCCAGATGGCTTCATGTGATCTGAAATCACTCACATCACTATCTCTGAAGAATAAAGTTTAAAATATACTGGACATGTACCACCTCCTCCTACTCAGACAGTAATAGATCATACTGTATCATCAACATCCCTGCACTATACCAGTACACCTTATGGGAAGAAAATCACCCCCTCAAGTAATGGCAAAAATAATTATTTTTCCTGCCTGGAATTTTAAATTTGGTTTTTAACCTCAGTGAAAATTAAATACCCCTTAAACCTCACCAGTGATGAGTTTATAAAACTAGTTGTTTGGGGAGTGTGTGTGTGTGTATGTATGTGTGTGTGTGTGTGTGTGTGTGTGTGTGTGTGTGTGTTAGTTCATCTGTTGCTTGGTTGGTTGGTTGGTTGGTTGGTGAAGGAAATGAAAAATATATACATATGAAATATGCCCAGTACATTAATAAACACCTATCACACAGTCTCTCAAAGCTCTTTTTAGAATTTCTTTTTCAACTCCAAATGTAAGTGTAATTCAAATTTAATTAAAGAGTCTCAAGGAAAAAGGAGCATTTTAGAAATTGGACCACGATAAAAGAATTTGCTATACAACTATATGTAAAGAGAGTATCCTACAAACTGTCTGTCAAATAAGCCCTGAAGGCCAATCGTGAGTATTTAATAAACATCATCTCTGGAACTCAACTGACAGGAACAGAGGGAGCAGTTCACCGTATTTAGAAGTTCACAAAAATGAAAAGTGGGGAACCATGTAAACTCTAGGATTATCATCTCTGAATCAATACAAACTTCACCCTGATAGGTTGACATGTATAGTGATCAATTAACAGAGTTGTCCTTCTTGGTGTCCACATAACAATGTAGGACCTCCCCAAATATACTAGTTTCAATAGGAATCCATCTCTTTATATCTTTGTGAATCTGTTCCATTTTTTCAGGAGATTAGATTCTCTAAGTGTACTACTTCCCACTTAATAAGTATTATTCTTAGTTTTGTTTTCCACGTACTTGGATTATTTGTCCTTTGGCCTTCACAACACTTGGCATAGTGACATTCAGTATATGTTTGGTAATAATTCATAATTTCATGCACTTTAAGCTGTCTACTCTCAGCCTTTCTCTCTCCAGACTGGAGTCTTGATCTTTCAGTGCATCCTCTTATGACAGCCACAATTTACATTTCATACTCAGTGATATTTATATGGAGGTCACAGAAGGTGATCTCAAATTATAAGCCTGCCACAAGCCAGACAAAATTCTAGACATTCAAGAAATTGATTTTACCAAAACAAAAATAAAAAGTAGAGGTACTGCCTGGTCAGTGTGGCTCAGTGGTTGAGTGTCGAGCTATGAACCAGGAGGTCATGGTTTAATTCCCCATCAGGGCGCATGCCCGGGTTGTGGGATCAATCCCTGGTGTGGGGAGTGCAGGAGGCAGCTGATCAATGATTCTCATCACTGATGTTTCTACCTCTCTCTTCCTCTCCCTTCCTCTCTGAAATCAATAAAAATATATATTTTTTTAAAGTACAGGTACCTCCTTGGTTCATCCTCAGTCCAAATGTTCTGGAGATAGAAGAAATATTCATGTGTCACCATCCTAGGACCTAGCCCAATCTTAAAAGTCTTTTTACAAACCTCCTTAAAGGTCCTTACGTCTCTGAAAATCATAAAGGGATTTATTGGCATGAACTTCCCCTTGTTTGGACATGCTGGTTTCCTTGGAGAACTCACCAAAACATAAATGACTTTAGAGGCATTCTGGGAAAGTTAAAATGAATCTGTAGCTTTTATAGATGTTAAGGATTAATACTTCATGAGGAGCATCAGGATTAATCAAAGTACACCATAAAGCCAAGTCTTAATATTAAACTCCTGCCAACAAATTAGCTCATCTAAAAGCAGTTTATTAATTTGGGTTTATAAACTGTCCTTAGATGAGTTCACTTTTTGCCAGGAAAAGTATTATGCCTGTATATATGTGTTAAAAGGACATGCTTCTTATCACAGATGTTCCTAACTTATAACATACATTCTAAGATGGGAAAAGAAAACTGTAGACTAGTTTTAAAGTAATGCCGTGTGGTTATTTTCAAGAGCACTATCAAAGGCACTAAGGGAAGTAGGAGTTGAACCATATGTTCTTTATGTGTCAGATACTTTTTAAATGTATTATTTCATATGACACTTATAACAACCGAGGCTTGAGTAACCAACTCATCCCAGTTTGTCTAGGACTGTCCCAGTTTTAAAACTAAACCCTGCCTCAGTCCCAGACAAATCAGGACAGTTGGTCACCTTACCTAAGTAAGGCAGTAAAAGGTGTCCTAAAACCAATTTCCAGTGTGGAGTTGGTAGGGGTGGGTGGGTTTCCATATCACCAACAAGCAATTCTTGGACACCAGCTAGGTGTCCTACAATTTCACTCAATTCTGATACTATCTACCTGGAGATAGTGTCAGATGTCAGTCTCAAGTCCAGGTTGTCACTTGGGGTTGTGACTGGCTGGACTATAAATCAAAGGTTCCAACAACCCCCAATGTGTGCTCTATTAGTTTGCTCGAGTGACTCACAGAATTCAGAGCAACATTTTACTTACTGCATCACCAGTTTATTATTAAAAGATACAATACAGGAACAGCCAGATGGAAGAGATGCATAAAGCAAGATATGGGGAAAGGGCAAGGAGCTCCCATGGCCTCTCAGAGTGAGCCACTCTCTGCAACTCACCACATGTTCACACAACCCATAAGCTCTCTGAACCATGTCTTTTAGGATTTTTGTGGAGGCTTCATTACATAGACACAACTGATTAAATCATTGGCCCTCATTCTCCAACCCTCTAATCACAAGGTTGGCTCCACTGGCAACCAACCCATATTTAGGTGAGGCTAAAAATTAGCTCATTAGCATAACAAAAAACACCTTTATCTCTCACCACTTAGTCAATTCCAAGAGATTTAGGTGCTCTTTGTTAGAAATAGGAACAAAAACAAATCACAATATCATAGGCAGGTAATCTTTTCCATATTTTACTAAAGAAGAGGCTGAAATTTGGAGAGACAAATTTCTCCATCAGTCACACATTGGTTATAAGTGGTGTATTCAGTATTAGAACCCTAGCTTTCTAACTGCTATTTTTATTTTATTTTCCAAGAAACCAGGCTGTAGTTAACACAGTATGTAAAAACTACTGTGAAAATTTTATTGGCTTTTTTTTTTTCCTAAAAGCTTAACCATTCCCTTTGTGACACCATAATTTTTCTCTCCAACCCTCTTCTCCCTTAATAGGTATTATAGAGAAAAACACTCAGTCCAGTTTATCAGGATTATTACAAACTCTTTGTTAACTGAGTGTGAATTGATGAAAAGAATGTTAATGCTTTCCAAGTCAGTTATTTCTAATTCAACTATGAAAATAAGCAAGTAGCCTATACATCTGTACCCCAAAAGAAATGTAATACATACTGCCTCCTGTGTGTTTTTGCATTTATCTTAAAGAAGGTTTTTTGTTTGTTTGTTTGTTTGTTTGTTTGTTTGTGGGGGATGGTAAGCAAGTGTCAAGGGGGTGGATATGTAAAACTGGACAACACGAAATTGTTAGACCTTGCTTTATCTCCACATGTTACATTTTGTCATTTCTTCTCAATACACAAAGAAGCGAATGTGTGCCCGAACAGACCCCTCCCATTACTGTCCTGGCCGTGCTGAGCAAAATTGAATCCATATGTCTTTAAAATGCTTTTCCATTTCTACAGCTTCTTTTAAATTCCTGATCTTGGTGCAAATGTGGCCCGCTAGCCTCCTAATGCTCATTTGCTCTTTCCCAACAGGCATCACAGTTGATAGGCATGGATTCATTTACTTTGTGGATGGGACTATGATTCGGAAAATTGATGAGAATGCTGTGATCTCCACTGTAATCGGCTCAAATGGTCTGACTTCCACACAGCCACTGAGCTGTGACTCAGGAATGGACATCACTCAGGTAGGCGCCACTGGTTTTTAAGTGTTATCACTATTTGGCATCGTGGAAATGAATAACCATTTTCTCATACAGAAATTAGGTAGAAAGGAAGCCTGGGGTATCTGTTATAACATCAGACAACAGAAGTTTTGCCTTATGTAAGTTACTTTTTCTGCTCAGAAAAACTCAGTTAGGAGAAAATGACAAGCTAGGATGGGAGTAAGGCTAGATGGAATGTCAGCATAAGAATTAACGTCTCTCAAATTTGAATCAATTAGAGGGTAAGGCCAATCTCATTTATTAAATATTTTCCTAGATACATAACTTTATTATTTTTAAATAACATAGTATCTCACATTTGGGAAAGTACTGACTACTAAAGTCTTTAGTCATCTCTTTAAATGAATATATGAGCATGACTTGTTATTTATGTGCCTGTAAATAGCTATTTCTAGGGCATTTGAAATTTCTCTTAAGTAAAAACAACATTACCTCCAAGATCTATTTTACGTATATTTAGGAAAGCTTTATGCCAGTGAGAACAAATAAGCAAATTCAGTGTTGTTCTCATCTGAGTCCAAAATTCTGATTTTACCACAATTGTACAAAATCAGGATTAAACATGTGGAGAGATTATAGAGCATACAGCACAGACCTAACTGCCTGCGAATAAACTTCTCAGTCTTCAGACACAGAGGTTGGTATTTAAAATGAGGGAAATTTCCCTACTGGCATAGCTCAGTGGTTGAGCATTGAGAGCTCACAGTTCGATTCCCAGTCAGAGCACATGCCTGGGTTGCAGGCTCAATCCCCAATGTGGGGCATGCAGGAGGCATCCAATCAATGATTCTTTCTCATCATTGATATTTCTCTCTCTCCCTTTTCCTTCCTCTGTGAAATCAATAAAAATACATAAAAATGTTTAAAAATTAAATTAATTAAGTAAAATTAAAGAAATAGACCAGTCATCCTCAGAGGGCCCTTTAAACTCTAATTTTCCGTAAATCTATGACTTTGATGAAGTAGGTTATTAGATAATCTTTTCAAATGAATTAGAGTAGAAATTGAGAGTTTTAAAGTTGGTTAGTGTCTCAGAGTGGATGGTTTTGATGACAAATAATAAAGCACCTTTCTAAAAGTAGTTTAAACAATAAGGTTTAATTATCCCACATAGTGAGATGACCACAGGTAGGTGAAGATGCCAGCAGATTTTCTTCATGTGTCACAGTGGACAGAATCAAGTCACTTACCCATGCCATCACCAGTCACTGGCAAAGAGGAAATGAGATCTCCAAAATGGATTCAGACCCTCTGGCACTGGGTCACTGTCCCTGAGCACATTGCTACCTAATTCTTGAACCAAAATCAGGGCTCTATTAGCAAGGAAAGGATTGCTGTTGGGTAGGCAGCCGGTGATATCCTCCACAATTAGGATATTCCTGTTGTTTCCTTATTCATGCCACCTGAAACCTAACATAACAAGGAAAAGAAAGTGATCGCCCAGAAACCTTGCTTTAGTCATTAGCTCTAATATTCTCTCCCATAGCCATCCGCCATACATACACAATGCTATTAAACACCAGAGATGTGTCTATTTGGGAGTTTCTTCTCTATGTACCTCTGCCTTACCCCAGAAACTCAGAAAATAGTCAAATAGAGTCAACTATAAAAATAAAATGGGAATTGGGAGGCTTGGGAAACACAATGAATGAACCATTCTTAGTGAGGGATTTGAGTGGATCAGGCTATCAAGTCCCAAAGTAGCCGAAATTTCTATGATGCAAAATCCTGAATAAGGCAAGGAAAAGGAGCATGATTTATGGCAGTAAGGAAGGGTGTGAATGTGTTTATGTGGAGGATGGGGATGAAAGAGAGAAGATACACATATATGATTCACTTGTGGGATATTTTTAACTTAAAATAGCACGCTTAGAATTGCAACCAGTCAACTCTAAACAGCTTATCTGTTTCTGTGTAGAAAAGTTATGCTGAACAGAGAATTCTTCATCTAAGTAGAGCAAATATATGAGCCTCATCACCATGAGAAGGGTTATTTTTCACATGACACTTTGCAAGCCATCATTGCCACCATAAAAGTGACCGTGTCTCTTTCAGTTTAGGATGTAGAGTTCAGCCTATTGAAAAAGGGCCCTGGAAAAACCATCGTTCCCTATCCTATGCTTAAAGCACCCTAAAGAGTGACTAGAATTTTTCCTGTTGGGATTTCAGAGAGCAAGGAGTCCATACTGATCGCTACCTCAGTGTCCAGATTATGATCCCCACCTTTAACAGGGGCTTGCTTCTCACAGCTCCATTCACTCAGTCCATAATTACCTCTCTTGGTCCAAATCCCACTCCCCACCCTTGTCATACCTCATATGTTCCATGGGAACCTTCCTTGATGGTTCTAGCCCTCATTGTTGTCTCATTCCCTTACTGAAATTTAGTATCACCACATTTAATATGTAATCTGTTCTCTATTACCCAACTGTGTGTCCAACTAATCTCCCATAGTAGACTGCATTTTCTTTGAACATGCATATAAATGCTCACCAGGCACAGTTAACATATATACCAATACCAAAAGGACACTATGGTACAAAGAATATGGAGCAGTAGTGAGAGATAAAGCTAGTGAGCTAAGGGGAAGCATATGATGAAGGACCTTAAAAGCATGATTGAGTTTCAGTTTTATTCAGTGGACAATGGGGAACAAATAATAGCATTAATCAAAGAAATGCATTTTTAAAATAGTATTAAGCATGGAAATGCCTTTTTCAAAAATCATTCTAACTGTAGTAGAGAGAATGAGGTGGGGAAAAAAATAGTGTTAGAGGCAAGGAGATCACTTAAGAGTCAATTGAAGAAATATAGGTGTGACAGAGACAAAACATATCTATATTAATAAAAGAGAAAGATGCAAATTGACTGTCCCTCCACATGCCCACAAGCCATGCCCACCAGCCCATCAGGAGTGAGTATGCAAATTGACCTGACAAAGATGGCGAGTAAATTTGCATGCACAGGTGTCAAGCACCCCGGGAGGCAATGGTGGTCACGCACTCCCGAGACCTTCGCCTGCCCCGGGAGGCGAGGCTGGCTGTGCCTAGCCATGCCTGCGGGCTCCCAGGACCTTTGCCGGTGGAGAGCAGAGTGGAAGAGCAGGCAGAGAGCGGGAGGTTTGGAAGACTTGGCAAAGCAGGAGGTCGCTGGACATAGAGCAGAGCGAGAGAGAGGGCAGCTTGGAGGGCGTGGCTCCCTCTGTCACCCCAGCTTCCTCATCACAGCTGTGGAAACTGACAGCAGGGAGGAGGAAGTCCCACCCCCACAGAATCAGCCAGAATCAGCCATTGGTCAGACAGCTCTCAATGGCCTGACAGCCAGGACTCTCATTCACCTGCATCTCAGACTGTGACAGTAGACAGGTGGGACTATGTCTAAAGAACAACTGTTGATACAACATAGCTCTGCAGCCGAAAGATGCTGGTGTTATCAACAGAAAATGTCTGAAGAGCAATGTGCGTCTGATCTTGAAAGAAGGCGGCGCCTGTAACAGAATGTATCTGAAGACCAGCTATTGGAAAAACGTTGCTCTGATGCCAAAAAACACCTGTGTCATGGACAGAAAATGTCTAAAGACCAACATGCCTTTGAAGTTGAAAAAAGGCTGTGGCAATGACAGAATATGTTTAGAGAACAGTCATTAACAAGTATTACCAATTCTGGTAGGAACTGCCTTCTTAGCAAAAATGGAGTACATGAGGATGCAATTCTCGAACATAGTTGTGGTGGAATGACTGTTCGATGTGAATTTTGCCTATCACTAAATTTCTCTGATGAAAAACCATCTGAAGGGAAATTTACTCGATGTTGTAGCAAAGGGAAAGTTTGTCCAAAAGATATACATTTTCCAGATTACCCGGCGTATTTTAAAAGATTAATGACAAACAAAGATTCTGACAGTAAAAATTTCATGGAAAATATTTCTTCCATAAATAATTCTTTTGCTTTTGCTTCCATGGGTGCAAATATTGCATCACCATCAGGATATGGGCCATACTGTTTTAGAATACATGGACAAGTTCATCACTGTACTAGAACTTTACATCCTTCGGATGGTGTTTCTCGGAAGTTTGCTCAACTCTATATTTTGTATACAGCCGAAGCTACAAGTAAAAGATTAGCAATGCCAGAAAACCAGGGCTGCTCAGAAAGACTCATGATCAACATCAACAACCTCATGCATGAAATAAATGAATTAACAAAATCGTACAAGATGCTATATGAGGTAGAAAAGGAAGCCCAATCTAAAGCAGCAGCAAAAGGTATTGCTCCCACAGAGGTAACAATGGCGATTAAATATGATCGCAACAGTGACCCACGTAGATATAATTCTCCCCGTGTAACCGAGGTTGCTGTGATATTCAGAAATGAAGATGGAGCGCCTCCTTTTGAAAGGGACTTGCTCATTCATTGTAAACCAGATCCCAATAACCCAAATGCCACTAAAATGAAACAAATCAATATCCTGTTTCCTACATTAGATGCAATGACATATCCTATTCTTTTTCGACATGGTGAAAAAGGCTGGGGAACAGATATTGCATTAAGACTCAGAGACAACAGTGTAATTGACAATAATACTAGACAAAATGTAAGGACACGAGTCACACAAATGAAGTATTATGGATTTCATCTCTCTGTGAGGGACACGTTCAATCCTATTTTAAATGCAGGAAAATTAACTCAACAGTTTATCGTGGATTCATATTCAAATATGGAGGCCAATTAGATAAATTTTATCAAAGCAAACCAATCTAAGTTGAGAGTTGAAAAATATAGTGGTTTGATGGATTATCTCAAATCTAGATCTGAAAATGACAATGTGCCTATTGGTAAAATGATAATACTTCCATCATCTTTTGAGGGTAGTCCCAGAAATATACAGCAGCAATATAAGGATGCTATGGCAATTGTAACAAAGTATGGCAAGCCTGATTTATTCATAACCATAACACGCAACCCCAAATGGGCAGATATTGCAAACAATTTACAATGCTGGCAAAAAGTTGAAAACAGATTCGACTTGGTAGCCAACAGATTTGACTTTAATATTAAGCTGAATGCTCTTTTAAATGATATCTGTAAATTCCATTTATTTGGCAAAGTAATAGCTAAAATTCATGTCATTGAATTTTAGAAACACGGACTGCCTCATGCTCACATCCTCTAATTAATTCCTTTTCAATGTGCACGAATTTCATGCACCAGGCCACTAGTCCTATCTAATAAAAGACAAAAAGGTAATTGACCATACCTTCGCTACGCTTCCCATTGGCTAATCAGTGAGATATGCAAATTAACCACCAACAAAGATGGCGGCCAGCAGCCACGCAGCTGAAGCGAGGAGGAGGCTTGCTTGCTCCAGTGATGGAGGAAGCCAAGGTTCCCCGCCTGCTGTGGCCCGGCTCCAAGCTCCAAAAGCAAAAAGTTTCAATTATAGAAGCTAAATAAACCCCAGATACCTGCTTTCAGCAGGCCATGGCCTCAGAGCTGGAGCCGGTTCTCAGCTCCAGTGATGGCAACAAAGTTTCAATTATAGAAGCTAAACAAACCCCAGATACCTGCTTTCAGAAGACCGTGGCCTCAGAGCTGAAGCCGGCTCTCAGCTCCAGTGACGGCAACAAAGTTTCAATTATAGAAGCTAAACAAACCCCAGATACCTGCTTTCAGCAGGCCGTGGCCTCAGAGCTGCAGAGAGCAAGAGCCAGCGCTCAGCTCCAGTGACAGCAACAAAGTTTCAATTATAGAAAGTAAATAAATCCCAGAATAAAAATAAAAAAAAAAGAGGCTGAGAGCTTCAGTCACCGGCCAGCCTGGAAACGGCCCTCAGCCCCTCACCCAGACTGGCCAGGCACCCCAATTGGGATCCCCACCCTGAAGGGGGTGTGACCAGCTGCAAACAGCCATCAGCACCTCACCCAGGCTTGCCAGGCACCCCAGCGGGACCCCCACCCTGATCCGGGACACCATTCAGGGCAAACCAGCCGGCCCCCACCCGTGCACCAGGCCTCTATCCTATATAGTAAAAGGGTATTATGCAAACTGACCCTAACAGCAGAAAGACTGGGAATGACTGGTCACTATGACACACACTGACCACCAGGGGGCAGACGCTCAATGCAGGAGCTACCCTCTGGTGGTCAGTGCGCTCCCACATGGGGGAGCTCTGCTCAGCCACAAGCCAGGCTGATGGCTGCCAGTACAGCGGTGGTGGTGGGACCCTCTCCCGCCTCCTCAGCAGCGCTAAGGATGTCCGACTGCAGCTTAGGTCTGCTCCCCACTGGCAAGTGGACATCCCCCAAGGGTTGCCAGGCTGCCAGAGGGATGTCTGATTGCCAGCTTAGGCCCAATCCCCCGGGGAGCAGGCCTAAGCCAGCAGGTGGTCATCCCCCGAGGGGTCCCAGACTGCGAGAGGGCACAGGCCAGGCTGAGGGGACCCCCCCCCCCGAGTGCACAAATTTTTGTGCACCGGGCCTCTAGTCAATATATAAATGATTAGCACCATTCAAGAGACTCCCCTACAGATTAAGTTGGCTTCTAATGTTGTTTTTTTGTGAAGGGAGGCTATTCAAATGATTTCTTTGGAATACAACTCTGTGATAACACTGACCTTGAAGCTGCTCAGTTTTACGTGCATTACGTAGGCATGCAATGAAATAGCCAAGCCTAAAGTATCAACAGTATGGATTAAGAAGGTTAGACAGATTGGCAAAATATTGGAGCTAAAATCAAAGAACTTGTTAACTGCCCAGCCAGCATGTCTCAGTGGTTGAGCGTAGACCTATGAACCAGGAGGTCATGGTTCAATTCCTGGTCAGGGCACATGCCTGGGTTGTGGCTCGATCCCCAGTAGGGGGGTGCAGGAAGAAATAAATCAATGATTCTCTCTCATCATTTATGTTTCTGTCTCTCTCTCCCTCTCCTTTCCTCTCTGAAGTCAATCAAAATATTTTTAAAAATAACTTGTTAACAGATTTAATTTCAGAATAGAGGAACTATGTATCTGTGGTACCATTCCCTAAAAAGAAGGATACAAGAGGAGAAGAAGCAGGTTTTGAGTGAGGGTTGGATAATGGATTCAGTTCTGGATGTGTTGAGTTTGAGGTACCCATGTGCATCCAGGTAAATATACTAGGGAAACAATTCAATAGAAATCTATAAAGCTCAATGCCTGCAATGGAGATAAGATTTGAGATTATGAGTTTATACCTGGTAATGGAAAATAGTGGAGTGGATAAGATTTTTCCAGGTAGGCTACATAGCATAAACATTTTTTTTAGGACCAAAATCCTAGGAATGTCACTATTCAAGAGAAGGCTGAGGAATGGGAGTCCATCGAGGAGACTGAGAGGAAGAGACCTGACAAATAGGTGGGAAACTAGGAATGTGTGTGGTCAAAAAAAAACAAGGGAAATAAGCTTTTAAAAGGAAGGGAATGATTAATATCAAATGCTACTTAGAGGTCACATATAATAAGGTGGTTTTTTTAAGGAGCCATTTAGTTTGACAGTATTCGTGACTGATAAGAGTGCCTTTGGTAGAGTGCTAATTAATTGGAGTCAGTTTGCAGTGGTAGAGTAGGAGGTGAGGAAATGGAAAAAGTGAAAATAGATGACACTTTTGAGATCTTTCACTGGGAAGGAGAAGTTTGGCCATTGAAGCAAATCATTACCCATGTATGGCACAGATGGACAAAAGTTGGGGGACACTGAATGAAATCAGATGGGTGAGTGGATAGAGTGTCTGCCAGGAGGAAGCCTGTGTGTGGCGCACCTTCCCAGATGTTCAGCCTCTATGGCGAGAGTTTCCCCTGTCTGTTTAGACAACTGTGGCAGATTGGGGATCATGTTTCCCGTGTACTTAAGAACATGAGCTGTCTTCAGCTAGAGGGAAGAAAACCGAAAACCGAGTAGGGAGCTTCATAACACCTTGGGAAAACAAAGCCCCTGTTGTTTATAATAGTACTTACCATGATCCAGCTGAGCTTACACTGCGCTCAAGTTTCATATATCATTAAATCAAAATATATTGATGGGTGAAGGTGGAGACAGATGTCTAAGTGAGAGCACACAGATTCTCCTGACAGGAACAGACAGGAGAGAAAAGAGAGGCCTCTGGTACAGCATGATGCTTTGAATCAGACCTTATGAAGAGCTTACTGGTTCTAAGGCTACATGGCAGCATCAGATATTATCAAAAGATCTTTCAGAGTCCCCACCTTTTGAAACTTGTAAAGCAAATGTTGGCCGGCAATAATCTATGAATGCTTGAAAATCAGGCCTCTCTGGAGTCAGAAACGTGGATCAGCTCTTTTTTCAAGGTCCCTTCCAACTCCATGAAGGTTTCTTTACAGAAATATAGCACAGTTCCTAAAGTTCTTTAATACTTTCCATGCATTTCAAAACCAGAAGGTCCCCAACAGGGAAGGCCCATACATGCTAGCATGTACCTTTGGAAGCTGGGAAGTGATGCAGACAACAGTCCTCTTTATCTTACTTGCTTTTGTCTTCTATACTTTTCTGAGGCAAACCTGAGCCCCAGGAAGAATCAGTGTTCAATAGCCTGCCCTAATCTTCAACATATCCTGATGTTTTCACTATAGTAATTCTAATAATAGCTGCTACCACTTAGTGAGAGCTTGCTATGTGCCAGGAACTATGCTAAGCATGTTCTTCACATTTTATCTCCACAACCCAACCACCCTTGAGAAGTATAATTACCCGCACCTACAGAGGAGAAAACTGGTGGAAATATTATATATTGTACAATGACCATAGAGTTATTAAGTGATACAGCCAAGATTTGAGCATAAGCTTTCTGACCCCAATGTGCATTTTTCCAACTTCTGTGTTTTCAGCAACAATTGGAGGTGACCAAATATCATTCTGTTTAGTGGGTGACAAATGTAATGTTGTTTGCCTGAGGAATATGGTGTTTATTCACAGAGTGTGTGTTCAGTGGCACTTAGGCAATAGTTTAATAAAATCTAATCATCTCAAGAAATGAAATTTGCTTTGACAATAAAATCAGCCATTTGTTCAAAATCGATATCTTTTTTTGATTTACTGAAATGTGAAACTGAACTCTCGGTGTAAACTCTGAAGCATAACTTCCCTTTATAAGCACTGCTATAAACAACCAGGCCTTTCTCTTCAGGAGATGAGTTGATTATGAAGAGATTGGGCTCTTTATTTCCATTGCTGCTTTTGAATCATCCTGTTCTGATAATTCACTTCCATCTCATACCTGACTAGAATGGAATTGGGAATTAGACCAACTCTCTTGGTGTGATAGCAAATTTGAGAGTTGATTTACTCCTTGGAGCTAGCCTAATGTGCCTCACCAAATCCGCCCAATAGTAGATATATAAGCAACATGGACCTTCTGTATGACAGATAATCCTGCTGACCCACTGTTCCTAAGGTACATACTTTAAGGTGTTTGTCTAGAGCAGCAGTCAGCAAACTGCGACTCGCGGGCCACATGCGGCTCTTTGGCCCCTTGAGTGTGGCTCTTCCACAAAATACCACGTGCAGGCGCACACGTACAGTGCAATTGAAACTTCGTGGCCCATGCGCAGAAGTCGGTATTTTGTGGAAGAGCCACACTCAAGGGGCCAAAGAGCCGTATGTGGCTCACAAGCCAAAGTTTGCTGGCCACTGGTCTAGAGTATCTGGTACATAATCAATCCTCCCTAAATTCTTACCGGATCATCTGTATACTCCCAAGTGGTCCCCAGAATACCCATTTGTCAGATGCACCTAACAGGTGGGGGGAAGCATCATCCATGGTATGGAAGAAGGACGAAGGACGGCAATTGCTTCTTTGGAGGAGCAAACTTTGGCCCTAGGCATTTAATCTATTGAGGTAGTTAATCTACTGGAAATCCTACTCCTCTGTTCAGTCATTTGATGCTGGACTTCTCTCTAGAATATTCTCCTCATGTAATAACAGACCAATCTCTCCTCAAATACCTCTGGTGACAGGGAACTCACTACCTCCTCCAAGCAGCTCATTCCATCTTTCAATATCTCTGACTAGCGTAAAACTCTTCTGGGATCCCTTTAACTTTTTCATCTTCCTTTAACGTTCACCATCTAGTCTTACTGCAACTTTTTAGGCCCTGTGTTATGAACTTAACCTATTTTCTATGAAATAGATATATTAGTGAACCAAGCACTATACTGGGTATTTTTGTATATGTTATCTTATTTAATCCTCATGACAATTCTTCAAGGTAAGTATTATGTTCACCTATTTTTAATAAACATGAAAAACAAGGGTCAGAAGAGTTGAGTAACTTGATCAAGGTCACATAACCAATAAATGGCAGAGTCCAAATTTGAACCTGGTCGAACTGATGTCAAAGTCCACATTTTTTTTTCACCAAACTACTATATCAAACTGTTTCCTCCACATGACAACCTTATCAATATATGTGAACAACTCTCTCAGGCTTCATAAGTCACATCCACAATTCATTTAACTGTACCTCAGAATGGTTTTGAGTTTCTTCACCATTTTCTTCACTCTTCTCTGAAAATGTTCCTATTATATCTCTTAGAAACATGTTCCATCTGTATCTCTTTGAAAATGAGGCTTCCAGAAATGAATAAAATAATCCAGAATATAGGACCCTCTTTCTATATTCTCTGTCTCTGTTAATTTTGCCTGGTTGTTTTCAAAAGGATTTGCCAAAGAATGTTTACTTCAAACAAAATAAGTTCCCATTTATAAAACAGATGCAAATGGCAGATTCAAACAAGAAGTATATCCCATAACTTTTCTATTCAGGCTCACCCCCACCTAGTAGTATTTCTTATAGTGACTCCCAAGGTACTTCTGCAAAATGCTAAGGAAATAAAGAGCACAGGTTAAGAAACTACAACTAAAGTTGAATTGGATTTTGGACACTTTTGATGTGATTACAAAGGACTAAAAATTCATATGTCTCTCACCCCCATCCTCATCTTATACTTGCACACTTGGTTATTTGCATGTAATGTAGGATCTTACATTAGTCTGTATGCAATTCGATCTTATTATATTCAGCCCATATTTTTGTATTCTTTGTATTCTTCTGCTATTATGAAATGTCTTCAGCTTTGTGTTACTATGGATTTGAGGAATGCCTTCTAAGTCTTCATAGATGATAAAATTGATGGATAGGCCCAGATGAAACTGTGACACCACTAGACTAGTTATCTGTTAGTTTATGAACCCATGTGTTGGATTCACCTATGCGTTGGATTCATAGTGGGTCCAGAAATCAGCATAATAGCCTATGACCAGCTTTTTTATTAATGAAATAAAACAAAAAAATTCAGAATGTGTCATGTATAGTAATGGTAAGTAAGTATTGTTTCATGAAACTTTCATTTCAATTGTATATCCCAGATAATGGTATAAAATATATCTTACTGAGTGGCTTACAAGTTTGAAAAACACTACCTTCACTGATATTTCCCTCAACTTTTCCACAAAATTATCATGAGAAACCTTACCAACCTCAGGTTGGTAATTCTGTTTAAAAGGAAATAAGAAAGCCTTGGCATCATTTGTTTCTAGTCATAGTATCCATAAGCACTACTTCCTCATCTAAGAACTAAAAAACAACTACTTAATAACACACTCAAGGGTGTTTTCCAAATCAACATCAGGTTCCCTCCATGCAGTTTGTGGGGCACATCTTCTGATTCTTGTTGAAGTCAGAACTATATTTAACTATCTTTAATCTTCTAGCCCATGTTCTACTGCTCACTATTTCTCAATAATCACGAGACTATGTTCTAAAAACCCATTTGCAAGTTCTCTCTAAGAGGTAATTCTTTCTGTCCAAGAAACTTGAACTCTCTTTAAAGAAGTTAGCTGCTCTTTTGCAGTCCCTTCATCCACCTTGGACTTTGGTAACTTTGAATCAATGTTCTTTGTAGTCATTCTTCTTAAACAGAAAAAAACAAAACTCTCTTTTATCCATCAGCATTGTACCATCTGCCCCAAGCAACACACCTCTGCCTTCCCTGGTTGTCTCTACATGACTGAAAAAGCCATTATCTATTGTCCTTCAGATTTTTTTTGCAAGCTTCACATAAACTAACCATAACTGGATAGAAAAGGAAATACAAAGTCTCCTCTTCAAAATCTATATGTACATTTCACATTATCAAGTGAACTCAGTGTTTTCTGTTGTTTTGAAAAAAAATCTATATAATAACATCCATATGTGAAAAGTTACAGCAATTGGTGGGGGGGAGAACAAAAAAAAGGAAGGGAAGGGAAGGGAAGGGAAGGGAAGGGAAGGGAAGGGAAGAGAAGGCAAAGGAAGGGAAGGGGAGGGCAGGGCAGGGAAGGGAAGGGAAGGGAAGGGAAGGGAAGGGAAGGGAAGGGAAGGGAAGGGAAGAGAAGAGAAGGGAAGAAAAGGGAAGGGAAGGGAAGGGGAGGGAAGGGAAGGGAAGGGAAGGGGAGGGAAGGGAAGGGAAGGGAAGGGAAGGGAAGGGAAGGGAAGGGAAGGGAAGGGAAGGGAAGGGAAGGGAAGGGAAGGGACAATAGTTTGAGAACAGAA
Organism: Myotis nattereri; assembly: GCF_964212035.1. NCBI lineage: Eukaryota > Metazoa > Chordata > Mammalia > Chiroptera > Vespertilionidae > Myotis > Myotis nattereri. The sequence goes on along the minus strand of NC_138078.1, from coordinate 114,487,456 downwards.
AAGGTACCTTCTTTTCCCTCTTCTTGAAACTCTTGCCTAATGTCTCTCATGTCTTGTTCTCTCCCCTGCCAACAGAATGTCCTCCTTCACTCTGAGTGATACAGATGATATTGAAACTCAAGTTCTTTAGGGGTTACTTGCTTTTCTTTGTGCACTTCCATCACTCTCCCATGTGCACACGGAAAGAGAACAGAATTAGATCTTTCAAATGAAGGCCATTATAAGTGAACCCAAAGGCCCGGTGCACTAAATTCATGCGGGGGGTGGGGGGTGGGGGGTCCCCTCAGCCCAGCCTGCACCCTCTCCAATCCAGGACTCTGGGGGATGTCCGACTGCCAGTTTAGGCTTAATCCCTCTCACAATCCTGGACCACTGGCTCCTAATTGCTCACCTACCTGCCTGCCTGTTCACCCCTAACTGGCCCCCTCTGCCAGCCTGGTTGCCTCTAAATGCCCACCCTGCTGGCCTAGTCGACCCCAACTGCCCCCCGCCCCCCCCCCCCCGCTGACCTTGTCACCCCTAATAGCCCCACCACTGGCCTGGTTGCCCCTTACTGCCCCCCCTGCTGGCCTGGTCTCTCCCAACTGCCCCTCCACCCCGCCAGCATGGTCACCTCTCACTGACCCTCCTGTGGGCCTGGTCACCCCACGCAGCCTGCTATTCGGTAGTTTGGTCACCTCTCACTAATCCCCCTGGGAGCCTGGTTGCCCCACGCAGCCTGTTACTCAGTCATTTGGTTGACACTCACTAACCCCCCTGCCGGCCTGGTCACCCCACACAGCCTTTTCTGTCGTCCGTTCGGTTGCAATGGTCACTTAGGCTTTTATTATTATAGATTCCCTGCAGGGACAGACTTCTGAATTTTGTGAGGATCTGTGGGGAATCAAGAAAATATGAATTATAATAAGTTTGCTTGAATAAAGGGATCTCTCGGGGGGGGGAGTTTATTTTAAAGGTTCTTGCCACCAGAGATGAAAATCTTACCACCTTCACCCCCAGCACACCTCCTAATGCTTCATTGGCTACAGAACCTATCTCACTGTCAAAACACAAAAAAGGTATGTGGCCACACTCCAGATAATTCAGACAGAGGGATATGTGATAGAAGGAAGGAGTAAGTTTCAGGTAAACATTAAGACAGTAAGACAGGGAAGATGAAAGTAAGTTATCAGAGATATCTGTACACACTTCAATCAGGGGCCAGCAATACTAGTGGACAGTAGGCACAGCTAGATGGGAATAAAAGAAAGGTGACAAAGGGATAAGAGGAGGTTAGGCAGTAAAGAATGGCTCAATCAGCAGATTAACAAGGCCCACGGGATAGTACTATGAAACCAAAAGAGTTATCTTGTAGCCCTTTTGCCAAGCATTTGCTTTGTCCTCCTTGTTCATGGTTAGTTTAACCAACTGAGTCAACCCCTTCTATAGCGATCACTAACCAATGGGTGATATAGCATTAAAATTTACACCAGGATAGGAGCATCTGTAATACTTTCAAAAATAAAGATAAATTGAAAAAAAACCCTTATAGCAGGATAAAGCGGAATATTATATAGCCATAAAAAATAAAGAAATCTTGTCACATCCTACAACATGGATGAACCTTGCAGACATTATGCAAAGTGAAATAAGCCAGTCACAAAAAGACAAATACTGTAGGATTCCACTCCTATGAATTATCTAAAGTAATAAAAAACATAGAAACAAAAAGTAGAAAGGTGGCTATCAAGGAGATGGGAAAGAAGGGATTAGTGTTTAATGGGTATAGAGTTTCAGTGTTATAAGATGAAGCTCTAGAAATCTGTTACACAGCAATATGCATATACATAACACTACCAAAGTTAAAAATGGTCCATATGATATATTTAATATTATGGTTTTTTCCAATAATAATAGTAAACCCATACCAACTAAACCTCCAATGAATTTTCCCATTTTCTTTCTCTCTTCTCATGCCTGGACATCAGTAGTGCAGACATCTCACTGCTAACAATTGGCTGCTGCAGTAGTCCAAATGGAAGCATCCTAAATCAGCAATGTTCTGCTCTATTCATTTCAGCCTCATGCACTAGGTCAATACACATCAGTCCCAGCCAGTCCCTCCTGCTGGTCCAAAGGTTCATGATCATAAATGGAGACATGGAAGTGGGGAAGTGCTAGTCTCTACAAATTAAAGAGGGATCGCAGTCTACATTAACTATGCTGCTCACTTAGCCACTCTCATCTCAAAGACCTCAATATATCAAGAACCTTAAATGTAGAAGTATTTGAATTAGAAAGTAATGACTCTTGGATAAAAATGAGCTCACTTTCTAAAAGATGTGCTTATCAGCTTGGAATAGTTATTCATTTATTTCTTCAGGGGTACTAGGGTATATTTTATCAAAGTTATCTGGACAAATGGCTAACCCCCCATTTATTTCCCTTTGACCAAGGTAGCATGTCTAGTAGAACAGACATAGACAGTCCTGGTTGTGATTCCAGATTCTGCCGTTTATTAAAAATGTAACCTTAGGCAAGCTACTTAGGGACTCTGTGTCTGAGCTTCCTCAATGGTAAAAAGTGGGATAAAAACACAGATTGTCTCCTAAAACTATTGTAAAAGTTAAACAAGAAAACAAACATGAAAGAACTTTGTTTTTTGAGAGGTTCTTGCAACTGTAAATTGTTGGTATTGATCAAAAATGAAGAGAGAGGTCATATGGTATTTATTACATGTAACCTTGGCTTTTATGTGTTCATTTGCCACAGTGGCATATGGAAAGAAGGTGGTACAAACCTTGATCTATATAGCAATCAAATTATGCTTTCGTAGATGTTGTTCAGTCTTTGATTTGACAGCAGCACTAAGAACCATTAAAAACAGTTTTCTTTAGGAGTCCCTAGTGGCTCTCCACATTATGCACCTGTAAATGAGTGATCTGTTAAAGTTTATAGCTGAAAATGATATAATAATGCTAAAGAAACAGTACTTTTGGTTACCATTTGTACATTTTAGGAAAAAAACACACATCTATTTTTGAATTGTTTATCCTGTTCTTTTCTGAAATACAGTGATATAGAAAAAATGTTAAATCATTTTTGTCTACTTCTTGACCCAAAAGAGGTTCCTCTATAATTTCAGATTCAGCACTACACTTGGAAAACAGACACTAGCATTTTAGAGCCGGTTAATTACTCCTCTTTATGAGGCTAATTTAGTAAGTGGTCCAATTGTTGATTAAGTATCATCGCCTTTTTTTTTTAATGTGAAAGCACTTGGAAAAGTATGAACTGCTATACCAATATAAAGGATGATGTAAGACATTAATTGGCATCTTCAAGAAATATTTTCTGTTGATTCATCATACACTTGCTTAAAGTAGGAGGACACAAGAACAAAATAATTCTGCAAGGAGGTTATTCTGATTGTGTGATATCTGTAGTTGTCAGTCTCTAATTTAAATGTATTCCTGGATGTTATTTATTACTCATTCAATCCAAACCTACTCTCATCATGCTGTCAAATACAGAACACCTTCTGAAACTGCAAAGGAGAGCCAAGCTTTTCTCTACTCCTTTTATAGAGGGTGTAAGAGTCAAAACCCGGCTTTAGGGCAGACTCTTCTTCCTAGTTATAGCAGTATAAAAAGTCAGGCCCTGGCTGGTGTTGCTTAGTTGGTTGAGCACCGTCACACACACCAAAAGGTTGCCAGTTTGATTCCCAGTCAGGTAACATACCCAGGTTGCGTGTTTGCTCCCTGGTTGGGGTGCGTGCAGGAGGTAACCAATCGATGTTTCTCTCTCAGATCAATATTGTTCTCTCCCTCTTCCTTCCCCTCTCTCTAAAATCAATACACACACACACACACACACACACACACACACACGTGTAAATCATAATGGTTGGGAACACAGACTACCTGGGTTTGAATCCCGGATCTGCCACCTGCAGCTGTATGCCCTGGGAAAAATTCTTTATTTGTAAATGAGATGATAAAGTTACCTTCCTCTATAGAGAAGTTGTGAGGATTAATAAGTATAGATAGGTAGGTAGGTAGATAGAGATAGAGATAGAGATAGAGATAGAGATAGAGATAGAGATAGAGATAGAGATAGAGAGAGATAGAGATAGAGATAGAGATAGAGATAGAGATAGAGATAGAGATAGAGATAGATATCACTTAGCAAAATGCCAGGTGCATAGTGCTCAATAGATTAGCAGTAGCAGCAGCAGCAGCAGCAGTACTCTAGTACAGTCATGATCCACTTAACAATAGGGATAGCTCTGAGAAATGCACCATTAAGTGATTTCATCATTATGCGAACATCACAGAGTGCACTTATACAAACCTGGGTGGTATAGCCTACCACACACCTAGACCATATGGTATAGCCTATTGCTCCTAGGTACAAATCTGTACATTATGTTACTATACTGAATGCTGTAGGCAGTTGTAACACAATGGTAAATATTTGTGTATCTAAACAGAAAAGACAGTAAAAATATGGTATAAAAGATTATAGCTAGATTGTACTCTTACAGGACCACTGTCTTATATGCAGTTTGCCATTGACTGAAATGTTATTGTGACTCATAACTATAGTAGTGTTTGACCACCTATTCACAGAACAGAGAATTGAACTGATAATGTATGGAACCAAGATAAAAAGGACCAAGAAGAAGTTTGGCACAGCTATAGAAAGTGTGTAATCTTTCCTTCTGTCCTTTGTACATAGGTACATCTTTTGCAGAGAGAGGGGCATGCATGTATCTATGTATAGATGAGTTTGATGGGATGTACAAACATGTGCTCCAGAGAGTGGTCTTAACCTGCTATGACCCTCACAGAATGTTTTATCTGCCTAATGTTGATGTGAAGCTCTATCTAAATCACTTAAAGGATGTTCACTATAGTCATTGAATGGTGCCCCAAATCCTTCATTTTCTTTCTGCTTTCAAGAAGTGTCATGCTGACTGTAGAGCTAAGGCTGGAATGCAGTAAAAGTTTCAGACATCAGTGATTTGAGATGTATAGATTTTAAATAATCTTCCATCTATTTGAAATCAAGATGTAAAGGAGCAGTTTATTTAGTGGGTAGCCTAGGTGTGTCAATTTCCCCCAAAAAATTAAATATGAGAGTACATAAATAAGACAGAGTTTATCTAGGTCAATATGTTGCATGTGACTCTCCCAAAACAAAACAAAGAGGCTCCCAGCTAAATAGGAAGTCAAAAGGAAAGATGACCCTGATGTATTCATAAGAAGAAAGCAGTGCCCTAGTACTTTTGAAGAAATATTAGTCTACAAGTTGCTTTATCTATCCAATGACTTTTCTTTTTTTATCAAGATATTCAGGTTCCAAACATGTCAATCATTTCTTTAAAATTCTAATATATAAAAACCCAAATTTAACAAAAGACAAACTGAGAAAAACATTGCAATAAGATGATCCAGAGTTCCTTTAAATATCATTTCCCTTCTCCAAATTTATTTAAACTCTTTTTTTAAGTGCAGTTTTCAGGCTTGCATGTCTTAAATAAAATCACATTTGGGGTGTAATAACCTATTATCAGAGATATTTGCATTGCTCCCTCCAAAGTGACAGCTCAGGCTGTTTTTATAAGAAGTAGAAAACAGCAAGTCAACATTTTCAACTCCAGCATATCCAAGTACTACTGAAATGTCTGCACACAAGCAAATAGCCAGAGTTGTCAGGGGCCTTAAAATAAAAGTCAAGTACCATGCTCAATGCTATATCGAAAACATAATTTATCACATAAATAAAACCCCCTCAGCAGTGTCCTCTTTCCACATAAAGGACACTGGCATGTTAGCCCTTATTAAAACTATTAAGCACTAGAGAAAAATCATCTTCAAAGTTCAGGGAGAATCACAAGATGCAAAGCTTGCAAACTACTTTGTAACCACTCAGTCTTCTACAAACTTCACTCAGCAGGTGCCATGACCTGAAATAAACCCAAAACTCACTAAGATATAGAAATATCTGGTTGGTAGATTCACTGGTTACACTCTAGAGCTTATGCGACCAACATCCTGGCCTATGTCCCAATGTAAGACAATTGGCCTAATTATATTTCAGACTATACCTTTAAACATAAACCTGCTCTCTGTTAACTATGGGAGAGGGAAGTGCATGAATCAGTGTCAACGCATCTTTATTAAATGGAAACACAATTCAAAGGGAAAGTTCTGTTGGCTATCATCAGGAATGTCATCTTTTTCATGCAAAAGTTAGTATATTTGGAAAAGTGAGCCCAGGGACATATAAAACATTTCCCAAAAGGCTACACCTATTGAGAGGTGTTTATCTTGAGATCCATAAGAAGAGAAGTATGCATTTGGTCCACTTCAGAATACACTTCCACCTTTAAATCAAGAAGATTCTGAAGGAGCAATCCCAATGTCTGACAAGGAGACTTGTGAGATGGAATATAAAAGATACTTAGTATTAAATACCTAATGTATTATTATTTACAAGTAAATTTAAGATTATGGGAAATGTCATGGGCCAAACTTCTGAACCATTCAGTACAGAATTCTGTCTCCAAAAGGCATATGGGAGAGTGGCATGATCCATCGTGAAATCATCCTCAAAAATCACGAGATGAAAAGTTTCTAGAAAATAATAACATCAGCATGGCTGTTCCGGAGAGTCAGAGAAACTCTGGAAAAAGCCAATCAACCAACTTCATAGAGTCCAAGCACAGTGAATTTATTTCATATGCATATTTTCTAGACATGGCAGCTTCACAGGCCAGTAGATATGCAGCAGATGCTAGTGACTAACAAGTTCTCTGGGGCCAAGGCAGTCTTTGCTGGTTCTTGTTCATCTTTGTTAGCTTTCTTTTTCCACTGGCCTACAGTGAGTATTGTTCTTTCTCTGCTTTTGTATATGAGTTCATGCTGTGAATCTCAGTCAAGCAGTCAGAAAAACAGAAACCACATTAGTTATTTTAGCAAAGAAAACTTAATATAGGGAATGAGCTGTACAGGTATTAAAAGGTTGAAAATAAAAGAGAAATAGTATCTGCAGGAAGCATCCCCCACCTCTAGGGTTGGGAAACAAAGAAAAGAGGTTGGAATTATCATAACCTAGAAATATAGAGGATTTATTTACTCCATTGAGGTGGGACCTACTCCTCTGAGAAGATGCCAAACAGCTGCTTCAGGTACATCTCAGGGGTCACGATGAGACTGGTTCTCGGAGTATGGAAAGGAGCTGTTAAATGCAGCCAGCTACTGTTGCCAGGATGAAGGGCTGCTGTTGCAGGAACAGAAAGCAAGCAGACAAGAGCAATTCCTTTCTCTCTCCTCTAGCCTTCCAAAATACTTTTATTTCCCATATTGTCAGAACCTATCAGAAATCCAGCTGGTGAAAGAGAAATGTAGTTGCAGAGTCCCAAGCCCAGTGCCACAAAGCAACGTCTTTAAAAGGGCGAATTTGAAGCTATGAGACAATAACTTAATAACTAGCACACTGTGCAGTGAGGTGTTAAATTTCCATGTCATTGTTGCTGCTAGAGTCACTCAGATATGCTTACAGTTTGGATGTAACATTAATTAGAGTGGACTGTTTGCCACAGAGGATTTCTCATTGCTTTATCCACAAGAAGCTGACATTGGGAGACCTCAAATAGAGGTGCTCATTGTGTTTGTGAGAGTGGTTCTGACTCCCCTCTTGTTGAAGCTCAGGCACTCAATATTCATCTCACCATTTTTTACTTTTGTTCAGGCTGAAGTCCATACCTTCCCTGCTTCCTTAAATGATTCTGTACACATGGTAACTGGTCAGGTGGCCAGTCTCCAGAGGTCTGGAAGCATGAAGCCTGAACTGGGCCATCTGTTGAGTGCATGCTGTTTCGTATTACACACAGGGAAGTGGTGGGCAAAACCCAGAAGCACACTGGAGGCCTAATGAAAATAGGACCAGCTAAGTCTTCCCTCTCAATGTTCATTAGGCCATCTGCTCTTATTAGTGTCCTTATCATTTGGAAACATTACAGAGTTAAGAAAAGAGAGACAATCTGCCCAGATGTGGTGGCTCAGTGGTTAAGCATGGACCTATGAACCAGGAGGACATGGTTCGATTTCCAGTCAGGGCATATGCTCAGGTTGCGGGCTCAATCCCCAATTGTGCAGGAGGCAGCCAATAAATTATCCTCTCATCACTGATGTTTCTATCTCTCTCTCCCTCTCCCTTCATCTCTAAAATCAATAAAAATATATATTTTAAAACAAAGAGAGACAATCTGTGGAATTCTAGTCTAACTTGAAATGAACTTTTGAGCAGAGCAATCATGAGTTGTTATATTGTTCTTCCCATTTATAACCCTGCCCACTTATATGTTGATATCTCCATGGTGAAATTTTGAATAGGTCCTGCCTGAACTATTATACTGGAAAGAAGGGTTAGCAGTAGCTACAGAAATGAAAACATAATCTTGGAGTGGCTGATCAATGAAATCAGACCATTTCATAAAAGCCATGCAGTCATACTTCTGGCCTGTAAATTGCTTTAGGTGCCAAAGGGAATTGGAGGCTTGATCTATTCTGTCGAGCCACTACTATACTATTAACAGCTTGCAACAGACAAGTTTCTGCAACTTCTCATCAGGAAGAAACTCAGCAGAATGATTCCAGGAGCTTCTTCTTATTTCCTGGCTCCTATGGAGGCAAAGCCTTCGTTCTTAGGCAGATAGGAGTCCCACCTCTTCTTGCATGAAGGCCCACAGTGGTCCTTTCCTTACTCTGAATTCTTTCAGAATTTATGGCCTCATCACCTGTCCTCACATTTGATTTCATGTCACCTTGGCTTGTTCTCTAGTTGTCTCTCCTTCCATAGTTGTGTCTCCCACAGTGCTGGATATACAGTAGGTATTAAATAAATACATATAAAGTTAAATTAAAATAAAGACTCAAACTAAAAAAGTGCCCTGGCCAGTATTGCTCAGTGGTTGAGCATTGACCTATGAACCAAGAGGTCACGGTTCGATTCCTGATCAGGGCACATGTCCAGGTTACAGGCTCAATCCCCAGTAGGGAGCATGCAGTAGGCAGCCAATCAAGGTTGTCTATCATCATTGATGTTTCTGTCTCTCTCTCCCTCTCCCTTCCTCTCTGAAATCAATAAATATATATTTTTAAAAAAAAGAAAGAAAGAAAGTAATGCTTTCATGTTCCTCTCCCTAAACTCAAAAGTGCTGAAAGGGTTAGGTTCTTTGTCTTTACTGATAAAACCCAATATACAGAGAGATACAAATAGTAAATCTGCAAGTAGCATCATGTACAATATGTTCTTCTTACAATAACAATCAAATTTACAAATTAACTGTGGAGTCTGAAGGACATTCTGTAGTTTTCACACTGGGCCTTCGTCTCCTACTGATAGACGACTTTGACTGTAAATTGAAAACTGGAAGTGGTTAAATGTTCCATGTATTCACAAGTGCCATTTCCAAAATTGAGGCTTCAGAGAGGAGAAGCAAGAAAGGGTTGACGGAAACTCAGAGCAATTACGCCTGTTATTAAGATGAGGTAGTGGCAATTATACGGCAGACTCATAGAAAGTATGTACGTGCTGATTGCTCTAAGGGAGCCTGAAAGAACAAACTTTTATATCACCCATCAGGCCTTGGGTCTCTGGAGGAAATAAAGATTTTCAACCATTCTGTCAGTGTGCTTTTGGACAGAGCTTATGGCCTCAGGAACCATCTTGGAAAGGATAGATGCTTTTTTGTTAATGAGCTTGGATGAAACTCTTATATAACAGGATGGCTTTCTTTACTGTTTCTTTCCTCTAGGATAACGATTCTCAAGCTTTTTAAAATCTTTATTGTTGAAAGTATTTGGTGTCAGGACCCATTTACACTTCTAAAGATTATTGGGAAACCCAAAGAGCTTTTCTTTATGTGGGTTTTATCTGTCATCCATTGTACACTCATGAGAAAGTATAAAAGTCAAATAATATTATTTAAAAATAGTTTTGCCCTGGCCGCTGTGGCTCAGTTGGTCGAAGCATCATCCCTTACACCAAAAGGTCTTGGCTTCAATTCCCTGTCAAGACACATGCCCAGGTTGCGGGTTCGATCGCTGGTTGGAGTGCGGGAGACAACTGATCAATGTCTCTCTCTCACACATCAAGGTTTCTCCCTCTCTCTTTCTCCCTCTCTCTCTAAAAATCAATAAAAACATGTCCTCTAGTGATGATGATGATGATGATGATAAATAATAGGTTTGACCTCACATACCTCCTTGAAAGAGTCTCAGAATCCCCAAAGTCTGCAGACCAAAATAGAAATACTGTATTTCCTCAATTCTAAGACACTGTGGATTGTAAAACATAGCATCAATTTGATAACTTTGGGTAGCAGGGGAAAATGCCCCATTAAATGTATGCATTGATTATAAGACACATTCTCACTTCAGAAAAGTTAAAATATGAAGGGAGTGGAAAATGCACATCTTAAAATTGAGAAAATATGTAAACTGCCACTAACCTGAGTGAGTCTCTGGAAATCCGGATTTGTTTTTCTTAGAGTCTATTTGTTTTATAATTCAAATGCTTTCATGGGTTAAAAATGTTACAGTCAATGAAGCACTAATGCTTTCATTCAACATTTACCAACTGGAACACCATATCCTGAGAATACAAAAATGAATGAGATCTCATCCCTACCCTTGAAGACTCACAGACCTCATAGAGAATATAGAAAGGCAAACAAGTATTTACAGTATAATAGAGGCGCTATTTCTGAATGAGTCATGGAGCTAGAAGAGCAGCTTGAACAAATACCCAAAGATGGAGCACTGTGTATTTAAGAATGCTTGAGGTTAATCATTAAGTTGAAGCAATTAGTCATCCTTTTAACAAAGGGCTGCCCTAGTGGACTATACCACATCTGTCTGTCACTTTTGGACATTAATTTATTTCAATTTAATTTAATTTTGAAAACACCGGGGATCTATGCAGTGATATAAAACTAGAATTTTGTTCAACCAGTTTGGCCATAATGGTGTAGTCAGTAGCACCAGTCAAGAATAAAGCTTAAAAGAACATTTTCTTCATTGTTATTAGATTAAGCTGAGAATAACAGAACCTACCTCCCCTACCCCCCACCCCCAACATAACAGTGGCATAAGCAAGATAGCAGCCAGTCATCTGGGACTCAGGCTCCTGTATTTCCACCCTGTCATCCTAGCACATAACTTCCATTGTATGGCCACCTCATGGTCCAGGATATCTACTAAAATTCTCACTGGTATATCCATATTGCAGTCTGGAAAGAAGGGCAAAAAGAGGTTCCTTCCAGTTGTGTCAGCTCTCCTTTACCAGCTTTTTAAAACAAGAATATAAAAGTGTGGATGTTCCCACATTCCCTCTTACTTGTGGTTGCATTGAACTTGATCACATGGCTACAGATAATTGCAAATAAGGCTGTAATGTCTTCTATTCTAGAGAGCAGTGTGCCCAGATGAATTATTGGGGATTTACTACTAAAGAGGAAGGAGTGAATGATGATAGGGTAGGACTAGAACTAGTAGTCTCTACTGCAGTCATCTTAGTAACTACAAATTCAACATTTTGTTTTGATCCTGAAACTGTCTGATCTTCTTCAAACTTATAAAAGCTATTTAGAGAAAGTTTGAGAAAGTTTGGTTTTCTGCAGTTGGAAAGCATGATGACACCTTTCAGTGTGATGACCCCTATTGATCCTGCTTTTAAAAAGTGTAAATTATTAGAAGATGAAATACACTACCTTGGGGTTGTTTTGTTTTGTTTCGTTTTGCTTCCTCCACTCCCAAAATGTTTTAGGAACACTGATGTAGATATAATTTAATCTATAAGCTATACAGTAGAATGATTCTAAAGTGCAGTCCAATTTTGACTCTTGGTTAGATTGATCCTGGCTATTCATCTTCAATGAATAATTTGACTAAAGTGTCAGTTATTCTTATTGGGCAACCAGGGAGACAGGCCATGCTGATGTATTTGACCAAAGGTTGAGAGGTTCCTCAAACTCTCCAGTCATGATTCAGAGAAACACCAAAGTGTGGACCTGAGATAATGGGAAATTATTTGCCAGTTGACAAGTCCATATAGTCCTGATGCATTTCATCTTCTAATAATTTCCACTTTTAAAAGCAAAATCAATAAGTGTCATCACTCTCAAAGGTGGCATGGTGTTTTGCAACTGCAGAAAACCAAACTTTCTCCAGACGGCTTTTTCCTTCTTTTATAAAAGCTCAGACAGTATCAGTGTCAAGAAATAAGAAGGCCATTTGGAAACTGACAAAAAGTGGTGCTAACAGTCTTCAGTTGTCAGCTTTTAGAAGCATAGGGAAATCTACAAGGCACTGGCAGAACACCTGGCAGAGAGCATTCAGTCCTGTCACTATATCTTCTCCAAGGCTGGCGTACTACAGAAGGAATAATCATATACTTCCTGAGAATTCTTATTGAAGAGGCCTCAGAGATAAAAATCAAACCGAGTTGTTTTTCAAATGAGCTGTAAGGCTAGAAATGTAGTAAAGCAGGGGAATCGAAGCATCATGTTTGGGATGGGGACAGAAGTTCTTTTGGCAAACAACTTGATTTTTCAACACAGTTGAACTTTGAGAAAATAAGTTATTAGCACTTGGTGGCAATTGTAAAAGATAGTAACAGCCATGATAGTTTTTGAGGCTCTTCCATTAAAATGGAAGGAATGGAACACAAATAGTTTACTGGTATATGTCACTAACAACCCCTTGTATATATTGGAAAATCAAGGAAATGAAGTCAGCAAAAGACTATAAACTCTGTGAGGGCAGGATCCAGTCTATCTTGTTTACAGCTGGCTCCCTAATGCCTAGCCTAGTGCCTAAAATGGGATAAACAGACATTCATTGGCAAAACAAAAGAAGTTAATTAAAGTAACATGTTCTGAACTTGGAATTGTATCAAGAATACTGTTACCGATAACAGTGGGGGATCCAAGTAATAAGCTAAACTGCTAGCCTGAAATTGTCTGGAAAATATATGTGAGATAATATGCCCCAATATAAGCCAAATATTTCTTGGCAGACCCATAGCTTAGAAGAATTCTCAAGGAATGGAATAAATGATCAGGCGGAAATATCTGGTGTCAGAAGCAAGGGAAACATTAACAGAGCATGACTATATGATTCTGTTTAGGAGTTCATGTGGTAGCCAAGGAAGACAATATTGCAGTAGCCAGACAGGGACCAGAAGAAATACAGGCATATTCTATCATAATAATTATAATAAGATAGCCTTTACAGACCTCCTTCTGTGTACCAGACACTGTGCTAAGTGCTGTATGTAGATTTTTCTTGAGAAGATATTATTGCTATACATAATTTCTAGAGAGGAAAATGAGGCTCAGAGAGACACCAACCCACTCAATCAGTTAAGCAAATTAACTGATTTGCTCCAAGGTCACAAAGCTAGTAAATAAGAGATAGAATTTTGAACCCAGGAAGTCTTGACTCCAGAGTCTGAGCCCTTAGCGACTTTCTTCTACTACATCTGAGCCTTTGTCTAGGGAGAAAGTATACAGCTTTCATTGCATTCTCAAAAGGCTCTGTAAGTCAAAAGAAAAAAAAATAAGTATGAGAAGCAGTTTTCCAGATTGTCAGCACCATGAAGGCAGAGACTATGTCTACCGGATCAGCACTCAGATGTTTGTCAGGTGGTTGAATGGAAGATTGTTTTAATGAATGGAGGTACTGGTGAATAGATGGCCTGTAAATTGATTCTCCTGCATCATCAGGCTGGTTTCCCTTCAGCCTGCCTCCCAAACTGCAGCCTAAGTGATCTTTCTAAAATACAAATCTGGGAGAACCAAGATGACAGCATAGGTAAACACCTATACTTGCTGCCTCTCAGAACCACATCAAAATTACAACTAAAAGACAGAACAACTATCATCCAGAACCACAGGAAAGCTGGCTGAGTGGAAGTACTACAGCCAGAAAGGTGGAGAAAACGCAGTGAGACTGGTAGGAGGTGCGGAGGTGCGGAACAGGCTGGCACTCAGGTGCACTTCTTTTTTAATTGGGAGGGAGGAAGATACAAGCTCCCGCTTGCTCTGAACTCCAGTTCCAGGTGAGACTATGGGGGACCCAGACAAATATGGGGAGAAACTGGACTGTCTGGCATAGGGACAGGAACGCGGGGGCAGCTTTTTTTTTTTTTTTTTCAGATGAAGGTGCTTACAGCAGTCATTGTTCTCACACTATGACCTCTCCAGTTGCAGGGCTGACTGGCAACCACTGCTGTTTGCTCCGCCTTGGTGATTCCCTGAGACACCAAACCACCCAAGCTGTGTGTGGCTTTTGTGTATGAATGGCCTGTCCTTTCTCAGCCTAAAACCTGTCAAACAGGCAGCAGCTGGGTCAGGGAGCCACAAAGCTATTAAAAGAAGGCCCAAGGCCGGCAGCAGCAGCCTGCCTTGCTTCACAGCAGGGCCTTGTCTGGGCACTTCCAAACCCAATACAAAGAGGAGGAATCTGCAGATCTCACTGTAGCTCCTGCTGGGTGGCCCCAGGCAGTGGCTGACTTTGCACCTCCTTGGAGATCCAAGAGCCAGTGTACCCAGTGGTCAGTGTGAGACCATACCAGATTACAACTTTTCACATCCATAAGTGACACACTCAAGAGGCAGACTCAATGAGCACCAAACCCCACTGAAGCAAGTCCTGCCCCATAAATATTTCTCCTGCACAGCAGCTCTTCCATTGTAGACACAGCTGGTCCTCAGCCAATTGGCCTGGAGGTCAATTCCTCCCAGTGATAGCAATAGCAATCAAGGCTTAACTACAACAAGACTGTGCACACAGCCCACAAAGGGGTGCACCAAGAGTGTCCACCTCAGGTGATTGGGGAAGCTGAGCCACTGGGCCCTATAGGACACCTACTACACAAGGCCACTCTATCAACTCAAGGAGACTTAACAGCTACCCGATACATAGAAACAAATACAGGGAAGCAGCCAAAATGCTGAGAAAAAGAAACATGTCACAAATGAAAGAAAGCAAAATACTGGATATAGAGTTCAAAACCACAGTTATAAGGTTACTCAAGAATCTTCTAGAAACCTCTGAGGAACTTAGTGAGATCTTCAAGGATCTTAGTGAGAATGCCAAAAAAAAAAAAAATGGAAAAGGACCAGTCAGAAAGGAAGCATACACTGACTGAAATAATAAATAATATACAGAGATTAAACAGCAGACTAGAAGGTCCCAAAAATCAAGTCAAAGATTTGAAATATGAGGAAGCAAAAAACACCCAACCAGAAGAGCAAAAAGAAAAAAGAATCCAAAAATATGAAGATAGTGTAAGGAGCCTCTGGTACAACTTCAAGCATACCAACATCTGAATTATGGAGGTGCCAGAAGAAGAGAGAGAGCAAGATATTGAAAACCTATTTGAAGAAATAATGACAGAAAACTTCCCCTACCTGGTGAAAGAAATAGACTTACAAGTACAGGAAGTGCAGAGAATTCCAAACAAGAGGGATCCAAAGGGGACCACACCAAGACACATCATAATTAAAATGCCAAGGGCAAAAGACAGAATCTTAAAAGCAGCAAGAAAAAAAACAGTTGGTTACTTACAAGGGAGTACCCATACAACTGTCAGCTGATTTCTCAACAGAAACTATGCAGGCCAGAAGGGAGTGGCAAGAAATATTCAAAGTGATGAGTAGCAAAAACCTACAACCAAGATTAGTCTACCCAGCAAAGCTGTCATTTAGAATTGAAGGTCAGAAAAAGAGCTTCACAGACAAGAAAAAGCTAAAGGAGTTCATCACCACCAAACCAGTATTATATAAAATGCTGAAGGGTAGTCTTTAAGAAGAGGAAGAAGAAGAAAAAGGTTAAGATAAAAACTTATGAAAAACAAAGTGACAACAAATACATATCTATCAACAATTGAATCTAAAAATCAAATGAATAAAAAAATCTGATGAACAGAATAAACTGGTGAATGTAATAGAATCCGGGGCATGGAGAAAGGAGTGGACTGGCAATTCTTGAGGGGAAAGGGGGTGGGAAGAGAGTGGACAGAGATCTTACACCTATAGATGAGGACAGTTGGCGGGGGGTGGAGGAGGGGGGCGGGGCAAGGGCCTGGGTTGGCGTGGGAACCAGGTGGAGGAGAGCTATGGGGGGGAAAAGAGGAACATTTAAAAAAACACACACACACACAAATCTGACCATATTAGCCCCCAACTTTAAAGACCTTCACTGATTCCTCAACACCACAGTCTTAATCTAAAGTTCTTAGTATAAGCAGAACTTCCATGACTTGGGCCAGTTCTCAACAAGAGACAATTTTTCCCCTCAGGGGACATTTGGCAATATCTGGACATATTTTTGGTTGTCACAACTCGGGATCAGGTGCTACTCGCATCCAGTGAATCACTGCTAATATTTTACCATGCACAGGACAGCCCCACAACAAAGATCATCTGGACCCAAATGACAATAGTGCCTCAGTGGAGAAATTTAAACCTTGTCCCTGGAAAACATTTTAACTTCATTTGCCACCACTACCTACCCTACTTTATTTCTAGTAATCCCAGACCATCATTCTTTCCCTCACTCCCATAGGTTTCATACTTCTATCCTTTTGTTCATTCTTTTTTTTTTTTTGAGGGGGTTGTCTTTTTTTTTCCCTTTATTGAATAAGATATTACAAATGTGTCCTTATCCCCCCAATGTCCCCTCATCCCCCCAATCCCTCAACTGAGATCACACTTTGCACCTTGATTCTTCTCAATACCTTTGCTTCTTCCTTCAAGATTAAGGTTACACATTTCTTTTCTATGAGTATTTCTCAAAACCGCCTCCTCTGTGTTCTTATGTTACCCTGGGCATATGTCTGCCATCATTTAACCACATTATTTTGAAATGACCTGTTTCTGTAACTGCCTTCCCTGACTTAA
The DNA here is from genome assembly GCF_964212035.1 of Myotis nattereri. Lineage (NCBI taxonomy): Eukaryota > Metazoa > Chordata > Mammalia > Chiroptera > Vespertilionidae > Myotis > Myotis nattereri. The sequence continues at coordinate 114,470,499 of NC_138078.1, read as the reverse complement.
CTTTGAAATAATCAAGGGCAGGAACCTGTTTTATTTACCTTTATAATAGTGCCTGGCACGAAGTAGGACCCACAGAGCATTGAACTGAAAGATAACACATGAGAAAGACAAATTGCTCAACTGGTAATGATTTTGATCTTCTCAGCCAAAGAGAGCACACCCTTTAGGTTGATTCAAACAAAGTAAAGGGGAGGCCAGGCGTGGTGAGGAGAGTGTGAAGGAATGTGTTCACTCTTCTAGGTGAGAAATCAGACGGCATAGAGGCTAAGAGCACATATCTGACAGTGGGGACATTAATAGTTTCTTTCCATGTAAAGAGCCTGGCATGTAGGAAGCACTCAGTAAACAGTAGTTACTTTCATTAAAGGCTCAGATGAGTGGGCCTGTAATTTTATAGATGTTAAAGATTAGAAACAGTTCAAAGGAAGAGGTGGCACCTATTTATATTTTAAAAGTAGGTCAATTTAAAGAATATTAAGTCAACAATAGTGTGAGTATTGTACAGGTAAAGCAAAATTCATGAAGACATTATGTGGGAAACAGGGCTGAAAGGAAACTATAGGGTGTCCCAAAAAATGTATACACACTTTGAATGATGATAAAGTCTGTGTTTAATGTATTTTTTTAAATACATTTTATTGATCTTTCTACAGAGAGGAAGGGAGAGGGATAGAGAGCCAGAAACATCGATAAGAGAGAAACATCGATCAGCTGCCTTCTGCACACCCCCTACTGGGGATGTGTCCACAACCAAGGTACATGCCCTTGACCAGAATCAAACCCGGGACCCTTGAGTCCGCAGGCTGATGCTCTATCCACTGAGCCAACCCGGTCAGGGCAATGATAAAGTCTGTGTTTATTATCATAGAGTTCACTTTCAAAAATTTAAAAGAATCTACATAAATTAATAATTTTTTTTTTTGTCAATGCCTGTTTTCAAACTGATGACCATTCTGGTCCAGGCATTGCTGATAATGCAAATGGAATTGAAAACATGAAGAATCATTTTGTCTGGTATTTATACACCCTCAATTCGTCAACTGTTGTCGATTTTGTACCGTAAACTTTATCTGTTTTGTATCCCCATAAAAAAGTCTAGTGGATAAATTTTCTTTGTTCAAAGCTTAGTCTCGCTTCACCCATTATTTCAAATCAGTTAAACATGAAAAGGAGTGAAATTTGAGCTATCAGCTTTTAAAGTGTGTATACATTTTGGGGGGCACAACATGTATATTTAACTAAACTAGATTCCTTCTGGATCTAAAGGTCTATGACTTTGAAGCCGTTATTAGTGTTAATACCACTTACCATCCCTTAGGCACTGGGCTGAACACTTTACATCACTATCTCATTTAACCCACTTGAGAGCAACCCACTGTAAAGTAATAACTCTCAGAAGTTAGCTAGATTATCATTAGCCTCTTTTCCTTGTTACAGATGAGAGAACCAGAGACTCCTAGAGGAGACCTCATTTGCCTAGGGCTGTATACTAGTTAAGGAAGGATCCAGCCTTCAGACTGTTAGAGAGAGCCCAAATGTACAAATTATGGTCTATGTCTCCATTGTGGGGTTAAGTTTATAATTGAGGGATTTTTCTACTTCAGTCTAATCAAGGGCTCATCTTTAGATATCGCTTTTACACATGGATTTTTCCCTCTAGGATTCTGCCACTTTATAAACTACTACTTAGGTCAAAATTAGCTGGATCTTTAAAGCAACCATGGGACTGGCTGACCTGTGAGTCAAGTCCCTTTAAGGCAAATTTTCGATTAGCCAAGGAAGACATAGTGCTGTCAAGGCCTGACTTCCAAACCGAGAGCTCCCTTCTGCTCAGAGTTGTTTCTTCGGGCAGGTTGTTGGGAGATGGGCACGCCCACCAGCTGGCGGCTACACTGGTGACCTTTCATGCTAGTTTAGTTTAAATACATTTTGACATTTCAAACAAATTAATGTATTTTTACAAGGTGGGGCAACCACCACAAATTAGGCCAAGTGGTTTGCCTGTAGGCTGGGTCACTAGCAGAGCTTAACTGTTGTGCCTACATCTCTTTCGCCCCCATGGCCCAAACAGTAATGTGTATTTCTCCACAGAATCTACTTGGATAATTGCCAGCAACCTTCAGGGGTTACTCTCAGCCCCACCTCAGTAGCATATAAATCTTGGGTCTCTGCAACTAATAGATGCTAATTCTGACTGCCAGCAGCTCACAGACTCCATTCCATGTTAGCTTGTGTTAAGGAAATGCCTTGGTAGGAAATATAGTGTTTCTATTATGTGGGTCTAAAGCACCGGTTCCTTGAAAAATTACCTAGAAATGGGAGTATTTAACAGGAGAAGGATATAAAAGGAACTGACAACCTGAGAAAGGTGAAAAGGTCCAGTTTCTGAAAAGGCAGACCCTAGACTACTAAGTAGCCACACATCTTTCATCTGAGTGGATTTCATAGACAAGCTGCCCAGCCAAATCAAATGGGAATTACAGGGATTCTATGCAGCTGGTAGAGAAAGTGTCTCAGAAGCACAAAGGTCACTTTAGTTACAGGAAACTGCCAGAGGGTGACTTATTTGATGGAAAAGAAAACAGACACAATAGCTGGTGCATTTTTGAGGTAATATTAAATCTAATAAACATGACACCAATAGTATTGACTTAAATCAGTTGAGCAAGTTGGAGAATTTAACAGCTTATCTCCCAACGACCAGCCTTTATCTCAGAGGCAGCCTTGACAGCAGCGAACTGAATCTGAAACATATCCTTCTCTGACTCCTGCCAGGTGTGTTGTCCCTGGCCTCTGTCCTGGCCTCAGCCCTCAGACTGGGGATAATTAGAATGTCATTTCTGCCGGCTTTGTTTTTTCTGGGTCACTGACTTCAGACTCGATCAAAATAGGAGTGTTGTACTGAAATAAATACATTTCCTCTTCCTCAGGCAGCCCCAGCTTATTTCCACAGACAGCTTCTGTACAAGCATGATGGTGTATATCCAGGTCCCAAGTGGGGTCACGTGTCGGAGGAGGAGTCGGCGCCCTCCGCAGCAGCAGGCGCTCACTCTCACTCTCGCGGTGGCAGGGCACTGACGTGCAAAGGCCTCAGACAGACGTGCAAAGGCCTCAGACAGACGTGCTGAGGAACACATCAAGGCAAACTGCTCTGGGAGCTGTTAAACCTGGTGTTTAATGCTTATCCAATGGCCTTGGTCTGAAAGGCTCTGTAGAACATGCACAACACAAGCTCAGCTTTATACTCCATTAGCATTCAAATTCCTAGCTGCCCAGAGGCATATGGTGCCAACCAGAGAAGGCCAGCCTATGAGGAGGTTGAGGGCACGCAAAGACATGGAGACAGAATGAGGTTGCTGGTTGTCTGGGAGAGACACTTGGAGACAGGGAGCAAAGAGCCCCAAGTGGTGCTACAGAGGAGGTCAAAGAAAACCTTTGTCTCCTTTACAGTTGCCCTCCATTAAAAGATAGAAATAGAGGGAGGGCCTTATCTCAGACTGACCTTTATCTACTTCATTGATGAGTGTAAGGCCTCTTCCATCCAGGGAAATAGTGTGCCTCAGAATGCAATGACAATCTGTATCTTGTTTTCAAACATTCAGATTCACTAAGAAAAACAAAGCTTTCCTTGGGCATTCACTCAAAACACAAAGAAGAGTAGCTACATTACTGTTACTATCTTGAACAGGAAAGGGACAGATTTTTCTGCCTTTGTCTAGGCTAGGAGATGAAAAATAAAGTACAGAATAAGTTAGTGGTGGGGTGAGAGGGCACGTAATACAGTTCTCTGAGAAGTGCCCAGTGATAAATAGTAGCTCTTCAAGGAGATGTCAGGGAAGGCATTGGGCTAGAAAGGAACTAGAGTGGAGCCATGTTTGGTTGGTCTGTGGATCCCCAATGCCTACAACATGGCACAAGGTACACATACACACACTAATCCTTGTTTCTAACTCCTAAATGTGTCTCAAATCCATTTACTTCTCTCCATCCCCACTGTTGCCATCCTAGTTCAGGCCAGTATCATCCCTCACCTGGACCACTGCAGGAGCCTCTAAACCAGGGATCCTCAAACTACGGCCCGCAGGCCACATGCAAATACAAATATTGTATTTGTTCCCATTTTGTTTATTTTTACTTCAAAATAAGATATGTGCAGTGTACATAGGAATTTGTTCATAGTTTCTTTTTAAACTATAGTCCGGCCCTCCAACGGTCTGAGGGACAGTGAACTGGCCCCCTGTTTAAAAAGTTTGAGGACCCCTGCTCTAAACTATCAACCTGCTTCCCATCTCTCCTCCTCCTCCATTATAGTTTCAACAGAAGCTAGTGTGATCCTTCTAGTACCTAAATATGACTATGGCATGCTCCCACTTAAAGCCCTTCAGTGGTTTCCCACAGCCAGAATAAAGATAGACATGTATATCCCTCCATTACCTTGTGTATTAGTTTGCTAGGGCTTCCTTAACAAAGTACCACAGACTGCGTGGTTTTAACAAAAGAAATTTATTTTCTCACAGTTCTGGAGGCTAGAAGTTCAAGACTAAGTTGTTAACAGGTTTAGTCTCTCCTGAGGCTTCTCTCCTTGGCATGCAGAAGACCAATCTCTTACTGTGTCCTCACATGGGATTTTTTTTCTCTGATAATACCCTGCTTCCTGACTCCTAGTCTGGGTGAAGTGCTCTCATATTCTCTCTGTTGCCTCCTCCTTCATAACATGGACAGTAATGTCATAGTTATTTTGAATCCCCAAAGCCTATCACAGAGCTTAGCACAGAGAAGGTACTCAGGAAATATTCAATTAAAGAACTAATCAACCTGTTTCTTTGCTGAGCAAAGGGAGATATGTAGTGAACCAGGTCAACTTAGAATTCCAGATCACCAATTGATGTGCTGTACGTGAATATGCCACAAGATGGATGCTATGCTAATGGAAGGTCCTGTCCCAAAAGGTTACTATTCGAGTAAAATCTGGTTTCTCCAGCATTCTGTTTTCAAGAAGTCTGTATAACTTTGCTCTTCCATGCATCTATAGGACAGTGAGAGACATTTGCATATGATTGTGACACAAAGATCCTAAAGCAGTGGTCCTCAAACCTTTGTGTGCATTACAATCACCTGGAATGCTTATTAAAACACAGCTGGCTGGGCCCCCAACCCAGAGGTTCTGATTCAATAGGTCTAAGTTGGAACCTGAGAATTCACATTTCTAACAAGTTCCTAGGTGATGCTGTTGCTGATGGTCCAGAGACCACACTCTGAAAAACACTGCTCTAGAGCAGCAATTTTCAACCAATGTGCCGCAAGAATTTTTTAAACATGCAATACCTGACTATTTAGTCAGGGGCACTGACCTCTTTTCCCTTACAGGTTTAATGATAAAATGATAACAGCCAACACAACAATAGCCATCTGCTGTGAATGCCCTGTCATGAACCATAAATATGTAGGTCATATAACGGTCACGTCGCACAATAAGGTTGTGTCTGATTGGTTAATTCTTGGTACCAGAAATCCTTATATCCAAGTATAGGCACCTGATTTTTTTAAAAGCCACTTTGGAGCAAAAACGGTAATTACTATTATATTTTTTGTAAATCAATCAAAATTATACCTATTTTTTGTCAGATTGGCAAAATATATAATGTATTTTTGGTGTGCTGCAGAATTTTAGTAATTAGTTTATGTGTGCCATAAGATGAAAAAGGTTAAAAATCACTGCTCTAGAGGACCCTTCTGGAATTATTGCAAAAAATAATATGCTTGAAATGGTATAAATGATAGATATGTTTACAGAACATTGGATCAATCATCCTCCCGCAACTTTGGAGGCAACACCAACATTGCTGAAATTCCTGAGACAAGAGCAACCAATTAGCCAGGTGTTTTTTGTTTTTTTTTCCAAAGTAAAACTGCCCCTGGAAAGATATTATAACCTAATAGTGTGTGTTCTGTTCTTTTTGCAGGTGCGGTTAGAGTGGCCAACAGACCTTGCAGTCAATCCCATGGACAATTCATTGTATGTCTTAGATAACAATATTGTGCTGCAAATTTCTGAGAACAGGCGCGTGCGGATCATTGCAGGGCGCCCCATTCACTGCCAGGTGCCAGGTATCGATCATTTCTTGGTCAGCAAGGTGGCAATTCACTCCACTCTGGAGTCAGCGAGGGCCATCAGCGTCTCCCACAGCGGCCTGCTCTTCATAGCTGAAACAGATGAGAGGAAAGTAAACCGCATTCAGCAAGTTACCACCAATGGGGAGATCTCCATCATGGCTGGTGCCCCCACTGACTGTGATTGCAAAATTGATCCCAACTGTGACTGTTTTTCAGGTATGACCTTTTTAGCAATTCACCAGCTCCCCCTCTCTGTTTTCAAAAGAAAAACATGCATCAGAAAAGTCCAAAGGAAAACCAAAGTGTTGCCTGTGAACATTAATATGAGCTAGTGGAAAAAGCAGTGTGTTGGGGGTCAGATAGCCTACTATCTGCTTGTTCTGCAGTTGACACACTGAGTGGCCCCAGGAAAGCCACAAAATCTTTTTACTACTTGCTTACTTCATCTGTTAAATAGAGGTGTCACTTGTCTCAATTATATCACCTTCCTGGTTTGAGGATAGACTAATATAAATACAAATCCTGATAACTCTAAGAAGTTAAAACCATTATACAAGTGTAGGACCATAATGATATTTGTACTTTGGAGAAAGAGAAACTAGGTAAAACCTACATTTAGTAACTTAGCTCAGGAAAAATATTACTTCCCCTAAGTAACTGTTTTCCAGATTGACAGCATGTGCTATTTGAAACCCAAAGGGACTAGGAACAGACTGCTTTGGAGACACATGGGTGGAATCAAAACTTAACGACAATGGAGGGGTCTCAAGACATTAATCTGCTACTTCCATTGTTATTGTTTGTTAAATCCAAAACTTTATCATAATCATCAGTGCCCTTTACTTTCAGTTGAAATGGGGGGGGGAGAATAAAGGGGAAAAAAGAGCCTTTCCCCCATAACATGGAATGGATATTCCAGATAGCAAACAGTCCTCAAAATGTCAATAGATACATTTGTTGCTGGGATATGAAAATCCCTCCATGCTGCTTGCAGCCCTAATAAACTGTTCATCCAGGCTCAAATGGTTCTCTTTTAACCTTTGCTTTTACTTGGGCCAGAGAACTCTAGAGCAACTTGGTCGATATGACTTTTGATCAATATTTCCAATGTTTTCCTGGACAGTTTTATAGTTATTTTGCTAATTTATATTTTTCATTCAAGACAAATCTAATATCTATTCTAGTTATCAAAGTTGATGTTCTGAATCATTGTTTCACTTGCACACTTAGTGTACTTTGACAAATGTGACAATGGGAATTAGCTGAAGAAAGGTCCTCTAGGCACAGTAGGATTGGAAAGGTCTGAGATAGATCCTACAAGTATTGACAGACATTAAGTCTCATGGATTTCCAGCCAAATTTTGTTGGCTGTTATTATTTGCTGTTTTTTGTATCTTGCAGTACAATAGATTCTGAACAGCAGGATTGAGGATTTCACAAAATTGGTATTACTGAGATAATTGCATCTTACTGTTTATCTTCAATGGTACTGACTCAAAAATTTTGAATAATGGGTTTCAAATTTGTCAAGGAGGACATGCAGAGAATGCTGGCTAACTGATTGTTCCCTTTCAGATGATTCTTGATGCACAGTGATTTCTGTATACTGTTTTTTCATACAAATGTTTATGATGACAATTATTAAAGTCAGGGTCTTTCTCCCACAGGTGATGGTGGCTATGCCAAAGATGCAAAGATGAAAGCCCCTTCCTCTTTAGCAGTGTCGCCTGATGGCACCCTCTATGTGGCTGACCTTGGGAACGTTCGAATTCGAACCATTAGTAGGAACCAAGCCCACCTGAATGACGTGAACCTTTATGAGATTGCTTCACCTGCTGATCAGGAACTCTACCAGTTCACCGTCAATGGAACCCACCTGCACACCTTGAACTTGATAACAAGGGACTATGTGTATAATTTCACCTACAATGCTGAAGGTGACTTGGGCGCCATTACCAGTAGCAATGGCAACTCTGTGCATATTCGCAGGGATGCAGGCGGAATGCCCCTTTGGCTTGTAGTGCCTGGCGGGCAGGTGTACTGGCTGACCATAAGCAGCAACGGAGTTCTGAAAAGAGTATCAGCCCAAGGCTATAACCTGGCCTTGATGACCTATCCAGGAAACACTGGGCTTCTGGCTACCAAAAGTAATGAAAATGGATGGACAACCGTTTATGAGTAAGTTTCTAATTTTCAGCATAGGCTTTGTCAGGTTTTTATTTGAAGTCATATTATACAGTGGGGCCTTGACTTACGAGTGTCCCAACTAACGAGTTTTTTGAGATACCAGCTGTCTCTCGGTTGATTTTTTGCATTGAGTTGATAGAGTAATTTGAGTTCACGAGCTCCTTAACGAGCTCCTTAATGAGCTCAGTCTCGGAACGAATTAAACTCGTAAGTCAAGGCCCCACTGTAGTAGGAAAATGGTTTAGTGCTTGCTGGTTGTTACATGCTAGTTTCTCCTAACAAACACAATCTATATATAAAAGGCTAATATGCAAAGTGTCCCTGCGGGAGTTCAACCAGGAGACAGGGAGTTCTATCGCTCGCTATGGTGTGTGCTGACCACCAGGGGGCTGTGTGAAATGAAGGAAGGCCCTGGCCAGCAGCCAGAAGGCCCTGACCAGTCCTGTTCGCCGGCCAGGCCTAGGGACCCTACCCATGCATGAATTTTGTGCACCAGACCTCTAGTAAAAAATAAAAAGTCAGGGAGGAAATTTAACCCAATTCCTAGGTTTTGGGCCCGTTTCTCCAGAGCAGTTTTGCAGAGCATAATAATAAAAACATAGACAAAATGAAGAATCAAGAGTGGCACTGCAGGAAACAGGAATAATGTAGAAGTCCATGTACTCAAGAAATTTACAGCATAGCTCAGACAACAAGATAACATTTTATTTAAATAACTAAACTAGAAAAGTGTTTGAAAGCAGCAAAGAAGCAGTGTGTATTTCTTGATCCCGGTGGGGTTTAATGAATGAATAAATGAATGTGTGCCCAGCCAAGCCCAGCCCAGCCCAACTGTGGGAGGTAAGTGGCAAGTTAGAACATAAGAAGTGGACCCTGGGAAGCAAGTGTGAAATGATGTTGAGGCAAGTGCAGAATGGGAGAGGCTGCACTTCATTGGCTACTTCTGTGAAATGGGGAGCCAAATGCTCCTGTGCAGGGTTGGGCTTCCCCCTTTCCCTGCACTAGTCAAATTACCCGACACATGTCAGCATTCATAGACTGGATCTGTGATAACTTTGTTTAACAAGGCATTAACACAAGATGTGTCTGACAGCGAGCTGCAAGGAGGTGTCATGACACAGAAATAGAGACCATTGTCCTTGCCTTTTAAAGCATGGACAACCTTGTTTGCAAGTCAACACATTTAGAAAGCTAGTCTGCCAGCACTCAGCAAGCATCTTTCCCACAAAGGGAACTGCTGAATTTTTAAGCAATTTCCTGAGTGAAGATCATCCATGGAATCTGAACCTCTGGGTCTGAAATGGCATTAATGTGAAGAATGTGACCAGTGGAGATATTAAGTATGAGGGGTTCCAAGTGTGACTATTCTGTGAGGATATAGAGAATATGAAGAGAATGTGTCCAGACCCAGGAAACCCTCCTAAGGAAAGGGACAAAACAATTGGCCTTCAAGTTTTGGCTCATTTCCCAAAGAACTGCCACTTATACAAAAGAGCTGGACAACTATTTTAGTTTCACTTAGAAAAATGTATTCAGTTGTTTCTGTTGCAAGTCTTCCTGTATTTTTTGAGATTTTTCTCTTACATCTTAATAACAGTAATAAAAGCCATTATTCACTGAAGCTTTACTATGTGCCAGGTACTGGGGTAGGTGATTTACATACACTATTATTTTTATGATCCCAAAAAAAACATCATGGGATAGGTGCTTCTAGTATGCCTGTTTTATGGATGATGAAACTGAGGCACAGAATGGTTAACTTGTCCAGATTCACACAAATGTCCAGCATTCAAACTCCAACAGTCTGACTCATTTTTAAATACCTTATAAAAGATAAAGTTTCTAGTGAAATTATCTTTTTAAATTATTATTATTATTATTTTTAATCCTCACACAAGGACATGTTTTACTGATTCTACAGAGAGGGGAAGGGAGGATGAGAAGAAGGGAGAAAGAAACATCGATGTGAGAAACATCAATCAGCTGCCTCCCATACATGCCCTGACTAGGGATCAAGCCCCCAACCTAGGCATGTGCCCTGACTGGGAATGGAACCCTTCTGTGCATAGGACAGTGCTCCAACCAACTGAGCCACACCAGCCAGGGCAAGAATATCTTTTTAAAATTTATTTATGCAAGATCATACTGCAGCTGAAATTAGACAAACTATTTTGAAACCTAATGGTTGAATCTAGTCAAGCAATAAGAAATGGCTGGGGGAAGGGGGGGCGTAAGAGATCAACCAAAGGACTTATATGCATGCATATAAGCATTACCAATGGACACAGACACTAGGAAGGCTGAGGGCATGTGCTGGGGGGTGGGGTGGCCAGAGAGAGGTCAATGGGAGAAAAAGGAGACATATGTAATACTCTATGTAATACTTTAAACAATAAAGAATCTAAAAAAAAAGAAATGGTTTAAGTCCCAACTAGTTTTCAAAATAAACCGATCAGCCATTCATTTATTTATCAAACCATCACATTATACACTTTAAATATATACCATTTTAGCCCTGGCCAGTGTCTCAGTGGTTAGAGCATTGACCCGCACACCAAACAGTCTCAGGTTCGATTCCCGGTCAAGGGAAGTTACCTGGATTGCAGGTTCCATCCCTGGCCCCAGTTGGGGCACATGTGGGAGGCAGCCAATATATGTGTCTCTCTCATATTAATGTTTCTCTCTCTCTAAAAATCAATGGAAAAGCCTCACCAGTGTGGCTCAGTGGTTGGACATAGACCCAGGCACCAAGAGGTGCCCTGTTCGATTCCTGATGAGGGCACATGCCCAGGGTTGCAGGCTCAATACTCAGTAGGGGGCGTGCAGGAGGCAGCCAATCAATGTTCATGTTTCTATCTCATCAATGTTTCTAGCTCTCTCTCACTCTCTCTTTCTCTCTCTCTAAATAAAAATGCATTTTTTTAAAAAAATCAATGAAAAAAATCATTGGGTGAGGATTAATAATTTTATTTGTCAATTACACCTCAATAAAGCTAGAGGGGAAAAAAAACACAAAGTAACCCATTTGTGGGTTCACTTATTTGTTCAATAAATATTTCCTGAGCACCTACCCGTGCCAGGCATTGTTCTGGTGTCTGTAACACAGACATGTATAAACCAGATAAAAATATCTATCCTCATAGAGCTTAAGTTGTACTGGAGAGAGACAAGTAAAATGTACAGAACTTCAGATGGTGATAAGTTCTAAGGATAAAATAAAGCAGGGTAAGGGAGATTAAGAATATGGGGCAGGCCCTGGTTGGTGTTGCATGGGCCTGTGCACTGAAGAGCCAAGGGTTCAATTCCTGGTCAAGGGCATGTACCTGGCTTGCAGGTTTGATCCCCGACCCCAGTCAGGGCACATGCGAGAGACAATCAATTGATGTGTCTCTCTCACATGGATCTCTCTCTCTCTCTTCCCCACTCTTCCAACCCTTCCACTCTCGTTAAAAGTCAAAGGAAAAAAATATCCTTGGGTGAGGATTGGTAACAAATAAAAAAGAATATGGGGCAGAAGTGTTTTTATTTCAAGTTGGGTGGTCAGAGAAAGCCTAACTAAAAAGATAACATTTGAGTACAGTAGTTCCCTTTATCCCTGGTTTTCTGTCAACAGTTTCTGTTATTGTGGTCAACCATTGTCTGAAAATATTAAATGGAAAATTACATAAATAAGTCACAATTTTTAAATTGTGTGCTGTTATGAGTAGTGTGATGAAATCTCATGCTCTGCCTCTCCTTCCCACCTGGAACATGAATCACCTTTTTGTCCAGCATATCCATGCTATAGACACTCCTCCCCATTGGTCACTTAGAAGCCTTCTCATTTATCAGACTGACTGTCAAGATCTCAGTGTTTGTGTTCAAGTAACCCTTATATTACTTAATAATGGCCCCAAAGCCCAGGAGTAGCAATGCTGGCAACTCACATATGCCAAAAAGAAGTTGTAAAGTACTTACTTCCTTTAAGTGAAAAGGTGAAAGTTCTCGAGTTGATAAGGAAAGGGGAAAAAACATGCTGAGGTTGCTAAGATCTATGGTAAGAACAAACGTTTTATCCATTAAATTGTGAAGAAGGAAAAAGAAATCTGTGCTCATTTTGCTGTCGTATCTCAAACTGCAAAAGTTATGGCCACAGTGCATGGCAAATGCTTAATTAAGATGGAGAAGCCATTCAATTTGTGGTTGGAAAACATGAACAGAGAGAGACCACATTCACAGAACTTTTATTAAAGTATATTGTTATATGTTCTATTTTATTATTACTTATTGTTGTTAATCTCTTACTGTGCGTAATTTACAAATTAAACTTTATCATAAGTATATACTATGTATAGGGGGAAAACAGTATTAAAAAAGGATTTGGTACTGGCTGCGGTTTCAGGCATCCATTGGGGATCTTGGAACATGTCTCATGTGGCTAAGGGAGGACTACTATACATAAATACCTATAGGAGGTGAGGGAGTGAGCCATAAGGATATCTGGGGGGGGGGGGGGGGTAAGGGGCGGGGAGGAAGAGAGAGAACATTCCAGGCAGATGGAACAGCAAGTACCAAGGCCCTGCAACAGGAACAAACCTCATATATTCAAGAAATAGTAAGGCAGCCACTGTGACTGGAGTGGAGTAAGAGTAATGGGAAGATGAAACCTATGAAGTTACAGAGCTACTTTAGGTAGAGCTTTGTAGGCCTCTGTAAAGACTTTGACTTTTACTCTGAGTAAGAGGTGGAACCACTGGAGAGTTTTGACTATAAAAGTGACACAATCTGGCTTATATCTTTAAAGAATCATTCTGTACTGAAAAAAAAAATTGTATAGTGGAAGCAGAGAGGATTTGCAATAATCCGGGAATAAGATGGTGACTTAGAACAGGGAGTGAAGGCAGTAAGAAGTTATAAATTCCTAAATATATTTTGACAGATCTGTCAGGACTTACTGACAGATTGGATGTGGGCATGGGAGGAAGAATGGTCAGATATCTTCAAAGTTTTTTGGCCTGAGTAACTGGAAGTTGGAATTTTCACTTACCAAGATAAGGGGGACTATGCAAAGAATACATTATACCAGGTGGGAGATCGGGAGTTCAGTTTTGGATATGATCAGTTTGGTTAGACATCCAAGTGAAAATAGAACCATACACATGCTGGCACACATGCCGACCGGGAATGGAACCTGCAATCTGGATATGTGCCCTGACCCAGAATCAAACCCATGACCTTTCAGTGTATGGTACAATGCTGCAACCAACTGAGCCACGCCAGCCAGGGCAAACCACTGCCCCTTCTTACCTGCATGTAGAGAAATGAGCAGTTTCCAACCTGCATCATGTAATTAATTCTTCTTTTGGTCTGCTCTGCACAAAAACTGCCTTTCACTTTTATCCTCAATGTGTTAGCCAGCTGTGAACACTCTTCCAAGTGTTACTTTGTCCTTTGGAAGTTGGGGACCACAGAATAGGACCTACTATTCTAGTCAGTGTTAGAGCCACCCTGACATAGTAGAGGGTGGCCTTGCCACTGCCACCAGGCCCTCCTAAAAGAAGTTGAGCATTTCCCTGAGTTGAGAGGGAGGCTGGCTGCCTTCTGTGGCCAAAGGGGACAAATGGTTTGCCGAGGTAGAAATAGAATTTCTATTCTGAGATGAGACACAGAAAAAGAGAAACAGAAGCAAAATTTGGCAGGATGCAGGGCGGCTATAGAGAGGTAGCTAAAGCAGTAATCCATTCAACTTTCCATGATCCTCAGCGATGGAGAGGAGAAATGACACAGATGACTGTGAACATTGCATAATCCACATGGTATTTTAAAATGCATCTTGTGCAGTGGTAGAATGTGGACTTGTCTTGTGTCGTGCGATGCTGTTTAAATAGTCCATTGATTTTCATAATTCCGTTTGACTTGGACCAGGATCAAAATTGCACACCCCAAAGTATTAGTACTTGATGCTTGACTGCCCCTAAATGTCCTGAGTGTCAGGGGAAAAGCTGACCACAGAGAAACTGCTAACAGGGAGGTGACTGTCAAGGCAGGCGTATTGGCTGAAGGAGACAGGGGTTCTGGCCTGAGGGGTTGTCGGGCTCCTAATTGCAATGACCCTGCCACAGTTGAAGCCTGAGGGAGGGGCCCAGCTACTCACATGGCAGGCAAGCCGTCTTTGCCCCTGAAGCTGCAAAAGTATCCAGGATGCCCTTGTTTGTTTCTCAAGCAGTGCCCTGGCAAAGGCATCTGCTATACTAACCTGAAAAGGTCCCAGAACAAGGCCAAAAGCATCAGTTGTGGCGCTGCTGCGGGTCCCGACTGAGCTGACAGTTTCTCAGGCCCTTGCCCTTTGTGGGAGCCCAGCACTCGAAAGAGACTGTGCATTTACATGATCTCTTAACCCCTGGTCTTCTGTTCTCTCTGTTTCTGAACTTTGTTAGCATATTCCCCACCCCTGTCCCAAACCCCCAAAAAATAATGCCATTCACTGACAACTTGGAGAAGCCTTCATTATAGCTCTAGACTGTTTTACAAATGCTCAGTTTTATGGACGATGGCTAATGAGGAATTCTCCCTCCTCCACGATAAGATTAAAAGGGGGCTGGGGAGGGGCATAAGGTAAAGAAGCCATGTCTCCGGATGAGATATTTGCCTAGGCATAGGATGTGAGTCCCATGCAGAACTGGTTATGTAAATGAATAGTCCAAACACATCAGAATGTTTCCAATGCTTTCTAGAATCTCAGAGTAGGGAGGGGACTAAGGCACCATGTGGTCCAGCCCCCTGCCTCCTGGTGGGCAAAGGATTTCGATTAAGTAAGGCAAACCTAGAGTGACCAACTGTTACTTACAATCTCCAGAGACAGACAACACCTTTGCACAGTCACCTCTCTTTGTGCTTTGTGCCCTTGGTAAGGAGCAAGAATGGGCAGACAGAATTGTGGTGGGTCATGCTAGGGAAAATTGCAATAGAGACAGGGAGTGAACAGGAGGAAGAGAGGCTGCTGGCCAAAAAAGCTTTCAGAGGCTGGTGGGGAAGATTAGCTGCGTGCCACAGGGCATCTATGTAAGTTGAGCCTGGCCTCTCAACACCACCATAGATGGCTCTATCTATTCTCTAACCACACTGACTCTCATATCCACCCCATCCTCTCCATTTCCACTAGTAGCCTCTTTTATTGCACTTATTCAACAAGTATAGTGCCAATCTTCTCTGTGCCAGACCTGAGAATACAGAGATGAATGAGACACTGTTCCCTCCCTCTAATAATGTAAGAGTTTACAAAGAAAAACAAGTCCCAATAATGGGCAATCACAATATATTTAATAAAGGCAAAAATAAAAATCCACCATCTTCTCTTACACAGACTGAGGCTGCAGCCTCCCAACAGGCTTCCTGCTTCATAACTCCCCTGCTTGAATCATCCTGTTCTCCCCCTGAAAGTCTCTCTATTGCCTACTGACTACCTGCTTTCCTCCAGAGTCTGGTACTCCGATTCCAACATGCTTTTCCACCCTTACCCCCCACTTCCCTCCTAGAGGAATGTTGTGCTTCTGCTACCCCGTCCCTTCAATGGACATCACACCCACCTGTGTGCTTTACTTCATGTCATGACCTCTGGAATGCCTTCCTCCCTCCCCAATCTCTACCTAGCAAGGGATTGAGCTCTACCTCCCTTCCAGGATTCAGATACCACTTCCTTCTCCTGTTCTGCTTAGCCCAGTGCCTTGTTTACAGAAGTACACAGCAATATTCTGACATTAGAATGAGTCGTGTGTGTATCTTATCTGCCACAAATGAAGATAGAAGGGCATTATGGACTTGGAGTTGAATCATAGGAAGCCAAATGAAGTTATTTGTGAGGAAAGGGAACCCAGTATTTCTGAAAGAATGCTTATTAGGTTGCTCAGGTTTCTGGCATGAGGGGGTAAAGAGGGTCTGTTTCCATTTTTAAAAATAAGTAATGAATTTTTCTTCTGTAATATTCAATATTTTCCTGAAAGCAAAGGTGAAGGAGCTTCTAGTTTTTTCTCTGCATGGGTTAGCTCTGGCTTCAATTGTCCTCAAGGAAAAGGACAGACTATCCCTTATGAGAAAATACCAGACCCAATATACTTATCATAATATATAAATCTCATCTCCCCAACTAAACTGTATGCTCCTCAAGGACAAGAATGAGTTCTGAATTTCCTTTACAGATGCTTTTGCTTCATGGGGACACGTGTGTGCATACACACAGTGGAACTCTCTAAAATCAGAACAGAAAGGGACAATTTGATGGCATCTCCTCTTACCAAACCCACTTCTGAAACCTATGAAGGCCACGGTCATTGCCTGATGGCACAATTTACTAACCAGAATTTATAGACCTGGTTAAGTGAGTGCAACTTTCTGCTGGGGTGCAGGAGCAGATAGCTACTATGTTGCATCCCAAGGGGATCAGTAGCAGCATATTGGCTTGTATTTACTCTCTGCACCAAAGGATGAAAGTACCAAAGGGAAACGCACAGCATAGGAGATTTTGATTAAACTTGTCTCAGACATTCCATCTGGAAACACGCATTCCCCCATCATGGGGTGGGGAGTACCTCAAGCAAGCCATAGGAAATCAAAGGCTACCATCATTTCTTATCTACTTTTGAGCAATCTTTCCAAAGTTGTGGGATCTGCCAGTCACTTTTACTTTGGAAGTAACCCCAAAGAAGAGAGGTGGGTCTGTATGTTTTGACCAGGGGCCATATAAACTATTGAGCACATGAGTGGCACCATACTGCAATTGCTTTGACTGTGACTAGCAGAATTGGGGCACATGAGTGTGTTGAGGAATAGATGGCTTTGGGTTTTTAAAATTTGTTTTCCTTCAGTTTTGTGATATAATTGACATACAAGTATTGTATAATTTTCAGGCATACAGCATTACTTGACTTACATTTATTATGAAATGACTACCACAATAAGTTTAGCTAATATTCATCATCTTATACAGATACAAAAAGAAAAAGAAAAGAAAACAAAATGATTTTGGTTCCTCCTGATGAAAACTTTTAGGATTTACTCTCTTAGCAACTTTCATATATATACTATACAGTCATCATGTTCTACATTACATCCCCATGACTTATTTATCTTTTTTGTAATCCTTACCCTAGGATATATTGTTATTGATTGAGAGAGAGAGAGAGAGAGAGAGAGAGAGAGAGAGGGAGGGAGAGAGAGAGAGAGGTGAGAGGAATATCAATCGGTTGCCTCCCTCACGTGCCCCAACTGAGGATTGAACCCAAAACCTGGGTATGTGTCCTGACTGGCAATCAAACCTGCCACCTTTTGGTGTACAGGACGATGCTCCAACTAACTGAGCTACCCGGCCAAGGCATGACTTATCTTATAACTGGAAGTTTGCACCTTTTGACCATCTTCTTCCATTTCCCCATCCCTAGCCCCCACCTCTAGTTACTACAAATCTGCTCTCTTTAGCTGAGTTTGGTGTGTACATATTTTTTTATTTGGGGGTATTTTTTAGATTCCACATATAACTTAGATCATAAGTATTTTGTCCTTTTCTAACTTATTTCAGTTAGCAGAATGCCCTCAAGGTAGCGTACTTTGTTTATGATAGAGTTAAAGTCAAATGTGCACTCTCAAATAAGGATGCCTGTCCAGCCACAGCAATGAAATCAGGCAATATAACTTTTTAGCTCCCCAGTGACCGGGCAGGACTGTGAAAAATTCCACCTGATCCTCACACCATTGCCTCCCTCACCAGAAAAAGGTCAGGCAGCAGCCTCCCAGCTAGATCTCTCCGAGTAATTACAGTTTTACCCAGGAGTATTTAGCTTTCCTTTCTGAATATACTCTTGTCAATTTGGAGGGTGGGCATGGAAACAGAATATGTAGGAATGTGGCTGTGCTCTTGGAAATAAGCTTTAAAATGTATAATCTCAGATAAAGAGCACCTGTGACTGAGCTTAAAAGGTGTTTGGGGCAGAGGGTGGGAAACCAGATTTATCCACAGGCCACGGCTAAGGTCTGTTGGGGTGTTTGGCCCTTGTACCTTTGCTCATGGATGACTCCATTGGCATCTGGTCTTAGCCCTGAGGAGTGAACCCAACCACAGCCCTCACTTTTAGATGAAATCTTGCTTTAAAACAAGGGGCTGAGTGACTGGGAAACGGCCCCCAGCTGCAAAGCCCAGTGGGAACCTGCATGCATAGCATCTTAGGTCAAATTTACTGGAGAAATAATGAAGAATGACCTTGCCAAAGGTGAGGTGAGGGAACCCCTTAGAAATTAGGAAAGGGAAACCAGAGGTGCTGGTGATGGTTGTGAAACAGAAAAACTGCTTAGGTAATCCAGGCAGCGAGGCCACAGTCTCCCTCATGAGGCAGGCCTGCAGCAGCTCCCTTTTATCTGCTGCCTCCAAACTCCTCCCTCCAGGGAAAAGCAGCTCAGAACCTTGGGAGAATTCAAGGCTGGACATCGTTTTCTTATCCTAGAAGGAAGGCCAGGCAGACAAGATTTGGCTATGCTAGGTGTTCAAGCTCTTCCATGCCCCTTTCTCATCAAGGACTTGCTTCTTGTAGCCACAGAGCCCTAAAGCAGATCATGGGCAAACAGGCTGAGTCATGCCCAGCCAGCCTCAACCACAGCATGGTTCAGTGGTTGAGCATCGACCTATGAACCAGGAGATCACAGTTCGATTCCTGGTCAGGGCATATGCTCAGGTTGCAGGCTCAATCTGGTGTGGGGTGTGCAGAAGGCAGCTGATCAATGATTCTCTCTCATCATTGATGTTTCTATTGCTCTCTCCCTTTCCCTTCCTCTCTGGAATCAATAAAAATATATTTAAAAAAAAATAAACAGGCTGAACAAGCAGGAGGATTTTGCCATTAACCTCAGGCACAAGCAGCACCTTTTGGTCTTTCCTTGATAATGTGGCCTTAGCTGTATAGCAGCAAGATACCAACAACCGTTTTGTCTGAAATCCATTTAAATAAAGGGCACATCCAATTAAACCAACTAGGGCTTCACATATCTATGATGTCAAATGACCTATTTGATTTTTTTTATTTTCATACACGACTAGGTTTTGGTTTTTTTAATTTTAGAGAGAGGAAGGGGAGAGAGAGAGAGAGAGAGAGAGAGAGAGAGAGAGAGAGAAACGTCGATGCAAGAGAGAAACACTAACCAGTTGCCTCTTGCATGTGCCCTGACTAGGGATTGAACCTACCACCTTTTGGTGCACAGGATGACGCTTAACCAACTGAACCACACCATCCAGAGTTACATGACTGTTTTAAATGATAGGGTGTATATGTGTGCACACATGCTCTGTCCACACAGAACTGAACTTGAGGGAAGTGGTATTGTGTATACCCTCAAGTTCAGGTCTATCTGATAAAATAAAGTCCAGCCCCTTTTCCCAAACCTACCAAAAACTAGTCTAGGTTTAAAAATTTGAGCAACTATCTAGGCTGAGTTCTTGAAACCCAGTGTATTAACACTGAATCACTATATCCTTTTGCATAGTGGTTGGGGGATGAGGTAGCAGAGCCAGACTCCACCATTGTGTCCAGGCTGTATCCTGTTCACTTTGGGTAAAAAGAATATAATTGTTTAACATTATAAAAGTGCTTAAATATTTTGTAATTTTCAGCTTGAAAAGAAAACAGTAATGGGTTTCCAAGTGCATGCCTTTACTTTTAATGAAGTGTTTATTTTTCATGGTTCTATTGGCAATAAAAGAACAGCTCCACATCAAAAGCCTTCAGGGAAGCAGTTTTCATTTGGAGGACAGTGAGATTGCCAATAATTTTGATGGTGTGTGTGTGTGTTTTTTTAAAAGTAAACTCACTAGATTATATTTCTAGATATAGGTTATTGCCTATTATCCCAGGTAATTATTTTTTTCTCCTACTCATATAAGCAAATTACAACACATTATGTGCTATACTCTAAAAAGCTAAAAAAATTAAGTGACACTGAGATCAGGGGGCTCCATAATGTTCTAATGAACATGCTTCCATTATCTTCTGTGCTTGTTCATTTTGTTGGAAGAATGATTCATTCATTTCAAATTGGCAACTTAAACGGCAGCAAATAAAATTTTCCTATTACAATGCAAAGTCAGTTTATTGGCCTTCTCAGGCTTTGGGCCCTCGTTTGTGCCTCTGTTTCCTTTGCCAACAGCACCCTCTGCTGGGTTCTGTCATCCATCACATCTAATGGGATCAACCCAAATCGCAAAAGGGAAGCTGCCCTGCAACATTACACACAGAGGGACATGATTCATAAATCAGTTTTCCACCCTGGTGATTCATTACCAGACATATTTTTTCTGTAAAGCAGCACAGTTCAAGGAAGTCATCAAGAATTCAGAAGCTGCAAAAATACCTTCGTTTGATTAATCATCCCTCTGACATTTTTCTTCGTATTGAACAAGGTTAATAATACTTGTTATCACTCAAAGTTAAACTGCCAAGTGATTTTTATTTTGCAAAGGTCTGTTATCACTGCCAAGAGGCTTCAAAGTTGGCATTGGTTCCATTCCTCAGGTATGACCTCGAGGGACATCTGACCAATGCAACATTTCCCACTGGAGAAGTCAGCAGCTTCCACAGTGAC
Organism: Myotis nattereri; assembly: GCF_964212035.1. Taxonomy (NCBI): domain Eukaryota; kingdom Metazoa; phylum Chordata; class Mammalia; order Chiroptera; family Vespertilionidae; genus Myotis; species Myotis nattereri. The sequence continues at coordinate 114,449,601 of NC_138078.1, read as the reverse complement.
CTGGAGAAGCTGACAAAAGTGGAGCTGGATACTTCCAACCATGAAAATGTCCTCATGTCAACCAACTTGACAGCAACTACTACCATCTATATTTTAAAACAAGGTAAGACTATTTCTAACTTCCCCTGACTGTAATAGCACCTATCTTAACTTCTACCCTTCTAATACATAGAATTCACTTCCGTCTGAGAAGATGGCATTGTCTCCCTATTTTTAAGCTCTGGAAGCTGAAACCCAGACAAAATCACCCTTTTCACAGATTCACATAGCAACCTTGAGCCACATCTCTGTGGGAGTCATGAGTTTACATCTTTGCCAAATCCTCTCTTCTGTCAAGTCATTTTGCAGCACCTAGCAGTGCATTAAGCTCTTTCGGGCACGGAAGGGGTTATGGTAAAGAAATGGAGTCTGTGTCCTATCTGATATTAGCATTCAAGATCCATGCTGACATGGGGGAATAAAAAGGATGAATTAGGATACACACTGAGCAAGAATATAAGAGAAATGGGAAAATTAAAAGCTCATTCTGTTTAAGGGGGGAGGGGGGAGGAAGGAGGATGGACTTGGAAGGAATGTGTTGGAAGCTAAATGGGAAATGGATACACAAACTATTTCTCTCTGTCCAGTCATTAAAGAATGATTTGGTTGTTAGGCCAGACACAGAACTGTTCAACATTCAGATACACTCAAAAGGGATTGGTGGCAACCTTTGTCAGTGTTATTGTTTTGTCAGGTACAGCAACTGTGCGGGTTTCCCCAGGCAGTAAGGATGCTAAGTTGAACTTGATACTCTTCTCATGCTAGCTCCCAGCATATCAAACTGTGGAGGCTGATCTATCAAGTCAGAAAGGGAGTTTGCTAGGGAATTCTTTAAAAATGAGACAGAGAAAAAAAATAGCCTGCAGTATTAGGTAGGAGTCTTTTATCCAAGGAACAAACTACCCCAGCTGTGAAAATAACAAGACCCAAATGGACAGAGGGCACATCTGCCTGTCAGAGTGGTTGTCTAGCCCAGAAGGCAGTTGGGGTCCACAGCGCCCCACCTGTTCAACCCTTCCCAGACTTGCCTCCTAAAGCTAAGCTTGTCTCTCCTCTGCTTCCTATGCTTCCCTTTCCTCCCCTTTCCCCCTCCCTCCTTTGTTCCTCTGCCTACAGAAAATACCCAAAGTACATATCGGGTGAGTCCAGATGGCTCCCTACGTGTCACCTTTGCCAGTGGGATGGAGATCAGCCTCAGCTCAGAGCCTCACATCCTGGCCGGGGCGGTCAACCCCACCCTGGGCAAATGCAACATCTCACTGCCCGGAGAGCACAACGCAAACCTCATTGAGTGGCGGCAGCGGAAGGAGCAAAACAAAGGCAATGTTTCAGCTTTTGAAAGGAGACTGAGGGTAAGGCTTGACCTTATAGAAGATATAGAACTTTCCCTTTGAAAGTTTGAAAATTGCAGAGCCTTCCTAATCTGAAGTCCTATTTCTCCAAAGCTCATGTAGGTGACTGACTTATATGAAGTACTGATTCAAGAGGGGGTGCTAATGGCTGGCTGATAATGGTTCAGGATCCTTAAATGAACATTCTAATAGGAGCTTTCCTTGTCATTAGCCAGCTAAAGTGCTCTAATAGTAGCAATTTCAGGCACCAAGAAAGGCTGGGTGGAGAAATGTGTTTCATCAGGTGGCTCTCCAGAATCCCTCATGGCATGCCCTAGAGATGGTTGTCAGGCCCATCAGATTGACCCAGTTTCCATTTTTGTATAGTTTATACTTTATTTGGAAAGACCAGGCAGGTACACACAGAAGGATGAGAGACACAAGGCGACATTTGGACAAAGGTGAGATAAAAGAAAAAGTCAGTGAGTGATATCACTGCCATGAATACACACATATGAAGAGCCAGAGGGGTAAAGGACTAATACTGAGGTTGGGCGAGTTGTGCTCAGAGAGAGCTGCCTGGGGAAAATGAAAGATTTGGGAGTTTTTGAGTACTTACCAAGCACAGTTCACCACTGTTAACCAGAGCTCTCTCGGTCCCAGTTGCCTTTCTGCAGAGCACAAACCCTACAAACACCACAGAGCTGTCTGCCTGTCCCTTCTGAAACACCAATGTTAGGATGATGTGACCAACTTTCCAAATATAGTAACATTCAATATCAGCCCCAAAGCAACTGCCAGCCTGAGGGAAATAATCACTCACTATTGAGGCTAGGCCTGCCTTGAGCACCTGTGTCATGCGCAGGACACCTGGATTGCTTGCATTTTCTTCACTCACAGTAAAAATTCACTCAGAGAGAAAATCTGGTAACCTTTAAACTGTGGAAATGCAACAATAAACAACCACCCAATTCCAGTGAGAAGCAGTCAAAGTAATCTCATGGCTTGATAGGGACAAAATAATTTATGACAGTGCTCGCTTTCCAATCAATTCTATTGGTGACACCAAGACACAGACTTCAAGGGTGTTTTTTGGAACAGCGCTAAAGTTGTCTACATGCACAAGTCAATTTGTATGTTCTGATTCTATTGACTGGTCCCTAGAAGAATATTTACCGGATATGCCACTGACTTGAGAAGTGAAACCAATCCAAATAGTCGGACTTCTCTGTGTGAGTAGCAGTGAGGGTTTCTATTAGGGTTCTAGAAATGGCATTCTCCTGGATAAAGTTAGATGACCTGGCCTTGCTACCCAATTTTACAAGTGACTTTAGAAAGGACTTTATTTTCTTCACCTGTGAAATGTTAAGTGTTATACTAGAGAAAAGAATTATCTACATACAGCTTATCAACCTCATGGATTCAAAATAGAAAATAATATTGAATAAGTGATCTCTTAGTGCCTCCCCCTGTGTATAGCCTCGATAAAACATTGTGAACAAAATCATACACTATCTGACTGGCATTTTCCATTCTTTAGGATAGTCCATCCTATACAGTGGGATTTTCCATGTTCTAAGATAACCAACCCTATTTTTTCCCCCTCCATGTATACAGATGATAGAGACTAGAAACTGTAATTTACACCTCATATCCCAAATTGTTCTTACTGTTGAGAAACTAATGGTTATAAAACATTTGGGAGCTCTTTCCTGTTAAGGAATAGAATGAAGTGTTATTTAGTTAATACTATTTATAGTTGACATGTGGTAGAGTTGAGTGGATTTGTGCAATGGCTTATGAGGGCAACAAATTCAGGGCCTTCTTCTCTATATGACCTCTGGGGCGCTTCCTGAGGTCCTAGTACTGGAGACTGGAGACCCTTATTGGCTAGGTGGTGTTACTGTGCATGCCTCTAGAAATCTAACAGTAACAATCATTTACTTATGTTTAGTGCCTTAGAGTTAACAAACTGCATTCAGAACCAGGATTTTTTTTTTATCACCACAACCATCAATTGTTGTTATTCCCAATTTATAGATAGAGACTAAAGCCCAGAGAGGTTAAGTGATTTGCCCAAAGTCAATCAGCTATTAAGGATCAGAGCCAGCACTAAAATGAAAGACTTCATGTAGCACAACAGTCTTTCCACTACATCATGCTGTGTTGCCATGCTCCTTAAAATAATTCATCGAAAAATCGTTGCTCCATTCAGTGGAGCCACCTTGGCAGAGCCTGTGTCCTTGTTTCAATGTTGACAAAAAAGACTCTAATGATCGACTCTAATGTACTGGCAAGTTTGGGTGGTACGGGACAACTGGCTGGCCTCCCGGCAATGTGTGAAGGTGGCAAAAGGATGAGGAAAGCTATATAACTGGTTCATTTGTACCTGCTCTCTCCATCCTCTGCTATTTTCGTTTATACCACTGCCTTAGCATCCCTACAATAGGCATATCTGATTTAGGGGAATAAATATGTTCCCAAAAGGTAGGTGTGGATCCAGTTTTAACAGAGCAAATTCTCTTTCCTTGCTGACTTTATTATTCCAGAGATGGTACCCCTTCACTTCTGGTGTCCCTTTCAAGGGGCAAGCTGACGACACTTGAGATGTAACTTTCTCTCTTCTGGGCCAAATATGCAGTGACCCATTGTAAGCATACATGGAAAAAAATAAGCCTTTCTGATGCCCTCAAGTACTTCGAGACATTGGACTGAACCATTTATTTCTCCTGGTAAAGCTGCCATTGCACAGTGAGGCATGTCGGGGTACCAGAGCTCTTGACACAGAATACCAGATTCACATGGTCACACAACATAGAAACTCCAGCTGTATTGGGACAAATGAGGATTCTCTTTGAAAAACCACACAAAGGTGTGATTGTAATTTGCAAATGTGCTTGGGCAGCAGGTTATGAACCACTAATTATTCAGGCACAAAATTACAGGTTCATTGAAAGGCTCACTTGGTAAGATAACGACCATCAAATGTTCGAGAAAGCTACCTATCACATCCACCCAGACCTTCTAGCTGGAAAGAAAAACATCAGAAAGGGATAGTCCTCTCTAACAATTACTTTTCTCCAGTGATCAGTGGTTATGTTTTTTTATACAAAGTCAGGGTCCCCTTCAAGGTGGAGGAGTCAAACTGCTAGGAAACATGATATCCTGCTTAGCCTGAGCAGGCAAGGGATTTGTTACCTCTGAGCCCTCCTGTACCAGCTCCATTAAATGAAATAAATCACATTAATATCCTGAAATTTCATTTATTTTAAAAATCCATTTTCCTCAACCTGAGTTGTGTTTGAATCATCTTCCTTGCAAAGTACTTTTACATCCAGTCCATGCATCTCCTCATCTGCTGCATCAATCTGTCCCCATAAATACATTTCCCTGGACAATAGGGAAATTAGAATACAGATAACAGTAGAGGCAGTTGTAAAAGAATTGGACATTCACCAAAAACAAACTGGTTTAGGAACTTTATCCAGATTGTACCTTGCCGTGTCTGTGGATAATAATGCCATTATATGAGACATCCCAGCATTGGATCCCAGAGCTCTTTACAAGATTTTTCAAACTGAGATGTGAGATTACAGCAAAACTCCAGAACTGCAGTCTCCTTTATATATTATACTAGAAGTCCAGCGCATGAAATTCGTGCATGGGGCGGCGGGGGATGGGGAGGGTCCCTCAGCCCAGCCTGCACCCTCCCACAGTCCAGGACCCCTCAGGGGGTGTATGCCTAAGCCAGCAGTCAGACATCCCTCTCGCAGTCCTGGGTTCTCACAGTCTGAGACCCCTCTCTCCTTACCACCCTCCTGCAGCAGAGGCGAGAGAGGCTCCCGCCACCACCACTGCACTCGCCAGTCATGAACCTGGCTTCTGGCTGAGTGGCACACCCCCTGTGGGAGTGCACTGACCACCAGGGGGCAGCTCCTGCATTGAGGGTTTGCCCCCTGATGGTCAGTGCACATCATAGTGACCAGTTGTTCTGACGTTCATCCTATTTGCATATTAGTGTTTTATTATATAGGATATTTTCCAGGAAACTTAGTACTTCAAAACAAAGTCGCAAAAATAACTAAGATGATTGTGTTTACACGCAAAATGAAGCAAAGACCAATCTAAAATCCTGACAATTTATTTATTTTTCTGCTCACAGATAACTGAGACTGTAGTAAATTGGCTTTTAAATGCAACATGTGAATGTTCATACATGATCTGAGCTCTGAAATAGGAAACAAGCCCAGTTGAAACACGGGGTCTCAGGCTGACAGATGAGGGGGAATTTGGGAAGCAGCCAAGAGGATCCTAGCACCTCCCTCCATTCTCAGAAAACGTCTTTGCTGTGCCAGGGCACTTCCACTCCACTTTAAGAGATTTCCCTGTGTCTGCTGTTTCTTAAATAGTCAGCCAAAAATAATCCTTGTGCCAAAGAGATTATTTTTGGGTGGCAAATTCTGCTCCCCTTCAAAAGAATGAGTAAGATTTTGAGGAAGGACGGGTATGCCCATAATTTTGCACCATTTTCCTCATCTATAAAATGAGGGATATGGGTTGTGTGATCTCTATTACCAGTAGTATTATTATCATTAATCATAATTACAGCAACTAAAATTCACTGAGGTCTTACTATGTGTATCATATTAGAGATGGGGAGAATTCTTCCCTCTACCCTCCTTAAGTCCTTATGTCTGAACCAATAATAAAATTGACACAAAACCATATTAGCAGGAAGAAAATTGAATAGGCCAAAAACAGACAAATATCAGCGGTTGTCTATAGATCAATCTAGTATATCTTTATCCTACTAATTGAATGAGTCTCAAATTAGAAGGGCTGAAAGGACTTTTTCTTAAGCAATTAAAACACATACTCCTGGGAAAGACCAAGCAAAGGCTCAGAGGGAAGGCAAAGGACACTTTTCTTTGGAGCTTCACCCTGTACCAACACTTCACAGGCACTTTGATTTCTGATGGCAACACAATCCATGATCCCCAGAGCATCCTCTTCCCTTTTTCCTTTCTGGTCTAAGTATGAATGAAAAGCAAGCCCTTCTCCTTACTTCTCCTTAGCAAAGCTGAAAAAAACGTAAAAGAAATCAAGGGCTATATTAAGCATAGATACTTCTTCTATTTAAAAAATGATCAAGTCCAGCTTTTTTGCCCCAATGTACAACTCTTTATTTGCCAAACTCAAAGGTCTTATTCAATGTGCAACCTCTCCAAAGAGACGTGTTTTAGCTGGGGGCTATTCCAAAATTTCAACCCTTTCTTTGCCCCTCTTTTCCAGGGCAAGGATTGATGTAAACTGTTTGGAGTAAGAGTGGAAATAAGGATGGATGGTCCACACTTAGGTCAAGGGCTATTATTGCCTTTCAGGCAAACAAGCGCTTGTATGAATGTGGAGCGTTCTCAGCCTTGTTCATGAGCCCAGCAGTCAGAGGAAAGCAGCCTAGTCCTGATTCATGCCATGGAAGCTGGCGGTGCATACTAGTAGCACTCAGGAAAGAGGGTGGGAGAGCTCCCCTGGAAAAGCCTTCTCCTTCCCAGCCTTCTCACATGTGGTTTCCACAAGAGACTTGACGGGGCAGAGGGTGAGGAGAAGGATTCTGTGGCATGTTCAATTCCTTCATCCCTTTCAGCTATTCGTCAAATTTTACATTACCTTCCAAACCTGACTTTGAAACTAGTGTTTCAGCAACATCTGAATATCAGAGAGCATTCTCCAGAAAGAGAAGTATGGTCGCAGAAGTCTTAACAGTCCAAATAAGGACATCAGGCAGAGTTTGGTTCTGCCTGCTTTATAGTGGATTTTGAACAGTGATCCCTGCTTGTGTAGCTGTAACAGCTTTATTAAGAAGTGTGATCTTCAGTTGTAAACTTTATCTGTCAGACAAGTAAAACCACAAATTTAGTTGAACTGGAAATCACTTGTTACTTTGGCTCTTTAACTATCATTATAACATGAATTGTAACGGTTACAACCGTCTCTGGGAGTACATGGATATTTTACAGCTATTGTAAATAAACGGTATTACAGTTGAAGATATGTGGCTATAAAACCACAGGAAAGGTAGTTGAAGAAAGAACACCTGGTCTCATAGAGGTTTCCAAGCCTTGCGTATGAAAAGAAAGAAAACATGTGCTTCTCTATCACCTTAGAGGTGGTACAGTGGGTTACTATATATTTATGCCCGATGACTCTGTATGCACTGGCTACAGATGGTTTAAAGAGTCATGATTCCCAATCACTAGTCTTCTGGATAGAATTCATGACATGGAATATTTGCAGAAGTTCAAAATTAAGGGCAAACATCATTAGTACCAGCTGGTTGATGAAGAAACTAAAAACACAGGAGGTTTTAAAAAGCAAAGTGCCACACCCCAATAGAAAAATGGACGAAGGTCATGAGCAGACAATTCATAGAAGGCATACATGTGGCCAATAGATATTAAAAAGGGTTCAACCTCACTAGTATTTATTTGTATCACTGTATTTATTTTTATCAAATAAATACAAATTAAACCACAGTAGCATACCATTTTCCCACTCTCACTTTGGGAAAAATTTACTAACAATGATAATATTTGATGTTGGTAAGGATGGAATGAGATAGATCCTCCACTACTAGTTAATGATAGCATAAATTTGCACAACTATTGTGCACTATGAAGTAATATCTCAAATTGCATCAAGAGTCTTTAATATGTTCTTTTCATTTGACCCAGTAATTACGGCTCTGTACTAAGGAAATATTTACTTACAAAAATGTTCAACAAAATATGAGATATGAAAGGAAAATAGAAAACAAAAACTCTGATTTTCAACATAGGAGAAAAGATAAATAGATGCTTTTTGTGTAGGGAGATATTATGAAACCATTAAAATCCACATTTTAAGAATATTTAATAACATGAGAGATGCTCAAGATAAAACATTAGCTGAAAAAGTAGAACATAAAACTTTAAATATAATCCTAATTGCCTTCTTTAAATGTATGGACACAGATTATGCAAAGAAAAGTAGGATAAATGGAATGAAATGCCTCAAGCAAACTATTAGTGATTTGCATTAGAAGGTGAGATTATAAGTAATTATTTTCCTTGTATATTTCTATATTTTCCCATTTTTCTGCAATAAAAAAAATATTACTTTTATAATATGTGGTGGGGGTGGGAGATTGAGGAGGTATTTTTAAAGGCAAACTACACAAAATTACTGAGCAAGGTAAGGCCACAGTATGAAATGAGAATGTTGGCTTTATAGTCACACAGGCCACTAAGTTAAAAACTCTTTCTGGATCTCACTTTTATGTGGAATATAAAACACACACAAAAAAACAGAACTCATAGAAACAGAGAACAGATTGGCATTTGCTGGAGGCAGGAGGGTCAGGGATGGGCAAAATGGATGAAGGGGGTCAAAAGGTACAAACTTCTGGTTATAAAATATGCAAGTCCTGAGGATGTAATGTACAGCATGGTGACTATAGTTAACAATTCTGTATTGTGTATTTGAAAGTTGCTAAGAGATCAGATCTTAAAAATCATCACAAGAAAAAGAAGGTTAATCAGTCATTATGGTGATCATTTTGCAATGTATACAAATATTGAATCATTATGTTATACACCTGAAGATAATATAATGTTATATATCAACTAGGGGCCCAGTGCACCAATTTGTGCACCTTGAAAGGAACTGTGGGCCACGAGGCTACGGTGGGCACAAGGGCGAATCTCGGCCCATCCTCCATGCCCCCGCCCGGCCCCTCCCACCATGGCCCCCGGTCCCCTGTCTGCTGGCAACCCCACTCCCACCGTTGCCACTCCCACATGCTGACAGCACCAGCCCCACTGGTACCTGCTGACAGCGTGGAGTGATTGAGGCTGGCGCCAGCAGCGGGTGCAAGAGGTGGCTGCCAGCCCCAATAGCCCCTCGGGAGCAGGGGGAGGTGGAGAAGCCCCAAGGGTTGATCAGGGCCAGAAGCTGCTGCTCACACCCACTGACAGCACCGAGCTATCAGGGCTGGCACTGGGTGCCGGCAGCGAGTGCAAGCACTGGGTGGGACGGCAGTGCACGGGAGCAAAGAATTTTCAGTAACCACCAGAGGCTCACCCCAATGACAATGACCAGTGCCCCACCTTGGTCTGGCACCCCCCACTCACCTGCTCTACCAATCCTACTGCAGCTGATGACCGCCATGTCTTGCGCTCTGTCACGTGCTGCTGATGCCCACCATGTTCCGCACACACCCCCTGGTGGTCAGCGCACGTCATAGTGACAGGTTGTTCAGTTCTGTCATTTGGTCTATTTGCATATTAGGTTTTATTATGTAGGATTATATCTCAATTGTGAGGTTAAAAAAATTTAAAACTCTTTCTGAACTGGGATTTTGAAATTGGACTCTTGAGACCCCTTGAGGTTTTATGTTTGGGTTTCAGAGGCCCCTTGAGATTTTATTACAAACTAGAAGCCTGGTGCATGAAATTCGTGCACTGGGGAGTGTCCCTCAGCCCAGCCTGCACCCTCTCCAATCTGGGACCCCTCGAGGGTAGTGATCAGGATTGGACCTAAACTGGCAGCCAGACATCCCTCTCACAATCCAGGACTGCTTATTCCCAACTGCTCGCCTGTCTGCCTGCCTGATTGCCCCTAACCGCTTCTGCTTGCTTGCCTGATTACCCCCTAACCACTCCCCTGCCAGCCTGATCGATGCTTAACTGTTCCCCTGCCGGCCCAGTCGCCCCAAGCTGCCCTCCCCTGCCAACCCAGTTGCCCCCAACAGCCCTCCCCTGCCAGACTGGTCCCCCCCAACTGCCCTCCCCTGCAGGCCTGGTCCCCCACAACCGTCCTCCCTTGCAGGCCTAATTGCCCCTAACTGCCTTTCCCTGCTGGCCAGGTCACCCCTAACTGCCCTCTCCTGCCAACCATCTTGTGGCCATATGGAGGCAGACATCTTTGACCACATGGGGGCGGCCATCTTGTGTGTTTGAGTGATGGTCAATTTGCATACTTCACATGACTAATTAACATATCATGTCTAATTAGCATATCCCTCTCATATTATTTGTGTTGGAATGATGGTCAATTTGCATACTGGCAATGGCTAATTAGCATATCCGGGCTAATTAGCATATCCCTCTCTTATTATATAGGATGATCATGTATGTGCTTATGTGCATTTTTCTGGGGACATGGTGCATGGCTTTCAGATATTTAACCATAAAAATGAACATAGATTTTGGAGAAGATGGCTTCCAAAGGGAAGGCAGACTACAGGATGGTGTGTGAGTGAGAGAATGAAAGAAGAGTGTGTGGACATACGGGGAGTGTATATTTTTGGGTGAGGGACAGCAATACTCCAAAAGACTGTTGGGAGCTGTCAGAATGGGCTCCCCTGACCAATGGAGCATCCACTGCTGCTGAAATCTCTCCTGGAGCAACTGGCTCTGCTGCAGAGACCATGCCGTCTTGAAGGGGAGAGTGGCTGTTGTCAAAAGCCTGTACGTCCCAGGACTCTGCAACCACAACACCCAGGGACCAGCTGTGAACCCAGGAACATTGGATCTTAAGCAGCGCAAATACGCCGACTCGGTGGAGCTCTGCACCTTCTCACAGAAAGGTCAGATTTCACCTAGGGAAAGGAGAGAGAGCTACATAACCAGACACCTGGAGAAGAGAGATCATGGGGAGACAAAGAAACAGCCCACATATGAAAGAAAAGGAGGCATCACCAGAAAAGGAAGTAAATAAAGTGGAGGCAAGCAATATGGAAGAGAAATGGTCATAAGGTCGCGGAAAAGAATGGAAAACAAATTCAACAATATGTGTAAAAACCAAGAGGAAATGAAGAAGAAACAAGAAGAAATGAAACATGGCATTGCTGCTATAAAGAACTCAATAGAAAGCTTCAATAGTAGACTAGAAGAAGCAGAGGACCGCATCAGTGAGCTAGAAGACAAGGTAGGAAAAAATACCCAAGCAGAGCAGCATCTAGAAAAAAAAAACTTAATAAAAAGGAGGAGAGCCTAAGGGAACTTTGGGACAACATGAAACGAAACATCTGCATACTAGGGATACCAGAAGGAGAGGAAACAGAGCAAGGAATAGAAATCCTGTTTGAAGAAATAATGACAGAAAACTTCCCTAATATAGGGAAGAAAAAACTCACACAAATCCAAGAAGCTCACAGAGTCCCAAACAAAATGAACCCCAAAAGGCCAATGCAAAGGCACATTATAATTAAATTGGCAAACACCAACAACAAAGTAAGAATCTTAAAAGCGGCCAGCGAGAGACAGCAAGTTACCTACAAAGGATCCCCCATCAGACTGGTGACTGATTTCTCAACAGAAACACATCAGGCCAGAAGGGAATGGAATGAAATATACAAAATCATGCAAAGCAAAGGTCTGAATCCAAGACTACTGTACCTAGCCAGGCTATCAATCAAAATTGAGGGTGAAATCAGGAGCTTCACAGACAAGAAAGGAATAATGGAGTTTATTACCACCAAACCAGCAATGCAAGAAATGCTAAAGGGAGAAACCAAGATGGCGGCATAGATAAACACCTGAAATTGCTGCCTTGCACAACCACTTCAAAATTACAACTAAAAGACAAACCGGACATCATCCAGAACCACAGGAAGGCTGGCTAGTGGAAATTCTATAACTAGAAGGAAAGAGAAAAGCACACTGAGACTCAGAGGAGGTGCTGAAGTGATGTGCAGAGGTACAGAGGCTCACTCAGAAAGGGCTGGCAACTGAGGACACAGCTGTCTTTTTCAATTGGGAGGGAGACACAAGCTCCCAACTGCTCTGAACGCCAGTTCTGGGCAAGTCTCTGGGGACCCAGACTCATCTGGGGAGAAACTGGACTGTCTGGCATCGGGCAGAACTCGAGGGCGACTTTCTCTCAAAGGTACTTGCAGTGATTACCAGGGGACACTGAGACCTGGGCCTCTTAGGGCAGGGCTGAGGATCAGCCATAGCTGTTTGCTCTGCCCTGTTGACTCCCTGAGACCCCGCCCCACCCAAGCTGTGCGCAGAGGCTTTTGCATATGAATGGGCTGGCCCTTTGCAATGTAAAATTACCTAACAAACTGCACCTGGGTCAGAGAGACTCAGAACATCCAAAAGAAGGCCCAAGGCCCCACAGCAGCTTGCATTGCTTCACAGCTTGGCCTCTCTGGGCACCTCCAAACCCCAAACAAAGAAGAGGAATTTGCAGATCTCTCCATAGCTCCTGCTGGGTAGCCTCAGGCAGAGGCTAAATTAGCACCTCCTTAGAGATCCAAAGCCAGTTCACCTAGTGGTCAGAGTGGGACCATCCAGATTACAACTCCTCAGATTCATAAGGGACACACTCAGGGGGCAGACTAGGTGAGCACCAAAGCCCCACTGAAGCACGTTTTGCCTCATAAGGGTGTGTCCAGCACAGAAGTTCTCCTGTATACACAGCTGATTCTCACAGCCAATTGGCCTGGAGGTCAATTCCTCCCAGTGATACCTACAACAATCAAGGCTTAACTACAACAAGACTGTGCACAAAGCCCACAAAGGGGTGCACCAAGAGTGTCCACCTCAGGTAATTGGGGAGGCTGAGTCACTGGGCCCTATAGGACACCTAGCACAGAAAGCCACTCTACCAACACAGGGAAGCATAAAAAATGTGGAGACAAAGAAACAGGTCACAAATGACAGAAATGGAGGAAAGCAAACTACTGGATATAGAGTTCAAAACCACGGTTATAAAGTTTTTCAAGAATTTTCTAGAAACTGCTGATAAATTTAGTGAGACCCTCAAGGATATGAAAAAGGACCAACTAGAAATTAAGCATACACTGACTGAAATAAAAAATAATATACAGAGATCCAACAGCAGACTAAAGGATCACAACAATCAAGTCAAAGACTTGAAATACGAAGAAGCAAAAAACACCCAACTGGAAAAGCAAAAAGAATCAAGAATCCAAAAATATGAAGATGGTGTAAGGAGCCTCTGGGACAACTTCAAGTGTACCATCTGAATTATAGGGGTGCCAGAAGAAGAGAGAGAGCAAGATATTGAAAACCTATTTGAAAAAATAATGACAGAAAACTTCCCCTACCTGGTGAAAGAAATAGACTCACAAGTCCAAGAAGCGCAGAGAACCCCAAACAAAAGGGATCCAAAGAGGACCACACCAAAACACATCATAATTAAAATGCCAAGAGCAAAAGACAAAGAGAGAATCTTAAAAGCAGCAAGAGAAAAACAGTTAGTTACCTACAAGGGAATACCCATACGATTGTCAGCTGATTTCTCAACAGAAACTACGCAGGCCAGAAGGGAGTGGCAAGAAATATTCAAAGTGATGTATAGCAAGAACCTACAACCAAGATTAGTTTACCCAGCAAAGCTATCATTCAGAATTGAAGGTCAGATAAAGAGCTTCACAGATAAGGAAAAGCTAAAGGAGTTCATCACCACCAAACCAGTACTATATGAAATGCTGAAAGGTATCCTTTAAGAAGAGGGAGAAGAATAAAAAGGTAAAGATACAAATTATGAACAACAAATACACATCTATCAACAAATGAATCTAAAAATCAAGTGAATAAATAATCTGATGAACAGAATAAACTGGTGAATATAATAGAATCAGGGGCATAGAAAGGGAGTGGACTGACTATTCTCGGGGGGGAAAGGGGTGTGGGGGGTGCGGGAAGAGACTGGACAAAAATCATACACCTATGCATGAGGACGGGGGGGTGGGTATGGGCAGAGGGTGTGGTGGGAACCGGGTGGAGGGGAGCTAGGGGGAAAAAAGAGGAACAACTGTAATAATCTGAACAACAAAGATTTAATTTTAAAAAAAAGAAATGCTAAAGGGTCTGCTATAAAAAGAAGAAATAGGAAGCGAAGAAGGAACACAGGCATAAAGAATAAAAATGGTGACAAACAAGTACCTATAAATAATAAATTTAGACATAAGTGGATTAAATGCCCCAATAAAAAGACAAAGGGTAGCTGAGTGGATAAGAAAACATGACCCATATATCTGCTGTCTACAGGAAACCCACCTCAGAAAAAAGGACTCAGACAGACTGATGGCGAAGGGATGGAAAAAGGCTTTTCAGGCAAATAAAAATGAAAAAAAAAAAAAGCTGGGGTAGCAATACTTATATCTGACAAATTAGACCTCAATGTGAAGGACATAACAACAGATAAGGAAGGCCACTTTATAATACTAAAGGGAGCAATACAACAAGAAATAACTCTGGTAAACATATACACACCCAATACAGGAACACCCAAATACATAAAAAAAAAAAAACTTCTGGAGGATAACAAGGGAGAGATTGACAGCAATACAGTCATAGTAGGGGACCTTAATACCCCGCTATCACCATTAGACAAATCCTCTAAGCAAAAAATCAGCAAAGAAACATCAATCCTAAATGACTCACTAGATCAGATGGAATTAATTGACATCTTCAGAACATTTCACCCCAAAGCCACAGAATATACATTCTTCTCAAGTGCACATGGCTCATTTTCAAAGATAGACCATGTACTGGGTCACAGGCAAAGTCTCTTCAAATTCAAGAAGATAGAAATCATATCAAACATCTTCTCAGATCACAATGGCATAAAACCAGAAATCAACTACAATAAAAACAATCAAAAAATCAAACACCTGGAGGCTAAATAGCATGCTATTAAACAATGACTGGGTTATCAGAGAGATCAAAGAAGAAATAAAAAGCATCATGGCAACAAACAACAATGAAAACACAACAATCCAAAATCTATGGGACACAGTGAAAGCAGTCTTGAGAGGGAAGTTCATAGCTCTACAAGCCTACCACAAAAAAACAAGCAACAATGGTAATAAATTAGCTAACCCTACAACTCAAACAGTCAGAAAGAGAGCAACAAGAAAAGCCCAGCGTGAACAGAAAGAAGGAATAATAAAGATCAAAGCGGAGATAAATGAAATAGAGACCAAAAAAAAAAAGAAAAATACAAAAGATCAACAAAACCAAGAGCTGGTTCTTTGAAAGGATAAACAAGATTGATGAACCTTTAGCCAGACTCACCAAGAAGCAAAGAGAGAGGACCCAAATAAATTAAATCAGAAATGAAAGAGGTGAAATAACAACTGATCCCACAGAAATGCAATTATGAAAAAATACCATGAACAGCTCTATTCTAACAAAAAGGACAACCTAGATGAAATGGACATATTCTTAGAAAAATACAAGCTCCCAAAACTCAACCAGGAAGAATCAAAAAACCTGAATAGGCCAATAACTACTGAAGAAATTGAAACAGCGATCAAAAATCTTCCAGCAAACAAAAGCCCTGGTATGGATGGCTTTACAGGGGAGTTCTACCAAGCATTCAAAGAAGAACTAAAACTTATCCTCCTCAGACTATTCCAAAAAATTCAAGAGGGAGGCACACTTCCAAGCTCTTTCCATGAAGCCAACATTACCCTAATCCCAAAACCAGATAAAGATACCACAAAAAAAGAGAACTACAGCCAATATCCTTGATGAACATAGATGCTAAAATCCTCAACAAAATTCTAGCAAATTAGATTCAGCAACACATTAGAAAGATCATACATCATAACCAAGTGAGATTTATTCCAGGGATGCAAGGATGGTACAATACCTGCAAATCAATAAATGTGATACATTACATAAACAAACTGAGAGACAAAAATCACATAGTCATACCAATTAAGGCAGAAAAAGCATTTGACAAAATCCAACACCCTTTTCTGATAAAAACTCTCAGCAAAGTGGGAATAGAGGGAACATACCTCAACATAATAAAAGCCTTATATGACAAACCTACAGCCAACATCATACTCAGTGGTCCAAAACTAACACCATTTGCCCTAAGAACAGGAACAAGACAGGGATGCCCATTCTCACCACTCCTGTTCGACATAGTACTAGAAGTACTAGCCATAGCAATCAGACAAGAAGAAGAAATAAAAGGCATCCAAATTGAAAAAGAAGAAGTAAAACTGTCCTTATTTGCAGATGACATGATACTATACATAGGAAACCCCAAAGACTCCATCAAAAAACTACTAGACCTAATAAATGAATTTGGCAATGTAGCAGGATACAAAATTAACACCCAAAAATCTATGGCCTTTTTATACACCAATAGTGAAATTACAGAAAGAGAGATTTAAAAATCCCATTTACCATTGCACCAAAAAAATTAATATATCTAGGAATAAAGTTAACCAAGGACGTAAAAGACCTGTACTCGGAAAACTACAGGACATTGAAAAAAGAGATAGAGGAAGACATAAACAAATGGAAGAACATACCATGTTCATGGATTGGTAGAATCAACATCATTAAAATGTCCACACTACCTAAAGCAATCTATAGATTCAATGCAATACCTATTAAAATACCAATGGCATATTTCAAAGATCTAGAACAAACTCTCCAAAAATTCATCTGGAATAAAACAAAAAACAAAAAATACCCCGAACAGTCACAGCTGTCCTGAGAAAGAAGAACAAAGTTGGAGGGATCACAATACCATACATCAAACTATATTACCAAGCCATGGTTCTCAAAACTGCCTGGTACTGGCACAAGAACAGACATATAGCAAGAACAGACATATAGCCCAATGGAACAGAATAGAGAACCCAGAAATTGACCCAAGTCATTATACTCAATTAATATTTGACAAAGGAGGCAAGAGCATACAATGGAGCCAAAATAGCCTCTTTAATAAATGGTGCTAGGAAATTTGGTCAGATACATGCAAAAAAAAAAAGAAAAATGAAACTAGATCACCAACTTACACCATACACAAAAACAAACTCAAAATGGCTAATGGACTTGTATGTAAGACGGGAAACCATAAAAATCCTACAAGACTCCATAGGCAGCAAATTTGCAGACATATGTTGTAGCAATATCTTTACAGGCACAGATCCTAGGGCAAGAGAGACTAAAGGGAAAATAAACAAATGGGACTACATCAAAACCAAAAGCTTCTGCACAGAAAAAGAAACCATCAACAAAACAAGAAAGCCCACTGCATGGGAGAATATATTTGCCAATGTTACCTCCGATAAGGGTTTAATCTCCAACATTTACAGGGAACTCATACAACTCATCAAAAGGAAGATAAACAATCCAATCAAAAAATAATCAAAATACCTAAATAGGCACTTTTCAAAAGAGGACATTCAGAAAGCCAAGAGACACATGAAAACATGCTCAAAGTCACTAATCATCGGAGAGATGCAAATCAAAACAACAATGAGGTACCATCTCACACCTGTCAGACTGGCTATCATCAACAAATCAACAAATGACAAGTGCTGGAGATGATGCAGAGAAAAAGGAGCCCTCCTTCACTGCTGGTGGGAATGCAGACTGGTGCAGCCATTGTGGAAAACAGTATGGCGTTTTCTCAAAAATTTAAAAATGGAACTGCCATTTGACCCAGTAAACCCACTTCTAGGAATATATCCCAAGAAAACAGAAACACCAGTCAGAAAGGATATATGCACCCCTATGTTCATAGCAGCACAATTTACAATAGCTAAGATTTGGAAATAGCCTAAATGCCCATCAGCTGATGAGTGGATTAGAAAACTATGGTACATCTACACAATGGAATACTACGCTGCTATAAAAAAGAAAGAATTCTTACCATTTGCAGCAGCATGGATGGAACTAGAGAGCATTATGCTAAGTGAATAAGCAAGGCAGTGAAATAAAAATACCACATGAACTCACTCATTTATGGATAATAAAGAACATTATAACCTGATGAACAAAAAGATAGATACAGAGCAGAGAAGCATCGAACAGACTGTCAAAGTACAGCAGGAAGGCTGGGGAGTGTTGGGGGTGGTAGGTAAGAGATCAACCGAAGGACTTGTATGCATGCATATAAGCATAACCAATGGACACAAGACACTGGGGGGGGGGGGCGGGTGAGAGCATGTGCTGGGGGGTAGGGGAGGCCAGGGGAAGGTCAATTGGGAAAAAAGGAGACATATGTACTACTATTTGTAATACTTTAAATAATAAAATAAAATTTTTTAAAATGAACATAAAGTTTAGTTAAATAGCTGGTGAATTCATTTATTCCAACTACGGTTAATGTAGTCAAACCCTAATGTTGGTTTTTGCCCCCTAACTCAATAACCTGATATTTAACATTTTGTTTGAGATTGTGTTGACAATTCCTACAGCTATAAACCTAGTACACCAAGCTACAATCACCTTGGAATCTGACACATGGGCCCATTCATAAGCCCAACTAAAATTAGAAAAGTAATCATTATATTCTAAAAATAACAATTACTAATACTATTTTTACACTTCATCAGGTACCTATATATGTAATCTCATTTAATTCTTAGCACAACTCTTGTTATGAAGTGGTTCTGTCACTGCTATTTCACAAATAAGGAAACTAAGGCCCTGATAGAAGACATGACTGGTGCACAGTCAAGCAGCTAGCTCAGTATCTCCTGACCCCTGGGGCCACTGCTATTTACACTCCTAAAAGTCTCTTCTTTTTATTCTTACCTTGGTTCCTTGCCTTGGACTTCCTCTACCTGAATTAGAATTCTGTCCCTTGAAAGCTGGGTGAAGGGTACATGGTGACTTTGTACCATTTTTGCAACTTCTTGTGAGTCCTACTCTTTCAAAATAAGTTATACCCGTAACAAAAAAAAATGATCTGAAGAGTAGAAAAAATCAGGTCAGTTGTCCAGTTGCTTTGAAAACCCAGTAAAAGTTGCCTCTGCTAATTTTTAAACTTTTTCACTAAGTCAGTTGTTAGGTCATCTTTTGTGGACCTAGCTGAATTTCCTAAGAGTCAGGCACGACTGAGTGCTGTCCTTCATGGAATCCACCCAAGATCCCTTACATCAGGCTTTCTCTAGTACAACATTTTCTCTAGGATTACTTCGTGGTTATGAGGTACACAGAAGGAATGCTAGCATGCAGTCAAGCAAGCCGAGAACCAGAACCATGCCAAAAACTATTTCTAGATTTGGTGTCAAATCTAAATTCTATGCTTTGACTTCATTTAGTGGTGCCTGCCACCTGTGCAAATACTAGGGGACCTACCAACACATTATCTGGTGGCCTCCATGAAAATATTACTGCTTGGGGTCCCATCACTAGGGGGCAACCTAAATTTCCCTATGGTAGAAGTGATATAACTCTAAACCCTGATGAACAAGGAAGAATAAGAAGGGAATCTGTATAAATTAGAGGGGTCAATATATCCCTTCGTTCTGATTTCTAATCACATAAATAATTTACCCTTGTATGTTCTACTTCACTGGTAAAGAGGGAGAAGGAAGACCCACTCCTTAGTAGGTATCTGACTCACATAAGATTATATAATTATTGAAAATTGTGTCCGTAACTTTGAGGCTTAAATTGGGGGAAAACAACCAACAACCTTATATCAAGGATCTAGCACATGCCAAGAGTTAAGACATAGCCTACCCCTCCAGGATTGTATGGTCTGGTGGGAGAATAAAGACCAGTGTCATCTGAGGAAGGTGAAAGTCATTCGGATTCAAAGGCCAGAGACACTCCATAGTTGGAGAATCAGAAAAAGCTTTGTGATTGTGAGTGTGCTAGATAGGGGAACCAAGACAGAGCTTTAAATGAATTTTGCATCTCTTTTTTTTGTAGGCCCATAACAGAAACCTGCTGTCCATAGATTTTGATCATATAACACGCACAGGAAAGATCTATGATGACCATCGGAAATTCACCCTTCGAATTCTTTATGACCAAACTGGACGACCTGTCCTGTGGTCTCCTGTAAGCAGATATAATGAAGTGAACATCACGTATTCACCTTCAGGACTGGTGACGTTTATTCAAAGAGGGATGTGGAATGAAAAAATGGAATATGACCAGAGTGGAAAAATAATTTCAAGAACTTGGGCTGATGGGAAAATTTGGAGCTATACCTACTTAGAAAAGGTAAGTATGTGGGGAAAATAAACTAGTTATGAGATCTGACTGAGAATATTGAAAGTGGTCCTAATTACCCACCTTGGTAAGAACTGGCAAGAGAAAAGTCTTTGTTCTGGGTGTGTGTGTTGGGGGGGGGGCGTGTCTATAAGAATAAGCTGTTTTGCAACTGAAAACTTTCCCTAACCCCACAGTCTGCCACCTACTTCAAATTGAAGTCAGGATAATGGCTTAGCTTTCTCCTCATTTGAGCATATTCAGTCATGCTCTTGAAAATGTATCTTTATTATTATGAAAGCCCATACTGAGGAAAATAGGTAGAAAATTATAAAATTGTGTGTTGATGTATCTTAGCTCTGTAAAAGAGCCTCTTACACAGAGGACGAAGAATTCTAATTGTGTTAGGATAGTCAGTGACATTTTAGTAGTATACATTTGAGGACTAATTTTCACAAGTAATCAACTGTCAGAGGGAATTGTGGCAGTGGGGCTCATAGGTTATAGTCATTTGTGTACAGCGAGTCTCCAGGAGCATCCATGATAGGAACTTGTGGCCTCTGTTTGGTAGGAATAGACAAGAACTTTAATCCCACCACCAAAACCATTTGTCAAACATCAGCCGTCACACAGCAAAATATCTTCTAGCCAGATCAGTAGCAGAGGACAATAACAGAAATTGATCTCTATCTGCCATCTCAATTTCTAATATCCTAAGATAGTGTCTCTTGTTTCCTCAATCTATCCATTCAACTGAAATTACCAGTGCTGAATTAATTTCTGAGAAAATTGAAAAATGTTTTCCCTTGACCAGTCAAGGGTAATGAGCACAAGGTGACTCTAGAAGCTCTTAGAAAAGTTATAGGAATTCATAGATCACAAGGCAAAATTTTGCTTTTGCACCCAACGATGCCAAGCCTTTCTGATATGCCCCCAGGGTTTCAAACAAAAGTGTGCCAGTGGTTGTATGTCATTATAAAAAATGATTGTACTATTTCCGAGAGTCAGTCACTGGGGAATTTGCCAAGTTAGAAATGCCTAGGAGATAAAGCTGGCCCCACTTGGGAGGCAGGATAAAGGAGGAAGTTTTCTGCTGTATCCCCCCATCCTTTTCTGCTGAAGAAATCTATTATATCTATATTCTCTACACTGGGAACATATGAATCTTATGAATCTTATAGAGTGGGACTTTCCTCTTTTGAATTGCAATAACAAGAATGACTGGCAAAATCATATGACTGATGTCCACAAAGGGCTGAACCTCTTACAAAATTAACCAAATCCAAATATTTGGTGTTATGTTTACATAAGCAAGACATATAATGATGGCCTTCATGTAAAAAAAGATGCCACTGTAATGGAATATAGGCTGGCTTATTTTTTCAGGAGTGAGGATGGATTTGCAGTGCTTCTTTCATGGGTCCTACATGTGGCCAGTGCAATAGCTAGCTCTCTTTAGGGAAACTACATGGGTTTAAACTCATAACCCCAACCTCATTAGCACTGTAGTCTGGCCCCTGAGCTAATTGCCTATGGATAGTTGCATCTGCCTCTCAGAAGACTTTCCCTTTAGGCTATCTATGCAATAACAAAAGAGCCTATTGAACACTTACATTTCAGCCCTGCATGCAGTATTAGGCTCAGAAGCAATTTTATTGTTTCTCTTTTCTGAATTAGCTGATTATTTCATCAAACTTACTTGAGTGAAGAATCATGTGAAGCAAACTTCACATAAGTTCTCTTTGCAGAAACTTTGTTGGCAATAATTCTTTCAAAACAAAACAAAGAAAATTATGTGAGACTGTCAGTGTCTTCAGTGGACAAAAATAAGACCTTATTGACACGGAATAATGTATCAAGAACAGCCCGGTGACTTCCAAAGACTAGTTTCTTGACAAGCGAGACAAACCAAATCACTTGTGCCTTTTAGTTTATTTTTGTCCCTTTCTTCATTTCTAATTTGTTCTCTAATTAAAACATAGCCCCTGACTTAAGCAATCCTATTATGCAAAACTCAGAACCTACAAAATACAAAATACATGGTTCTTTACTTTCTAAAAATTATTTACCATGGCATTGCAATGTTAGGTGATAACTAATTCACTGAATAGAGGTGATGATTAAATGAAATAACTTAATATAAAGCACCCTAGCACATCTTGTCATTCAAAAAAGTTAGTTTCTTTCTATTTGAATACTGCATTATAGTATTTATTTTAAAGTTGATAACTTAAATGCTAGCACTTACTGCTACTTGAAGGTAAATTAACACAGGAAAGAGTGGAAGGGAGGGAAGAAATTAAAGCATCTTTGAAATTGTGATTCTAGGGGGAAAAGGGAAAGAATATTGAATTTATAAAATCCTATTTACATGTAACTTTTTCAATGATGTAATCAGGTTCTCTGTCTTCCTACGCTCATTTCAGTCCTCTCTTGAACATGGCCTTTGCTTGCACATTTTTTCACTATATCTGGGGAAGAGCAAGGACAAAGAGGCTGGCTTTTGTACTATATTTTAAAGTACAAATTCTCAAACTTTCAAATGTATATTTCTTTTTATACCTCAAAATACCTCTGGTATTACCTCTGTAAATTTGCTTGCCATCCCTATACCATGATATATTTTAAAAGCAACAGCAGATATTTCACCTGAAGGTGCAGAAATTTTGTAAAATTTCTTTGACTTCCTCTAGAATAAGTGAAAGTTATACGGATCATTTTTATGCACAATGGTTTGTAGCCATTAGGAGAAAAATAATTATTTGGGTAATAGCTGAAGTTGCTTAAATAATCTCTTCTCTATTAAAAAATCAATTATTGTTTCTTAAATTTTCTGTGTGGTCATTAATTCTCTATTTTGATTTATGAGACTCCTCTGAATTAATTATATTTAGAAGACTTGTGGAGCTAAAATTTTGTATTACAGTAAATGTAAATCTTTCAGCTTCCTGAAATCATTCTTAAGAACTTCATTTCTAAGATGCATTTAAATATATTTTATAATCATTTAATAAGATGCTTTAGTCTGATACATTTACACAAAATTGCCTCTTTGGGGTTGAAAATTTCAAAGGCAGCCTGGAGGGACAGATGCAGCCTGTGGCCATGAGCTTTCAGGTGGCCCCACACTGACATCTGGTGGTTATTCGAACCTCTACCATTTCATTTCTATTGTTTAAAGGAGTACTGGTGGTATACAGGCGTGATTGTTCTTTTCCTCTTCTTCTTTTCAATAATCTCTTTAGGACCTCAAATCAATTTTACAAAATAAAAAGTCTTCCACTCTATTGTTTAGACTAATAGGAAATGGCCTTTCATCCTTTAGCAGCACTGTGGGCGTTGTATGGACCCCTAAGCATTGTTTTTGAACAAACATAATAATGCCCACCCAAAGTGAAATAGCAGCCAAGTGAGAGCTAAATGGTATTCTGACATCACAATGGTTACATTCACGAGATTTCCAATCATGTCATCCACATTCTTTCATTGACAGGGAGCTTTAAAATGGACTAGGGAGTTTTAGAGACAGTGCAGCATCAGTACCACCTAGAACAGGGTCAGGCAGTGGTTGACTGCAGCGTGGAGGATATGAGCAGGGGAGAAAAAACGGTGGCGATGTGCAATCAATGTTTGGCAAGGTTGATACAGCTACTGGGAAAGGCATGGCCCTAGCAGGCTGATACTAGATAATGTGTGAAAGCCACATAGTGATTGTCTCTGGCCTGCATCACAGGTGACAGATGTTATTTGTTTATGGCCAGTTGATAGAAGAGAGTGAAAATGAGCTGGGAAATCTGACTTTTGGCATTGAGTCATTAAAGACATTTCCCACCAATTCGCCCCAGGTTCTGCTTGGTCAAGGAGGAGGTTCTCCCTTTGTGTCCTCATGTCCACACAGGAGTGCAGTGGGGTTTTCAGAGCTGCAGGTTGTCCACAGGTGGTGAGGTGACAGAGTTTCCACCTGCAGCTCTGTATCCCCTGGTGGAGTACATGATTGAAAAGAAAGGATGAGTGAATGGGCAAATAAATGCTGACTTGGACTTCACAGTATTGACATGTGATTCAAAATCAATAATTCTCAGAAGGTCAGGGAGGATATGTAGTTTCAAAGACTTAGATGTACATTATGTGTGTTGCTATAATTCATATAAATATTTATGTAATTTATATTTAGAAGATAAAAAGTTACTTATGTTTTCATAACAGAAACTTCAGAAAGTAAACCTCAACTAAGTCTTTTTGCTTGACAAGGGAATTCTCAAGAAGGGAGGGGTAAAGCTTCCTTGGGGAGTTACATCAGAATTTCTCAGAGTGAGCAATTTTTCTTTTTCTTAAAAGATGAGATTTTAATGCTTTTCAATTAGAAAAAGGGTTGACTCCTCCCAAAAACAGTGCTCTTTTTTATATCTAGATTCAAGATTAAAATAAGATAAGCCATTATCATTGAAACTAGAGGCCCAGTGCACAAAATTCATGCACAGGAGGGGGTCCCCTCAGCCCAGCCTGAACCCTCTCCAATCTAGGACCCCTCAGGGGATGTCCAACTGCCAGTTTAGGCCCAATCCCTCTCACAATTCTGGACCACTGGCTCCTAATCGCTCACCTGCCTACCTGCCTGGTCGCCCCTAACTGGCCCCCCTGCCGACCTGGTTGCCTCTAAACACCTCCCCTGCCAACCTGGTCACCCCCAACTGCCCCCCTTGCTGGCCTGGTCTATCCTCATTGCCCCCCCCCCCCTGCTGACCATGTTGTCCCCAACTGCCCCCCCTGCTGGCCTGGTTGCTCCCAACTGCATCACCTTCTGCCAGCCTGGTCGCCTCTTACTGCCCACCCCTGCTGGCCTGGTCACCCCTGACTGCCCCCCCTGCCAGCCTGGTCACCCCTCACAGCCCCCACCCCCCCCACCAGCCTGGTCACCCCACCCAGCCTGCTGTTCAGTCGTTTGATCATCCCTCACTAACCTCCCTTCTGGCCTGGTTGTAGGCAGCCATTTTATGAGGGGGTAAGGGTTAATTTGCATATTACCTCTTTATTATATAGGATACCTTATAAAAGCAAAGTATTACATATGCCTCAACAAATAACTGTTTCTGAAATACAGATCAGGTTAGGGAGAGAGGGCTTATATAATCAGAGGATTTTCCACTTTAATGGCATGTTCCCCTAATACAGCTTAAAGCATGAATTGCAAAGCAATAATAATAATATTTTATGCAACTTTTCACAAAGACGTCTAGTACATGAAGTCAACCGACACTTTTTGGTGACTATAACTTAACTAGAGGCCCGGTGCACAAAAATTTGTGCACTCGGAGGGAAGGGGGGGTCCCTCAGCCCGGCCTGTGCCCTCTCGCAGTCTGGGACCCCTTGGGAGATAACGACCTGCTGGCTTAGGCCTGCTCCTGGTTGGCAGAGGGCAGGCCCAATCCCTCGGTGCAGACCCTGGTCAGGCTCAGAGCAGGGCCGATTGGGGAGTTGGGGCACCGCCGCTGTCATGCACAGAGCAGGGCGGATCGGGAGGTTGCGATGCCACCCTCAGTCACGCTCAGGGTAGGGCTGATTGGGGGGTTGGGCCACCGCCCCCTGTCACACTCAAGGCAGGGTCGATGGGGAGGTTGCGGGGCCACCCCCTATCACGCACAGAGCAGGGCCAATCGGGGTTGGGGCGATTCCCCCTGTCACTCACAGAGCAGGGCCCATCAGGGGGATTCGGGCTCCGTACCCTGTCACGCACAGAGCAGGGCTGATCAGGGGGTTGGGGAGCTCCCCCCTGTCACTCACAGAGTAGGACCCATAGGGGAGTTGGGGCACCTCCCCGTCACACACAGAGCAGGGCGGATCAGGGGGTTGGGGCACCGTCACTGTCACACTCAGGGCAGGGCTGATGGGGAGGTTATGGCTCTACCCCATCACACACAGAGCAGGGCTTGTGTGTGTGTGTGGGGGGGGGGTTGGGGCGCCTCACCCTGTCACACACAGAGCAGGGCCGATCAGGGGGTTGGGGCGCCGCACCCTGTCACACACAGAACCACAGGGCTATCAGGGGGTTGGGGAGCTCCCCCCTATCAAGCACAGAGCAGGGCCAATAGGGAGGTTGTGGCCCCACCCCCTATTACACACAGAGCCGATCCTGGTGCCGGGAGGCCTCTCGGCTCTGCTGATCCCGGTGCTGGGAGGCATATTACCCTTTTACTATATAGGATAGAGCCCTGGTGCACGGGTGGGGGCCGGCTGGTTTGCCCTGAAGGGTGTCCTGGATCAGGGTGGGGGTCCCCACTGGGGTGCCTGGCCAGCCTGGGTGAGGGGATGATGGCTGTTTGCAGCTGGTCGCACACCCTTCAGGGTGGGGGTCCCCACTGGGGTGCCTGTCCAGTCTGGGTGAGGGGCTAAGGGCTGTTTTCAGGCTGGCGGGTGACAGAAGCTCCCAACTGCTCCTTTTTTTCTTTTTTTTTTTTTTATTCTGGGCCAGCTTTAGCTCTGAGGCTCCAACTCTTAGGCCTCCGCTGCTGAAAGCAGGTATCTGGTTTGTTTCGGTTCTATAATCGAAACAATGTATAACTCCAGCTCTGAGATCCCGGCTCGCTGAAAGCAGGTTTCTGAGGTTTTGTTTAGCTTCTATATTTGTTACAATGTTTCAAACTGCAGACTCAGAGGCCGTCAAGGCAGGCAGGGAACCGGGGAATGTTGGTTTCCTCCATCACTGAAGCAAGCAAGCCTCATGTTACTTTCAAGCTGCTTGGCTGCCGACCGCCATCTTGGCTGGCAGTTAATTTGCATATCGCCCTGATTAGCCAATGGGAAGGGTAGCAGTCATACACTAATTACCACGTTTCTCTTTTATTAGATAGGATGTGTGGCAAACCTTGCCCTCTATTTACCTCCTTCCAATTCATCTCCAAATGGAAACTGCAGTAACCTTTCTAGAATACGAACTTGAGTGTTTCTCACAGCTGTGCGAATGTCCTGACCTTCAACTTGCTTCCAGTGTTTCCCTGTTGCCAACATGTTTAAGTCCAAACTCCTTAGCATGGCTTAACAAGCCCAGTATGATCTAGATCCAGCCTACCTAACTGCCCTCATCTCTTGCCATTCACCACCACTTCCACCCCAACATACCCATTCTCTGGCCATACAAAATTCCTTGCATTCTCTGAAAAAAACATGTTTTCTTTCTTATCCAGACCCCCACAATACAATGCCCTCTGTCAAGATTACTCTCTCTCGCCCTAACTGGTTTGGCTCAGTGGCTAGAGCATCAGCCTGCGGACTGAAGGGTCCCAGGTTCGATTCCAGTCAAGGGCATGTACCTTGTTTGCGGGCACATCCTCAGTGGGGCATGTGCAGGAGGTAGCTGATCGATGTCTCTCTCTCATCGATGTTTCTAACTCTCTATCCTTCTCCCTTCCTCTCTGTAAAAAAATCAATAAAAATATTTTAAAAAAAATATTTTTTTTAAAAAGATTACTATCTCTCTACTCTGCTCCATCCACCTCTCTGCCTTCACCTATCCAACCCCTAGTCATCCTTTAGGTCTCAAAGTAGATGTACCTTTCACCAGGAAGCCTTCCCTGACCTCTTAAGTCTGGGTTAGCTGCTCTTCCTCTGCCTTCCAAAAGCACCCTGTAATTCCCCTGTCATAACACATTTTAACTATATTGTAATAGCTTGGTTACTTGTCTCTCTCCATTAAACTGTAAGTTCTATGTGGATAGACATCATTATTGACCACTACTGTATCAACTAGGACCCACCATAATGCCTGGCACATAGTGAGTGCTCAATAAATTTGTATTGAATGTCTGCATATGTATTTTCTTTCATCTCTTCCACTTCAGTGGTACATATTATGCTACTTTGCCTTTGTCTCCTTTCAGTCCGTGATGCTTCTCTTACACAGCCAGCGGCGTTACATCTTTGAGTATGACCAATCGGATTGTCTGCTCTCGGTCACCATGCCTAGTATGGTGCGCCACAGTTTACAAACCATGCTTTCAGTGAGCTACTACCGGAATATCTACACCCCACCGGACAGTAGCACTTCTTTTATCCAAGACTATAGTCGAGATGGCCGACTGCTACAGACCCTGCATGTGGGGACAGGGCGAAGAGTTTTATACAAGTACACCAAGCAAGCAAGGCTGTCCGAGATTCTCTATGATACCACTCAGGTCACATTAACATATGAAGAGTCTTCTGGAGTGATTAAGACAATACACCTGATGCACGATGGCTTCATTTGCACAATCAGATACAGGCAAACAGGTTTGTTATGAAAGGGTGGTGATGTGTATACCACATCATATTTTTAATGAGATTTTTGCTGCCCACAGTATGAGATAGAAACAATAACCTATAGACATTGAATCCAATAAACTGTCATTTTACTTATAAAAGTATCTTCTATTAACAATTCAAAATACATGCTACATGAAAGCTGATTCCTTAAAAACATGCAGTGTATTTCTCTTTTTCTCTCTCATTTCTCAAGAAAACTGAGATCTAAGTACCTAGTCTAACTGTGTACCCGTTCCTACTCACCACCAAGTCTTCCCAAAGATGCAGCTGCAAGATATGAATCTCACTGAAACTGGTTCATGCCCTGTATAACCTCTGTCTCAGCTGATGGCAAATTATCTTCAGAAGTCAGAATTTTGTATTATATTTCATCCTTGGAGTTTCTAAAGTGCCAAAATCCAGTTCCTTGAATACTGGACTTTGTCAAAAACCTGACCTCTGATTTTGTAACCCAGGTTAAATGAATTGAAAGTATTTTTGTCAGTGATTATAAAAAGAAAACATGTTTATAATATCAGTTTCCTCTTCTCAGCCAGTGAATGGGTTATTGCTTCTATAGTTCCTCTAATTCAAGTATTCTGTAATATAGAATATTTTAATTTTTTTTCAAGTCTGGTGACCACACTATGAGAATATATACAGTACTATGAAATGATATACCCAGACATTAGATATCAGAGGTTAATCTCATATTTTATTTTGAAAGTAAAAGCATTAATACTAAAGAAAATAACACTAGACCTTTTTGGTTGTTCAACATTAAACACCTAGCTTTGTTCTCATTATATTGATTTTTATTCCTCCAGGACCTCTTATTGGACGCCAGATTTTCCGATTCAGTGAAGAAGGTCTTGTAAATGCTCGGTTTGACTACAGCTACAACAACTTCCGCGTCACCAGCATGCAAGCTGTGATAAATGAAACCCCTTTGCCCATAGACCTGTACCGATATGTTGATGTCTCTGGTAGAACAGAGCAGTTTGGAAAATTTAGTGTGATCAATTATGACTTAAATCAGGTCATAACTACTACAGTGATGAAGCACACCAAAATCTTCAGTGCCAATGGCCAAGTTATTGAAGTCCAATATGAAATCCTAAAGGCAATTGCCTACTGGATGACTATTCAATATGATAATATGGGCCGAATGGTAATATGTGATATAAGAGTAGGAGTAGATGCCAATATAACAAGATATTTCTATGAATACGATGCTGATGGACAACTTCAAACTGTTTCTGTAAATGATAAAACCCAGTGGCGTTATAGTTATGATCTGAATGGCAACATCAACCTTTTAAGCCATGGGAATAGTGCTCGTCTTACTCCTCTCCGATATGACCTCCGGGATCGCATCACCAGACTAGGAGAAATTCAGTATAAAATGGATGAAGATGGCTTTCTGAGGCAAAGGGGAAATGATATCTTTGAATATAATTCTAACGGTCTGCTGCAGAAAGCCTACAATAAGGCTTCTGGCTGGAGTGTGCAGTATTACTATGACGGGCTTGGACGACGTGTTGCCAGTAAGTCCAGCCTAGGACAGCACCTCCAGTTCTTCTATGCAGACCTTGCCAACCCCATAAGAGTTACTCATTTGTACAACCACACAAGCTCAGAGATTACATCCCTGTATTATGATCTCCAAGGTCACCTTATTGCCATGGAGCTAAGCAGCGGTGACGAATATTATGTAGCCTGTGATAATACAGGCACCCCACTGGCTGTGTTCAGCAGTCGAGGTCAGGTGATAAAAGAGATATTGTACACGCCCTATGGAGATATCTATCATGACACTTACCCTGACTTTCAGGTCATCATTGGTTTTCATGGAGGACTCTATGATTTCCTTACTAAATTAGTGCACCTGGGGCAAAGGGATTATGATGTTGTTGCTGGTAGATGGACGACGCCTAATCATCACATATGGAAACAGTTGAACCTCCTTCCTAAACCATTCAACCTCTACTCCTTTGAAAATAACTACCCGGTTGGCAAAATTCAAGATGTTGCAAAGTATACCACAGGTATTTAAACAGTGTAAAACTTTACACTAGAGTAAAGTGATAACTCAATGGTGTTTATCACATAATCTCAATGCCTTTGTAAATATGCTTCCTCTTCCTGCCAGTTAGCCCACAAGTTATTGTGCAGTTACTCTCTTCCTTAGTCTTCTAGAGTGAGAAAAACTGTTCATAAATACGATGCTTTTGCATTGAAGTATATCTTTACTTCCCTTGTAAGCTTTCTTTTTGTAGTTTTCATGCTTAAAAACTTACACAAATAATTTTATAAAAGAAAAATTCAATATCTGTTGCATCAAATAAATCTAATATCACAGTCTGTGTGGCCTTAATACCACTACATGTTAAGAATTTCAGTACATACCTGTCTGTGTGGCCTTAATACCACTACCATGTTAAGAATTTCAGTACATGCCCTAGCTGGTTTGACTCAGTGGATAGAGCATCGGCCTGCAGACTGAAGGGTCCCAGGTTTGATTCTGGCCAAGGGTACATGCCTGGTTTGTGGGCTCAGTCCCCATTGGGGGCATGCAGGAGGCAGCTGATCAATGATTCTCTCATTACTGATGTTTCTATATCTCTCTATCCCTCTCCCTTCCTCTCTGAAATCAATAAAAATATATATAAAAAAAGAATTTTAGTACAAAAAAAAGGACCTCACCATGTAGCTCAGTTGGTTAGAACATTGTCCTGATACACCAAGGTTTCACGCATGATCCCTGTTCAGAGCACATACGAGAATCAACTAATGAATGCATTAATAAGCGGAACAACAAATCTCTCTCTCTCTCTCTCTCTCTCTCTCTCTCTCTCTCTCTCTCTCTCTCTCCCTATTTAAGAAAAAGAAATAAATTTTTAAAAATAAAAACAAGAATTTCAGTGCAGTGAAATGAGCCTATCTGTGATTATCCATGAACCAAAAGGTTTCCCAGTAGAGGACCATATGTTTTAGAGTGAGTGATATAAGGGGGAATTTCATTCCTAACTTCCCATTGACCAAACATATTGAAGGCAGGAGAAGCATCTTTAAAGCTTTCCATAAAGGTTATAAACTAAGGCCTTTAAAATTTTTTCCCTTTAATTTTGTGTCTCATAGACATTGGCAGTTGGTTGGAGCTATTTGGTTTCCAGCTACACAATGTACTACCTGGATTTCCCAAACCAGAGTTAGAAAATTTGGAATTAACTTATGAGCTTCTACAGCTTCAGACAAAAACTCAAGAGTGGGATCCTGGAAAGGTTAGTATGTTTTACCAACTCTACTTAACTGAAAAATAAAACACAAAAAAAAACACAGGAGAGCATTCAACACCATGAAATGGTATTAACATATATTTGGTTACTTATTTTTGATTGTCTTTAATATTCACTAAAATATCATGATTAAGGACAAAGTAGAACAAAAGCTTTAATGGGGAAAGAATCAGGGGATTAGAGCTCTTGGAAAAGAAAAGACTAACATGTGACTTGATGACTAGTGGGGTAGACAAGCACAGGAAAGAGGAAGTGAACTTATAAAATTCTGAAATGGGCTACCAAGGTCAATTAGAGAGTCTATATAAAGAAAATTGTTCATGAAAAGACATGAAAACATCAGATTTCCAACTGCAAAATAATCTAGGGCAAAATGCATGAAGAGCATGGGAATAACAGAATTAAATTATTTTGATAAAGAAAAAAATATATAAGCAGTGAAGCAAAAATAATATTACAGTGATAGTCTCTGGAAAAATATAAATACCAAACCCTTCATGTTTTAGCAGATGATTTTGTCAGGAGTATTAGGTGCAAATGAGAACAAGAAGGAACTTTTTCTTTTAATTGAAAAAATAAGAATTTCTGTGTTAGCAAAAAAAAAAATGGCTTTAGCAACATAAAACTGAAATGTGTGTGGGAGAGCTTAAAATGTAAGTGTAAAAAAAATATAAGGGAAAAGAAATTTGAAATAAGTCCTATAGACTTTTCCTTTTTTGTAAATACATATAATATGTAAATGCTTTTTGTAATTAAAAGTCCTAAAGAAGTTTAGCAACATGTTGAAAATTGCTGAAGCTTTCTATTGGATACTTGAAGGTTCATTATTCTGTTCTCTGTTTCTCCATATGTTTGCAAATTTTCATAATAAAAAGGGTTTTTATTTTAAGTTCACGTAAAAAGGTCAGCAAACTTCTTGCTGGTTTGCTGTTGTTATTTATAAGGTCATAACTGCTTGAAAGCAAGAATAATGCCGTATGCATCTCTTTATATCTCCCTGTGCCTAACATATTACTCTACACACAGTCATAACAGCTAGTTGGTTTTAATTAAATTGGCAAACATGAAATGTCTTTGTTTGGGGGGAGCTGGACCCACTTAATTTGAAGTGCCTTCTAGCTCTCAATTTCTGTGCTATCAAGTTTGAACATATTTCCTTATGTTTAACTCACCAAGATACCAAGAAATGCATGCCAAGTAATCATGTCACCTGTTAGTCTTTTCTTTCCAAATCTCTGATGAAGAGATTCCAAATTTGGCTTGTTTTTAAATCACAAACCAGCAAATTGCAAGCCTTTGCTTTCCACAGTCAGCAACCGTATGGCAGGTGTTTAATCCTGTACCACATTTGCAGTGTGCCTTTCTTCTTTCCTAGACTATCTTGGGTATTCAGTGTGAGCTCCAGAAACAGCTCAGGAATTTCATTTCCTTGGACCAACTTCCCATGACTCCCCGATACAATGATGGACGATGCCTTGAAGGAGGGAAGCAACCAAGGTTCGCCTCTGTTCCTTCTGTTTTTGGAAAAGGTATAAAATTCGCCATCAAGGATGGCATAGTGACAGCCGATATTATAG
Source organism: Myotis nattereri (assembly GCF_964212035.1). Lineage (NCBI taxonomy): Eukaryota > Metazoa > Chordata > Mammalia > Chiroptera > Vespertilionidae > Myotis > Myotis nattereri. The sequence continues at coordinate 114,416,086 of NC_138078.1, read as the reverse complement.
GAGTAGCCAATGAAGATAGCAGACGGCTTGCTGCCATTCTCAATAATGCTCATTACCTGGAAAACCTACATTTTACCATTGATGGGAGGGACACTCACTACTTCATTAAGCTTGGGTCTCTGGAGGAAGACCTGGTGCTCATCGGTAACACTGGGGGGAGGCGGATTCTAGAGAATGGTGTCAATGTCACTGTGTCCCAGATGACTTCTGTGTTGAATGGGAGGACTAGACGGTTTGCAGATATCCAGCTCCAGCACGGGGCTCTGTGCTTCAACATCCGGTATGGGACAACGGTCGAAGAGGAAAAGAATCACGTGTTGGAGATTGCCAGACAGCGCGCTGTGGCCCAGGCCTGGACTAAGGAACAAAGAAGGTTGCAAGAAGGGGAAGAGGGTATTCGGGCGTGGACAGAGGGGGAAAAGCAGCAGCTTTTGAGCACCGGGAGGGTACAAGGTTATGATGGGTATTTTGTTTTGTCTGTTGAGCAGTATTTAGAACTCTCTGACAGTGCCAACAATATTCACTTTATGAGACAGAGTGAAATAGGCAGGAGGTAACAAAAAAAATCTCTGCCTTTGCGTCACCAAAGACTGCCTGTTTTTAAAACATAAAATGGTTTATTGTATTGGTTTTCTAGATCAGAACTCTGTATATGTAAATATGGAGGGAAAACATATCCAACTGCCTTTCAATGTGACGGAAGATGGTATTTTAATATTGTTTAAACTCTTTAAGAAATGACAGATTTTTAGTTCTCGTGTGGCAGTATTCAAAATAACACAAGTAGAACTGAAACAGCTAAAAACAAAAGGTTTTCAGAAAGCACCACTTTAAATTTGTCGAGTCATGCATATATATATATACAGAATATACAGAATATATGTATATATATTCAAATATACAGAAAGATCCCAAGGTTCTTTATCTCTATTGCGACATGAAGTTTCGTATTTAACTGTTGGCAGAAAAAGTGGTGCAATAAGTATCTAAACCTTGCATTTCGCAAGAATGCCAACACTTTCACATTTTCCAGATCTGCTATAGGACACTTCAAAGAAGTATGAAATGTCCTCAGCCACGATCTCCTAGAGTCGAGAACCATTTGCCCTTCCTCCCTGATTATTCCTTCCTGCTTGTTAAAGTAAATGCCATGTTGTTGTGCTGTGTTTTGGCGTGTGGTGGCTGCGTTCTGTCTACCATGCTTCCCTATGGGTGTGGTACCCAGACTGAATTGCCACAATTTGCTTGTGTGCGCCTGATTCCGAGGCAGCTGGCCAATGTAACTTCTCCCATACCACCTGTTTTGACTAAATTTTGTTTTACTAAATTGTCCAGCTGTATTGGCGTCATGTAAGCATAGCTTTTATTAACCTGGGTAGCAATTTCTCATTTATATATAGGGTGTGTTTTGGTCATAGTTTCACATTAGTGATTCAGTATTTATACACTAATCCAATGGTTTTGTGCACACGAAAGGTGACTTACTACAAAGTGTGATTCTGGTACAAAAAAAAGAGAGGCTTTAGCAGGCATATATGCCTGGGATGCCGATAAATTACATTCACTACTACTGCAGAAATTTATAAGAGCCAAAACCTTTAAAAACTAGACTGAATACTAAGCTTGAAATGAAAGTATCAAAGGGGAGACCAAGCTAAACATCACAGTAGTTGCTCTACATTGTTTCAGCTCAGTTAGATTTATCTTTTAAATGTACCATTCTGTATTGAACATCTCCCAACCATAGTCAGGAAATTTAATTAAGTGTACCCTTTCCAACCTAAAACATTTCAACTAATTATAGAGAGACAGACTATTTTTTATTAAAATAATGTATATGGTTAGTTATTTTAGTTCTCTGTCTTTGCCCATTAAATTGATTTAATCATATCTCCTGCCTAGGAAAATTACTATTTTCCAGGAAGGAAATGTGATTTTCTTCTGCGATCATTTAAAAGTTGGGAAAAGATTAGAATTAGTGTTAATGTCAGCTGCAGTTTCTCAATCTCTGAGAATCCTGTAGTAAAAGAAGCCTCTTGGTGAGCTGGGAGATTTGTGCCCAGTGACAAAGAGACAGTTTGTAAAATGCTGTGTAATTGGAAGTTACCATGAATGAAAATGCGTGACAGCATGATGTGGCCCATAGAAAATCCCCCTGAGCCAGCTTCAGCACTTTCATACCAAGTCTGAACACTTGCTATGTCTAAAGGAGAATTTACGATGGGATGTTACAGTCTGGATTCTTTCCAGCTACTACCTAAATGCAGTGTGGGGGTCATTGCCTTGCTTTGTGACGACAGTGTCTTTGAAAATATGCAAAGTCAGAATCCAGGCTCAGGCCAAGGTTTTTAAAGAGTCTGGCTCCTTACTACACAATGTAGAGTGAGGGAAAAGCAAAACCCACAGATTGTAGGGGAGGGTTTATCTAAGCATTTCATTTTCAAAACCTTCAGGTTGGCATTACCACATTCTTACACATGTATCGAAAGACAGTGAGAGAGGGAAAAGATTCATGATTAACTCATCTCTCTTTTGAATTGGAAGAACACCAACTCAAGAGATTACTAATCCAGACTACAATCATATTATTGGTTTTTATCCCTGAATCAGGAGTGTGTTACTGGTACAGTATTTATTCAGGATGGGATTCTAAAATGACTTACAAACTTGTTGAAAATTTGAATACCTCCACACCAGCCTAAAAATTGACCTTAAGTTCCTAGAATTTCTGATGTTCTTTTAAATTAATGGAAAAATAATTTGTGAACTGTATATAGAGAGTGCATTCATAAGTGTGATGATGTATTTTATCACTAGTCCAAGATGTCGATATTAGAGTCTATTTTGCTTATATTTTAAGTGTTATAATTTTTGCAATTCACTGATGGTGTATCATTTTCAAACTGCTTTAAATATTCATTAGAAACAAATATTTGAAGATTTACTTAATAATAATTACCTTAAACTGTGCATTTCTAGTTTGTAATATATATTTATTTAGTTTGTGCCTTTAGTTTCTGAAAGTTATATTTGTAATATATTCAGAAAATGCACTTTTTATCACTTACAGCTGTGGTTTTCATACTGCCTTGAACTATTACTGTTCTCTTTACCACTTCCAAAGTTTTTTGGAGGAAAGAGAAAAACCCCAAAGGTTAGAACTAATGAGTAGTAAATATAAGAGAAACATTTTGGCATTTCTTATTAAGAATGTAGAGATATTGAGTACATTGCTTCCTATTTGGCTGAATACAAAGAATGCCTTCATTGACTTGTAGTTCTGAAGTTTAAATTAAAGACAGGACAATTAATTTGCATTTCCTGATGAAAGTAAACACATTTTAAAGAGAAATAGTTGCCCTAACCGGTTTGGCTCAATGGACAGAGCATCGACCTGCAGACTCAAGGGTCCCAGGTTCGATTCCGGTCAAGGGCATGTACCTTGGTTGCAGGCACATACCCAGTAGGGAGTGTGCAAGAGGCAGCTGATCAACGTTTCTCTCATCGATGTTTCTAACTCTCTGTTCCTCTCTGTAAGAAATCAATAAAATATATTTTAAAAAAAGAGAAATAGTTGATGTTTCACACCCAACATACAGGCAGCTGACACTAAACAGCCATACCCTATTTAATCAGTTAGAGTGAGAGCACAGTAGTTGAGCCCTCCTCTGAAGAACATTCTGGGCTGGAGGCCGGGAACACTCTGTGGTTGTATTCCCTGTGTTTTTTTCTAGTTAGGCCCATTTTATTTGTGCTTTTTTGTTATTACCTTGGTTTGTTTTTACTTTTGCACTATAGTCTAGAGATCCAAATGAGCTGAAAAGTTCACAGTTTAACAGACATTTAAATACTTTATTTTTAGTTGTCATTCTAATCATTATTGATTAGAAGCATGACTCCTGAGAGGGAAATAAAGCCCAAAATTTAGCAAAATACTCACTATATAAATAGGCATATGTTTTATTTTTAACCCAGCAAAATAATGTATAAAATAAGCGTGTCCTTCACTGTCAATTTATCTAGAAGATCTATAATATATAGACTATATAAATATATATATAATATATGCAACATAGCCAAATGAATGAAAACTTAATAATGTATAATTTGGAACTCATATGCTAACTACATAGAGAGGTCTAAAAGTAAATTATAATTTTCACAAGATTTTTCTTTTTCATCACTGTTGGCACAGTTTCAAGCATTCTACCATGTTATTTCTACATTTTTCTTCTTTCTTTTCTTTCCTTTTAAAAAATATATATATTTTTAACCAGACCAGGCCCCACTATAATACCGTAACCTAAGAGAGTCAGGGTAAAGTTTTTGCATTTATGAAGATATGTTTCTGTAAGAACAATTGTAGTGGCGTTCAGTGGTAATGGAAGCAAAAGTACAGTAATCAAGTATTGAAAGAAACTTGGAGAGACTGGGGTGTATTATAGCTTATGGAAAACAGAAGGCTACAGACTGGATGCAACATTCTTGTTTTCTTGGAGAAACTCACATACACATAGCCGACCTGACTAGTACTAGATTCAGACTGCTCTTCCACAGCCTTCTGTAATGTTGTTTATTCTGAAAAAGAAAAAAAAAGAAAAAAAAGAAAAACAAAAAAAAAAAAAACGGAAAACAACAAACAGCAACAAAAAAGAATTCAACCACAAAATAGTGACTGTTATGTCAGTGTGTCCTTCATGTGAAAGCTATTAAGGACCAAATATACTACTGTGTGTAAGAAGAAATTACTTCCTAAACAGTAAGTGAAAATAGTTAGAGTTAAACTTGCTGTGGATTTTGTCTTGGCGGTTGTCATCTTACATTATTTGTCAAAGGAAATGTGTTTGGCAGTTAAAAATCTTTCCTTAGATTTAGTGGTGGACTTTAACCTCTTAAATAAATGTTAGTATATCAGATTGTGTCCTTGAAAAATATTTTACTTGTATGAATCATGACAATGTCTAGATCTTTACTATTCTTCTGGCAAAAGCATCAGTAAGAGAAAAGGTGAAAAAGAGAAGTATAGCCTTTATGTCAGAAAAATATTCTTTTTAGCTGCTTACTTTCTCATGAGAAGTAAAGATGTTTACAGTGTATGCCAAGATTTTCAGTTTCTATATAACAACAGTTAGAGGTTCTAATCATACTGAAAATTGTGTTATAATGGCCTGAGCCATGTTGCTAGGAAACAATAGGTTCCAATTTTGTATTCCTGCTCTCACTCCTGTGCTGAAAAGTGACTGGATACTGTACAGGTTCATGTTCTCTGGCTGCAGTTAAATGGTCTTTTGCATTTTGCTCTGGTTTTCAGGCCAGAAGCATGCATTTTTCTACAAGAGCATCACAACAACATGCTGTAAATATTTAAAGTTCAACATTATGTGTCGATATTTGAAAGAAAAAAGTACTTTGAATATTTCGTTTTTAAAAAATAAAATAGCAAATGAACGCTGCGTCCCATTTTATTCATGCGCCAAATGACCTTCTCTAGTCAGTCCAGTCACCTGAGGTGAAAAGGGGCTCCCCTATCAGGAAACAATAAACCTGTGCTTTATTGAAAATATAGGCGCAAAAAAAAAAAAAGGCACTAATCCTAAGCAGACATCTCTTCATTTTATTTTTCATACAAATAGAATATCTGGCACAAATGACCATTTAGGGAAAAAAATTTTAAAAAAAGAATAGTAGCTATTGAAATTTTAAATGCCTCTAGGCTATGACTTGTAAAAATGTTTCTCTCCTGTTGATGCGTTTCTGGGCAATAGAAAGAATATCAAGAATTGTAAGATGGGGCTGGGGGAGGGTTAGGAGAGCAGGGTACTCAAATGCATTGGTAACGAAATAAATGGCAGGGAGGGCAATCAGGAAAGACTCAAAAACAATAGCTCTTCTGAGTCCCTAGGTCCTAGGCAATTACAGTGGCCATTTGGCCCTGACTTTTTCACAGGAAGACATTTACTAGTGACACAGGGAAAGCTGGCCAACAGATCTTCCCAAATGCAACTTGATAATAATGGGGTGCTGTAGTCCAAACAGTCTATTCCTGAAACTGGCTTGGAATCCTGGAATTTACAGCACTTTCTAAAATGCCCCACTGCCTTTCATTCACAGATATATTCACAGATACAGTGAAAAGATTCGTGAAGCAAAAGACAATCCCAATTATCTCAGCACAACCCATCAGCAAAATGCAGCATGAGGTGCTGGTGGGGGTAGATATTAGTATCATCTGGAGATTTTTTTTTTCAAAATATGCATCCCACCCTCAGAGTACAAAAAGAAAGAGGCAAGCACTTCTACACTGAGAGAATTATTAGAGATTTAAGAGATTTCTCCATATTCTCCATTCACTCTCACTTTGAGAGATCTTTGAATATATATATTCATTTTAAAAGTCAAATGGCCTAATGATGAAAATTCAGCCTTTTACTACAAGTTTGGACAATGATCCCAAATTATGAAAGTGTCTAAACTGGGTTGTTTAACTTCACCCCTAGCTGCAAACCTGCAAACTGCGAAATAATGGTATCCCATTTACTGCAAGGGCAAACATAGGCAACAAAATTGCATTTATAGTCCACTAACAGAAAGATTAGGCATCTTGTAACCTTGAAATGCCCAAGGGCAAATGTGGGTTTTATTATTAATAGACTCTGGAGTCTGAACTCAATAAAGTGAATCTAATAAAACACAAGTTGATGTCTACACATTTTAAAGCTTTCTCTCACACTTTAAATTCTCTATGCATTCTACCACAAATATCTTAAATTCAGCCCACTATTTATACCAGAACACTTAAGTAGAGGCATTCTCCGTAGACCCACTCTACCTATGGGCCACTACCACCAAGGTTCCCTGCCTATAACAGCCAAACTGACAATTACCTAAGCTGGTCTCCCCACTGACCTTATCTCTTAAGAAGAAATTTCAGGGGAAATGAATGAGCATTTGATCAACTGTCATGTTCCTTGTAGGCTTGCTGACACACTTTTTCTTTTTCTGAAGAGAGGTGTACACTTGGAAATATATGGCATTGTCTATCTTGACTCAGTATCTTAAAGGTACATGTTAGCATGGCAATCATTTAGATTTGGCAAGGATATGACCTTTCTATAAAGGTGCAAGTTGTTACGTGCCGAGAAATAGCATGGATGCTCATGCTGGGAAAGAAAAAGTGAAAAGAACTTGATGAATAAAAGGCCAGCAAAAGAAGGCAGTGGGTAAGCACATGAACTGGAAAGTTTGACAGTAGCAACATCAGGAAAGCATTTAACCTTTTTCAGGGAATCTGTCCAATAAGATAAGATTACCTCATCAATGCTTTATTTAATAAATGAATAGCACCTATCTCAGAATATGTAAGACAAATTAGGTAAATAAAGCTTTCAAATACTTTATTAAAATATGGAAGACCATTAATGATTAAAAAAAGCTTTACCAAAAACGGCTCTGATAAAGAAACAGGCAAACATAATTCATATAGTTAGGATTATTCCAAAATGAACAGATTATAGTAAAACAGTTACACCTATTAAAAATTAAACCCAAGCTACAAATAATTAAAAAGTATCTAAGCACATGCATTTTATTTTGAAAGTCAGCTTTTTAAATTCCTTTACAAGTTAAAAGTGATGCTTTTACTTCTAGAAATGGTTAACAGCCCAGAATACATTATTGCACTTCCATAGCATCCATGGAAAATGTTCAGAAATCAGATCTTGCCAGCACATGGAGAGTAGCTCTGTCTCTTGGCAGTTCACTGATTATTAACCAAGCTCACAACCACCCACGTGCAACCCAGAATTCCAATTTATTACTTTACAATGGAACTTAGCCTTTTCCTCTGAACCATGGACCAGAGCATCTGTGTTGACTCATTCTGCCCCTAAAGACAGATGTACCTACACATCGGTGATCTCACTTACCATGTACATATCACCTTTTCTTGTTATTTTTTTGTCATTTTATTGTGACTTTGGTCTTTTATTGTTACTGTTTCTTGTCCAACTAACAGTGAGCTGCCTGAGTGCAGGGACCAGGTGAAAGTTTCCTTCTCTACCGCAGTGCCAATTATGTTCATTGAGTGAATGAATTCTCTGAGCCCTGGAGAACTTGACATGTAATCAAATCAGAAGAGTCGTGGAAACATAAAATGTGAGAAGAAAATACAAATCCCTATCATTGCGTAAAATCTTGGCTCTCACTTAGGTTGCAATCACTTGGAAAGGTTCAAAGTTAACGCAACCATAAGCTCTCCAATGATCTGTAGGGCCACCTAATAGAGAGGCCGCTCGGAAATGAGCTCCGCTTGAGCCACCGAGGATCCACAGCTGCTGAAGCTTCCCCTTCAAAATGAGGTTTTACTTGGAGTGGCAACAATTGGGGCAGACAGAGGTAAATGAAAAGCAGTCAAGTCCACTTCATCAGATTCGCAATATAATCTCCACTCCTGTAGCATCAACTGTAATAAACATTTAGAGCATATTTTAAATTATGGGATTTTTTAAACTCCAGCTTAGTCTGTGGGTTTTACTCTCCAATATCTGAACACTAGGCAAGAAGGTGGCTTTCAGATTTTAACAGAAATTCTTCACTCTTTATCAAGCACTTGTTTTAGTCCACAGTGGGCAGCTTCATGACTCCCAAAAGAGCCTACAACACCATAGGTAGTGGAGAGCAGAATGCCTAAAGCAGAACCACACATGACAAAGATGAGGGCCACGAACCAGCTGTCTGCCGGATAATTAAGGAAGACATTTAAAAATCAGTAACTATCAAATAATATTTCACTAGAAATGGTGCTTTGGAGAAAAACCAAGGATTGTTTTTATTTATATATGGCAAAAATTAACATTAATCTTTTATAAAGTATCATGTTTTAAATCGTTTCCCATTCGTAAATATAATAACTGAAAATAACCAGTGGAATTACTTTTTCCCAATCCTCATTTTAAAGCTCCTCATTATCCGTCAAGTCCATTTCAGCTTTAACATCATGTTAGATGCTTCCATTACAGGACTATAATGGTTTTAGAAATGCATTTGTAGCTCACTGAACGGTATTATCTACAATACTTAACATATATTTAAATTATTGAAAATAAAGTAGAAGGTCTTTTATTTTTCTTCATGGTGCTTTCAGGAAGACATCAGGATCTTCTCTTCTCCCTAAAGAAAAATAATAACAAAAATCAAGAAAGATAAACTTGCAAGCTATTAAGATTACTGGTTAACTCGAACTTATAATTATAAAATTTCCAACTGTATAAAGCTCACAGAGGTACAACCCAATGATATAGCTCAAGGAACTAATGCTTAAAACTGAGTTATAAATTATGGAATGCTGAGCAGAAAAGAACAATTAGGCAATTTCTAAATTGGAGTTCTATTTCCATGTCTATGATAAAAGTCAACTATTCATTAATTTAATTTACCACTTGAGTCTAATTGTCATTTTATGCTTGAGCCCGGGTCCCTGTCAAAAAAGGGATATAACAACTCATTTTCTTTTATCATAAATATTTATTGTTTCAATCAGGCATACCTTCTTACTCCAAACAAATGATTAACCCCTTTCAATGGATGAGCAAACAATTACATATCTGATGGCTGCAGATGTTGGCTAGTATTTGGTCATTAGCCTGACACGCGCACTAAAATAGCTTTGCTCAGGAGATGTAACAATTTGTGCCTGTGGAATAATGAAGTCTACTAATTTTATTTCCTTTGCCACAGTAAAATTTCATTAATTCAGGCACCACAAATTCAGAAATCAGGATCACGTGGGCCAGGCTACCATCAACTTTTCCCTCCTGAAGGGAAAATCTAGTTTACTAAGCAAAGGCAAAGGACACCCAGGTGTTCTCTGAGTTGTCCCCTCTTGCACATTATTTGTGTCTGAATTAGTGAACTGAAATGATGCTTATCTATTGACAAAAGAGAATGTGGAGAATAAGATGGAATGAGACATCAAATGTTGTGGGCTCATAGAATTTTTTATATTTTTGCAGGGATTTTTACTATAAAATTTCTTTTTTTTTTTTCAAGTACAGTTTACATTCAATATTATTTTGTGTTAGTTTCATTAAATTTTATAGACCATCATATTGAAATCAAAGCATGGGAATAGTCCCCTCCCCTTTCACTTGATTTGCTGGCTACATCTACTTTCTCATTGCATTTTTCTTATAGAACTTCCTATAACTACATGTTTAAATAGGTTGGCTCATAATCTCAAGCTTCCAAACCCCAACAAAAATTAACAGTAGGGTGGGAGTCTGTGAGAAAAAAAGAGAAGGAGATTAAGAAGTACAAACTTCCACTTATAAAATAAACTAGAGGCCCGATGCATGAAAATTCATGCAAGGGTAGGCCTTTCTTCCCCTGGCTGCTGGCACCGGCTTCCCTCTTGCACCCAGCACCCAGGCTGGCTTCCCTCCAGCCCTGGCTTCATCACGAAGGACATCCAGAATGACTTCCAGTCTAATTAGTATATTACCCTTTTATTATTATAGACTAGAGGCCCAGTGCACAAAATTCGTGCATGGGAGGGTCCCTCAGCCTGACCTGCACCCTTTCCAATCTGAGACCCCTTGGGGGATGTCTAACTGCCAGTTTAGGCCTGATCCTGCAGGGATCGAGCCTAAACCAGCAATCAGGCCTAAACCGGGAGTCAGACATCCCTCTCGCAATCCGGGACCACTAGCTACTAACCGCTCACCTGCCTGCCTACCTGATTGGCCCTAACTGCCTCTGCCTGCTGGCCTGATTGCCCCTACCTGCCCTCCCCTGCCAGCCTGATTGCCCCTAACTGCCCTCCCCTGCAGGCCTGATCTCCCCCTACCGGCCCTCCCCTGCAGGCCTGATCACCCCTAACTGCCTCTGCCTCGGCCCCCGCCACCGTGGCTTTGTCTGGAAGATATCCAGTCTAATTAGCATATTATTCTTTTATTAGTATAGACTAGAGGCCCAGTGCACAAAAATTTGTGCACTCGGGGGGGAGGGGGGGTCCCTCAGCCCGGCCTGTGCCCTTTCTCAGTCTGGAACCCCTCGGGAGATAATGACCTGCTGGCTTAGGCCTGCTCCTGGGTGGCAGAGGGCAGGCCCAATCCCTAGGTGCAGCCCCTGGTCGGGCTCAGAGCAGGGCCCATCAGGGGGGTTGGAGCACTGCCCCCTGTCATGCACAGAGCAGGGCCCATCAGGAGGTTGGGGAGTCGCCACTGTCACAATCAGGGCAGGGCCAATGGGGAGGTTATGGCTCTATCCCGTCACACACAGAGCAGGGCTGATCAGGGGGTTGGGAAACTCCCCCTATCAGGCACAGAGCAGGGCTGATCAGGGGGTTGGGGCGCCTTCCCCTGTCACGAACAGAGCAGGGCCGATAGGGAGGTTGTGGCCCCGGCCCTTGTCACACACACATCCGCAAGGCGATCAGGGGGTTTGGGCGCTGCCCCCTGTCACGCTGATCCCAGTGCCGGGAGGCATATTACCCTTTTACTATATAGAATAGAGGCCTGGTGCACAGGTGGGGGCCGGCTGGTTTGCCCTGAAGGGTGTCCTGGATCAGGGTGGGGGTCCCCACTGGGGTGCCTGGCCAGCCTGGGTGAGGGGATGATGGCTGTTTGCAGCTGGTCACACCCCCTTCAGGGTGGGAGTCCCTACTGGGGTGCCTAGCCAGTCTGGGTGAGTGGCTGAGGGCTGTTTTCAGGCTGGCGGGTGATGGAAGCTCCCAACCGCTCCTTTTTTTCTTTTTTTTTTATTCTGGGCCAGCTTTAGCTTTGAGGCTTGGCTCCAGCTCTTAGGCCTGCGCTGCTGAAAGCAGGTTTCTGGCCTTTGTTTACCTTCTGTATTTGAAACAATGTTGCGATCCTGCTGGCTGAAGCCCGGCGACTAAAGCAGGTTTCTGGGGTTTTGTTTAGCTTCTATATTTGTAACATAGTTGCTTAGAGTTACAGCTCAGAGGCCGGCAGCGGCAGGCGGGGAACGTTGGAGTCCTCCGTCACTGAAGCAAGCAAGCCTCATGTTCGCTTCCAGCTTCCTGGCTGCCGGACGCCATCTTGGTTGGCAGTTAATTTGCATATCACCCTGGTTAGCCAATGGGAAGGGTAGCGGTCGTACGCTAATTACCATGTTTCTCTTTTATTAGATAGGACTAGAGGCCCAGTGCATGAAAATTCATGCACTGGAGGGGGTCCCTCAGCCCGGCCTGCACCATGTCATAGTCTGGGAGCCCTCAGGAGTAGGAGGTGACCCGGCGATCAGGGGAAGGCAACGCCCCCATCACACCTCTGCTGCTGCCAATATCAGCAGTGCAAGCTTCAGCCAGCCCTAGCGGCCCTCGGCGGCTGGGCAGCCACCATCCGAGGCTTGCCTGTGCCTCAGGTTGGCCCTAGGTGGTTGGGGGGTTGAGGGGCCTGGGGGACTGGGCGCCGCCATCTTGTGGCTGTGGGTGCTGACATCTTTGAGGGCAGGACAGTCAATTAGCATATTCCCTCCTTATTGGCTATGGGTGCCACCATCTTTGAGGGTAGGGTAGTCAATTAGCATATTCCATTCTATTGGCTGTGGGTGCCACCATCTTTGAGGGTGGGGCAGTCAATTAGCATATACCCTCCTTATTGACTGTGGGTGCCGCCATCTTTAAGATGGTGTGAGGGTCAATTAGCATATTCCCTCTTTATTAGATAGGATTGTGGGAATGTAAAGCACAGCATAGGGAATACAGTCAAAAATCCTATAAAATAAAATCCTAATATGCAAATCAACTGAACAACGGAACAACCAGCAGAACAACTGGTTGCTATTATGCACACTGACCACCAGGGGGCCAACACTCAACCAGTTGGGGGCAGCTCCTGCATTGAGCATCTGCCCCCCAAGAGGGAGGCAACTGGCGGTAGTGATCAGGCGGGCAGGGCCAGCCAGCAGGCAGCTCCAGGCCACCAGCCAAGGCAGGTGCCAGCAGGGGCCCCCCAATCATCCCACCCACCGGTTGCCCTGCAGATGGCCCTGATCGCCAGCCAGGCCTAGGGACCCTACCCTATATATTGGGAACAGTCTCTTAGATTTAAAAATCAAAATCTGGCAAGGCTACTCTAACACTTAAAAAACAGGATGATGCAGCAATGACATGCATGGACTCTGGCTTGCACATTTTGTAGTCAGCCCTAATTCTGACACAACTGTGTGACAAAGCCAATTACTCAACTTCTCTCTGCTTCAGTTTTTCTATCCATAAGATGGGGAAAATGGTACTACTGCCTCAGAAGGATCTACTACTGTTATGTACTACTTTTTATAAACAGGGCAAAAAAATGTAGCTGCCCATACAACAGTAAGATGCCTTTCCCCTGTATGAAAAGTATGGTCACTGGAGCATGCAGCATCCCAGATTGTGAGAGGGATGTCCGACTGTCGGTTTAGGCCGGACATCCCTGAGGGGTCCCGGATTGCAAGAGGACACAGGCCAGACTGAGGGACCCCAGCTCCCATGCACAAATTTTGTGCACCGGGCCTCTAGTATCATAATAACTATGTATGATGTCAGGTGGGTATTAGATTTATTGTGGTGATCACTTCATAAGTTAATAAATGTTGCATTGCTATGTCATACACCTGAAACTAATATGATAATGTGTGTCAACTGTAATTAAAATAAAAATTTGGTACTGGCCGGTTTGACTCAATGGATAGAGTATCAGCCTGTGGACTGAAGGCTCCCTAATTTGATTTTGGTCAAAAACCCATGCCTGGGTTGTGGGCTCAATCCCCAGTAGGGGGCATACAGGAGGCAGCCAATCAATGATTCTTATCATTGATGTTTCTATCTATTTCTCCCTCTCCCTTCCTCTCTGAAATAAAAATATATTTTTAAAAATAATAATAATAAAATAAAATTTTGAAAAATTAACAGTAAACCGTACCTGTAGTACCTTGTGTACTTCTAGCTGAGGACTTCTCAACTGGATACTGCAGAGGTATTACAATACCTTGATCTGGCTTCTGAAATGCTGAAATGAGATTTTTTATTTTCCGGAAAAATCTTTTATGAACCCCAGGTGCTGTCTGGAAAATAAAAGGTCAAGAAAATTATTCAACTACCTCATAATGATATGAAAAGCCCTACAAAATGTGTGAGGGATGCTTAGAGAGGTAACATTTGTGTAACTTGTTCAAATATTTGAAAACATAAGGAAGAAGAGAAAAACAACATCCCAGAAGAGCTTACTTTGGTTGGCTGAATTTCTCTGCAAGAGGAGCTAATGAGCTGTCATTTCAGTTCTCCCAGGGGTGGTATTAGTTTGTACAAGCTCTTGCTCATTGCCTTGCCCTTTCTGCCTGCTACCCATCATACATCCCGAACCTCTAAGGGTATACAGGCCATTACCCACAATGAATTCACCAACTTAGAAGATGCAGTTAAACACAGAAAAAACTCAGATCCTACAGGTCATTAATAAAAAGCCTGAAGAACGAAACAAAAACAAAACAAAACCACCACCACGTATCCTCCCTGTCATCATCCCACAATATAAAATGCTACACAGGAAATTAAAATTGAATGTAATGATACACACAATGCATGGCTAAGTTAGTCCTTATATGCTCACCTCACAATATGTCCTGCCTCATCCTTCACATTAAATTTTTTCCTCCTTGGGAAATTTCCGTTTCCTCCCCCAAATTACTCTCTCCATCAACACTTCACTGTGACAAAGTTTTATCTATGACACGAAAATGAAAGTCTGTATAAGGTCACCATTATTTATTTGTTTGTTTGTTTCTGAAGACATTATTTGCAAGTGACTATTAAAATGTATTCCTTTCCTGACATCAGTTCTCTTGCAAAAACACAGCTTGAAATCAATAACAATTTCCTGCAAAGGCTTATAAGCCAAGCTTTAGGCATCATCTCAAAACTGTCATTGGACATGAAATAAAATAGTATTGCTATAAGCAATTGAACAATGACTAGTTTTTTTAGAAAGCTATTTTTCAGCTACTCCATCTGGAAGATTTTTGAGGTGGGAGCTGTTTGTTAGCATTTAATGAGAAAACATGAGGGCTGGCACATAGACTTCTGCCAACTAGACTAAAAGCTGAAGATAGCACATTGTCCATAGTAACTCTCAGTCATTTCCTGCATTGGAGTAAGTAATTTTTCAGTGAAAGCACTGGGAAAGTTCTTTTGAGCTTTGAATTAGTGTCGACTCAGGCTCACACAGCTAGGAGCATCAGTAGGTAGAGACCACTCTTGCACTCAGCTCCACCCCTATAAAAACACCTTCCCAGAACTCTACTTTATCCAAAATAACACGGTCATTCTTACAGGGGTCCAAATAGTTCTTTGGCTCCAAGATAAAATCTCCAAATTGCAAAGGCAGGTTTTGGACACAAAATATCTCCTTATATCTTCCTTAGAGCACTTTTTTCATTTTCAAAGCACTTTCCCACTTCTTGCCCCTACTGGCTCTTCAGAGATTGGCTGATTTGGTTATTCTTATTTGACAGATTTTAAAAAATGGAAATGCAAAGAGATACTTCATTTTGCCCAAGGTCCCACAGATGACCAGAGGCAGAACTGGCTCTATATCCCAGGACCTAGTCTCTTGCCTTTCAGATCAGGCCTAGACCAAACAGGTTATAGTGAAGTTAGAGTCACCAACCAGCAGAGAAACTATACACTCCCCCAGTGTGGAAAGATTTCAAACCACACATCTTAGTTGTTCTGGTGGCTTGTGAAACCATTTATCAACTTTTTATGGGGACTTATACACAGTTAGCACTTGATTATTCACGCTAACAGAGAGGAATAACAGCACTGGATGTATTAAAACAATTTGAATTGGGGATGAATGTTTCGTTTGCAAATGGCTGACCTCATTTATAGTGCTTTGCTTAGGTTAACAAGTAAAATTATTTAGCATTTACTGATCTACTGATGATCAAATATCCAGAAAATCCCAAAGGCCCTAAAGTCAGCAGGGAGAGGTTCGCACAGTTATTATAAGGCACTTCTGGCAATGCACATGTTCATAAATGATAGGTGACTATATGTAGGATTCTCTGAGTTAACAATTTAGCAAAATTTTAGCCTGAGTCACATGAGAAGTTAATACACTAGGCAATAATAAAACCTAAAAGTCTATCTAAAACTAGAGATTCTGCCCTAGCCCTCTTTTGCTCAGTGGATAGATTCTGCCCTAGCGGTTTTGCTCAGTGAATAGAACCTCGGCCTGTGGACTGAAAGGTCTCAGGTTCGATTCCAGTCAAGGGCACATACCTCTAACTCTACCAATAAATGTGTTTCTCTCTCTCTGTGTCTGTTTCTCCCCCTCCCTTTCAGTCTCTCTAAAAATCAATGGACAAATATCCTCGGATGAGAATTAAAAAATAAATAAATAAAATAAAAACCCCTGCTTTAAAAATAAATAAATAAATAAAACTAGAAATTCACATAAATATTTATCTTTCATAATCCAGTGGATCCAGGATTCAATTTTATTTCACTCTTTGAAACAAATCTCAGCCTTACCTAGATTCCTTGCACAATCTTTGCACAGAGGATGGAATCCTACTGCCATGATTTTTCCTGCAGTATGAAACTAAAACATTGTTCTGAACACAGTGTCATTTACCCAATTTTGAAAATACGTTTACCACAAGAATTGTACCACTGACAACTCCCATCCTGTCACTGAACTCAGCTATTGTTCAAATTTGCACATTTCCCATATTGTCATCTCTTAGTTATCTGTGGAAACATGTTTTGGACCATAGCTGGCCTTCAATATGCTCTAGAGAAATTTCTTCCAGTCAGGTGATATGAGCTCTGGGAATACACACTAGTTTAATATTCACCTTAGCAAAAATACAATAGAGAAGGCAAAGTTAGCAGACAGAAAAAAATGCAATATACATTTCAAAAATAAATATAAAGAGTTTTTTTAAAACTCTTTTCCCTTTGGAAAAAAAAAATGCCAACGTTCTGTTCTCTTGGTGCAGAGAATTGCAATATCACTATATTTTTATAAAAACAAGGTCAAAACAGACAAAAGCATGAGACTTATTTATGTTCAATAAGTCCTCTCTTCCTTAACATGATCACAAGCATGTAACAATCTGCATATAATGTTATACTTGAAACAAAAGAAAACAAGTTTGAAGTCATGGTTAGCTAAACCCTGATCATTTAAGACCTTTTCCATGAAAAATATCATTCCACAGCTGAAGGCTACTTCACTAGGGAGAAGAACTATTCCAGGTCAAATTACATACAAATATGCGTGTAGATATCATACAGAACTTTTCTTCATAATAAATGAAATTTAATTTCTTACTTAATCATCTCTGCAGCAATGCAGATAATTTTTTAAAATAAACAAGTATAAATTATTTTGATTGCAAATGGTACTGGTTTCCTCTAATTAGTACTGCAATATTAATTATCCTGATATAAAGCAACAGTGTGTTTGAAAAGTTCCCTGATTCATCTCAGTAGTTCAAAACATTTGTACTTTGCAATTTATGCTTTCTGGTTTACTGATGAATTTGTAAACGTTGGAGCTGTTTTAATTTGTTTAAGTCTAGGATTTAGAATTTCTTAAATGCATAGATTGATTGAGTTATTAATAGAGGTTGATATTAGCATTTATGTTTTCAAACAGCTCACAACGAAGTGCTCTCATCATAAAAAACAGACTGTTTTAAAGAGTCGGATATCAGAGAAAGCATTTGAGGTTAAAAGTTTCAGTTGTAGGGCCCTCTACATTGGTAATATATGATATACTACCCTTGTACATGGAAATAGAGTCATTCTACAGGTATTTCTTCCTATGATACAGTGACTTTCAAATGTTTTCAAAGCCATCAGAACTCTAGTTGATAAACAAAACAAAAGAGAACTGCTCAGATTAAAGACAAACTTCGGACTCAAAAGCCTAGCTGCCTATGTCCTTCTCTGCCTCTGCAACCCACAGACAACCCCAAGACACCAGGTGAAAGAAACATTAAGATTTTGCAGAGCATAGCGTAAAAAACACTGCAATGTTCCCTCTATCTCTATTCCACCTCTCCATGTCCTTCCCACTTGGCTCAGTTGGGAGTCCTGCCTTCAAACTTAGAGCAGCGCCGGTTACCCTAATACTTGGAAAACCTTCCCTTTTTTGAACTCCTGTAGCAAATAAGGTGGAACTTCATTATATACAATCATATTGTTTGTTAGCAATTTGGGCGAGTTCATATTTGAGGGCTTACTATGTTCTAGGTCCTGTGGTTAAGAACTTTTTTTATATGCATTATCTTATTAATCATAAATTGAGCCCTATGAATAAGGGACTATTTTTAGGCTTATTGTACAGATGAAGAAACTGGTTCATAGAAAAAGTTAAGTAACCTGCCCAAGGTCATAGACCTATCAGGGAGGAGAGGAAACCCAACTTGGAGCCCAGAGCCATCTGACAGCAAAGTCCAGGCTCTCAGATTGCTACTTAATTCATGTTGTATCTCCCCATGGGTATTATAAGCTTTGAGAAAATAATCCACCACAGCAGCAACACTCATATTAGTACCATTCACTAAATGATTGCTGATTTAATTATTTTACACATTTTATTGTACACATTTATTTATTGTGTCACAATAATTGACAAAAGTTTGACACAACTCCTCAACATTTTTTATTCTTTTCCCCAAGGTAAGACCACTCCATACAATGGTGGTTAAACAGAACTGGGACCAAAATTCTCTAAAAGCTTGTTAATGATCCATGAACACTTTTGGATTCCCGCTTTAGTGATTTGAATCTGATGAATATTTGGGGAATGTAGGATTTGACAGCTCTTTTATAAAACCAGCCTAAATTCAAACACCTCCCTGATACCCACATAAGTAAAAATAATAAAAGATATATACCTCAGCACTCCAAGAACCTGTGTCTGTCTGGGATACTCGGTATGTATAAATGTAACCTTGATACCTGTGAAAGAATAAACTCCATTACTGAAAAATTCTAAAAGAACAAGTGGATGCTCTCAATTTGAGCTTTACTATTACATATAAATGTCACATATACTGGGACACACACATATGGAACCATGAATTCATAGGAACAAAAACCTGGGGAATCTAACTGGCTTGCATATTATATACAGCAGATCACAGTTTCCAGTAACCATTCTTTATCTTTTCCTTTTTTAAAAAATGTAGGAGCTCACACTCCTAAGATTTGTCTAGTTGAAAGTTTGGATAGAACAAACTAGAGACCTGTGTTGCAACTGGTAAAAATAATGAATTATTAGATAGATTTAACTAAGTATAGCCTTATTATTTTTCAGTACATATCGAGCATTAAAGTGAAAACATTTCACTGGGATAAGGTACTACCAGGCCCACATAAAATAATAGGAACAATAATATTAATTGTAAGTATAATAAATGTAATACTATATTCCTAGATTATTCCTAGATTACTATTACTATGTCACTTTATAATACAGTGTGTCCTAAAAAATGTTGACACACTTTAAAAGCTTATAGCTCAATTTTAAAAATTAAATATATTTTAATAAACACTGCCTTTGTAATTATTCAAAGTGTGTGTATACATTTTGGGGGATCCCCTGTATATTATAAAATAGAGGTAACAGCAATTTGAATTAAAACAGAGTCCTGCTAAAGTACTACTTGAAAGCAGCTTGTCCTTTCAGATGGAATAAATATTCTCCCTCATTACTCAGTGTGTATGCAGACTGTATATCTATATATTTGATTTCTACCACATACCAAGAGTTTTATATGCTGTATTAGTTTGCTCAGGCTGCCATAGCAAAATACCATAGACTGGGTGGCTTAAACAAAAGAAATTTATTTTCTCACAGTTCTGGAGGCTGGAAGTCCAAGATCAAGGTACCAGCAACATAAGTTTCTTTCTGAGGCCTCTTCTCTTGGCTTATAATCAGACACCTTCTTGCTGTGTGCTCACATGACCTCTTCTTTTTATGCATGCATGGAGAGAATGAATGATCCCCCTTTTTCTTTTTCTTCTTTTAAGGCAACCAATCTTATTGGATTAGGGCCTCACCATTATGACCTCATTTAACCCTAAATACATTCTAAATACCTATCTTCAAATACAGCCACATTGGGGGTCAGGTTTCAACATATGAATTTGTGGGGGCCATTCTACCACTGATGCCCCCAAAGTCACGTCCTTCTCATATGCAAAATACATTCATTCCGTCACAATAGCTCCCAAAGTCTTAAATCATTCAAGCATCAACTCTAAAGTCTAAAGTCCAAAGTCTTATCTAAATATCATCTAATCAAATATAGGTGAGACTCTGAGTCTGTCATCTTGAGGCAAAATTCCTCCCTAGCTATGAACCTGTGGAACCAGACAAGTTGTTTGCTTCCAAAATACAATGGTGGGATGGGCATAGGACAGATATCCCTATTTCAAAAGGGAGAAATGGGAAAGAAAAAAAGGGTGACAGGTCCTAAATACGTCCAAAACCTCATAATGCCAATTCCATTAGATATTAATGCTTGAGAATAATCTTCTTTGGGTTGATACTCTGCCCTCCAGGCACACTGTGTGTCACTGTCACCCCCACAGCTCTAGGGGTAGCCTGGCCCACTCAGCAATGTTGGGTTCTAATTCCACTTTGAAACCTAGGTAGAAGCAGACTTGCCCTTCTGGGCCTGTGCACTCTGGGTCTATGGTGGGAGTGGTATCACTGATGATCTCTGAATCATCTTTAAGGCCATTCTTCCCTTTTCTTGAAAGATAAAGCATGTTTGCAGCCAAATTGTTCTGTTCTCCTGTCCTATTCCCTTTGGCCCAAATTGACAGTGTCTCTGAGACTTGGCTCCAAACTCTATTCCTGGCTTCTGCTGAAATGGCTAGTTAACATCATGGGTAATCTCCTTAAGGAGTGATTATCTGGCCACACCCTTGGTGTTCTCTCCAGAAGAAGTTTCCTCATTTTTTGTCATGTGGGTAAGCTAAGAATTTGCCAAATCTTTAAGTTCTGACTTCTTTTCGCTTATCAATGCTTTCTTGAATTCATCTCTCTCCCTTTGCATTTAACTATAAGCAGTCAGGAGGATCCAAGGCACTTCAACAACTTCACTTAGAAATTTCTCCTGCAAAAGATCCAATTTGCAAGTTCCACCTTCCACAAAACACCAGAACACAGTTCAGCTAAATTCTTTCCATTTATTACAAGGATATACATTCTTTCCTCCAGTTTTCAATAACATGTTCCTTATTTCCATCTGAGACCTCACCAAGAACTTTCACATTTATAGCTCTACCAACATTGTGTTCTCAGCAATGTAGGCTTCGCTTAGCATGCACCTCCAAACTCCTCTAGCCTCTACCAATTGTGCAGTTACAAAGCCATTTCCACATTTTTAGGTATTTGTTACAGCAGCACTGTATTTTTTGGTACCAAAATCTGTATTAGTCTGCTCAGGTTGCCAGAGCAAAATGGCTTAAACACAAGAAATTTATTTTCTCAAAGTCTGGAAGCTGAAAATCCAAGATCAAGGTGCTAGCAACATGGTTTTCATTCTAAGGTTCCTCTTGGTTTGTAGGCAGCCACCTTCTTGCCATGTGCTCACATGACTTCTTCTTTGTGTGCATGCATGGAGAAGAGTTCTCTTCTTTTTATAAGACCACCCATCCTCTTGGATCAGGGCCCCACCCTTATGACCTCATTTAACCTTAATTATCTCTTAAATTCCCTATCTAATATAGTCACATTGGGAGTTCAGGCTTCAACATGTGAATTAGTCCATAGTCCATGCATTATCTCTTTTGGACCACACAACTATCTTATGAGCTTTCTGTTATGAAATTCATTTTGTAGATGAGAAAACTGAGACTTTGAGAAGTTAAGTAACCAAAGCCACACTAGAGATAGAGCAACAAAGAGTGATTTGAATCAGGCCTATTTAACTCTAGAGTCCCAGCTCTTGACCCCCACACGATAATAGATATAGATTATTTATTACATTTTAGTATATATAATAATGCTACTTAATTTGCCTAATAAATTTTTACTTCTTATAAAAGTAAAGTAAACTTTATGCTGAATATTTTCAAATTATGAATGTGAATCTGAATCAATAGAGTTTGATTAAAGATATTTCTGATTATTATTCTTAGCTACAAATTTGGGTCAATATTGGTCAGAATACATGCTGAATTCAGATAAAAATAAATGTGTTTAAACTTAAAAGAACAGATGATTCTAAAGCATTCGAAACAGAGGGTCATCCTTGAGTAACTGACCTAATTTACCATTAACCCCCTTTAGAACTAAGTCTTTAAATATGTGGATTAAATTACTATATATTTAATAAATGTCCATCAGCATTGATTACCTTAAGAACAAAAAACACTCAAATACTCTAATCAGGTTCATTCAATTTGTAAAACAAAAAACAAAACAAAACAAAACAGATCAATTTAATTGCTGGTGAGATTATAGGAAATGTTTCATTTTTGTTATGAAGGTTTATCAGAATATTTAGATCATATATAAAGTAGGTTAATATATGCATATGTATAATATGCCAAATAAATATTAAATATTACATTGTTAAAGTCCTTTGTTTTTTTAAGCAATTGAAATCTACCTCAAAGTCCATTGATTTCAGTAAGCACTCTACAGGGAACAAGGCAAGAGCTTTGATTTCCATTTTTCACCATGGGAACTCAAATGTAAAGCTTGAAATGATTTTCTTAAAGTCACACAAAATGGAGATAGAAGCAGGGAAATAGACCCTTAAATCTATTTTCCCCCTGGGGAGCGATTAATGGCAATAATTCGGTACCATTAAAGGTGACGTGGAAAGGTATTATTTAAAATCTCAGCAATAATGAAAGCAAAATTCTAAGTAACTGGTTTTCCACTTTCTAAAACAGTGGGTCTCTAAAAAATACAATGAATCTATTTCCCTACTATCACTCAGCCTCATCTAGTCAAAATAAATGAGTCTGTTTTGAAAATTGTTTCCTAACGAATCTGATCTTATCTCACTTTCAGTTAAGCAGCAGGAACCTGAGTACCACTTCAAAAGTCCTTACCTCCTTCAGTCTCTGAACAAGCCTGTGTCGGTGACACATAAAACTTCTGGTGATTAACCCATCTAATATTAACAATTTCCTATTCCCAACCCCTCAAATTTCTGAATGAGCAAAATTCTTTCACCCCTCAGATAAGCCAGCAGTTCATCTCTTCCCCTTTCAAGTCGCTGAAATAACTGACCAAGGAGGGATCCCCTATAGTCAGCTCTCACTGTCATATGTCAAGGATAGAAGAGATCTAAACAGGGCGATTCAAGTTACAATCTCAGGGTAACATTATCGACATTACCTGGGATTTTGTTAGAAATGCTGAATCTCAGGACCTACCCCAGAACTGCTGAATCAGAATCTGCATTTTAACAAGATTTCCCTAAGAACCATAAAGTGACTAACATGCAAAGGGAATACCCACACCTCATTGGGAATATTGCTGGCAATTTTCCCAAAGTCAAGCTGGCTCCTTTAACTCACTCAGGAACTTCTGTGTCATTTCCCCCAAGAGTCACTCAGTCTATGCATTAAGAATGAAACTTTATTTAAATATAAGCTGAAGTTTTTTTCAATTGTTTCAGTTCATTGAGCAGTATTTCTGAAGCATTTACTCCCTCTTCCCCAATAAGATTTCATAGTTTTGTTTTCTGTACCTGTTATTATGAGCAATAACTTTGTAATATAAAATTCAACTAAAATATTGAATATGGTTTTTTCAAACTACACATACTCTCTCCCTGTACACTGAAAAATCACTCCTCTAGAAAATAAATAGGCAAATTATAACAAGAGCTATCAAAGTGTGTGTATTTTTTATGTAATGACCTTGCTCATCTTCATACACTTCAGGAAATCAAAGACAAAAGCAATTTGACAAAGATTTGCATAATAGTTTTATTTTAATAGTGAAAAAATGGAATTAGCCTAAGTATCCCTAAATAAGAAATGTTCCTCAAAATAAGGAAATGGCAATAGAAAGAATGGTTCAAAATTATTCCAAAATTCACAGGTATTAGAGTCCTATATTTTTCAAAAAATTGTAAGCATATGGACTATGTTGATACAAAATGATAGTATGTGAAAAAAAGTGGACACTGATTACAACTGTTCAAAACTGTCTTTTCCTGTATGTATATAAACTAGAAGTAAATTTAAACTAATATAAACATATCCTTGCATGTTAATTTTCCCTATAAAGTTACATAAGTGACTCAACTTTTTTTAAAGAAAAATAAGCATACTCTTGTTTCTCTTCAGCTTGCATAAATCGTTCGCCTTTTACTAAAGATTTCCATGGAAAGAAACAAAGAAAAAAAGAAAGAAAGAGAAGTATAATTACCATTTGGAGCTTTACAAGTCTAGCCTATGCAAATCACAAATCATAAAAATATCATTCGCTTTTAAAAACTGTTACATCCCACCCTGCCAGTGTGACTCAGTGGTTGAGTGGTGATCTATGAACCAGGAGGTCACGTTTCAATTCCCAGTCAGGGCACATGCCTGGGTTGTGGGCTCGATCCCCAGTCGGGGAGGGGGGGATGGGGTGCAAGAGGCAGCCAATCAATGATTCTCTCTCATCATTGGTGTTTCTATCTCTCTCCCCCTCTCCCTTCCTCTCTGAAATCAATAAAAACATATATTAAAAAAAAAATAGTTACATCCCTTTTAGGATCACCTTTCCTGTGACTCCTTCCATTAATACAAGCAAACCAAGAATGTAGTGCAATCTTAACTTTTTTTTCCCATCAAACCTTTTGTCAGGCATGTTAATAAGCTTGGAATTTTAATTTTATCAAGAAAAAAATCTAGAAAATGAATAATTGGTGGAAAACAGTAGAGTTTTTAGTTGTTTCCATTTTTTTTCTTAACTAATATTTTGCATTTTAATGATTACAAAGGATATGCTGATTCAGTCCCTGCTGATATTTAAATTTGCCTTTCCCGCACCTCCTCCCCCCCCCCCAAAAAAATGGTACCCAACCCTTAAAAACATGTCTGGTTAGAAATGGACAAGAAGAAAGCAATCTGACTTATTTCTTATTTTCTCAAGGGGTCAGCAGTGTCGGGGACAGATCTTGGTTTAGAACAGATAAAACCACATCAATTCCTTCTTTATACCACTTCAAGAACTACACAAAAGAAAAAGGTTACCTATATATGATTTCTTCATGACACTGCAAATAAAGCTAGGTAATATCCACGCTGCCCGTGTCTATACAAACTAATGCAATGTGCAAAGTTCAAGGCACAATTAAAATGTGACTGATTTTTAACAAATATTTCAGAACTTATATATACAGAGGAATGGTATCCTATACGAAGCCATTATTATTGAGACTATAGTCTGATCCAAGAAGTTTCTGAATTTCTTATGGCCCAATATTCATTCTATAAGAGTGAATTTGAATTTTCAGAACTGTCCAAAGTCATTCAGCTTCAAGTCTGATGGTAAAACCGTGTAACCCCAGTTTTGATGAGTCATGACAATAAATATAATCTCTTCTCCTGAACTGCCACGTAACATTTTATTTATGTACTCCTATAATGGTCTAACTTTGTATTGCAATTATATATAGAATTTTTATTTATAACAAATATCTACTGCATGTTAACTTTACCAATATTAACTCATGCAATAATCCTCATAAACAACCCTGTGAGTTAAGTACCATCCCTCTTTTCACAAATAAGGAACCTGAGGCACAGTAAGTTTAATTAACTCGCCCAAGGTAAAACAGCTACTTAAAAGCCAGAGTTGGGATGCACACCCAGAGAACCTGGCTGAAAATCTGGGCTCTCTCTTATATCAGAGGGAATGAATTAAATTGGTTTTAAGGTGAATTCAAAATCAGGCCGAAGGGCTGAAGCCAGGAGGGAAGAGCCCAAAAGACATCCCCTTTCCTTAAGCTAAATGACAACTTCAGACTAATATTGCCACTTCAATTTTATATTGTCAACCCGAGTCAGCACTTGATTTACTGGCCTGTAAATTGTCCATTTGGTGGTTTATATGTTTCAAATTTCATCCTGGGCTGGCCTTCTGGCTTGCTCTGCCAATAATGGATTATACTCAATTAAACCAAAATAATTATGGTGGCGACACCAAAGCACATATCCAATTGTATGTAAAAACTGTAAGCCCAGCCAGGGTGGTTGAGTGTCAACCTATGAATCAGGCGGTCACAATTCGATTTCTGGTCAGGGCACATACCCAGGTTGTGGGCCTGATCCCCAGTGTGGAGCATGCAGGAGGCAGTCGATCAATGATTCTCTGTTATCACTGATGTTTCTATCTCTCTCCCTCTCCTTTCCTCTCTGAAATCAATAAAAATATATATATTTTTTAAACTATAAGTTAAGTTATAATTTCTCATTCTTTCGAGTTCTATGCGACACTGTTCCTCTCTGTTACAACTGATAAGTTGCAATTTTATTTTGTCACTGCTCCTTCCAGTGAAATTTCTCCAGTGAAATTGTTTGATAGGCATTTTATTCCCAGTCATCCTTTAAATCTTAAAGGACAAAAAGATAATTATCCTTTTATCTCAAGGTATATATGTCAAATGACTTCATTATGTGTCCTTGAAGCTAAAGAATATAATAGCACTTCTTTCAAATATTCTATTAGATAAGTAGCAAACAAAGTCAGATATGTAGAGAAGTATGCTAATTATGGAAATAAACTATTTCTTCAAACTAACTGTTTTAAATATTTTAAATTAGTTTTTTCTCTTATCACCATCAAACTATCCCATGGAATAGCTGGGACTTTCCCAA
Organism: Myotis nattereri; assembly: GCF_964212035.1. NCBI lineage: Eukaryota > Metazoa > Chordata > Mammalia > Chiroptera > Vespertilionidae > Myotis > Myotis nattereri. The sequence continues at coordinate 114,389,223 of NC_138078.1, read as the reverse complement.
TTATTATCCACCTTGAGGATGAGAAGGGAAGAAAAGTGAGAGCTCAAATGTACCTTAGTGAAAAGAAACATGTTACATCTTGAAAACAAAAAATAATAAAATAAAATTAAAACTATTAGCATTAATAAGAGCATTTTGTATACTGGGTGAATATAAGAAAAACACATAAAGTCAATAGCTTTCCTATGCAACAGAAAATATAGTGGAAAAAGATTCTATTTACAATAGAAATGAAAGAATCAACACACATTTATACACATTATAACTGAAATAAACTTAAAAATGTGCAAGACCTACAGGAAAAAAACTACAAACCTTTATTAATGGATTTAAATAAAAAAATTAATAAATGGAGAGACATGTCAGGTTTGGGAGTGGGAAGACTAAATTCCTTAATGTTGACAGTTCTTCCTTTATTTATTAGTGTAATCCCAATGGGATTTTTTAAAGTTAACAAAATTATTCTAGAATAATTTTGAATAACCAACAGATCAGAATAGCAAATAATTATTTTTTATTGTTGTTAATCCTCACCTGAGGATATTTTTTTCCATTGATTTTTAGAGAGAGGGTAAGGGGGAGAAAGAGCAAAAGAAAGAGAGAGAGGAAGAAAGAGAGAGAGAGTGAAATATCAATGCAAGAGAGACACATCGATCAATTGCCTCCCGCATGTGCCCTGATAGGGGCTGGGGATTGAACCTGCAACCCAGGTACAGGCTCTTGACCAGGAATCAAACCTGAGGCCCTTTTGGTATGAGACCCACACTCTAACCACTGAGCACACTGGCCAGGGCAAGAAGAGCAAATACTTTTTTAGTGTATTAAAACATTATGTTACTGTAGGGGTCCAAAATGAGTCTCCCCAGAGAGTGCCATACTGCCATGCAGATTGTTTCAAGCTAGAACTAAAACCTAACAAACTCAAAAAGTTTTGTGTTTTTTCCTCCCCCTTATCTCCCTAAGGGAGGGAATTCAGATAGGAAAAAAAAAAAAAACTGCTTCAGGAATGAAACCTTAGCATATTCACTTTAGCACATATGAATTAAGTGTGGCACACAGGGAGGATCAAAGCAAGTCTGTTTGTTAGATTCCCTTCTGTCATATTATTTCTGGGTGGCCCAACAAGAAATTGTTTACCATGTATTTGCTCTTTCTCATCTACCTGTGAACTGCTTACTTTGCCTTGAAGTCCATAACCCCTGCCTCCGTCTCCTTGGTCCAGAAGGGCATGTAAGCTTCAACTGCCCAATATGTCCTAAGGTTTCATGTTCTTATTAAAGCCCATATGTATATATGTAATAAATTTGGTCATTTTGTTCTGTTAATCTGTCTCATGTTAATTTGATTATTAGTCAGAGCAGAAGAACTTACAAGGATAGAAGGAAAATTTATTTTCTCACCCCCACAATGCTATAGTGCTGGTAATATAAGAATAAATAGATGAATTGAGCCAAATAGATAGTTGCAAAACAATTATTGTTATATGTAAGAATTTAATATATGGTAAAGGAGGCTAATCAATGGGGAATGAAAGTTCTATTTATAAATTTTATGCTACCATTGTTAGCTATTTCAAAAAAAAATTAGATCCTTTCTCCACATTAAAATAAAATTCTAAATGGAATTAAAGCGTTAAATATAAATTAACCAAACCACAAATTTAAAAGAAAAATTGAATAAAGTTTTTATGACATTTCTGGGGGAGAAAGAACTGTCTAAGCTGGGAAGCATAGAAAGAAATCAAACACAAAGAAAATGAGTGACAGATTTGACTACTAAAAATGTTAATTTTTCTGTGTGTCAAAGAAAACTAATGGCAAACATGAAACTGAAAAAAGATATAAAAATCTATAATGTGTTAAGAAAAATAGTAAGATCCAAATGGTCAATGGGTAAAGTACATAAAGAGCTAATTCATGAACGAAGAACTATAGCAGCTTTCCAGTTATAAAACAGACTCAATCACTAATCAAAGAAATATGAAATAAAGAGTCAGACACCAAATTTCAAGAATTTTTTTAAATAGGATTTCTCACTTCTAGGGAGGGCGTGGTGAAATGGACACTCTCATGCATTACTGGTGAACAAATATATGAATTGGAAGAATCACTTAGGAAAAAATATTCGCTGATCATGTATACATCAAAAATCCCAAGATGTTTATGTTTCTGACTTAGAAGTTGCACATCTTTAAAATGTATTCTAAAGAAGTAATCACAAATACAAAGAAAACTTTCTGGACTGAAATAGTAATCATAATGGAATTTATAATAGTAAAAAATGGAATTATTCTAATGTCTAAAAGTAGATTACTGGTTAAGGACAATATAGTGCAGTCACTGGCTGGACTATCATGCAGCCATTAAAAATAATGTTTGAGCCCAACTGGCGTGGCTCAGTCGTTGAGTGTTAACCTATGAACCAGGAGATCACAGTTCAATTTCCAGTCAGGGCATATGCCTGGATTGCGGGCTCGATTCTCAGTAGTGGGTGTGCAGGAGGCAGCCAATCAATGATTCTCTCACATTATTGATGTTTCTATCTCTCTCTCCCTCTCCCTTCCTTTCTCTGAAATCAATAAAAATATATTTTAAAAATATAATAATTTTTAAAAATCATTTTTAAGAACATTACATATGAATGGGTGTTTTGTGAGACTTTTTTAAATCCTCACCTGAGGATATTTTTTCCATTGATTATTTTACACAGACTGGAAGGGAGGGAGGAGGGAGAGCAAGAGAGGCACATTGATTGGTTGCCTCCTGCTTGCACCCTGACATGGGCTGGGAAAAGTCTGCAGGATGACGAACCACTGAGAAAACCGGCCATCGTAAATGGGTTGTTTTTTTTTCATGTTAAGCACAAAACTGATCAGAATACAATTATTGTAAGAGCACATGTGTGTTTACAAAGAAATTTTAAATTAAAATTAAAATTTAGAAGAAAATCAACTTAATTTTCAATAATAATTGTCTTTAGGTTATAAAACTATAGATGGTTTCTCCCTCATTCCCATTATCTACATTTTTCAAATTTTCTATAATATGAATAGATATTAAGAATTATTTTTAATAGACTTACTGTACAAAAAATATAGATTTATTTATTGAAAATAGTTAAAGAACAATTTCTCACTTTAAATGTAGGTGAGCAGTCTTATAAATAGAAAACTTCTCTAGTACTTTATGAGATTCAGTTTTCCAAAAGTGAACAGGGGAACTGGACTATCTGAAGGCCATGACTGAGGGTTAAGAACTGGGGAAAGGAACAAGCATAGCTTTAAAGTATAGTTTACAGTTTGAAGGCAAATGCAATGTTGTATTCCTACATTAAATATACAGAAACTGAAACTCAACCAAACCTTGTTGAATAATGGGAGTAAACAGAAGATAGAATGAGTAACTATTCTGAGCAAACCCGATAATCACTGAATGTTTGTTACTTATACCTTATTGTTCATGTGTATATGACACCATTTACATGGTTATTTCTACTGCACATCATAAGCATACATGTTTTGGTTTAAAATGAGTGCATGGTTTATTTAAAAATGAAATGTGATTTTGTTATTACAGCATTGTATTAAAATTAGGGGGGAAGAAAGGGTTATATTTATCAAAAGGGACTCCCAACTCAAAAAAGTTGAGAAACTTTCATAAAAAGCAATATATCCTAGTGTCTTCCCTGTGAAGCACAGTCTGGCAGTCACCTCTAAGACTTGGAGAGCCCAGTGTGCCCATCAAAAGATGCTATAGGGGGACTCACAATTTGCCTACTATTTTCTGTGACTGCATAAGGAGATTTGCATGGAAAGTCAGAGTCATAAAAGCTGAAAAGACAAGTATCACATGATCTCACTTATATGTAGAATCTAATGAACAAAATAAACTGATGAACAAAATAGATCCAGAGACATGGAAGCATGAAACACACTGACAAATCTCAGAGGGAAGGTGAGGGGGAGAAATTAGGGGGAGGGGGATAGATTAACCAAAGAACTTATATGCACATATGCATAATCCATGGACACAGACAATAGTGCAGTGAAGGCCTGGGGTGGGGCTAGAACAGGATGGAGCGGGTCAATGTTGGAGCCCTCCCACAGTCCCTTCCCAGCTGGCCAACCTCCCGAGTCCCTCCCTGGCCCCGATCCTGCACCGGTGGAGTCCCTTGGCCTGGCCTTTGCCCTCTCACAATCCAGGACCCCTCAGGGAATGTCGGAGAGCCAGTTTTGGCCCAATCCTGCAGGCCAGACCGAGGGACCCCACTGGTGTACGAATTTATGCACTGGGCCTCTAGTACTTTCAATAATAAAGATAAATTTTAAAAATAGATATCTTAAAAATTAAAAGAAATAAACTGTATTTATGCAAGATTCCCTTTGGATGAAAACTTAAATGTTTGAGAAGTTCCCACCTGCCTAAATTAATTTCTTATGTGATCCTGGCCTACATGGGCAAAATGCTAAAGTTGTCCTCATCTCTTGCCTATTTTATAAACAGCAATCTTATGCAGAAGGCAGGGAAAACATTACTATTTCTGTTTTACAAATATGGAAACCAGAACTCAGAGAAGTTGAGTGACTTCCCCAGAGTTCCACACACTGGCCTCCTGTTATCAGCCCAAAGCTCTTTGTAGTAAGAAACAGTATTTGCTTTGATGGTTCATTCATTAATTCAAAAATATATATTGTGTACCTATTATGTGCCTCATAATGCCTTTTATGTGCCAGATTATGTTCCTGGTGTATGAAACACTGTCCCTACCCTCATGGAAGTTTACATTTTAGCAGGAGAACCCAGCAATAAATAAGTAAACAAGCAAATGTCAGGTAGTTTAAAGCTCCTTGAAGAAAAATAGATAGTGTAACAGAGACAGGAGAGAGCACTTATTTGATTTCAGAGAGGAAGGAAGAAAGAGAGAGAGATGGGAACATCAATGATAAGAGAGAATCATTGACCGGCTACCTCCTGCACGCCCCACACTGGGGACAAAGCCCACAACCTGGGCATGTGTCCCAAATGGGAATCGAACCATGACCTCCTGTTTCAAAGGTCAATGCTCAACCACTGAGCTACAATGGCTGGGCTGATCCACTCACTTTTCCATCTTCTTTTGAGAAGAACGGAGCCTAAAAATGCTACTTGGCTCTCATTGACTTTCCCCAGTTTCAGCTTGGGAAAAATAATATAAGCAAAACATAAAGATATGAGTCCAGGAGATTGAATAGCTTCCACGTATTTCCTTTGAAGCCTTTATAATAAATGCATTTAGCATGGCCTGACAGTTGCCATAAACATGGCTTGATCATTAAATAAATAAACAAACAAACAATGAAAATCCTCTATCACCAGCCTCGGTATAATCCTTCTTCATTGGCCCAGGAGCTATTTTAAAATCTTGCAGTGTATCATTAAGTACCGAAATTACTACCAAGCATTTTCCCTTATGTTGTTTCTATCTAGAACCTACTTTGCAGAGCCAGTGTTTTCATATGAGTGTTTTTATCCTGCTGACAAAAAAGTAATTGAGCTACGTACTTCCTTAAAAATGCCCCATGGGTACTGAAAGAAACTGACGAAAAGAAAATATATAATAGTAATAATAGCTTACATTTACAGAATATTTACTGTGTCTCAGGTCCAGTGCTCATTTTTTTTACTTGTATTATGGCATTTAACCCTCACAATTCTATCAGGTAGGTAGTAATATTATACCCGTTTTATAGATAAGAAAACTGAGGGACTGAGGGTTAACTTGCTAAAGTCACAAACCTAGCATTGGATTAGCACAGGATTAGGTCTCAGATCCGCATGACTCTGGAGCCTTGGAGAAAAGACGAAGTTGCATCTGATTCAAAATGGGGCGTTAAATGTGCCTAGGTGAAGGGCAAAGCTGATTCATAACAAGGGTGTTTTCCCTCCAAGTCCTTTGCAACTTTTGTCTGTACTAGCTTTTATCAAGAAGGGGTCCGGCCCCAGACACAGCTCTTCTAAAGGAAGCTGAATAAGCAGATCCAAGAGGCAGTTTTACTCACAAACATCTCCATTTCAGCAGTCTACTGAAACTGACATTGCATTCTCAAAGTAATGGATTTAGATTCTTAGTCTGCTTCCTCTTCCTGAAGTTGATGGTCTTCTTTTGGGATGATACCTCCAAATCCATTTAAAGAAAGCTGGGGAGAAGCCTTTCTTTCTCTCAGGAGCTGGTGGCCCTAAATCTGGCTGTTCCATCATCCCAGGCCTCTACCTTGCTGGCCTCTACTAGAGGACAAAGGGGAAGTGGTAAGTCAGGATCCTGGGTCTTTCTCTGAACAAAGGTAAATTCCCGACTGTGTTTCCCCACTCAAAAAGGAGTTTTCTGCAACTGAACCAAAAGGTCCTGCGGATGCCTTTTATGGAGATCAGGAGGTCCAGGGAGTGAAATACACAGCATGGTCCACCATGGCCCTGCGCTGGACCTGAGAAAGCACATTGCCTGCCCCCGCCACTCATACCCACTGCCTGTGCCCATCTTCTGCAAGTCCTGGGCCCAGCCACCCCACGATGTACTCACAGAACACACAGGCAGTACGCCCCTGGGACACTCTCGCTGTCCCTCAGCAAATAGCTGCCGTCCAGACCGGTGGCAAGCAGGAGCTTCTCTCCTGTCTCCCGGCTGATTTTGCCATGATACACAGCCACTGCATCCATGGCCTGGTGGACTTTTGCGCAGGCCGAGGTGTGGAATAGGAGAACAGAGATGCTGCTGGTGCTGCTGCTGCTGCTGCTGTTGTTGTTGCTGTTGCTGCTGCTGCTGCTGCTGCTGCTGCTGCTGCTGCTGTTGCAACCAAGCACGAGTCAGCCACCTGACTCCCAGTTCAAAAAAGAGAGAGGAGCACCCGAACAACAGGATGTTGCCTACCTGCCTTAAAACCTCCTTCAATTAAAACCAGCTCAGCAATTTAGCAGCTTGGTTGTTGCCACTGGGTTCGATCCCCTCCCTGTACAGCACCCACCCGCCCAACAGAGGACAATCGGAAAAAGGTCCCTGCAAGGTCAGGGCTGTACTACCAACATTCACACACAGGACTGCTTGGTAATGCTTCTGTTCTTGCCATTTGCCTAGGCGCCCCCAGGGATGACTGAGCTTAACTAGTACCCCAAGGGGTTGATGATAGAGATATGTTGTGCAAGACCTTCATATGGACAGAAACTCACAGAGAGACAATGAAAGGACAAAAGCTTTGAGACCAAAACACAAAAACTATCAGTAGTGTCAGTGTGCAATCACTACTGAACACAGCCAGGAGACCACTACAGAATCAGAAGTAGTAGGTGAACAAGGGACTTGGGGCAAGTTCCTCCCCTCCCTCTCCCTCCCCCTTCACTTCTACCCTTCCAGTTTTCTTCAGCAATCTTGATCCTGAGCAAATGCTGATTTTTTTCTACTTCTTTGTCCAAGATCCCAGAGTGCTGGTCAAGGTTTAAAAATCAATCTATGTGCAAAGATGTCCCAGATTTCTCTATTTAATGGGCAGTAGATGAGAGAATTAAATCATTTAATCGGTGCGTTGTCTTTACATGAACTTGTATGTGCCCTGTGATGTATAGGACCCACCTTTTAGCATTTGGGGCATAAAATTGTTTTAAATTACATTGCAAGTGTTGATAATTGTGTTGTAACTTTTATCTTCTGTTAGTAATAGATAATGTTTGTCTTCAGTTGATGCTAAACCATGTATCATTTTTTTAACTTTTCAACCTTCATTTTCTTCTCTGAAATAAAGCATTGCTTCAATTTCAAAATGTCCTATTAAGTAATACTTCCCCAAAACTTCCTCTTTTTCACTAGAATAAGACTTTGTTTCATGCTTAAAGGTGAACAGTCTTCTACATTTTCCCTTTTGACTATGTAAAATACTTTTTAAATTGGATTTTAATAGCTGAAGTTATGTTGTCTGTTGTAGCGCTCCCACAATTTCAGCACCAAATTCCTTAAGATCACAGCAAGGCTGGGAGCTCAACAGGGAGAATGATTTTTAAATCCTCATATGTCCTACCAATGAATCAGATGCACAAAGCTGCCTTGTAACAAAGCCAGATATTTGTTCTCCACCTACTAGTCTTGAGAACAAATCTCTAAGATTTCAGTGACAGCTAGTAGTAACTCTCCTTTTTGATTGAAGTATGCCCCACCTTAGAATCTATCAACCTTAGTAGATAAAGCACAAACATAAGCCTCCTAAAGGCATTTGCAACACCAAGAATAAAAATAAACAAAACAACATTCAAGATGGTATTTGAGGATGGTTCTGGGGAACTGAGCCAAGATTGTCTCATCATCTTCCTACGTCATTTGTTTAAGGCCAACTTCACCTCTCACCCTTTTGCATTCTTTGGGTCAAGGAAGAAATTGATCTGATAAGTGAATGCATACACCAATGTTAAGGACTTGAGAGCTTAGTCCTCCCTGAACTCTTTATATTTTGAGTGGGCAAATGATTAGTCCAAAGAAATTAATCACAATGGTGGAATTTCAAACAAAGAAGAAGACAGGGAAGGAGATCCCTTCATCCAGTGCTTATGGGCAGCAGCTCACTTGGGAGGTAACTGTGAGAACATTTAGTATCACATAGTTAAAAACCTTTTCTGTCTCTGAACAACCCTGAACAAATCATCCACAAACTTAGGAACATAGCAACCTGGATCTGACAGCAAAACGTACCATGCATCCTTCTTTTCTTTCTCTGTTTTGTTCTATGTTGCTAAAATAGCACACCTGTCAAAGCAGCTAGGTATGATGGGGTTCAGCACAAGTAAAATTGTATAAAAAAAGAACAGACAAATTATAAGGTAATAGTACAACTCTCACATCCAGTACCTCATTGTCATCTCACAAGCAAGCTGACAGCTGAGCCAGCCCACTGCTGCAGTGTTGATGAAAAATACTGACATCTTCACTCTAGTGCTACACCAATACTAAACCTGACTTGAACAAATTCAAAACTTAACGCTGAGCTTAAAATGTAGAGAAAGAGATATTGAAAGAGCTCTCCTCCTTCTCTCTTGCCATTCTCGCAAGAAAGGAAAGGAGGAAAAATGAAAGAGAAGAGCAATGGAGGCACCAGTAAAGAGGAAGGAGGGGTCCCAAATACAAATATAATCCACTTATAATTAAGGCCCATGACTGCAGGATTTTTGTTCCTTGGTCACTACTGTATCCTCAGTGTCTGCTACACATTAGATGTTATATTTGTGGAGTGAATTAATTAATTAAATCAGTGCTCTCAAGAAAATAAAAGACACAAACACACACACACACACACACACACGTTTGGTTCTACATGCCTCTGGCCCACCTTTGAAATGGGTAGATGAATTGGAAGAAGTAGTCCAGCAATTACAGAGTCAAGTTATACTCAATGTTTTGCCACTAAATCACTTCCTCTCTCAGCCTCATTTTCTCCAAAGGTCAAATGGAGTGAACTAGATTACCTCAGCCTACTTCCAGCTTTAACATTCTGTGTTTTAAAGGAAAGCCAAGCATACTTTAGAGAGAAATAGAGGGGAGATGGACTAAACTCATTTGTGTGCAAGAAGCAAGAGCTGTTTCCTCTGTTCTCACCCCATACAGGAAAGACTTTTGTTCCTGTTGATTTTAAATGGCCTGAGAAATAAAAATCATGAGGTGGAGGAAAAGAGATTCACAGTTGAAAGCAAACTACAACATTCAAATCAAATATAAAAGCATTGACAAACTGTCAACCAAAGTTGAAAGTGTCTTCTTATCTGAACTTGTCACCTCCTAAGCCTCTGAGAGGTGACAAAATTTTGCATGTGGATGCCCTGTCTGAGGTGCTAATTGTCTTCATTCCAAATGCTCTATGCTATTCTCAAACCCAGGTAGATTAAAAGGATGATGCCAAGGGTAGTGATTTTATAAAGTGGATGTGACATTTCAGAATCTTTTTTTCTAACCTTCCAAAACTAACTTTGTTCTTCAACTAGCTCATCTGTAGGTGCAAATTCTCCTGTGACAGTGTTATGATATTGTCACTTCTGGTGAGTTTACACATTCTCTTGACACTAAAATTCACTTCCTTTACCAAAATGAGAAAAGAAAACAAAATCTTTTTTAAAAAAAGAACACCTCCTTTTGATAGTATTTGAGTTTATCTATGAGGCTAAGTTTTCTAATGTCCTTTTGTATATGAGAAGCCAGAGACAGGGTTGTTGTTTGTGTCAATTTAAACCTATTTTAAGTATGTTTATTCTTTGAACCAACATTTATGATCATCTACTTTGTGACAGACACTGTAATAGGTACTGAGGTTAGAGAGAAGGAAAGCACATATGTGCACTCACGTAGCTCACAGTCTAGCGAAGAAGACAGACTAGTAATAGACAATTAGAACTTTCTTAGTAAGAGCTATGTTAGAGGAAAGGATGGGGCTCCAGGGGCACAGGCACTAGGCTCTAGGGCTCTAGGGACATCTGATTCAATTTATATTCTAAACCTGCATAACCTACTCAAGACAGCAAGTTCTGTATCTTTCTGTCTGCTATGTACAGTCCCTTTAACTAATTTTACCTCCTTCATGACTCAGAGGTGGGGTCCCTAATTCTAGCTGAAACTCTGCCTGCTTCTGAGGTTTCTGTTAGGTCTGATCAAATAATTGAATTGATGCCCCTTCCCTAAGAACTGAGACCTTTAGGCCACTTCACAACGGACATTCCACTTGGGGAGCCATCACCCTGGTTTTGGTCACCCCGAGTTTGCTACTCAGAAAGGAGTAGGCAGCGGCAGCTCATCCTGGGCTTACCTCTGAATCCTACTTGGGTGACTCTGGCCACTGAAGGCTGAAACTGCACAGGCCCTGACAGGGCCCCACAGACTTACATTAACAGGACAGAACCTCAGGTAATGATTGTGGTGGCAGGTAAGCCAATCTCCTTTTTAATTGACACTGGGGCCACTTATTCTGCCCTCCCCAAATTCGCTGGAGCCCTTGTCCCCTCCTCAGTCTCTATTATGGGGTTGACGGACTAGTCTCACAGCCATTAGCTACCTCACCTATACACTGCATCTTACTAGACACCATCTTTATCCACGCTTTTCTCATTCTACCTCGGTGCCCGACCAGGTCCACATGCATCCCCTTATAAAGCCCAGTTGTCCAGAAGCACAGTCACCTACCTCAGTTTCACTCTCACCCCACAAAGCCAAGCCATAACCATGGACCTTAAATGCCATATCTCCTCTATGACTGTCCCCTCCTCTAGATAAGAAATACTCTCTCAGGCTCACTGGGTACTTTTGCCTCTGGTTCCCAACTTTAGCCTCACAAAGCCGCTCTATGACACAGCAAAGGGTCCCCTCACTGAGCCTTTAGGTCCCAAGGCCAGCATTCTCACCCCTTTAATGCTCTGAAAACTGCTCTCAGCTCAGCACCTTCTCACACCCCTCCTTTCCCAAAGAACAACTTTCTTTACTACAAAACTGCAAATGCTTACTTAACAGTCCTGCTACTGTCAGAAGCTGAATTCATTATCACCCACACCCTAGCATGTTATCTCTAAGGAAAAAATGTGGCAGTTTTAAATGCAAGTGGCTAGAGGCCTGGAAACTGCAGTCCTAGAACAAGCCTGCTCCCTCTTCTCCCCTGTCTTTTCTCCAGCTTTGTATGCCTAATTGGTAACTTAAAGGCTTTGGAGGATTGCTGGGTTTAATGATAAATATCTAAATATTTTTAAATAGCATAAAATACTGAAACATTGATTAATAGACAAGTTTTAATTCACCTGCTCTTAGTTTTTATTGCAGAAGGTCTCTTGTACTTTGCTGAATGTATATTTTCTTGAAAATAAGAATGTGTTTAAAGTGTGTTGATCAATATCAATCTAAGAAATGCTGGTTGTTCACTTTTTGGCTAAAGTTGGTTATTTGTGAATGGGTAGAAGGTTTGTGTTGTCCAGCAAGTCAGGACCTGATCACCCCTGAAGTCCAAGGGGACCCCTTCTTTCCCTGTAAGCTAAAATAGCCCCACCTAGGCTCTCTTCTGTTGCTTAAATCCTATACCTGAGCCTAGGATTTAAGCAACAGAAGAGAGCCCTAGGCAGGGCTATTTTATTTCCCCTGCACAGTCCTTGACACTGTCATTGAAAGCCTCAACAGGTCTTCCTGCTTGATATTTAGGAACCTCTATTCCCTTTTCTAGCCTTCTTAAAAGTCATACACTGCAAAGGACACCAAGTTGGGAAATGATACCGTAATACAGAGAAATAACAATGCAGACCAGGAGGCCAAGACAGTGGCTCAGAGGACGCTTCCATCTTCCCAACTCTTAACTATGCCCCATTTGCTTCCATCTCCCCAACTCTTAACTATACCTCATATAACACCCTAATACACTCCAGAGGAACTACAGTCCTTATTGGTTCTTGGGGCTCCTCAGGAAGACCCATGGTTAAAATTTTAGGGGAAATATATCCTTCCCCAGGGACAGGCCCAAGATATTTTATGGGCTATTCACAATTCCCTACATATAGGATACAGACCGCTTTTATAGCCCCTAAAACCCTTCATCACATGTCCTAGCCTAGCCTCCCTACTGCAAGATATCACCAAAACCTGTTCGACTTATTACTCAGTATCACCCCAAGGACAGGTTCGATTAGACCTCCTTCTTTCCCCACTCATCAGGCTACGGGCCAAATCCCTGGACAAGACTGGTAAATTGACTTCACTTACATGCCCCCTATTAAAAGACCCAAAATATCTCTTAACCCTCATAGATACCTTCTCAGTCTGGGTAGAAGACGTTCCCCACTAAGTCTGACCCACCTCATTACAATCAGAAATGGACCTGCTTTCATATCTCAAATGACTCAACAGGTCTCCTTCACTCTGAATATCCATTGGAACTTACACCCTACCCCCTAGCAGACCCAACCTTCAGGCAAGGTAGAAAAGGCAAATTCCTTAATTAAGTCTCACCTAATTAAATTAACTCTAGAAACTAAAGAACCTTAAACTACTCTCCTACCTTCAGCCCTTATGCACATCAGGGCAATGCCCCACGCGCCCTCCTTCCTTAGTCCCTTTGAACTCATGTATGGAAAACCCTTCTTATTAGGAAACTTCCCTTCCACAGAGACCGCTCTAGGAGACTATGTCCCCATTTTAAATCTCATCTGACAACTACTGAGAGAACATTCGGATCAGGTCCTCCGTCCACCTTTCATGAGAGACATCCTTCCTCTCTTCTACAGCCAGGGGACTGGGTCCTCAAATAATTTACAGCCCTGATGGTAAGGCCCTTATCAGGTACTCTTAACTACCCAAACTGCAGCTAAACTATTGGGGCATAACCCTTGGTTCTACCTTTCCAGATTAAAACCCATCCCCAGAACATCACTATCACATGAGCTGGAGTCCCCTAAGTATCACAGGCACCAGATTGGGCCCACCAGACTCCGCCTTACCCTCATCCCAGAAAAAGAGGATGAATGAGTGAGCATCCCTACATGTGCTCCCTATGTGCCCTAATAACCCCGACTTCCCTGAAAGCCTACCTCCTCGCCCAATACAAATCCTCCAGGTCCTAGCTACTGCCCCCTCTCCCTTTGCAACAGGATTCTCACCTTTCTATGGGACTTCCTTCTTCAAGGGAACTTCTTACCCATGGGAAGAGATCTCCTTTCTAGGTCTTGAATATACCCTCCCCATCCCCGCCTTGGGACAATTCCGACCCTGGAAGTGGGAATTAGCTCTCCTTCTCATCCACTTCCAACCCTCCTCTCCTACACCCATAAGGAACTTTCTCATCTCCATTAATCTTGAACGAACACTTAACCTTACCCATTGCCTCCTAAACCAGACCAATCCAACCTCTGCCAGGAATTTCTGGCTCTGCCTTTCCTTCTCCCCTTCAGCATATACTGCCATCCCTATACCAATCAGGAAAAATCACACTAGCTTATAAAAAGGAAAAGAGAACTATATTTCTCAAAAAGTCAGACACCCTTCTAGGTAATTATCCTGCAGCCCAGGCAAATCAAGCCTTTCTTTTCTGTACTTATATTCTATCTCTTACTAAGGAAGCCCCTTCCTCCCTCATGGTCACAGGTCCTATCACTCTACACATCACACTAATCTCCCAAGCCTCTTTATGCTTTACAAGGTCACAGAGCAATATAACAATAGGCCATCTCCCATCATCAACTTGCAATACCACAGTTAACCTAGAACTACCGAATGGCCATTGGCCCACGGGTTGACTACCAGGTCTCCCCAGAAGCCAATGGTTATTTCCTACTGCCGGTCTGTTTTACTTCTTATCCAACCATCCAAGCCCGAGGCTTCAACTGCTCCTTTCTTTCCCTTTCTCTTTTCCCTTAGATAACAGCCCATTCTAGTGTTCCCTGCCTACTTTCACTGCAATAGAATCTGAACCACTCCTCTGTCACCCCTTATTGGTAGTGCCATGGCGACTACCCTCTGGGTTTGGAGTGTGGAACTGGGAAAAGGAACCTTATACCCTTTAGTCCATCTCTTCTCCCTACACCTTTCAGGTTGTCTCCATGATTAGGGATTTTTCTTCTCTGTGAGGAAAATACATACATCTGCCCCACCAACTGGACAGGAACCTGTACTCTCATCTATCTCTCACCCAATGTAGATGTAGCCCCCAATAATCAGTCTTTACCTATCCCTGTAACCCATCATATCCGACACAAAAGGGCAGTCCAGATAACCCCTTTCCTCATAACCCTCGACATCACAACAGGGATTGGAATTGGCATAGGAGGCTTAGCCATTGTTTTATCATACTTTGAAATCCTGTCTCGGGACCTACAAGAAAGCTCTGGATGCCTAGCAAGGGGCAAAACTGGGAAAACAAGAACCTCACCCCCAGGGTAACCTATCTTCCCCTTTCATATCACTAGTCAGGCAACTTAGACTCCTGATCTTTTCCTCCCTAAAGGTAACATCTAGGCCTCAGTTGTATTCCAGCTCCAGGCCCAGAAAAGCAGCAAAATCAGACAAGTGATGCTGTGGCAGCCTCAGAACCAGTTTTTACCAAGTCACTTGATAGTACCACTTTTGAGCCTTTACCACCCAGTCTCTCAGGGAAATCATACTGCTGCAACCCTTCACTCCAACCAGGAGGAATCTGTACAGTGTTCCAGCTGACTACAATCAAAGTCTACCCCCCTGTGATCTCGACACCTCTTCTCAACAGGAAGTAACTATGGAAGATAAGACCTTCGTCCCTATTCCGATTAAAAAACTGTGGTATATATACACAATGGAATACTACCCTGCGGTAAAAAAAGGAGTTCTTACCATTTGCAACAGCATGGATGGAACTGGAGATCATTCTGCTAAGTGAAATAAGCCAGTCAGAGAAAGATAAATATCACATGATCTCACTCATTTGTGGAATATAATGAACAACATAAACAGATGAACATAAACAGATCCAGAGACAGAGAAGCATCAATCAGACCGTCAAACCTCAGAGGGAAGGTAGGGGAGGGTGGGGGTAAGGGGGAGAGATCAACCAAAGGACTTATATGCAAGCATATAGGCCTAACCAATGGACACAGACATCAGGGGGGTGAGGGCATGAGTGGGGGGGGGCCTAATGTGGGGATAAGGACACATATGTAATAACTTAATCAATAAAAAATTTAAAAAATCACCAAAAAATAAAAGGCTGGAATGTTAGGTCTGTTGAAATAATTGAATTGATACCCCTCCCCTGGGAACTGACCTTTAGGCCACTTCACAATGGACATTCTACTTGCTTAGACCACATTCCACCTGCTAAGATCATTATTTATCCCCTCCAGACTTTCCCAGAATCTGGACCTGCACAGAGAATTCTCCTCCTGGAAAAGGCCCACCTAGAGTCCTTTAAAAAACTCTGACTCCCCATCTTTGCGTGCTGACGCCATTTGGGGACTCAACCCATCTGGTATCTGCATAACCTAATAAATATATTATCTTTTACCACTTTGGCTTTGTGCATTCCTCCTTCGGTGACCCTAACAGTTTTATTCTTGGAATAATCTATAATAATAAAAGCATAATATGCTAATTAGACCAGACAGCTGAACGACCTTCCAGACATCATTCTGGACAGCCTTCTGGATGAAGCCACAGTGGCAGGGGCCGAGGCAGAGGCAGTTAGGCATGACCAGTCAGGTAGGCAAACATTTAGGGATGATCAGGCAGGCAGGCAAGTGGTTAGAGGCAATCAGGAAGGCGGGCAAGTGGTTAGGGGAGATCAGGCAGGCCGGCAGAGTTGTTAGGGGTGATCAGGCAGGCAGGAGAGAAGTCAGGGGTGATCAGACAGGCAGAGCAGTTAGTGGCGATCAGGCAGGCAGGCAGAGTGGTTAGGGGAGATCAGGCAGGCAGGCAGAGGGGTTCGGGGCAATCAGGCAGGCAGGCAGGTGAGTGGTTAGGAGCCAGCGGTCCCAGATTGCAAGAGGGATGTCCGACTGCCAGTTTAGGCCTGGCAGTCAGACATCCCCTGAGGGGTCCTAGATTGCGAGAGGGTGCAGGTTGGGCTGAGAGACACCCCCCCCCCCCACCGCCGTATGAATTTTGTGCACCAGGCTTCTAGTAGCTAATATTTGTTAACTGCATACTATATTTTAGGCATTCCTGGTAAGCACTTTGCATATATTATCTTTCTTATTTATTTATTTATTTATTTATTTATTTATTTATTTATAGCAACAACCCTATGAAATATATACTGTCATTATCCCCATTTTACCAGTGGGGAAGCCAAAACTCAGAGAGGCCTGCTCAAAGTGGCATAACTGGTCAATGTCAGGCCCAGGATTTGAACACAGGCTACTGACTTCAAAGCCTGTGCTTTCTCCACTATCCTCTTCTCCCTCCCAATGCTAATTCTGAGGTCATTGCACTGGATTGGTCAGGCTTCAGTAATCTATCTAGCAACTGTCATTTTGACTTCTAGAATATTCTTCTATACTTCTCAAGTGTCAACTGTTCCCATGACCTGACTTGTAGCATGTCCATCTCTATCTATATGCCTTATGAGATCAGATATATTGTGTAAACCTGGGCCTCATTGGTTAGTATGTCTTGGAAGGCTCTTACAGAGTCAGGGTCTATTCTCTCAGGCTACAGGTATGGAATCTGGATCATCAGCTCATCTATACAAAGTAATAGAACACTGAGTGGTATTACTTTTTATGAATGGTCTGGGCATCTTCTATCCTAGCAGATGTGGATACACAGGATACAATTCTCCTTTTTCTAGGCCAAATGAAGCCATGCTTAGCCAGCTTTTACTTATCTTTCCCAGTGAAAATAATATGAAATAACGTATGTCATACGCTTGGAATCTAAGAGACACTCAAAGTTTCTTTTTCCTACCAATATGTGAACTCCTGGAAGAGAGGGGGGATCTTGTAATCATACTCTTTGCACACCCAGATCCTAACCCAGTACCTGCACCAAGTTAGCTCCCTAGCTTTCCCCTCCTCTTTCCCTTTGTAGAGAGAACCCTTTGTGCAGTGCTATTTGTTATTTGCCTCAAGGGGTATATCATTTCTGACATGGACTTCTTTCACATTCATCGTTTCCCAACATCTATCCTATGATCCGTCACATATTGGTTTATAGAAACAACTTGCACATCCCACACCTTGGCATCTGACACAAATAAATTGTCATGTAGCCTTTTTGGTCTCATGAACCCTCACCTTTGGATCATGACTGACTCTTCTACCTCCCTGCATCCTGGTGTGGGCACTTTGGGGTATGACATCAGAACAAGAAAATACCACTTCTTTGTAGAAAAAAGGCTCCATCTTTCCTTCTAAACATCTGTTCTCTTTCTTGGAGGCTCAAAAATAAAATTCCACCACTGGAGTTTAAACTAAAAGATTAAAGTCCAAGACACTGTTATTTCATATATATATATGTACATATATTGCCTGAACATAAATCATGAATAACCACTTTGATCTATATACCACAAACACCAAAATTTGGCAAAGGAATGGAATGAAATGGACTATATCAATGTTTCCCCTGAGCAGCTTTGTAAGAACCAATGAAATATTATAATCTAGCAAACAAAACAGCTAATGGTGGATTTCTAGGTACATTTTGAAGTTACAGATACAACGTTGACATTGTTTCTTTATTCCTTCTCAGTAATAACTATTTCATGAAAAAAATGCTAGAAACATTGACTAACGGGGAGCTAAATAGTATGAATCTTTTACAAAGTAGGTCATCTATGTTCTGAAATTTCAAAACTGTCTAGGCAATAACAGGAATTGTAGTGGTAAAAGCATGGAATTTTTTTCAACACTTGGAACCAATTTTTTCTTTCTTGGAACCAATATGGCTCACTGAATGATCAAAGTAAATATATATCAAGCAAAAAATAAATGAGATTACAAATCCTAAAACTTTTACTTACAGACAAAACCCTCAGAGAACTCTTTGTCACCATTTTATAAACACTAAGGTATGGTTTAATGCTACCTACCACAAAAGTAATCACAGGTTTCTGTCTTGTGTGCAATTATTTTTGTAATGTAGTGCAGAATGAAGAATAAAACCTAAAAGAGTAGATATAAACATAAAAAACAAAGAGCTGGAGAATGTCACAAGTAAAGCTGTAATACTGCATATTATTTCAAAGTAAAACAAAGTCAACTTTCATAGCAACTTTTCCATTGACTAGGGGCACAATATGAAACCATCTGGCTATTGTGGAAGCTTTGTAACCCAAAATGGTACACAGTGAACTTGGACTCCTCTAAAATCCTTTAACACTTACTGGTACGTAACATGTATTAAAACTACTAGTTTTCTATAGAAATTGTTCCTAACTTGTCCTTCCAAAATTCATAGAAATTAAAGAAGGTAGCACTGATGGTTTCTGAGGTATTGGCAGTATTACAAAGAACCTAGTAAAATGGTTCATTTGCCTGTGATTGGGTTGCATGTAATAATAATAATAATAATAATAGTAGTAGTAATAATATTCATTTAATCCTTACAAAAATCTTAAATTTAAGTGGTAAGTGACCACTTTTGGTTGGAATTATATCAATTTTGTGTAAGGGGAGTTTATAGACATACAAGTTTTCTTAATTTTAAATGAGAACATAGTCATTTATTAAATAATACTCTTTGATACACAGGATCTTTTAGAAACATATCTACAGACCAGAAAGTTGATGAAAAGGCTGATAACTAGTATTTGATGCATATTGGTCTTATTTTTTTCTAATAGAACAAGAGATCATCAAGAGCAGTAATGATCACTTCCACAGAGTCAAACACAGTGCCCAGCACATAGGAAGCTGTTTGCTTGATCTGTAAAGTAATAATAATAATACTAATAATAATCCTATCTAATAAAAGAGAAACATGGTAATTGGCATACGACCGCTACCCTTCCCATTGGCTAATCAGGGAGATATGCAAATTAACTGCCAGCCAAGATGGCGGCCGGCAGCCAGGCAGCAGATGCGAACAGGGAGGCTTGCGTGCTTCAGTGATGGAGGACTCCAACGTTCCCTGCCTGACTAGCTGGCCTCTCAGCTGCAACTCTAAGCAAGTATGTTGCAAATGTAGAAGCTAAACAAAACCCCAGAAACCTGCTTTACTCAGCCGGGCTTCAGCCAGCCGGACCACAACATTGTATCAAATACAGATGGTAAACAAAGGCCAGAAACCTGTTTTCAGCAGCCGAGGCCTCAGAGCTAAAGCTGGCCCAGAATAAAAAAAAGAAAAAAAGGAGCGGTTGGGAGCATCAGTCGGCCTGAAAACAGCCCTCAGCCCCTCACCCAGACTGGCCAGGCACCCCACTGGGGACCCCCACCATGAAGGGTGTGTGACCAGCTGCAAACAGCCATCATCCCCTCACCCAGGCTGGCCAGGCACCCCAGTGGGGACCCCCACCCTGATCCAGGACACCCTTCAGGGCAAACCAGCCAGCCCCACCCATGCACCAGGCCTCTATCCTATATAGTAAAAGGGTAATATGCCTCCCAGCACCGGGATCAGCAGAGCCGCGAGGCCTCCAGGCACCAGGATCAGAGTGACAGGGGGCAGCGCCCAAACCCCCTGATCGCCCTGAGGCTCTGTGTGTGACAGGGTGCGGTGCCTCAACCCCCTGATCAGCCCTGCTCTGTGTGTGACAGGGTGCAGCGCCCCAACCCCCCCCCTCCCCCAATGGGCCTTGCTCTGGGTGTGACGGGGTAGAGCCATACCTCCCCATTGGCCCTGCCCTGAGTGTGACAGTGGTGGTGCCCTAACCCCCTGATTGGCCCTGCTCTGTGGGTGATAGAGGGCGGCGCCCCAACCCCCTGATCCGCCCTGCCCTGAGTGTGACAGGGGGCAGTGCCCCAACTCCCCTATCGGCCCTACTCTGTGAGTGACAGGGGGGAGCTCCTCAACCCCCTGATTGGCCCTGTTCTGTGCTTGACACAGGGGAGCTCCCCAACCCCCTGATTGACCCTGCTCTGTGCGTGACAGGGGGCAGCGCCCCAACCCCCTGATTGGCCCTACTCTGTGTGACAGGGGGTGGTGCTGCAACCTCCCCATCGACCCTGCCTTGAGTGTGACAGGGGGCGGTGCCCCAACCCCCCAATCGGCCCTACCCTGAGTGTGACTGAGGGTGGCATCACAACCTCCCAATCTGCCTTGCTCTGTGCATGACAGGGGAAGGCGTCCCAACTCCCGAATCGGCCCTGCTCTGAGCCCGACCAGGGGCTGCACCTAGGGATTGGGCCTGCCCTCTGCCACCCGGGAGCAGGCCTAAGCCAGCAGGTCGTTATCTCCTGAGGGGTCCCTGACTGCGAGAGGGCACAGGTCGGGCTGAGGGACTCCCCCTACCCCCCAAGTGCACATATTTTTGTGCACCGGGCCTCTAGTAATAATAATAATAAAGCTAGAGCCCAGTTGGCATAGCTCAGTGGTTGACCATCAACCTGTGAACCAGGAGGTCGAGGTTCTATTCCCAGTCAAGGCATATGCCCAGGGCTTGATCCCCAGTAGGGGGTGAGCAGGAGGCAGCCGATCAGTGATTCTCTCTCATCATTGATGTTTTTCTCTCTCTCTCTCTCTCCCTCTCCCTTCCTCTCTGAAATCAATAAATATATTTAAAAAATAAAACAAAAAATAAAAAATCTAGGTATTCCTATTGGCATTTCTTTTAAATTGACATTAGGGAGGATATAATGCTTTTCTACATTGCCTTTATGCTACATGGACCAGGATCTGACCTACTGGAGGGATTGATTCTTAGAGTGCTCCCAACAGAACCAAATAGGGAGTGGTATTCAAGGAATTAATTGTACAAGGTCCCTGAGGTATTGATACCCAGTGCATCTCACTTCCTATGCCTATTTCATTGTGGTCCTGAATACTTGTCTGAAGTGTTAAAGAGCAGATACAGTCAATGAGAAAATCTGGTCAATAGCAACTTCATAAGGTCACGGGCCAGGAATGTTTTGTATCCTTAAGTTTATATGAGGTTTAGTGTCAGTGGATGCACTCACTCTATCATGTGCTAGAAGTGAGGAAACCACTCAAGAATGGTATGCACAGTGCCTGCACCACATAATAAGACTCTGCTACTATTCGGTGTTGAGACTTTACCAAGCATGCGATAAGAAAATTATACATTTCTTTGCCACTCTGTCATAGATTTAGTACCATGATTTTAAAAATATTAATTCCATTCCCCATTTTGCAACATGAGTCTGAGCTTTTGAAGTCTCCTTCCCCCATACTTTCTCACTGAGAGGTATATATGCATATACATTGGACTGTTACAACTGGCACCTTAGCCACTTAAAACAAAAACCGAGTCATTCAGACAGATGTTATATTAAGCAGTCAGGATGGGTTCTCTCTTAATAGTATTGAACTCGGCTCTATGAACTTTCCATAAGTCCAGTCTGCTGAATCAAATACAAGTCACACCCACTGCCTAAAGTACCACTTTTTTTTTTTTTTTTTTTTTACAGTCCTGGATCTACTCACTGGCAGCCTAGCCTAAGTGGTCACACATCCCAAAGCTTGAGAGATTCTAAAAGAGCAGCTCCATAATCACCAGACTGCTACTATGCCTCAAAGTCTCTGCATTACTGTCATTTCATAGGATTTAGGCATCGATCATATAAGGCAGTGTGATATAATGAAAGAGTATAGACATTAGAACCAGTAAAATTTCACTTTGTAGCCAGACTTCATCTATTCCAAAATTTGGGTATTAAGTTATCACATCTTTAAAATGGGGCAATAATACTCACTTTTGAACTATTAAATGGGTGCTTATTACACTTTAGAGTCACCAAAAGGGGTAATGTGCTTGGGGTGCCTGGCACATAATAAGCACTTAATGGTAGTTCTTACCATCATTAATAATCCCTTATACCCATTAGCCCATTGTCACAGAGCAGAACCTTGAGGGTAGAAAGGAGCCAACACTTTTGAGAGGATCAGAGAAGTTCAGTCACTTGTTCAAGGTCACACACCTAGTGAATAGCTGAGCAAATATCTGAACTCAGGTCTCTAACTCTAAAAGTCCAGGTTCTTGCCTCAGAAACCTGCTACCTATTCTTGTGTGTACCCAGTCCAGAAGAAAGCAGTGATTTGACAGCCTAAATGATTCAGATAGCTTTGGAAAAAGTCAGCCCTGAAAGTTTATAATCATACTAGTAGCCTGGTGCATGAAATTCATGCACTGGGGTAGGCGGGGAAAAGGGCCCCTCAGTCTGGCCTTCACCCTCTCCAATATGAGACCCCTCAGGGAATGTCCAACTACCTGTTTGTGCCCACACTTTTAACAGGTAACAGCTCCATTGTTGTTTCTTTCTTATGCTTAAAACCATTGGAATTAGTAGGTATTCAAAGTGTGTATACATTTTGGGGGGACACCCTGTATATCTCTAGTCAGCAGTGAAAGAAACCAATAGCAGATTTGGAACCCCCAGACAGAGAACCTCGCTCACTCCCCACATGTCTCCCCACTTCACTTTCCACCTTCGTGGACAGCAGGAGAATCAACGTTTTCTCTCATTACTTTGGACAAGCACGTCCTGTCACCCGCTGCCCGGCAGGAGTGCGCTAGGCCCCAAGCAAGTGAGGCTCAGTTAGGGCAGCCTTCGCTCATGGGTGCTGGCACCCAAAGTGCACATTCCTCCTTTACAGTCGCCCCGACTATCCCACTGTTTCACTGAGAGGACGGAATTCCTCTCCACCTCTGGGTTCTTGATCTTGAACACTGACCGAAGGCACCTCAGCAAGGGCTGCCCGTGCCCACCAGGTGTGTCTGTCTGCACCTGCTCCCGCCTCAGCACCTGCATTAACCCCCTAGAGGAGATCACATAGCTGCACTGGCCTTCGTGGGAACAGGGCATCATCACTCCGCCCTCTCACTGTCATCTCACAGGCGCCCACCCTCAGCATCCAGAACACCCACTCTCCAAAGGACGTGAGCGCATCAGAGGGGATGTGTGCACATCCTGTGGGGGTGTTAGGCATGCTGGGTTGATGGAAGTGTGGTGGAGAGGCGGGGGGGGACTTGTGCACGCGTTGGTTTGCAACTGTTGCAGGCACGGGAGGGTGACAGTGTGCTGGGGGATGTTCGTATGCCAGGGGGGGATGTGCACACCGGAGGCCTCTGGCTTTGCAGATCCGCAAACCCCCGTGGTGCGGCCAGGAGGACGTCAGTCTGGCCTGCCACAGTGGCTGTCCCTGCGATCCTGCACCTTCTGGGCCAGGAGGCAGATCTTGCGCAGCCACTCCTGGGCGCTGATGGCCTGCAGGCGCTACTTCAGCTCAGCCTGCAGGCTCCGCTTGGCGCGCTCACAGCTGTCACCACCGCCATGTGGGGAGTACAGGCTGCCCTCCTCCGGCCTGCCTCCCCTGTCCAGAGGCTCTCTGCGCTGCTCACTTGCCCAGAGTGACTGGGGCTGGGTGGAAGCCAGGCATCCTGCCCTGCCCAACCCCGGCCGATCCGCCCCTGTGCAAGCTGCCGCCCCGGGAAGGTTCACAGATCCGGGTCCCGGGACCGCGAACAGCCTCAAGCACTGCCCCCCACCCGGCAGGTCATGGATCGGGGTCCCAGACCACAGACAGCCTCAAGTGCTGCCCCCCACCGGGAAGGGTCACGGATCCGGTCCCGGACTGCGGACAGGCTTGCCCGCTGCTGTCCGCCTTCAGTATGCAAATTAGCCTCCATCTTGTTGCTTCAGGGTGGGGGTCCCCACTGGGGTGCCTGGCCAGTCTGGGTGAGGGGCTGAGGGCTGTTTTCAGGCTGGCGGGTGACTGAAGCTCCCAACCTCTCCTTTTTTTCCTTTTTTTTTTATTATTATTCTGGGATTTATTTACCTTCTATGGCTGTCACTGGAGCTGAGAGCTGGCTTTAGCTCTGAGGCCCGGCTGCAGCTCTGAGACCTCGGCTGCTGAAAGCAGGGATCTGGGTTTGTTTGGACTCTATAATTGAAACACTGTTGCAGTCCTGCTGGCTGAAGCCTGGCTGGCCGAAAGCAGGTTTCTGGGTTTTGTATAACTTCTATAATTGCAACATTGTTTCTTAGAGTGCAAGCTCAGAGGCCAGCAGCGGCAGGCGGGGAACCTTGGCATCCTCCTTCACTGGAGCAAGCAAGCCTCCTGTTCACTTCAAGCTGCCTGGCTGTCGGCCGCCATCTTGGTTGGAAGTTAATTTGCATATTGCCCTGATTAGCCAATGGGAAGCGTGTCGAAGCTATGGTTAATTACCATGTTTGTCTATTATTATATAGTACTAGAGGCCCGGTGCATGAATTTGTGCATGTGTGGAGTCTGGCTGGCTCACCCTGATGGGGGCTGATCAGGCTGGGCTGGCCAGGGGGAGGGGCCACGGGCAGTTGGGGGTGCCAATCAGGGTTCTGATCAGGCTGGTTGACTACCGCAGTATGCATCATAGCAACCAGTCATTTCGGTCCTTCCAGTCGTTCCGCCATTCCGGTCACTTGGCTTTTATATACATACATTAAACTATATAAAAGCTATGCACAGAGTGAGCCTGCCTTCATGTTCACTTAAAGGCATGCCAATGAACAGCAGAGTCCATTTTAAACCATAAATGAAGCAACTGTGGTGAGATCTAGAATGACCTGATGGTACATCAAAATGGATAATGCTGAAAGATTCCCAACTCTCATCTGTGTCCCATCCTCCCCAAATTCCAGGAAGCTATCAGCACACGCAAGACTATCAGAAAGCCAGCCCCAATCCTGAAAACGGAGCTTTGGCTTGATGTTCCTGATGATTCCATTCCTCCCCAGTGCCCTCCCAAGTAACCACAGCATCCAGGTAATCAGGCCTCTGAGGGAAGAGAGGAAGTTGGTGGGGCAGGATCGCTTCTGTGCTCTGCCCCATTGCTGCCCTTGTACCCAGCAGGTAGTCATTTGCCTCAGGGAGCATTTTTAAGCCTGGCTGTTTTTCAGAATCCTGAGCACTTTAATGGGATTGTGCGCAGGAAGGAGGGGACAGTGCCATGGAAAACAGAAATGCAGAAGAGAAATTTCTATCAATAGGGACGGGGCCTTGGGGAAATGGCTTCTGGGTGCACGCGGGGAGGCTGGACCCCAGGCATTAGGTCTCCGAGTCTAGGTAAAAATACCTCATCTCTTGTGCCCCATGGGCCCAAGAGCAGCAGAGATGCCCACCTTTGAAGGACTATGTGAACTTGGACACCCTAGGAGTGAGGATATTTTTTCCATTGATTTTTACAGAGTGTGGAAAGAGGGGGAGGGGGTGAGAGAGAACAGGGTGGGGAGGGGGAGAGGAACAGCAATGTGAGAGAGACACATCAATTGGTTGCCTCCCACACACACCTGGACTGGGCTCAAACCTGTAACCCAGGTATGTTCCTGTGACCAGGAATCAAACCCGCAGTCCTCTGGTGCTGAGGCTCTAAACACTGAGCCATGCCAGCCAGGGCTCCCGCTCCCATTCTTGAGTAACTCTCGGGAAAAGGAGGGCCCTTCAGTAGTGAATGAGACTGACCTTTCACCTCAGTGGGATGGAGGGAAGATGCAGATTTAAGCTGCAGCCTTTGAGCAAACCTGCCCTGAGATGCCCACTACCCAGAAGACACAGCAGGAAAGTGCACACGCTTTATTTCTAGTTAGAATCAGAGAAACCTCAACAAAGGGTGAACATGAACTGGGCAGATCTCAAGGGGGAAACTCTAGGACACCTTTTGTTCAAACAGGAGGCTGATCTAACTCCTCCTCCCTGCCCCCACCCCCGGCTCCACCTTGGCTGCCCCCTTGCAGCAGCTGCCTCAGGAGTGGAGAGCCTGTCCAGAACACACCAAGTGGAAGGAGCATTCTCCGGAGTGCCTGTCCCACCCAGTCCAGTCTATTTTTAACCCAGTTAGCCTTCCCAAGAGAAGTGCAATGTCTGGCCTTGGAATTCCTTTTGCTCTTCATCCACTCTTGGCTGGAAGGGGACTTGCGATGAAAGTGGCCGAGGATCAGGGCTTGAGTATAGCCAACACTCCTGAAGCACTGCCCTTCTTTAAGACAGTCACCCAGTGGCCTTTCAGGCAACCAGGACAGCTGTCCCTCTCAAGGGAGGAACTCAGCAGAATACTACAAAAGTCCCGCTTACATCCTTGTGAGGCTATTTCTGATCTTGGCCACTGCCCATTTGTCTCCATTGGGATTAAGGTGATGAGCATTTCTATTTGATGTTACTCTCAGAACTGCAAAAATATCTGAATGTTATTTCAATTGGGTTTACCTAAGGGTCACACTACATAAAAGGCAAAGAAATCACCTATGATTTATTTTGCTATCTGTGGAATTTAACATTGCAATCTTATCAATTAATTCCTTAACAGAGAAATTAAATTCTAACAAAATTATTTTGTCCCCCCCTTTCACCCCTGATGAATGGCAAAGTATCTCTTCTGTTATCTAACCAAACTCACCAAATAAGTTATAATGTGTGCACCAGGTATTTTTTCCTGTTAATCCTCACCTGAGGATATTTCTTCAGTTGATTTTTAGAGAGAGTAGAAGAGAGGGAGGGGGAGAGAGAGGGAAACATCGATATGACGAGAGGCACATCCATCAATTGGTTGCCTCCCAACTGAGGCCAAGGATAGTGAGGCCAGGGATGAAGCCCACAACCCAGGTACATGCCCTTGCCCACAAATGGAACCTATAACCCTTTGGTACATGAGCTAATATTCTAACCACTGCGAAAACTGGCTAGGGCGTGTACACCAGATATTTAACATATAAGTCTAGTTCCAAACACATGCTAGAGAATAACTTTTTTAAATAAATTTCATCAAATTCATCGAACTTGCTATCTGTGGATTTAACACTTCAATATTATCAATTAATTCCTTGTCCCAACAGAGAAATTACATTTTAACAAAATTATTTTGTCCCCATTCTCCCCCCTGATGAATGCCAACACATTTCTTCTTTCCTGACTGCTCACTCTTCTTGGCTGGTTTGATATCTTTAGGCTCTTGGGAGATCATGGGGCAGGTTCAGCTTCCTCAGCAACAAGCAAATTCTGTGAGACTCGAAAACACAAAATCAGGCCTTCACCTGTAAGACTTAAAAAACAAACAAACAAGCAAACATGAACACTGCAGTAGTTTACAAAGGAACAATAGCATTTTCAAGGAAAAGCAGTGCTTCTAAAATTCAATATAGCGTATAACTCTAAAAAACCCATGGCTCTTCCCAGCCAAAGACATGGCATTATCAGGAAAAGGAGGTTAAAGACAACAGAAAGGAGTGAAAAGGAGAAAAAGGCTTCATGACTTCAGCATCTCCAGGGTGTCAACCAATCAGCATCAGCCATCTAGACTAGACCACCTGCGTACTTAAATGCAACTAGGAGAAATACCCTATTTAAAGAGTGTGATATTAAAAAACATTCTCTCTTTGTTTGAGTTTATTTTTAAAAATATTACTAAACAATGTTACCCCAATAAATCTAATTTAAAATAAAAAAGAAAAAATAATATAAATACATATGTGTTTGTGTATGTACCCACCATGATAAAAAGTTGTTAGTTTGAGTAATGGAATAATGGATTATTTTATTTAATTTTTTCTATGATAATTTTGGTTTCAAAATTTCGGTAAAGTAAATGAGTTACTTTTTGATCAGAAGGTTGTCCTAGGAAACTTATTTTTCTTTGAAATGTTTACATTCTTACTTACCTTCCTGAAATGAGTTTGTCCTGGGTCCAGGTCTCCACTCTCAAATACAGAATTTCCTGCAAACATGGCAGAACTTGCGCCATGGAAAATTTACAGCTCTACACCAATTGCAGTGCCAGTTCTGTCCATTGTAGCATAAGGCAGACATCTCATGGTGCTGGGATTCTGAGGCTCTTATCCCTTTTGGTTGCTTGGACTTCTGCCCCCAAAACTGCTGTTGCTTTTTATTTTCTCTCATGTCATGCCTTTTTCTGCCCCCCAGGGATGTCCCCTGGGGTGTCTGTGAATCTCCTTCCTGGCTCTGGCTCTGACTTCTGCTGCCTCCAAGGGGGACAGTCCCCTGGGGTGTCTCTGGATCTCCTTCCTGGCTCTGGCTCTGACTTCCGCTGCCTCCAAGGGGGACAGTCCCCTGGGGTGTCTCTGGATCTCCTTCCTGGCTCTGGCTCTCGCTGCTTCTAAGGGGGACAGTCCCCTGGGAACTCTCTGGATCTTCTTCCTGGCTCTGGCTCTGACTTCCACTGCCTCCAAGAGGGATAGTACCCTGGGGACTCTCTGGATCTCCTTCCTGGCAGTGGCTTCTGTTTCCCTCTAGATGAACCATCCCCTGTGGTCTTTCTGAACTTTCTATTTGGCCATGCCTCCCACTAGCCTCCAGGGGGACCATATTCTGGGGTCTCTCTGGGCCTTCCTCCTGGCTGTTTCTGATGTCACTCATGGTAACCATGCCCTGGGACCTCTCTAGATGTTGTTCTTGGCTGTGGCTCCAGCAATCCCAAAGGGGACCTATCCCCTGGGGCCCCACTGCACTGTCTTCATGGCTGTCATTCCTATTGTCACTCAGGTTCACCATGCCCTGTGGACTCTCTAGATCTTGTTCCTGGCTAAGACTTCTTATGTCCCCAAAGGGGACTGTATCCTGAAGGAATTCAGGGCCTTCCTCCTGGCTGGGGATCCTATGGTTCCACAGTGGGGCCATCTCCTCCTGTGCCCACACTGCAGCCCGCGGGTTAGGAGTATAGAACCCCGGAGGCGGGTTAGGGGTATAGAACCCCAGAGGCGGGTTAGGGGTATAGAACCCCAGAGGCGGGTTAGCGGTATAGAACCCCGGAGGCGGGTTAGGTGGCATTACTGCCCCTCCTGCTTCCATGAATACTGCTCCTGGTGGTAGAGGTGGCAAGAATGGCGGTGGAAATGGTGGGTGAAATGGAAATGAATATGGCACAGACACTGGCAGAGGTGGTGGCATGTTCTGGGCCCAGGGACTGCCAGGCATCCCCATGGCCTCCATATTTCTTTGCTGCTCTTCATTCAGGGGCCATGCTGAGGCCCCGAACCACCCGGGTTGAGGCCCAGGCATCATTTCATGGTTCATTAGGGCAATTTGGACCGACCCTGAAACCAGGAGCAGTTGTGAGCGAAGCATATCACGCTCATTCAGCGCCTGCTCCAGTGCAGTCCGTGTTAAGTGCAGCTGCAAGGTTATGTTCTCATGCTCCACGTGAAGTCTCTGTAGCTCTGGAGCCAGACCCCCGGTGGTCCCCTCCAGCTCCTCCACCCGGTCCTGCAGCTGCCGGACCTGGCACACTAGCTGCTCACACTGCCTTGTGGCCACGCGCACTCCCAAAGCGAGCGCGCTCCAGGTGCTAGCCCTCTGGCGCATGCGCGGTACCTGCGGGTCGGTCAGGACGGCCTTTAGTCGGTCCTCGATTTCGTTCCAGGACTGCGAGCGGAGGGTCGTGTAGAAATCAGGGCCGCCCCCGTTCAGAAGGACTTCGTTGTTGATGAAACTGATCACCTCGTTGTGG
Organism: Myotis nattereri; assembly: GCF_964212035.1. NCBI lineage: Eukaryota > Metazoa > Chordata > Mammalia > Chiroptera > Vespertilionidae > Myotis > Myotis nattereri. The sequence goes on along the minus strand of NC_138078.1, from coordinate 114,359,177 downwards.
CGGAACCCGCCGGCACAGTCTCTAAAATTCGCCGCCATGGCCGCTGAGGCCTAGTCCACCGCCCACCTCACCGGCGACGAGGCCGCGCCGCCACCGTCACCGTCAAAAATAAAAGCTGCGGCTGCCAATCCGTGCGCCCCTCACCTCCCAGTTCAGTCTTAGTCCAGCCCCAGCCAAGTCCCGGCTTCGGCCTCAGCCTCTTTCCTACCTCACGTCCTCCTTTTCCTCACTAACACCGAAGATGACTATCGCACCTCGCCAACCCCGAAGCGTTGTGACCAAGTGCTGCGTCACAACTGTCAAGCCGCAAGGCCTTCTGGGACCCGCCTTCTTTGGCCCATTCCCTGAGAATTATGGGAAATGGAGCTGTTCCTTGAAAACGCTACGCAATTGACAGGTGGAGGTAGCTCTCCAAATATCAGAGAGTTTCAGGCAAAATGTTGAGATAAATAGGATATTATATAATGTTGAAAATGTCAATCCATCAAGATACACCAATTATAAATGTATATACACTTTATGCATCTAAAATCAGAGTTCAAAATATATGCCAAAAATAGACAGAATTGAGAGATGATAGAGGCAGTTTTATAGCGATAGTTGGAGACTTAAATACTCCATTTTCCAAAATTGACAGAAAGCTTTATAGAAGATCAATAAGGAAATACAAGACTTGAAAAACACTATAAACCAAATAGAACTAACAAACATCTACAGAACAGTCAACCCAAAAAATGCACACTACATATTCTCCTCAAGTGCCCATTGAAGCTGTTACAGGATAGACCATATGTTAGGCCACCAAATAAGTCTTAATAAGTTTATGAAGATTGAAATCATACTATGTCTTCTGACCAAAATGGAATGAAATTAAAATCAATAAGACAGGAAAAATGAAAAATATACAAATATGTGAAAATTAAACAACACTGCTAAATAACCAATGGGTCAAAGAAAAAATCACAAGGGAAATTAGAAAATAAGTAGAGATTAATGAAAACAAAATACAACATACCCAAACTAATGGGATTCAGTGAAAGCAGTGCTCAGAGGGAAATTTATAGCTGCAAATGCCTACATTTAAAAAAAGAAACCTACAACTGTTAAATTAATAATATAACTATCCACCTTAAGGAATTAGAAGCAAGCAGAAGGAAAAAATGACAAAAATTAGAATCGAGATAAGCAAAACAGAGAAGAGAAAAATATAGAGAAAGTAAATCCAAAAGTTGGTTCTTTTAAAAGATCAATAAAATTGACAAATTTTTAAGACGATTGTTCAAGAGAAAAAGATTCCAATTACTAAAATCTGGTTTGAAGGGAGGACATTTACTACTGACCTTACAGAAATAAAAAGGATTATAAGAAAATACTAGGTACGATTACATGCCAGCAAATTAGGTACCTAGATGAAACACGAATTCCTAAAAAACATACAAACTACCAAAATCGTCTCAATGCAATCCCCCTTAAAACTTTGAGTCTTGCCGAAACCGGTTTGGCTCAGTGGATAGAGCGTCAGCCTGCAGACTGAAAGGTCCCAGGTTCGATTCCGGTCAAGGGCATGTACCTTGGTTGCGTGCACATCCCCAGTAGGAGATGTGCAGGAGGCAGCTGATCGATGTTTCTCTCTCTCATCGATGTTTCTAACTCTCTATCTCTCTCCCTTCCTCTCTGTAAAAAATCAATAAAATATATTTAAAAAAAAATAACTTTGAGTCCTTTTTTTTTTTTTGCAGAAATGTAAAAGTTGATCTTAAAATTAACACGGAATTGCAAGGGACCCTAGTAGCCAAAACACTATTTAAATAATGAAGTTGGGGGTTCACACTTTCTACAAGGTAAGACTGTCAAAACAGAATGATACTGGCATAAAGATAGACATGCAGATCAATGGAATAGAATTATACATCTATGGTCAACTGATTTTTAACAAGGGTGCCAAGACCATTTAATGGGAAAGAAACAGTCTCTTAAAAAAATAGTTCTGAGATAACTGGATATCCACATGTAAAAGAATGAAAGTAGACTATTTCCTCACCCCATACACAAAAATTAACTCAATTTTTGTTTTGTTTGTTGTTACTGTTTGTTTAGGATTGTTGTTTTAGTTACTTTTCTAAATTATGTTTGTAAACTTTTTATTCTTTAGCATATGTGGTCACAGAAGTCTGTGTTCCATAGGTTTAGTGGTTAATGGATTAGAAATCTATCGATAGCCACCTGAAGTCTCAAAATATTTTTTAAAAAAGAATTTTTAAAACTCTCCCACCCTGAAGATTGCCTCTGTGTTGGGACACTCCTTTCAATGCTTAGCCAGGCCATTTGCAACACTGCCTTCACCTTTATTTTCTGCTTGTGCAGACCCTGAAGGTCAGCCAGAGGTGAAAGTTTAGGATATTCTCTGAAGATTAAGCCTTTTCTGACTATGTGTATTGTCTTGGGCATATGCATGGCCTTCTTGATTCCATGCTTTACACAGGAGCTTTTAAAAGCACACATTCCCTGACATATCTCCTTTCTAAAGCTGTTTCTTCCCAGGCCTTCTGATGTGTCTTGTCTGCTGTTCTGGGCTGCTAAAGCCAATACTTGTGCCTTTAAGTGCTTTTATCAAATGCTACCTGGCAAGCTGCCCCAAACCTGAGAATGGTCTGAGTTAGGAGAAACAAAGGCAGGCCCTGTGCACCAGTCCTTCAGGGAACCACCAGACAGATCAAAATACACAACCACAAGTCTTTGAGAACAAGGTCTGTATTGCCCCCTCAGGTCCTTGGCACCAGGAGTACAGGCGTGGAATATGGGGAAGGATAGATAGACTATTTAAAACACCGGAGAACTCTCTTGCTGCAATGCACCAGCTTCTTCATTAAGTTTTCCCCTGGTTGTTATACATTTTTCGACTAGATTCCAAAGTTCTGCAAAGTTGATTCTGACAGTTTTTGCTGGCTCATTAGTTGCTTTAATGGAGGGATAAAACCGTGGGGTGCCCTACTCTGCCATTTTTGGTATAAAGAAAGCTATCATGGCCAAAACCCATTAATATTCCAGATAAGATTAATTTCATCTCGATGTCATCTCTCACGCATCCTTCCAGCTCAGCCATCACCTCCTCCAGGCAGACTTTCCTGACAACTCCACACCCAATACTGTAATTAATTTTTTATACTTCTTACCAACTAGACTTAGTCTCTTGAGGGCAGAGACTGATTGTATCCTTTCATTTCAAGATCCCTAGCACCTGACATAGTTCCAGTTAATGATAGTGTATATAAGTGCCAAAGGGAGGTACAATGGAATAATGAAAGATATACTAGTAGAAAGGGAGAAACAGAGACAATTCCATGATTTCTATAATACTTGTTAAAATTCAGACTGAAACCTATTAGAGGGGTATCTTTGTCATGGTTTCAATACAAAGATATTAAGCTTTTAAAAGACACACATCCCTAAAGAAAAAAGTTCACCATATCCAAACTGATACATGTATCTTTTGGTGAAGTCCTTTTATACAATGTTAAACTTTATAACAACTTCAAACTATTTCTAAACTAGTCCAACAACGCTTCATAAATGCCAAGGTATTTTAAAAGTATTATTATTAAATTCACGATGCTTCTGACCTTTAAGACCTTTATGGAATCAATTTCCACTCTATTGAAACAGGAAGGTGATATATAGTGGCCTGTAAAGTGAGATTTTAAAAGTAACCTGACTGGGTTGTCATTCTTGATGAAACAATGATAACATCACAAATACCATCACACTTTACTTTGCAGGTGTGCAAGTTTGCAAAGTGTGAATGTATGTTTACAAGAGAATAGAACAATTCAATCGCATAAATTAATCAATCTGAGAAACCACATTAGAAACAGAGCTAATTTTTACATGATTTTCAGTAAGTTCATATACTTTCAATTTTAGTATAACCTCTGTCACAAAGCTTTCATAACAACTTTAAATGATAATCATTGATGATAAAGGAAGGAAAATAACATTTTAAAGTTCATCATATTAGTATGCATCTACGCTTGTGCAGATTTAATCTCCCAGGAATCAAAGGTGGTAAATAGAATAGAGAAAAAGCATATACAGTAAATATAAGCTATATGTGCTGAGTACTGAGGAACAGTTTTATACTACTTTAGGAAAATTACACCTTTTATTACATATGCTCTCTTTTCTTGTACTTTGCAACCACCATGACCTCTGCAATGTAGCTGCCCAGCAGATGCCAAAAGAAAAGAGAGGAGGCACCTGGGCAGTTAATCTCAGAAATGCTAATCAAATCCCCTGATTTTTTTTTTCCCATGTGAGCAGAGTACATGGGTAGAAAATCATTGTAGATAATCAACACAAGTTCAAAACAATGTCACATTGTAAATAAACATAGCTTACAGTTTTATCTGGCCCATATTGACAACTTGTATGGTTACCATTGTGCATACGGTCAAATTAATCATGAAGAGGAAGCAGATCTCATGCGTTCAGTTTATACAGACAAACTGGATTTCCTCTCTCCATGTTAGTTCTCAAGTATCTGTAAGTAACATCACTCGAACATTTTGACTGAAGTCATTCACAATTTTCGGTCTTCCCACCCCCACAGCTGCCACAAAAACATACTCAGACACACAATCTCTCACACAGGCTCACATTCTCTGGCTGACAGGACACGCTTGGATCATCACACTTGGAGGGGAGGGCAAGGATAGATGAGCCAAGTGCCATGGTGTGAGACAGAGGAATAGATTCTCAGTCCCCAAGATTGGAGACTCTTAAGGGTGGGGCATTAGGTAGGGGCTGAAGCAAGAGAGGAAGAACCAGCTGCCAGGACTGACCAGCAGACCCTGAGCGATGGATGAATGGATTACTCTGACACACGTTTCTGTGAAAGAGAAGGCCAAGGGCCTGTATGCCAGGAGACACCAAAGCAACCCCGATTGCCTGCCTCCTTAGGCTTTTATTGTAACAACAGCTTGAACTCAAATTAACCTCTAGATACAATCAGCAGGGTAAGTATCCTTGAGAAAGCACATGCTTCTACAAGGTCGGGTCTAAAGACTAAACATAGAGATTCCAGCAAAACACCTGGGGGCTCAGACCTGTTTGGAAAAATCAAGGCAGGGACTGCTGCCTTTGACAAGGTCCCCGTAGAGGCCCCCAACTTTTTGGAGAATCCTCCTTACAGATTTCCAACGAAGTCCCGTGCTTCCCCACAACCAGCTAGGTGGCAGATTTGTGAGCAGCTTTTCATCTCAGGACAAGCATAGACTGACCTGTGCAGAAAGACTGGGAACACAGTCTCTGAGGGAAAAGTACTGGACTAGAATTGGAGGAAACTGACTGGCCCTTTTGCCCTAAAACTTCTTAGAAATAGCTTACCAATAATGCCACCTCCAAAATCCACTTATGGTATTACTATAAATGCATTTGTACTAGCGTATAAAATGAATACTGCTCTGATTTTAATCCGATGGCAAGGAGAAGACTTGTGAGGGCATGGGTACCTAGAGGTCACCACAGGCTATAGCTGATGAGTGAATAAACAGGAAGAGGTGAAGTCAACTTTTTTTTCTGGTTAGGGTAGTAGTGACAAGCCCAACCCCATGCCACCCCACAGCCTCTTTTTGTTGCAATTAACAACATTGCACACATCTCCTAGAGTACGTCTGTGACTATATGCTTAGAAGTGGAACTTTCCCCATGCATGCATTTCCAGTTATATTAAATATTGCTAAATTGTTCTCCAGAATGGTCATACCAGTTTACACTTCAGTCTGATTACAAATATAGAATTTCTGCATTCCATATTTATTGAGCAGAGCCATCTTAAATATAATAGCACAGTTGAGCCCAGCCGGTGTGGCTCAGTGGTTGAGCGTTGACCTATAAACCAGGAGGTCACAGTTTGATTCCTGGTCAGGGCACATGCCTGGGTTGTGGGCTCAATCCTTGGTGTAGGGCATGCAGCAGGCAGCCAATCAATGATTCTCTCTCATCATTGATGTTTCTATCTCTCCCTCTTCCTTCTACTCAGAAATCAATAAAAATATATATATTTTAAATAGCACATTTGTGACAATTGATGCTTGAGCTAGCACAAGATAGTGATTTCCAAGCCTAAATGTCCATCAGAATCCCCCAATGGACTTATAGAATGCAGATTTCCAGGCCTGGCCCCAGACAAAATGCCCCCCAAGTGATCCTGATATAGTTGACCTGTGAACCAGTTTATAGACCACTGGTCTCAGCCACATTCTGACCATTCATAGTCCAGATTTTTCTGATCTTTAACCATATGTTAATTTAGACTATTAGAAAGCAGCAAACATGGTTGCATTAGCTGCTCCCCTTTATCCATTACTGTTGAATATGTGCTTGACTTTTACTGTGGGCTACCATAGAAGAACCATATAGGAACTGGAGGGTTGAAATTGTGTAATTCTGTTTTATTCTGCTATATCCTGAGTTAAGATTCATAACTAAATTAAGAAAAACTAGTCTTGTTTTAACTAACCCACATTCACTAAGAGCAGCTAGACAAGGAAAGGGGAACAACCTTATACTGTAAACTTTAAAAAGAGAACTAGGGGAAAAAAGGTTTTAGTGCTCCCAATCCCACCTCCTTTCACATAGTACTGAAGAAAGAAGAAATGTTGACAAAATCCTGACAACTTTTATTGATTTAATTCAGTTTATGAAAATGTGGCCTACAAAGGTGAGTAGGAGTAAAGTGGCCTAATTTTTCCTTAATCAGTTTGAATAAGTAATATTTTCTAGGAATTTTCCAACTTCATCTAAAATTTACAATAGTAATTTATAATATACTCTTTTTAAAAAAAAATTTTTATTGAAGAAGAAGGGAGAGGGAGAGAGAGATAGAAACATCAATGATGAGAGAGAATCATTGACTGGCTGCCTCCTGCACACCGCACACTGAGGACTGAAGCCGCAACCCAGGCATGTGCCCTGACCAGGAATTGAACCATGACCTCCTGGTTCACAGGTTAAACCTCAACCACTGAGCCACACCAGCTGGGCAAAAACCCATTTTTTAAAACAGCATTTCATTTTAAAAAGATAGCCAAATGACCATTAAACGTGTAAAAAAAAAATGTTCAATGTCATTAGTCATCAAAATGCAAATCAAAATAACAATGAGATACCTATTAGAATAGCTGCAGCCTGGCCAATGTTGCTCAGTGGTTGAGCTTCGACCCAGGAACCAAAAGGTCATTGGTTTGATTCCCAGTCAGGGCACAAAGAGATTATTGATTCTTTTGAAGATAATTAAGTACCTATGCCCTTCAAAAGACATGTGCAAGATCATTAATAGCAGCTTTGTAATAGCCACAAACAGAAACGAGTCAAATGTTCATTAATGGTAGAATAAATAAATAATATTATATTCCTACAATGGAATATAAGCAATAGTAATAAAAAACAACCTTCTGCCATGCACAAAAACATGGTTGGGGAAATATGTGGCAGTTTTTAATACAAGCAGCTAGAGGTCTGGGAACAGGCTGTGGGGCCTGCTCCCTTCCTCTTCCCCTACCCCCCACCCCTTTCCTCCAGTCTCATAGGCCTATACATAATTTTCCAAAGTCTTTGGTAACTTAAAGGCTTTGGAGCATTGCTGGGATAAATAATAAACATCTAAATATTTTGAAATAACAGGATACTGAAACAGTAATTAATTTGAGTTTGCTCTTAGGGAAAATCTAGAGGATAGATTTGAATCTATTAATGAATAAGTCTTGTATTTTATTTGAAATATCTCTTAAAATGTGAATTTATTGCTAATCTGAGGAATATTAATTACTTACATGCCACCTAAAAATTAAGGGTTAAGAATTCAAAAATTATGAAAAGAAATTATGGTTTTGGTATAATACAGAAAGCATGAGGAATGAAAATGCATTTTGAAGGAGAAAGAAAATGGTTTCTAAAGCTGGTTATTTCTTAAAGTTGTAAGATTTCTAAAGAAAGATTTGTGAAAGTTATAAAATGTTTGTAAAGAAAAATGTTGAAAAGAAGTTGAATAAATGACAGAGGCCAGTAAGCCAGAATAAGTAGAATAGAAAAATTGAAATAAACAGCAATTTAGAGCTATCTAGTAAATCCTATCTTCCCTAAACCAAGGACACTTAAGAGTTAATGATTTGCATTTTTCCAGAGAGTAAATAGCTTATATCAATGTACTCATGAAGAATGATAGCAAAAATCCAATTAGTACCATTTGCTGATCGAAACCAAGGACAAATGAAGTTAGAAAATAAACCTTATTTTGGTTAGTCCTTTTCTGAAGCAAAAGTTCTATAAATTATTATATGTTATTTTAATCAGGTATTAAAAAAAGTAATCTTAGTTGTGGAAACTGAAGTTTTACTAGCTTATGTTTGTGTTTAATACCCTCTTGTCACTTTGAATACTATATAATCTTTTGGTAGAATGTGTTTGACAACCTTCCTATGGTATAAATTTTAAGAAAAGTTTTTTGTTTTGTTTTTTACCTAGAGTTGGCTGTAGATGATTCCAATAGGTCCTGCAATGCCTCAAGATCCTCCTACAATGGAGACTAGGGACCAGTTTCTTAAGAACTATGTACTGGGTATCTCTTCTACTTTAATCTCTCTCACGTTAGAAGGCCTCCTGACCCAAGGCCCTCTTAAGTTTCTGGTTCATCGCCATCGACCAGAAGACTACATTTGTTCTAATCAAGACTTGGAAGGGAAGCAAATTGGAACCCCCTTGGGAAGGACCCTACCTGTCTTGCTTACCACAGAGACTGCTGTTCGGACTGCAGAGCAAGGTTGGACACATGGATTAAGGGAAGACACACCTCAACTTGAACAGCCATATCAGGACATGTCCTCTTGAAATTGATACTAAAAAACTGTAAGCTGTCTTAATAACCATCATGTACTGAATTCTATTTGCTTTAGGGATCTGGCAAATTGCAGGGGCTTACAATGTGGGCTGGAGAAAGGTGTACAATCTGGATCATGCTTACCCAGTTACGTTATTGATTATAGATAACATGAATGACTTGGATAGTTCAGCCTTTAGGTCAAAAGATTGGCTAGGACTAGATTTAGGAATAGATGTCGCAGGACAAGATTCCGTAGGCCAGTGGTCAGCAAACTCATTAGTCAACAGAGCCAAATATCAACAGTACAACGACTGAAATTTCTTTTGAGAGCCAAATTTTTAAAACTTAAACTATATAGGTAGGTACATTGTTAATAACTTAATTAGGGTACTCCTAAGGCTTAGGAAGAGCCACACTCAAGGGGCCAAAGAGCCGCATGTGGCTATCGAGCCGCAGTTTGCCGACCCCGGCCCTAGGCCACTGCCACCACCATGCAAATAGAAGTAGGATATAAGGGAACGAATGCCTGGGTGGAATGGATTAAATATTCTGTACACGCCCTAAATAAAAGCGACTGTTATGCTTCTGCAGCAGGAAGGCTAGAGGCCCAAGTGGTCCCATTTCCATTCGGATGGACCTCAGACAGTAACAGGATGGAATATGTGCTTGCCTTGTACAAGGAGGAAACCGCCTGGGTAAATGCTTCCTGTAAGACTCTCCCCCTATTGTTCCCATACAACAGAGGTAAAGAGCAAGGCCTCCCCCACCCGCCGCCAAAACGATCTGGCCCCATCCTCCGATGTAAACTATACCTCCTGCCTCTCAAGGGGGAACAGTGCTTGGAGTTTATGAGAAATGTATCTGGATGCGTAAATGGCCGAGTATCCTCAGAAGCTCATCATGCTGCACTGTCGGTACCCCGTGCTGATGTCTGGTGGTGTCATGGGGCACCCTGACTTGTGACCTTGCCCAGCAGTTGGAGTGGAACTTGTGCTCTGATACAATTGGCTATCCCTTTCACATTGGCATATCGTAAACCTTTTTCAATAGACAGACTAGGAAGCGGAGAGAGTCCAGGGGGCTTCTATGATCCCCATATACACACAGATCCCATTGGGGTTCTAGGAAGAGTGCCAAGGAGTTTAAGGCTAGAAATCAGATTACTGCAGGGTTTGAGTCTGTCCTGTGCTGGTGGCCCACTGTGAATAAGAATGTGGTGGATTAATTATATTGTCTAGAACCAGCAAAGGCTTATTAACTACACTCAAGACACAGTTAAAGGTACAGCTGAACAGCTAGATGCCAGCAGCAGGATGACCTGGGAGAGTAGGTTGGCCTTGGACACGATTCTGCCAGAAGAAGGAGGAATATGTGTAATGTTGGGGTCAGTGCTGTACATCCATCCCTGACAACACAGTGCATGGACCGTCACTGAGGCCCTAAGGCATTGGCAGCTTTAGTGACAAGTGAGCTGGAACCTGGGATCAAGGGTCGTTTCTCTGATGCACTAGAGCGATGGTGTCCACACTCACCCCTTTGATTAGGAACTACAGTGATGAAATGTCACATCATCTCATGTCTTATCCAAAGGCTAATTGGAACCGCATTGTCCAAACAGCAAATTAGTCTTCTCCTAGACGCTGTAAAGCATGAAAGTCAATGAATGTTAGCCAAGTTTGAAAAAAAGAGTTTAAATGAAGAAAAGCGGGGAATTGTGAGAATAAATATGTCATCTTTTCTGGCAAAGAACAGTTTAGACACCTGCCATTTTGGCTCATGTGACTTGGCAGCCTCATGTTGGCTGCATGGGGGCCGCCATCTTGAAACAGGCCAACCCCTCCCTTTGAATTAGCCAATGGTGAAAGACTGTGCACCTGAGCTCCAATCAAGAGTGAGGAACAGGTCATGTGTGTCAGGATTAAAAAGCCAAGCAAACCACCTGCTCAGTGTTCACATGCTTCCAGACCATGTGCTGCGCACCCTTCTAGTAGAAGTAAAGATATTTGCCTTTCAAAAAAACAAACAAAAAAAAAACATGGTTGGATTTCATATATATAATATTGAACTAAAGAAATCAGAAACAAGAATACTTTTGGTATGATTCCATTTATATGAATTTCAAGAACAGGTAAAATTAACAAATGGTAATGTGATGGGGGAAAAAAAATGGCCACAAGCTTTTTGGCAGATCCTGAGGCAGAGTTTATTTCTCTATCCCTGGAATCTAGGATGGCCTTGTGACTTGCTTTGACAATTCTGGGCAATTTGTTGTCTCCTTGCTGCCATGAGGTCTCCATATAAAGCATCCCAGTCTCACCTCTTGGGGGATTAAGGCTCAGCTGACAGTCAACACCAACCACCAGATACATGTACGAGGCCATCTTGGACCTTCTAGACCCAGTCAAGCTGCCAAATGACTGCAACCAAATGATTGACCACAAGTGAGGCCACAGAAGAATTGCCTGGTTGAGCCCAGTTGAAATTACTGACCCACAGAATTATAAGCAAATAAAGTGTTTTTTCTTTTAAGCCACCAAATTTTGGAGTGGTTTATAAGAGGTTACTGAGCAGTGATAGAAGACAGAATACTGGTCACCTCTAAAGGGTGGATATTGACTAAAAAGGAGGATGTGAGCCCCAGCTGGTTTGGCTCAGTGGATAGAGTGTCAGCCTGCAGACTGAAGAGTCCTGGGCTCAATTCCGGTCAAGGGCACATGCCCAGGTTTCGGGCTCAATCCCCAGTGGGGGGTGTGCAGGAGACAGCCGATCATTAATTCTCTCTCATCATTGATATTTCTGTCTCTCTCTTTTCTCCCTTCCTCTCTGAAATCAATAAAAAAATAAAAATAAAAACAGAGAGATACATCTCTTATTAAAAAACAAAAGAGCATGTGAGAGCCTTCTGGGAGGGTAGATATATTCTATATCTTCATCTCAGTGGTGATTACACAGATGAATTTTTACACACTACATAGGTATATCAAGCTGTATACTTAGGAAATTGGCACATTTTGTATGTTATACCCCATTAATTTGTTTTAAGCACAAGGTCCAGTTTAGTTTGGTTCTGAGTGTGGTAGACAGAATAATGTCTCCCAAAGATGTCTTTATTTTTGGAACCTGTGAATATGACAAGTAATAGAGAGGGAGATTATCCTGGATTATCCAGGTAGGCCCACTGTCCTTCAAAGTGGAAGCAGGAGACAGAAGAGTAGAGTCAGAGAGAGGTGTGAGTACAGAAGAATGATCAGAAAAATGCATCATCTCTGGCTTTGAAGATGGGAAGGGAACCACAAGCCAAGGGATGCAGGTGGCCTCTAGAAGCTGGGAAAAGCAAAGACATGTATTCTCTCTCCCCTAGTCTTCAGAAGGAACTAACCCTGCCAATACCTTGGTGTTAACCCAGTGAGACCCAGTTCAAACTTCTGGACTGTAAGATAATAAATGTATGTTGTTGTTGTTGTTGTTTATTTTTAAAAATGTTTAAAATGATTTTAGAGAGGAAAGGAGAGGGAGAGAGAGAGAAACATCAATGATGAGAGAGAATCATTGATCGGCCGCCTCCTGCACACCCCACACTGGGGATCAAGCCCACAACCTGGGCATATGCCCTAACCGGGAATCAAACCATGACCTCCTGGTTTATAGATCAATGCTCAACCACTGAGCCATGCTAGCCAGGCCAAATGTGTGTTGTTTTAAGCCACTAAATTTGTGGTGACTTGTTACAGCAGCAATAGAAAATGGGTAAAAAACTGACTTCAGAGGATCATGCTCTTAGTGACCAGCAATTTCATTTCACACCCAATTATTGCCTCAGGTAGAAAGGCAGCTCTATAAGAATGAGGACAAGAACAGTTCTTTTGTGCACAGCCTTAGAAAACCAAGACCACCATCCAGGGTTGGCTTCATGGGTGTACAATCTGTTCAGTTGCACAAGGTCTTATGCTTAGAAGGCCCCATTGTTGGTTTAGTACTTTGCTAGTCTTGTCTTGAAATTATTAATCATTTAACAAGGATCCCCACATTTTCATTTTTGCAGTGGGCGCCACAAATTATATTGTTAGTCCTACCACCACCTCTGCATTCTTCTTCACTCAGCACCAGGGCCAGCCCACCAGACTGCACTCTCTTTAAATTGTTGGTAACTTTATTTCATGGGTCCTATTATCCTTTCCTGCCATTAGGCCTTGAAAAGGGCCACTTTCTCTACCTTGATAGATCCTCCTAACTCCAAATCTCAGGGCTGGACATAGAAGTCTCTTCCCTCCCTGGACTTGTCATGATGACTAGCCCACTCTCGCTCCAGAATTCTGCACATCTGTCTGGTGAACATCTGTATAACTGAGATGGCCTCTCAAAGACCTATGCCAGGATGCCCCCTGACTGCCTATATGGAGAATGACTGGCAGCTCCTTTCTCTTAAGAGGAAAAAATATAATTCATTGCATTTAGAACACTACTGCCTGGGGACACTAATAAGTGTTATTAGAAAGAGGAATTATGTGGCCAAGGAATTTTGTCCAACTGAGTCTTTAAAATTAAACAGCTTTTTTTTTCTGGGTACATCTCAGCTTCCTTAATGTGCTAAAGCAGTGGTCGGCAAACTCATTAGTCAACAGAGCCAAATATCAACAGTACAACAATTGAAATTTCTTTTGAGAGCCAAATTTTTTAAACTTAAACTATATAGGTAGGTACATTGTTATTAATTGAATTAGGGTACTCCTAAGGCTTGGGAAGAGCCACACTCAAGAGGCCAAAGAGCCGCATGTGGCTCGCGAGCCGCAGTTTGCCGACCACGGTCAGCTAAAGGATATTCTGACTCTCCAAAGGAGCTAAAGTATATAATGCTTCATGAACTTATTTGACAAGGGACCTCTTTTCTCCTGGGAAAAAGGTTAGGGGAAAGTTCTCCTAAACAAGTTAAGCCATTATCAAACTGAATTTTTAGTGTACTTTCTTTTCCATTGAAATATCACCATGCAAGCAAGCACGCACCTAAGGGAGAAAACTTTCTTTGTCTCTAATTCTTCCCATCCTCTCCACCCCTGCTCACATGTACACTCTGTACACAATGATGGCAAACTAGGGAGGACTAGTCAGACACCTACTGACTGGGTGGCATGATGATAGTGATGGTGATGATGATGGTGAAAACTAACACTTATCAAATACTCCCTCTATGCCACTAAGCACTGTTCTAAGCAATTGCTGTGTATCATTTTATTTAATATTATGGTCTACTTTAAAGAATACCCTGCAACTTATATACTTATATGCATAGCCCATGGACATGGGTAATATGGTAGTGAAGACCTGGGGAGGGTGCAAGAAGGGGGGAAAGGAAGGGGGGAAACGGTAGATATCTGTAATACTATCAACAATAAAAATATATTTAAAAAATACAGAATACCCTGCAAATATATATATATATATATATATATATATATATATATATATATATATATATCTTGCATTTGTAATGCAAGGAACCTTAATTTATAATGGATAAATCTCAATGGACACAGCTGATGGTAAATTCAGCATTTTTTGTTACTGGGTAACAGCATTTCCAGGGGCACATCTCTACCAAAGAGAGTACAGAATCCCTTTTCTCTACATAAAACAAACAAACCAAAGGGGAGAACCTTTCTAAACCCCAGCAAACTACTGACAGCTTAACTGTAAACCTATTGGGGGAGAAATGAAACACTTTTTTCATTCAAATATACATCAATGAATGACTGATGATACTGCTGTTCCAGGAAACTAAGATTTGTTCTGGAAGCTGGGAACTGATTACTTGAGTGAGCTCTAAAGCAAATGCTGGGGAAAATATGCTCTCAGCCTCTGAAGTTATGCTCAGGTCATAAAATATTTTTGTAAACACATGTAGAGGATGTTCAACTAATGGAATATTGAACACACAAAAGAAAACTCACTCGGTTTTTTATCTTCTCTATTAAAAAGTAATTTTAAAAAACAATACGATGGCTGTCACTCTCAGAACAAAAACCTTTGGAACCCAAATTTCTTCATGTCTCTCTAACCTGTGGGCACTATAGAGATCCTATTAAAAATGTACTAGTTCTTTCATTCAGTGCGCCCCAAACCCCATCTTTTTCAATTAAGGGTCCTTGAGGGTGTTTCTAGGTATTCCTGGGGAATGGATATCACCTGTAAGTACAAATGACCCCCCTAACCAGTTGTCTAATCATCTACCATGTAGTTTCTGCCATTTCTTCTGCTTCCACTTCTGTTGGGGAGCACAGGAGACTTGGTTGGAAAGTTTGTAAGTAGGACATTCTGAGAAAAGGGAAGTGTGTGGAAGGCTGCCCACCTTATTTATTGGAATTCCGACTTAGGGGAGTGCCAAAGGCAGTGCCCCTAATTATTCTTTGATCTTTCCAAACAAGTTTGTACACATGCAGACCCCCGGGTGTTTTACTAGAATCCTTATGCTTAATCTTTGGGTATCCTTACTTAAAGGACACTACAAACACATGTGTCCTCCCAATATTACTTACCCTACTGATTGTATCTAAAAGATAAACTTTATTTCAAACTGCTGCTACAATAAAAGCCTAACAAGGCAGGCAATTGAGGCTGTCTGGTTCCTTTAGCAGGTAGTCCCTTAGCCCTCTCTTTTACAGCAAACATTGTGTCAGAGTAATCCATTCATCCATCGCTCAGGGTCTGCTAGTCAGCCCCAACACACTTCCCCTGTCCCTTCCCTTCACTGAGCATTATGGCATCAAACAAGCACCACTCTCCTCTGTAAGGCCTGTCCTGCCATCTCTCACCAGGCTCCTCGATGTGATCTACACATGTCAGATCTGCATGCTGCTCAGCTAACAAATGGGGAAGAAGGCTGGTTGTGCCCTGTTATCTGTTTTAGTGAAAGGAGGAAGCCTGGGTAGTATAGGTGAAATAAAGCCTCATCATTTATATTGGGAGAATGCAGATATCAATTTCGTCATAAGCTACTGAAAGGGAGCATGAACTTGCCACCTCCAAATTTGCCTCTTTGGCATAAGGATTATTTTAGACTGGTTATTTTTAAGAAATAGCACACACAAGAGAAGCTCTGAAAACCAAGCTAAAGTTACCCTTTTGTGAGGCAAATCTACATTAGTAAGGAAAATCTCCATTTGTAATGGTGTCTCCCTCTCTGTACCAGGAAAAGATGACCAAATATCTAGAAACTCTTATCAACAGAGAAGTCAATGACTTAAATCTGCATAATAACCTTACCTCTGTTTATTGTGCTTTTTCTGGTAACTTCTCATAATTGGCTCCTCCTCCTACACTCCAAAAAACTTATTTTATCTTTAGCTAGAAATATTATAACTGGACAACCAAGGGGTCTGGGCTGCCTGTCACTACTTGAGCCAATTAAGCAGAGACGGGGTTGAATCATATATGAGCATTTATTCCAATAATGCTAGCAGTGTGGGAGAGCAGCAGGTCATCCACAAAAGTCTGCTCTGCACCCCACCACAAGCAGTTGGGTAGAAGTACAAGATTACATGGGAAAGTAGGAATTACAGGCATGGGAAAGTGATCATGGGATAATCATTACAGGTTACAAGTCATGTGGGCTGGGGGGAATCACAGAGAGTGGGTGCCTCTGGGCCCAGATTACAGGTAATAGGTGCCTCTAGGACTAAGTGTCATGAGGTTTTAAATCTTTCCATAATGATAGGCAGTTCTTGGAAGGAGGATGGGCTGCATTCCAATGTTAGCTCCCACATCCCAGGGCTTATATTTTCCAGTGTGGTTAGAGCCCTGGCATTGCTTCCCAATCTCCACAATCTCCACCAATCCACTCACCACACTGTGACAAGAGTGATCTTTTAAAATGCAAATATGATCACGTGACTCCCCTGCTTAAAGTACTTGGCTTTTCTGGCCCTCTCTCCCTTTCAGAAAAAAACAAAATTTGAATAAGCAGTTTCCCAAATGTAATCCCATCTCCCTTCCCTACCCAACAGCAGTTTACCCTACTGAAGGGGTTTTGAACAGGCTCCTCCAAATTTGCCTCTTTGGTTATTTGGCAATATGTAAGGCAAATTTGGACCTTACCTTTAATAGGGGTTATTACCAGAGATAACTTGTTATGACCTATCTATAGGGCAGAGCAAACTTCTAATCACTAAGCATCTGCTCTTCTTATCATCCTGTGAATTTCCTTCCTCTCCTCAGAAGCTCCAGGCACCTCATTCCTTGGTTCAGGATGCCGTATATACCACATTTTCCCTTTCTGTAGAACCTCTCATATATGGGGGAGGGGGGGTGTCTCTGACTCAAGTATGTGGAGTTCCCATACATACATATGTAATTATTAATTTTTTTCTCTTGTTAATCTGTCTCATGTCAACTTCATTATTAGGTCAGCCAGAAGAGCCTAGAAGGGTGGAAGAAATTTCTTTCTCCCCCACAGTACAGTGATTCAAAATCACGAAACCACATGCAGTTGTCCATATACACCTCCTACTTTTGTAGATGCTATTTCCTTTTCCTGGAATGTCCTTTTACCCCATCCTCAACTGGCAAATTCCTTCTTGTTCTTTAAAATCTAGCTCAAGTGCTATCTCCTCTTAGAAAAGGTGTCAGGCCTTGTCCGGCCTCCCTGGGAAGAGTTTATTACTTTCTCCTATGTGCTACCACTCACTGAACTTTGACTATACATATATTGTGGCACTTATATAAACTAGTTTATTGAATGAGGTAGACACAGTAGGGTGTAAGCAGAAAGCAATATAATTCTTTCACACTACTGCTTCACACCACAAGCTCTGTGGAATCATTTTTCCCCATCCCTGCATGAAAGTTCAGACAGAGCTCATACCTTTTTCAGTCACTCTCAGATATTAAAAAATAGTTTTGTTTTTTGGCATTAAAAATTTCAGTCCAATCTAATATATCACAGATTCAATCTGCCATCCATTTCCAAGCTTCTCCCCTCCCCCAGCTCAGATCTAATTCAGCCAGGAAATTCATGGTGGGGGAAGGGTAAGGGGTGCGGTTGGCTTCCCTCCTCATTCATTTTCTCTTCTAACTCACCTCCCACACTCACTATATTGCCTCAAACCCTGCCTGCGTTGAAACACAGGGAAGAGCTAGAAGGAAGGGCCCAAACAAGTTTTCCTTTACTGTTTCAATTTTAACCTGGCATTGAAGAGTGTTGTTAATGTCCAAAGCTGATACTTTCACTAAAAGGTTAGCTCCTCTGTCACTGGAGATCTCTCAACTGCAGTTTCCTTAACCTAGGCAACACCCCCTCTAGTTGGCCTCTTACAACTCCTCTGTTGCTGGTTTCTATAAGCCTATTCCTCTGTTGGGGGTCACTTCATACCTCTGAGTGATCTTCTTAGGGGTGATCCCTTAAGATGACTCAACTCTACAGTCCTATATCTGGCCTTTGGGAAACAGACAGCTTTGTTCACATGTTGATGAAAGTACGGATCCCTGAAAATGCAGCCCTCTTTCCTCTGTTGTCACAAGCTGCTTTAGTCGTAGCCTCTCTCACCTTAAAACTTTGTTTGCAGATGTAGGTCAGTTGCCAGTCCCTGTAAATGTCAATCCTGTGGGAATAATGCCAAACCCTTGGAATGATTCTCTTATAGCCCCATTCCATTTGAGTGGTGAATACCTCCTCAGTTCTCCCATGAGAAGAAGAATCTCCAAGACATTCTCACAACTCTCTTTAAAAGCATCCTCTCTACCACTTTCCTCTCAATCAATCCCCTAGCTTCTTTTTATATACCTTTGGGGTAAGTAATAGGCTATGGGGCCACAGATCATGTTTTAAAAGTCATACTTTAGCAAATTCTATAAATATGGTGTGCCACTTCGCTTTAGAATATGTGATCCCTTCATTTTCAGCTTTGGATTCTCACCCAAAACTGAAACAGGAAAATCCCTTTTTAATATTTGTTACATAAGACTGCAGTCAGTAATACCACACTATTAGCTTCTTAACACCAGGAAATAAGATTCACTCATTTTTATTCTTCTAGCACCTAGCATGGTAGGTGCTCAAAATTATTTGTTGATACCAGCTCAAGATGTTGGACTAGGTACAAGCATTGCACACAATCCCTCCTAGAGTCCATTAAAATAAAAGTACATCACAACATAAAGGAATAAATCTCTAAGAAGAAAAAGAATGAGATGAAGGGGAGGGATTGCCAGCAATAGAGATTGCAACACATTTCTGAGAGAAAAGTGGACGTGAGCAAGTTGGCAGGTGAAACAGATGGATGAAACCATAGTTTAGAATACGTTATGAAGAAGCAACACAAGAGATGGAAGCCAGCCTGTCTGGCAGAACCCTGGAGATACTCTGGGCTCTGAGTCAGCAAGTACAGACAGAGCAAGAGTGAGAAATGAGAATTTAAACTAAGGAATTAATTGACAATTTGTAAAACATAACAGCTACATTAGTCTCCATCACCACATTCTACCCCAAATCCTTTGTCCAGAGTACCAGTTAATGGCATTTAACAACAAGCAAAATAAGAAATAAAATCCAAACTAGAGAGCTTTTATCTGAAGATAAATGGAATGCTGTGGAGAAAGTTAAGATTCTACTTTGGATATCAGCTGCCCAGAGAAATACCTTTCTCACTGGGCATTTAGAGGGCTCATAGCCAGATACCCAATTCCCAGCCTACCCACCCTAAAATAAAGCTTGCCAAGCAACCAGCCCCTCCTGCCCTATCTCATTAAGGCTTCCCTGTCATAATTCCCAGTCAGTCATTAGAGGAGAGAACTACCTGGAAAAGATACCTAGTTTACCTGAAAAATAGGCCAGCTTTCCAAAACAGCAAAAGGAAAACCCACATAAGCTATCCAGTAAGTTTTCCTTAGAAATAAATGAACAGGGTACTTCCGGTCAAAATAGTGGTGTAGGAAAATGTGGTACTTGCATCCTCCCAAAAACACATCAAGATTACAACTAAACTACCAAACAACCATCAGTCAGAACTGCCTGAAATCTAGCTGAACAAAAAAGTCCTATAACTAAGGATATACAGAAGAAGCCACGTTGAGACTGGTAGGAGGGGCAGAGACACCGAATGGACTGGTCCCACATCCATGTGTGGCAATTAAAAACTGAGAGGAATATCTCAGCTTCAGAGGTCCTCTCTGAAGAATGAGGGGTTCCAGCCACACACCAGGTACTCCAGCCCAGAGTTCCAGTGTGGGCTAAGTGACAGAGAGTTGCTAGAGTCCCATGCATTCCTTTTAAAGGGCCCACCCATGAATTGACTTACTCAGACTCATTCATCTTGAGCTACAGCGCTGGGGCAGCAGCTTGAAAGGAACCAGGGACAAATGGGGAGGAACTGAATTGTCTGGCAACAGGGCAAGAGCTGTAGAGGAAGCTTTCTCCCAGACAGAAGTGCTGGCAGAGGCCATTGTTCCTATGCTAAGCACCCCCCACCCCACCCCACCCCACCCCACAGAGCCAGCAGGCAGGCATCATATCTGAGTCTCCATCAGGGAACTGGGATTTTTTTTTAATCTTGTTGCTTCATCTTCCCCAAGGTGTTTATGTCATATGCATGTTTCAAGTTGATGCACCAATTTGCGTACTTCTATGTTCCAGGCAACAGGATAGAGAGGGTAAGGATAGACGAAGGAAGGGTAATAACGGCACATTCTGGAAATTCCAGATGTCACTTTCCATGGTCAGAACTTAGTTACATAGTCACAGCTACCTGCAAAGAGAGCCAGGAAATATCTTTATTTGCCTTACTAAAAAATAGGGGGTTATTTCTACTTTAGAAGGGAGCAACAGAAATTGAAGAGCAACTAGCAGTCTTAGTCACAACCTGATCCAGAAAATAGTGGATTTATGTCAAAAGAGCAGGAGAGGGAAATGCTAGTATTCCAGCTGTGCAGCAGGCCTCAAGAACAACCAGTTCAGGTCAGAGAAGGAAAACAGGCTCTACAAGAAACAATGTGGCCTCAATGAGATAAATAGTATAATGAAAAATTTGGAAAAAAACTCATATTACAAAGTTAAATTGAATTAAAAGAAAATGCCAATGCTAGTTGGTACAATTGAAGGCGACTTTCATACAAAAAAAAAAAGACTATTATTACATGGGTTTCCTTAGTTTGAATTTTCTAAAGTTAGAAAATTTAAAACATAGTTTTTTCTGAACTTTTCATTTCTATTTATGTTATTCTATTAATCAGTCCTACTAGTACATATAATTTGTACCTGCTATATTGACTCAATTTAAACTCTAATATGGGTGCTGTTATAAATTCTTGGAGAAACTGAAATTAAATACTTGTAAATAAGCTACTAAAGCATTTGATGAGGAGAAGGGGAAGGGTGCACAACCTACAACCTAACAATTCCACTTCTAGGTAAAAACCCCAGAGAGTCTCTTACATATGCACATAAGGAGACTAATAGAAGAATGTTCATTGATACATTTCTTATATTAATGAAATTTAGGAGCCACCTAAATGACCATCAGTAAGAGAATGGAAACATAAATTGCAGTGCACTCATTCAATTAAACACTACAGAGCAGTGATCATGAATGGACTAGCATTACATGTATCAACATGAAAAATTTCATAAACATAATGTTAAACAAAAAAAAAAGCAAGTTGCAAAATAATGAATACAAGTTGCTGCTGCTTATGTAGTTTTAAAAAGAAAAAGCAACACTAAATATTATTTATGAATATATGTGCATTAAAAGTATATATGTATGCATGGGAAAGTTAAATATTAAGTTCAGATTAGTGGTTATCACTGGGGAAGGAAGGAGAGAAGGAAAAGAGACCTTGGAAGGGTACAAAGGTGTTTCAACTGTATCTTTCATGTGTGTGTTTTTTTAATATCAGAACAAACAAAATTAAATGTGTGTTGAATGCATGAATGCATACATCAAAGAGCTTGATATTTGTTACATTTTCAATTTTATCTCAAGGTTTACATTCACAAAGATTTCATAGCTAATTATTCAAGGCTGGGTAATGTAAAAACAGTAATAAATTCACTCACTTCTGTTTATACATAAAACAAGGTTTCTCAGGCATTGATTTCAGAGAGGAAGGGAGAGGGAAACTATCCAGGAATGGAAAACAGGCATTTCTCCTATTAGTAAGATTTCCAAACACACACAAAAAAATTTAGGATATATGATTTGCATCATATAGACTATAAAGATTCTAACCAGATACTGAACACTGCCATCAGGAGCTAGTACCTAAAATGGGGAAAAGGTGTTGCTAGAGTCACATCTGCTCTGTGTGCAGTACACTCTGGTGGTTTGTTTATGGTAACAATAGATGATAAATGATAAAGTGATAAAGGTGTGGAAGAAATCCAAGCTAAAGAAAACAGCAGTGAGTGGAACAGAAAGGCAACTTACTCTGCAACAAAAGCTAACTGAATCAAAAGCTGGATTTTGCTCAGAGATGTCTAGGTTTATAACTACTAGTAAACAGAGTTTTTAAAGGAAACAACCCCAAAATATTTATCAACAAGAAACTGGGTAAACAAATTGCTATATATTTATAAAATGAAATATTACATGTCAATTAAAAGGATAAGCTATTGATATGCAAAAGAACATAAATGAATCTCAAAAACATTATGCTGAGTGAAAGAAGCCAGACATAGAAGAGTACATGCTGTTCGGCTGATGTGTCTCAGTGGTTGAGCATTGATTGACCTATGAACCAGGAGGTCACAGTTCGATTCTCAGTTATATCATATGCCCAGGTTGTGGGCTCGACCCCCAGTGCGGGGGCGTGCAGGAGGCAGCCAATCAATGATTCTCTCTCATCATTGATGCTTCTCTCTCTCCCTTTCCCTTCCTCTCTGAAATCAATAAAAATATATTTTTTTTAAAAAAGAAGATTACATACTGTTTGATTCCATTTAAATGAAGTTCTATGACCGGCAAAACTAAACTATGGTAGCTTAAATCAGAACAGCAGCTGTGGATCGGGAAGGATTTACCAGACAGTTGCAAGGAAATGTTATTCATCTTGTTTGGGGTAGTGGTTACAGAGGTATATACATTTGTTAAAAACCACAAAAACCACCTCATTGACCTATACATTTAAACTATATTCATTTTATTGTATGTAAATTATATATCAATAAAGCTGATTATCAAAAATTCCTACAGGAAAAAATAGTGTTGTAATTATGAATCTAAAAACCCTCTAGCCCAGAGGCTGCTGACAGCCAGAGATGTGTTTTGTTTGGATTCAATTTTTTAATGTAATTAGTTACCAACATTTGTAAATTGACATTAAAGTTTTTAAAAAAGTCCAGCTTCTCCAGAAAAATCTTGAGACATTGCACTTTTGGATCAACAATTTTGCATGACAATAATTTTCTGTTGTGCATGCCCTGTTATACAAAGCATGTACTCTCCATTCTCCACAGCTCCCACCACTGGTCATTATCATACACCAGATAAATTTTCATTCCATCTATATTACCTGTCATTAGAAAGTACTTTGAGATAGAAGAACAAGAAAGTATAGTGCACAGTGCCAGAAACCAAGAGTAGAGAGAATTTAAAGATATCAACAAGAAATAACAGAGAGAACAAGAAAAATAACTGAGAAAACATCATTTGGGCAACTAAAAGGTTGCTGGTGAGAGTAAACTTTAATAGCTTCAGTAGAGTACTGAGAATGCAAGGTGACTAGAGGTTATGGAGTAAAGGATGGTTAATAAATAGGAGAAGCGAGTGAGAGGAAAAGAATGGAACATAAAGAAATATCCAATCCTAATATTTAAAGCACATCACCAAAGTTCCCTGGGTTATAGAATACATCATTTCCACATCCATCTTCTTACATCTCTGCTTCAAGGAGCTGAGAATAAAATGGGGAGCAAATGTAGACCCTATCCTCACTCTTAGAACTCACAGTTGAGTGAAATGGTACCAGGTTGAATGAAAAGTGAACTCTAAAAGTGAACCCTTGTGGTAAGTATTCAAGGCATCCACTACCTGCTGATTGCTGATTTCCAGATGTAGCATCATTATTTAAGTAAATCAGATTACCCTAAGAAAACCAGAAACTCTAATGATCTATGTTTTAGTGTTGATCATCCTGTATCCATGTTTTCCTGGACAAGTTTTACTCTGCAGAAATTGCATTCTGGAAACTAAGATGGCGGCATAGATAAACACCGGGAAATAGTCGCCTCCCACAACAATTGAAAATTAGCCCAAAGGACGGAGCAAACATCGTCCAAAACAACAGGAAGGCTGGCTGAGTGTAATTTCTACAACTAGAAGAAAAGAAAAGCACGCTGAGAGCCAGAGGAGCTGCGGAGGCTGAGTGCAGAGGTACGCGGCGGCTCGCGCGCGCGGAAAGGGGGTGGCACCTGAGGACGCGGCTGTCTTTTTGAATCACAAGCTCCCGACTGCTCTGATCTCCGGTTCCGGGAAGTCTCTGGGGACCCAGGTCTCATACGGGGAGAGGCTGCACTCTCAGGCGGCAGCGGGCGAACTTGGGGGCAGATTTCCCTCGGAGGTGCTTGCAGCCATTGCCGGGACACTGAGACGCGCGACTCCGGGCGCGGAGAATCAGCCATTGCTTCTTTCTACGCCCTTTGACTCCCTGAGACCCTGCCCCACCCGGGCTGCGGCAGAGGCTTTTGCATGTGAATGCCCCAGAACTTTGCAACCTGATAATTACCTAACTGCAGCCGGGCCAGCCAGACCCGGAACTTCCAAGAGAAGGCCCAAGGCCCCGCAGCGGCGTGCATTGCTTCACAGCTGAGCCTCTTCGTGGCCCCGGCTGTGAGGCCTCAGGCAGGGGCTGAATTAGCACCTCCTTAGATCCAGGAGCCACTGTACCCAGTGGTCAGAGGGGGTCCATTCTCCCACTTCAGACACAGCTGCTTCCCACAGCCAATTGGCCTGGAGGTCAATTCCTCCCAGTGATCCTACAACAAGCGAGGCACCAAGAGTGCACCAAGAGTGTCCACCCCAGGTAACTGGGGAGGCTGAGCCACTGGGCCCTACAGGACACCTGGCGCGCAGGCCACTCTATCAACACAGGGAAGCAGCCAAAATGCGGAGACAAAGAAACAGGTCACAATTGGCAGAAACGGAGGAGGCCAGACGACTGGATATAGAGTTCAAGGCCACGTTTATAAGGTTTGTCAAGAATTTTATGGAAACCGCCGATAAATTTAATGAATCCCTCAAGGAGTATGGTGAGACCATGGAGGTCATGAAAAAGGACCAATTAGAAATTATGCATACACTGACTGAAATAAAGAATACTTTACAGAGATCCAACAGCAGACAAGAGGATCCCAAGAATCAAGTCAAAGATTTGAAATGCAAAGAAACAAAAAATACCCAACCGCAAAAGAAAAAAGAAAAGAGATTCAAAAAATATGAAGATAGTGTAAGGAACCTCTGGGACAACTTCAAGCGTACCAACATCAGAATTATAGGGGTACCAGAAGGAGAGAGAGGGCAAGATATTGAAAACCTTTTTGAAGAAATAATGACAGAAAACTTCCCCCACCTGGTGAAAGAAATGGACTTACAAGTCCAGGAAGCGCAGAGAACCCCAAACAAAAGGAATCCAAAGAGGACCACACCAAGACACATCATAATTAAAATGCCAAGAGCAAAAGATAAAGAGAGAATCTTAAAAGCAGCAAGAGAAAGACAGTCAGTTACCTACAAGGGAGTACCCATCCGACTGTCAGCTGATTTCTCAACAGAAACCATGCAGGCCAGAAGAGAGTGGCAAGAAATATTCAAAGAGATGAATAGCAAGAACCTGCAACCAAGATTACTTTATCCAGCAAAGCTATCATTCAGAATGGAAGGTCAGATAAAGAGCTTCACGGATAAGAATAAGCTAAAGGAGTTCATCACCACCAAACCAGCATTATATGAAAAGCTGAAAGGTATTCTTTAAGAAGAGGAAGAAGAAAAAGGAACTCTTACCATTTGCCACAGCATGGATGGAACTGGAGAGCGGATAAATACCACAAGATCTCACTTATTTGGGGAATATAATGAACAACATAAACTGATGAACAAGGACTGATCCAGAGATGGAGAGGCATTGATTGGACTGTCGGGCCTTGGAGGGAAGGTAGGGGAGGGTGGGGGCAAGGGGGAAAGATCAACCAAAGGACTTAAATGCAAGCATATAGGCCTAACCAATGGACACGGACAACGGGGGGGTGAGGGGGTGAGCGGGGAGAGGGGGGGTAGAGGGTACACATATGTAATATCTTAATCAATAAAAAATATTAAAAAAAAAAAAGAAATGGTACCAGGTTAATAGTTACTTTGAAGGTGGAATAAAACAACTGCAAAGCAAAAGGTTAATAAGAAAAGAAAAAAATCAAAAAATCAAAATGAGTTATAAAATTTAAAAACAAGGATAAAAATGGAAATTTTCCCGTTTATTTTTCAAAGTAATCATTATCCTTATTTCAAGCTAATACAGATTGCATGTGCTCACACACACACACACACACACAACCAATTTTAGTTATATGTACAAGAATTGCATATAAAGTACCAGCAAAGTGAATCCAATGCATATAAATAGAATAATATGCCACTAAATGTGGTTTATTTCAGGACTAAAAGGATATTTCAATATAATGAAACCTATCCATATTTTTCATCATATTAGTGGAGCAAAGAAAATATTGTGTTTATAAACACAAATGGAAAATGTACATTTGATTAAATTCAATTTTTAAAAACAGAATGAAAAAAAAAATCTCTTAACCTTGAAATAGAAGGATGTTTCTCTATTAAGATAAAAATATGTTTCTTAATCTAAATGTCACCATCTTAATTAAGGGTAAAACACTAGAAGCATTTCCTCTAAAGTCAGGGACAAAACAAGAATTCCCTCTACAGTCAGTGTATGTACATTTTCTAAAAGTGCTATCAATAAAACATGAGAAATGAATTAAGAACATAACTATTAGAAAGGATACACAATTATAATTCTTACAAATTATGTTTTTAAAATGCCAATAAAATCTAAACTGAATTTAAGAGAATAAGTGAATGTATACAAAATCAATAGCTTTCCCATATAAGAGCAATCACCTATGAGAAAATATAATGGGTGAAAAAGACCCCATTCACTTAACCAATTATATGAAACTAGAGGCCCGGTGCACAAAATTCATGCAAGGGCCTTGGCCCCGGCCCCTGCCCATGGCCGCTGCAGCCAAGAGCCTCTGCCACCTCTGCCACGGCCCCTGCCCACTGCAGCTTTGTCTGGAAGGAAGGACGTCCAGAAGGACATCTAGTCTAATTAGCATATTATGCTTTTATTATCTACAATAATAAAAGATAAACATGCAAATTGACTGTACCTTTGCTATGCCTTAAGCCACGCCCACCAGCCAATCACAGCGACTACATGCAAATTAACCCAACCAAGATGGCGGCTGGCAGCCACGGAGCTGGAACAAGCAGGAGGCTTGGTTGCCCTAATGATGGAGGAAGCCAAGCTTCCCACCTGCCGCGGCCCGGCTCTGAGCTCCACTCAAAGCAACAAAGTTTCAATTATAGAAGGTAAATAAACCCCAGATACCTGCTTTCAGCCGGCCGTGGCCACAGAGCTGGTGCGAGCAGGAGGCTTGGAGGAAGTCAAGCTTCCCTCCCACCCGCCCTGGCCAGCTCTGAGCTCCTCTCAAGGCTACGAAGTTTCGATTATAGAAGGTACATAAATCCCAGAATAAAAACAAAAGGAGAGGCTGGGAGCCTCCATCACTGCGGGGCTTGGCCAGCCTGAAAACGGCCCTCAGCCCCTCACCCAGACTGGCCAGGCAACCCAGTGGGGACCCCCCACCCTAAAGGAGGTGTGGCCAGCCTGAAAATAGCCATCAGCCCCTCACCCAGGCTGGCCAATCCTCCATGGAGTGAGGGTCCCCACTGGGAGGGGCTTGACCAGCCTGTAAACAGCCATCAGCCCCTCACCCAGGCTGGCCAGGCACCCCAGCGGGACCCCCACCCTGATCCAGGACACCCTTCAGGGCAAACCAGCTGGCCCCGACCCATGCACCAGGCCTCTATCCTATATAATAAAAGGGTAATATGCAAACTGACCCTAATAGCAGAACGACTGGGAATGACTGGTCACTATGACACACACTGACCACCAGGGTACAGACGCTCAATGCAGGAGCTTCCCCCTGGTGATCAGTGCACTCCCACAGGGGGAGCTCTGCTCAGCCACAAGCCAGGCTGATGGCTGCCAGTACAGCGGTGGTGGTGGGAGCATCTCCCACCTCCTTGGCAGCGCTAAGGATGTCCGACTGCAGCTTAGGCCTGCTCCCCACTGGCAAGTGGACATCCCCCGAGGGCTCCCGGGCTGCCAGAGGGATGACTGACTGTCAGCTTAGGCCCAATCCCCCACGGAGTGGGCCTAAGCCAGCAGGTGGTCATCCCCCAAGGGGTCCCAGACTGTGAGAGGGTACAGGCTGGGCTGAGGGACCACCTCCCCCCCCGAGTGCACAAATTTTTGTGCACCAGGCCTCTAGTTATAGATAATTAGAAATAATCTCATTAAGAGCATATAAGGAATGACTTGAAGAAAACTGCATGAATAAACTGAAAGGTAAAAAAAAAAGATTGGAATAAATGGAGAGACAGACAAAGTGCCTGGATAATAAGCATAAGGCTGGTAATCATAAAGATGTCAATTCTTCTCCAAGGTATATCTAAGACAATTTCAATCAAGTTGATAGAAGAGAACTTGTTAAACTATTGGAAAAACAAAATAAAGTAACTTTTCTTTTTTTTTTTAATCCTCACCCAAGAATATTTTTCCACTGGTTTTTAGAGAGAGTGGAAGGGAGAGGGAGAGACAGAGAGAGACAAAAATTGATTGCCTCACATGCCCCGATGAGGGCTGGAGATCTAGCCTGCAACCAAGGTTAAGTGCCCTTAACCAGAATTGAACCCAGGACCCTTCAGTCTGAGGGCCAATGCTCTATCCCCTGAGCCAAACCAGCTAGAACTAACTTTTCTTCAAAGTTTATACTCATTTATACTAAAATGAGTTCCAAATGTATTCGAGTCAATTTCTTTAAAAAAACAACTGAAATACATACAAAAATATTTAAGGTAGATTATAAATATAAGGTGAAATATCTGGTCGAAGAATGATAAAGGATTTTCTGAGTATAAAAGCAATAACAAAAATAAAGGAAAGCATTTATAGTTTCATTTATAGTTAAAGCCTGTGATGTCATTAAAAAGACAATAAACAAAATGCCAACAGAAAAAATTTTCAACAAATACAGTGGACAAAGTATTCATATATAAAGGGCTCTTTATGAACAAAGGACATAAACAGACAAGCCACAAAATAAGATATACAAATGGTCATGTATCAATAATCAAAAAACCACTACTCAGATTAACATATCTTTTTTTTTTCTCCTACCAAATTGGCAAATGTAAAAAAAAAAAAAAGATAATATTCAGTCTGGCTGGCATGGCTCAGTGGTTGAAAGTCAACCTATGAACCAAGAGGTCACGGTTCGATTCCTAATCAGGGCACATGCTCAGGTTGCAGGCTCCATCCCCAGTGTGGAGCCTGCAGGAGACAGCCAATCAATGATTCTCTCTCATCATTGATGTTTCTATCTCTCTCTCCCTCTCCCTTTCCTCCCTGAAGTCAATAAAATATATATTTTTAAAATAATATTCAGTGTTCACAAGAGTTTTGAGATCTTCTATCTCATGTACTGCTGGATGAAGTATAATATGGCATTATTTATTTATTTATTTATTTTGGTTAATCTTCACTCCAGGACATTTTTCCATTGATTTTTAGAGAGAGTTGGAGGGAGGGGGAGAGACAGAGAGAGAAATATTCATGTGAGAGAAACACATCGATTGATTGCCTTCCACAGGATCCCTAACCAGGGCCAGGGATGGAGCCTGCAACCAGTGTGCATGCCCTTGGCAGGAATAGAACCCAGGACCCTTCAGTCTGCAGGCTGACACTTTATCCACTGAGCCAAACCAGCTAGGGCTAATATGGTGTAATTGCTGAAAAACAACTTGTAAATATGTATCAAGAACCTTAAAAATGTGCCCACTGTATTTGTTATGTGTTTGTTTTGTGTGTGTGTGTGTGTGTGTGTGTGCGTGGTTTGTTTTTTTGTTTGTTTGCTTGTTACTGGAAAGCCAGTTGTTAAACACTTATCGGCACACTATTGCTTACATCCTATATAATAAAAGGGTAATATGCAAATTGACTCTAACAGCAGAACAACTGGGAATGACTGGTCACTATGACACACACTGACCACCAGGGGACAGATGCTCAATGCAGGAGCTGCCTCCTGGTGATCAGTGCACTCCCACAGGGGGAGCTCTGCTCAGCCACAAGCCAGGCTGACTGCTACCAGTACAGTGGTGGTGGTGGGAACTTCTCCCGCCTCCTCAGCAGCGCTAAGGATGTCCAACTGCAGCTTAGGCCTGCTCCCCACTGGCAAGTGGACATCCCCCGAGTGTTCCCAGGCTACCAGAGGGATGACTGATTGTCAGCTTAGGCCCAATCCCCCAGGGAGCAGGCCTAAGCCAGCAGATGGTCATCCCCCGAGGGGTCACAGACTATGAGAGGGCACAGGCCGGGCTGACGGAACCCCTGAGTGCACAAATTTTTGTGCACCGGGCCTCTAGTCTATATATATAAAGAGCCAGGATTTGTAACGTCCAAAACAACCGAACGGACGACCGAACACCAGGAAGTGCATGGAGCGCCTCTAGGTCCCTCCTCCCTCTGCCCCCAGGCTCCCATAGCTGGATGACCAATGGGGAACCATGGGGAACCAGGCTGGGTGGCAGCAGAGCGGGACTGGGGACTGGTGAGCAGGCACAAGGCAGACCTCCTGGTCCCTCCCTCCAGCCAGCAGGCTCCAATCAATCCTTAGTTACTTCTGAAAGAAACGTGACATCTCCACTGCACAGCCTCTCGGGATACAGACTCACCACTGTGAGAGGCTCCGATGTGGAGACTTCAACAAGGACTTCAGCGCCTGCAGCGACCCTCAGCCTTCACTGCTGGGAGGTGGACGAAGAGCATCAGCTTTAAAGCACAAACACCCGCCTTGGGAAAAACCGCCATCTCCCTACCCTACTCCACAGCTGCTTTCGTGTCTGCAAGAAACTGTGCATGCTCCTCCCTGCGGGATGCGCAGGGCCAGAGCCTGAGTTGAGTGGTTCCACAATGGGGGAGGGCTGAGCCAGGCGGCTGGGCCAGTGCAGGGATGGAGGGAGGGAGGGTGGGGCAGGAGCAAGGGGGCAGCCCTGGTTCCCTGAACCTCATCCCACAGGCATAGCCCTTCCTGGTATTATGATAAAAGGAGTTGTGTTTTTCTAACTCTGTCCGGGTAAAGGAAACAAGTGCCTGTTGACTTCCCATCTTACTCTGCCAGCCGCCAGTTAATCCTTCTAGATGCATCTAACCTCCAAAAGATTTGAGGGGCAGGTTCAACCTTCATTCCATAGTTGAGGAAACTGACCAATAAACACATGTGTCTCATGCCTCAGTGTCAACTCCTGCGGAAATCTCCAGGTAATAACTCAGATTGTATATCTAAGGATATATTTTCTTCTGGTTTCATGTTTAATTCAATAAATAATACAATAAAGAATAAAATGAGTTCAGAGGGCTCAGCACTGTATTCCCAGGGCCCTTAGTCCCACACAAACTGTAGCGCTCAGTTATCCTGAGATGAAAGAAAAAGAAAGAGAAACATGAAAGGTTTCACACCTCAGTCACAGAGACATCTCATAGCCACATACTAAGGACACGACATTAACTTAGAGGTGGAAAGGACACAAATGAAATAGAAGATGGAGCCATTTCCATTCAGATTCAAACCAAGTTAACGAGGCAGGAGAAACACTGGAAGCCATGGAAGAATAAGATTAAACGGTCCGGTAGGGAGTGTCACACACCTTGCAGGGATGCATCTGGGGCTCTGGACATGACAAGAGGAGGGAAGGGTCTGGGTGAGAGCAAGTGCATGGAAAGGCCTAGGAGTAGGACCAAGAGGGTAATATGTAGAAGGTGGGCCCCACCAGGTGATGATGGGGAAAGCCTGCAGGAGGTGTCCAAGTGCCCCCACCTCTGCTGAGGGTGCATGTGTCTGTCCTGGGAGCTGCGGCTGATGGACAGGGAGGCTATGGCTCTGTGCGGATGAGTTGCCAATGAGAGCCTCCCTGCAGCCGCAGTACTTGGTGTTCTCAACACAGCGGGAGCACAGGATCATGTACACAACGTCATGAAAGAAAAAGCATCCTATTCCCAACTTATTCACAGACTTCTACTTCTGGTATCTATATTCCCAAAGTGTCCACAAGTACATTTGGAAAAAGAAAAAAGATTTGTACATATGACTGCATCTTCAGAAAACCCAAGTGATCACAAGCAGAGCACTTTTAACACCTAATGAGCCAAATACACTGATGAACAAAAATAGACCCAGAGACACAGATGCATGAACAGACTGTGGAACCTCAGAGGGAAGGCGGGGGAGGGTGGGTTGGTGGGAAGAGATCAACCAATGGCCTGTGTGCATATATGCATCAACCCTGGACACAGACAATGGGGTGGTGAGGGCCTGGGGTGGGTACTTGGCTGGACAAGGTTAATAGGGGGAAAGGGGACCTATGTAAACCATTCAACAATAAAGATTTACTAAAAAGAGTAAAACATAAAAGAAAATTAAAAAGTAAAAGAAAATAAAAGCCAAGAGTAACTGCCCTGACTGGGTGGCTCCCTTGGTTGGAGCTTCATCCTGTACATTGAAAGGTCGCAGGTTTGAACCCGGGTCGGGGTGTGTGTGGGAGGCCACTGAGAAAGTGGTGCCTGGAGGAGGGAAGCTCCTCAAACCTAAACACAGTCCAGGCCTCGCCCATGATCCAAAACCTGTCCTCTGCTGAGTGAGACTGGACCTCCCAGCTTCCTGTCAAGTCCCTGGTCTCTGAGTCATAGGCCGCTTCCCCATTTTACCCAGAATGCACTGCTCATTAACCATCCTATCTAATAAAAGAGAAACATGGTAATTAGCGTATGACCGCTACCCTTCCCATTGGCTAATCAGCGAGATATGCAAATTAACTGCCAGCCAAGATGGCGGCCGGCAGCCAGGCAGCTTGAAACTAACATGAGGCTTGCTTGCTTCAGTGACGGAGGAAACCAACGTTCCCCGCCTTGTAATAAATAGAGAAGCTAAACAAAACCCCAGAAACCTGCTTTCAGAGAGCCGGGATCTCAGAGCTGGAGTTATACATTGTTTCAATTATAGAACCCAAACAAACCAGATACCTGTTTTCAGCAGCAGAGGCCTCAGAGCTGGAGCCAGAGCTAAAGCTGGCCAAGAATAAAAAAAGAAAAAGAAAAAAAGGAGCGGTTGGGAGTTTCAGTCACCCGTGAGCCTGAAAACAGCCCTCAGTCCCTCACCCAGACTGGCCAGGCACCCCAGTGGGGACCCCCACCCTGAAGGGTGTGTGACCAGCTGCAAACAGCCATCATCCCCTCACCCAGGCTGGCCAGGCACCCCAGTGGGGACCCCCACCCTGATCCAGGACACCCTTCAGGGCAAACCAGCCAGCCCCACCCATGCACCAGGCCTCTATCCTATATAGTAAAAGGGTAATATGCCTCCCAGCACCGGGATCAGCGGAGCCGAGAGGCCTCCCGGCACCGGGATCAGCGTGACAGGGGGCAGCGCCCAAACCCCCTGATCACCCTGCAGCTCTGTGTGTGACAGGCTGTGGTGCCCCAACCCCCTGATCGGTCCTGCTCTGTGGGTGACAGGGTGCGGCACCCCAACCCCCTCCCCCCCCCCCACAGGCCCTGCTCTGTGTGTGACAGGGTAGAGCCATAACCTCCCCATCAGCCCCGCCCTGAGTGTGAGAGTGGCAGCGCCCCAAACCCCTGATCAGCCCTGCTCTGTGGGTGATAGAGGGCAGCTCCCCATCCCCCCCTCCCCCCACAGGCCCTGCTGTGTGTGTGATGGGGTAGAGCCATAACCTCCCCATCGGCCCTGCCCTGAGTGTGACAGTGGTGGCGCCCCAACCCCCTGATGGGCCCTGCTCTGTGGGTGATAGAGGGCAGCGCCCCAACCCCCTGATCCGCCCTGCTCTGTGTGTGACAGGGGGCGGTGCCCTAACTCCCCTATCGGCCCTACTCTGTGAGTGACAGGGGGGAGCTCCTCAACCCCCTGATGGGCCCTGCTCTGTGCATGACAGGGGGTGGCGCCGCAACCTCCCCATCGACCCTGCCTAGAGTGTGACAGGGGACGGTGCCCCAACCCCCCAATCTGCCCTACCCTAAGCATGACTGAGGGTGGCATTGCAACCTCCCAATCCGCCCTGCTCTGTGCATGACAGGGGGCAGTGCCCCAACTCCCCAATCGGCCCTGCTCTGAGCCCGACCAGGGGCTGCACCTAGGGATTGGGCCTGCCCTCTGTCACCCAGGAGCAGGCCTAAGCCAGCAGGGCGTTATCTCCTGAGGGGTCCCAGACTGCGAGAGGGCACAGGCCAGGCTGAGGGACCCCTCCTTCCCCCCCGAGTGCACAAATTTTTGTGCACTGGGCCTCTAGTCTATACTAATAAAAGGGTAATATGCTAATTAGACCGGACGTCCTTCCAGACAAAGCCATGGTGGCAGGGGCTGAGGCAGAGGCGGTTAGGGGTGACCTAGCCGGCAGGGTAGGGTGGTTAGGGGAGATCAGGCTGGTAGGCAGAGGCAGTTAGGGGTGATAAGACAGGCAGGCAGAGTGGTTAGGGGTGATCAGGCAGGCAGGCAGGTGAGCGGTTATGATTAGGAGCCAGCAGTCCCAGATTGCGAAAGGGATGTCTGACTGCCAGTTTAGGCCCAACCCCCGCGGGATTGGCCTAAACTGGCAGTCAGACATCCTACGAGGTGTCCTGGATTGGAGAAGGTGCAGGCCAGGCTGAGGACCCCTCTCCCTCCCCCCCACCCCCGTGCACGAATTTCATGCACCAGGCCTCTAGTACAAAAGAAAGGAAATCTTACAGGTAAATTTAGGCCATCTTGGATCCACACTTCCAATCTCATTATCCTTCTCCCTCTTTTGAGGCAATCACCATAATAAATTTAGTGTGCATTATTCCAGAACATCTTCTATACTTTAAATGTATTTACATGCACCCATGAACAACAGAGACTAGTTTTCGTATGTTTTTATACATACTTTAATAGCTAATAGCTCAATCTTTCTTTTCAGATTTAACCCATTGGAATTAATAATTATTCAAAGTGTGTATACATTTTTTGGGACACCCTGTATTTACATATACTACAACTTGCCCTTTTCACCCAACATTGTGTTACAAATGGATCTAGAAGATCATTCCTTTTATCTACTATTTAGAAGCCTATCAGATTAATACACCTTATTTTACCTATCCATGCTTCCATTAATGGACATCTAACATGTTTCCAATTTTTCACCATTAGAAACAATGCTAAAATTAAAAGAAAGGAAATCTTATTAGTCCACCTGTTTTATAATACACCTGTATTATATATTTATATTTACAGAATCTTATCCATACCTATAATTGCTGGGTTTTATGCTTGTTGTTAAGCTTACTAGATGTTGCCAAATTCCTCTCTCAAGTGTACAAAAACAATGCTCCTACTCAACAAAGAATTATCTTTGATCCTCATTCTAGCCAACATTTGGTACTGTTAGACTTTTAATTTTTGTCAGTCTGATGGATGTAAAATGACATCTCATTATGGTTAATTTTCATTTCCTTCATCACTAATGATGTTAAACTTTTTTTCTCATATTTATTGGCCATTCATGTTTTCTATTCTATGAATTCCATTCTTTTAAATCCCTTTTCTTTGCCCATTGTCCTATTCAGTTTATTGCCTTTTTCTTCTTGATTTATAGTTCTCAATCTAGTCTATATTCCAGTACTTGTCTTTTCACTTTGTTTAAATATTTGGGGGGGGGGGGTGTTGAACGAGGTAAGAGACAGGTACATTGAGTATCTGTGGACTCTTTGAGGACATGATCTGTGGGCCTAGTGATCAGAAGACTTGTCTCACTTGCCCAGGGTGATGGCTAACCTAAAAGACATAGTTTTCAAGACCACAATTTCTGGTTGGAGCTAGATCTAGAAACCATACACTTATTATCTGCTCCAGCCAAACTGGAAAGTTTTTTAATTCCTCCACATTGTTGTCCCTTTGGCCTTTGCACATTCTGTTTCCTCTGCCTGGAAGGCTCTTTAGTCTCCTTGCTGTGCTCCTGGAGCACCTTTTGCTCTCCCTGTCTTGGCACTTACTGTACTGCACTGCAGTAACCTGTTAGTTTGTCTGTCTCCTCCACTAGACAGTGAGCTCTGTGAGAGAAGAAAAGGGTGTATTTTTTCTGCCTTTGTAACCCAGCACCTAGCAGAAGGATTAATAGAGTCCTTACTAAAAAAAATGTTGAATGAATGAGTGAACATAATAAGATGAGGGCCACCTATATTGAGAATCAGAGAATGTTTCATTTATTCATCCAAAAACAAACCTCTAGCACTTGCCAAGCGCCTGCTAGTGATATGAACCCTTCCTTCACAAAGCTTGTAACTGGATGGGGAAGACAGACTTATATCTGCTCACCCCAGTACACTGACATCAGTGTCTTGATGGAAAGAAGCCCAGAGTAGTGAGAACATGCAGAAGAGGGACACCTATTTCAGCCAGGGATGAAAAGGAGTTTGGGAAAAACATCTCTCTCAAAGATGGAGATAAGCCAAGAAGAGATGATTATTTAATAATCAGCCCCTTAATTAAAAGTGTAAATGAAATTCTCCCTGGCAATCCCAGGGGCTGCTATTTGGCTTCCTTAAATTATGACAATAAATGAGTTTGACCAGGGACTTTCCTCCTTGGTTCAGGCTATTGCAACACCTATCAGTGAATTCCCAGTTTTAGAGCCCAGCCATGTGCCTCAGCTCTGCCGCTTGGATAGCAGATGAAACTCTTTCCCTGCTCACTGCTCTACATTCACTCATTCTTGGTAAAAAATGCCTCCCATCCCCACCTTTATCTTCGTCCTCACCCCCAAACATGGCCTCTGCAGCCCCTTCCTGCCACCAGACCAAAATAAACACAATCATGCTCTGGCCAGGTGGCTTGGTTACTTGGAGCATCAGTGTTTCCCTCTCTCCCTTCTTCTCTCTCTAAAATCAATTTTTAAAAAGCATATTCTCAGGTAAGGATTTAAAATCATAAACAAACAAACAAATAAATAAACAAACAGTCACCCAATTATAATCTGCTCCCATTCAGTGTTTCCTTAGTGCCAAGTATGTGCTAGGGCCGCCAGCGGTTCTCAACCTGTGGGTCGCAAACAATGAAAATACATCCTGCATATCAGATATTTACATTACGATTCATAACAGTAGCAAAATTACAGTTATGAAGTAGCAACGAAAATAATTTTATGGTTGGGGGTCACCACAACATGAGAAACTGTATTAAAGGGTCGCAGCATTAGGAAGGTTGAGAACCACTAGGCACTGGCTAGGCCCAACAAACTAAAGAATAAGCAGAGCCCTGACCGGTTTGGCTCAGTGGATAGAGCGTTGGCCTGTGGACTGAAAGGTCCCAGGTTCGATTCCAGTCAAGGGCATGTACCTGGGTTGCAGACACATCACCAGTAGGAGGTGTGCAGGATGTAGCTGATCGATATTTCTCTCTCATCGATGTTTCTAACTCTCTATCCCTCTCCCTTCCTCTCTGTAAAAAATCAATAGAACATATTTAAAAAATAAAATAAAAATAGGAATAAGCAGAAATCAGCCATCAAGGATCTTAGAAAAGAGCTTTCCAAGCAGAGAAAAGAGCTACGGCCAAATCCTTGCAGTGAGATAAACCCTGGAGTATTCTAGAAACTGATGGAAAGCCAGGGAGACAAGAGCATAATAAATAGGTGTTGAGTGGCATAAGATGAAACTAGAGAGAGAGAAAACCACTGGAAGGGTTAAAGTAAGGAAATGATACGTTTTTCTACTATATTCCCCCCTATGGCATCTGCCTGTCCTCACCATAAAATTGAGGTTGAATAGAGTGTGTAGCCCTGAGGGAGGATCTGTGCATAGTCAGGAATTTCCAGGAGACATCTATAGATAAGAAAAGTTCTGGGGTCTTATCAAAGGGGGATTTCAATGTGAGAAAAGCAGTGCAAAAAAAGCACAAGACTGGGGGAGCTAGCAACATGTGGCTCAAAGTCTGTCACTACCCCCTCCCCAGCCATTCATGAATCACATTGCAAAGATTTTCAGTCCATATCCCAGAGTAATCAGTATCCAGGCCTTAAGGCCAAGCCTGGGCCAAAATAATACTTAAAGATTGGAGCAAGCACAAGTTTATTCGTAACTTGCTGTCTGGAACTCGTGTATGTGCACCTGCATGGGAACAGTCTTCACTCCCTGGGCGAGGGACAGCCTGCACTTCTCTAGTTAGGAGTCATTTCAATTGAGCATTACATCATTGACACAGCATAACAGCCTCCTGGGTCCCTTTGTTATTATTCAAACATCTGTTTCCTCCCCCTCCTCTTGCCTCCTTCTGGGGTCCAGGAGCCCTCTTTGCACATGGCTCCCTTCCTAAAAAAATCAATCATTCTGATTTCTTTTCCTTGAGCTGAATAAGAGTTGGAAGATCTGGCCTTCTCCCTTCTAGGTTCTGCCTCTCCACTGTCAGGGCTTCTGACACCACAAAGGTGCTGGAAACAGGAGGCTTCTCATCTCCCGAGGACAATAAACCTTGCCAAAAATTTGCTCATGCTTCTACTATGCTCACAATGCCTGCTGTGTTTTGAACACAAGGTTCCTTGCCCAAGGCCTGATTTCTTGATCTCTGGTCTGTTTAGAGCAGTGATGGCGAACCTATGACACGCGTGTCAGAGGTGACACGCGAACTCATTTTTTTTGGTTGATTTTTCTTTGTTAAATGGCATTTAAATATATAAAATAAATATCAAAAATATAAATCTTTGCTTTACTATGGTTGCAAAGATCAAAAAATTTCTATATGTGACACAGCACCAGAGTTAAGTTAGGGTTTTTCAAAATGCTGACTCACCGAGCTCAAAAGGTTCGCCATCACTGGTTTATAGA
The DNA here is from genome assembly GCF_964212035.1 of Myotis nattereri. NCBI lineage: Eukaryota > Metazoa > Chordata > Mammalia > Chiroptera > Vespertilionidae > Myotis > Myotis nattereri. The sequence goes on along the minus strand of NC_138078.1, from coordinate 114,320,110 downwards.
TACAGCAATATACACTGACTGGCCAGATTATTATGACCACCTGAAGTTGCTAGAGGCCCAGATCATTATAAATGTCTGAATAGCACAACATACCTAAGTATTGTTGCTGATCAAGTTCATCCTATCATGTTGATGGCGTATCCCAATGGAGATGGCTTCTTCCAACAAGACAATGCTCCATGCCACAGTGCTCGTATTGTGCAGGAGTGGTTTCAAGAACATGAGGGAGACTTTACCTTGCTTAGGTGGCCCCCACAATCACCAGATCTCAATCCAATTGAGCATTTGTGGGACGAAGTTAAAAGAGCCATCAGGCAGCTGGTTCCACAACCATCAAATCTCACAGAACTGGACAGTGCTATTCATCAGGCATGGTGTCAGATTCCTTGCATCACCTTTCAACATTTCATGGAGTCAATGCCAAGAAGAATCACTGCAGTACTGAAGGCAAAAGGTGGCCCAACGAAGTACTGATGGGGTAGCCATAATAATCTGGCCGATCATAATAATCTGGCCACTCAGTGTATGTCTCTGGTGGCCACGTTGTACAGCCAGCTGAAGTCTGTACTAGACCAGGATAGACAGTCTGCAATAAGGTGGAGTGCCCCAGGTTGACCAGTCCAAGAATCAACTTCCTTTCAAAAGGAGCCAGTGGTTTGCTGTAGGAAATGTGCCAGAAATCTCTCTGACACTTCCTCCTCAGAATTGAAAAAAGACAAAACCATTCACTGGGACTCTATCCCTAACAGACAACTGTCACTGGAATGACCAAGTTCACACTGTTTACCAATGAAATATAAAGTTTAAATCAAACAATAAAAGAGTTTTATCTATATTCAATTTTAGGTCTCCTAACATAGAAGGAATTACATTTTCATCAGGTAATTTTTTTTTGTCAGTATCTAGCTCCCTCCAACTCTCTGGATCTAATATACTGCTGTGGGGGGGAAACAAAGAATCAGGAAGCCCGAGGGGCAGCAGTGGATCAAGTATGCATTTGTTTGTCATTCTTTGTATCTCAAATTCTACCTTACCTCTCTAACTCCTGAATCCTCTAGGTCTCGGAAGACATCAGAAGGAAAAAAATATATAATTCTATCCCTAAAACATAAAGCACCCATTTGCCTTTCTGTCTCTTACTTATATAAAATAATTTGATCTAATACTAATGGAAAGGTTATACTCCAAAATCTTTTATCCCCCCACAGAGCTGAAAAAGCCACCTAAACTCCTGACATGGAAATTTGAGATCACTCAAAACACATTTCATTTCCAAGGCCCATCTATGATTTTTTTTCTTCACAGGCACATTTTCTCATGTCCCTCTACAACTACACATTCTCATAGTCCCCATTAAGAAATGTGTCATGAAAGCGAAAAGCTATCAAGATTGTATTTGTTTTTCAGCTTGAGGTATAATTGACAAAAAAAAAAAATTGTAAGATACACAATTTCGCTTTGTGTATTCCATTATCCACAGTTTCGCTTTCCATGGTTTTAGTTACCTGTGGTCAACTGTGGTCTGAAAATATTAAATGGAAAATTCCAGAAATAAACATTTCATAAGATTTAAATTGTACACTGTTCTATGTAGCATTATGAAATCTTGCGAGTCCTGCTCCATCCTACACGGGATATGAATCGTCCCTTTGTCCAGAGTTTCCACACTGTATATGCTTCCATCCATTAGTCAGTAGCTGTCTCAATTATCAGATAGATTATCATGGTATCCCAGGACTTGTATTCCAATAACACTTATTTTACTCAGTAATGGCCCCAAAGCACAAGAGTAGTGATGCTGACAATTCAGATATGCCAGAGAAGCCATAAAGTGTGTGCATGTATAGAAAAAAACATAGCATTATATAGGGTTTGGTACTATCTGGGATTTCAGGCATCCACTGGGAGTCTTGGAGTGTATCTCCCACAGATAAGGAGGGACTACTGTATTTAAAGTGCACATCATGATGATTTTATATACATATACATTATGAAAGAATTCCTCCTATTTGGTTAATTAACACATTCATCATTCTATATATATTTATATACATAAACTTTTAAGTTCTACCCTCAGTAAATTTTAATTCTATAATACAGTGTTATTAACTGTAGTTACCATGTTTTACATTAGATCCTCAGACCTAATTCATCTCACAGCTGAAAGTTTGTATCATTTAACCAACCTCTATTTCCTTCATCCTCCCACTTTTCTGCTCTGTTTCTATGAGTCTAACTTTTATTTTAGAATCCACATATAAGCGATAACATGCAGTATTTTTCATAGGTTCTTCTAAGAAATGAGTAATGAAAGAGAAAAGCTATCAAGATTATATTTTTAAAGGAGTGGAGAGGGAGGACTAAGTTTTAACTCTGAACTATTTGGGGTTTCCATGTCCCTTCTAAATCCTCACTAAAAGAGAAACAACTCATTTCTTTGACCACTCCTCCCAGGCCAAAGAACAATATAGCACTTCTTCATTTGACTAGTCACTTCCTTATGCCAGCTAGTCCCTCATGATTGCAACACTGGGTATCATGACTCAGGTCTGACCTTCAGCTGACCTTGAAGGTGAAACATGCTTTATGCACTATATCCAGTGGCACAGTCATTTTTTATATAAACCTAACATCTAGAAAATTAGATTTTAACTTACCCAGTGAAAGTAGAGAAGCATTGTTGGCAAAGAGGATAAATTAGGCCCAGGGGTGAATTGGAGAGTAAAAGAAGATGCCTAACTGTCTGTGAAGACATGAAATAATAATTGCTACCATTTATTGAACATTTTCCATCTGCTAGCAACTTTGAAAATATTATCTCATTGGATTTCTAGAACAATGCTGTGAAGGAAGTTGTGTTTTTAGTACCCCATTTTACAGATGAGGAAACTGAGGAACCAAAACATTAAGTAATTTGCTCAGGTCATACACAGCTAGTTTAGTGAGTCAAAAACTATGTCTTCTCAGTCTTTTTAAAAAATATATATTTTTATTGATTTCAGAGAGGAAGGGAGAGGGAGGGAGAGAGAGAGAGAGAGAGAGAGAGAGAGAGAGAGAGAGAGAGAGAGAGAGAGAGTAATATCAATGATGAGAATGATTGATCAGCTGCCTCCTGCATGGTCCCTAGTGGGATTGAGTCCACAACTCAGGTATGTGCCCTTGACCGGAATTGAACCTGGGACCCTTTAGTCCACATGTCGCCGCTCTATCCACTGAGCCAAACCAGCTAGGGTTCTTCTCAGTGTTTGAGTACTCCTCCCAAACCTGTTACCCAGCTGTAAGATCTCCAAAAGTCTCCAATGATCATTTGAAATAGCTAACTTTGATTAACACAGGGATTGATGGGAGACTGAGGCCCCATCTGCTTTCCACCCTCCCCCATGGCCCCAGTGAAGCTCCTCAGAACCCTCAGCACTCTATGAAACACTGTTTAAAGAAAACTGGGCAATTCTACTTCCCCCAGTCTTCTGCTCACTTCTCCCTTAGTTGGGCCTCTGTTGGTTCTGTTTGGCCTTCTCCTCCTCCTCCTCCTCCTCCTCCTCCTCCTCCTCCTCCTCCTCCTCCTCTTCCTCCTCCTCCTCCTCCTCCTCCTCTTCCTCCTCCTCCTCCTCCTCCTCCTCTTCCTCCTCCGCCTCCTCCTCCTCCACCTCCTCCTCCTCCTCCTTCTCCTCCTCCTCCTCCTCCTCCTCCTCCTCCTCCTCCTCCTCCTCTTCCTCCCCCTCCTCCTACCTCTTCTTCTTCTTCTTCCTCTTCTTCTTCTATTTATTGAGTTGAATATATAATATAAAATTAACCATTTCAAAGTGGTATTTAGTACACTTGCAATACTGCACAATCACTTTCTCTATGTAGTTCCAAAACATTTCCATCACTGCCAAAGGAGACCCCATACTTATTAAGCAATTCTCCCCACCTTACCACCCCTAGCTCCTGGCAACCAGAAAGCTGTATTCTGTCTCTATAGATTTATCTGTTCTGGATATTTCATATAAATGGAGTCATATAATATGTGACTTTGTATATGGCTTCTTTCACTTGGCATAATGTCTGTAAGATTCATCCACATTGTAGCATGTATCAGTACCTCATTCCTTTTTAAGGATGAATACTGTTCCATTGTTTGAATGTATCACATTTTGTTTATCCATTCATCCATTAATAGACATTTGGTCTGACCTCTCTTGAGCCTCCTCCTCTTGCCATCATGAAACTCTTTGGATCCTTTCTGTCAAAGCAAGTGTAGCAGAACTGTGTCATCTGTAAAAACCTGAAGTTAGCTTATGGGAACTCTGAACCTCTTCTAACTCAGTGGTTCTCAAGTAGGGGCAATTTCAAACTGCCTCCCCAGGGGCAATTGGCAATGTCTGGAGATCATTCTGGTTGTCACAGCTTGGAGGTATGCTACTAGCATTTAGTGAGCAGAGACCAGAATTGCTGTTAAACATTCTATAATATAAAGGATGGAACCCACAATAAAGAATTATCTGGCTCAAAATGTCAATAGTGCCAAGGTTGAGAAACCCTATCAATTTCATCTAAGAGATCAGCTGAGTTGACAGAGGTTCCTATCTTCAGTTGTCTAACTTGAAACTTATGAAAGTTGTATATAAAATATACATGGATTCAACACACATGTACTAAGCACTTATTGAGGGGCCAGACATTGGTCTGACTAAAAATATTCACAACCTCAGCTGCGCATAAAACCATTTATTTATGTAATATATATTATACATGAGATGTTACAAAACTAAATTTGTTTCCTAGGGGTGTGAGTTTTTTGACAGCAACTTTTTAAATTATGGAAACACTGAGAAACTAGTTACTACATCTACAGTATATTGTTAGTAGCATTTTAACACAATAAACCACCTTATTTAATTTGACATCCTCAATTTGCCCATTCCCTCTCCTATGCCTAGTGACCCAGGCCTCAGCTAATTGTGTAAAAGATTTCACAATGGACTCTATAAACCTCAAATCCCATCTTTCTAGACTAGTGATTCTTTTTAAAAGTTTTTAAAAAGCTGTACTCTTTCTTGCCTTTTTAATTCTTGTTGCAAAGGTTGTTTTGTGTGTTTTGAGACTCTTGGTGTTTGTTTGTTTAATGGCAAAAGGAAGACATTCAATGGCAAGGAAGAACAAGGCATAATGTGAAAACCCAAACTGTGAACACAGGACATGTCAAAACTGACTATCCGCCCACTGTGAAAGACAATTACATAAGTGGGTCTCCAGGAAATGCAAAATGTTAACATCTACAACCCTCCTTTTGCCCAGCCCATGACACATTGGTTTCCTTGACTGTCTTGGTTATACCCTAAGTGTTACTGCGAAGCAAGTTGTTGGTCCTATTGGTATTTATAACATTTATTTTAGTGCTACCATGGGAGATTAAAAATTAAATCATAATCTATATATATAATGAAGGAATATGCAAATTTGCCCTCACAGTAACGACCCGCTGGAGCGGGTGGGCGTGGCTGCGTGCCCCTCGAGGCCGGGGGACTTGTGAGGCTGCCTGCAATAAAATAAAATGCGTTCACATGCCCTAAAGCACACACTTCCCAGCAGGTAACTCAGTGCAGGTTATTGTGTCATCACAATGATGACACAATATTGATCACACACACTTATCGTCACGGAAAAAATAACACCTTCACCTGAAGATGCCCGTCAGGCTGCCGAGGCTTCATCTGTCCCTCGCGACCCCGAAGACAACGGGGTCAGGAAGGAAGGGCTCCAGTTTCGCTTTCTCAGCTCCCAGCTAGAGGCCTCCCTGGGCGGCTCTCCCCTCCGAGCCCCGCGCAGGACGGGCGCTCCGCTCTGCCCGGGAGCCCGAGGGGAGGCGGAGCGAAGTGCTTCCCTCCAGACCCTGCTCCCCCTGGGAGTCCGGCCGGGGGGGGGGGGGGGGGGCAGGGCCCGGCGAGCCCCTGCGGGAGGCGCTGGCGAAGGCCTCGCCGCTGCCACGGTGGAAGTCGTCCTCCATGGAGGGCGGGGTAGCGGGGATCGGAGTCGGCCACGTCGGCACCGGAACCCCAGCTCCCGCCAAGGGACTAGAGCACACGGACCTCAACGGTCCGGGTCACCATCAAACCCGAAACCTAAGTAGGCGCCCTGGCGGGATGGAACCCAAACCTCGGCTGCGGCAGAGGAGCTCCGGCCGCAGCAGGAGTCATGGCAGCCAGAGGGGCCCCGACATAGGCGCCCTGGCGGAATGGAACCCAAACCTCGGCTGCAGCAGAGGAGCTCCGGCGGCAGCAGGGGCCAGGGCGCCCAGAGGGGCCCCGACATAGGCGCCCTGGCGGAATGGAACCCAAACCTCGGCTGCGGCAGAGGAGCTCCGGCCGCAGCAGGGGCCAGGGCGCCCAGAGGGGTTTTGTGGAGGGGCCCTGACAGGCAGCCCCCAGCGCAGTGGGTTAGAACCGCCTCCCGATACAGCCAGGTTGCGGGTGGGATCCTGGTCAGGGCACCGACAAGAAGCAACCAAAGAGAGCATGGTAAGCGGAACAACACACTGGTGTCTCTCGCTCCCTTCCTCTCTCTAAAGTAATCAATCAATAAAAATGAAAATAAGAAATAAACCCTCTGGCTTGCAGAGTTGCTAAAACGGTTAGAAAGCAAAGTCCCATCCCTTCCCGCTCATTCAACAAATACTTCACATGCTCCTTCAATAATCACACTGCGGATGGGTGTTTGTTTGTTTGTTTGTTTGTGTTAATCCTCACCTGAGGACATTTTTGCATTGATTTTTTTTTTCCCTCCGGAGAGTGGAAGGGAGGGAGAAAGACAGAAACGAATGGGAGAGACTTCAATTGGTTGCCTCCTGCTGAATCCCTGACCAGGGCCCGGGATTGAGCCGGCAACCAGGTACGTGCCCTTGATCGGAATCCACCCCGTACCCTTCAGTCCGCCTGCAGAAGCACTAGCCACTGAACCAAACCAGCATTTTTTTTTTCTTTTTAAGTCTTCCTCTAAGGATATGTTCTTTTCATTGATTCTAGAGAGACAGGAAGGGAGAGGGAAAGAGAAAGAGAAACATTGATCAGTTGCCCAAGCATTCTGACAGGGATGGAACCCACAACCTGTGTATGTGCCCTCACCTGGAATCGAACCCATGGCCCTTTGGTGCATGGGAGGACACTCTAACTACTGATCCACACCAGCCAGGGCCTGAAGATACATTTAAAAAAAATTTTCAAATCCACCCTGGCCAGGTGGCTCAATTGGTTGGAGTCTCAACCTGTACACCAAAGGATTTCCTGTTGGATTCTAGGTTAGGGCACATACTTAGGTTTAGGTTAGATCTCGGTGGGTCAGCAGGTGCAGAGGCAGCCTACTGGTATTTCTCTGTGACATGGATGTTTCTCTCTCTAAAAATCAATTTTAAAAACATCCTCAGGTGAGAATTAAAAATGCTATATAATAAGAGAGAAATATGCAAATTAAGCCAGGACATCACCGCCAGCTCAGAGCACACCCCCACACAGGGCTGGGGGTGGGCTCCCAGCGGCTGTGGTGCGGCTAGGAGCCCACACCCAGCCCCGGTGCCACCAAGGTCTGAGGCTACTCCCGCTGGGGGTTCATGGGCAGGCATGCCACACCGCCTGCCCTGGGAGCAAGGTCCCTGGCCGGAGTGCAGCACTGCCCAGCTCCAAGGCCACTGGGGGAGGGGGGGGTTCACGGGCAGGCAACTACACCGCCTGCCTTAGGAGCAAGGCCCCCAGCAGACCCACAGACCCGCCCAGAGGGGTGTGCTCTGAGGTGCCATGGGGAGCCGGCCTAAGCCGTCAGTAGGACATCCCCTGAGAGCTCCCAGACATCCCCTGAGGTCTCCCAGAGAGGGGGCAGGCTGGGCTGAGGGACACCCACTCAGTGCATGAATTTCATGCACTGGGCCTCTAGTTTCAAATATTTTCATAAAGGTTAGGTAGGCATGTTTGATTTCTTTGTCTCTCTATTGAATGTCAGAGGCTAGAGCACTCACGGAGGACAGTGAGGAATGATGTTATTTATGAAGCTAATGTCATTAAGTTTATCTTTGAAGAAGATGCTTTCTTGACTTAACCTAGAAAATTACACTGGCAAGGACACACAACAACCTCCCTCTCAGTTTAGGAGGGTCATCCTGAGTATAGGGCTGGCTCTTAAAGGCACAAGAGGACAATTAAAAAAAAAAGGTGGTTCAGTGGATAGAGCATCAGCCTGCAGACTAAAGGGCTCCAGGTTCGATTCTGGTCAAGGGCACATGCCCAGGTTGCAGGCTCAATTCCTAATGTGGGGGGTGCAGGAGGCAGCCGATCAATGATTCTCTCTCATCATTGATGTTTCTCTCTCTCGCTCCCTTTCCCTTCCTCTCTGAAATCAATAAAAATATATTTAAATTATAAAAATTTTTAAAAAAGAAAATTACATATGAACCCTAGCCAGTTGCTCAATGGTTAGAGCAGCGGTTCTCAACCTGTGGGTCGCAACCCCTTTGGGGGTCAAACAACCCTTTCACAGGGGTCGCCTAAGTCATCCGAAAACACATATATAATTACATATTGTTTTTGTGATTAATCACTATGCTTTAATTATGTTCAATTTGTAACAATGAAATTGGGGGTCACCACAACATGAGGAACTGTATTAAAGGGTCGCAGCATTAGGAAGGTTGAGAACCACTGGATTAGAGCATTGGCCTGCGGACTGAAGGGTCCCAGGTTCAATTCCGGTCAAGAGCATGTACATCGGTTGCAGGCTCAATCCTGTGCTCAGGTTGCATGCAGGAGGCAACCGATCAATGTGTCTCTCCCCTTCTATTCCACTCTCTGAAAATCAATGGAAAAAATGTCTTTGGGTGAGGAGTAACAAAAAAGGAAAGAAGAAAGAAAATGACATATATGAATAACATTAATTTCTATGAAAAACTATTTTTTCCACACTGAGATTGTTATACTCTACTTTTAAAACCATGACAACAAAATATATCTAAAACAGTGAACACTTCCCATATGGGGTTTCATCTAAGCTGGGCACTTACGTAGGTAGGAGCACAAAGCCTTAGAAGGCTCCTGAACAGCTCTGGGTTTGCTCACACAGCTGAGGAAGGCAGTGAGGCCCTCAGCAAGACTACACAATTTTTCTTTGGGACTCAAATCTCAGCTTTCTGCATTCTTTGCCTCCAGAGGGAAATATGAAAGCCAGCCAATATAGAACTCAGTTCAATCTTAGAGCCAAAATGTTCGGCCAGACTGGTCACCTGAGGTGAGAATGGGAGTCCCAAGGAGAAATAATTCAGCTAGAGAGTGTGAAGCCTCAAAATGGAAGCAAATTTGGGGGATAGTGTGTATGTGCATGTCTTCCTCAGCACTTTTAATATCCTAATACACACTATGGTTTTCTAAGAAAGGACATAGTTTATTCTGAAAACATTATTTGAGCATTTATCAAGGTATATTCACCTCTTGTGGGACCCTTTTGTTTCATGGAGTAGGGTTTTTGAGATGTTGCCACAGGCATATTATCTCTAGACGTCAACAAGCCATCAGAGCTCTTATAAAATCCTTGTGAGTGATACAGAGTGACGAGAATTAGATGAAAACACTCTTGTAGGGTTGCCAGATGAAATTCAGGACACCAAATGCCTGGGACATACTGCTGTTAAGAAATTATTCATTTTTTATCTAAAAGTCAAATTTAACTAGATATCCTGGATTTTGGTCTGTTTGTTTTTGTCCAATCTGGCAATCTTCCACTCCTGATGAGGCTCGTGAGTCTCCTGAGAAACATATTTTTGTCTGTCTTCACGAGATAAATTTCATCCTTAACTAACAACCCATTGCTCTACTACTGTGAGGCATAGTCCAGAAAATTAGATGCTTTACAACATTATGAACGTGGTGAACTGTTAATTTCCTGTGTCTTCCATTCTCTGCCAAAGTCATCGCTTTCACCCTATGAAAGAAATAAAAATGCAACCTGTACTCGCAATGCCCTTCAAGTTTCACATCCAACTTTAAAATCACTAAAGAGCCAGTTCAGTCTATTTTGATTATATCATTTGCACCCACATGAATCAGCAGATGTGGGTAGAGGTCAGTGAGCTTGACAGATCTTGGCGAATTTCTGTTGTGTGGCTGTACATTTCAGGAAGAAGGAACATTGTGGAGCCCTGCATTAGCCTTATTGCCCTCTGTCCTCCTCATTTGTTCATTGAACAAATAGCTCCTGATCACCTGGAATGCACCAGACTAAGTATTGGGCATATACAGCAGCTGAACAAGACAGACATGGTTCCTGCCTGCATAGAGGTTACACTCTAATGGAAAGGTAAGGGGGGAAGATAAACAAGTAAACACACTAGATTATTTCAGACAGTGGTAAATTGCTATGAAAGAAATTAGAGGAATATGATACAGAGAGTGAATAGGCTGGGGGGAATGCTAGCTACATTAGATGGGATGGTCAGGGTAGGCCTCTTGGAAGAAGAACCCTATAAGCTGAGTAATAAAGGAACCAGGAATTCAACATGACAAGAGCCAAAGGAGGAGCAATCAGGGAAGAATGCAGGCCACAGTGCTTGTTCCCATGGTTAATAACAGGACTGACGCTGAGATATCCTAGTAAATGCATCCTGTAATCCTCATCTATGCTTGCTTTCACAGAACAGCAGCTTAAAAGGCTGAAGTGAAGGCAATAGTGCCCAAATTAGGTCACGAAGGAACAGAGAGGCAAATGGCATTTGACCTCCATTGCCGTTTCATATAAGAGAGAAAACACAGAGGCAATGGCTGGAGAACAGTATTTTTTTAAATCTCATGTAGCCTTTATTTTCAAGGATGTTCTGGAAGTTCTCACCTAAAACCTACTGTGATTTTTCAGATTCCCTCTCTCTGGCTTGCTCCTTAGGGAAAATATGCAGCAGTGTTTTTTTGAACTCAGCACACAAACCAGATGATTTGGCTCTGTAGAGTGGAATGAAAATGCTTCTCAGATCATTTGAGGAACTTTCCATCTGTAGACTGAGAAGCAAAAACAGCAATAGTTATTAGCACTCAAGTTGCTCAAGCCCACATTAGGATTGAGGTTTTTATATTCATTTTAAAACAACTTCCAAATTATCTGCTTTCTGGAGTGACAGGATGATCAACTGGTTTCTCAGGGTTTGGTGTGGTTTACTATGAAAATGCTAAAAGTGAAGAAGGCGGCTAACTGAAAACTTAAGTGTCAAATACCACAAGTAAAAGATGCAGACTGACTAACGTAGGTTGTTACAGAGTGGTCTTTACAAAATGTAACACAGTGAATGTAGGCCAGATATGGGAAAGAAGATAAACTAAGATTCAGTGTTTTAATTATGTATGGAAAATGAACAAAGTTACTTTAAATATATATTTTATTGATTTATTACAGAGAGGAAGGAAGAGAGACAGAGGGCTAGAAACATCGATGAGAGAGAAACATCGATCAGCCGCCTCCTGCACACCTCCCACTGGGGATGTGCCCGCAACCAAGGCACACGCCCTTGACCGGAATCGAAACTGGGACCCTTCAGTCCACAGGCCGACGCTCTATCCACTGAGCCAAACCGGCTACGGCACAAAGTTACTTCAGCTTTCAGAAAAGAAGAAAGGGTATTAGTACTGCCAAAATGTGCTTTTTAGGAATTTTCAAGTAGAAAAAGACAGATTGGGGGCTTTTGGGGAGCCTGGCTGGGTATTTTCCAAGAACCCTTTTCGGGCAACAGTAACCTTGCAAATTTACCATTGTCTCACCTTCAGGCTTATGATCCCAGGAACCTTACTGTGTCATCATAACCAGAGTAAACTCAATTTCCCAGAAATCTCACCTTTATTCATTCAACAGTGATCATTAAGATCCTTCTATATGCCAGAATCTGTTTTCTAGGCACTAAGATATAATGATGAGCAATGCAGATATTAACAGATCCCTTCTGATGGGCTCATTCTTTCTTTTGTTTAGAACTCTTACAACCTAAATATCTCTGATTTCACAGATCCGTGAGGTCACACAATACTTTACTGACCAAATCTAAGCATTCATCCCACTGAACTGCAGAAAATCTATTCTTTAACCAAACTCCACTCCCCCAGGAATTTTTGAGAGTCCCTAAAAAATACACATTCTTTAGATCCATCTTAGTTATCCAGAACAGCAGGTGTTCCATAAATTATTATTATTATATGTATGAATGAATTTTGATGATTCCTTATATTTAGGTTTACAAAGCACTTTCGTGGTTCTTTCATCTTAATTAATCACTTACTATGTGCTTTGTAGAATACATGGCACCATGGGGGTAATTGTCTGCTTTCATGTGGCTCAGATCTCATTTGTGGAAGACAAACACACACATATGACACTTACCTAAGAATACAAATGAACAATATAGCTAGTGAGCATTGTAGAAGAATTCAATGAGACATTTAGTAGCTAGATAAATTCTCACATTTGGGAATGGGAGATCTAACCTAACAAAAGGAAAAGCTAAGAGTTTGAGTTGTGCCTAGTGCTTAGGCCCAATGGTAAGACCCATCTGGCTGGAGCAGGTGGCAGGGTAGGATTTGGATAGGTCAGATAAGGTCAAGTTAAATGCCAGACCTTCAGTGCCAGGTTCAGGAGCTTGAGCTTCAATGGCAGACAGGAGGGAGTCATTTTTGAATAGTGTTTATGCAGAGAGAAGCATAATTATATTGCTAGCATTGTCCTATTAGAGTTGAAGGAGAAGACAGAGTCAAACTTCACTGATAAAGAGAAAAGTAATAACCACTGATAGAAATGGAAAGATTTTTACTTATCTCCTAAAAGTCTAAGACATAAGTATACAAAAAGAGTTATTGCAACAGATTTTAGGTAAGAAAAATTCAAAATGCCTTTCCAGAGTAAGTTATTGTTAGCAGGGAGAAGGAAGTAAATTTGTTGAAAGTCTCTAATCTTGAGCTGTGCTAGATTCCTATATCAGTCTTGTCTGGATTTGCCTTTCCCACTAATTCTATTCAGTTCAACAAGTACTGAATACCTCGTATATACTTATCTCTGTGTTAGGCACTGTAGGTATAAGAAAGAAGCATAAAGCATCTAGCATGGTCCCAACCATCAGAAAGTGACAAAGTGGATAATGCTATTGTTATTGAGTGACCTGCTATATGCGAGATTCCTTGCTAAATGCTTTCCATGAATTTACATGACTTTAATCCTCACAACCACCCTGACAGGCAGGTATTAGTATCCTCATTTTGTGGATGGAAAAAAAAAAACACACTAAGATTTTTAAAAATTCAATTAACCCCCCAAAATGGTTAAATTACTTGCCCTAGGTCACAGAGTCAGCAAGCAACCATTGGAAGCAGGATTCAAATTAAGATGTGTCTGATGTTCTTGCTTTTAACTACCATCCCATTATCCAGGGCTTACTTGTATAAAACTATTAAGCAACAATACGAGATAACATGGCTCGACACTTCTCATTCCTCTGTGGTCTTGTGTGCCTATGTGGCTGGAGACAGGTTCATAAGGAGAATGAAATGTGCTATAGAGTACTATCTTAAGATGATTTTTCTGAGGACTCATGGTAGATCAATCTGGAGATGGAGAGTGTACAAAATATTAATCCCTCCATACTGTATCTCATTCCTCCCTCACCGGGTATTGACCCGCACTCCTTCTCTAGTAGCTTTCCAGCTCTACTCTTTAACCTTGACCCAACTTTAGACCTCTTAGATATGTAGCCCTTCTAACTTGAGCCAAGAGTAGAACACATAACACCCACAGAAGTGGGGGGCATGTCCCTTACTTAAATATCAGTTTTCTCAGCCAGGCTCTTTTTAAGAGCTGGGGCAGACAATTCAAGGTTATAGTCACTACCAAGTGCCTAGAGAAAGTAGGTAGTTTAGTTCAGTGGCCTCTAAATTTTTTTAAATATATATTTTTATTGATTTCAGAGAGGAAGGGAGAGGGAGAGAGAGAGAGAAAAACATCAATGATGAGAGAATCATTGATCAGCTGCCTCCTGCACACCCTGTACTTGGGGTCAGGCCTGCAACCAGGCATGTGTCCTGACTGAGAATCAATCTGTGACCTCCTGGCTCATAGGTCAATGCTCAATCACTTAGCCACACCGGCCAGGCCAAATTTTTAATACAATTAATTTTTAAAAGCACATATTCCAAGTAAAGGTAAATATAAATTTACATACACATGTTACAACTATACAAATATATTGTATACATTATGAAAAACCACAAAAAAAATTAATTTTAAAAGGATAAGAAAATCAGCAGTATTTAATATAAGACTTAATTTTTTAAGTTTTTATTGATTTTAGAGACAGAGGGAGAGAGAGAAACATTGATCAGCTGCCTCCTGCACACCCCCTACCAGAATCCAGCCCAAAATCAGGGCATGTGCTCTGATCAGGAATCGAATCAGTGACCTTTTGGTGCACAGAACGATGCTCAACCAACTGAGCCACAGCGGCCAGGGCAAGACTTTATATTTTTTTATTAATAGTACGAAATAAATGTTGTTCTCGCTAAAAAGTATTATTCAGCATAATTTATTAAATGAGAGCAATATGATTTAACATGGTTCCTTGATTTTTAGAATCTTATGATACATCCATTTGAAGGACTGGTTTCAAATTTCCTGAGATCACTCAGTTATGCCTGCAAACTAATTAGCAGGCATGGTATCAGCATTTTGAACAAATGGGTTCAAATTTTACTAAAATTTTTTATATGGAAGAGTTTTAAACGGGTTAGAAATATTTTATCCAATTTAAAAAAAATCATGCACATACCAGAGGTGTTTCTTAGGTGACAAAGCAACAAAACCACAAAAAAGATAGAAACATTTTCCAGTATCTGTTTTTAAAATACATTGTTTTAAGCAGCTACTTTTCACTCATGAAAATTCACCTTGAAAGGATAGAGTAAGTCCTTTTTTTAGTAATATCTTCTGGGTATCATACTATTGCCAACTACTTAGCAAGTGAAAAGTCAGCAAATTTGGAATACCCATCTTTGTTTAAAAGAGAAGAGTGTAAGTTATCTCTAAGTTCAACAATTCTTAAAATCTTTTCCTCAAGATAACTAGTGAACCCTCTGGGTGGTATAAAAGATTTTCCAGCCCTAACCAGTTTGGCTCAGTGGATAGAGCATCAACCTGCAGACTCAAGGGTCCCAGGTTCGATTCTGGTCAAGGGCATGTACCTTGGTTGCGGGCACATCCCCAGTAGGGAGTGTGCAGGAGGCAGCTTATCGATGTTTCTCTCTCATCAATGTTTCTAACTCTCTATCCCTCTCCCTTCCTCTCTGTAAAAAATAAATAAAATATATTTTTTAAAAAAAAGATTTTCCATGGCCAGTCTCCATACAAAGTATTGAAAAGGTTCTATTATTGAAGCTTATATAAGCCATAACCTCCTCCCTGCACAGGTAAACCACAGAATTTTGCAATATACTGAAAGCAAAAACAAGAGAAGCCACTTATGAGAACCACTTTGGATTGTGAAACACTCATTCTGCCTTCAGGGCATTAATGACATACATGACACATCAAACCCAGATATCCAAATGAGTGGGCAGTGTCAATCCAAAGATTAAACATTGGTAAGGCTTAATTTCATTATTTTTTCAAGAAAAAGTGAATATAAATTTTAATGATTTCCCCATTCCAAAACAGATCATCTTGCACACCCTCAGGGGGTCCATACACCCACTCCTTTGGCCTAGGTTACTGATTAAGTGCAAGCCATAAACTTGAAAGTCAAATGAGTAGGTGGGGATAGGGAGAGCATTTAATTAAGAGAGTGGAGAAGCTCACACAGTGTCCTCAACCAGGGGAAGGCAATCCTAAATCTGCTCAGAAGTAGGCTGAAAGAGTAGCTAAGACAAAATTGGATCAGTGGCTAAACTTAATACTATCAGGTGCTAAAATAATATTTTCAATTCTATACTGTGAGACATACTTGGGAAAGTAAAAGACATTCCTGAGAAATTAAAGCTAATAAACAAAGAAATCCTATATAATAAAAGCCTAATATGCTAAGTGTCCAGTCATCCTTTCAACCAATCAAAGCATAATATGCTAATGATATGCTAAGGCCACTCAACTGCTCACTATGACATGCACTGACCACCAGGGGGCAGACAGTCAACCGGTAGGTTAGCTTGCTGCTGGGGTCCAGACGATTGGGACTGAGCAAGAAAGGCCAGACACACCCTAGAACACTCCCACAGTCCCTCCCCAGCTGGCCAACCTCACGCATCCCTCCCCAGCCCCAATTGTGCACCAGTGGGGTCCCTCAGCCTGGTCTGTGCCCTTTTGCAATCTGGGACCCCTCAGGGGATGTCGGAGAGCTGGATACAGCCTGATCCCACAGGCCAGGCCAAGGGACACCACTGGTGCACAAATTCATGCATCGGACCTCTAGTATCATACATAATACAACACATCTCAAATATAATTATTGCCCTAGACAGTTTGGCTCAGTGGATAGAGCGTCAGCCTGCAGACTGAAAGGTCCCAGGTTTGATTCCAGTCAAGGGCACATGCCCAGATTGCAGGCTCAATCCCCAGTAGGGGGCTTGCAGGATGCAGCCGATCAATGATTCTCTCTCATCGTTGATGTTTCTATCTCTCTCTCTCCCTCTTCCTTCCTCTCTGAAATCAATAAAAAATATATATTATAAAAAATAAAAATAAAATATAAAATATAATTATTAATAACAACTAACAATTCTAATGCTCTTTATAGACTCAAATCAGTCTCCCATTTACTAACCTGTTTCACCAGCACAAAAAGCCTATGGGGTATATATAGTTTCATCCCCACTTTATAAGCAAGGAAACTGAGGCCCAGAGGGAAGACTTAACTTTCCCAAGGTTACACAACTACAAAGTGGCAAGGCCAGGCTTGGGATCCAAGAGTTGCTGCTCTTCCTTCTAACCCAGCCTAACATGGCACCAAGCAGTGCCAATCTGTGACCAGCAATTTAATTCCAATACAAAACGAATGAATTCCACTTTAGAACTCCTCTACTCCTCCTTGGGTCTTTTCCTTTAAATTCTAAGCCAAATGCCTTAACTTATCCTGATTCCCTGACTTCCCAGACATGATTGAATCCCATGAAAGTGCACACTTTGCTGTCTGCATTCCTCAATCCTCCAAGGACCAAAAGCAACTCTGGAAATGTACTCAGAGCACAAATACCATGTGCAACCTGGTATGTTTTCACCTACAATGTAGGCTTATGCTTGTTCCTCCTACCAGACCATAAAAACCTGCAAAGTGACCTACAGTCCATTCACTGGGGATATGCAATGGTTCCCCTTAGTTACCACCAGACAGCCCCTAGGACTGAAAGGCAATGCACAGAGTAGGGACTCCTGTAAAATTTTACCAACTATGACACATGTGAATATAATAAAGGTTAAAATATTAAAATTCCTTTGGCTTTAGCCCTTTGAAACTTAATGTAGCATCCTTCATAGAACTAATTTGTTCTTCAAGGCAGCTTATTAATGGAAATGAGAAATGGAACATTCCTAAGGGAATAATTTCAGTAAAGATGAAGGTCAGCTACTCTTTCCTTTAAAAAGTATTAACACCTCAGCATGGCACAAAGTGGCAGAGCACATATTTAGCAAATTTACCCTCAATCATATATATATATATTCACACTTATATATACACTATGTATTATACATATAAATGTATATGTGCATTTACACATCTACACTAATAAAAGACAAAGATGCTAATTGACAGTACCTTTGATATGTCCAAGCCACACCCACCAGCCAATCAGAGTGACTATATGCAAATTAACCCAACCAAGATGGCGGCCGGCAGCCACGGAGCTGGAGCAAGGAGGAGGCTTGGTTGCCCTGGCAATGGAGGAAGCCAAGCTTCCCACCTGTTCTGGCTGGCTGTGGCCTCCACAAAAGGCAACAAAGTTTCAATTATAGAAGCTAAATAAACCCCAGATACCTGCTTCCAGCCAGCCTCCACTGGGAGCTTGGGTGGCTGGGGACTGTGGCCAGCCTGCAAATAGCCATCAGCCCTTCACCCAGGCTGGCCACACCCTCATGGGGTGAGGGTCCCTGCTGGGGGGCTTTGCCAGCCTGCAAACAGCTATCAGCCTCTCATGCAGGCTGGCCAGGGACCCTAGCAGGAACCCCCACCCTGAAGGGGCTGTGGCCAGCTTGCAAACAGCCATCAGCCACTCACCCAGGCTGGCCAGGCACCCCAGCGGGACCCCCACCCTGATCCGGGACACCCTTCAGGGCAAACCAGCCGGCCCCCACCCATGCACCAGGCCTCTATCCTATATCATAAAAGGGTAATATGCAATTGACCCTAACAGCAGAGAGACTGGGAATGACTGGTCACTATGACACACACTGACCACCAGGGGGCAGATGCTCAATGCAGGAGCTGCCCCCTGGTGTTCAGTGTGCTCCCACAGGGGGAGCTCTGCTCAGCCACAACCCAGGCTGACAGCTGCAAATACAGCGGTGGTGGTGGGAGCCTCTCCCGCCTCCTCAGCAGCTCTAAGGATGTCCAACTGCAGCTAGGCCTGCTCCCCACTGGCAAGTGGACATCCCCCGAGGGCTCCTGGGCTGCCAGAGGGATGTCTGACTGCCAGCTTAGGCCCAATCCCCCAGGGAGTGGGCCTAAGCCAGCAGGTGGTCATTCCCCAAGGGGTCCCAGACTGCGAGAGGGCACAGGCCAGGCTGAGGGACCCTTCCGAATGCACAAATTTTTGTGCACCAGGCCTCTAGTAAATATATATGTTTGAAAAATAAACATACAAGTAAACCAGAGTAGTCTTAATAATTTGAGAAGCTATAGAGCATCATAGAAAGGGTTAAACTAACAGTGTCAACTTGGGCAAATCAAACCTCAGTTTCAGTTTACTTATCTTTAAAATGGCAAAATAATTTCTACCCCTGTTGGCTTATTGGGAGGATAAAATGAAGTAATACATGTAAAATCCTTAGCACACTGCCTGGCAATTAGTAAACACTTAAGAAATCTTAACTTTTTTAAAAAAAAATTATGATTATTAACTATCTTATATAATAAAAGCCTAATATGCTAAGTGTCCAGTCATCTAGTCATCTATTCAACCAATCAAAGTGCAATATGCTAATGATATGCTAAGGCCGCTCAACCGCTAGCTATGATGTGCACTGACCACCAGGGGGCAGACGCTCCAACTGGTAGGTTAGCTTGCTGCTGGGGTCCAGCCGATTGGGACTGAACGAGATGGGTTGGACATGCCCTGGAGCCCTCCCACAGTACCTCCCTCGCTGGCCAACCTCCCACATCCCTCTCTGGCCCCAATCATGCACCAGTGGGGTCCCTCAGCCTGGCCTATGCCCTCTTGCAATCTGGGACCCCTCGGGGGATTCGGAGAGCCGGTTTTGGCCTGATCCAGCAAGCCAGGCCAAGGGACCCCACTAGTGCACAAATTCATGCACTGGGCCTCTAGTCATTGTTATAAAAGGAGGAAGCCTAAAGACCCATTTATTCTGGAGTAAATTAAGAAAAGCCCAGCCCAATCTGGTTTGGCTCAGTGGATAGAGCATCGGCCCATGGACTGAAGGGTCCTGGGTTTGATTCCAGTCAAAGGCACATACCTCGATTGCAGGTTCCCCAGCCCTGGTCAGGGTTCATGCAACCAATTTATATGTCTCTCTTACATCAATGTTTCTCTCTGTCTCTCCCTCTCCCTTCCACTCTTTCTAAAAATCAATGGAAAAATATCCTCAGATGAGGATTAACCAAAAAAACAAACAAAAGCTTAAAGTGCTCTTAGAACCAGCTTCACCATCTTACTGGTTCCCATGTTAGTGAGTTAATAAATCTTAAACCAGAAAAAGAAGAAAGAAAGAAAGAAAGAAAGAAAGAAAGAAAGAAAGAAAGAAAGAAAGAAAGAAAGAAAGAAAGAAAGAAAGAAAGAAAGAGGAAGGAAGGAAGGAAGGAAGGAAGGAAGGAAGGAAGGAAGGAAGGAAGGAAAGAAGGAATGAGAAAGAAAGAAAGAAAGAAAGAAAGAAAGAAAGAAAGAAAGGAAGGAAGGAAGGAAGGAAGGAAGGAAGGAAGGAAGGAAGGAAGAAAGAAAGAAAGAAAGAAAGAAAGAAAGAAAGAAAGAAAGAAAGAAAGAAAAGCCTATACTGTCACTACAGAAATTTACCTGGCTGGTGTGCCTCAGTTGGGTGAGCATCATCATGTGCATTGAGAGGTCACCGGTTCGATTCTCGATCAAGGCACATACACACATCCAGGAGTTTCTGGCTTTGTGGGAGGCAGCCAATTGATTTTTTTTCTCTCTCTCCCTTTCCCTTCCTCTATTTCTAAAAATCTATTTAAAAAACACATTTTGTAGGGTGTTGAAGGCCTGGGGCAGGGCGGGAACTGGGTGGTGGAGGGCAAGGGGGAAAAAGTGGGGGGGGGGGTGGATCTGTAATGCTCTCAACAATAAAGATTTTTTTAAAAAGTGGGTGATTGGGCAAAAAACTATAGATGTCTGGTGTAGCCAGGCGTTGAGGTTTGATATTTCCCAGGCAGAAGTGCTGCTCTTTGAGTGAAATAAAGTGAATTCCCTCTAGTTAAAACACTGTGAATCCTGACAGCTTTTCTCAAACTTCTAAGCAAAAACCAAATAAAACAAATAACAACAATAAAGCAAATAAAAACGTATTTTTAAAAAGAAAAAAATTATTTTGCCTAGAGAAGACTTGAGAGTATGGTCCAATAGTCTGTGAAAGGATTTGATAAGGATATTGCTAAGAAGTCGTCATCAATGTAAATGAAACACTGACCAAGGAGATATGGGCAAAATTCAAGTAGGAGAGACATGGTTGGAAATAGTTTCTTGACTTTCCCGGAAATGGAAGAGGCTACTGAGAAAGCTGGTGTGGTCCCCATCCCTAGATACCACCCCAATGTTACCCCAATTGTATGGCAGAAGGAAGGTCTCAGGTCCCAAGAATTCTATTTATGAATTTCTAATACATCAAGTGACCACAAACTGTAATGAGAAATTTTCATTATCAATCTACAGGGAACCCATACCGGAACCCTAGCTTCTGCCTTTGACAAAGCAAATTCACACAACTGCAGCAGTAGCTCTCTGCCCAGTACCATAAAGATCCCCAGCTACAGCTTCCCAGCACCATTATCACTTTCGCCTTTAAATGTCATCATCTGAAGAAATTAATGGGCACATTAAAATTTCCACCTGCAAATGAGAAAATCCAATTTTTTCAGATGACTCAAGCTGAGAAGTAATCTGAATTTTCCATCCAACACTGAACTCAGAAAAGCCAACACCACACCCACATGGGGTTTTGTTGATTTTCTTTACCCAAAACCAATCTGAAAAATACTTTTTTTTTTTCTGAATACAAACGGTTCAGTTGTAGAATTACCAAAGCAAGATGGGAATGTGAGATGATAAATTAACCATTTTACGTCAAAGAGGTGTCAATGAATATGGCAGTAGGTTTGGCCCTAGATTTTAAGTTCCACAAAGCTTCTTCTTTGTAGGTCCAATGCTTCTTCTGTATTCTGAGGGTTTGACAGCCTCCAGAGTGATTTTACTTATACATTTCAAATAGTTGAGTCCAACATTTAATGACATCCTGCCCATCTTCATAGCTTCTTGGCATACATTTTCCTTTAAGTTCAAAAGAAAAAAGGAGCTTTATGTGTTTTCCCAGCTTAGTGAGGTTGCACTGACTGATAAAAATGTCTTGGGCCCTAGTCGGTTTGGCTCAGTGGATAGAGCATTGGGCTATGAACCAAAAGATCCTGGGCTGGATTCTGGTCAAGGGCACATACCTTGGTTGCAGGCTCTCCCTGGCTCGGACCCTGGTCGGGGCTCCTGCAGGAGGCAACCAACTGATGTGTTTCTCTCACATTGACGTTTCTGTCTTTCCCTCTCTCTTCCATTCTCCCTAAAAATCAATGGAAAAATATCCTCTGGTGAGGATTAACAAAAAAAACAAACAAACAAAAAAGCTTGGAAAGAGAACCCTAGAGGGAATTTTGTTTGGGATAATAGGTCAGTTTTCAGGATTTTGAGGCAGGATCATTCCTACTGTGTAAGGTACAGAGGACACTATCAGAAAGCTGTGCTTTCCATGTCACTTCATTTGCTTAAGAAGGGTAGGGTTTGTGGCACTCATCACACACACCAGACCTCCCTGCTTCTAAGCTAAATATCTAGGTTATTTCTAGAGAAGTGATAATTTCTGTAACAACGAATCTCTCCATTCACGTCATGGGCTTCACACTTCTGACTTTGCCCCCACTTTTGTGGGGGCTGGCTGGGGGGTGTTTAAGAAAGTTCTTTGAAAAAAAAGAAGAAAAAAAAGAAAAAAGAAAGTTCTTTGACATGTTAAGGCCAAGATGCCTCACAGGACCATCTTCCTGACTAATTCTTAGCAAATCGCTGCAGTTAAGCTGTATACCTACTGATACTAGAGATGCCTGACACCTTGGAGAGTAAACCATTGCAGACACCAATGAGCTGTATACCTGTGCACTAAATTCTACCATTCTAACCTTCATGTGGCCAGCTTTTTGCAAACACACTGATTCCCAGAATGCACACACATGCACACAGATATATACACATACATATATACATACATACACAGAGAGAGAGGGATCTACCCTATCCCACAGGTCATACTTTTCTTCCCCTCACCCCATTCTGCTAAGCTAATTAGATAAACTGCCCCACAGCAGATCTCTGATAACACTTTCCAGCTTCATGTGTTGGTGTCCCTCCACATCCAGCTCCCTATATTTTTAAGAAGGGCTCCAAAACACACAATATTTTGTTTCTTTCTCTAATGGAAAGTTCAGCACTTGGGGCCTGCCTGTAGGGAAAGAATTTGGCAAAGAAACATCCTTTCCCCACACCCTACAAATTATGAGGCTTGGGTAACTGCCTACTCCCTCGACATAAAGCTGGCTCCAAGTCTAAACACACACATATGGTGTCCAGCTGCCCCTCACTTCAGAGTTGGAGACTTGGCCTTCCTCTTGTCTTCCCCAACCTACATTCCATCACCTCCTCATAGATCACTGATGGGAACCATATGTTCAGAATTTACATGCACTGTATTCATAATGGAAAATTCTAGTCAGATTTCTGCAATAGATATCTGGATGTCAGCTTTGTTCAATTTCTCTGGACACAGAGCAGAGCCATTTGGCTGTCATATGTCTCTTCACATCTTAGAAAAGTAAAATAATTTTTTGTACTTAGGTAGACTTCCTTGATTATAGATCCTGAAGACTTTTGTAAATATTCTCACAAGCATGTGATTCCTTTCATCTGTTTAAACTAATATATCACTTTTGGAGATTAAACTTAACTCTTTACATTTCTAAATACATTCCAATCTGTACTCACACAGAAAGATATAGACACATATGAATCATGTGTCATTCAGTTGCAGAAGCATATAGTCTATCCTAGACAGATGCTTTTCCATCCTCTGATCTATGCCAATTTAGCACTTGCTTGTACAGTGTGTTATATGGTGCTCTAATTGCTTCCAATGTATTAGGCTGATCTTGCCAACCATACTGTAACATCCTAAAAGCCTTGGTCTACATATGATACTCCTTATATAGTCTGCAGAACCTACCACAGTTGTGAGTATATGATAAGAACTCTCAAGTGAATGGGTCAATCAAATCAATTTTCTTAATCTATTCTCTTAAATTATTGGGGAGAATATTTTTAAATAAAATCAAGGCTTATGGGTGGGAGGAGAGCATGACTTTGGTGGGGAGTTTTCTGGGGTAATGATTAAATTCATAGAACTGTGCACTTCCCCAAAAGTAAATTTTACTGTATGATAATTTTTAAAAATTAAAAAAAATGTAAATAAAAGCAAATAAGTGAGGAAATTTTACTTTCAGTATTATTTTTCTCAGTAATTTTAAAACTTAATCTAATCCTTGTTTCCTATCCAGAATTCAGTTAAATGTTTCTTTTAAATCAGCCTGAATCTCTCAGAGTCCAGTTTCCCCAAAACACCTTGTATAAGTCAAAGACAATTATTACATGGTTTCAGATACCTCTATTCTTTAATAAAGTCTGTCTTCTGAATCATACCAGAGATTGCAATATCCAAGCTGATCAAAGGCAAATGAGGGTCTAACAAGTCTGTTAAAATAACAAAGCTTAGACTAGAAGCTATTTCAAACTCAATGCTTTTCCACTGAGGTCAAATAATATAGAATTCTTCTCTTTACATGTCTATATCCCTCCTCATACCACAAAGGGTTTGAGGTAACTTACAATAATACAATCAACACCTTACATATAAAAAATATTAACTAAAAATCTAGACCAAGGGGGTGCGGTGCGGAAAAAGCCAGAAGTAGGACATAGATATTCAAGCCATAAAATCCTACATGGTTAATAAAGTTTGAGCTGCAAATTTGGCTTTGAACAGCCTGGAAGCCAAAGCAAAATTATCATGTTTCCACATGATCATTTACTAGATTTGTATTGTCCGTGAGGAATAAAAGCAAAGCAGTTCCTCAGGATAAACAAATTTTTCCTGGCACTTAGTTCTAAAATTTCTCACGTGGGGATGTCATATAGAGGACATTGAGTCTTCAACAATATGCCTATAATAGATTTAACTAATTCTGCAGGGTTCTAAAAAATATCTTGCAAAAAAAAAATGCTTCTGGGTCAAACAAGTTGTGACTTTAGCAAATTAACTGCCCCTTCCTGAGCCTGAGTTTGCCCAAAATTAGTTGTTGGATTACTTAACCTAGTAATTTCCTACCAGCTGTGACATTCTTTGACTCTGTGCCTTAAGAAATTAAATTTTGGATTCCAAGATGGCTATAGAGTAGGTGCAAGCTACACTCACCTTCTCCTGGAGCCAAACCTGATTTACAGTTAAATTATAAAGCAATCAAACTGAATGAGCAACTAAAGGTCAACTGAAATGAAATGTTATAACCAAGGATTTATAGAAGATGCCACAGAGAGACTGATAAGAAGGGTAGAGATGCAGAAAGAGCTGGCCCACTCCCACAGATGGTGGCTGAGAAGCTGGAGGGATAACTCTGATGTAAAACCTTCTCCCCCAGAAGTGTGGGGTCTCAATCCCTCGTAGGGATATCCAACCCAGAGCAACAAAGACAGGAAGAGGAGCCTGCTTGGCATCTGGTGGTAAAATCAGTAGGGATTCAGTCCACCCAGGAGAGGAGGGAGTCTGCTAGAGATTCAGATGTCTCCTTCTCAGGGTTGAGCACTCCTATTGTTACAGCACCAGCCTGTGGAGTGCAACTGCTGGAGACACCACTCTGCTGATCTAGCGTCCTGTACAGGGGTCAGCTGACTGCACCCAGCAAGGACCTTTGCGGTGCTCTTTTTCTGGAGAATCCCTTGGTGGAGACTCAGACAGTAATTGAGCTGTGTACCTTTGGAAAGGGGACCATTCTTCCCCATTTCAAACACAGAGCAGGTGCCCCCTGTTGAACCACTTGGCCTGCCTTTTCACTACTGTGGCCCTGCCCTGCTGAGTTCAGTCCTGCAGGGGGATCCAAGTGCCAGGCAGAGTTTGGACTTTCGAAGCGCTTCTCCTGGGGAGGCTTTTGTCCAAGAATCAGAGGGGTGGGTGCTAGGTTGTGTTGAAATAATGCTCTACCCTACAAAAAAATAAAGATGGTTTATGGGAAAATACCTCTTCTCCAGGAAGATAAAAGTAGGAATTACCAAAGAAAGCAAGTTTTGGCATTACAGAGACCATTGGTGAGGGTTGGACAGAATATGAATTTGGAATCTACATCTGTTGAGTCTTAGTGTCTTTCAAATGACTTTCAAAATAAGATCTTATTTTGGCAAAGGCAAAACAACAACAACAAACAAAAATAAACAGCATGGTACTGGCATTTAAACAGACATATAGATCAGTGGAATAGAATATAGAGCCCAGAAATAAACCCATGCCTTTATGGTCAATTAATACTTGACAAAAAAGGCAAGAACATACAATGGAGTAAAGACAATCTATTCAACAAATGGTGGTGGGAAAATTGTATAGATGCATGCAAAAAAATGAAACTAGACCACATTCTTTCACCTTATATAAGAATAAACTCAAAATGGATTAAAGATGAATACAAGACTCAAAAACATAAAACTCCCAGAAGAAAACATAGACAGTAAAATCTCTGATATTTCTCTTAGCAGTATTTTTCTGACATATCTCCTCAGGCAAGGGAAACAAAGAAAAAATAAACAAATGGGACTACATCAAAATAAAAAGGGTTTACACAGCATAGGAAACCATCAACAAAATGAAAAGACAACCCACTGAATGGGTGAACATATTTGCCAATGATACATTCAATAAGGGGTTAATATCCAAAATCTATAATGAACTCATGCAACTCAACACCAAAAAAACAAATAATTCACTTAAAACATGGGCAGAGGCCCTGCAATAGAAACTCTCTAATAGACATATGAAAAGATGTTCAGTTTCAATAATCATCAGAGAAATGCAAATTTAAACTACAATGAAATATCACCTCACACCTGTCAGAATGCCTATCAATAAATCAACAAACAATGAGTGTTGGCAAGGATGTGGAGAAAAGGGAACCCTCATACACTGTTAGTGGGGATTCAGATTGGTGCAGTCACTGTGGAAAGCAGTATGGAGGTTCCTCAAACAAATTAAAAATGGAACTGCCTTATAACCCGGCAATTCTACTTCTGGGTATATATCCAAAGAAACCTAAAACACTAATTCAAAATAATATATGCACCCCTATATTCATCATAGTGTTATTTACAATAGCCAAGACATGGGAGCAAACCAGGTGCCCATCAATAGATGAGACGATAAAAATAGTGGTGCTACATATATACAATGGAATATTACTATACAATAAAAAAAAATGAAATCTTACCCTTTGCAAGAGCATGGATGGACCTAGAGGGTATTATGCTAAGTGAAATAAGTCAATCAGAGAAAGACAAATAGCATATGATTTCACTTATATGTGGAAGCTAAAAAACAAAATAAACTGACAAATAAAATAGAGACAGACTCATAGAGACAGAGAACAGACTGATGGTTGCCACAGGGGATGGAATTGGGGGCTGGGTAAAAAAGATGGAGGTACAAATTGGCAGTTACAAAATAGTCACTGGGATGTAAAGTACAGCACAGGAAATACGGTAACTATGTATGGTGCCAGTGGGTACTTGAAATATTGAGGGAACACTTTGTGAAACATATCCTATCTAATAAAGAGGGAATATGCTAATTGACCATCACACCCTCACAAGATGGCGGCACCCACAGCCAATAAAGAGAGAATATGCTAATTGACTCTCACTCCCTCACAAGATTGTGGCACCCAGTCCCCTCAGCCCCACCTCATCCAGCCAGAGTCCCCCAGTCCCCTCAACACTGCAGAGGAAGGCAGTTGGGGGCGATTGGGCTGGCAGGGGAGGGTAGTTGGAGGCGATCGGGTCAGCAGGGGAGGGAAGTTAGGGATGATTATGCTGGCAGGGGAGCAGTTAGGTGTCAACCAGGCCGGCAGGGGAGTGATTAGGGAGCTTTCAGGTTGGCAGGCAGAGTGGCTAGGGACAATCAGGCAGGCAGGCAGGCGAGTGGTTAGGAGCCAGCAGTCCCAGATTGTGAGAGGGATGTCTGACTGCCGGTTTTGGCCTGATCCCTGTGGGTCCCAGATTGGAGAGGGTGCAGGCTGAGCTGAGGGACAACCCCCCCACCCATGCATGAATTTCACGCACTGGGCCTCTAGTTATTGTATAACCACTACGCAGTATATCTAAAAATATAAAATAATATTGAATGTAAACTGCAATTGAAAAAGAAAATCTGATGATGAGTGATGTTGAGCTTCTTTTCAATTTTTTGGAAGTCATTTATATTTTACTTCCTGGGAAAATTTTTTCTGTGGATTATTGGTCTAATTCAGTGGTCAGCAAACCGCGGCTCGTGAGCCACATGCGGCTCTTTGGCCCCTTGAGTGTGGCTCTTTTACAAAATACCACATGTGGGCGCGCATGTACAGTGCGATTGAAACTTCATGGCCCATGCGCAGAAGTCGGTTTTCGGTCTGGGCGAGTCTATTTTGAAGACGTGGCATTAGAAGAAGTGGGGGGTGTTGGTCGGTGGGGTGACGGGAGATGCGGCACAGGCGGGCCGTGAGATACGCAGCACGGGGGAGGTACATTGTTTTGAGGTTGGACAGAATCCCACCGTCTATCTGAAATTCAGTCGTCTATCTGAAACAAGTATACAAGACAAGTGTGGATGGGAGAGTTGGAAGGGGTCGACCTCAGCAAGCATACCTCAATCAGATTAAGGACGTTTTTCCAGCTTAGGAGTACCCTAATTAAGTTAATAACAATGTACCTACCTATATAGTTTAAGTTTAAAAAATTTGGCTCTCAAAAGAAATTTCAATCGTTGTACTGTTGATATTTGGCTCTGTTGACTAATGAGTTTGCCAACCACTGGTCTAATTTGTAAGAGATATTTATACATTATTAAAAAAAAAAACATTTTTCTGCAAACAAAAAAAGAAAGAAAGAAACAGACTTGTGGTGGATTTGTGTTCCATCAACCTAGCTAAACTAGAACTAGCATTTCTAGAATTTTCTTCCCTATTCAAAATAGTTAAGATTTAGCATGGGCCAGGAAAGCAATTTTGCATGAGATCTGAGAGGTGGAAGTGAAGTAGCGGCCTTCATCTTCTTATGCCTAGATGGTGGGTGTAGGGTGCCAAGTGCTATTGCAACTTAGGCATGCTGTCTCCTCTACAGGCTCTAGCCTCTGGTGTGGGGCAGTGTCTGAGCCCCCAGCAACTGCTAAACCTCCTCTGTCAGCTTCTCTGAATTTGGGGGGCAACACACATAGGTCACACCTCTTCCAGTTACCATAGGATCTCCTTTTACATCTTCTCTAACTCAGGGGCCAGGTGTGGGTTCAGCTCTGTAATAAAGCATACCACCTTTTCCTGCAGAACACCGCCCCCCATCTTTGAAGTTGGTTTGAAGTCTGTGAGAGGCTTATGTGAATTCCAGTTTGTTCTCATGGGTTTCAGCTGTTCCTCATAAGTTCTAGTTTGACCTTGCTCTCCTCCATTTCACATTCACCTTTCATGACTATCCTGCTGACTTCAAGCCCAGCATCAGATGAATAAGAAAAGCCTGTGGGAACTATCAGTTCCCACAATTATATAAGGTAATCCCCATAATAAATCCTTTGGCTGGTTTTTCTTTCTAATCATTCCTAAATGGTTATGCTTCTCTGATTCAAACTGACTGATAGAAGGCTCAATGAAGTAAAATTATTTGCCCAGGTTCACAAGCTGGGGGTAGCATTGTAAATTACAACAGGTTTAGCTGACCCCAAAGTCAGTGCTTAATTGCCTAGGTAAGGAGTTTCCTGTTACCCGAACTCTGACCAGAACTAGCACTGGTTTTCCCAGGGAGTAGTAAGCAATTGTACTCAACACTCCAAACCCCCATTCTACTTTATTTTCTGCCATAGAATGTATCTTTGTTTAACACACTATACATTGAACTAATACATTTTGTTCATTTTCTGCATAGTCCACTAAAATATAAGCTCCAAGAGGGCAGAAATGTTTGTTTTGTTCATTAATATATCTCTAATGCCTAGAAAAATATGTTACACATAGCAGATGCTGAATAAATATTTCTGGTTGAGTGAATGTAACTATGTCATTCCAGTCAGCAGGGTTAATACTTTGAGGTAATAGAAAACAGTAAAAGAATCCAAATCTACTCAAGAAATAATTATTACATGTGTTCTGATTATCAATCTCTCTTAAAACTAAAGCAAATAGTGAGAACAAAGTGTTTTAACAGTGTCAAGAAGTAATATCAACCTAATGAAAACCACCACTAATAACAACACAAAAACTAAACAAAAGTATTATTGATAGAAACCTGTTCTCTCTTATACTATAGTAGTATACATTTTTAAATATCCTTATAATATAGCTATGTTTTAAAATATCCCTACTTCAAAATCAGTCATTGTTGACTTCTGGCCTTTATCTCCTTATGAAACAAAACCTAGAGGAAGAAGCTCAGACACATAAAATCACAGAGTGTCACAGTTGGAAGACTTTTCAAGATAATCTTTCATTTTACAGATGAGGAAACTAAAGCCCAGAGAAAAGTGACATGCCTAAGGTCACACAGCTAGATCATAGTCTGCTACTTAGAATTAAATAGCTACTGTGACCCCTCTAAGCAGTAAAAGGAGAATAATAGTATCTATCTCAAATGAGAATTAAATACATGAAAAACACTTAGCACAGTGCCTGGCACATAGTAAGCATGTTAGTTACCTCTCCCTGCCAGACACACACACACACACACACACACACACACACCCCATATCCCAACATTACTATCTTTTGTAATGACATTCACGAACCACTTTAAGAATCTAAGGAACCTTAATAAAAATGCAAACTTCAGAAACAGGGACACTTATTTGCTGAATAAACAGATTCATAGTTGGGTTTCTTCAGCTAGCATATTCCACTGGCACATTTAAAACTGGAATTGTTTACCAAAAGTGCATTTACTGACTACCATTCCAGGATGAGGAGCAATGGCAAGATTCCAGGCACACCTGCATTCATTTCAAGCCATCTGGAAAAGTTCTGACATCCTCATTTCCCCCAGTGTAAGAAGTGTAAGTTTGATGGTCCCCATGCTGTTGTCTACCTTCCAAAAGTTGTTGAAAAGGAAGTCACTTTCAGGGAGGTTTACTTTGAAAAAGCATTAGTATAGTCCATACCAAATTTGGCATTTTGCGAGGACAGTTTTGAAAACACAAATAAACTGAGAAATGGTGGAATAACTTGCAGTGGAATGTGTGGGGAGTAATGAAATGCCAGCTGTTTCCTCAAACCTCATTCTGTAGATGACCACATCTTCTGCCACTTTTTAAAATATATATATATTGATTTTAGAGAGGAAGAGAGAGTCTGGAGAGAGAAGTAGGAACATCAATGATGAGAGAGAATCATTGATCAGCTGCCTCATGCATGCCCCCTACTAGGGATCAAGCCCACAACCTGGGCATGTGCCCTTGACCAGAATTGAACCTGGGACCCTTCAGTCCGCAGGCCTATGCTCTATCCACTGAGCCAAACCGGCTAGGGCTTCTGCCACTTCTTAAAGCTAACTGTTGGGGTTAACTTGAAGATATTACTAAAAAGCTGAATATGCTTTCTAAAAAAGACTGTCCAGAAAACTAAGGTGAAATCAGATACCTCTCATAGTTTCAGGGTAAAACTGAATTCATGTTCTTACCTTTTTCCAGTCATCAATCACTAATAGTCTATCCTAAAAGACTCTCCTCTACATCTATCAAACTTAAGTGCATCTCATCTGTGTATGGTGCTAGGACCTTATGACAGGCAAGAAGAATTAACAATCTGAGCAGGCACTGCTGTACAATAGTGGCAGGGTAGAAAGAAAAGAGAACCCTGGTCAGTATGGCTCAGTTGGTTGGGCATTGTCCTGCACACAGCAAGGTTGCCAGTTTGATTCCTGTCAGGCCACCTGCCCGGGTTGTGGGCTTGATCCCTGGTAGGGGGAGTGCAGGAGGTAGCCAATTGATGTTTCACTCTCACATCAGTGTTTCTCTCTCTCCCAATCCCTTCCTCTCTCTCTAAAAATCAATTAAAACTCTTTTGAAAAATAGAGAGAAGGAAGGAAGGAAGGAAGGAAGGAAGGAAGGAAGGAAGGAAGGAAGGAAGGAAGGAAGGAAGGAAGGAGAAAGAAAGGAGAGAGTGAGACTAAATTCCTGGTCCATCCCAGGCTGTAACCGGTTAACAAAATATTTTAAAGTCACTCCCGCCTTGCATGAACAGGGTATAAGAATCTAGGGACTTCTGTAGCCTGTCTGTACTCTGAGGAAAAAAGATGAAAATGTATACCTAAGTGTCCTGTTTCAGTCATTGATTTAAATTTTTTTTCTTGGTTGTCTAATACCTACTATAAGGCACAAAACCTGCTTTTGGAAGGAATGTCACTGAATATAGACTAATAGGGAATTATAGGGCTCCCTTCCTAAAAGCAACTAATGATCTGGCAAAAACTGTCAGAATCAACTTTTGAAGAACTCTTAAAAACAAAATCAAAAAATGACAATTATCAGGGAACGGCTTAAAGAAAGAAGAGGCTGAATTGTTGTAATAGAGTACAATCTACACTAATAAAAGACAAAGATGCTAACTGACCATACCTTCCCTACGCCCTAAGCCACGCCCACCAGCCAATCAGAGTGACTATATGCAAATTAACCCAACCAAGATGGCGGCCGCAGCCACTGAGCTGGAGCAAGCAGGAGGCTTGGTTGCCCTAGCGATGGAGGAAGCCAAGCTTCCCACATGCCCTGAACCAGCTGTGGCCTCCGCTCATGGCAACAAAGTTCCAATTATAGAAGACAAATAAATCCCAGATACCTGCTTCCAGCCAGCCTCCACTGGGAGCTTGGGTGGCTGGGGGTTGTGGCCAGCCTGCAAACAGCCATCAGCCCCTCACCCAAGCTGGCCACACCCTCATGGGGTGAGGGTCCCCGCTGGGGGGCTTAGCCAGCCTGAAAACGGCTCTCAGCCCCTCACCCAGACTGGCCAGGCACCCCAGCAGGACCACCCACCCTGAAGGGGCTGTGGCCAGCCTGCAAACAGCCATCAGCTCCTCACCCAGGCAGGCCAGGCACACCAGCAGGACCACCCACCCTGAAGGGGCTGTGGCCAGCCTGCAAACAGCCATCAGCTCCTCACCCAGGCAGGCCAGGCACACCAGCGGGACCCCCCACCCTGAAGGGGCTGTGGCCAGCCTGCAAACAGCCATCAGCCCCTCGCCCAGGCTGGCCAGGCACTCCTATATAATAAAAGGGTAATATGTAAATTGACCCTAACAGCAGAGAGACTGGGAATCAATGGTCACTATGACACACACTGACCACCAGGGGGCAGATGCTCAATGCAGGAGCTGCCCCCTGGTGGTCAGTGCGCTCCCACAGGGGGAGCTCTGCTCAGCCAAAAGCCAGGCTGACCACTGCCAGTACAGCGGTGGTGGTGGGAGCCTCTCCCACTTCCTCAGCAGCGCTAAGGATGTCCGACTGCAGCTTAGGCCTGCTCCCCGCTGGCAAGTGAACATCCCCCGAGGACTCCTGGGCTGCCAGAGGGATGTCTGACTGCCAGTTTAAGCCCAATACCCCAGGGATCGTGCCTAAACCAGCAGGTGGTCATTCCCCAAGGGGTCCCAGATTGCGAGAGGGCACAGGCCGGGCTGAGGGACCCCCCTGAGTGCACAAATTTTTGTGCACCGGGCCTCTAGTGTTATTATAAATTACCCACAAACCATCTCCCACTCATCAGATTGGCAGTGGCTCTGCCAACCACAGCCTGCACCTCTGATGCACATTGTTGGTGTCAGAGGGAGCAATATAGACCTTATTCTCAAAAAATTAGGTCATAACCTGTCTGGTATTTCCCTCAAAGACCAGAACAAAGACTGACCTTTATTTTATCCAACTCAGAAAGTGTCCAGTGGTAGGGTAGTTTTCTGGACATGCGTATTTAAAGACACAGATACTGGATGCAGCAGTCTGAAGAAAGGGACAATACTTGGAACAAGAAATAGAACAAGAGTGAAGTATAGCATAGGAAATATAGTCAGTAATATTGTAATAATCATGTATGGTGTCAGGAGGTACTAGACTTATTGGGGGGACTGCTTCATAAGTTATATAAATGTCTAACTACTATGCTGTACACCTAAAACTAAAATAATATTAAATGTCAACTATAATTTGAAAATAAAACAAATTTAAATAGACCAAGAATCCTGGGAAGGAAGAGTTTGGGTAAAGAGCTACAAGTGGGGATAAGAACTTTGAAAAGCTCCCATGTATACCAGGAAATCAAAGAATGCACATGCATGCACTGTGTGTGAAGACCCTAAGTTTTAACCTCTAGCTAGGCTTCAGGCTCTATACAAGTTCAAAATAAAGACTAGGAGTTGTAAATAGCGTGACTAAATATTGAAGGAGTGCCCAACATAAAACCAATGTGCAAAAACTGAAAGAGTAATCCTTTTATTTTCTTTTTCCAAATTTTATTTTTCAATTATAGTTGACATTCAATATTATTTTGTAGTAGTCCTTTTCTTTCTTCTCTATTTTCTCTTCTTTTTATCTTTTGTTGGTTCTAGGCATTTAAGATAATTCTATTAAAATACCAGCTAACCACTAAGCTAACAGAACAGAGACTTCAGAGGCCACATATGACAAAGAACATAGACTTTACAAAAATACAGAGAGTCCCAAAAAATGTATATACACTTTAACAGCTCACAGCTCAATTTTGAAAATGAAATGTATTTTAATAAACACTGTATACATTTTGGAGGGACACCCTATAGTTCAGAAAAGCCCATAAAGGGCACAAATAACAAATTCTGGGTAGGATGGAGAATCTGATTTCCAGAATTACCACATTATAATATTCAAAATATCTACTTTTCAATAAAAAAAATCACAAGGAATGCAAAGATACAAGACCACATTGTCCATCCACAAGGGGAAAAAATAATTGAATCTGTTCCTTAGAAAGTCCAGATTTGGGACTTACTGAACAAAGACTTTAAATGAGCTATCAAATATGATCTTCCAGAATAAGTATATCTGTGGAGATAGCACATAGATTAGTAGTTGCCAGAGATTGGGGGGTGCAGGTAGGAAGAAAGTGAATGGGAAATGACTACTTAATAGGTATAGAGTTTTCTTTGGGAGTGATCAGATATTCTAAAATTAGATAATGGTGATGCCTACAAAATATTGTGAATGCACTAAATGCCACCAAATTATACACTTTACAATGATTAATGGTTAATTTTATGTAATTTTACCTCAATCAAAAAAATAATTTTTTAAATCCTGCTTCTGAAATGTAGTTTTGCCTTCCTCCTGTGACCATTCTAAGCACATTGTGCTCAAAGCTTTTTATTTTTTTATTTTTTTAAATTTTATTGTCTAAAGTGTTTTTTTTGTTTTTTTTTTTTTTATATATATTTTATTGATTTTTTACAGAGTGGAAGGGAGAGAGAGATAGAGAGTTAGAAACATCGATGAGAGAGAAACATCGATCAGCTGCCTCCTGCACATCTCCTACTGGGGATATGCCCGCAAACCAGGTACATGCCCTTGACCGGAATCGAACCTGGGACCTTTCAGTCCGCAGGCCGACGCTCTATCCACTGAGCCAAACCGGTTTTGGCTATTGTCTAAAGTTTTACATATGTCTCCTTTTTCCCCAATTGACCGCCCCCCCCCAAGCCATTCCCACCCTGGGCAAGCCCCCAGTGTCTGTGTCCATTGGTTATACTAATATGCATGCATACAAGTCCTTTGGTTGCTCTCTAACCCGCCCCTACCCTAACCATTTGTCTCTATATCAATCTATTCTTGTTCATCAAATTATGTTGTTCATTATATCCCACATATGAGTGAGATCATATGATATTTATCTTTCTCCGACTGCCTTATTTTGCTTAGCATAATGCTCTCCAGTTCCATCCATGCTGCTGCAAATGGTAAAAGTTCCTTCTTTTTTATAGCAGCATAGTATTCCATTGTGTAGATGTGCCACAGTTTTTGTCTGTTTGTTTTGTTTGTTTTTTTAGTTGGTTTTGCTTTTTTTTTTTCTTTATTGATTAAGGTGTTACATATGTGTCCTTATCCCCCCATTGCCCCCCACCCCCCGCCCACTCATGCCCTCACACCCCTGGTGTCTGTGTCCATTGGTTATGCTTATATGCATGCATACAAGTCCTTTGGTTGATCTCTCCCCCTTACCTCCACCCTCCTCTACCTTCCCTTGAGGTTTGAGCATCTGATTGATGCTTCTCTGTCTCTGGATCTGTTTTTGTTCATAAGTTTATGTTGGTCATTATATTCCATAAATGAGTGAGAAGATGTGATATTTATCTTTCTCTGACTGGCTTATTTCACTTAGCATAATGCTCTCCAGTTCCATCCATGCTGTTGCAAAATGGTAAGAATTCCTTCTTTTTTACCACTGCGTAGTTTTCCATTGTGTAGATGTACCACCGTTTTTTAATCCACTCATCTGCTGATGGACACTTTGGCTGTTTCTAAATCTTAGTTATTGTAAATTATGATGCTATGAACATAGGAGTGCATATATCCTTTCTGATTGGTGTTTCTAGTTTCTTGGGATATATTCCTAGAAGTGGGATCACTGGGTCAAATAGGAGTTCCATTTTTAGTTTTTTGAGGAAACTCCATACTGTTCTCCACAGTGGCTGTACCCATCTGCATTCCCACCAGCAGTGCACGAGGGTTCCTTTTTCTCTGCATCTTCTCCAGCACTTGTAATTTGTTGATTTGTTGATGATAGCCATTCTGACAGGTGTGAGATGGTACTTCATTGTCATTTTGATTTGCATCTCTCAGATGATTAGTGACTTTGAGCATGTTTTCATATGTCTTTCAGCCTTCTTCTGTCTTCTTTTGAAAAGTGTATTTACATCCTTCGACCATTTTTGGATTGGATCATTTATCTTCTTTTCATTAAGTTGTATGAGTTCTCCATAAATTTTAGAGATTAAGCCCTTATCAGAAATATCATTGGCAAATATGTTCTCCCATGCAGTGGGCTTTCTTTTTGTTTTGTTGATGGTTTCTTTTGCTGTGCAGAAGTTTTATTTTGATGTAGTTCCATTTGTTTATTTTCTCCTTAGTCTTCATTGCCCTAGGAGCTGTGTCGGTAAAGATATTGCTGTCAAAGCCTTTTAAATGACAGATTGCTGGGACATTTTCAAGCTTACAGAACAGGTAGCATGAACTGTTTTGTCACTATTAATAATTAATGTTCATTTAATAAATGTTAACATGTTTGACAAAATTTAGTCCAAGATTTGCTCTCATTAAAACCTCATAGGGAAATTGTGAAAAAGTAAATAACCCTCACCCATCTCAAACTCAAGACTTCTTTGATAGCTGCCATTATCTCCAGATAAATAAATATAGATAAAAATCAAATTGACTATACATGGTAAGTGTTCAAAGTATGTTAATTGTTATGACATTCAAAATGAATTTAATTATGACTTATTAAGACACTCAAGAACAGTGGGAAGAAAGGGAAATGATTTACTTGTAGTGTAAATAAGAGACTTGCCAAATAAACCAAATATGCATGATCAGACAAAGTAAAATCATATGGAGTACAGGATTCCAAAGTTCACCACCACCACCACAGATGCAGAACTACAAACACTGCAAGGAGAAGCATTAAGGAGCCATCAAATACCTTTAGACAATAATATAAATTATATAATATATAATTTAAATAATAATATAAATCTTATGCTTAGCCAAAACCGGTTTGGCTCAGTGGATAGAGCGTCGGCTTGTGGACTGAAAGGTCCCAGGTTTGATTCCGGTCAAGGGCATGTACCTGGGTTGCGGGCACATCCCCGGTAGGAGATGTGCAGGAGGCAGCTGATCGATGTTTCTCTCTCATCTATGTTTCTAACTCTCTATCTCTCTCCCTTCCTCTCTGTAAAAAATCAATAAAATATATTTAAAAAAAAAATCTTATGCTTAATTGTCTCTTGCTTCTAAGTGCTACTAAAATTGTTACAAGATGATATTGCACATGGCCATAAAGAAAAGTGTGACTCTTTGTTGGAGAAAAATGCACCATGTATTTTGCACTATGGCTTCACATGGTTTTGGTTTCTTTGATTTGTTCGGTTGTTTATCTCAATTGTGGTGTTCTCCTTGCCTACAACCTATTCAAACCTGAATCTAAATAACTGGAAGTTGAGTTGACAGAAGCCCTGAGCAGAGAATTAGAAGACCTGCATCTGTATGTACCTTTAGCCAAGTTACTCCTTTTCATTGTGCCTGTTTTCTCATCTACAATATAGGAATGATGCCTGCCCCACCTATCTCATATTGATGTGGAGACAGTAAGATGATTAGCAGTGTGAGCCCCACCCTACTGGTAGCCAAACCATTGGTCTTTATCGGTGTGATATACAGGCCACTGAATGCAAGCTCAGAGCTACAGCAAGGCAGGTTTCCACCTTGCCCCAAGAGTGGAAGCAATAGAAACTAGCATGGGCAGTTGGGGGCAACCAGGCCAGCAGAGGGGAGCAGTTAGGGGCAACCAGGCTGGCATGCAGAGGCAGTGAGGGGCGATCAGGCCAGTGTGGGGGGATTTAGGGGTGACCAGGCAGGCAGGAAAGTGAGTGATTAGGAACCAGTGGTCCAGGATTGTGAGAGGGATGTCTGATTGCTGGTTTAGGCCCAATACCCAGGATTGGGCCTAAACCAGCAGTCGGACATCCCCCAAAGGATCCCAGATTAGAGAGGGTGCAGGCTGGGCTGAGGGAACCCATCCTCCCACACACACACACACACACACGAATTTCATGCACCGGGCCTCTAGTATCACCTGAAATGCAGTGCCAGGAACCAAGCATAGCAGCTACTGACTGGAAAAGAGGTAACAAACAAGGAAGTAACTCTGCATGATGTTCCATCCCTTTAAGCTGCAGATAGTTCTTTCCTCCTGGTTCCTCTAGTACTTTTAGTTTATGCTACTTAATACTTACAAAACTGGCAAGCATGTGTGGAACGCCTTATATCCTGGCTCAGCACACAATAGGAGAATTTGGAAGGACACAGAAGAGAAGTAGCAGGTACAGTTGAGCTTGAAGAACACAGGTTTGAACTACACAGGTCCACTCCTACAAGGATTTTGTTTTTCAATAAATATACAGTCAGCCCTCCCTATCCCTAGGTTTCCCATCCACAGATTCACAACTGCAGATAGTAAACAGTATTTTCTTTCCTTCTTTCTTTTTGTTTTGTTTTAAATTTTATTTTCTAATTACAGTTTATATTCAATGTTATTTTATATTACTTTCAGATGTGCAGCATAGTGGTTAGGGAATCATATACTTTACAAAGTGTTCCCCCCAATATTTCAAGTACCCACATGGCCCCATACATAGTTATTACCATATTATTGATTATATCACCGATGCTGTACTTTACAGCCCTTGACCATTCTGTTAACTACCACTCTGTACTTCTTAATTTCTTCACCTTTTTCACCCAGCCCCCTAACGCCCCCCTCCCCTCTAGCAACCATCAATTGGAAAACAGTATTTTCGATTCATGGTTAGAATCCACAGATGCAGAGGGCCAACTTAAATTATACTTCAATTTTTCAAGTGTAGGAGTGTGGCGATAGGCACCCTAACCCCCATGTTATTCAAGGGTCAACTGAACAGTGCCTTCCCTTAAAGGAGCTTTACTATTAAGTTGGGGAGAACAGATACTTATACCCATGAGACAATGAGGTCATAGTGAAGAGCATCCTATCTAATGAAAGAGTAATATGCAAATTAACTGTCACTCTGCGACAAAGATGGTGGCGACCATAGCAGCCGGGGCAGGACGCTAGTGGCATCACCCCGACAGCGTGAGCCCAGCAGGCAAGCATGGCCCGCAGGCAGCACCCAGCAGGGCCTGCTTGGCCGTCATTGTGGTGTAGAGCAAGCAGGACCCACAGAGAGCAGAGAACCATGGGGAGCAGGCCCAAGCCATCAGTAGGACATCCCCTGAGGGCTCCCGCATTGGAGAGGGTGCAGGTCGGGCTCAGGGACCGCCCCCCCCCTCCCCGCACGAATTTCGTGCACCGGGCCTCTAGTTTGATAACCATAAAAAGGCATTGTGCATGCCCTGGCCAAGTATTGCTTAGCAGTTGGAGCATGGGCCCCAAGCACCAAAAGGGTCTCAGGTTCGATTTCCAGTCAAGGGCACATACTTGGGTTGCCAGTTCGATCCCTGGCCCAGGTCGGGGCACATGCAGGGATGCAACCAATTGATGTGTCTCTCTCACATCAATGTTTCTCTCTCTCTCTCTCTCTCTCTCTCTCTCTCTCTCTCTCTCTCTCTCTCAATATATATATATATATATATATATATATATATATATATATATCCTCTCCCTGCCTTCCACTCTCTAAAAATCAATGAAAAAAATATCCTCAGGTGAAAATTAACAACAATAAAAAAAAGAAAGCATTGTGCAGAGTCACATAATGAAGACAGTATTTTAGGAATGAGTTTACAGTGATATGCAGAATGATCCGAAAGAGTGAAAGCCTGGAATTAGGACAGCAGCTTGGTAGCTATTACAGAATGCAAGCATGAAATGTTATAGGGTATCCTAAACCAGAATAGAAGGGGATATAGTGGAGTAGAATTGAAATATCTCAGGGAGAAAAATCAGGGTAAGGTGACTTTAAAAATAAGGATAAAGAAGGATAAGAAAAGATTCCAAGAATTTGAGCCTGAAATACCCTGAGAATGCTGGTATCACATGATAGAAATAATGTCATCAGGAGAAGCAGGCTGGAACACTTAGTTTGGAACAAATTGAGATTGAAATGTGGACAAAAAAATCCAAGTAGAAATGCCAGGAAACAGTTGAAGAAATAGGTCAGAAGCTCAGATGAGGTCAGAGCCAGAATCATTAGTCTCCATATAGAAGTGCTAGTTGAAATCATGAATGTTGATTAGTTACTGTAGCAGACATTATGGTTTGCCTACCAAAAAGCTATTCCTCATTTCTTCTTGCTTACAGAATGCCAATTTTGTCCTATAGCAGACATTCATGTTCTGCTCCAGAGGGAAAAATCACAGGGAATGGTCTAGGATAGTGGTTTTCAAGCTTGGACACACAGGGGAGTCACCTGGAGAACTTTACAAATGTTGATGCCACAGTCAAAGTTGAGATCCACTGGCCTAATCCAATCATGGTAGTTTCATTCCCCTTGTCAGTGACTGATATAGGTAATCCTAGCCAATGTGCGGGGGCGTGGAAGATAGGTTTTTCTTACTCAAAATTAAATGCACTACAGGTAACACCTTATTTTAGATGAACATCATCATTTCTACATGTGAGGCATGGACATGTTGCTACCATCTTGCAGTTCTGGAAGGGATATACTAAACAGAACAGATGGAAAACACCTGGGTTCTTAATGAGGTCCTTGAGCTATTGAATTGACCAGTTCTAGAACCTCCATATCTTTAGAACTTTTGCTATAAGAAATAATATTTGTCCTTTTTGTTTAAGTATCTTGAGCTGAGTTTTCTGTTACCTACTTCTACTATGTATTTCATGAAAAATATTGCACTGTATTGTATTCATTGAGGTCCCAGAAGACAATGATTGTGTCTAATACATTTCTGTATAGAACACAATATAGGTCTCCAAACAAATATTTAAACATTAAAAAATGTTTAATGGATAGATGAAAGAGGAATGTCAACCACTCACTGTGTCTTCATGAGATTCCACCATTAGGATGAAGAAGAAAAAAGAGGGAACCAGGAAATAAAATTTAAAAAGGTGTGTTCTAAGGGATAGAAGAAAAACTAGCATAGGCCTAGGTCATAGAAGCCAAATATTTAAAAAATTAGTATATTAGGGTAGTCAGTGTCAGTTGGAATGAGACAAACATGGGAATAAAGAAAAGGCTATTGAGGTGTTCTTAGGGGGTGGAAGGGTGGGAATAACATTCGGCCAGTTGTTCAAGATCACAGACTTTCCATCCTAGAACCATGGCCAAATTTGTCCATAACCTTGTGGAGAAGGCTCCTGCACTGGCAAATGCTGCTGTGACTTACTCAGAAGCCTCGATTGGCCACATTTTGACATTATACCAAGGTTGAGCTGGTTCCTCCAACCCCTGCTGAAATCCCTACAGCTATTCAGAGCTTGAAAAAACTAGGCAATAATGCTCAAATTGGTAACTTCAGTTCACAGTTAAGGAAGCTCTGCTGAATGGTTTGGTGGACACTGAGGTATGGATGTGGTTTTATGTCAGTGAAATCATAGGCAAGCGTAGCATCACTGAG
The DNA here is from genome assembly GCF_964212035.1 of Myotis nattereri. Classification (NCBI taxonomy): domain Eukaryota; kingdom Metazoa; phylum Chordata; class Mammalia; order Chiroptera; family Vespertilionidae; genus Myotis; species Myotis nattereri. The sequence goes on along the minus strand of NC_138078.1, from coordinate 114,278,041 downwards.
TATGAAGTTTGAAGACCAATCTTTAACATCTATTTATTTTAAGTTATTTGAATGTTCTTAGACCATGAGTGATCAGAATGGTATTTGAATTAAAAAATATGTCAAAATTTTAAAATTTTAAAAAGAAAAGACTACTGAGATTTGGTGAGAAAGAAATGCCTAGCAACCTCTGGTATGTATTTTTACAAGCAGGCCCAAACCTTCATGAGAAATTTTTCTCAAGAATCTAAGTTACTTGTCCTCTGTAATTAAATATTTGGCATAACTGGTGCTTAAGCTGAAATTACTATTCTTAATCAATGCAGCAGTGTTTAATGGAATCTCAGTAATTCCATCTTCAGGTCTGGCTGGGTAGCTCAGTTGGTTAGAGCACTTTCCTGATATGCCACGGTTTCAGGTTTGATCCTTGGTTAGGGCTTATATAAGAATCAAATACTTTAAGCAATAAAAAAAAATAAAAAAAAATAATCAACCAATGGATGTATAAATAAGTGGAACAACAAATTGATGTTTTTCTTCCTCTCTCTCTCTCTCTCTCTCTCTCTCTCTCTCTCTCTCTCTCTCTCTGAAAGTCAATCAATAAATTGAAAAAATAATAACACCATTTTCAGTTTGGTTTCTGGTGATATCATTGGCTTTGGGGACCCCATACTCAACAGAAACTAGATCAAAGTCAAGACCTATTACCATCATCATGAAATACAGTAAAATATCCTTAGAAGAAGAAAGAAGAGATCAAACTTTCTCCACAGAAAAGTGAAAAATGTGGGCTGTCCATTTCTTCAAACATAGCACAGCACCTATCACAAACATATGAGGTAGCATGAAAAGGTCACCTGCTGGCAGACTTACTTTCTTGCTCACAAGTCAAAGGGGGTTTCCCAGGCTGGTAACACTCTAATTTAAGACATTCTGGAGCCCTAATTTCCATTTCAAATCATAGGTTATCTCTACTTTCATTTAAACAAGTAACTCTTACCCACTGCCATGGAATTCTTCTGTATAACTTTGGTCTTTGAAAATGCTGTGTTTCTGGGAAGGAGTCTTGGGGAAAGTCCCCTTCTTCAGTGCACAAGCCCTTCCTCTTTCTCCATCCAGGAGCTTTTGCCCCACAAGTAGAGAGTATTTGATCTTATAGGTAATAAGTATTCTCAGAATTCTCTGAGATCTGCAATAGCCCATTCTAAATTCTAAACAGGTGGGAAATGTCAAGAACTCCCCAAATTCAATGAAGTTTGACCTGGACATAGTCTTAGAAGAGTAGGATTGTATTGACATGTTAAATAACATAGCCCAGTGTTTCCCATTGTTCCCTGTTGGTAGGCAGAATAATTAACCCCCCCATCCAAATATGTCCACATCCTAATCCCCAAAACCTATGAACATGTTACATTACATGGCAAAAAGGACATTGCAGTATGACTAAGTTAAACATTTTGAGAAGATTACCCTGGATTATCCAGATGGGTCTAATGCAATCACAGGAGTTCTTCTAAGAGTGAGGCAGAAGTGGCAGAGTCAGTACATGTGATGACCGAGTAGAGGGGAAGAGGAGAGGGGATGGGGTTAAAGATGCTATGGTGCTGGCTTTGAAGATGAAGAGGAAAGTGGGTGGCCTATAGAATTTGGAAAAAGCAAGGAAACAGATTATCCCCTAGAGCCTCCAGAAGGAATACAACTCTGCTGACACCTTGATTTTAAGACAGCTGAACTACAGAACTCTAAGATAATATATTTGTGCCGGGGTAAGCCACTAAGTATGCTAATTTGTTACAGCAACAATAGGAAACTAATACACTTGCTGTCGTGACTTCTTTTTTTTAAATATATTTTATTGATTTTTTTACAGAGAGGAAGGGAGAGGGATAGAGAGCCAGAAACATCGATGAGAGAGAAACATCGATCAGCTGCCTCCTGCACACTCCCCACTGGGGATGTGCCCGCAACCAAGGTACATGCCCTTGACCGGAATCGAACCTGGGACCCTTGAGTCCGCAGGCTGACGCTCTATCCACTGAGCCAAACCGGTTAGGGCTGTCATGACTTCTTTTGAAAAATACAACTAAGTCGTGAAATAAAGTGCAATCTCTAGCTTTCTTTTGGAAATTCACAGTGCACACTGGTTCACTAAAGGCTCTTAGAAGTCTGATGGAAAAGAAATCTATAAGTTTACCTCATTATTGACCAACAAAAATCTGTTAGCTGTGACCATTAATTATAATCCCACAAAACAATGTTCCTTTCTCAGAACCCTAGTTTGAGGTAATGCTGCTGATAACTCATTGCATGTTAATTTGACTGAAGCTGAAGATAGATGTGTTAACCAAAGGAAAGATTAGTGTGGAGATCTAGAAGGTGGTGAGTCAAAGAACAAAAAAGTCTCAATGTTCTGCTCAATTGTCCAGGAAAGCTCATTCTGACATACAAATACATCAGTATTTAGTCTCTGCTCTCTGATCTATCCCTGGTGGATGGCCGGTGCCATTAAGATAAACCAACGAGGTCCCCTAGTTCTCATTCCTTGTGACCCAAACAACCCTCTGCTATCATTAAGCTTCCTTTTCAAGTCTGACCTGATGGCTGATATGCCAACTCCAGTCTGAATATAAGTAAATCAAAATTCTAACTTTGTATTTCTATCCCTTGTGATTTCAATTTTATTAGCATGAATCCATCTCCAGGAGATTCCTGACTTCTAAGTATCTCCGACAAAATTCAGTTTCTAAGCCTAACTAGTGCCCCCATAAGGTCCTGCCTAAATTGCCAGACAGAGGAACTTTCTTAATGACATCTCCACCCCGCATTACTCCTAACTGCCACAATCCCTCTTGGAGGCAATTTCTTTGTCCATAACAGTTCTGTCACCATGTCTAGGAAAAGCTCATTGAAAGTGCATTCAGTTGACTGAGTTCACCACAGGACAAGGTCAAGCAGAAGTAGATATAAGTAGACAAGGGCTATAAGGGCAGAGAACAGGGTATACCTTGGTACAGATAAGGGGAACTTTTGACCAATACAATAAGTGTAAATGAGGCTACCACATCCATTTTCTGCACTGGTAAAGGGAAGAGGTCAGAGCAGAGATGACAAGTAGTACTGTGTAGCAATTCTGATCACTTCCTAGAAGGCATGCTAAGTCAAGGTGTTGTGGACAGCTATTGTCTTCTGAATACTTCATTTCAAGTACTTTTCCTTTCCCTCTCTCTAGATCAGGGGTTGGTAACCTTTTTTCTGGCAAGGGCCATTTGGATATTTATAACATCATTCACGGGCCATGCAACATTATCAACTTAAAAATTAGCCTGCTATCATGAATGGAATAAAAAAATTGTGGTATATCTACACAATGGAATACTATGCTGCTGTAAAAAAGAAGAAACTCTTACCATTTGAAACAGCATAGATGGACTTGGAGAACATTATGCTAAGCGAAATAAGCCAGTCAGAGAAAGATACATATCACATGTTCTCACTCATTTGTGGAATATAATGAACAACATAAACTGGTGAACAAAAACAGATCCAGAGACAGAGAAGCATCAATCAGACCGTCAAACCTCTGAGGGAAGGCGGGGGGGAGGGGGGGGGCGGGGGGGTGAGAGATCAACCAAAGGACTTGTGTACATAACCCATGGACACAGACAGTAGTGGGGTGAGGGCATGTGCTAGGGGGTGGGAACGGCTGGGGAGAGGTCAGTGTGGGAGAAAAGGAGACATAGGTAATACTTTAAACAATAAAGAATTTTTTAAATTAGCCTGCTATATTTGGTCAAATATTTAATTAATTCACCCCTAATGCCTTGGCAGGGCCAGAGCAAATGATTTTTCAGGCCTTATACAGCCCTTGGGCCGGATGTTCCCTACCCCTGCTCTAGATGATCAGACCCATAACATGTAAATCTTGTGTGGTATTAGCCACCACATTTTCATAAATCACTTAATAAAGCCAGTTATATCTTCAAATAAAGAAAAGAAATCCAGTATCTCAATATGTTTCAAAAAGAAGTCCTGGTACTCCTTATGCAAATTACCCCAATTTCCTCCTAACAACTATTAGTACCCTATGTCAATGGGCATGTAGTGTTTTATATTTTTATAACTTAAGGGTGATTCCAGTGACTTGCTCAAAAGAAAGGAAGAAAGCCTCAAAGAGAAACAATGTCTTTACTAAAAACTGCCAGTAACTTCCAAATGGCAGCTCCCCTGCTTAGGAAAGAAATGGAGTCCCTCTTCACTAGAAACACTAATGTGTAAGTTTGTCATCCCTGGGTTAGACAATGGTCAGACACTGGCACCTAGGAGAAGGGAGGGAGATAGAGGAGTTTAAGTTGATGAAGGCAGAAACAAGCCTGGAACCAATAAATCCAAACAACAATTTTGCTCAGCACCAACCTAGCATAATCACCAACCAGTGTGATTATGCACGGAGGTAGCTGAGGGTGACATAGGTGAATACACACTTTAAGGAGCCCACAAATCTTGCTGCAAGAGGTCTGGGAAACTTTCTGCTTGGTTATTATCAACTTGGCAACAAAAGCTTCATTCCCATTAGAGCTATTTATTGAGGTTGTGCTAGAGCAGTGGCTCCCAAAGTGTGCTCCCCAGACCAACAGCAGCAGCACCTGGGAACTAGTTGGAAATGCAAATTGTGGGGCATATCTCCAGACTTACTGAATCAGAAACTCTGGGGGTGGGGACCGGCAATCTATGTCTTAATAGCCTCCAGGTGATTCTGATGCATGCTCAAATGTGAGAACTACTGCCCTAGATCTATTTTAATCAACAATCTCTGTGCTTTGTGCTGGGGTGGAGGTGGGAATGGGGTTGCCAGATAAAACAGAACACCAAGTAAATTTTAGCATGTCTAAAATCTTGCATGGGATATATTTATCATTCATTTTATTATATTTATAAAAGCATTTGTTGTATATCTGGAATTCCAATTAAATAATTATTCGCCACCCTAGCTGGTTTGGTTCAGTGGATAGAGTGTCAGCCTGCAGACCAAAGGGTCCCGGGTTCAATTCTGATCAGGGGCATGTATCTTGGTTGCAGGCTCCTCCCCAGCCAGGACCCTGATCAGGGCACATGCAGGAGGCAACCAATCGATGGGTTTCTCTCACATCAATGTTTCTCTCTGTCCTTCCCTCTCTCTTCCACTCTCTCTAAAAATCAATGGAAAAATATCCTTGGGTGAGGATTTAAAACAAACAATAAATAATTATTCACCAAATCTGGCAAACCTACCCTAGCTGGTTTGGCTCAGTAGATAGAATGACAGGCCTTTGAACTGAAGGGTTTTGGGTTCAATTTTGGTTAAAGACACATGCCCGGGATGCCAACTGGATCCCCAATAGGGGGCGTGCAAGAGGCAGCTGATAAGATTCTCATCATTGATGTTTCTAGCTCTCTCTCCTTCTCCCTTCCTCTCTGAAATCAATAAAAAAATATTTTTTTTTAATGTGGCAACCCTGGGTAGGGGGACTCTAGACAAGGGGAGCAGGATTGCCAGCCCCAAATATACGTTTTTAGCATAAGGATTATTTTTGGCTAATAGCAGGCTCATGTATAAGGGAAATCACCATTTGTAAGGATGTCTGTCTCCCTGTATCAGGAAGAAGAGGATGACCCGAATCACTAGTGCAGAATCTCCCTACCCTACTGTTCCAGGAAGGGCATCTCCCTTTTATGCCATGACTAGGGGTGTTTGCTATATGCCCCATACATGGAGTTGTCTTGTGCCAAGAGCCTGACATCCTGGGCTGAGAAAGCCCTGTTCCAGGACTCTCCTTTGTCCTGTATTGGCGCCTCTTACCCTTGTGCTGAGAGGGACCCTCTTCTTACAATCCAATTGCCCATAGCTGTTGCCTGAGCTCTCTGTTCATGCTGAGGTTGAAGCCTCATGGTGGCTGGTACCATGGATCTGTCTCTGGCCCAATGGCGTAAGCTGGGCCCTCTCTAGAGAAGAAACCTGAGTTCCCTATGATCAATGCCAGAGCCCTGCCAGCAGGCGAGGGAATCCAAAGGCAGTTGCTGGGCATGGAGGCCAGAGGGACATAGGCTATCAAGGAGACAAAACTGAACCTCACATCACCCTACTTGGCCCAGAGATGGCTGGTAGTCAACGACGGGTAAGACTCCACAGGGTGGGGCAACCTAAGACAGGCACAGTCGGGGGCCAGTAGGAGAAAACTTGGGGTGCAACAAAGGTGGGGCACAGACCCCCCTCCCCAATGGTGCAGGGGCTTGAACACTCGCCCCTTCTGAGGAAGGTCTCCTGTCCCCATGGCTGCTTCCTGCTTCCCATGCCCAGCTCAGATCGGGACCCAGGTAAAGACAGAGACTGGCTGACAGCAGCTGCCCTCTCACTGCAACAGGACTTGTTTCCCATTTCTACCTGGGACCACAGGGAAAGGGGAAGCTGAAGGAAAGGGCTGTGTCAGGATGCTGCCTTCTTCCCTTTCTTCTCCCTCTTTTTTCTAAACACTTCCATGCCTTGTAGTTCTTTTGCTTTCTCTTCTTTTTCTACTACCCTCCATTTTCCATATCAGCTGGATCCAGAGGGCACAGCTTACTCCTCCTCGGACATCGACACCACCATCAACCACGGCCCTGATGGACCCTTTGATGCAGCCCTTCAACTTGCTGATGCTTCGGGAAGCCTGTCGCCAGTGACGCCGCCCGCTAGCCAGACCAACAAAGACAATCAAACCAACAACTTGAGGACAGCTGAAATCCCTTGACTGAAGAGGCTGGCAACCTTCTACAGGAATGGGGCTCTTTCTGTGCTCCATCCACTATGTTTATAGCTATGCTCTCTATCATTGCTTGCCACTCTTCTTCCGAGACTTAAATGGCCCAATCTGAGAGGTGGCCACTGATTTGCATGTGTGATCATTTAAAAAATAAAAAAGGGGGAATTTGCCGGAAGCCGGTCCATCCTTGCTGTTTGACACAGTCGCTGCAGGAAAGAAACATCTGCACAGCATATGTTTCAAGGGACCTGGCGTATATAGCATACTGTTCTTAATATGTTTGCTCCCCTTAGCGCTGTGTGTTTTAACCAAGGTCACCTCTCCGAGAAAGGTTGTTTCCCCAGGTAGGAATTTTTCCCTGAAGTCAGGGAGGGGATGCCTCTCCTAGAAAGGTTGTTTCCCCAGGTAAGGATTTTTCCCTGAAGTTAGGGAGGGGATGAAACTCCTTAACTAAGTGCCAGGCGGGTAGTTAATCACTTTTACTACAAACAATCATGCTTAAGCCACATAATCTTTACTCCCTGGAATGGAGATAAGAAACGCCCTAACCTTTGTAATAGAAATTGACAGGATTAAAATCAACTGGTATAAATATGGATGTAACAAAACAATAAACGGCAGAACCTCTCTGGAGATCCAGACCAGAACTTGGCTGGAGATGCTGGCTAGGCTGCTGATCAACTGAACGCTGTCTCCGTGTCATTCCTTCTTCGCCAACTCCGTCCACACCTTTGGGGACCCCTGGACCCGCTAGGGTTGGACCCCGGCACACTAGAGACTCCTATCAATGGAGAAGACAACAACCTAAATCTGCCTAACAATCTTACCCTTGTTTACAGTACTTTTCTTGCTAGCCTCCCATAACTGCCTCCCCATCTTCTTTTGTCTTTAGCTGGAGATGATATTTACTTAAGGTGATGGCGGGAGTTAGTTTTGGAGTTAGTTTTCCTGGGTATTTCCCTGTATACAGGAGGTACACGTGTCATTAAACTTCTGTTTTTCTCCTGTTAATCTGTCTTTTTATTATGGGGTAAGGTGAAGGGGTCTCAGCCGAGAACCTAGAAGGGTACAGGAAAAATTATTTTTCTTCTACACTCTCAAGGGCCTTCCATATCAGTTGGGTGTGCAAAGCTTTGACATAAATCAGAGAACAATTACAAAGAGTGCATACTTGAGAGTATAAAGATTAAATTTTGGGGAATTCTAAGCAAGCACAGAGCGTCGTGGAGGAGCACTGCAGGATAAACCAGAAGAGAATTTGGGAATTAGATTTGAGTTCACAGTTCAGACCTTAGAGATCCCAGCTACTGTAGTTTCTTGTAATAAGACCTGAATTTTTTTCTCTCTCTCTCTCTCTGACCACCCTTTCCTTGCTTCAGCTGGGTGCACAGCTTGGCGTGTGGATCTCAAGCTAGAGTTAAGCCACCACTGACCGCTCAGCTAGGAACAAGCTGCACAACCCTTTGTGGCAGCTCTGAACCTACTGCCCTTTGTGACAGGTCTGCCAATTTGCCAGATAACTTGGACCCGTTCCAATTGCTTACACTCTGTCTGCTTTGTTTCAGGGTCCTGGCCATAGGTGGGGGGCAGGCCCCCCACCACCCAAGGCTTGGTTTTCTAAAGCCATGTTTGTCAAAACCATCCGTGTGCAAATTCCTTTGTTCATAATGGTGGCATTCAAGTTGAATTGTGCATGAAATTGTCTTGCTAAAGAAGCAGCTTTCTCTATATAAAAGGGGGCAAGAGAAACTGAAGGATCTGATTAGTTAATAAGAATTCTAAGTAGTGAAATTCCAAATTAGCATAAAACAATTTCTTGTTCAGAGCACGTGCAGCACCAGAGTAAAAGAATTCTTTTCTTCCTCTTCTTTTTGTTAAAGCATTTTGTTCTAAAATAGTATAATCACAATAAGACATTGCAATGTGTGAATTGTAATATATTAAGTCATGACTAATTGTATTGATTTGCATTTAGGGTTTTTTAACATCTGTGTGGTAATTATCCTAATCCAATTTGTTATGCAGAATACAATCAATGTTATGTATGTTAGTGTTTAGGGCCTGACACAATTTCATGTAATAAAACAGAATGAAATACAAAGGTAGCTCAGGTGCAAAGACAGGCACATCTTTTATAAATATCAAGCTCTTTTTCCAGATCTCCAAAATTAGCTGGGGCTGGGGTTCAGTGGAGATCAAGCAAATTTAATTAACATTTTAAAAATGAGGCCCAAGAAAAGAGAGCACAAGCGCTGAGCTCTTGAGAAGGAGCAGGTACAAGCTGTATTAAATCCTCAGGAAGAAGACTTTTTTCTAACGGGCTCTGGCTTTTAGAAGCTGCCAGGAATAATGTCCTGACCTCACCTGATAATGAGCCAATGAGACCGTGTTCCACTGACATAGTGCTATTTTAGTAAGGGTTGCATCTTATCTAAGAGTCAGGGTTTAGCTTTAAACCTTTCATTTTTCTGTCCTTTTAGGAAAAAAAAAAAAGCTTTGCCTAACATCTCCCAGAAAGTCCTAGGAATCTGGGGCACAAAATATCTGAGCAAACTTTAGGCTCAGGCAAAGAAAGCAGCTATGTCTCTGTAATGTGTAGGGATACTAACGAGCCTTTCCACCACCACCGGACGCAAGCACGCATGCAAAGCTTTGCTGCCCTCTTCTCAGATGTCTGAATTTTCTACTTTGGGGCTTCAGTCCTTTAACTTCTGGATTTGTCCCTTTTTATAAATGCCAATCTGCCTCATTAAAAGCACAAATCTTGGTGAGCAGTACTTAAACTGCCTCTTTCTGAAAGAAGAGTAGAGAGAAGGCGAGGGTACTGTGTAAGAAAAAGTGGCCATATACTAAACTGACAAGCTCAGGAGAGGCCTCTATGTGGCCTTACAAACTCAGACCTAAAGTAACCACATAAGATTGTGGTAGATTTAGACAGACACAAACAGAGACAGAGCAAAGACTGTGGACCAGGTACGGAAGGTCACCGGAGAGGAAAGTCCCGGGTGCTTAGCAAAGGACAACTGCAGTGTGGGGCCTCGTCCCCAGGGTGACCTTCCTCCCCTAGCATATTGCTGGTCATGTGGTTTGGACCCCCAACCTTTCATATCGCTGATCATGACCACTGACCTTTCCTCCCTGGAAATAACATCAAGGCCTCGGTTGTATTTCAGCTCCAGGCCCAGAAAAGCAGCAAACCCAGACAAGCAACACCATGGCTAACCACCAGTCAATCAATCAGTGGAGACCACAACCTTGAAAGGACACACCTGGAAAACTGCTGAATATTCTATTGTGATCTTCCCCTGGGACCTCCCCTAAAATCTCCACCATTAAAACCCTTAGGACAGTGGTTCTCAACCTTCTGGCCCTTTAAATACAGTTCCTCATGTTGTGACCCAACCATAAAATTATTTTCGTTGCTACTTCATAACTGTAATGTTGCTACTGTTATGAATCATAATGTAAATATCTGATATGCAGGATGGTCTTAGGCGACCCCTGTGAAAGGGTCGTTCGACTGCCAAAGGGGTCGCGACCCACAGGTTGAGAACCGCTGCCTTAGGAGGAAGACCCAACACACTCTCTACCCTCATGCCTTTCCCTTCCTCTTCCCCCTCCGCATCCCCCCAGGCACATCACCTTCACCTTAACCTTCCTTACTCCCAAGCTCCTAGGGCCCTTCCTTTACCTCTATAACTTGTTTCCTAAGCCCACTTCTTTTACAAATTACTTCTTTTACCTCTGTGATTTTCTAGATAAATTAGAGACCGGGTACATGAATTGGTGCATGGGTGGCATCTGGCCAGCCCACTGAGATTGGGGCCGACTAACCTGGCCAGCTGGGGGGAGGGGCCATGGGCGGTTGGCCAGCTGGCCCTGCCCCCTGGTCAAACTCCCTGTCAAGGGGACAATTTGCATATTAGCCTTTTATTATATAGGATGTTCTTTTATAGTTCTATAACCAGACAATCAATGGGTCCGTGCTACCTGTCACTATTTGAGCCAATTAAGCAGAGACAGGGTTGAATCATATATGAGCATATATTCCAATACTGCCAGCAGTATGGAAGAGCAGCAGGTCATCCACAAAAGTCTGTTCTGCAGCTCCCCATAAACCAGCTTTTTATATAGGGTAGGACAAGGATTATATGGGGAAGTAGAAGGCTGGGGTGCGAGTCCATTGTTTGGGCAACAAGGTTATTAATCTTTCCATGATAATAAGCAGTTCTTGAATGAGAATGGTCTCAAGGTTGATTTCCCAGGTTCTGGGGCATACAACTTCCAGCCAAGTTAGAATGTCCTTTCTTTAACCAGAATAAGATAATCATGGTTAATAGAGCATGATTAATATTTTCCATAACCATGGCTAGTCCCCAATATTCTACTTTTGCCCCTAACAGTTTGAGTCTTGGCTCTGATTTTTTTCTTAACCAGAACTCAAGTATCAAGGTTGCTGAACCCAGGTCCAGTCTGACCCCACGGGTCTACACCTGGTGCCATTCCTGTGGCCTATAACAGGATGGTCTGAAATTTAAACTTCCTAACTAAAATTGAGTCATGCAGGATAGTCATGTTGTAGGCCCATACCTTCTAAACAAAAGTCAATCTTTACCTTAAACGAACCTGTCTGTTGTCTTTTTGCATCTATGTTAACATACCTTTGGAATGTCAGGATAATTTCCTTTTTCAAGACCTCTCAGGGCACAATCTCCCACCAGAGCAGACGACCACAGAACTCCTCATTTTTACTGTTATCATGTTAATTGTTAACTATCCTATATCCACCTCTGTAAAAGAAGTATGTGTATTTGTTTTACTTTTTATCCAATCCCAGAGATTTCCCCCAACTGCCTCCACTTTGCTTTCTCTTGCCTCCCTAATCTATCACCAACGGATTTCAGGTAATCCCCTTACTCCTCCTCTGATTCTAATGTATAAAATAAGGTGCAAAATTGACATTCTCCAGAGCATTCTCTCAATCTGTTGAAATTTTGCTTCCTAGCAATTGGCGTCAGTTTGGCTCAAATAACTCATAAAATTATTATGGGTTTGGATGTTTCTTACGTTGACAGTACCAAATTGTCCAAGGGGCAACAGAGACCTTAAAGGGGTAAAAAAATAAGGGCCTGAAAAGCAAAGGTAGCAGATATTACAAACAATATTCACTTAGTTTGCCATTTTTTCGAGTACACAATCCCTAGCACCCTCCAAGGGTGGAGGGAACCCATGTCCATGGAGGAAAGGAACAAAGTAGACATCAGACCCCTTCCAGCCTCTCCTACTCCTTGCCTTCTCCAAGAACTAGTTCCTATCCCCTTTCTGTCACCCTCTTGGCCCATAGTGTAAACCTGTATAAATCCATGAGGTCGGCAACCTGGCTGATAATGCGGATCACCAGGAAAGTGTGTTAAATATATAGCTGCCCTGACTGGTTTGGCTCAGTGGATAGAGCATCAACCCATGGACTGAAGGATCCTGGGTTTGATTCTGGTCAAGGGCATGTACCTTGGTTGTGGGCTTGATTCCTAGTGGGGGACATATGGGAGGCAGTTGATCAATGTTTTTCTCTCATTCATGTTTCTCTCTCACTCATGTTCCTAAGTCTATCTCTCTCCTTTCCTCTCTGTAAAATCAATAAAATATATTTTAAAAATTATAATAAATAAATACATACATAAATAGCTGCCTCATCAATTCAGACTTAATAGGTCCTGGATCAGGCCCAGGAATAGGGGTTTTTGCTTTTTTTTGAGAGGGGGGTGGTTGTTAATCCTCGCCCAAGGATATTTTTCCATTGATTTTTAGGGAGAGTGGAAGAGAGAGGGAAAGACAGAGAGAAACAAAGATGTGAGAGAAACACATCAATTGGTTGCCTCCTGCATGAGTCCTGACCAGGGCCCAAGCCAGGCAGGAGCCTGCAACCGAGGTATGTGCCCTTTGACCAGAATCAAACCAGAACCCTTTGGTCCTCAGGCTGACACTCTATCCACTGAGTCAAACTGGCTAGGATGGCATAGGTATTTTTAAAGCTGCTTCCAGGTGATTTTAATGGACAGTTCCATTGGGCAACCACTGGCATCAGCCGAAGATTCCCACCAGGTATGCCTGCCTATGCAAAATATGCCTAGGCCAGTGGTCAGCAAACTCATTAGTCAACAGAGCCAAATATCAACAGTACAACGATTGAAATTTCTTTTGAGAGCCAAATTTTTTAAACTTAAACTATATAGGTAGGCACATTGTTATTAACTTAATTAGGGTACTCCTAAGGCTTAGGAAGAGCCACACTCAAGGGGCCAAAGAGCCGCATGTGGCTCGCGAGCCGAAGTTTGCCAACCACGGGCTAGGCAATGGAGGTTTCAATGGTGTGGCAAATGCCAGGCATTATGAGCAAAACTATGCTCCAGTGGAGTAGGCCTGAAAAAGACTCCCTCACTTGAACAAAGATTGGTCAGGCTCCTCTAAGCCATCATTTTAACTAGGCTTCCTCTTTGGCCCTGTTTTTCACCTGCCTTTGTCAAAGAATCCTGCTAAGTCAGTTTATCGGAAAATCCTCCCACTCGATATCTGATCACTCTTGATATCTGATCAAGTTCTCCATCCCCCCTCCCCCAACCTTTGATTTCTAAGTCTTTGGCTTGCCTTTAGCAATAATCCTGTTAAGTCAGTTTAGTAAGAATTTCCTCACCTTTGATGTCTGTCTTAGTCAGCTTAGGCTGCTATAACAAAGTACCATAGACTGGATGGCTCACACAACATTTATTTCTCACAGTTCTGAGGGCTAGAATTTCCAGATCAAGAAGCTGACAGATTCAGTTCCTGGTGAGAACCCTCTTTTTGCCTTGCAGAAGGCCACCTTCTCAGTGTCTTCACATGGGGAGAAGGAAGAGGAGAGAAGGGAGAGAGATGGGGAGAAAAGGAAGAGGAAGGCAAAAGGGGAGGGGAAAGGGAGAAGAGGAAGATGAGGGAGAGGAGAGAGAAGAGGGAGAAGGAGGGAGAGGGAGGGAAGGAGAGGGAGCAAGCCAGAGCTAGCTCTGATCTCCTTTTTAAAGGGACACTAATTCCATCATGGGGCCCCACACTAATGACTTCATCTAAACTTCCCAAAGGCCCAACTTCCAAATATCATCACATTGGGGGTTCGGTTTCCATACATGAAAATGGGGATGGGGACACAAACATTCAATCCATAATGACATCTAATCAATTTCATCTTAGTAATTTTGCATCCACCAACCCCCTCACTCTGCTCATTGGCTATAAATCCCTACTTGTCCTTGTTGTATTAGGAGTTGAGTTCATTCTCACTCATAGCAATAGTCTTGAAGAAAATCTTCTTTACCATTTTAACAGGTGTCAGAATAATGTTTCTTTAACAGGCCCTTAAGGGGAAAAACTACACTGCCTGACACCAGGGATTCATTTAGCCAACTACTTTCTAGTTAGTCAAGGTCTGCTCCAGCCCATTAAACAGGACCCCAGTGTCTCCACCCACATGCCTAATACATAAGCAGGAAAGACTCTAAGGATTAGTATTCCTTGATTGGAATTTGTTAGCAGTATCTGTGAAATTCCCATTATTCAAACAAACATTTACTGAGTATTTACTAATGGTCTTGCCCTGTGCTAGAAACAGGAATAAGACTAGGCCACTTTGTTCTCAAAACTCATGGAAAAGCAGGGAAGGCAGACAAGTAAACCAACAATTACAACACACTTAGGCGCTGTGACCATCTTATTATTGTAACCATTTGTGGAAGGTGAGGAGCCAGTTATAGCAATTACTTGGCACCAAGTCTTCATTGAATCACATCTCTGAGGTAATTCCTTTACCTTGTTTACCCCTGCAGAGCTTCTTCTGCTTCCTGTTTGTTTTTCCATGACTAACCTCTGCCTATAAGATGAAGCCCAAACTTGTTAGCCTGTCATTTCAAGCACTCCATGGTCCTCAATGGATAGCTTCATCAATCAGCAAGGCATGCTGGACATTATCTCCCGAAGTTAGAAGACGGAGCAATCAATGCAGAACATTCCCTTGATTTCTGTATTCACACTGTCCTCACTGGATCATGGCCAGTGGAAAAACAAACAAAAACAAAACAAAACAAAACAAAAAACTGGAGGGGCTTTCTAATGGTGGGGGTGGGGAGAACCTAAGAACAAAAGTGAGTCAGAAGAGAGCCCAGAGAAGCTGCTAATGTCATCAATGCTTCTAACCACCTCAACCCCATGAAAGAGCACACTGTGCCAGGTGCAGTGCCTCCCTTTCCAGCAACCAAACTTCTCTACCCTCTCCCAAAGGCCTAACAAAATAATAGAATGAGCTACTAACTAGAAGCTTTGAGAAGCAGAAGGATAGTCAGATATCTGACTACCAGATGCCACTCAAACACTATCTTGCCCCAAAACCTTGAAGCCTTTCTGAGCCTCCATCTTCTCACCATTAAAATGGAGATGACACTGTCATCTGCCCTACTTCACAGACAACAGGTGAAAGTAAAGAGAGACCAAGGACTTGAAAGTGCTATATAAACAGGCATGGGGTTTGTTATTACTATTCCGATGGGCCCTGCAAGGCATATTGAACAGGTTTTATAACAACACACATGAGGACAACAGGTTGCTTCCAGAAATAGGAACAAGGGAAAGGACAGCACTGACTCAGGCTTGCTCTCCAAGTCACCTTTCACCCAAGTGCTGGGTATTTGATGGGATAAACAGTCAATGCTACCACCTTCCCCCACTGCCTGTCAATATGACAGCAAAGTACCTGCTGTATTGACCATAGATGCCAAGCCCTACCCACAAGTAATTACTCAGTAGCCTCCCTTTCCTTTTGAAAGCTTGTCATTACCATTCTTGAAATTCTGGTCCTGGTCTGCTCCGAGAAACATCTATTTATGGGAGGCATGGTGCCAATGAGTGTTTTTGTTTGTTTGTTTGTTTGTTTGTTTAAATATATCTTTTATTGATTTTTTACAGAGAAGAAGAGAGAGGGATAGAGAGTTAGAAACATCGATGAGAGAGAAACGTCGATCAGCTGCCTCCTGCACACCTCCCACTGGGGATGTGCCCGCAACCAAGGTACATGCCCTTGACCAGAATCAAACCTGAGACCTTTCAGTCCACAGGCCAACGCTCTATCCACTGAGCCAAACCGGTTAGGGCCCAATGAGTTTTTGCAAACCTTCCTTCCTTTCTGAATTTGAACTTGCAGACTGGGTCACAGGCTCACAAGAGGAATGCAGTGTGTCTGGCATGTTTGCAACTTTTCAGCAAACTACTCTCCACCTATCAAAACATCGCCACCCAGTACTCCTCTCTAGGCCCTGCGGGGTGGAGGGAAAATGAGCAACACTGTCAACACTGATGTGATAGTTAGCCATCAAGTAAACAGCACACTCTCACTCTGAAAGGGAGGGGTCATGGCAGACTTCCTACAAGGTCAGAGGGAGATTTATTTAAGGAGTGGAGGGGCATAGAGCCTTGTCAATTTCCCTCTCGATAGCCACCTGCTGGAAAGAAGGACCCTACTTTGTTAGGCCTCTGAAACCCTATACAAATCTCCTTTGGTAATCATGGTCAATCACTTGGATGCTTGCCCCAGCCCTGGGGAATTTTGTGGTAATGGCTATAAATCAGTGTAGCCAAGGAAAACTGCTGCAGACTTTGATTCTGTGGCTCTTGTTTGGAAGCTCTTTTATTTTTTTTCTCTGTAGGAACCCATCAGATTGATTTGATAATGACCAAGGTGTGAAGACAGAGGTAGCAAGGCGCTAATAGCCAACACCCCCTTGGCATCTTTTTTTTTTTTTTTTACCTGACATGATTTGGGGTTTCCAGAAGATGTCTGCAGGCCTAACACAAATTTCAGAGCAAAATCTGTGGCTCTTCAAACATCAAAGCATCAGTAGAGGCCTGAGGTCAGGTGGGGCTGGTGGGGAAGCAGCAGGGTAGTTAGTAGAAGAGGCTTAGGTCAGAGTTTAGAGCTAGGTTTCAAAAGGGCTGGAAGTGCTATTCTCTTCACCAATCAAGTTAAAGGGGGGAATGGGACAGAAAATTGGAGAGAAAGATAAGTGGAGACTAATCCAGTTACATAAAAAGATGTACTCAGATTTTCCTCAGTGGGCTATACCATCTAAATGCCTTTTAACTTTTGTAAGGCACAAGATCTGACCTAGTGCTATACAACATAACTCCATGATGATGAAAATGTTCTATCAATACAATGTACAGTAACCACTAGCCCATGTAGCTATTAAGCACTTGAAATTGACTGGTATGACTGAGAAAGTTAATTTTTAATATAATTTAATTTTAATTCATTTAAATAGCCATGTATGGTTAGTGACCATCATATGGACCAGCACATGGCTAGAGTTACCACACTCTGTGTTCAAATCCCAGCTCTTCCTCTTTTAAAAAAAATATATATTTTTTTATTTTTAGAGAGAGAGAGAGCAAGGGAGAGGGAGAGAGAGAGAAACATTGATGTGAGAGAGAAACATCAATTGGCTGCCTCCTGTATGCACCCCAGCCATGGATCCAACCCACAATCTGGGCATGTGCCCTGACTGGGAATCAAACCAATTACCTTTCGGTGCATGGGACAATACTCAACCAACTGAGCCATACTGGCCAGGGCCCAGCTCTGCCTCTTGTTGTTTGGGAGACTTTGACAAATTAAGTAACCTCGTTTTGCCTCAGTTTATTCATTTGTGAAATGGGAATAATAAGGGTTCTCACAAGACTGTTTTGTAAGAATTATGAGTTAATATATATAAAGTAGTTGAGAAGTGTCTGGTGTATAAGTGCTATATACAATTTTTTTCAATTAGAGACACTCAATAGAGCAACATTCCTGCAGCTACTACAAGGCCTCTGCAAAGGGAGAGGGGCCCTTCACTGATACAGAGATAGTAAGTAGAAGTCTTTCAATGTTTTAAAACCAGACTTCAGAAGAGATGCAATTCGAATCCTCACCAGTCTTGTGAAAAGCTGAGAGGGGGGTGTGTGTGTGTGTGTGTGTGTGTGTGTGTGTGTGTGTGCACGCGTTAGGGCGCAGAAGGAAGTGTTCAACCCTTGTTACCATCTGGATCTAGCTTTTCATCGCAGACACACAGAACACTTCTTATATTTCCAAGCTCATCTAGTCACAGGTATGTTAGAAAATTCTGGCAGACAGATATCACCATCCTCAGCAGTGGGAGAGACAGTGTGGTGTAGCCATGGATATCTGAATTTGAATCTTAGTCTAGCCAGTAACTTACAAGACCAGGTTAGGCAAGTGGCTTACTTTCTCAGAGCCTCAGTTTCTCCATCTATAAAATGTGGATATATTAATTCCTATCTTTCAAGATAATTGAAGGAAATAATATAAACAGAGCACTTAGCACATGTGCATGGTAGCTGCTATTTTTATTATCCATACCTGTATGTTGGAATGAGAACCAATACAAAGTAAATAAGTGAATTTATTTCACAATCCATCATCAACAGCTCTCTGAGCTCAGTTGGAGATAAGGAAGTCTAATTCATATTGTTCAGAGAAGCAGAAATCAATTTTAAAGTCAGGGCTAAAACCCAGTCCTACTGCCTCCTAGCCCCAGGCCTGGCAGCATCACAGAGCCCTTTCAAAGGGCCTGCTGGCTGCTAATTTTTAATGGGGTTGTAGAGTGTGTGTTTTTTCATCAGTCACTCTCAATGTAGGGAAGAGAAGTGCAAGTTACTTCATTAAAAGCACTCACACATAACTGGATACATTTACATATTAAGCAGGCAACTGAGACTCTAATCTTTCTATTTTATGTACCTCTGTAATCATTATTCAGCATCAGAATGCTTCTTAGGTACTCAGGATCCTTACTACAGAGAACTCTTAAACCTTTGCTAAGTACAGGTGACAATCTGTAAATACTTTCATTCACAAGCTGTATGCAATTTCCTTTCACCATTCTTTGAACCCTAGTGACCAACTGTGCAGGCACCCCTGGAGCTCAGTTAAGTTGACCCTAAGCATAGATAGATATGACACAGGGTTTCTTGGGCCCCTAAGATTTAGTGTATCTGATTAGGTAACTATTGCATACAGGGAGCAGGTCTCTGTTCTTTTGTGCATTATGTTGTTGGTTTGGAAGTGAAGCAGAAAAGGAAGACAGAAAATTCCAGAAATCTGAACAGCACAGGGACTATGAGGGTCCAGCGCCATCTGCAGTTATGGGAAGAAAGGTCGACAGTGTGGTTTTGCAGAATAGAGGAAGGCAAAGTGAGTGCTTCAGAAAAATATGCCCTCCTTATAACAATATTGCTTCAGACCAGCCCTAAATTCAGCCCCTTTACTTAAAAAAATAATTCCAGTTCAAAACCCAAGTCGTACCAAACCTGATAAAGACTACGGACCAATATCCTTCATGAACATAGACCAAAAAATCCTCAACAAAATGTCAGCAAGTCAAATTTAACAATACATAAAAAGAAGAATACCTCATAACCAAATAAGGTTTATCCCAAGAATGCAAGACTGCTTAAAGATTTGAAAATAAATCAATGTAATTTACCATATCAAGAGAATAAGAAATAACCATATGACCTCAATTCATGCAGAAAAGGCTTTGGACAAAATGCAATTGACTCATGATAAAAATTTTCAGGAAACTAGGAATAGTAGGGAATTTCCTTAACCTGATAAAGGGCATCTATGAAAAACCCA
Source organism: Myotis nattereri (assembly GCF_964212035.1). Lineage (NCBI taxonomy): Eukaryota > Metazoa > Chordata > Mammalia > Chiroptera > Vespertilionidae > Myotis > Myotis nattereri. The sequence goes on along the minus strand of NC_138078.1, from coordinate 114,258,574 downwards.
GACTGAACATCACACTAAATGGTAAAAAGAGTAAAAGCTTTCCTTCTAAGATCAGAAACAAGACAAGGATGTCTGCATTTGCCACTTCTATTTAAGATTGTACTGAAGGTTCTACCCAGGGCAATTAAGCAAGGAAAAAGAAATGAAAGACACAAAGATTGAAAAGGAAGAAATAAGTTGTTTTTATTCACAGACATTATGATCATCTATCTAGAAAATCCCAGACTGTACCAAAAACCTACTAGAACTAATAAGTGAGTTTAGTAAAGTCATAGGACACAAGGTCATTATGCAAAAACCAATTTAAAAAACAATCCCCCCCCCAAAAAAAAATCCCATTTACCATTGCACCAAAAAAAAAAAAATTAAGATACCTAGGAATAAACTTAACTAAGGAGGTAAAAGACCTCTACTCAAAAAACTACAGGATGTTGAAAAAAGAGATAGAGGAAGATATAAACAGATGGAAGAGCATACCATGTTCATGGATTGGTAGAATCAGCATCATTAAAATGTCCATACTACCCAAAGCAATCTATAGATTCAATGCACTCCCCATTAAAATACCAACAACAAATTTCACAGAACTAGAACAAACTCTCCAAAAATTCATCTGGAATAAAAAAAGACCCCTAATAGTTGCAACAATCCTGAGAAAGAAGAACAAAGTAGGAGGGATCGCAATACCAGATATCAAGCTGTATTACAAAATCACTGTTCTCAAAACTGCCTGGTACTGGCACAAGGACAGACATATAGACCAATGGAACAGAACAGAGAACCCAGAAATCGATCCAAGCCATTATGCTCAATTAATATTTGACAAAGGAAAAAAGATTCCCGGAAACCAAGATGGCGGCATAGGTAAACACCAAAGTTTGCTGCCTCCAACAACCACTTCAAAAATACAACTAAAAGACGGAATGGACATCGCCCACAACCACAGGAAGGCTGGCTGAGGGGAAATTCTTCAACTAGAAGGAAAGAGAACAGCATACCAAGACTCAGAGGAGGCGCAGTGCGGAAAATACAAAGGTGTGGAGGTGCGCACGGAGTGGGCTGGTGGCTGAGGGCGCGGTTGTCGTTTTCAATCAGATGGGAGTCTCAGACTCTGAGCTCCAGTTCTGGGCGAGTCTCTAGGGACCCAGACTCAAACGGGAGAAGCGGGATTGTCTGGCATCGGTCGGAAGGGGAGGGCAGCTTTCTCTCCGAGGTTTGCAGCGGTTGCTGGGACTCTGAGAGGCAGAGCCTCTGGCAACAAGACTGAGAGCAGCCATAACTGCTCCCTCCACCCGCCCTGTTGATCACGTGCGACCCGCCCCACCCAAGCCCTGCGCAGAGCCACTTGCCAGATAGCCTCAAGCAAAGGCTAGATTAGCACCTCCCCAGAGGACAGAAGTTTTCCCACAGCAGACACAGCTGATTCTCACAGCCAGCTGGCCTGGAGGTCAAATCCCCCTAGTATTAACTACAACAATCAAGGCTTAACTACAACAAGACTGCGCACAAAGACCACTAGGGGGTGCACCAAGAAAGCATAAAAAATGCGGAGACAAAGAAACAGGACAAAATTGTCAATGGAGGATATTGAGTTCAGAACCACACTTCTAAGGTCTCTCAAGAACTGTCTAGAAGCCGCCGATAAACTTATTGAGATCTACAACAAATCTAATGAGACCCTCGATGTTGTGATAAAGAACCAACTAGAATTAAGCATAAATGGACTGAAATAAAGAATATTATACAGAGATCCAACAGCAGACCAGAGGTCCGCAAGAATCAAGGAAAAGATTTGAAATGCGAAGAAGCAAAAACACCCAACCGGAAAAGCAAAATGAAAAAAGAATCCGAAAATATGAAGATAGTGTAAGGAGCCTCTGGGACAGCTTCAAGTGTACCAACATCAGAATTATAGGGGTGCCAGAAGATGAGAGAGAGCAAGATATTGAAAACCTATTTGAAGAAATAATGACAGAAAACTTCCCCTTCCTGGTGAGAGAAATAGACTTACAACTCCAGGAAGCACAGAGAACCCCAAACAAAAGGAATCCAAAGAGGACCACACCAAGACACATCATAATTAAAATGCCAAGAGCAAAAGACAAAGAGAGAATCTTAAAAGCAGCAAGAGAAAGAAACTCTGTTACCTACAAGGGAATAGCCATACGACTGTCAGCGGATTTCTCAACAGAAACTTTACAGGCCAGAAGGGAGTGGCAAGAAATATTCAAAGTGATGAATGCCAAGAACCTACAACCAAGATTACTTTATCCAGCCAAGTTATCATTCAGAATTGAAGGTCAGATAAAGAGCTTCACAGATAAGGAAAAGCTAAAGGAGTTCATCACCACCAAACCAGTATTATATGAATGCTGAAAGGTATCCTTTAAGAAGAGGAAGAGGAAGAAAAAGGTAAAGATACAAATTAAGAACAAATATGCATCTATCAACAAGTGAATCTAAGAATCAAGTGAATAAATAATCTGATGAACAGAATGAACTGTTGATTATAATAGAATCAGGGACATAGAAAGGGAATGGACTGACTATTCTTGGGGGGGGGAAGGGGTGTGGGAGATGCGGGAAGAGACTGGACAAAAATCGTGCACCTATGGATGAGGACAGTGGGGGGGTAAGGGCAGAGGGTGGGGCGGGAACTGGGAGGAGGGGAGTTATGGGGGGGAAAAAAGAGGAACAAATGTAATAATCTGAACAATAAACATTTAATAAAAAAAATATATTTGACAAAGGAAGCAAAAGCATACAATGGAGTCAAGACAGTATAAATGGTGTTGGGAAAATTGGACAGATACATGTAAAAAAAAATGAACCTAGACCACCAACTTACACCATACACAAAAATAAACTCAAAATGGATAAAGGACTTAAACGTAAGACAGGAAACCATAAAAATATTAGAGGAATCCACAGGCAGCAAAATCTCATACCTATGCGACATATGCCGAAGCAATATTTTCACGGAAACAGCTCCTAGGGCAGTGATGGCGAACCTTTTGAGCTCGGCGTGTCAGCATTTTGACAAACCCTAACTTAACTCTGGTGCCGTGTCACATATAGAAATTTTTTTTATATTTGCAACCATAGTAAAACAAAGACTTATATTTTTGATATTTATTTTATATATTTAAATGCCATTTAACAAAGAAAAATCAACCAAAAAAAAATGAGTTTGCGTGTCACCTCTGACACGCATGTCAGAGGTTCACCATCACTGTCCTAGGGCAATGGAAAATAAGGAGAAAATAAACAATGGGACTACATCAAAATAAAAAGCTTCTGCACAGCAAAAGAAACCATCAACAAAACAACAAGAAAGCCCACTGCATGGGAGGACATATTTGCCAATGATATCACTGATAAGGGTTAATCTCCAACATTTATAGGGAACTCATACAACTTAACAAAAGGAAGATAAACAACCCAATCAAAAAATGGGCAACGGACCGAAATAGAATCTTTTCGGAAGAGGACTTTCAGAAAGCCAAGAGACATATGAAAACATGCTCAAAGTCACTAATCATCCAAGAGATGCAAATCAAATCGACAATGCGGTACCATCTCACACCTTTCAGAATGGCTATCATCAATAAATCAACACATGACAAGTGCTGGCCAGGATTCAGAGAAAAAGCAACCCTTGTCACTGCTGGTGGGAATGCAGACAGGTGCAGCCACTGTGGAGAACAGTATGGAGTTTCCTCAAAAAACTAAAAATGGAACTCCCATTTGATCCAGTGATCCCACTTCTAGGAATATATCCCAAGAAACTAGAAACACCAATCAGAAAGGATATACTAGTATGCACCCCTATGTTCATAGCAGCACAATTTACAATAGCTAAGATTTGGAAACAGTCTAAGTGCCCCTCAGCAGATGAGTGGATTAAAAAATTGTGGTACATTTACTCAGTGGAATACTATGCTGATGTAACAAGGAAGGAACTCCTACCATTTGCAACAGCATGGATGGAGCTGGAAAGCATTATGCTAAGAGAAATAGTTAAGTCAGAGAAAGATAAATATCACATGATCTCACTTATCTGTGGATTATAATGAACAACATAAACTGATGAACAAAAACAGATCCAGAGACAGAGAAGCATCAATCAGATGCTCAAACCTCAGAGGGAAGGTAGGGGAGGGTGGGGGTAAGGGGGAGAGATCAACCAAAGGACTTGTATGCATGCATATAAGCATAACCAATGGACACAGACACCAGGGGGGTGAAGGCATGAGCGGGGGTTTGGGGGAGGGGGGCAATGGGGGAATAAGGACACATATGTAATACCTTAATCCAGTGGTTCTCTACCTTCCTAATGCCGCGACCCTTTAATACAGTTCCTCATGCTGTGGTGACCCCCAACCATAAAATTATTTTTGTTGTTACTTCATAACTGTAATTTTGCTACTGTTATGAATCATAATGTAAATATCTGATATGCTATATGTGTTTTCTGATGGTCGCGACCCACAGGTTGAGAACAGCTGCCTTAATCAATAAAGAAAAAAAGGAAAGAAAAAACAATTTATATTAATTGGAAATTGACATTTAACAAATAGTAAAAATTGTAATAGCATAAGAATGAAATAGTTACAAATAAATCTAATGAAATATATGCAAGATTTGTAGGCTGAAAATTATAAAAATACTGATGAAATAAATCAAAGAAGACCTAAAGAAATGGAAAGGCATACCATGTTCACGGATCAGAAGACTCAATAGGGCTAAGCTGTCAATTCTCCCTAAACTGGTCAATAGATTCAATGCAATCTCAATCAAAATCTCTCCTTTGTAAAATTTGATAAGCTAATTCTAAAATGCCTATGGAAAAGCAAAGGATATTAAAGAGCCAAAGCAAATTTTTAAAAGAACAAATTTAGGTAACTTATACTGTTTGATTTCAAGGTTTAATATCAATCTACTGTAAACAGAGCAGTGTGGTATCATCATCAAGCTAGACATATAGATCAATAGACCAGAATAGAAAATCTACAACTAAATCCACACCTGTATGGTCAGTTGATTTTTGACACAAGTGCAAAGACAATACAGTGGAGAAATGATAGTCTTTTTAACACATGGTGCTGGGACAATTTGATATCTATAGTAGTCCTCCCTTATCTGCTGGGGCTACGTTGCATGACCCCCAGTCGATGCCTGAAACTGTGGACAGTACCGAACCCTCTATATACTGTGTTTTTTCCTATACATGCATACCTATAGTAAAGTTCAATTTATAAATTAGGCACAGTAAGAGATTAACAACAATAGCTAATACTAAAATATAACAATTATAACAATATACTACAATAAAAGTTATGTAAATGTAGTCTCTCTCTAATAATTTTTATATTTTCAGTCCAAGCCTATTCCTGAGTCTGTATAACTGTTCCCTACTTGCAATAAATGGTTTGGTGTCACTCATTTCATGGGATCCCTTGCTGAAGTCTTTGTATAAGCGTAGTGCTTTCTGACACAATGCATTGCTGTCAATGGAAATACATTTCCTGTTAATGTCCTCCACCCACTAATTTAATACCTTTCACACCTTACCTCAACACTTATCACACACTGTGGCCATAACTTTTGCAATTTGAGGTTCAACAGCAAAACTAGCATGCATTTCTTTTTCTTTCTTCACAATTTCACAGATAGAAGATTCATTCTTACCATAAATTTTAGCAACCTCAGCACACAGTTTTGTTTCTTGCCTTAAGTTGATAACTTTCACTTTTCATTTAAAGAAGGCACTTTTTAGCTTCTTTTTGGTATGTGTGAGTTTCCAACATCACTACTCTTGTGCTTTGGAACCATTATTAAGTAAAATAAGGGTTACTTGAACACAAACACTGAGATACCAATATTTCGACAGCCGACCTGATAACCGAGAAGGTTACTAAATAACTAACTATCAGTGGATCTGCTGGACAGAAGGATGATTCATGCCCTGGTGGGAAGAAACAGAACAGGGCAAGATTTCATTACGCTACTCAGAACAGTGCACAATTTAAAACTTATGAATTGTTTATTTCTGGAATTTTCCATTTAATATTATTGGAACATGGTTGACCGCTGGTAACTGAAATCATGAAAAGCAAAACAGCAGATAAGGGGAGACTATTATATATGCAAGAAAATGAACCTCAACCCTTACCTTATATAGTATACAAAAATGAACTCAAAATGGGTGATAGACATAAAATATAAAAGCCAAAACTATAAAACTTTAAGAATATAACATAAGAAAAAACTCTTTGTGACCTCTGGTTAGACAAAGATGTATTAAATATGACCAGAGAAAAATTAACAATAGGAGAAAAAATCAATAAGTCGAGCTTCTCCCTCCAAAATTATAAGCTTCTGCTCTTCAAAAGGTAGGCTGGAAGAAAATATTTGCAAGACAAGTATCTGATAAGGGGCATTTATTTAGACTATATAAAGAAAAGGTGCACATGAAAGGAAGGACATTCAACATCATTAGTCATTAGAAAAATGCAAAGTCAAACTGCAATGAAATAAAATATGCATCTATTAAAATCACTAAAATTAAAAACATGAAACTTATGTAACTGTTAGTGAGAATGCAGAGCAACTAGAACTTTTATGCACTGCTGGTGGGAATTCAAAATGGTACAACCACTTTGGAAACAGTTTGGCAGCTTTTAAAAAAATAATGTTAAATTTAAAAAAACAAAGTTAGGTATACACCTACCCAATGACCCAACAATCCAACTCCTAAGTATTTACCCAAGAGAAATAAAGATGTGTTTATGGAAAAACCTGTACATAAATATTCATAGCAGCTTTATTAATTATCACTTAAAGCTGAAAATTGCCCATATATCTATCAACTGGTGAATGTATAAAAATTATGGTACATCCATACAATGGAATATTACTTGGCAATAAAAAGAAATGAACTGAAACAGATGAATCTCAAAAGCATTATGTTAAATAAAAGTCAATAAATAAATAAAAGAAGTCAACCCCAAAAGCCTATATATTATATGATTCCATTTATATAGCATTCTGGAAAAGGCAAAACTAAAGGAATACAAAATAGAACCATGGTGGATATAAGGAAAAGGGACTGACTGCAAAGGAGCATGAGAGAACTTTTTGGGGTAATGAAAATATTCCATATTTTAATTGTGTTGGTGGTGACACAATAGTACATGTTTGTCAAAACTCATTGAACTGTACTTTAGAAAGGAGAATTTTACTGTATGAAAATTATACCTCAATAAGCCTGACCTCAAAATACACGGATCATATTAGTAAGCCTGTGGTAGAAAAGGAATCAACTAGGCTTGTCTTCTTTAGATTGTCTTCCATACTGAAGGAATGCATGGTTGGGGGGAGTATCTCACATTCAGGAAGTATTGCCGTAGGTAGGTAGTTATTAATAAAGAAAAGGAAATCATTGTTGGGCATGGTCATCTGGGGAGCAGAAGCCTGCTTATTTCACCAGAAAGTTATAGCTTTACCCTCCCCTTTCAGGGAACCACCCCTCTACTCCCGAACATCACTGGGGGAAGAGATAGAACAAAAGGGAGAGATAAGCAGTTGTGCAATAGAAGTCAAAATGGCATAGCAGGAGGTGCTTGACCACAGAGTCTAACCTGGGAAAGGGATCATTGGCCAGGGGGTGGACCTATCAGAAGCTAGAGAAAGCTTGGGAAGTTGATTGATTATTTTGAAAAAGCTCCTGCAGAACAAAGAGTCAGTCTCTCTCTCTCTCTCTCTCTCTCTCTCTCTCTCTCTCTCCCTCTCCCTCTCCCTCTCTCTCTGTCTCCCTCTCCCCCTCTCTCTCTCTCCCCCTCCCCCCTAACCCGGTAATGCACTCGCCCATTCGCCCATTCTTTCACTCACTGTCTTTCCCAAGAGCAGGAGACCATGCAGGTCTAGCAGCAACCAGGGTCCACAGACTGTACAGGCTCCAAAGGACTAAGCTTTAATATGAAACAAAAACTCTGGACACTGGCCTTTGTTTTGGCCTTGAGGAAGACAAGGTTGGACTTTTTTTCACGGCAGGACAGACGGAGATGGGACATTGGAAACCCAGGAGGGAAACTCCTTTTGATTTTGCATCACAAATAAATCATCTTGCCACACCATAGTCTCCTGTGTGTGGGTTGGTGAAATGCTTTTCTCAAAACCCGTGGAAGAACCTGATTTCAGCCGACAACAGAAGTACCTGCATTCATGCCTTAGTTGCCCGAATGTCAACTTTGGGAGATTTGCCTTTTGGGTAACAGTTGGGCAAATACACTTCAGGGAAGATGGTGGAAAGGCAGGAGAGTTAGTATAGCACAGTAGTTCAAATCCTAACTTTGCTATTTCCAATGTTGGAAAGGGGAAAATTCCCTTTCCTACCCTCCTTGGCTATTTTGGCCTGTCTAATAATTAAGTTGGCACAAGAAATATTAACAATAAGGGAAAAAACTCAAATTCATACATACTGAGGTCTCACAGAAATGGGACCTAAATATATTACCAAAGCAGGCAGATTTTATACATTTTAGAGAAAGAAACACTATATTTGTGAGGAATAGACAAGACAAAGAGACTTACTTAGGTATGTTAGGTCTGATCAAATAATTGAATCGATTCCCCCTCCCCTGGGAACTGACCTTTAGGCCACTTCACAGTGGACATTCCACTTGCTTAGACCACATTCCACCTGCTAAGACCATTATCTCTCCCCTCCAGAGTTTACCAGAATCCGAACCTGCACAGAGAATTCTCCGTCAAGAAAAAGCCCACCTAGAGTCCTTTAAAAGCCTCTGACTTCCCATCTTTGGCTGCTGGTGCCATTTTGGGGCTCAGCCCATCTGGGTTTCCAGATGACCTAATAAATGTATAGTTCTTCACCCCTTTTGGCCTTGTGCGTTCCTCCCTCGGCGACCCTAACAGGATGCTTAATTAGTGAAGAATCTAAGCAGAGTTTGGCTTAGGGGAGTAAATTAGTAAAGAATTAATGAGACTTGTTTGTGTAGGCCTCTGGGTGCTGAATTCCCTATCTGGCAATGAGGATGTCTCTTTAGCTCCTGGTGCAGGGATGGTACCTTTCATAGGGGAGATTTATTCCCTGCTTTTAGGGGGACAGAGAGAGGAGAGTCAGAGTGTTCTTCTTGCACCAGCTCTTTCTCAAGTAACTTTCAGTAAAAATCATCAGCATGCCGCTTTGGCATATTTGGGCAGTTTGTCCTGAACCCATCGCCAAGTTATATGACCTTGGTAACCCACTTCATATCTCTGAGCCTGTTTCTTTATTTCTAAGACAGGAGTAATAGTACCCAGTTATCTCCCAGGGTACCTGAGCAAACATAAGTGAAAGCATATATAATAGTGATAGGAGATAACATAGGAAGTAGTGTGCATGAAAGTGCTTTGTAAATGATAACCAATCTTATTCCTAAATCAAAAGATGATGTGGGGTAGAAGAGCATTCTGGCTGGTAGGAAAGATACGTGGGAGGGCATTGGTGCCTCCCACCTGCAACCACATTCAACTCTTCCCTCCACTTGTGGCATTACGCATTCAGCGGGTGACCTACATTCTGGAATTTCCAGGACAACCACAGTTCTAGTCCATTCCCTCAAAGGACCACATGTCAGAGTTGGGGAAATAGGAGGGGATACATTCCTGGCCTCCCCCTCTCCCACCCTCTTTATTTCTCTCCTTTGCTTTCCTCCCCATCAGTGGGGATTTGCTCAGGCTTCTTTCACACGAAATCAAACAGAACGAGGAAGGTAAATCTCCTGGGTAAGAAAAAAAAAAAGACAACAAAAACCCAGCACCTCTGGACAATACATTTGAACACCAAATAGAAATGGTTGAGAGATCACTGCTGTTCCAGTCATCTGTGACAACCCTACCCCCTACCCCTTCTCAGGTCTCTCTCCTCCTCTCCCCTCCCCTCCTTTCTCCAGAGGTGGCCAAGGTTGAAAATAACATTTGTCTCCCAGCTGATCAATTGGGACTGAGAAGAAGACAAATGAATTACTTTCATTCAGCAGCAAGTGCAAGCGAGCGTGGGGTTTTAGCAACCTCCCCCCCTTTTTTTAATTAATGAACAATCTGGTCCATTGCTGCTTCTGTAGGTATGCAAAACAGCTTCTTCATTTGAAATCCCTGTTGTTGAATGTACTCAGTGGGGCACAATCACATTGCCGCCCCCTGTTTTGCATAAGAAACCGCTGTTTCCAAGATAAGAATCTTTTCATTTAGCCGTCATGAGCTCATCCTTTTTCCTGTGCATTGTGGCTCCCACTCCTTTGAGTCAATACCCAAACAATGACTGCCTGCACTTGCTTGGGCATCCTGGTGCCCCAGCCCCGGAAGACAGAAGGCCGCGGCCTCCGGAAGCCTGCTAGGCAGGCAACCCAGTTCTTTTAAAGCCTCAGATGTCAAGAGGGCAAGAAATAAGAAGATCCCAGACCTCTGAAAATATTCCACTGGCTTTAAAACAGACCCTGGGAAAGAAAGCCCTGAATGGCATGGTGTGTATGGCAGGGGGTGGACCAGCTGTGCCCTAGGATCATGAACTTAAACAGCCTGGGAAATCTAAGGACAGGGAGTGAGGGACCCACAAATGTGCAAAGCTGCTCAACCACTCCTCTTCTGTCCCTGATCCTCAGACTGCATTCCGTCCCAGCCCTTTGGTTTAGAACAACAGGTCCACAGCAGAAACCACACAGTAGCGCTGCACTCCAATTAGAAACTGGAAGTGGCCTCAGATTCTTTGGAATCCGAACCCTTTCCTCCTTCTGCATGTCGGTAAATCAAGGCCCAGCAAGGAGAAGCAACTTGCCTACTAACACGCAGATAGTTAGTTGGAAGAGGTGGATGCTAAAACTCCAATCTCATGCTGTTTATTCCATCACACATGGCTGCCTCTGGGGAGAATGCATAACATTTGTGTACAAAGCACTGAAGAAAAAGGCAAGATAGGAGATTAAATGAGATCACAGTAAACTACAAAGCCTATAGAAACAATAGGGGGTTTATTGTTAGCTTCCTCATTTGTAGATATTTTCAAAAGAGCCAGGAGAATAGGAAAATTTAACCTTTATCAGTGTGACAGAATTCTGCACAAGGCAGTGAGTTTCCAGGCAAAATGTGTTAGGACTATAGGGCAATATAATTTTTAACAGCCATTTGTAAGCTTCCTGCCACAAGAGGACAAAGACCAGGAAAAACTTGCTCGACACTAGGAATCAGACCATGTAAGGAATTGAAACTGTCCTAAAGACACCTGATTGCACACTTGCATTCCATCCACATTCCTAGTCCACCAGCTCAGCCCCAGACCCACTGACAAGGGCTGCCCACCAGTGACTGCATATAAGGCTGAAACTCCAGCTCCTGAGTGCTGCCATCATAGACCCAATGTCCCCTTGGCTTGGTGCTGTGCAGCCTTTCCCTTTGGATATTCAATCTCACATCCTCTTTCCTTAAATAAATTGTGTGGTCCTCCCTCTGTGCAGCTCTTCTGAATGTAGCTGCTCCCCAGGGTTCTATCCTTGGGTCATTTTTATTGTTATATTCTCAACCAGTGATTCCCAGTGTGTTTAGCCCTCTGTGGCTAATAAGGATGAATAGGTGGAGCACAGAGAATTTTTAAGACAGCGAAAATCCTCTTCACAATATTATGATGATGGATATATGTCATTATACATTTGCCCAAACCCATAGAATGTACAACACCAAGGATTATGGATGATGATGTGTTAATATAAACTCATCAATTATAACAAATGTACCATTCTGGTGAGAGATATTGATAAGGGGGGAGGCTATGCATGTGTGCCCGGTCAGGGCACGTGTCTGGGTTGCAGGCTCCATACCCAGGAGGCAGCCAATCCATGATTCTCTCTCATCATGGATGTTTCTATCTCTCTCTCCTTCTCCTTTCCTCTCTGGAATCAAGAAAAAACATTAAAAAAATAATGCGTTAATTACAGCGGTATCAATCTTAATTGATAGACCAGTCACTGGACAAATATGAGAGGCTATTCATTCAATAAATCTCTTTATTGTTATTTTTATTAATACAATGACCTTCCTCCCTCTGAAGCCAAAAGGTGCTTTACTTCATCTTTAGCTCAGAATGCCAAATATACCCAATTTCCATTTCTATTTGAACCTTTCATGTATGTGAGGTCTCAGATTCTATCATGTCTGTGGGGTTTTCATGCATACATATACAGTGGGGCCTGTGTGAAAATATAACTTGACTGTTTAATGTCTCCCCTTTGGAGAGAGGAAGTATTGCAACAAAGAAGGCTTAATCAAACCATACATAACTAACCTGTATCCAGAAGAAGGCCAGGTGCATTGAGGCCCACAGGCACTAGGGAAGACAATGGCCATGCCTTTAGAGAGGTTACAAGCTGGTTGATAGGATGTTTTGTCTCAGCAAGTTTATCATAACCCCTTCAGGCAAAGCCCATGTATCCTTGGTAACTTCTAGCATACAAGAGCTCACAGTACAAATCTAACCTATCCCTGCTGCTTGGTTGATTGACTAAGATAGACAAGACCTCCCACACTGGCTCTGAAGTGTTCCCAGCATTGCTTTTACTCATGTTTGGTGTAGAGAAACCTTTATTGCATTTTAAACACATAGTTCCCCTGAGGCTCTGAGGAAGCTCCAGTGATTCCCAGTGTGTTTAGCCCTCTGTGGGCTAATAAGGATGAATAGGTGGAGCACAGAGAATTTTTAAGACAGCGAAAATCCTCTTCACAATATTATGATGATGGATAAATGTCATTATACATTTGCCCAAACCCATAGAATGTACAACACCAAGGATTATGGATGATGATGTGTTAATATAAACTCATCAATTATAACAAATGTACCATTCTGGTGAGAGATATTGATAAAGGGGGAGGCTATGCATGTGTCGAGGTATATGGGGGATTTTGGTACCTTCCTCTCAATTTTGTTGTAAACTAAAATTTCTCTAAAAATTTTATTGCCCTAACCAGTTTGGCTCAATGGATAGAGCAGCGGCCTGCAAACTGAAGGTCCCTGGTTTGATTCCGACCAAGGGCACATGTCAGGGTTTTGGGCTTAATCCCCCAGTAAGGGGCGTGCAGGAGACAGCCAATCAATGGTTCTCTCTCATCATTGATGTTTCTATATCTCTATCCCTCTCTCTTCCTCTCTAAAATCAATAACAATATATTTTTACAATTTGGTCTATTAAAAATAAAACAAACAAGACAAGAATCACTGGAATGGATGAACGTTTCTAGTTGTAATATTTCATGATTCTACTGAGGAGGAAGAAACTTCCCTTCAAGGTTCTCTTGCCTGTTCTAATAATTACATCTACATGAGACAGATTAGCAAGAGACAATGACCACATTTAATTATACAGTGGGGCCTTGACTTACGAGTGTCCCAACTAACGAGATTTTTGAGATACCAGCTGTCTCTCCCCCGATTTTTTGCATTGGGTTGATAGAGTAATTTGAGTTAATGAGCTCCTTAACGAGCTCCTTAACGAGCTCGGTCTCAGAACGAATTAAACTCGTAAGTCAAGGCCCCACTGTATATGTATGCATGAAAACCCCACAGACATGATATAATCTGAGACCTCACATACATGAAAGGTTCAAATAGAAATGGAAATTGGGTATATTTGGCATTCTGAGCTAAAGATGAAGTAAAGCACCTTTTGGCTTCAGAGGGAGGAAGGTCATTGTAAGATTGATACCGCTGTAATTAACGCATTATTTTTTTAATGTTTTTTCTTGATTCCAGAGAGGAAAGGAGAGGGAGAGAGAGATAGAAACATCCATGATGAGAGAGAATCATGGATTGGCTGCCTCCTGGGTATGGAGCCTGCAACCCAGACACGTGCCCTGACCGGGAATCGAACTTGGGACCCTTCAGTCCAAGGGCCAATGCTCTATCCACTGAGCCAAACCTGTCAGGGCAGGTTAACTCATTATTAATAACAGAAAAGGAGCAAAGGGAAGGCCAGGTTCCCTGCAAAACGCTGGGGGAGGGAACCAGATGGCAAAGATAAACGCATGCCAAATAAAGTTGGGGTGACATAGGGAAGACACTTGTTTGTCAATCACACCTGGGGACAGAGATGGTTGGCAAGAATGGGTGTGGCCACTGCAAGTGTGTGAAGATATGAATACATAATCCCTTGAACAAAGGAGTTCTCTCTCTTGTGCTCTTGGGACTCTTGTTGTTCAGGGATTACTCTCTTAGCTCTCTTGCATTCCTCCTTAAGGCCCACGGCCATGTGGACTTCACACCCAAAGGACCGCAGCTAGCCTGATGCTGAACTGGACCCAGCTCTAATATGGAAATAAGCCAGTCAGTGAAAGAAAAATACCACATGATCTCACTCATTTATGGATAATAAAGAACATTATAACCTGATGAACAAAAATAGATACAGAGGCAGAGAAGTACCGAACAGACTGTCAAACGACAGCAGGAAGGCTGGGGAGGGTTAAGGGGTGGGGGGGGAGGTAAGAGATCAACCAAAGGACTTGTATGCATGCATATAAGCATAACCAATGGACGCAAGACACTGGGAGGGGGGTGAGGGCATGTGCCGGGCGGGGGGGGGGGTCGTAGGGGAGGCTGGGGGAAGGTCAACTGGGAAACAAAAGGAGACATATGTACTACTATTTGTAATATATTAAACAATAAAAAAAGAAAAGAAAAAAAAGAAAGGAAACTCTGGACACTGGCTCTAATTTTAACTCTACTGAAACCCAGCTACACTTCTTCTATGACTGGGCTAAGGGAAATGGGACTTTGGAAAACCAGGGGTATAATTCCACAGAAATAAAGCTTTCTACCATATTGCATCCTCTTGTGTGAGTCTCAGAAAATTCCTTTTCTCAAGATATTGCAAGAACTCCACAACCAGCAGCAACGGGGGGAGACCAGGCACATTCCCTTCCATTAACAGGATGACATGAAGAGCAGATGTTCAATAATTAGAAGTTTGCCCTGCCATAAAGATAGATCATAAAAAGTTCTGGTGATAACTCTTATGGACAAGGCCCTTAATTTAAATTCTTTCAGGAAGAGTCTAAAAGTTTCTCCTGGGCCTGCAGGGTTTCAGTTGCTTTTAGTTCAAAATAATCTGCATATCAGAGAGGTACACTTTGGGGTTACTTGTTCTAAACCTCTATAATTCTATGAAACCCAATTTTTGTTCATGGGATCTGCTTTAAAACGAACCAGGGTGACTACAGAAAACCTAGCCACAGCAATCAGAGAAGAAAATACTAAAAGGCATTCAAATTGGAAAGGAAAGGGTAAAACTATCATTATTTGCAGATGACATGATACTATATATAGAGAAACTTAAAGATCCAACCAAAAAACTATGAGAACTGATAACTAAAATCAGTAACCAAAATAGCATGGTGCCCTAGCTGGTTTGGCTCAGTGGATATAGCATTGGCCTGTGGACTAAAGAGTCCTGGGTTTGATTCTGGTCAAGAGCAAATGCCTGATTTGCAGGCTCAATCCCCAGTAGGGGGTGTGCAGGAGGCAGCCGATCAATGATTCTCTCTCATCATTAATGTTTCTATCTCTCTCCCTCTCATCATTAATGTTTCTATCTCTCTCCCTCTCCCTTCCTCTCTGAAATCAATAAAAATATATTTTTAAATTTTTAAAATTTTACTTGTCTAAAGTTTTACATATGTTTCCTTTTTACTCGATTGACCCCCCCCCCCACACACACACACACACACACAGCCATTCCTACCCCAGGCAAGCCCCCACCGCCCCAGTGTTTTGTCCATTGGTTATGCTAATATGCATGCATACTCATGGTACTGGCATCAAAACAGACATATAGGTTAAAAAAAATGGAATAAAGAGCCCAGAAATAAATCTATGCCTATATGGACAATTAATCTATAACAAAAGAGAAGATGACATACTATGGGGTAAAGACAATCTATTCAATAAATGGTGTTTGGAAAATTGGACAGATACATGCCAAATAAAAGGAAACTAGACCACCTTCATACACCATATATAAGGATAAAGTCAAAATGGATTACAAGACTACATGTAAGACTTGAAACCATAAAAATCCTAGAAGAAAACATAGGCAGAAAATTTTCTGACATGTCTCTTATAACATTTTTTTCTGACATATCTCCTTGGGCAAGGGACACAAAAGAAAAAATAAACAAATGAGACTACATCAAACTAAAAGTTTTTGCACAGCAAAGGAAACTATCAATAACCTACTAAATGAGAGAACATATTTTCCAATGATATATTCAATAGGGGGTTAATAATTATGCATTATAAAGCACTCATGCAGCTCAACACCAAAAAAACAAACAACCCAATTAAAAAGTGGGCAAAGGACCTGATTAGACCTTTTCCCAAAAAGGACATATAGATGGCCAATAGATATATGAAAAGATGCTCAACATCACTAATCATCAGAGAAATGCAAATTAAAACCACAATGAAATACCACCTCACACCTGTCAGAATGGCCATCATCAATAAAACAACAAACAACAAATGCTGGTGAGGATGTGAAGAAAAGGGAACTCTTGTGAACTTTTAGGAATGCAGATTGGTGCAGCCACTATGAAAAACAGTATGGAGGGTCCTCAAAAATTTAAAAATGGAATTACCTTATGACCCAGCAATTCTACTTCTTGGTATATATTAGAAAAAACCCAAAACACTAATCCAAAAAAATATATGCACCCCTATGTTCATTGCAGCATTATTTACAACAGCCAAAATATGGAAGTAACCCAAGTGCCTATCAATAGACGGGATAAATATTCTATACATAGAATAAAATATTAGATGGCCATAAAAAAGAATGAAATCTTATCATTTGTGACAGCATGGTTAAACCTAGAAGGTATTATGCTCAGTGAAATAAGATAGACTGGGAAAGACAAATGCCATATAAATTTCACCTATATGTGGAATCTAACAATCTAAATACATGAACAAGTAGAATAGAAACAGACATAGATACAGAGAACAGAATAATGGATGCCAGAAGGAAGGGGGGTTGAAGGACTGGGTGATAAAAGTGAAGGGATTAAGAAGTACAGATTGGTAGTTACAAAATAATTATGGGGATGCAAACATAGGGAATATGTAGTCAACAATCTATAATAATAAAAGCGTAATATGCTAATTAGACTGGACGTCCTTCCAGATGACTGGGTCTGCAAGGGAAGCCTAGGTCCCAGGTACCAGAGGGAAGCTGGTGCTGGCAGTCAGGGGAAGGAAGGCCTACTCTTGCACGAATTTCGTGCATCGGGCCTCTAGTCCTATCTAATAAAGAGGGGATATGCAAATTGACCATCATGCCATCACAAAGATGGCAGCGCCCAATCCCCTCAGCCCTGCCAGAGTCCCACAGTCCTTTCAGCCCAGCTGGGGGGAAGGGGGTGGCAGGTGCACAGTGTGGCCAGACCCGTCCTCAGCCCCCAGCCGCCCAGGGCTGGCCCAAGGCACAGGCAAGCCTTGGATGGCGGCTGCCCAGCCGCCCAGGGCCGCCTGAGGCTCAGGTAACCAGAGCCGGCCAAGGCTTGCACTGTTGGCAGTGGCAGCAACAGAGGCGTGATGGGGGCATCGCCTTCCCCTGATCGCCAGGTCACCTCCCGCCCCTGAGGGCTTCTGGACTGTGAGAGGGGGCAGGCCTGGCTGAGAGACACCCCCCCCTCCAGTGCATGAATTTTCATTCACTGGGCCTCTAGTATTTTAGTAATTGTGTATAGTGCCAGGTGGGCATTTGAAATATGGAGGGCACACTGTAAAATATATGATTGTCTAACTGCTATGCTGTACACCTGAAACTAATACAAAATAATGTTGAATGCAAACTGTAATTGAAAATTAAATAAATACCTGTTATTTCAACACACAAAACTAATAAAAGGAACTAGCATGTTTGCTATTTAAGACAAATCCACTTCTAGCTAAATCTGGCAAATTTAGCACATGCACTTAAGTCCTTCCTGAGAGCCCACAAAAAAGATAGTATAGGATTTAAAAGACCAAAACACCATGAGGGCCATAAAAACAAGAGGCAAGGCTACAACAGGCAGTACAGCACACCCCCAGTCACCCTCCGCCTACAAAATATGGAAACTAGAAAATGGATAAATGAGTTAGCAGAATGGAGAAAGCTAAAACCTAAGGAAGCTGTTTGTACTGTAAACCCCCAAAGGCTCAAAACTTGAAGGTACCAGGTATCTCTAAAAGTGGTAGAGAGTTTAAATCAGGATGATTGATTAAAGATTTTTTAAAAATATTTTTTATTGATTTCAGAGAGGAAGGGGGAGGGAGAGAGAGAGATAGAAACATCAATGATGAGAGAGAATCCTTGATTGGCTGCCTCCTGCACACCCCACACTGGGGATCAAGCCGGCAACCCAGGCATATGCCCTGACCAGGAATCGACCCTGGGACACTTCAGTCCCCAGGCTGACACTCTATCCACTGAGCAAAACCAGCCAGGGCTTGAACATTTTTATAAGGAGCAGTTAGTCCTCAGATCCCTTCCTCCATCCCAGCTAAATATGGAACATTTAAACCATGTACAGCTGAGGGCCCACTGAGTGCTACGCTGAAAATGGGGATTAAGTTAAACTCTTGTATTTGGAACACTGAGACCTCCTGTCCCCTTCCTTGGCTCAGTTCTCAAAATACTGACAGTCATGTTTATACACCCCAAGCAAGAGATTAGAAAATTCTGCTCTGGGAAACGGACTGAACCCAGAGAAATAAAGCAGAGATGATACTGGAAAAGTATGAAGGGTGTCAAATTTTGTAGCATCTTACAGTCTATATTAGCGTTTTGGGGTTTTAGCCTAAGGGCTGGAAAGTCATTCAAAGGTTTCAAGTAGGGGAAAAACAAGATCAAGTTTGCACTTTATTTTTTTTTAATTAAATCTTTATTGTTCAGATTATTACATTTGTTCCTCTTTTTTCCCCCCATAGCTCCCCTCCTCCCAGTTCCCGCCCCACCCTCCGCCCTCACTCCCCAACCACTGTCCTCATCCATAGGTGCACGATTTTTGTCCAGTCTCTTCCCGCACCTCCCACACCCCTTTCCCCCCCAAGAATAGTCAGTCCATTCCCTTTCTATGTCCCTGATTCTATTATAATCACCAGTTCATTCTGTTCATCAGATTATTTATTCACTTGATTCTTAGATTCACTTGTTGATAGATGCATATTTGTTGTTCATAATTTGTATCTTTACCTTTTTCTTCCTCTTCCTCTTCTTAAAGGATACCTTTCAGCATTTCATATAATCCTGGTTTGGTGGTGATGAATTCCTTTAGCTTTTCCTTATCTGTGCTCTTTATCTGACCTTCAATTCTGAATGATAGCTTTGCTGGATAAAGTAATCTTGGTTGTAGGTTCTTGGTATTCATCACTTTGAATATTTCTTGCCGCTCCCTTCTGGCCTGCAAAGTTTCTGTTGAGAAATCAGCTGACAGTCGTATGGGTATTCTTTTGTAGGTAACTGAGTTTCTTTCTCTTGCTGTTTTTAAGATTCTCTCTTTATCTTTTGCTCTTGGCATTTTAATTATGATGTGTCTTGGTGTGGTCCTCTTTGGATTCCTTTTGTTTGGGGTTCTCCACGCTTCTTGGACCTGTAAGTCCATTTCTTTCACCAGGTGGGGGAAGTTTTCTGTCATTATTTCTTCAAATAGGTTTTCAATATCTTGCTCTCTCTCATCTTCTGGCACCCCTATAAGTCTGATGTTGGTACGCTTGAAGCTGTCCCAGAGGCTCCTTACACTATCCTCACATTTTTGGATTCTTTTTTCATTTTGCTTTTCCGGTTGGGTGTTTTTTGCTTCCTCGCATTTCAAATCATTGACTTGATTCTTGCGCTCCTCTGGTCTGCTGTCGGGAGTCTGTATAATATTCGTTATTTCAGTCCGTGTATGCTTAATTTCTAGTTGGTTCCCCAATATAAGATCGAGGGTCTCATTAGTTTTCTTGTAGATCTCATTAAGTTTATCAGCGGCTTCTAAACAGTTCTTGAGAGACCTTAAAAGTGTGGTTCTGAACTCTATATCTTCCATTGACAATTTTGTCCTGTTTCTTTGTCTCTGCATTTTGTTACGCTCCCTTGGTGCACCCCCTAGTGGTCTTTGTGCGCAGTCTTATAGTTAAGCCTTGATTGTTGTAGCTAATACCAGGGAGGGTTTGACCTCCAGGCCAAGTGGCTATGAGAATCAGCTGTGTCTGCAGTGAGAGAACTTCTGTCCTCTAGGGAGGTGCTAATCTAGCCTTTGCCTGAGGCTATCTGGCAAATGCCTCTGTGCAGGGCTTGGGCGGGGCGGGTCCCACAGGATCAACAGGGTGGGCCGGAGAGAGCAGTTATGGTGGCTCTCAGTCCTGTCCCCAGGGGCTCTGCCTCCCTGAGTCCCAGCACCCGCTGCAAACCTCGGAGAGAAAGCTGCACTCGCTCTGACCGAAGCCAGACAGTCCCGCTTCTCCCGTTTGAGTCTGGGTCCCTAAAGACTCTCCTGTATCTGGAGCTCAGAGTCTGCGACTCCCTCCCGATTGAAAACGCCAACCACGCCCTCCGCCGCCAGCCCACTCCGTGCACTCCGCACCTCAGAATTTGACTTCAGCACTGCGCCTCCTCTGAGTGTCCGTATGCGTTTCTCTTTCCTCCTAGTTGTAGGACTTCCACTCAGCCAGCGTTCCTGTGGTTCTGGGTGATGTCCGTTCCGTTTTTTAGTTTCACTTTTGAAGTAGTTGTTCAAGGCAGCAAACTCTGGCGTTAACCTATGCCGCCATCTTGGTTCTCCCACAATTCTTATGGTGATGTAAAAGCAAGTTTGCACTTTAAAAAAAAATGATTTAAAAAGGAGCTAGTGTGGTCTGTACCTGGACCACATTGGCCAGTTTCAATCATGTTAAAATTGCTTGCTTTCCCTTTCCACTTTGGAGAAGTCAAACTTGGAGGAGTCAGTGGCAGTGAAGAAGACTGCGTGGAGACACACCAGTGGTAGGCCTGCTGGTGCCTGAAGATGCAAAGTGCTAGGGAGGGAGATAGGAGGTTCTATATGGAGGAATGTCAATAGTATGCCCTCTGGCACCCAAGGACATGAGATAGTAAGGCGGGGGGTGGAGGGGGGAGCAGGGGTAAGAGGGGAGCTGCATAGATACTTTGGAGGTATGCAAAGATATGGAGTGCTAAAGCAATTTAGGATGACACGTGGAAGTACATTGGTTATGTGCCTGCTGATATCTGAGAATTCAGAGTCCTGGTGGTCGAGTGCAGGGGTGGCAGGTGGAAGAAAAAGCCAGTATGGTTGGAAGACTAGTTACAGTAATTGAGCAAAAAAATGAGGATTATATTGAAGATAATATTCTCACTGTTGGGAAAGATACGAAACACATAGATAAGAAGAAGACCAGACTGACCCCTGCAGTTCTGAGTTGAAATTGAAGGTTTTGGTATGAACTCATGCTTTTTAAACATATTCACTCAGAGAGATGTAGCTATATATTAGATGTACCAGTTAATAATGTGGATTTTTTTTAATAGCTAGAGTTACACATATGTTGATATATATGCGATTTAATATGCATGCTATTTTGTTGTATTGACAGCAAGCTTCAAAACTTCATATGTCAAATTTGCTGAAGGTGTTAACATCATAGTAGTAGATATTTTTACGCTTAAAAATGTTGAATTTCATGCCAAAAAAAAGAGCATTTGCGATAAGTTTTAATTCATTACTTTATTTTGAAGAAAAAGTTATCGTATACTTCGGGAAGCTTATGGTGAACATGCTCCAGCTCAAGATACTTGTGAGCGCTGGTTTAATTGCTTTAAAAGTGATGATTTCGATGTGAAAGACAAAGAACGTCCAGGTCAACCAAAAAAGTTTGAAGACCAACAATTACAAGCATTATTGGATGAATATGCGTGTCAAACTCAAAAACAACTTGCTGATCGTTTACAAGCAATGGGAAAGATTTTAAAGGAAGGAAAATGGGTGCCACATCAACTGAACAACTCTTTGATCGTGAAACGACCAGAATGGGTCAGAAGACACGGCAAAGTAATTTTGCTTCATGATAACACACCATCACACACTCCAAAACCAGTTAAAGACACATTAAAAGATCTTGCCTGGGAAGTATTAACCCACCCGCTGTATTCACCAGACCTTACTCCTTCAGATTACCACTTGTTCCGATCGATGGCACATGCACTTTCTGAGCAGCACTTCAAAACGTATGAAGAAGTGGAAAATTGGGTCTCTGGATGGTTTGCCTCAAAACAAGAAAAGTTCTATTGGGACGGTATCTACAAATTACCTGAAAGATGGAGGAAATGAGTAGCTAGCGATGGACATTACTTTGAATAAAGCACTTTTGATGTTTCTCTTGAAACTATTGTGTTTTCTTTGATTACAAAATCCGCCATTATTAACCGGTACACCTAGTATTTTTATATAGAAATATATGTATATATTTCTGACGCCTGTTTGTAAGGGGGCCTAGAAGCAATGATAGCCCATTAGCAGTGAGTATACCAAGTGCCCAGATCATGGTTTCTATATATCACTCTCCACTAAAAGAAAGTGCTCAAAAAATAATGGGAACATGTCAAAAGGACACAGATTCTATTATGAAAGGGACTCACAAGGGTCAAATCTGGGACAATTTGAACATCAAATTAAATAATGATAATATGGTAATGTATTACAACCAATTATCTATAATAATAAAAGCGTAATATGCTAATTAGACCAGACAGCTGAAAGACCTTCCGGACATCCTTCCAGATGTCCTTCCGGACGACCACACTATGACACCCACTGGCACCAGGCCAGCCAAGGCAGGTGCAATGCGATTGGTCGGGGGCCCAGCCATTGCCTCATTATTGCCCTGCAGAGGAAGGCTCAGGCTACCGGCTGGTGGGGTGATCGACCAATCGGGGGGCTCCATGATTGCCTCAAAGAGGGAGGCCCAGGCCACTGACAGGTGGGCTTCAGCAGGTGGGCAGGGCCTCCCTCTGCGGGGGGGGCGATCCATCACGGAGCCCTGGCTGGGTGGGTGGGGCCTATCTCTTTGGGGCAATTGCTCATGAGGCTCCTGGACTGTGAGAGGGCACAGGCCGGGCTGAGAGACACCCCCCCCCCACCCCGCACAAATTTTGTGCACCAGGCCTCTAGTATAAAATAAAAATCCATTAGTCTATATTGGTACAAATGCATAAATGAATAAATAGGTATTTTTAAGTGTTTTTATTGAGTTTAGAGAGAGAGGCAGGGAAAGGGAGAGAGAATAGAAAAACATCAATGTGAGAAAGAAACATTAATTGGCTGCCTCCTGTACGCACCCCAACCGGGGATCGAACCAGAAACATGGGTATGTGTCCTGACCAGAATTGAACCTGTGACCTTTCTGTGCACAGGCCGATGCTCCAACCAACTAAGCCACACAGGCAACCAGGGCATAAGTAAATAAATAAATGGGGAACAGGGCAGATTGTATTTTACAAAGAAGCCCACCATAATATAGTCTCTCCTACATGCTATTCTTACACTATGATGCTAACAATCTTCTCATTGAGTGGTAAGGGCTATGTCCCCTCCCCTTGAAACTCGATGGATAGGTATGATTGCCTCAACCAGCAGAGTACAAGGAAAGTGAAGCTATGTGAATTCTGTGGTTGTATCACAAAAAGTCCACACACTTTCACCTTGTTCTCTTGGGATGCTTGTGTTGAATCTTAGCCACAATGCTGGTATGAAATTAAGCAGCCACATAAAGAGGCCTCATGTAGGAATTCTGACTGACAGCTCCAGCTGAGGTCCCAGCCCAAAGCCAGCACCTTATTTCATACATACAATTAAAGGAGGAGATGTAAGCATGGGGTTACATAAAATTCATTGGTAATATATTAGGGGAGTGAGAGAAAATAAAGCGGGGAAATCTTTGAGATTGGATAAAAAGTAAAACAGAGAGACACATACTTCTTTTACTAGTACATTGGTGGGTACAGGATAGTTAGCATTTACAGCCCACGGAGATGGACCTTAGATGCAAAAAGTCAATAGACAGGTTCACTTAAGGTAAAGATTTTGACCTCTGTCAAGGAAGCTACAGGCCTAGGACATGACTATCCGCCATGAGTTGCTCTTTTTTATGATTTTTAAAGGTTTATTGATTAATTTTAGAGCTTGGATGTGTACTTTCTTTATGTAATAGGCTCTATTCAAATCTCCAAACCCTCAAGTTATTAATTCAATCTTTTTTTTTGTAACAGCACTGTATACATACCATACAATTCACCCATTTAGAGTGTATAATTAAATGGTTTTTAGTATATTCAGAGTTCTGCAACCATCACCACAGTCAATTTTAGAACATTTCATCACTCCAAATAGAAACCAATACTCCTTAGCTATAACACTCCACAAACCCTCAATAGGCAATCACTAAATTGCTTTCTGTCTCCATATATTTACCTATTCTAGACAAAGAAAGGAAAAATAGATAAATTGGACTTCATCAAAATTAAAAACTTTTGTGTTCCAAAGAATGTTATCAAGAAATTGAAAACACCAAAAAAGTCACATAAAAATTACTGATACATGCTCCAACATGAATATTGAAAAACATTATGCAAAGTGAAAGATGTTAGTCATGAAGGACCACACATAATGATTTGATTTATATGACTCACTTTTAGTTAGGAATTTTTGTGTTCAGAGCATCGTTTGTGGTTACTTTAGGTCTCTGAATTTGTAAGGCCCACCATGCAGGGCTTCTCTGAGTTTGTCAGGTTTAGTATATGGCCCCTTTTTTGTCCACAGACAGTTGGCACAATTTTAATAAGATCTGGAGATTGGAGAAAGAGAGCAAGGGAGTACAAATGCAGTGAAATGTTAATTAGAAAACTAGGCAAAAGGAACATGGAAGTTCTTTGTACTGCACTTGTGACTTTTCTGTAGGTTTGAAAATATTTCAAAATACATTATTTTTCAAAACCGTGCAATTGTTATTTTACCAAACTGTTTCAGATCAAAGGCTCATAGCTTAATTTCAACCACTCAACCAGTCCTATTTTTCAGAGCAAAGAGGAAAAGTCATGGTATGCATAACCCCAAACCACAGTATGCAAATCACTCTACCAACCAGGCACCTATTCATACTAATTCAACAACATTTCTATACCCAGTGCTGCATCAGCTCTCTGGAGTCTGACCGAGGCAGCAGAGTTTTAGGACTTCACTTCTAATGCTGCAGATGCTCATTGCTCAAAACAGACCCACCCCTAATGTGATGCAACAAAGAGGTACTCCTCTGTGGTAACAGTATTTAGCTGGCATCTGTTAGTCTTTAGCAAATCTGTAACATCTCTTCAATGTCTCTGCAATTTCTTTTCTGCATTGCTCTTCCTTTTGTCACCTCATTCTCTTGTGGGGGAGGGAAAATAATTTTTCCTCTACCTTTATATGTTCTTGGCTGAGAGCCCCCTTCCCTGTAATAAAAAGACAGGTTAACAAGAGAAAAAGCAACAGAAATGTAGTAACATGTTTCCTTCTTCTATACACGGGAGATACCCAGAAAAACTCCTCCAAATGGCTCAAGCCATCACCTTACATATCATCTTCTTCTAATGATGAGAGAAAGATGTTGAGGGGGAAGGAGAGTCAGTTATGGGAGATTACCAGGCAAAGCACAATAAGAAATGGTATGGTTATTATGAAGATTTATGTTCATGCCTTCTCCGTTGATGTTTCTAGAGATTAAGGCATCTGGTACAGAGGAGACACCCAACAAATGGAGATTTCCTTATACATGTAAATGTCTCTTACAAAAGGGTAACTCTATACAATTTTCAGAGCTTCTCCTGTGTCTGCTGTTTCTTAAAAATAATGATCTTAAAATAACCTTTATGCCAAAGAGACATATTTTGGGGTGACAAATTTTGCTCCTCTTCTCTCTGCTCTTCAAGTTCCGATGGTTAAAGGGGTAGTTTTGAGGCTTGCCCTCCTCAATTAGAATCCTAGGGCCTCCCCTGACTTTCCTCCAAAGTGTCTTACCCATCAAACACATAATTTTTACAACAAGGATATCCAAATAATAAGTAACTATGTGAAAGAAATTAAACAATATGAATAATTAAATAACACAAATTAAACAACAATATGGTAGTTATATTTTTATTTCTTAAAGATTTTTAAATTGATTTTTAGAGAAAGAGGAAGGGAGAGGGAGAGAGAAAGAGAAACATCAATGTGAACAAATACTGCTTGGCTGCCTCCTGCATGCCCCCCAACCAGGGATTGAGCCTGCAACCTGGGCACGTGCCCTGACCAGGAATCAAATGGACAACCTTTTGGTGCATCAGGCAATGCCTAACCAACTGAGCAACACAGGCTAGGGCAGTCATTACTTTTAAATTAGTACCACTCTTCATGGCAACATGATGCTAATATATATTGAGGATTGTGGAAGAGAAATAAACTTTCCTCTACCCTCAAGGTTCTTTCAATTGGTCTAATAGTCATGAGACAAATTAGCAAGAGAAAATGACCAAATTTTATTACATACATATGTATGGGAACCCCACACACATGAGACAGAGACCTCACATGTATGAGAGGTTCAAAGACAGAAAGGGAAAATAAGGAGTATATGACATTCTGAGCTAAGGCTCATCTTTGGGGCTTCAGACAGGAGAAAGATCATTGCAGGAAAATAAGAAGAGCAGATGTTCAGTAATTAGTAGTTTGCCTTGCTCTGATAGGTGTCAGAGCACTTACTCCTTGACCCTGCTTGCTGTGCCAACTGTGGGAACACAGGTCCTTGGACACTGGTTTTAGACGGAGAAGACAAACGAAGTCATAGGTATATAGGAGAGACTTTATTGCAGACCAAGTAGCTTTTGCTACCAAGTAGCCATCAGACAAAGCAGTTCTTTAAAGTCTCTCTCTTTCCCTTCCTCACTCTCTCAAACAAAAGAGGTTTCTTGCCAAATAGTGACATCAATATTTGGGTTATAAAAAGGTACGCCTGCGTAGTGCGTACAGTAAAACTGCTGTCATTGCCTTTGCACATGTGTATGGCAAATGGGCCTTGATCATCCAGCGTACTCTGATTTAGGGTTCCCACAATAGGTTAAAAAAAAATTACATCTGGTAATCTCTTATGAGCAAGGCCCCCAATTTAAATTCTTCTAGGTAGTTAAGGGGGAGCAGAAGTTTCTTTTGAGCCCACAAGGTTTTTGTTGACTTTAATTCAAAACAAGCCATAGATCGCAAAGGCTCCTCTTGGGATGATTTGTTCTAAACCCCTACACGATACGAAAATATTCATACCTGTGTCATGCATTTTGATGCAATAGCCTACTTTTAGAATTTTTCCCAGGAAGTTTATTCAAAAGATAAAAAAGGAAGTTCTTTGTAAAGGGGGCAGATATTGCTACGTCAAAATATGACTCTTTGGTGTAAGGATTATATTTGAGCTGAGCAATCAAAACCCTGAAGAGTCAGGGAGCAAGATCTCAAATGCTCTGCAGAATAACAGTTTTGCAGCTTCTTTTATGTATTTGAAATTAAGGAAGGCATGTAAGGAAGATTAGACAAAGCAGGTGGGAATTGGATTACAGGATAGTTAACAAGATTATGTGCTCTATTAAGAGTTAATAACCCCTTCAAGGGGTATTACTTCTGGTACTTCAAAGGTGTGTTAACCTACATGCCCAAGAACAATGGACAGAGCTGGCTTAAAACCTTTCACTAAAGAAGTTACAGGCCTGGGACTTGACTACCTACCATAACCTGCCCAGTTAGGAATTTAGAATCAGATCACCCTGTAATGTTACTTTCCATAGAACTCCCCCCCTTTTTTTTCTCCACAGTACATAATTAAATGTGTTTTTCTCTTGTTAACCTGTCTTATGACAATTTGATTAGACCAGGCAAACAAACTAGAAGGGTAGAAGGAAAATATTTCTGCCTCTGAATTTGCAATATTGAAAAGATGGACAGAATATAAATTAGTGATAATTATGCATTCTTTCAACAAATATTTACTGAGAACCTTCTATGAACCAAGTATATAATAGAATAGAGTAAGTTTAATTATTATCATACATTGACACAAGGAAGTGTTACATAACTATTAAAATACTGACTTAAAATATTCTTTTTAAAAAATATATTTTAAAAATAAATTTTATTGATTTCAGAGAGGAAGGGAGAGAGAGAGAGAGATAGAAACACCAATGATGAGAGAGAACCATCGATCAGCTGCCTCCTGCACACCCAACACAGGGGATCAAGCCCAAAACTGGGGCATGTGCTCTGACCGGGAATTGAACCGTGATCTCCTGGTTCATAGGTCGACACTCAACCACTGAGCCATGCCTGCTGGGCCTAAAAATATTCTTAGGAAATTGTTCACCCACATGATTTCACTCATATTTGGGATATAAAACTGAAACTCATAGACACAACAGCATGGTGATTACAAGAGGGAAGGGGGTGGCAGGGTAGTAAAGGGAAAAGGGGGCCAAACATATGATGACGGAAGATGATTTGACTTTGGGTGGTGGACACACAATGCAATATACAGATCATGTATCATAGAAATGGACACTTGAAACCTATATGATCCTATGTCACTCCAATAAATTTAATTGAAAAAAAAGTATTCATGAAACAATGAAAATTACAACGCATGATTTTATAGACACTATTTAAAACTGTGTACAAATTATCGTATCTAATAAAAGAGAAACATGGTAATTAGCCGTACCTCCGCTACCCTTCCCATTGGCTAATCAGGGCAATATGCAAATTAACTGCCAGCCAAGATGGCAGCCGGCAGCCAGGCAGCTTGAAGTGAACATGAGGCTTGCTTGCTTCAGTGACGGAGGACTCCAACGTTCCCCGCCTGCTGATGCCGGCCTCTGAGCTTGCAGTTTGAAACATTGTTACAAATATAGAAGCTAAACAAAACCCCAGAAACCTGCTTTCAGCCAGCCGGGATCTCAGAGCTGGAGTTGAAACAGTGTTTCGATTATAGAACCCAAACAAACCAGATACCTGCTTTCAGCAGCTGAGGCCTCAGAGCTGGAGCCAAGCCTCAGAGCTAACGCTGGCCCAGAATAAAAAAAGAAAAAAAGAAAAAAAGGAGTGGTTGGGAGCTTCAGTCACCTGCCAGCCTGAAAACAGCCCTCAGCCCCTCACCCAGACTGGACAGGCACCCCAGTGGGGACCCCCACCCTGAAGGGGGTGTGACCAGCTGCAAACAGCCATCAGCCCCTCACCCAGGCTGGCCAGGCACCCAAGCGGGACCCCCACCCTGATCCAGGACACACTTCAGGGCAAACCAGCTGGCCCCCAGCTGTGCACCAGGCCTCTATCCTATATAGTAAAAGGGTAATATGCCTCCCAGCACCGGGATCAGCAGAGCCGCGAGGCCTCCCGGCACCATGATCAGCGTGACGGGGGCAGTGCCCAAACCCCCTGATCGCCCTGCGGCTCTGTGTGTGACAGGGGGCAGGGCCACAACCTCCCTATCTGCCCTGCTCTGTTCGTGACAGGGGAAGGTGCCCCCAAAACCCTGATCAGCCCTGCTCTGTGCCTGATAGGGGGGAGCTCCCCAACCCCCTGATCGCCCTGCGGCTCTGTGTGTGACAGGGTGCGGCGCCCCAACGCCCTGATCGGCCCTGCTCTGTGTGTGACAGGGTGCGGCACCCCAACCCCCTGATCCACCCTGCTCTGTGTGTGACAGGGGGCGGTGCCCCAACTCCCCTATCGGCCCTACTCTGTGAGTAACAGGGGGGAGCTCCCCAACCCCCTGATCAGCCCTGCTCTGTGCGTGACAGGGGGGAGCTCCCCAACCTCCTGATGGGCCCTGCTCTGTGCGTGACAGGGTATGGAGCCCCAACCCCCCTGATGGGCCCTGCTCTGTGAGTGACAGGGGGTGGCGCTGCAACCTCCCTATTGACCCTGCTCTGTGCATGACAGGGGGCAGTGCCCCAACTCCCCAATCAGCCCTGCTCTGAGCCCGACCAGGGGCTGCACCTAGGGATTGGGCCTCCCCTCTGCCACCCAGGAGCAGGCCTAAGCCAGCAGGTCGTTATCTCCCGAGGGGTCCCAGACTGCAAGAGGGCACAGGCCAGGCTGAGGGACCCCCCTCCCCCCCCCCCGAGTGCACAAATTTTTGTGCACTGGGCCTCTAGTAAATTATAATCCAGGAAATTTATTAGATGTTTAAGCATCTTATGTAAATGTTCACAGAAATTCTTGCATTATTGCCCCCATGGTATAGATAGGAAACTGAGGCCTTTGGGAATTATGAAAATATAATTCTAAAATGTTAGTTCTACAAGTTAATATTTTTGCCTTTCTTGTTTACTATTGTATCCTCAGTGTCTAGAACAGTGCCTTGCATATAGCAGACATTCAATAAATAGTTCTTGACTGCCTGAAGTGACTGAACCATCTGAGATCATACCTTCATTCAAATAAGTTATACCCATTAGGGCCACTGGGGAATGGGTTCAGAGATGGTAACCTTGAGTTCTGCCTCATATTGCAGATCTCACAGCTTTTTCTCTTCTTTCCTTTTTCTTTTACTGCCTGCCCTCTGGTGGATGTACTAATGAGTAGCAGGAGTCAAGGAAGAAAGAGAGAAGGTCATCACTGACTGAACAAATTACCTATGTCTTATTTATATGTAATTAACATCCAGTTTTGTCTGTTTCTACATGGCATGAAAACCACTACACAGATTTTCAGCAAAATTGGAGGCCATGTTTGAGATGGTGTGACTTAGAATACATTGTATTGACAAAATTAACTTTAGGGACTCTGTAGAACACCTTGATTATTCTTTTTCTTTCATAGTGAGTGGTGTGGCCCATCAACAAACTTTTTTCTATTGATCCCAGAGAGAGGAAGGAAGACAGAAAGAGAGAAACATAAATATGAGAGAGAAACATCAATCAACTGTCTCCCTTACTTGCCATTACCAGGCATTGAACACGCCCCCTTTTGGTGGATGGGATGACAGGCTCCAGCCAATCGAGCCACACCAGTTAGGGCAGTGGCCTATCATTTTATGAAGATTTGTATGAGTTAAGAAATTTAGCCCTGGCTGTATAGTTCAGTTGGTTATAGCATTGTCCCAGTTGGTTAGAGAGTCGTCCCAATACCTCAAGGTTTTGGGTTTGATGCCCTGTCAGGGAACATACAAGAATCAACCAAAGAATCCGATATAATAAAAGGCTAATATGCAAATAGACCGATTGACAGAATGGCCAGTCGCTATGATGTGCACTGACCACCAGGGGTAAGACACTCAATGCAGGAGCACTGCTCAGCCAGAAGCGGGGCTCACAGGGAGTGGGCCTAAGCCATCAGTCGGACATCCCCAGAGGGCTCCCAGACTGTGAGAGGGTACAGGCCAGGCTGAGAGACTACCCCAAGTGCACAAATTTTGTGCACCGGACTTCTAGTGCATAAATAAGTGTAACAACAAAGCGATCTCTCTCTCTTTCTCTCCCTTCTTCTCTCTCTCTCTCTAAAATCAATAAATAAAAATCTTTTTTAAAAAGAAAAGAAATTTATACTTAATGAATTTTGCTAAAATGCCATGGATGTAGAGGACATTTGAAAATTTTATTAATTTTTCAAAATTAATAATAATAATTTTAATTTTTTCTCCAAACACAAATTAAATACCACAAAATTCACCTCAAATATTTTGAATATTAGTTTCACATCACCAAGTGAATTTTTTAAAATATTTTATTTACTGATTTTTAGAAAGATTTTTAAATATTTAAAATATTTTATTTGTTGATTTTTTAAAATACTACAAAATTCACCTCAAAGATTTTGAATATTAGTTTCACATTGCCAAGTAAATTTTAAAAAAATATTTTATTAATTGATTTTGAGAGAGACAGAGAGAGAAACATTGATTTGTTGTTTCACATATTTATGCATTCATTGTATGTGCACTGACCAGGGATTGAACCAGAAACCTTGGTGTATCAGGGCGACACTCAAACTGACTGAGTTACTCAGCCAGGGCACCAAGTGCATTTTTAAATGAGCATTTTTAGAAAGATGAAAACCCAATTTGACATGCATACCCCTGTGAGGGCCAATTGGAGAGACAGGTTCTTTCAAGGACAAATAGAGGTACAATGAGACGAATGCTTGATGGAACCAGGAGAATCATGTTCTTTCACAGGCAGTTAAAACCAAAGTCTGAGTTCAAAGAGACATTTGACTGATGACCAGGAGCTATGTGAGCTATGAATGCAGATGCTGCAGCTAGAAAAAGTAGTGCTATTAAATTTGAGCTCCAAATCAATTATGCCAAAGAATCTACACCAGTTCTATGTCTGGAACCTGAAAGGAGTACCTAAATGTTCCAGTGAAAAGGTTATGTTGGAGCCAATTACTAAGTCCCCAAAGTTGCTAAAATAATTATTAATGGAGCAGTATCAGAATTCCAAGATCTTTAAGATAATATCCACATTTCAACTGTATATTTCATGGGGTGCAGTGGAGAGGAATCAGTCTTTAATTCCCCCAAACCACTCATTCCTTTAAAATTATACCTTTATCTTTTAAAGGCCTGAAATAACAAATGAGTATATATTTCCCCCATGCTATTAATACATCACAAGCACAGATGCCTCAAATAATCAGCATTGTTTTGTGATGAAGCTGCTTCTCATATATGCAGCACTATGTAATGTGTTCCAGAATGGTTAGCAACAGGAATCAAACGTGCTTTAGAGTATAAGAATACATATGACCTCTAAAGAAACTTGTTATAAGCCAAAACCGGTTTGGCTCAGTGGATGGAGCGTCGGCCTGCGGACTGAAGGGTCCCGGGTTCGATTCCGGTCAAGGGCATGTGCCTTGGTTGCGGGCATATCCCCGGTGGGGGATGTGCAGGAGGCAGCTGATCGATGTTTCTCTCTCATCGATGTTTCTGGCTCTCTATCTGTCTCCCTTCCTCTCTGTAAAAAATCAGTTATATATCTATATATATGAAACTTGTTATAAAGTTGAGAATTATTACAGCCCTGAGTTACTTCAATTAGAGAGAAGTATTTCTCAACATTCATGTTTTTATTATTTCTATTAAATTTTGTATAATGATAGCTAATTATTCTCCTAGAGTTTCCTAGAGCCTCTTTCTTTCCTGGCACTTAAAATGAAGACTTGTAGAGTTAACCCCCAGTTTTCTCTTATTGACAGAAAGAGATCAGCCTATTAACTTGGAGAACCCTCCCCAGTGACTAGCACAGTACTTAGCAAATAGTAAATACTTAATAAATATTTGCTGAATAATTGAATGGATCACCATTCTGAGCCAGGGGTTTTGAGTTGTGAATAACAAAATTCAACTATGGCTGACTTAGGACAAAGAGGAATTTATTTGAAGGATACTGGGGAGAAAACAGGTTTAAGAAAGACTAGATTAAACCTTTATTGGTGATAACATTGGCAAATATGTTCTCCATGCAGTGGGCTTTCTTATTGTTTTGTTGATGGTTTCTTTTGCTGTGCAGAAGCTTTTTATTTTGATGTAGTCCCATTTGTTCATTTTCTCTTTAGTTTCCAATGCCTTGGGAGCTGTACTGGTGAAGAAATTGCTTTGGCATATGTCTGAGATTTTGTTGCCTTTGGATTTTTCTAGAATTTTTATGGTTTCCTGTCTTACATTTAAGTCCTTTATTCATTTTGAGTTTATTTTTGTGTATGGTGTAAGTTGGTGGTCTAGTTTCATTTTTTTTGCATGTATCTGTCCAATTTTCCCAGCACCATTTATTGAAGAGACTGTCTTGACTCCACTGTATGTTCTTGCCTTCTTTGTCAAATATTAATTGAGCATATTGGTTCGGGTCAATTTCTGGGTTCTCTATTCTATTCTATTGATCTATATGCCTGTTCTTGTGCCAGTAGCAGGCAGTTTTGAGAACAGTGGCTTTGTCATACAGCTTGATATCTGGTATTGAGATCCCACCTAATTTGTTCTTCTTTCTCAGGATCGCTGCAGCTATTGGGGGTCTTTTTTTATTCCAGATGAATTTTTGGAGAGTTCGTTCTAGATCTGTGAAATATGCCGTTGGTATTTTAATGGGAAGTGCGTTGAATTTATAGATTGATTTGGGTAGTATGGACATTTTAATGATGTTGATTCTACCAATCCAAGAACATGGTATGTTCTTCCATCTGTTTATGTCTTCCTCTATCTTTTTTTTCAATGTCCTGTAGTTTTCTGAGTAGAGGTCTTTTATCTCCTTAGTTAAGTTTATTCCTAGGTAGCTTAATTTTTTTTGGTGTGATGGTAAATGGGATTGCTTTTTTAGTCTCTCTGTAAGTTTACTATTGGTGTATAGAAATGCCATAGATTTCTTGGCATTAATTTTGTATCCTGCTACATTGCTGAATTCATTTATTAAGTCTAATAGTTTTTTGATGGAGTCTTTAGGGTTTTTTATGTCCAATATCATGTCATCTGTGAATAAGGACAGTTTTACTTCTTTTCCAATTTGGATGCCTTTTATTTCTTCTTCTTGTCTAATCGCAATGGCTAATACCTCCAGTACTATGTCGAACAGAAGTGGTGAGAGTGGGCATCCTGTCTTGTTCCTGTTCTTAGGGGAAATGGTTTGGGTTTTTGCCCATTGAGTATGATGTTGGCTGTGGGTTTGTCATATATGGCTTTTATTATGTTGAGGTATGATTCTTCTATTCCCACCTTGCTGAGAGTTTGGTGTGTGTGTTTTTGTTTTGTTTTTTTATCAAAAATGGGTGTTGGATTTTGTCAAATGCTTTTACTGCATCAATTTATATGACTACGTGGTCTCCAACATTTATAGGGAACTCATACAACTTAACAAAAGGAAGATAAAAAATTCAATCAAAAAATGGGCAAAAGACCTAAATGGACACCTTTCAAAAGAGGACATTCAGAAAGCCAAGAGACATATGAAAACATGCTCAAAGTCACTAATCATCTGAGAGATGCAAATTAAAACAACAATGAGGTACCATCTCACACCTGTCAGAATGGCTATCATCAACAAATCAACAAAAGGCAAGTGCTGGAGAGGATGCAGAGTAAAAGGAACACTCGTGCACTGCTGGTGGGAATTCAGACTGGTGCAGCCACTATGAAGACAGTATGGAGTTTCCTCAAAAAACTAAAAATGGAACTCCCATTTGACCCACTGATCCCACTTCTAGGAATATATCCCAAGAAACCAGAAACACCAATCAGAAAGGATATATGCATCCCTATGTTCATAGCAGCACAATTTACCATAGCTAAGATTTGGAAACAGCCTAAGTGCCCATCAACAGATGAATGGATTAGAAAACTGGTACATCTACACAATGGAATACTATGCTGCTGTAACAAAGAAGGAATTCTTACCATTTGCAACAGCATGGATGGAACTGGAGAGCATTATGCTAAGTGAAATAAGCCAGTCAATGAAAGAAAAATACCACATGATCTCACTCATTTATGGATAATTAAGACCATTATAAACTGATGAACAAAAATAGATACAGAGGCAGAGCAGCATCAAACAGACTGTCAAACTACAGCGGGAAGGCCGGGGAGGGTTGGGCAGGGGCACAGGGGGCGGTAAGAGATCAACTAAAGGACTTGTATGCATGCATATAAGCATAAC
The DNA here is from genome assembly GCF_964212035.1 of Myotis nattereri. Classification (NCBI taxonomy): domain Eukaryota; kingdom Metazoa; phylum Chordata; class Mammalia; order Chiroptera; family Vespertilionidae; genus Myotis; species Myotis nattereri. Next base: position 114,222,818 of record NC_138078.1, on the reverse strand, counting down.
CAATGGACACAAGACACTGGTGGTTAGGGGAGGCTGGGGGAAGGTCAAAAGGTAAACAAAAAGGAGACATATGTGCTACTCTTTGTAATATTTTAAGCAATAAAACAAAATTTAAAAAAATAAAAAACATAATCAAGTATTAAACAACTCTTTCAACTAAGAAAAAAAAATTTTTTTAAAAATAAAAGAAAGACTAGAGAACCCAGCTCTTTAGAAACTAGGGCAGAAACCAGGCAACTCCAGATGGTATTGAGTAAGAACTGCTTAACGCTTTATCCAGTCTTTTTTATTACTCCACTCATGGATCAAATTTAAGAGGAAGCTTCTAATCAGTTCAGCTTGGATCAACAGCACTGCTCCTAAGCTAGGAGAGGACAGGGTGTTTTAATTAATATTCCCGCCAAATTTATCCAGTATATATGTAGATATTTCCCAAAATGAAATTGAGGTGCTATTGCCAAAAGAAGGTAGAATGGATGCAGGAAAGGAAGGAAGAACAAAGAAATAAAGTGTTTTTCTAAGAGCTAAGTAAGAAAGTACTCAGAGCCTTGGCCGGTGTGGCTCAGTTGGTTTGGTGCCATCCCATGCACCTGGGGGTTGCCTGTTCAATTCCTGGTCAGGGTTGCCTGTTCAATTCCTGTGTTGCAGGCTTGATCCCCAGTAGAGAGCATGCAAGATATAGGCGATAGATGTTGCACTCATATCGATGTTTCTCTCTCCCTCCCTTTCCCTCCCTCTCTTTCTAAAAATCAATTTTAAAATATTTTTTTTAAAAAAACACGAATTTAGGGGGAGGATAAAGTAATTACTAGAAAAACTTACTAATACTTTAAAGTATTGTCCTAGAGGTCTGGACTCCTCAGAATCTCCATGGGGAACAAGTCATAGACTAGAACAGAAAAATTACTTTCAAGGGAGTATTAAAGTGAGGTCTTTGCTCTTCACTACTAATGTAATGCAGGGAGCTGAGAGAAGGTTTAGTTTGTTCAGAAGACTTGAAAAAGTATAAAAAATGGGCAGACAACAATGATCTTCATCATGTGCATTCTCAATAGAGATGCGGAATAGACAAGTGTGGGAGAGCACAAGAGACTTGGTTGGAAAAGTTTGTAAGGAGGAAGTTCTGATCTAGGGGAAGTTGGCTGAAGGTGGCCCACCCCTGTTTATCAGAATTCTGACTTAGGGGAGTTGGCCAAAGGCAGCTGTCCCTAATTGTTCCTTGGCCTTTCCAAACAAGTCTGTGTATGTGCAGACCCTCAGGTGTTTACCGGAATCATTATGCTTAATCTTTAGGTGTCCTTGCTTAAAGGACACTGCAGACACATGTGTACTCCCAAGATTACCTACCCCACTGATTGTATCTAAAAGATAAACTTTATCTCAAACTGCTGTTACAATAAAAGCCTGAAGAGGCAGGTGATCAAGGCTGTCTGGTTTCTTTAGCCAGGCAGTCCCTTAGCCCTCTCACAGCGAACCTGTGATAGAGTAATCATTCATCCATTTCTCAGGATCTGCTGGTCAGCCCCAGCAGACAAGAAGCTGTCTTCTGAAATGTATTTTATTCTTTTTGATGCTATTATAAATGAAATTGTTTCCTAATTTCATTTTCAGATTGTTCATTACTAGCATATAGAAATAAAACTGATAGGGGGGAATGGAAGATGGCGGTGATATAGGTAGACACGTCCCAGGTCGTGTCCCAGAGCAAATGGAGTGAGCAGCTGAAACTAATAACACCCACCCCGAATTGGCGAAATTACTCAGCTGGTGAGACAGTTTGCAGCCGGGAAGGGCAGAACTCCCCTGGAAAGGTAAAAAACAAACAAACAGGGATTTGGGCAGGAAAGTTTGCCAGACCTCTGAGCCCAGAGGGTCGGGGGGAGACCGCGTGGCAGACAGCCGCGTCCCTTGGGACAGGCACAGCCCCTGACTGGGGAAAGGAGATCCGCGGGATTCCTGGTGCCAGGGGATTTGAGATCTGGGTTCTGTGATCACGGAGGACTGAGCCTAAAGGGGGCAGCCTGAAGAGCTGACCAGACCATGCAGTGCCAGTAAGAGAAGAGCTTACAGAAACTAAGCCTTCCCCATTTCCGCGGCTGGCGTTCATTTGTTTGTTTTCACTGAATCCTGTTCATAAGACATTTCAGATACAGACACTCACCTGTGCTGAAGAGAGGGAGAAGGTGCGGACGAGTGGAATCTGGGGAGAGGATGGGGGGGGGGCCAGGAGAGGTGGCAGCGAATTGAGTGCTGAGACACCCCTGGGCCCAGGATCCCGGCAGCCATTCTCTCCGGAGGGTGGGACTCCTCCACCTAGCCCCCAGGCAAGGAGCACAGCCACACCCAGATTCCACCCTGAAGGAGATCAAGGATTAAAATAATCTGATCAGTCCCTGGGAGTTAACAGGGTCTGGCCTATAGAGGGATTTTCAATCCCAGCAACAACACAGAGCAGGTAACTATTAAGGAACCAGCTCTGGGCAGTGGACTTCCCCACACCAGTTTTAAGTGCAATAGAGATGATAAACCCAAGCTACTAGACAGAGAGGCCCTATAGCCTCAGAGGCCAATCCCAGAACACTGCCACCCAGAGGCTGAGCCACAAACTGACTCTTAGCTAAATACAAATTAAGGCAGTCTGGGAAACAAATACGGCCTGCTTTAAAATCAGGACTGTGGTTTACAACACGGAGGAACAGTGTATCGCAGGGAAATTCAACACTCTCCTGAATACCTGGCAGGACTAAGGCGAGCCAGACTGACGAGTAGAAGAACCGAAGGACCTTCACTACTGCAAATTTTTTTTTCTTCTTTTTTCTTTTTTCTTTTTTCACCTTTTAACTAAGGAACCAATTTTTTTTCTTCTTTTTCCATCACCTGATTTTACCCTTTTAATTACTACATTTTTATTTTTAACCAGTATTATTACTGCTACCATTTTACCATTTTTTAAAGTAACATTTTATTTTCTCTTTATTTTATTTTGGGATTAGTGTTCTCCATTCTATTTTCATCGTTCCTTTAGCATCAATTTTCCCTACCTCAATTTTACCTCTATGCTAAAACCCTCTCCCTCACTTTTCCCCTTTTTTTGTCCTGTTTCTCTTACCCTATTACTGCTTTAGATTTTCCCTATTCCTTCTGTTTACCTCCTGTCAAAATTTCACCCTACTTATATATCCTATTTCCAATCCACTGCTCTAAATCCTTATACACATATCCCTTATCTTTCTTCACTATCCAAATTTTTTTTCTTCTTTTATCTTTCTATTGTTTTGTTGCTGTTTGCTTGACTGTTGAGTATATTGTTTTTTGTGGTTGTTGTTTGGTTTTTTTTGTGTCTGTGTGTGTGTGTTTTTTAGGACTGGTTGTGAGGCTGTTTTGCTTTTTCTTTTTCTTTTTTTCTGCTGATTTTTCCCCTCCCTCTGCCCCCCCCCCCCCCCCCCGGTTATTTTTGTGCGTCTGTTTTCCCTTGCCTCTCTTGATATTATTGGTTGTTTCTAGTTTCCATTCATCTCCAGGGAGCTGTTGCTGGAATTTGTTGGGATTAGTGGTGGTTCTATAGGAGTTTTATCCTCATATACATAGTCTCTTCCCCTCTTCTACTTCATTCTCTCCTTTCGCTCTTTTTTTTTCTCTTTTTTTTCCTCTTTTCTTTCCCCCTCCTTTTTTCCAATTTCATTTTTATACTCCTTTTTTTTTCTTCCCTACTTTTCTGTTCTTTTCTTTTTTCTCTTTTATCTTTTTCTCTTCTTTCTTCCTTATCCCCTAATTCTCTTAATTCGGGTGGTCACCTTTATTTGGGGTTATTAATATCGTGAATATATTTGTGTTTAGTGCCTGGTACATGGTGCCTTGTTGTGTTGTATTTTGTGCCTTTATATCAATGCAGCAGATCCAAGCGCAACAGCAGCCTCCTGAGCACCACACCCTCTGTCTGAGAAACAGCAGCTGTACATGAAGCCTCCCCCCACCAGCCAGAAGAGCCACCACAGCTGTGAACAGCACCCACCAGAGGAGCTGCTGCCAACTGAAGAGCAGCTGCTACCGCAACCGCCCGAGGAACAACCACAGCCCAAGGAGCCACTGCCTCCCAGAGAGCAGCCACTGAATGACTCAACGTCTAGATATGACAGTGAGATCAAACATGGGTAGACAAAGAAACCCCCAAAGGAAAGAGAAGGAGGACTCTCCAGCAAAGCAGCTAAGTAATACAGAAGCATGCAACATGACAGAAAAAGAATTCAGAATAAGGGTCCTAGAGTGCATAAACCGGATGGAGGAAAAAATCAACAACTTCTGCAAGAAGCTAGAAGAAACAGATGAAAAAGTCAACTACCTATGCAAGAAGCTAGAAGAAACAGATGAAAAAATCAACAACTTAAGTAAGACCCAAGAAGAAATGAAGAGTGATATAGCTGCAATAAAAAACACCATTGAAAGTATCAACAGTAGACAAGGAGAAGCGGAGGACTGAATTAGTGAATTAGAAGACAAGGAAGCAAAACACACCCAAAATGTACTGCAATTGGAGGAAAAAATTAAAAGACAGGAGGAGAGCCTAAGGGAGCTTTGGGACAACATGAAACGAAACAACATACGAATAATAGGGGTGCCAGAACAACAGAAAGATGAACAAGGATTAGAAAACCTATTAGAAGAAATAATATCAGAAAACTTCCCTGAGGTGGGGAAGAAAAAAGTCACACAAGCCCAGAGAGTCCCAAACAAGGTGAACCCGAAAAGATCCACACCAAGACACATCATAATTACCATGACAAATGTTCAGGACAAAGAGAGAATCTTACAGGCTGCAAGAGAGAGACGGAAAGTTGCATACAAGGGATCTCCCATTAGATTATCAAATGATTTCTCAACAGAAATACATCAGGCCAGAAAAGAATGGACGGAAATTTACAAAGTGATGCAAAGCAAAGGACTGAATCCAAGAATACTCTATCCAGCAAGGGTATCATTCAAACTTGAAAGGGAAATAAGAAGCTTCACAGACAAAAAAAGGCTAAGGGAGTTTATCACCACCAAGCCAGCAATGCAAGGAATGCTAAAGGGACTGGTGTAAAAAGAAGAAATAAAAAGCTCAGAAAGAAAACAGCCACGCAAAAAAAGAAATGGCTACAAACAAGTACCTTTCAATTATAACTTTAAACGTAAACGGACTAAATGCTCCAACCAAAAGACATCGAGTGACTGAATGGGTAAAAAAACATGACCCATACATCTGCTGTCTACAAGAGACCCACCTCATTAGAAGACTCACACAGACTGAAAGTGAAAGGATGGAAAAATATCTTTCAGGCAAATGGAAAGGAAAAGAAAGCTGGGGTAGCAATACTTATATCGGACAAAATAGACCTCAAAGTGAAGGCCATAACAAGAGATAAGGAAGGCCACTTCATAATACTAAAGGGATCAATACAACAAGAAGATATAACCCTGGTAAACATATATGCACCCAATGCAGGAGCACCCACATACATAAAAAAAACTCCTGGAAGATATCAAAGGAGAGATCGACAACAATACAATCATAGTAGGGGACTTTAATACAACACTGACAGCACTGGATAAGTCCTCTAGACAAACAATCAGCAAACATACAGCAATCCTAAATGACTCACTAGATCAGATGGACTTAATAGACATCTTCAGAACACTTCACCCCAAAGCCGTGGAATATACATTCTACTCAAGTGCTCATAAGACATATTCAAAAATAGACCACATATTGGGTCACAAGCAAAGTATCCCCAAATTCAAGAAGATGGAAATCATAAAAAGCATCTTCTCAGACCACGATGGCATAATATTAGAAATAAACTACAATAAAAACAACCCAAAATACTCAAACACCTGGAAGCTGAATAGCATGTTATTAAATATTGATTGGGTTACCAATGAGATCAAAGAAGAAATTAAAAACATCCTGGAAACTAATGACAATGAAAACACAACAATCCAAAACCTATGGGACACAATGAAAGCAGTCCTGAGAGGGAAGTTTATAGCTCTACAGGCCTATCTCAACAAACAAGAAAAAACGGTAGTAAATCATTTAACTCTACAACTCAAAGAATTAGAAAGAGAGCAACAAGAAAAGCCCAGAGTGAGCAGAAGGAAGGAGATAATAAAGATTAGAGCAGAAATAAATGACATAGAGACCAAAAAAACAATACAGAAAATCAATGAAACCAAGAGCTGGTTCTTTGAAAGGATAAACAAGATTGACAAACCTCTAGCCAGACTCACCAAGAAGCAAAGAGAGAGGGCCCAAATAAACAAAATCAGAAACGATAGAGGCGAAATAACAACAGACCCCACAGAAATACAAATGATTGTTAAAAAATACTATGGGCAGCTCTACTCCAACAAACTAGACAACCTAGAGGAAACGGACAAATTCCTAGAAAAATACAACATTCCAAAACTCAATCAGGAAGAATCTAAAAATCTCAACAGGCCAATAACGATGGAAGAAATTGAAGCAGTCATCAAAAAGCTTCCAGCAAACAAAAGCCCAGGACCAGACGGCTTCACAGGGGAGTTTTACCAAACATTCAAGGAAGAACTAAAACCTATCCTCCTCAGACTACTACAAAAAATTCAACAGGAAGGAAAACTTCCAAGCTCATTCTATGAAGCCAGCATCACCCTAATACCAAAACCAGGTAAAGACAACACTGCCGGGAGCCGGTCCATGCTTGCTGTTTCAAGGGACCTGGCATATATGGCATACCGTTCTTAATATGTTTGCTCACCTTCTTGGCAGTATGTGTTTTAACCAAGGTCTCTGAGAAAGGTTGTTTCCCCAGATAGAGATTTTCCCCTGAAGTTAGGGAGGGAATAAAACCTCTTAACTAAATGCCAGGTGGGTAATTAATCACTTTAACTATGAACAATCATGCTTAAGCTACATAATCTTTACTCCCTGGAATGGAGATAAGAAACGCCCTAACCTTTGAAATAGAGATTGATAGGATTGGAATCAACTGGTATAAATACAGATGTAAGAAGACAGAACGAAGAGAGACAGAACCTAGGCACAGAACCTACACAGAACGTTCTCTAGAGACAGAAGAACTTCGCTGGAGAGAACATGGCAAAAGATCCTGGACTGAACCTGACTACAGAAATTGGCAAGAGAACCTGACTAGAACCTGGTGACTGAACCTGGCTGGAGAACCTGGACAGAACCTGGCTGGAGAACCTAGCGAGGGAACATGGCTACAGAACCTGGCTGGAGAATCTGGAGAACCTAGCAAGAGAACATGGACACAGAACCTGGCTGGAGATCCTAAGCAGAACCTCTCTGGAGATCGAGACCAGAACTTGGCTGGAGATCCTGGCTAGGCTGCTGATCAACTGAACGCTGTCTCCGTGTCATTCCTTCTTCGCCGACTCCGTCTACGCCTTTGGGAACCCCTGGACCTGCTGGGGTTGGACCCCGGCACAACACAATGAAAGAGAATTACAGGCCAATATCCCTCATGAACATAGATGCCAAAATCCTCAACAAAATCTTAGCAAATCGGATCCAGCAGTACATCAGAAAGATCATACACCATGACCAAGTAGGATTTATCCCAGGGAAGTAAGGATGGTACAATATCCGCAAATCAATAAACGTGATACATCACATAAACAAATTGAGAGATAAAAATCACACAGTAATATCAATTGATGCAGAAAAAGCATTTGACAAAATTCAACAACCATTTTTGATAAAAACTCTCAGTAAGGCGGGAGTAGAAGGATCATACCTCAACATAATAAAAGCCATATATGACAGGCCCACAGCCAACATCATACTCAATGGACAAAAACTAACACCATTTCCCCTAAGAACAGGAACAAGACAGGGATGCCCCCTCTCACCACTCCTGTTCAACATAGTACTGGAAGTGTTAGCCATTGCAATTAGGCAAGAAGAAGAAATAAAAGGCATCCAAATTGGAAAAGAGGAAGTAAAACTGTCCTTATGTGCAGATGACATGATATTATACATACAAAACCCTAGAGACTCCATCAAAAAGCTACTAGACTTAATACATGAATTTGGCAATGTAGCAGGATACAAAATTAATGCCAAGAAATCTGAGGCATTTCTATACACCAATAGTGAACTATCAGAAAGAGAGATTATAAAAACAATCCCATTTACCATCGCACCAAAAAAATTAAGCTACCTAGGAATAAACTTAACTAAAGAGGTAAAAGACCTCTACTCAGTAAACTACAGGACGTTAAAAAAAGATATAGAGGAAGACATAAACAGATGGAAGAACATACCGTGTTCATGGATTGGTAGAATCAACATCATTAAAATGTCCATACTACCCAAAGCAATCTATAAATTCAACGCACTTCCCATTAAAACACCAATGGCATACTTCACAGATCTAGAACGAACTCTCCAAAAATTCATCTGGAATAAAAAAAGACCCCGAATAGCTGCAGCAATCCTGAAAAAGAACAAAGTAGGTGGGATCTCAATACCAGATATCAAGATGTATTACAAAGCCACTGTTCTCAAAACTGCCTGCTACTGGCACAAGAACAGGCATATAGATCAATGGAATAGAATAGAGAGCCCAGAAATCAACCCGAACCAATATGCTCAATTAATATTTGACAAAGGAGGCAAGAACATACAATGGAGCCAAGATAGTCTCTTCAATAAATGGTGTTGGGAAAATTGGACGGATACATGCAAGAAAATGAAACTAGACCACCAACTTACACCATACACAAAAATAAACTCAAGATGCATAAAGGACTTAAATGTACGACAGGAAACCATAAAAATTCTAGAAGAATCCAAAGGCAACAAAATCTCAGACATATGCCAAAGCAATTTCTTCACCGATACAGCTCCTAGGGCACTTGAAACTAAAGAGAAAATGAACAAATGGGACTACATCAAAATAAAAAGCTTCTGCACAGCTAAAGAAACCATCAACAAAACAAGGAGAAAACCCACTGTGTGGGAAAACATATTTACCAATGTTATATCTGATAAGGGCTTAATCTCCAAAATTTATAGGGAACTCATACAACTTAACAAAAGGAAGATAAACAATCCAATCAAAAAATGGGCAAAGGACCTAAATAGACACCTTTCAAAAGAGGACATTCAGAAAGCCAAGAGACATATGAAAACATGCTCAAAGTCACTAATCATCTGAGAGATGCAAATCAAAACAACAAAGAGGTACCATCTCACACCTGTCAGACTGGCTATCATCAACAAATCAACAAACGACAAGTGCTGGAGAGGATGTGGAGAAAAAGGAACCCTCGTGCACTGCTAGTGGGAATGCAGACTGGTGCAGCCACTATGGAAGACAGTATGGAGTTTCCTTAAAAAACTGAAAATGGAACTCCCATTTGACCCTGTGATCCCACTTCTAGGAATATATCCCAAGAAACCAGAAACACCAATCAGAAAGGATATATGCACACCTATGTTCATAGCAGCACAATTCACCATAGCTAAGATCTGGAAACAGCCTAAGTGCCCATCAGCAGATGAATGGATTAGAAAACTGTGGCACATCTACACGATGGAATACTATGCTGCTCTAAAAAGGAAGGAACTCTTACCATTTGCAACGTCATGGATGGAACTGGAGAGCATTATGCTAAGTGAAATAAGCCAGTCAATGAAGGAAAAATACCACATGATCTCACTCATTCATGGATAATAGAGACCATCATAAACTTTTGAACAATAATAGATACAGAGGCAGAGCTGCCTCAAACAGATTGTCAAACTGCAGCGGGAAGGCCGGGGAGGGTTGGGGGGCAGGAGGTAGGGGGGTAAGAGATCAACTAAAGGACTTATATGCATGCATATAAGCATAACCAGTGGACATAAGACATTGGGGGATAGGGGAGGCTAGGGGACTGTCTAGGGCGGGGGGATAAAATGGACACATATGTAATACCCTTTGTAATACTTTAAGCAATAAAAAAATAAAAAATAAAGAAAAAAAGAAAAAATTAAAAAAGAAATAAAACTGATATTTGTTTGATGATCTTGTACCCTGAAACTTTACTAAAATTTATAAGCTGTAATAGTTGTTTTCTGGATTCTTTAGGATTACCACACATAAAGTCATGGCATCTACAGATAAATATAGTTACTTCTTTTCCAATTTGGATGTCTTTATTTTCTTGCCTAATAGCCCTGGCTAGAACGTCTAGTGCAATGTTGAATAGTAGTGGAGAAAGCAGACATCCTTGTCTTTTGCCTGATCTTAGAGGGGAAAGTTTTCAGTCTTTCACCCTTGAGTATGATATTAGCTCTGGATGTTTGATTGATGCCCTTTATCATATTGAGCAAGTTACTTTTCATTCTTAGTTTGCTGTGTGTTTTCTCATAAAAGGGTGTTGGATTTTTTCAAATGCTTTTATTACATCAACTAGTGGCTCGGTGCATGAAATTCATGCACAGGGGGAGAGGGTTCCCTCAGTCCAGCCTGCACCCTCTCCAATCAGGAACCCCTTGGGGGATTTGGGCCTAAACCAGCAGTTGGACATCCCTCTCACAATCTGGGACCGCTGGCTCCTAACTGCTCACCTTCCTGCCTGCCTGATCGCCCCTACCTGCCTCTGCCTGCCTGCCTGATTGCCCCTAACCCTTCTGCCTGCCTGCCTGCCTGATGTTCCCTAACCTTTCTGCCTGCTAGCCTGGTTGTCCCCAACTGCCCTCCCTGCCGGCCTGATTTTGCCCCCAACAGCCCTCCCCTGCTGTCCTGACTTCACCCCCTAACTGCCTAACTGCTCTCCCCTGCCTGCCTGCTCATCCCTAACTGCCTCTGCCTGCCTCCTTGCTCCTAAACTGCCCTCCCCTTGCCGGCCTGATCTCGCCCCCACTGCCCTCCCCTGCTAGCCTGATCACCCCTACCTGCCTCTGCCTTGGCCCGCACCACCATGGCTTTTGCTGGTCAACCTGGTCTAATTAGCATATTACCCTTTTTTAAAAAAATATATTTTATTGATTTTTCACAGAGAGGAAGGGAGAGGGAGAGAGAGCCAGAAACATCGATGAGAGAGAAACATCGATCAGCTGCCTCCTGCACACCCCCTACTGGGGATATGCCCGCAACTAAGGCACATGCCCCTGACCGGAATTGAACCTGGGACCTCTCAGTCCACAGGCCGACGCTCTATCCACTGAGCCAAACCGATTAGGGCAGCATATTACCCTTTTATTAGTATAAATAGATTATATAAGATAGGATTGCTTAAATGGGGGGGGGGAAGCCTTTTTCAGCAGGAGATGCTCTTGGCAGACAAAAACACATAATCTTATATCTGGACTGATAGCCAGTCATATGCACTATACTGCCAAAGCGGTCATTAAAAAATGAACCTTGTTCTTATACCTTACACCAAACACTGTTGCCCTTAAAACCCCTCCTCAGCCCCCACCTTAGGTTCTCCCTTCATAATTCACCCATATTAGGTTCTGATTGGTCGGTTTCTATGCCAGTCAGCGTCAAAAGCTCTGTCTTTTAGGCAGCCATTGGCTCCTGGCACTTCATCCAGATTTGGTTCTGATTGATCAGTTTCTATGCCAGTCAACATCTCCAGGCCTATCTCTGGACCTGATCAAAGAGGCAGGCCTGATCAGCAGCCCCACAGAGGCCGGGAGAGAAACAGAGGCTCGGCTGTTGGTGAAGCCAGGAGAGAAAGAGAGAGGCAACGGCTGATCAACAGCTGCCACTGAAGCTGCAGATCAGACCCTGCCTCTCTCTCTGCAGGCCTCTCTCCAGACCTAATCCGCAGCCCCCTCAGCAGTCAGTGCTAGGTTGCTGCCCCAGCACAGGCTGCAGTCAGTGCTGGGTCGCAGGGCACTGACTTCCAGTGTTAGGTCAAGCCTTGGGTCTTTACGGACCTTGGCTCTTTATATATATATAGATTGAGATGGCTTTGTGGGGTTTTATCCTTCATTCTCTTAATATGAGAATATTAGAGAATGGTATATAACATTGTTTAATTTTCATGTGCTGAGAGAGATGGAAACATCAATGATGAGAGAGAACCATTGATCGGCTGCCTCCTGCACACCCCACACTGGGGATTGAGCCTGCAACCTGGGCATGTGCCCTGACTGGAATCGAACCGTGACCTCCTGGTTCATAGGTCGACACTCAACCACTGAGCCATGCTGGCCAGGCTAAAAAATGCATTTTAAAAGAACTGGATGGAAACACAAAAACTAATAACCATAGATACCTCCAGGAAGAGAAATGAAGAAAAGGGGAGGAATGAAGGACTTGCACATTTTACTACATGAGATTCTGTTATCTGAACCTTTAGAACAGGAATGAGTTCATCTCACTAAAAAATAACATCTAATTCAAAAACTTGTTTAAGTTTTTAAGCAACATTAAAGCACATTGGGATGGGGGATGAGGAGTAGTCCCATTACTCCAGCAACAAGATGCACAGTTAGAGAATGCCAGATCCCAGAGTAAACTTAAGGGTCACAACCTCAAGAGATAAGACTTGTCCAAGTTGACATAGTGAGTTAGTGGCAGAGTGAAGTGTACAACCCAGGTCTCTTTACTGCTGTAAGAAAACTGAATTCCCAAACCAGAGGAAAAACTTGGAATGACAGTGGGAATCAGTGAACACTAAATCTGAGAACTGTGTCAGATCAGTGCAAGTCATCCAGTCCTTTATCTCAGTGAAAAGTGAGAGAAGGTCATGGTGTTGTTATGAATCCATGGGATGTATTGGGTTGGAGGTGTTCAGGAAGAGGGTGTGGCAGTTTTGCTTCCTATGAAGCCACCAGTTCTGTACCTATCACTTAGAATTCCCCCCAAAGCTGTTTGACAGTTAAGGAAATTAAGCACATTATTGGTATCAGTGGAGCCATTGACTTTAAAAGAGCCCCATGCCATGTTTAGCATTTAGTCCCAGCAGCAGTAACAAGCTGTTCTCTCTCTTCAAGGAATACTTTTTTACTAATTTTTTTGGGGGGAAGCTAGGAGATGGGTAGTGGGCTAATTTGAGTAAAAAGGAAATTTACTGACATAGTCTGGTCACTGGTGCACCTGGTAAATGTTTAACACCCAACTGTGCAGGACAAAAATAATCTGATTTATAATATTTACTTATTTCCATCATATAAATTCTCCTACACCATGGCTATTGCAATCTACTAGTGTGACATCATCAGGTCCACAAAATTCCTGAGAAGTTAATAATAGGCCCTCAAAGCTCATAGGGCAGTGATGGTGAACCTTTTGAGCTCGGCGTGTCAGCATTTTGAAAAACCCTAACTTAACTCTGGTGCCGTGTCACATATAGAAATTTTTTGACATTTGAAACCATAGTAAAACAAAGACATATTTTTGATATTTATTTTATATATTTAAATGCCATTTAACAAAGAAAAATAAACCAAAAAAGTGAGTTCACGTGTCACCTCTGACACGCGTGTCATAGGTTCGCCATCACTGTCATAGGGAGAGGCTCACTGAATGGAAGGGAGGTAGAAGAAGGTCAGGATCTTATTCTAGGCAGTAGCGGAGGGTCTCCACAGCAAGAACTACTCCACAGTATTGGCAGGTGATCAGTATGTTAGCCTCTCTACACAGGCCTCTGTATTGCCCTACCCACGGTTCATGGGGCTTACGGGGTTTATGCCCTTTAGGGGGAAAGTAACTTGACCAACTCAATATCCACAAACTATGTAATCCAAAATTAATGTTCATGGACACACAGTTACATCTCAAAATACCCTTAATTATGGGCCTCAGCTCACACTTGCAAGCTCCAACTTGCAAGGTCCCTTCCTGCTGGTCCTGAAACTGTAGAAAACAAGTTTGCAACAAGAGATTGAGGCAACATCTGAATTCAGGGCTTCTTGCGTTTTTTGTCTTTTTATAACTTTTAATTATGAAAAATTCCCACACACATGCAGAAGTAGAGAGAATAATACATTGAACCCACATTCTTAATAATCATCAACTTGTGGCCAATTTTGTTCCATCCATGTTCCCACTCTTTTTTTTTTTTTTTTTTTAAAGAAAGAAAACCATCACAAGAAAGATCAGGAGAGTGGTTAAGACTATTACTTGGGCCAAAACCAGTTTGGCTCAGTGGATAGAGCGTCGGCCTGCGGACTGAAAGGTCCCAGGCTCGATTCCGGTCAAGGGCATGTGCCTGGGTTGCGGGCACATCCCCAGTGGGAGATGCTCAGGAGGCAGCTGATCGATGATTCTCTCTCATCGATGTTTCTAACTCTCTATCCCTCTACCTTCCTCTCTGTAAAAAATCAATAAAATATATTTTTAAAAAAAAGACTATTACTTGGAACTTTAATAACCTGATCAAATAACAATAGTTACAATTTTAAGAGTAACTATGGGTTAAGTGCTTTCCATAAATTATCTCTTCAGATCTTCACAACAGCCCTGCTAGATTGGCATTATTATCTAAGTTTTTCAGGTGAGGAAAGTGAGGCCAGGAAAAGTTAAAAATTTTTCCAAAGTCAAGAAACACTGGCAGAGTCAGAATTTAAACTTGGAAAGATAGAAACTATGACACACCCCAAGTGCTAACAGTGCTTGCCTCTAGATGGTGGAATTATGGCGTTTTAATCTTTTTTTTTCTATTTTTCCTATTTCTCTATAATTAACATTCCTGGCAGCATACCAATGCAAATATGCTAATGGGGGCTATGATATTTTTTTCAAAGACACAACTGGTTTGCTGCAAGTACACCCCCGCCACCCCGAAGCAGCTTCAATAAAACCCAGTTAAACAAGCTTCTGGACTTTTTTATGGAGTTTGTGAAACTATGGGTAGAAGGGAGCCCAAAAGTCATCACGGAGCTATTGCTACCATGTTCCCAAATGTGGTCTGAGCTTACTAGACTGCATTTAGATAAGCATAGCATCCCAGCCAAATATAGAATCACCCCCACTTTCTTCTGCACCAGTCTGTATGAACAATTGAACCCAATGCCAATCTGACTGCACCCAGAAGACTGACCAGGAAAGGGATCAGTATAGAAACCATGTCAATGAGTCAATCACTAAACATTTAAACTCATATTTGCTGCCAGGCCTTGAGATATAGTTTCTGCCCTTGAAAATTGACTCCGGTGAACCATGGGACTCAAGGAAGAGCTGAGGGACATGAGAAGTATATTGAGCCTAAAAAAGAGATGGCCACAAGGTAGGCTGGATGGAAGAGGCCAAGCATAGTCTGCAGCTTGCTTTAAACTCTTGAAAAGAATGTTGTGTAGAAGAGGAATTGACTTATTCTACGTATTCCAAAAGCCAGAGTAATTCATACTTGAGAACAAAGAACAATATAGGTCATAAATAGCACTGGGGAAGAGCTATTATGGGGAATTTGCTGGGCCTCCTGTGATGGATAGAAAGAATTGATTGAGTAAAGGTGAACTTCTAGATTGAGCTGAATGTACTGAGGACAGCTAATCTAGCAGGCATATGGTGAATGTCTCACTATCGTCCACCCAGCATATGCCCCCCCCCCTGCACTTCTTATGATCCTGTTGTACTGCCAATCAGTAGCCCCCACCTCCTTAAACACAAGGGTGGGCAAGTGACCCAGCCTAGACCAATTCGACTCCCTTTCCTAGGAATCAGACTCAAGTGGAAACACATAAGGGCTGAAGGATATGGGAGTTGTGCAATCCAACCATAGAGTCTAATGAGTGATTCATGGGTCCTTGCTCAGAAACTTCTCTGGTTTCTATCCTCCATGTCCCTCATGTATGGGCTCAAGTGAGGACATGGTAAGAACAAAAGTGAACTTCACTCAGGCAACAGTAATCAGAACTGTACCTTGAAGGGAGACTGGGTCTGAAGAAGGCAGCTACCAGTTATCAGAACTTGGGCCTATGCTCAGGGCTGGCCCTGCAGCAAGAATGACCTGAGGCAGAATCTCAGAGTAATGGGCTACAACCATTGATTTTCCTTTGGCCTATGGTCAGGATAGGTCTTAGAGCCTGAGACAGAGCTGAGGTTGTAGCTAAGGAAATGGATGATTCCCCTATTAAATGGTCCCAGCACGAGGAGGGTATCCACTTTTTAAATCTCACACAAGAATTTCTCTTGTGGCCCACACTAATGGGAAATGTACAGGGAAGGAACTTCTGGGAAATTTAGCTTAGCCTAGCCAAGTAAACTGTAGAGGGAGGACAAAAGTAGAGGCTGGAAACCAGAAATGGCCTGATGGGTAGACTTAGGCCTAAAAGAAGTTACAGGAATAATTTTCAGAAAACTTGAATTGCCTAATAATCATATTAACTATATCATAAGTCAGGGAGGTTGTCACCTCTGGATGTGTTCACGCAGAGGTTTATGGCCAAATATTTGGAATATTTAAGACCTGTGGAAGGTTTGAAATATCAGCTAAGATCCACACTATTTTTAGAACAGTCACTCTGGTAGATGAATTGGAAGAGGCAAGACTTAAGAAAGGGAGACTAACTAGAAAGCTATTTTAGTAACATGGAGTAAAGTTCATGGAAACCTGAACTAGGATAGTAGTGGTGGAGATGGTGAGGGGAGAATGGATTTGGAAGACAGGTAGAGGTAGACTCAAAAGGACTTTGCAACTGATTTGAGATAGAACAGTGTATTCATTTCCTATGGCTCCTGTAACAAATTACCACTAAGTTAGTGACTTAAAACAACAGAAATTTATTCTCTTACAGTTCTGGAGACCAGAAATCCAAAATGAATGTTACAGGGCTAAAATCAAAGTGTTGGCACTGCTGGTACTTTCTAGAAGTTTCTGGGGGGAGAATCTGGTTTTTGCCTCTTTCATCTTCTGGTGGCTACTAGCATTCCTTGTGTATAGCTGCGGCACTCCAATCTCTGCCACCATTGTCACTTTCCTTCTCTTTTGCGTCATATCTCCCTCAGCCTCTCTCTTTTAAGGACACTTGTGATTATATCAGACTCACCCAAATAATTCAGGATAATCTTCCCATCTCAAGATTCTTAACCACATCTGCACAGTCCCTTTACCATATAAGGTAACTTTCACAGGTTTCAGGGAATAGGACCTGGATATTTTCTGGGAAGCCATTTTTCAGCCTACCACAGATAGTAAAAAGAAGGAAGGCAGTAACTCTGGGGCCTCAAATCTGTTTGGTTCAGACAATGATAGAAACATGAATCAAAGTAAAACTATCAACAAGAAAACATTTTGGAAGAGAAAAATTTATATTTGGGATATGTTACATATGATATGAGGGGTTGATGGGACATCCATATGGAGATACCCAGAAGAAATGCGGAATACAGTATTATAGTTTAAAGCATTGGAAAAGTAACCAGGATAAAAAAGATTTGAGAGCTTCTACAGAAAAATGATACATAAAGATTATAAATTCTTTTTTTTGTTTATTGTTGAAAGTATTGCAGATGTCCCAAGTATAAATTCTTTGAAGGTAAGGATTATGCTTGCTTATAATTTTATCCTCAGTGCCTATAGTGTCTGGCACATAGTAGATGCTCAACAAATGTTTGTTGAACAATGGATGAAAGTAAGACTGCAGAGCAGAATAGCAGAGACGGGTAGAGAGTATGGCTAGAGGAGTGAAGGTTGGATAAATGGAGAAATCTTCCTTCTTTGAAACAGGTAATAAAAGGGAGAAGAGGCAGCTATAGAAAATAATTTTGAAATGGATAGAATATATTGCAAGATCTCACTTTGGGCAATTTTAGTATTACCAAAGTGCAAGATGAAGTCACCAATGAAAAATGTTACTGGGAACAGGAATGACATTTCAGGAAAGTAAACCATAAAATGTCAGAACTGAAAAGGACCTTGAGAGTATCTAGCCCATAACCCTCATTTTACAGATCAGGAAACAGGTTTAAAGGAAGGAATAACTTTGCCCAGGTCATCAAGCCAAACAGAAGTTGGTTCACCCATGCAACAAATATTTATTGAATGCTAACTCTTTGCCAGGCAGACCCTATGCTAAGTGTTGGAAGTACAAGGAAGACATAGGCTATGAACTCATTGAGTTTTTGTTACAGTAGGAAATATGGCGAAGGAAGCAGGGTGGTAAGTGCTATGGTGGGAAAAGCTTAAATGGCTTAGGGGATCCCAGAGGAGGAAGCATGAGAGCTAACAAGAACTGAATAGCAACACTGGCGAGCTGACATACCAGCCCAGCTGAGGGTAGGTGGTGACTTGGCTGCTAACCCAGGTAGCAGCTTCATGACCTAGATGATATTTATAATTCTAGGGAGAAGAAAAGAAGGCAACTCTCAGGACCTTGACTCTGGTTCCAAAATTCCTTTGAACTTGGCTCTTTTCTTCATGTTCCCCAGGCCACAGGAGGAGGAGCACATCAATAAGTTGAGTGATCAACTGGTAGATTAAATTCTATAAACTTGAACAGATTAACAAATATGAGAAAAACTCAGAAGTTTTGCTCTACTTTTCCAAGGGCACCCAAGATTAAAGAAGCTGATGGAGCAGGGATTAGCTTCCTGAAGAAAGTGAGGTTTGCAATGAGATCTGAAGTCCAGCAGGCCAGATTAACAGAGAGGGGTAGCCTGCTTTGTTTCACTACTTTAATATGTCACCACCTCTCTCTTAAGGACAGTTGTGCTAGAGTCAATAACAACTTAGGGCAATTTTGTTTTGGGAAAGAACAAATTAAAAGTGTAAAAAAGCCTGACAGAGTGAATCAGTGGTTGAGCATTGACCTATGAACCAGATGGTCATAGTTCAATTCCCAGTCAGGGCAAATGCCCAGGTTTCGGGGTTCTATCTCCAGCAGGAGGCAACCAATAAATGATTCTCTCTCATTATTGATGTTTCTATCTCTCTCTCCCTCTCCCTTCCTCTCTGAAATCAATAAAAATATATTTTTAAAAAGTGTAAAAAAATACCACTTATTTAGCTTGAAGTAAAACAATTAAATATCTATTACTTTTCTAATTAGATTATTTCTAGCCCCTCATCTTACCTATGAGTAAAATATGCTTCTTCCCTCTCCAGGGTGCTCCCTCTCACAAGAGTTCTGTGAATCTCAAGGGTACATATTCATTTCAAAGGATCAGTACTGGCCTCTGTTGCTTTGAGGAAAGGAAGCCTGTTCAGTCCACCTAAGAAATGTTTTCTTCAGCTGTTGCCGTAGTTGCTACAACACGGCATTGCTAGGAGTCCAGCAGTCCAACACAATCCCTGGTGCCGTGGTGGTTGAGGCTTACACGGGTTCAGAAGCTTCTCTAGATGGTGAGACCTACCTGTACCTGAGTCTAACACTCCTGAGTCATGGCACCCACAGGCCTCAGCCTCAAAGCTTGTCAAGCCTGGGTTCCAGCAAGCCTTCATCTGTATCTAGATGAAAAGACCAAAATACTCAGGAATTCTTTTCTCTCGAGGAAATGAGTGTAGTTTCCCAAGAAAGGGGTGGGAATGATGGAAGGACTGTAGAACAAATGCTGGGGGGGCTTTAGAGAGTAAGCTTGAAAGAGAGTGAGAGTGCAAGTGGAACTTCCCTCTTCTGAGGTCTAAAATGCTGAGGCTTCCTCCCATCCCACTGTGAGGATCTAGTGAAAGATTTAATAGATAAATCAGAGCTTCCCAACTGATGAGCTTTGACACACTGGGGTGCCGCCAGTGGATTAGAAGTGGGCAAGAATTATTAATCTTCTATGTGTTTGGGGCAATCAGGCAGAGCTTGGAGGAGCCAGAGCCCTCAGGCCACCCATCACCAGCTGCTAGCAGCCTAGATGGATTTTTTTCAGAAGACAGATCCTGCAGAACAGAATCTGGAATTTTGCCCTACGGTCTTCATGGGCAGGCAGCACAAAAGGCACTTCCAGCCTCTCGATGCTCCATTGCTTCACACTGGACATGGGTTTGAGAAAGGATGACAGAGGGCATGAAGAGGGGAACTGTCGAAGGGGCTCCAGGTACTAGGCTCAAATCCCTATCTTCACATATGTCACATACTTAACATCTGTTTGATACGCCCTTTTAGTTGCATCCAAGTTAGTCACATGGTGACTGCATGTGTGTTCTGCAAATTGTAGCATCATCATTATTTTGAAGTACTGTGCTTGACATGAAAAAATTCAATTGGATTTGTAATCCATTTTTGTCAACACAATCTATTTCATCATAGTATTTTTCAACAACAGAAAATGAACAGCTGTTAGGCACTTTAAATATAATTTCAACTGTTGTAAATTTTGGAATGACTGTAAAACAAGGTTTAAATTGTCTTTGTCACCTAAATTCAGAGTCATCACTAAAATCTTGATAGGAAACAGTGTGTAATCATTTCAAGCATGACGCCTGATATAAAAAGTTATATTGAAGGAAGCAAGTTCAAGTTTTTCATTAAACTTTCATGAAAATATTTTATTTATAAGTTTGACATGAATATCTAATATCTCCTTTAAAACTTTATATTTATTTTCTTATAATTATATGATACAAAAAAGTAACGAATGTTGTCAATGAATCCCATATAAACACTCACAAATCCCTTCCAGTTAACCTCCAGGTGCCATACAAATGTTATCACTTTCCATTTGCATCAGGAAGTAAAAGAGTTGGGAAACACTGAGAAAAATCACATTGAGATACTAATAATAGAGTTGTGAAAACCATTTTATTCATCAGGACTCATTTAGTTGTAAGTGGCTGAAGCTCAACTAGAATCAGCTTGATTTGAATAAGCAGTGGGGTGGAGATTACATTTATTGACTCAAGAACCAAAAATGTATATGTAAATGGCTGGGATGGAGCTGGCCTCAGTGATGACTGGATGAAGGAACGCTAATACTATTAGCACTCTCTCACCCACTATCTCCAGCTCTCCATTCCGCTAAAGGGTGTCCCAAAATTCACGCAAGAAGTAATTTTGATAGAAAACACAGGTTTATAATTAAAAATTGTAAATTTTTATTGATTCATAAAGTATACAGTATAGGGTTATGTATGGAATAGCATATTGGATAAATGGCCTCCACAGCTTTGCTGGCACATACGTACTCTTTTGTTGAAATTTTCCATGACCATTTTGCATAAATGTGGCTGAATTTCGTTGATACAGCGCTCAATTTCCTCCTTCAAGGCATGGGTGGTCGTGGGCTTGTTGGCATAAACCTTAGACTTCAAAAAACCCCAAAGAAAAAGTCCAACAGCGTTAAATCGCATGATCTGGGTGGCCAATTCTGATCACCAAAACGGGAAATTACACGACCAGGAAATGACTCATGCAGTAATTAAATTGTTTCTCGGGCTGTATGGCATGTGGCACCGTCTTGTTGAAACCACATGTTGTCCACATCCATATCTTGCAATTTAGACACAAAAAACTGGATTTTCATATCACAATAGTGAACAAACCATTACCTGTTATTGCCTGAACAGCCGCATTTTCGAAGAATGGTCCGATGATGCCTCCAGCCCAAAATACGCACCAAACAGTGACACGTTGTGGATGTATTTGTTTCTCAAAAATCACTCATGGATTTTCTGAACCCCAAATGCGACAATTTTGTCAATTAACCAAGCCATCAAGATGAAAATGAGCCTCATCGCTGAAGATGATTTTGTTCGAAAAATCAGCACCCTCTTGTTGTTGTTCCATAATCCATTCAATGAACTCTATTCGCTGTGTGTGGTCAGTAGGCTTCAGTTATTGAGTCAATTGAACTTTGTAAGCATAAAGATGCAAATCTTTCAAGAGAATATGCTGTAGAGAGCTTCTCAAAATGTCCAATTATTGACCACCGTGCCAAATTGATGTCCCCAGACTCTCAGCAACATTCTCACGAACTGCTTCGATGTTTTGTGTTGAACGACTTGTTGAGGGACGGCCAGAGTGTTTAAGATCACTAATTGATCCAGTATCCCTAAATTTTTTAATTAATCTCTTCACAGTTGATAAAGTTAAATCACTATTCCAACCATATTTTGCACGAAAATTGCGAACGGTAGCTGCCAAACCTTCATTATTTTTAAAATATTGCTCAACAATGACAAAGCATTGTTCTTTCATGTAGCACTCCATTTTTAATAACCCTGAAATGTTAGCTGTCACTATCTTTTTTTTTCTTTGGCAACACTTTACAGCACAAATGGCGTAAAATTCAAATCTTGTGTGAATTTTGGGACACCCTTTATTTCTCATTACTGCTTCTCTTACATTCACTTTTCTACCGCCTGCTGTCAGATTTTCTACCTCGAGTAGGGATCTGTGCTTATCTTTATAGCTTATGTCCTATATTAGTATGAACAATTATGGGGAAGGATTCTGATTAACCCACTTTGACTTAGGTGGTCACCCCTTGATCAAAGGTACAGGGTCTGTTAGCAGAAGAATAGTCATTGAAGGACTCATGACTCTAATAGCCCTCAAATTTTTGTTTCCTAAAATCTGCATTGTAACTCAGTGTGCTTTGGTCTGAAAGACACAGGATTAGAGGATTTCTGGAAGGGAATGTTACCAGCTTACAATTACCTTCTAGCGCTCCAATTGTTATAGGGCTGATGGCACACCAGTCCTTCCCAGGTTTAGGTGAAGCCACCAAATAGCCTTAGAGGGAAACTACAGATGGACAGATGGCTCCTCTAGTATAACAGACTTTAATATTAACATACTGATTTTCCTTCTGTGTGAAAGCAAGGTCCGTGCTACACCTGGTCCATGCCACATACACTCATGATAGGCTAGGGCAGTGATGGCGAACCTATGACACGCGTGTCAGAGGTGACACGCGAACTCATTTTGGGTGACACGCATCGACAGAGACAAAAAATTGCATAATTCAAATATTTGTCTCTCACAACGGCCAGAGTTGGGCATAACTCAAGTAATATTATTACTCATGTTACTCATGATCAATAATGCAATTCTAAAACCGGATGTAAACATGTACATCGGTGTTGCGTAGCAAAGATACATAGTGAAAACATCCAAGATACATTGTTCCAATATTGACATTAATATAAAAAGGTTAAGAATTGCACTATAGAGAAACCAAAATGGCGGCATAGGTAAACACCAGAAATAGCTGCTTCCCACAACCACTTCAAAAATACAACTAAAAGACAAAACGGACATCATCCAGAACCACAGGAAGGCTGGCTGAGTGGAAATTCTACAACTAGAAGGAAAGAAAAAAGCACACTGAGACTCAGAGGAGGTGCGGAAGGAAAGTGCAGAGGTACAGAGGCGTGCACGGAAAGGGCTGGAAACTGAGGACAAGGTTGTCTTTTTCAATCAGGAGGGAGTCTCAAGCTACCGACTGCTCTGAGCTCTAGTTCCGGGCGAGTCTCTGGGGACCCAGACTCATACGGGGAGAAACTGGACTGTCTGGCATCTGTCGGAACTCGAGGGCAGCTTTCTCTCAGAGGTGCTTGCAGCGATTACCAGGAGACTGAGACACGGGGCCTCTTAGGGTAGGACTGAGAATCAGCCATAGCTGTTTGCTCTGCCCTGTTGATTCCCTGAGACCCCGCCCCACCCAAGCTGTGTTCAGAAGCTTTTGCATATGAAAGGCCTGGCCCTTTGCAATCTGAAAATTACCTAACAAACTGTAGCTGGGTCAGAGAGACCCAGAACATCCAAAAGAAGGCCCAAGGCCCCACAGCAGCTTGCATTGCTTCACAGCTGGGCCTCATCTGGTCACCTCCAAATCCCAAACAAAGAAGAGGAATCTGCAGATCTCTCTGTAGCTCCTGCTGAGGGTAGCCTCAGGCAGAGGCTAAATTAGCACCTCCTTAGAGATCCAAGAGCCAGTGTACCCAGTGGTAAGAGGGGGACCATCCAGATTACAACTCCTCAGATCCATAAGGGACAACTCAGGGGGCAGACTCAGTGAGCACCAAAGCCCCACTGAAGCAAGTCTTGCCCCAGAGGGGTATCTCCAGCACAGAAGTTCTCCCACTGTAGACACAGCTGATTCTCACAGCCAATTGGCCTGGAGGTCAATTCCTCCCAGTGATACCTACAACAATCAAGGCTTAACTACAACAAGACTGTGCACAAAGCCCACAAAAGGATGCACCAAGAGTGTCCACCTCAGGTAACTGGGGAGGCTGAGCCACTGGGCCCTATAGGACACCTAGCACAGAAAGCCACTCTACCAACACAGGGAAGCATAAAAAATGCGGAGACAAAGAAACAGGTCACAAATGACAGAAATGGAGGACATAAAACTACTGGACATAGAGTTCAAAACCACGGTTATAAGATGTTTCAAGAATTTTCTAGAAACCACCAATAAATTTAGTGAGACCCACGAGGATATGAAAAAGGACCAACTAGAAATTAAGCATACACTGACTGAAATAAAGAATAATATACAGAGATCCAACAGCAGACAAGAGGATCCCAAGAATCAAGTCAAAGATTTGAAATATGAAGAAGTAAAAAACACCCAACCAGAAAAGCAAAAAGAAAAAAGAATCCAAAAATACCAAGATAGTGTAAGGAACCTCTGGGACAACTTCAAGCGTACCAACATCTGAATTATAGGGGTGCCAGAAGAAGAGAGAGAGCAAGATATTGAAAACCTATTTGAAGAAATAATGACAGAAAACTTCCCCTACCTGGTGAAAGAAATAGACTTACAAGTCCAGGAAGCACAAAGAACCCCAAACAAACGGAATCCAAAGAGGACCACACCAAGACACATCATAATTAAAATGCCAAGGGCAAAAGACAAAGAGAAAACCTTAAAAGCAGCAAGAGAAAAAAAGTCAGTTACCTACAAGGGAGTACCCATACGATTGTCAGCTGATTTCTCAACAGAAACTATGCAGGCCAGAAGGGAGTGGCAAGAAATATTCAAAGTGATGAATAGCAAGAACCTACATCCAAGATTACTTTACCCAGCAAAGCTATCATTCAGAATTGAAGGTCAGATAAAGAGCTTCACAGATAAGGAAAAGCTAAAGGAGTTCATCACCACCAAACCAGTATTATATGAAATGCTGAAAGGTATTCTTTAAGAAGAGGAAGAAGAAGAAAAAGATAAAGATAAAAATTATGAACAACAAATATGTATCTATCAACAAGTGAATCTAAAAATCAAGTGAATAAAAAATCTGATGAACTGAGTAAACTGGTGAATATAATAGAATCAGGGGCATAGAAAGAGAGTGGACTGACAATTCTCGGTGGGGAAAGGGGTGTGGGGGGTGTGGGAAGAGACTGGACAAAAATCGTACACCTATGGATGAGGACAGTGGGGGGGAGGGTAAGGGCAGAGGGTGGGGTGGGAACTGGGTGGAGGGGAGCTATGGGGGGGAAAAAAGAGGAACAACTGTAATAATCTGAACAATAAAGATTTATTTTTTAGAAAAATAAAGCACCAAGTATACTCAGGACCCTAAAAAAATAAATAAATAAATAAAACTGAATGATAAAGGAAGTGGAAGTAGCAGTAGCCGATCCTTTCAAGATATATGGACCGAGATGTACGGGATTGTCAACAGAAACAACAGATCATTGTGCATACTGTGTAATGAAATGGTAGTAAGCAGAACGTGGAATGTAAAGAGACATTTTGAAACTAATCATTGTCAGCTCTTGAAAAAAGTATCGCTGAAAGGAAGGAATACACTTCTAGGCAGCTACACCGCTATAAAAGTCAATCAAATTCCATCATTAAATTTGTAAGATGCCCTACAAATTTAACATCAGCAAGTTACTGTATTGCTCACTCCATAGCTCAGCATGGAAAAGCCCTCAGTGACGGAGAATTTATTAAGGAAACATTTCTAAGATGTGCACCAGCTCTATTTCACAATATGAAAAATAAAGATGATATTATTAAAAGAATTTCTGAGTTAACACTCAGTAGAAATACTATCAAAGACAGAATAACAGATCTTAACAAAAACATACAACATCAATTTAAAAAAGACTTAAATAGTTGTAAATATTTTTCGATTTCTCTTGATGAAACTACTGATGTCACATCAAATGTTCGGTTGGCCATTATTGATAGATATTCTGATGGTCTCACAATGAGAGAAGAGTTGCTAAAGTTAGAATCAGTGCCAATAAGTACATCAGGAAACGAAATATGTAAGGTTGTTATAAAAACATTCAGTGACCTAAAGATTGATATCTCTAAAATTGTGTCAGTCACGACAGATGGGGCACCAAATATGGTGGGAAAAAATGTGGGATTCCTAAAATTGTTTATGGAAGCTATTAGATATCCACTTGTACGTTTTCATTGCATTGTCCATCAGGAGGTGTTGTGTGCCAAGTCGGGATTCTCAGAATTGAATGATTTAATGTCAGTTGTAACAAAAATTGTGAATTTTATAGTTTCTCAACCCCTTCACAAGCGAGAATTTTCTGCACTTTTACAGGAAGTTGATTCAACCTACAGTGGACTACTGATGTTCAATAATGTGAGATGGCTGAGTCGAGGTAAAGTACTTGAGTGATTTGTGGAGTGCTTTGAAGAAATTACGGTCTTTATTGAGAATAAGGATCTGGCAAACTTTCCTCAGATCAATGATCATAAGTGGGTCAGCAATTTGATGTTTTTTACAGATCTCTCTGTTATATGAATGAACTGAACTTAAAATTCCAAGGTTTTGGCAAAAGTATTGACGTTATGTTTGGATACATCAAATCTTTTGAAAGTAAACTTAAAAATTTCAAGCGAGATATTGAAACTAAAACTTATAAGAATTTTCCTCGGATAAAAAAGTATTTCGAGAAGGCCACTACAACGAGTGTAATGGAGCCCATACTTATGTACCAGAATATAGTAAACTTATTATTTGAACAGTTCAGCAAAGGATTCAACCAATTTAGAAGCCTAGAACAGACCATTAAAATAATTAAGTATCCGGATGTAGTTGTTTACAGTACTTTGGAATTAAAGGATTTCCAATGGATGCAAATTGATGATTTAGAGATGTAACTTGCAGATTTTCAAAGTAGCATTTGGACTCATGTGTTTGTCGACTTAAGGTCGAAACTTGAAAATCTGGAACGAAATCATCTGAATAATGAAGAAGAGTGCAACTACGAACAAGAAATTTTGAGTGCTTGGAACAGAGTACCTGACACTTTTAGCGACATAAAAAATCTATCAATGGCTTTGCTAACAATTTTTTCATCCACATATTTTTGTGAGACTTTGTTCTCAGCATTAAATAATATTACAACGAACAAAAGAAACCGGCTAACAGATGAAGTTAGTGGCGCTTTTTTGGCCTTGAAGTGCACCAAGTATGAACCTGCAATCAAAGAATTAGCAGACAAACTTCAGCACCAAAAAAGTCACTAATTTCTAGTTTTCATACCATTTGATTATCATTGTTTGTATTATTATTTTTTCTAAAATGTACATTGTTTTTCTGTTTTTGTTCATTTTATACATATTTTTGGTTGATTTTTCTTTGTTAAATGGCATTTAAATATATAAAATAAATATCAAAAATATAAATCTTTTTTTTACCATGGTTGCAAATATCAAAAAAAAATTATGAATATTTCTATATGTGACATGGCACCAGAGTTAAGTTAGGGTTTTTCAAAATTTTGACATGCTGAGCTCAAAAGGTTTGCCATCACTGGGCTATGGTAACAACCTTCAAATCTCAGTGGCTTAAAATAACAAATATTTATTTCTTACTCGTGCTTCATATCTGTCATGAGTTGGCAGGAGTCTCTGCTCATTATGATCACTCATGGACGTAGCCTGATGGGAAGAGAGCTTCAGAGAGTCTGCCATTGATAACTAAGTGCTCTGGTCAAGAAGTGACATATCATTACCACTGTTTTAGTCAGCTTGGACTGCTAAAACAAAATACTATAGACTGTGTGGCTTAACAGACATATATTTCTCACAGTTCTAGAAGCCAGGAAGTCCAAGATCAAGGTGTGAGCTGATTTGGTTCCTGGTGAGAGCCCTCTTCCTGGTTTTTAGATGGCCACCTTCTTATTGTGTGCTCATATATCAGAGAGAGAGCTTTTCTCTTCTCCTTCTCCTTCTCCTTCTCCTTCTCCTTCTCCTTCTCCTTCTCCTTCTCCTTCTCCTTCTCCTTCTCCTTCTCCTTCTCCTCCTCCTCTTCCTCCTCCTCCTCCTCCTCCTCCTCCTCCTCCTCCTCCTCCTCCTCCTCCTTCTTCTTCTTCTTCTTCTTCTTCATCTTCTTCTTCTTCTTCTTCTTTTCTTCTGTTATTCTTTATTTTTTTCTTATGCTTTCATATATCTTCTTATAAGAGCTCTAATTCCATTAATGAGAGCTTCATGACCTAATTACCTCCCAAAATCTCCACCTCCTAATGTCATCACAATGGGGATTGGGGCTTCAATTCTGAGGCAACAAAAACATTCAGTACCATAGCAACTACTCACAACTCACATGGCCCTACCTAACCAAAGAGGCCAGGAAGTGAAATGCTATCATGTGCCCAAAGAGAACCAGAAAAATTTGGTTAATAGCACTAATATCTACAACAGTGGTTTACAACTGTATATATTGGAGAGTGGGCAATTGAGGCATGTGTAGATATTTATCAGTATTATTATACCCGGTCTTAGAAAAATTCAATATGAAAAATGCAAATTATTAAACCAGATCAAGTATGGAGTACTTATTTACATTGCATGATTCACCTAATGTACAAAAGGATCTAGCTTAGAATCTCTTTAATCCATCTAAATTTTTATTTACAGCTCATTTAATAAAGATTTCTGCAACCATTTTGTTGAAACTTAGGTTAACTCATCATACATCTTTGAACTTTGACTATATTTTGCCTGTGTTTCTAGGACACAAGATATAAATTAATTCACAGGTACTCTGGGGTGAGTGGGGTGAGTTTTAAAGGGTTTTCGGTTAGTCAAACTCAAGGAGAAGACTAAACACAGTGAAATAAAAACTGTGCCATTAATTATGCAGAATAAGAAAGTCACAAGGGTAGGATAAGAATAATTTCTTCCCCCAGATGTAAAGCACCCATTTTTCTTTTTATAACTGGCTGATGGAATTTTCCAATGAGACTCAGTAGTTGACATGTTTACACATTAAAATTAATAACAAAGACCTGGGAAGACTTTACTCCCAATATTAGCAAGTGGCAATGCCTTCATTCAAGAGGACAGCCCACACCTCTATAAAACAAGGGTAAGGCCACATTCTAGTCTGGTTTTCTTTGCCAATAAGTCTCAAAATCATCAGCAATCAATGCTTAGTGAAACTCTGCTACTTTTCACAAGGGGAGCTACACAAAACATTCAATCTCTCTGTCCACAAACTTTCAATCAGTCTCTGAGGCTGCTGCTTATCAAGTGTTAAGGATGGGACCAGCAAAGTTGGAGACCTTAAAACGTAGTAGAAAACGTCACACCAGTACACATGGA
This sequence comes from Myotis nattereri, assembly GCF_964212035.1. Classification (NCBI taxonomy): domain Eukaryota; kingdom Metazoa; phylum Chordata; class Mammalia; order Chiroptera; family Vespertilionidae; genus Myotis; species Myotis nattereri. The sequence continues at coordinate 114,193,422 of NC_138078.1, read as the reverse complement.
ATTAACCTTCCACTTGAGAGAGACAGACATGATATTAAGAAAAAAGTGTAATTATAAGTATGAAGAAAAAAAACCACCAACAGCCTTCAACTACACAGGCAATACTACTAACTCACCAGAAACATGAGCACTATCACAACCAGCCTCTGAATTTGACTTGTTGGTCCTAAGTGTATCTGGAAGATTGCACTGTATGCCTGTGGCAAATCAAACAAGATTGGTGAGGTTCCTTCCCAGGAAAAACTTGCAAATTTATTGGAGGCTGAAGCACCAGAAGAATTCTGACACCAGGAGATACAGAATCTCTGACATTCATTCATTCATTTACTTAGTCATTCATTCACAAATGTTTATGAGTACCCATTGATTCTAAGCTGCATGCTGGAGAGCGGACAAGACAGACATGGTCCATGCCTTTATGGTGTTTACATCCTAGTGAGGGAGACAACTAACCTGTGAATTATGATGCCATAAGGGTACCACGATGACAGGAGAATACAGAGAGCTGTGGGAGGACAAATGTGGGGCTGTCAGCATAATTTGGGTGACTTGGGGAGAAATTCTGGTGACATTTAAGCTGAAACACAAGGATGAATAGGAGTTTGCCAGATGAGAGTGCTCCAGGCAGAGTGAATAGTATCTGCAAAAGTACAGAGATAAAAGACTCAATTCAAAAACTTCAAAAAGGACTGTAAATCACAGTGATGGTGAACCTATGACACATGTGTCAGAGGTGACACGCAAACTCACTTTTTTGGTTGATTTTTCTTTGTTAAATGGCACTTAATATATAAAATAAATATGAAAAATATTAATCTTTGTTTTACTATGGTTGCAAATATCAAAAAATTTCTATATGTGACACGGCACCAGAGTTAAGTTAGGGTTTTTCAAAATGCTGACACGCCGAGCTCAAAAGATTCGCCATCACTGGCATAGCAAGATCTTAGAGTGCAATAAAGGCATGGGAGACTGATGGGACATAAAGTTAGAGAAATAATCAAGGAACATGTAGTTATTGGAGACCCTTGCAAACCATGGAATCAGAATTTGGACTTTATCCTGATGGTTTTAGGGGTTTTAAGTAGGTGAGTGGCGTGAACAGGTTTGTATTTTAGAGAGATGGGTCTGGCTGTATAGAGAAGGAACTACAGGAGGGCAAAAGTAAAAGAAAGGAGCCCAGCTAGAGGGCAGCAGTGTTTGGTAGCCCAGGAAAGAGATAGATGATGGTGGTCTGGGAGAGGATATTAGATGTTATAGTAGAGACTGAGAAAAGATTATGAATTTGGGAGGTTTTTTTTGGTTTTTTGTTTTGTTTTGTTTTGTTTTGAGAGGGGAGGTGTTTTGAAAGTAGACTTGACAGGATTTGAACGTCAATTAGATAAGAGAAAGAGAGGTAATGGATGACAGGTCTCTCTGGCTTGAGCAATGAGTGGTGCCATTTACTGAGCTAGGGAGGAACAGGGGAGTTAAAAGTGGCAGAAGATAGAGATCCTGGAGTTATTACCATACGTGGTGTTTGGAACCATAGTCATAGATAAAACCACCTAGACTTACTACACAAAGTGTGGTCCAGGGGCCAGCAGCATGGTCATCACCTGGGAGGTTGTTAGAAGTGCAGAATCTCCAGTCCCACCACAGATCTACTGAATGCAAATCTGCATTTTAACAAGCTCCTCAGGGATTCCTATGCACCTTAATGTCTGAGAAGCACTTCTCTAGGGGGCATATACATTTTTCAACTTGGGTTTGATGTAAGAACTGCTTCTGATGCACTTTTTTCTCTCTCTCCAATGAAGTTATCCTATCTAATAATAAACAAACATGGTAACTGACCATACCTTCGCTATGCCTCCCATTGGCTAATCAGCGCGAAATGCAAATTAGCCGCCAACAAAGTTGGCAGCTAATTTGCATACTGCAGGTAGGGTGGGTCAGTGCCATCCCACCTGCCCCACCACCATCCGAGCCTGCTATTTGCCACCCGGGGCAGTGGGGTGGGACAGCGCCATCCTGCCTGTCCTGCCGCCATCTGGGCCTGCTATCTGCGACCTGGGGCGGCGGGCGTCCCGTGTGCGACCCGAACCGGGGCAGCTGGGCGGGGCAGCGTGGCTCCTCTGTCACCCCAGCTTCCTCATCACAGCTCCTTTGGGGGCCTAAGCCTTTAGTTGGACATCCTCCAAGGGCTCCCTGGCTGCCAGAAGGATGTATGACAGCAAGCTTAGGCCTGATTCCCCAGGGAGTGGGCCCAAGTTGACAGGTGGACATCACTCAAGGGGTCCTGGACTGCAAATGGGTGCAGGCCGGACTGAGGGACCCCCCCAAGTGCACAAATTTTTGTGCACTGGGCCTCTAGTTTCTAATAATCAAAAATTTGTAAGGCAAAATCAATAATGCTCATTAATGTCTGGTTCTTATTAATCATTTCCACATACAAACTTATTCATGATAAACAGTATGGAGAAGAAATTCAGAGGCCATAGAATCACACAAAATATGAGCACCTTCCTAAAAGAAAAACAAAGATGCTTTTTTGATTTAAAAAAAATCACGCCCTGACCGGTTTGGCTCAGTGGATAGAGCGTCGGCCTGCGGACTCAAGGGTCCAGGGTTCGATTCCGGTCAAGGGCATATGCCTTGGTTGCAGGCACATCCCCAGTGGGGGGTGTGCAGGAGGCAGCTGATCGATGTTTCTCTCTCATCGATGTTTCTGGCTCTCTATCCCTCTCCCTTCCTCTCTGTAAAAAATCAATAAAATATATTAAAAAATAAATAAATAAATAAATAAACCCCCGAGATAGATAGTGTTACATTGCACATGACCTGCCAGTTAGAGAAGTTATAGTCTTAGCAAACTGATAGATCCTTAATCTTTCACTGAACAAATCTTGTGACTCCATTTAAATGCATGTAATCAACACCCCTTTAAAATAGCCTTTTGAAGTGTCTTAGCTATAACATTTCATACACCCCATCTCCCTACAAAGATTCTAAGAGTTTCTTCCCCTCATTATTGCTGTTGTTGTCTCAGAGAACTTTAAGAGGATGTTTGACTAAGAATGATTCACCAATTTGTTTAATACCCCAAAGCACAGTTATTAGTTATAGAATTTTATTGGTACCTTGTGGAAATGAAAATGTATAGATGCTGTTTGTACTAGGGTTCCCAGAGAAACAGAACCAATAAGGTATGTGTGGAGAGAGAGAGAGAGAGAGAGAGAGAGAGAGAGAGAGAGAGAGAGATTTATTTTAAGGACTTGGCTTACATAATTGTGGGGTTGCCAAAGTTAAAATTTGTAGGGCCGGGTGACAGATTAGAAATTTAGATAAGAAGCAATGTTACAGTCCTTTTTTAAATATATTTTTAATTTTTTTTTTTATGTTTAGAGAAAGAGAGAAAGGGAGAGAGTAACATTGATTTGTTGTTCTACTTATTTATACATTCATTGGTTAATTATTGTATGTACCCTGACCAGGATTAAACCTGCTACCTAGGTGTATTGGGATGACACTCTAACCAACTGAGTTACCTGGCCAAGGCCGATGTTGTAGTCTTGAGCCTGAAATCTGTAGGGCAGGATAGCAGGCTGGAAACTCAGGCAGAATGTCAATCTTACAGTCTTGAGGCAGATTTTACTTCACCTTCAGAAACCTCAGTCTTTGCTCTGAAGGTCTTCAACTGATTGGATGAGGCCCACTCACATCATGAAGGGTAATCTGCTTTACTTAAAGTTAACTGATTGTAAATATTCATCACATCTGAAAATGATCTTCATAGCAACATCTAGAATTCATGTTTGACCAAACAACTAGTTACCATAGTCTAACCAAATTGACACATAAAATTAACTGACAAACTGTTTTTCATTTCAACACGTTGTGGTGATGGCTTGTGAAAACCCAAAAGGATGACGTGTTATTCTACATGTCCTTCTTTGAGGAGTGGGAGTTTTTTTCTAAAGAAAAATGACTCCTTCCACAGCTTGTAGTCTCTGGCTAAGAAGCATATATTTTCTCTTATTTTTTAAAAAAAACATTTTATTGATATTTAGAGAGAGAGGAAGGGAGAGGGAGAGAGAAGGAAACATAGATTGGCTGCCTCCTGCACACTCCCTACTGGGGATAAAAATGCAATCCTTTGGTGCATAGGATGACACCCAACTAACTTAGTCACATTGGCCAAGGGCTTCAGTTACACAATAACTTGCAAGTCAAGGAAAGACCCTCAGGCTGCACCTCTGTGGTAGAGATTTCTAATGCTCATTAATGTCTCGTTCTCCTCTCCTTACAAGCACATAGGAAATTACACTTCTCTATCCATCATGAAGTCAGTCAGGGCCATGTGGCAAGTTTGGCCAGTGGGTTGTGGGATGAAGTGCCATGTATCTCACTGGAATGGAGTATTTAATTGCTTATGCAAGACCTTCACACTTTCTTTCTTCTCATGTTACATCAATCAGGTTTGAAACAACCAGATGTTTAAGATGTGCAATTAAGTGGTGAAACCCCCATTAGCCTGGATGGTATAGTTACCACATGGAGGTACAATAATGCTAGAAAGTCCCTTAGAACTACATTGGCTAAAAGGGACAAATAAATCTCTGTGGCATTAAAGCACTGACATTGTAAATTATTCATTACTAGGGGCCCGGTGCATGAAATTTGTGCACTTGGGGGAAAGGGAGGGGGTCCCCCAGCCTAGCCTGCACCCTCTCGCTACTGCTGCTGTGCTCACCAGCCATGAGCCCAGCTTCTGGCTGAGTGGTGCTCCCCCTGTGGGAGCACACTGACCACCAGGGGACAGCTTCTGCATTGAGCATCTGCTCCCTGGTGGTCAGTGAACGTCATAGCGACAGGTCATTCAGCCCATCGGTCGATTTGCATATTAGCCTTTTATTATATAGGATTATATTGTAACCTAGTATATCCTCATCTACTTGTCCCTGCAAACTTGAGGGGATAGGAGGAAGCAGGTGGCCAGCTTTACCAAAATTATCCATTCTTCTCTGCCTAAGCAGCAGCTGTCTCCCTCCCTCCCATCATCATTCTTTCTAGTGTAATTTCCATTATATACAGACAATCTCACTCCATTTCCCATCCTACATCCAATATACAAAATTCTTTGTGTTCAAATTGTTCTGAAATTCAGTATTTTAAGATGCATGCTTGAAACACCCCATACTTCTATTGGATAATAAATAAAAACTTGCTGGACAGTGAGCACTGATTTTCAAATTTACAAACCGATAGAGAGTCCCTTCAAATATTACTCTCTTCCTTATTTATAAGAGATTTTGTGTCTCTTTGATGTGTTAAAACACCTCAGTTTGGGGTTCTTAGTCAAAACAAAACAAAAAACCAAAAAATGTGAAGCTGAACACTTGACTCCATTGTACTAAGAGCCATCAACCAAAATGATTGCATTTCTGGCACGTACTGGTAGAATGGAAAAAGCATCGTTGGAATAAAATATTGCCATAGAGGTGCCTGTTTTTACAAGCAAATGTGTTGGCAAGACCTATTTAGCAGAAGGCAGCTTTTATGAAAGGCAGCATTATGGTCCATCAACTCTTATTCCATTTAAACTATCCAAGGTTGGGAAGGGGAAAAATGGAGGAAGGATAAGTTGGATTCTGTATTTATGATGGAAAGTTAACAAGGTGCCTAAGATAAATTGTGAGGCCTGGGAACTTTTTGAAAATATTGGTGGATAAAAGTTGAGAAAGCTATTATTTAAAATATAGAAGCAGAGAGCTTGGGAAGTGGAAATGTGAATTCATCTTTAGTTCAAGCTATTCCTTTAGGGAGAAAGGTTGGGGAGAACCCTTGAATGGGCTCTTCATTTCCATACATGCAAAACAAGTCATGATTCTTTGTTCTTGAAGGAAACTATGAAGGAACATGAAGACGTTTTTAGACTGATGAACTGACTTCTGTTTGGAATATAAATCATTGGGTGTAGTTGAACTAAAGTTCACCTTATGTTTCTGCAGAATCTTTTTTTACCCTTGGGGGGGACTATCCTTTGCCTTATAACTACTGCTTCTTCTTGTGGAAATATGTCTTCCCCTGTTTGAGTAATAACATACAGGAGACGGGGAATTGAGCCTAAAAGAACACACAGGAAAAGCCTCCACCTTAACCAGAAGAGATGGAAAATAAAACGGGACTGAATTAAATGCTAGCTTCCTAATTTTGTAATTGAGGGATAGATTATTTGGACAACACTCCTACTGAAAACAACTGGAATAACTGGATAAAAGGTAAAAATCACCACCTTAAAAGCATAAAACACCTGACAGGAAAATATGGAATTATTAAGCCAAAATTAAACAGAAAATATTCACCAGAGAGATGAAGAAGAACAAAAATAACTTTTTCACTGAGGGTTTTTTAAAATCCTCAAAATGTTGAATTCCCTCTTTGAAAAGTCACAGGACAAGTAGCAGCAGGATAGAAGTCAAAGTCTGGAACTCTCACAAACAGGAAACCCTCCCTGTTTGTCAGGAACCCTAAAGTGTTACCCCCTCAGGGAAACAGTGAACCAGAATTGGGACAGTTCTTACATGGGATTGCAGTGCAAGTATGATTGCATGGGTCATTCAAAGAGCCTCAAGGTTTGAACTAGACTAAAGGCAGTGCCATATTGTTGGTGCCCCCAAAATCCTGACATAAACAAATACATATCATTTTTTAAGGAAATACCTTTCCCCTTGATCTCAAATTATTCTTACCATAAAAATTTAAATACAATGAGCAAAACACTGTAAAAAAAATGTCCAAACACACAAGGACTCCAAGAACAAGAACCAGTAGAAATAACCAACAAAATCAATACTGCATTTTAAACAGAGAAATCATCAACAAAATACACACAAATGCAAAAAAAATGACACCAAATAGACTGTAAAAAGTATGTTTGTTTACAGTAAAAGAGCTGAAACAATGAGGCAGAACATCACCTTTTTCTACCTTAGCTGGAATTATTCAGGAAATAAAGACAGAAGACACAAATAACCAAGACAGGATCAGAGATGAAAAGCAGATTTCAACTTATTTTTCTAAAAGCATTTTTTAAAATAAGTAAGATAAAAATGTATGTACAGTATCATGTCATCTGCAAATTAGGACAGTTTTACTTCTTCTTTTCCAATTTGGATGCCTTTTATTTCTTCTTCTTGTCTGATCGCAATGGCTAGTACTTCCAGTACTATGTCAAACAGGAGTGGTGAGAGTGGGCATTCCTGTCTTGTTCCTGTTCTTAGGGGAAATGGTTTTAGTTTTTGTCCATTGAGTATGATGTTGGCTGTGGGTTTGTCATATATGGCTTTTATTATGTTGAGGTATGATCCTTCTATCCCCACCTTGCTGAGAGTTTTTATCAAGAAAGGGTGTTGGATTTTGTCAAATGCTTTTTCTGCATCAATTGATATGTCTATGTTGTTTTTATATCTGAATTTGTTTATGTGATGTATCACATTTATTGATTTGCGGATATTGTACCATCCTTGCATCCCCAGGATAAATCCTACTTGGTCATGGTGTATGATGTTTCTGATGTACTACTGGATCTGATTTGCTAGAATGTTGTTGAGGATTTTGACAGAGAAAACCCTAAAGATTCCATCAAAAAATTATTAGACTTAATAAATGAATTCGGCAATGTAACAGGATACAAAATTAAAACCAAGAAATCTACGACATTTATATACACCAATATAGAACTTATAGAAAGAGAGACTAAAAAAGCAATTCCATTTATCATCGCACCAAAAAAATTAAGATACCTAGGAATAACTAGGTATCTTAACTAAGGAGATAAAAGACCTATACGTGGAAAATTATAGGACACTGAAATAAGAGGTAGAGGAAAACATAAACAGATGGAAGAACATACCATGTTCATGGATTGGTAGAATCAACATCATTAAAATGTCCATACTACTCAAAGCAATCTATAGATTCAATGCACTCCCCACTAAAATACCAACAGCATATTTCATAGTCCTAGAACAAACTTTCCAAGAATTCATCTGGAATAAAAAAAGACCCCGAATAGTTGCAGTGATCCTGAGAAAGAAGAACAAAGTAGGAGGGATCTCAATACCAGATATCAAGCTGTATGACAAAGCCACTGTTCTCAAAACTGCCTGGTACTGGCACAAGAACAGACATGTAGATCAATGGAATAGAATAGAGAGCCCAAAAGTAGACCCAAACCACTATGCTCAATTAATATTTGACAAAGGAGGCAAGAACATACAATGGAGTCAATAAATGGCGTTGGGAAAATTGGACAGACACATGCAAAAAAATGAAACTAGACCACCAACTTAAACCCTACACAAAAATAAACTCAAAATGGATAAAGGACTTAAACATAAGATGAGAAACCATAAAAATACTAGAGGAATCCACAGGCAGCAAAATCTCAGATATATGCTGAAGCAATTTCTTCACTGATACAGCTCCTAGGGCATTGGAAACTAAAGAGAAAATAAACAAATGGAACTACATCAAAATAAAAAGCTTCTGCACAGCAAAAGAAACCATCAACAAAACAACAAGAAAGCCCACTGCATGGGAGAACATATTTGCCAATGTTATCACTGATAAGGGTTTAATCTCCAACATTTATAGGGAACTCATACAACTTAACAAAAGGAAGATAAATGATCCAATCAAAAAATGGGGAAAAGACCTAAATAGACACTTTTCAAAAGAGGACATTCAGAAAGCTAAGAGACATATGAAAACATGCTCAAAGTCACTAATCATCTGAGAGATGCAAATCAAAACAACAATGAGGTACCATCTCACACCTGTCAGAATGGCTATCATCAACAAATCAACAAATGACAAGTGCTGGAGAGGATGTGGCGAAAAAGGGACCCTCATGCACTGCTGGTGGGAATGCAGACTGGTGCAGCCACTATGGAAGACAGTATAGAGTTTCCTCAAAAAACTAAAAATGGAACTCCCATTTGACCCTGTGATCCCACTTCTAGGAATATATCCCAAGAAACCAGAAACACCAGTCAGAAAGGATTTATGCAACCATATGTTCATAGCAGCACAATTCACCACAGCCAAGATTTGGAAACAGCCTAAGTGCCCATCAGCAGATGATTGGATTAGAAAACTGGTACATCTACACAATGGAATACTATGCTGCTGTAACAAAGAAGGAATTCTTACCATTTGCAACAGCATGGATGGAACTGGAAGCATTATGCTAAGTGAAATAAGCCAGTCAATGAAAGAAAAATACCACATGATCTCACTCATTTATGGATAATTAAGGCCATTATAAACTGATGAACAAAAATAGATACAGAGGCAGAGCAACATCAAACAGACTGTCAAACTGCAGCGGGAAGGCCAGGGAGTGTTGGGCGGAGGCGCGGGGGGAGGGGGAGGGGTAAGAGATCAACCGAAGGACTTGTATGCATGCATATAAGCATAACCAATGGACACAAGACACTGAGGGGTAGGGGAGGCCAGGGGAAGGTCTAGGGGAGAAAAAAATAGGAGACATGTACTACTCTTTGTACTACTTTAAGCAATAAAACAAAATTTTAAAAAATAAATAAATAAAAAACTGTGGTACATCTACACAATGGAATACTATGCTGCGGTAAAAAAGAAGTTCTTACCATTTGCGACAGCATGGATGGAACTGGAGAGCATTATGCTAAGCGAAATAAGCCAGTCAGAGAAAGATAAATATCACATGATCTCACTCATTTGTGGAATATAATGAACAACATAAATTGATGAACAAAAACAGATCCAGAGACAGAGAATCAACAATCAGACCGTCAAATCTCAGAGGGAAGGTAGAGGGAAGGTGGGGGTAAGGGGGAGAGATCAAAGGACTGTATGCATGCATGTAAGCCTAACCAATGGACACAGACAACAGGGGGGTGAGGGCTTGAGTGGGTGGGGGGGCAATGGTGGGATAAGGACACATATGTAATACCTTAATCAATAAAGAAAAAAGAAAGATAAAAATCACTGGAACTGACCCAAGAAGAAATGGAAAATATGAAAAGAGCTATAACAAGTAAAGACTAAATCAGTAATCAAACACCTTCTAATAAAGTAAAGCCCAGGACCAGATGTCTGTACTGGTGAATTCTACCATTTACAAAATTATTAACACCAAATCGTCTCAAACTCTTCCAAAAAATGGAAGTGGAGGGAACACTTCCTAACTCACTCTTGAGGCTAGCATTACTGTAACATGAAAACCAGGCAAAGACATTACAAGAAACGAAAACTACAGACCAAACAAATACAGATACAAAAATCCTGAAGAAAATACTAGCAAATCAGATTCTAAAGGAATTAAAAGGGTTATAGCCACAATGAGATACCTGCTAGGATGGCTATAAAAAAAACAAATACTGAAAGTAACAAGTATTAGTGAGGATGCAGAGAAATAGGAACCCTCATACATTGCTAATGATAATACAAAATGGTGCAGCTGCTGTGGAAACCAGTTTGGCAGTTCTGTGAGTTAAACATTGAGATACCATATGACTCAGCAATTCACCTCCTAGATATATACCCCAGAGAACTGAAAATATATATTCACACAAACACTTGTGATAAGCCTTCATAGTAGCATCCTATCTAATAAAGAGGGAATATGCTAATTGACCCTCATGCCATCACAAAGATGGAAGTACCCACAGCCAATAAGGAGGGAATATGCTAATTGACTGTCCCACCCTCTAAGATGGTGGCACCCACAGTCACAACATGGCGATGCCCAGTTCCCTCAGCCCCGCTGGGGTGGCAGATGTGCGGCAAGGCTGGGCCTTCCCCCAGGTGGGCTCGGCCGCTCCACATGCCTGCCTCCAGAGACCCCAGTCCCCTCAGCCTCCCAGACACCCAGGGCCGCCCGAGGCTCAGGTAACCAGGGCCGGCCGAGTCTTGCACTGTTCGCAGTGGCAGCAGCAAAGGTATGATGGGGCATCACATTCCCCTGATCGCCGGGTCACCTCCCACCCCTGAGGGCTCCTGGACTGTGAGAGGGGGCAGGCCAGGATGAGGGACTCCCCCCTCCAGTGCATGAATTTTCATGCACTGGGCCTCTAGTTATTTATAATAGCCCAAAAGTAGAAACAACCCAAATGTTCATTGACTGATGAATGAATAAAAACACTGTGGTATATTTATATAATGAAATATTATTCAACCATATAAAGGTATGAAGTATTGACACATGCCACAACATGGATGAACCTTGAAAACATTATGCTGAGTGAAAGAAGCCAGACACAAACCATCATATATGATTCTGTTTATATGAAATGTCTGGAATAGACAAATACAGGGCGTCCCAAAAATGTATACACACTTTGAATAATTATTAATTTCAATGAGTTAAATCTGAAAAGAAAGACACATCAATTGAGCTGTCAGCTGTTAAAGTGTATATACATTTTGGGGGGACACCCTGTATATAGACATGGAAACTAGATTTGTGTTTACCAATGGCTTAGGGGAGGGGAATGAGAAATGACTGGTTAATGGGTATAAGGTTTCTTTCTGGGGTGATGAAAGTATTCTGGAATTAGACCATAGTGATGGTTGCACAATATTGTGGATATACTACAAACTACTGAAATGTGCACTTTAAAATGGTTAAAGTGATTAATTTTATCTCCATTTTAAAAAAATCACTAGGGCTGTTGACTCTGATTATGCTAGACTTAACTACTGAGCCAATATAGTGTCTGGCACCTATTATTTCTCAATATGCATTTATTGAATGAATGCTCAAATGAGTAAATGAATAAATAGAAATACTCAGATGAGATTGTAATCTCCATCAGAGCCGAGATTTTTCTCTATTCTGTTTTGTTCACTGCAGATTCCCTAGTACCTATAACAGTGCCTAATACATAGTAATTACACAATAAATATTTCCTAAAGGAATGGATAAATGAGTTTGCTGCTTTCTTATGAGGCTATAAGCCTGGGTGGGATCACAATATTCCAGGGTTCATCCTCACTTTTGGAGGTCTAGAAACTTGGTTCAGTCACTGCACCAAGACTTGCTCAGTCTCTATAGAACCCCCCTCCTTTCCACCCCCCCCCCCCCACACACACACACACTAATCAAACTGGCAGGAAGCTCTCTTTGGTAACAGGGTACATGATGAGGGGCAAAATTAGAGCAAATTATTCTTTTCCTAAATTAAAAAACAAACCCTGCCATCTTCTTCCCTAGAGAGGAGATACAGAAAATTTGGTATAAGGAATGAGGTAGGGATCAAGCTTTATTTTTCCCCCAAAAGGATAACCAACTGTTCCAACATCATTTCCTGAAAAGTCAATCCTTTCTATTTGGTTTGAAATGCTATTTTTACCATAAAATTAATTTCCAAAGAGATTTAAGTCTGTTTCTGAATTCTCTATTTTATCTAATTTTTAAATTTTAAATGGAGTTCTATTTTTCCAGTTACCATTATATTTCTGCTCACTACTCTCAGTATCACTTTTCTGATATCATGGTATCTCTAAGATAAAGCCAGAAAACAACTTGGTAAGCATGAAATGAGAATCAAAGGAATTACATGGTTCAGGGATCTTGTACCAGGCTCTATGTACCATCTCTGCCCAGCAAGAGAGAACACCTCTTATGATCAGTGATATACAAAGCCTTTTGTGCCTGGCCAGCATGGTTCAGTGGTTGAGCATTGAACTATGAACTAGGAGGTTGCAGTTCAATTCCCAGTCAGGGCACATACCTGGGTTGCGGGATCAATCCCCAGTGTAGGACATGCAGGAGGCAGCCGATGATGATTGTCTCTCATCATTGATGTCTCTCTCTCTCTCTCTCTCTCTCTCTCTCTCTCTCTCTCTCTCTCTTTCTCTCCCTCCCTCTCTGAAATCAATAAAAACATTTGTTTTTAAAAAGCCCTTTGTGATTTCACTCTTGTCCCTTTCCAACATCATCTCTGGCCACTTTGCATTCTCTCCTCCCTTCACTATTTCCTTGGAATTCCCCAAACCTCTTGTCATTTCACATCTTCTTGCCATGTACATGCTGTTCCTTCTGCCTAAAAGCCCTTCTCTTCCTTGTTCACCTGGCAAATTCTGATTCAATCCTTTTAAACCCAGCCACACCTATAAATTGTCTGTCACTCCTCCCATCTCATGATGCTTTTCACTTTAAAAGAGTGAACTCTTCTGAGTCAGAGATTATCTTATTCATATTTGTATTTCCAATGCCTAAGACCATGAGGACATCGGTGTTCAGCAAATGTCTGTTGCATGAAAAAGTTATCAAATCATGCCAATATTGTTAAAGGTGTTCTTATACTTCCCTGGGTGGTTTGCAGCAGTAATTTTTCAGAAAAAAAAGTTACTCCAAATAATATATCACTCCTTCCTTCCCTATTCCATTGGCCTTGTGCACTTTACTAAACTGGGCAGGGGTGAAGATGGGCACAAAAAGGGAGCAAAAGGGATAAGGGCCTAAATTAGTAGAGTCCTTAAAGCAGCTAGCAGTGGAGGGAAGGATTCTATTTCCATATGCATTTTCCTGAATTCATTACTTGTATAAAACAAGACATACCATAAAAGCAGCAGGTTATCGATACTATAATAGCTCAATATTGAAATTATAATAATGGAAGTAAATCATATATGGTGCTGCTTTAATTGGACAAATACTTAAAAAATAATCAAACTATGTTCTTATACTGATAGGTACTCTATGGTATAATTTTGAAATTGGAGACAGTTTCTCTCATAAAATAATTTGGGTCCAAAGGGACCTTTATTTGCATGAACTACATTTTTTAAAAATAAAAAAATTGTAGTAGCAAATGCAAGCTTTCAAGAGTTTCAAAATTGTACTAAAAACTTGGCTGACATAGAGAAATACTTATGTATTCAACTCCCTTTTCTCCAGGGACTAGTCATTTTTATCTGTTTTAAGTATACAGTTCTTAGAGTCAATTGTATTATAAATGACACAGGTTGGCTTGAACTGTGTCAAATTTTCTCTAAGTTCTCAGTGCAATTTTTAAATCTCAATATTTCACTTTAAAATTTTTCCTCTTGACTTATCAGCATACTTTCCACCATCCTCAACTACTATCTAATTTTATAGAAACATAAGTGAGTCTATTACCAGATGATGAAGACATAGTTGATTTGTGTTAAAACCAGCAATAAAAATTTCATAATTCATTTTGTTTCTCTTAAATATGTATCTTAGAAGTGGAATATATAGGGATTTTCTTAGAACCTTGCATATTTACTTTGCATACATTTTTCTGGTGGTATTTTTCCAGAATGATGGAGGAAAAAAGGAAGGCTTATCTGGATCAATTGCTTTGAACAAAGTCAACTAAGAAATCTAGCCACTAAGTTATTTCCACCCTCTGACGATTTATTTGGAACAGCTGAGGAAAGATGAGCAGTAGCTTTGCATATTTCACTTTGGCAGGGCTGTTCAGTCCTCACCACTGGTCTTATCAGCCGACATCAATCAGCAGGTGGCTAAGAAGCCATGGAAGAGAGGCGAAGCAATGTGATGTAGTGGTAAGCCTCTCTATGACATTGTGTGCATATTCTATTTTATACTTTCTATCTTGGTCTTTTAAAATGTGCTATATTTATACTGTCCCAGAATAAATAGAACCATAATTTCTATTTACCAGCTTTCTCCCACCCAACATCTTGTGTTTTTAAGATTCTTTGTCTAACCTTTGGCATTTTAATTATGTGTCTTGGTGTGGGCCTCTTTGGGGTCATCTTGTTTGGGACTCTGTGCTTCCTGGACTTGTGTGTCTTTTTCCTTGACTAGGTTAAGGAAGTTTTCCATCATTACATCTTCTATTAGGTTCTCAATCCCTTGCTCTCTCTCTTCTCCTTCTGGTACCCCTATAATGTGGATGTTGTTATGCTTCATGTTGTCCCAAAGTTTCCTTAAATTATCCTCATTTTTAAAAATTATTTTTCCTTTCTTCCACCAACACCTGCTCTGGTTGGGTGTTTTCTATTGTCCTGTCTTCAAAATCACTCCAACATACTGCTTATTCCTTCTAGTGCATTCTTCATTTTAGATATATTCTTCATTTCTGACTGGTTCTTTTTTATGGTTTCTGTCCTTTTTTATACTGTTAAAGTTCTTACTAAGTTCCTTGAGCATCCTTATAACAATTTTTCAAATTCTGTATCTGGTAGATTGCCTGCCTCCATTTCATTTGGTTCTTTTTCTCCTGTTCTTTCATTTGGGGAATGTTTCTTGTCTCCCCATTTTGGCTGTCTCCTTGTGTCTGTTTCTATGTATTAGGTAGATCTGCTATGTCTCCCAGACTTGGTATAGTGGCCTATGTAGTAGGAGTCCTGTGGGACTCAGTGTCACAGTCTCCCTGACCACCTAAGCTGGGTGCACGAGGAATGTCCCTTATGTGGGTAATGTGAGCCCTCCTACTGAAGTTTGAGTGAGTCTTTATCACTGTTGGCCCATCTGTGCATTGGGTCTACCCTCAGGTGGCCTGTGAGGATTAACCCTGACCACAGTTTATGAGCTGCTGTGCAGGTGCTGACCACACAAATCGGAATTCTCCTCAGCAAGGATTAGTGCCTGCCGAGATCTCCCTTTGGATGTGGTGCTTGTGGAGCTAATTGGATCCTGCTCTGTTGTTGTCTGAAGCCCTCCATTGGGTGTGTTGGTTCTGGGGTCTCTTGGGAGGGAATCTGGTGCAGGTTAATGTCAGATGCTGCCAGTGAGTGGCCTGGGTAACCTGTTTGGAACTACAACATGATCTCCAGTTTGTGGCTGCCTCTGTAGGGCCTGGTTGTGTGTGGGAAGGACCAAGCTGCACACCAAAGCCAGCTTCCACCAACACCAAGCCCAGGGGCATGCCAGCAAAAGGCTCAAGGCACCCCAAGATCTGCCTTCACCTGCTTCCACTTGCTTGTATCTTTCACTCAATTTTGCTGTGAACCTAAAACGTCTCTTAAAAATAGTCTATTTTTAACATATTCAGAAAGCATTTTCTTCAAGCTGTGCACAAAACTGAAAGTGCTGAGAAATCAGTGTTTCTGCATTTTAATGTCACAATTTTTAAATGTGAAAACCTCAGTTTTTTATACATATTTTTATTGATTTCAGAGAGGAAAGGAGGAGAGATAGATAGAAACATCAATGATGAGAGAGAATCATTGATTGGCTGCCTCCTGCACAACCCCTATTAGGGATTGAGCCCACAATCCAGGCATGTACCCTGACTGTGAATCGAACCATGACCTCCTGGTTCATAGGTCAATGTTCAAACACTGAACCATAGCAGCCAGGCTGAAAACCTCATTTTTAACAAAAGTCTTAATAATTTTTCAATAATATTTTGGATTTACTTTTATATCCCAGAATTTTTTTTTCCATATGGTACAGTTAGTTTGGCCTTGGCTTCAGGTGATACTGATTTTAACACTTGGTCATTTAGCATCTTGCCAATATGTGTATTCAGTGTATTTCTAATCACCAATTAAACAATATCATCAGAATCATGAGGAGTATTTCATTTCACCTGCCATAAATTTTCTGATTCATTCACCAGGCATGTGTTCTAGTTCCTTCTCAATTTTAGGTGTACCTTCATAACTTAATATCACTTTGAAATAAGAAGATGGATGCTTTATCCATTCCCACATGCACAAGGTATTGTCACAAACTAGGAATGACAATAATAAAGAGGGGTTTCAAACCAATCCTTAGAAAATCAAAGTCATCATTTTTCATAGATATTCCCTTACATTTATCAAGTTCAGCGCTAACAATCCCATTCAGCAAGTCAGTTCATTTGGTTACCCAGGCATATTTTTCACAACTAGTTTCTCTTTGGTGGCTGGCTGATCCAGAAGTTACATTGTTCAAATTGAAATCTTTCCTGATATTCTTTTTCATGACCAAGATTTGGTTATGCCTTTAATTTTTTTTCTACCCTAAAATTATAATTGCTCTCTAGCATAGAGTTTTGGGGTCTGGTTCATCCATGTGCTAAATCAAATCACAACTTAACTTCTCAAGTGTTTATTGGCCCTGACAGGGAATATTCCCTTGGCCTGCCTCCATGCTAAAGGGCAATGGCTTTCTATTCCAGGACAGGTTCTTGTTTGGCTCATTTTTCACTTCAGTTGACTTTTAAAACACATGGCTCTGTACTTTGGCAAACACAAAATAGTTGTGCTGTAAGGACTGTCAGATAGCATACCTTCAAACTCACAGTTGCTCAACTTATCAAAAACTCAGCTGAGCCCAGCTGGTGTGGTTCAGTGGTTGAGCATCAACCTATGACCCAGGAGGTTGCAGTTCGATTCCTGGTCTGCCTGAAGGCTATGAAGTACATCCATTTCTCTAGTCTAAAATTTACCCCTGGAATCTCTAAGTGTAAGACAAATCCCTAGAAAATTGATTTGGCCCCCACATAACTGCTTTTCAAAAACTAAGATATAATTCACATACCAGCCCTAGCCAGTTTGGTTCAGTGGATAGAGAATCAGTCTGCAGACTGAAGGGTCCCGCCTTTGGTTCCAGTCAAGGGCATGTACCTCGGTTGCCCGCTCCACCCTAGCCCGGCCTCTGGTTGGAGCTCGTGTAGGATGCAACCAATCAATGAGTTTCTCTCACATTGATATTTCTCTCTGTCTTTCCTTCTCTCTAAATATCAGTGGGAAAATATCCTTGGGTGAGGAAAATAATAATAATAATAATAATAATAATAATAATAATTCACATACCATAAAATTCTCCTATATAAAATGTACAATATATTTTCCATTCATCTATCTTTCATTTTGTGTTCAAATCTTTTGCCCATTTTTATTGGGTATTTATTTATATCATTGAGCTATCAGGAGTTTTTTCTATATCCTGGATACCATTCCCTTTTCAGATATATGTTTTGTGAATATGCTTTCCTAGTCTATGGCTTGCCTATATTTTTTTCTTATTGGTGTCATTTCATTAGCAGACATTTTAAAATTTGATGGTGTATTTTATTGATTTTTTTCTTTGATAGATGTCATTTATCTATGTCCTAAGAAAACTTTGTCTACTGCCAAATCACAAAGATATCCCCTTTTCTTCTAGAAGCTTTAGTTCTATAATCCATTGCAAATTGATTTTGTGCATGGTGTGAGAGGGGTTATTTTTTTCAAATGGCTATGCAGAATATAAAATTAAGATACAGAAACCAATAGCCTTCACATACCCAAGTAAAAATCAATTATAGAAGATAATGGTAGAGGAAAACCCCATTCAAATTGCAATAATGAAGATTAAATACTGAGAAACAAATGGAAATTATTTTCTGTTCTTGAAGAGAACATCATAAAGACATCAGTTCTCAAGTTAATTTTCAAATTTAACACAATCCCAATAAAATACTAAAAAGTTTTTTTATGTAGCTAGACAAGTTGAAAATGTCCACATGGAAAAATAAACATGCAACAATAACTAGGAAAACACTGAAAAGAGATATTAAAGCATACTATAAAGCCTTTATAAATAAAAGTGTGGTACTGCCCCCAGGAATAGACAGACAGGTCAGTGAAACAGAATAAGAAGTCCAGAAATATAAGTTGAGTAAATAGAGAGATTTAGTGTATCATAAGTGACATCTCAAATCACGGGGGCAAAGATGAACTTTTAGTAAAGAGTGCAGGATAACCATTTGAAAAAAGATAAAATTAGATTTATACCTCACACCATTCACAAGAATAAATTTCAAATGGATCAGAAATCTGAATAAATAAATTTAAACTATAAGTCCTAGAAAAAAATTAGTGAATTCCTATATATCCTGGAAGTAGGGAAAGGTTTTCTAACTATGACTCAAAATCCAGATGTAATATGAAATTGACTCATTTGACCACATAAAAGTTTTAAAAAACATTTACATACAAATATATATATCAAAGTTAAAGACAAATGACAAAGTTGGCGAAAACATTTGCAGAGATCAACCAAAGAACTTGTATGCTTATGTGTATAACCCATGGACACAGACGATAGAGTGGTGAAGGCCTGGGGTAGGGGATGGGGGTGGGCTAGAAGGGTCAATGCAGGGGAAAAGAGGACATATGTAATACTTTCAACAATAAAGATTCAAAAATGCAAAAAACAGAAAACATTTGCAACACATATCATAGGTAAAGGGTAACTATAATATCTAAAGAACTATTTAAAATCGAGGGGAAAACATAAAAAACCTAATAAAAAAATTAGCGAGACATAGACAATTCACCCAAAAACGATATAAGAATGTCCCTTAATAAAAATTCTCAACCTCACTTAAAATAATAGAAATGCAAATTGAAATTATACTGAATCCATTTCTCAGCTATCAGATTTGCAAAAGTTAAAAAATAAAATGACAGTCCGTTGGTGAGGCTGCAGAAAAATAGGCATTCATACATCAGTACCACATTCTGGTGGGAATGCAAATTTGTGCAACCCTTATTGAGGGGGGAATCTGGCAATTTTTAACAAAAATCTACAGGTGTTTATCATTTCTAATTCCAGGAATTTACCCTGCAGATATACTTTCAATGGTACAAAAATACATATTCGGCCCTAACCGGTTTGGCTCAGTGGATAGAGCATCGGTCTGCAGACTGAAAGGTCCCAGGTTCGATTCCAGTCAAGGGCATGTACCTTGGTTGTGGGCACATCCCCAGTGGGGGGGGGGGGGTGCAGGAGGCAGCTGGTCAATGTTTCTCTCTCATCGATGTTTCTAACTCTCTATCCCTCTCCCTTCCTCTCTGTAAAAAATCAATAAAATATATTTTTAAAAAATACATATTCGCATGGTTATTCATTGTAGCATTTCTTGTGAATTCAAAACAATGAAAACAATCTGAATGGCCACACACAGGAGAGTGGTTAAACTATAATATACTCACACAATGAAGTATTATGTAACTGCAAGAAAGAATGAGAATCTCTGAATTATATGAGTGATTTAAGAAATATTGAGTTAAAAAGCATGCAAGAGTAATAAAAAGGGAAAATAAGAAATAACCATGTATCTGCTTATTTTGCAAAAGGAAGCACAGGAAACATAAACCAGAAACTAAAAAGACTGGTTGCCTATAGGGAGTGGAAACAGGATGGAATGCATGGTGGATACTTATGAATAGAAAGAATTGTGGGTAAT
The DNA here is from genome assembly GCF_964212035.1 of Myotis nattereri. NCBI lineage: Eukaryota > Metazoa > Chordata > Mammalia > Chiroptera > Vespertilionidae > Myotis > Myotis nattereri. Next base: position 114,173,230 of record NC_138078.1, on the reverse strand, counting down.
AATGGGACTTCTCTGAATAGATATTTCTGCATAGTTTGGGCTTTTGGAATCATGTTATGTTTGACATATTCAAAAATAAACAAAATCAATAAGTATTGAGGAGGACTTCAAAAATGCAATATATCGCAGAAACCGGTTTGGCTCAGTGGATAGAGCATCGGCTTGCCGACTGAAAGGTCCCAGGTTCGATTCCGGTCAAGGGCATGTACCTGGGCTGTGGGTACATCCCCAGTAGGGATGTGCAGGAGGCAGCTGATCGATGTTTCTCTCTCATCGATGTTTCTAACTCTCTATCTCTCTCCCTTCCTCTCTGTAAAAAATCAATAAAATATATTTTTTAAAAAAATGCAATATAAACAAACAGAAGCAAATGAACCTATGTGTTTAATGAATGACATAACCACATTATGCTGGCAGTGACAGTGGAGGAAGTGCACAGAATGTACATATGGACATAGACACATGCACAGATATGTGTATACATCCATCTATTTCCCATCTCTGTCCTCTAAGACCTCTAGAAGCAATCACAACTCAGTACCAATGAACACATGTACATCCCATATCCTAGTTTCTAAATACCATTCTCCAATAAAAGGAACTGGGACTTCTTGGAGAAATGGCTGATTACAAGGCTGGGCAGGGAAAGAAAAAAATGAGCCTGGAATATCATGTGGTGCCAAAAAGTAATGAAATGATGAAGGAATGATGGAAACATGTCAAGAGACATTGGAGCCAGCTTGAAAGGACTCCCACTGACCAAACCTGGGACAATGTGATAACAAAAATGAATAATTATATTAATACATTTTAACCATAGATTAAAACAAATATTCCTGAGTCTATACTGATATAAATAGTAACAATTAATTCAGGCAAGAATATTGATGAGTTACAGAGTATTTCAATGGACTCAAAGTATCTCCCCACAAAATACTTATTAATTATAGATCAAAAAAATAGTAACTTCACGATGCGTGTTAGTGAATATTCGCTCGGGCCTATCCGCCCTCGGAGCCTGAAATCCGGGCTGGGCGTACCGCAGCCCGGGCCTAGAGACTTAACTGTAGCAACAGCGGCGGTGGCGGCAGCTGCAGCAGCCTTCTTCTCCGAGCACGAGCACCACAGGGGCCCAGAAGCCCGCGCAGGCCTTTAGAGAAAAATGGCAGACGATATTGATATTGAAGCAATGCTTGAGGCTCCTTACAAGAAGGATGAGAACAAGTTGAGCAGTGCTAATGGCCATGAAGAACGTAGCAAAAAGAGGAAAAAAAGCAAGAGCAGAAGTCCTAGTCATGAACGAAAAAGAAGCAAAAGTAAGGAACGGAAGCGAAGCAGAGATAGAGAAAGGAAAAAGAGCAAAAGCCGTGAAAGGAAGCGAAGTAGAAGCAAAGAAAGGAGACGGAGCCACTCAAGAAGTCGAGATCGCAGATTCAGAGGCCGCTACAGAAGTCCTTACTCCGGACCAAAATTTAACAGTGCCATCCGAGGAAAGATTGGGTTGCCTCATAGAGTCAAATTAAGCAGACGACGTTCCCGAAGCAAAAGTCCATTCAGAAAAGACAAGAGCCCCGTGAGGGAACCTATTGATAATCTAACTCCTGAGGAAAGAGATGCAAGGACGGTTTTCTGCATGCAGCTGGCAGCAAGAATTCGGCCAAGGGATCTGGAAGAGTTTTTTTCTACAGTAGGAAAGGTTCGAGATGTGAAGATGATTTCTGATAGAAATTCAAGACGGTCCAAGGGAATTGCTTATGTGCAGTTTGTTGATGTTAGCTCAGTGCCTCTAGCAATAGGATTAACTGGCCAACGTGTTTTAGGAGTGCCAATCATAGTACAGGCATCACACGCAGAAAAAAACAGAGCTGCAGCAATGGCAAACAATCTACAAAAGGGAAGTGCTGGACCAATGAGGCTTTATGTGGGCTCATTACACTTTAACATAACTGAAGATATGCTGCGGGGGATCTTTGAGCCTTTTGGAAGGATTGAAAGTATCCAGCTCATGATGGATAGTGAAACAGGTCGATCCAAGGGATATGGATTTATTACGTTTTCCGATTCAGAATGTGCCAAGAAGGCTTTGGAACAACTTAATGGATTTGAGCTAGCAGGAAGGCCAATGAAAGTTGGTCATGTTACTGAACGAACTGATGCTTCCAGCGCTAGCTCCTTTTTGGACAGTGATGAACTGGAAAGGACTGGAATTGATTTGGGAACAACTGGTCGTCTTCAATTAATGGCAAGACTTGCAGAGGGTACAGGTTTGCAGATCCCACCAGAAGCACAGCAAGCTCTACAAATGAGTGGCTCCTTGGCATTTGGTGCTGTGGCAGATTTGCAAACAAGACTTTCCCAACAGACTGAAGCTTCAGCTTTAGCTGCAGCTGCCTCTGTCCAACCTCTTACAACACAGTGTTTTCAACTCTCTAACATGTTTAACCCTCAAACAGAAGAAGAAGTTGGATGGGATACAGAGATTAAGGATGATGTGATTGAAGAATGTAATAAACATGGAGGAGTTATTCATATTTATGTTGACAAAAATTCAGCTCAGGGCAACGTGTATGTGAAGTGCCCATCAATTGCTGCAGCCATTGCTGCTGTAAATGCATTACATGGCAGGTGGTTTGCTGGTAAAATGATAACAGCAGCGTATGTACCTCTTCCAACTTATCACAACCTCTTTCCTGATTCTATGACAGCAACACAACTACTGATCCCAAGTAGACGATGAAGTAAGATATAGTCTCTTATGTACATAGCTCTTTTTCTTTTGAGAATTCATCTTGAGTTATCTTTTATTTAGATAAAATAAAGAGGCAAGGGTCTACTGTCATTTGTATACAATTCCTGTTACCGTGAAAAAATAAAAATGTTAACAGGAAAAAAATAAAAAAGTAACTTCACAGTGGAGAAACCCAGCATCACCTCAACCAAGTAATCAAAGTTAAAATGACCAGTAACTACACAAGTCAACATCATGTGCCTCCTGATATGATGGAGTGAGGACACATTACTTCTGTAATATTCCTGAATCTATCTAATCATGAGGAAATATCAGATAATCCCAAATTGAGGGACATTCAATTGAGGCTTAATAAAATGACCAGCCTATACTCTTCAAATAATGTCCATGTCACAAAAGACAAAGACTAGGGGTGTTTCTGGATTAAAAGAGACTAAAGAGACATGATAATTAAATGTAATATGTCATCATGAATTGGTTCCTGGACCAGACATTTTTTCTCTTGATATAAAGAACATTAGTTGAACAGTAGGAAAATTTTGAATAAGGTCTATAAATTATAGGGCATGTCAATGTGAATTTCCTGATTTTGTTAACTGTGCTGTGGTTAAGTGAATCTCCTTGTATTTTGGGAAACACATTACTTAGAGCTAAAGGGGCATCATTTCTGCAACATACTTAAACTTTACAGAAAAAAAACTTGCACACACTGAGAGAATGATAAACATGGTAAAATGTTAACACTTAAGGGATCTGGGTAAAGGGTATACAGGAATTCTTTGTATTAAGTCTTGCAACATTCCTGTATGTCCGGCATTATTTCAAAATAAAACATTTAATACATAAAACATATCAAAAGAAGAAATTATAAATATTGAACTCTAGTTCATGATATGCCTGCTGGAAAAAAATAGTTGTAAAATAATGACACAACTTCCCACTCTCAGCCCAGATAACCACATAGGAGTCACACCCTAACCTAGAACAGCTACCCTGTACTGGAGAAGAGCAGAAAAAACTCTTCTGTGAGCCACTGTCGGTAAGCCATTGTGAGATCTTTTTTTTATTTTTATTTTTTTTATTTATTGCTTAAAGTATTACAAAGGGTATTACATATGTGTCCATTTTATCCCCCCGCCCTAGACAGTCCCCTAGCCTCCCCTATCCCCCAGTGTCTTATGTCCATTGGTTATGCTTATATGCATGCATACAAGTCCTTTAGTTGATCTCTTACCCCCCTACCTCCTGCCCCCGAACCCTCCCCGGCCTTCCCGCTGCAGTTTGACAATCTGTTTGAGGCAGCTCTGCCTCTGTATCTATTATTGTTCAAAAGTTTATAATGGAGATCTTTTAACAGCAGCATATCCTATACCAGTGATGGCGAACCTTTTGAGCTTGGCGTGTCAGCATTTTGAAAAACCCTAACTTAACTCTGGTGCCATGTCACATATAGAAATTTTTTGATATTTGCAACCATAGTAAAACAAAGACTTATATTTTTGATATTTATTTTATATATTTAAATGCCATTTAACAAAGAAAAATCAACCAAAAAAATGAGTTCGCGTGTTACCTCTGACACACTTGTCATAGGTTCACCATCACTGTCCTATACCAACTAATCCAGATCAGGTAGGTACCTTACAGTGGGATGCTGACAAACAAAACTATTTGTTATTGTCTAATTCAGAGGTGGCCATGGAAGATAATGGACAAGGGATCCTTCCAGAAGGAGGATAAAAAGACAAAGGATAAGGAAATCCCATCCAGACAGCAGAACCAGAATTGAACCAAAGAACTTCCTCCACTGAAAAAACTAATTTGGGAGAAACTAAGATGGCAGCATAGATAAACACCGGGAAATAGTCGCCTCACACAACAATTAAAAAATATCCCAAAGGACGGAGCAAACATCGTCCAGAACAACAGGAAGGCTGGCTGAGTGTAATTTCTACAACTAGAAGAAAAGAAAAGCACGCTGAGAGCCAGAGGAGCTGCGGAGGCTGAGTGCAGAGGTACGAGGTACGGCGGCAGCGCGCGCGCGCGGAAAGGGGGTGGCACCTGAGGACGCGGCTGTCTTTTTGAATCACAAGCTCCCGACTGCTCTGAACTCCGGTTCCGGGAAGTCTCTGGGGACCCGGGACTCATACGGGGAGAGGCTGGTCTGTCAGGCAGCAGCGGGCGAACTTGAGGGCGGATTTCCCTCAGAGGTGCTTGCAGCTGTTACCGGGACACTGAGACGCGCGACTCCGGGCGCGGAGAATCAGCCATAGCTTCTTTCTCCGCCCTTTTGACTCCCTGAGACCCCGCCCCACCCAGGCTGCAGCAGAGGCTTTTGCATGTGAATGTACCTAACTACAGCCCAGCCAGGCAGACCCGGAACTTCCAAGAGAAGGCCCAAGGCCCCGCAGCGGCTTGCATTGCTTCACAGCTGAGCCTCTTCGTGGCTCCAGCTGTGTGGCCTCAGGCAGGGGCTGAATTAGCACCTCCTTAGATCCAGGAGCCACTGTACCCAGTGGTCAGAGGGGGACCATTCTCCCACTTCAGACACAGCTGCTTCCCACAGCCAATTGGCCTGGAGGTCAATTCCTCCCAGTGATCCTACAACAACCAAGGCACCAAGAGTGCACCAAGAGTGTCCACCCCAGGTAACTGGGGAGGCTGAGCCACTGGGCCCTACAGGACACCTGGCGCGCAGGGCCACTCTATCAACACAGGGAAGCAGCCAAAATGCGGAGACAAAGAAACAGGTCACAATTGGCAGAAACGGAGGAGGGCAGACGACTGGATATAGAGTTCAAGGCCACGTTTATAAGGTTTGTCAAGAATTTTATGGAAACCGCCGATAAATTTAATGAATCCCTCAAGGAGTATAGTGAGACCATGGAGGACATGAAAAAGGACCAACTAGAAATTAAGCATACACTGACTGAAATAAAGAATAATTTACAGAGATCCAACAGCAGACAAGAGGATCCCAAGAATCAAGTCAAAGACTTGAAATACAAAGAAACAAAAAATACCCAACCGAAAAAGAAAAAAAGAAAAGAGATTAAAAAAATATGAAGATAGTGTAAGGAACCTCTGGGACAACTTCAAGCATACCAACATCAGAATTATAGGGGTACCAGAAGGAGAGAGAGGGCAAGATATTGAAAACCTTTTTGAAGAAATAATGACAGAAAACTTCCCCCACCTGGTGAAAGAAATGGACTTACAAGTCCAGGAAGCGCAGACAACCCCAAACAAAAGGAATCCAAAGAGGACCACACCAAGACACATCATAATTAAAATGCCAAGAGCAAAAGATAAAGAGAGAATCTTAAAAGCAGCAAGAGAAAGACAGTCAGTTACCTACAAGGGAGTACCCATCCTACTGTCAGCTGATTTCTCAACAGAAACCATGCAGGCCAGAAGAGAGTGGCAAGAAATATTCAAAGAGATGAATAGCAAGAACCTGCAACCAAGATTACTTTATCCAGCAAAGCTATCATTCAGAATGGAAGGTCAGATAAAGAGCTTCACGGATAAGAAAAAGCTAAAGTAGTTCATCACCACCAAACCAGCATTATATGAAATGCTGAAAGGTATTCTTTAAGAAGAGGAAGAAGAAAAAGGAACTCTTACCATTTGCCACAGCATGGATGGAACTGGAGAGCGGATAAATACCACAAGATCTCACTTATTTGTGGAATATAATGAGCAACATAAACTGATGAACAAGGACTGATCCAGAGACGGAGAGGCTTTGATTGGACTGTCAGGCCTTGGAGGGAAGGTAGGGGAGGGTGGGGGCAAGGGGGAAAGATCAACCAAAGGACTTATATGCAAGCATATAGGCCTAACCAATGGACACGGACAACGGGGGGTTGAGGGGATGAGCGGGGGGGGGGGGGGTTAGAGGGTACACATATGTAATATCTTAATCAATAAAAAATATTAAAAAAAAAAGAACTTCCTCCACTGCCAGGGCAGGAAGTTGTCACAATTTCTGTCTAGCAGGTTTCCTATGGACCAATGACTGACAGTTTTCCATCCTTCCCTTTCCTGAGTCACTGTGGTGATTCTGTTTATGTGCCACCATTCTATATTGGGTGGAAGAGGATATCTATATCTGGACCTGATGGAGAAGACTGAGCATGACCCAGAGAAACTGGATTTTGAGCTGCATGTAGTAACTGGAAAGCACTTTAGGGTTGTTTCCCTTAGGAAAGGGGGAGAGTATGTCCTGGGATGGCAAAAAGGAGGTACATGGATGGCCAACGTGGAAAGACCAAGGCAGAGACTGCGAGTGGTCTGTCAAAATTCATTCTTCCTGGGTAAAGGCTAGAATACTTTTTCCAGCCCTCCCCCACAAGTTAGGTGGGGCCACAGACATTCTCTCCAATGGAATGTGAACCAAAGTGAAGGGTGCCACTTTCAGGCCTGACCCATGAAAACTTCCCAAGTGCACTCTTACCATGGTCACTCCCCACCTCCTGTGGGCTAGTATGATGAACCAAACAACCTTAAAAGCCATGTGTTAAAGATGGTAGACTTTCCTGCCATTGCAACCGAATAGAGAAAAGGCACCTGCCAATTTGGAAGAGAAGTCCTGAATTGCTACCAAAGGGAGAAATAATTTTATGTATTAAGTCACTGAATTGCTGAATCTCTTCTTATAACAGCTTAGCCTTCTGAATAGATACCATGGTGGCTCTCAAAGTAGACAATTTTAAGAAAAGGCTTTTGAAGGTGCTAAAACTCTAGATCAGCGGTTCTCAACCTGTGGGTCGTGACCCCTTTGGCAGTCGAATGACCCTTTCACAGGGGTCGCCTAAGACCATCCTGCATATCAGATATTTACATTACGATTCATAACAGTAGCAACATTACAGTTAAGAAGTAGCAACGAAAATAATTTTATGGTTGGGTCACAACATGAGGAACTGTATTTAAAGGGCCAGAAGGTTGAGAACCACTGCCCTAGATAAACCAGATAAACCTTTAAATGCTATGGAAGGACTAGTTGAATGTGATTACACTTTCACTGAAACTAGGTACAAAGGACACTAGTCCCAAGAGATTTAGAATCAGAAAATGTGAATATGACCCAAACAGGTTTTGGCAGGTGTGAAATTCAATGCAGGCTTTACTCCAAGCTTAATCTTAACACCGAAACAATCTTCTCTCAATTCACCAGCACAGCAGCCATTTGCAGAGGGGAAGATGATGAAAGTGATTGCTCCACTAACAAGGAGAAAGGGAAATTTCCATGTGACATAAGCCAGACTCTGACAACTATGGAGATTGGGGACTTAAAATAGCAGTTACAAGTTCAGTTACTATTGCACAGGCTTTGGGAAAGCCACATGGGAACACCCTTCTGTCAGTTCCCAGAGAAGTGGCTGCCAAATAAAGGCATCCCCAGAACTCCACCAAAAGGGCACAACTCTTGCCTGGCCAGCATGGCTCAGTGGTTGAGTGTCAACCTATGAACCAGAAGGTCAGGGTTCGATTCCTGGTCAGGGCACATGCCCAGGTTGTGGGCTCAATCCCTAGTAGGGGGCATGCAGGAGGCAACTGATCAATGATTCTCTTATCATTGATGTTTCTATCTCTCTCTCTCCCTTCCTCTCTGCAATCCGATTGATGTTTTTCTCATCTATGTTTCTATCTCTATCCTAATCCCCTCCTCATTCTCTAAAATCAATAAAACATCTTTTTAAAAACAGGGGTGCACAACTCTCAACCTGCCATTGATGGGCCTGGGGCACAGAGGAAGAGACTCGGAGCAAACTAGACTCTGTAGACAGGTTAGAGAATACTGGTAAGAAAATTTAGCAAAACGAAGGTCATTGGACATTGAAGAGTTTCAGTGAAGTGATACAAATTAAGGCCTGATGAGAGTGCACTCAAGAGAGACAGGGAGAGGCCCCAGCTGGTGTGGCTCAGTGGTTGAGCATCGACCCATGAACCAGGTCACAGTTCAATTCTGGTCAAGGCACATGCCTGGGTTGTGGACTCGATCCCCAGTAGGGGGCATGCAGGAGGCAGCCAAATCAATGATTCTCTTATCGTTGATGTTTCCTCCCTCTCCCTTCCTCTCTGAAATCAATAAAAAATAAAAAAGAGTGGGGGGGGGGGGGGAGAGAGAGAGAGAGAGAGAAAGACTGGGAGAAAAGGCAGTCCAGACAGCAGAGAGAAATGGGGCAGTGGCTAGAGGGACATGCTTAGTCAAAGGGATGTTTATTCCTCTAGTTTTGAACACAGATGTTTGGATGTTAGGAATGAACCAGTAGGGGAAACTAATAATGCTGGAGAGGGGAGAGAGGGATATCCAGTCTTATATATGATAGCTTATCCATTATAAAGAAAATGCAGTGTATGTGAATACAGAGGCAAGTGCATGGGTACATTTAGTAGCACAAAGATGGAGAGGTGATTAAGAGCATGGACTGTGGAGTCAGATGGCCCAGTTTCAAATCTAGGCTCCATCACTTGTACAAGTTAATTAAAACTATGCACATTTCCCTATCTGTAAAATGTGGATAATATCTACTATAAATTTGCTGCAAGAATTAACTAGTGAAGCACTTTAAATAGTTTGGCACACAGTAAATACTAAGCAAATAGTCTATTATTTTTTCAAAATCAGTTATAATTTCGCTATAAGTATTATAAAATTATTTAAAAGCTAACTTGCCAAGGAGTCACTAAACTCCTCATGGCTATCTTAAACTTAAGTTGGAAAAGGGTAAAAAAAGAAATCAAGTAAACTTATGGTAGCTGACCTTTCATTTTAAGTTCATACTATCAAGCTCCAAACTGACTTCAATTGAGGAACCTATTTTTTTAGGAATTTAAGCTCATTTTTAATACAACTATACAACTTAGAAACTGCAGAAAAACCATTATTTTTCTCAATGATAGAATAAAGCCTAATGTGACTAAAACATCCATATTAAAACAAATCAATTTATCACAGTTCATTGAAAGGCACCCTACTTGGAGAGAACCAAGATGGCGGCATAGGTAAACACCAGAAATTGCTGCCTCCTACAACTTCAAAAATACAACGAAAAGACAAAAAGGACATCATCCAGAACTACAGGAAGGCTGGCTGAGTGGAAATTCTACAACTAGAAGGAAAGAAAAAAGCACACTGAGACCCAGAGGACCTGCGGAAATAAAGTGCAGAGGTACGGAGGCTCAAGCGTGCGCGGAAAGGGGCTGGCACCTGAGGACGCGGCTGTCTTTTTGAATCTGGAGGGAGTCACAAGCTCCCAACTGCTCTGAACTCTGGTTCCAGGAAGTCTCTGGGGACCCAGGACTCATACGGGGAGAAATTGGACTGTCTGGCAGCGGGCAGAACTTGGAACTTGAGGGTGGCTTTCCCTCAGAGGTGCTTGCAGCAATTACAGGGACACTGAGATGCAGGGCTCCTTAGGGCTGGGCTGAGGATCAGCCATAACTGCTTGCTCCGCCCTTTGATTCCCTGAGACCCCCGCCCCACCCAGGCTGCAGCAGAGGCTTTTGCATATGAATGCCCTGGCCCTTTGCAACCTGAAAATTACCTAACAAATTGCAGCTGGGCCAGACAGACCCAGAACTTCCAAGAGAAGGCCCAAGGCCCCACAGCAGCTTGCATTGCTTCACAGCTGGGCCTCATTTGGGCACCTCCAAACTCCAAAAAAGGAAGGGGAATCTGCAGTTCTCTTTGTAGCTCCTGCTGAGTAACCTCAGGCAGAGGCTAAAGTAGCACCTCCTTAGATGCAAAAGCCAGTGTACCCAGTGGTCAGAGGGGGACCATCCAGATTACAACTCCTCAGATCCATAAGGGACACACTCAGGGGGCAGACTCAGTGAGCACCAAAGCCCCACTGAAGCAAGTCTTGCCCCAGAAGGGTGTCTTCAGCACAGAAGTTCTCCCACTGTAGACACAGCTGATTCTCATTGCCAATTGGCCTGGAGGTCAATTCCTCCCAGTGAAACCTACAACAATCAAGGCTTAACTACAAGACTGTGCACAAAGCCCACAAGGGGGTGCACCAAGAGTGTCCACCTCAGGTAACTGGGGAGGCTGAGCCACTAGGCCCTACAGGACACCTAGCACACAAAACCACTCTACCAACACAGGGACGCATAAAAAATGCGGAGACAAAGAAACAGGTCACAAATGACAGAAATGGAGGGAGGAAAGCAAACTACTGGATATAGAGTTCAAAACCACGTTTATAAGGTTTTTCAAGAATTTTATGGAAACCGGCGATAAATATAGTGAGACCCACGAGGATATGAAAAAGGACCAACTAGAAAATAAGCATACACTGACTGAAATAAAGAATAATATACAGAGATCCAACAGCAGACAAGAGGATCCCAAAAATCAAGTCAAAGACTTGAAATACAAAGAAACAAAAAATACCCAACCGAAAAAGAAAAAAGAAAAAAGAATCCAAAAATATGAAGATAGTGTAAGGAGCCTCTGTGACAATTTCAAGCGTACCAACATCAGAATTATAGGGGTGCCAGAAGGAGAGAGAGAGCAAGATGTTGAAAACCGATTTGAAGAAATAATGACAGAAAACTTCCCCTACCTGTTGAAAGAAATAGACTTACAAGTCCAGGAAGCACAGAGAACCCCAAACAAAAGGAATCCAAAGAGGACCACACCAAGACACATCATAATTAAAATGCCAAGGGCAAAAAACAAAGAGAGAATCTTAAAAGCAGCAAGAGAAAGAAACTCAGTTACCTACAGGGGAATACCCATCCTACTGTCAGCTGATTTCTCAACAGAAACCATGCAGGCCAGAAGAGAGTGGCAAGAAATATTCAAAGTGATGAATACCAAGAACCTACAACCAAGATTACTTTATCCAGCAAAGCTATCATTCAGAATAGGAGGTCAGATAAAGAGCTTCATAGATAAGAAAAAGCTAAAGGAGTTCATCACCACCAAACCAGCATTATATGAAATGCTGAAAGGTATTCTTTAAGAGGAAGAAGAAAAAGGAACTCTTACCATTTGCCACAGCATGGATGGAACTGGAGAGCATTATGCTAAGTGAAATAAGCCAGTCAGAGAAGGATAAATACCATATGATATCACTCATTTGTGGAATATAATGAACAACATTAACTGATGAACAAGGACTGATCCAGAGACGGAGAGGCATTGATTGGACTGTCGGGCCGTGGAGGGAAGGTAGGGGAGGGTGGGGGTAAGGGGGAAAGATCAACCAAAGGACTTATATGCAAGCATATAGGCCTAACCAATGGACACGGACAACGGGGGGTGAGGGGGGGGGTGAGGGCATGAGCAGGGGGAGGGGAGGAAGGGGGTAACGTGGGGATAAGGACACATGTAATATCTTAATAAAAAATACATTAAAAAAATAAATAAATTTAATTTTTCAAAATTAAAAAGAAAATAATTTGAAGATAGTAAATGCTGTGGATAGGGATATACAAAGGACAATGGAAATACCTAGGAGGCAGTCAATAAACCTGCCTGGAGGGGGTAAGAGAAAGGTACAGGGAAGAGGTGAATTGTGAGAAAAAAAAAAAAAAAAGGCACCCTACTTCGTCTTTGGGTATTGCCTATTCTGAGAACAATGCATATGACACTTAAGTCACCAAAGATACCAACTGTGAATGTCCTTCACTTTTAAAGCTGATAGGAGGTAGTGGATGACCAACTATCTTCCAGTCTTGCCCACCCACCCCTAAGTAGTTACTAGTTTGCATCCCTGATGATCGTTTATGCTGCCCCCTCTCAGCTTTTAAAATTAAAGTCAAGTAGCAGCTTTACCCATAGAGCCCCAAAGTGGAAACCCAGATTTCCATCAACTACTGAATAAACTGCTGATACACACAACATGGATAAATCACAGAAACGTGCTGAGTGAAGGAAACCTCTCACAAAAATACCTACTATATGATTCCATTTATATCAAGTTCTAGAAGAGCCAAATTTGATCTATGGTGGAAAACAACAGTTGCTGCCTCCATAGAAGGGATAGAAGCAGGGATTGATTGGTTAGGAGTAGAAAGGAACTTTCTGTGTTAATGGTAATATTCAATATCTTTGATAGGGGTTTGAGTTAAACAGCTGTAAGTGCTTGTTAAAACTCAGCATACATATACTTATAGTTTGTGTCTTTCATCATTTATCAATTTTATACCAAAAGAAATAAAAAAAAGGCAAACAACTATCTCTGGGCTTCCTTAATACCCAGTAAAAATATTTAATTTACTCCATTTTATTAGTTTTGCATCTGTATCCTGGCCCCCATTGGAACTGTAAGCAATTCAATAATAAAGACTGTCTTATTGGTCTTTGCTCAGCAGTGAGCACAAGGCCAGGCACACAGTAGTCAAAAGGTTTGTTGACCTAAGTGATAGTGAACTTCATCACCTAGTTTCCTCATTACCAGAGGCCTTGCCTTGGGCTTTATTGCTTCATTTTCTTTTGATGAGCCATTATAGCTCCCAGAATAATATATTTGACCTGGAATTCATCCATGTAAACCAAGCATGTCAAACTCACGGCTCACAATGAGTATTTTTGCGGCCCAGCCAATATAACGGTATGTAAGAAACATTTTAAATAAAATTTTCATAACTTAATTTTTACAATATCCTGTTATACATAATTATTAATAACAAACTACAACGTTCACTAATGACTACTATAATCGGGTTGCATTCATTTCCCTTACATGCCTTATGCGCAGGCGCACCATTTCCACTAACACTAGCAGCGAATATTTCAGCAACTGATTGCCACATCATTAGTCTTGGACTGACTTGTTTGGTGTGCACAACAGGAAATATTTCGCTTTCAGAGAATAAGAAAAATAGGTTTATTTGTGTTACACTTATTAATTTGTGCAGTTATTCAGTGTCTGGTAAGTTAATGTTCAAGAAAAAATATTTTTATTAAAATGGTCTATTATTGCCCTAGCCGGCTTGGCTCAGTGGATAAAGCGTCAGCCTGCGGACTGAAGGGTCCTGGGTTCGATTCCGGCCAAGGGCACATGCCTGGGTTGCAGGCTCAATCCCCAGTAGGGGGTGTGCAGGAGGCAGCCGATCAATGATTCTCTCTCATCATTGATGTTTCTCTCTCCTTCTCCCTTCCTCTCTGAAACCAATAAAGAAATACATATATTTTTAAAAATGGTCTATTGCCGAAACCTGTTTGGCTCAGTGGATAGAGCGTCGGGCTGCGGACTGAAGGGTCCCTGGTTCGATTCCGGCCTAGGGCATGTACCTGGGTTGCGTGCACATCCCCAGTGGGAGATGTGCAGGAGGCAGCTGTTCGATGTTTCTCTCTCATCGATGTTTCTAACTCTCTATCTCTCTCCCTTCCTCTCTGTGAAAAATCAATAAAATATATTTTTTTTAAAAAAAGGTCTATTATTTTACCCAGAGGCCCGGTGCACAAATTCATGCACAGGTGGGGTCCGGCTGGCCTGCCCTGATGGGGGCCGGGCTGGACAGGGGGAGAGATCAATGGGAGTTTGGCCAGCCGGCCCTGCTACCACGGAGCAGGGCTGGCTAGGTGGAGGTGCCACGGGAGGTTGGGGGGGGAGGGGGACTGATTGGCCCTGATTGGGGCGGTATGCATCATCCCAGTCACTTGGCTTTTATATATAGATTCCTCATTTATTTCAGCCCTTCATATCCAGCATGTCTCTATTGAAATAAACCTATGTTTCTATGAAAATTGAAGCTTTTATTTTCTTGCATAAACTTAAACCTTGTTTATTTGGCCTGTGTTAGCCTTTGAGTTTGTGACATGCTTCAAGTAAACCTTTATAAATTCCCTTGGTGGCAGGATATTGAAGACATCTCTTTTGGTTTTTCCCATTCTTCCCCTCTCTCAACTTTAGAAACTATTGATGGGTTCAGATTTAACTTATATTCTCTTTATAGAAACCAACTGGGTAGCATATTAAGCACAATGTTGATTCACACCACTCAAAGAAGGTCCATTTCCTCATCATGGCACAATAAATAATGTGCTATTTTACCTTTATGCAGCTATCTATGCTGTCCGTATGTATCAGTGTCAATGCTCTTGGGACTTAAATTGCAGCCATCACTTACTAGCCATATAACCTTGTCCAAGGTATTTTAACTTCGCTGTGCCTCACTGTTCTCACTGCCTCGTGATTTATTAAGAAAAAAGGAGGTAGATTGGGGGTTATAACATGAATTATCTATTATCATGATGCTAAATAAGTTACTGCATGGAAACTACTGAAAACAGTGTCCAGCTATTTGCTATCACTTAATATGTTCTATTCTGAATCCCCAATGACAGAAGACTGGTCTTATACTATGATCTACAAACTAGCCTAAATGACCAATGTGCCAGCCGTTACACTACTTTTAATCAGTTTACAATGCAAATCAGAATACAATGCAAATCCTGTTAACACACTGAAGACTGTAAGAGCTTTCAATAAGAGTTCAATTACCAAGTTCTTTTTTCAAATGTTGTCTTTACTCACCTCCATGCAAAGAACAAGCTCCTTAACTAAGGGAGATTTAATTTAGACTCAAATACACATTCTCCAGCTCAGCACACCCTGATAGCAACTATTACAAGTTTATTACTATTTTCTTTCTTTCCTTATTTGTTTATCCCACTAGATCTGTGGGAGGGACTGAGTCTATCTTGTTTACTGTTAGATCTCTAACAAATGCAGAGCACATTATAGGCACCCAAATTTATCCCAGATGAATGCAGCTATTTTAAAGTGTTTAACCCTTACCAGATAAAAATTAAAGTAATAATGGTCATGGGTTTCTGCTTTAAAGTAATAACCCAATTAGGGATTTAATCTCATTTTAAAATACATTATTTATGAAAAATGTAAAATGGCAATGTTTTCTATAAATTATTTCTACCCAAATATGTCAAAGGTATGCTAATAGATATACTTTCTAAACCACTTATAACCACCCTTCTCTTTCAATTACAAAAGATAAAACATACAACACACTGTAGGTTTATTTTTATTCAAAAAGTTACTGTCTCAAGACATAAATACAAATCAGAAAACAGTACAATTAGGACAATAGAATGTGGAGGACAACAGGTTAGAGTAATATATAAAACATTTTTAGCTGGTTGAAAACAAAGCTGTAAGAACTGCTTTCACAAAGAAGTACTTCTTTCAAGAATGAGAAAAAAAATCAACTTAGGTTTAAAATCATATATACAGTCCTCTCAGCAGTTCTAGTAAATGCAGTGGTGTGAAAAACAACATAGGCAATACTTTTGCACATAATATTATTCGTTGATGGAAAATCTGTTAGACAAGTCTGGTTTCATCTGTTATTCTCCATGATTTAATAAAATAATTGAATTTCTTTATGATCTTTTAGCTAACCTATGGTTTTTGGCTACCACAGCCCAATGCTTGTTGATTTCTGACTCTAAGAACTGAAGCCTTTTGGTATTCACCCATCTGAAGATATTTTTGTATTGCAAGCATATTAAGGCATGGAATGATTAAAATAATATACCTCAAGAACTGAGAGACGACTGACAAAAGATAGATACACATGTAATATAAGTTAATATTTTGTTTTAAACGATGTCTAGCTGCCTAAGCCTCGCAAAATGAGTTGATGTCAAAATGCCAAGTGGCCACTTTCTGTTTTAAACTAATTTATTTGTGAAAGGACATAAAATGAAGTTTAAAGCTTAGCTTTCAAAGAATATTATGGGTTATGAATTCTATTATCCCATCTAATTTACATACAGAGGAAATGTACTGTAACCTGTTAGAAGTATCTTTAACCTGAAGACTGCTTGCAAAGACAGATAGATAAAACAATATAAAATACAAATTTAAAAATCATTTTAAAGCATGAACACTCATGCTTTTCTATTTTTAAACATTGTTAAACTTTCAATATATTTCTGAAACCTCATAATTTTAAGTTGGAATTTAAAAGTAAGAAAAAACTAAACAAACTGCGCAATTATAAAATCAGCACCAATTTATATATATATATAATTTTATTTAAAATTTAGATCCCTATTCCCACACTCTAATAAGCTGTATAATTTTTTGTTTAGAATTTTTCTGCAAACATACTACAATAAGCTTCTTTTATTTGGAGACAAAATACAGTGGCACTACTGGAAGGAATATCACAACATTACATTTTTATCTTAAAGGACAAGCAAACTTTCAGGGTTGATAATGGTATAAGCATGTTTGAGACTGGTTACCTTCTGGCAGTTCACTGCATCTGGATATTTCTGAAAAGTATAGAGAAGCTCTTGGATTTTAAAAATATCTTAAAATACATTTTAGATGAAAAAATTGTAAAAGTTCTGCTTATAAGTTTACTTTTCTCCACAATTACAATATTTAAAAGAAAGCTTTGTTGATTGATGTTTTAAGCATTTAAATTTAGAATGCTAAAAACAATTCTATCCTATAATTTCAGGGTAGAGAAATAAATCCATCCTTAACTTTATTTCTTGGATATAAACAGAAATCCAGCAGAGGTCATCATTGCTTAGTACACCCAGTAAATAAATGTGAGAGAATTCACGTCTGTACCAAATGTCTCTTCAGATTGTTATATTTTCTTTAAAAAAAGCATGAAATAATTGATTCAAAGGCCAACTAACAGCGCATAAATAAAATATTTACTTTCTAAGAAAACTGTAGCTTATCATCAAATTGTTTACTTGTCCTTTACTTTTTTCAGGCAAACAAAACTGCCCCTCAATGCACTTGATCTTGGTAAGCGTAAGCATGTCATATTCTCCTTAGAGAAAAATCTGTACAGAATTTCACTGTATCTACCACACTTTATTTTAAAATTTCCTCTTCCACTTAGAAAATGACTTCACCAGAGATTTAACTGTGTACGGGTATTAAAACATTGACACCCCAAGAACCTAATGAGAGAGAGGGAAAAAAATCTCGTTAAGATTGTCATTCATTTCTTTGTAAAATATATCTATGAATTATTACAATACTAATGAACATTAATTTTAATCGATGCTAATAAAACTACTTTGAAAAATCCCCTTTAGATATGAAATTCTAAAATTAAAATGACCATCAATATATAATGGAATAACACACTTAATCAAGATGCTACTTACCTGAAAAATATAACTAGGAGCAGGAACTATGTCTCAATTATATGTTTATACATACCCCAATGCCTAGATAGTGCCCTAAACATTGCACTCAACACTTGAATGAATAAACAAATGTGCTTCTTGACATATACTTCTGGCACAGGTTTGTTGAAAATAGTATAAGAATGTCTTGCAAAGTTGGTTCTTTAATAAAGCATTTGAACATGCAGACCAAATATATGCAAGAATAATACAAATATGTAGAAAGTAGGAAGTTTTCTTTAGAAAATCTGACCTGAGTGAAAGGACAAAACTACAACTTTTAAGAAATCAAGTAAGTAAGGTGAAATCTGGGCAACATACTTATATTGATGCCTTCTTTTTTGTACATTCCCAGTTTTCCTGGGAAAAGAACTGAGGTAAAATCTAATAATTACTTGTTACTAACTAAAGAAAAATAAAAGCAGATGAATGGAGCTACTCCCCCTTGTTCATTAAATAAGAACAAGATGTACCTTTGAGCTGTATATACTAAAAGCTAGGCTATTCAATTATAATTCCAGCGCTTACTATGATAATTAAGTAATACTTTTAAAATACTATAATAACCTAGTAAAAACTGATATTAAAAGGCAGAGGTAATGAGTTAAGACTGGGATTACAGAGGACTCTTACTTGTATATTAAATCTCACTTTAGCAAAAGTCACAGAATTCATGAATTGTTTTGATCTGTAGGAACTGTGTATTTTCAGACCAGGAAACCAGTATCTGAGTGCAGCCTCCCTGTAGTGAAAAGTTAAGTAAAGTGTTTGGAATCCCCAGTGATGAGAACAAAGAGGATTGATGCACCCCACTTCTTACCTGTCATCACCAAAACCACCACCACTACTACTCATCCTTTGTCCTCCCCTACCCTCCAACAAGGTTCAAGTTTCACCTTTTTTGATTAGAGTCAGAGTTTGGGTAGTTAGAATATTTCCACCCAAGAGGCCTTGATGTTTACAGGTCCCTTCTAGTTATAACACTCATGACTCTGGGTAAAGTAAAGTCCGATCGATGATCATGAATCAAAGTATAAAATCTTATTAGCAATTCTTAGCACAGGGTGTGTCATGAAGATGAACTCAAGTTCTTTCCAAATAGTGTCTAACTAGAAACCACCAGAACAGATTTTTTTTTTTTGGGGGGGGGGGGGGCGGCGGGGGGTGCAAACTGGGTTATAAGTAGATTCTTGAGATTCATTAACTGAGCTCCATGATACTGAACCATTCTTTTACCAGTATTATACTACAGATATTTGTAATAAGAGAATCTCAACACAGATGAGTAACATTAGTGACACATTCTCTTTTGTGCTGACCTAAACTACACCTGTTTCTATGTTAAGACCAAAAAACACTTAAACATATATTTAAAAGTATAAACAGCAAGCTTTGGTGTGTTGTGGCAATACTGGCCCACTGGTAGCAAAAATCAACCAGAGGTACAATGGGATAAACCAATGTTGTTTCCAGATATAAAACTAATTAAATCATAAATCTATAATCTTGTATTAGAACTGGGTATAAAAGAATTTAAGTTCCAATTTTACTATTTTTTAATGACTCATTTATCACAGGCTTAAGTAAAAACAGATGTAGACTATTGTATAAAGGGCAAACAGATCTTTGCATTAAAATTTTTCTATTATTTAATTTCTTATTATTGAGACAATATGAGGTAAAATTTAATGTATATTTAAAAATAAACTTTATATATGTATATATGTATATGTATGTGTATATATATATGTATATATATGGTCAAAGACTTCTAAAGATACATAAACCTTTAAAGACTGAGCACTCAGTTATGTGACTGCTGCCATCATGTGGAAATACTATAAAACTACAGGCATGGATGCATGTGCTCATTTTCCTATAAACTACTATCCCCTTAGTTATAACATATTCAATAAAAACAAGAATGCCAAAAGTTTTCTATAAATAATTATCAGATTCCTATCTTTGGCCTCACTCAGACTATTTTTTTTCTAAATGTTAAATGACAAAAATATACAGACATAATTTACAATGCTATTTCATTATTTTAGTAATGTGAATTAAAGACACCTTTTTGCAAATCTAGTAACTAAGAAAACAAATGCCTAAAGTTTTCCTGACTTTAGATAAACACATGGAAAAATAAGGAAGTCTCTAACTGCCCGTATCAATTTTGACTATATTTAATCATTTCAATTTCTAAATTACTTTTCTTGGGTGTTTCTTCCAAAATGAGGTCTGTTAATAGTTTTGGGAAATACAACAACAGAGACAGCACAATATTTTTTAAAATCAAATGGAACTCAGATTGAATTACTACCCTGACACTAAAGTTGTGTAACTCTGAGCAAATCACTGAATCACCTCTTCAGTTCAAGTTTGCTTGGGTGTAAAACTGGGATCCCACCACCTTTCTTACAAAGTTGCTGAGGATAAAAATCAATCATGCCTAGCATAGCGTCAGGCACATAAGCTCTCAAATACTAGCTTCTGCCCTTTTCATTTTAAAAGTGATAGTCAAGGTGGACTATAATATAAACGTGAGGGCAGGGAGACAATCTTATTCACTTTAGCATGAACTTATAGCTCAATAAATTGTTGAACTAATGCATTTCATCATATCTGCTTGAAAAGATTCTTTTACTCATTACAAACACTACCTTCATGTTTTATTTAACAAGTTGGGAAGAAACATACTCCTAGATTATCAGGGAACTATATACTTTAATATGCCTTTAAAACTATATAGACTTATGGGCAAGCCTAGGTCCCCTATGCTACTCAGTATGGTCTGCAGATCTGAAGCAATGACAACACTTGCTATAAATGCAGAATCTCAGGCCACACTCCCGACCTATTAAAACAGAATCTACATAAGACCTCCAGATAAGTCACATGCACATTAGAGGCTGAGAACACTAATTTAAAAAGGATCCCAGGTGGCTTGTCCAAAGATTTCCTTCTATACCTACTGCTCTATGAGACTGTCTTTTGGCTCAAATAACTGATCATACTAATATAACATTAGTATGAATTAGTCGTTCTTCTTCTAAGAGCTATTTGAAAGTATATTACGAGGTGAGTGAGGGCAAAGAGAGAATGGTAGAAATTGGGGCATAGAAGGCAGGCCTCAGAGGATGAGGTTACCTGAGGTAGTAGTGTTAGGAAGGAACATAAAGTGATATGAAAGGGCACTTAATTGACTTATTTACTTGACAAATAAAACTAAACACCTAATATGCTAGGCAGAATTCAAAATGAATAAAATCATCACTGCCTGGAGTTCAGTCTATTGAGCATTATATCCTATTTCACTACATCAATTTGGTAATTATAAAAGTGTATATACAATGTGTTATAGAAGCTGAGAAAAAAGTACCTATCTGAACAAGACGGCAAAACTCCTTAGGTAATGTCAGAACTGACTATTAAAGAAGAAATTCAGTAGAAGAGGAAGGGGGGGGGGGGGCGCACAATTCTGACCCAGAAAAACTTATACAAAGTCACAGAGTCATGAAAGAGCAAAATGTATATGAGAGGAAGATTTGGTATAGCTGGAGCACAGAATACATATAAGGAAAGGGCCAAGGTTAAGCTGGCAATGGAGCCAGATCACAAAAAGCTTTGTTTGCCAGGCTAAGAAGCCAGAATATTTTTCTTAATATCAATGCGGGAGGGGGCAGAGAATCAATGAAAGACCTAAAACTATATGTGAGAGAAGAATCCGATTTGCATTTTGGAAAGATGACCCTAAAAGAGAGATAAAGGAAGGGTGTAGCAGCAAGATCAATTTAAAGACTACTGCAATGGTCCAAGTGAAAATTAAGAAGGACTTGTATGAGTCAAGGCATTGTCAGGGAAAATATGGTACTGATATAAGAGGTACTTAAAAAATAGAATTGACAATACTTAACAATAACCAATTATCTCAATACCCCCCCACCCTTCACTTTATTATCAGTCTGTAAGTTCTATTTTTCACCATGCCTTCAGATGATGATGATTATTCCTCTCATTCATCCTCTTCATCCATAAATGCCAAGGAAATCTTTCTGAAACACAATTCTGATGCCACTCCCTCATTCAAAATTCTTCAATGGCAACTCTAGCCTAAAGAAAATTCCAAATTCCTTAACGCAAGTCCCATTTGGCCAGGGATTCAAAGGCACTTAAATCTGTCCCCACTATTGCACCACCCTGCTCTGGAAATCACTCCTGCCTGCCTCTTTTCTCCTGTTCCAATTGTTTTTATCCATTCTTGATGTGCTGTCTCAGCTCTCCATCCTCAAACTTAGGGCTGCCTATACTTTTGATTTTGTAATCCTGCAGTACATTTAAATGAAACCTACTGATTCATCCATAATTGAAGCTGGATCAAAGAAATCAGGCTTCAGTTCTGTTCTCTCTCGTCTGTTCTTTGATGGTGGCTAAAGGGGAAAAAGGGAAGAAAGTTGACAATTGTCTTATCTATAATCCAGAAAATATTGAAATTAATTAGCATTAAATGTTCACATGGAACATGTAGTTGCAATTGTACCTTACAATAATTTAAATACTATATAAACAAACTAAAGAATGTTTAAATAAAAACAAAAGGAACTCATTCATGGAAAATTATCCTAAAAAAAGAAAACTGGAAAACTCATTTTTTGTTTTACTTTAAAAATTCCCCTCGAATCATTTTCCTTTTAAAGGGACCAGATTACACTACTCTAAAGAGAGACCATTTAATTATTTCTTCCTGTTGCCCAGTCGGTGTGGCTCAATGGTTGAACCCAGGAGGCCATGGTTCCATTCCAGGTCAGGGCACATGCTCAGGTTGTAGGTTCGATCCCCAGTAGGGGGTGTGCAGGAGGCAGCCAATTGATGATGATTGTGAGTGATGGGTAAAATTAACACTATATATTAATGAAAATATGTGTATTTCATTACACATCATCGTCCCATGAACCCAGGAGGCCATGGTTCCATTCCAGGTCAGGGCACATACCCAGGTTGTAGGTTCGATCCCCAGTATGGAGTGTGCAGGAGGCAGCCAATTGATGATGTTTCTCTCTCACTGATATTTCTATCGCTCTATCCATCCTTCTCCCCTTTCCGCTCTTTCTAAAATCACTAAAAACTTTTTTTTTTTTATCTTCCTGTTAAGGAGATTTCATCGTGGTATACCGGGAAGTAGAATCAGAAGACCTGGCTTATAAGTCTCAGCTTTACTGATTACTAGTTTTGTCTCCTTGGATAGGCTAATTGTCTAAGCTTCAGTATCTTCAATCTTTTCAATCTCCCTCACAAAACTGAATGAGACATATGGCAAAATGATGTAGAAGCATTTTGTATACGACAAAGGCCTAATCATAAATATGATGTAATTAATAAAGAGTATACTCTTATATATACTTTAACTTCAAAGTTTAAGTAATTTCATTATCTAATATGAAAATTCATCTCAGTAACTGGATAGTAGCAAGTAAATAATGTAGTTGTGTGTGTGTGTTTTTTAATCCTCGCCCAAGGACATTTTTCCATTGATTTTTAAAGAGTGTGGAAGAGAGAGGGAGAGACAGAGAAATATTGGTGAGAGAAACACATCGATTGGTTGCTTCCTGCATGAGCCGCAACCAGGGTCCGGGCCCAGGAGGCGCCTGCAACCCAGGTATGTGCCCTGGACCAGAATAGAACCTGGGACCCTGGGTCCCCAGGCCAATGCTCTATCCACTGAACCAAACCAGCTAGGGTTATAGTTGTACTTAATATATATATTTTTAATTTCAGATAGGAAGGGAGAGAGAGAGAATCATTGACCGGCTGCCTCCTGCATGCCCCACACTGGGGATTGAGCCCGCAACTCGAGCATGTGCCCCCACCGGGAATCAAACCGTGATCTCCTGGTTCATAGGTCGATGCTCAACCACTCAATCACACCAGCTGGGCAATAATATAATTTTAATGATGGAAAATAAATGGAAAATTATAAGGTGATGTGATACTTAACATAATAAATGAAATATATTCTTTAAATCAATCTATTCCTAAATTAACCTGAAAATTAATCATCTTAAACTAAGATCTAATACCCTGACCAATCTCACCCTCCCCTCAACCCCTTCTCATATACCTGAAGACTTAACTATTTTATTTAATAACTAGAGGTCTGATGCATGAAATTAGTGCAAAAGTAGGCCTTCCTTCCCCCGGCTGCCGGTATAGGTTTCCCTCTGGCACTCGGGACACAGGCTTCCCTCGCAGCCCCAGCTTCATCCAGAAGGACGGCTGGTCTAATTAGCATATTACGCTTTTATTATTATAGATTTTGCAAAACTTACTTCTCATGGCAAGTATTTCTCTTCTCTAATAAATATCCAACTTAATTTCCAAAGGGTCTAAACTTTGGAAAATCTTACAGAAATCACTAAGTTTCTTACCAAGTCTATATCCATGGTGTCAAAATCCATTCCCTCGTTAAGATCTTCAATCCTCCCTTCTGAGGACATCATAACATCTTCAACAATTGGCTCTTCATCATCTTCCATTAGGCTTGCACCACGCCGACTAAAGAAATATAAAACAAGGTCAAGATCTGAACCAATGTTGTGACTATTAATATGTTGGCATCAACTATGTGGCTCTCTATATTCAATTCAAGCATAATGGAAAATGATGGAATTAGAGGTCAGGGAAAATGATTAGGCATTGATCATGTTATCAATGATGTCAAAACCCCAATGTTCACTTGTCTAAAAATGCTAAGGAGTTATGTTTATTCTACATTACTTCAATACATTTAGCTTAATAGTTCTGATATCCCATATAAAAAGTTCAATGACAATATCCCACATGGGAACAGACAAGATACCTCAAATCCTTTTTGATAGTAGGCAGGGTACAAATTAATAAACAAATATAAAACAGAGACCAGAGAAATAACATTTTCAGAATACACATATTTTCATTAATATATAGTGTTAATTTTACCCATCACTCACTCATTCACTCAGTACCTAATATATCAGGCTCTCACTCATTCATACAATGCCTATTACATGCCAGGTTTCTACTTTGTCCTATGGATGCAAATTAAAAAAAAAAAAAAAAGATGAATTAAGACATGGTTCCTGCCCTCAAGGAGCTCACAATCTACTATGGGAAACAGGTAATTATGACAAAATGTGATACATATATTGCAAGAGAAATATGAATCAATTGCTATAAGATATACTGGAAGAAATTAATTCTGCTTCAGGAAGAAATGAGCAACCTTTATGATGAAAATTAGATTCTGTGTCCTAGGAAACTCTAAGACATACAGAAAAGTAAAAATTAAGACCAAAAATTATGTATGTTATTACATCATTATAAGGAATAAATTCAAATGTTTTTAATAAATTAGCCCAAATCAGCATGAGTCTAAGTAATCATGAAATTGAGGGTAATTTCTTGTTCCCCAGTTTGGCCAATGTTTCCTTCTTTTCTCACTAATTAAAAGATCATAACCCTCCTGCCCCCAATCTATTATTTAGCGAACACTTGCTTACAATTGACACAATACTATGTTGAGTCTTAAGTGGAGGCAACTAAAGGGAAAATGTGTGCTTTGTGGATCATGTTATAGAAAACCAGAAATCCATTCTGTATTTCATTTGGAGTGTAAGGAAGATTATATAATATAAACTATTTAAAAATACAGAGAGAGCTTGGAAGTATTTTCAGTTATAGGGCAAACTATCATTACAGAAAAATTGTTGCAAAACAAAAATATTTTACAGCATCAGGTGATTGACCAATGGTACAACAACCAAAAGTTTCTTCCAGTGATAATTATTTAACTGGGATAATCTCTTGTAGTCACTAAGGAAGTTTATCTCTAAGGGGAGTTAAAACAAACTACAAACAAAAGAATAATGATAAATGGTGCTGAGTAATGAGATGCTGTGGAAGATCTTGGGGATTGGTGGAAAGTTTTCAGGGGAGAATTGTGGACCAAATGATTGCCGGTACAATGCCAGAATGTTTGAACTGGTGACTGGTTGGAAGCTAAGAAATTAGCTGTTGAATCCAACATGAAATAAGAACATATATTAAGGAGAATGTGTCCATAGAAAAAAGAATGGGAAAAATAATCAAGTGACTGACTGTATATATCAGCGATTCTCAACCTGTGGGTCGCGACCCCTCTTTCACAGGGGTCACCTAAGACCATCGGAAAACACATATATAATTATATATTGTTTTTGTGATTAATCACTATGCTTTGATTATGTTCAATTTGTAACAATGAAATTGGGGGTTACCACAACACGAGGAACTGTATTAAAGGGTCGCGGCATTAGGAAGGTTGAGAACCACTGGTATATATGTTAACGATATTAGACAAGTTGAGATCAGGATATACACATGTGATTTGAGTATACTTTTTTATAGGTTCTTAAGATTGCCACAGATAACTGCAGTGAGTTTAAATAAGATACTACTCATGTGGTAAATGATAATTTAAGAAAAACAGGTGAAATTCTCATCATTTAAAAACCAACGAAACAAACTAAAATTTAAAAAGGTAATAATTACCATCTCTCAGTATTAAAACATATACTACATTATGTTACAAATACAAAGCTTTCAAACTCAAAACCATAAATAAAATAATCAGTCATCATATTTTTCCCTTTGGGCCAATCATTTAAAGACTGACATTTCTTATGAAGCCAAGGCTAATAAAGATTTATAAAAACTCTCATACAGATTCCAGTAAAAACAAAGTATACAAAAGTAAAACCACGCAATTTTTTTTGCATTGGACATTTACTCATTCAATGAACATTTACTTAGCACTTTTTATGTGCGAAGCACTGACAAGCATAAAGTGGTCCCTGCCCTTGAGGAGCTCACAGTCTACAGAAAGGGAAAATTCATAAACAAATAACTATAATACAATGTGGTGAATACTACAAGAAATATAAATATCATGCTATAAGAGCATGGATTACCGCATCTTCTTGTAAGGTGATACCTAAGCTTGTTCTTTTATGATGATTTTACCAGTTTCCAGGGAATGGGATATGATACTAAAATATAGGCAGGGGCCATATTTTGAAAGATCTTGCATGCCATGAGCTAAGGACTTTGAACTTATCCTGCAGGCAGTGGGGAGCCATGGAAAGGTTTAAGTAAAAGAGTTACATGATCAGATTTTTATTTTAGAATAGTAATTCTGGATGGTGGTGTGAATGATGGAGTGGTGGTGGAAGGAGTGAGAGGGGGATTTGGTGAGAGGATAAATAAGAGATTTTAAGGGAAGAAAACGAATTAGAAAGCTAATATAATAGTTCAGGTGAGAGATGAGGGCCTGAACTAAGGTGGGGAATCAATTAAGATGTAACAAAACTAGAATTTTAGCTATAATTCTGTGTACCAAAGTAAACAAGGATTCAGATTTAAACTTTTCCAACAGATCAAACTAAGAGTGGTCCTTTAACTAACTAGTTAATATTTAACTTTAAAAGTTTCTTTTTCTGTTGGAAAGACCAATTTTCAGTTCCTTGATTATTTCAGCTTACTCTAGAGAGTTTGCTGAAATTTTTAGGTAAGGCACACATTAAAATATGTTCAAATGAATTAGTGTACTTCCTAGACTCAGACAATAAGGCACTCTCACTTACATGGCATGCTGAAGATTAGTTCGTAGTTTAACATAGCTCATTGCTGCTCTCTCCTGTTGTTGCCTTGCTTCCTCTTGCTGTCTTTGAGCTAACATCCATGTTACCTGCGTGCTTCAAGGAGAATTTTATTCCTCTTTTAACTTAACTTTTTTTCTATGTAATTAATAAAGTTATAGTACAGAAAATAATCAAATGTACTTACTTATAATCAAGAGGAGTTTGATGATGTTCGGTCTGCATTGGATAGACACCCATGAAGCTATCCTCAGGTCGTAATCTTTTGGGCTCTCTCATAATTGTTGAGGTGAGTTGTGGTGTCTGCATCATAACTGGGGTGTGCAGTGTTTGCTCTCTGCTTAACCACATACTGTCACTACTACTGCTTTCTTCAGCTGAAAAACAAAATCAACAGCAATGAAGTTCAGTCACTAATTTTGACTAATTAGATGTCTAACACAACCTGTTCAGGTCAACAAACACCTGTTTATCATAGGCTAAGTGCTTGGAATAGAGGGATACAAAGTTACTTAAGGTGAGCCCCCCCCCCCCCACCTTCCCATCCTTACAGTCTAGTTGTGAAGAAAGAAAAAGAAAGACAGCACAGTGTGGGAAGTGATAAAAGAGAGGGCAGCACAGGTGGAAGGGGAACAATGAGAACCAACTACCTGCGAGTCATTTCTAACTGGGTGAACTAGGCAGGAGGAAGAACATAAGCAAAAGCACTGAGGCATGAAACAAATGAATTTGATTGTCCCATGGAAATGGTTTTAATCTTTTGTCTAATAATATAAAGGTATAAACTTGTAATTTGTACAAGTTAGATCATACTACTTTACTGATATTTAGCAGTTTTTGACCTACAAAAAAGGCAATTTCATATGACTTAAATTAAGAGTTTGGTACTCCTGGGGTAAGCAGCAAAAGGTAATGCTGAGTGAATAAGGTGACAGGAACCACTGCTGGAGGTTTTAAGGAATTGATGTGGTGAGTTACATGTTTTAGTCAAGTATGTGATGGCAGTATAGAAGGTAGACTTAAGACTTAAGCCAGTTAGGATAATTGTGTAGTACAGGTGAGTTAAAGGTGGGAATGGGAATGGAGATAATAAGAGAATGGTTCCCACTCTATAGTATGTTAACTGCTGAGCAGCCCGAAGAAAAACTTCAAGGGGAGCACAAATCCATATGCATGAAGCACTAGACCAGTGGTTCTCAACCTTCCTAATGCCGCGACCCTTTAATACAGTTCCTCATGTTGTGGTGACCCCCAATTTCATTGTTACAAATTGAACATAGTTAAAGCATAATGATTAATCACAAAAACAATATGTAATTATATGTGTTTTCCGATGATCTTAGGCAACCCCTGTGAAAGGGTCGTTTGACCCCCAAAGGGATCGCGACCCACAGGTTGAGAACCGCTGCACTAGACTAAAAAGACCAGGTTTCACACCTGCAGAATCTACTTGTTTTCAAATGTCTGTAGATGTGTCATCTATCTATACTAATAAAAGGGTAATATGCAAATTGGTCAGGATGCCCTCACAGTAACAACAGAACAGCAGGCTGCGTGGGGCGACCAGGCCAGCAGGGGGGTTAGTGAGGGACAACCAAACGACTGAACAGCAGGCTGCATGGGGTGACCAGGCCAGCAGGGGGGTTAGTGAGGGACGACCAAACGACTGAACAGCAGGCTGCATGGGGCGACCAGGCCAGCAGGGGGGTTAGTGAGGGACAACCAAACGACTGAACAGCAGGCTGAGCAGGGCGTCCAGGCCTGCGGGGGGGGGGGGGGGGGCGCAGTTAGGGTTGACCAGGCCAGCAGAGGGGGGCAGTGAGGGGCGACCGGGCCAGTGTGTGTGTGTGGGGGGGGGGGGGAGGTGGCAGTTGGGGGCGACCAGGCCAGTAGGGGAGGCAATTAGGGGCAATCAGGCCAGCAGACAGTGGTTAGGGGTGATAAGGCTGGCAGAGGGGGCAGTTAGGAGTGATCGGGCAGGCAGAAAGGTGAGCAGTTAGCAGCCAGTGGTACTGGATTGTGAGAAGGATGTCCGACTACCAGTTTAGGCCCAGTCCCCCGAGGGGTCCTGGATTGGAGAGGGTGCAGACTGGGCTGAGGGACCCCCTCCACCCCCTTGACCCCCCCCCCATAGACAAATTTCATGCACTGAGCCTCTAGTGATTAATAAAAGACAAATTCACATGTAAATATTATTGAATTCATAGTCATTCTTTGAAAAATCACTAATTTGGGAAGGGAAATTAATAGCACTTGACTGAAAACATTTTATTAGAACATTATATATATTATAAAGAGCTAATATGCTAATTAGACCAAACAGCTGAACAACCTTCCAGACGACCTTCTGGACAAAGCCAGTGCTGTGAGGGCCAGGTGAGGCTGTGAGGGGCTGTGAGGGCCAAGCCCCTTGCACTAATTTTGTGCATCAGGCCTCTAGTGTGCATATATACAGATAAGTTTTTAAGGGAAGAGTGCAAAGAAAAATGTGCTAGTAGCTACTACCATAGTAATAAATGGATTAGAAAGAAATTTCACAATTTGCAATATAATCACATCAACCTTTTTTAAGTTCTACTGTGTTTAGGCTCCAACTTTTGTCTTTTAAATTGCACTGACCTGGCCAACCTATCAGTATTTTTTTTGAGAGAGAGAGGAAGGGAGAGATAGAAACATCAATAATGAGAGAGAATCACTGATCAGCTGCCTCCTTCATGGCCCATACTGGGGATCAAGCCTGAAACCTGGGCATGTGCCCTGACTGAGAATTGAACCGGGGACCTCCTGGTTCATGGGTTGAAGTCAACCCACTGAGCCACAGAGGCCAGGCGTTTTCCCCTTTTTTAATCCTCATGCAAAGACATGTTTATTGATTTTGGAGAGAGAGAAAGGGGAACAGGTGGAGAGAGAGAAATATCAATATGAGAAAGAAACATCAATTGGCTGCCTCCCATATATGCCCTGACAGGGGATCAAACCTCAACGTAGGTATGTGCCAACTGGAAATTGAACCTGCAACCCTCTTCGGTGTATGGGACAATGCTCCAACCAACTGAGCAACCTGGCCAGGGCCAACCTTTCAGTATTTATTCTTCCTTTTTCAAATTTACTAATGCCTAAATTTCTATGGCTCTCTCTCAAAACCTAAACAAAGAAAGCACTGACTCTTTCTATAAAAACCGAAGTATCCAGTTTGATGATATATCTTTAAGATGTTATATAAATACCAATTCATACATACTCCATAAAGTCTAAGGAAAAGGAGATTTGATGACCCAGCACAAATTTGTAACTATTAACTATTTGTTCAAATAAGAAAAACTTTTAAAGAGTTAGTGATATGCAGGAAACATCATCTTTTAATTCATAACTTTTCTATATTAAAATAAGGAAAATTTATTTTAACTTCCTATAAAGTATCAGCCCTAACTATTTTAAGCAATCAGGACTACTGTAAAAGAAATTTCCCTATTGAATGGGATATTGGGACTAAATAACCAACCAAGTATAATCTAACTTGTATAAATTACAAGTTTATGCCTTTATATTATTAGACAAAAGATTAAAACCATTTCCATGGGACAATCACGTTTTAGGCACTATAAACCTGGCAATGCTTAAAAATTATTTGGCAATTTAAAAATATGGCTCCAAAATCTTTACTCCTCACATCAAGAAGTGGGGGATTATATCCCACCCCTTGTATCTGAGCTCTGTGACTGATCAATAAAATATGGTGGAAATTATGTTATGCCAGTTTCTGGTCTTAAGAAACTGGCAGCCCTAACCGGTTTGGCTCAGTGGATAGAGCGTTGGCCTGCGGACTGAAGGGTCCCAGGTTCGATTCCGGTCAAGGGCATGTACCTTGGTTGCGGGCACATCCCCAGTAGGGGGTGTGCAGGAGGCAGCTGATCGATGTTTCTCTCTCATCGATGTTTCCAACTCTCTATCCCTCTCCCTTCCTCTCTGTAAAAAAGCAACAAAATATATTTAAAAAAAAAAAAAAGAAGAAAGAAACTGGCAGCTTCCACCTCCTTTCTCTTCAGGCATTTACTCTTGGAGTCCAGTAACGTGGTGTGAGAAAGCCATAAAGCTACGTGAAGAGGTCACATGTAGGTGTTCTGGAAGACAATCTAGCTGAAGTCCCAGCTGACAGTCAGCATCAGATCCTATATAATAAAGTGCAATATGCAAATCGACCAAACAGCGGAATGTCCAGTCACTATGACGCACACTGATCAACAGGGGGCAAACGCTCAAAACAGGAGCTGCCGCCTGGTGGTCACTGTGCTCCCATAGGGGGAGCACCACTCAGCCAGAAGCCGGGCTCACAGGTGGCGAGCACAGCAGTGGTGGTGGGAGTCTCTCCCGCCTCTGCAGTAGGCAGGTGAGAGGGGTCCCGGACTGTGAGAGCCCTAGACAGCGAGACGGATGTCTGACTGCCTGCTTAGGTCTGATCCCTGGGCAAGCGGACATCCCCCAAGGGGTCCCAGACTGCAAGGGAGCACAAGCCGGCCTGAGGGACCTCCCCCTGCCCCAGTGCACACTGGGCCTCTAGTATATCTCTAAGTGGAATGCTGCCATACAATTCCAGTCTTCAGTCTTTGAGGTTTCCTAACTGAAGTACCAGGCACTATGTCCCTGCTTTGTCAAGTTTTGGGGTAGTTTGCTACTCAACAATAATAACTGGAACAAATTTGGACAACTATGCTGATTTGTTTAAAGGTTCTTAAGGAAAGGAAGAAAGCCCCCAGGCCCATTTTGAACCAGACCTGTCATGCTAGGAGTCCAAGAGACTTATGTGTCATAATGTATTACTACCTCTAAGATTACAGACAGCAATTTGTATTTCTATCAAGTTCTTCATGATTAATCTTGGATTTCTCTTCGTAGAAATCCAAAAGCTGCAACCTCTGTAAATCTGTTGCTTCACTTAAACTAGATGGATGTGATGATCTAGGTACTAATTAGCCCTATAATACTGAGTCCATATCCCTATACATACAGGACAGCAGTGTTTAAAAAGCAGGCACTCTAGAATGAGACTGACTGGTTTTACTACTTAATATCTGCGTGACCTTAAGTAAGTTACTTAACCTCTCTGTACTAGTTTTCTCTTCTGAAAAATGAGGATGTACCTACAGTTTGAGAAATTAGTTTATATATATTAAAAATGCTTGAAACAGTACATTTACATACAATGAACACACAGTGCAAGACACTACTTAACAACACAAATCTCAAATAAAAAAAATAAGGTGAACCTTAATGACACACTTCAGTTGGTAAGCATAAGGGATAAATATAAAGAGAATAAACTATATTCTTACTGAGTGTGAGCTGCATGCCTTCAACCACTTTCCGTTTTCCTGTTGATGGTTTCGATTTTTTACTCCGCACAGTTGACCCCCGACTGCTGATTCCACTAATGACTGACATGGTGTCATCATCACCACCAGCTAGCAAAGAATTTCGGTAAGACATCAGTGGAAGCCACACATCTTCTCGTCGGAGTGACATCTGAAATGTCATAAACTTTTCCAAGTAAACATACCTTAAAAAGAAGTAGAAATCATTAGCTTTGGTACATAGAATTACAACAGCTTTTTCCCCCTATTTGGTTATTTATCCTAATAATCTTAAGGCTCACATACTATGTGGAACATCCAATGATTTACTTAGAATTAAATAAAAAGCAAAGTACATTAAAATGGTTGATAGTCCACATTTCCTCAAAACATAGAGTGACAATTAAAAGATGCTAATGTTTTCATTCTAAAGATGTCTCTCTATCTTCACTTTTTATAGGTCCTCTGCTAGAACAAACTCAACTAATATTTCTGGAAAGACAACTGAGTTTAAAAACCACACAATTTGGGTTCTAGTCCCAGTTCTATCAACCCCTAGCTATGAAAGCATGTGCTTATTACTTTACTACTCAATCTCAGCTTCATCAGTACACTGACAAGCAAGTTTTGTCTCTCAAGATTTTCACATTATAGCATACAATTCAGGGCATTTCAGCTTAGTATTTGTTGAGCATCTATTATGCTCCAAGCACTAGGGATAGATATGAAGATGAATGCAATATGGTCGGTCCCTACCTGCAAAAAAGTTTCAGCCTGATGGAAGTCAGACATCTATCTACTCTGGGACCCAAAATATCACAAGGATCCTAAGGCTTATATGTAAGAGAGCAATCAAAATTCAACTAACATTTGAGTAACTATGTGCTAGACAGTTTTCTCTTGGATGCTTTAACTTAATTCTTATACTCTTGTGAGGAAGACATTCTCCCTATTTGATAGATGAGGAAAGAAAAGGATAAGTAACACATTCATGGTCATAAAAATGAAAAAGCAGTACAACTACAATTCAAATCCCAGGCTTCTGACAATAAGAGTTCAGTGTTCTATTGTCTAAATTATTCCTCAACTACATGAACACAATTTTTGTCAACTGTAAGATACAATTCAAATATTTTCTGTCATAATAATGACTAATTCTAATCAATTCAAAATTATCAGTTTTGAACACTATTAAAAGAGAAGACAGGAGATATCAGTTACAAACATACTGCTTGGTGTTATTTGTTCAGTATTTTTCTTTTTTAAAAAAAGTTTTTATTCATTTTAAAAAATATATAGTTTTATTGATTTCAGAAAGGAAGGGAGAGGGAGAGATAGAAACATCAATGATGAGTGAAAATCATTGATCGGCTGCCTCCTACACGCCCCACACCAGTGAATCACACCCCCACAATGGGGATCAAGCCTCCAATCTGGGCATATACTCTAACCAGGAATCAAACTGGTGACCTCTCGATGCATGGGCTGACACCAACCAACTGAGCCACACTGGCCAGGGCTACTATTTCATCTTATTCGCAATATATTTCAGCTATACACAGTAGTACAGCATTCCTTAAAGTGTGGCCTGTGAACTAGCTGTAAATCTCAGAATTGTTACAAGATATGGAGCTTAAACCAAAATATACTGGTAGAGAGATTTACAACTGTGTATCTACCACATACTTTAACAGAACATTCAGGATAAGTAACCTCCCTGATGCTAATTCCCTGCCACATAAGTTGCCATTAACATGAATTTGCTATTTATCATCCCTATGTACATTTCTGCACTTTTAATACATTTTTGTCTGTAAACATCATTGTACATTTGGTACTTTGCCTTTTGCAGTCAACATTATGTTTTTAAACTCTAATCATTTTGGAAGACTGACATCAGCTAATGTTACAGTGGTGAATCAACATGTACACCTTAAACTTACACATTATATGTCAACTATATATCAATAAAGTTGGAAATATTTTAGAAAAGCTGAATGAGATTTCAAGATCCAATGTATAATATGGTGATTACAGTTGATAAAATTGTATAATATAATACTGTATAATTGAAAAATAGAACTTAAGGGTTATATAAGATGGAAAATATGTGAGGTGACGGATGTATTAATTAACTTGATCATGGGAATCCCTTCACAATGTATACATATATAAAACCACCATGTTATATATTTTAAATATACTACAATTTTATTTATCAATTATACCTCAATAAAACTGAATTTTTTTTAAGGTTTCAAAAAAGACAATAATCAATTGGAATGTGTGAGTCTTATTTCAATCCCAATTTAATCAAATAAACTAAAAATAAAGTAATTTATGACATCTGAGACTACTGGAAATTTAAATGACTGGGATATTTAATAAAATTAAGGGATTATGCTTACCTTTAAAAAATCTAACCGTCTTGACTACCCTACGGTATTCCATTTTCTAGTTGATAGATGTTTAGTTGTTTTGAGCTTTTCCCTATTCAAACAATTCTTTTACAGTTCTTGTATACATGTAAAAGAACTTCTCTAGGGTATCTACATGAGCAGGATTACTGGATCATAAGGTAGGTTAACCTTTGCTAGACATTACCAAATAGCTCCTCCACAAAGTGGTCTTATACCAATTTATGTTGTTACCAGAAATGCCTAAGTCTCTATTGCTCAACATCCTCAGCAGTACTTGAGACTATCAGATTTCTTAATTGGTTCTAATCTGCTGAGAAATGGTTTTTCATTCTTTTAATTTTTATTTCTCTGATTAATAGTGTCAATGAAAATTTTAAAAATTTACTTATTGATCTGAGAGAGAGAGAGAGAGAGAGAGAGAGAAACATCGACTTGTTGTTCCAATTATTCATGCATTCATTGGTTGATTCTTGTATGTGCCCTGATCAGGGATCAAACTTGAAAACTTGGCATATCAGGATGACACGCTATCCAACTGAGCTACCTGGCCAGGGCTGAAATTTTTAATTGGAATAAATTTATATACAATAAAATGGACAGAAATTAAGACTACAGTTGGGCTCTAGCTGGTTTGGCTCAGTGGACAGAGCATCAGCCTGCGGAATAAAAGGATCCCAGGTTCAATTCCGATCAAGGGTACATGCCTGGGTGCAGACTGGATCCCCAGTAGGGGGCATGCAGAAGGCAGCCGATAAATGATTCTCATCATTGATGTTTCTATCACTATCCCTCTCCCTTCCTCTGAAATCAATAAAAAAAATTTTTTTTTTAAAAAAAGAGTACAGTTGGATCAGTTTTGCTATGTAACCAACACATCTTTTATGATACAGGGCATTCCCATGACCCTAGAAAGTACCCTGTGTGCTTTCCCCCATTCAATCTCGCAAGTCATAGAAGTAAACCCTGTCATTTCCATCACCATAGATTAGTTTTATGTGCATTAAATTGCATATAAAATCGATATAATCTTTAAATGCAAAATACTGGTGGACTTTAAGAGACTATCTCTACTATAAGTTATTCATATTCTTCTGCCCTTTTATGCAAGCCAAGATGGGAAGAGTAGGAGAATATTTTGAAATTATATTTTATTTGTTAGAATATGTCACCATTTTAGGAGACTGTATCAGAAAAGTATCCTGCTTAAATGATCAGTTAAGGAAAGCACTAGTAGTTCAAGTAAAAAGATAAAAAGGAGAATTCTACTTCCCAGTGTAGTCATAACTTTGGACATAGACTCAGATGTTCCTGATGGATTACTGGTATTGCTGTCTATTAAATGTTCTCTCTTTAGTTAGGCTACAATTCTAATCTCTGTGTGTAAAAGAGAGAAATCAAGAATTAAGAATTCCAAAACAAAATTAAGTAGAGTATTTCTAGCACATACACTGTTCGTTTGTCTTGTCGGAGCAGTTTAGAAGAAAATTCACTCAGTATGTCAAGAAATGCCAAATTTAAAGGTGGATGGCTCTCTCCTTGTGGATTAGGTTCTTTAAAAGCAAATTCTATGCCGTCTCTGCAAGAAAAAAAGATAAATATTTAAGGTTCTACAATACAAAATTTAATGTGGTTTGGTACATCTACATTCTTTCCTCAGTTCTCTTTTCCATAGAAAATAATCCAAATGTTCTCATATAAAGAACAATACATTTTCTATATTTTTTAAGACATAAAGGACTAACTTAAGGATTTTTTAAAATCCTCACCCAAAGATATGTTTTTATTGATTTTTCTTCTTTAGGGAGAGAGGAAGGGGGGAGAGGGGAAATGGAGAGATGGAGAGAGAAACATTGATCTGTTGCCTCATTTACATGCCCCAACCAGGTATCAAAGACACAACCTAGGCCTTCGCCGGTTTGGTTCAGTGGATAGAGTGTCAGCTTGCAGACTGAAGGGCCCCAGGTTCAATTCTAGTCAAGGGCACATGCCCGGGTTGCAGGCTTGATCCCCTGTAGGGGGCATGCAAGAGGCAGCCAATCAATGATTCTCTCTCATTATTGATGTATCTCTCTCTCTATCCCTTCCTCCCTGAAATCAATAAAAACATTTTTTTTAAAAAAAAAACCACAATCTAGGAATGGTGCCCTGACTGGGAATCATAAACCCAAAACCTTTTGGTGCACAGGATGATGCTCCAATCAACTGAGCCATCCAGCCAGGACAGGACTAGCTTAAAGACTATTTGTAGCCCTGGCTGATGTGCTCAGTGGTTAGAGCTTCGAGCCACGCACCAAAAGGTCATGGATTCCCAAGTTGCAGGTTTAAGGCGTGTGTGTGGGAGGCAACTATTCGATGTCTCTCTCTCTCTCTCTCTCTCTCTCTCTCTCTCTCTCTCGCCCTCCCTCCTTCCCTCCCTCCCTCCCTCCCACTCTCTCTAAAAAATCAATGGGAAAAATATCATTGAGTGGGGATTAACTAACAATCAATCAATACTGTTTGTGACGACCCATATCAGAATAAAGTTTAAAAATTAAACTCTATGCAGGGCCTATTTTAACTATATTTATTTAATAATAAATACGTCTATTAATCAAGACAACAATTCAACATTATATGGTATCAAAAATGTAACTGTAAAAAATAATCCAGATGAAAATGGAGAGACAAGAAGGAAGGCTATTACATGAAGGAAGTAACATATTACTTCTGAAAATAATTACTACATATGTGGTCCTTTAGTATTACCTAAAAGTATCATCTAATCTATTAAATAGCAGAAAAAGAAATTTGAGACTTTTAGAGCAAAGTGAAAGGAGAGAGTAAATTAAAGTTGGGGAAGGTATGAGATTAACTTTAAAGAGCAAAAACATTTCTGTAGGAAGACAATTAATATTGTTATAAGTAAGTAAGCAAGATGACTAAAAGAGAGACAAATAAAACAGAGCTTTTTTGATTTTCCCAAATAAAAGATAAAGGGTATTAATATCCATGTGTTGGTCATGTTAAAGGTCTAAAATATACTAATACTTAAAAGTACAACTGATCATTAAATTACATGACCAAATAAAGTTAGATAATTTCCAATTTTTTTAACCCAAAGAAGATATGCAGATAGAAGGTTGTGGCTAAAAACAAAGGAGAAGGTCACTAATATGGAGAACAGAACCAGAAAGAGAAAACTTGAAATAAAGGAATCAAATCTCAAAAATTTCTTTGAAATTATAACAAAAGCTGTTAAGCAATACTGTGATACCTAATGAATATATATGCTGCTTTTCTCCATTTAATTTATAAAGATTTTATGTATGATTTTAATTAAAGCAAATACTTTGTATGAAAGGACATTTAGTCCCAAATCATGTGTTAATAGAAATAGCACTATAGTTCTTAAGAAAAGAGATCTGCTACAGAATTGTAAACAAATAATTAAGTAGCAATAGAATTTGATTATTCTAAACAAAAGAACTAGATTCAAAAATTTTCATGATTAAAAAATAGGAGAGCTAAATAAAATATTTGGAGATTACTTGTGTAGCATAGCAATGGCCTCTCTTGTTTTCAATTGATCAAGTCCAAAAGTTAAAGCAAAACGTCGAGCAAGTTCTTTTATGCCACTGAATGTTGTGGATGATCTATCAAAATTATAGCCATTTTCTTGTATCATTTCATTAAAAAGCTGTTTGGGGAAAAAAGAAAGCAAGCATGTTAAAGTTTTTTTTGATAACTATGGGTTATTAACATCTTTTAAAATAACATATTTTCTACTTAAAATATACTTTTAATAGATGATCCATAAATGAGGCCTTGTGTTTTATTAAAAAACATGGACTTTTAAAACACATGACACAAATGACCAAAATTATAGCACTTATACCATATTCACACTAGAGATAGTTATTGAGATTAGAAACTCTTTAGGTTAGTTATGGAAGAATTCTACTCTGCTGGAATAAACTGGATATTAAGATAGTATACAAAAATGTAAAGAAAAAGAAAGCCCAGAAACTTATGAGGAAACTGT
Organism: Myotis nattereri; assembly: GCF_964212035.1. Classification (NCBI taxonomy): domain Eukaryota; kingdom Metazoa; phylum Chordata; class Mammalia; order Chiroptera; family Vespertilionidae; genus Myotis; species Myotis nattereri. The sequence continues at coordinate 114,133,873 of NC_138078.1, read as the reverse complement.
GCTCTGCTATTTATATTTAAATGATGAATCTCACATTAAAATTTTCATCATAAAGTAAGCAAAACAATATGCAATTTTTCAATTACCAAACTGCCAAGTTTTTAAACAGATAATGGCTACTACCACTGATAAGAATACAGTACAGTGAACACTTTGATTTGTTGGGAACAAAAATTGAGATTACCTTCCTTTCTATAGAGCATGGGTGGGACACGTCCGGCCCACAGAAGGCCCCAGAAATCATTTGGTCTGGCCCTAAATGTAACTAAATGTTTGACCAAATATAGCAGGCTAATTTGTAAGTTGATGAATTTGTATGGCCTGCAAATGATGCTATAAATATCCAAATGACCCTTGGCAGAAAAAAGATTCCCCACCCCTGTTATACAACAATTTGGCAAAATTTAGTGGAAGTTTAGATGTCCTTTAACTAAGCAATACTAATGATTAGACTTTATCCAAAAGAAAGAATATGATTTGTGCACAATATACATAAGTAAAAAAGTGTTTGTTTTAATGCCATTAATAATGGCAAAGAGTGGTAAAAAAAAAAAAAACCCAACATCAAACAAAAAGAGATCTTGATTAAATTATGGTGCCTCTATAAAATGGAATACTATATAGTCATTTTAAATACTGAGGCAAGTATTTAATAGAGTGAAAGTGTTCAGAATTTGTTAATGTGAAAAATTCAGGCCTGAAAAATAGAATGCAGAGTAACTTAATTATGTAAAAATAAGATTTCATAAATGCATTTAAAAAAAAAACTAAGAAGGCTATAAAAACTAAAAGCATTAAGTGAAAAAATTAAGGATAAATTGCATTTGCCTAGTTCCTATATTTTCTAACGTTTCTAGAGCAAGCTGCTATTATTTTATAACAAAGAAGTTATTTAAATTCTACCTTTAAAATCTTTTAAACTCTATTAGTTTTAATAGAGCATGCAAATAAGATTAAGAATCTTCATACCTAGATTTCTAAAATGCAAGAAGTTTATCAAATTGAAAGGGGTTGTGCTTCGCATGCATTTGGTCTCTTAAGAGACAAAAGTATACTAAGCAAATTATTTTTTACCTAATTAAACTTGCCTTGCCACTGCCAAAATGAAGATGACTATATATAGAATTTTGATTATAAGACTGATACTCATTAAAATAAATATAAACATATACAAAGATAGAAGTAAAATTCACCTAAAACCTACCAAAACAAGTTAACCACAACTAACATTTTAGTGACTGTTTTTCCAGATAGATATAGATATGTACAATTTTATAGGGATGCTGTACTGTAATCCTTTTTACTTTATTTTCAAACCATATATATACTGTTGAAATCTTTATACATTAATGAATACAGACCTATTTAAAACTAATTTTAAGTGCTATATAACAGCCATTGCAGAGATGTCCTATTTATATATATAAAAGCCTAAGCATATGTCTGACCATTCAACCATCCGACTGGTAGCTACGACACACAATGACCACCAGGGGGCAGACGCTCGATGCAGGAGCTGGCAAGCTGTGGTGACTTGGCAGCTATGGTTCTCAGGTGACACACCCAGAACCAGAGAGGAGGAAGCCTGATTCCAGGTTGCGTCACCTATGAATCACCCCCTCATAATCCGGGACCCCTCAGGGGATGTCCGAGAGCCGATTTCAGCCGATTTCAGCCCAATCCCTGCAGGCCAGGTCTAGGGACCCCACCTGTGCACGAATCCATGCACTGGGCCTCTAGTAGTCTATATTCATCTAACATCCTACTGATGAACATTAGGATTATTTCTAATTCCTTGTTATTATATACAATGTTGCAATGTACAATAATTTTACACTCATTTTTGCAAACTTGTGCTATTACTACCTTCGATAAATGTTTCAAAGTAGAATTGCTGCCTTAAATGGGATATACACTATAAATTCTGACATATTATTGCCAAACTGCCTACCAGGAAGGTTCTACCAATATACACTGATGATAGTACCTATTTCCCCTATACCTTATATAGCTGTAGGTTTTGCCATACTTGCCAGTCTGAAAACAAAAAATAATCTCACTTGTACAATGTCTACTAATAAAGTTGAAAATCTTATATTTCTACTTTTATGAATTGTCTATTATCCTTGACCCACAGTTACCTTGAAAACCATTGTTAATTGTGTTAGCCTAAATCTGATACTCTTAAATGTCTTACCTGTTGCAAACTGAGAATAAGGGTCTTCGCACATTGAATTTTGTCTATTTGCCTTGTTTTACTCATTGTTTCTTTGATGATATCTCCATAGTCATTATAATACTAGAAAAGAAATTTGCACAAATTAGAGCTTTATCTTTTAAAACTGTTGGACAATAAGAATAATTTTACGTTAATCATGTAAGCATGTATTTGGCTAAAAATATGTCTTCAAAAACACAAAAGAATGCTACTGAAACTTTAAGATAATTTCTAAACACACAACTTAAGTAAATTCAGAAATATCAGACAGTAAGATCTAATCATATTAAACTCTAAACTTTGTTTTAAGGATGGATGGCATAAAACAATAATTATGTTATACAGATTTTCAGAAAGAAGACAAAGGATATAAACCAAGTTCGTGTTTTCTTCGTGAACTATTAAGACAATTAATATAATCAGTTACTTTTATAACTTATCCATTGCTAATGGCATGCAGTCCATGTATAGTTTCCAATTTTATTAATTTGGCTTATACAAACTATTAGGCTGTTAGCATTTAAGAGAAAAATTATTATGGGTGATATTTACATGATGCACTCCATATGAAATTTTCTTCTAATTTAAGATTGTTTTTAAAATGCATACAGGATAACTATGCTCCTGTGACTAATACAACTGACTTTAACCTAGAATACCTAAGTCTAAAGTCTAAAAGTTTAAAACTTGCAAAATTATTTCATAAACAACCTTAGTTTAAAAAAAAATTCAAGTATCATGACAAATCACTTAGGTTCCAAAGTAAATTATAATGGTGCTAGAGCTTCATCCTGTAGAAAAGTATTCCAAAGAGAATTACTAGGTTTTGACATAAAAGGCTAATATGCAAATCGACCAAACAGGTGAATGACAGGTCAATGCAGGAGCTGCACCCTGGTGTCAGTGCACTCCCACAGGGGGAGCGCTGCTCAGCCAACAAGCCAGGCTGACAGCTGGCAAGCACAGTGGCAGTGACAGGAGCCTCTCCGGCCTCCGAGGCAGCACTAAGCCATCAGTCGGACATCCCCCTAGGGCTCCCGGACTGCGAAAGGGCCCAAAGGCTTAACGAAGTTTATTTTCATAATTAGATTTTACTCAAGAAAGAATTAAAGAAAAGCAATCTTATCAGATTTAATCATATTCTATTAGTACAATTAACCATATCCTTTCTACTACTACTTAAGTATTAGAGAATTTTATGTTTATTTACAAAAGTTGTGAATAACCTACTCTAAATCAAATCAGATTTTGAGACCCTAAAGGAACCTGAGCTATCCCAGTGGAACAGGTGAAGAAAGGCAAGACACAAAAAGTATTATTACTCAAGGCCACAAGTTACATAGTCACCAAGCCAAAACTATACCATCTAGGCCTCCTGACTTCTAAAAACAATAGTTTTAATGCTACATCAAGCAAGGGAAAGAATACCATCCTGTTGTCTTAAACTAAATCACAAATACAATTTCTAATAGTGACAGTTAACCTAAGACAAGCTGTTTCCAATATTCCAAATGCAAATCCTATCCTATCTAATAAAAGAGAAACATGGTAATTGGCATACGACCACTACCCTTCCCATTGGCTAATCAGGGCAATATGCAAATTAACTGCCAGCCAAGATGGCGGCCGGCAGCCAGGCAGCTTGAAACTAACATGAGGCTTGCTTGCTTCAGTGACGGAGGACTCCAACGTTCCCCGCCTGCCGCTGCCGGCCTCTGAGCTGCAACTCTAAGCAACTATGTAACAAATATAGAAGCTAAACAAAACCCCAGAAACCTGTTTTAGTCTGCTGGGCTTCAGCCAGCAGGATCGCAACATTGTAAGCAAAGGCCAGAATCTGCAGGGCTTCAGCCAGCAGGATCGCAACATTGTAAGCAAAGGCCAGAAACCTACTTTCAGCAGCAGAGGTCTAAGAGCTGGAGCCAAGCCTCAAAGCAAAAGCTGGCCCAGAATAAAAATGAAAAAAAGAAAAAAAGGAGCGGTTGGGAGCTTCAGTCACCCGTGAGCCTGAAAACAGCCCTCAGCCCCTCACCCAGACTGGCCAGGCACCCCAGTGGGGACCCCCACCCTGAAGGGGGTGTGACCAGCTGCAAACAGCCATCATCCCCTCACCCAGGCTGGCCAGGCACCCCAGTGGGGACCCCCACCCTGACCCAGGACACCCTTCAGGGCAAACCAACCGGCCCCCACCTGTGCACCAGGCCTCTATCCTATATATAAAAGGGTAATATGCCTCCCAGCACCGGGATCAGCGGAGCCGCGAGGCCTCCCGGCACCGGGATCAGAGTGACAGGGGGCAGCGCCCAAACCCCCTGATCGCCCTGCGGCTCTGTGTGTGACAGAGGGCGGGGCCACAACCTCCCTATCTGCCCTGCTCTGTTCGTGACAGGGGAAGGCGCCCCAACCCCCGGATCACCCCTGCTCTGTGCCTGATACGGGGGAGCTCCCCAACCCCCTGATCGCCCTGCGGCTCTGTGTGTGACAGGGTACAGCGCCCCAACCCCCTGATCGGCCCTGCTCTGTGTGTGACAGGGCGCGGTGCCCCAAACCCCACCCCCATGGGCCCTGCTCTGTGTGTGACGGGGTAGAGCCATAACGTCCCCATCGGCCCTGCCCTGAGTGTGAGAGTGGCAGCGCCCCAACCTCCTGATCGGCCCTGCTCTGTGGGTGATAGAGGGCGGTGCCCCAACCCCCTGATGGGCCCTGCTCTGTGTGTGACAGGGTACAGAGCCCCAACCCCCCTGATGGGCCCTGCTCTGTGAGTGACAGGGGGCAGTGCCCCAACCCCCTGATTGGCCCTGCTCTGTGCATGACAGGGGGTGGCGCCGCAACTCCCCAATCGGCCCTGCTCTGAGCCCGACCAGGGGCTGCACCTTGGGATTGGGCCTGCCCTCTGCCACCCGGGAGCAGGCCTAAGCCAGCAGGTCGTTATCTCCTGAGGGGTCCCAGACTGCGAGAGGGCACAGGCCGGGCTGAGGGAGCCCCCCCCTCCCCCCCGAGTGCACAAATTTTTGTGCACCGGGCCTCTAGTCCTATATAAAAGGCTAATATGCAAATTGTTCCCTTGACCGGTAGTTCGACCAGCAGTTTGACCAGGGGGCGGGGCTGGCACACCAACCGCCCTCAGCCCCTCCCCTTGGCAGGCCCTGCCCTCAACCAGCACCCCCTCACCCCGGCAAGCCCCACCCATGGGCAAATTCGTGCACCGGGCCTCTAGTGAACTTAATAAGTTTAAATTGTTCATTATAATGAAGTAGAGGTAGAGATTTCTTTTCAACTAGAAAAAGAATTTACTATTAAAAAAATTCAATGACTACCAAGTATAAAAGCCAATGTTACATTATCTTTTAAACATTGTAAAAATATCTTGCTATCCATTTTTCAAACTTTACCTTCATATACTGCTTGAAGATATCTGCAGCTGTATTCATCTCCACAACAGTATATACAATCAGCTTACAAAATGCTGCGAGTAAATTTCTCCTCTTGTGCAAAGCTTCGATTTTACTGGCTTCATCCTCCTGCTGACCATCTGAGGAAAAAGTTCCAAATATTAAACCCATCTGTATTTTAACTCAGCCACATATTTTTTAATTCTCACTATAAAATACCTTTATTTTGGAGAATTTAAAAAATAAGAAAAAAAACATTTAAATTAAATAAAGATTATGATCACTCTCAATATCTTCATGAATGACAGGCCCATTCATTCCAATAAGTAAAATTTTTGTTAAGTCAAATAGTCAGAAGGCTGCTTGATGAACATGGAACAGAAACAAGTGGAGTGAGTCAGAGGAACTGATGCTTAGTGAAGTCAGGCTAAGCTTGCCTAACACGTTCATCTACTTCCCTAATAGGATAGTTTGTCAATGAGATCTACATATTCAATGTCTGTTGGTTAAAGGCCCTTTGTTCCCTAGGGTCTGCCAATCTCAGAAATTCAATAATCTCTCCCAGGGATGAGCCTATCCCAAACTCTTATTGACACCTACTTCCTTTATCCATATTACATATACTCAGCTAAGAATCACTCTGTCTCTTTAAGATGATGTCACATACTATTCTGCTCTGATCCATTATGTGAGATCTTGACATTCAGTTATCAAGGAGACAGACTATAGCCTCCATGTACTGCCAAAGGATTATTTCTAATTCTTTGATACTGAAAATAAAGTTGTGATAAAGCCTTTTACATAAAAAGCTATGTAAAGAATTTTCCTCTGGACAAATATTATAAATAAAGTTACTTAAAAAAAACACACCACCTTATATTGATTTACATTTCTTTGTTTATCAGTGAAGTTTTTCTTGAATTTATTTAGCCATTTATATTTCCTCTCTGGTGAACAGAGGGTGCATATCCTGTCAGGTCTTCAATGTAAGATTCACAATATAAAAAAAAAAAATTGTGTGTAAAGTAAAAGTGCTCTTTTAAACAAGTATTTACTTCACCCTGTCTCTGATAATCCTTGATAACTGGTAATAAGTTAAAACAAAATTTTGATAATAGGAATTTTAGACAGGCCATCAGAAAAAGTTTTGTTATCACTGCACATATTCTAGAACAAAGCATTTGCTTAGAAGCTAAAACATATTGTTTACTTTTTAAGAAGACTGCACTGAATACATAAGCTAGCTTTTCCTTAATGACACTGTGATTATAACAGATTTCTAAACAACGTTAATACTGTTCTCTGGATCTAAAGATATATAGCCTTTTACCCCCTAGAGACTGAATTACTGAGATATTCAGAATTTTGAACCCTGTCTAGAATTACATATATTTATTTAAATGCTGTTTTACAGTGATAGGTCAGTTTCTGTATGGATATACATATATACATACATATATATATAATATTACTCTTCAAGTTAAAAACAAACCCAGAAATTTAAAGAGGTGAAGGGATTGAGAAGTGCAGATTGGTAGTCAAAAGTAGTCATGGAAATAAGTACAGCATAGGGAATACAGTCAATAACATTGTAATAACTATGTATGGTTCCAGGTGGGTACCGAAAATATCAGGGGGAACACTATGTAAAGTATATGACTTTCTAACCACTATACTCTACACCTGAAACTGATACAAAATAATATGAAATGTAAAGTGTAATAGAAAACATTTTTAAAATTTTAAAGCGTAAAAAAAAAATTTACATATACCACATACACACACAAAAAAAATGAATAAGGGACACCAAAAGGCATTTCAGGTAAAAAAAAAAAAAAAAAAAAAAGAAAAAGAAAAAAAAAAGTAAAGTATCATTGAGCATTTGATTAAAAAAAACAAAAAACAGAAAGAAGCCACCAAATAGTATTTGTTTTTGCATGACCTTTTCTTGCTTTAAGGCACTGTGTATACAATTAGGGTGTGAAGAGTAACTTAACCCTAGGCAAGGCCGGTTTTAATATTTTCCTGTGAACATTCTATACCATCCCAGACTTACAGAATAGTTTCAAAGCTTTCGAAACATTGAGGAATTACATAGTTTAATGCCCTCACTAAAATATAAAAATCTACTTTATGAAAGTATACAACAAAATGTCGCTTAAAGAAAGACTTTATTCTGCTCAAATTACCTGAATATTGGTATTACTAATGATTAAGGGAAAGAGGGCATAAATTTCATTGAATACCTCTATGCCCAGGCACTGTACTAGTCACTTCGATCAATTTAGTCAATTCACACAATTCTGTAAAGGTAGTTATAAATTAGAAAAGCAGGGTCAAGGCTAGTGAGAAGCAAAGATCTGGCTCCAAAACCTATGCTCTGTGATACCACACTGTCTTTAAAACGTTGCAAGAATGAACACAAATGTCCTGGAACATGTACCTGTGTTTCATGTTTTAGGCATAAAATATCAAATAGTAGTATAACACTTCAAGATCATTGTTACTTAAATTTGATTTATGGTAGATATACAGATTTAACAAAATGCTAGCAATAAAATTACCTGCACTGTTATTATCATCATCCTGTTCAATGAAGACATGATCCAGAATAAAGCTGAGCAACTCAGACTGCAATGATGAATCAGGGGTGTAAACTAATGGTTCTAACATGTCACGCCCTCCTGACATAATCTGATGGCTGAAGATCATCAAAATATCACACAGAATAGTGAAGGCCTGTTTTTAAAAAAAGGAAAATATGCTATAAATCAAGGTTTCTTACCAATTGCTACACGTTTAACAAAAAAAATAGAATGCAACTTTCTATATTTGGAAATCTTAAGAGTGCAATTTCTATGATAATGACTACTAATATTTACATCATGTTTTATGAACCGCAAGGTAATTTCACAAATATTCTTTTTTATTTTTAGCACCATTGTTGCTAATCCTCACCTGTGGATATTTTTTTCATTGATTTTTAGAGAGAGTGGAAGGGAGGCAGGGATGGAAGGAGGGAGAGAGACAGAAACATCTGATGTGAAAGAGACACATCAATTGGTTGCCTCCCCCAGGCTCCCAGACCAGATTGAACCTGCAATCCAGGGACATGCTCTTGACCAGGAATTCAACCCAAAACCCTTTGATGCAAGGACACACAACTCTAACCAGAGAGACACTGGCCAAGGCTATTTTTAGCAACCTTAATGACTTGTGTAATATGCTAACATTACCAAAACAGGCAGGCAGGACTCAACCTCAGGTTTTCTGACTCCAAATCCTACACTCTTGTGGTATACATTCTCAAATATTAAATAATGCATAAACTTGGTACCATTCTTTTCTTCTATGGAAGAAAAAACATGATACCAAAGAGATGAATATCTCATAGAAGACCTCTTAGGAAAGGGATCACAAAGTCTATGGTACTTTTTAAGTACTCTCAGTGCCAATAGTATATGTGGTGCTTAAGTAGAACAAACATAAACAAGTGTAGGCTGCTTACTACAAATCAGGCAAACCTGATAGGTATCATAATAAACTTAAGGCTAAAGTTTTATCTCAAGGAGCTTAACAAAACTCTACCAGGAGTTTTAAATGAAGTCAAACACTGGTAAAAATAAGTCAGAAGGTAACAAAAAAATTACCTGTTGGTAAGGGCCAATGAAAATAGAATTTGGGGGTCACAAAGTCAATAGGAAACTACATTTAAAGGAAGACCACTGCTAGAAATACAAATTATAACATAGTTTCACCTTTTTGGAACTAACCACGTTTCCTTTTGTCTCTTTATGAATTTAATGTTTTTTTCAGTCACTTCTCATTTTACTACTACAGAAGTAATTTATAGCTACCTAGATATGAGTTTACACAAACTTTTGCAAAATACATACATAGTAACAATACAAAGTGATAAGTATGGTTTTAATTTTTAATTAGGTAAACTAGCAGGTCAGGTGAGATGACCAGGATATAGTCCTAGAAGCTTGTTAGGAAGACTGAACACAAGCTATTTAATGACCAAACCATCTCCAAAACTTGAACAACAAATTACATAAGAAATTATATGTTTACACTGTTTAAGAAAAAAAACACACACACACAACAGGGAATAAGTTGCATATCTTGGTGGCATATTTTGTGTGTTAAGTTTAGATCAGTGCATATTTCATTAAAATCCTATTCTTATAAGTGTAAAATCTAAACTCAATTTACCACCTTCAGAAATTTCGTTACTTTCATCTGAATTATAGAGATGAAAATTGAATTTCCAAATCCTTTACTGCTATAATAGAAAATTATATACTGAAAACTGGAAAGAATTCAGCAATGTAATAATTGTGGCAATATACTTTTGCAAGAATGCACAAAATCCAGTAATTGGGTGTTGGCCATTTAATATATTCTAACTTATTTGTGCCCAAGCATGTATATATGGAAGGGACAAAGGGAATTGAAAATAAGAAAACTGAGACCAACAGTTAGGTAATATATCTAACATTTTAGTTGTAACAATCCAAGTGTATTTCTTTAATATTAGTATAATATTCATTTTTTAAAAAATAAAATAAAGACAAGTGACAAAAGAAAAGGGTTGAACAACTTGGTAGCTTCATAGTTGGACAATTATAGTTGAACAACTTTCTTGGTAGCTTTAAGAAGTAAATATACCCTAAATTAAAACAAATAGTACTCAACATAACATAAGCTGCTGAAAACTACACTTACAATGACTAATGGGGCTCTACCCCAATAAAAAAAAGGCTAAGCAAAATGAAATGGTCATAAAACCTTGAAATCACCATAAGCATTTTGACTATATCGCTATTAATATTTCTTGTTAAATGATTATAAATTCATCTGTCCCACAAAAGCATTTGTCCGAAAAAAAAAAAAAAAAGATTAATCCTCTGTTAGGGAATTGTAGCTAAATAGGCTCTTAGTCCCAGGATCAGAATTTATTTTACAGGTGGGAAAACTACCTATGATACCAAGTAACAGTATATTTCCAGAATGAGAAGGTTAAGAGTATTGGAATCACAATGGTATAAGAGAGAAGACAAAGTTCACATAAAAAAAATAACTCACACAATCAGGATAGGCAGGAATGTCAATATCTGATAATATTCTCAGAGATGATAAAACCGTATGGAACTTTCCTCCCTGAGAAATACTTGTTATACTTGTTACTTTCAGGAATAACATTTGTAATTTCATATATTTAACTTGTATCTATGAGTCTGTTTACCAAGAGTGCCATAAAGAAAACAATAACACAGAATAAATACAATGAGGGTAATCTATAATGCAACTTATAAAATGTAACACAAAATAAATGCATTAATCTAATTTTTGAGCATGGTATACATGGATGGATATAAGTTATTTCTACTTTGCTCAATATCAGTATATTAAATTTTCCATTTCAGTTCAAATATTTATTAACATTGCTTTAAAAGATTGCTATATATAGTAATTACTAACCTGTTCCTTAACAGTAGTATTCACGTTGGTCAGATAATGCTGACATATCTGACAGAAAACCCTCATCTGTTTCTTTAAACGCAGCAAGTCCTCCTTGAAAAAATTGCACATTTAAAAATACCATGTAAAAAATCCAGTATTTAAGGTACTTTAAATCACTTAAACATCATACATTTAACTATATTAACTCTGCTTATACATTAGATTTAAAGTTTTCTTTATCAGAAAGGAGAACTAAACATGAGACCAATTTTCTTCAAAATCACAGCTTTCAAAATATCAGGTATATTAATGGATAATATTCTAAGTGGACTGGGTACTTCAGAATGAGAAAATTTATCTAACTCTACATATGGCTATCTTTAATAAACCCATTATCTCAAAATGCTTAAAGAGTAAGGATTTTTACTCCATTCTCAGTTTGTAATTTGAAAGGTGGCCAATGTACAAATGGAAAAAAATTAATTTAAAAAAGAACTGCATCTTTCATTTCTTATGTGAAGGATGCTGGTTGTACTTTTGAAAAATAGAAAGAAACAAAAATTAGCTTTGAGGTATTATTCCAATTTTTAAAAATTATCCTATCTAATAAAAGACAAAAAGGGTAATTAACCATACCTCCGCTAAGCTTCCCATTGGCTAATCAGGGTGATATGCAAATTAACTGTCAACAAAGATGGCGATTAATTTGCATACGTAGGCACAATGATGGGAGGCGAAAGTGGAAGGACAGAAGAAGCTGTCTGCTGCTGACGGTGATCAGAAACCCAGGTGGCAGGCCAGAGCCGGGTGGCAGGGCAAAGACAGAGAACCCGGGCCGCCTTTGCCCGCACGAACTATGAAGCTGGGAGAGGGGTGTGGAGCCACTGGGAGCAGGGCAGGGTTTGCGTCAGGCAGCCGAGAGCGGGTGCAAACTATGCAGCCAGGAGAGGGGCAGCGGGCCTCTGGGAGCAGAGCGGGAACTTCCGGGGTTTGCATCAGGCAGCCCGGAGCGGGGGCGTACTATGCAGCCAGTAGAGGGGTGGGAACTTCCCGGGGTTTGCATCAGGCAGTGGCGGCGAACTATGCAGCCAGGAGAGGGGACTATGCAGCCAGGAGAGGGGCGCAGGGCCGCTGGGAGTGGGTCAGGAACTTCTCGGGGTGGGCGTCAGGCAGCCAGAAGCGGGGCGGGAACTTCTGCCGCGCTGCCATGCAACATGGCAGAAGTTCCCGCCCTGTAGCTGCTTGCTCATTCACTTACTTGCTCATCCATTCACTCATTCACTCACTCATTATTCACTCATTCACTCACTCATTCACTCACTCATTCACTCACTCACTCAGCAAACCCTTTCAGGTCCCTGGCATCAGGCCAGGCACTGAAGTTGAAGCAGGATAAGACAGAGCTATGTCCTCTAGATGTTAGTAATTCGGTAGGGCGAAGCAGGCACATGAACGAGGCAGTTGTACGCACAGATGCACTGTACTGGGTTTGGTGAGGGCTGTAACTAACGCTGACTTTGTTCTCTTTATAAAATGGGGCCTCGCCACCCCAAGCCTGTAGGCCTGTGCCTATGCCAGGAGTGGCCGGGGTCCAGGAACATGACAGAGGGTGCAGGTTGGGCTGAGGGGTCTGGCCCCACCCCTCACCTCCTCACCCCCGAGTACACAAAATGGGCTGCTAGTATGTCTAATAAAATGATATATATTTAAAAAGATGAATCTTTTTAGTGTATCTTCTCTATTTCTAGATATTTACCAGTTAATTTAAAATAGGAAACCATTCTGTAAAGATCATTAAGGTCTGACTGGCATGGCTCAGTGGTTGAGCATAAACCTATAAACCCAGGCAGTCACGGGTTCGATGTCTGCTCAGGGCACATGCCCGGGTTGAGGGCTTAATCCCCAGTGGGGGGCATGCAAGAGGCAGCCAATCAATGATTCTATCTCATCATTGATGTTTCTATCTCTCTTTCCCTCTTCCTTTCTCTTTGAAATCAATATACATAGAAAATTATAGTCAGGAAATTTAAAAAAAGAAAGATCATCCACACTAATTTATTTAAGGCAAAACCTTTGATGTATCTTCTGATACTGAATGTCAAATGACAGACTATCAGTATATATTTGGTACATATTTGGCTTGACTTAAATATTGATTTGGTGAAGAAAACTCAATCAAACATCAGCATAAATAATTTTGTATCCAATAACATTCATTTTACCCCTTTTCCTCTACTAAAAGTATTGCCTTTTTCCCATTTTCATTTTTAACTCGATACTTTCAACGTAAGTGAATAATCATATTTACTAATATGATCACTGTTTCTACTATAAGGTAATTCTTGGGTGTTTGACAAAAAGTACTCTTTTTAACAACAAAACTGCATTACCTTTTCAAGGGGGAAATGTCCATTTGCTGATATAACAGCATCTTGTGCTAAAAAAGCTCAGAGAAATTCTAAGCATTTAAAATTTTCTGTGGTTTCTATGCGAAACAAACTTATAATCAAGAGAATTCCTGGGAGCACTTTTCTATTTACTAGATGAGATACTGCCTGATTCATTTATTGTTCTATAACGCCAAGTAGGTCTTTTGTTTTTTAAGAGAGAATTTCTTTATGAGGAAAATACCTATAAACAACTAATTCTGTAACTTCCAGATACTACTTAATATTTATAAAAATATGCCCAAATAATATTTAAGGCAACATCTACTGCTATAAATAAGTGCAATGTTTCTTTTCTTTTTTAAAAAAAATATTGTTTTATTGATTTCAGAGAGGAAGGGAGAGGGAGAAAGAGATAGAAATATCAATGATGAGAATCATTGATTGGCTGCCTCCTGCACGCCCCCTAATGGGGATCGAGCCCGCAACCAGGGCATGTGCCCTTTACTGGAATCAAACCCGGGACCCTTCAATCCTTAGGCCGACTGAGCCAAACCAGTTAGGGCTGTATAACGTTTCAAGTGAACAATTTACAAATGGAAAAACAGTGCTACTTAGTTCAATTATTAACACACCAAGGATTACCATTACAGATAAAGTTTTTGAAAGTTCTAAGACATAGTAGCTGGAACATCACACTCAACCAGAAAATGATTTATCAATTTGGAAAAGAGAGATTCTGAGTAAGAACGAGATGATCCTAAAACAATGCCAAGGCTTGTTATCATCAATTTATGTAATCAAATAGCTGCATCTGCTTGTTTCAAAGGCTCTTGGTCAACGTTTACAAAATTTATATTTCTCAAAAAAATACTCAATATGATAATATTGAGGATAATATGGAAATCCATAAATTGTGCCACCTTCAAATGTGAACAATTTCTAATTTTAAATCATACTCTGAAGCTAAACAAGTTTCGATCAATACACATCAAACTACAAATACGATTATTTTTTAAAGTACACATGCCTAAACAGGTCAGAAGCAAGACTTTACCAAAATAAATTGGTCCTATTAAATGTATAAGCTTGCTGAAAACAGTTAATGACATTAATAAAAACTGCAATGAACTGCCACCAACCTTTGTAGAGCTGCTTTCAGTTATCTTTGCAAGCTGCCAAAGGATTACATAGTGAGTACACTGCAGTGCATGAATAACGATCTGTAAAAAGAACCAAGAAAATAAAGTTAAAAATTAAAGTTACAATTCTTCATTCTCAAAGTTAAGTATGAAACTTGTAAATAATAAAAACCTGCTCAGGCATGTCTCCATTTTCAATTCCGGTTTTCAATAGTTTGTAATTACAAGCAAACAAATCCCACTTTGAAAGGTCATGGGCACTGTAAAAAAAGAATTAAGTTATATTAAAAAGTTAAGCTTAATCACATTTGTTTTGGACTTGAGTGTTAACAGAATGATGTTACAATATACCAAACTTTTTTTAAGATGCATCACAACAGCAAAAATGTGTATTTCTTTACAAATATGTTAATTCATAATTTTTCAGTGATTATCCAAATCAAGTACTTTTCCCCAAAAAGCACAAGAAACTTAGCAATGAATTTGATAGCTTTATAACCTCAAAATATGCAAGTTGGTTTTGCTACACTTTTAAGAAATCAGAAACTTTAAGATTCAACTTACTTATGAAAAGCAGTGATTCTCTTCAATGTTGACAATACCTGGTATGCATCATCTTCATCAGGTTCTTCACCCTATGAATATTAATTATACAATATTAAACATTAATAACTACCAAAGTGAAACACTTCAGGCTATCACATTGGTGACACTACCTTGAAAAGAAAGAATAACTTAATAAAACCCAAATATTAACTGTGCCAGTATATACCTAAATCTGGCTAAATTTAAAGTAATATGGCTGGAATAATGAGGTGACACAATTGTTATCACAAGTACATTATACCCAAGAGAGAAAAAGTGAATGACATTCTCACTTTTTCCTTCATGTAACCTAGACACAAAACTATGAAGACATCTGCTCTTTCACAATAATAAATACATAAGGACAATGAAGAGAAATATATTAGAGGACAAGCAAAAGATCATAAAGATAACACCTACAGGACAAACCCTACACACAAAAAATAGAGCACTCAAGACAGATGTATCAGACCAATCACAATTAATTTGGAAAAAAAGCTCTGAGTAAGGACTAGGCATGCTAGTCCTTTCTGGATATCAACTTTACAATTTAGAGTGACTTAAGTTTTTGAAAATTGTATGAGTCTTAATACATGAAACTTATAAAGTTTGTTAAATACTTCCCAACTTACTGTATCAAACCCTGGGTCTCTCAAAAAATGCTTAGTTGTTTTTAAACTTTAATTTTTCTACAAAGTAATTGAACTTAATTAACAAAATACTGGTTGATTTTAAATTCTCTTGTCCTAGTAACAATCACATCCAGGGAAGAATACAGCCATTAAAAATTTTAACTAATAATGTGATCATTGTACACCAAAATATTTGAACAAACTGCCAATTAAGCAAAAATTAGTAAGCATGCAACGTTTCACATGAACAAAAAGAACGTTAAAAACTTCTAAAACAAGAAATCTGAAAATTAAAAAGTCCCTATGATTTTTGCAGCATTAATGATAAAAGTGATGTTGAAAAGACTTAAATACATAAATTTAAGTATGAATTTTTATTGTATACAAATCCATTAGACTGTTAAATATATTTCCAGAGATGATAAAAATCACAATAAAAATACAAGCGTGTTTGAGTGCCATGCTTTAAGCCTCTTTAGAAATACAATAGATAGAACATCCAAAACCCAAAATTTGACAGTGGGTATAACAGCAGTTCCTCAAAGTTTTATGATATCAAAGACCATATACTAAGAAACACAGTACCCTACTTTTGAGACTGCATGGCCAGAGGCTAGCTCTACTTATCTGTTCCATAATAGCCTCATATTCAACTAAACCCTGACAACTTCCCAGATCATTTCTTTAAAATAAAATAAAAAGATGTTAGTTTTGCGTTCACCTTCCCCCAAGTCACAGATTTTACCACCTTCCAATGTTGGTGGAGGAGTAATAGTAGCACAATGAATCATAGAACAAAAAGTCTGAACATCTTTTCAACATACTGCTAGGGACTATCACCAGGGCAGGTGAATAATTCAGTTACTGAAGGGGAGGGGGCCCAACTGACAAAATACTTGTAATATATACCTCTTGCAGAAAATCTTCAAGGAGCCGGTTAAATTTATCTGCCAACTCGTCTATCAGTTGACTTCTTGAAATATCTACTCTGTTGAAGATTGTAAACTCTTCATTACAGAGGGCATGGTAAGTTTTAGAACATGCTTCCAAAACATCTGTATCTGTGTGCTTCTCTACAATATTCCGGATTTGTCGTAATAAGGCATCCAAATGCTGCAAAATCAAAGTTGTTGTTTTGTTTTGTTTTTTCATTAAATGTATGAAATGTATACATGGTAGGCATAAAATGAGTACACCATGATGGTGAAAAGCTTAAAATAAAGTAACTCTCTGCAAGTAGGACATACATTTTGTGGTGTTTTTCTAGTCATGGTAAATAAATGCACTGATCCACCCATACTTATTTCCTTAACATTAACAGGAATAATATCACCATTTCATAGGGCTCTGATGAAAATTTTAACACATAAAGAACTTACAACAGTTCCTGGAAATTAAAAATATTCAATGGATATTAGCTGCTTTCTTTTTGTAATTGTAATTGTCCTGTTACCCACCCCCAATCTCTGTAAATAATCAGTGATAGTCACATAATGGCTAGGAATGAGAGTACGGCTGTGCATATGAATCAAGGGAAAGCTTCATTAGTGCCATTCTCTAAATCCAACTTAATAAAATACAGAAGACATGTAAGCTATGTTTCCTTACACATTAGAAGTTACAAATATATTTTTAAAAATAGTTTAAAACAATGTGATGAACTAAACTAATACTTTTTCAAGGTGTTTTAATACACAGAGAACAGCATACCTTTTCTAATCGTCCAGTGGTATATATTTCCAAGTCAAAGTATTGAGGCAACTGCAACAAGTTAGTCACCTTTTCTGCATCTACAGAGTACTTTGAAATTTAAAAAAAAATTAAAAACATCACAGTAATGGTAAACATTACAATAAAATTCTGTGTGACATTTCCAAACAAGATCTGTCATTTCTTAGTAACATTCTGATATTGACATAAACTTACTTTAGCTAATAACTGAGGAAGGGCCACAGCAAAAAGTTCAGTGATTTTTGTCCTGTCATCCAATTGGGTCTTCTTCTCCTTTGCTGTCAGCACCTAAAAGGTAACACAACATTTATAAGTACTAAGCCACTGACACTGTTAGGTACTCTCTGTTTAAGATATACAAAATAAATAATAAAAGTACGTTTTAGATGATGGATACAAAAATTCCTACTATAAAACTTGAAACGCAAAAGTGACAAAGAGAATAACCTGCACATTATAACAAAAAAAGCCACCTAAAATAACCACACACAAACACAAAACTCTTTGAATAGTTCTACAGGCAAAATCAATACCCAATTAGACTAACCAAGAAGCAGCTGTTAGGAACAGGAAATATAGTTTAGGAGCTTACATAATAATAGGATTAAATAGCATTTCATTCTACTCTAAACTGCAGGCCATGATCCATGGGTTATGAATTCAACATAGTAAGTCACTACCAGTAATTAAAAAACAGAAAGGAAACAAAAGAAAACAGAATACATCACATACTCTAAGTTTTATTATTTGATGAAATTTCATTTAGTTACACACAAAAACACATATATAGATATGTACTAGGTCATAATATAAAATTCTATTTTTGTGCTTCACAATCAAAAAAGTTTGAAATGTAATTGTTGGTCTACAATACAAATATATGTGAACTTTGGAATAATACATTAAAATCTAATCCCAGGAAACAGGAATTTCCCCATTTTAAATATATTTTAGAATTGATTTGTTATTTACTTTTCTTTATAATTGATTTTTAGAGAGAAAAGAAGAGAGGGGGGAGAGAGAAACACTGATGTGAGAGCGAGACATCCAACAGCTGCCTCCTGCCCGGCCCCCCACTGGGGATAGAGCCCACAACTCAGGCAAGTGCCCTGATGGGGAATCAAACCCTGTTGGTGCATGGGACAATACAAAACCAGCTAAGCTACACCAGCCAGAGGAGGAATTTCCCCACTGTAATGAATAATTATGTTTTCTTTATTAAAAGCAAATCTAAAACCCTTGGCAAAGTATCTAAGGTAGTTAGAGTGTCACCTAATATGCCAAAGTTGTGGATTCAATCCCCGGTCAGGGCACATAAAAGAATCAGCCAATGAATACGTGAGCGGAACAACAAATCAATCTCTCTCTCTCTCTCTCTCTCTCTCTCTCTCTCTCTCTCTCTCTCTCTCTCTCTCGTCAATCAATAAAAAAGTGTAAAGTAAATATAAAAATAAACCAGGATGGACAAATGCACCATTCTAAAACAGTGCACTATATTCAGTCTTAAAGGCAAGAACTGTCAATCACTGTATCTCTGCAGTAACTAACAAAGTATCTTATGGAAGGAGTTTTCCAAATTGCTAATGTTCTAAAATTTACTCCTAACATATATTTACAAGCAAAGATCATCTGAAAAATAAAAGATTTTAAAATTTGATTCTATAGTTACAAACGTAGTTTTATAAATGGTATTTAAAAAAAGACATAGTTTAGAATACTAAAAATGTATTGGCATACCCTTTTTCCTGTCCCTCTTCCCACAGGAGGATGACATTCAGCAGCTTGTCTGATGGTACAAAGCATTATTTCAATCAGAGCACTCTCTTGTCTGTCTGTCAGTGCTGAAAAAACAAAATCAGAGTTAATCTATTTATTTTCCCTAAATGCCATTTATAATTATTACATAAGAACTCCTTCTGCCTGTGATAGACCTAATATATATATATAATTCCATTACTATATCACAGAAAAGATCCAAACAAGTGAAACCTTCCTAAAAATTACAAATCTGTATACCACTGGTTCACAATTTGAGCAAAGAAAGTATGAACACAGATACAAAAAAAATTAAAGAATGTTGAGGGAACTACATCTATCTACATAGCATAAAATTCATGTGTATGAAAACAGAATTATTCACAAAGGTTTTTCACTCAATTATTTTAGCACAATAATAAACAAATGGAATAAGTAAAACCTATTTTCAAAACTGTCTAAACAATAAAAATACCATAATTAAACATCCTTACCTTCCTCTCCACTAAGTGGCTCCTCCAGCAACAAGCTATTCATACATTCCCAGTCTTTCAGCAGCTCAGTAGCACAGTCCCACATGCTATCCACAAGGTATGCTGCATGCTCATGTAACTAATTAAAAAAGAGCAAGGTACTCTTAAACAAATAGCATACTAGCCTTAACTCAAAAGAAAGGAAGCTTTGTGGACACCACGTACAAACGTAAACAGCAATCTGCTTTTGAGTTAAGATGGAAGAAAGGACAGAGAAAAATGGCCTTACTTGCTGTGTATAAGTAAACCTTGCTAGTTGGTAGCATTAAACATTTCTGATAATAATCTTTAACATGAAAATTATTTTTGAAAATATTACATGCATGCATATTTAGAGCCTAATTGGAATTAATATTACATGAGTTAACTGTTCTCAATTATAAAATACTAGTGTCCTGGTGCACAGATTTGTGCACATTGAAAGAAAATTAATTAGAAGAAATATTTTAATATCGCTATTCACCCTTTCTCTATAATAGAGTATCAAACAAATTCACGATTGACAATGTCAGATCAAAACACATGCGTGTGATTGGCACCAGCGAGAACTTTGTATGTACCGCACATGTGCTAGTCAACTTAGCCTTTTATATATATACTAGAGGCCCGGTGCACAAAAATTTGTGCACTGGCAGGGGGGTGGGGGTCCCTCAGCCCCACTTATGCCCTCTCACAGTCTGGGACCCCTCGGGAGATAACCACCTGCTGGCTTAGGCCTGCTCCCCGGGTGGCAGATGGCAGGCCCGATCCCTCGGTGCCTGCCCTGCCTCCCTGGGTCGTATACACAGCAGGGCGGATCCGGGGGTTGGGGCGCCACCCCGTCACACAAACGGCAGGGCCAATCCGGGGGTTGGGGCACCACCCAGGGTCGCGAACACAGCAGGGCCGATCTGGGGGTTAGAGCACAGCTCCGGGTCGCGCACATGGCAGGACCGATCCAGGGGTTGGGGCGCTGCCCCGAGTCGTGCTCACGGCAGGGCTGATCCGGGGGTTGGGGTGCCGCCCCGGGTCGGGTCAAACACGGAACGCCCGGGCAGGCCAGCAGATCGCTGCTGCCCCACCTGGCCGCCCTGGGTCGGGTCGCACATGGGACGCCCACCGCCCCAGGTCGCCGATAGCAGGTCCAGATGGCAGCAGGGCAGGCGGGATGGCACTGTCCCACCCTGCCTTCAGTGTGCAAATTAGTTGGCATCTTTGTTGGTGGTTAATTTGCATATTGCGCTGATTAGCCAATGGGAGGTGTAGTAAAGGTGCAGTCAATTACCATGTTTGTCTAATATTAGATAGGATAGAATAAACTTGCTTAATTAGACCTGCTTTCTGATGTAGCTAAACGTTTTCCAGCCCAGTGAAACACCCCAACTTCTCTTTCAGCAACATAATTGTCAGCAACATAGCAGTAAATAACAACACGAAGCACATTATTATTGTAGGCTACGCAGGGAGAATAAATGGTAAAATATTCAACTGCAGCCGTGTTTAACTACATTCTGAGCAGTGAGAAAACCTGAAGTTATCTTCAAGTTCCAACATTTCTTACTTCATCTCAGGTCAGGTTTCTAAACTTTCTAAATCTCTCTTTTCCGGCTAATGGAAAGAAAATAGGATTCTACCGAGTCTCCTATCTACCTACTCCAGGACTTCTGTGAAGATCAAATGAGGCACGGGAAAACACTTCACAAACATATGGCTAAAGTGTAAAATGTTTGCACCTAACTATAAAGCAAGTCGGGTTCCTGGGCTGAAGAAACTCTAAGGAGGCTAGTCACTAGGGAGAGGAAGCTGGGCGTTGCTACATGACGTCATTAAGTGGCACCCACAGTGACCCTTTGCAGGCTGGGATGGGCTGGGCAGTAGGACACATTTTGCGCCATGGGGTCTTGGCAGCATTGGCTGCAATTTGGTGGGGTGTCGCTCTGGGGTGGTGGTAGGGCCTGTGTCCAACTTGGGGTAAGCTGAGTATTGGTTTGTCAGCACCAGGTCTATGTTGCCCTTTACTTTTAAATGGCCAGTGTGTGTCATGGCAGCTCTTGCCTTGAGCATCTGGCCTCTGGTGGTCACTGAGCATCATAGCTACCAGTTGGACGAATGGACACTTAGCCTTTTACAAATATACTAAAGGCCTGGTGCACAAAATTCGTGCATGGGAGGGGGGGGTCCCCTCAGCCTGGCCTGCACAGTCTCCAATCCAGGATGCCTCTTGCAGCCCAGGACTGCTGGCTCCTAACCACTCACCTGCCTGCCTGCCTGCCTGATCGCCCCTAATCACTCCGCATGCCTGCCTGATCACCCCTAACCCCTGTGCCTGCCTGCCTGATTGACCCTAACCACTCTCCCCAGCTGGCCTGATCGCTCCTAACCGCTCTTTCCTGCCAGCCTGATCACCCCTGATTGCTCTCCCCTGCCAGCCTGATCACCCCTAACCAACTCTGCCACTGTCCCCACCACCGGGGCTTTGTCCGGAAGGACATCAGGTCTATTCTGTCTAATTAGCGTATAACTCTTTTGTTAGTATAGATAGATACTACAAATTTACTTTAACTGAATGGGAGTGATTATGGTTACATAAAACAAAATACATGTATACTTATCAATTCAATATATAAGCAAAATATTTCCCTTTATTCTGTGAATAAAGTTTAAATAACCCTAAAGATTCCCAATTGATTTTAGAGGATCAGCATTACTGATATGAAAACCTGTCAAAAACATTTCAAATAAAAAATATATAGACCAACATTCTACATGAACATAAATGGAATATCCTTTAAAAAACTGGCATAAGTAAAAAAATGAACATCAACTAACCTCACTTTCCAGGAAGAAAAACACCAATGTCTTAACAAGGTTGGCATTTGGACCCTGTCGTCCCCTTCTTTTCATCATTCCATCCTCCTCTGGATCTCTACGACTGAAGAGCCTGCAAATCAATGCGAAATATTTACTTTTAAAACAAAAAATAATATTTCCTAATAAAAAAGTCTGAATTCTATATATAAGCACCTAACAAAGGAGTAAATGGAAGGTACGTAGGTGTAATATTGTCCAACATTATACTCAAGTACATAATTTCACACTTGATGGTACTTCCCAGCTCTCTTAACTTCATAGTTATCAATTATTTTTATAAATCCTGCATTTCATGCAACCATTTTCTTTTATAAAAGCATCACAATGACTAACCTATCCCATTTATGCATATAAATCTATGATAAACATTCTTAAACTGATCATATATTTCCCTTCTATCCTTCTTATATAATTTTTCTAAAGTCTGGACTTAGTGGCCTCTCTCTATGGATATCATGATTGTTTTTTTTTTCTTTTTTAAAATACATTTTATTGATTTTTTACAGAGAGGAAGGGAGAGAGAGAGAGAGTTAGAAACATCGATGAGAGAGAAACATTGATCAGCTGCCTCCTGCACACTGCCTACTGGGGATGTGCCCACAACCGAGGTACATGCCCTTGACCGGAATCGAACCTGGGACCTTTCAGTCTGCAGGCCAATGCTCTATCCACTGAGTCAAACTGGTCAGGACCATGATTATTTTTCTTTATAAATAAAAAAGAGAGAACACTGGATAATAAGAAATAGAAAACTGCAGTGTGGATGTTTTACATCATATACTCTTTTAAATAAATGTTTCATCCCAAAATTAACCATTTTGGGGGAAGCTGACATCAGAATTAAAGTGAAAAATTAGGAAAAGGTTTAACATTGTGATATACTTAGGTACATTTTTAAGCATATCCATTAAAAGATATGGGTACAATTCCCCTTTAAAGATTTAACTTAAATAAATTAAAGGAATTGGAGAAGGGAAATTGAAACTTTTAAAGGAAATAATAACAGAAAAACATTTACTTTTTGTAGAGAAATTCTCCCGCTGCTACTGCTACTGGCCGGTGAGCTGAATACACCAGATGATAGACATTTTCACAATCTTCTGCAGTAAGAACTTCTTCACTACTCCTAAAAAATAAACAAACCATACCAGTCTTTTTAGTGGTGGTGTAATTTGAAGCATATTGAATACAAAAACCCATGCTCATACTTTCACTAAGTTGTGTTAAGAAAAATTAAAAAGAAGACATCTACTTATCATCTATCAGTAAAAGCTAGCCCAGGCAAAAGAGCTGAGTATTTTGTGAACATTTAAAATCAATGGGAGGTAAAATTCCAATCAATAACGAAAGTGAAGCCATGGTAAAGAGAAAGTAATAATATAAGACAAGGACGTCACAGGAAAATGAAGAGTAAATAATATAAACTAATGTAGAAAGTAAAGTGGAGTAGTGGCATGCTAAGAGCTTAGTTAATAATCAGAGAACAGTGCATATATTTCATAGCAATATTAAGTGATAATATCACCACATTAAAATATACTAATACAATGAGGAAGAACATTTTATCCATCATGTACTGAACACAATATAAGACAACAGAAATGGATTAATTAAAATATAAGTGCCAAACACCTTATATGCTTTTAGTCTACTGTGAGATAAATAATCTAGGTTTTTACCATTATATATAAATTAAGAATCATAGGACCACCCCAAAGAGAAAAGCCTAAGTACATTTAGGTGTATAGTTTAGGATCTCAAATCCTTTTTGTTTTTTTGTTGTTTTCAAGGTTTCCAGAAGTCTGAAGTCTAAGGAAATATAAATTCTTTTGAAGAGAAACAAAACCAAAATGTTAAAATTCAAGTGTCAACAGCACTTTGATTTAATCTGCTTATATATAATACTGGATCATTTTTGGAAAAATCACTTATTTATGATTTTAAAAAACATACATTGATTCAAATCAGTTCATTCATTTTTAACTATTTGAGAAGGAATGTTTCTTGGAAGTTTCAGTTATTATTTATATACATGGCTAAACCAACATAAATGAATATCACCCTTCATAAAAATATCAGTACCAGAAACAAGAAAAAAATGTCTATAAGGTATTATGGAGGGAGATGAGAAGCTACAGAAATATATAGAGTGCTATTACTTTGTTTATTTCAACATTTTTCAATATTTGAATTATATGCATATCCTATCCTATATAATAAAAGGCAAACATGCAAATTGACCGAACAGTGGAATGACTGGTACCTATGGCGTGCACTGACCACCAGGGGACAGGCACTCAATGCATGAGCTGCGCCCTAGTGGTCAGTGCACTCCACAGTGGGAGTGCTGCTCAACCAGAAGCCGGGCTCACTGAATCAGGCAAAACCTGCAGTCTGATATACCCTGAGGGATCCTGGATTGCGAGAGGGCATAGGCCAGGCTGAGGGACCCCACCAGTGCACGAATCTGTGCACCAGGCCCCTAGTAGGTAAAATAATGGTCTAATTTTAATACTTCTCTAAAGTGTGGCTAACCATCTTTTCATATGTTTAAATTTTTATTTTATTTTCTATC
Organism: Myotis nattereri; assembly: GCF_964212035.1. Taxonomy (NCBI): domain Eukaryota; kingdom Metazoa; phylum Chordata; class Mammalia; order Chiroptera; family Vespertilionidae; genus Myotis; species Myotis nattereri. The sequence continues at coordinate 114,108,604 of NC_138078.1, read as the reverse complement.
AATGATCTATTTACTGACTTTTGACTATTTTCCTATTGGGTTTCTGTTCTAAGAGTAGGCCTTCCTTCCCCTGGCTGCCGGAACCAGCTTCCCTCTGGCACCTGGAACCCGGGCTTCCCTCCGGCCGCCAGCAGGCCCCCAGGACCTGGCCTTCCCTTGCAGCCCAGCTTAGTCCGGGAGGCTGTTGGGAAGGATGTCTGGTCTAATTAGCTTTTATTATTATAGATTGAAATTGACTCCTATGATACAATAATTTTGACCAATCTGCAATTTGTTTTATGAGTTTATGATATTTTATGTATTAGATTTTTTTATAGTTAATTCAGTTTTTTTATGTGAACATTTCCTTTTCTTTTATCTCATGCTCAGAAAGATATTGCTGTGATTTTACATAAAAAACAATCTTCTTGAATTTTCACGCAGTACTTTAGTGGTTTCATTTATTTGCATTTAAACTTTTCATCCATCTGGAAATTATTTTTGTATAAGAAATTAAATAGATATCTAATTTAATTTTTCCCCTAAATAAAACCTATTTGTCACAGAACCATTTATTTTTTGATAGGAAATGCCATGCTCACCCTAGACTAGGTTCCTGGATTAACTGCATTTGTCTTTATAGTCTTCTTTATTCTATGCCAATGATCTCTTTTCATATTCACCAGTACCAAAATTTAAAAATCACTATGACTTTACAATAAGATTTAAAATCATATTGGACAGTCATCTCTCATTTGTTTTACCAAATTTCACTGGCTACTATTACATGATGAATGTTCCATGAGTGTCAGAATTAACATGCAATGATAAAAAGGGACCCTTTTGCAGTTATTTGGACCATGTTGACAACCTAAATGTCCACTGACAGATGAATGCATAAATAAAATCCTATATAATAAAAGCCTAATATGCTAAGTGTCTGGAAGTCCATTCAACCAGTCAAAGAGTAATATTCTAATGATATGCTAAGGCCACTCAACCACTTGCTATGACGTGCACTGACCACCGGGGGCAGACAGTCAACCAGGTTGTTGCTATAATGTGCACTGACCACCAGGGGGCAGGCGCTTCAACCAGTAGGTTAGCTTGCTGCTGGGGTCCAGCCAATCAGGACTGAGTGAGAAGGGCCGGAGATGCCCTGGAGCCCTCCCGCGGTTCCTCCCCAGCTGACCAACCTCCTGCATCCCTCCCCAGCCCTGATTGTGCATTGGTGAGGTTCCTCGGCCTGATCTGTGCCCTCTCGCAATCCAGGACCCCCACGGGGATGTCAGAGAGCCAGTTTCGGCCCGATCCCACAGGCCAGGCCAGGGAACCCCACTGCTGCACAAATTCGTGCAGGCCTCTAGTGTGGTATAAACATAATGGAATATTATTGAGCCTCAAAAAGGAATCAAATTCTTACATGTGCTACAATATGGACAAACACTGAAGACAATATGCTAAAGTGAATAAGCCAGATACAAAAGGACTAATATTGTATAATTCCACTATATGAGGTACCTAAAATAGTCAAATTCATAAAGATAGAAAGTAGAACAGTGGTCACCAGGGATTGGGGGGGTGAGAAAGGGAAGGAGGAAGAAATAGTGTGTTTAATGGGTATAGAGTTTCAATATAAAAGGATAAAAAAGAGTTCTGCAGATGGATATTGGTGATAGCTGCACAATGTGAATGTACATTATGCCATTGACCTGTACACTTAAAATGGTAAATTCTGTTATATACATACTAGAGGCTCCGTGTACAAAATTCGTACACTGGGGGGGGGGGGGGGGGGGTCCTCTCCGTGGGGAGTGGGCCTAACACGGGGAATAGGCCTATGTTGGCAGTCAGACATCCTTAGTGCCATCACAGAGGCAGGGGAGGTTCCCGCCACCACTGCTGCCAGTCATAAGCCTGGCTTCTGGCTGAGTGGCGCTCCCCCTATGGGAGCGCATTGACCACCAGGGGGAAGCTCCTGCGTTGTCTGCCCCCTGGTGGTCAGTGCGCATCATAGCAACCAGTCAGTCCGCCGTTCGGGCAATTTGCATATTAGCCTTTTATTATATAGGATATAGTATTACCATAATTTTTTAAAGAAAAATAATTTGTATCACTATTACATTATAATATAATATGTTTAAATTCAGATTATCTAAAGAGAAGTTTAGTTTCATTAAATACTAATTTCTGAAAGTGTAATAAAATATAGTAAGAACATTTATTACACTCAGGTGTTTAACTTTATTTTAAAAGCATCTAAGACAGTAAAATGGAGAGAAAATGGACCAAACGAATGAAGAACACATGAATTCCTAGCTCAGAATTTTTCTAGTCCCATGGTTTCCTTTTCTATTTTCTCAAGTTTACATGGGAAAATTAAAGTTGTACCTATAAAATACCATGAATTAAGTTATTAAATTTTAGATCTAAATAAGTGAAACCAAATTCTCTAATGTATTATTTAAATATCTGGACATCAGTAATACGCAATAAATACATACTTACTGTAAAACAAGAGTAAGTAATTTTATTGCTTGTACTGCAACATCGTATTCTTTGTCAAGGGTCATAGACACAATTCTATCCTAAGGACAAAAAAAAAAAAAGATTTTTAAAGGGAAAGCTATTCAAATGATAGGTAATTTTTAAATACTTAAAAGTAATACTAACCTTGAACCGACTGGTAAAAAGCTCCAGTTTGGAATTAAGCTCTTTGTTATAATAAAGCCCTTGTAGAGCAGTGAGACATTTGAGTCTTACTTCACCTTGCTAAATGAAACAAAAGGAAAAATGCATTAAAAACTTTATGTTTTCAACCTGAATAGTCAAGACATATACCCTATTTTCTACTTTAAAATTTTAAATGTTCTATACATTAGCATTTCTTCAGAAACTCATCTTTGATAATGCAAAAATATGAATCAATACATATATACTATATGACTAAATACCTTTGGGGTTACCATTTTTGTAGATAAAATAAAATTTTTTTGAAAATCTATTCAGAGAAATATTATTATGAAAGACAACAGAAGCATATTTCATATTGTTTTACTTTATAGAAAGTAATATTTGTAAGGGATATATACAAGGAACTTCAAAGCCAATGAAAGGGCAGCTTCAGAGGAAATGTAGATTTATAAAAAAGGTCAGAAGTCAAGTTATAACTTACAATCTAAGATGCATATTTATTGAGAGGAATTTTTTAAAATACAGCACTCACATACTAAAACCAAATTAAAGACTCTTCTTAGTACTCTAAGTAATGCCTCACTACCCCCACGTACATGATCCTAATGTTTCAGTATAAAAATAATTCAAGATTAAAGGCTAAATCAGTGGCCACGATTCAAAAAACTACAGGAATTTATGTGACAGAGATGATGATTTCATGGAGCATTCAGAACACAATATAGGAGACAGACCTACAGGAATGAAGTCCCAGATATACCTACATTCATATAACTCTTTTAGAATGAGAATTGTAGACAGCGATGCCTGTAGGTAGAGAGTCTGTAGGGCATATCTTACCTTATCATGCATAGTCCAACCAACATATTTTAAATAACTGTCATTAAGAAAAGCATCACTATACATTTTCATCCAAATGCCAATTTCTTCAATACAAATAGCTCGGATTTCAGCTATTGCATCGCTGAAGGAAGGAAGGAAACATTATGCATATTAGTGCCACTATACCCCAGGACTTTTTATTCAATAGATGCCAAATAATTCAAACCTACTATGAATATACTACTATGTAAAGTATTACTGGCAATTTAAAAGTAGAACTGGCCCAGCCAGCATGGTTCAGTGGCTGAACCAGGAGGTCATGGTTCAATCCAGTCAGAGTACATACAGCCTGGGTCACCATTGTGGGGCATGCAGGAGACAGCCAATCGATGGTTCTCTCTCCCTCTCCCTTCCTCTCTGAAATCAATAAAAATATATTTTAAAAATAAAAATAAAAGTAGAGCTGAAGCATGTCCTCTGAATGCCAATGAGGTTACAATTTAGTTGGCAAAGCATAATTTTTCACCACATAAATATTTAAACTTAAATAGAACTATAAACAAAATCCATCCCCACCTTTTATGCCATGCCATATCACACACTTTTGCTCACACCTGCTGGGCATGGTGTGTTCAGAAGACAGCAGGCACAATGGTCTAGTTAGAGCGTAATTTTCCAGGCGTGAATTAGTTACACATAACAATGAGGCCAACCCCAATTTGGATTTGAATGTCAAACTAAATTATTTTAATTCATCCTGTAGGTACTGGTGAGTCATTGAAGGCTTTTCAGCAGAAAAATAATGCAACAAAAGAATGTTTTAAGGAAACTTCAAAATCTCTAGGCATGAGAATGATCAGGAAAATAGACAAAGATAACTATGACAATAAAAAATGAACAAAGAATGAGAAAAGAATGGACAAAGGGACATTACAAAGGAAGTATTAACCTGATTAAATAACTGCCATGTTGAGGAAATGAGAAAAAAGTTGAATAAGAATGCCATCAACATTTAAAGAATAGGTTACAACAGAAATGGTGGTAAGATTATCTACTTTTTTCCTCTATTCATTCAAAATAGCAAAAGAAAACATCTCACATCTCTCCAAATTTTCCCACTGATACTCAAATGGAAGAGAGTCAGGAGTCAGTGTGTACAGGCTCTATTAACATAATACATCCAAAAGCAATGAAATATTCTATATGCTGACTCCTACTAAATAATAGCAGTAGCTTCCATTTGCTGGGCAGCTACAAGTCAAGAACAACACTAATCCATTTTTCAGAAAGAAGACATCAAGTTCAAAGCAGTTAAATAATTTGCCTTGAGTGTGTCTCATTCCATGGAAGAACTTAGATTCTAACATTAACCTTTCGTCAACACTCTTTCCACTTACTTATACTGCCTAAACCACTTCCAAACTTGAATAATGTTAAGAATTACATAGAAAAAACTGTCATGACTTACCGGTATCTATGTACAAACACTCCCTTAAATATTGCATTCATCATATTTTCTATTTCATCCTGATTTTCTTGAAGCTGAAAAAAAAGTTTCTTTTCAACGGTAATGGAAGATAACCAAAAGAACATCTAAAATTTGTTAAAGTACAAATGCAGGTTTCTCCAGTGGTTTAAGTGGTTACATCTAAACTTTAATTTCACTAGACAACAGTAAACACAGAAAAATTAACAGCTGTTGTATATCAAGTAAAGTCCCTCGATATCTGGAATATTTGACTTGGCTTTTTTAATGTTTGGCTGGTAGATTAATTTTTCTAATGCTCACAAATTTCCATTGTATAAGTATATATAATGAAATCTGTTGAGTTTATAATAATACATATTACCTATTAAATAACATGTATGTTCATATATAAAAATATTAATATTTGATTATCTTGGCCTTTATATTCTGAAAAAGTAGAGTCATATTAACTAGTACCTGTTCAAAAAATAAAAGGGATTTGAATAAGATAACTTGTAAAAAAAAAAAAAAAAGTCTCCCTGCTAAATTCTTTTGAAGGAAAGAAGGCTCACCTGAAAAAAAATCAAGTAAACATTTCAAATCTTGGTTGACTTATATGCTCCATACATTTTTAATTTAGAGCTTGAGAGTTAAGAGAAAATGTTTTCAGAGCTTACAAGTTATAAGAAATCTGTGTTTTTATAATTTTTTTTCTTTTCATGAATATAATCTTGCATTTCTAAATAATGTTATGTTCATTAGTACAGATAAATAGTCAAAGGTACAGGTGGTCTTTTAATGTGTTTAAAAACTTAGTCCTAACCTAGAAGTATTAATATCCTGTATTTGCACAAGAATTCTATCTGCTCATCCTGGCCCTGGCCAATGTGGCCCAGTTGTTTAGGCGTCCTTCTGTGCACTGAGCCGGTTGACAGGATGTCTCAGGATTGCAGCTTGATCCCTGATACGGAGTGTGCATATCAATGTTTCATTCTCATATCAATGTTCCTCTCTACTTCACCCTCTCCCTTCCTCTCTAAAATTCAATAAAAATATTTTCAAAAAATAAATCTACTCATTCTGTGTTCACAATCTTAAATTTATGTCAAAGAATGAGGCCATTAATTTCAAAAAGTATGTTTGCCTAATAAATCATCTGATGAAATTAATTAAATTAAAGGGCAAAAAGGTCAGTTCTTCATTTCAAACTATATGAAAGCAATGAGGTATTTAAGCATCAGGGAAATGCGGGCCAAATTTTTCTAGCTTTTCGTGAGTCGAGGTATTTTTAAAAGTTATTGACTATCTCAGAAATAACTTAACTTTACATTATAACTATGCCAGTGCCAAAATCAAGTAAGTAATTTATGGATTACCATGGCAAGTATTGTAACTCAGCAGCACTGCTGAGTTACATCAGACTTTGAAACATCAGACTTTGCCTTTAGAAATAAAAATAAACATCCCTAGTATCAGATAGCAAAATAGTATATCATCAATGAAGGAGGAATTTAAATCACAAATACAACATTGAAATATTTTATTTATTATTTAGGGTAAGGCTGAAAAATATTTTCCTCATTCAAATCTGAATTTAGCGGTCATTAATTTTAAACAAGTGCTTCTACACTACACAAAAATAGCCAACAACTGAGACACCATAAATAGCTTTTAAGTTATTTTTCAAAATGATTTCACATAAGTGAAACTTTATTTCATCCTGACAAGCTGAAGGAAGAAGTTCAGATATTTTTACAGAAGGGATGAAATACTAAGGCTTAAAACAATTTGTCCGATATGCCCAGGAATTCTTACTTGAAGCCTTGAACTCTTAATTCTAGTCCACAAAGAAAGAAAATATACCCAGAAGGTTTTGCTGGCATGGATAGTCAACAAACTTAAATCTTTCAAAGTATTTTATCTAATGAACTGCCAAAGCTGTATCATTAATGGTGACCAAGTTGGTCACCTATTAATAGTGCAAATAATTAATATATACGTTTACCTCTTTCCGCTTTTGTAGCAGGAGTTCTAGCCTCTCATTGGCTCGTTTCCCAATCATTTTATTCCGTTCTGCCTCATACTGTCTTTGTGTATTATCCATATTAATGCTAAGATTTAGTGCCACATTCACCAAAGCTGTCATCAACTTCATAGCTATTTTTAAAGGGAAAAAGGGTTAATATTAGTTTCACATATACAAAAAAAATTACAAATTAAGAAAAATTAAAAACAAAATGGGCTATACTACTTCTAAAAGAAAAGTAAAATACAGCTGCCACAAATGACAACAAGAAAACAATAGCTAATGAGTGTTAAATACTTAGCGTATATCAGTCAGTTACCTATGTTATATACTTTTCATAGACTATCTCCTAATCCTTACAACAGCCCTCAAAATTAAGTACTATTATCCCCATTTCATTCATGAGGACACTGAAGATCAGGGAGATTAAGAAATTTGCCTCAGATTATGCAGTTCATTGTAAGTAGGATTCAAAACTTAGTAAACTGTCTCGAGACTATATATCCCCTCCAATGTTCTTTTTCAGAGACCACGATTCACCTTCAAAGTAACTGTGTCTCATATAGCAGTCAATTAGCTATCTTAGTAACCAAAGACAGAGAGCGAGCCTGGGTGCTTTATATCAAACTATCTATATATATAAAGAGGTAATATGCTAATTTGTCCATCCCCGTAAAGACCAATTTGCATATTGATGCACGTGCAGCAGGGGGCAGGCGGCCAGAGCCAAGTTCCCAGGGGTCTGAGGACAGTGCCTGAAAGGAGCCCGGACTGCAAAGAAGTAAGAGGAAGCAGACGCAGGGAGCTCTTCCAATTTCCCTGCCAGGACACCCTACCCCAGCCCCCGCACCCCTGAGGGGACAGGGAGGTTGACCCAGCCTCAGGGGTAGCTGCAGCCCACACCTCCAATTCCCAATCTCTTCCCCCACCACTCCCGCCAAGGGCACCCACAACAATAGCACACTGGCGACCACCCATCATGGGCCCCGAGCCCGCGGCCCACGGCTGCCTCGCCCCTTCTGCTAGGGCCAAGCATGCCTCTCCTCCCTACAACTCCAGACCTGGGTGGAGGCAGGCCTGAGCGGCCCTCCAGGGTCAGACCATCATCCCCTCCACCCCCAACAGTAGCAGCACCATCTCCACAGAGGAAGCATGCTGAACCTTGCTGGGGGCGTGGCTAAACCCGCCCTCCTAGCCTGCCTGGCTCCACACTAGCCCAGCCCCCACCCCGCTCCAGGAAATTGGAGCCCCGCCCTAAGCAGCCATGTACAATTTAAAGAATGGCACCAAGCAGGAAGGTTTGACAGTTGCTTCCCCTTCAGCCTCACTGCCCCCCTAGCGCACCCCTAACTCCTTGCCCCACACCAGTGCCTCCAGGGACAACCACCGCTACAAGGCCGCTGGCCAGAGCGCACCCCTCCAAGGGCTGCAGAACCCTCTGCAAAGCTTCCATAGCTACAGTCCCAAGAAAAAAATCATGCCCTCCTTCCTTAATCAGCACCTGCTACCTGTGAGGGTACCCGTGAGCTTAAAAATTACCACCCCTTCCTGTTTAGACATCACTTACTTGATGAAACATTTCTAGGTTTATTAGCTCAGAACCTCCTCATGACAACACAGTGAGGTAGGTGAAGAAGAGATTACAATTCCCATGGTATATGCGTATGTATTCAGAAATGAAGCTCAGAGAGGAAAAGTGTCAAGCCCACTGGTTCCCAAGATGCAGCACACACCCCACAGGGGGGGCAATTTGATTTTAAATGGGGGCAATTTGAAAATGAGTTAACAGTGAATTTTTTGCATTTCTTATGGTTCTAGGGGGCCTCATCTATGGTGTATCCTATATAATAAAAGGCTAATATGCAAATGACTAAATGGTGGAATGACCAGTCACTATGATGCGTGCTGACCACCAGGGGGCAGACACTCAACGGAGGAGCTGCCCCCTGGTGGTCACTGTGCTCCCACAGGAGGAGCGCTGCTCTGCCAGAAGCCGGGTTCACGGCTGGCGAGCATAGCGGCAGTGGTGGGAGCCTCTCCCACCTCTGTGGCAATGCTAAGGATGTCCGACTGACGGCTTAGGCCCACTAAGCCGTCAGTCGGACATCCCCCCCAGGGCTCCTGGACTGTGAGAGGGCACAGGCCAGGCTAAGGGACCCCCCGCCAAGTGCACTAATTTCATGCACCAGGCCTCTAGTAGTGTATAAAAATGTTAGAGAATTTTACCAGTATTTGATTTCCTTTCATTTTACTCTATTACATACCATGGATACAATGGTGAAATTATGAAGAGCGTTCAGATGAAAATTCAAAAGTACAAATAGTAAAGTATCACTCAATAAAGTGGTATTTAATTATGTGTGTGTGTTTGTGTATGTGTGTTTGTGTATTTGTAATCCTCACCAGAGGATATTTTTCCATGATATATAGAGAATGGAAGGATGGGAAGAGGGGGAGGAAAAGAGAGAAAGAGAAAGACGGAAACATTGATGTGAGAGACACATCAACTGGTTGCCTCCAGCACATGCTCCAAACGGGGCAGGGAATTGAACCCACACCTGAGGTACATGCCCTTGACTGGAAATCGAACCCGCAACCCTGCAGTCCTCAGGCTGATGCTCTAACCACTGAGAAAACTTTCCAGGGCTTAATATTCTATATAATAAAAGGCAAATATGCCAATCGACCCAACAGCGGGACGACCTGTTCATCGCTATGATGAACACTGACCACCAGGGGGCAGACGCTCAACACAGGAGCTGCCCCCTGGTGGTCAGTACGCTCCCACAGGGGGAGCGACGCTCAGCCAGAAGCCAGGCTCACGGCTGGCGGCAGCCTCTCCTGCCTCCACAGCAGCACTAAGGATGTCCAACTAACAGCTTAGTCAGACAACCACTGAGCCGTCAGTCAGACATCCCCCAAGGGCTCCTGGACTGTGAGAGGATGTAGGCTGGGCTGAGGGACCCCCCTAGAGTGCATGAATTTCATGCACTGGGCCTCTAGTTTTAGTAATAAACTGATAACAGACCCTCTCCAGATCCCCACCTTCTGTTACTGAACTCTTGCTCCTGAGACAAGACTCAATGCCTGTGATTTAAAACTTAATAACTGAAATATCTGACCATTTTATACTTTCTTTAGCTCACTCCAGACTATTTCGCAATTCTGGTTCATTACATGACAGAACAACACAAAACTATCGTAATTTTTGGCTATTGGCTCTCTTTAAAAGAGACTCTGAATTTTCTGCTGAGCTATTTCACATCCTCAGCAAACCATTTTGTCATTCTGATCTAAATTTATTCACCTCATACCATTATACTTATTTTAATTTTCTTTACCCATCAAATTCTTAACATTAAATACTACCCAATTTCTTAAGAACAAGATCACATTTATATTTTGTAACTTTGAATCTAAAAACAAAAAACCTATATGGAGACTGTCTGCGTTTTGTTTTTTAAAATAGAAAACTCAGCAGAAGTACATCTTTAATCACAGCTTTAATTATTTGAGAAAATACTTTAAAGAGAAAAATAGTATTTCCACACTTTGAGAATGAATATATTTTGTAGACACTATACTATAGTAATACATAATTAACACCCATTTGATTCATTCAAACTGAAATAAAAAAGCACATATCTTATAATAGTGTATCAACAATTTTGCCTTTAGCATAAAGGAGAAATCAAAAGATTTTATCAACATCAACACCAAAAATCACTTCTAGGATTAATTTTCCAACTCCTTTTATTAAAATTTAAAAGTCAAAAGATCTGACTCAGCCTAAAGTTACTCAAAAACATAAGAAAGGTTTCCAGTGGATTTCCATAGAAATGGCTTGTCTTTGCTCACATTTCCGACTCTCTTAAAATCTCTCAAAAAAGCAGCATCTGGTCTCTGCATGCCACATAACTCTCACTAAGTAGCCCCAGGCCTGACACTAGCAGCAGCCAGCGTTGATTCACAGCTTGGCCACTTCTGGACACTTCCAAGCCCAGCAGAAGAAGCAGCCATCTACAGATTGCTCTGTAGCACATACTAGGAGACCCTGAGCAGAACACAGCTGACAATTGACCTTGGCCTGTACCTCCCAGGAGGCCCCAGAACCAGTGCACTCAGTGGACAGCTTCAGATCATGTCAAAGCACCACCTAACCACCTCCAAAAGAAACATGCTCAAGGGGCAGACTCAGTGGGCACCAAAGACACACTAAAGTAAATCCTGCTTCATAGGGTGGACCCCTGCACAGCTGATACTCCGCAGTGGTCCCAACCAGTCCTCCACTCCTCATAGACAATTGGCCTGGGGGTAAATCTCCCTCACTGAGGTGCCAACAGCAATCAAGACTTAACTACAACAGGAGGGAGTACACAGCCCACAGGGTGGGGGCACATCTGGAGTGCCCAGCTTGGGTGATCCAGGAGGCTGTGATACTGGGCCCTACAGAACAACTATTTCATTAGGCCACTATACCAAGGCCAGGAGACATAGCAGCTCTACCTAATACATAATATTCAAATAGGTTTACCACAAGAAAATCATCACATACTAATACTAGACGCCTGGTGCACTTGGGGGGATCCCCTCAACCTGGATTGCGAGAGGGTGCAGGCCAGGCTGAGGGACCCCACCAGTGCAGAATCGGGACTGGGGAGGGACATGGGAGGTTGGCAAGCCCGGGAGGGACCACGGGAAGGCTCCAGGGCGTGTCTGGCCCGTTTCGCTCAGTCCCAATCAGCCGGACCCTAGCAGCAACCTATGGGTCAGAGTGACTATCCCCTGGTGGTCAATGCACATCATAGCGAGAGGTTGAGCGACCTTAGAATATCATTAGCATATTACGCTTTAATTGGTTGAACGGAAGATCGGACGACTGGACACTTAGCATATTAGGCTTTTATTATATAGTACTAGAGACCCGGTGCACAAAAATTTGTGCACTCGGGGGGAGGGGGGGCCCCTCAGCCCGGCCTGTGCCCTCTCACAGTCTGGGACTCCTCGGGAGATAACGACCTGCTGGCTTAGGCCTGCTCCCGGGTGACAGAGGGCAGGCCCAATCCCTAGGTGCAGCCCCTGGTCGGGCTCAGAGCAGGGCTGACTGGGGAGTTGGGGGCGCCGCCCCCTGTCATGCACAGAGCAGAGCGAATTGGGAGGTTGGATGCCAGTCTCAGTCACGCTAAGGGTAGGGCCGATTGGGGGGCTGGGGCACCGCCCCCGTCACACTCAAGGCAGGGTCGATGGGGAGGTTGCGGCGCCACCCCGTCACACACGGAGCAGGGCCCATCAGGGGGTTGGGGAGGTCCCCCCTGTCACGCACAGAGCAGGGCCGATCAGGGGGTTGAGGAGCTCCCCAATGTCACTTACAGAGTAGGGCCGATAGGGGAGTTGGGGCACAGCCCCGTCACACACAGAGCAGGGCGGATCAGGAGGTTGGGGCACCACCCTCTATCACCCACAGAGCAGGGCCGATCAGGGGGTTGGGGTGCTGCACCCTGTCACACACAGAGCCGCAGGGCAATCAGGGGGTTGGGGAGCTCCCCCCATCACAAACAGAGCAGGGCGGATAGGGAGGTTGTGGCCCCAACCCATGTCACACACAGAGCCGCAGGGCGATCAGGGGGTTTGGGCGCTGCCCCCTGTCACGCTGATCCCAGCGCTGGGAGGCCTCTCGGCTCTGCTGATCCCGGTGCTGGGAGGCATATTACCCTTTTACTATATAGGATAGAAGCCTGGTGCGCAGGTGGGGGCCGGCTGGTTTGCCCTGAAGGGTGTCCTGGATCAGGCTGGGGGTCCCCACTGGGGTGCCTGGCCAGCCTGGGTGAGGGGATGATGGCTGTTTGCATCTGGTCACACCCCCTTTAGGGTGGGAGTCCCCACTGGGGTGCCTGGCCAGCCTCGGAGAGGGTCTGAGGGCCATTTTCAAGCTGGCGGGTGACTGAAGCTCCCAACCTGTCCTTTTTTCCTTTTTTTTTTTTTTTTTATTCTGGGCCAGCTTTAGCTCTAAGGCTCGGCTCCAGCTATGAGACCTACGCTGCTGAAAGCAGGTTTCTGGCCTTTGTTTACCTTCTGTATTTGAAACAATGTTGCGGTCCTGCTGGCTGAAGCCCGGGGTTTTGTTTAGCTTCTATATTCGTTACAATGTTGCTTAGAGTGCAACTGAGAGGCTGGCAAGGCAGGCGGGGAAGCTTGGCTTCCTCCGTCACTGAAGCAAGCAAGCCTCCCTGTTCTCGTCAGCTGCCTGGCTGTCGGCCGCCATCTTGGCTGGCAGTTAACGCTCTGATTAGCCAATGGGAACGGCAGCAGTCGTATGCTAATTACCATGTTTCTCTTTTATTAGATAGGATAGTATGCCTTCACAGAACCAAACTGAAATACCATCCCATTCCTGATAATTCAAGGGGGTTGGAGGAGAGGTTGGTGGCTTCCTAGTAGTTACTTTATAAATAAAATTAATTTGTGTCACCATTATTTCTTTTAATGGAAATCATTTTCATCTCTAATCTTGGGAAATACACAGAAAATATTACTAAATACCAACCTGCCAGGGTGCTTGTATGTCGAAATGCTCTGACTTGTGAGTCAGACAATCCTGTAAGAAGTGAAATGACTGTATCCATCATGTATTCATCATATATGATACTATATTGGCACTGCCGTACTAAGACGCCAATGAATTCACAAAAACTGGATTTGAATTTCTTCCACTGAGGACCGGCCATGGTAAGTGGATAATCTCCACTATCCTAAAACAAAAAATTTAAACAACCATTTCATATAAAACAAGTGACAATAAATTTTACTTCTTTGTGAAATACCCTAGACAGAAGCTAAAATGACTCCTTTATCTCACCTTTCTTTTCTAATAAAATCCTCAACGTAGGCAGGAGAACAATATACAAAGGCAGAAGTAAATAAAAGCAGAGTATCTCTGCTTTTATTAAATACCACATGAATATTCTGAATTCACTTTAACCAATGAAAATATTTGTCAATTATTCAGAGGTTTAAAAAAATGCCTCTCATCAAACCAAAACACTATTCTGATAAGCAAAGATACAATTATTAAATTTCTTTAAAACAAAAAGCAAACCAAAGTTATATTTTTAAATGCATTCAAAATGATGAAATCATATTCTCAGCAATCTAACAGATTGATGTATGATTTCTAAATAATCAAAAGATTACCATGCATGTTTTCATTAGCTTCAGGACATCAAACAGTCAACAGACATAATCAACCAGATAATTTTTTAAAGAAATTAAACGTAGCTAGTATAGCCTGGAAAAAATGGACCCCAGATACTCTTCCTTAAAAAGGTGGAATATTCTTCAATGTATTTACAGTGAGATTCTCCATAAATAAAAACAAACAAGTCCTTAAAAAAAAAAGGCAGGTACCAATATCACATAGAATTTCTAAAAGAACTTCTAACAAGAGTATCATAAAGGCTTAAGATAATTTTATCAGTTCAGTAAAATTTTGTAACAAATTTTGCCGAAACCGGTTTGGCTCAGTGGATAGAGCGTCAGCCTGCGGACTGAAAGGTCCCAGGTTCGATTCCGGTCAAGGGCATGTACCTGGGTTGCGGGCACATCCCCCATGGGAGGTGTTCAGGCGGCAGCTGATTGATGTTTCTCTCTCATTGATGTTTCTGGCTCTCTATCTCTCTCCCTTCCTCTCTGTAAAAAATCAATAAAATATATTTAAAAAAAAAAAAAAAAGCTCTGTTCATTATAAAAAAAAAAAATTTGTAACAAATTTTGTCATTAGAACAATATTTTTTATTTTAAGCTATGACATATGTAAGTAGTACTATTTTGCATCTGAGAATAAAGTCCTAATACTACTCCACAAAAAGGGTTTCTTCCATCTTTTCTGATTGGCTCATTTAAGTGACTATATTAAAATATATCTTAATTGTTGTTAGCAACTTGATTTTCTAATTATTTTCAAACTATATATCAGGATTCCTACCTCAAATAGCTGTTTCCTTTTAGTAAGAAGGTTCTCACTAAAACATTAAATATTAGAAAGCTAAAATAATACCATTACTCATAATTACATCTTAACTATCTGGAGGCTGATTAATAGCACTTAGTGATCAACAAAGCTATTTTAATAACTCTTGTCTGACATCTTTTAAAATGGTCATTGAGCCCAGCCAGCATGGCTCAGTAGTTGAGCATCCATCTATGAACCAGGAGGTCACAGTTTGATTCCTGGTCAGGGATAAGCCTGGGTTACAGATGATGAAGTTAATGCTAAGACAACTTGCCCAAGGTCACATAGCCATCATCTGATTGAATCTGATGCCAAAGCTCTTATCCATGACACTAACATTCAGAATTTAAGAATATTTTCAAAAAGAAATTTTAAAAAAAGAATACTTTCAAGAGTAAATCAAGATCAACATGCATAAAATTATCAAAACATTTAGAGTAATGTTACCTCATCAAACTCTTCAGTCATTTTTCGAATTATTTCAGAGTTCTGCATATGTCTAAACATTTCTGCTGTGACAACTCCTGAAATTCCCAAGTGTGAGAAGTTAATACATGGTACAAAGAAATAAACAAAGAGAACTTTTCAGTCTTTAATGCTAAAATGTCTACAGTCACATAATAAGATGTACTTCTTCATCAAGTGACCTTCTCTGTGATACTCAACCCTATAAATAATGCACAAATCCCAATCTCGATGTTTACAAGAACCCTATACTTCCGACCGATATCTTTCTTCCTAGCCTTCGCCATTTCTGCCTGACTTACTTTACTCATACCTATAATATGTATACAGGCTTAGTTCCTTTATAATATAAAACATACGTCATCAAGAATGAGGCAGCTTTCAGGGTAACATTTAAAACCATAGGAAGACCCTAAAGATAACAAGGGAAAGATTAATAATAGGAAGAGTTTACTTTAGCCAGTTTGCTTCATTAAGCACTACTCCATGTAAAAGTCAACTACATCCCATAATTTTCTAAAAGAGCTTCAAAAAAACATAAGTTGTAGTTCCTGCCCATCCTGAAGCCCATAATCTAGTTGGAAGATTAAATAAAGAATAACCTAGCTCTGGCCAGGTGGCTTCGTTGGTTGGAGTATCCTCCCATACACCAATAGGTTGCAGGTTCAATTCCTTGTCAGGGGACATACGTAGGTTACATGTTCCATCCTTGGTCAGGGTGCATATGGGAGGCAACTGATTGGTGTTTCTCACATCAATGTATCTCTCTCTCTCTCTCTCTCTCTCTCTCTCTCTCTCTCTCTCTCTCTCTCATAAACATATCCTTGAGGGAGGAAATAAATAAATAAATAAATATATAAGCCTAGAAAGGGAAGGAAGGAAAATATTAAGTATTATATAATAAATGCCCTAATGAATGGCTATGCCAAAAATGGCTATAGTTCAGACCCTCACAAGAAGACTGAAATCTGATAAAGACATTCAGAATTTTAAAGGAGGATGGGAGGAGAGAAAAAAGGCATCCAGGATATATTTTGTTTTATTTTTAATTGATTTTAGAGAAAGAAGGGAGGAGGCAGGAGGACAGAGGGATGGGAGAGAGAGAGAAAGAGAGAGGGAGGAAGGGAAGGAGAAACACTGATGTGAGAGAGAGAAATATCAATCAGCTGCCTCCTGCATGCACCCCTAACAGGGATGGAACCTCCAACCCAAGCATGTGCCCTGACCGAGAAATGAACACAGCTCCTTTAGGTGTACAGGACGATGCTCCAATCAACTGAGCCACATCGGAATTTCTAAGGAAAAGTTTTAAGTCATAGATAAGAATTTCTAGAGAAAAGTTTTAAGCAATAGATAGTACAGGGAGGATATGTACTTGAATTTCCTCTGATGGGGTGTCAAGTTTTTAAAAAATTAAAATATTAGATTTTAAAAACCGTATTTCTATTGATGGATTATTTATTCCTTGCCAGTTTTATAACTGGGAATACCATAAATATAGTAACATCTAAGAAAAGAACGTCTTAATATAGGAAGATTAAATTTATTATGAAAGTTAGATATTTCAACTGCCAAGCTACATCCTGTATATGCATGTACGTGTATGTGTGTATACATTTAAAAACAATAAATATCATATTCTCTTTCCAACCCTAAACCTGAAAAGAACAATTGATACTTGAGCCTCCTTCTCTATGGGAATGCAATTTAAGACTTTCCAGTAGCACAACAAAGCCAGCAGGGGTAGACCAGTAACTAACATCCACTGAGCTTCCTATGAGCAAGCCACTTCACATATGATTAGCCAAGGTAACATGCCCATGAGGCAGGTACTACATAATCTTCACTTTACAGATGAGGAAAATAATGCTAAGGAAAAGAAGTTAAATAATTTGTCTGACATTATTCATCTACATCATGCTGATCGCCCGCAGGGGAGATCAATTTCTAGTGGTGCTGTGAAAGAGCCCGTACTTAACACAACATCAAAGAGAACCAAATGCCTGTTTAAAAATATTAAAACATTTGGAAGAAACCATCATTTCCTTGGCTAAAGAAACACATTCTCAAAAAAACTTTTTAAAGGGTTTTTAAAATTCTAATCTAGAGTTATGGCTATAACCTTCAGATATCTTCCCATAACTTATGCCCAGGTGCTGTAACTTGACAGTGCTAGAAGCAAAGTAACTCAATCCCTGAAACAATTCCTATGAAATAAACATTTATATGTAAATAAATCTCAAAGCAAACATACTGCTTACATTTTGACAAATGTCCAATTCTGAAGCTCTTCCTCTCATCTCATAGGCCATATAACTGCCCTAAGCCTCACTACATATAACTCCAGAACACCAGGCCAGAGCCCAGTGCCTTAAAAGTGTGGGAGACATGAAGCAAGACTTC
This sequence comes from Myotis nattereri, assembly GCF_964212035.1. Lineage (NCBI taxonomy): Eukaryota > Metazoa > Chordata > Mammalia > Chiroptera > Vespertilionidae > Myotis > Myotis nattereri. The sequence continues at coordinate 114,090,739 of NC_138078.1, read as the reverse complement.
TAAAAACTGGTAAATTGAAAAGTAACAGTTGAGCAGGAAAGAAAGAAGGAAACAACAGTATCACCAACCACAGAGCACCTCAATAGCTGCAGAAGACACAACTGAAGTAAAATAACTGATGCTCATAATGACAATCCTGAGTCCAAAGGAAAAGATTCAAGTATACTGGATATACTTTAAAAAGTTTCTAACTCATTTATAAAAGAATATATCAAAATAATTTTGTGTTTTGAAAGTACTTAATGACCCTAACTTTGATTGTATGGTAAATTTCCTTTAATGGAGCTTTTTTTATTCTAAAAAAAATATATTATGGCAGTATTTTAAATCTATCTAATACTTTAAGTTTTCAACACTTTGAATTTTTACAAATCTTGATAGTGTGGTTTGTGACAAGGTATATCCAAATGGTGAGTTGGCAAGATTCTGACTTACAATCACACTGATGCCAGGAAATGAATGAATTGGATAAAGAAAAAATGCTGTTGACTATGGCCTTGTTTTAAAACTATAATTCAGAAGCCTCATTAGGAAACTAAAACTGACAAAACTATGATATAGCAGAAAATATTGAAGATAAAAAATTCGAATTTAAGTCATCAAATTATTTCTGGCACCTGCTCGGCTGTTCTGCAATTAACCTTCCATTTTCAAAAAAAAACATAAAAAGAGAAGGGACATGGTCCTTGTAACTAACACAACAAAGAGGTCCCTATACACTTCTACTGCAGAGAGATGGACTAAGCATAGACAAAATATTAATATATCTCATTTTTAAGAATTAATCTGGCTCATCATATTGTCATAACAATACTTTTTCTGAGCAGTCAGCAGATTTTTCTAATATTGATTTGCAGCTACTTTTAACTTTTAAGACAACTAGGCAAGTTTCTATACTTTAAAGTTAAGACAATTTTTTTAAATTTCTGAAAACTGGACTACATTAATGGCATTATAAAGATCATAGACTGGCCGAAACCGGTTTGGCTCAGTGGATAGAGCGTCAGCCTGCGGACTGAGAGTTCCCGGGTTCGATTCCGGTCAAGGGCATGTACCTGGGTTGCGGGCACATCCCCGGTGGGGGATGTGCAAGAGGCAGCTGATCGATGTTTCTCTCTCATCGATGTTTCTAACTCTCTCTATTTCTCTCCCTTCCTCTCTGTGAAAAATCAATAAAATATATTTAAAAAAAAAAAAAAAGATCATAGACTGAAGAAGTTAATATATTTATCAGGCCTCATATACTTAACATTTAATATGCACACTGCACTGAATGTTGTGATCAATCTTAAATGCATCAGTTCTTACAATGTTACATTTTTTAAGGACTATAATCAAATGAAAGGAATAAACCTAAGTAAACTGTGGGTTTTTTGGGGAATTCTTTCTTCAGATATAAGTCAGTCATTCTTTAGCACCTTAACTTCTTAGATCTATTTTTAAGCAACCCTCCCTTCTCCTGATTTCTAATGCCCATGTTTTTTGGTGCCATTTTCTTTAAAAAATGCAGCACCTTTATAAAACTATGTAACATTTATTTCCCTAGGCATCTTCTAGAATTAGGATGAGCCAAGTGTTAGGGAAACATGGGACAGATCAAAACCTCCCCATGATCTTAACTGACTCATGAAATAATCCACCTGAGGATGTATCCTGAACTTACATAATTTTATCCTCCAGCACAATATCTGCACTAATATTTGTACCTGGGAAGATATTTCTGTATTTTATATTTTCCCCATTTCTACTTCAAAATATTTTTACACAAAGTAAAAACATTTTTCACAAGGCTCCCACTCCCCAATCCAGTTTCTCTACCTTTGAGAAGACAAACTGGAAAGTTCACCAATACCTTGTTTAACTTACTTATTTACTTAGTTATTACTTACTTACCTACCTACTTAATTACTTACTATTATTCATGGTACTTTTTAATTCCCTAAACTTTACAATTCCCTGCCATATGAACCTGTATCTCTTCATTATCTTCCTCCTCCCTTCTTAATCCATTTCTTTGTTCCTAAAACCAGATGCTGAAAGTGGGAAATATATCTAATAAAAGTAACATAACAATTATAAATTGCCAAGTTTTAGTTAACTTCACATATGAGTACAACTGTCTCAATAGAGTTTCTTATTATGTTCTTTGCTCTTTTTTTTCTTACATATTATGTATGATTATAATGCAAGAAATCCAATATCTTGGCATTATTTTCCAGGTAAAGTGTTAATATAGCTTTAGGTGGAACAAAAAAGAGAAGACCATTTAAAAATATTCTTCTTCCAAAAATAAATATATCTTACCTTTACAGCCTGAACACTGAATAAAAAAGTTGATGAGGTCAAGAAGTGCTATATCTCGGTCATGCTTGTATGATTCTATCCAATCATCTACCACCGACTACAGTAAAGGGGGGAAAAAAACATTAGCTTTTTCTAATGTTCTAAAAATTAAGTTGGATTTAAGTAATTAAAATTCAACATTAAGTGGTATCACATTACTTCAAATTAACATATACATACTTGTACATAAAAAGTTAAAGTTAAATTTGAATCATAAAATAGAATCAAATTCAGTAAAATTATCACCTGATAAAGAAAGCATAATTACTTTTTCATTTCTTAGTGACATTACTAAAGATATCCTAGAAAATATTAAAAGTAACACCCATATTTCTTTTTTACTAAAATATTATACTAAATATTAACATTGAAATGGAATGAAAATAAATTTTTAAAGGAGTGAATGCCTGGGTCAATGAGGAAATGAACAAAATAATTTTTTTTCAACAGTGAACCCTGATAATCCTGTATTAATAAGAAAGGCAAACTGAAGATTAAATAACAGATTAAAGAAAGGACAGACAGCTCATGGATCTTGAGACTTAATATTATTAGACGATAATACTCTCCAAATTGATCTAAAGACTCAATGCAATCCCTATCAAAATCCCAGCTGGTTTCATAGTAGAAAATGGAAAGCTAATCCTAAAATTATTATGGTAATGCAAAGGATGCAGAACATCCAAAACAATCTTGAAAAAGAAGAACAAAATTAGAAGATTCACACTTCATGACCTGAAAACTTACTACAACGCTACAGTAATCAAATTATAGTACTAACGTAAGGATAAATATGTAGATCCAATGTAATAAAACTGAGGGTCCAGAAATAAAATCTTACACTAATGGTCATTTAATTTTTGACAAATAGGACAAGACAAATCAATGGAGAAAGACTAGTCTTTTCAAACAATGTTGCTAGGATAAGTGGATATCCATATGCAAAAAAATGCAGCTGGAACTTAGTTCACACCATATGTTAATAATTAATTCAAAATGGATCAAAGATATAAATGTTAAGAGCTAAAACCCTAAAACACAGAATTAAATCTTTGTAACTGTGCATTAAGGAAAGCCTTCTTAGATATCAGACCAAAAGCAGAAGAGACAAAAGAAAAAATGAATTTAATTTATTCATAATTAACTTTTTGTGCTTCAAAAAACTCCGTATCAAGGAAAAGAGAATCTACAGAATGGGAGAAAATACAGGGTGTCCCCCTAAAATGTACACACACTTTAAAAGCTGATAGGTCAATTTTGAAAATGAAATATCCTATCTAATAAAAGAGAAACATGGTAATTAGCATACGACCGCTACCCTTCCCATTGGCTAATCAGGGCGATATGCAAATTAACTGCCAGCCAAGATGGCTGTTAATTTGCATACATAGCCGCAATGCTGGGAGGCGAAAGGGGAAGGAAAGAAGAATGGTGATCCGCAACCCAGGCGGCAGGCAAGAGCTGGGGGGTGGGCAAAGGCCGCCTTCAGCCGGTGATCGCCATCAGAAAGCCAGTTGGGGTTGCCGGCTGGCCTGCCCAGAGATCACCATGGCAATTGGAGGGGGGGGGGAGGGGGCAGCGCCCAGGTCAGGCCGCAACCCTGGTTCCCCGGGGGCGGGGTTGCTGGCTGGCCTGCACCCTGCGATCGGAGGGTGGGAGGGCCTGGCCCCGCGATTGGAGTGCGGGAGGACCGGAGGACCGGGGCGCAGGCCAGGTCGCAACTCTGGATGCCCCGGGGGCCAGTGTAGCTGGCTGGCCTGTGCCCAGCAATCGCCATGGCGATCAGAGGGCAGAGGGCCAGGGCGCAGGCCAGGCCGCAACACCGGACTCCGGGGACAGGCGGCTGGCCTGCGCCCCGAGATTGCCATGGTAATCGGAGATCGGGAGGGACCGGGAGCAGGTCAGGCGGCAACCCCAACCCCCCAGAAGCCGCCTGCCCGTGCCCGTGTGCAGCAGCAGAAGCCCACAGCCCGAGCCTGTGTGCAGCCTCTGAAGCCGCCTGCCCACAGCATGTGCAGCCACAGAAGCCGCCTGTTCACAACTGTGTACAGTCACAAAAGCCGCCTGCCGCCACCTGTGACCTGATCCAGTCCCGGGTTGCAGGCCCGCGCCCCTGTGCGGCTGCAGAAGCCACCAGCCCGTGCCTGTGTGCAGCCGCAGAAACTGCCTGCCTGCCACATCCCACTATGATCCACTGAGTTATGAGGCCAGAGAGCAAGGAGAACTTCCACCCGAGTCAAAGTGAGGAGCAGAGGACACGGCCTCCCCTCCTAAAGTCGCCAAAGGACAGGACCTAACCTAAGCCACATCCTCTGAGACAGCTGGGCAGGCACCATTGACCCTCTCTGCAGGCCGGGCCCCCCTCCCACTTACCCTGTCCCTGCACAGCTCCCATAGCTCCCCACTGGCTGAGTCAGGCACAACAGGTTTGCAGCCACAGGGGCGATTTAGCAGCTAATGAAAAATGTGAGAACGAACAAATGAAGCAGCTACTGCAGTGGGGAAAAGACGTTCATCAAATTCGTTGTCGCTGAGAAACTGAGGCAGCCAGCACAGGCCCCTGCACAGGATGAGGCTTCTGCTTCTAAATAAACATCCTGGGGTGAGAGGTGAGGGGGTGCTGCCTTTCCCATCTCAGAGCTCTAGGAGGAGTCTGTGCTCCCCCTCCTGGTATTCTTAACACCCAGAGACCCCTCCCCAGTCCAGGCAGGAATGTTCCACGCTGACCGCCTCCAGAAAGCAGAGAACAAAGAGGCACTTCTTGACTTCAAACCCTCTAAACCAGTGGTTCTCAACCTTGGCTGCACATTAGAATCACCTGGGAATCTTTTTAAAATCCTGATTTCTGGGCCTCATCCTCTGGAAATTCTGTTTCTTTGTTATGGGGTGGGGCCACAACATTAGTAACAAAGAAACAGAATTTCCGGAGGATGAGGCCCAGAAATCAGGATTTTGAAAAGATTCCCAGGTGACTCTAATGTGCAGCCAAGGTTGAGAACCACTGCTCTAAACAGACTTGACCACTGCGGGCAAAGACCTGCAGCTGAGAGGGGGCAGGTTCTGGGTGTCGAGGTCCAGAGCGTGGAAGACCTCCTGGGGGAGCAGTGGATCTGGAAGCCTGTGTGCTGGGTCAGAGACACGCCTGCCTCCCACCCTCCCCTGCTCTGCACATAGACGTGCCTGGACTGGGGTGAGGAGGAGAAGGAGAACTAGAGGGAAGGAACACTGCGTGTTTGTTGGCGGCCATGTAAAAAGGACTGTGACCCTCCCTCCCACTGAGTCACTCCCTAAGGCAGCAGGAGACGGAGGGTCTGAGAGCAGCCACACAGCTTTGTGGCCGTGACCAAGGCACCAAGATGGTGTCCATGCAACGGGGCTGGGGAGGTGTCAGAGGACCTCACCCCAGAAAGCCCAATAGCTCTTTGTGTGAGAGAGAGAAGGTGGCAGGGAGGGAGGGAGAGAGCAAACTGGCCTCAAGGCCCAGATGAGGAGAATATACCAGGGATCAGCATGGACTGAGCTCTGAGGTGAGGGTCAGGGGCAGCTGGGTGGGGCCAGCCCAGACAGAGGACTGAGGTCCAGATGTTCTTGACCTGCTCGGTTCTTTGGCACCTCTGCCTGAGATATAAACTGTCTGACATGGAAGCACAGCTCCAGAGAAGGGGGGGGGAAACCTAAGTTAAATGATATTTTGTTTTTGTTTTTTCACTTGGCAGAATGGGGGCTGAAGTTGAAGTTAGGTTTGGTTACTAAACAATAAAGAAAGCAACATTTCTCGCACACCCGACTGTGTGGTCTGAGTGTGCTGCTGCCTATAAACCGAGAAAAAGTTGTAAAATGAAGTACTAATCTCTAGGGTTTAGGTCAGACCGAGGAGTAGTGCCACTCAGCCAGAAGCTGGCTCATGGCTGGCCAGTGCAGTGATGGTGGCAGGAGCTTCTCCCACCTCCGTGGCAGCACTAAGAATGTCCAACTAACAGTTTAGGCCCAACCCTTGGGGGCCTAAGCCTTTAGTCGGACATCCCCCGAGGGCTCCCTGGCTGCCAGAAGGATGTCCGACTGCAAGCTTAAGCCTGATCCCCCAGGGAGTGGGCCTAAATCAACAGGTGGGTATCCGCCAAGGGGTCCTGGACTGCAAATGGGCAGAGGCTGGGCTGAGGGATGCACCCTTCCCCCCTGCCCCCCGAGTGCACAAATTTTGTGCACCGGGCCTCTAGTATTTTAATAAGCACTGCCTTTGTAATTATTCAGAAGTGCGTGTATACATTCTTTTGGGACACTATATTTGCAAATCAAGTGGAATCGGGGAGAGATAGAAGAAGGTAAAGGAGAGGATAAATGGTGATGGAATGGTGTGTTCACTTGGGGTGATGAACACACAATACATTATACAGATCATGTGTTGTAAGAACTGTACACTTGAAACCTATATACTTTTATTAACCAATGTCACTCCAATAAATTCAATAAAAAATAAAATATGAAAAAAAAATATTTGCAAATCATACATCTGATAAGGTATTTTTATGCAAAACATATAAAGAACTCTTATAATTCAATCATTTTAAAGACAAATAACCCAATTAAAAACATAGGCAAGAGCTCTGAATAGACAAATGGCTATTAGAACATGAAAAGATGCTCAGTGTAATTGGCCATCAAGGAAATGGAAGTCAAAACCATAACAAGATACTGCCGGGCCAGAGTGGCTCAGCTGGTTGAGCATCATCATGTGCTCCTAAAGGTTGCTGGTTCGATTCCTGGTTAGGGCCATACCTGAGTTATGGGTTTAAGCCCACTCAGGGAGCATGTGGAAGGCAGGCAATCAACGAATGTTTTTCTCTCTCTCCTCAGGTGAATATTTTTTAAAAATTTACTAAGAGCCCTAACTGGTTTGGCTCAGTGGACACAGCATCAGCCTGCAGACTGAAGGGTCCCAGGTTCGATTCCGGTCAAGGGCATATATCTTGGTTGCGGGCACATCCCCAGGAGGGGGTGTGCAGGAGGCAGCTGATCAATGTTTCTCTCTCATTGATGTTCCTAACACTCTATCTCTCTCCCTTCCTCTCTGTAAAAAATCAATAAAAACTTATTTTTAAAAAATTTACTAAATTGAGATATACTTTAATGGGGTCCAATAAAGATACTTTATAAAATTAAAATTTTTAAAAAGACACAACTTCACACCCACTAGGATACCTATCCTATCTAATACAAGAGTAATATGCAAATTAACCATCACTCTGTCACAAAGATGGTGGCACCCATAGCCACAAGATGGTAGCACCCAGTCCCCTCAGTTGAAGTGTCCAGGCCTGTTGGCCAGGCAGGTGGTGGGGGAGGGGGCTGAGGGGCAGAACTGGTGATTGGAGGGGGCAGGGGCGGAGCCAGCGATTGGAGGAGGCAGGGGCAGGGCCGGTGATCGGAGGGGCCTGGTCAGGGGTGGAGCTGGCAATTTGAGGGGGAAGGGGCGTAGCCAGCTCCAAGGGGAGCATGGAGCCGGCCTAAGCTGTCAGTAGGACATCCCCTGAGGGCTCCCAGTATGTGAGAGGGGGCAGGCTGGGCTGAGGGACCCCCTGACACACACACCCCAGTGCACGAATTTCATGCACCGGGCTCCTAGTATTCATAATAAAAGGCTAATATGCAAATGCTCATCACTCCATGACACTGTAACGACCAATCAGCAGGGACCTGAGGTTGCATAGCGCCTGGCCGGGGCGGGGGACCTCAGGCCGTGCCCCCGGCCCTGGGCTGGGGGACCTGAGGCTGCACCCCCCCACACCTGGCGGGGCTTGACGGGGCACCTGAGGCTGCAACCCCACCCGGCGGGGCTTGACGGGGTACCTGAGGCTGCGCCCTCCCGCCCAGCGGGGCTTGACGGGTGTGGGGCCGGCTGAGTCTGGGTCTCACCCAATGGGGGTGGGGCCAGCCGGGTCTGGATCTTGTGCAATTTCAAGGTGCACGCGGGTGGGCAGGGACTTGACTCTGGGTCCCGCACTCCAGACTCTGACAGGAGGGAAATTTTAATATACATTTTACTAATTTTCTGTCATCTCTGACACTTCTATTATAAAGAAAGGGCAAATAGCAATATTAAAATATTTCCTCTAATTAATTCCCTTTTATTGTACACAAATTTCGTGCACCGAGCCACTAATAAAAAATAAAGACAATAGCCGAAACCGGTTTGGCTCAGTGGATGGAGCGTCGGCTTGCAGACTGAAGGGTCCCGGGTTCGATTCCGGTCAAGGGCATGTACCTGGGTTGTGGGCACATCCCCAGTGGGAGATGTGCGGGAGGCAGCTGATCGATGTTTCTCTCTCATCGATGTTTCTGGCTCTCTGTCTCTCTCCCTTCCTCTCTGTGGAAACTCAATAAAATATATTTTTTTAAAAAAATAAAGACAATAACAAATGTTGGCAAAGAAAAAGCAGAATGCTAAAACATGGCTAGTAAGAACATAAAATGCTGCTGCCATTTTGGAAAAACAGTTTGGCAGCTCCTCAAAAAGTTACCATATTGACCCTGCAACTCAAATCCTAAGGTATATATTACCCAAGAGAAATGAAAACATGTCCAAATAAAATCTTTTACAAGAATACTCTTAACAGCAGTATTCAGTTTTACTAGCCAAAAAGTGGAAACAAACCAAATTTAAGGATTAATAAACATATATTCATAAAATGGAATATTTGGCAATAAAAAAAGAATTTATAACATATACAACATGGATAAACCCTGAAAACATTATCCTAAGTCAAAGAAACCACTGTAAAAGGAGCATTTATTACATGATCCTATTTATATGAACAGTCCAAAATAGGCAAATTTAAAGGAAATAGATTAGTGGTTGTTCAGACCGGTGGCAGGTAAGGAGAAAGTGAAAGCTAATGGGCAAGAGGTTTCTTTCTGGGGTATTGAAAAATATTCTAAAATTAGATTGTGATGATAGCAGAACAACTCTGAATATACCAACAACCATTGAATTTACTAGTACACTTTTTACAAGGGTGAATTTATGGTATATGAAGTATATCTCAAATTAGTAATTTTTTAAAATTAGGCCAAAACTAAAAAATAAAATCAGTACTTGATTCCCTTGGGGACAGAAAAGGAAACCACAAAACAGTTAAAAACAAGTTTTTAAAATATATTTTTATTGATTTCAGAGAAGAAGGGAGAAGGAGAGAGAGATAAAAACAATGATGAGAGAGAATCATTGATGGACTGCCTCCTGCACGCTCCCTACTAGGAATCGAGCCCACAACCCAGGCTTGTGCCCTTGACGGGAATCAAACCTGGGACCTTTCAGTCTGCAGGCCAATGTTCTATCTACTGAGCCAAACCGGCTGGGGCAAAAAACAATTTTTAAATAAATCAAATTTTAAAAATTAGGATGATAAATAAGAGCCTATGAAAAGAATTAAAAGTCAGGAGGGGAAAATGTTTAAAGCTATATATAAAAACTGTAAATATGAAAATTGGGTACAAAATGAATAAAATATGTACTATTTGATGTACAAAAACAAATATGATTACAAAATATAAAAAAGAAAAAGACAATATCATCTCCCTGATTCAGATAAACTGACTGGAGATATTCTAAAACTAGACTTACTTTCTAGATTTTAGTCCTTTTCTATGTTTTACAATAGTCTGTTTATGTTAACCAACTAAATTTACAAAAGAAACGTATTTAAGATTATTCCAAATATATGGGATATAAATAAACAGAATATATTATGCGACTATGAGAATTTTAAAGCATGGCTCTAAATAGTTGGACATTCTTCCCCAAGAAGTCATGTCCCTTCTCTAAAATAGTGCAGGAGAAGTAATGGTGCTTCCAAGATTCAGTGACAGGCCATTCAACTTCTGCATTGGGTTCTTGAAGCACTAGAGAACTAGATACTTTTTCCTGCACAGGATACTCTCTCCAAACCCAGAAGCCACATGGAAGGACCAGTTGTAGGTTTTCCAGGTACAGTTCCAGCTGAGCCCAGTCTTCAAGTCATTGCAGACTAAGCACCAAACATAGATAAAGAAGCCTCCAGATTATTATAGTCCTTAACTGTTTATGTCACCTCCAGACAATCAAGCTGTCTCAGCTAAGGCCCCAGCCATCATGCATAGGAACGCAGATGAGCCATCCCTATTTAGTTCTGTCTATATTCTAGGCCCACAGAATCACTAAGATTAATAAAACGGTTGTTCTTTTATATAACTAAGTTTGGGATAGCTTGTTATGCAGCAATAAATAAATTGGACAGGGGTTATTTTCATTAATAAAGATACAAAAATATTTAATGAAATCTTACAAAAAGATCACCACATCACATTAAAAGGTCATTCATGAAGATCAAATAGAATTTATACTAGAAATACAAGGTTGCTGTAATCAAAATACAAGCTTATCACATTGAAATACATTTTAAGATTTTAATCATCAAATAGTATGTTAAGAACATATTTTTAAAAATCTTATTCAATAAAATTCAATATCTATAAATAAAATTCAACAGAACTAGGGGCATATTCATGGTTTCTTCTTTCTTAAAATGCAAGAACTAGCTTAAAACCAACAGCCAATCTTGTACTTACTCGATCTCACTTATAATTACCAAAACAGATATATCTAGGAGATACAAAAAACGAATAATACACATTACCTGATCAAGGAATTAAGAATATAGAAGCAAATTCAGACATATGCATAACTGTAACACAATATACCAAGTGCTATAATGAAAAGGGAAAAGTAAGAAATACATTCAATGAGAACGGGAGAAGGAAACAGAGCCCAAGAATGCTTCTCAAGAGTGACATTTGGTTTAGTCAATCCTATGTGATATAGAAAGGAGGAAAAAGGGCTATTCCAGGCACAGAGAAAAATAAGAAGAAGGGTCTGGGGGCAGGATACATACTGTGGCTGGAGAATAGTGAGTATCCCAAAGGAAATCTGAGCTGGAACTGTTAGATAAGGAAGAACTCTTTAAAAGTTTGTAAACAGGAAACTTCCTTGATCAAATTTGGTGTTCAATAATGCAAGTAGAAGTATACAAAAAATAAGTACATAAAGTAAACTGAAGGTGGACAGAGGATTCAGGGGAATCAATACAGATATACTATGGACATTCTGCTTTTAAGAGGGAAAGCACATTTAGAAACAGAAAAACAAATGGCTTAGAGGTACAATCTTAATATATGACAATCCATAAGCAACACTAAAATAAGAAAAATGTTCATTCTTTAAATGTTGAGATACCATTAACAAAAAGAATTAAATATAAGGCTAAACCCTCACATTTCATACTAAAACTTTTTGATAAGACAAAAAGTTAAACAAAAACCCTACACACTAGACAAAAATAGAATAGCCTAATTAGAATAAAGTCGAGATCTTATATTAACAAAACTGAATATTATAGAGAAAAAGTATAATATAATAAAAAGAAAAGTAATTAAATGATATAATATAAATAAGATAATTTATCCCTTCAATAAAATTAACCCAAAATGGGAACTAAAGAAGATAATTTTTTAAATTAGGGAATGACTAAATATAGTATAGTAACGTAGATATTCTTCTTTAAAAATATCAAATGTGCACACAAAATCTTTCAAGATATTAAACAAGAAATTAAATCCAAACCCTAATCACAAACATATGAAAGCAAGCCATATGTAAATAAATGAAGGTCAATTCTAATGTAAGAAAATACAATGTTCTGCACAACTGGTGATAGCTTAAAAACTAACAATTCTTTATCATTTTACATGGAAAAATGATCTTTATTAGTCCCAATTAATAATTTAAAAATTCATTTACAAAACTGCACATATTTAGATGAGTCCTTATCAATAAATAAGATTTATATTTCAGTTAATTAGCAAAAAACTTAAATGGCTAGTTCTCCCTAACCCATCCAGGTGTGCCTTTTATTGATTTGTTAATTCTATGAAGGAAAAAAAAATTTTTCCCTATAGCTTTCATAAATTAAATAACTTTATTAAGCATGTATATTCTTTGAGTACAGTATTTTTTCAATATTTAAAAACCATATGGGTTTAGCATGCATCCATTATAAAATCTAAATGCTATTATCTTAAGATTATGAAGAAACAAAATTAGGATGATTTGACATGGTTATAACTTTTTACTCTTCTGTTAAGAAACAACACAAGTAATCAAATTTGCAATAGACAAGTGATCAAAATAATTCAGTTCACTAAAGAGGATAGTGGTTATATTATGTCACTCAACCAAGAATTCTATATTGGCAAAGGACTTCATATTTTGATGGCAGCTATATAAATTCATAGAAAATTGAAACCTCATAATCAGGGTTTATATCAGCATATTTTTGACCAAATAATTATTATATGCCGATAAAAGAAAATAATGCAATAGAAAATGATGTAAAGCACAGCTTAACAGTCTTAAGTATGAATATATATCCCTAGTTTTCTAACTAATTTGTTGCTTTTTTCAAATGATCAGTGTTAGAATTTTTTTAAACACAATTTGAAAAACCAGGGATATATGTTATATAATTCACTAAAGTTCAAAATAAATTGAGAAGAACATAATAAACATTACCTGCATAGCACTCTTGCCCATTTTAACAACTTCAAACAACATCATGTTTTCCACTCCATTCTGTTGGTGATGACCATTCATTCGGTTTGGACCAGAAGGAGGTTTTCCTCCATTTCCACTTTTGCCCTTTTCTGCTGGGCCCTTTTTGCCTTTTTTACAAGTCTGCACAAAAACACAAGTTGGTTAAGTTATATCACTATGTTTCAGAGTTCATATTAAAACTAAAGAAGCAGACCTGGCCGGCACAGCTCAGTGGTTGAGCATCAACCCATGAACCAGGAGGTCACAGTTCAATTCCCAGTAAGCGCACATACCCAGGTTTTGGGCTCAATCCCCAGTGTGGGGCATGAAGGAGGCAGCAATCAATGATCCTCTTTCATCATTGATGTTTCTTTCTCTTTCTCTCTCTCTCTCTCTCTCTCTCTCTCTCTCTCTCTCTCTCTCTCTTCCTCTCTGAAATCAATAAAAGTATATATATTTTTAAAACTAAAGAAGCAGCTGATGGGATACATAATCATGCTTAAACCTAAAAGGAAGTGGCATACATGTCATATAAAATGATATGGTTGTGCCCTAGCTGGTTTGGCAGAGTGGATAGAGAGTCAGCCTGAGGACAGATGGGTCCCAGGGTCGATTCCACTCAAGGGCACATGCCCAAGTTGCGGGCTCAATCCATAGTGTGGGGGTGTGCAGGAGGAAGTTGATCGATGATTCTCTCCTATCACTGATGTTTCTCTCTCTCTCTCTCCATCTCCGTTCCTCTCTAAAATCAATATATTAAAAATAATTTAAAATTATATGGTGTGATAGCCTCTTTGTGGTATCAATTTTTTCATTTATACTACCATGAACCTCACATGACATTGTAGTTAGCCTATGAACACTGACAAACTTCGTAAGGCCAAATTTCTACTCCTATTAACTGAGTGATCTTAGGCAAGTTACTTAACCATGCTGTGCTTCAGAGAGATTTCTAAAATGTAAAGTAAGAATAATAAAAGTGTGCCTACTTCATAGGGTTGCTGCTTTATCAAATAAGTAACTCATACTTAGTTTAACATTTTAGCTTAATACCTATTTTTAGTCCTTATAAATCATTAGAGTGCACTCACAAAAGGAATTCCAAACAGCATAAAAATAGGTGTATATCAACCTCATTGTCTGGGCCCTCCTCTGACACTTATTTATCATGAAAATTCAATTTATGTGAACACTATGGAAATGAAACCCCTTTATAAGAAAATTGTCAATATTGGGGGTGGGGGCTCCATAAATCAGTGAAAAGGTTGCCTATATGCCTAAGTAAAAAATACCTCCACAGCTTTCTATATCTTGTTATAGAAAAACAAGTCATTCCCAAAATCAGAGTTCTCATTCTAAAATGCCAGAATTATACTAAAAGCTTTACAGATTAGAATAGAGAATTTCCAAAGTCTCTTTTAGACCAACACATTTCTATGACATAGAGCAAGGGTTGGCAAACTTTCTGTAAAGTGCCAGACAGGAAATATATTCTTTGTTTATTTTTACAAACCTTTAAAAATGTAAAAATAAGTCTTAGCTCATAGGCAGTACAAAAACAGGCCACAGTTCACTGACCCCTTATCTACAGCCAGGTCTAAAAATTTATTTCCACTGACAACCTGTATGCTTATATACTTTGCTTAATAAAGGGTCCTTTCTCCTCCTTTAAGAGTCCAAAACCACTCTACTCTTAACTACTTCACAAACCTTACTAACAACTGAAAGAAATTACTGGTTAATTTACATTATTTCGTTAATGATATGCAGTCTTTGTGAACCCAAGTAATTAATTCTTAATTGTAGAATGAAAGGCTTTTGTCCCCAGTAAAAGGAATTTCAAAGATAAGGGTGAAAGAAAAGATCAACTAGAAAGAATACACTAGAAAAGTATAAAATGTTAAAGTTAATTAACATGGAGCTATATATTTGCAATTTATCTATCATATGCCTCAATATTCCCTGTTGCTATGAAAAACTAATTAGTACAACTGAAATGGCTCAGTGAATATGATGTGCTAGGAAAAATAATGTACACAGAGTGATAATACAGGAAAGTACAAGAAGTAAACATCCTAACCCAGTTTCAATCATTTAGAGGGAAAAAAGCTCTAAAAAAAGACTATGAGGTAGTATACTATAGTGCAGCAATTTTCAACCTTTTTCATCTCATGGCACACATAAACTAATTATTAAAACTATGTGGCACACCAAAAGCTGTATTATATATCTTGCTGATATGACAAAAATAATAATTACCTGCCCTTTTATTCCAAAGTGCCGTTTAAAAAATCAGGTGCCTATACTTGTATACAAGGATTTCTGGTACGAAGAATTAACCAATCAGAAATAACATTATTAGGCAACATGACCAGTAAGATGCAACTCTATTATATGATCTATACTAGAGTCCCAGTGCAAGAAAATTCATGCACTGGGGTGGGGGGGCTCCTTCAGCCAGGCCTGCACCCTCCTGCAGTCCGGGAGCCCTCAGGGGATGTCCAACAGGGAGCAGGCCTAAGTTGGCAGTCAGACTACCTTAGCACTGCTGTGGAGGCAGGAGAGGTTCTCCCCCACTACCACTGCTGCGCTCACCAGCTGTGAGCCATGAGCCTGTCTCAGGCCTTCTGCCTGAGTGGCGCTCCCCCTGTCAGAGCACACTGACCACCAGGGGGCAGCTCCTGAGTTGAGCGTCTGCCCCCTGGTGGTCAGTGCAAGTCATAGCGACCGGTCATTCTGCCATTTGGTCGATTTTCATATCAGCCTTTTATTATATAGGATATTTATGGTTCAAGACAGGGCATTCACATCAGACTGATATTGCTGTGTTTGCTGCTGCTGTTGTTTTTTATTTGACAATCTAAGGGTAAAGGGGTCAATGTCCCTGACTAAAATAGTCAGGTATTACATGTTCTAAACATTCTATAGCATACCAGTTGAAAATCACTGTTATGGTGGACTTAAAACACCTTCAACAGATATAGGCTCAAATTCTTTAACCACTGAGTTCTCTGGACCTTAGTTTCCTATCCATAAAATAAGGAAGTTTTCTAATCCACAAAGTTGTTCAAATATTAAATGAGATAACATGTATTACCAGAGTGCATGGAACATACATAATATAGTGCCAAACATCAAAACAGTTATTATTATACTCCTGATCTGACCCCTTACACCTCACTCATAGCAGTGGGTAAAGTTAACCAAACTATAGCACAAAAATTTTGGGGAGTCCTCTATGCAGTTGCCATTCTGAGTCTTGTCCCAATGTGCAAATTAAATCAAAGTCAAAAGTAGAGTTTCAGTTTTGCAAGATGGTTCCAAACAAAAATGTGGTGTTTTTTAAAAATACATTTTTATTGATATCAAAGGAAAGGGGAGAGGGGAAGAGAGATAGAACATTAGTAATGAGAAATAATCATTGATTGGCTGCCTCCTGCACGTCTCACACTGGGGATCAAGACCTCAACCCAGGCATGTGTGCTGACCAGGAATCGAACCGTGACCTCCTGGTTCATAGGTCGACACTCAACCACTAAGCCACGCCCCCTGGGCCAAAAATAGTTTTCTAATGAATAATCATACTACCCACTAGAATTATGGCTGTCTTTGGATAGTCATGAGTTAATATTTTTATTCATTCACACTTTCTCTCTCTCTCAAAACTTCTACTTTTAAGGGACTAAAAGAGCATATGAAATTATGAAACAAATGAAGTATGTGCACTCTAAAATAGTATTCTGACCTAACCAATTTGGCTCAGTTGTTAGAACATCGGCCATGGACTGAAGAGTTACCAGTTCGATTCTAATCATGGGTACATACCTTGGTTGCAGGTTCGATCCCCAGCTGTGGTCAGGGAGCAACCAACCCATGAGTCTTTCTCACATCAATATTTCTCTGTGTCTCTCCCCCTACCCTTCCACTCTCTCTGGAGATCAATGGGAAAAAAATATCCTCAGGTGAGGGTTAACAAAACAAACAAACAAAAACATAAAATAGTATTCTATGAACTAGTTAAAAATTATGTCCATACATAAAATGGGATGCTATGGCCCCGTCCGAGTGGCTCAGTGTTTGAGCATCGACCTATGAACCAGGAGGTCACAGCTCAATCCCCAGTAGCTGGTGTGTAGGAGGCTGCTGATCAATAATTCTCTCATCATTGATGTTTCTATCTCTCTCTCCCTCTCCCTTCCTCTCTGAAATTAATAAAAATATTTTTCCAAATGGGATGCTATGACATCATTAAAAATTACAGACAGAAAAAAATTAACCATAGGAAAGCTGCTGACAACATACCATTAGGTTTTATAAGCAAATTAAACAGTTTGCACAGTATGAATTTAAGTAAAATTCTATGTTCATGTTTATACATAGGTATTATGTACAAAAGTATGTTCACCAAAAATTTTAAAGAATAAATCACCATCATATCTAGCTTGGCTCAGTGGATAGAGCACTGGCCCCAGGACTGAAGAGTCCCGGGTTTGATTCTGGTCAAGGGCACATGCCCAGGTTGTGGGCTCCACCCACATTGGGGGGTGTGCAGGGGGCAGCCAGTTATTCTCTCTCATCATTGATGTTTCTATCTCTCTCTCCCACTCCCTTCCTCACTGAAATCAATAAACATATAAATAAGTCATATTTTGCACAATGTATTTACAGACACGCAGAGTCCAATGTACTTTCTAAAATAGCAAAATGATTTGACCATTAGCAAAGTTATCCAGAACCCTCAGGGTACCCACTCATATTCTAAACTTGTATCCTATTGACTCAGAATGTCACTTAACATTAGTTTTACTCATTATAACTACTGTCCACTCTAACCCATTAGATATAAACTGATTGTAGGTTACATTTTTAGCGTGCGTTAGAATGAGAAATTTACTGCTTTGCTTTATATTTGACTACTCGTGGGTAAATAAAAATAAAGCCAACAGAATATCACATTTAGCTTAGCACACTATGCTTCACAAAATGAACTACTAGAAACAACAATGTATTAATTTCTACTTTACAGAAGTGAAAATAGATAATCAAAAGATACTTGATCTAGACAGAAGCCCAGAAACCGCATGTGTTCAGAAGGCTTACCATACCAATCAGAAAAAAAGGCATTTTTAAGAGAGAAAACATCTGAGATATAACTAATACATATATAAAGGCCTTGAAAATCAAAACAAAGTCACATATTCTGTACATACTTTTCCTTTGCCTTGCTTTTGGTTTTTTCCTTCAATGTCTTCAAAATCTGTGTCAGAAGAAAAATGTGTTTCTGACTCCCTGTGACAGAAAGATAAGCAATTATTTAAAACCTTCCTTAGAAATATAGATGGAGTTTCTAACTATGGCCATATTTTCTAAAAGAAAGATTTGGTTAACTTATTACAAAACTCCATTATTAGCATTAAATGTAAATGAGATGATTTTCCAAATCATACCTTAGCACATTACCAAATATATAAAATTATGTAACTTGCCCTAGCCAGTTTGGCTCAGTCGATAGAGCGCTGGCCTGCAGAAAAGTCCTGGGTTTCAGTCCAGTCAAGGGCAAGTACCTCGTTTGCAGGCTTGATCCCCGGTAGGGTACATGAGAAAGGCACCAATCAATGTATCTTTCTTATATGGATGTTTTCTGTCTCTCCCCCTCCCTTCCACTTTCTCTAAAAATCAATGAAAAATTATCTTCAGTGCCCTAGCTGCTTTAGCTCAGTGGACAGAGCGTTGGCCTGCGGACTGAAAGGTCCCAAGTTCGATTCCAGTCAAGGGCACATGCGCAGGTTGCGGCTGGATCCCTAATAGGGGGTGAGCAGGAGGCAGCCAATCAATGATTCTCTTTCATCATTGATGTTTTTATCTTTCCGTCTCCCTTCCTCTCTGAAAGCAATAAAAATATATTTTAAAAAAAATATCCTCGGGTGAGGGTTAACAACAACAAAATTATATAACTAGCCCTAGCCAGTTTGACTCAGTGGATAGGTTTGACTCAGTGGATAGAGTGGTTTGACTCAGTGGATAGAGCGTTGGCCTGCGGACTGAGGGGTCCCAGGTTGGATCCCGGGCAAGGGTACATGCCTGGGCTGCGGGCTCAATCCCCAGTGGGGGGGGAGGGGGGGGGAGCGTGCAGGAGGCAGCCAATCAATGATTCTCTCTAATCGTTGGATATTTCTATCTTTCTCTCCCTCTCCTTTCCTCTCTGAAATCAATAAAAAAATATTTCTAAAAAAGTACATAACTGCCAAACCGGTTTGGCTCAGTGGATAGAGCGTCGGCCTGCGGACTGAGGGGTCCCGGGTTCGATTCCAGTCAAGGGCATGTACCTTGGTTGTGGGCACATCCCCAGTAGGGGGTGTGCAGGAGGCAGCTGGTCGATGTTTCTCTCTCATCGATGTTTCTAACTCTCTATCACCTCCCCCTTCCTCTCTGTAAAAAATTAATAAAATATATTTGGGAAAAAAAATTACATAACTAACTACAAAAACAATAATCTGAAACACAAATGTCTAAACATTTATTTTGTTAAATTTTAACCAAAACATAAAGACGAAACCAGTGGCTCTCTAAACTTTAACCCTAGGAACTATGGTGCTGTTATGATAGCTGGTTCCATTCTCTGATTCAAAGAATACGGTACTCAGGGAAAACTTTTTTTTTTTTTAATTTATATTAATTTTGTTGTTTATGGTCATCCGAGGATATTTTTTCCATTGCTTTTTAGAAAGAGTGGAAGGGGGGAGAAAGGGGGAGAGAGAGAGAGGGAAACATAGAGGTGAGAGAAGCACAGATTGGTTGCTTCCCGAACGTGTCTGACCAGGGCCAGGATGTAACCTGTACCCAGGTAGGTATAAGCCCTTGACCCATAAACAGACTCACGATCCTTTGGTGCATAGGCTGACATTCTAACTACTGAACCACACTGGTCAGGGTAGGAAAACTGTATTTTAACACTAGGTATTGCATGAATTTTATTAGAGAATTTTAGCAATATTAAAGATCCTCTTTCCTCTACAACCTCACTCAGAAATACTTCTAAATCAAGGTGTAACTATACAAACCATGTATTTCTGAAAGAATCCTATATAATAAAAGGATAATATGCAAATTGACCCTAAAGGCCAAACGACTGGAAGACCAGCCACTATGATGCACACTGACCACCAGGGGGCAGACACTCAACGCAGGAGCTTCCCCCTGGTGATCAGTGCACTCCCACAGAAGGAGCTCTGCTCAGCCACAAGCCAGCTGACAGCTGCGAGTGCAGCAGCGGTGGCCTCTCCCGCCTCCTCGGGCTGCCAGAGGGATGTCTGACTGCCAGCTTAGGCCCGATTCCCTGGGGGGAGCAGGCCTAAGCCGGCAGGTGGACATCCCCCAAAAGGTTCCGGGCTGTGAGAGTGCACAGGCCAGGATTGAGGGGGGTCACCGCCCCCCCCACCAGGTGCATGGATTTTCGTGCACCTGGCCTCTAGTATATGTATAAAACACTTTGGCAAACTAAATCATTTGAAACATAGTAGGGAAGTATGCTAATTGACCAAAATCCTTTATGAAGAGGTGGTAGGCTATTGTCAGAAAAACTGGTTCAAAGACTTCTGCATTATTTTGGAGTAGAAGGGGTGATTTTATAGAATATGGATATTCTTACACATACAGAAACAAAGTAATTTAAATGTACATGTGATGCTTCCTTATGTTAACATGGACCTAAATAATAGTAGCATGCCCTCATTTAAATCCTTTAAGGCAAGGCATACTTCCTATTTGGGTCACAATGGATTTTAGAATCAAGCCACACCCATAAAAGATAAATGTTTTACCACTCTAAATGTGCAAACCTAGTACCAGATTTGCTTAAAATATATGGATCAAAGTGAAAAGCTAGCTTTCAAAAGCTCGTCTTCTCTAACTATATTTCTTCTATTTCCATTTTTATTGCTACAATAACCAGTTGTCCAGAGGCTGTGAGGTAGGAGGAATACTTTATAAATCTAAAGTAATGGTTAAAATACTGGGGAGGGGGAGCAGGAGTTACTATTTATAGCACTTATCTACAAAGTAATTTAAACAATGTATTGAAGATAGTGGCAATTCTAACCGTGTCCTATAATGTTGTGAGGAAAGGGTGAATGACTACTATAATATTAACCCTGAAACTCTTGCCTGTTACATCTTAAGAAGATTGCTGTCATCAATATTTTTCTCAGCCAAACCGGTTTGGCTCAGAGCGTCGGCCTGCGGACTGAAGGGTCCCAGGTTCAGTTCTGGTCAAGGGCATGTACCTTGGTTGTGGGCACATCCCCAGTAGGAGGTGTGCAGGAGGCAGCTGGCCAATGTTTCTCTCTAATCGATGTTTCTAACTCTCTATCCCTCTCCCTTCCTCTCTGTAAAAAATCAATAAAATACATTAAAAAAAATAAAGATCCAAGGTTTAAAAATATATTTGTTTTCTCACATGCCTATATGGCCTTGCAAAAAAACTGAAAATGTTTTTAAATATCTTGGTATATAGTAATACTTCTTTCTTCCCAAGACATTTGTGGGATACCAGTTCTCTTAGCTCATTTACTACTGTAAGTCTACAAACAAACATTAGTCTTTACAATATTCCAATGGCCACAGAGTAATCAAAGGGTAAATTATGTCTTAAACCTCATCTCCAGGTTATCCCAATTAAAAGAATGAGCCATTAGAGTTTGATTACTAACTGGGAAAAACTTCCAAAGAATGCTGAATTGAGTAGTCAGTATAGGAGTCTAAAAAATCCTCAACCAAAGAAATCTTCTCTTGAACCTGTCTTTCTCCAGTGCTTTCCTCTGCTTTTAAAATCAAAACAACAACAACAGCATATCCTAGGTAAAATAGATATGTTTAAGAAACATATGCTTAACCTTTGAGTGACTTGAAATTTCACGACTGAATCTTTTCTTTACCCTAACCCCTATCTCACAAATACTATCTATTCTACCTCCAAAAATCAATTCCCTCTTATCTATTATCCTATTTCAGGCCCTACTTAAGATAATCAAAACAGTCAAAGGTCTGGTTTATAATACAAACCTTTTAAATCATCTCTAACCTTTAGTTAACATATAAGAAATTCATAAGATAATTTCATGATAGTCAAACCAAAAATTATTTTCTCAGATATCCCATAAACAAACAAAAAGAAAAATAAGACATTTTCCTCAAAAATCATAATATAGAGTCAATATACACTGGGATTAAAATCACATTAGCCCAGCCGGTGTGGCTCAGTGATTGAGCACTCACCTATGAACCAGGAGGTCATGGTTTGGTTCATGGTCAAGGCACATGCTTGGGTTGAGGGCTCAATCCCCACTGTGGGGCTTGCAGGAGGCAGCCAGTCAATGATTCTCTCTCATCACTGATGTCTCTCTCTAGTTCTCTCTCTCCTTTTCCAAAATTAATAAAAATATTTTTTTAAAAGAAAATCTATACACCATCAAAAGCAAACACTGACTACCATTATGCACAAGGATATCTGCTGTTTTTAAAATTTTTAGCAACCAGATTTTTTCAAATCAAGTCTTATAAAGACCCTTATAACAAATACTAGAGGCCCGGGCATGGAATTCATGCACTGGGGCAGGAGGGGGGGGGGGAGGTGTCTCTCAGCCCTACCTGTGCCCTCTCGGAGTCCGAAGTCTGGAAGCCCTCAGGGGAGCAGGCCTAAGCTGGCAGTCAGACATCTTTAGCACTGCCCCGGAGGTGGGAGCTCCCATCACAACCGCTGTGCTCGGCTCGTCAGCCATGAGCCCAGCTTCTGACTGGGCGGCGCACTCCCTGTGGGAGCACACTGACCACCAGGAGGCAGCTCCTGCGTTGAGCATCTGCCCCCTGGTGGTCATTGTGCATCATAGCATCCGGTTGTTCCACTGTTAGGTCAATTTGCATGTTACCCTTTTATTATATAGGATGGTATGGTATATGTATATGCAAAGTTAAAGGGACCCACAGCACTTTCAGTAGTTCTAATTCTTTCCAACATCATCAAAAATTAGAATAAAAGTTGAACATGGACTATAGGCAGCTTTTAAGACAAAAGTAAAGAAGCCACTTCATGCATCAATAAGCATGTAATTATTTCTGCAAAAATATGGAGCATGTCCCACCCTCCTAGATTTGTTTTAGTGTATCATCATTTGATCTCATAGTAGAAAGATGACATTACATCCTAAGTACTACTGCATGATAATCCTTTCTGAGAACACGTAACTTTTTAAGAATTTCATGACACTCCCTCAAAACAACTGCTATTATAAAACCAAGTGTGGATTCAACTGCACAGCAAAAATAATAAATTGTGCAGTATCTAAATTCTAAAAATAAGTTTAAAATGAAGTACAAAAAGCTCGGAATAATTACTGTTTCAGAGTCCAATGAGTATTAATATAAACTGTTTCAAAGTATACATACTTATGCTGTATCTTATGTATTAGATCTTCTCAAGCAGAAGTAATTTTAAGTGAAGTTAGTACATTTCCTATTTTGTGGAAAAACAAGTATATAAAAATCATCGTAATATACTTACTGTAGTAGATTAAAATCAGTTGGTATTTCTGGAGCTGCTATCATTTCTTTATCATCTTCTGGAACGCCCCAATGTCAGAAATATATTCATATATTTACGTGGGTAAAAATGATGGCTCGCTTCCTTCTTCTAAGACAGACAATTCCTTTAAAGGGGAGGAATGCCGTATCTATTATAAACACACCAAAAATATTGGGAAGGGTATCTACACGCAAAACCTAAATTCCCCTGTGCCTGCTACTGTGTTTCAGTAAATAAGGATTTCTTTCCCTTGAATTTGACTGCTCTTTCTAGATATGGATTTATTACAACTATTGTAGCCCCACGGTAGCAACAACAGACACAAAGAAAGAAGCTTGTATTACAGACAATTATTTTTAAAATTTGCTAAGATTCTCTAGTCTGGATTTTTTTTTAAAACATATACCCTACTAAGAACATGATGTGACTCTTTATTGGTCCTGAAATCCTTATGAAAAGTTTAAAACATAATGCAAGAAGTCTGAAAATTCTATAACTTTTGCTGGCAGTATACAGTACAGTCAAATGGAACAGATAAGCCCTAACCGGTTTGGCTCAGTGGATAGAGCATCGGCCTACAGACTGAAGGGTCCCAGGTTCGATTCCGGTCAAGGGCATGTACCTTGGTTGTGGGCACATCCCCAGTATGGGTTGTGCAGGAGGCAGCTGATCGATGTTTCTCTCTCATCAATGTTTCAAACTCTCTATCCCTCTCCCTTTCTCTCTGTAAAAATCAATAAAATACACATTTGTAATTCCTGAACTAATAAAGAATTTAAAGTTTAAAAAAAAAAAGGAACAGATAAAATTAAGCTATCATTTTGAAACACTATAAAAGCAGGTTCTTCTATAGAAGAAACAGTCCAAAGTCTTGCTTATTAATACACTAGAGGCCAGGTGCACGAAATTCGTGCATGGGGAGTGGGGGGAGGGGGGTTCCCCCCCTCAGCCTGACCTGCACCTTCTCCAATCTGGGAGCCCTCGGGACATCCCTGGCAGTTACACATCCCTCTCGCAATCCAGGACCTCTGGCTCCTAACCGCTCACCTGCCTGCCTGCCTGATCCCCCTAACTGCCCTCCCCAGATGACCTGGTCACCCCTAACTGCCCTCCCCTGCGGTCTGGTGGCCCCTATTAACTTTTTTTTTTATAATCTTATCCCCTTCACACACAATGGTATTTGACTTCCTTATTGGCTTCTCCCTCACAGAATTTTTCTCTCTCCTTTATGTAACACTTTTTCCTATTGACTCATCATTTATAAACTTTTCTTTCCTCATTTCCTACTTCTGTTCCATCATCCTTCCCATCTTTCTCCTACCCTCCTTCCCCACATTCCTTCTTTCCTTTATCTTTATCCCTCCCCTTTTCCTTCCTTCCCACCTTAATTTTTTTCTTCACTTCCTCCCTCTGACCTGCTTTGCTCCCTCCCCCATTTCTTCCTTCTTCCCATTCTCCTTTTAAGCTCTACCAGCTCCCCTTTAAAACTTTTCTTCCCTCCCTCTTTCTCTCTCATCCACATCCTTCTCTACTTACTTCCACTGTTTTAATATGTATCTACCTGCCTAATTATTCACTATCGTTTATCTTTTTCTTTTCTGACTCCTATTTTTAAAAACTGAACCCAGTACACAACTATACTTGATTTTCATTATAGCTCCTACAGTTCACTCATACATCCTCTTTCCTTCTAACTCTGCTCTCTACTGACTCCTTTATAAAGTTCTTCCCTCCCTCCTTCACTTCTTAAAGCTTTCGTTGGGGGGGAGGGGTGGTAACCCCCAGCCCAGGGCTCAGCCCCAGCCAGGTGTTCACCGCACCCCCCCTTCCCCTGCCTCCCCGCTGCTGTCCTGCTCCCATTCCCTGCCCAGGACGCCCAGCCCAGCGAGGGTGGCCAAGGCCCGCACTGCAGACCTCGGACCGTCCTCCACTCCGTCCTCCACTCCATCCTGGAATGTGGGCGCATCCCTGCCAAGGGCCACCACCGCCCTCCTCCTGCGTCTGGACAGGTCTCCATGCTCCTCACCGCCTGTGCCCCACCGTCGCCAGGCACACCTGCTCTGCACCCTCCCCGCGCCCCCCCCCCCCCCCCCCGCAGTAGCCACCTCCTTCCGCAAGCAGTTTCCTTCCCTTTTCCATTCCTGTGCCTATCATATCCTATCCTACCCCAGGCCTTGCACCTGCCTGAGCAGAGGGCGGGATTGCAGCCTGCTGATCCGGTTGTGATATGATGCCGTAATGGACAAATTTGCATATTTTTCTATTAGATTAGATAACCACTTCATGACTATACCACATTGTGTTGAATAGGAAAGGGAGAAAATGCTAGCTCTAATCTATTCCCTTTCCCTCAACGAACTTGTAATCAATTTAAATACCAATAACGTCATGTGGACAACAGTGTAAATTTGGCCATAGGAAGAGTATTATTTCTAGTTTTGAAGATCAACGATGCCGTTCTTAAATGAAAGAATGACCTAAGAGCAAATGACAAGTCTGTAACAAATAAAGAGAGATAAAATAGGCTGAGTCTAGAGCTTTTAATCTTACATGTGTAACTTTCTTTTATAATTTTCTTATGCTTTTCTTTCCAAATGAATCTAGGACTTGGTGGCCACCTAAAGAAAAAGCAGATCAGACTAAACATGTCCAATAATAATAAATGTTCAAATATCATATACTAATAAACTTCTAATGATCTTTCCAATAGAGCAGATGTTATACAAGAAACTGGTAATTTGGTTTTTCCATTAATTCTACAGCTCTAAAAACATCAATAAGTGGCTAGTCAAAGCACAGCATTTCCCAGCTCACTCTAATGAAGCTACTATTAATAACAAAGTAATGAGGTAGTAAGAGAAACAAGAGCTGCTAATCCACAAAGTAAGCCCTGAATAATCCAGGGTTGTCTATACCATCACTTTTAGCTTATTTTTTTTTATTCTAAAGAATAATCGCATTATAAAATCTTTATTTAGACGTGACTATTAGCATGGTCTTCTTCAAATAAATCATGGTCACAGGATTGCTCCGCAAAACCACTAACTGTTAATCTTATTGTAACCTAACAAGTTATCTAAATAGTACACCAGAATTCTGAGGCTTGCCATTACATGGGGACACACCTAGCTTCCTAAAAATCCAAACTTATTTGAAAAGAAAAGCATTGCCCTCACTGGTTTGGCTCAGTGGATAGAGCATGAGCCTGCGGACTAAAAGGGTCCCAGGTTCGATTCTGCTCAAGGGCACATGCCTGGGTTGCAGGCTCGATCCCTCATCATTGATGTTTCTATCTCTATCTACCTCCTACATCTCCCTTCCTCTCTGAAATCAATAAAAATATTTTTTTTAAAAAATAAAAAGAAAAGTATTTTTTAAGAAAGAAAATTTTGGTTTTTTAAAGAGAGCTGGAGAGGTATAGAGGTAAATAAGTTCTAACCAACACGTTAGGTTATCTAGATGGCAAGAAAGTGCTTACTCAGTTTGTCGGCCTACCTGTCCCCACTCTCTCTGGGCATTTTATAAAACCAAACTTGCTACATCCCTTAATATACAATTTTTAAGCAGACATTAAAGATAGTTCATAGCCCTAACCAGTTTGGCTCAGTGGATAGAGCGTCGGCCTGTGGACTGAAAGGTCCCAGGTTCGATTCCAGTCAAGGGCATGTACCTTGGTTGCGGGCACATCCCCAGTAGGGAGTGTGCAGGAGGCAGCTGATGGATGTTTCTCTCTCATCGATGTTTCTAAACTCTCTATTATCCCTCTCCCTTCCTCTCTGCAAGAAAATCAATAAAATATATTTTTTAAAAAAAAGATAGTTCATAGATATATTCTCCTAAGGACAAAAAGAATGTATAAGCTCTGAAAAGCAGAGTACTAAATAAAAAATAAGTAGTGTGATATACTACATTCCTCTACATAACACAAAATTTCTAGTGAACTAATTAGAAGTATTGTCAGGTCAAATTATTTTGCTCAGTATAAGGTTATACTAACATGTGCTTGGAAACTAGAAGCCAAAGCAAACACAAAAGAAAAATGGAATTTATAAAGATGTGAGTCTAGCAGACAAGGAGTCTATTTTTAAAAAAAAAAATACCACCTAATAGATTTAGAAAAAAAATATTAAATTGGCCAACTCTCTATTCCTAGTAAAATACTTGTTTTTAAAAAAGTTTCTAAATATTAAAAATCCATCCAACCAATTAAAAATATCCACCATGTGCCAAATGCAGTGCAGGGCACTAGGCATACGGTGGTGAAAAACGAGAGTAATAATCCTTGCCCTTATGGAAACCTGCAATAAATGTGAAAATATATTTATTACACCCTGACCGGTGTGACTCAGTTGGTTTGAGCATCTTCCAGTATACCAGAAGGTTATGGGTTTGATTCCCGGTCAGGGTACATACACCTTAGGTTGTAGGTTCCATCCTTGGGTCAGGAAGTTCTCTCTCACATCCATGTCTGTCTCTGTCTCTGTTTTTCTCTCCCTCTCTCTTTCCCCTTTCTCTGTTCCCCTCTATAAAAAAGACCAATAAGCCTATCTTTGGGTGAGGGTTTAAAATATATTTTATATTTATTTCTACAAGGCACCTAACTCTACAGCCACCTAATATTAAATAGAGGAATACTAAATTCCATGTGTCTGAATTCTCACTGTTTTAATCACCCGCTAAATAACCAATTTACCACCCAAACAGTTCTTCATTGCTCAAAATTATACATTAAAATAGCTTTGTAGTTAAAGGAGCCAGAACAATGGGTAAGTTAGCATTGGTGTGTGTGTGTGGGGGGGGGGGGGTTAAAAATGGAAACTTCATCTGCAGGAAGAGCTGAGAAATTTTCCCTTTTTATTTTAAATGTCTACAGCTGTATAAAAATACAATTTGCTTCCTCCAAAGGCTTACATTAAAAAATTTACAAGTAAAGACTTTAAATGTACTTAATACCATTTGACCTAAGTTAGGAAACCCAAAACTGTAAGAACATGTAATGCTCAATAAAAGTGTTAAGTTAAACAGGCAAACTTATCACATCATTTCTGGTCTACTATAGTTTATTAATTTTAAGAATATGCTCAAAGATCACAAGGTGGAGCTCTCACCTAATGCCAAGGAAAAACTTTTGAGATTTTTATCACATGTAGCAATTCTCTATAACTACTATAAAAGAGTTAACATTCCAACAGCTTTGGAGGATAAAGCATAGAAATGAAATTTGCTTTAACTCTCAACTACTATTTCCCTTTGCGGGAAAAATACATCCAAAAACAACTAACTTCTTTTTCTCCTTACTGAAAACTAAGGGAACCCATTTTATAGATAGGTTGCATAATACACTGTAAAACCAATTCCTTAGGCTCAAGTGTTCAGTATACAGCCATTAAAGGTTTTTTAAATACATTCATATATAATTACTGGATTAAAAAGGATTAGGTCATAATAGATTAATTCTGTATGTTAAATTCAAGTACACACTCTCACAAGTACTGCTTTTAATATAAACAGAGATCTAAAAAACTGAAACTTGATCACCATAACTTTTCAAGTTAGCTATAATGAATATATGTTTATAGTCTGTTACTCAAAATTTATACTCCAAGTTAAATTAATTCAGTAACAAAAGAACTTTCTACTTCCATTTCTATAAAATCTGCTGATTTCTTCATAAAATAATTGTTTCAAAGTTCTTTTAATTCAAGCCAAGTGGTCTCAAGACAGAAAATAAGAAAAAAACAAAACACAGCCTTCACTAAACAAGGTCCCTCAGAATTCACATATTATTCAAGAGTAATTAATTAAAACAATGAGCTAAATTCACATGTTAACACTCGTAAATAGTATACAATATGATATAAGCACAGTGCATTATTATTATCACACCCATTCACACTGGGCACCACTGGCTCACTGGCAGATTTCAAGTAATGGGCAGATTTCATAGCAAAGTGGATGAAGACAGGATAATCCTGCCTGGATTTCAAGAGAAATCCAAATATTTTATTTCACACAGTACTCTAACTGATTACATCAAAAACTTTCACATTTATTTATTCAAGGTAGTAGAAAGTATCTAACTGAAATATTCAGTCTATTAATAATTCTTATGAAGATGGATATACAATTCAATTAATAAACAATAATAAAGCCAAAGTGTACATTAAACAGCTTTATAGACAATGATGGGAAATTTTAATCTAAAATTTAGAATTGCAGTTACTAACCACAATTTTTTCATTTTAATATGACCACAAAATGCAGCATGCTACATCTTTAATATTTTTGTACCTTCCACTCCTGATTAGAAAAAGTTTCTAGAATTAGCATCCACGTGATAAAAACCACTAATCTTTCTACCTACTCACAGTGCACAATTCATAGACTTGAATTATATTCATGTTTAAGCTCAGAAATCAAATATACTTCCACAATGAAGTTTATGAAAAACAATATATAGTAGGTACTTTCCATTTCTTATTTCAGATCTAAGAGGCTGGTTCTTCATTTGTTAATTCTACACAATGTCAATGACAGGAAAAATCCGCATATGTTGTACTGTAAAATTATTTGAATTCTCTCTAACCTTAAGCTTTCCTAAATAAAGATTAAAACATGTAAATTATTTTTAATTAAATTGAAACCAGATAAAGACACTACAAAAAAACCTAGAGACGAATATTCCTGATGAATATCAATACAAAAACTCTTAACAAACTACTAGTAAACCATTCAATAGCACATGACCAAGTGGTATTTATTCCCAGAATGCAAGGCTGGTTCAACATATGAAAATCAATCACTGTAATGCACTACTTTAAGAGAATGATGGGCAAAAAAAAAAAAAAATCAATAGTGTGTTCATGGAATATTACTATATTAAACCAGTGATTTTCAATAGGTGTGCTGTAAGAGGCACAGTGGTGTGCCAAAAGAATTTTTAAAACATGTAATACCTCACCATTTAGTCAGGGGGCACTAACCTTTTCCCTTAGTTGTCAAATTTAAAAAATGCCAACACCATAGCCATCCAGTGTGAATGAATCAAAATTACACCTATTTTTTGTCAGATCAGCAAAAAATATATATTTTTGGGTGCGTCACAGAACTTTTGCAATTAGTTTGTGTGCCATGAGATGAAAAGGGTTGGAAATAGCTATAGTATTAAACAATGATGTCTTAAGACAAAAAAAAAAAACAACTTATGATCATCTCAACTGATGCAGAAAAAGCATATGATAAGATTCAACACCTTTTCATGATAAAAATACTAAACAAACTAGGAATAGAAGGAATGTAACCCAACATAATAAAGGCCACTTATGAGAAGCTTATGCTAATATCAGGAACAAAACAAGAATGCCTACTCTTATCACTTCTATTCAACACAATATTTTAAGTCCTACCCAAAACAATCAGGCAAGAAAAAGAAATAAAAAGACATCCAAATTAGAAAGGAAGACATAAAATTATCTACATTCACAGATGATATGCTATTATATGTAAAACCCCTAAAGATTACACACACACACACACACACACACACACGCGCGCGCACAAAAACCTGTTAGAATAAATAGCCAGCAAAGTTGCAGGATACAAATCAACATGTGCTTCTATATACAAACAATGAACAATCAAAAAAGGAAATTAAGAAAACAATTTGCATTTACAATAGCACCAGAAGAATAAAATACCCTGAATAAATCTAGCCAAGAGGGTGAAAGGCATACACTGAAAGTTACAAAACATTGCTGAGTGAAATTAAACAAAACACAAATAAATGGAAAGACACTCCATTCATGATTGGAAGACGTAATATTATAAGGATGTCCATAATACCCAAAGCAATCTACAGGTTCAACACAATCCCAAGAACACTTTCTTACAGAAATAGAAAAATTCATCATACAATTCAAGGGACTCCAAATAACTAAAATAACTTAGAAAGAAGGAACAAAGTTGAAGGCATGACACTTCCTAATTTCAAAACATATCACCAAGCTACAGTAATCAAAAAAAAAAATGTAGGACAGGCATAAAGACAGACATACAGACCAATGGAATACAATGGAAAGGCCAGAAATAAAACCTGACCTACATATTTAAACTTCTTTAAAAGGGCCCAAGACCACTCAATGGGGAAAGGACAGTCTCTTCAACAAATGGTGCTGGGAAAACTAGATGTCCACATGCAAAAGAATGAAACAGGACCATTCATTATCTCATACCATATACAAATATTAATTCAAAATGGACTAAAGATCTAAACATTAAGACCTAAAATTATAAAACTCCTGGGGGGGGGGGGGTTGGAACAGGGGAAAAACGCCATAACACTGAACTTGGCAATGGTCTTTTAGATAGAACAAAAAGAACAGTGTAAAGAAAGGAAAAATAAACAGGACTACACAGAAACTTTTACACATTAAAGGACACCATTAACAGAGTGAAAAGGCAACCTACAGAACGAGAGAAAATATGTGCAAACCATATGCCTGATACAAAGTTAATATCCACTATATATAAACAATTCCTACAACTCGACAACAACAAAAAAACCAAATAACATAAATTAAAAATGGGCAAAGAACTTGGATCAAAACCACGATGAGATACCATTCCACACCCTCTGGGATGGCTAGAATAAAAAAGACACAATAAAAAGTGTCTGCAAAGATGTGGAAAAATCGCCCTAACCGGTTTGGCTCAGTGGATAGAGTATCTGCCTGCTGACTGAAAGGTCCCGGGTTCGATTCCGGTCAAGGGCATGTACCTTGATTGCGGGCACACCCCCAGTAGGAGGTGTGCAGGAGGCAGCTGGTCGATGTTTCTCTCTCATCGATGTTTCTAACTCTCTATCCCTCTCCCTTCCTCTCTGCAAAAAATCAATTTAATATCCATGTACTGTAGGATTGTAAAACTGTACAACTACTATGTAAAACAACATGGAAGCTCCTCAAAAATTTTTAAAGAAAACTGCCATATGACCTAGCAATCCCCACTTCCAGGTATATGTCCAAAATAATTGAAAGCTGGGTCTCAAAGAAATAGTTGCAACAACCATATTCAAAGCAGCACTATTTATAATAGCCAAGAGGTAGAAGCAGACCACATGACTATCAACAGTTTAATAGGTAAACAAAACGTGATATACATACAATGAAATATTATTCGTCCTTAAGAAAGGAAATCCTATCAGATGCTACAACATGGATGAACCTTCAGGGCATTATAATAAATTTGAAATAAGCCAGTCAGTCACAAAAAGAGAAACACAGGGGTGGGCAAAAGTAGGTTTACAGTTGCTCATATGGAAAAAGATATGCAGGTAATGATTATTACAATGGATTTATTAACTGTTTTGTGTACTTACACTATACAGCTACTTTTGACCACCCCTACACTATATGATTCTATTACATGAGGTATCTAAATAGTAGTACAATTCAGACGAGATCGGGCGCGTTCAGGGTGGTATGGCCATAGACAATAGTAGTACAATTCAAAGAAACAACAAGTAGATTGTGGTTACCAGGGAGTGAGGGAGGTCAAAAGGGGGAGTTGTTGTTTAATGGGTATAAAGTTTCAGATTTTGGAGACAAAAGTTCCAGAAATCTGTTTCACAAAAAGATCAATTTACTTAACACTGCTGAACTGCCCACTTAAAAATGATTCAAATGGCAAATGTTATTTGGGTTGGGGGGGGGGGTAGAGTTTAGCACAATAAAAAATTAAATTTAAACCCCCTTTTATCAAGCAAGTTTCCCTCATGTCACACAAACTCACAAGATTTTACCAATCACCAATTACTGGACAATACCTTTCTACTAAAAAAGAATACTATACACCTTAACTACTGCTATCTTTTAAAATGTAAATCTACAAATGCTAATAAAGATTCAGCAAACATTTACTATTAATAAGAACCAATAAAGGGTAGGGGGCAAAAGTAGGTTTACAGTTGTTCATATGGAAAATAATACAATAAATTATAATGCAAGAATAAACTGTGTGTGGTACACCTAACACAATGGAATACCACACTGCTGTAAAAAACTCTTACTACTGGCAACAGCATGGATGGACCTGGAGAGCATTATGCTAAGTGAAATAAGCCAGTCGGAGAAAGATAAATATCACATTATTTCACTCATTTGTGGAATATAATGAACAAAAATAGATCCAGAGACACAGAAGCATCAGACTGTCAAACCTCAGAGAGAAGGTGGGGGGGGGGGGGGAATCAACCAAAGGACTTGTATGCATGCATATAAGCATAACCAATGAACACAGACAGTAGGGGAGTGGAAGTGGTTGGAGAGAGGTCAATGGGGGGAAAAGGAGACATATGTAATACTTTAAATAAAGAATTTAAATTTGAGCCCAACTGGCATGGCTCTGTGGTTGAGCGTCGACCTATGAACCAGATCACAGTTTGATTCCCGGTCAGAGCATATGCCTGGGTTTTGGGCTCGATCTCCAGTAAGGGGCATGCAGAAGGCAGCTGACCAATGATTCTCTCTCATCATGGATGTCTCTCTCTCTCTCTCTCTCTCTCTCTCTCTCTCTCTCTCTCTCTCCTTCTCTCCCTCCCTCCCTCCCTGCCTCCATCCCTTCCTCTCTGAAATCAATAATAATGGTTTAAAAAAAAATAAACTATGTTTCACATACAACTGTAAAATTACTTTTGCCCCACACAATATATTATTAAATGCAAATACAACATACAGTATAACTAGTGTTTACATGTATTAGGTATATTTTAAAGTATATTGCAGAGAACCTGAAACTACTATCTTGAATTTATAGTTATTGCAACTTTGCATTTAAAACATTTTTTGTTGTACCAATGATTTGTCTGCTAAGCCATTCAGTCAGGAAAGAAACTTCTCAATTAGAAAATTATTCTTTAGAAAACAATTTGTGATAATGATCCACTTCACAAGAAAATTTCTGGCGAATAATATAGCAAAATCTGAGAACATGTATAAGGAGATTCTTCATGTGCAAATATCTCCCATCTTATTCTACGGCCCAACCAGTATGGCTCAGTTGATTGAGCAGCGTCCTATGCATCAAGAGGTAACTGGTTCCATACCTGGTCAGAACACGTGCCTGGGTTTCTGTCTTGATCCCCAGTAGGGGTTGTGCAGGAGGCAGCTTATCAATGTTTCCTTTGATGTTTCTACTCTCTCTCTCCCCCTTCCCCTTTCTTTTCTCTCTCTCTCTCCAATCAATAACAACTTATTTTTGTAAAAAAGAAATATTTGGGCTGGCTGTTGTGGCTCAAAGTTTGAGCGTCAATTCCTAGTCGGGGCACATGTCTATGTTGAGGGCTCAATCCCGAGTAAGGGGTGTGAGGAGGCAGCCAATCAATGATTCTCATCATTGATGTTTCTATCTCTCTCTCCTTCTCCCTTCCTCTCTGAAATCAACAAATACAGTTTAAAAAAATATTTGCCATCTTATTTTATGATTAATTTGGCAAAAATGCTCAAAATGCTCTTTTCATCAAGAAAAACTCTCTACCATCAGCAATTATGCTTAGCATTCCTGATTAATATATTCCAAACAAAAAAGGGGAAAAAGTTTTCTTCTCCAACTGCTTCTTATAAATTATTCTGCTAATGTTTGCCAATTATCCTACTCATAACACTTTACTTGACTGTTTTACTTCATTATATTCTGCCCCAACCCCCATCCATCCTGTATGAACTGCTTTGGCTAGCAATTAACAACTTACTAGGTACTGGAAGATATTTTTACCTGTCTCTTTTTCTGTCCAAAGTTACAGAGCAACAAGCAGTGTCTCCACTGCTGAAGTGGCTATACAATCATTAACAGAGTTACTAGTGAACCTACCTCACTAATTCATATTGATCATAACTTGCAGATCATGAAATGGTTCAGAAATCAGTGTGGCAGATTCAACTCTCACACCATGAAACACATCATCAAAACAACTCTTTTTAAAATATATATATTTTATTGATTTTTTTACAGAGAGGAAGGGAGAGGGATAGAGAGTTAGAAACATCGATGAGAGAGAAACATCCATCAGCTGCCTCCTACACACTTCCTACTGGGGATGTGCCCATAACCAAGGTGCATGTCCTTGAATGGAATCAAACCTGGGACCCTTCAGTCCGCAGGCCGATGCTCTATCCACTGAGCCAAACCAGTTAGGCCGTGGTCAGCAAACCGCGGCTTGCGAGCCACACACGGCTCTTTAGCCCCTTGAGTGTGGCTCTTCCACAAAATACCACGTGCAGGCGCGCATGTACAGTGCAATTGAAACTTCGTGGCCCATGCGCAGAAGTTGTTATTTTGTGGAGGAGACAGTATTTTATGGAAGAGCCACACTCAAGGGCCCAAAGAGCCGCATGTGGCTCGCAAGCCGTGGTTTGCCGAGCTGCAGTTTGCCGACCACTGGTAGGGCATCAACACAACTCTTAACAACTATTAGGTCTGGCACTTAATATCAAATGAATGCAACAAATTGTGTTGATCAGCATATTACCTTAAAGAAGTAACTATAAAATAAAAATGTATATATGTGTGTATATGCATTTGTTTGTCTGCACAAAAAGACATACTGGAATTAATAAGAAACTTTTTTTTTAGGTTGCCAATATAGGGGAGGGGATGAAAGAATGAATAAGGAGGCAGGAATCTCTGGAGACTTCTGTGTATACCTTTTTATATAATTTTATATTTTGATTTAGGAAAATAAATTGCCTGTTCAAAAACTATGAAACTGAATTTTTGAAATGCGTAAGATTGTAAAAAATTAAAAATAAACCTAATCTACAATGTACATCAAATAAATGTCATGAGCATACAGTGAAAGCATTTATAGTAAGTTTAAAAATCAAAACTTTACCCACAGTGGGATGAATTCAAAGGACAAAAAAGTATAAAGAAAAGTTAAACTTTACTTAATAGTTTTGTTGCACTGCTGATTCTGTTCATCTGGAGTTATTTTCTTTTTACTATACACTAGCAAATAAGTAATCATGTTAATGATATCAACAATCAAGAATTTAAGTGTAAGAGAAAAAAAGGTGATTATCTAAAAAGCTTTTATAATAGCCCTAGCTGGTTTCGCTCAGTGGATAGAGCATTGGCCAACCCACAGACTGAATGCCAGGTTAGATTCTGGTCAAGGGCACATGCCCAGGTTGTGGGCTCGATCCCCAGTAGGGAGCGTGCAAGAGGCAGCCAATCAATGATTCTCATTGTTGATGTTTCTATATATTTCTCTCCAAAATCAATAAAAATATATTTTTAATTAAAACACAAAACTTTAATAACACATGCTGAAATTGAATGGAAGGAAATGCAAAAACCACATGAGCCATCATTATACCTGTTAGAATAGTCACAATAAAAAGTAGTGGCAAACCCAAACCATAGCAGAGATGCAAAGAAACTGATTCAAATGTGAAATGGTAAAAAGTTTAGGAGTTTTCTTTGAAACACCATACATGCTTCACCACAAAAAAAGATACAATGATTATGTGATGGAATAGAAAATTAGCTAAAGCTATGGTAGTAATCATATTGCAATATGTAAATGTATCAAATCAACATATTGTACAACTTATATGTAAATTATATCTCAATAAATTTTTAAAATTTAGATTTTAAAACCATATATACATTTGCCATTAAGAACAAGCAATCTTACTACTAAGCATTTTATCCCCCCAAAATTAAAAATCTATGTCCACACAAAAAATGTGTACAAGAATGTTCACAGCAGATTTACTTGTAATAGCCAGAAATTGAAAACAACTCTATTATAGGTTGAATTTTGTCACCCCAAAATTCATATTTTGAAGTCCTATCCTCAAGTACCTTGGAATGTGATCTTATTTGGAGTTAGGGTCTTTACAGAAGTTATCAAGTTAAAATGAGGTCACTAGTGTGGGCCCTCATTCAATGACTACTATCCTTATAAAAAAAGGAAAATGGCCATAGCCGGTTTGGCTCAATGGATAGAGCGTTGGCCTGTGGACTGAAGGGTCCCAGGTTCAATTCCTGTCAAAGGCACATGCCCGGGTTGCAGGCTCGATCCCCAGTAGGGGGCGTGCAGGAGGCAGCTGATCAATAATTCTCTTTCATCACTGATGTTTCTATCTCTCTTCCTCTTTCGTCCTCTCTGTAATCAATAAGCATATATTTAAAACAAACATCTTTAAAAAAAAAAGAGGAAAATGTTTAAATAAAAACACCGGCCTGTGTGCTCAATGGTTAAGAGTGCCAGCCCATGCACCAAAAGGTCACGGGTTCAATTCCCTAGTCAAGGGCATGTACCTAGATTGCAGGTTCAATCCCAGGGCTGGTCGGGGCTTGTGCGGGAGGCAACCAATTGATGGGTCTCTCTCACATCTCTCTCTCTCTCTCTCTCTCTCTCTCTATATATATATATATATATATTTCTCTCCTCTCTCTCTCACCCGCCCTCCCACTCTCTGTCTCCCTCTCTCTCTAAAAATCAATGAAAAAAAATATCCTCAGGTGAGAATTAACCAAAAAAAGGAGGAAATTTGATGACAGACATGTACACAGTAAGAATATCATCCTATATAATAGAGGTGATATGCAAATTGACCCTCACTCTGTCACGCCGGAACAAGATTACTGCGCCCACGGTGGAGGGAGGGTTCCCATAACACAAGATGGCTGTGCCCACAGCAGAGGCGGGGTTCCTGTTACAAGCCATAATGAGCAATCAGCAGGGACCTGAGACTGCGTGGCACCGGACCAGGGGACTTGAGAATGCGCCCACCCAACCCCCGCCCAGCAGGACTTGTCAGGGGTGGGGCCGGGAGGGTCTGGATCTCGCCCAATGTTGGGTGGGGCCGGCCAGGTCTGGGTCTCACACAATTTTGAGGTGCACACGGATGGGTGGGGACTTGACTCTGGATCCCACGGCGTGCTCCAGACTGACAGGAGGAAGATTTTCATATACATTTTACTAATTTTCTTTCATCTCTGACACTTCTATTATAGAGAAAGGGCAAATAGCAATATTAAAATATTTCCTCTAATTAATTCCCTTTTAACACATTGTTTGCGGGTAGTTTTTATCGCGCGCTAACAGGTGGCGCAGGCCATTTTTGCTAATTTTTTGCGCAAATGGCAACATTCAGTAAAATTACGATAACTTGCCAAAACCGGTTTGGCTCAGTGGATAGAGCGTCGGCCTGCGGACTGAAGGGTCCCGGGTTCAATTCCGGTCAGGGGCATGTACCTTGGTTGCGGGAACATCCCCAGTAGGAGATGTGCAGGAGGCAGCTGATCGATGTTTCTCTCTCATCTGTTTCTAACTATCTCTCTCCCTTACTCTCTGTAAAAAATTAATAAAAATTTTTAAAAAATACGATAACTTTAGTTTACGTATTTATACGTTACCCGCATTCTACCACTAGTCTATAAAAAACGTATCAATACGTGTCCCGCGCTCTACTACCAGTCAACGTAAAACGTATAAATATGTTTCCCGCATACAATGTGTTAATGTGCACGAATTTCATGCACTGGGCCACTAGTGTGAAGATAAAGGCAGACACCAAGGCGATTCTTCTATAAACTGAGTACACCAAAGATTGCTAGCAGCCACCAGAAGCTAGGGAAGAGGCATAAACAGATTCTCTCTCACAGCCCACAGAAGAAAGCAACCCTGCTGACACCTTAGTCTTAGTCTTGTATTTCTAGTCTCCAGAACTGTCAAACTATAAATTCCCATAAGCCACCCAGTTTGTGGTACTTTATTATGGGCAGCTTTAGCAAACTAATACAAATCCAAATGTCCTTCAACGAGTGAATAGTAACCAAACTGCAGTACATCCATACCATGGAATACAACACAGTAATAGAAAGGAATTACCTGTTGGAATATAAAAACTTGGATGTAACTAAAGAGAATTATTTGAATGGGGGGAGCCAATCTCAACAGTTACATACTGTATGGTTTCCATTTATACTACACTTGATCTCAGCCAAAAGGCCGAGAAGCGATGGTTTTCATTTATATAACAGCCTTCAAAATAACAGAATTATGGAGAACACATTGATGGTTGCTAGGGATTAGAAACAGAATAGAGGAAGGTGAGTGTAACTATAAACAAGTAGTATGAGGGGATCTTTGTGATAATGGAACAGTTCTGTATCTTAATGGTGGCAGTGGTTAAAACCATCTACACACGTGATAAAATTTCATAGAATTATCAATACACAAACACAGCCACATAAATGAATGCACATATAACTTCAAAATCTGAATAAACTTTGTAAATAATATCAATATCAATTTCCTGGTCTTGATATTCTATATAATGAAGCTGTAATATGCAAATTAACCCTCACACCCTCACAAGATGGCTGCCTACAACCAGGCCAGCAGGGGTGTTAGTGAGAGATGCAAACAACTGAACAAGCAGGCTGTGTGGAGCAACCAGGCCAGTGGGGGGGGGGGGGGCGGTGAGGGGTGACCAGGCTGGCAGAGGGGGACAGTTGGGGGCAACCATGCCAGCAGGGGGGCAGTTGGGGGTGACCAGGCCAGCAGGTGGGGCAGTTAGGTGCAACCAGGCCAGCAGGGAGGGGGCAGTTGGGGGCAACCTGGCCGGCAGCAGGGGGCAGTGAGGGGCGACCAGGCAGGAAAGCAAGCGATTAGGAGCCAGTGGTCCAGGCTTGTGAGAGGGATGTCCTGGATTGGAGAGAGTGCAGGCTGGGCTGAGGGGACCACCCCCCCCCCCAGTGCATGAATTTCATGCACTGGGCCTCTAGTTGTACTATAGTTATGCAAGATATTACCAATCAGGGAAATTAGGTGAAGGGTATATATAATCCCCGTTACATTATTTTGCTACTTTTTGTGAATCTGGTATTATACCAAAGTAAAACTTTGAAATGTCTAATCAAAATTCTAGCAAGATTTTTTTTTACTCAACAAACTGATTCTTAGTTGAAAAGGCAAAGGAATTAGAATAGCCAAAACAATTTTGAAAAAAACAAATTTGGAGGACTCACACTATACACTATATCAAGGCTTACTATAACGTTACTGTAATAAAGACAACATGAATGGTGATCAAAACAGAGCAACGG
This sequence comes from Myotis nattereri, assembly GCF_964212035.1. Classification (NCBI taxonomy): domain Eukaryota; kingdom Metazoa; phylum Chordata; class Mammalia; order Chiroptera; family Vespertilionidae; genus Myotis; species Myotis nattereri. The sequence continues at coordinate 114,050,078 of NC_138078.1, read as the reverse complement.
AATAGAGACCTGAAATAGACCCACACACATGTGGTCACTTGGTTTTTGCAAAAGGTACCCACGCACTTCAATAAAGAAAGACAGTCTTTTCAAATAATTAGATATCCAAATGCCCCCAAAAAAGTTCCTTAACCCATACCTTGTATCATATGGAAAAATTAAGTCAAAAAGAATGCTAGACTAAAATGTAAAAACTTTAAAACTTCTAGGCGACTTTATTTGTAATCATCAAAAGGTGGAAAACAGCCCAAATGTCCCTCAACTTGTGAATGGATATGCAAATTGTTACATCCATACAATGGCATACTACTCAATAATAAAAAACACACATCTGATACATATGATGAGGCCGAATCTTTCTTTTAAGAATTAATTTATTAAATGAACATTTTTGTATATGTGTCCCAAAACAATCAGCCAGTGCTGACGTCAGCCAAACTCTGCTCTCATCTAAAGACAACACACTGGGGACTACTCTGCAAAGTGGGTGATTCTCCAGTACCATGCTGCACATCTGAAACCAACACAGAACAATATTGAATGTAAAGTCAATAGAAAAAAAAATTAGGTGGGAAAAAAATTATTGTTATAAGTTCTCTCAGCAACTTCCTATATTTCCTTTTAGTACTTTTTTAATTACCCATTTTAAAGGCATGGCTTCTGTTTTGCATATCATTACACACATATGAGGCTGAATCTTAAAAAGCACTATGCTAAGTGAAAGTAGCCAGATTCAATAGGCTACTTATTGTATGATTCCATTTATATGACAGTCAAAAGGGAAAGAAAAATGGATGAAAAACAGATCAATGGTTTCCAGGGGCTCAGGTTGAGGAGAATGACTATACCAGTGCTCAGCAAACTCATTAGTCAACAGAGCCAAATACCAACAGTACAACGATTGAAATTTCTTTTGAGAGCCAAATTTTTTAAACTTAAACTATATAGGTAGGTACATTGTTATTAACTTAATTAGGGTACTCCTAAGCTGGCCTTTGCTGAAAACATCCTCAATCTGATTGAGGTATGTTCACTGAGGTAAACCCCTTCCAACTCTCCCATCCACACTCGTCCTGTGTACTTGTTTCAGATAGACGAGTGTGGATGGGAGAGTTGGAAGGGGTCGACCTCAGCGAACCTACCTCAAAACAATGTACCTACCCCACGCTGCGTATCCCGCGGCCCACCTGCGCCACATCTCCCGTCACCCGGCCGACCGACACCCCCAACTTCTTCTAAAGCCACTTCTTCAAAATAGACTCGCCCAGGCCGAAAACCAACTTCTGCGCATGGGCCACGAAGTTTCAATTGCACTGTACGTGTGCGCCCGCACGTGGTATTTTGTGGAAGAGCCACACTCAAGGGGCCAAAGAGCCACATGTGGCTTGCGAGCCGGGGTTTGCCAACCACTGGATAGTAAAACTTACTAATTCAGGTTAGGGGGTGTGAGTTAAAGCCAAAAGTCCATTATACAATAAAGTAGGTTTTCTGAATGACGGTTAGAAAAAAACTGACTAATCAGTTTACCCGTTTTTACTTATTTAGGCACGTTTTTGTAATTAAAATTACGTATGTATGAAGTTTAATTTCACAGAAAAGTTTTCTATACGTATTACTGTAATTTCAAGTTCATACTGAATAGGTTTAGTAAATGTGTCTATTCACCCGTCACCACAAATAAACAAAAGCACTCAGCTGGGGCGTGGCTTAGTCCATGTCAGAACATAGGTGGCACCGGTTAAAACTGCCACAGAAAGTCACACCACATGACAAAAGAAACCAATTACCACATGTGATACGGTGCGATCACATGCTAATCATTCGCCCAACATTGTTTACAAGCAGTGGTTCTTGGATTTAAATATGTAGACTATAGTTGTAGATATGTAATATTTATTTATGTCTGTGAAATTACTAGTGTTTTTTCCAACATATGGCCTATTTATTAAATTTTGTTAACAATAACAGTAAATTAATAACAAAAAAATTAACCTGTTAAATTTAATTATAAGCAAATCTTGGTTAAAAGCATTTTTAAATTAACAGGGTGTCAGTTTTCACATATGACAAACGGAACAAAAATTTTGTCCATTAAACCCAAAGTTCATTAAATTGAGGCCCGCAAAATTGAGGGTTTAGTGTTTTGGAGGGATTTGTGGGGTAGAGATACTAGAACTGAAATATATCTTGATTCTGATGATTATATACAACTATTTGCCAAAACTCACAGAACTGTATAATAAAAAGAGTGATTGGACTTTATGTAAATAATATCTTTCTTTTGTTGTTAATCCTCACGGAAGGATACTTTTCCACTGATTTTTGGAGAGTGGAAGGGTAAGGGAGAGACAAAGAGAGAGAGAAACATCAATGTGCTAGACACATCAATTGGTTGCTTCCCACTTCAGCAGAGGTACGTGCCCTTGACCAGAATCGAACCCGGGACCCTCCAGTCCACCGGCTGACGCTGTATCCCAGCTGTTCTCAACCTTCTGGCCCTTTAAATACAGTTTCTCATGTTGTGACCCAACCATAAAATTATTTTCTTTGCTACTTCATAACTGTAATGTTGCTACTGTTATGAATGGTAATGTAAATATCTGATATGCAGGATGGACTTAGGCGACCCCTGTGAAAGGGTCGTTAGACCGCCAAAGGGGTCGCAACCCACAGGTTTATAGGTTGACAACTGCTGCCACTGAGCCAAACCAGCAAGAGCTGTAAATAATATCTTAGTAAAAGTAAAATTTAAAGTCTGTGTCCATCTTCTAATTAGTTTCTTTGATATCTACACTGAAACCCCAAAACTACATGTTTTAGCCCAGCCGTGGGCAAACTACAGCCCGCGGGCCGGATCCCATTTGAAATGAATAAAACAAACAAACACAAAACAAGACCATACCCTTTTATGTAATGATGTTTACTTTGAATTTATATTAGTTCACACAAACACTCCATCCATGCTTTTGTTCCGGCCCTCTGGGCCAGTTTAAGAACCCATTGTGGCCCTGGAGTCAAAAAGTTTGCCCACCCCTGTTTTAGCCGCTTGAACAATATTTAATTCCCTTTTGCTCTGGCCATTTTAATCAACACATAATCATCTCTCATACCAAGTGACATGATTAAAGATTTTGGCCAATGGCTGCATGCATTTATAATTTTAACAAATAATACCAAAATTGGCCTCCAAAGACAAAGGTTATAACAATTTGTACTTCCACCAGCAACCTATGTATGGATCTGTTTCTGTACTTTCAAATTTTTTACTAATCTGCTAAAAGATGACAAAGGGTTAATGCAGGGTTTAGGTAAATCCCCCTATATGAAATTTCATTTCACAAACTCAGGAACCAAACATAGAAATTTTTTTTTTTTTTTAACAGAGAGGAAAGGAGAGGAAGAGAGAGATAAAAACATCAATAATGAGATTCACTGATTGGCTGCCTCCTACATGCCCCCCAATTGGAATGGAGCCTGCAACCCAGGCACGTGCCCAGAACGGAATCGAACCCCCAGAACGAAATCGAACTGTGACCTCCTGGTTCACAGGTCGAAGCTCAACCACTGAGCAATGGTGGCCAGGCTCAAAGATACATTTTCAATAAATCCCTTGTTATTCAAAACTCAAACCAAGATTTAAAACCAAGATTTGGATAATGTAGTATTCATAATTATCTGAACTCTTGCTAATAAAAATCAGGAACCAAATGGGTATGGCTATTTGGTTTTAATTTGCTCCTCTTACTTAGTTCCTTATGTTTAAGGGCCATTCGTAGTGTCTTTTCCATAAACTCTGCTCGTGTCATTTGCCCTTTCTTCCTACCAGGCTGATCTCTTTCTCACTGACTTCAAAACACTCCTTATGTATTTAGTATAGTCTTTCAAGCTTGATAAGTCAAAAATTCTCTCCACTGCTTCCACAAAGACCCATCACTTCCTGCTAATATGGCATATTTGTGCAGTAATTGTGACATTCAGCTCTACTACCTCACCTAGTTGTACTAAACCTTGTCCTCAAGGGCCTTTTCAACCTGCTCACCTTTTTATCTGCTACCATTGCCACATACAAAAGATATTATCTTTCAAAGTTGAGATTTCTGAGATCAGCTATCCCTGGGACTACCTTACTACTCTCCACGTTTCTCTGATGTACTGCCTACCCTCTTACACATCTTTTTGTAATCTGTACTTTTCCTCTGCCTCTAAGTATGCTTTAAAAAATAAGAGTTCAACAGAGGGGTGTTTTTTTTTTCTGTCCACCTTTTATTTATGTATTGTACCTGAGAAGAAAAATGCCCACACACCATCATGGTAAGACCAGAAGTCTGATATTGCAAATGCTTAAGCAAATAATGTCCTAAAATGGTTTCGACAACACATCAAATCATCAACTTCCCCTAAACACTCATCAACATTAAATACTTTTTTAAAAGGTTAAGAGTTTTGCCCAAGGTCACACATGCTAGTAAGAAGCAAAAGTCTCAGTTTGAACCTATTTTAGGCATATTTGCTTCACAAATGTTTCTTGGGACAATTCACATCAGCTCTTGAGAGCATAAATGAAATTATGCCCTTAAAGTCCTCTGAATCAGTCAAATTCAAATATAAGAAAGGTATTAGTTTCCTTCATCTGTATTTAAGTAAATATCTAAAAATGATCACATAGAAACCCCTGAAATATCATACATATCTTATTCAATACATAAACATAAGTTTCCTTACAACTGTGTACACAAAACGATCTCTAGCAGAATCTTGAGCAGCAGAAAATCCCTAACGGCTGCACTTTACCAGCTCTCTTACCATAAAGCAAATAGGTCTTTGTTGCCTGTAATTGTGCTTCCCTGAAGGGGAGCAGTAGTTCCACCATAATATATGGTGGGGCTTCACTTAACCAACAATAGAAAATTCTATAAGAGAGTCGTTCTCTTAAATTTCAGTGTGCTTAAGAATTGTATAGAATGCTTGTTAAAATGCAGGGTTATAAAACCCAAACTTTGGGAATCACGCAGTAGATATGTATATAAGTCTCGGCATCTTTATTACTCACAAATCCCTTAAATTGGTGGGTCCATATCCCACTTTAAGAAAACCTGCTGAAACACCAATCACAAAGGATATATGCACCCCTATGTTCATAGCAGCATAATTTACAATAGTTAAGATTTGGAAACAGCCTAAGTGCCGATCAGCAGATAAGTGGATTAGAAAACTGTGGTACATCTATACAATGGAATACTATTGCTGCTATGAAAAAGAAGAAATTCTTACCATTTGCAACAGCATGGGGATAGAACTGGAAAGCATTATGCTAAGCGAAATAAGCCAGTCAGAGAAAATATCACATGGTCTCATTCATTTGTGAAATATAATGAACAACATAAACTGAACAAAAATAGAACCAGTCATAGAAGTATCGAACAGATTGTCCAACCTATGAGAAAAGGGGTGGGGGGGGGAGGGTAAGATCTCAACCAAAGGACTTATATGCATGCACATGAGCATAACCAACGGACACAGATGGGGGAGGGCATGTGCTGGGGGTTGGGGTCAGCCAGGGAGAAATCAATGGGGGAAAAAGGAGACTTATGTAATACTTTAAACAACAAATAATTTAAAAATAAAAAACAGACTTAGCATATATGTTAAATTCTGGAAAAAAAATAAATAAATAAAAAAGGAAAGCTGCTGTAAGCCATAGAGTCAGTGACCTCCAACATACAGGATGACACAGTTTCAGGGACAGAAAAGATATGAATAGAGAAGAGAAGCAAAGACACTCCCCCCTGCCTGCCTTAGGCCACTTAATCATCTGAACCTTATTCTCTCAAATGCCAGAAACTCACAGCTCAATGCTGTATTTCCCCAGAATGTCCTTAAGAAGCTTACCAGAGACAAGACACCAATGGTCACCACACTACTCTTCTTTCCATAAGAAAAAAGTATCTCTTTCCTAAGGTATTGTGCAAGTTTAAGCTAACCATGAATGAAAATCTCCAGGAATTTTATTTCATATAGACTTCAACTTGCCACTGGGATCTTCCTCTTTCTAATTTCTATCTTCCACAGAAACACCAAGAGCTGCCAGTTTTCTAAAAAGTCTGAATAAACCAAGACAAAAGTTTACCCAATTTGAAAAAAGAATCAGATAAAAAGAGTACTGCATTTTTAACACTGTGAGTTTTATAATAATATAACTAGAGGCCCGGTGCACAAAAATTTGTGCACACGGGATGGGGGGGGGGAAAGGGGTCCCTCATCCTAGCCTGTATCCTCTCGCAGTCTGGTACCCCTCGGGGGATGACCACCTGCTGGCTTAGGCCCACTCCCCAGGGGATTGGGCCTAAGCTGGCAATCAGACATCCCTCTGACAGCCCAGGAGTCCTCGGGGGATGTCCACTTGCCAGTGGGGAGCAGGCCTAAGCTGCAGTAGGACATCCTTAGCGCTGCTGAGGAGGCGGGAGAAGCTCCCACCACCACCGCTGTACTGGCAGCCATCAGCCTGGCTTGTGGCTGAGCAGAGCTCCCCCTGTGGGAGTGCACTGACCACCAGGGGGCAGCTCCTGCATTGAGCATCTGCCCCCTGGTGGTCAGTGTGTCATAGTGACCAGTCATTCCCAGTCGTTCTGCTGTTAGGGTCAGTTTGTATATTACCCTTTTATTATATAGGATAGAGGCCTGGTGCATGGGTGAGGGCCGGCTGGTTTGCCCTGAAGGGTGTCCCGGATCAGGGTGGGGGTCCCACTGAGGTGCCTGGCCAGCCTGGGTGAGGGACTGATGGGTGTTTGCAGGCTGGTCACACCCCCTTCAGGGTGGGGGTCCCTACTGGGGTGCCTGGCCAGCCTGGGTGAGGGGCTGATGGCTGTTTGCAGCTGGTCACAACCCGTTCAGGGTGGGGGTCCCCACTGGGGTGCCTGGCCAGCCTGGGTAAGGGGCTAATGGCTGTTTGCAGGCTGGTCAAGCCTCCCAAAGTGGGGACCCTCACCCCATGGAGGTTTGACCAGCCTGGGTGAGGGGCTGATGGCTGTTTTCAGGCTGGCCACACCCCCTTTAGGGTGGGGGGGTCCCCACTGGGGTGTCTAGCCAGTCTGGGTGAGGGGCTGAGGGCCGTTTTCAGGCTGGCCAAGCCCCCCCGGTGACAGAAGCTCCCAGCCTCTCCTTTTTGTCTTTTTAGTTTTTATTCTGGGATTTATTTACCTTCTATAATTCAAACTTTTTTGCCTTCAGTGGAGCTCAGAGCCGGCTGTGGCAAGCGGGAAGCTTGGCTTCCTCCATCACTGGAGCAACCAAGCCTCCTGGTCTCTCCAGCTCCCTGACTGCCGGCCGACATCTTGGTTGGGTTAATTTGCATGGAGACACTCTGATTGGTTGGTGGGCGTGGCTTAAGGCATAGCAAAGGTATGGTCAATTTGCATGTTTGTCTTTTATTAGATTAGATGGGGGGTGGGGGCAACTTGGGAGAGGTCAATGAAGGAAAGAGGAGACTTATGTAATACTTTAAACAATAAAGAATTTAAATTTTTTAAAAAAGGACTTTTGAGGAATTACTATGACTTAGCTATTGTTTCACTGACATTGTCTTGTAAGATCAAGAGAAACACAGCATCAAAACTTGCAAAATGGTTGTGTGTAGACTGAAAGAAAATTTCCCCCAAAGAGTGAAGGACTCTTAAAAGAACAGATGTACCACCATTGCTCTCCACAGCATAGAGAGCAACACTGGGGGAATGCACAGGCATCAATAACGGAGTCAAAAATGATTCAAGACACTCTGAATCTGTGAAGAATATTTAGGAATACCTTAACTACTGTATTTGACATATATTTCATTTTATATATGCATAACAGTGTTGTATAATCTTGTTAAAGTGTTTAAAATCATTTTAAAGTCTAAAAATTATTTTCAATAAATGTAAAATAGAAATTCAAGCCGAAACCGGTTTGGCTCAGTGGATAGAGCGTCAGCCTGTGGACTGAAAGGTCCCAGGTTCGATTCCGGTCAAGGGCATGTACTTGGGTTGCGGGGACATCCCCAGTGGGAGATGTGCAGGAGGCAGCTGATCGATGTTTCTCTCTCATCGATGTTTCTAACTCTCTATGTCTCTCCCTTCCTCTCTGTAAAAAATCAATAAAATATATTTTAAAAAAATATTTTAAAATAGAAATTAAAAAAAAAACCAACAATACAAGGTAACCTTTTGGGCCCCTTGTTATATTTTAACATCATCAAGCCCCTTTGTAATCCCAATGATATCCTCCAGAGACCAAAAACCAATGCTTTTTTAATTACCGAAATTAAACCTACAGCTCTAAACTTCAATGCTTGTTTCATTATCCAGGGAAGGTACTCATTCCCATATTTGTTGCTCCAGTCTATAAACATAACCGTCCCTTTTTACTCAACCCAGAATCATTCTTTAAGGTTCAGCTAAAACACTAGTTTCTAGCATTATGCTAAGCAAAGTCAGTCAGTCAGTCAGAGAAAGATAAATATCACATGATCTCACTCATTTGTGGAATATAATGAACAACATAAACTGATGAACAAAAACAGATCCAGAGACAGACACGCATCGATCAGACCATCAAAACCTCAGAGGGAAGGTAGGATAGGGTGGGGTAAGGGTGAGAGATCCACCAAAGGACTTGTATGCATGCATATAAGCATAACCAATGGACACAGATACCGGGGGGTGAGGGCATGGGGGGGGGGGTAGAGACAATGGGGGAGTAAGGACACATATATAATACCTTAATCCAGTGGTTCTCAACCTTCTGGCCCTTTAAATACAGTTCCTCATGTTGTGACCCAACCATAAAATTATTTTCATTGCGCCCTAGCCAGTTTGGCTCAGTGGATAGAGCGTCGGCCTGCGGACTCAGGGGTCCCAAGTTCGATTCTGGTTAAGGGCATGTATCTTGGTTGCGGGCACATACCCAGTGGGGAGTGTGCAGAAGGCAGCCGATCAATGTTTCTCTCTCATCGATGTTTCTGACTCTATCCCTCTCCCTTCTTCTCTGTAAAAAATCAACAGGAGATATATTTTTAAAAAAATTATTTTCATTGCTACTTCATAACTGTAATGTTGCTACTGGTATGAATCATAATGTAAATATCTGATATGCAGGATGGACTTAGGCGACCCCTGTGAAAAGGTCATTCGACTGCCAAAGGGGTTGCGACCCACAGATTGAGAACCGCTGCCTTAATCAATAAAGAAAATTTAAAAAACAAACAAACACTAGTTTCTAAGATCAGCTCCTGGCATCCTCCCAAACCATTTATCCCATCCTATCCTACCCCTAAATCAATTGCATGACTGCCCTTTCCTGTTTATCTAACATTTAATCAATAAATTATTCTAACAATCGTAATAATTATCCCTGTTCCATGAAATTCTCTCTACTCCAGCCCTTAATGAATTGCTCCTTTCAAATGCAGTACTTACAGTCAAATGCACAAAAATCTACTCCAGCCCTTAATGAATTGCTCCTTTCAAATGCAGTACTTACAGTCAAATGCACAAAAATAAGGATTTCAATTCAAATACTGAACACTTTTATACTAGCACTGTGATAACCCTAATGATAAAGAAAACAGGCACAATTTTCTAAATGTAAAAAAAAGGACAAAATGAATAAAAGATGAACTCCATTTTAATGAACACAATGCTAAAAAGTCTTTACAGGTGAAAGGTACTAGTGCAACTTACTATGAAATGAATCCAAAAATTTTTTTTAAAAAACCACCTTATAAGACCAAACATGTCAAACTCGCGGCCCACAACGAATATTTTTGTAGCCCAGCCAATATAACGGTATGTAAGAAACATTTTAATAAAAATTTTGTGACTCAATTTTTACAATATCCTCTTATACATAATTATTAATAACGAACTACAACATTTGCTAATGACTGATTACTATAATCGGGTTGCATTCATTTCTCTTACACGCCTTAAGCGTAGGCACACCATTTCTCTCCACTAATACTAGCAGTGAATACTTTAGCAGCCGATTGCCACGTCATTAGTCTTGGACTAACTTGTTTGGTGTGCGTAACAGGAAATATTTCGCATTTGGAGAACAAGAAAAATAGTCAAATGCATGAATAGTCAAAAGATATGAATAGATAGAGAAACAAACACTAGTTTATATGCGCTACGCTTATTAATTTGTGCAGTTATTCAGTGTCTAGTAAGTTAATACTCAAGAAAAATATTAATTTTTATTAAAATTTTCTATTATTTTATGTTAACGATTACTCATTTATATCAGCCCTTTGTATTCGACATGTCTCTATCAAAATAAACCTACATTTATATGAAAATTGAAGCTTTTTTTTGTGGCCCACATAAATTTAAACCTTGTTTATTTGGCCCATGTTAGCCTTTGAGTTTGACATGCTTGTTATAGACAAGCAACAGTATGGTCATTACCAGAGGGAAATGTAGTTGGGGGAAGGCAGGAGAGGGTAATGGAGGGATAAATGGTGATAGAGACATGACTTGAAGTGGTAAACACACAATACAATACACAGATGATATATTATAGAATTGTACACGTTAAACATATATAATTTTATTAACCAATGTAACGCCAATAAATTCAATAAGCCCACTGGTGTAGCTAGGTGCTTGAACAATGACCAGGAGGTCACAGTTCAATTCTGGTCAGGGAACATGCCACAGTTGTGGGCTCGATCCCATCAGGGGGCAGGCAGCCAATCAATGATTCTCTCTCAGCATTAATGTTTCTATCCCCTCTCCCTTCCTCTCTGAAATCAATAAAAAATATGGATGATTGATGGCTAGAAGATAATAATGGCTATATAAATGAATATGTGACAAAGCAAAGATAGCAAATTGTTAAAGGTTGAATCTAGGTGATGGGTATACAGGTGGTCACAGTACAATTATGTATACTGGAAATCTTTTTAATAAAGCGTTGAGGGAGGCCTGACTAATGTGGTTCAGTTGGTTGAGCATCAACTCATACACCAAAAGGTCCCCGGTCAGAGCACATGGCCAGGTTGTGGGCTCAATCCCTGGTGGGCATACAGAAGGCAGCCAATAACGTTTCTCTCTCTCCTTTTCTATCTCTCTAAAATCAATAAAAACATTTTTTAAATGTTAGGCCCTAGTTGGTTTGGCTCAGTGGTTGGAGCATCAGCCCATGGACTAAAGGGTGCTGGGTTCGATTCCAGTCAAGGGCACATACCTTGGTTGCAGGCTCGATCCCCAATCCCCCAGCCTAGGTCCGGGTTACATGCCGGAGGCAACCAGTGGATATGTCTCTCTCACATGTCTGCCTCTCTCTCTCTCTCTCTCTCTCTCTCTCTCTCTCTCTTCCCTTCCCTTCCCTTCCCTTCCCTTCCCTTCCTATCTCTAAAAATCAATGGAAATATAACCTCGGTTAAGGATTAACAAAAAATAAAATAAAATTTTTTTAAAAATTTGGAAACAGAACAGAGAACCCAGAAATCAACCCAAGCCAATATGCTCAATTAATATTTGACAAAGGAGACAAGAGCGTACAATGAAGTCAAGACAGACTCTTCTATAAATGGTGATGGGAAAGCTGGACAGATTCATGAAAAAAATGAAACTAGACCACCAAATTACACCATACACAAAAATAAACTCAAAATGGATAAAAGACTTAAAACGTAAGACAGGAAACCATAAAACTTAGAAGAATCCATAGGCAGCAAAATATCAAACCTATCTCGTAGCAATCTGTTTACCAACATATCTCCTAGGACAATGGAAACTAAGGAGAAAATAAACAAATGGGACTACATCAAAATAGAAAGTTTCTGCACAGCAAAAGAAACCACCAACTAAATAACAAAGCCCACTGCATGGGAGAACATATTTGCCGATGTGACATCTGATAAGGGTTTAATCTCCAAAAATTATAGGGAACTCATACAACTTAACAAAAGGGAGATAATCCAATCAAAATGGGCAAAGATACTTCTCGAAAGTGGACATACAGAAGGCCAAGAGTCATATGAAAAAATGCGCAAAGTCACTAATCATCGGAGAGATGCAATTCAAAACAACAATGAGGTACCCTCTCACACCTGTCAGAAGGGCGACCATCAACAAATCAATAAACAACAAATGCTGGCAAGGATGTGGAGAAAAAGGAACCTTCATGCACTGCTGGTGGGAATGCAGACTGCTGCAGACACTGTGGAAAAGAGTATGGAGTTTCCTCAAAAAGTTAAAAATGGAACTCCCATTTGACCCAGTAATCCCACTTCTTCAAATATACCCCAAGAAATCAGAAACACCAATCAGAAAGAATATATGTACCCCTATGTTCACAGTAACACAAGTTACAATAGCTGAGAACTGGAAACAGCCTGTGCCCATCAGCACATGAGTGGCTCAAAAAGCTGTGGTACATCTACACAATGGAATACTATGCTGCTGTAAAAAAGACAGAACTCTTACCATTTGCAACAGCATAGATATAGATCAGTGATGGCGAACCTTTTGAGCTCGGCGTTTCAGCATTTTGAAAAACCCTAACTTAACTCTGGTGCCATGTCACATATAGAAATTTTTGGATATTTGCAACCATAGTATAAAAAAGATTTATATTTTTGATATTTATTTTATGCTAGAGGCCTGTTGCACGAAGAGATTCGTGCAATAGGCCTTCCCTTCTCCTGGCTGCGGGCACCGGTTTTCCTCTGGCACCCAGGACTCAGGCTTTCGCTCTGGCCGGAGCCGCCTTCAGTCTTCGCAGCCCCAGCCAGAGCCGCCTTCCATCTTCTGTCTTCGCTGTTCTGGCTCGCCTTCAGTCTTCGCTCCGCCACTTGGAGCCTACATATGCAAGTTAACCGCCATCTTTGTTGGCGGTTCATTTTCATATCGCACTGAACTGCCAATGGGAGGTGCAGCAAAGGTACGGTCAATTACCGTTTGTCTATTATTAGATAGGTTATTTAAATGCCATTTAACAAAGAAAAATCAACCAAAAAATGAGTTTGTGTGTCACCTCTGACACGCATGTCATAGGTTCGCCATCACTGGCATAGATGGACCTGGAAAGCATTATGCTAAGTGAAATAAGCCAGTAGGTGAAAGGTAAATATCACATGATATCACTCATTTGTGGAATATAATGAACAACACAAACTGATGAACAAAAATATTTCCAGAAACATAGAAGCACTGAACAGACCATCAAACCTCAGAGGGAAGGCAGGGGAGGTGGGAACGGGAGATGGGGTGGGGTAATACATTAACCAAAGGATTTGTATGCATGCATATAAGCATAGTCAGTGGACACAGACAGTAGTGGGGTGAGAGCATGTTCTGGGTGCCAGGAGCAGCCAGGCAGAGGTCAATGGGGGAAAAAGGAGACATATGTAATACTTTCAACAATAAAGAATTTAAATTTAAAAAAAAAATCAATGGAAAAATATTCTCAGGTGAGCATTAACAAATAATAATAAAATGTTAGAGGAAATGAATAAAAGAGTCATGCTCCCCCCCCCCCAAGTGAGCTTACAGTACAGTGAAGGTATCACACAAGCAATTATAATTATTATGAAAGTACACTGGCATAAATATGCATAAGATACTCAGGGCACAGAAAATTGGCTCTTAACTGGGAAAGGGAAGTTCAGATATGGTTTCCAGGTGACCCCAATCTAAATCTGAAGGACATGAACAGTTATACTGGCAAGTGGGTACATGAGTGTTTTAGACATCAGAAAGAGCTCAAAGAAACAAAGTGGGCTTCAAATAGCGTGGTATCTATAATAATAAAAGTGTAATATGCTAATTAGCCAGACGTTTTTCTGGAAGAAGCCAGGGCTGAGAGGGAAGCCCGGGTCCTGGGTGCCTGCCGGCAGCTGGAGGGAAGCCAGTGCCGGCAGCTGGGGGAAGAAAGGCTCACTCTTGCACAAATTTCATGCATCAGGCCTCTGGTATAACATAACCAAAAATAGTTTGATACTACTGCAATATATGAGGAAAGGGAGGGAGGTTGGTTGGTTTGGAATTCTCTGATAAACTTCTATTGAACCTCAATCACTACCTCCCCTCTGTAAGGAACACTCCCTGAACTCCCCCAGATAATCACTACCTCTTTCTGTTACTATACACAAGCATCTATCATTACAATAATGATCCTTTATTTTAAGGTTTTTGTTTCCTTAGGTACCTTCTGTATTAAGACTAGACTTTTTGAGGATAAAGCCTGCACTTTCATACAATGAAAAGACACCATTATAAAGTTTGTTCTTTTGACATAAAGTTTGTTCTTTTGACATAAAGTTTGCCCTAAATCATATCCCCACAAACTTCCCACACAACAATGTCTAGGTTCATTTCATGTAGAGAAATAATTATAACACCACATTTTCTTTAAGAACAAATATTAATGTCCAGTCCTAGCCGGTTTAGTTCAGTGGATAGAGCATCGGCCTGTGGACCAAAGTGTCCTGGGTTCGATTCAGGTCAAGGGCATGTACCTTGGTTGCAGGCTTCTCCCCGGCTGGGGCCCTGGTCAGGGCTTGTGCAGGAGACAACCAATTTGTTCTCTCACATTGGTATTTCTCTCTGACTTTCCCTCTCTCTTCTACTCTCCCTAAAAATCAATGGAAAAGTATCCTCGGGTGAGGATTAACAACAACAAAAAAATTTATATGTACGCCCAGAAAATTATGCATTTTAAAAAGCCATGGGGCCCAGCTGGATTGGCTCAGTTGGTTGAGCATCATCCTGTGCACTGAAGGGTTGCTGGTTAGATCTCCAGTCAAGGCATACACCTGGGTTGAGGGCTCGATTCAGTTGGGGCACATATGAAAGGCAACTGATCAATGTGTCTCTCTGTCTCTCTCTCTCTCTCTCTGTCCTTGGGTGAGGATTAAAAAATAACGCCGGGGCCTGTTTGGCTCAGTGGATAGAGCGTAGGCTTGCAGACTGAAGGGTCCCGGGTTCGATTCCGGTCGAGGGCATGTGCCTGGGTTGCGGGCACATCCCCGGTGGGAGATGTGCAGGGGGCAGCTGATCGATGTTTCTCTCTCATCAATGTTTCTGGCTCTCTGTCTCCCTTCCTCTCTGTGAGAAAATCAATAAAATATATTTTTTAAAAATTAATTAATTAATTAATTAATTAATTTTTAAAAGGGCATGTGAATGAGTACATTCATAAATATAAAGTATACACTGCTAAAAATGTGCTGATGTTATAAAATGTAAGATAGTATATCATCAAGTGAAAAGAACAAGTTACAGATCAATAATATCAACTTGATGCAATTTGTTTATGCTTAGAAATTTTCCAGAAAGATAGAAAGAAGCAACCAGCAGTGGTTACCTCTGAAAACTGGGAGTAGAGGGATTGGAATTTTTCAGTTTACACCCCTTTTGTACTCAATTTTTACCATGGATAGGAATCATTATTTTTATACAAGTAATAATAGAGTCCTTCCTTCTTTTGAAGCAGCTTACACCAAACATTTAAAAAATCCTTTGAAGACATGAGTACCATGCTACAGAACCCCCTATATTTTACAGAAGCAGTAAAATATACAACCACCAAGAAGGCAAACATTCCTAAGAATTATAGTGCAGGGAACTCTCAATGGTTTCACTTGCAGACATACTCTCTGAAGATTAATTTAAAACAAATAAAATAGAAATTATATAGATGATATATAGATGATAGATAGATAGATAGATAGATAGATAGATAGACAGAAAGACAGACAGATAAAAAGAGGGGAGTTAGAGGAGAGGGGGGATGAGAGAGGAGAGACGGGAGAGAAAGAGGGAAAAGAGAAGAGAGAGGAGAGAGGGGAGAGGGAAGGGTGGGAGGCACTGAGGGAGGGAAGAATGGAGGGACAGGGAGAGAGAGGGAAAGAACGAGAATGAATGAACGGACAAATGAGAATAAACCAATTTACCAATGTACTTAATGAAACACAACTGGAAACAACTGAAAGAGCACTCCAGTGAGTTTTCAAACCACCTAAATCATCATACCATTTCTCCAGGTAAATTCTAACAAGCTTCTTTTAAAATCAGAATATAAATGAGAAATGCAAGAATCAATGGTGCACTGTGACTTGTAGTACTCACAGATGAATGGAAAAAGAGAAGGAATCAAACAACACCTCAACCAGTCTTTTTTTATGGAAGCAATGAAACAGAAAAGAACACACACCATAAAATATATCAACCATAAAATATATGAAGTAATTTAGAAGGCAGAGAACAGTAAGGTATTTGCTTTGCTGATTGACAAGAAACAGAAAACAATGGGCACAGAAGATTACAATGGATAGCTTAAAGCATTCATTTTCAACCACTTATTACTAAAATTCTGTGGCACACTAAAAAATATTTTTTCCCAATCTGATCAAAAAATTGGTATACTTTTGATTCATTCACACCAGATGGCTATTGTTGTGTTGGCTGGTGTCATTTTTTTTATTTGACTATCTAAGGAAAAAGAGGTCAGTGCCCCTGACTAAATAGTCAAGTATTGCATGTATTAAAAATTCATACAGCACACCGGTTGAAAATCACTGGATTAACGTATGCTTCTTTCATTTGACCAAGAAACTGAAGATTCTCAAATAAATCCATTAAGGTACAAAAATCGTTATATAAGATATAGGTCTACTTACAGTGGCTATAATTTTCAAGAACAAGAAGAAAAGAATAACACTAAAATTCCATGATAAAATTCAATGGATTGAATGATCATGTGTGCTGAGAGTTTACAAAAAGAATCAAGTAAAAAGCCAGTAGTTGAGACTATTAAAATCCGCCCAAAGTTTAAGAAACAATATACTGAATCGTCATCTAGGTCAAACCCTCTGAGCATTTTTAAAACAATGTTCTTCAGTACACACTACACAGGAAGCATATGACCTTGGTTCCCACCAAATTACATGCAAAATTGCCTCTAAAGAACTCAGAACAATCACATAGCATCCATTACCCTGATAAATCACTTATTTTCACTTTTCTCCCCAGGCTTTATCCGTATGTGCATGCATAGATGCCTAGGTGTCAGTTTTTCAAAACTATAAACACAATGAATATTGTGCACAATTTTAATCTCTATATGCATTTCTACCATTTTTATAAAAGCCATAATAAACTAACAGGTTCATGAAATTCCACCAGAAATGCTGTATCATAACCTACTTACTTAAGATTGATCTCAATATTTGATATAACTAATACTGCTTCCTGTGTATAGATTTTATATGAAATTATTTCCTATTTTCTCATTATTAGGTTCAATTAGATCAACATTTATTTTAGGGCTCTTGATTACAGACAAGGTGCATGTCTACAATTTTTTGCAATTTGTAAAATGGGGAGATTTGCACCTAGTCTTTACAAGCTTACGTCCTAAGGATTTAAAATTACACTTAGCATAGTGCCTGACACTTAGTAAAACTCAATTAAGTGGTAGCAATAGTATTAAAAACTTCATGTCTACTAACACTTAAAATCAGAATAGTTGTTCACATCAATTTGTATAAATGCTGAGTAACATAAAACTTTGCTCATATTTACTACAAATGTGTCCCCAAATTTGTTTCAATCTTAGTTGTTCCTTTCTGTACCATAAAGACATGAGTTTTATCTCTGACACTTTGTAAAATAAACCTAACATTATTGAACACATTCCATGTTTCTCAAACTTAACATAATACACTACCTTTAATTATTTCCAGATGGTATACTGCCCATCTACAGATGAGAAAACAAAAGAAATTAATTTCCACAAGGCCACACAGTTAATGAGGAGAGGAGTCATAGGATTCCAACTTAAATCTGCATGACCCTAAGGCTCATTACTACCTTCATTCCAGTATCCCAAGTTCCCTCAAAATATATTCAAATGTTTTTGGAAGCTATTCACCATTACAAGTATAAACATGAACCAGAAAACTACTATGAAATCCTAATACCTTTGTTTTCTGCCAGCCTATTCATCCAGTAGCATGCACATCGCCAATATCAAACATGGAAGATTAGAAACAATACAGGATCAATCTGAGGAGACCTGGGTTAGAATCTTTACACATTAGCTTTGTAATATTAAATTATTTCTTATATATATAAAAGCTAAGCAACTGGAATGCCGGAACTGCCCGAACTATCGGAACAACTGGAACAACCAGAACAACTGCAGCACCTCCCCAGGCCTGCCCGGCTCCCCGATCAGCACCCGCACCCCAAATGGGGGCAGAGCCAGCCAATCAACCCCCCCCCCCCGCCAGCTCCCCATGGCCCCTCCCCCCAATCAGCCCCACCCCCGATTGTCCCCCCACCCTGATCAGGGGTGTGGCCAGCCAGCCAACCTCCTGTGTCCCCTCCGCCTTGCCAGCCCAGCCCCAATGGCCCCCATCGGGTAATGGGCAGGCCGGACCCCACCCGTGGGGTGGGCCTCTAGTACATAAATACGCACTGGGCCTCTAGTACATAAATAAAGGAGATTAGAATTAAAGCTTCCTTGTCTGTCAAAAAAAAAAGAATTAAAGCTTCCTTGTAATCTAAAATTCTATAGTTCTAAACGCAACCAGAATCAGGGAATAAGATGTATTCTAGTGTTTCTGTTACCAATTCTAGTTGTGGGACCCTGGACCATGTATGGCTCCTCTGAAAAGCTAATTCTTCATTTGTAAAGTAGCATGAATACCACAATAATCCTTCTCTAAAGGATTATTATGAGGACAAAGTGAAAATGATATGTAAACTCTACAATGCACTAAACGTATGGTGGGATCATCACTACCATTACATTTTATTAACACACATAATAAGCAGCACATCCAGAATTTGATATTAGGCAATACATTCATCATTGGAGAATACAGCGCAAACAAACCCTCCCCCAATCTTCCTACAAGATAGTGCAAAAAGCAATATACAGTAGACCCTTAAACAACACAATTTGAACTGCACAGGTCCACTTTACATGTGGATTTTTTTCAATAAACACTTAAATGTATTTTCCTTATGATTTTGTTAATAACATTTTCTTTTTTCTAGCTTACTTTATTGTAAGAATGCAGTATATAGCCCTAGTTGGTTGATCAGTGGTTAGAGTTCAGCCCAGAAACTGAAGGGTCTCAGGTTCAATTCTGCTCAAGGGCACATATCTTGGTTGCAGGCTCGATCCAAGGTCCCATCGGAGCACGTGTGGGAGGCAACCAATCGATGTCTCTCTCTCACCTCAATGTTTCTCTGTATCTCTCTCTCTGTCTCTCCCCACTCCCACTCTCTCTAAAAAAAAAACAATGGAAAAAAGTATCCTCTGGTGAGGATTACCAAAAAATAAAACACACACAAAAACACACAGTATATAGCCCAGCCAGTGTTCTCAGTGGTTAGAGCATCAACCTGTGCACCAAGAGGTCTTGTATTCAATTCCCAATCAAGGGCACATACCTGGGTTGTAAATTCCATCTCTGGCTCTGGTCGGGGTACATGAGACACAACCAATCCATGTGTCTCAATGTTTCTCTTTCCCACACCCCGCCCTCCACTCTCTAAAAAGCAATGGTGTGGCTCAGTGGTTAAGCATCAAACTATGAACCAGGAGGTCACAGTGGTTCAATTCCCAATCAGGGCTTGATCCCCAGTGTGGAGTGTATACGAGGCAGCTAATCAATGATTCTCTCTCACCATTGATGTTTCCATCTCTCTCTCCCTCTCCCTCTCTGAAATCAATAAAAATATATTTGTAAAAAATAAAATAAAAAGTGATGGAAAAAATATCCTTGGGTTAACAAACAAAAAAATACATTTCATTTTCAAAATTGAGCTATCAGCTGTTAAAGTGTGTATATTTTTGAGGGACACCCTGTATAACACATATACAAAATAAGTGTTAAGGCTTTCATTTCAGTCAATAGTAGGCTATTAGTAGTTAAGCTTCAGGGAAACTCAAAAGTTATACTCATATTTTCTAATGCGTGTGGGTAAGATGTCAACAACCCTATCCCCTGGATTGTGTAACGGCCAACTGTAGTTTGACTAACTATACTCTTTTTTCACCTGCTTCAGATTTCTTAACTTCTGCATCATGCAAAAGCATCCCGTCTACATTTGGAAATACAGCATGCCCTCGAATAACATCATTTCGTTCAACATCATTTTGTTATAGCATTGAGAATGCCATAGCAATTTAACTCTTGGTTGTATCAATTAACCTATGGTAAAACTGTTTTGGTTATACCTAATTTTGCGTCATCATAGAACCTATCGACGATGTTAAGTGAGGACTTAGTGTACACCAAATCATATGTATAGGAATAAATCCTCATCCTAACTTGTGAAGATAAAACTAATCAGAAGAAAACCTGCTAATAGTCATAGCTCAGACATAGTTACATACAGAGAAAGATTTATTTAACAAACTCCTGCAGACTGGTGTCTTTTTTTTTAGCCTTACCTCTAATTTCTTCTATCTAGAGCAGTACTACTGACAAGCCCCACAGATCTCAAAACTTATTCCTCCTTCTCAAACTGATTTCTAAAAATCCTATCTAATGAAAGAGAAACATGGTAATTGGCATACGACCGCTACCCTTCCCATTGGCTAATCAGAGAGATATGCAAATTAACTGCCAGCCAAGATGGCGGCCGGCAGCCAGGCAGCTTGAAACTAACATGAGGCTTGCTTGCTTCAGTGACTGAGGACTCCAACGTTCCCCACCTGCCTTGCCGGCCTCTGAACTTGCAGTTTAAGAAACATTGTAACAAATATAGAAGCTAAAACAAAACCCCAGAAACCTGCTTTCAGCGAGCCCGGGATCTCAGAGCTGGCGTTATACATTGTTTTGATTATAGAACCGGAAAAAAAAACAGATACCTTCTTTCAGCAGCAGAGGCCTCAGAGCTCGAGCCAGAGCTAAAGCTGCCCCAGAATTAAAAAAGCAAAAAAAAAAGGAGCAGTTGGGAGCTTCAGTCAGCCTGAAAACAGCCCTCAGCCCCTCACCCAGACTGGCCAGGCACCCCAGTGGGGACCCCCACCCTGAAGGGGGTGTGACCAGCTGCAAAAAGCCATCATCCCCTCACCCAGGCTGGCCAGGCACCCCAGTGGGGACCCCCACCCTGATCCAGGACACCCTTCAGGGCAAACCAGACAGCCCCAGCCGTGCACCAGGCCTCTATCCTATATAGTAAAAGGGTAATATGCCTCCCAGCACCGGGATCAGCGGAGCCGAGAGGCCTCCCGGCACCGGGATCAGTGTGACAGGGGGCAGCGCCCAAACCCCCTGATCGCCCTGCGGCTCTGTGTATGACAGGGGGTGGGGCCACAACCTCCCTATCCGCCCTGCTCTGTTCCTGACAGGGGAAGGCGCCCCAACCTCCTGATCAGCCCTGCTCTGTGCCTGAGAGAGGGGGAGCTCCCCAACCCGCTGATCACCCTGCGGCTGTGTGTGTGACAGGGTGCAGTGCCTCAACCCCCTGATCGGCCCTGCTCTGTGTGTGACAGCGTAGAGCCATAACCTCCCCATTGGCCCTGCCCTGAGTGTGAGAGTGGCGGCGCCCCAACCCCCTGATCGGCCCTGCTCTGTGGGTGATAGAGGGCGACGCCCCAACCCCCTGATCGGCCCTGCTCTGTGGGTGATAGAGGGCGGCGCCCCAACCCCCTGATCCGCCCTACCCTGAGTGTGACAGGGGGCGGTGCCCCAACTCCCCTATCGGCCCTGCTCTGTGCATGACAGGGGGGAGCTCCCCAACCCGGATTGACCTGACAGGGTACAGAGCCCCAACCCCCCCAATGGGCCCTGCTCTGTGCATGACAGGGGGCAGTGCCCCAACCCCCCTGATGGGCCCTGCTCTGTGCGTGACAGGGTGGCACCGCAACCTCCCCATCGACCCTGCCTTGAGTGTGACGGGGGCAGTGCCCCAACCCCCCAATCGGCCCTACCCTGAGCGTGACTGAGGGTGGCATCGCAACCTCCCAATCTGCCCTGCTCTGTGCATGACAGGGTAAGGCGCCCCAACTCCCCAATCGGCCCTGCTCTGAGCCCGACCAGGGGCTGCACCTAGGGATTGGGCCTGCCCTCTGCCACCCGGGAGCAGGCCTAAGCCAGCAGGTCATTATCTCCCGAGGGGTCCCAGACTGCAAGAGGGCACAGGCCGGGCTGAAGGGCCCTCCCCTCCCCCCCAAGTGCACAAATTTTTGTGTACCGGGCCTCTAGTAAATAAATAAATAAATAAACAACCCTGCACAATTTCTAAAACTTCAGACATTTAGTTACATTCACAACTAGGATTGATTTATAAATATTGAATGTATTTATAAACTAGTGGCCCGGAGCACAAAATTCGTGCAGGGGGGGGGGGGGCGGTTGTCCCTCAGCTTGGCCTGCACCCTCTCCAATCTGGGAAACCTTGGGGGATATCCAATTGCCAGTTTAGGCCTCATCCCTGTGTGATCCCTCATGGCCCTGTGGGATCAGGCCTAAACCGGCAGTCGGACATCCCTCTTGCAATCTTAGACTGCTGGCCCCTAACCGCTCATCTACCTGCCTGCCTGATCGCCCCTAACCACTCTGCCTGCCTGCTTGCCCCCAACAGCCCCGCCTCCCACCAGCCTTCTCACCCCCAGCTGGCCCCCTTGCCGCCTGATCACCCCCACTGCCCCCCCTGCCAGCCTGCTCATCCCAAACTGCCCTCCCACCGGCCTCATGGCCCCCAACTGCCCTCCCCAGCTGGACTCATGGCCCCCAACTACCCCCCCAGTCAGTCTGCTTGCCCCCAACTTCCTTCCCTTGCCAGCCTGTTCACCAACTGCCCCCCCCCCGCCATCTTGCTCTCCCCCAACTGGCCCCCCGCCCCTGCTGGCCTGATCACCCCCTACTGCCCTCCCCTCCTGGCCTGATCGCCCCTAACCACTTATGCCTCAGCCCCGCCACCATGGTGTTGTCCGGAAGGTCTCCCGGTCTAATTAACATATTAACATCTATACTTTTATTAGTATAGATATTTTAGTCAATATCTAAATTATTAAATCATTCATTCAACAAATATTTCTTGAGTACCTACTATACCAGGCATTGTTAGAGACACTGAGGATACAGCATTCAACAACAAAGCCCCTGTCCCCATGGTGCTTAAATTCTAGTAGGGGGAAGAGAAGAGTCTACAAAGAAACAAGAAAATACCAGCAGTGACAAAAGCTACCATGAAAATAAAACAAGGTGATTGTATTGAGAAGGGAGCAGGGCTCCATTCACTATATTTAAACCTAACTTGCACAACCATTTTAACTAAACCTATAAATAATACATGTTATGTTCCTATCTAAAATAAGTCTTAATCTATAGTGTTTGAAAATTAACTATTCTATATTTCCATATGCCCCGAACTTCTCTCCCCAGACCTGAACATTTTTCCACTACAAATTTACTAGTGTATCTTTAATCACTCTAAAGTTAGATAGTCAAGAGCATTCTCAGATATCCTAAAGAAGAGTACCTTTTCCCATAGGTTTCACAATGCCTGGCACTGATAAATTCTCAATAGGGGAAGTCTATGAACTACTACCTGCCATAACCATGAATGTGTTCATATGATTATTTTTAAGAATGATATGTAACAATTTTACTTTCTCTACCCTGCTCATGACTAAAAATTATCATTACTATCAATAAACAGGCTGAACTACTAATAAAATTTTAATTTCACTGTAGGCTTCATTGTTAAAAAATTACCATGCAGTGACAAAAATAAAATCTGGGCTCTTCCCACTGGTTCTCTCATACTCTATTTACAATTTACAAAAACTTGAACACAGCTTATCCACAAACTGTCCACTGAATGCAACTTAGTACTACTGGGCTAGACAAGAGGATGCATAGATTATTGCAGGTTTCCTAAGCAACTGCTACTTGTAAATAGAAATGAACTAAAACTACAAATAAGGTGAACAGACATTACAAAATAATACACAGACCTAACTTAAAATAATTAGATACATCTACTTAATACTAAAAACCATCACTACCAGTAAATAACCAGAAAACTACTATTGTATACTCATAATAAAAAGGCCCTCAGCTTAAACTTAAAGTGTTGTCTGTCACATTCAAAATACCTTGCTCAAAAATAAGGGGAAATGGTCATTCTAGCTAGTAATCAAAGAAAATCACATTAAAGAACCTGAAATACCACTGGCAAATGCTTAAAATAACATCTCCAAAGCAGGGATAATGTGGTTGCCATATATCACAGAAATGTTAGGCTTTGTAAGGTGAATAGAGCCCTATTGGAAAACAATGTATCTTCATTTAGAGAGCTTTAAAAGTTCACACTGACAGTGTGATCCCACTCCTGGACATGATCAGATAGGGGTAAAATAAAACAAAGCTACACATAGAAGCAGTGCCATCAAAATCAGAGGGTAAAGAGAAAAATGGACTGCAAGAAAAATATAGGTATTTCATGGTATGGCACCAAAATAAGCCAAAAATGTATATGACTAAAATGATTCTGTGAACCAATTCCAATGGGTGTTGGGGGCTTTCCCAAACAGCAACAAGTAATTCTCCAGATACCAGTTGGGTATAACTACATTGCAACTCAATTCTGACCTTACCTACCTACATACAGTACCAGATTCCATATGTTAAGGGTTAAGTCCTACAAAACTTGCCTCCTCCCCATTTCAGAGGCCAGTGGCAAGTCCAGGTAGTTACCTGTCCTTCTGACAGACTGGCAAGGTTCCACCAACCCCCTTCTCCTTAGGTTACTTTGCTAGCTTGGTTCATAGAACTCAAGAGAAACATTACTTACTAGATCAGCAGTTTATTACAAAAGGGTAACTTAGGAACAACCAGACAAAGAGGTGCATAGAGCAAGGTTTGGGGCTTGGAGCTTCCATCCCCCTCAGAGTACCACTCTCCCCAAATCTCCATGTGTGTACCAACAAGGAGACCCCCCCACCCTAGCTGTTTTGGCTCAGTGGCTAGCAGGGGTGGGCAAACTTTTTGACTTGAGGGCCACAATGGGTTCTTAAACTGGACCGGAGGGCCGGAACAAAAGCATGGATGGAGTGTTTGTGTGAACTAATATAAATTCAAAGTAAACATCATTACATAAAAGGGTGCGGTCTTTTTTTTTTTTTTTTTTTTTTTTTTTTAGTTTTATTCATTTCAAACGGGCCATATCCGGCCCGCGGGCCGTAGTTTGCCCACGGATGGGCTAGAGCATTGGCTGAAGGGTCCTGGGTTCAATTCCGGTCAGGGGCACATGCCTGGGTTGTGGGCTCAATCCCTAATTGGGGGTGTGCAGGAGGCAGCCAATCAATGTTTCTCTCTCATTATTGATGTTTCTATCTCTCCCTTCCTCCCAGAAACCAATAAAAATATATTTTTTAAAAAAACAAAAAACAGAGTAGCTCCCCAAACACTGTCCATTTTGGTTTTTATTAAGATTGCATTACGTAGTTGTGGTTGATTAAAACATTGGCCACTGGTGACTGAGCTCCATCTCCAGCCCTTCTCCCCTCCCTGGAGGTCAGGGGATGAGACTGCAAGTTCCAATCCTCTAATCACAGAGTTGGCTCCACTAGCAACCAACCAACCCCCATCTTTAGGTGCATTCCAAAAGCCACTTCATTAATATAAAAGACACCTTTTCACTCTCAGCCCTTGGGAAGCTCTGTATCAGAAACAGGGTTAAGAACAAATATGTATATCTTATAAATAAAAGTATCATACTAGCCTTGCTTCACATCAATCAAAAGTAAATTCCAGATCCATGAAATTTTTTAATGTGGGGAAAAAAGCAGAAGAGATTTTCATGTGGTAGGTAGCCAAGGGAGTGCTACTGCAAGGAATCCTATCTAATAAAAAGGCGATATGCAAATTGACCATCATGCCCTCATGTGGTCAAAGATGGCTACCCCCATGTGGTTACAAGATAGCCACCACAAGATGGCTGGCAGGAGAGGGTAGTTGTGGGCAATCAGGCCAGCAGGGGAGGGCAGCTGGGGGGACCAGGCCTGCAGGGGAGGGCAGTTGGGGGCAACAAGGCCAGCAGGGGAGGGCAGTTGGTGGGACCAGGCCTGTAGGGGAGGGCAGTTGAGGGGGGCCAGGTCGGCAGGGGACGGCAGTTAGGGATGACTGGGCCAGCAACAAAGGGCAGTTGGGTGTCGATCAGGCTGGCAGGGGAGTGGTTAGGGGCAATCATGCAGGCAGGCAGGCAAGTGAGCGGTTGGGAGCCAGCAGTCCCGCATTGTGAAAGGAATGTCCGACAGTAGAACATCCCCAAGGGGTCCCAGATTGGAGAGCGTGAAGGCTGGGCTGAGGGACAGCCCCCCGCGCCCCCGCCGCCCAGTGCACGAATTTTGTGCACCAGGCCTCTAGTTCTATTATGCACAGGTGGGATCCCTCAGCCTGGCTGCTGACTGGGGCTTATCAGGGCCTTCTCGCCCAGTCCCGATCTGGGCCAATTGGGGCCGGCCGGCCAGGGGGAGGGACCACGGGAGGTTGGCCGGCCACAGGAGGTTGGCTGTGGGAGTGCACTGAATACCAGAGGGCAGCTCCTGCGTTTCAGCGTCTGCCCCCTCAGTACGCATCATAGCGACTGGTTGTTCAGTTGTACGGTCGTTTGGTCATTCGGTCGCTTAGGCTTTTATATATATAGACATGGAAAAGCATGTAATGTATTCTTTTCACTTAACAATATATACATTATTACACCCATATAAAATATACACATAGTATTCTGTACTTACCCTTTTGGAAAACTTAACACACTTAATTGTAGCTGCTTATTTAATCTTTTTCTCCCTACTAGACTATAAA
Source organism: Myotis nattereri (assembly GCF_964212035.1). NCBI lineage: Eukaryota > Metazoa > Chordata > Mammalia > Chiroptera > Vespertilionidae > Myotis > Myotis nattereri. The sequence continues at coordinate 114,023,257 of NC_138078.1, read as the reverse complement.
TTCTATGAGGGCAAGGACCGGGTCTGTCTTGTTCATTACTAAATCCCCAGTGCTTAATTAACACAGTGCCTGCTACGTAGTGGACACTCAAATATTTGTGAATCAATTCTACTTCTGGGTATATACACAAAAGAATTTAAAAGAGGAACTTAAACAGATATCAACATTTTCACAATAGCAAAAAGGTAGAAACAACCCAAGTGTCCATCATGGATGAATGAACAAAATGTAGCATATACATACAATGGAATACTATTCAAGCTTAAAAAGGGTAGAAATCCTGACATATGCTACAAATGGCTGACCATTGAAACCATTATGCCAAGTGCAATAAGCCAGTCACCAAAGGACATTCTATGCTTCCTCCTATATGAGATACCTAGAATAGTCAAATACATAGAGATAAAACAGAACACTGGTTACTAGGGACTGTTTGAGGACAGAGTGGAAGAGACAGGGAGTTGTTTAATGGGTACAGATTCATTACAGGGTGATGAAAACAAAAGTTCTAGAGAGGGATGATGATGACATTTGCACAACAATGTGAATGTACTTAATGCCACTGAACTGCACTCTTAAAATAGTTAAAAATGTAAAATTTATATTTTACCAAAATAAAAAATTAAGTACTTTTAGAATGAAGGTAGAATTTATGAGCAGTGTTTTCAGATAATAGTTTCTCTGAAATATTTTTCCAGGAATCAGAAAAGTGAGAAGATTTTATAAGATACTCATGACTGGCATTATTTCTACCCAAGGTGAGCTTTTCCACAAAATGTGAAAACTATTAAGTGGTTGCCTACACATTTATTTCACATGGAAGTACAGAGGGAAAAAAGGTTTTCCTTTTCAAATAATCACTGATTAGATCAGCTTTAAAGATAATTTCAACTTGACATAACTAGAACAGCTTTTATATCTATACAATTCAAAAGCATTTCCCAGATGGACAACATGCCATCTGGATTCTTTTCAAATTTGAAATATTTATGAATTTTATGCTATCTTTTCCTAGATTTTCTAACTCTCTGACCAGTCCATCAATGGTCCCACTACCTCGTGCCCAATTAACAATGTTTTCTGGTGATTGTGGCAAGAGAAGGAGATAAAGGAGGGTATGGAGGGTATAAATGGTGATGGAAGGAGACTTCATTTGGGATGGTGAACCCACAATAGTACACAAATGTGCTGTGGAATTGTGCACCTGAAACCTGTATCATTCTGTTAACCAGTGTTACCCCAATAAATTCAGTGAAAAGGAAAAAAAACAAGGTTTTCACCCATTTCTATTTATTTATAAGTCCCCTCCTAAAAGCCAAGGTACATTATGCACAGGTATTCCTAACATATAGCTCCTGCTCTTATGTCTGCTAAACTCCAGTTACATAGTATCAGCTTAAGATTGAAATATCTAAAATAAAATTTGTGCCTGGCCGGCATGGCTCAGTGGTTGAGTATTGACCTATGACCCCAGAGGTCATAGTTTGATTCCAGGTCAGGAGGCACATGCCCAGGTTGTGGTCTCGATCTCCAGTATGGGGCGTGCAGAAGTCAGTCTATCTATCAATGATTCTCTGTAATCATTGATGTTCCTTCCTACCTCTCCGTCTCTCTTCCTCTCTGAAATCAATAAAAATATTTATTTAAATAAATAAATAAAATTTGTCTCTTTCTCTCCAAAATCAGTTACCATTTCAATTACCATTTAAATGCAAGAGCACCGACCTGCCCGTTAGTGTCACTCCAATAAGCCAAGGTTGTGGGTTTGATTCCTGGTCAAGGAACATACAAGAATCAACCAATGAAATGAATGCATCTCTCTTTCTTTCTTTCTCTCTCTCTCTCTCTCTCTCTCTCTCTCTCTCTCTCTCTCTCTCTCTCGTTCGCTCATCAATAAAAATTTTAAAAAATTAAAAAGAAATAAAATAGCCAGCTGTCATGGCCCAGTGGTTGAGTGTTAACTTCTGAACCAGGAGGTCATGGTTCAATTCCTGGTCAAGGCACAAGCCTGAGTTGCAGGTTTTGGAGTTCAGGTTTCAGTCACATACTGGTCCTTTGTTTCTAGGGGGCGGGGGGGGGGGGGGAGTACTTAAGGGTTCACAACTATTACTTGTGAATGGTGTTCACAAGTGTTGCTCCTAAACTTTGGTTCTGGGGGTATTTTTTTTTAATTGTTGACACTATTACAGATGTCCCCATTTCCCCCCCTTTGCCCACTTCCACCCAGTCCCTGCTCCCCCTTCCATCTGGCTGTCACCACATTGTTGTGTCTATGGGTTATGCTTGTTGGCTAATCTCTTCACCTTCTTTCATCCTCTCTAAAATCAATAAAAAATAGAGCCTTGCCAAGAAATAAAGCAGAGAAGGAGGAAAGGGAATGCTAGGGGCAAATGACATTATTTTACATGACATGACCAAGGAACACTTCACTGAAAGGCTAATTACTTGAAAAAAATGTCCTGAATAAATAGGAAAACAAGCTAGGCAGAGGGACCAGCAAGAACAAAGGCCCTGAGGAAGGAACCTATTTCAGCAAATTGCTGAATTCCTTTAGGCCCGTGGTCGGCAAACTGCAGATCGCGAGCCACATGCGGCTCTTTGGCCCCTTCAGTGTGGCTCTTCCTAAGACTTAGGAGTACCCTAATTAAGGTAATAACAATGTACCTACCTATATAGTTTAAGTTTAAAAAATTTGGCTCTCAAAAGAAATTTCAATCGTTGTACTGTTGATATTTGGCTCTGTTGACTAATGAGTTTGCCGACCACTGCTTTAGGCCCTGGTTTTCTCATCTGTAAAATGGTTAGAATATCCACCTGGCCAAATGGCTCAGTTGGTTGGAACATCGTCCCATACAGCAAAAAGGCTGCAAGTTCAATTCCCAGTCAGGGCACATACCCAGGTTGTAGGTTCAATGCCCAGAAGGCAACTAACTGATTGATGTTTCTCTCTCACATCAATGCTTCTCTCTCTCTCTCTTTCTCCCCATCTACCTCTCCCTCCCCTCCCTTCCTCTCTCTCTCTCTAAAAATCAATGACCATACCCTAGAGTGAAGAATAAAAAATGGGTATAATATCACCAGGTATCTGACACATGAAATGTACTCAATAAATGAGAATATTAGTTATCTTGGGACCTATCATGCCAGCAAAACCCTCAGCATATTGGATACTACACAGAAAATACTCAAAAATTATACTGTTATCTAATTCCCACCTATATATATATATAAAAGGCGGTGACCAACCATACATCCATCCAACCATCTGATACATATGCTGCGCACTGGCAATCTATAATAATAGAAGTGTAATATGCAAATCGACCGAACAGCAGAACGACCGTCTGGGCGACCTTCCAGACGACCACGCTATGTCACGCTCTGGCACCAGGCCAGCCAAGGAGGGTGCGATGCGATTGGTCAGGAGGACCCACGATCAATCACCCTACAGTGGGAGGCCCAGGCCACAGGTCAGCGACATGTGGCGGGTGTGCGGGGCTGGCCAGTGATCGCTCCGCAGAGGGAGGCCCAGGCCAACCAAGCGATCACACCCCACGCCTGTTGCCCGCAGGAGGAGGCAACCAGTGGCGGGGGGGGGGGGGAGGGGGAAGGGGGGGCAGCACCACACAAATGGCAAGCAGTGGCAGTGGCAGGGGTGGGGCCAGCTGCCGGCAGCCAAGGGAAAGAAAGCCCCGATAGGCCCTGATCTCCAGCCAGGCCTAGGGACCCTACCTGAGGGGGCCCAGATTGTGAGAGGGCGCAGGCCAGGCTGAGGGACAGCCCCCCCCCCCCCCCGCAAGTATTTCATGCACCGGGCCTCAAGTTCAAAAAGAAATCTTGACTCGCACATGCACGATACATATAAAGCTCTTACTGGCACCAATCGCATGCATGTGTTTTGATCTGTCACTGTTGATCATGAATTTGGTTGACACTTCTATTATAGAGAAAGGGCAAATTGTTGTATCAAAATATTTCATCTAATTAATTTCCTTTCAATGTGCACAAATCCATGCACCGAGCCACTAGTTTAAAAATAAACGTTGACTCACACATGCGAGATACATATAAAGCTCTTGCTGGCGCCAATCACACACGTTTTAATTTTATACTACTACTAGAGGCCCGGTGCACGGATTCGTGTATCAGTGGGGTCCTTCAGCCTGGCCTTCTCGCAATCCGGGACCCCTCAGGGGATGCTGGATTGCCGGTTTCGGCCCGATCCCAGCACGAATCTTTCGTCTAATTCATTTCCTTTCAATTTTCATGAATCCATGCACTGGGCCTCTAGGATGCATATAAAATCTTTGGATAATCTCTTCTCCACCCCTCCCCACTTCCCTCTGAGATTCATCAGTCTGTTCCATGTTTCCATGCCTGTGCGTTGAGCGCCTGCCCCTTGGTGGTCATGGAGTGTCATAGCTACCAGTCGAACAGTCGAACGGTCGCCTAGGCTTTTATATATATACTAGAGGCCTGGTGCACAAAAAATTGTGCACTCGGGGAATCCCTCAGCCCAGCCTGTGCCCTCTCGCAGTCTGGGACCCCTCAGGGGATGTCCACCTGCTGGCTTAGACCCGCTCCCTGGGGGATCGGGCCCAAGCTGGCAGTCAGACATCCCTCTGGCAGCCCGGGAGCCCTCAGGGGATGTCCACTTGCCAGTGGGGATCAGGCCTCAGCTGCAGTTGGACATCTTTAGTGCTGCTGAGGCGGGAGAGGCTCCCGCCACCACCACTGTGCTGGCAGCCGTCAGCCTGGCTTGTGGCTGAGCAGAGCTCCCCCTGTGGGAGCGCACTGACCACCAGGGGGCAGCTCCTGCATTGAGCATCTGCCCCCTGGTGGTCAGTGTGTGTCATAGTGACCAGTCATTCCCAGTCGTTCTGCTGTTAGGGTCAATTTGCATATTACCCTTTTATTATATAAGATACTAAAGGCCCGGTGCACGAAATTCGTGCACTCAGGCGTCCCTCAGCCCGACCTGTGCCCTCTCCCCGTGGGCCTAAGCTGGCGGTTGGACATCCTTAGCACTGCCTCAGAGGCGGGAGAGACTCCAGCCACCGTTGCTCCGTGAGCCTGGCTTCTGGCTGAGCAACACTCCCCCTGTGGGAGTGCACTGACCACCAGGGGAAGCTCCTGCGTTAAGCATCTGTCCCCTGGTGGTCAGTGCATGTCATAACAACCAGTCGTTCTACTGTTTGGTCAATTTGCATATTAGCCTTTTATTATATAGGATAGATATTATATATCTATATATATAAAGATATATATATACTATTTTGACATGTAATTTTTTGCAGTAATGTAATTACCACACAAATCTTTCTTCTAATTAATTTCCTTTCAATGTGCACGAATCCATGCACCGAGCCACTAGTAATAACATATAAGGCAGATGAGATTATACCTATTTTATGCTTGGGAAACCTAAGGATCCGAACTTTGCCTAATCTTCTGCTGACCTTTAAAATTCCTGTAAGGATGAACAAACAATTCCACAATTAAAAAGAGGACTTAAATACAATGCCAAGAAGAGGAAACCATTCACATTAATGGTTCTATAGCACTAAGAACATGGACTCTACAGCCAGATTGCCTGGGTTCACATCAAGGTTCCACCTCTTCCTAGATACAGCAGGTCCTCGAATTATATAATTTCATTCAACATCATATATATATATAAAAAGCCTAAGAGACTGGCCGATGGCCAGTAGCTACGATGCACACTGACCACCAGGGGGCAGATGCTCAATGCACAGGCATGGAAACATGGGATGAATCTCAGTGGGAAGGGAGAAGGGGGGGGTGGGAGGAGATTAACCAAAGCTCTTATATGCATACTAAAAGCCCGGTGCACGAATCCATCCATCAGTGGGGTCCCTCGGCCTGGCCTGCGGGAATCAGGCCGAAACTGGCTCTCCAACATCCCCTGAGGGGGTCTCGGATTGCGAGAGGGTGCGGGTCAGGCCGTGGGACCCCACCGGAGCATGAATCCGTGCCCCGGGCCTCTGGTTTCTGTATAATGTTGATGAAAAAAATCAATTCTTAGTCAGGACCACTGACTGTGTGAAGTTTGCATGTTCTACCCATGTCTGCGTGGGTTTTCTCCAGGAACTCCGGTTTCCTCCCACACCCCGAAGATGTGCATATGATGTGAACTGGCATGTCTACACTATCCCAGTCCCTGTGAATGTGAATGTACCCTACAATGGGAGAGCATCCTGTAAGGGGTGGGTCCCGCCTTGCACCCTGAGCTGCTGAAAGTGGGTTGAAAAAGAATTTTGTTTTTCTTTTTTTAAATTATCTGAGAGAGAGAGAAACATCAATGTGAGAGAGAAACATCCATCAGTTGCCTCCTAGATGTGCCTCGACCAGGGATCCAGAACCCGGAACCTGGGTATGTACCCTAACCAGTAATCAAACTCACTACCTTTTGGTGTACAGGACGATGCTCCAACCAACTAAACCACACTGGCCAGAGCTTGTTTTTCTTAATATTCCTTAAATGTATGTATAGCTCACATTCATTTCAATGTTTAATACTAGAAATGTTTTGAGTCTTTAGAAATTTGGTTGATTTTGTGACCAGAAATATTCTGTAGGAACTTAACTCTTGTTTATATCAATTAGCCTACAGTAAAACTGGTTTTGTTACATGTTGTTTGGCTTCAAGTCACCATTTCCAAGGACCTATCGAGGACATTAAGTGAGGACTTACTATATATGTCCTTGGACAATGTTTTCACACTGCACCTGTTTCCTCACCTGTAAATAGGAAATAATAGCACCTACCTCACAGGGTTATTGGGAGGATTAAATGGGTTAATTTTTTAAAGTCACTTCTATTTCAGTGCCTACCATATACAAATGCCTAACATATAGAGTTATCTAGCATTAGCAGTAATAGCATAAAAAAAAAAAAAAAAGGAAATTGCCACCAAACATTTCTACTTTCCATGGAGAATTTTAGAAATTGTAAAAACACTGGAGATGGAAAAGCAGCAGAAAAGAAAGGCTGGAGAAAATTTAAACAGGCCCTGGCCGGGTAGCTCAGTTGGTTAGAGCATCATCCCAATAAATCCAGGTTGCGGGTTCAATCCTCAGTCAGGGCATATAAAAGAATCAATCAATGAATGTATAAGTAAGGGGAACAACAAATTGATATCTCTCTCTTTCTCTCCCCTCCCTCCCTTTCTCTCTCTAAAATAAATCAATAAATTAAAGAAAATGAAAAACAGAACAATGCAAAGTGGCATCATAATGTTGCCTGCATTTAGACCAATTAACCTGAACAGATTATTCCTGTAAGTATCATTGCCCTTTATTAAGAACACTACTCGTTAAAAAAAAAAAAAAAAAAAAAAAACTACTCATGACACATATGCCAACAAAGGTTTGGCTAACATTTGGCTTCATAATTTATAACAGGTTTAATTCCTTAAAATTAATTCAGCTGTCACTTTAATGAGGATTAAAGCCAGTATAGTATCACAAACTTTGTCATCTTCCACCCCCCAACCTTCTTCAAGTTCAGTGGTTCTCAACTTTGGCTGCACATTAGAATCACCTGGGAATCTTTTTAAAACCCTGATTTCTGGGCCTCATCCTCCGGAAATTCTGTTTCTTTGTTATGGGGTAGGGCCACAACATTAGTAACAAAGAAAAAGCATTTCCGGAGGATGAGGCCCAGAAATCAGAATTTTAAAAAGATTCCCAGGTGATTCTAATGTGCAGCCAAGGTTGAGAACCACTGTTCTAGTTGTTACTTGATGTTTATTATAAAATATGAAACATTATCACATGTAACTTCAGATTGAGAATAACTTATCCTCAATCAGCTCCTGGTAGAAAATTAACCTTTCACCTACCTAATTTTCCGAAATTTTCTGACTACTTTGAGAAGTTTAACTTCCTCCTCAGTCTGTCTCATCAATTCTTGTCTCTTTAATTCTCTATCTCCAAAAAGTTATCGCTATGGTCCTGGTGGGTGTGGCTCAGTTGGTTGAGCATTATCCCATGTGCCAAAAAGTCACTGGTTTGATTCCTAGTGGGGGCAACTGCCCAGGTTATCAGTTCCATCCCTGGTTGGGGTGAGTGCATGAGGTAGCCAACTGATGTTTCTGTCTCTCTCTAAAATCAATAAAAACATTTTTTTAACATTATCACTATGAAATCTATAAATCATCCCACTGGGAGGCAGTGTATCCCCATGTAAAGAAGTGTGCTAGAATTAGGCAGAATTGGATTCAAAAGTAAGCTCTGCCACTTAGCCGAATTATCTTGGGCACGTCACTTAACCAATTCTGAACCTCAGCAAATGAAAATACCATCAGCTACTTCAATGGTTGCTGTTAAAAAATTAAATGTTGCCGAAACCGGTTTGGCTCAGTGGATAGAGCATCGGCCTGCAGACTCGGGGGTCCCAGGTTCGATTCCGGTCGGGGGCATGTACCTGGGTTGCGGGCACATCCCCGGTGGGAGATGTGCGGGAGGCAGCTGATTGATGTTTCTCTCTCATCGATGTTTCTAACTCTCTGTCTCTCTCCCTTCCTCTCTGTAAAAAATCAATAAAAATATATTTTTTTAAAAAATTAAATGTTACAAAGCCTAGTACAACTACTACATAATATCCTGTAGATACAAACTTAAAGTTTATCATTAATGCAAAGCCAACTAGAGGAAACAAATTGACTACTTCTCTTCCAACATACAGTCCTGTAATGAATATCAACCATGTAATTACAATGCAGGGTTACATTTCTAGAAAACCTAAGGTTTAAATTCAATTATTTGTGAACCTGTATAATATCTACTACATAAGACAAAAACTCACACAAAATCAGATAAAAATGAAATTCCTACTCTGAAAAAGTTAACAATTTTGTTATGAGATAAATTTGGATATTCACCTACATTGTACATTTAAACACTATATATTTATACACACAAAAAATTACCTCAAGTTAGGTTTGCTACTTTTCTTCAGCAACCTAGATGGATGTCAGTCTACTTCAAAGATTTAGGAACTAATTCCCTTTTTTTTTTAATATATTTTATTGATTTTTTACAGAGAGGAAGGGAAAGGGATAGAAAGTTAGAAACATCGATCAGCTGCCTCCTGCACACCCCCTACTGGGGATGTGCCTGCAACCAAGGTACATGCCCTTGACTGGAATCGAACCTGGAACCATTCAGTCCCCAGGCCGACACTCTATCCACTGAGCCAAACCAGTCAGGGCAAATTCCCTCTTTTCTAATATAATTCTGTATTGTCCAGATAATCCCTCTGAAATTTTTCAAGTTTGTCTAGAACAGTGGTTCTCAACCTACCTAATGCTGTGACCCTGTTGTGGTGACCCCCAACCATAAAATTATTTTCGTTGCTACTTCATAACCGTAATTTTGCTACTGTTATGAATCGTAATATAAATATCTGATATGCAGGATATATTTTCATTGTTACAAATTGAACATAATGAAAGCATAGTGATTAATCACAAAAACAATATGTAATTATATATGTGTTTTCTGATGGTCTTAAGCAACCCCTGTGAAAGGGTCGTCCGACCCCCAAAGGGGTCGTGACCCACAGGTTGATAACCACTGGTCTAGAACATCCACATATGAATGCAACTACTGAATAGTCCTCAATGAATAGTAGCACATTATGCATTGATATTTAATAAAAACTCAAAAAAGTACATATTCTCAGTGCTGGAAAAATCCATTTGTCATTGACAATTTTGCTTTTCAAAAACATACCTTCATACTTCTGCTTCCCTGCCAGCCATGGCTACCACCACTTCCTCAATTCTCTTGCCAGAGATCAAGTTTGAGGAATGTCTTTTGGCCTGAATTGAGTGGTGTAAACAGGGAGGGGCATATCCCAATGGGAAAATATTATGGTTTTGCTAATATTTCCTACATTTTCTCTACTTCTTTAGTGTATAAGGGAAATTCTCAAAGGTTCATGTGCCTATCTTTAAAACTACTTCTTTTAACCATAGAGGCCTTCTTTTAGTAAGAGGATATTAAACATGTTCTCTGTAATAACATTCTCGTCATAAAGTTTGCAAATTTAAGTACAAGGCAGTAGACACATTGGTGTGTATGGAAAATTTTTCTTTGCTTTGAAAAGAGAAAAAGGTTAGAAATCCAAGAAAACAGGATATCATACATCCCAATTCTGAAATGGAAATATTTCAAATATACCAAACTTAAATCAGCATGCATATCCTATATAGAGAATGAATTTACTAAGCATCATATAACACTACAAAGACATTTCAAACTAACATTCCAACAGAGAATTCAAAAGTAAAGTATAAATATATATATAAATTTAAATTCCTATTTAAAAGCAAGTATTTATAACTTGAAATTTAAAAAGACACAAAAGGCCCATAACAGAGTGAGCTTGCTGGTTGCCTCTTTTGCTTTTATACAGAACCAGAAAATCATTTAGGTTTCAACTTTTGGAAAGCAATAACTGGTTATAAGGGATGACCATGGGCTCTTTTAACTTAGTTTATTAACAATCGCCAAAGACGAAAGCATTCCAAGGCTATATTAACAGTCCTGAATTGTTATTTTTTCTGCTAAAGCTTTCCAGAGCAATCCTTATTGTTAAATATTTGTCATTAATCTCAAATTAAGGACATTATCAAACTGTATTGACAACTATTGATTTTAGCCTACTATTCTTTAATATATAGCAATCCCAGTATATCTTATCTAATAAAGAGGGAATATGCTAATTGACCCTCACACCATCGCAAAGATGGCAGCGCCCACAGCCAATAAGGAGGGAATATGCTAACTGACTGCCCCACCTTCAAAGTTGGCAGCACCCACAGCCAATAAGGAGGGAATATGCTGACTGTCCCGCCCTCAAAGATGGCGGCGCCCAGAGCCACAAGATGGCAGCACCCAGTCCCCTCAGCCCTGCTGTGGCGGCAAGGTGCAGCAAGGCGGGGCCCACCCCCAGGCAAGTCCGGCCTTGCCACGCACCTGCCTCCAGAGTCCCCCAGTCCCCTCAGCCGCCCAGGGCCAGCCCGAGGAACAAGCAAGCCTCAGATGGCAGTTGCCCAGCCGCCCAGGGCTGCCCAAGGCTCAGGTAACCAGGGCTGGCTGAAGCTTGCACTGCTGCCAGTGGCAACAGCAGAGGTGTGATGGGGCATCACCTTCCCCTGATCGCCGGGTCACCTCCCACCCCTGAGGGCTCCCGGACTATGAGAGGGGGCAGGCCAGGCTGAGGGACCCTCCCCACAAGTGCATGAATTTTCATGCACCGGACCTCTAGTAATGTTATAAAAAAGAATTATTTTTCATTGTTTTAACCCTCATCAGAGGACATGCTTAGAGGAAAGGGAAGAGAGAGAGGGAGGGAAAGTCAGGGAGAGAAACATCAATACGAGAAACATTGATCAGTTGCCTTCTCTATGTGCCTCAACCCAGAATAGAACACACAACTCAGGTATGTACCCTGACTGGGAATCAAAGTGGCAACCTCAACCAACTGAGCCACTCTGGCAGGGCAAAAAATACTTTTTTATATTTTCAGAGTGATAAAAAAGCCCAACTGACAATATTACCTGAGGACTGAGATTATATAATCTAGTTTGCCATTGTATATATATCCCCATCTCTGTAGGCACTTTTCAGTACCAGTTTTTTTGTTTGTTTAATCCTCACCCAAGGATATGTGTGCTGATTTTGGGAGGAGAGAAACAGGGAGAACATCGATGTGAGAGAGAAACATTGATCGGTGGCCTCCTGCGCCGACCAGGGATCAAACCCACAACCTAGGTTGTGCCCTAACCAGGAATTGAAACTGCAACCTTTTGGTTTACAGGAAGAAGTTCCAACCAACTGAACCACTGGGCCAGGGCCAGCAATAGCTTGTTAAACTTTTTTATTGATTTTTTTTTAGAAAGGGAGAAAGGGAGAGAGATAGAAACAACAATGAAAAAAACATCATAGATTGGCTGTCTACTGGGGATCAAGCCTGAAACCCAGGCTTTAAAAAACTGCATTAATTTCATATAATAAATCAAATCCTCAAGAAATAAACTTTTTGTCTGCCAATCACTCAAATTCCTTCATCTGGTCAGAAATGCGGTTTTCACCATAGCTGGTTTGGCTCAGTAGATAGAGCATCAGCCTGCAGACTGAAGGGTCCTGGTTTTGATTCTGGTCAAGGGCTCATGCCTGGATTGTGGGCTCGATCCTGGTAAGGGGCATGCAGGAGGCATCTGATCAATGATTCTCTCATCATCGATGTTTCTTTTTTTAAATATTTTTTATTGATTTTTTTACAGAGAGGAATGGAGAGGGATAGAGAGTTAGAAACATCGATGAGAGAGAAACATCGACCAGCTGCCTCCTGCACACCTCCTACTGGGGATGTGCCCACAACCAAGGTACATGCCCTTGACCAGAATCGAACCTGGGACCCTTCAATCGCAGGCCAGCGCTCTATCCACTGAGCCAAACCAGTTAGGGCTCATCATTGATGTTTCTCTCTCTCTTTCCCTTTCTCTCTGAAATCAATAAATAAATATTATACATATATATATATACATATATATACACATATATATACATGTGTATATATATCTCCAAATGACCCTTGGTAGAGAAAAAGATCCCCACCCCCGTCTCAAGATTACACTTGTACCACTCACCCCCACTGAAAGAAAATGGGGGAGGGGTCTTAGTTTACAACACAGTAAATCTGCAATTATGCTGAAATCATTTCTCCAAATGTTTGAATTGGCCTACCGTAATCATTCTGGGGGGATGGGTGGTACCACAAACATAAACAGGCCAGGAATACAAAGCAACTACAAAAATCACCCAAAATAAAATAGCTATTAATTTTATTAAATGACACACCAATCTCTGTAAGACTTAACTCTCAAATTATATTACCAAATTAGTTTTAACTTCAGGTAAGTCTCTAAACTGGACCTTTTTCTTTCTTTTCTAATACCATTTCTCCCTAGTCACAAAATTATTTCTTTCAGCTTTCTTCTCAGAATGAACTTTCCACATAAGATTCCCCATGAAATATCATAAAATTCACATTTCTTTCTAAAATAAATGGTAAAGGACTCTGAATAATATGTAAGGACAAGAAACACAGATGTAATCAGTAAAATTATTCTGGAATTTTCTCTTTTACTTAGGCAAACCTCAAAGAAGTTGCTTTTTTTAACATTAAGACAATTACTGAAGTCTTAACAATCACTTGAAAAGTCCACTGGCTCTTTAAAAAAAAAAAAAAACGCTGTATCTTGTCTTTTATTATCAAACCTACACCTATAAAAACTCCTCCAAAAGAGTAAAAGTAAACAAACTTTCAGAATATGGCAGTTTACAGAAATATAAATCACTTTCATGTCCAAAGAAATCTCTGTAGGGGTTTCAAATCCATTCCTACCACTTACTAATTGGGCAAGTTACTTGACCTCCCTATACTTTGGTTTCCTATTCTGAAAAAGTAAGTATTAGGGTAATCATACATCTTAGTTTCTCTGAGACAGTTCTAGTTTATACTTATACTACTATCCTAGCATACCAACAGGCCAGTGCCCCCTTTCACTCTTAAAAATATCCTGGTTTGAACAATAAATCACATGGTCATCTTACCTCATAAGGTTATGAAGATTAGGTGACCTAATACACCTATGACATTTCTAACATGTCTGGAATATGCTAAGAGTTCAGTTACTGTTGGCTATTGTTAATGTTACAGTCACTGTCAAAGCCTTTTTATAAAAAAGTTTTTTATATAATGAACAGAGCTCCTACAATATTCCTTTTTACAAATAAAATTATGCATTTAACTTCCCACATTCAATTCTTTAAAACACCTAAGTAGCACTAACTAGTTGACATCAAGACAAACCAATTTATCTCACAGAGATGGCAATATTATCAATTGCATTTACATTTTATTATACGTAAGTTTTAGTTGAGGCTATATTAGGGTTACTGACAGGAAATTAAGTGTGGAAAGTAAAACTCTGATTAGTGCCAAACCAAGTCCCTGAATATTCTAGCAGCCTTTCTCAACCAGTGTTCCTCATATTAACCAAAGGATCAGAAAATGATTTGAGGGACAATTTCCTGAATTCTCCCAACAATGGTAAATAACTGGTATCTTTCTAGATGGCACTGGAGAAACTATTACATACAATGGATGCCTTAGGGCATAATTATGTGGTAGAACACCAATGTCTTGGTATTCTTGGAGTACAAAGGGGGAAATATGGATGAAAAGACTCAATATCAAACAAAGAGTATGGGTAGAAGACTGCATCACCTGGAAAAATTATTTCCTACAGAATGAAGCTTAAGGAAATGATTAACATAAAATATATAAATTTTACTCATGGCTATGAAAAGCACTGATATATTGAATTTTACTTCATCTCCACTAATTTATCTTAGGCCAGATATCCAACATCTAGCATTCCTTCAGATAAGAAAAATTCTAGTTATAGTTTATGAAACACAATAAGGAAAAGGGAAAAGCAGAGAAAGCTGAAGTCAAGATTCTGATCACTAATGAATTTAATAATCCAAGGCACCAATATTATTTATTATCTCAGACAAAAGTGAACAACAAAGTTTAATAAAGTGAATAGATGAACTTAGAATACAAAGTATAAACAGAGAAGATACTAACACTTAGAATATTTTTAAAGCACCATTAAATAACCAAAAAAAATCCCCCTACAGAATCAATCAGAGCAGTGAATTATAAAAAGATCACCTAAATTTTTATTTCAAATCCAACCACTCAGTAAACAAACTGAATGACTGGGGAACTATTCTCAGACACACTCAGCCTCCATTCACTATAGAGCATAAATGACAAAGAAAAAAACAGTGAAACTATTCTATCTACCATAGTATGCCCCCCCCAAAAAAATACAATTCAACATATTATCCCACAAACTTTTGCATAATGAGCATTCTCAGAAACAAAGCTCAAACTTATTTCAACTATTATAAAACACAATTTAGACCTTTCACCAGGCTGCAACTCATGTAACCCTGTGTGAAAACCTGCATGTATCTTGCACTATTCATGAAAAAATCTTCATTTTCTACATTAAAATGATACATGCTTTCTGGTTAGAGATAACCCAAGACCTAAACCAGTTAAGGGAAAGTACTGAGCTTAACAAAAAAGGCCAAACTTCCGTGTGAATTTCGGCTGTCAATCATTATCATGAGACAAGCCATTTATCTGAGTGCCTCAACTTCCCCATCTGTAAAATAATAACCACCTATCCTGCAAGGTAGCTGAGATTAAACAACACATTAAAACACAGTTATTGGCACTTAAAAGGAATTCAAATGGCAACTAGACTAAGACTTTCTTGGAATATTTCAAGATTCAACAATTTACAGGTCAAATCCCATTACAACAAAGGTTACCCATGCAAAGTGTAAACAGGAATGTTGCCTTTAGCAACGTTCAACAGAATTTAAAATATTTTTCAAAGAAATTTTACTTTTTAGTTGTACATTACATTATATGTTTATAGAAATCTCTCTAGTTTAGTCATGTATTTTCCAATTAAAATAATAAAAAAGAACAGACCACTGACATCATTCACCCTCACTTCCTTTGGGGGAGAAGAGTTTAAAACAATTCAATAATCTCTTGACTAGACTAACCATATTTAAAACCTTTTTGTTTTCTTCTGGTTACTATCATATATGGAAGTATAGCAAACATATGTTAAAAACACAATTCAGGCAGATTACCACAGCTGCTAAAAAGATGTGTGTTTTTTTTAATGCATATATACAAAAATTAAGACTCTACCAAGCAACACCACTTACACTGATGATATATAAAATTTGGTTAAATTAAATGCAAAGCAAGCAACTCAAGAGACTGGGGGAAAAAATCAAACTGACAATTTTGTTTTCTCACATATCTTTGCCAAACAGAACATGCAATAACCACAGCTCAAGATATCCAGAGATACAGAACATTATTATACCAGGAAAACACTGAACCACAAATTAAAAGTTCAAAATATATATATCAAAAATAGATTACAAGAGGAAAATGTAAAGAACTTTTAAAATAACCTGTATCTTCAAAGTTTTTTTCTTATTCTCCAATGATTAATCACATTTCATACATACTGATACCCATAGCTACTGGTAAATGGGATTTATCTTTTCCTTTGCTATGCTCCCCAAGTCCCAAAGTAAGTATACTATAATGCTCCACTGTACTGGAAACTGTTATGTCCAATTCTCTGGATAATCGACTAACAGGGATTTCAAAGTGCTAATACAAGTCCTGAGTATTTTTTTTAAAAACATGAGATGGAAAAAATAACATTAAAGATATTAATATTATCCCAATGAGACATACGACAAATCATTGTCCATTTAATGTAAAATTTAAGCTCAAAAGTTAACTTGCAGCATCAAAAACTTAAGTCTTCCATCTATTATAAAGAACCCAGTGGTTAAGCATGGACCCACGAACGAAGAGGTGCCTGGTTTGATTCAGATTCCGGGTCAGGACACATGCCAGGCTTGATTCCCGGTAGGGGACATGCAGGAAGCAGTAGATCTACGTTTCTCTCATCATGTTTCTATCTCTCTGTCCCTCTCCTCTCCCTTCCCCTCTCTAAAATCAATAAAAACATTTAAAAAACAGTAACTAAAATGAGAAAATTGTTTTAAAAAATAACCCAAAGCAAGAAAGAATGAGCTATTCACTGTTTACTCCCTTCCCACACATGACTGTGGGTGGCATCAGTTAAACATGCAGAATATTAAGCATTACTAAACTGTCCAATGTGCATATTTTCACATCTACCCCTATATTCCCAAAGGATAATCTGAGCCTGAGCCTGTTCCCCACCCAACCACATCAATTTTAATTCATGGGTCCTCAGGCGACCAATCAAAGTCAATAAGGTGGAAAAAGAAAACAATGAAAAAGGAATGTAGAATTGAATTTAATTAAAATCTTGTGTTTGAGCTTTTAAAAAATCCTAAATAGACTTCAAAGTTACCAAACTCATAATTTGTTGGTTTAGTAGTTTAGCTGTTGCCTCACCACAATAAAATAAATCTGAAGCCACAATCCTCATCATCTACTTAAGATTATTTGCATACAAGAATTCAAAATATGCAATTTGTCTTAACATCCTTCTAAAGCTAAAATGTTGAATATGAAATATACAAACAGGCTAATATTAACAGTTATAAAATGTCTGTGCCCAGAATAGGGTAGAATTGTTTTCGTAAGGATTAGGAAACATACCTTACCAAACATAAAATTAAATATCCATTATTTTGGATTCCCTTTAGAACTCTGACATATGTTCAAAAATACATATCATGGGGGGAGGAGTCACTGACACTGAACACCACAAAATTGCAGAAAATAGGCACTTACCTTCAAAGCATTTAGGAGCAATTCACAGATACACTAATTGACACAGAGTTTTAACCGCATTGCACTTTTATTTTATAGTTGGTGGGTAATGGTCAGAATTTTTGTAATACAAAACATTACAATACTTTACATATCAACTTTAAACTATTTATAGCACCAGATCCTTTTGGAGAAGGTATAACATTCTTTATATGTATACATTTTCATATCAGTTTTTTTTTTAAAAAAAAGGACATACCCCACACCTACTGCCAATTTCTGATACCTTAGAATGCTATAGTTATTTCACTGTGGGAAAGAATGGCTAATAAGTACATTTATTTTCCAATCCTTTTCTCTACCCATTCATTAAACACCAAATGCTGAAACTGAATTCGATGGCTATGGATCTTCCTACCAGGAATGCTCCCTAGGGCACCCGAATCCCTTCTACTGTCACTAATTCCAACTGCCAAAGCCCCTCCTATTAATAGTAAATCCTTTCATACTGACTCACTGTAACTTCAACTTAATGAAATAGACACCAAGCAAAATTTACATTTTCTAATGGAATTTTCCTATTTTCAGAGGGTTAAAAAAACAAAAATAGAGCACATTCTCAACTAAGTTATAAACATTTCAAGTTCAACCAATTTATGAGTTTATGTTGTTCATTCTATACTGGTTCAATTTAAATATATTTTTGAAAGTTGGTATATTAGGCATGTACAATTACTTATACATAAGGCCAAGTTTTCTATGCAAATAACTTGATATGTAAATATAAATTTAAGTTGTTAGCCCAAAATTGCAAGACAATTTGAAAATTTTTCTTTAAATTTGCTTAATTATGGAAATTTAAGTACACACAAAGCTAGAGAGAACAGTACAATGAGCTCTCCTGTACTCACCCATCCAGCTACAATCATCAACTCAAGGCCACTTTTGTTTGATCTGTTACCTTCCACTGCTTCCTCCCCCAATTTTTATCTTTAGAAAATAATTAAAAGGAAGACACTGTGCTCAGTAAGTACACTGAGTACAGCAAGAAGACAAAATTTAACAGAGTAGCTGTAAAGCCACCCTACACAATTCCTTGTTAGGTGGTAAATTTTAAAGAATTCCGTTAAAAACAAAGAAATAGCCATCTTTAAGAATTTTAATGTCGTCCATAAGATCCAAAGGACATATTTAAAATTATATCTAATGGGATAAATAGGAACATGTGATGAAAATGAACTTAAATGTGTGCAATCAGCTTGCATTCATATAGCACCTTGGCTCAAAACGAAAAGAAAAAAACAGGCTATTTAACATGTCATAAAAATTACAATTCAACCACTTGAAAAACCGCTGAACACTTATGCCTTAACTGGCCCTTCTGATCCCTGATTACAGATAGATATCAATGCAGAAAGAAAACCAGGCATTTTAACATTAGTTGAAAATGTTCAAAATTTACACCACCGTTCATTGGAAAACATATGAAAGCAAGTCTAAACTACCTGAATTGTATGTCATCAAACAGAAATGTATCCCCTTTCCAGGACCGGGTTGTTATTTTTTTTTTTTAATAAGTTCACATATACCCTTAAACGAAACGCGCTAGGCTACAGATAGAATTAGGAGACCGCCTCCTGCTTTTGCTCCTAACCAATACGCAGAGAGAGAAGGTTGGCAGGAAAGTGCTGCGAGGACAGTAACAAACACCAGCAGCTCCCGAGCAGGCCCAGCTAGAGCCAGGAATGACGCACTTCGGTAACCCGACTCTTTCTCCCCTCCACCCCCGCCCCCAGCAGCGGTGCTGACACCGCCAACAGCCCGGAGTAGGAAAAAAAGACAACAGAAAAAAAAGGCAGAGGTTCGACTGCACCAGGTTTCATCAAGAAACCTCGATTATTCCTCTTTCGACACTAACCACTAGGACCAAACAGGAAAAGAAGCTTGTGCTTAAGCAAGTCCCATCATGGTGGTTTAAGAGTCACTAAATTAAGCTGATAATGAGTCCAATCCATAGAGACAAATACAGGGTGTGGCTGCTGTGAAATACGGCGGTCCGTGGAAGAAAGGGGGTATAGAATTTACACTCCAGTATGAGGGGCAAGATGGGGCTACACGGGAGGGGGGGGGGGCGGCCCGCGCATTTTAAGGAACCATTTCAAACCGGCAAGCTTTTCGTTTACTTTAACCTAATCCTACAGATCAAAAGTTTCTAATAGATATATCATGTAAATTGTAAATAACCATTTAATCAAACACCATGACCCTCAAAAAACTACATCTAAGAGAAAGGAAGAGGGGGTAGGCAACAACATAAAACATTTCTAGGCCACGGAGAAAGTCACAAACCGGATGAAACTAATGCAATATTAAAAATTAAAGCTGAACACTGCAGCACGAAAAAAAAACACGAAAAAACCCATTACAGTCCTGGATTAAAAATAAAATGACATATACACCAAGGGGGAGGGAAAACTAAATGTCGAAGTACACCAGCTTACTGAGAAAAAAAAAAAACTAAAGGCAAAACAAGACATTCTCGCGACAAAAAATAAAATAAAATAAAAAAATAAGGGCAGAAATCAACAATACGTTTACGAATATAGGCCAGAAGAAAATGGGAACGGGGCTCAAAGTTTTTGCGGAACTACTTGATGCTGTTTCCCACACCTTCTCTCTCCCATGGCCCATCCGACCTTTTCGTCCCTAAAATCGCCGTCCACAGATCACCGGGTACGGGAAAGAAGGAAAAAGAAAGTCAACCCCTAGCCAGAATAAAAGTGTGGAGGGAAAAAGCAGAAGCTGCCTACCTGGGGCAAGGATCAGCTCTGTTCGTGTCTTGAGAAAGACAGCGCGGGTGGGGGTGGGAACGAAAAGCAGCACTAAAACTAAAACAAAAGTGGCGCCAAAACCCCCCAACAAACAGCCTTCCACTCCCGCCCTTCCCCCCTCCTCCCATGCCAGCTAGGCAGGGCCCCCTTCGGGGCAAGGGCTGCACGAGGGGGCCAACGCCGCCAGACCCCAACCTATTTATAAAATTGTTGCCCGAAGAAAACTGACCGAAGTCGGGCCTCGGAAGGGATGGAGAGATCGATGCCAATCGCTTTCCCCAGCAGTTTCCCCACCACGCGCTGGAGATGATGGGGCGGGGGAGAAGCCGAGGGGCCCGTCACATGAATGTTGTTCCCTCTCTAGGAAGGGAGGAAGAGAGGAGGGAGAGGAGGGAGGGAGGAAAGGAAGGAGGGGAAGGGAGAAGGGAGGGGGCACGAGGGAGGGGTGTGATCAGAGTAGATTTTCCCTCGCCTCCCTCGGTCCGAGGCCCAAATATACACAACTGAGCCTCCTCTCCTCCCCTCCCCCCAGGTTCCCAGCACCACCATTTTGCTCTCTTCCTTCCCCTCACCACGATACCGCGCTCTCCCCCACCCACTCACAGCCTCCCCGGCTAGCCTCCCCGACTAGGCTCGCACCCCACCCCACCCCACCTCCAGTTTTGGCTCTCTCAGCCTTAAGAGCCTGCCGGAGAAAAGGCACCTAAATCTAATGCTACACAGAGAAACGGAGCCTCCATCTTGCGCTGCTCCACGTTCTCCATTTTGGGCCACCCATGGGGGGGGGTCTCCGTAGAGGCCCCGAGGGAGAGTGGGGCGAGGGAAGGAAGAGTAAATCTTCAGCGAGGGTAGTCGAAAAGAAGAGTCCTGCGGTAGGAAGCCACTCTAGGAGTAAGGTAGGGAGGAAGGAGGCTGGAAGTTCCTTGGTAGTGTGGAGGTAGGGACTTGGAGGGGAACAAGGGAGAAAGAAGGGCTGGAGGTTACGCCTGGCCGAACAGGAGTCCCCCCCGCCTGGACTTGGCGAGCCACTCCACGACCGGCCCCGCTGGGGGCAAAGGAAGAAGACGGGAAATTAAATGGCAACGGGGCGACCAATCGCTTTCCCTCCCAACTCCTCTCCCGCGCCCTAGTTCAACCATACACACCTCACGGTGGGCCCCGCGCCCTCCGGGTGCCCCTCCAAACTTCTAGAAGCTTCGCCTCCGCCATTTTATAACTTACCTCCCCCCTCAGCGTACACAGAGGCAGCAACGAGACTGTTCGCCTCCCCCACTCCTTCCTTCTTTCTCAGGCCGGGGGCTTCTTCACCCCTGGGCTGGTACAAGATATTTTTCCCTTCCTCTTCTTTACACCCTCGAATTCTACTCAGGGACGGAAGCTCCCGCGGTTCTAGAACGGTGGGGGGTTTTGAAAGTGGCGGTCGGATCCGGCGGGGTTTTTTTTTTTTTCTTTTTTTTTTTCTTTCTCTTTTTTTTTTTTTTTTTTTGGTGGCGCTTCGGGATTGTTTGGGGTGTTCGCTCTTCGGCGACTTGGAGGCGAATGGAACGCGCAGGCGCCATCTGTCGGCCAGGAACCCTCGCGCGGCTCCCGTTGGGAGGGAGCGGCATCTAGCGGCAGCGCCCTGGCACTGCAGGGCCGGGCTCCGGCCCGCCCACCTCTCATCCTCCTCCCCGTTCCCGGCCAATCGCGGCCGCCTGCCTCCGGGTGCAGCGTCTCGAAACCGCCTCCAAACGAGGCGCCCGCAGGGGCGCGCCGCCGAGTGGGGTAAACAAGGTGCCGTGCCCGCGCCTGACTTACTCGTTCGTTTGGCAGCGCTTCCGCCGCGGACCCGATGGGGCCGCATTTCCTATTTCTTTAGTGGGAGGGTCGGCGGGAGAGCGGTCGGAATGTCCGGCGGAGCCTTGGACCGTGGGAAATCCGAAAGCGGGCTAGCTGCGGACTCGTCTCCCGGGCCCCTTTGCCCCCCCCCCACCCACACCCCCACCCCCACCCCCACACCCCTGCGCAGCCCAAGGTAGCAGCTCTGTCGGGCATCACCCTGCGACGTTCCCTCCTCTGACACGCCCCAGCGAGGGGCCATGGCCCTACTTCCCGAACCCTGTTTTCACCGCGGCTCCTGTTCCTTCCCACCGAAAGAACTCAACTTGCCTAACTCTGGCACCTGATCCTAAATGACTTAGGGGTTTTGCTTTTTGAGTTCTTGTTTTGTGTGCTTTTTGTTTCGGGTGTGGAAAGAAAGCGAGCTAATTCTTTGCCAGGAAGACCTAGCACTGGGGGTAATTTTTTTTTTCTTTACAATTCACTATTCCCGTCTACCAGAAAACGTGGTCTTTCTCCCGGGTTTGGGAGACCGGGGAACTGGGCTACTAGGCTAGGCCGGGCGCCCGACCAATTTATTCTAGACTTTCGGGGCGGTGGGGTGGGGGGGATGGGACAGAGCAACCTGTTGGGAAAGTGAAATTTGGGTAAAAGATATCAAGAGGGACCTACCAGGTCTTCCCCGCCGACCCCGCTTGTCCACTGCCTTCCTGTAAATGTGGGTGGGGGTGGCCTCGCGACTTAAGAATTTTGGCCGAAACCGGTTTGGCTCAGTGGATGGAGCGTCGCCCTGCGGGCTGAGGGGTCCCAGGTTCGATTCCGGTCGGGGGCATGTACCTGGGTTGTGGGCACATCCCCAGTGGGAGATGTGCGGGAGGCGGCTGATCGGTGTTTCTCTCATCGATGTTTCTGGCTCTCTGTCTCTCTCTCTTCCTCTCTGTAAAAAATCAATAAAATATATATATATAAAAAAAAAGAATTTTGGTTCCTTCGTATCCAGCCTCCTCACCCTTCCCCCAAGAAGTTTGAAGTGTGAAAAGACCCCTTCCGCTCCTTCGACCCTGGTTAACTTAGGTCTTTTTCACCCTTTATATTATTTGTTTGTTTCAATCCAGCTTTTTGGCCCTTTGACTGCCAAGAGCACTCGGGAGGGCCTGTCTCCTCCTAAGCGCCGCTTTTCCTAGGACAGGAAGAAGTGACCCTATTACAGTGTCTCCATTGCTGTTATAGAAGTTCCCAGATTCATACAGTCGTTGTTTAGTTCTTCGTTTCTTTTTTTTAAATTTTGGTTAAGTATTTCTTTAATGTTAAATTACTTTTCAATTAAGAGAAAAGGAATAAATATATTTATTAACAAGACTTTTCCAAATTAGAAATAATGCAATCCTCGTGTAAATCGTGCAGATTTCACCCGATAAGTACGTCTAAAGCATTTCTAGTGCAATATAATGATTATTTTCAGTCCTCCAATTATATTCCTTCTACACCAGTGCCTTAGTTTCTCCCATCCTGTGTGCTTACAGGTTTTTTTCCTGCAACTTTGAAGAGTTATGGTATATTTAATCAACTGAACAATAAAAGTTAACAGAAACATCTAAATATCAATAAGAAGAAATAAAATCAGAGACATTTTTACTTACTAACTCTAAAGCTTTGGGCAGTGCAATACTATTCAAAATAAATTTCCATTTCTTTTATAGACCATCTTTGGTAGGCTGTTATATAGTTTTTAATAGGTTCAAGTTACAGAATGATGCAGCTAGAACATTAAATACAGAGTAGTGGAAAATTTACAGTTATATAAGTTAATGCAAAATTCCACTTAAAGTAATAGAAAAATTGGGCTCCATACCAAATCATTTTACATTAATTTAGTTCAATTGTGCCAATTTAGTATCAATTGATATTAAATGATTTCCTGTTTTAGTAATAGCTGAAAACTGATTTTCTGCTCTAAACATCATATTTATAGTACATGGTGCAGTTTTTCATCTATTTTATAAATTTATATTCTTGGCTGATTATGTAGCAGCTGAGACTTCAAACAACTTTATACTTTGAACAAAATGGACAAGTTCCTCTGGTTAGTAAACTTACTTTCATTTTGCGAAAAATACCACTGAAGAACAATAATAACTAACTGGTATAACATCAGAAAAATTTTATAGCAGATTTATTCTCATGTTAAAGAATGTTTCACAGTAGCCCCTCTTTTTTCCCTAGAACTCACTCAAAAAATATTTATTGAACCTTTAATATGTGCAGATCACACTGCTATATGCTGCAGTCTTATCCTAAGAAGTTGAATTTATTTTATAGGGTATTGAAAGACCAGAGTGCACCCTAATAATTTGAGGACAAAGTGAGAAAATGCCATCAAATAAAATATGTAACTGATATAAAAGAAGTTATAATCTTAATTATTTATAGCATGTCCTTCGTGAAATGATATTGTCATGGCAGAAGCTTTTGGTGCCTGTTAAATACTGAAAGAGGAAAGTTGAATAGTTAGAACATTTGATACTGTGTAAGGGGCAAGACACTTTAATGCAAAAATATTCTGGTCACTAGTGTAGCAGAGATAACCCCCAACCTTACCATAATCTGAAAAAAGCATCCCACAATTCTCTTTGCTCTGACTCCATACAAATAGAGCAAGCTTCTGATTATAAATTAGATTTTCCAGATAGTCTCCTACTCTACAAACATATATATATATATACTATATATATATAGTATATTCTGACACCATTCTTTTTTTCTTTTTTTTTAAATATTTTATTGATTTTTTACAGAGAGGAAGGGAGAGGGATAGAGAGTTAGAAACATCGATGAGAGAGAAACATCGATCAGCTGCCTCCTGGGGATGTGCCCACAACCGAGGTACGTACCCTTGACCGGAATCGAACCTGGAACCTTTCAGTCCACAGGCCGACGCTCTATCCACTGAGCCAAACCAGTTAGGGCCTGACACCATTCTTAACATGACATAAAATCCAGAAGCCTAAACGGATACATTTGAGTTCACAGAAATTTTATATCAAAATACCATAAACAAAGTCAAAAGAAACTATAAGCCTGGAGAAAATATTTTTTACATAAATGAAAAAGGCTAATTTCCTTCATATATGAAGAACTGTCACAAATCAATAAGATAAAAATAATCTAATAGAAAAACGGACAAATGATGTAATCAGCTAACTTATTAGACAAGAAATTCAGATGGTTAATCCTATCTAATAAAGACAGAATATGCAAATTGACTGTCACTTGGGACAAAGATGGTAGCGCCTGTAGCCACAAGATGGCGGCACCCAGTCCCCTCAGCACCAGCGGAGTCCCCCAGTCTTTTAAGTGCTCACCACGGGGGCGAGGGGCAAGCAGCGCCCCAGTTCCCTGCAGCGAGCAGACAGCCAGGTGCTGCTTGCCCCTCGCCACAGCACTGAGGGGCAAGCAGTCCCCCGTGGTGAGCAGACAGCCAGGCCTGCATGCCCCTCCCCGTGGTGCAAAGGGGCAAGTAGGCCCCCACAGAGAGCAGACACCAGGGCCTGCAGTGGCATCGAGCAGGCAGGTCCGCAGAGAGCAGAGAACCATGGGGAGCGGGCCTAAGCCGTCAGTAGGACATCCCCTGAGGGCTCCCAGATTGGAGAGGGTACAGATCGGGCTGAGGGACACCCCCCATGCACGGATTTCGTGCACTGAGCCTCTAGTAAATATATAAAACAGTGCTCAACTTCATTCACCACTAAGACATGCAAATTAAATTCTACTTCTACAAGGTTGGCAGAAGTTTAAAATTTTGATAATACTCAATGTTGATAAAGAACTAAGGAGTCTCACCCTGGTCGATTTGGCTTAGTGAATAGAGTGTCAGCCTGCAGACTAAAGGGTCCCGGGTTCTATTCCAGTCTGGGTTTTATGCCCAGCTTGCGGGCTCAATTTTCCAGTGGGAGGCATGCAGGAGACAGCCAATCAATATTGTCTCTCATCATTGATGTTTCTATCTCTCCCTCTCCCTTCCTCTCTGAAATCAATAAAAATCTATTGTAAAAAAAATAACTAAGGATTCTCATATACCAGTGATGGCGAACCTATGACATGTGTGTCAGAGGTGACACACGAACTCATTTTTTTGGTTGATTTTTCTTTGTTAAATGGCATTTAAATATATAAAATAAATATCAAAAATATGTCTTTGCTTTACTATGATTGCAAATATCAAAAAAATTTCTATATGTGACACAGCACCAGAGTTAAGTTAGGGTTTTTCAAAATGCTGACACGCCGAGCTCAAAAGATTCGCCATCACTGTCATATACCATTAGTGGGAGTGTAAACTGTTAAAAAAAATCTCAACATGTACAATTAACCCAGAATTTTCATTTCTATAATACAGATATGCTCGTGCAAGTTACACAAAGATATATATAGAAAGATTTTCATAATAGTTTTGTAATAAAGAGAAACAGCCAATAGAAAAGGCATCATCAGGGGACTGGTTTAAAGAAATTATGGTACAGCTATACAATGGAGTTCTATGCCCACCATTAAAACAAGTATATCTTTGCCCTGGCTGGTTTTGTTCAGTGATTAGAGCATCAGCACATACCTGGGTTGCAGGTTTGTTCTGTGCCCCCCCCCATCAGGGTAGGTGCCAGAGACACCTAGTTGATGTGTTTCTCTCACATCGAGGATGTTTCTCTCTCTCCCCCTCCCTCCCTTCTTTTCCCTCTCTCTATAAAGCAATGGGAAAAAAATCCTCCGGCGAGGATTAGCAAAACAAAACAAGTATATCTTTATTTACTGATATGCAAATAGTTCTAAGAGATGTTAAGTAAAAAATATCCAGTTGCAAATATCTTGTACAGTATGATCCTATTTGTGAATACATATATTTACATATGCATATATGTGCTTTCATATGCATAAAACATTCTTGAAGAATATACAGGAAACATAACAACGGTTACTTCTCAGGACAGAGTTAGTGCAGGGTTCCAGGGCTGGTAATTTTGCTTTTCAGTTTATATATTGCTGCATTATGTTAATTATTTCACGGTGAGCATGTAATTTTTACATAAGTTACTTATGTTATTTTTAAGATCTTATACTGGTTACTCTGGGAAATAATTTGGCACTTTCTTATAAAGTTAAACATACTTACCATATGACTCAGCAATCCTATTCCTTATCATTTATCCTAGAGAATTAAAAACACAAATGTTCACAGAGATTTACTTATGATAACCCAAAACAGGAAACAACCCAAATGTCCATCAACTGGTAAATGGTTAAACAAATTGTGGTACATTCATACAATGGAATACTACTCAGCAATAAAAAGGAACTATTGATATATGGGATACTTGGATGGACTTCAAGGGCATTGTGCTTAGCAGAAAAAGCCAATCTCAAAGAGTTACACACTGTGATTCCACTATATAATCGGTTCAAAATGATAAAAAATTATAGTGATGGAGAACAAATCAGTGGTTGGCAAGGATTAAGGTTGGGAAAAGGGTATAACCATTAAAGAGCAATGGGAGGGGTGGAACAGTTGTGTTTCCTAATTGTGGTGGTGTTTACTTAAATCTACACGTGATAAAATAGAATTACACACACACATACAGACACAGGAGTACATGAAAAAATGGTGAAATCCAAATGAAGTCTGTACTTGAATTAATAGTATTACATCAATGTCACTATCCTGGACTTGTCAAGTAATAGGTTATGTAAGCTATTAACATTGGGGAAAGCTGTGTGAAGGGTACATGACAATTCTCTGTATTTTTGTTTGCAATTTCTTCTGAGTCCTAACTATTTCAAAATAAAAGTTGTAATAAAAATTTTAATGCTATTAACAAAAAAAAAAATCTCTGGTTAGTAGAAAAGTAATTACTCCACTGTACATTAACAAATTGAATTTCTAGTTTACAAATCAGCTTTTTGCTAACTTGGATATAATGACAATTTCCGGGATCCTTATCATTAACCCAGTATGAACTTATACAATTAAGAGCCTGATACCTCGATACACAGGAGTAGACCATGGACCTGTGGCGTCAACAGGAAATAGACATACCAATAAGCCTTGTCTAAAACAAATAGCTGGTACCTGTCTGAGACCTCTCAGATACCATGTTACAAAACTTGCTGAGTTTTTTACTCTGAATAACATACAATATTTCCAGAATGTGTTAATGGAACTGAAAATATATCTATATTTATATCTGAGCAACATGTAATAGTCCTATGAGCAGTTTCTTTTGCATTCAACCCAATACCGATTAGAATACTACCTTCTTTACTTACTTATGCTTACTTACTTGTCACTTTCCTACTCCCTTGCTTACTCTTAACTCACTTAGATACTATCTAATTGGCTCGATTGGCCTACAGCAGCTATTTTCAACCTTTTCACCTTATGGCACACATAAACTAATTACTAAAATTCTGCAGCACATCAAGAAATATATTTTTTGCTGATCTGACAAAAACATAGGTATGATTTTGATCCATTCACACTGGATAGCTATTGTTGTGTTGGCTGTTGTTGTCATTTTTATATTTGCCAATCTAAGGGACAAGAGGTCAGTGCCCTGACTAAATAGTTAGGTATTGAATGTTTAAAAAATTCTTGTGGCCCACTGCATAAAAATCGTTGACCAACAACAATCCTCCTCAAACTTGACTGTGCTTAAGGCTGACTTAGGGATCTTGCTAAAATGCAAATTCTGATTCAGTAAGTCTGAGGTTAGGGTGGGACCTGAGATTCTGCATTTCTAACAAACTCCCAGGTCATGCCTAGCCCACATTGCTGTTATTCTAAAGTCCACACATTGAGTGTGAGGGCCTGAGGGACAAAGTACAAACTCTGCAGGGTAGCTTTCAGTGCCTTCTACAGTCTTATCCAAATCTCATCACTCATAACTGTGAACTCTGCTGGGGCAATGTCTGTATAGGTCATTGTTGTATCCCCAGTGCTTAGAATAGAACCTCAAACAGGATAGGTACTCCAAAAATATTTATTCAATGATTAAAGGAATGGATGAATAAACTAAATAACTTCTCCCTGCTCATATACCATACATTCTAAGCAAACTAAATTACTTCACAATTTCATAGTACTTCCCCACCTCTGTACATTTGCTCACACTATTTTCTCTCCTTTTCCAAGCTTTGCCCCATTCAAATTCTCTCCATCTTTAAATGCCCAGTTTTGTTTTGTTTTTAATGTATTTGTTTTGATTTCAGAGCAGAAGGGAGAGAGAGAAAGAGATAGAAACATCAATGATGAGAGAGAGTGACCGGGAATCGAGCCATGACCTCCTGGTTTATAGGTCAAAGCTCAACCACTGAGCCATACCGGTTGGGCTTAAATGCCCAGTTTAAATGGGAAAATCTCTATAAATTTTTTCTGATGTCCCAATATGGAAATCTCTCTCATTTTTCAAGGTTTCTCTCTAGCAGATTTTGAATGCCTTGCAAATAATAATAATAATAATAATAATGTTTTATTAACATTTTCTAAACCACTATGCCTAGCACAAATGTTAGCATATAGTAGAAATCAATGTTTATTAAATTAAAATGAGAGAGTAAATAATTATCTAGATCAGCACTATGCATTAAACCTTTTGGAGATGATGAGTTTCTATAATTTGTGTTGTCCAGTATGGTTAACCAGAAGTAGCTACTGAGCACTTGAAATGTGGCTAGCATGACTGAGGAACTGAACTTTTAATTTTAATTAAAATGTAAATAGCCACATGTGGCTAGTGGCTACGTATTGGACAGTGGCTATCTAGATAATTCAAGTTAAAACTGCTCTTCATTCTACAGTATTTACTGAGTGCCTTTTATATTTTATTTTTTATTGGGGTGACATTGGTTAGTAAAAATGAAGTGCCTTTGCCCAGCCAGCGTGGCTCAGTGGTTGAGCATCGACCTATGAACCAGGAGGTCATGGTTTGATTCCAGGTCAGGCATTTGCCCGGATTGTGGGCTTAATCTCCAGTGTGGGGCATGCAGGAGGCAGCCAGTCAATAATTCTCTCTAATCATTGATGTTTCTATCTCTCTCTCCTTTTCCCTTCTTCTCTGAAATCAATGAAAATATATTTTTTAAAAACTGAGTGCTGCCCTAACCGGTTTGGCTTAGTGGATAGAGTGTCTGCCCGCGGACTGAAAGGTCCCAGGTTCTATTCCGGTGGTCAAGGGCATATACTTTGGTTGCGGGCACATCCCCAGTAGGAGGTGTGCAGGAGGCAGCTGATCCGTGTTTCTCTCTCATTGATGTTTCTAACTCTCTGTAAAAAAATCAATAAAATATATTTTTAAAAAAACTGAGTGCCTTCTATGTGCCAGACACGGAATAGGCTAGGGGCTGGTGATAGAAATATGAATAATTTATGGTCCTTGACCTCAAAGAGTTTGCAACCTATTAAGAGAAGATAGGATCAAACAAATCCAATCAAGTGTTATCAGTGCTATTACAGAAGATTGACCAAGTAGAATGTGGGTACAAAGGTGAATGTGGCAGGAGTCAGAAAAGGGTTTATAAGGAAGGTAAGAGTTGAAATAACATAGTATTCATTAGGCAAACAAAAGATAAAAAGCTTTGTTCAGGGAGGAGTATGAACAAAGGCATGACAAGTCAGAACCCAGAGCCCCTCTCCTCCTGGAACTACAAGTAGTTAGTTACTTTGGGTAACACCTAGGAAGTGGAGGGCAGAGAGCTCTGTCAAAAGGAGACCTGGAGATGTTTATGCTGGAGACATAGGGGGAGCCCAATCACAGAGGGCCCTTGGAATGCCATGCAAAGGAAGGAGCTTGGTATCCTGTAGGCAATGGGAGCGACATGCTTGGTTTGACATTTTAGAAAGATGTCTCTGGATGATGGAGTGGAAAGGGATAGATAGTCTGAGAGGTGCTGGGGCTTGGACTAAACACTGGCAGTGAAAATGTAATCAGGGCTTAGAGTATATGTGCTTTGTAGCCTGAAATAAGATGATAATTTCTGTAAACATCTTTGTTTTGTCTTTATTTCATAATCCACTTGATTTTCCTGCCCTTTTTTCCTTTTGCATGTAGAGTCACAGCCTTCACTGAATGGCCAGATCTCCATGGAAGCAAAGTAAAAACTTGATATGATTTTCTGGAAATTTCAAAGAAAAAACTACCTTCTGCCTTCTGCTTAAATCATTTGAGAAATATTAGCCAAAATAATTCATTCCTATCAGCAGCTAATTCTTTCATCCCCTAATGCTGGCACTGGTCCTAGTTATTTGTATTAAGTAGTTAAACATGTCACAGGATTTGTTTGTGTAGACAGATAGCATTTGCATTATTTTTTGAGTGCCAACACTCAATAACAACAAAAAAGACTGATCAAGGCACAGGCAGACCTATCAACTCAGACTTATGGATTACACTAAAGGTCCTATTGTGATGCATGATTTTTCAATATGTTCGGGAGACATTTATCATTTTAAGCACATACACATTTAATGATTACATTATTCTTTTGTTTGTTGCTGTTGTGGCAGCGTTACTGGGTACTAGTTTTTATAGAAATAGCAATAGTTTTTGGAAGCAGAAACATTATTGTTAGCAGAATAACAAACACATCTCCCCAAAATAAACATTTTAAAGCTATTTCCATATATTATTCAAAGTGATTTGGTTAAGATTAGCATTACCCACCAGGAGCACTTGAGATCTTGCTCCCCAGCATATGTCATCAGTTTGACTCAAATAACTCCTATGAATATTCTCCAAAATAAATAAAATTAGCATTGCCCAGAAACTTCAATAAGACTTTCTTTTACTGGCATGCATGAAAGCATATAAAGCAAAGTAAGAGGGACACTAACATTATTGACAACAAAGACCACTCCCTACATTTAAGTGAAGTATTTGTTACTAGTAACTACTGACATTAAGTAAAATTCAAATACTTGAACCTCTGTCAGCATCTGATCTCTATCATTGGTAGCACGTTCACTGTTATATGCTGATAGCACTTCTAATGTTAGACACTAGAAATTAATGCTAGAACTGCTTGTGGAAAGATTAAGAGGTGTGAAGAAAGGATGAAGAGGGATTTGCAAAGTGGAAGAGGGCTAGAGATAGGAACTTCTGAGAAAATGCATTTTATCCCCAAAATATAGACAACATTGGGTTAGATTCTTTAAGCTATAAAGAGCATTATTGGGACAATTGGAAAAATTTTAATAAGGTCTAGTAGATTATATAATAATAATGAATTAATGTTAATTTCCTAGTTTTGATCATTATATTGTGGTTATTAGGAGGGTGTCTTCATTCTTAAGAGATACACACTAAAGTATCTAAGGGTAAAAGGGGCATTATGTAAGCAACTTATACTCAACTGGTTGAGAAAGAAAGGTAAGTACACACACTAGTGGCTCGGTGCACGAAATTCATACACATTAAAAGGGAATTAATTAGAGGAGATATTTTAATATTGCTATTTGCCCTTTCTCTATAATAGAAGTGTCAGAGATAAAAATAAAATAGTAAAATGTATATGAAAATCTCCCTCCTGTCAGAGTCTGGGGCGCACCTCGAGATCCAGAGTCA
Source organism: Myotis nattereri (assembly GCF_964212035.1). Taxonomy (NCBI): domain Eukaryota; kingdom Metazoa; phylum Chordata; class Mammalia; order Chiroptera; family Vespertilionidae; genus Myotis; species Myotis nattereri. The sequence goes on along the minus strand of NC_138078.1, from coordinate 113,990,576 downwards.
AGTCCCTGCCCACCCGCACATGCTTTGAAATTGTAGAAGACCCAGACTGGCAGGCCCCACCTCCGTCAAGCCCCTCCAGGCAGGGGACACAGCCTCAGGTCCCCCGTCAAGCCCTGCCAGGTGGGGGGCACGGCCTGAGGTCCCCCAGCCTGGCGCTGGGGCAGGGGGCATGGCCTGAGGTTCCCCGTCCAGGCCAAGCGCCATGCAGCCTCAGGTCCCTGCTGTTCGGGTGTTACATGACAGCGGTTGTTACGTGACAGCGTCCTGACTAATTTGCATATTATCCTATTATTAGATAGATTATATATTTTGGTGGTGTGCTACAGCCTGCTAACATTGGCTCACAAGAGCTCATTGTGCAGTTAGTGACCTCATATTGGGAGCCACGGTAAGAGCATTTACATCATGAAAATCAGCAAATGCTATAGATCAGGCAGATCTGGAGAGCCAGTTGTTAAAACATATTTGCCATGGATCAAATGAAAGATAGTCCAGATTCATGAAATTTTTTCTGTCATTCTATTTTGCTTTTAAACTGAGTTGATAAAAAAAAAAAAAGCTAATGTCACTGGGCGGGTGTGGCTTAGTGGTTGAGCATTGACCTACGAACCAGGAGGTCACAATTTGATTCCCAGTCAGTGTATATGCCCGGGTTGTGGGCTCGATCCCTAATGATGTGGGATCAATGATTCTCTCTCATCATTCATGTTTCTTTTTCTCCCTCTTCCTTCCTCTCTGAACTCAATAAAAATATTTTTTAAAAAATAATTAAATACGCCCTAACCGGTTTGGCTCAGTGGATAGAGCGTCAGCCTGCGGACTGAAGGGTCCCAGGTTCGATTCCAGTCAAGGGCATGTACCTTGGTTGCAGGCACATCCCCAGTAGGGGGTGTACAGGAGGCAGCTGATCAATGTTTCTCTCTCATCAACATTTCTAACTCTCCATTTCCTCTCCCTTCTTCTCTGTAAAAAATCAATAAAATATATTTTTTAAAAAATTAAATGGGGGGGGGGCGGGGGGGGAAATAATTAAATAAATAAATAAACCTAGTGCTGTTGAATATTCAATAATCCTATCTAATAAAAGAGAAACATGGTAATTAGTGTACAACCGCTACCCTTCCCATTGGCTAATCAGGGCGATATGCAAATTAACTGCCAGCCAAGATGGCTGCTGGCAGCCAGGCAGCTGGAAGCGAACATGAGGCTTGCTTGCTTCAGTGATGGAGGACTCCAACGTTCCCCGCCTGCCGCTGCCGGCCTCTGAGCTGCAACTCTAAGCAACTATGTAACAAATATAGAAGCTAAACAAAACCCCAGAAACCTGCTTTAGTCGCCGGGCTTCAGCCAGCAGGATCGCAACATTGTTTCAAATACAGAAGGTAAACAAAGGCCAGAAACCTGCTTTCAGCAGCGGAGGCCTAAGAGCTGGAGCCTCAGAGCTAAAGCTGGCCCAGAATAAAAAAAGAAAAGAAAAAAAGGAGCGGTTGGGAGCTTCTATCACCCGCCAGCCTGAAAACAGCCCTCAGCCCCTCACCCAGACTGGCCAGGCACCCCAGTGGGGACCCCCACCCTGAAGGGGGTGTGACCAGCTGCAAACAGCCATCAGCCCCTCACCCAGGCTGGCCAGGCACCCCAGTGGGGACCCCCACCCTGATCCAGGACACCCTTTAGGGCAAACCAGCTGGCCCCCAGCCGTGCACCAGGCCTCTATCCTATATAGTAAAAGGGTAATATGCCTCCCAGCACCAGGATCAGTGGAGCCGAGAGGCCTCCTGGCACCGGGATCAGCGTGACAGGGGGCAGTGCCCAAACCCCCTGATCGCCCTGCAGCTCTGTGTGTGACAGGGGTTGGGGCCACAACCTCCCTATCTGCCCTGCTCTGTTCATGACAGGGGAAGGCGCCCCAACCCCCTGATCGGCCCTGCTCTGTGCCTGATGGGGGGAGCTCCCCAACCCCCTGATTGCCCTGTGGCTCTGTGTGTGACAGGTTGCGGTGCCCCAACCCCCTAATCGGCCCTTCTCTGTGTGTGACAGGGTGCAGCGCCCCAACCTCCTGATTGGACCTGCTCTGTGTGTGACAGGGTGCGGCGCCCCAACCTCCCCTCCACCCCCACGGGCCCTGCTCTGTGTGTGACGGGGTAGAACCATAACCTCCCCATCAGCCCTGCCCTGAGTGTGACAGTGACGGTGCCCCAACCCCCTGATCCGCCCTGCTCTGTGTGTGACAGGGGGCGGGCCCCAACTCCCCTATTGGCCCTATTCTGTGAGTGACAGGGGGGAGCTCCCCAACCCCCTGATCCGCCCTGCTCTGTGCATGACAGGGCACGGCGCCCCAACCCCCCTGATGGACCCTGCTGTGTGAGTGACAAGGGGCAGCGCCCCAACCCCCTGATTGGCCCTGCTCTGTGCGTGACGGGGTGGCACCGCAACCTCCCCATGGACCCTGCCTTGAGTGTGATGGGGTGGTGCCCCAATCCCCCAATCAGCCCTACCCTGAGCATGACTGAGGGTGGCAGCACAACCTCCCAATCTGCCCTGCTCTGTGCATGACAGGGGAAGGCGCCCCAACTCCCCAATCGGCCCTGCTCTGAGCCCGACCAGGGGCTGCACCTAGGGATTGGGCCTGCCCTCTGCCACCCGGGAGCAGGCCTAAGCCAGCAGGTCGTTATCTCCCGAGGGGTCCCAGACTGCGAAAGGGCACAGGCCAGGCTGAGGGACGCCCCCCTTCCCCCCGAGTGCACAAATTTTTGTGCACCGGGCCTCTAGTAATATATATTTATAATAATATATTTTAATGTTATTCTCTAAACACCTGAAAATTTCTTTCAAACTTACTTTCTCAAGAAAGTAGGTAAATATATACATTATCCTACTTTTGTTGTTAGTTATTGTACACTGTAAACTAAAAGCAATCACATATCTCAGTAGGAACCAGTTTAGTTTTACCCTAACACTGCTTGTCTCCCAAGCATCTGAATCTTTCATGAGATTTTTGAAGCTCCCTCCGTTCTCCATAAGGTCTCTCTTGAATACCACATTCAACATTGGTTCCTTCCTTACAGTTCATAGAATTGTGTAAAAGATACATAGAAAAGCATCCAGATCAATCTCCTCATTTTTCAGAAGAGAAGCTGAAGAGTCAAGAGATGAACATCCCCACTATCATACAATGTCCAGTGAGAGCTATGAGCAGCATCCTAGTCCTCTCATCACCAAGCCCGGAGCTATTTTCTAGAAACACACTTTCCAGACCATATTTAGACACTGGATCATAATCTTCTGCTTCCTGGCCAAATTTAGTATGCTTACTTGTTTCAAGAGTAGGAACATCTATCTAGTACAGTAGATGCTCAATAAATAAAACTTGGTGCTCAATAAACACTTGATATTTCCATTAGTTTGGAATGTTTTTCACAGTCTTTTTTTCAAAGGTGCTTTTTGATTTATTTATGAAGCTATAAAACCTGATAAGTATTTTCTTGGAGTTGTAAATGAAGAGCTAGCTACCAACAATGAAAGTAGATGACTTGTTTCACAGAGGGCGGGACACCCAAATGTCTAGGTACCAAATTATAAAATGAGATGAGCCTTGGAGTCTTTACTGAGGTTTTATTCCTTCAGATTTAAATATAGTGTATCAAATACTTTGAGAATCAATTTGAAGTCACTTTACAGGGCAAAACATTACAAACATTTAGATATTCTTAAAGAAGAAATATACCAATTGGTAGCACAAGAAAATGCCAAAAAAAAAAAAAAAAAAAAAAAAGGAAAGGCCATCAGAAGTTGTTTGTCCCTATTTCTTTTTTTTTAAAATATATTTTATTGATTTTTTACAGAGAGGAAGTGCCGGGAGCCAGTCCATCCTTGCTGTTTCAAGGGACCTGGCATATATAGCATACTGTTCTTAATATGTTTGCTCCCCTTAGCGCTGTGTGTTTTAACCAAGGTCACCTCTCCGAGAAAGGTTGTTTCCCCAGGTAGGAATTTTTCCCTGAAGTCAGGGAGGGGATGCCTCTCCTAGAAAGGTTGTTTCCCCAGGTAGGAATTTTTCCCTGAAGTTAGGGAGGGAATAAAACCCCTCAACTAAGTGCCAGGCGGGTAATTAATCACTTTAACTACGAACAATCATGCTTAAGCCACATAATCTTTACTCCCTGGAATGGAGATAAGAAACGCCCTAACCTTTGTAATAGAGATTGATAGGATTGAATCAACGGGTATAAATACAGATGTAATAAGACAGCAGAACACAGAACTTAGGAGACAGAAAGAAGACAGAACCTACACAGACAGAACCTACACAGAACCTACAGACAGAAGAACTTCGCTGGAGAGAACATGGCAAAAGATCCTGGACTGAACCTGACTACAGAAATTGGCAAGAGAACCTGACTAGAACCTGGTGACTGAACCTGACTGGAGAACCTGAACAGAACCTGGCTGGAGACCCTAAACAGCAGAACCTCTCTGGAGATCGAGACCAGAACTTGGCTGGAGATCCTGGCTAGGCTGCTGATCAACTGAACGCTGTCTCCGTGTCATTCCTTCTCCGCCGACTCCGTCCACACCTTTGGGAACCCCTGGACCCTCTGGGGTTGGACCCCAGCAAGGAAGGGAGACAGAGGGTTAGAAACATCGATGAGAGAGAAACATCGATCAGCTGCCTCCAGCACATCTCCCACTGGGGATGTGCCCGCAACCCAGGTACATGCCCTTGACCGGAATCGAACCTGGGACCCTTCAGTCCATAGGCCGATGCTCTACCCACTGAGCCAAACCGGTCAGGGCTAAAAAAAAAAAATGAATCAATAAAAAAATAACACTTTGCTACAATCTTCAGAATGAGAAAATTTGAATACATTTTCAAAAAGACTACCAGATGAAACTTAATGAGGTTAATAGTCTAAGATCCCAATCATCAGAGACTATTTAACTAGGGTCTTTAGTCCTTTATGAGTTGTTGAAACATTCTTAAGGTTTATAGCCTACCATTCAGCAAATTAAGACCAATAAAACACCCACTTGACCAATTCAGTCTTTTCCCAAGAAGAAATAATAAAACAGAGTTTAAAAAGCCACTCATTAGTTACAACTGTTGTGACATAGACCTAAAAAACCTTTGAAGTATAATAATGATCAATCAGATTTTTTATACATAGTATAAAAATGGTATCCTGTTGATTGGAGGTCAGGTTCTATCCTTCAATTTGCAGGCAGCAGTGGGTGAAAATTAAGAGGCAATCACAATTAATAAGATCAGTATTTGCTGTCATAGCACCATTACTTCAATCAAATTATGATTTTGATGCTCAAGAGGATAGCTGCAAACATTTAGAAAGTCACAAACACTGTTGATTTTGAAGACATTGGAATAAATTGGAAACATAATTCCTTTGCTGTGAAAAATAAATCAAGGTCAGATTTTATTTAAAAAATTTTTCTGGAAATAGTTAATTAAAGAAGAACTAGAGAGAAATTCTCGTATATATGTGCACAAGGAGACTTGTATAAGGATGTTCATTACAGCAATTTTTATAATAGAAACAACTTAAATGTCCATCACAGAAGAGCAGATACATTATATTATATCCATATGATAGAATACTATGCAACTAATGCTACATGTATCAACATGAATAAATCTCAAAAATATTATGTAAAAAAGCAAGGTGTAGAATAATAGCTAACACATTATACTTAGTTTATTATGTTCTAAGTACTTCATATATCAACTCATTTAATCCTGAATACATCCTTATGCGGTATTATTGTCATTGTCTGTTTTAAGTGAGGAGAATGAGGTACAGCAAAATTAAGTAATTTTTCCAAGGTAACAATGCTAGTAACATATATAGCAGATATTCCAGACCACCTCTGGCTCCAATGTTTGGGAGCTTATTCACTATGCTATTGATACAAATTAATAACCTTAAAATATACAAAGCAATGTTCTCTATACAGTTTATTCAAGAAACATATGTGGTAAAACATGTGAAAACATGCATAGAAATGAAAAGCATCAAATCCATGATTGTGGCTACTTCCGAGAAAGGGAGGCAGGGGAAATGAATGGAGGCAGGAAACTTTAGCTGTATCCATAAAGTCTTATTTCTTTTATTTTAAAAATGGCAGTATGCCCTAGCAGGTTTGGCTCAGTGGATAGAGCATCGGCCACGGACTGAAGGGTTTGATTCTGGTCAAGGGCATGTAACTTGGTTGCAGGTTCCCTGGCCCTGGTCAGGGTGCATGCAGGAGGCAACCAATTGATGTGTCTCTCTCACATCGATGTTTCTCTCTGTCTCTCCCTCTTTTTCCACTTTCTCTGGGGGGGGGGGGGGGAAATGGAAAAATAGCCTTAGGTGAGGATTAACAAAAAAATAAAATAAAAATGGCAATATTTCATCTTGGATGGATCTTGAGAATATCATGTAAAAGCAAAATAAGTCAGAAAAAGTCAAGAAGTATATGATTTCAGTCATATGTGGGATATAAAGCTGAAAGCAATAAATGAACAAACAAAACAAACAAAAACTCATAGACACAGAAAACAGTAGGGTGATTACCAGAGGAAAAGGGGGCGGAGGTACTAAAGGGTAAAGGGGATCAAATATATGGTGATGAAAGGAGATTTGACTTTGGATAATAAACACACAATGCAAGACACAGATGATGTATTATAGAATTGCACACTTGAAACATATAATTATATTAACCAATGTCAGCCCAATAAATTTAATTAAATTTTTTTAATATATCTTTAGTAAATATGGGAAACATAAGATTTGACAATGCTGGGTGGTGGGTACATGGGAGTTTATTATATTATTCTCTATATTCTTCTATGTATGTAAAACATTTCATAATTTTAAAAATGGAACAGACTGACAAATCTCAGAGAGAAGTGGGGGAGGAAAATAAAAACCAAAGAACTTACATGCATATATACATTGTCCATGAATACAAACAATAGGGTGGTGAGGCCTGGGGTAGGACAGGACTGGGTGGTGGGATGGGGTGGTGGGAGACAAGGGGTACAAAAGGGAGGACATTTGTAATGTTCTCAACAATAAATATTTTTTTAAAGAAATGAAAAGGTATAATATAAAGAGTATTTATCTTGGATCTCAAATGTAATAGACAATTCTGATTATAATTTTAAAGTATACAAATAATGCAAAATAAAGATTCTGTGAAATTAGGAAACCTTTTTTCATTTCAGTTGAAATGTACTTGGATATTTAATAAAAATTCAGTGATAAAACTTTAAAAATTACATTCTACAGATAAAAATTAGATTCTACAGAAGTCTGCACAATAAAATATTAACATAAAAAAGAGTTAATTGATTGCTTCATGTAAAAAATATTTTTTACATATAAATTCATATAAGCACTGCATACATGGTCTTTTGAAAGACCAGGAAATGCAATACTGTTCTTTTATAATTTAAATTACATTGTTTAAAGAAATTCTAACTTAATCAAGGAAAAGGAAGAATTCTGAAACCAGCTTCCAGAGAAGTGTCTTGATAAACAATCAGGTTTAAAAATATGATAATTCTATTTGAATAATAGAACATTTTATTTATGTAACAACTAATACATTTTTAATTTAAAGGTCAAACCATTGATTTGGAGTGAGGCAGAGAAGAAGGGAAACGCTTCTATCTTCATGTTTACAGACATTCAAATAGTTACACAAGACCTCCCAAGATCTAAGATACAGTAGTTTTTTCTTAATTTGATGGTGAGGGGGTTTCTGTGTCTGTTGACAACAGAGAGAAACACCTTTATTTCTATTTTCTCCTTTTAAGTAAAACAGAAAAGCCCCCAAGTAGATTTTATGTCAATATATCTTTCCCTAGAAATAGTCAAGAAAGATCAGGATTTTATAAATATTCATGTAGCTTTCCCCTCCTTTTAATTTTTTTCTGCCTTCCTCTTACTAGCACATATTTCAAAGCACATTTTTCCTGTCCAGAAGAATTATCCACATCCTTTAACCAGGGAGTGAAAGGAATTTTCCACTGCAAATGTTTCTGTCTAGCTACTGTGCCCATAAATTATGTTTCTGAAGCATTAATTCTCAATGATTTCCAAAGCAGTATTCACTCCGCACTCTGGGGGTCAGACAACTTTGGCACATCGGCAAATCTTGAAAGTAACATCGAGTTAATTACCATGTTTATGAGACATTTGTTGCCTCCTTTCTCTTTCTCTATGTGTGTGAGCTCACCCCTTTGGTGTGGAAGATCTGAGAAAAGAAGGTGAGAAGTAAAAAGCAAGAATTATAATACTTTTAATTTCTATATCCTAACAAGGAGCTCCAAATACTTTGATTTTTATAATGCTGCATTTGTCGTTGGAACTTCCCTGCCAACTGTGCATGTGGGAACTAAGGGGAAGGACTTCCACAACCATTTAGACTTTCAGTTTCATTATCTGTTAACTGGGAATAACAATACAGGCTTGACAAGCTTTGGTTCTTTGAAGATAAATTTAATAATAAATATAACACATGAATCCATTCTCCTTTTTAAAAAAACCAGAACACGCCGAACCGGTTTGGCTCAGTGGATAGAGCGTTGGCCTGCGGACTCAAGGGTCCCAGGTTCGATTCCGGTCAAGGGCATGTACCTTGGTTGTGGGCACGTCCCCACTGGGGGGCGTGCAGGAGGCAGCTGGTCAATGTTTCTAACTCTCTATCCCTCTCCCTTCTTCTCTGTAGAAAATCAATAAAAATATATTTAAAAAAATAAAATAAAATAAAATAAAAAATAAAAAAACCAGAACATTAAAAAGAGAAAGCTAAAATCCTTGTATTAAGGTTCTCCAGAGAAACAAAACCTATAGGATATCTATATCTATGTCTACTAGTATATCTATGTCTATATTTATGTCTATATTTACAGAGAGGCTGAATGATTAAAAGAAGTTGAATCAACACAATTATGGAGGCTGAGAAGTTCCAAGATCTGCAGAAAGCAAGCTGCAAGGAGACTGCAGAGAGCCAGTGGACTAGTTCTAGCCCGAGAACCAACAGGCTGGAGACCAAAGAAGAGCTGATGTTTCAGTTTGAGCAGCTTAAGCAGTCAGGCAGGAGAGAGGATCAGCCTTTCTATTCTATTCAGGCCTTCAACTGATTGGATGCAGCCCACCCACAATTAGAGAGGGCAATCTGCTTGACTTAGTCTGAAACCAGACACAATGGGTCCGAGGCTGCCTGTCACTACTTGAGCCAAATTAAGCAGAGACAGGGTTGAATCATATATGAGCGTTTATCCCAATATTGCCGGTGGTATGGGTAGAGCAGTCGGTCACTCTGGAAATTCTACTCTGATCTCCCCCCCAATCTTGCCAGTTGGCGGATTATATACACACATGAGGGAGAAGATAGCTACGTGCAGCTGTGAGCTACAAGTGTAACATGGAAAGGGAAGGGGAGGGTTTGCTGTCCAGCCTTCAGGAGCTCAAAGTCTGATAACAAGGTGGCTAATCTATGATACAAACAGCTCAGCTGGTTCCTGGGACCAGATAATGGTCAGTTCCTGAGGCAAACTCCCAGAGGGGTCAAGGTCCGGGCACAGCAACCAAATCAAAGCATGTCCTGTCCTTGGTCTGTTCTCCAAATGTATTTTTTTTCTGAGTAATGGACCCATCGAGGCATCTTTTTTTTCCTTTATTGATTAAGGTATTGCATATGCATCCTTATCTCACCATTGCCCCCCCGCCACACACACACACACCCCTCGAGACATTTTTTTACAGCCTTGTTTCATCCTCCAGTTTCCCAGAGTCTGGAAGAACACTTCTTATCTATAACTAGAGGCCCAGTGCACGAATTCATGCACCAGTGGGGTCCCTTGGCCTGGCCTGTGGGATCAGGCTGAAACCATCTCTCTGACATCCCCCAAGGGTCCCAGATTGTGAGAGGGTGCAGACCAGGCCGAGGGACCACACAGATGCACAATCGGGGTCGGGAGGGATATGAGAGGTTGGCCAACCCAGGAGGGACCGTGGGAGAGCTCCAGGGCATGTCCAGCCCGTCTCACTCAGTCCTGATGGGCCTGACCCAAGCAGCAAGCTAAACTACCAGTCAGGGCATCTACCCTCTGGTGGTCAGTGCACGTCACAGCTAGTGGTTGACGGGCCTTAGCATATCATTAGCATATTACGCTTTGGTTGAACGGAAGACCGGACAACCAGACACTTAGCATATTAAGCTTTTATTATATAGGATTAGTAAGGTGAATAATTAGTAGACAACTGTGGCTCTATTCTTAGTACATGCCCTTTCCCACTATCAGGTCTACTGATTCCGATGTGTTCCAAAAACATCCTCATTGACATGCCCAGAATAATGTTTGACCAAATATCCGGGAACCCAGCGGCCTAGTCAACTTGACATATAAAATTATCATAAGTGCTGATCTGGTAGCTTAGCATGTTAGAGCATTTTCCCAATATGCCAAGGTTGTGGGTTCAATCCCCCATTAGGGCACATACAAGAATCAACCGACACCCTAGTTCAGTGATGGTGAACTTTTTGAGCTCGGCATGTCAGCATTTTGAAAAACCCTAACTTAACTCTGGTTCCGTGTCACATATAGAAATTTTTTTATATTTGCAACCATAGTAAAACAAAGACATTTTTTATATTTATTTTATATATTTAAGTGCCATTTAACAAAGAAAAATCAACCAAAAAAATGAGTTCGCGTGTCACCTCTGACACGCGTGTCATAGGTTCGCCATCACTGCCCTAGTTGGTTTGGCTCAGGGGATAGAGGATCAGCCTGCCAGCTGAAGGGTCCCAGGTTCAATTCCAGTCAAGAGCATATGCCTGGGTTGTGGGCTCAATCCCCAGAAGGGGATGTGCAGGAGGCAGCTGATCAATGATTCTCCTTTATCATTGATGTTTCTATCTCTCTCTCCTTCTCCCTTCCTCTCTCTGAAATCAATAAAAATATATTAAAAATAAAATAAAAGTATATTTTATAATAATGATAAAATTAATCATAACAGTGCCCTTGGCCACCTCCCCAACTTGATCCTCTCCCTTCTTCCCATAGATAACCATTTTTTAATTTGATGTGCGTTCTTCCAGATGAATCTTTTTTTTAAAAAAAAATTTTATTGATTTTTTTACAGAGCGGAAGGGAGAGAGATAGAGAGTTAGAAACATCGATGAGAGAGAAACATCGATCAGCTGCCTCCTGCACACTCCCCACTGGGGATGTGCCCGCAACCAAGGTACATGCCCTTGACCGGAATCGAACCTGGGACCCTTGAGTCCGCAGGCCAACGCTCTATCCACTGAGCCAAACCGGTTAGCCCAGATAAATCTTTTAAATACTTTTATGTGGGACTCTTCCCCCTCCCCACATGGGAGTCTGTACTTGTTCTTCAATAAATTTCCATCTTTGGTAAGCCAAAATAAAATAAAATAAAAATTAATTAATTAATTAATACTTTCACCTAAATAGGTATAGAAAAAATACCTAGTATTGTGTTGTAGTATAGTGACATAAATGGTATCATACCATACATATCCTTTTGCGGCTTGTGGTTTTCATTCAACATTATATTTTTGAGAATTATCCGTGTTGACACATACACTAGTTGATGATTTTTAACTGTTGCATAGTATTCCATTGAATAAATAAGCTACATTTTATTTAGTCATTCTCCTGCTCATAGACATTGAGGTGCTTTGTTGATGTTTTTCTAGGTTGTTTCTTATTTGTCACTATTAACGACAGTTCTATAGTAAACATCTTTGTGCACTTGTGGGTATGTTTCTCTCCCTAGATGTGTAATATACGTAACTCTTTCAATGGGAGAGAACTAATGTAATGAAAACTGGTTGTAAAGTTTTAAGCTAGTCCTTTTGGTTTGTGTGTAATCTTGCAAATTGTTGCTTTTTAAAATATATATATGTATTTTATTTATTTTATTTTATTTTATTTTTATTTTTATTTTTTTAAAATATATTTTATTGATTTTTTACAGACAGGAAGGGAGAGAGATAGAGAGTTAGAAACATCGATGAGAGAGATACATCGATCAGCTGCCTCCTGTACATCTCCCACTGGGGATGTGCCCGCAACCCAGGTACATGCCCTTGACCGGAATCGAACGTGGGACCTTTCAGTCCACAGGCCGACGCTCTATCCACTGAGCCAAACCAGTTTTGGCAGAAAATATATATATATTTTATTGATTTTTTACAGAGAGGGAGGGAGAGGGATAGAGAAGTTAGAAAAATCGATGAGACATCGACCAGCTGCCTCCTACACACCCCCGACTGGGGATGTGCCCACAACCAAGGTACATGCCCTTGATCATAATTGAACCTGGGACCCTTGAGTCCGCAGGCCGACGCTCTACCCACTGAGCCAAACCAGTTAGGGCCAAATTGTTGCTTTTTGATAGATACTTGAGAAAGAGATTCCATGACAAGAATCCAGCTCTCCATCCAGCTTTGCAGAGTGTCTATACTTTGGGAGGGAATCAACACCATTCAGGGTCCAAAACTCATTTCTGCAAATCCAGTAACTAATTTTTGTCAATGTACTCATTGAAACACCCTGTTTCTAAATCCAGGTACTGCAGAAACCACCTCAGGTATAAGAAGGTAAATTCTTATTGATGTGAGAGTGAAACATGAATCGGCTGCCTCTTGCGTAACTCCCACCAGGGATCAAGCCCAAAATCTGGGCATGTGCCCTGACCAGGAATCGAACCCGCAACTTTTCGTTTCGTGGGACAATGCCCAACCAACTGAGCCACACCAGCCAGGCCAATTCTTCTTATTTTGTATTTTCCAGAGTACTTCATAGTTTTTTAATAAAAATTTCTTCTTAAAGTTCTTCGGGATCACACCAGATTTTTTGAGCCTTTTGGTGACTGTGACTCTTAAATTTGGTTGTCATTCATAAGTATAGGCTTTGATTTTTCAGAGTTCATCATCTGAAATATTAATTTATTCCATTAGTTTTTAGGCCTGTATATAACTGAACAAAAGCCCTCATTTTGCAACTAGGTACTGTTATCCCTATTTTACAGATATGGAAACTGAGGCTCAGAGAGGTTAAAGGACTTTGCCCCAGGTCACAAAGGTCTAAAATGGTTGAGTCAGATTCAGTCCCAGGACTGTTTGGTTTCTAGTCCAGTGCTTTTGCACTGTATACTGCTGTCTTTCATGACATATTTTCTTTCTCTATCTCTAAATCACTTTGTGACAATATCTATGAAAGTGCTTTGAGACATACAAGCAAAATATATAATAATAAGTAAAACTACCATTGATTAACCACCAATTTCATGTAAAACACTGGAGTAGTATGGTACCTTATCTGTAAACCTCATAACATCCCTCTAAGGTAGATATTATCATCCCCATAAGACAGATGAGAAAACTGAGATTTGGAGATTTTAAGTGACTTGCACAGGGAGTGTCAGGGCCAAGATTCAAACTCAGGTCTATTAGGATGCAAAATGTGTGTGCTTTCCACTACAACCAAGCTACCTTTCAGTGTATTATCCATATATATATAAAAGCCTAAGTGACCAGCCAACCTGCCAAACGGCTAAACGGCCGGTAGCTATGACGTGCACTGACCACCAGGGGGCAGATGCTCAAATGGGAGCTGTAGAGCTGCGGTGACTTGGCAGCTGTGGTTCTTGGGTGATGCACCCAGAACCAGAAAGGAAGGAGCCTGATTCCGGGGTACATCACCCGAGAACTGCCCTCTCTCAATCCAGGGTCCCTCAGGGGATGTCGGAAAGTCAGTTTCGGCCTGATTCCCCACAGGCTAGGCTGAGGGACCCCACCAGTGCATGAATCCGTGCACCAGGCCTCTAGTTATATATTTCTATGTATTATTAATATCTTCATTCTGGTCAAGCTTATATCTTTTTTAGACAGCCTTTGTGTTCCTCTCTACTTTCCCTTAATAGTAGGTTTCATTTCATTTCTTATCTTAATGGGGAAGAATAGAAGGAAGAATTAAATTCTTGCTGTTATCTAGTGCCTTCTTCATTCCCCTGTTGTATATTTTCTCTTAAAATGATTTTGCTTGTATTTTTAAACTGCTGACAGAATATCAGTAAACAGAAAATTTATCATCTGTGAGCAGTCCTCTCTTCTTTTCCTTAATATAATTTGGATCTTTATCGAAGTATGTGTCTAGTTCTGTAGGCATTTTTACCTTTTTAAAATGGCTAAAACAACAGAGCAAGCAGAATCATCCACAAATTTCAAGGGTCATTCATTTATTTGTCCATCCATTCAGTACATATATGTAGAATGCCTATTATGTAACAGGCACTATGTTAGGTTCTGAGGGTAAAAAAAGATGAATGTGACATAATTTCTATTCTCAAGAAATTTATAATAGGTTGAAGAGACCTATAGGTAACTTGACAATTACAGTACAGTGTGTGTGATGAGTGTTGTGTCTGAACAGGAAAAAAGTATAGTGGTTTCAACAGTAGGTCCTTGGGCCAGGCATCTGAATTCAAATCCTAGCTGGCACTGGGATTCACTATAAGAACCTACTTCATGCAGTTTGTGTAAGAATTTAATTACTCATGTGAGTGATCAATAAGTATTATAAAAGCAATAGGCACTGGGTGCTGTGGCAAAACAGAAGAGAAGCACCTAGCCCAGATTGAGAGGAGGGTATGGGTAAGGGAAGTATTCCTATATATTGAGTCTTGAGAGAAAACATGGAGTTACCCATACAAAGAATGGGGGCAGCTGTTCTTGACACAGAGTCTAGCATGGGCAAAAGCATCAAGACATAAGGGAGCATGGCATGAATTGAGCTACAAAAGTTTGGTATTGCTGAAGCATAAAGGATAGGGGCAGAGGGCAGTAGAGAGAAATTAAGCAGGGGCCAAATCCTGGTGCGCCCTTGTAATCAGTGCAAAAACTTTGAACTTTATTGTCGAGTGTTTCCTTCCACGTCCCGCGTGGAGTAGGGTTCGGTATCTGAAAGAGGAGCCGCACACAAATGAGAGAAAAATGACACGAGATAATTTTAAAATATTGGGGGACCAGGTGGGCAAGTCCAACTCAGGGAGAGGGACTTCCACCGATGCTCAGGCCGCTCCAACCTTTTATTGATCTGGGGTAGCCCTAGGGTAAGGAGGTTTCAATGACACACAGAATAGCTCACCCACAGGCAATTTCCAGTAATAGGCAGACTATCTTATCAATAAGGATTTACATGATTAAAGGTAGGGAGGTTGCTTCAGCTATTTACATGAATAAAAGTAGGGAGGTTGCTTCAGCTACCATTATCTAGATTAACTGGGTGGTATCTAGATTAACTGGGTGGTACACAGCCCTGACCTTTGCTAGGGCTTCAATGTTACTAACTTTTGGGGGTCTCTGTCTATACTCAGCTAGTGAAGACAATAAATAGACTCCGGTACTTTATCTTTAAAATATATATATACTGAGTGTCCAGATTATTATGACCGCCTGACATTTGTAGGCAAATTAGCTATAATTTCGCACTGAAGTTGCTAGAGGGCCAGACCATTATAAATAGGGAGGCAGGTTGTTTACCATAACAGTAGAAGTGATTTTTTCTGAAGATATGGGTAAACAACACAATTTAACAGTCTTTGAAAGTGGGATATATATTATTATGAGTGGCCAGATTATTATGACCACCTGACATTTCTAGGCAAATTAGCCATACACTGCATCGTATGGGATATGAAAGCCGAAGGCCTGTTCGAACACCTTTGTTGTCTGCAATTACCAAGATAAAACGGCTCCAATTCACACAGGAACACAAGGATTGGACAGTCGAGCATTGGAAAAAAGTCATGTGGTCTGATGAATCACGTTTCCAGTTGCATCATGCAGATGGCAGAGTGAGAATTTGGCAGAAACAGCATGAAAGCATGCACCCCTCATGCATGAGTACAACTCCTCAAACTGGTGGGGGCAGTGTTATGGGTTGGGGCATGTTTTCTTGGCATGATTTGGACCCTTTAATTCGTGTGGAATAACGTCTGAATAGCACAACATACCTAAGTATCGTTGCTGATCAAGTTCATCCTATCATGTTGATGGTGTATCCTAATGGAGATGGCTTCTTCCAACAAGACAATGTACCATGCCATGGTGCTCATATTGTGCAGGAGTGGTTTCAAGAACATGAGGGAGACTTTACCTTGCTTAGGTGGCCCCCACAATCGCCAGATCTCAATCCAATTGAGCTTTTGTGGGACAAAGTTAAAAGAGCCATCAGGCAGCTCGTTCCACAACCATCAAATGTCACAGAACTGGACAGTGCTATTCATCAGGCATGGTGTCAGATTCCTTGCATCACCTTTCAACATCTCGTGGAGTCAATGCCAAGAAGAATCGCCGCAGTACTGAAGGCAAAAGGTGGCCCAATGAAGTAATGATGGGGTGGTCATAATAATCTAGCCACTCACATTCAAATATATCCCACGTTCAAAGGCTGTTAAATCGCGCTGTTTACCCATATCTTCAGAAAAAAATCAGTTCTACTGTCGTGGTAAACAACCTGCTACCCTATTTATAATAGTCTGGCCTTCTAGCAACTTCAGAGCGAAATTATAGCTAATTTGCCTACAAACATCAGGTGGTCATAATAATCTGGACACTATATATATATATATATATATATATATATATATATATATATAGTTTCAGAGAGAGGAATGGTGAAGGAAAGAGAAATGGAAATATCAATGATGAAAGAGAATAATTGATTGGCTGCCTCCTGCACGTCCCCTACTAGGGATCAAGCCCACAACCTGGGCATGTGCCCTTGATTGGAGTCGAACCCAGGACCCTTCAGTCCACAGGCCAACTCTCTATCCACTGAGCCAAACCGTCTAGGGCTGAACTCGATCTTGAAAACAGTAGAAATCCATGAAGGCTAATAATGAGGAGGCTAACCTCACCAGATGATTTCGGTGGAAGCGTGGAGGATGGATAAGGGACAAGACTAGTATCAGGAAAACCTATTAATAGGCTGTGGTAATAGGTCAGAGGAGAAATCATGAGGCCCTGGACTAAAGCTATGGCAGTGTAGATGGGAGGATGGAACAGAGTCAAGAGATATTTGTGATGTCTAGCTGGGGTGGTTCAGTGGCTGAGTGTCGACCAATGAACCAGGAGGTCACCATTCAATTCCCAGTTAGGGCATATGCCAAGGTTGCAGGCTTGATCCCCAGTGGGAGGCATGTAGGAAGCAGCCAATCCATCAATGATTCTCTCTCATCATTGACATTTCCATCTCTCTCTCTCCCTTTTCCTTCCTTTCTGAAATCAATTAAAAATATATATATTTAAAAAATAAAGTGAAGGTTGGACCCAACTACCATGTTGAGTTTACTGCTAGCTCTGAGTGGTTTAAATGATTTAAAAATTGTTATTCATTACATAATGTGAAAGTGAATGGTAAGTCTGTGGGTGCTGATGTAAAGGCAACCGAAGAATTTTTGGAAACACTAGATACGTTTATTATGGAGGAAAATTATTTGCCAGAACAAGTATTCGATATGGATGAAACCTCCCTATTCTAGAAACAGATGCCTGAAAGGACTTTCATCTATATGAAGGTCAAGTCAATGCCAAGTTCAAGGCTTTTAAGGACAGAATAAGAGTCTTGCTTGGAGGCAATGTTGCAGGCTACAAATTGAAACCCTTTATGAACTAGCACAGTGAGAACTCAGGGTCTTCAAGAATATCAATATAAACACACTGCCAGTGCACTACAGTATGGGGCGTGGCTACAGTGTTTTGGACAGGTTCAAGCCTCGGACTAATGAGAGGGCACAGTCCTGTTGTGGCCACGTGCAAGTCCCAGCTTGGAGGGCAGAGCCTTCCCAGCACAATTATAGCCAACAGCTTTTGTTGTAAGCTTGAACCTATGGTCTGAACACGTGGCCCCATGTGCCTGAATGATAGAGTTCAGGTGCATGTAGTTGAGTAGGATCAAAACCCACGGGAATGTTGTAAACATCTTGATCACGCCCTTACTTTGCCTCGTGGCATCTGCTATAAATAAAGACAGGGCTTGTGGGTGTGGGCGCTGTCCATCAGAGAAGCAGCGTCCCACCAAGACCCAGCTTTCATTCTCTTGTCTGTCTTTTCTAAGCCTTTCATCGCCCCCACTCAGGGTCACTGAACCATGCTGAGCTGGCATGAGTATGCCATGGCTGTGCCGGCTCCCCACACTACAGGAGCAATAAGAAGTCATGAATGACCCAGCTTCACTTCCAAGATGCCCTCCTGAATTGCAAGGCAGTGAAATAGAGAAATGCTAATTGGAAAATAACACACCTCTCAAGATTTTGCTTTTTGTTGATAAGGCTCCTGGACATTCTCAATTTACTGGTGATCTGCATCCCAATATCAAAGTGCTATTTCTTCTTCCAAACACCACCTCTTTGATCCAACAAATGGATCAAGGAGTTATAGCAGCTTTTTGTTTTTAAATATATTTTTATTGATTTCAGAGAGGAAGGGAAAGGGAGAGAGAGATAGAAACATCAATGATGAGAGAGAATCACCGATCAGCTGCCTCCTGCACGGCCCCCATTGGGGACCCATCCCACAACCCAGGCATGTGCCCCTGACTGGAATCGAACCCATGACCCTTCAGTCCCCAGGCCGACGCTCCATCCACTGAGCCAAATCGGCCAGGACTATAGCAGCTTTTAAGGAGGACCTTTGTGTAGGCTATTGCTGCATCTGAGGAAGACACTGATGCAATTCTTGAAGGATTACAACATCTATGACCAGAGCAAGAATCTTGCTTGGGCTTGGGGTGATGTAACCAAGTGTACATGAATGGCATGGGGAAGAAGACACACAAGAGGTTTGCCATGACTTTAAGGAATTTTTCAAAGATGAACAGGTTGCCTAAATCAACAAGGCTGTGGTTGAGATGGCAAACAACCTGGGTGTGGATGAGGATGACATTGAGCAGCTCCTAGAGATGGATCCTAAGGAATTGACAAATGAGGAGTTGTTGGAACTGGACCAGGAATGCATAGCTTATGGCTTTGTTATGGATAAAATTTGAATCCCCAAGAAAATTCAGAGTGAAGGCAGACCTCAACAAGCTTCTTAAAATGCTTGAAAAGATGGAATCCAACACCAAAAGGTTTTCATGAATAGAGAGGAATATTCATGATGCAGTATTTGCTTACAAGCAAATCTATGATGAAAAAAAAGAAACAAACCAAGCAAACTACCATGGACATACTTTTGAAGCATGATGCCTCCTCAAGAAGAGCCTCAGGCAGGTCCTACAGGAGGTGTTCAGAGGCATTGTTATCTCGGAAGATGACAGCTCCATGTATGTTCTTGCCCCTGAAGACCTTTCAGTGGACCATGGTGGGGAGGTGAAAGACAGTGATATTGATGTCCTGACTCTATATAGGCCTAGGCTAAAGTCTGTGCTGGTGTCTTAGTTTTTAACAATAAAGATTTATTTATTTATTTATTTATTTTTTAAAATATATCTTTATTGACTTCAGAGAAAAAGGGAGAGGGAAAGAGAGATAGAAACATCAATGATGAGAATCATTGATAGGCTGCCTCCTGCACATCCCCCACTGGGGATAAAGCCCGAAACCCAGGAATGTGCCTTTGGCCAGAATCAGACCTGGGACCCTTCAGTCTGCAGGCTGACGCTCTATCCACTGAGCCAAACCAGCTAGGGCTTAAGTTTTAAAAGTAATAAGAAACATTGTAGAATAAGGATATAAAGAAAAAACATATTTTGTTCAGTTTGCATTTTAAGCTAAGTGTCATTACAAAGGAGTTGAAAAGGCAAAAAAATAAATAAAAGTTTATAAAGTAAAAAGGTTACAGTAAGCTAATGTTAATTTATTATTGAAGAAAGAAAAATGTTTTAAACAATAAATTTAGTGGAGCCTAAGTGCACAGTGTTTATAAAGTCCACAGTAGTGTACAGTAATGCCCTAGGCCCGTGGTCGGCAAACTGCGGCTCACGAGCCACATGCGGCTCTTTGGCCCCTTGAGTGTGGCTCTTCCACAAAATACCATGTGTGGGCACACACGTACATTGCAATTGAAACTTTGTGGCCCATGTGCAGAAGTCGGTATTTTGTGGAAGAGCCACGCTCAAGGGGCCAAAGAGCCGCATGTGGCTCGCGAGCCGCGGTTTGCCGAGCCGCAGTTTGCCGACCACTGCATAGGCCTTCACATTCACTCACCACTCACTCATTCACCCAGAGCAAGTTCCAGTCCTGCAAACTCTGTTCATGATAAGCACCCTATATAGGTGTACCGTTTTAACTCCTATACCAAATTCTTGTTTAGATATGTTTAGACACACAGATATTTACCACTGTGTTACAACTGCCTACAGTATTCAGTACAGTAACATACTGTACAGGTTTGTAGCCTGGGAGCAATAGGCTATACCATATGGCCTACGTGTGTAGTAAGCTATACCATGTAGGTTTGTGTACGTGTACTCTATGATGTTCGCACAAAAACGAAATCACCTAAAATGCACTTTTTCAAGAACATATCAGATTGTTAAATGATGTGTGACTGTATATGAAAAGGGGACATTTTAGCTGTATGACTATTAAAAATGGCTCCCAATGAATTATGCCTCCCTGGGCTCCTCTTATCTAGTTCCCCTCTCCTTAAACCTGGCCTAACCATGTAATTTGCTTCTTAGACCGACAAAATACAACAGAAATGATACTGTGGAATTTCTGAACCTCAGAAGGCCTTACGAGAACTAGAAGTTTCAGCTTTAGCTCTTGGAACCCAGTTGCCATGGAAAAAGTCTAGCCTACCTTGCTGGAAAGAGACTATGTGGAGAGTGAGATCCTGGAGGATGTGAGACCACATGGAAAGAGAGAACCAGGTGTGATCATGTCCCAGCTGAGCCCAGTCCCCAGATGACAGTCCTCAGAGTGAGCCCAGGTAAGTCCAGTAGAAGTGTCCAGCCAATCCACTGAATCTTCAGAAATAATAAATTAAGTTGTTTTTAAGCTACTCCATTTTGGGGGAGTTTGTTATGCAACTATAG
Source organism: Myotis nattereri (assembly GCF_964212035.1). Classification (NCBI taxonomy): domain Eukaryota; kingdom Metazoa; phylum Chordata; class Mammalia; order Chiroptera; family Vespertilionidae; genus Myotis; species Myotis nattereri. The sequence goes on along the minus strand of NC_138078.1, from coordinate 113,969,491 downwards.
GTAAGTGAGACAAGCTGGCAATGGAAAGGTGAAGAGAAATTCTCCAGGAAGATAATGGGAGAAAGTGCATTTCAGGCACAGTGAATATTATGAGCAATGGCGCAGAGGAATGAAAGTGCACAGCCTGTCTCAGGAAGGACAAGTGGTATTGTGTGGTTATAGGAAAAACAGAAGGTACACGGCAGGGAGTAACTAATAGAAGGGTAAGCTGGATCTAAGTCAGGAAGGGAAAAATGTTGTAACCAGTTGTAATTTAATGCTTAGCTTTGACTATCTCAGAACATCATACAAGAATTGTGCTTCTCTTGTACTGTTCCTTTCCTTTGTGAACTATTTTCTCCCAAACCTCCTCAAAGAAATTATTAGTTCATAATCTAGTTTCTTTCAATGCTATAATGTAGAGATTGCTAGGAAGAACTTTCAGAATTTAGATGCCTGCCCAGTGCCTTCCATTTTTGCTAATTTTGCTTTGCTGTTCATTTATTAAAGAAGCAATCTTTTATTGAGTTCTTAGCATATACCAGGCACTTGGGATTCAGAAAAAGTAAGCCACAGTTCTTACCTTCTAGAAGTTTATAGTCTATCTGGTGAAACTGACAGGCAGTAGGAAATGACAATACAGCATGCTTCATCCCAGAAAGGAAGGTTACTAGAGGCCCGGTGCATGAAACTCATGCATGGGTAGGGTCCCTATGCCTGGCCAGCAATCAGGGCTGATCAGGGCCTACTGGCTGCTTGCCAGGGTCTCCCTTTATTCCATGCCGCCCCCTAGTGGTCAGTGTACGTCATAGTGAGTGATAGAAATCCCGGTCTTCCAGTCAAACTCCCGCAGGGACACTTTGCATATTAGCCTTTTATATATATAGATTATCTAACATAATACTGTATTTACAGAGACAATTGCCATTAAAATCTTTTATTTTTTTTCTGAAATATTAGACTCTAGGTTTTCAAGGGGCCATGAAATTGCATTTGGCTTGATGCAACCAGCTTTGGTTAGAGACTAACTGGAACACTTGAATGTCAATGTGTTCCAAAAAGGCCAACTTACATATGGCCAGACTCTCTTTTTAGTTCCTATGGAATACTTTTCTGAAATCCTCATTTTTCTTTTTTTTAAAATCCTCATTTTTAAGTTCTTATTAATTACTAGTGGCCTGGTGCATGCATTCATGCACATTGAAAGGAAATTAATTAGAAGAAATATTTTAATATTGCTATTCACCCTTTCTCTATAATAGAAGTGTCAGAGATGAAAGAAAATTAGTAAAAATGTATATGAAAATAATATATAAATTGATTAATAAATAAACAATAACAACATAACAATAAAAACATGATATAAAAACAACAAAAACATGATATAAAAACAACATTGAGCCCTTGCCAGTTTGGCTCAGTGGATAGAGCATTGGTCAGCCTGTGGACTGAAGGGTCCCAGGTTTGATTCTGGTCAAGGGCACATACCCAGGTTGTGGGCTCCATCCTCAGTGGCGGGTGTGCAGGAGGCAGTCAGTCAATGATTCTCTCTCATTATTGATGTTTCTATCTCTCACTCCCTCTCCCTTCCTTTCTAAAATCAATTAAGAAATATATTTTAAAAATTTTATAAAAACAATGACTGATAAATTTGATTAAACTTATTCTAATATCTCCCTGTATACCACATTAAGAGTAAAATCACTTTCAGAGTGCTTGACTAATTTCCACTGTGATAAAGAATTTACAACATGCCGAAGCCAGTTTGGCTCAGTGGATAGAGCATCGGCCTGTGGACTGAAAGGTCCCAGGTTCGATCCCAGTCAAGGGCATGTACCTGGGTTGCGGGCACATCCCCAGTGGGGGGTGTGCAGGAGGCAGCTGGTCGATGTTTCTCTCTCATCGATGTTTCTAACTCTCTATCTCTCTCCCTTCCTCTCTGTAAAAAATCAATAAAATATATATATATAAAAAAGAATTTACAACTTTAACATCACATGCTCTTTGAACTCGGGAGAAAGCAACATATAACTGACCATGTCCGAAAACTGGTTCAGATAGGAATATTCCTATTCTGTCTAGAGTTTGTCCTTGTGATTTATTAATAGTCATCCCAAATGCTGTGAGACAATGTTTATTTTTAAACTAGTGTCCCAGTGCACAGATTTGTGCACATTGAAAGGAAATTAATTAGAAGAAATATTTTAATATCGCTATTCACCCTTTCTCTATAATAGAGGTGTCAACCAAATTCATGATTGAAAATGACAGATCAAAACACATGCATGCGATTGGCACCAGCAAGAGCTTTATATGTATCGCACACGCACGAGTCAACTTAGCCTTTTATATATATAGAGAGAGAATAAACTTGCTTAATTAGACCTGCTTTCTGATTTAGCTAAACTTTTTCCAGCCCAGTGAAGCACCCCAACTTCTCTTTCAGGTAACTGTCAGCAACACAGCAGTAAATATCAACATGAAGCAGGTTATTACTATAGATCACACAGGAAAAATAAAGAGTGAAATATTTAACTGCAACAGTGTTTGACTATATTCTGTGCAGTGAGAAAACCTGAAGTCATTTTCAAGGTCCACCATTTCTTAATTCTTTTCAGTCAGGTCAAGTCTTTAAACTTTCTAAATCTCTGTTTACCAGATAATGAAAAAAAAAAAAATAGGACTCTACTGAGTCTCCTATCTACCTACTCCAGGACTTCTGTGAGGATCAAATGAGATGAGGCATGAGAAAATGCTTTACAAACATTTGGTTAAAGTGTAAAATGTTTGCACCTGGCTATAAAGCAAGTTATGTTCCTGGGCTGAAGAAACTCCAAGGAGGCTAGTCTCTAGGGAGAGGAAGCCAGGCGTTGCTAGATGATGTCATTACCTGGTGCCCACAGTGACTGTTTCCAGCCTGGGCTGGGTTGTGGACCACATTTTGCACCATGGGGTCTTGCCAGAATTGGCTGAGATTTGGTGGGGTGACACTCTGGGGTGGTGGTGGGGCCTGTGTTGCACTTGGGGGAAGCTGAGTGTTAGTTTGTCGGTGTCAGGTCCATGGTGCTGTTTATTTTTAAATGGCCAGTGCACATCATGGCAGCTCCTGCATTGAGCATCTTCCCCCTGGTGGTCAGTGCACATCATAGTTACTGGTCAGATGGACCCTTAGCCTTTTATATATATACTAGAGGCCCATTGCTGGAAGATTCCTGCAAGAATAGGGCTTCCTACGGCTGGAGCGAAGCAGAGAAGGGAGCGAAACCCACTGAGGTGGGCTTTGCTCCTGTCTCCGCCACCCGGCTTGTTTTGCCCCTGCCTCCCTCTGCCACCCAGCCTGGCTTGTTTTGCCCCTGCCTCCCTCCGCCGCCTGGCTTGTTTTGCTCCCACCTCCGCTGCCCGGCTCGTTTTCGGTCGCCTGGCTTGCTTCGTTCCCAGCCGGTATATGCAAATTAACCACCATCTTTGTTGGCGATTAATTTTCATATCACCCTGATTAGCCAATGGTATGGTCTATTACCATGTTTGGCTATTATTAGATAGGACTAGAGGCCCGGTGCACGACATTCGTGCATTGGGGTGTGGGGGTCCCTCAGCTTGACCTGCACCCTTTCCAATCTGGGAGCCCTTAGGGGAGTCCTCTCAAATCCGGGAGTTTCTGTCTGTCTTTGCAATCATATGAGCGAATTGTCTGAGACCCCCAACTCAGTTTGGTTTGTTGCTCACAGAATAATAGAGGCATTTTTTTCCTTTGCTTCATTGGTGGAGATTTCCTGGAAGTTTTAGGATATCTTCCCTTTAATTTTTTCTAGACACTCTGATTTTACTTATGTCTCTCACCTTTGCTTTCCCTCCATCCCCCACTGCAGTGGTCGGCAAACTCATTAGTCAACAGAGCCAAATATCAATAGTACAACGATTGAAATTTCTTTTGAGAGCCAAATTTTTTTTAAAATATATTTTATTGATTTTTTTACAGAGAGGAAGGGAGAGAGATAGAGAGTTAGAAACATGGATGGGAGAGAAACATCGATCAGCTGCCTCCTTCACATCTCCTACTGGGGATATGCCCACAACCCAGGTACATGCCCTTTACAGGAATCAAACCCGGGACCTTTCAGTCTGCAGGCCGACGCTCTATCCACTGAGCCAAACCGGTTTCAGCAGAGAGCCAAATTTTTTAAACTTAAACTATATAGGTAGGTACATTGTTATTAACTTAATTAGGGTACTCCTAAGGCTTAGGAAGAGCCACACTCAAGGGGCCAAAGAGCCACATGTGGCTCGTGAGCCTCAGTTTGCCAGCCTCGGCCCCACCGCAACAGTAATTTGCTCCAGGCTCACTTTGCTGCAGTGGTTCTCAACCTTCTGGCCCTTTAAATACAGTTCCTCATGTTGTGACCCAACTATAAAATTATTTTTGTTGCTACTTCATAACTGTAATGTTGCTACTGTTATGAATCATAATGTAAATATCTGATATGCAGGATGGTCTTAGGCGACCCCTGTGAAGGTTGTTCAACTGCCAAAGGGGTCGTGACCTACAGGTTGAGAACTGCTGCTCTAGTGTCTAGGAGATCCATCTGCCACCAGAACTACGATTCCCAGCATTCCTGGTGCTCCCCACGCTCTGGGCTTCCACTTCAGGTCCTGAGGCTGCCATCAAAACTACTATACCCAGAATTCCTGGTGCTCCCTGCAATCTTGGTTTTCCTTTCCTGCTCTGTCTCCCGTCCCATGGCCTCCCACTCTGCCAAGTCCTCCAAGCCACCAGCTCTCCCTCTCTGCTCTCCATCTGGTGGCTTGGGGAGCCAATTTCCCCAAGCCGGTCCACTCTCTGGCGGCTCTCCCGCTCTGTTCTCCACCCAGCGCCTGTGTATGCAAATTAACCTGCCATCTTTGTTGGGTTAATTTGCATACTCACTCCTGATTGGCTGGTGAGCATAGTGGAGGGGCAGTCAATTTACATGTTTCTCTTTTATTATATAGGACTAGAGGCCGGGTACACAAAGTTCGTGCATGGGTGGGGGGGGTGTCCCTCAGCCCAGCCTGCACCCTCTCAAATCCAGGTCCCCTTGGGGGGATGTCCAACTGCCTCTCGCAATTGGGACTGTGGGCTCCGAACTGCTCACCTGCCTACCTGCCTGATCGTCACTAACCCCTCTGCCTGCCTGCCTGATTGCCCCTAACCACCTCTGCCTGCCTGCCTGGTCACCCCTAACTGCTCCTCTACTGGCCTGATCGCCCCTAACTGGTCCCCTGCTAGCCTGATCGCCCCTAACTGCCTCTGCCTCAACCCGCACCTGGGACCCAGGATTCTCTTCTTCGGCTGGTCGTAGGCCCCTGGGACCTGGGCTTCCTTCCCTCTGGCTGGCCACAGGCACCCAGGACCCAGGCCAGCTTCACTTGGGCTGGCTGCAGCTGCAGGGGACCATGGGTAGGTGGCTTCACCCAGGCCACAGCCACAGGCACCCAGGATGAAGGGGTGGGTGGCTTGTCCCTCTCCCGGGCTGCAGGCACAGGCGCAGGTGCTGGCACCCAGGACCACAGGGCATGTGGCTTGTCCCCCTCCTGGGCCACAGCCTAGCTGGTCCCCATTCCTCTATTTTTTTTTTAAATGATTTTTTTAATTGATTAAGATATTACATATGTGTACCCTCTACGCCCCCCCCCCCCCCCGCTCATCCCCTCACCCCCCCGTTGTCCGTGTCCATTGGTTAGTCCTATATGCTTGCATATAAGTCCTTTGGTTGATCCTTCCCCCTTGCCACCACCCTCCCCTACCTTCCCTCCAAGGCCCGACAGTCCAATCAAAGCCTCTCCGTCTCTGGATCAGTCCTTGTTCATCAGTTTATGTTGTTCATTATATTCCACAAATAAGTGAGATCTTGTGGTATTTATCTGCTCTCCAGTTCCATCGATGCTGTGGCAAATGGTAAGAGTTCCTTTTTCTTCTTCCTCTTCTTAAAGAATACCTTTCAGCATTTCATATAATGCTGGTTTGGTGGTGATGAACTCCTTTAGCTTTTCCTTATCTGTGAAGCTCTTTATCTGACCTTCACTTCTGAATGATAACTTTGCTGGATAAAGTAATCTTGGTTGTAGGTTCTTGGTATTCATCACTTTGAATATTTCTTGCCACTCTCTTCTGGCCTGCATGGTTTCTGTTGAGAAATCAGCTGACAGTCGGATGGGTACTCCCTTGTAGGTAACTGACTGTCTTTCTCTTGCTGCTTTTAAGATTCTCTCCTTATCTTTTGCTCTTGGCATTTTAATTATGATGTGTCTTGGTGTGGTCCTCTTTGGATTCCTTTTGTTTGGGGTTCTCTGCGCTTCTTGGACTTGTAGGTCCATTTCTTTCACCAGGTGGGGGAAGTTTTCTGTCATTATTTCTTCAAAAAGGTTTTCAATATCTTGCCCTCTCTCTCCTTCTGGTACCCCTATAATTCTGATGTTGGTACGCTTGAAGTTGTCCCAGAGCTTCCTTACACTATCTTCATACTTTTTGAATCTCTTTTCTTTTTTCTTTTTCGGTTGGGTATTTTTTGTTTCTTTGTGTTTCAAATCTTTGACTTGATTCTTGGGATCCTCTTGTCTGCTGTTGGATCTCTGTAAAATATTCTTTATTTCAGTCAGTGTATGCTTAATTTCTAGTTGGTCCTTTTTCATGTCCTCCATGGTCTCACTATACTCCTTGAGGGATTCATTAAATTTATTGGCGGTTTCCATAAAATTCTTGACAAACCTTATAAACGAGGCCTTGAACTCTATATCCAGTCGTCTGTCCTCCTCCGTTTCTGACAACTGTGACCTGTTTCTTTGTCTCCGCATTTTGGCTGCTTCCCTGTGTTGATAGAGTGGCCCTGCGCGCCAGGTGTCCTGTAGGGCCCAGTAGCTCAGCCTCCCCAGTTACCTGGGGTGGACACTCTTGGTGCACTCTTAGTGCCTTGGTTGATGTAGGATCACTGGGAGGAATTGACCTCCAGGCCAATTGGCTGTGGGAAGCAGCTGTGTCTGAAGTGGGAGAATGGTCCCCCTCTGACCGCTGGGTACAGTGGCTCCTGGATCTAAGGAGGTGCTAATTCAGCCCCTGCCTGAGGCTTCACAGCCGGGCCATGAAGAGGCTCAGCTGTGAAGCAATGCAAGCCGCTACGGGGCCTTGGGCCTTCTCTTGGAAGTTCCGGGTCTGGCTGGCCCGGCTGCAGTTAGGTAATTATCAGGTTGCAAAGGGCCGGGGCATTCACATGCAAAAGCCTCTGCCGCAGCCTGGGTGGGGTGGGGTCTCAGGGAGTCAAAAGGCCGGAGAAAGAAGCAATGGCTGATTCTCCGCGCGTCTCAGTGTCCCGGTAATGGCTGCACCTCTGAGGGAAATCCGCCCTCAAGTTCGCCCGCTGCCGCCTGAGAGAGCAGCCTCTCCCCGTATGTGTCCTGGGTCCCCAGAGACTTCCCAGAACCGGAGATCAGAGCAGTCGGGAGCTTGTGATTCAAAAAGACAGCCGCGTCCTCAGGTGCCACCCCCTTTCCGCGCGCGCGAGCCGCCGCCGTACCTCTGCACTCAGCCTCCGCAGCTCCTCTGGCTCTCAGCGTGCTTTTCTTTTCTTCTAGTTGTAAAAATTACACTCAGCCAGCCTTCCTGTTGTTCTGGACGATGTTTGCTCCGTCCTTTGGGATAATTTTCAATTGTTGTGTGGGGCGACTATTTCCCGGTGTTTATCTATGCCGCCATCTTAGTTTTCCTCCCCATTCCTCTCTTGAGAGCTCATTTGTGCCTGGTTGGTCCCCATTCCTCTCTCCCCAGTGTTGAGTGTCTGAGCCATTATGGCATGACAGCATGAGGGTGTGATGGCATGAGGGCATGATGACCATTTGCATATTAGCTCTTTATTATATAGGATAGATTGCCAGTGCATGTCATATGTACCAGAGTGTCGGTCGGATGGTTGGACGATCCGTCACTTAGACTTTTATATAGAGAGGTTGTCCTTTGACTTTCTTCTTACAGACTAGGAGGTCTATGTCTTATAGACTTTTTTTTTATTCATGTGTAATTTCTCAGCCACTTGGCAGTCTTGGAATCAGTTCTATGCTAACACTTGCAGCCTCTGGATCTGAAGCTCCTCATTGCTTATTTTCTCTCTTTTTTAAAATAATATATGAGTGTTTATTCTAATAATGCCAGCAGTATGGGAGAGCAGCAAGTCATCCACAAAAATCTGCTCTGCAGACCCCCATAAGTCAGCTGCTTATATAGGGTGGGACAAAGATTACATGGGGAAGTAGGCAATGCCAACTGGGGTGGGACTCCATTGTTTGGGCAACAAGGTTGTTAATCGTTCCATAATAATAGGCATTTCTTGAATAAGACTGGACCACATTCTTAGGTTGACTCCCAGGTCCAAGGTTCACTCCCAGGTCCTGGGGGCATACAACTCCCAGCCAGATTAGATCTTTTTTGTTTTCTTTTTTAAAATGTATTTTTATTAATTTCAGAGAGGAAGGGAGAAGGAGAGAGAGATAGAAACATCACTGATGAGAGAGAATCATTGATTGGCTGCCTCCTGCACATCCCCTACTAGAATCAAGCCCGCAACCCAGTCAGTGCCCTGACCTGAAATCAACCGGAGACTTCCTGGTTCATAGGTCAATGCTCAACCACTGAGCCATGCCAGCCGGGCTTCTTTTCTGTTTTCAATATTTCCTTTCAATTCCTTCCACCCGGTCTTTCTCCTGGCTCATTAGAAATTACTATATTGCCCTTTAATTATTTTATAGTGTATCTCACTGACACTTCCATTTTGCCTACATGCCTTTGAAAACCCCTAGGAAGGCAGCCTTTCCCTTTCTCCCATGTTTTCCCCAACGTGGTAATGTACAGCCTGTGTCTGCTAAGTTATGCGTTCTCTCCTATTCCACCGTGGCACTGAAATCCCTAATTCAGTATACAGGAAATTATTTTCCTTCTCGCTTGGATGATATCCTTCAAATCTTTGTGGGGATGGAAAATATCTTCCTGTTGAGCCTTCAGGATGTTGTTTGCAAGAATGCTGTTATTTGCCAGGAATATATACACAGTAGTTGGACTTTGAGCATATCCATTATTCATTATTGTTTAGTCACATCTTGTCTTTTTTTTAAAATTAAATCTTTATTGTTCAGATTATTACAGTTGTTCCTCTTTTTCCCCCCCATAGCTCCCCTCCACCCGGTTCCCACCCCACCTTCTGCCCTTACCGCCCCCCCCCACTGCCCTCATCCATAGGTGTACAATTTTTGTCCAGTCTCTTCCCGCATCCCCCACACCCCTTTCCTCCCAGAGAATAGTCAGTTCACTCCCTTTCTATGCCTCTGATTCTATTATATTCACCAGTTTATTCGGTTCATCAGATTATTTATTCACTTGATTTTTAGATTCACTTGTTGATAGATGCGTATTTGTTGTTCATAATTTGTATCTTTACCTTTTTTTTTTTCTTCTTCTTCTTAAAGGATACTTTTCAGCATTTCATATAATACTGGCTTGGTGGTGATGAACTCCTTTAGCTTTTTCTTATCTGTGAAGCTCTTTATCTGACCTTCAATTCTGAATGATAGCTTTGCTGGGTAAAGTAATCTTGGTTGTAGGTTCTTGCTCTTCATCACTTTGAATATTTCTTGCCACTCCCTTCTGGCCTGCAAAGTTTCTGTTGAGAAATCAGCTGACAGTTGTATGGGTACTCCCTTGTAGGTACCTGACTGTCTTTCTTATGCTGCTTTTAAGATTCTCTCTTTGTCTTTTGCTCTTGGCATTTTAATTATGATGTGTCTTGGTGTGGTCCTCTTTGGATTCCTTTTGTTTGGGATTCTCTGCGCTTCCTGGACTTGTAAGTCTATTTCTTTCACCAGGTAGGGGAGGTTTTCTGTCATTATTTCTTCAAATAGGTTTTCAATATCTTGCTCTCTCTCTTTTTCTGGCACCCCCATAATTCAGATGTTGGTACGCTTGAAGCTGTCCCAGAGGCTCCTTACACTATCTTCATATTTTTGGATTCTTTTTTCTTTTTGTTTTTCCGTTGGGTGTTTTTTGCTTCTTTGTATTTCAAATCTTTGATTTGATTCTTGAGATTCTCTAGTCTGCTGTTGGAACTCTGTATAATATTCTTTATTTCAGTCGGTGTAGGCTTAATTCTAGTTGGTCCTTTTTCATAACCTCGAGGGTCTCACTAGAGTTCTTGAGGGTCTCACTAAGTTTATCGACAATCTCACTAGACTTATAGAGGGTCTTACTAAATTTATCGGCAGTTTCTAGAAAATTCTTGAAAAACCTTATAAGTGTGGTTTTGAACTCTATATCCAGTAGTTTGCTTTCCTCCATTTATGTCATTTCTGACCTGTTTCTTTGTCTCCGCATTTTTATGTTTCCCTGTGTTGATAGAGTGGCTTTCTGTGCTAGGTGTCCTATAGGGCCCAGTAGCTCAGCCTCCCCAATTACCTGAGGTGGACACTCTTGGTGCACCCCTTTGTGGGCTGTGTGCACAGTCTTGTTGTAGTTAAGCCTTGATTGTTGTAGGTATCACTGGGAGGAATTGACCTCCAGGCCAATTGGCAGTGAGAATCAGCTGTGTCTGCAGTGGGAGAACTTCTGTGCTGGAGACACCCTTCTGGGGCAAGACTTGCTTCAGTGGGGCTTTGGTGCTCACTGAGTCTGCCCCCTGAATGTGTCCCTTATGGATCTGAGGAGTTGTAATCTGGATGGTCCTACTCTGACCACTGGGTACACTGGCTCTTGGATCTCTAAGGAGGTGCTAATTTAGTCTCTGCCTGAGGCTACCTAGCCAGAGCCCAGGTGTGAAGCAATGCAAGCTACTGTGGGGCCTTGGGCCTTCTTTTGGATGTTCTGGGTTTCTCTGATCCAGCTGCAGTTTGTTAGGTAATTTTCAGATTGCAAAGGGCCAGACCTTTCATATGCAAAAGCCTCTGTGCACAGCTTGGGTGGGGCGGGGTCTCAGGGGGTCAACAGGGTGGAGCAAGCAGCTATGGCTGATCCTCAGTCCTGTCCTAAGAGGCCCCGCTTCTCAGTGTCCCAGTAATTGCTGCAAGTACCTCTGAGAGAAAGGCGCCCTCAAGTTCTGACCAATGCCAGACAGTCCAGTTTCTCCCGTATGAGTCTGGGTCCCCAGAGACTCACCCGGAACTGGAGTTCAGAGCAGTCGGGAGTTTGAGACTCCCTCCCGATTGAAAAAGACAACCGCGTCCTCAGCTGCCAGCCCTTTCCATGTGCGCCTCCGTACCTCTGCACTTTACTTTCGCACCTCCTCTGAGTCTCAGTGTGCTTTCCTCTTTCCTTCTAGTTGTAGAATTTCCACTCAGCCAGCCTTCCTGTGGCTCTGGATGATGTTTCTTTTGTCTTTTAGTTGTATTTTTGAAGTGGTTGCACGAGGCAGCAATTTCCAGTATTTACCTATGCCGCCATCTTGGTTTCTCACATCTCATCTTGTTTATTATACCAATAAGATGCTAGGCAGAGCTTTAACTTTGACCTGAAATTCTTTTCAGTTTTATATCAAGGTGTTTGTTAGTTTGATTCTATCTGAATACCTCATTATTGACTCACACAGAATAATTTAATTGGAGAAGGTTTTAATACTTAAATATTGGCTAGGCTGGTTATTCCTCTTTATTCCCTCAGGATAATAATTACCTAACAGAGAATATCTATGGCTATAACAACTAGACTCTTTCTCATCTCACTTTGGTCCCATCTGCTACCTTTTTGGTTCAAATATATATATTCAAAACCTAGACTTAATATTTCTTCATTTTCAAAAAAAGTCTGTATGTATAACATGCTATCATTTGACACTCTTAGTGTAAAAATTTAACCTTTATAAGATTTATTTCTCAAAACAAATCTGAACCAGGCATTTTACAGTGATGGCACCTGGCTTAAGGCAAATTTCTGACAAAAAATGGCATGATTTCTCCATCCATATTCATAAAAATAAAATTATATAATAAAATAATGAAATAGGCATTAGGAAGTGCAGTTATTTGTTTTGAAGGTTCATGTGTTAGAACAACATTTAAAAGAAATAAATATTGCACAACTCAGCATCTTAAAAAATATATATATATTTCAGAGAGGAAGGGAGAGGAAGAGAGAGATAAAAACATCAATGATGAAACAGAATCATTGTTTGCCTGCCTCTTGCAGGGATCGAGCCCACAACCCAGGCATGTGCCCTGACCTGGAATCGAACTGGCAACCTCTTGGTTCATAGATCGACAATCAACCACTGAGTCATGCCAGCTGGGCAGGGTCTTTTTTAAAAATTTATTTTAGAGAGAGAGGAAGGAGTGGGAGGGAGAGAAACATTGATGTGAGAGAGAAACAGGTCAGTTGTCTTCTGCACATGCCCTGATGGGATCACAGCCACAACCTGGGCATGTACCATGACTGGAAATAGAACCGGTGACCCTTCAGTGCATGGGAGGATGGCCAAGTAACTGAGCCACACTGGCCAGGACCAGCATTATTTGTTTGTTTGTTTATCTAGATTTATTTATTTATTTGTTCATTTATTTATTTATGTATGTATGTATGTATGTTACTAATTTGTAACCTAAATCCTTTACTTACATGGACTGTTACCTTGTAATCACCTCCCACCCCCTTTTTTTTCCTTTTCTGATTTATCAAACTTTTATTCTGGGCCACTCAGTCCTCAGAGGACAGCTCACCTCTCAGGGTCCAGCTTTCTTCTCTTTGTCTCAGCCATGGATATTTTGTCTCCTTAACTGTGCTATTTGAGTGGGGCCTACAGAAGTCCTGGTTAACCTTTCAAAAAATTGAAAATGTTGCCCTAACCGGTTTGGCTCAGTGGATAGAGCGTCAGCCTGAGGATTGAAGGGTTCCAGGTTCGATTCCGGTCAAGGGCATGTACCTTGGTTGCGGGCACATCCCCAGTAGGAGGTGTGCAGGAGGCCCCTGATTGATGTTTCTCTCTCATCGATGTTTCTAACTCTCTATCTCTCTCCCTTCCTCTCTGTAAAAAATCAATAAAATATATTTTTTAAAAAATTGAAAATGTTAATGAGATCATTGTAGATTTGTATACCTTTGTAAGAAACAATGCAGAGCAATCCCTTGTACACTTTGCCCAGGTTCTCCCAATGGTTACATCTTGCAAAACTATAGTATTATATCACAACCAGAATATTGACATTGATACAATCCACTGGTCTTATTTATATTTCCCTCTCTTTAATTGTACTATTTTGTGTGTGCATGCACACAAATGCGTATATTAATTTACATACATTTTTGTCATTCTCATAGCTTCACATATCTACCGCCAGTTGACATACAGAGCAGTTCCAACACCACAAGAATTCTAGTTGCCTTTTTATAACCACACCCATTTCCCTCTGCCCTCTACTCCCCAGTCCTTGGCAACTACTAATTTGTCCTCCATTTCTTAAATGTTGTCATTTCAAAAATGTGATATAAGTAGATACTTTTAAAAAAATTTCTGCACTTAAGAGTGAGAAACATGCAGTGCTACAGTATTTTAAGAAGGGTAAAAGCCTTCTTTGTGTTATTTTACTCCATTTGAAGGAAAATATTTCCTACCAGCAAAATAAGAGTAAAATTGACCCACTCTCTGGATATTTTACTCTGGTGAAGTTCCAGTTTAGTGATGATAACTGAAGCCCCTCAGAAATGGGCTTCAAGTAATGGCTTCTGTGAAAGGAAGCTCAGCCTTCCAGGGTGTACAGACAGAACTTATGGGGTTGGGAGGAATGAAAGAAAGCTTTTACCTGAGATTCATATGTTGAAATAATCACACATATTGATAAATGACAGAATTTAAATAGAACATAAGAACAATATTTGATGGTGTGCTAGAGTTCTCGGAGAGAATCTGCTGGTCTTGATTCACTGGCGTGGGCAGTAAGTGCCCCGGTAGTGCCCAGATCAGAAACATAGGCAAAAAAAAGAAAAATATTTTATTTATACTTACAGTCTCATATTCCATTTCATCTTCCATCTTGGAACTATACAGTCGGAAAAATGTGCTTTCCTTTGAACATAAAGATGTCACTATGGATCGAAGGTCATTAGGATATATGTTTGACCTTGTGTTTCCTGTAATAGGGAGGGATATCACCTTCTCTTCCTTCTTACTCTCAAATGGCAAAATGACAAAAGGAATTTGTGGGAAGGCTGCCAGATTAGGAGTCAATGATTCTTTTTCACGTATTTTCAATTGACTTTGTTGTTCTAGGTTTTTCCTTACTACCCAGACAGATTCTGATGTTAACGCATCTTGCTTGCATCTTGCTCTTGTTGTGTTTTTTAAAATATATTTTTATTGATTTCAGAGAGGAAGGGAGAGGGAGAGACAGAAACATCAACAATGAGAGAGAATCATTGATCTCTCTCACCCCCACTGGGGATTGCAACCCAGGCATGTGCCCCAACCAGGAATGGAACCGCAACCTCCTGGTTCATAGGTCCAGGCTCAATCACTTGGCTTGCCCTTTCCGGCTCAACAACTGAACATTTGGAGTTCTTTTCTTCTCCACAGAAACCATTACTTGAACAGTGGAGTCATCTAAAGAATTTCACCTGTTGTGTGTTTCCAACAGGCCAATTAAAATGGGGTGGGGGAGGAGGAGGAAAAGAAGAGGAATAACAACCATAAAGAAGAAATTACCAAGTATTAAGCAAAGCAGAGGGCATCCTGTTAGATTTTAGTGAAGCCATTGAGCTGATCTTTTATAATCTTTGGGGACTGTCATCAGAGAGCAGATGAGCGAGCCAACTAAAGTGGAAAAATTGAGAAATGAAGGTAGACAGTGATCTGGAAAACTAAATTCCCCAAAAGGAAAGACTTTAAGAATCCTAAAACCAAAGGATTGTGGTCTTTACTAGTACTGTGGGCTGCATTCTATTTTAAAGGCAACTGGTATCAGTGGTTAAATAATGTGGTAGTAACTTGAGATCAAGGAAAACTTACCTGAGCTGTATCATTTTGAATAACTATTAAAGAGTGAGTAGGGGAAGCCAGTCTGAGAGACTCACTGTAGTGTATAATTATGCACTTTGAAAGCATGGTTTATCCATGGATCTTAAAGCACACTACCAACTTTAATTATTTTTCATAACATCTCTGCGAGACCATTATTTCCTACAGGCAGATGAAAAAACAGAAAGGTTACCCTTCAATCACATCATGAATCAGCTGCTGACTTGTTCCTATTCCAGATTTGTCATTTGAATTAATTGACCATTTCCAAATGAAGAGGGAATGCTTGAGCAGGGCTTTGAGTGAATTTTGGCTTCTATTTCTTGTTTCCAAGCAAGGGAGGCTGAATTCTTTTTAAGATGGAATGCTGTTCAAAGAGTTATTATTTAATGGAATGTGTAGGAAAATATATTAAAATATTATTCGAGACATATGCCAGGCAAACATGTAAGTCCTACATTAAGTGGCTCCATCATTAACCTTGCATGTAAAACAATGACAAATATACCATATAAAATCAAGTTTTAGTATTTGGAATGGCCTTCAACAACCTTATTTATTTATTTATTTTTATTTTTCAGTAATGTCTCTAGCTTTGGTTGTACCACTTTCACAAAACCTTCTCCAATTATTTGCCGCACCCTCATTTGTCCTTCTGTGTCCCAGTGATAATGATAGTCTATACCACAGGATCTAGCACTGTATCACTCTTTTACATTCTTTTGTTTCTTTTATTTTTTTAGTTAAACAGCACAGTGGTTACCAATGGCCCCTGCATTATGTTTTGAATGGGGGAATGATGACTGTAAATCTATTCCTGCAAACAGGACTGTAAAACAAGCATGTCAAACTCGCAGCCTATGGGCTGCATTCAGCTCACAATGAATATTTTTGTGGCCCAGCCAATATAATGGTATGTAAGAAACATTTTAATAAAAATTTCATAACTTAATTTTCACGATATCCTGTTATACATAATTATTTTTTAAAATATATCTTTATTGATTTCAGAGAGGGAGGGAGAGGGAGAGATAGAAACATCAATGGTGAGAGAGAATCATTGATTGGCTGCCTCCTGCATGTCCGCCACTGGGGATCAAGCCCGCAACACAGGCATGTGCCCTTGACCGGAATCGAACCTTTCAGTCTGCAGGCCGCCGCTCTATCCACTGAGCCAAACCAGTTAGGACCATAATTATTAATAACAAACTACACCGTTCGCTAATGACTGATGACTATAATCGTGTTGCATTCATTTCCCTTTTTTTAAAAAAAATGTTTTTATTGATTTCAGAGAGGAAGGAAGAGTGAGAGATAGAAACATCAGTGATGAGAATCATTGATTGGCTGCCTCCTGCACGCCCCTTACTGGGGATCAAGCCCGCAACCCCGGCGCATGTGCCCTTGACCGGTATCAAACCCGGGACCCTCCAGTCTGCAGGCTGACGTTCTATCCACTGAGCCAAACCAGTTAGGGCAATAATTATTAATAAATTACAATGCTCGCTAATGACTGATTACTATAATGGTGTTGCATTCATTTCCCTTACACGCTTTATGTGCAGGTGCACCATTTCTCTCCACTAATACTAGCAGCGAATATGTTAGCAGCTGATTGCCACGTTGTTAGTCTTGTATTGACTTGTTTGGTGTGCGCGACAGGACATATATCGCTTTCGGAGAACAAGAAAAATAGGTTTATTTGTGTTACACTTATTAATTTGTGCAGTTATTCAGTGTCTAGTAAGTTAATGTTCAAGAAAAAATATTAATTTTTATTAAAATGTTTATTATTTTATGTGAACAATGACTCATTTATTTCAGCCCTTTGTATTCAGCATGTCTCTATCGAAATAAACCTACGTTTCTATGAAAATTGAAGCTTTTGTTTTTTGTAGCCCACATAAACTTAAAGCTTGTTTATTTGGCCCGTGTTAGTCTTTGAGTTTGACATGCTTGCTATAAACTCAAGGAGGACCCAGCCTGAATCTTATTTTTTTCTATCACTACCTCCCAGAACTTTCGAGTGCACTGCATTGTTAGTATAATAGTAGGATTAAGTTCTGTAGGTGGAGACGAACAATGAAGAGAAAAAGTTTCATTAAACTCATTAAACAGGTGACTTAATTAGAATATGTAGTACTTTATTTTATTATTTTTTTTTTAAAAAAAGGATTTATTTGAGCTAAAGTAACTGCATCCCAGGAAATACAGATTCAGGTAGCAACCTAAACTGTGTCCCTAGAATATGTAGTACTTTAAATAAAAAGGAACATATGTGAGACACGTATATTCCATCCAGCCCCAGCAAAGGTTTAGAACTGTTGATGGTTGCCTAGTGAATATCCTCTTCCTTATCCCCCAACATACCTCACAAAACCTGCTTTAGAAGATAACTTAGTAGTTTCCTGCTCAGAAATTCAAAACCCATCATACCAGCTTGAATTTATCTCATCTGTATAGGGAAGAGGGATCAAATTTATCCTAAATGTGTACCAAGGAGACCTAGTGACATAGAGGACTTGAGGATTCTCAATAAATGCCTCTCATTCAAAACTTCCATTTTTAGTTCTTCAAACTTTCTTGATTCTGAGCTCTGCACATACTTCTCTCCTAGGCAGAACTCTGTTCCTCTACCTCCTTGACTACTTCAAGGACTCCCTCCTCCAGAAAACTTTCTCTCAGACCCTCCTGCAAACAGCTTTGAAACGTGGGGTTCAGGGTGCAGACTTTTCTTCCCATGAGTTCTTGTCCTCATGAAGTTTGAAGAATAAACTCATGGACAAAAAGTCTTCTTTAATAAAAAATGTCGAAGTTAATATTTGACAAAGGAGGCAAGAGCAATCAATGGAGTCAAGACAGTCTCTTCAATAAATGGTGTTGGGAAAAGTGGACAGATACATGTAAAAAAATGAAACTAGACCACCAACTTACACCATACACAAAAATAAACTCAAAATGGGTAAAGGACTTAAGTGTATGATGGGAAACCATAAAAATATTAGAGGAATCCACAGGCAGCAAAATCTCAGACATATGCTGAAGCAATTTCTTCACCGATACAGCTAGTTGGGCATTGGAAACTAAAGAGAAAATAAACAAATGGGACTACATCAAAATAAAAAGCTTTTGTACAGCAAAAGAAACCATCAACAAAATAACAAGAAAGCCCACTGCATGGGAGAACATATTTGCCAATGTTATCACCGATAAGGGTTTAATCTCCAGCATTTATAGGGAACTCATACAACTTAACAAAAGGAAGATAAACAACCCAATAAAAAATGGGCAAAGGACCTAAATAGACACTTTTCAAAAGAGGACATTCAGAAGGCTGAGAGACATATGAAAACATGCTCAAAGTCACTAATCATCTGAGAGATGCAAATCAAAACAACAATGAGGTACTATCTCACACGTGTCAGAATGGCTATCATCAACACATCAACAAATGACAAGTGCTGGAGAGGATGCGGAGAAAAAGGAACCCTCATGCACTGCTGGTGGGAATGCAGACTGGTGCAGCCTCTGTGGAGAACAGGATGGAGTTTCCTCAAAAAACTAAAAATGGAACTCCCACTTTTAGGAATATATCACAAGAAACTAGAAACACCAATCAGAAAGGATCTATGCACCCCTATGTTCATAGCAGCACAATTTACAATAGCTAAGATTTGGAAACAGCCTAAGTGCCCATCACCAGATTAGTTGATTAAAAAACTTTGGCACATCTACACAATGGAATACTATGCTGCTATAAAAAAGAAGTAACTCCTACCATCTGAAACAGCATGGATGGAGCTGGAGAGCATTATGCTAAGCGAAATAAATTAGTCAGAGAAAGATAAATATCACATGATCTCACTCATTTGTGTATTATAATGAGCAACATAAACTGATGAACAAAAACAGATCCAGAGACAGAGAAGCATCAATCAGATGCTCAAACCTCAGAGGGAAGGTAGAGGACGATGGGGGTAAAGGGGAGAGATCAACCAAAGGACTTGTATGCATGCATATAAGCATAACCAATGGACATAGACACCAGGGGGGTGAGGGCATAAGTGGAGGGCTGTAGGGGGGCAAAGGGAGAAAAAGACACATATGTAATATCTTAATCAATAAAGAAAAAATTTTTTAAAAATGTTTCCAATAGGAAAAGCTTGCTTTTTCTAATGGGAAACTAAAAAATCCTGCCTCGTGTCCCTTTGTCTCCACTTTATATATGCTGCAATTCTTTATTTGTATATGACCTTTTCTTATTGGTTCCTTTCCTCAATTTAGGATCCCCATGTTTTCCTCATTGGTCATTCTGCTACATTAGTTTCAAAGCTCAAAGCCCACGTGGTGCCGTCCTCTTTCTCTCCCCCTTATCTTGCTGGTTGGAGTTGCCTTTGATCTCCCGGCTGTTCAGGCCAGAGATACCCCTGTCTGTCCTTGGTTTATGGCTGTTCTAATTGCTCAGGCCAGGAATGTTTCCATCTGCCTGGACACTTGTGGCACTTCTCTATCCTCTGTGTAAGATAAGTATTTTGGCTTCTTCAAGTCTCCATCTATGCATTCCTCTCCCATGGACCCTTTCTATTCCCTAAGCCTTCCTAATTAAGCTAGCTAGATAACCCTTTCAGCTTGAATTAGGTACACTTCATATTGTTCTTCAGCGCCCTGCAACAGAATGGACTTCTTAGCATCTAGCACAGAACTTGGAACAAAGAAGGTGTTTAATGTTTCTTCATAAAAGATAATACTTGTAGAAAATCAGTATTCATTCCAAATTGTATTATATTTCTCAATGCACAACTTTGAGATGAGGTTTTTCTCGCTCTGTTCATTTATTTTCTTTACCCATTCCTTCATTTATACATTTAAGTACTGAAAAATTAACTCAGTGCTTATTAATGGGCTAGACAGCTTAGCTTGCTCATCATTGGAGACACAGTGATTAGGGAAATATGCTTCCTGACATCAAGGTTTGCCTTGGCAATGTAGCAAAATGCTCTCTCATTTCCAAATTCTTTTAAAAAATTTATCTTTATTGTGGAAAGTATTACAGATGTCCCCCTTTTTTCGCATTGACTCCCTCCACCCCGCACTCACCCCATTTCCAAATTCTTGAGATCAGAAACATAGTTATAAATTTTGGTGTTTTAGAATTACTTTAATTTTTCAGTTCTAGTTGAGTAGACATGCTAAGGACTACATATATCTACTTATTACTTCTACTTGCTTTTGTGGTTTGCTATCATATGGTCAGCCAGGTCTTGTCATCCAAAAAAGAGCCTGGATTTGGACATATATATACTCTAAGTTCAGACAGTGAGGCAGCCAATTTAGCTAATTCATGCCAAAAATTAGCTAGAAACATTTTCACTGCCTATAAGAATAGCTTGACTTGTGACTCACCATGTGATTTAGGTGAGTCACATAACCTCTATGTCTGGGGTTCCTCAGCTGTAAATTACAGAGATGCTAGGAATATAATGAATGAGAGACACAATGGCATAGTGCAAGAGTACTGGACCAATTATTTTTCATCCCTAAATTTATCTGTTTTATATATTCTTATTTTCACATGTTAGAAAACAGAGCTAACCTGACTGCCCAAGTAAATCCATTTGAGGGCCACTTGAATGGCAGGGTTTATGAATACAATTTCCAAAACTGTACACAGCAACAATTTCACCAATTATCTCTGCACCATTACCCATATACTTCTGATTTAAACACAGGAGTAACCATGCAGAGACTGGAAGCCAAAGAGATAATGTATATAAAGGTTTTTGAGAGCCATGGAAATGGCCAAGAAACTGTATAAATGAATTTCATCATTATACACCCCTGATTAATCAGATACTGATCCATGACTGTTTCATTTTGTGTGAAACTAACCCATAATTAGCCCAGTAAACCTTAATTAGAGAAATGATTCCTTGAGCTTATATGGAGGGTTTGTACTTTTTGAAGCTCTTTCATGTACATTTACTCATATGATCCTTGCAACAATCCTCTGAGGTAGGTGGAGCAAGGATTATTATCCCTATAATATTTTTGGTACACTTCATATAACTTACCAAATATTGATTTATAACTCAATACTTAGTATAGGTCTTTGTACTTAATTCTTATAGATCACATAAGAATATTATCTATCTGAAAAGTTTACAGTAGAAAATCAAGAAAGGTACAAGTACAGTAAAGTACATTCTTTTTAGTAATCAAATAACAAACAAAAATCTGTTGAAAGAAAAACAGGTTTTTCCAGATGAGTTAGGTCATTCTCTTAATGATTAACACAGGCCTTTGTTAAATTTCTACTAGGAAATCCATGCACAATGTTTACTTAATAAAAATAATTTTTAACAACATAAACTGATGAACAAAAATAGATCCAGAGACATAGAAGCATCAAACAGACCGTCAAACCTCAGAGGGAAGGCGGGGGAGGAGGGGGGGAGAGTAAGAGATCAACCAAAAGACTTGTATGCATATAAACATAACCAATGGACATAGATCATAGTGGGGTCAGGGCCTGTACTGGAAGGCGGGAGCGGGCTGGGAGAGGTCAATGGGGGAAAAAGGAGACCTATGTAATACTTTCAACAATAAAGAATTTAAAAACAATAATTTTTAGCAAGTTTTTCTCTACTTTAGATGAACTTCATAGGGGGGATTTGGGGTCTTTTTTATTTTTTTAAACAATTTAATGTTTTTATTGATTTTAGAGAGCGAGGAAGAGGGATAGAAACATCGATGAGAGAGAAACATTGGTTAGCTGCCTCCTGCACACCCCCTAATGGGGATTGAGCCTGTAACCTGGGCATGTGCCCTAAGCAGGAATTAAACTGGTGACCTCTTGGTTCATGGGTCCATGCTCAACCACTGAGCAACACTGGCTGGGTGAGATTTGGGGACTTTTATTTTTAAAAATATATTTTTGTTTATTTCAGAGAGGGAAGGAGAGGGAGAGATAGAAACATCAATGATGACAGAGAATAATTGATTGGCTGCCTCCTGCATGCCCCCCACTGAAATTGAGCCTGCAACCGGGGCATGTGCCCCTAACCAGAATCGAACCTGGGACCTTTCAGTCCTCAGGCCGACACTCCATCCACTGAGCTAAACCGGCTAGGGCAGGGGACTTTTATTTTTAATATAAGTTCCTCTAAAACGTCAAGTGTTCATGAACATACTCCTGTTTAATTTTTTCTCAGTACAATTGTCAGTATCTGGCAGAAGCAGAACCTAATCACTGCCAAACAAAATTCCAATATTTAATGAAAAAAATATTTTTGGTGCTTTAGCCAAAAATGCAAAGCCCCTTATATAAGCTAATGGAATTAAAAAGAAATCTCTAGTACCTAGTAACAGAATAAAGTTAAAGAAACACAACAACTTAAAGAAAAATAACTCTCAAAATAAAAGTTTATGTACCAAATGAACATCTATAATTTTATATGTAAATCTATTTTTGGAATTGTACAATTTATTGAAACAAGAATTAGATTTTGTAGCATGATCATTGCTGAAATACTATCATCTCAATTGTACCCTAGTTTTGTTTTTGTTTTTCCAAATTTATATTCTGGGAAATAATCAAAGTTTGCTTTCTTTGAGGTTCTTATTCCTTATTTGTTTTGAACCAATATTTATTCATAATACTCAAGTTAACAAGTATAGACCTATGAAAAGATTTCTTATGTTGTCATTAATTATGGTGCCTACAGAGTCTTAGAAATCTCAAATTAAACAGAATAATATTGGGGAAAAAAACCTCTATGCAGACCAGCTCTATATAAAGCTAAATGGTTAGCCCTGGCCAGGTAGCTGTTTGTTAGAATGTCGTCTCAATATGCCAAGGTTGTGGGTTAGAACTCTGGTCAGGGCACATTCAAGAAGCAACCAATGAATGCATAAATAAGTTGAACATTAGATCGATGTTTCTCTCTCTAAAATCAATTTTTAAAAAATTATTTTATTATTTTTTAAAAATATATTTTTATTGATTTCAGAGAGGAAGGGAGAGGGAAATAGAAACATCAATGATGAAAGAGAATCACTGATTGGCTGCCTCCTGCACACCCCACACTGGGGATCGAGCCCACAACTCAGGCATATGCCCTTGGCTGGAATCGAACCTGGGACCCTTCAGTCTGCAGGCCGACACTCTACTCACTGAGCCAAACCGCTAGGGCTAAAAATTTGATTTTAGAATTACTAGTCATTTAATATTTGTTATAAGCAAATTAGTGGTTTGCAGGAAAAGAAAACTAGGTCTACTGACCTTCATCTAGCCTTATCTACCTTAAGAGTTTTATTTTAGTTACAGTTAGAGACCAATATTGACCTGAGTATGGATTTATGCAACTCTGAAGGCCTTTTAGAGTTTGAAGACTGCTTCATGAGTTCTCTTTGAGTCTTTTGTGCCAGTTACTTAAAATTTTCAGATCTAAAAGAGTATTCAGAACTGTTAGTTATTACGAATTAGATAGGTTGATCCTTCTTACTCTTAAATTCTATCATTGTAGGTTAACTGCTCACATTTCACTGAAGCTTTGGCTCTTTCTAGAAGTGCAGGTCTGTCTGTTCAATTTCAACTGATTATTGTTTCACTAGCAGTTATGAGTCTTCAAATACTTAATTCTTTTATTGCTGGATTGGAGTCTAGCTTAATGACAATGCGTACTGTGGAGCTATTATGAACTCAGCAGTGAAAGGTCTGAAGATTGATTCTCATTACACAATTCAAAGAGTATTGTATGCAGGAAAGTTTTGTTGACAAGTACAATCAAGGTATGGATGCATACAACAGAATAACAGATCTCAGGGGGAAAGGGAGGGGACAGGAAGAGACTAAGCAAAAAACATATATGCATATATGCATAACCCATAGACAGAAAATAGCATGGGGAAGGCCTGGGGTGGGCTGGGGGTTGTGCGGAAGGCGGAAAAAGGGAGAAAATGGGAGACATCTATAATATTGCCAACAACAACAAAAAAGTAGAGTCAGCGGGGACATTCAGGGTGTTGCATTTTATGCCTTCACGTTTTGGTAGCAGGAGAAAATACACAGGACTAGATCAGCAATGAGTTATAAGGAAAAAAATGTGAGGATGACAGTCATTTGCAGAGCAATTTGATTTACAGATTACAACCATTTCGTTTTTTGTGGATTCAGATCTGACCCTATACCACATTCCAGTGGCTTTCAAACTTTAGCCTGCATCAAAACCACTTTGCGGGTCTATAAAAAAGATTGCTTGGTCACACCCAGGTTTCTGATTCAGCAGGTTTGAGATGGGGCCCAACAATTTCCATTTCTAACAAATTTCCAAGTGATGCAGATGCTGCTGATCCCTTGACAACATTTTGAGAACCAACCATTAGGTACCCATATACCATGCAGTTAGCCTACTAACTTTTCATATGTACCACATTTACTCTACAGTCTATAAGCAAACTACAAATGAAATAGTGAGAACCTAGTTTAAAAGTAACTTTAGATGATAGTATCAGTTTTGAGGGGGTTTATTTATCTTAATAGTCAAATAGGGGAAGAGGGAATAAAGTTGATTTTTTTAAAAAAAATATCTTTATTGATTTCAGAAAGGAAGGTAGAGAGATAGAAACATCAATGATGACAAAGAATCATTGACTGGCTGCCTCCTGCATGCCCCACACTGGGGATCAAGCCCACAATCCGGGTATGTCCTTGGCCAGAATCAAACCTGGGACCCTTCAGTCCACAGACTGATGCTCTATCCACAGAGCTAAACCGGCTATGGCTAAAAAATGTTCTAATCTGGTATAGATCTGTAAGGTAATTCAGGGGAAATGACATATCTAGAATTTGCTCCAGATATGTCAGCAAAAATAAAAAGGGAGGGGGAATCCTAGAAAAAACAGGATTGGCAAAATATTTGTATTTGTTGAAGCTGAATGACGAGTTATCATGTAGTTCATTATACTTTCGTGTCAGTTTGAAAATTTCTGTAAGAAAAAGCTTTCAAAATTCACATCTTCATTGATATTCACTGAAAGTATAGTTGACATGTAAGAAAAAATGTGGACTGCATTTAAAAAAGGTTCTTATGGCCCTGACCAGGTAGCTCAGTTGGTCAGAGCATCATCCTGATATGCCAAGGTTATGGGTTCAATCCTTAGTCAGGGCACATAAAAACCAATGAATGTATAAATACATGGAACACCAAGTCAATCTTTCTCTCTAAAATCAATTAAAAATATTATTATGGTCATCTCAGATAACATAGTCAAGGACTCAATAGTCCTTGTAATAGACTAGGCCTGAAATACAACTGTTAATTTAGGACTCCATTTTGGGCAGGACTGGGTAGGAGAAATAGCCAGTTGAAATACCTAATTTTAAACTCTCTGCCTTTAAGGATTCTTTTTTTTTTTTTAATATATTTTATTGATTTTTCACAGAGAGGAAGAGAGAGAGATAGAGAGTTAGAAACATCGATGAGAGAGAAACATCGACCAGCTGCCTCTTGCACATCTCCCACTGGGGATGTGCCCGCAACCAAGGTACATGCCCTTGACCAGAATCGAACCCGGGACCCTTCAGTCCGCAGGCCGACGCTCTCTCCACTGAGCCAAACCGGTTTTGGCAAGGATTCTTTATTCCCTCCCTTATCCCATCATATTGCTTGCAGCTTCTGAAACTCTGGGTCACTGACTCTAGACTCACAAAAATCCTTCTTTGCCACCTGCTTCAAAGGGGCAGTGGCTTTTAGGCCCCTTGCTTGTTTAAGCTTTGTTACAGTGACTATACTATCTCTTGGGACAACCAGGCCAATCTTTGTGGGGAGGGCAGTGTTACTATGGTTCATATTTTTATATTTTAAAAACTGACATTTTGCCCTAGCAGGTTTGGCTCAGTGGATGGAGTATTGGCCTGTGGACTGAGGGGTCCTAGGTTCAATTCCGGGCAAGGGCACATGTCTGGGTTGCAGGCTAGGTCCCAAGCGGGGCGGGGGGCGGGGGGGGGGAATCCGGGAGGCAGCCAATCAATGATTCTCTGTCATCATTGATGTTTCTCTCTCTCTCTCCCTCTCCCTTCCTCTCTGAAAGCAACATAAAACAAAAAAACCCCGACTTTTCATGCATTTATAGAATTCTATAAATTAATGTGAAAATGGATGTCTCTTTTTTTAAATGATGACTTGCTGTGTACCTTAATGCCTAGCACAATGGCATCAGGTGTATTTAGGTTATATTTTAGTATTTTTAAAAGGGCTGTTTTCTTTTTTTCTGAGAAAGTACAACATATACAAAGTAATAAGATCATTTTAAAGAATAGTACTTTATTGAATACATTTTATTCACAGAAAAATAAGCTTTAATCTATGACTGCCAGATTATGCAGTGGAAAGTAATGTTTTTAGTTTTCCATACTGATGGAAAGGTTTCTACTATATGGGAAAGAAGCCATACTCACAAATATAGTACTCTATTTCAAAACATTTCACACGATTATTCACAACACTAATACAATGACATAATAATCAGCCATTCTCTCAGGTTAGATAATGTATAACAGTAACAAAAAAAATGCAAACTTCTAACAAAAATTACATAAAAGCCTTTGTTACATCAAATAAAAAACACAAATTTGTAACTAAGTATAGACAAAATGACAAAATATACTTATACACAATCTGCAAACTTTAGACTTCAAAATAGAATCTTACCACCCAAACATTAATGTAGTATTGTACAATTTGAAGATATAGGTATTTAAGATTGTCCTATTGTATTAAAGTGTCATTTAATATGTAGTGACAAAAGTTATGGTATAGAAGAAAGAATAGTTGAAAAAATAAACTTTTGATACCTTCCAGGAAAGGTAGCTTGAAGTTTTTCACCTTCAAACTATGTCCCAGTCTGGGCTACCACTAATGAGCTATACAACTTTGAACAAATCACTTCACCTTTGAGCCTCAACTACCTCATCTGTAAAATGAGGGGGAAAAATTAGATACTAAGGTCACTTCTAACTTTGACCCCTATAATTCTATTACGCTGCAAATGAAATTCACATTGTGCTAAGTACTGTATATGGGTCAAATTGAAACTGATTATGAAGGGGGGAATTAGCCAATTGTTCCTATTAGGAAAGTTCACCTAAATTTGATAAATTTTCAAGTTTTTAAAAAAGAAATGTAAATATTTTAAGGACTTGACCTATTGTTTTATTGTAATTTACATCTTAACTATGAGAAACAACAAAGAAGTAAGAGTCACTGAAGAGTTATCACCTAACTTTTAGCTCAAATTTCCAGAGTCAAAGGCAAACCAGGAGGGTAACAGCATTAGGAAGGGAATTAACATTTATAGCAGGTATTTTACATACCTGATCTCCTTGAACTCTCATAACTATAAGTTAGGTATTATTCTCATTTTCACAGATGAAGAAATGACAACCTCTTTTTTTAAAAAAGAAGATTTCACTAAAAATAACTACATCTGTCAAATATTCTCTCTCATTTTATTTCTCTAATGGAAATGATACACAACCAATCCAATTTCTCCCACCCCTCAACTGCCTTCTCCCATACGCAACACTTGAGTAATCAGGAAATAAAACAATGATTTGGATCTAAAGGGTACAATACATGCAACTAATGCTGTGGTGGTAGTCTCCCATTCAGAGTTCAAAGAGTTCAAAATAACAATTTTATTCACTAAAATGAAAACAAGAGAAAACAACTACCAAAATTTAAGTATTATAACAAGAAAAACAAGAAAAGATCATAATATGCAGGGTCACATTATGCACACTCACTACAACCACCCTACCCAATCTTAGACCCTAACCAAAGGGAAAAAAAGCAAAACCACACACAAAAAAACAAATCTAGCAGGAAAGGCAATACAAAGCCATTAATTAATAAACTGGAATTTATAAACACTAAAGCCATTTCTTAAAAATTAAGACAAGGCTTTTGATCAGCATACCAAATTATTACAAACAAAGGTAACTATTACAAAACTTGACTCTTCATATGACCACAAGTAGTAAATTGGTGGTCACCAATTGGAAATCTTAGCAAGAAATTCATACCGAAAAGGAATGTCTACATGTAGATACTGAGAACTATTCTGGGAAAGGGGGAAGCAGAGATTTGGATCCAGTTATATTTTTGACCTTGCAAGTGATCATTTTTTGCACAATTAGATGGGAAGGATCCAGTGCTTTTTATAGCGTGAACACAGACAAACATTGATAAGTCTTAAAAAATTTTGATGAGAAGGTGGAGTACTGAGTGATTTAAGAACCTGAAGCAACTGCATTTCTAAACAATTCTTAAAATAAACTTGTTAGTCACATCAGCTTCATGCACTAAATTTCACAACTCACGGGGAAATAAAAGGTCTTGCTTAATTCTAAACACACAAGTTTTAAAAGAAGAGTTTTAATGGACCGAGGCTCCCAGAACAGGAAAAGCCTTATGTTAAAACAATTCAATCCTTGGCCAATAACTAGATTGAACTAACTACTTGACTTGGAGCAGATATGTCCTGAAAGCACAGTTTACAAATTTTAACACTTTCCTCCCCTTGTAATTTAAATATAAATCTTAGACTACACATGTAAAATTTAATGACTATATAACTAATAGTAAAATAAAACAAGGACAGTCATTATTTTTTAAATTCTCATTTAAATTTGCAGTGCAATTTAAAAATGAATATCACTAAAAGTAATAATCAACAGATGTTAGAGGAAAATGAAGATACTCTTTCTCTTAGAAAATACAACTATAATTTTTAAAAGTTTAACTCTCCAACTTTTCTCTGTAGTTAAATGTCTCATTCACCTCTACAGCAGGTTGTTGTGAGAATTTTGTAATATAAAGCTTGGGTGTTCTATGAAGCATTTTAAAACTTTTGTTTTTTATCTATATTGATTCTTATTCAAGTTTTATTTTATCTTTAATATTTAAACAACTGTTCTTCTTTCCTTGTCCATATTTTATAATTTCTAAGAGGTTTTTAAGGATCTTAAGAGAACATGTATTTCAGAATTATCTACTACTATTACTAGTCAAGAAAATAAAAAGTTAGGTAGAGGAAAGACTTGACATTTTATCCTATATACATCTTAATCACCCTAACGGTAAAAACTCACATGAAACTTTACAATACAAAATGATATGAGAATCTCAACATGGAAAGCCTTCACTACAACTACAAGCAATATACAAACATGCTTCTACTTTTACCTACATAAGCTGACAGATGTTTAAAATACTGGGTTAACAAAGATCTTTTAGTAAAGTGACTTAGGCAGGCTTAAACTAGCAAGGATTAAGGATGAATCCTTACTAATTAATTGGAAGATCTGACACATATTTTATATTTCATTTTACAAAATCAGGAATATTTATTTTGAAACAAGAGAAAAAGACATGATCTACCTGTCAGAAAACTACCACTCAGAAAGATTTTTCATCCACAAAGCAGGACAAACATAAAGACATTTAAATTTCACATTGGTACCAAAAAGGTTAACTGCCCTGTCTTCTTGGATTAGAAAAACTAAAGCTGAGCAATAAGTAGTTTTGCAGGTGTTTGAACATGCCTAAGCCTTTAAATCATAAAATACTTTCTAAAAATTGATTACAAAAGTAACATATACTTACAAAAATTCAAACAGAACAAAATAAAAAAAGTAGAAAGTGAAAGGCCCCGGTAAAGCCCCTCTGGATCCACCCCCCACCCCCCTTAAGAGAAACCATATTTAACAGTTTGGTGCATCTTTCCAAATCTTTTGTTCTATACACATACAAAACGTATACAACCTTCATTTGGCTCATTTGATACACAGTGTTTTGCCACTTGCATTTTACATTTATAGCTTTGACATTTTTCCATGTCAATACACGTAGGCTAGATGGCATGCTATCATTTAAATACCCTTTTAACAATGACAAAATCATATTTTAAAAATCATCCATCCAAGTATGTATGTATAATTTTAAAATAGACAAAATCTACAACACAAAGACTAACATCTAAAAATAACCTCTATCTTTCCACCAGTGTGGAACAGTTCATTCCCTTTTCACACAAAACAAATTATGTGATTGGGGAGATTAACTCTAATCTCCACGTTTACACAGAATGTTAAGCCTATTTGAAAAAGAATGAAAAATGCAGTTGATTAATTCACTTACACTTAGAAGCCAAGTCAGTGCACTATAAATACACACTGTGATCAGTTATAATATGATGGCTCCTAGGGTTTCAATAGAAAATAATAGATAATATAGCTAATATTATGAAAAATCCAGAAATTCAATTTTTAGATTGCCAATTACAACACTGCAGTTTTACATTTTTCTTCTTGGTAGCAAATGCTAATGGAGTTCAATGCTGATTATTTAAATTTGGTTCACATCACACATTCAATCAGAGTAATAAGAATATAACACAGCTACTGTAGTTAGATTAAGACATAAAAATTTTTTGCTTGAAAGTAATGACTGTGTAGCACATAGGACATTTATCAACTGCTTCAGCACATTGTTTACAAGTGACCAGATGTCCACAAGGAATAAACGCTACAGCAATATTTCTATCCATACAGATTTTGCAAAGCTTCTCCTCTTGCAGGAGCCTTAGCTGCTCTTCAGCACTAATCTCTGCGCAAAAAAGAAAAGAAATGAGTTAATTATAGACTTTCTTAGTCGTTTAAATTCATTGAAACAATTTGAACCCCTACTATGTGCCAGGTACTAATCAAGTTAGGAGATAGGATGACTCACACATGGCATCTGCTTGCTCTTAAGTAACTTGAATGCTAGTAGGAGAGAAGGACATGAGTGGAGGAAGTAAAGGTAAGCACAAAGGACAAAGTGATAAGTGCTATAATGAAGTTATCTACAAAGTGCTCGGGGACAAGATGAGAGAACAAGTTCTTCTATTCAGACTAACTGGGGAAAGTTTCACGGGTTAGCAGCTGCTGGGAGGGGGAGTGGAAAGTAGAGGAATGACATTTAACATGACCAGCAATTTGCCAGGCAGAGAAGCAAGGGTTACACAAAAGTATAGAAAGGGCATGGTGCCGCGTGGCTCAGTGGTTGAGTGTCACCTATGAACCAGGAGGTCACGGTTCTCTCTCATCATTGATGTTTCTATCTCTTTCTCCCTCTCAGATAAATAAAATATATATATTTTTTTAAATGAAAGGGCATGGCTTATTCCAGAAATGGAGGGATGGCTTTGAGGGGGTACTTCTGAAGTGGGACAAGTAGGATTTGGTGACTGCCTAGAGGTGAGGGATGAGGAAGAAAGAAGAAATATAGTTGATTTCAAGACTTCTCGTGTGGCTTACAAGAGGATGATGATGCCAATAGGAAATACAGGAGAAGGTACAGGTTTGGGATTTTCAAGCTATTTTTGAGGTGTCTAGTGCATCTATATAAAATGTCTAGTAGGCCAATGGGGAGTCAAATCTTGAGGTCAAAAATCAGCATTAGAGATAGAAGTTGGGTGTCATCAGCATATGCGTGGTATTGAAGTTTTTGCTTAATTCAGCCTTTCCCAAACCAGGTTTTGTGAAATGTTAACACATATGCCACAAAAATGTGTTTTGTGGTGTTATGTAACTACAATTAACAATAGCAGCAGTTAACAGTAATAGAGCAGTTATTACCATGTGCTAGGCACTATTCCAAATGCATTACATACTTTAATAATCTTTGTAATCATTGTATACCATCATTTCCAAATCTTGCTTCACATGAGAATCACTTGAAGCATTTGTAACAATAGATTTCTAGGCTCCATTCACTGAATCTAAAAATTTTGGGTTTGAACCTACTCGCATTTGGAAACCACTGCTATCAAGTTCAGAGAAGTATAATATAGTTTTTGTCCCCTCTTAGAAATTCATAATGCATTTCATTAACTATAGAGCTGCTTTTTCATGGCATCCCTTTTAACAATAGTGGAGAACACTATTATGAAAACAAGTTTTGGAAATAGTGGTTTAATTTTATTCAACAGTTACTGAACACTTAATTAGGTTCTAGGCACTAGAGATACAACAATTATATATACAGACCTCGGGCCCCCGATCATTCACAGACAAGTAAGGAACCCAAGTAAACATGAAATTATAGTACAGTTGATGATAAAAGTAGTTACAATGTGTTATGAAGAACACAGGAAGGGTGGGTACATGTTTGAACACATAAAGAGAAGGCCTCCTGGAGGAAAGTATACCTAAACTGAGTCCTAAAGGATGAGTAGGAATAAACTGAGGAGAGGGAGAGGCCTTGGGGGACAGGGCTAGTGGAAGAAGGGTGTTCTAGGTAGAAGAATGACATAAGTAGGCTCTAAGGAAGAGACAGAACAGGGCCTACAAGTCCACAGGCAAGGCTTGGGAATAGAATTTAAAGAGGAAATAGCATGAAATAAGGCTATAGAAGGTTAGGAGGAGCCTGATTCTGAAATATTTGGCAACCCATGTAAAGGAGTTTGAACTTGATCCTCAGGGCCCTGGGAGCCAGGGAAGGTTTTAACTTGGAGAGCGATATGTTGAGATTTATGCTTTAAAAAGGTTAAGAAAGGAATATTTAATCTACTTTTTCTTCAAAGGCAACTATCTGGGCATAATCAAAACTATAAGCTCAAACATAGGGTAATTTTTTTTTTAAAGCATTTTTTTAAAATATATTTTATTGATTTTTTACAGAGAGGAAGGGAGAGGAATAGAGAGTCAGAAACATCGATGAGAGAGAAACATCGATCAGCCGCCTCCTGCACACCCCACACTGAGGATGTGCCCGCAACCAAGGCACATGCCCCTGACCGGAATCGAACCCTGGACCCTTCGGTCCGCAAGGCCAACGCTCTATCCACCGAGCCAAACCGGTGTTGGCAGTAGGGTAATTTTTAAAAACTAAATTTTTATTCATTTCAGAGAGGAAGGGAGAGGGAGAGATAGAAACATCAACGATGAGAGAGAATCATTTGATTGTCTGCCTCCTGCATACCCCCTCCTGGGGATTGAGCTCACAATCTGGGCATGTGCCCTGACCTAAAATCTAACTGTGACCTCCTGGTTCATAGGTCAATGCTTAACCACTGAGCACCACCGGCCAGGACAAAGTAAAGGACTATATATCATACTATGTAATTATTTTTATTTTTAAAATCTTTTAAAAATATTTTTATTGATTTCAGAGAGAGGAAGGGAGAAGAGATAGAAACATCAATGATGAGAGAGAATCACTGATCAGCAGCCTTCTGTATGCCTCCTACTGGGGATTGAGCCTGGGATCCTTCAGGCCTCAGGCTTATGGCTCTATCCACTTAGCCAAACCAGCTAGGTCTGATGCTATTTTTAGAAGACTACCTACTGGGGCTTTTTCTGTCACACAGCCACTGGGATAAAATCTAGTATTCAATCTAAGACAATGGTTCTCAACCTTCTGGCCCTTTAAATACAGTTCCTCATGTTGTGATCCAACCATAAAATTATTTTCGTTGCTATTTCATAACTGTAATGTTGCTACTGTTATGAATCGTAATGTAAATATCTGATATGCAGGATGGTCTTAGGTGACCCCTGTGAAAGGGGTCTCAACCCACAGGTTGAGAACTGCTGATCTAGGATTTCTCAGTAAGCAACAGTAGCACTGTAGTTTTTCTAAAAAAATTTTTACCTGTTTTACTTCAATTAGGCCCACCTGCTATTCTGTATAGAATTAAAAAACGCATTTTTAAATGACTTAAAACATTTGATGAGAGAGAAACATCGATTGGCTGCCTCCTGCACGCCCCCTGCAGCTGATTGAGCCTGCAACCCAGACATGAGCCCTGACCAGGAATTGAACCAGAAACCTCTTGGATCACGGGTCGATGCTCAACCACTGAGTCACACTGGCCAAGCTAGAATGAAAAGATTCTTAGTGCCAGTTTTTCTTCACCAGCCTTTGGGAGGAGAAATAGGCAGCAACCCTAGCATAAGAAAATAGCCAGTATCAATTACCTGCCTCTCAATTTAGTGAGACTAAGGAGAGAAGTCAACCAATAAATTGCAATCCCTGCCCCCAAGAGCTGCCATTGCTTAGACCTTCCTTCTCTCACCATCCTAGATTGTAGTCTCTGTGATAATAAGAACCCACTGCTCTCTTCCTATTGCAACCTACAAAATCCTTCTGTTGCAGACAACAACTTGAGACATAAAAACTAACAACTTACTCTCAAACTTAAATACCTTGAGTTGTGGTTAAGATACAGAGAAAAGTGACACAATCACTTGTATTTCTACTGCAGTAGAAAGATAACAAAGTAAATGATTTATTTTACCATGGCTAAGGCAAGTGGAGCTATTCCATATTTTAAATAAATGCATCTTTAGGAAAAGAGTCTTAGGCTTTCTGCTGGATATTTTACATCAACTGATGTAATTTTAAAAATCATTAATGTTATACTGTTTTATGACTCATGTAATTCTTTGAGTAATGTTTCAAAGACATCTGAAATAACTTAAAGATCACAAGGGTCTTTAAAGTAAAAAATGAAGTAAATATTTAGGCTTATTTAGTACTACAAAAATTCTCATCCTTTGGGAGAAGTGGTCAAGAGCTTAGAGAACAATCCTATGTAATAAAAGCCTAATATGCAAATCGACCAAACAGCAGAACAACTGGTGGAACAACCGGTCGCTATGATGTGCACTGATGACCAGGGGGCAGATGCTCAACACAGGAGCTGCCCCCAGTCCACAGGCCCCAGGCCAGCCAAGGCAGGTGCTAGAAGGGGGCTCCGATCGTTCCGCAGATTGGCTCTGATTGCTGGCCAGGCCTAGGGACCCTACCCATGCACGAATTTTCGGCACCAGGCCTCTAGTGATTATAAATGTATTCAATCTGATACCTTTTCTTTAACCTTCAGTGCTGCTGGCAAGCACTAGAATAGCTGTCATCCTGTATTTTTTTAAACTTTTATTTTCCTGAAAGGAGTTATATGCTTCTCTTCTACATTATTTAATACACTTTCTATATATGATGCACAGTATTAAGGTGCCATTCATTCAAGCTCTATTTAGTAATATGACCCCTTTATATGTTTATCTCATATGAAAAGTTGCAGAACACTCTAAATCCAGTTTCAACTATATAAACTTATTCTACAAACAATGATAACAGCTAGCCTTTGTTGTTCTTTATGTAAAATAGAGTATAGCCTGGCCGGTGTGGCTCGTTGGTTGAGTGTTGACCTATGAACTAGGAGGTCACAGTTGTATTCCTGGTCAGGGCACATGCCCGGGTTAGGGGCTGGATCCCCAATGTGAGGTGTGCAGGAGGCAGCCAATCAGTGATTCTTATCATTGATGTTTCCATCTTTCTCTCCCTCTCCCTCTCCCTTCCTCTCCTCTCTGATATCAATAAAAATATGTTAAAGAGGAAAATCCTATATAATAAAAAGCAAATATGCAAATCGACCAAACAGCTGCATGATTGGTCACTATGACGCACACTGACCACCAGGGGGCAGACGCTCAATGTAGGAGCTGCCCCCTGGTGGTCAATGTGCTCCCACAGGGGGAGTGCCGCTTAGCCAGAAGCTGGGCTCAAGGCTGGCGAGCATAGCGGTGTTGGCGGGAACCTCTCCCGCCTCTGCGGCAGCACTAAGGACCCCTTGGGGGTCCCAGACTGCGAGAGGGCACAGGCTAGGCTGAGGGACCCCCCCCCCCACCTTGTCCAGTGCACGAATGTTGTGCACTGGGCCTCTAGAATATAATAAAGAGGAATAGAAACCAGTGTTCACTCTTAGCCATTGAGGACACAAAGAAAAGGCAGCCATTTGCAAGCTTGGAAAAAATCCTCATCAGGAACCATATCTGCCTGCACCTAGATCTTGGACTTCCCAGCCTCCAGAACTGTGAGAAATGTCTGTTGTCTGCCTATGGTATTCTGTTATATCAGTTCAAGCAGACTAACACATAGTATTAAGATTAATTATAAAAAAATCCGTGCCCTGACCAGTTTGGCTCAGTGGAGAGAGCGTCGGCCTGCGGACTGAAGGGTCCCAGGTTCAATTCCAGTTAAGGGCATGTACCTTGGTTGCACCAGTAGGGGGTGTGCAGGAGGCAGCTGATCGATGTTTCTCTCTCATCAGTGTTTCTAACTCTCTATCCCTCTCCCTTCCTCTCTGTGAAAAATCAATAAAATATATATTAAAAAAAATCCTTATCTGTTAGATACTTAAGTATTTATAGGTGAATAATATATAGAATGTCTGGGATTACTTTGAAATACTATAGCAAAAAGAACACACCACAAAACACCCCAAACAAACAACAAAACAAACAAACAAACAAACAACAACAACAAAAAACCACAGTGGGGGAAGTAATGAAACAAAATTAGAAAGTGTTGGTAATTACTGAAGCTGGTTGATGGGTACATCAGGGTCATTATACTGTTCTCTCCACTTTTGAGTGTGTTTGACATTTAAAAAAATATATTTATTGCTTTCAGAGAGGAAGGGAAAGGGAGAGAAATATCAATGAGAGAGAATCATTGATTGGCTGCCTCCTATACACCCCACACTGGGGACTGAGCCTGAAACTGGGGCATGTGCCTTGACCGAGAATCGAACAATGACCTCCTGGTTCATAGGTTGATCTTAACCACTGAGCCACACTGGCAGGGCTCCTTGACATTTTTCATAATAAAGTCAAAAAATTGTTTATTCTAAGGGGTATGTGAGAGGAGGGAAATGAATGGGTCACAAAACCATATAAAATGAAGTACTATTAGGTGTAACTTGCTTTTTAAAACTAACCAGGCATACCTTTCTGCAATGAAGTCTGACTTGATTCATCTTCTGTACTATCTTTCTGAGCACTCACTAAATCTGCAACCAGAACTTCCAATGATTTATAGTTGCTCCCAGATGTCTGAATTTTTTCCTCCATTTTTTTCTTAATGTCTCTGAAACTGAATCCCATTCGTATAGCTTCATGTATCATAGGACTTTGAAAGATGTTATCATCTGAAATGAAAATTGGTGAGCAAAAAGAACAGAGTTTAAACAATTATTTTCATTAATACAACTCAACACAAAATACAGTTAAAAAGAAAAATTTAAGCAAGAAAAAATACCAAAAGCAAGCCAGCAAACCCAGATTACTCTGAGATATTTAGGCACTGATGGATCACTTTCAGAATTTTACAATAACTGAAAATGCAGTGAGTATTTTGTATCACTGTGAAGTGAGATTAGGTTGTTTAAAGACTTGATGAAATAGTACAAGATAAAGTAAAACAGATAAGGGCTAAGTACTTAAAAAAACTAAACATTTCCCAAATCAGATGTACTCATTAACAACTAAGTTAAGGCACTTAAAGAACGAATGTCTTTACTGTGTCCCTAGCAATTATTTTGAAAAAATAATGGGAAACGGGGAAGTCTGTGACCTTGAAAGTATGAGTTTCCTATTTCTCAGACTTAGTTTCTATAGCTAAAGGGGGTGAACTAGGTAAAAACAAGGAAGCAAATAGAAACTCACTTTAATGATACTCAGAGTAGGAATACCAGTTATGTAAGAAAGTGCTAAAGAGAAATTAATACCCTCTGATTCATCAATTACACTCTGGGCATTAAAAATGATGCATATATCCACCAAAGACATACAAAAGAATATTCCTAGCAACATTATTTATAATAGCTCCAAACTGGAAACAACTCAAATAT
Organism: Myotis nattereri; assembly: GCF_964212035.1. Taxonomy (NCBI): domain Eukaryota; kingdom Metazoa; phylum Chordata; class Mammalia; order Chiroptera; family Vespertilionidae; genus Myotis; species Myotis nattereri. Next base: position 113,931,764 of record NC_138078.1, on the reverse strand, counting down.
CCATCATCAGGTGAGAATGGCTAAGTACATTGTGGTATATTCACATACCACACAGCAAGAAAGGACAAACTACTGCCACAGGCAACATGGATGAATCTCATAGACAGGAGTAAAACATCATCTTAATGATGAACTAGAGACAAACGATTACATACCGTATGATTACATTTATAAGAGGTTCTAATTTAATCTATGGTAATAGAAGTCAGAATATAACTTGGGGGTGGATACTTATTGGGACATAAAGGGATTTGATTGTAAGAAACATTACATGGTAAGCAACAAAAGATACTTTTTAGGTAGGAAAGTAACTTAACATTTGTGTTTGATAAAAATTCTGCCAGGAGGCTATAATGGGAATAACAGTTGAGGAGACTACTACAATAGCCTGGATAAAGGGCAGGAACCAGGGCAGAATCAGTAGATTTTAAACAATATTAAAAAGGTATAATTTATCATACCTAGTGATTAATTAAATGTAGAGAGATTAAGGAAAACAAAGAACTTAAAATGACTCAAATTACAAACCGACTCTGTGAATTGTGATACTATTAACTAACACAGGGAGGGAATAGAGCAGGGCTGAATTTGTCTGAGTGGTTTTCAGAGATGCTGAATTTAAACTGCTCTTGAGATTTCTAGGTGGAGATATCCAGGTCAGCTGGACACCACTCTTTCCTAGTTCTACTAACTCTTGACTGTTTTTTTTTTCCAGTTTGCTTTGCTGGACCCTTCTGCCCACCTGACTAGATATTGATGATTCCCTTCCATTGACCCTCCTCCCTTTTTTACAATGTCTCTGGACACTTACTCTACTACCACAGTTTTACCCTCATTTCTCATTTCCATGAGTTCCAGGTTTTAATATTCACCAACTTGGATATTCTGCAGGTACCTGAAGCTAAACTTGCTGAAAACCAAAAGCAAGGACAACAGGATATCCACACGGAAAAGAATTAAATGTACCATGACTTCATATTATATATAAAAATTAACTCAAAATGGATCAAAGACCTGAATGTAAGAGATAAAACCAAAAAACTTTTAGAAGAAAACATAGGTGACTTTGGATTAGGCAATGGTTTCTTAGATATGAAATCAAAAGCAAAAGCAACAAAAAAAACCCCAGATCACCCTAGCCCAGTGGTCGGCAAACTGTGGCTCGTGAGCCACATGCAGCTCTTTGGCCCCTTGAGTGTGGCGCTTCCACAAAATACTGGCTCTTCCACAAAATACCGACTTCTGCACGTGGGCCACGAAGTTTCAATCGCACTGTACGTGTGCACCCGCACGTGGTATTTTGTGGAAGAGCCACACTCAAGGGGCCAAAGAGCCGCATGTGGCTCACGAGCCGTGGTTTGCCGACCATGGCCCTCGCCGGTTTGGCTCAGTGGATAGAGCATTGGCCTGCAGACCGAAGGGTCCTGGGTTCAATTCTGGTCAAAGGCATGTACCTTGGTTGCAGGCTTCTCCTTGAACCAGGCCCTAGTCGGGGCGTGTGCAGGAGGCAACCAATCAATGTGTTTCTCCCACATCAATATTTCTCTCTGTCTTTCCCTCTCTTCCACTCTCTAAAAATCAATGGAAAAATATCCTTGGGTGAGGATTAAAAAAAAACCAAAAACCAAAAAACAAAAACAGATAAATTGGACTTCATCAAAATCAGAAACGTGTTTGCTTTAAAGGACACCAATAAGAATGAAAAGACAATCTACAGAAAAGAAAATATTTGCAAATCATATATATATGAAAAGAGCTAGACTATATCAAGAACTCTTACTCTTATCTAATAAAAGAGAAATACGTAAATTGACCATCACTCTGTGATGACCCAGGGCCAATCAGGAACGAGTATGCAAATTAACACAACAAAGATGGTGGTGTCCCGCCCCCCCCCACCCCGGCTGCTCCAGGCCTCTTGGCAGCACGCCTTCTCAGGGCCTCTGTGCCGTGCTCCACCTGTCAACCATCCTTGCAGCCTCCCTGTGGCCCAGCCTCCCACCTCAGAGGCACATCTCTGGTGCCTGAGGTCATAGCTCCCGGTGTCTGGTGTCTCCCTCTACCCCACCCCTGCCCCGCTGCTCTGGTAAACAAAACCCTACCGTTGGAGCAGCCCCGCAAGCGCGTACACGTATGGGAGCTCGCTTGGTGCAGTTAACACGCCTCGGGAGCCCCGGGCCAGCCAAGGGGCAATGGTGGCGGCCGTGGCAGCAGCAGCAGGCAGCTCAGCTTTGTTTTGAATAGATGAAAGAGGCCACCTACACAGTAACCCAAATTATCAGATCTCCCTCCTCCCTATCTCGTCAAATCAAGAGGGGAGGGGCAATGGGCATGGAGGGAGGGTGGGCAGGCAGGAGGCGGAGGGTGGAGGAGGAAGAGGATGAGAAAGGGGGCCAGCTGCATCCCACTTTCACAATGGGAAAGTGAAACGCACTAGTGCACCCAACCTTTCCAGTCCTCCCCGCCTCTGCTGCCGCTGCACAGGCTGCCCAAGCAAGCCCACCACATGCCAGCAGCCAGGGGAAGGAAGGCCTATTCTTGCACGAATCTTCATGCATCAGGCTTCTCTTTAAATAAGAACACAAATAAACCAACTAAAAACTGTCAAAGGAGATGAACAGACATTTTTCCAAAGAAGACATACAAATGGCCAATTAGCATATGAAAACTGCCCAACATCATTAGCAATCAGGGAAATACAATCAAAACCTTGATAAGGGCCTGGCCAGTGTGGCTCAGTGGTTGAGTGTTTACCCATGCACCAAGAGATGGTTGGTTGATTCCTGGTCAGGGTACATGCCCGAGTTGCGGGCTCGACCCCTTGTAGGGGTATGCAATAGGCAGCCGATCAATGTTTCTCTCTCTCTAAAAAATCAATAAAAACATTTTAAAAAGTTCTCCCTTAAAAAAACCCATGATGAGACACCACTTCACACCCACTAGGATGGTTGTAATAAAAAGACAAAGAATAACTAGTGTTAACAAGGATGTGGAGAAACAAACTGGAACCCTCATACACTGGTGGTGGGAATGTGAAACGGTACAGCCACTTTGGAACACTGGCAGTTTACTGAAAAGGTTAAACATAAGAGTTACCACATGACCCAGCAACTCTATCCCTAAATATATACCCAAGAGAATTAAAAACATGTCCATAAAAAAACTTGTACATAAATGTTCTTAGCAGCATCAGCTATGTCTACCAAGTGACAAATTAATAAATAAGATGTATTGTCCATACAAAAACAGTTTTCCACCATAATAAAAACACATATATGAATATAACATGAGCAAACCTTGAGGTCATTATAATTCCATTTAATATGAAATGTCCAGAATAGGGAAATTCATAGAGACAGAAGTAGATTAGTGGTCGTTTGGGGCTGGGGTGTGGGGGGCAGCAAGGGGAAATGATTGCTAATGGGTATGGGGTTTATTGTTGGGGTAATAATAGTGATGTTCTGTAATTAAATAGTAGTGATGGTTGCACAACCTTGTAAATATACTAAAAACCACCAAAGTGTATATTTTATAATGGTGAAAATTTTTAAATAAATTATATCTCAATTTAAAAACATTAATCCTAAACCAAAACACCAATTTATTACTCATAAAAAGAATAGTCTGCATTGTAAGGATGATTATCAAGAAATGTTACAGAATGTTTGTTTCTGGATAATTTCAAAAATATAGGCTGGAATGAATAATTCCTTTAACTGTATTATTTATTCCTATTGCAAAACCCACATTAAAGTGGATCGCCTTCTCAAGCATATTTATGAATATAAATATTCTCTTCCTTGAAATCCTTAAGATACTAAACAGGCGATGTTATGAGTATGGGGAGTGGGGAATCACCAGACATATTCTAAATTAAACTTTCTACTATATTTGAATCATGATGCCTCAGTTGAGAATGAGATCTGTAGTGTGATGTAGAATTCAGAATACCTTATTTTCAGCCCTAGTTCCACTAATGATTTGTAATGTAACTGTGGATAGGTCACTAAACCTTTCTGACTCTTTCTCCTCATCTGAAATATGGGGATAACAACATCTTTCTCGCTTAACGTGTTACATTTCTGGTTTTAAAGATGTCTATGATAAGTAAATAATCTTTGTGATAAAAACTTCTACCTCTCTGTGAGGTAATAGGAACAAACAAAATTAACCATAATCCTCTGCAAAGAAGATGGGGAAGGCACAGAGACGGCATGGAATAATTAGATAGGTAGGTTAGTGTTAATTATGGTGATGGCACATTAGTAGAGCACTGGATTCATGATCCGGGCTAACTAAAAAAGGTCCAGGGACAAAAATATATCTAACCCTTCCTTTTGTGATTTTAACAGAAGTGGTGATGGACAACCTATAGTTAGCTGCTCCTTCCAAACTTGGAAAGGTAACTGTACAACCTCCATAGGAATGTTCTGAATATATAAATATCCTACTGAAACATAGGTACGTCGTTACTTAAGTTTATAGCAATCTCAGCTCAAATACACACACCTTGGTGAACCTGAAAGATTATGTTTACCTTTCTACTCTATAAATAATAATGAAATTAAAGTATGTTTATTATAATAAGCATATTTACCAATTCTTTTAGTTAGTGATGGTGTTTTTTCAGAAGTTCTTCCCTAAAATAGAAATATGAATTATAAGTTAAAATTCTTCTTCTTAGAAGGCAATAACCTCAATTTGAAAAGTTACATTAATCATGAATTTAAAAATTGGCTTTATTCCAATTCAACATGAACATTCACAAGAGGCATAGCCTGATGAAGCTAGAAGGAAGTTAAAAGATCATCTAACCCAAGCCATTCACTTTACAGACAAGAAGCTGGCAATGAGGAAGATTAAACAACTTGATTGAGGCAATATAGTTCATGGCAGAACAATAATGGCAACTCTGGTCTCCCATTCTACTCCAGACCTCTTTTTACATGGTACTGATTGATGCCTTGGCCACCCTAGGTGACAATATCAATTTAGATACCTTTCTGAGATTTTAATTATTGTCTGAGGACAGTTTAAAACTGTGACTATAAAACACACTGTACAAAACAGTCAAATTTCAAAAGATTGAGAGATGCAAGTATTTTAGTTCCTCAAGACCATTTTTGCCTTTAGTGATATTAAATCAGTTCATCCTAATCCCCTTTTCACAAAGTTGCTTCAGATTAAGAATAACAAACAGCCCTGACCGGTTTGGCTCAGTGGATAGAGCGTCAGCCTGCAGACTCAAGGGTCCCAGGTTCTATTCCGGTCAAGGGCATGTACCTTGGTTGCGGGCACATCCCCAGTGGGGGGTGTGCAGGAGGCAGCTGATAGATGCTTCTCTCTCATCGATGTTTCTAACTATCTCTCTCCCTTCTTCTCTGTAAAAAATCAATAAAATGTATTTTAAAAAAAAGAATAACAAACAGCCTGGCCAGTGTAGCTCAGTGGTTGAATGTTGACCTATGAACCAAGAGGTCATGGTTCAATTCCGGGTCAGAACACATGCCTGGGTTTCGGGCTTAATCCTCAGTAGTGGATGTGCAGGAGGCAGCTGATCAATGATTCTCTCTGATCATTGATGCTTCTATCTCTCCCTCCCTTTCCCTTCCACTCTGAAATCAACAAAAATAAATAACAAAAAGAATAACAAACACTTTTCAAGATCTTCCCTTTAAAGTTCACCATACATTATTAATTTAAAATACTACACTGAATTTTACACCAAGAAATCATTGCAAAACAAATTATATAATACCTGAAAATATATATTCTACAATATTTGACTTACCACAGACTCCTCAAGTGAATGAGTTAAATGAATATTGTTTATATATTCTTGTCCCTTCTCTTCTAACAGATATTTACACCTAAACAAGAAGGTTAAACTTTAGTAGCTGAAAAATTAGTAAAGTGTATGATATAATATCCACAATTTTAATTCCATTAACTTGCTTTTCAGTATTTCTAAGGAGCCACAAAAAAAAATGTTACTTGCCCAGCCGGCATGGCTCAGTGGTTAAGCATCGACCTATGAACAAGGAGGTCACAGTTCAATTCCCAGTCAGGACAATGCCAGGGTTGTAGGCTCAATCCCCAGTGTGGGGCATGCAGGAGGCAGCCAATTAATGATTCTCTCTTATCACTGAAGTTTCTATCTCTTTCTCTCCCTCTTCCTTCCTCTCTGAAATCAATAAAAATATTTTTTTTAAAAAAATCAACTTACAACTTTTAAGCAAGTTATTAAATTATCACTTTAACATATTTTCAAAGTTTTAAATAGTTAATCTTAACAAATGTTATTTAGAGGATTAACCAATTGTGCATTTAAAAAGAATTCTTTGTGCTGAAACCGGTTTGGCTCAGTGGATAGAACGTCAGCCTGCGGACTGGGAGGTCCCGGGTTCGATTCCGGTCAGGGGCATGTACCTGGGTCGCAGGCACATCCCCGGTGGGGGATGTGCAGGAGGCGGCTGATCGATGTTTCTCTCTCATCGATGTTTCTAACTCTCTATCTCTCTCTCTTCCTCTCTGTGAAAAATCAATAAAAAATATATTTAAAAAAAATAAAAAATAAAAAGAATTCTTTAGGCTTTCAACATTTCCTGTTAAAGCTGTTTAAGGTTAAGATTTATTTTCAAATGATTACTCTCAAGTTGTACTATTTTGTAGATCAAAAATGCATACCACTTCTGTATATGTCACTTTATTTTAAAGAGGCAAAATAGGGGAAAAATAAATTAATTTGAAAAAAAGAGGCAAAATGGCAGGACATTTAGAGTATGTCATCATCACTCTAAGATGCCACTGATTGTACAAAGCATGATTGCTTTATGTACTATTGCTGCCTATTAACTTATGGCCCACCACCAGATGGATCTGATTTCAATGATCTGAAAATGTACACAATTTTGTGTCTTAGAATCAGTGACAAATGGTAATATTTGCTTTGCTAAAGGGTATGATGGGTTCTTTAGGAATCTCCTTGGTGATGGGCTCCCTTGTGCCCATTGTAAAAGAGCCTACTTCCAACAGCTAAAGTATACATTCCTATATATACTTTATGTGTTTAGAAATAGAATCATCTGAATGTCATAAATATAATATACAAGCAATAATGTTTTCATCACCAGAGAAGGCTTAGGTGTTTTTCTCCTATAAAGTAGGTGACCCCATTTTTTTAGAAACCAGGTGTGAATTTCAAGCCATGGGAAGGCAAAAATAGTTGAGGTGAAAAGTTATTCAAGTCTTCCCACTGCATACTGTCCAACTTGGCTTTTACTGAATAAACATTAAACTACCTTACCCTGGATACCACTTAGCATGTTCTTCCCAAGGGTCTTCACTGGGCTTCCAATTAGTTAGCCCTCCTCCACATTGAAAGCACTTTACTTTATCACCTTCACCTAAGAAAACACACAAGTAAAAATACATGTATTTTGTACAATTAGCTTACACAAAAATACCCTTTTTAGGCCCTGGCCGGGGTAGCTCAGTTGGTTAGAGCATCGTCCTGATACACAAAGGTTGTGGGTTAGATCCCCGGTCAGAGCACATACAGGTATCAATCAATGAATACATAAGTAAGTAGAACAACAAATTAATATTTCTCTTTTTCTCTCCTTCTCTCTCTAAAATCAACAAATAAAAAAACAAACCCGTTTTAACACCATGAAATTAAGCATTTCTAAATTTACACAAAAACCTCACAACTTAAAAGAAGATATTCAAATTCACATCTAAATAATAGATAGGACTACTTGAGAGGCAATACACATTAAATTCACTAATTCAATTTGAGGTATTTTACAGAATACAAAAGTAAAATAGCCCAATTTTTCTATGGAAAATTACAATTGTTACATTCTTTTTTTTTTAATCCTCACCTGAGGAGGGAGGATATTTTTTCCTGGAGGGGGAGAGATGGGGAAGGGGAGGGGGAGAGGGGGGGGGGGAGAGAGAGAGAGAGAGAGAGAGAGAGAGAGAGAGAACAGAAACATCGATGTGAGAGAGACACATTGATTGGTTGCCTCCCACATGGGGCCAGGGATCAGATCTGCAACCCAGGTACATGCCCTATGACCAGGAATCGAAACCTTGACCCACTGGTGCGTAGGCTGATGCTCTAATCATTGAGCAACACCAGCCAGGGCTATTACATTCTTTTTTAAACATGCCATTTGGGGCCATCAATACTATACCTTTTCAAACTGTGACACTTTAATAATAAAGTTTAATGCATAATAAAGTTAGAAGATAAGTTTCTCTAAGGTTGTAGCTATATGACACTAACCTTCAAGATTGCTATATGAGACTATATAAATAAAATATTGAAATACTTGGTATTTTGGCACTATTCAATCCTAAAGTAAATGGATCAGATATATAATTGTGTAAATTTTTCTGAAAATCCCTTGAAGCCATCACACTAATGGCTCTTCCTGACATGTCTAAGGTAGTACATTTGAAATGCACTCATTTGAAGCAATAAAGCATCGTTCAGGGCAGCTTTCAAATATAATCTTTGTACAAAATGCAGATACCAATTTTAATACCAATTTTACTGTCAGTCAAACTAAACTCTCTAATGTTAACTCTTCTTGAGAGGTGCAGAGAAAATGCATGTAATATACATATTGAGCACATAGAGTAAGCATCCAATAAATTATAGTTAGTATTACTATCAGACCCATTGTTTCATCAGGGACACCTATAATCTTTTGCATGTCATCCTTCTCCAAAAAACAATTACATGAAGATAAACATGACTCATAATACAGTAGTCTTTCACATAAATTCAGTGGTTACATTACATATTCAACATAAGGGTTAACAGAATAGTGTTATGATCATGCCAGACTGTACCTAAATATTTACCAGTTCAAGGGGCTAAAGGAATCTATTTACTTTTTAGGAGCTTGGGATAATTGGAAAGTTATTTATTAGCCTGGTTTTATAGTAAAGTTTACCTAAAGCATAAAATCCAGCTCTTGCAAGCTGCTCCTTGTTAACAGAGTACATCCACGTCCCAAAAGTAATGATCCGTGCTTCATAATCTGCCATGGCTGGATTTCTTGGAGAATTTGTTGAATTTGGGAAATTCCTATCAGAACCCAGGACATCAGATTCATTCTGAATATTAACATTCCGTCCCAAAACAAAGAAGCAATTGGGAAAGTGTCGCCTGTGTTCTGACCATGCACGATCACAAGGTTCCCAATTTTTCAGTTTTCCACCACAACAAAAGCACTGCACTTGATCATCAACACCTGTATAGTAGAGCCCAGCACTAGCTAACTCTCTTGGGGTTAAGTGGGCATAGTCTGGCCAGTTCTGAAATGACTTTAATCTAGCTTCTTCACTACACATGGCAGGGTTCCTTGGGTATACAGCGTCGGACATATCTACAACCTGTCCAGTTCTTAAAAGATAATTTGCATGAGTCTCAGATGACCTGTCTAAAGCAAAATGATTTCTGTTTCCCAGGTAGTTTTCAGCTTTGTACTGACCATTCTGGATACCAGAATTGGTAGGTTGCGCAGCATTATTTTCAAAATAAAAGCCATTGATAAATCTGCAATTTGGGGATACTTTCCTGTGTCTTCCAACTGCTGAGTCTCCATACTGCCATCTATCTACTGCTGCATGACAACTAAAGCACTGCACGGTGTCTCCTTCACCAGTATACAGAAAACCAGCTCGTGCTAGCGTTGATGCTGAAACAGGACTACTACTTGGAAAATTAGCAAAAGTTTTTAATCTATTAAACTCTTCTACAAATTCTTCATCCTTATCGATGGCTGCAGGTACACAAGTTTTAGATCCTCCAAAACAGTTAAAAGTCATCTTCTCTTGAAAATAGGACTTGTCCACCTTTTCTAAAAAGAGAACATTACATTAGGAAATCACTTTTGATATTAGGAACTAACAAATTACCAACTTATAAAATTACACAATCTCTAAAAATCATTTTAATTCTAAATACTAGAGTTCTACATTACCACATGATTCAAATCATAAAGTAAAATCTAGCATTTTTGTTTTCTTTTAGAGGAAAGTAATATTTAAATAAGTAGAACAGAACTATTCATTTTAAGTGCTTATTTTCATATAAATATAGAAACTGTGATGCAGAATATATTAAAATTAACCATATGAAATCATTAATTAGGGAAAACATGAAAGCATAAAATATGCAGATTGTTAAAGTCTATGCATAATTGTTATAATGAATTATTATATATTCGAGGCATCAAAGTTCAGTTTCTACAATTTTTAAAAAAAGAATGTTCAGAATGCTAATGAATTAATTTTAGTATTTATTTTTTTGCTTAACAAAAGATAAAGTATTCACAATAATGATTCCAATGGGTTCTTTAAGAACATCAAAAGTTCCTGATTTTCATGCATAAACAGAGGCCATTTTTCATTGAAATTGGGTCATTTTAGATGTATATACTACTGCCCTCTAGAGGGTGGCTCAGGAGGAATACTAAGTATGTGTAGTTCCTTTTGCTGTCAACTTCCCATGTTCAAGGAAGTTCAAATATAAGAAGTACCACTGCAGCCTCATTACATCTGCCAAATCATAACTGTGTAATCTTTAACCCAGGTTTAAAAGCAAAACAAAACTAAAAGGAACTAGTTGGATTATGAGAAGGATGGCTAGTTACTTATCCTCAAATCCTACACACTTTTTAAAAGCGAAAACTGATGCTACTAATAATTACCCTGGGACAATAGGCTGAAATCCGGGTTGCCTCAGGCAAACCTGATTCTCCAGAATTTCACACAGTTCCTAACACTGTACTACTCTGTACTGTATATGCGTGTCAAATGTAAAATAAAAGAATAGTCACAACGACTCTGTCTCTACTTCATAAGTGCATTAATTGATTTCTTAGGAAGAATAACCAGCTCTTTTGGCATTATGTCGGCACAGTATGTCTTGGAACATCATCCCTCTTAATGTTCAACACAAAACTTCTGTCAATGGACATCAGTCCTTGACCATGTCAGTTTACAATGGTATTAATTCATATATACCTCAAGACCTGAGTTATATCTACATACAATTTTTGGAAGAATCTCCATGACTTTTGATTGTTTCTCAGATATCTGAAAATATTTTTATACTAGCTTCAAGGTCCTTTGTTCAATTAGCATAAACTGGATGACAAAAATCAAGATTCAAAGAAACCAAGGCTGGCTGATAGGCTGAGATAAATTTTAACAGGGATATGTGTAAAGTTTTACAATCTGACTTGAAAAATATGCTGTAAAACTAAAGGAAGATGGAGACTTGATTTGGAAAGAAGTCACGTTAAGGCAAAGCAGAATAAAATCTTGGGATTTTAGTTAATTACAAATTCATTATGAGCCAACAATACATGGCTGATAAAAAAAACTTAAAGCGACTTCAGGCTGCATTAATGTCCAGATGTGCAACATCCAGAGCCAATTCGGCTATACTTTGAATATTTTAAATTCTGAACAAATTTTAAAAGAAACATTAACAAAGTGTTATGTCCCTAAAGAGCAATCAGGATGATGAAAATGGTGTCCTATAAAAAATAGTTGGGAGGAGAGGGAAATGGAGGACAGAATAACTAACCGCCTTTAGATATCTAAGATGCTATCTCATAGAAAAGGGATTCAAATTCTGTGAAGCGTGAGGGGGCATGCAGGAGGCAGCCAATCAATGATTCTCTCTTATCATTGATGTTTCTATCTTTCTCTCCCTCTACTTTCCTCTCTGAAATCAATAAAAATATTTAAAAAGAAACAACTACTGTAGATTTTAACCCAATACAAGGATGAGCGGTTACAACAATCAATAGCAGTGCAAAATGGATTGGAATGCCTTGTGGAATATGAGTTCATTACATCACTGGAAGGTACTTCAGCATTGACTATGAGATAGTATTACACATTTTTAAGTCCATAATTACCCTGAAGAATTGATGCTCAATATAATCCATATAAAAATTACCTTCTCTGAGATAAGTTTTATTTCTCAGGTCTATCAAAATAGAAGTGTAAAATCAATGATTCATTGTTATTTCACAATAGTATACATTTTGTGTGGTTTAAGCAGCCACCTTATTTTAGATATTATACTGGTATAGAACTCCACTATTCAATATTATTAGCAGGAGAATCTCTATTTGAAGCTTTCAAGTGGAGACCTCATCTTCCCAGGTGTTATTTCTATGCTAATAGTTTAGATTTCACTTTTTTAAAAAGCAGATATTTTTTGCCCTAGCCAGTTTGGCTCAGTGGATAGAGCATTGGCCTGCAGACCTTGGTTTGATTCTGGTCAAGGTCACATACGGGTTGCAGGCTCGATCCCCAGTCGGGGGCATGCAGGAGGCAGCCGATCATTGATATTTCTATCTAACTCTCCCTCTCCCTTCCTCTCTGAAATCAATAAAAATATATTTTTTAAAAGCAGATATTTATTCAGAAGCACTCAACACTACATATACAGTATCAGAGTGAGAGCTTCTGGAGAAGGGTGAGAAAATAAAAATTATCAGAGAGGTTAAAAGTGAAAGGGAGAAAGATGACTGAAAAAAAAAGAAACCTTGGGTTTGGAGGCAGACTCCAAAAGAAAGGGAGTGAGATTTTTTTTTTTTAAAGAATTTAAATAAAATGAAGGCATGGAAGAGGATATTTAGAAAATAAGTATACATGGAGCACAGGAACTGTAAATGGAGAATAAAATGGGTATGGGTATTGGAAAAGGGTAATAAAATGGTTTTTGGATATAAAAAGGTCTGAATGCAATAAAGTATGGTAAGCCCGGCCAGTGTTGCTCAGTGGTTGAGTGTTGACCCATGCATCAAGAGGTCTGCTGGTTTGATTCCTGGTCAGGGCAAGTGCCTGGGTTTCAGGCTAGATTCCACAGCAGGTGGCATGTTGATTGATGTTGATGCATTGATGTTTCTCTCCCCTTACTTTCCTCTCTTCTCTAAAAACAAAATTAATAAAAACATATTTAAATAAAGATTCACTGCTAGTTAAAAAAAAGTATGTTGAGCCGAAACCGGTTTGGCTCAGTGGATAGAGCATCGGCCTGCGGACTCAAGGGTCCCAGGTTCGATTCCGGTCAAGGGCATGTACCTGGGTTGCGGGCACATCCCCAGTGGGAGATATGCAGGAGGCAGCTGATCGATGTCTCTCTCATCGATGTTTCTAACTCTCTATCTCTCTCCCTTCCTCTCTGTGAAAAATCAATAAAATATTTTTTAAAAAAAGTATGTTGAGATATTTTAAGGCTTCTCTGTGAAAGCATATTCAGGCTTTGTACTGGGTAAGTAGGAAGGTGAGAAGGCAGAGAAAAAAATCTTTAGGGGAACAGTGGTTGGGAAAATGGCACTATGGAAGCAAACACTGGCAAAAAAGAATCAGCAAGTAGAGGTACATGTTTATACGGGGGGTATGTAAGACTTCAAGATGTGAAATGTGTTTAAAATATACATACACACATAGTATATGTATATATAGCCTAGTCAACTAGGTAAAGATAGCCACTGGCAGGTGCCAAGGAGAAGAGGCTGACTGCTAATTTAGTGATAATGTGGGAATATGGACTGTTGGAGAGAAAAGCACACACAAAAGACCCACCTACTTGGTATCTGTATATAATACAAAAGTTTCTATTTCCTGGATTTTTATTATTAATATACAAAATTTAAGCGATTTTTTTAAAAAAATATATTTTATTGATTTTTTACAGAGAGGAAGGGAGAGGGATAGAGAGTTAGAAACATCGATGAGAGAGAAACACTGATCAGCTGCCTCCTGCACACCCCCCACTGGGGATGTGCCCGCAACCAAGGTACATGCCCTTGACCGGAATCGAACCTGGGACCCTTGAGTCTGCAGGCCGACGCTCTATCCACTGAGCCAAACTGGTTAGGGCTAAAAGCGATTTTAATGGGGGAGAGGAATATAAAATAGGAGGTACATCAGACTGACATTGTATGAAAATATATACTAATAGACAAGACCTAGAAGGCAGTTTTTAATAAATGGGTAAAATGTGTTAAGGTGGCAGGATTAAAGTTGACCTTTTTCTCCAAAATGACTTTAATAATATTTTCACTTAATGTTTCTCAGGATGGTACCTCTGGCCTGGGCCAGGAGCCCAGCTGTGTGGAAGGTGGATGAGCAAGGAGGTGGATGGCCTAGTTGCTTCATCCTCCTCCACAAAAGCCCTGCAGCCACCAAAGCAGAGGGAGGGAGGGAAGGCAGAAGAGAGTTGGTTCCACCTGCCACCAATGAGCCCTGTGAAGCTCAGGGGAGCTCAGCATTGAAACCCAAGTCACCAGTGCAGGTGCATTTGTAAGCTGTAGGCTACTGGGCTGCATCCACCTAACGTCATGAGGGATAGCCCCACACTCAGCATGACCATCACTGCAGGGGCAATCAGGTGGGAAAGAGCAGGTATGGCACTGAATTTCATCTGTTTTTGCTAGAAGGAGCAAAACTTAGACATTTTGAGGAGTTTTATGGATTACTACATGTTCATAGGATACCTAATGTTGACATTTTATTAGGCTATGCAGACCTCCAGGGAAACTTACTACCTATAAATAATGATGATAAAATCCACTGCTTAGGATTTTAATACAAAAGAAGAAACAGACAACAGTGCCTTTGGTACAAACACACTAATGAAGTAAAATGTTTTAACCAATGCACTGTGTCCAGTCAACCACAGAAAAAAGCGACATTCAACCAGCCACTGGTATGCCCCAAGACTTCACACCTATTTTTAATTACAGATGTGGATATTCACCCAGAAACACATTGTAGGATAAGTTCACCTTTAAACACCACACTGAACACTCCCTAGGACCCTACAGTTGGGATAGTTTCAGCCTAAGGGAGATACCACATGGCTTAGAGAAGGTCCCAAGGATCTCTTTATATCCTGGCTTGTTCCAGGGGGTCTGGTTCATGGAGCAAGACTATTGGCTATTAATTATGAAATTTTAGAAGTTAATGATGTAGAAGTTACAGGAAGAGTTTTGATCAAGCAATAGACATGATGATTGCAAACAGCTGCAACCTCATCATAACAGCAAGATAAACCAGGAGAATAATGTTAGGAACAGTAAGATTTCTGGCAGCTCCACCCAACCTACTGATAATAGTCTTCTAGGCCATACACAGCAGATTGAACCAAACACTGAGCCAAAGGATGAAGACAGTGATGAAGATGACATTATTATTGAAGATAATGGTGTGCCACAAAAGATTCCTAAAGCTGTTCTACACAAATAGAACAAATTCAGTTATGAGTCTGGACAGAACAGTTTTATTTCTTCTAATTAAGTGAGTTTAGTATCCCTAACAAGTGGCACAAACAGAAGAGAATTTTAAACACACGTTGCAGATCAAAAACACTTAGAATATGGAACCATCATTACATCAGGAAATCATCCTTTGAATGTTTTGAGTGAGGATGTCACAGGATGTGTACATTTGGCTGGTTTAAGAGCTTTTAAATCTCTGATCCAATGACCTGGAATAGGCATGAGAACAATAATGTTGCAAGTTAAAATGTTATAAAAATAAATAGAAACATAAAGATTAGTGGTTGCCTAAGGCTGGGGGAAGAGGGGAACTGGGGAACAACCGCAAATGGTTGAGTTTCTTTTTAAAGTAATGAAAATATTATAAATTAGGTTGTAGTGATGGTTGCACAACTCCATGAATATACTAAAAACCACTGAACTGTACACTTTCAAATTAACTTTATGGTATATGAATTATATCTTGATAAAGCTATTTAAATGTTGTTAAAATAATAGTTTGCTAATTGTTAGTATACAATTTGATGGAGCAGAGGTCATCTTAAATCTAAAACAAAGAGATCTTTGCTAATGAAGTTATGAACTTTTGATATGAAAAACTAGATGTTACAGTACATTTTCAGAACTATGTGAGATTACCAAATCATTTGTTTGAAGTGGTTAAATATTTAACCTGTTGCAAAGATTCTAGTTAAGTTTTCCTTTAACTACATTCTTTCAATTCTAATGTGAAGTCTGATTCTCTCTTTTGGTACTCTGAGGATCTCAGTTCTTGTGTTTCCAGAATTTTATTTCTTAACTAGGGGCCCCGTGCACGAAATTCGTGCACTGGGTGTGGGGGGGGGGGTGTGGGGGGGGGGAGAGTGTCCCTCAGCCCAGCCTGCCCCCTCTCACATACTGGGAGCCCTCAGGCGTTGACCCCCATCACCCTCCGATCGCCTGATCGGCCCCTTGCCCAGACCTGACGCCTCCGCCAGAGGTGTCAGGCTTGGACAGGGGACCCCCATCTCCCCCCGATCACCAGCTCTGGCCCCCGCCCAGGCCTGAGGCCTCTGGCCCAGGAATCATGCCTGGGCAGGGGACCCCCATCTCCCTCTGATCGCTTGCTCCACCCCCCGCCCAAGCCTGACGCCTCTGACCCAGGCTTCAGGCCTGGGCAAGGGGACCATCATATCCCCCCAATCCCCGGCTCCGCCCCCCACCCAGGCCTGATGCCTCGGCCAGAGGAGTTGACCCTCATCACCCTCCGATCACCAATCACCGGATCGGCCCCTTGACCAGGCCTGAGGCCTCCTGGGCAGGGGACCCCCAGCTCCCCGCGGTTGCAGGCTCCACCCCTGCCCAGGCCTAACGCCTCTGGCCTAGGCGTCTGGCCCGGGCAGCGGGGACCCGCAGTGGCAGCGGGGGGCGCCGCGATCGTGGGCTTCGCTTTAGGCCCAGGCAAGGGGCCCCTAGCTCCTGGGACTGCCAGCTTCGACCGTGCCCAGCTCCCATCGCTGGCTCCACCCCTACTTCCTGCTATCACTGGCCAGGGCGGCAAAGGCGCCTGATTCTCCGATCATGGCTGGGGGGCAGGGCAAAGGCGGCCCCAGGGCCGCCTTTGCCCTGCCCCCCAGCTCTTAGCTCCCCCCTGGGTTTCCGATCACTGTCAGTGGCAGGGGGCTTCTTCCTGCTTTCCCTTTCGCCTCCCTGCATTGTGCCTACATATGCAAATTAGCCGCCATCTTGTTGGCAGTTAACTGCCAATCTTAGTTGGCAGTTAATTTGCATATAGCCCTGATTAGCCAATGAAAAAGGTATCGCCGTACGCCAATTACCATTTTTCTCTTTTATTAGTGTAGATGTTGTTCTTCTGTTGCTAATTGTTACAAATCATTTTCTGAAATGCATTTTTTAACTTCTAAGAAATCAAACCAAATGGCTTTTTTAAAAAATATATTTTTTATTGATTTCAGAGAGAAAGGGAAAGGGAGAGAGATATCACTGACAAGAATCATTGATCAGTTGCCTCCTGCAAGCCCCCTACTGGGTATCGAGCAGCAACCTAGTCATGTCCCATGACCAGGAATCAAACTGTGACCTCCTGGTTCATAGGTTGAGGTCAACCACTGAGCCATATCGGCTGGGCTCAACTGGCTCCGTAAAGTTTCTTCATATTATGAAGCACTGAAGCTATGTTCCTGAATTAGGAAATTCTGTAGCTTACATATTTATAACGAATTCCAAATGTGTATAATTTATGACTTCAAAATGCAGTTAATTCCATTGACCCTGGTAATATAGGAGACTCTCCTTTAATTCTTATCCTCATTCCCAATCTCATTGGAAAGCATTCCTTTTGTTTTGGGGGCATGTTTCTATATATACTAGAGGCCCGGTGAAAAAAATCTGTGCACTTGGGGAGGTCCCTCAGCCAGGCCTGTGCCCTCTCGCAGTCTGGGACCCCTTGGGGGACGTCCACCTGCTGGCTTAGGCCTGCTCCCCGGGAGATCAGGCCTAAGCTGGCAGTCAGACATCCCTCTGGAAGCCCGGGAGCCCTCGGGGGATGTCCACTTGCCAGTGGGGAGCAGGCCTAAGCTGCAGTCGGACATCCTTAGTGCTGCTGAGGAGGTGGGAGAGGCTCCCGCCACCACCGCTGTACTGGCAGCCAGCCATCAGCCTGGCTTGTGGCTGAGCAGAGCTCCCCCTATGGGAGTGCACTGACCACCAGGGGGCAACTCCTGCATTGAGTGTCTGCCCCCTGGTGGTCAGTGTGTGTCATAGTGACCAGTCATTCCCAGTTGTTCTGCTGTTAGGGTCAATTTGCATATTACCCTTTGATTATATAGGATGTTGGTGTGCTTTTGAACTTTTCTAATTATTGAATAGTGTGAATTATTTATATCAAAATGAACCTAAATTAAGAGATTTTTACACACAAGACAAACGTGCACTTTTTTACACAAAGATTTTGGATTTTCTTCAGTGGGATTATTCTAGGAACACCATCTAGACCAGCCATGGGCAAACTACGGCCCGCGGGCCGGATCTGGCCCATTTGAAATGAATAAAACTAAAAAAAAAAAAAAAAAGACCGTACCTTTTTATGTAATGATGTTTACTTTGAATTTATATTAGTTCACACAAACACTCCATCCATGCTTTTGTTCTGGCCCTCCGGTCCAGTTTAAGAACCCATTGCCCATTGTGGCCCTCGAGTCAAAAAGTTTGCCCACCCCTGATCTAGACTTTAGGAAAAAGATGTATTGACCGTTGACAGGTAAGAGTTTATACATATTATTTTCATTAGGCTATTTCCCACACATCTACCTAGAACAAGTTAGAGTAAGGCTGCCGACATTCATTACTGGCCTGATTTCTTTGCTATTTATCATTGTAAAATGTACGTGAGTACTATAGTACATGTGTATATAGAAATCAAGAATATTATAAAGCACATTAACGCCTTATGGTTTATGGATAATTCCCTCCGAAGTTATTTATTAATTTTATGGTACGGGGAGTGTGTATGCCTTTATAACAGTTGTATGCCATTAAAACAATGAAGAATCAAATGACAGTTTTAAAGGATAACTTCTCTAAGTGGTAAAAAAACACCCAAACAGCCCTGGCCGGTTTGGCTCGGTGGATAGAGCGTTGGCCTGCGGACTGAGGGGTCCCAGGTTCGATTCCAGTCAAGGGCATGTACCTTGGTTGCCGGCACATCCCTGGTAGGGGGTGTTCAGGAAGCAGCTGATCGATGTCTCTCTCTCATCGATGTTTCTAACTCGCTATCCATCTCCCTTCCTCTCTGTAAAAAGTCAATAAAATATATTTAAAAAACAAACAAACAAACAAACCAATAACAAAACACACAAATAATCTCTTATTTGAAGAAAATTCTAATGTTGCTCTGGCCAGTGTGACTCAGTTGTCTGGAGCATCATCATGTGCACATATCTAGGTTTGACCCCACTCCCACCCCCGCCGGGTTGGGGTACATCCAGGAGGCAACCAATCTGTTTTTCCTTCACATCAATGTTTCTCTCCCTCTCCCTTCCTCTCTAAAAATCAATAAAAATTATATCCTAAGGTGAAGATGAAAAAAAAAAGCTATTTGGTAGTCAATTATTACTGGCTTAGGCAATTTTATGGTCTTTAGGGTTTTCTATGTACAATATTATGTCATCTGCGAATAATGACAGTTTTACTTCTTCTTTTCCAATTTGTATGCCTTTTATTTCTTCTTGTCTGATCACTATGGATAGCGATTCCAGTACTATGTCAAACAGGAGTTGTGACAGTGGGCATCCCTGTCTTGTTCCTGTTCTTAGGGGAAATGGTTTTAAATTTTGCCCATTGAGTATAATGTTGGCTGTAGGTCTGGCTTAAGCAATTTTAAAAAACAATTTATTCCATAATACCAGAGAATAAAATATTAGCCAGTTATCATAGCATCTTAGGAAAAAAATAAGCAGTTTCATATGCATATTAGATGCTGAAGAAAGTAATTTTGACTCTGAAGTTTAACACAAATTTATTTAAGGTGGCTAACTAGGAAACTATCTCTGATGACTGAAAATTAATTACAAATACCCATTAAAACTTTTAAAGTCAAAATAGCTCCTGAATAGTAAATCACTGTTCTTAACAACTAAGTGGCAAAGCCTTTAGTCCTTTTTTCCCCTTTAGTCTCTTTTTGTCCATCAAGCTCATGGATCTCAACAATGTATGTGAGCACTATAGTATGTGTGTATATAGAAATGTGTATTTCTTGTCTTCTGATAAAAGAGACACCCTCTTATCTCTGGAAGAAATTCCTCCAATCACTACAGGTTCACTTAATAAACTACAAATATCATTATTTCTGCAACCAAGGGCTTTGTTAACCTCATCATGAAAAAAAAACATTTAGGTAACTATATTTATGTGGCACTGTACAAAGGGAATGAAATAATTGTTATGGGTTGAATTATGTTCCCCCCAAAAGATATGAAGTCCTAACCACCAATTAGGACTTCACATTTTTAAACCAAATGTGATTTTATTTAAAAAGAGGTTAGTTGGAGATGTGATCAAGTTATGATGAGGCCATTATTGTGAGCCTTTATCCAATATGACTGACAATCTTAGAAGGAAAACACAGACACAGAGACATGCAGGGGAGACAGCAATGTGAAGATGGAGGCAGGGGCTGCAGTGATGATGCATCTACAAGCCAAGGAACACCAAGGATCAAAGGCAACCCAGAAATAAGAGAAAGGAATGAAACAGGTTTTCCCCAGGGCCTTCAGAGAAAGCATGGCCCTGCCAACATCTTGAATTTTGGACTTCTAGCCTCCAGAACTGTGAGAAAATAAATTTCGTTTTAATCCACTCAGTTTATGGTACTTTGTTATGTCAGCCCAAAGAAACTAATATAATGATATTAAAAATATGAAAAGAATTATGCATACAATATAGCTCTATTAGCTACCACTATAGCACCACTATCATGCTAACTGAAACATTATCTAATTATGTAATTAAATAAAGGCACCTGTTTAAAACTCAGAAAACAGTTGTTTTTAGAATCTCATCTATGACATTTTTGCTGGTTCTTCCACTCAAAACCCCAGGACAATGACTATTCTTCGTGCCCCCCATGTATCCTCTACATAATTTGCTGTGACTCAAGTATACTGGATTTAATAATTTCTGGAGGTATGCATGTTTGTATGTGTGTGTATATATGTATGTTGTTAGTATAAAGGTCCTTTATGACAGGGCTTTTATCACAATTGTATTCCCAATGTCTAATGCAATGCATGGCACATAGTAGTGCTTAATAAATATTAGGCAAAAGAATAACTGTTGAGTCCAGCCAGTGTGGCTCAGTGGTTGAGCGTTGACCCATGAAACAGGAGGTAGCAGTATGATTTCCGGTGAAGGCACATGCCCGGGGTTGTAGCCTCTCCCCAGTATGGGGTGTGTAGGAGGCAGCTGGTCGATGATTCTCTCTCATCATTGATGTTTCTCTCTCCCTTCCTCTCTCTGAAAATCAATAAAAACATATTTTTTTAAAAAAGAATAATTGTTTAACCACCTCTATTAGGCTACTGCCGTTATTATTCCACATCTCCACCACCACCTCCTTTGAACTCTTGAAATCACTGTACTAAAAATTGTTAATATGCCATTGTGCCTTGGAAATGTGACCAAAATAGGAAAAATATGCATACCATGTAAACAGTATAATTTTTCAGTGATACAAAAACCCATACTAAAATCACATCTCAAAAAAATACAGGATTCATAAAATTTTTCATAGTAACACTATAAAAACTTTATGTGCTAACCAAAAAAAACCCACCATTATAATATAAAATTTATCTTAAGATTCTCTCTTTGCTCAAATATTACAAGTTTTTCTTATCAGTAGCTTTTTCCTCTATAGAGGACCCAGCATAGAGATCTTATCAAATAAGCAGCATTCTCCCTGACCTAATGTCAGTCAAACCCTCTTTTAATTATCTTAAAATATTAGCCAGTTATTTGTCTGTTTAGAAATAGCATTATGATTTACAATGTTGTAGTACCTAGGACATATATTGGTGTAAATGTATCATAATATAAAAAAGCTGAATTTTTAATGATATGCCCTACAACAAAAATGGAATATCATTTTTCAAATTCAGCATTCATACTGATACGTTTACATAAAAATTCAACGTTTAAGCAAATTGTTCATTTATACTATACTGAGATTATTCAAATTGTGAAGCATATTTTCTTTTTTTAAAATATTTTTATTGACTTCAGAGAGGAAGGGAGAGATAGAAACATCGATGAGAGAGAATCATTGATCGGCTGCCTCCTGCATGCCCCCTACTGGGGATCGAGCCCACAACCTGGGCATGTGCCCTTGACCAAAATCGAACCTGGGACACTTCAGTCCACAGGCTGATGCTCTATCCACTGAGCCAAACCGGCTAGGGCAAGCATATTTTCTTTTAACTTTAAGTTAAATGGCCAATAAAACATTTTTGAGGTTAATTACATTCAATCAAATCAAAAGTTCTTTCCCTAAACTTAACCACTGGAGCCATTTAAATAACTGAATGGCATTAATGAGCACTTAGCTTATAGGCTCAGTCAATAACATAAGCTTACTAATACTGCTGTATACAATGTATGCTTGATCATGAAGTCTACTACTGTAAATACCTGAAAGGGCATACTGAGAACCAACAAAAAGAATATCAATTACATGTTCTACACTTAATTTAGAAAGTCATAGTAATACATGAATTTGAGCACAGAACTCCAATCTTTGACAAATTATTCATAATAATTAACTCCCCAGGAACAGTTCCCTCAGAATAAACACGCAGTAAGGCATTCCCGCATCTATTCTTCAACAAATTATAGAACTGTGTTCCTCCGAAAGAATGTTTTGCATGATGATACAAAGGTTTTGGGCTCAAGAATTCCCTAAAGAGCATAAAAAAGTTCAAGACCACTATTATTCCCCTTTCATGTCACTGAAAACTGTTCAGAACTTAGGATAATTTATAGTGCTCATTAATCAGTAGTCTTTGATTAAAAAATAAACCATGTAGATCCATGGCATAGATCAATACTATTTATGCCTTAACCCATGGACACAGACAGTGGGGTGGTGAGAGCCTGGGGCGGGGAGCAGGGGTGGGCTGGAGGAATTAGATGGGGGAAAAAAGGGAGACATATGTAATACTTTCAACAATAAAGATTTTTAAAAAATACTATCTATGGTTATTCAGATGTCAGATAAAAACCTTTTCTAAAATCAGAGAAGGCAGAAAAAAAAATCTCAAGATGGATACCAACCCAATCTTGAATACAACTATTTTCCTTTTTAAAAGAGAGGGGTCAGAAAAATCCTACTACCCAGGCTGTGAACACTTTAGAATATTTATCCTTTAAGAACCTTTCCTGTGTGCAAGCACACATGCACATTATAAATATTTCTAAAGGGGATTTATTGTAAATGGTGTTTTATAACTTGCTTTTTTTTTACTTAATAATATAAACATCTTCCCACATCAATTTTTATCTGGATTAGAAACATTATTTTAAATGGATGTATGAATGTATCATAAACTCACCAGATCCATATTTCTGAACATTAATTTTAGATGTATATTGTTTCAAAGAGACAAAACCCACATGATCAAACAATTCAAGAGGCACAAAAGTTGCATCCATTCCACCCCTGTACCTCAAATCTCTGGTTCTCTTCCTAGAAGCAATCACTCTTACCAGTTTTCTATGTATTCCTCCAGAGATGGTCTATGAATATAAATGCACATATGAGCATTTAAAAAAACAAGATGTTAATATATTCTATGGACAGGTATGCAACTTCATTGGGAGACATTTAGAAAGCTAGGAATAGTTCACTACTTTACTTTTGTATACTATTGTATAAAAACTATGTAACTTTTTACTATTATAAAAAATGTTGCCTTGACTGGTGTGGCTCAATAGGTAGGAGTGTTGTTCCATACACAGAAAGGTCCCAGCTTTGTTTCCCAGTCAGGGCACATGTCTAGGTTTTGGGTTTGTACAAGAAGCAACAGATTGATGTTTCTCTCTCACACTGATGTCTCTCTCTTTTTCTCCCTGCACCCAAATCAATAAAAATGTCCTCTGATGAGGATTTTTTAAAAAATGTTGGCATGAATATCCTATCTAAATCTGCTTGTGTCATTATTTCTTTTTTAACACTAATATTAAATTGTGTCAAACAGGATTGTGTCATATCACCACCTCCTTTTAAATCAAGAAAAAGCTTGAAAGCATTTTTAATCTGTTAAGAAAAAGATGAACACCTCAATAGAAATAGTCAAACTTACACATGGGGAATACTAATGGCCAAACAAACAGAAAAATATTAAATCTCACTCTGACTGGTATGGGTCAGTTGGTTGAGCACTGTTCCATGCAATGAAAGGTCACTGGTTCCATTCCCAGTCAGGGCACATGCCCAGGTTGCGGGCTGGATCCCCAGTTGTGTGGTGTGTGGGGCAACAGATCGATGTTATTCTCTCACATAGATGTTTCCCTCTTTCTCCCCCTCTTCCTTTCCTTTCTCTAAAGTCGATAAAAACATATTTTAAAAAATAATAAATCTTATTAGTAATAATAAAGAAACAGTTTCAAATCCTCACCCAAGGACATTTTTCCATTGATTTTTAGAGAGAGTGGAAGAGAAAGGAAAGACAGAAGTATCAATGTGAGAGAAACACATCAATTAGTTGCCATCTGCACATGCCTCAACAACGGCCTGGGCCAGGGAAGAGCCTGCAGCCGAGCTACATGCCCTTGACTGGAATCAAACCGGGGACTCTTCAGTCTGAAGGCCAACACTCTAGCCACTGAGCCAAACTGGCTAGGGCTAAAAAATAAACATTTCAAAATTTACTATTTTTGTCCAGTTTGACAGAGACTGCCATCACTACCAACAATAAAAATTCAGTGGTGCCCTAGCCGGTTTGGCTCAGTGGATAGAGCGTTGGCCTGCGGACTGAAGGGTCCTGGGATTGATTCCAGTCAAGGGCACATGCCTGGGTTGCAGGTTCTCTCTCATTATTGATGTTTCTATCTCTCCCTCTTCCTTCCTCTCTGCAATCAATAAAAATATATTAAAAAAATTCAGCAGTGGGAATGTATGGGACAACAGGTACTCTTGCTAGTGAAACTAAAAATCTGTAGATCTTTTCTAGAGGGTAATCTGGCAATATGTTCTAAAAGCCATAAATATACGATTACATTTTGAACAAGTCATTCTAGTTAAAAGCATTAACTCTAAGGAAATGATCAGGGAAGTTTTGAAAAAGTGTATATATAAGGTTGTTCAATACAGTGCTAAAGACAACAAAAATTTAATGTCCAACAAAAGACGACAATATTTGGATATGTGGATAAAAGGCAACCATTAAAAACTCAGGTTGCAGAAGACTACTAAAGGACATGGACACATGTTTGTGATATTGTATTAAGTGTCAAAAGCTGATTACAAAATAATATTGTGCAATATAATCCCAATAATAAAAAGACAGATATATATATATATATATATATATATATATATATATATATATATATATATTTAGGCTAAATTATGCATTAAAATTCTACTGTGGCCCTAGCTGATTTGGCTCAGTGGATAGAGTGTCAGCCTGCAGACTGAAGGGTCCCAGGTTCTATTCCAGGCAAGGGCCCATGCCCGGGTTGCGGGCTTGATGCCCCCCAGTAGGGGGCGTGCGGGAAGCAGCCAATCAATGATTCTCTCTCACTGATGTTTCTATCTTTCTATCCCTCTCCCTTCCTCTCTGAAAAAAAAAAAAAAAAAAAGACAAAAAAATTTCTACTGTGGTTATCTCTAGTCAGTGAGAAAATTTTTAT
This sequence comes from Myotis nattereri, assembly GCF_964212035.1. Lineage (NCBI taxonomy): Eukaryota > Metazoa > Chordata > Mammalia > Chiroptera > Vespertilionidae > Myotis > Myotis nattereri. The sequence continues at coordinate 113,906,031 of NC_138078.1, read as the reverse complement.
TTTCTTCTTGGTGCTTTATTTGGTGCTTAATTTTCAAAATTTTATCCAGCAAATATACTAGATGCTAATGAAAAGAAAAAAGCATTTGTGGATGAACAACATAAACTGATGAACAAAAACAGATCCAGAGACAGAAGCATCAATCAGACCATCAAACCTCAGAGGGAGGAAGGCAGGGGAGGGTGGGGGTAAGGGAAAGAGATCAACCAAAGGACTTGTATGCATACATATAAGCATGACCAGTGAACACAGGCACCAGGGGGGTGAGAGCATGAGCGAGGGGAGTGTGGGTGAGGTGGGTAATGGGGGATAAAGGACACATGTGTAATACCTTAATCAATAAAGAAAATTTTTTAAAAAAGAAGAAAAGCAGTTGGGCTCTTGATTCGTCAGGTCCCTTACACAATCCTGTCCAGAAGACTGGGGGTGTTATGTGGCTATTTTCCATGTGACAATGCTTCCTCCATCAGTGAAAACACTGTCCCAGTAAACTATCAATAGCAGGGCCTGGTACTGCAAAAATTTGCCTTTTCATTCACAGAAGATAATTTTATAACTTACAACAAGAAGAGGAAAGGATATATTCCTGGTCCTTATTTTTGCCTATTCAGAGAATTTTTGACAGTTTCCTACTTTGTAATATTACTGTTAGATAACTGCCTATGAGCAACCCTGATGAAAAAAGAGAAATTATAAATTTATCATCAGGTTAAAAAAAAGAGGGATACAGTCAACTCTTAGAGATAAAAGTAGTAATTAGGTCATGTTTGTGGTGGTTGGCCATGAATAAATGTCTTTTGGGCCACTGCTTGGGTGACATTTTATCACCAGCAGAGTGAGCTGAGAAACACAGGTAATACCTGATTGAGGCTTATTGTTACCTTGAATTGAAAATAAAAGGACTTCATTAAAAAATGTTTCTGAGCCCTGACCGGTTTGGCTCAGTGGATAGAGTGTCGGCCTGCGGATTGAGGGGTCCCAGGTTTGATTCCAGTCAAGGACATGTACCTTGGTTGCGGGCACATCCCCAGTGGGGAGTGTGCAGGAGGCAGCTGATCGATGTTTCTCTCTCCTCGATGTTTCTAATCTCTACCCCTCTCCCTCTCCCTTTCTCTCTGTAAAAAATCAATAATATATATATATATTTAAATGTTTCTGAGTGAAGTCTATTGTTGGTGTTCTGAACCGTTCACTCACTGCCTTGTAAAAATAATTAATTTGGGCCTAATAAGAAGAAAAGAGCTTCTCCTGATCTTTGGCAAAAAGTTTTCCTAAAATAATTTTTACGTGCCCGGCTGGTGTAGCTCAATGGTTGAGCATTGATCTATGAAGCAGGAGGTCACAGTTCTGTTCCCAGTTAGGACACATGCCTGGGATGTGGGCTTGATGTCCAGTGTGGGGCGTGCAGGAGGCAGCTCATTGATTATTCTCTCTCATCACTGATGTTTTTTTCTCTCTCTCTCCTTCTCCCTTCTTCTCTGAAATCAATTCCAGTATATTTAACGAAATAATTTTTACAAAAGGGCAGCTCAAATCAAATACTCTAAAAAAATCATAGTAAAGCAGTAATATGCAAATTGACCATCACACCCTCACACAATATGGCCGCCCCCATGTGGTCAAAGATGGCCGCCATGGGAGGGCAGTTGGGGGCGACCAGGCTGGCAGGGGAAAGCAGTTGGGGGCGACTGGGCCTCCAGGGGAGGGAGGGCAGTTGGGGGGGACCAGACCTGCAGGGGAGGGCAGTTGGGGGCAACCAGGCCAGCAGGGGAGGGCAGTTGGGGGCAACCAGGCCAGCAGGGGAAGGCAGTTAGGTAACGATCAGGCCAGCAGGGGAGTGGTTATGGGGTGATCAGACTGGCAGGCAGAAGTGGTTAGCGGTTGGGAGCCAGCACTCCTGGATTATGAAAGGGATGTCTGACTGCCGGTTTAGACCCGATCCCACAGGCAGTCGGACATCCCCCAAGGGGTCCCAGATTGGAGAGGGTGCTGGCTGGGCAGAGGGACTCCCCCCCCCCCCAGTGCACGAATTTCGTGCACTGGGCCTCTAGTATTTTATAGATACCCACAAGCAAAACTTGTTCACCATAACGAAGTTTGTGAAGAGAATAAAAGAAATCACTTTCATCCTAAAGATAAGAAAACTAAAACATAAGGCAGTTAAATGATTTGACTATCCATCATTTTAGCTACATGTAAATATAGTCTCTAATCTACTAAAACATGCTGAATTGAAACTAAAAATCTCTAATCCTATTTTTTTTAACACAAGGTCAAAATTTAAGCACGAACTTGTGATTCCACAGCCCACCTTCTTTTTCACATTTTAGTTATCCTATATCAGTAGTTCTCAACCTTCCTAATGCCGCGACCCTTTAATACAGTTCCTCATGTTGTGGTGACCCCGAATTTCATTGTTACAAATTGAACATAATTAAAGCATAGTGATTAATCACAAAAACAATATGTAATTATATATGTGTTTTCCGATGGTTTTAGGTGACCCCTGTGAAAGGGTCATTCGACCCCCAAAGGGGTCGCGACCCACAGGTTGAGAACCGCTGTCCTATATAATAAAAAGGTGATATGCAAATTGACCCTAAAGGCAGAACGACCGGAACGACTGGTCGCTATGACACACACTGACCACCAGGGGGCAGACGCTCAATGCAGGAGCTGCCCCCTGGTGGTCAGTGCACTTCCACAGGGGGAGCGCCACTCAGCTAGAAGCCGGCTCATGGTGACTAGCGCAGTGGCACTGGTAGAAGCCTCTCCCACCTCTGCAGCAGTGCTAAGGATGTCCGTTAGGCCATTAGTCAGACATCCCCTGAGGGGTCCCAGACTGCAAGAGGGCACAGGTCCCCCAAGTGCACAAATTTTCATGCGCCAGGCCTCTAGTTATCTGATAATAGCTAAAATATGAAATGCACTTTACAATTTATAATTTTTTTGTATATGGTCTCTAATTTAACCTATACAACATATCATAACTCCCATTTGAAATATAGGGAAACTGGTAGTTTGTTACTCATCAAAGATCACACAACCAGTAAATAACAGTCAAAAATCAAACCCAGTGATTATGACCAACATAGGTCTAAGGAAATTACTATAAGAGTTATTGGCAGAAAGGGTAGTTCAGTGAGGTAACAGAAAATATTAGGCTCCTTGACCATTCAAGGATTGAACAATTAGCTGGAACCACAGAAAGGTAAATCACACAGCAATATATGCTAAGAGACCTGTGTATTGAGGTCAACAAATTTATTACAGGAATACTAAGTATAAAAGTTCAAACAATGTATTTATAGTGCAAGCCAGTGTGGCTCAGCTGTTGAGTGTCATCCTGTGCATCACAAGGTTGCCTGTTAAGATTCCTGTCAGGGCACATGCCCAGGTTGCAGGCTCAATCCCCAGTAGGGGGTGTGCAGGAAGCAGCAGGTCAATGTTCTGCTCTCACATGGATGTTTCTCTCTAAAAATCAATAAAAAATATTTTTTTTAAAGTTCAAACAACATATAAATATTTAGATATATCAGGGAATGCAAAGTGGCACCAGCTTTGCCCTGTTTAGGAAATCAGCCTTCACTCAGTTTACCCTCTGTCTGACCATCTGAGTTCAAGCTATTCCCAGTCTATTCAAGTGTGAAGAGGGGAAGCAGAGCATGCCATTCCAAAATATGCCTTTTTAAAAGTATTAATTATTTTAAACTGGTTATTTTAAGAAACAAAAGATGGCCCGGCCATGGTGGCTCAGTGGTTGATGTCGACCTACATGAACCAGGAGGTCATGGTTTGATTCCTGATCAGGGCACATGCTCGGGTTGTAGGCTCGATCCCCGATTAATCAGGAGACAGCCGATCAATGATTCTCTCTCATCAATGATGTTTCCATCTCTCTCTCCCTCTCTGAAACCTACATATTAAAAAAAAAGAAACAAAAGACTTAGAACCTTTGACACCTCCCCCCCTTATTGGCCTGAAGGAATTCAGATAGAAAATAGAAAAACCTGCTTAAAGAAAAGGAGCTATCACTTTAACATAATATAGTCTAATTGTGACAGAGAGGAACTTGCAAAGTCTGGGGACTTCCCATTGTTTCTGGGTGGCATGGCAAGAATTTATTATGTTTGTTCTTTCCCATTTACCTGTGCATTGCCTCCTTTCCCTTTGAAGTCTCAGGCCCCCGCCTCCCTCTCCTTAGTCCAGAATGGCATATAAGTCTCAACTGCCCAATTTGTCCTGTGGTCCCATATTCTTACAGAGCCCCCATATATATACACAGGTAATAAATCGGGTTATTTTCTCTTGTTAATCTGTCTCCGGTCAATTTGATTATTAAACCAGCCAGAACTCAGAAGGGTAAAGGAAAATTATTTTTCCTCCTATAGGTACACCACACTTTTTACCATGACGCATATCCTTGAAAACACATTATAAAAGCAGATCATGCTAAGTGACTCACATGTATTCTTAACAAAGATTGGGTACCAATCACACCAACATCAAATTCCAGGCGTAGTTGGTTTGGCTCAGTAGAACAGGGGTCCTCAAACTACGGCCCGCGGGCCACATGGAAATACAAATATTGTATTTGTTCCCGTTTTGTTTTTTTACTTCAAAATAAGGTATGTGCAGTGTGCATAGGAATTTGTTCATAGTTTTTTTTAAACTATAGGCTGGACCTCCAACGGTCTGAGGGACAGTGAACTGGCCCCCTGTTTAAAAAGTTTGAGGACCCCTGCAGTAGATAAAGCGTCGGACTGTGGACTGAAGGGCCACAGGTTTGATCCCTGACCCCAGTTGGGGCATGTGCAGGAGGCAACCAATGATGTGTCTCTCTCACATCAATGTTTCTCTCTGTCTCTTCCTCTCCCTTCCACTCTCTCTAAAAATCAATGCAAAGAATATCCTCAGGTGAGGATTAACAACAACCAAAAAAATCCAAAATGTATCAATTAGCAGTGTTACAACTATATCAGAACTAAAAATAACAAAAGTCCATGACAAGTCCCACAAAATGGACATAAATATGCTTTTATCACACAAAGGACAACCTACTATTAAGTTATACACAGAGAAGATAAAACATGTGATTCTTTTTTTAAAATATGTTTTTATTGATTTTTGAGAGAGAAACATCGATCAGCTGCCAATTGCATGCCCCTAATGGGGATCAAGCCGCCAACCTGGGCATGTGCCCTGACCAGGAACCAAACTGGGGACCCTTCAGGGCATGGGACAATGTTCAACCAGCTGAGCCACATTGGCCAGGGCATAAAAGATGTAACTGTTAAGTTTGACCTGCAATTCTTTTTTTAAAAAAAATTTTAATTGATTTTTTTAAGAGAAAGGAAGGGGGGAGGGAGAGAGAGAGAGAGAGAGAGAGAGAACGCCATGTGAGAGTGAAACATAGATTGGCTGCCTCCTGCAGGCCCTCTGCCTGGGATCCAGCCTCCTGACTGGGAATCAACCGGCAACTTCTTGGTGCACAGGACACTCAACCAAATGAGCCACACCAGCCAGGACTGGCCTCAAATTCTTATGGTAGATACAATAACTAATCAACAACAATAATAGAAAGGCCTTGCTTCTAGATCAGTGGTTCTCAACATGTGGGTCGCGACCCCTTTGGGGGTCAAACGACCCTTTCATAGAGGTTGCCTAAGACCATCGGAAAACACATATATAATTACATATTGTTTTTGTGATTAATCACTATGCTTTCATTATGTTCAATTTGTAACAATGAAAATACATTCTGCATATCATATTTACACTACGATTCATAACAGTAGCAAAATTACAGTTATGAAGTAACAATGAAAATAACTTTATGGTTGGGGGTCACCACAACATGAGGAACTGTATTAAAGGGTCACAGCATTAGGAAGGTTGAGAACCACTGTTCTAGATTATCTGGAGGGCCTTGGAAGTTTACATTTTTTCCTTTTTCATTTAATACATTTCTTTGTAACAAGTAGGACCATTCAGTCAACAATTTTTTACCAGGTACCTACCTTTCTACATAGGCCACTGCCAATACAGCTCAAGGTGTGTTAGTTTGGTTATCTCAGCCTAAAAACGATTTTCCTAAAGTGCTATGTCAACATTTCTCACCTTAGCTTCTCAATTTACTCAAAACTATCAAACTGGTTAATTTTGATCAACGCAATACCATCAAGAAATATGTTTAAGAGAACTGGCCAGTGTGGCTCAGTTGGCTGGAGTGTTCTCCTGTGCACCAAAGGGTTGCTGGTTTGATTCCCAGTCAGGGCACATACCTAGGTTGCAGGTTTGATCCCCAGTGGGGGCACATGCGGGCAGCAACTGATTGATGTCCCTCTCTCTCCCTTCCGCTCACTCTAAAACCAGTAAAACATATCCTCGAGTGAGGATTTAAAAAAAAGAAAGAAAGAAAGAAAAAAAATATGTTTGAGAGATCTTCATCTTTTGAAATACAGCATACAATGAAATAAAATACTGACGGGAATCAGAGAAATCTGGATTCAAATCCTACTTCTGCAACTTAATAGCTATTTGGGTCTTGGGTAAGTTATTGAACTCTTCTGAGCTTCTACAAATTTTCTCTCCTCTGTGCTAGGATAATCCCAGAATATCAAACTAAGAAGCCCATTTTCTCCCTCTTCAAGCTATTATATACACATCCTATAAAATTAAACTAAATAGGTCAGCCTTTAACATAGTAATGATACATGTTGGAGGTGATACATGTATACTTCCAACAAATTTTTTAAAAATTTATTTCTTTATTGATTTCCGAGAGGAAGGGAGAGGGAGAGATAGAAATATCAATGATGAGAGAGAATCATTGATTGGCAGCCTCCTGCATGCCCCCTACTGGGGATCAAGCCTGAAATCCGGACATGAGCCCTTGACTGGAATTGAACCCAGTACCCTTCAGTCCACAGGCTGATGCTCTATCCATGAGCTAAACTGGCTAGGGCACTTCCAACAAATTTAAACTTGAAGTATTTAGGATGTGAAATTTTAAAATACATGAAAGTATAAACCATACATTATTAAGACCTGCATCACCACCTTGTGCTTAATTTCTTGTCCATTTATTTTATTTATTCCAAATAGATTTGGGATTGTTATATTGGATTTTTTTCCTTGATAAAAATCTGAGATAATCTGTTTTATAATAAACTATTATAATGGATTTTGAATCTTTGAATCAACTAGCTCAAACTATTACTCTACAAATGCAGGAAATGAGGCTTAGAATAATATGCTGAATAAAAACTATATTTTGAAAGACTTCATGACATAGGAAATATTCAATAAAGAATGCTGAGAGAAAAAGGATCAAAACAATCTATATACAGTACGATCGTAAATAGAAAAAAGTAAATATAAAAGAATATGGGTTATGCTTATTCTCTGTATATTATTCTTACATATTTCCTTTATAATATAAAATACTTTTTATGTTTTGAATTAAATGGAATAAACGAAAAGAAATATGGAGGCACTGAGATTTAGTGACTTGCTCACAATTACACAGATAACTGGAAACAAAGCCAAGGCAAGAACCCAGGCATCCAAATCAGGGCTCTTTCCACTGTATCACATGGCCTCTATGATACAAAACTAACATTTGTTCAATTCCATATCAACTTCTTATTTTACCAGTTTTTGTCTCCTCAAATTTACTCACACAATGACCTTAAAAAGTGCTACAGGTTACATTTTATAATACTACTTAGAGGTCCAGTGCACGAATTTGTGCACGGGTGGGATCCGGCCAGTATGGCCCCGATCAGGGTGGATTGAGGCCAGGCCTGTGGGGAGGAAGAGACAGCAGGAGGCTGGTTGGCTGGCCTGCCCCGATTGGGGCCCAATCAGGGCCAGGCCAGCCCAGGGAGAGGGGCCATGGGCATTGGCCAGAGGGCCCCGCCCTCGAATGGGGGGGGCGATTGGGGGCCAGTGGCCAGGGGGAGGGGCCGTGGGTGGTTGGTTGGCTGGCCAGCCCCGCCCCTAATTGGTGTGGGGGTGCTGACTGGGGGAGAGGCCAGCCGGGGGGAGGGTCCGCACACAGTTGGCCGGCCAGCCCTGCCCCTGATCAGAGTTGGGAGGCCAATCGGATGCAGAGTTGACTGGGGGGGAAGGGCTGTGGGGGCCCATCTGGGGTGGAGCTGGGTGGGGGAGGGGCTTGCAGGAGGTTGGCAGGCTGGCCCCGCCCCCTATTGGGGTAAGGGGTGGAGTCGGCCAGGGGGAGGGGGCTGTGGGCCAATTGGGTGGTGGGGGCCCATCGGGGGCGGGGCTGGCCAGGGGGAGGGGCCGCAGGAGGTTGGCCACTGGCCCCACCCACGATTGGCTGGTTCACTGGCTGCAGTGGGCGTCATAGTGACCGGTCCTTCTGGTCATTACAGCATTCTGGTCGCTGGCTTTTTATATATATAGATTACCAGATTAGATCAGAGATTAGTTTAAGAATTGACTGCTCATGATAATCTTCCAGCCTCAAAATAACAAAGGCATCCATGTTGCCACATTCACCTTTAGAACTCTACCACATAGTACAATGAATGGCACATAGTAGGTGCTCAATAAATATATATATATATTACAGAAACCAAAGCTTTATTTTTTTATTTACCATAAATACACGACCAAACAAAAGCAGTGAAATATATCATTTCATATTTGGGGATCTATAAGCATTTATAATATAAACAATGATTCACTGAAACAAAGTAATGTTTACATTCATTTCAGTAATTTTTTAGTATTTTTTAGTATTTTTTAGAAGGAGAGATAGAAACATCAATGATGAGAGTCATTGATCGGCTGCCTCCTGCATGCCCCCTACTGGGAATTGAGCCCACAACCCAGGCATGTGCTCTTGACCGGAATTGAACCCAGGACACTTCAGTCCGCACTCGATCCCCAGTAAGGGGCGTGCCGGAGGCAGCCGATGAATGACTCTCTCATCATTGATGTTTCTATCTCTCTCCCTCTCCCTTCTTCTTTGAAATAAAAATATTTTTTTTAAAATATTTACGTTTTTATTGATTTTTAGAGAGAGAGGAACATCAGCAATCTCCTGCACAAGCCCTACTGCAGATGAAGCCTGCAACCTGGGCTCATGCGCTCACCAGAATCGAACTGGTGACCTCTTGGTTCCTGGACTGACACTAAACACTGAACCACACTGGCCAGGCAATTACAGTAATTCTTATCAACTGAAATGGGCCTGACTAACCTTTAGTCACCATTACTTTGCCTAGTTGGAGTCATCTAATGTACTAAAAAGCAATAAGATTACAGGTATAGTACAAAGGGCACTGTACTAGGACCAAGCTCTGCTAATAATAAAATATATGACCTTGGAAAATTCACTGTTTCTTCTTTGAGTCTTGATTAACTTATTCATAAAAACAAAAGAGCTGAACTACTAATCACAAGGGACCTTTCCAGTATTAATTTTTAAATGATTCTTATTCATAAAAATTCTACATTCATAATTTTTCATTGTGTCAAATTTGATATATTGAATATTAGTTTGGTACATTATTCGATAATCAAAAGCTTAGTACATTTTCATATAATTTTATTAACCAATGTTACCCAATAAAAAAGCAAAAAAAAAACAAAAACACCTTAGCATATTTTGTAAAAATATTTTAAGACTAGTAACATAATTTTTACCATCTTACATTAGGAACAGTAGAAGAAAACCAAAGAAGAAATGCAAGCATATTTTGCCAGTTGGGTGGACATAAACCACACTAGATTTTACAATACAAACCACAGATAAGAAATAAACAAAAAAAGACCCCCAAACCACTGATAAATATATATATATATGTATATAAATATGTATACACATCATTGATATATACTTTTTATACTGATATACATATAAGTATGTGAACTTTAAAACTTGTTTTAATTATAAAATCAATACTTGTTTATTGTAAGAAATTCAAACAGTACATTAGGCCACATGTGAAGTGCAAAGTAAAAAGTGTCCCACCTCTCTTCATCTTCCATAAGTAACTACTGTTAATATTTTTAAGTATCCTTCAATTAGTTACCTAAGCATATTCAAGTATACATATGTGCATGCGTTTATGTATATAAATCTTTTTAACCTAAAATTTTGCCACTTCTTGAATGATGAAAGAAAAATGTCTCAAGCACAGGCTTCATAAGCATGTTAAAAACACTGAAAGTAGTACCAGAGTTGTATGGATCAAAGTGTTATCTGCTTCAGAAATGTGCGTTGAACTGAATACATTTAATTTTCTTGTTTGGAGCAGTTGCGCAGAAAGAGCTTTTAGCAAGACGCCAGACAACCTGGGTTCTAAATTGAGTAGTCGAGTACCCTTAGGCAAGCCATGAAATCTTTCTGTGCCTTAGTTACAGCTTTTGTAAACGGCTGGACTAAGATCCCTTCCAACTCTAAAATTTTATAATTCTAAGATGGCCGTCTGTAGCGGTGTTCTGAACTGGCTGAAACAAATATTAAGTAAAAAGAGAAGAAATACTATAGCGACCTCCGGTCTTACCAAAGTAAATTTCTATGCGTCATTAACAATCAAGGTATAGTTGTGACAGAACTAGTGACATAATTATATTTGAAAGCAAAGTAGCAGATTTTTTAAATCGGATAGGTTTTTACAAAGCTTTGATTGACGTCTTTTTTTTTTTTTTTTTGGAGGAGGGCTGTGGCTTAGTTTCAGTAATAACCAACCCCCTCCGCCCGAAAAGAAAAGAATTAAGTGTATTTTGGAGTTAAAATCATGAAACCGAAAGACTGATTTTCGTTTTACTTACAGAATATGCTGGGGAGGTGACTAAGGCAGCAAGGATTGGAAAGAATTACTAGCTAATTTCCTCTCCAGGGAGCTCTTTGGCTCCCATTCTTTCTGTTTCACACGCCCTCACCGCACACATTCCATCCAGTTAAGTACGTGCCACAGGCATCGGATGGGGGGATGGGAGGGTCCCTTTGATCACTAAAAAAGTTCCTTGACTCGGTTTACCTTTGAGGTCATGGGGTTCAGGTTGGCACCCACCCGCCCACGCCCTCCTTCGACAGATCCGGAAACCTGGGCCAAGAGCCCTGGCCTAGCCACCCTCGCCCAGCAAGGGCGGCCTTCCCGCCTTTCCCCGTAAGGCAAGGCCCGAGCGGGGGGAGGGGAGGGAGAAAAGAAAGGGGAGGAGAACGAGGAGAAAGCCCGCGCGGGCTGTACCTACCGTGCCAGGGGAGCCAGCCCGGATCACCCGCGGTGCCCGGCGCGGTCCCGAGGGGTGGGTCCTGGAGGAGGGGCGGCCCAAGCCCCAATCTGGAAATGCCAACTCTACTCGGCGGCCCGCCCGGCCTAAAAGGAAACGGAAGTCCCTTCGTCTCCCTCACTAGCACCCACCAGACCGCCCAACCCCGGGAGTATTACCGAGGGCCTCAAAGGACGTCTAAGAGGCACCGGGCGAAGTCCATCTGTCTCACCGCCCCGGCCCCGCCACTGGGCCCCCGCAGTCTCCTTCCCGCCACCCCCGCCTGGAAAGCAGCTTCCCGCCCTAAAAAAGCCCCGCCTTCCCCCTTCGCCATTTTCGACCTTACCCCTAGGGTCCGGGCGTCCCTCGCGGAGCGCGGAGCCCACCCGGGGCGCCGCGGAGGTCCCACCACTTCCCCGGGCGGGAAGGGGGCTGCTGGGACAAACGAAGCCCTTCCCCCCACCCCCCAAGTTGGAAACCAGACCCCGAGGGAGCAGGCGCGCATGCGCACCGCACAGTCCCCGCCCCCCAGCTCAAGCATTTCCTCTTTTAGTCTCGAGGTGTTTTTTTCCCACGGTTTTTGCCTGCAGGGTTCTGGGGTTGAGGAATAGGGAAATAGAGATTAAAGGATAAAAAGAGAAGAGAGGGAACACGTTGAATTCTAACGATAGACCAGGCGCTGTGGTAGCCATATAATGTGTACTTTGTTGTAATTTTGACAACTCTATGAGATAGGCACTCTCTTATTAAACCCAGTTTACATAGGAAATTGAGCCCAGAGAGAATAACTCCCCAAGTAGGACTTAGCCAATAAACGAGGGAACTGAGATTAGAATATGACCTGTGTTCAAGGGGGAAGAATGAAAAGAAAAAGAAAGGAAGACACTTAGGACAGAAAGAGGATTGGAAGATGAAGTGGAAAGTGAATAGAGAGCACGGAACACAGGGAAACAAGAAATCTGTGTACATAAAATATTGATTCTATCTTAGATTTATTTCAAATATTCTGTAGGATTGTCAGACCAAAGATGAATTTTGTTTCAGAAACTTGGGCTCCCTACAGGCTAGTGCAGTAAGATGAGAGGTTTTCAGTGAGAAGGTTTCATTTCAAGGGGAAGATCATAAGTATCACCTGCATCCTCAAATGATACTGCTGTTCATGGAAAGGGAACTTGAAGGGAGTAAAGACTTATTTTTCCATTTGCTAAGATAGTATCACCTCTGATCCTCTCCGGAAATCTCACTTTGACTTATATAATAATAGTAATTGCAAGAAAATATTTATCTCATTTATTCTCACAGCAACTTTATAAAATATGTAACTATCATTCTCATATTACCGATGAAGATACTGAGGTTTAGAGAGGTTAGGTAGCTGCAAAAAGTCACCCTGCTAGTATGGGTAGGAGCTGAAACAGTCATTCAAACCTAGTTCTGTCTGATTACAAGCCTGTCTGATCAATACCCTGCCTCCTAACTGGTCTCTCTATCCCTAGATTGGTACCTCACAATCCAGTCTCTACAAGGCCATCTAGTTAAAACATTTAGTATGGCCTCCAGGATAATGGTAAAACTACTTGGCTTCATGTTCACTCTCTCCTTGAACTCTCTTTGGCAGTTGAATTTTTGTTTTTGGTTTTGTTAGCATCTTTTAAGAATTGGTTAAATATATATAACATAAAATTTGCCATTTTAACCATTTTTAAGTGTAGCGTTCTGTGGCATTATACACATTCCCATCCATCTCCAGAACTTTTACATCTTACGTGGCATGTGAATTTGTACCTTTGTTATGGAGCACAGTGCTTTCTGCCTTACAGGGTTGCTACTGTGTACATGCCTTATCTGACCTATGTTGTAAGTTAATTTGTGGCAAGATCTATATCTACTCAATTTGGTAATTCCTCCAAAACCCTTGGAATCATCTTTTTTAAAAATGAATCCTCGCCCAAGGATATTTTTTCCATTGATTTTTAGAGAGAGTGGAAGGGAGGGAGAGAGACAGAGAGAAACATCAATGTGAGAGAGACACATCGATTGGTTGCCTCCTGCACACACCCCAACTGAGGCTGGGGATCAAGCCTGCAACCGAGGTACATGCCTTTGACCAGAATCAAACCCATGACCCTTCAGTCTGCGGGCCGATGCTCTAACCACTGAGCTGGAATCGTCTTTAATTGCACTCTCTCCTATCCCATATCCAATCCATGAGCAAATACTGTCATCTCAATTTTCAAAATATATACAGAATATCACCAATTCTCTTAACACTACTATGCCCCTAGTTTACTCTCCCTTGTACTATAAAAGCTTCCTTACCAGTTTCCCAGCTTATATCCTTGCCCCTCTCCAGTCTATTCATACAGAAGCCAGTTATCCCAAGTCAGATAATTGTCAATTATCTGCTCAAATCCCTTCAACGACTCCCCATTTCACTCAAAGTAACCACCTAAAAGGTTGTTATAGCCAGCCACCAAGATGATCTTCAGTAATCTTTATCCTTGCTTTTCATACCCTTGGGTAGTTCTCTTCTACAGTAAACCAGAGCTGACCTGTGTAACTAATAGAATGCAGTGGAAGTGATGACATGTGACTTAAAATGCTAGGTCATAAAAGGCATTGTGGTTTTGCCTTGCTCGCTTTTGGACTGGCTGCTCTGGGGAAAGCTAGATGTCACGTCGTGAGCATACTCAAACAGCATGTGAAGAGGACCACACAGGGAAATACTGGGTCCTCTCCTTCTCCACCTCTCCTTCTCTCCCAACCACAACAAACATCAACTTGCCAACCATGTGAGTGAGCCACCTTGGAAGAAAATTCTTCAGGCCCAGACTTCAGATAACTGTAACCTCTGGAGATTCAGAGCCAGAACCACCCAGCCAAGCCACTTTTAAATCCTGTGTATTTTTGTTTTAAATTTTAGAGCAATTTGTCACCTAGAAGTAGATAACTGATACAAAGATCCTACATAATAGGCATCCTTCTTACCTTTATTTATTTGGTAATCCTCACCTGAGGATATTTTTTTCATTGACTTTTAGAGAGAGTGGAAGGGAGGGAGGGGAAGAGAGAGAGAGAGAGAGAGAGAGAGAGAGAGAGAGAGAGAGAGAGACATCGATTGGTTGCCTCCCACATGCATCCTGACTGGGACTGGGGATTGAACTTGCAGCCTAGGTACATGCCCTTGATCAGGAATTGAACCTTCGACCCTTCAGTGCGTGGGCCGATGCTCCAACCACTGAGCCAGAGCTCTTCTTACCTTTATACCCTCATTTTCTACTACTCCTTCCCTCTTTCCTTTAGCTTCCCTGCTTCAGGACCTTTTTACCTGCTGTTTACTTTGACTGGAATACTTCCTCCAGACAGTGATGGCGAACCTTTTGAGCTCAGCGTGTCAGCGTTTTGAAAAACCCTAACTTAACTCTGGTGCCGTGTCACATATAGAAATTTTTTGATATTTGCAACTTTATATATTTAAATGCCATTTAACAAAGAAAAATCAACCCAAAAAAATGAGTTCACGTGTCAGAGGTGACATAGGTTCGCCATCACTGCCTCCAGATATCTCCTTCACCTTCTTCAAATCTTTGCTAAATTGTCACCTTCTCAACAAGGCCTGCCAATGATCACCATATTTAAAATTACAACTTCTCCTCCTGTCACTCCCAGTCATTCTTCTCTTGGCATCTATTATTTTCTAAAACACTGTATGGTTTTCTTGTTTGTTATGTTTATTTATTGTTGTATCTCCTCCCTCTCACATCTGCCAGAATATAAGCTGCAAGAGGGCAGCGATCTTTGTTTTGTTCAATGATCTAGTGCAGTGGTCGGCAAACCACGGCTCGCAAGCCACATGTGGCTCTTTGGCCCCTTGAGTGTGACTCTTCCACAAAATACCACGTGCGGGCGCGCATGTACAGTGCGATTGAAACTTCGTGGCCCATGCGCAGAAGTCGGTTTTCGGCTTGGGCGAGTCTATTTTGAAGAAGTGGCGTTAGAAGAAGTGGGGGGTGTCGGTTAGTTGGGCGACGGGGAGACACAGCGCGGGGGAGGCGCTCGATTCATGCATGAGTTGAGTGAGCCACTCCGTCAGCAGTCTTATTGTGCAGGGGTTAGTGTTAGTCGCGTCCGCAAATCGCACGCGGGTGACAGAAGTAAAGTTTATTAAGTTAATTTTAGGGAACATTGTGGAGTGAAAGAAGATGTAGTGTCGAGGATTGAGAAAGGTATGTTGAGATGGTTTGGACATATAGAGAGGATGAACGAAAGGAGATAGACGAAACAAGTATACAAGACGAGTGTGGATGGGAGAGTTGGAAGGGGTTGACCTCAGCAAACGTACCTCAATCAGATTGAGGACGTTTTTAGCAAAGGCCAGCTTAGGAGTACCCTAATTAAGTTAATAGCAATGTACCTACCTATATAGTTTAAGTTTAAAAAATTTGGCTCTCAAAAGAAATTTCAATCGTTGTACTGTTGATATTTGGCTCTGTTGACTAATGAGTTTACCGACCACTGATTTAGTTTAACTGCTTAGAATAGTATCTGGCACAGTGTAGGCCCTCAAAAGGTATTTATTGAATGAGTGAATAAAAATTACATAAGCATACCAGACCCTCAGTGAATACTTGTTGGGTATATTGTCAGTTGGAAGATGTGGACAGCAAAGGCATGTATACCTAAGATGTGGTGTCTAGGTTTTATGGGCCCAGTATTTTTCACCCGAGGATATTTTTCCATTGATTTTTAGAGAGAGAAAGAGAGAGGGAAAGACAGAGAGAAATATTGATGTGAGAGGAACACATTGATTGGTTGCGTCCTGCATGAACCCCAACCAAGGCCCAGGCCAGTGAGAAGCCTGCAAGTGAGGTACATGCACTTGACAGGAATCAAACCCAGGACCCTTTGGTCCACGCTCTATCCACTGAGCCAAACCTGCTTGGGCTGTGGTGTCTAGGTTTTATATGTAGGAATACATAGAGGTATAAACTTAGAAGAACACAATCTATGGAGAGGTTACTCTGACCTTTACGAAGATTTATTATTTGGGGGGGGGGTGTAATTATTTTTGGTTGAGAAGTAACATCTAGAGAGGGAAAGAACAGAGATATATTAGCTTGAACCGTGTGAAAATATCAATGTTCCATCATTGCCAAATGTCCAAAGCAGCAATTAATAATAATAAAGAAATTGTTAATCCTCAACTGAGGATATTTTTCCATTGATTTTTAGAGACAGTAGAACAGAGAGTGGAAGGGAGGGGGAGAATAGAATAGAATAGAATAGAAGAGAGAGAGAGAGAGAGAGAGAGAGAGAGAGAGAGAGAGAGAGAGAGAGAAATATTTATGTGAGAGAAACACATTAATTAGTTGCTTTTCACACATGCCCCAGGGTGCAGGATCCAGCCTGCAACCAAGGTACAGCAGGTACCAGAAATGAACCCAGAATACCAGGCTGACACTCCATCCACTGAGCCAAATTGGCTAAGGCCCCAGCAGCAATTTAATGTGGGTCAACCTAATAGGAAAAAGGAAAATTGATGACATAAAGACTCAGAGAGCCCTGGCTGGTTTTGCTCAGTGGATAGAGCTTCAGCCAGGGGCACATGCCCGGGTTACAGGCTCAATCCCCCAGTGGCGGGGGGGGGGGGGGCTTGCAGAAGATGGCCGATTGATGATTCTTTCTCACCAGTGATGTTTCTCTCTCTCTCTCTCTCTCTCTCTCTCTCTCTCTCTCTCTATCTCTCTCCCCCTCCCTCCTCTCTGAAATCAATAAAAATATATTTTTTTAAAAAGACTCAGCCCTAACCGGTTTGGCTCAGACTGTACACTGAAGGGCCCCAGGTTCAATTCCAGTCAATGGCATGTACCTTGGTTGCAGGCACATCCCCATTGGGGTTGTGCAGGAGGCAGCTGATCAATGTTTCTCATTGGTGTTTCTAGCTCTCTATCCCTCTCCCTTTCCCTTCCTCTCTATAAAAAAAATCAATAAAATATATTTTTAAAAAAAGACTCAGAGGAAATGAGAAAGAAATGAGATCAAGCCTGAGTAGTGGCATTAGCCTTGAACAGAAAAAAGGCTCAGAGGCCAAAGGGCACACAACGTAGATAAGTAGAAATTTTGAGGGTGGTCACCACACCTCAATGGCAACTGGATTCTTTGGAAAGTAAACTGTGTAGTTATCTGCTGAGGAGACAGCAAAGTTTTAGCATTGTAACATTTTTTACAAAAGCAGTGTTAAGTAAAAGCACAAATCTACACTAATAAAAGAGAAACATGGTAATTGGCGTACGACCGCTACCCTTTTCATTGGCTAATCAGCGAGATATGCAAATTAACTGTCAGCCAAGATGGCGGCCGGCAGCCAGGCAGCTTGAAACTAACATGAGGCTTGCTTGTCTCAGTGACGGAGTATCGGAGGATCATTGGAGGAAACCAAGGTTCCCCGCCTGCGGCTGGAGGCCTCTGGGCGGGCAGTTTAAGAAACATTGTAACAAATACTGCCTGGACTTCAGCCAGCAGATTGGCAACATTGTAAGCAAAGGCCAGAAACCTACTTTCAGCCAAGCGGAGGCCTAAGAGCTGGAGCCAAGCCTCAAGCTAAAGCTGGCCCAGAATTAAAAAAAAAAAAAAGACAAAAAGGAGCGGTTGGGAACTTCAGTCACTCCCAGCCTGAAAACAGCCCTCAGCCCCTCACCCAGGCTGGCCAGGCACCCCAGTGGGGACCCCCACCCTGATCCAGGACACCCTTCAGGGCAAACCAGCCGGCCCCACCCGTGCACCAGGCCTCTACCCTATATAGTAAAAGGGTAATATGCCTCCCGGCACCGGGATCAGCGTGACAGGGGGCAGCGCCCAAACCCCCTGATCGCCCTGCGGCTCTGTGTGTGACAGGGGGCGGGGCCCCAACCCCCTGAGCAGCCCTGCTCTGTGCCTGATAGGGGGGAGCTCCCCAACCCCCCCCCAAGGGCCCTGCTCTGTGTGTGATGGGGTAGAGCCATAACCTCCCCATCGACCCTGCCCTGAGTGTGAGAGTGGCGGCGCCCCAACCCCCTGATGGGCCCTGCTCTGTGCGTGATGGGGTAGAGCCATAACCTCCCCATTGGCCCTGCCCTGAGTGTGAGAGTGGCGGCGCCCCAACCCCCTGATCGGCCCTGCTCTGTGCGTGACAGGGTACAGAGCCCCAACCCCCTGATGGGCCCTGCTCTGTGCGTGACAGGGTACAGAGCCCCAACCCCCTGATGGGCCCTGCTCTGTGCGTGACAGGGTATGGAGCCCCAACCCCCTGATGGGCCCTGCTCTGTGCATGACAGGGGGTGGTGCCGCAACCTCCCCATCGACCCTGCCTTGAGTGTGACAGGGGGCGGTGCCCCAACCCCCCAATCGGCCCTACCCTGAGCGTGACTGAGGGTGGCATCGCAACCTCCCAATCTGCCCTGCTCTGTGCATGACAGGGGAAGGCGCCCCAACCCCCCAGTCGGCCCTGCTCTGAGCCCGACCAGGGGCTGCACCTAGGGATTGGGCCTGCCCTCTGCCACCCGGGAGCAGGCCTAAGCCAGCAGGTCGTTATCTCCCGAGGGGTTCCAGACTGCGAGAGGGCACAGGCCGGGCTGAGGGACCCCCCCCTCCCCCCCAAGTGCACAAATTTTTGTGCACCGGGCCTCTAGTAAATAAAATAAAGAGCAGAGTTGCTTTGAGTGAAGGAAGGTGAGGTGACTTCCAGACCTTGCCCTTGGAGCCATTAGTTTTATGTACCTTCTGGAAGGAAGGGGTGCACACTTACATAGAATTACTCTTGACTTATCATCAGAGCACAACCTTTGTGATCATTAATGTTGAATAGTGTGTATTGGCAGCATGTGCCCCTCCCTCTCCTGACTTTTACTTGGGTGTCTTGATTGCTAACTCTCAGACCTCCTTGCTGCCAGAAAGACTGAAACTATAATTTTCTCTCTTTAAGCAGTCAAAAAGTTGCCTGACTCTATTTTGTGCTGGCAAAACTAGCACCTCCAGCCAGCCTTCCCTTTATTGCCTCTGCCTTTATCTTCCAGGGACCCAGCATACAGAAGAGATTTTTTTTTGTTTGTTTGGGGTGGAGACAGAAGAGCTTAGTCTTGTCTCAAGCTAATGGAAAATTTCACCTGGGCTTTCTATATCTAATCCATTCCTATGGTTATACACAATCTATTCAGTCTGCAAAAATCCAGCACTCCAACAACAATGTCAAGTCAGGATGTTGTCATGGTGTATCTGGAGTAGAGTGGAGGTGAAAGCTACTGGAGTTGAGGTCCAGGAGAGAGGCTAGCATGTTAGAGAGGTCATTCCCAAGGATGGTAGTGGGATTTGTGTTTAGAGAGGAAGACTGAACCAAAAGCGATAGATGTCAATGGATGTGAGGAAGTGTCCTAAATATAGATTGATAATAGTTAGCATTTACTGTTTACCCTATGCCAGACACTGTCTTAAGTGCTTGGCACACTTTGTTTTTCACAATCCTCTCAGTAACCCTATGAGCTAAGTGTTCATTTTGTTCTTGTCTTGACTCAGAATCTAGAATGGTGCCTGGCATATGGTAGGTATTCAAGACAGATCTAACCCTGCAATGGCTTCTTATTTTGTGGAGGCAAGCACAGAGTGCTATGGGAGCCCAGAAGAGGACTCCAGACTGGGAGACGGTGGATTAGAACGAGATCCACCAGGACTTCAGGCTTTTTTCTTAACTTTTTATTCACAGATAATTAATTTTTCTGTCTTTTTTTTTAATCCTTACCCAAGGATGTTTTCCCATTGATTTTTAGAGAGAGTGGAAGAGAGAGGGAAAGACAAAGAGAAACATCAAAGTGAGAGAAATTCATCAATTGGTTGCCTCCTGCACGAATCCTGACCAGGGCCCGGGGAGGAGCCTGCAACTGAGGTAAGTGCCCTTAACCGAACTCCAACCTGGGACCCTTCAGTCCGCAGGCCAACACTCTATCCACTGAGTCAAACTGGCTAGGGCAGGACTTCAGTCTTAAAGGACAACCAAGCAAGTGGTTGCAGTAGGAGCAAGGCATTCTAACCAGACATGTCATCATGTGCTAACTCATGGAAGTGAAACAAAACAGCATGCATTTGAGGAATGGAAGTTAATGCCTTATGGCTGAGTGTAGCTGCTAACATTTATCAAATCTATATACTAGTATATAAAAGGCTGATATGCTAAGTATCTGACTGGCCAACCGGTCGGTATGACGTGCACTGACCACCAGGGGGCAGATGCTCAATGCAGGAGCTGCCATGACGCACACTGGCCATTTACAGAGAAACAGCACTGCGGACCTGGCGCCCACAAAGCAACACTCAGCTTCCCCCAAGTGGGACACAGGCCCTGCCACCTCCCTGGAGTGACACCCCACCAAATTGCAGCCAACACTGCCAAGACCCCATGGTGCAAAATGCGGCCCACAGCTCAGTCCAGCCCAGAAACGGTTGCTGTGGGCACCGGGTAATGATGTCACATAGCAATGCCTGGCTTCCTCTTCCTAGCAACTAGCCTCCTTGGAGTTTCTTCAGCCCAGGAACACAACTTGCTTTATAGCCAGGTGCAATCATTTTACACTTTAATCAAATGTCTGTGAAGGATTTTCCTGTGCCTCATCTCATTTGATCCTCACAGAAGTCCTAAAATAGGTAGATAGGAGACTCTGTGGAATCCTCCTTTCTCTTCATTAGCCAGAAAACAGATATCTAGAAAGTTTAGAAACTTGACCTGACAAAAAAAGTAAGAAATGACTTCAGGTTTTCTCACTGTGCAGAATATAGTCAAACACCACTGCAGTTAAATATTTTACCCTTTGTTCTCCCTGTGTGATCTACAATAATAATCTGCTTCATGTTGATATTTACTGCTGTGTTGCTGACAATTACCTGAAAGAGAAACTGGAGTGCTTCACTGGGCTTGAAAAAGTTTAGCTAAATCAGAAAGCAGGTCTAATTAAGCAAGTTTATTCTCTCTATATAAAAGGCTTAGTTGACTTGTGCATGCATGACACATATAAAGCTCTTACTGGCACCAATCGCACGCATGTGTTTTGATCTGTCATTGTCGATCATGAATTTGGTTGACACTCTATTATAGAGAAAAGGCGAATAGCGATATTAAAATATTTCTTCTAATTAATTTCCTTTCAATGTGCATGAATTCATGCACTGCGCCACAAGCGTTTTAATGTTCATACTGTGTTAAATGCATTTCATAGATGATCACATATAATCCTTTGCGACCCCAGGGATAAGAAAACTGGGGACAGGAGGATCTAAGATAGTGGTAGAGTAGGTGGAAGTTCAAAACAATGGTTATGAGGATGCTCCAGGAATTTAGTGAGAACTTCAACAGCATAAACCAGGGGTCCTCAAACTTTTTAAACAGGGGGCCAGTTCACTGCCCCTCAGACCATTGGAGGGCCGGACTATAGTTTAAAAAAAAACTATGAACAAATTCCTATGCACACTGCACATACCTTATTTTGAAGTAAAAAAAAACAAAACAGGAACAAATACAATATTTGTATTTGCATGTGGCCTGCGGGCCATAGTTTGAGGACCCCTGGCATAAACCATAAAGAAAACACAGTCAGAAATGAAGAATGCAGGGTATCCAAGATAGTGGCAAAATAGGTGGAGGGTACACTCACCATCTCCCAGGACAGAACTGGAATTACAACTAACGTATACAACAATCAACCTGAATAACCAACTGAAGACCAGCTGAATGATGTCTTATAACCAAAGATTTACAAAAGAAGCCAAATGGAGACGGGTAGGAAGGGCAGAGACACAAAAACGGCTGACTCCACAGCCACAGACAGTGGTTGAGATTCTGGTGGGATTTCTCAGCTGCAAAGGTTCCCCCTGAGTAGCATGAGGTGTCAACTTCATGCTGGGCTTTCCAGCTCAGAGCATCAGATCCAGCAGGAATTCTGTCCACCAGGGACAGACAGGAGTCTGCAAGAGAAACATGTGCCCTCTTCAAAGGCCAATGCACAAAATTTCATTCACAGCCATTCATCCTGGGCTCTGGCAGGGGAGGGAGGAGCAGACCAAAGACCTGTAAGGAGAGACTGGGGTTTGTGACTCTGGGAAAGGAGCTGAAGGGGCAATCGCCAGGATCCCTGTGCTGAGTACCTCTCCTATACCGCAGATGCCATCTTTCTTGGGTGGAGTACTCCCCTCCTTATGGCATCATCCTGGAGGAATGCAATCGTCCCACCCTCTGGAATACCTGTCATCTTACACTGTGGAGATCACACCCTGCTGAGGAATCAGCTGCCTGGGCCCACGTGGCAGGCTTAGTGGGGTGTCAGTGACTGAGTTGTGTGACTTAGGGTCAGAGTTCATTGCCCCCACTTTCCTGTGAACCTGACCAGCACCGCACCTGGATAGGTGACCCACTAGGCCAGGGGTCCTCAAACTACAGCCACATGCAAATACAAATATTGTATTTGTTCCCGTTTTGTTTTTTTACTTCAAAATAAGATATGTGCAATGTGCATAGGAATTTGTTCATAGTTTTTTTTAAAACTATAGTCCGGCCCTCCAACGGTCTGAGGGACAGTGAACTGGCCCCCTGTTTAAAAAGTTTGAGGACCCCTGCACTAGCCCCACCAACTGGGCTTCTAGTGGCCCCACCCTCCTGATTTAAGTTTATTTAATTTATGGAAAATGTCCACCATATAATCTAATTGGCAGCGTCAGTCTTACTCTGCTTTAAAAAGTCTGTACTTGTTTCTCAATTCAAATAAAATGTGTGCCCAACTGAGCGTCAACCTATGAACCAGTAGATCATGGTTTGATTCTGGTCAGGGCACATGCCTGGGTTGCAGGCTCAATCCCAGTGTAGGGCATGCAGGAGGCAGCTGATCAATGATCCTCTCTCATCACTGATGTTTCTATCTCTCTCCCTTCCTCTCTGAAATCAATAAAAACATATTTTTTAAAAATACCTTAAAGATGTGTTAATGCATTCCTTGTAACAACTATCTCATTTCTGAATTCTAATTATCAGATAGCTGAGTCAGAGAATCTTACTATGAATTTGTTGCCTAGATGAAATCAGGCACTAGCCCTTCAATATTTCTTACCAAAGTCTCATTGCTTTGTTGTCATGGACCTGTCTCTCAGGAGCAGAGAAAGACACAAAAGTTTGATTAGTGGAGGCTTCCTCAGCATCAATAGCTTTTGTCTCTCCCCCACCACAACATGTTATTATAGAAAAATTTAAACTAATAGAGAAGTTAACAGTTATACACAAATTGCACCTAGATTCTGCAATTAGTATTTTGCAATGTTTACTTTATTACCAATCTTTCCATCTATCCATTTCCCTATACATCCACTAACCAATCTTATATTTGTATGCACTTCAAAAGAAACTTCAGACATTAGTACACTTTACTCCTAAATATTTCAACATGCATATTATTTACTCTTATTTTCTTGAAGTAGTCAATCTTCATTCCCAGCCAAAAGCAACCACTGTTCTTATTTTTTCACTGTAAATTCAGGTTCCCTGTTCTATAATTTCATACAAATACAGTATGTACACTTTAAACACTGATATTTTGATTTGCCCCTTTCCTTGGGTCACCAGAGGTTTTATACTCGGGGCAAAAAACAGCATTAAGATTCAATTGGGGGAAAGTTATGCAGGCATTCATGCAAGGAAAGATGGAAAAAAGAGACCCAGAATAAGGCTACCACACCTTCAGTTTTAGTGAAAAATAGATATGGAATTGAACATCTAGAAGGTGATTCCTTCAAAGTTATAGTCTTAAACACCTTCAAAAGTCTTCACATACCCCTAGGAAATATGTGTACCTTAGACTGAAGATCACTGTCTTAGACCAGGCATAACGTACAAACTGTAAAAGAAAAATTAGTAAATTTGACTATATTAAAATTTAAAACTTATGCATAAGAATAGATACCATAAATAACATATTTACAACATGTAAAAGATAAATGATTAGCATATGAATAAAGAGCTTCTTCTTCAAAAAAGAATTAAAGACAAACAGCTCAACAGAAAAATGAACAAAAGATACAAGTAGACAACATATTAAATGAAATGTGGTTAACATGAAAATATATTCAACTTCACTAGTAATCAGAGACATGTTGATTAAAACAATAAGAACTGAAGAGAGATGAAAGCATATATTCACAAAAAGACTTGATGAAACTGTTCATGGCAGCCTTATTCATAATAGCCAAAAGTTGAAAAGAGACTAATTATCTGTCACCACAAAAATGAATAACAAACATTTTAAAAAATTCATACAATGAAATTGTACTCAGCAATAAAAAGAAACAGAATAGGGATAAATGCAACAACCTGGATGAATCTTAAAACATTATGATGAGTGGCCCAGCCGATGTTGCTTAGTGGTTGAGCATTGACCTATGAACCAGGAGGTCACCGGTGCAATTCCCACTCAGGGCATATGCCTGTGTTGTGGGCTCAATCCCAGTAGGAGGCGTACAGGAAGCAGCTGTTCTTAGATTCTCTCTCATCATTGACATTTCTATCTCTCCCCCTCTCCCTTTATGTCTCTGAAATAAATTAAAAATATAATTAAAAAAACATTATGATGAGTGGAAGAAATTTTCCACAAAAGAGGACACATTGTATCCTGAACAGACAAAACTAATCTCTCATGGAAAAATAAATACAGAATAGTAGTTTCCAGGTGGATGGGGACCAAGGATTGACTTGAAGGTGAATTAGGGGGGAATAAAGGGGGACTTAGGAAACTGTCTATTGGTGATGGTAATGTTTTATTTTTATGGAGGTTTTGGTATTATGTATTTGCTAGAACTCAATGAATATATACTTATGGTTTGGACATTCCATGGTGTATAAATTTTACCTTAAAATTCTGTAAGCATGCCAGTTTGGCTCAGCGGATAGAGCATTCGTCTGTGGACTGAAGGGTCCCAGGTTTGAATCCAGTCAAAGGCACATACCTGGGTTGCGGGCTCGATCCCCAGTTGGGGGTGTGCAGAAGACAACCGATCAATGATTCTCTCTCATCATTGATGTTTCTAACTCTCTCTCCCTCTCCCTTCCTTTCTGAAATCAATAAAATATATATTAAAAAAAGTCTGTAAGCAAATGTTCAACTCTAGTTAATGATATGCATGCTGAAGTGTTTAGGGGTGATGCCGGAAGCCGGTCCATCCTTGCTGCTTGACACAGTCGCTGCAGGAAAGAAACATCTGCACAGCATATGTTTCAAGGGACCTGGCATATATAGCATACTGTTCTTAATATGTTTGCTCCCCTTAGCGCTGTGTGTTTTAACCAAGGTCACCTCTCCGAGAAAGGTTGTTTCCCCAGGTAGGAATTTTTCCCTGAAGTCAGGGAGGGGATGCCTCTCCTACAAAGGTTGTTTCCCCAGGTAGGAATTTTTCCCTGAAGTCAGGGAGGGGATGAAACTCCTTAACTAAGTGCCAGGCGGGTAGTTAATCACTACAAACAATCATGCTTAAGCTACATAATCTTTACTCCCTGGAATGGAGATAAGAAATGCCCTAACCTTTGTAATAGAAATTGACAGGATTAAAATCAACTGGGATAAATACGGATGTAACAAGACAATAAACAGCAGAACCTCTCTGGAGATCGAGACCAGAACTTGGCTGGAGATCCTGGCTAGGCTGCTGATCAACTGAACGCTGTCTCCGTGTCATTCCTTCTTCGCCAACTCCGTCTATGCCTTTGGGAACCCCTGGACCTGCTGGGGTTGGACCCCGGCAGGGTGAAGTACACAGTACTGAGGTTTTCAATTTTCTTTGTAATATATTACAAAATATGATTGATTTTGATTTATGAACATGTGATAAAGCAAATAAGACAAAATGCTCATGTAGCTACCACCTGAATTCACTGCATAATTTAAAATTTTTTACTATATGTTTATATATTTTTCATAATAAAATGAAAAAGCAATAATAAGACACTATTGCCGAAACCGGTTTGGCTCAGTGGATAGAGCGTTGGCCTGCGGACTGAAAGGTCCTAGGTTCGATTCCGGTCAAGAGCATGTACCTGGGTTGCGGGCACATCCCCAGTAGGAGATGTGCAGGAGGCGGCTGATCGATGTTTCTCTCTCATCGATGTTTCTAACTCTCTATCTCTCTCCCTTCCTCTCTGTAAAAAATCAACAAAATATATATTTTTTAAAAAATAATAAGACACTATCTTACACCCACCAGATTGGCATAAATAACTGAGTGATGTGTGAAGATGAGGTGAAATATAGTGGAAGTATAAGCTGGTACAACCACTTTGGAGAGTAGCTTAACACTACCTAGTAAAGCTGAAGATGCTCATATTTTATGACTCAGAAATTCTTCTTCTAAGTATATAACTTAGAATTTCCTATGCCCAAAAAGGTATGTCCAAGAATGTTCTTTGCAACATGGTTCTTTCCAATAATCTTTTATATTGAAACTAGAGGCCTGGTGCATGAAATTCATGCAAGGGGTGGGGGGGAGTCCCTCAGCCTGGCCTGCACCCTCTCGCAATCTAGGACCTCTCTGGGATGTCTAACTGCCGGTTTAGGCCTGATCCTTGCAGTTGGACATCCCTTTCGCAATCTGGGGCTGCTCGCCTGCCTGCCTGCTCACTCCTAACCACTCACCTGCCTGCCTACACAGTGCGTGTTATAGCGACCAGTCGTTCTGGTTGTTCCACTGTAACAGTCGCTTGGGCTTTCCTATATATAGATTCTTAAAATATTAAGTTGTAATAATAATGCAATGAGTACCCATATACCTTTTATCAATTGTTAGCATGTTCCCACATTTGCTTTATCTATGTGTAAATATACAGCATTTTTTTCTGAATCATTTGAGAGTAAATTGCCTTTAATCCCTAAATACTTCAGCATGTTTTTCCCTAAAGCAAAAGCATTCTTCTGTATAGCCACAATACAATGACAACACTCAAGACATTTTAACATTTGTTACAATTTTATTATCTAATTTACAATTCATATTCAAATTTCTCCAATTATTGATGGACAGAAGACTATGACTAAAGACTCTTAACTCAGCCGCGGGCAAACTGCGGCCCGCGGGTCGGATCCGGCCGGTTCGGCTGTTCTATCCGGCCCGCATAGCCGAAAGAGCGGAGGGTTCTCTTGCTCTCCCCTCCGCTCCTTCATCAGCAGCAGTGTTAACATGGCAACATCGGGAAACACGGCTGCAGCTCCTTCTTCTGAGTCCAGTTTAAGAACCCACTGTGGCCCTCGAGTCAAAAAGTTTGCCCACCCCTGCAGTCTAACTATATTATAAATGTATGACATAATCTTACTAAAGAGGGTGGGGGGAAAGGTGCTAACCTAAGTACTTTTGGAAATTAGTGAAGACTAAAGGCAAAATAAACTGTACATAAACACTGAACTCTGGTTGGCAAAATTGTTTCCTATGGGGGTAAAGGTTAACAATTTTGAAACTGCTGGACATGTATACTGGGATTGAACAATAAATAAGTAGATAGTGGATTGTTGAAGACATGATTCTCACTGTTGGACTACGAGGTTACAGATAAGCAAGAGGAAGAGGCTAAAATGATCCATATGATGATAGATTAGAATTGAAGACATCAGTATGAACTCATCTTTAGCTTAATGTAGATACTGATGGTTACATACTATATAATAAAAGGGTAATATGCAAATAGACCAAACAGCAGAACTGAACAACCAGTCAAAGCATAATATGCTAATCATATGCTAAGGTTGCTCAACTGCTGGCTATGATGTGCACTGACCACCAGGGGGCAGACAGTCAACTGGTTGACCAGTCTCTATGATGTCCAATGACCACCAGGGTAGGTTAGCTTGCTGCTGGGGGTCCGATTGATCAGGACTGAGCGAGATGGGTCGGACTCGCCCTGGAGCCCTCCCACAGTCCCTCCACAGCCTAATCATGCACCAGTGGGGTCCTTCAGCCTGGCCTGAACCCTCTCACAATCCGGGACCCCTCAGGGGATGTCAGAGAACTGGTTTCAGCCAGATCTTGCAGGCCACTCCCCTTGGGAGGGTGCCAGACACATGGCTCATGGCAGTGCGAGCCTCTCCAGATCACGAACACGTGACAGTCACAGTGGGGCCAGGATGAGTGGGAGTAGCAGGTAGGAGCTGTAGGAGGTGTTGGACTGCGGGTTTCGGCCAATCTCTGCAGGCCACCCAGAGGGACCCCCCCCCCCATGCACGAATTCGTGCACTGGGCCTCTAGTAAAGAAATACTTATTATCATGTGCATAAGTCATGGTTAGTATACATGAGGTTTGTACGTTATGCCTCTAGTCTAGGACAGTGATTTTCAGTGTAGGCTACACACATTCTCTAGGGGTATGTGAAGACTTTTGAAGGTGTTTAAGACTATCGATAACTTTGAAGGAATTGACTTCTAGATTTTCAATTCCATATCATGTCACATAATTATTTCTTTTTTATTGTAAGAACAGCTGAGATTTAATTTCATAGCAACTTCATAGTTTTATAATACAATATTGTTGACTATCATCACTATGCTGTGGATTAGATTCTCAGGACTTATTTATCTATTAGTTGCAAGTTTAATTGGAACTTTTTGAGGTGATCAATATGTCCTATATCTACACAGGGGTGGTGTTTATGTGACTACATTTATTTGTCAAAAACTCTTCAAGCACTACACTTAAAAGCTACATATAATTTTATGTAAATTATATCTTAATTTAAAAATTGGAAAAATGCTAAGATGTTATTGTGTCTCAGAGGCAATCTTAGCTGAGATGTACAGAAGGTGAACAAATTAATTTATAGGCCCCTCATTTACTGTTTTAAAGAACAACAGCCTTCAGTGGGTAGGAGGACTCAGAACTGCCAATGGCACCAACTGTAGCCTCAGCCCATCATGCTTTGGATGCAATCACAGCTTGGTTGTGCGGAATGGCCCAAGATTTGTCAAGTTTGCACATGAGACAAGACAACACCACAGTCTAGGCCTGACCGATTTGGCCAGTAAAGATACAGTGAGTCCCTTCCAGATTTAGAGATTGTATTATTTAAGTAGACAGCAAAAAGTAGAATAGGCCCAAGGTGCTAGCTCCCTGTGATCCCTATCCCACACAGTAAAAGGGACAACACTGAAACAATAGTGTTTCAGTATTGCTGAGTAGCCCATTTTGGCTGCCACTACAGTGTTTTATGCTCTGCAGTTCTATTCTGAAGGAGTAGAACAGAAGCTTCATACCTCATCAGAACTGGGGAGGCGACATGAAGCTGTCTCATGACAGCCTCCCAGGGAAGGAAGGGAGGCAAATTGGGAGATGGCCTCATAGTAGCTTTCACAGGCCTCCCATCTCATGTTCCAGGAGGATCACAAGGCATTCCACCAAAACTCAGATAGTTCAAGCCTTTGCCTATGTGGTTATATGCAATGTCTGCCATGAAAGAGAGATTTCCTTAATAAAGCTATTTCTCTATTGACAATGAATAGAAACAGTAGCAGCAGCAGCCTTGGGTAAGTGGCAGGACTCAGGCCTCTCTTGAGTTATCTGGCAATGTCCTGGATTGATCATGATTTGGAGGAAACCCAAGTTCAGAGTTTTCAAGTAACTGGATTTGTTAGTTCCTAGAATCCTTGTGTTGTCCTAGAAATTGATTCAGTTCCTTTTGCCACACCTTGCTAAGGAAGAGAAGGAATTAGTGGTAGTGTACAAGTTTGGCCTTTATATTAATTGCAATATGCTTTACTTTTTATTATTTTATTTATAGAGTGTATGTCTCATTTTCTCAATTAATTTTGGGGATTTTCTTTAGAAACTTCTGAGCAAAGATCTCTTTCTATGTTAAGGAAAGAGCTCTTAACTAGTGGTTGGGCCTGAATAAGAATTGCAGCCAGGTTTCTGTCCAGAGAGAGCTAAGTCAACAGTTCTACTTCAGGATGGTATCTGAACAAGGCTTATTCCTGTTTGGGTATGCCACATGTTAGAACACATTAGGAAAAACTAAGACTAACATTCACAAAGTCAATAACCCACAGGAAGCCTGTGGACTACTTAGAAACTACCATATTAGAAGCCTGAGAAAATGTATGCCAAGGATAAAAAATACTAGACACTTGGGAAATAAAATATGCAGCTTAGTTAACTGTCAAAGTCAAAGAGGATATTGTAAGGGAGGAAAGTATGTCTTTCAAAAATGGAAATATAGTTTCTAATAAGGAG
This sequence comes from Myotis nattereri, assembly GCF_964212035.1. Lineage (NCBI taxonomy): Eukaryota > Metazoa > Chordata > Mammalia > Chiroptera > Vespertilionidae > Myotis > Myotis nattereri. The sequence continues at coordinate 113,875,520 of NC_138078.1, read as the reverse complement.
AACAGGGAAGTCTGGAAAGCACAGTAGTGCAAATACAAAGTAGAAATTACATAGACTAAGAAAGAATGAGTTCTTTGCTAAGGACGCTAAGGCTCCTCTCTGAAATATATCCAGGAGAAAGCCAGCTAGAGAATCAGGGATTACAAGGATTAAAAAGGGATTTGACTGTGGCAGGAGCCTGGGAGGTGGGGGTTTCAGATTGCTGGTAGTTTAAATGAGAAGGCTTTGGCAAAGCTTTGGGTGAGGCCCTAGAGAGGTGACTGAATAAGAAACATTTCACCTTTTCCTCTCTCTCAGTTTCTTCTTTCCTCCTTCTATTTCATTCTGTCTCTGGCCTGTTCCTGAATTGGCATTGCTTTGTTCCTCTGCCAGGAATGTCCTTTTCCTGTTTCTCCTTGACTTGAACTTGGTCATTTCCAAATTGTGGTGCCTAGGCCTACTGCAGAACACTTCGAACTGGGCTTACTCAGTAGGCACACAAGTTCTCACCTAAAATCACTACCAAGAAATTTCTTCAGCCAAGTAGTTCCGATCAGGAGTAGGTGAGGGGCAAATAGTTACATGGAAGTCCTTTGTTCCTTCCTCTGGTGTTTGGTAGACAACCTGCTCACCCTTGGCCTAGTAGGGTTTAGCTAGGGGAGCCTGACACCTGGTGGTCTCCTTTGGGAAGTGCAGAAGAGTTCATACCAGCCCCTTACCTTTTATTTAGCAATTCGCTTTATATTCATGACAACCCTGTGAAGTATCATTATTTCAATCTGATTATAAATGGTTTATGTTAAAAATATATAAGCTTATTTAATCAATGGGGTAAGGGTGTTTTTTTTTTGGGGGGTCTTTTCTCAGTTCTTGGGACAGTACCTGATGCATAGTAGGTTCTCAGAAAATATTTGTTGAAATAGTACTTTTTACTTATCAACATTGTGAAACTTTAAATCAGAGGGAAGTCTCTTTGTAATAGAGCTAATGTGAATATAGTGCCACCGGCCAGATAAACCTAGATTCAATCTGTTGCAACTCTTGCTTGCATATCCATTCCCAGAAATTTCTCCATCTTAGGTACTTGGAGACTAAATCTGCTGCTAAGAAAAATTCAAGTCTATTGAAAGTGTACTCAACTATAATCATCCTGGAATCTCCACTATGGATACCACAAGGCTGAGTTTCTGTTCAAATGCAGCCATTTTACATTGAGAAACCACTAGGAAATCACAAGGTTCAGTCAACAGAAGCTATTCAAATGCTGCCTTATTAGACTCCCCAATCTGGACATTAGGTGCCCAAGATCAATGCTTATTAATAGGAACACTGAAATTTCTCAGTATGATGGACAGTTTGTTAGAGTGGGAGACTGTGAGTCAAGCGGCAATATATTCAGAGAAAGAGAGAAAGAGAAGAGAGCGAGATAGAGAGATTGTTAGATGATTACAATGAAGAAGAGAAGATGTGTTGAAGCATAGGACTTGGTTGGAATGTCTGTAAGGAGGATTCTCCGAAAGGTTGGGGGCCTCTGAGGGGACCTCGCTGAAGGCGGCAGCCCTTACCTTGACTTCTCCAAACAAGTCCGATCCCCCAGGGTGTTTTGCTAGAATCTCTATGTTTAGTTTTTAAAGACCCGACCTTGTAGAAGCCTATACTTTCTCAAGGATACTTCCCTGCTGATTGTATCTAGAGGTTAATTTGAGTTCAAGCTGTTGTTACAATAAAAAGCCAACAAGGCAGGCAATCAGGGATATTTGCTACTAAACCTAGTCCCTTAGCCTTCTCTTTCACAGAAACGTGTATCAGAGTAATCTGTTCATCTGTCACTCACTCAGGGTCTGCTGGTCAGCCCCTGCAAAGATGGATGATATAAACCTCAAAGACGCAGTGTTGAAGAAGTTGTGGCTTGGAAATAGTGACAAGATAGTAGGAGAATACTAATCTTATCTCTAGGTCCTATGATATGTAGAGAATAAATGAATAAGCAGCCTTCACTGGAGGGAAATGCAGGGAAGCTGTGTATTGAGGGGAGAACTGTATTTCATTTAAAGCCAGAAAGTGGGAGGGATTCCATGGAAGAGAGTATGTCTATCGTTGAATTAGAATTCCCTAGGGCCAATTGATAATCTGGGAGGGAGAGGTGCAGAGGGAATTTGGTGAGTGAAGAAGCACAGAACAGTGTGGAGATGAAAGAAGAGAGAGGATTAGTTATTGGAGGTGCTTCATCTTGTAATGTGATATGCTGTAAAGAAGGGTTATATTAGCTTTTCTCAAACCTAAGGCAGGCTGTGGTGGGGAACTGGAACACTTGGTCATTATTTTGAAACTGATCAAGGAGGGGTGTGGAGCCATCAGCATATTGTTGAAGTGTTTGATAATGGGTGGTTGCAGAGATAAAATCAAAACCATCTGAGTGTTTGACCTTTGCAGGTAGAAAAGCCGGGAACAGAAAGTGAATAGTGCCTTGAAAAGACTGAAGGGGAAAAGCCTGTACACATTGGGTGACTCCATGTGAAAAAGAAGGGTGTTGTCAGAAATCAGCAAGCTGCCCTACAAGAAATGCTATGTTCTTAACCCCAAACCTTATTGGGCTTCTTCCTTGTCTTTTGATTTCATTGTATAACCTTAAACAGTGGGTTTTAAGTGAGGCATTGAGCTGGCAAACCATTTGCTAGCCAGGGAGCCATCTGTTATGACTCATTATGGAGGCCTGAGAGCCTGACTTAGTAGTGAATCTAGGCAGTCTGATTTAGAGAGTTTCTTTAATAGCATGTGGTAGGAAAAGGGAGTAGAGAAATTGGGTCAGGGCAGGAGACTAGCAAAGGGAGAAGTGAATTGGGGAATTTAGGATAGTAGAAGGCATATTGTTTAAGTGTTTGATAATGGGATGAAGCAAAAAGAGAGTGTTTTGTAAGATAGCAGATGACTACAAAAAGGAAGAAAGGAAATGGAATAAAATGCTATATATCTGGCTTCCCTCTGTCAAACATGGTACCCAGAACCCAAATATGTAATTGCTAGAAATTAATTTCTAAATAAGAACACAATAAGTATCTAAAATATGAAATGGATTTATTTATTAAAAATGGGTTAAAAGTATACTATCAAAATTAATAAGATGAAAAAACAGAGCAAAGGGCAATGGAAACTAAGGAGAAAATGAACAAATGGGACTACATCAAAATAAAAAGCTTCTGCACAGTGAAAGAGACCATCAAGAAAACAACAAGAAAGCCCACTGCATGGGAGAACATATTTGCCAATGCCATTTCAGATAAGGGTTTAATCTCTAAAATTACAGAGAACTCATACAACTTAACAAAAGGAAGATAAACAACCCAATGAAAAAAATGGGTAAAGGACCTAAAAAGACACTTTTCAAAAGAGGACATACAGTAGGCTGAGAGACATATGAAAACATGCTCAAAGTCACTAATCATCTGAAAGATGGAAATCAAAACAACAAAGAGGTACCATCTCACACCTGTCAGAATGGCTATCATCAACAAATCAACAAATGACAAGTGCTGGCGAGGATGTAGAGAAAAGGGAACCCTCATGCACTGCTGGTGAGAATGCAGACTGGTGCAGCCACTGTGGAAAACAATATGGAGTTTCCTCAAAAAGCAAAAAATGAAACTCCCATTTGACCCAGTAATACCACTTCTAGGACTATATCCCAATAAACAGGAAACAACAATCAGAAAGGATATATGCATTCCTATGTTCATAGCAGTACAATTTACAATAGCTAAGATTTGGAAACAGCCTAAGTGCCCATCAGTAGATGAGTGGATGAAAAAACTGTGGTACATCTACACAATGGAATACTGTGCTGCTATAAAAAAGAAGGGGGGGGGGAAGAAACCAAGATGGCGGCATAGGTAAACACTGGAAATTGCTGCCTCCCACAACAAATTCAAAAGTACAACTAAAAGAAAAATGGACATCATCCAAAACCACAGGAAGGCTGGCTGAGTGGAAATTCTACAACTAGAAGGAAAGAGAAAAGCACACTGAGACTCAGAGGAGCTGCGGAAGTGCAGAGGTACGGAGGAGCATGCGGCAAGGGCTGGCAACTGAGGACGCGGCTGTCTTTCTGAATTGGGAGGGAGTCACAAGCCCCCAACTGCTCTGAACTCCAGTTCCGGGTGAGTCTCTGGGGACCCAGACTCATACAGGGAGAAACTGGACTGTCTGGCAGTGGGCAGAACTTGGAACTCGAGGGCAGCTTTCTCTCAAAGGTGCTTGCAGTGACCAGGACACTGAGACTCGGGGCCCCTTAGGGCAGGGCTGAGGATCATCCATAGCTGCTTGCTCCGCCTTGTTGATTCCCTGAGACCCCGCCCCACCCAAGCTGCGGCAGAGGCTTTTGCATATGAATGCCCTGGCCCTTTGCAATCTGAAAATTACCTAACAAGCTGCAGCTGAGCCAGACAGACCCAGAAGAGGGGTCTGTCCCTCTTCCAAGAGAAGGCCCAAGGCCCCACAGCAGCTCTCATTGCTTCACAGCTGGGCCTCATTTGGGCACCTCCAAACCCCAAACAAGGAAGGGGAATCTGCAGATCTCTTCCTAGCTCCTGCTGGGTAGCCTCAGGCAGAGGCTAAATTAGCACCTCCTTAGATCCAAGAGCCAGTGTACCCAGTGGTCAGAGTGGGACCATCCAATTACAACTCCTCAGATCCATAAGGGACACACTCAGGGGGCAGACTCAGTGAGCACCAAAGCCCCACTGAAGCAAGTCTTGCCTCATAAGGGTGTCTTCAGCACAGAAGTTCTCCCACCATAGACACAGCTGATTCTCACAGCCAATTGGCCTGGAGGTCAATTCCTCCCAGTGATACCTACAACAATCAAGGCTTAACTACAACAAGACTGTGCACAAAGCCCACAAAGGGGTGCACCAAGAGGGTCTACCTCAGGTAATTGGGGAGACTGAGCCACTGAGCCCTATAAGACACCTAGCACATAAAACCACTCTACCAACACAGGGAAGCATAAAAAAATGCAGAGACAAAGAAACAGATCACAAATGACATAAATGGAGGAAAGCAAACGACTGGATATAGAGTTCAAAACCACGGTTATAAGGTTTTTCAAGAACTTTCTAGAAACTGCCGATAAATTTAGTAAGACCCTCAAAAAGTCTGATATGACCGCTGATAAATGTAGTGAGACTCTCAAGAAATCTAGTGAGACCCTCGAGGTTATGAAAAAGACCAACTAGAAATTAAGCATACACTGACTGAAATAAAGGATATTATGCAGAGCTCCAACAGCAGAGTAGAGGATCGCAAGAATCAAGTCAAAGATTTGAAATACAAAGAAGCAAAAAACACCCCACCGGAAAAGCAAAATGATAAAAGAAACCAAAAATACGAAGATAGTGTAAGGAGCCTCTGGGACAGCTTCAAACGTACCAACATCCGAATTATAGGGGTGCCAGAAGATGAGAGAGAGCAAGATATTGAAAACCTATTTGAAGAAATAATGACAGAAAACTTCCCCTACCTGGTGAAAGAAATAGACTTACAAGTCCAGGAAGCGCAGAGAACCCCAAACAAAGAGGACCACACCAAGACACATCATAATTAAAATGCCAAGAGCAAAAGACAAAGAGAGAATCTTAAAAGCAGCAAGAGAAAGAAACTCAGTTACCTACAAGGGAATACCCATATGACTGTCAGCTGATTTCTCAACAGAAACTTTGCAGGCCAGAAAGGAGTGGCAAGAAATATTCAAAGTGATGAATGCCAAGAACCTACAACCAAGATTACTTTATCCAGCAAAGCTATCTTTCAGAATTGAAGGTCAGATAAAGAGCTTCACAGATAAGAAAAAGCTAAAGGAGTTCATCACCACCAAACCAGTATTATATGAAATGCTGAAAGGTATCCTTTAAGAAGAGGAAGAAGAAGAAAAAGGTAAAGATACAAATTATGAACAACAAATACACATCTATCAACAAGTGAATCTGAAAATCAAGTGAATAAATAATCTGATGAACAGAATAAACTGGTGATTATAATAGAATCAGGGGCATAGAAAGGGAGTGGACTGACTATTCTTGGTGGGGAAAGGGGTGTGGGAGATGCGGGAAGAGACTGGACAAAAATCGTGCACCTATGGATGAGGACAGTGGGGGGGGGTGGTGGTTAGGGCGGAGGGTAGGGTGGGAACCAGGTGGAGGGGAGCTATGGGGGGAAAAATAGGAACAACTGTAATAATCTGAACAATAAAGATTTAATTTAAAAAAAAGAAGGAACTTTTACCATTTGCAACAGCATGGATGGAACTGGAGAGCATTATGCTAAGCCAGTCTGAGAAAAATAAATATCACATGATCTCACTCATATGTGGGATATAATGATCAGCATAAAGTGATAAACAAAAATAGATCTAGAGACAAGGTAGCACTGAACCAACAGTCCAACCTCAGAGAGAAGGCAGGTGAGGGAGGGATTAGAGATCAACCAAAGGACTTGTATGCATGCATATTAGCATAAACAGTGGACACAGACACTGGGGTTGTGGGGGCTTCCCCTTGTGGGTGGGAGTGGTGGTGGTGGGGTCAGTGGGCGGGGGGGGGGAGACTTATGTAATACTTTAAACAATAAAAAACAAACAAACAAACAGACAAAAACAGAGCTAGTAGTATTGATGAAAGACATCTCCCCAGGAATTTTTAAAGTTCTTTCTCTCAAAGAGTAAGAGATGTTCTTGCGTTTTAATCAGTTGGAAATTTTAAAATTCACTTTCTATTCTATACAAAATGTGGTCCTATTTTAAATAGGTACTGTTTGGCTAACATGCACTGGTAATATTTTAGCAGCCACAGTTGCTTGATAGATGAAGATATTTGATGAAATCCAGTTGGCTAAATTATACTCACGTGTCCACAGAGGAACTTACTAGAGAAATAAAAAGAAATCCTTGGCATTTAAACAAGGTCTATACAAAAAGAAAGGAAATAGAAACAAGGAGAATTAGTTTCCTATGGCTGCCGTAACAAATTACTTCAAACTAGGTGGCTTAAGACAACAGATATTTATTCTCTGACAGTTCTGGAGACTGAAGTCTGAAATCAAGGTATTGGCAGGGCCATGCTCCCTCTGAAGGCTCTAGGGAAGAATCCTTCCTTGCCTCTTGTTAACTTCTGGTGGTTGTCACCAATCTTTGGCATTCTTTGACTTGTAGACCCATCGCTCTGATTCCTTTCTGTCTTCTCATGGCATTCTCTTCTTCATATGTCCCTACGTGTCTGTGTCCAAATTTCTCTCTTATAAATACACCAGGCACATTGGATTTGGGACCCACTCTAATCCAGTATGATCTCATCTAAATTTGATTACATCTGCAAAGAACTTATTTCCCAAATAAGGTCACATTAAGGTTTCAGATGGACATGAATTTTAGGGGACACTATTCAGTATACCGGGGAAATGAACTGTCTTGAGAACTGGTATGACCAGAACAATAAGTATACTATAGATTTCTGAAGCTACCAATGGGGATGGCAGAGAAATGACTGGTAGAGAAGCTAAAGAGGAAGGGCAAAAAGAAAATGATAGTGGTGAAAGGAAAGGTCCTCACTACTTCTCTGTTATCCAGATTTCTTAGTATCTGAGCAGAATGAATATTTAGGAGGATTCCCTGGCCCTCAAGTTGAAGCTATTGATGTGACTGATGTGGGAAGAGTAAAGTATTGTGTGTGGAAACCATAGTTGCTTCAGAGTAGGCTAACTTTATGGAGGAGTGGGTTAATACTGTTGTGGAAGAAATCTAGGGTGTGAAAATGGGCAGCTTGGTTTTACTGCTAATGGAATGTATAGCACTTACCCAGACATAGACCCATATTCTGCCACCACTTAGCATATTAGAGTATGGTCCCTTCCCTGAACTGGATCTATTGCTATACCCCCGCTTATAAAACCACAAGGCCCAACCTCACCCAAATTCAGACCAAGGCTGATAAAATAACATCACGTAACTCTTAGGACCAATCTTGCCCTACATCTCACTGCGAGCCAATACATCGCCAAGACAGGTCATGTAGAATCACTAGCACTACTTAGCAAGCCTAAGCAAAAGTTTGTGCATTGGCTTCAGTTTGTGCATATTTCACCTCTCAACACACTTAGGGAAGTCATACCTCAGGAGAGCCTAAATCCATTCCAACCTTCAATACACCTTGTCAGAGTGCTGCTCAGATCACTGCTCACTGCTGAGACCCACATATTCCTCAGCAAATCAGGGGACAGCTCTTACCTGAGAATTTGGCCTCCATCCACATATCTTTAAAGTTTTCCAAGAAATGGCCCTCCGTCAGGCTAAAGCTCATACTCATACCAGTGTGCAGCATACCAGTGAATAGGTTCAAACCCAGATACAAGCAAGATTCATTCCATATACCTACTGGCTTTAGCACATCATGGGAAGATTAGCACAAAGGCCAGGACCTATCTGAACTTCTTCTAGATCTCAGTATTCTACAGAGCTTATCAAAAAGAGACCAAGGAACATATATGCCATCATTCAGTAAATTATCAGGAACTTCACACCCAGAACAATAATCCAGAACCATTCCAATACTCATCACACTTGGAGACCTTCCCTAACAAGACTAAAGTCTACATTGCAGTTCACTTCTTAGCAAACAAAGAGAAAAAGCCCCGTACGAAAAAGGGGTAAAATATACCACACCAGAAAGTCTTTGTTGACCAGTTCTCATAATTATAGTCACACTGATCCCATCAGGAAATAACCCTCACTTTAATAAGGTCCTACATCTATATCATTGTAAATATCAAAACCGAAATCTGGCCCTGGCTAGTGTGGCACAGTTGGTTGAACATTGTCCCATGCACCAAGTGGTCACTGGTTAGATGCCCAGTCAGGACACATGCCTGGGTTGCGGGTTCAATCCTCAGTAGGGAGCATGCAGGAGGCAGGCAATTGATGTTTCTCTCTTCTCTCTCTCTTTCTCCCCAAAATCATTAAAAATATATTTAAAAAAAAATTTGAACTAGACCACGAAATCCCCGTACCACCACTTAGCATAGTGGAAGGTCTCATGGCCCCAAATAGGGCCCATATGTAGACCAGAGAAGGAATGTATCTCTGCTAAGAATTGAGTCCTGACACATAGCTGTACCTCCCCACAGCAGGAGAGACCCCATTTCAGATGGGCTCATATAGACATACCAAACCACATGGCTCACTATTAGACAGTACCAACTTAGAACAGAAACTTTACCCATACCACTCATCCACACACCACGAACAGACGGCAGACCCTTCCTAGAGTACACTTTGTGGTCCCACCAGAACTGGGTACACCAGGACAAAGCCCCAATAAAGACAAACACTTAAATCTATACCATCACTCAGCCCATATAGAGACACCCCTGCCCCTCAGCTAACACAGTGTCTAGGGCACATCCCCTCATCTCCTCAGCACCATTGGTGCCTAATCTTTCTCAGACAAAAGTCAATATTCACTCTATAACCATGCAACTTAAGAGGCACTATCTGCCCAGAGAAAGGCCATTTCTTCCTTTCCACATCAGTACTTCACACATGAGGAGATAGCCTAGACCAAATTGGGGCCTACTCCACCATTTGATGACTACCTCCTCACTTCTGATTCACTCCTTTACCCTAATTTAAAATATATATATATATATATATATATATATATATATATATATATATATATATATATATAGATTTCAGAGAGGAAGGGAGAGGAAGAAAGGGATAGAAACATCAGTGATGAGATAATCACTGACTGGTTGCCTTGGCTGCCTCCTGCACGCCCCCCACTGGGGATGGAGGCCGCAACCTGGACATGTGCCCTGACTGGAATTGAACCTGGGACCCTTCGGTCCGCAGGCTGACGCTCTATCCACTGAGCAAAACCAGCTAGGACACTTTTTCCCTTATAAGCTGGTATTGTTATCACACTGTGCAACCTCTCCTGAGATCACCAGTTACAACATCCAAAGGTTGCCTTTCTAGTCCTCTACTACTAGACCAGGTTGGGGGATGTGACACTGGGTCCCAACGTTCTCTGTGAAGCTCTCTCCTCCCTCAGGCCCCTGGATTCTGTTCCTGCCTCTACCTCCTTTTCCCCTCACCACTCTGCCATCCCATGTCCCTGTGGATTCTGTTTTCTGGGCCCTAGCAGACTTCCACCAAGATCCCCTTCTTTTTTTAAAAAATATATTTTATTGATTTTTTTACAGAGAGGAAGGGAGAGGGATAGAGAGTTAGAAACATCGATGAGAGAGAAACATTGATCAGCTGCCTCCTGCACACCCCCTACTGGGGATGTGCCCGCAACCAAGGTACATGCCGTTGACTGGAATCAAACCTGGGACCTTTCAGTCCGCAGGCCGACGCTCTATCCACTGAGCCAAACCGGTTACGGCAAGATCCCCTTCTTTGCACAACTGACCTGTGAATCTCCTTTCAAGTGTCCCTTCCTCAACAAGCCCTGGCTAATCCCACCCTTGGACTTGCCTCTAGCAGTGTGACCCTGTGTTCCCAGGCATACCTCAACCCCTCTAGATCTTAGGTCCCCACAGACAGGAAACCCCTGTTGCTTGCCTCTGGGTCCCCACGACAGGGTTCAATAAAGCTGGGCACCTCTCACGCTGGAGGGCTGTGTTTCTGAAAGCCTGGAGCCCTGAGACCTGCACCTGGGATTCCTGAACTCCCAGGAACAGGTGGGAGAGGAGACCCCAGCCTGGCCTGCCTATTGCTGCTGGGAAAGCAGCTGAGAAGGAGGGAGGGGCTGTTGAATCAGGCTCGCTCCCAGCAAATGGCAGCAAGGGCCACCTATAATGACCCTGTAAGGCTGCAGTAATTGTGTGTAGAATCTGCTGGGAAGTGTTGGTGCAGACTTAGTCATCATGAGAGGCATGAAGGGCCCTTGAATTCCCAATGTTAGTAAAGATAATCTGGCAGGCAGAAGAGAGGGAGGTGGCATCAGCGGCTTGTAGGGAGAAGTGCCCAGCTGCCACAGAATGAGCAGCAGTAGCCCTACAGTTTCAGGTCAAGTGCGGGGCTCCGGTGACTTCTGGGCACTGAGAGGGGCCAGGCCCTTCCCTGCACTCAGAGCTGGAGCACTCTCCTCAGTAGTGGGTGATACACATTCCATCACAGGAGTAAGGAGGGTGGGCCTTCAGGGTGACCAACTTTCCCAGCTTTCCTGGTCCTGGGGGATTTCTCAAGAACTGATACTTTCAGTTCTCAAACCAGGACAGAGTCCTGGACAGATGGTCACTGTTGGTGGCATTGCAGGGAGTGTCAGTCTAAAGCAGGGCACTCTTCCTTCCTGCTGTTTAGTGGAAAGTAAGGGGGCCTTGGTGTGAGTCACAGCCCCATCAGGGTGTACCCAGTGGGACAACGGGTCTGCATCCAGTCTGTGAGGGAGAGCTACCGAGGGGTGGCATGGGTTGGGCCCTCTTCTTGAGAGGTTATCCTAAAGGAGCTATGGTTTGGGGTCACTGTGCTTGGTAGATGTATGCTGTGAGGGTTAATAGTAGGATATGCAATTAGGCTGAAATTGTTATTGGTGGAAGTAGGGTGTCCACTGGTGGAAGTGGGGGATCCCTTTTCACACTGATTGCAGGGGGTTGGGTCCTTGCAATATCTCTAGAAAAAGAATTTTCTGAGACTTTCACAGGAGGATGAGTGGTTTATATTTGTGTGGAACTATATCTCTGGGTTTTAAAAGTCCCATTTTTCTTAATCCAGTCCTAGAATAGGGGTAGCTGGGGATTCAGCAGAGCTAGAAGCCAAGCCAATGTCCAAAGTTTTCCTTCCATGGAGGAGCTGGGTCTGGTTTAGCATCAGGCTAGTTGTAGTCCATTGTGTGTGGGGTCCACATGGCCCATGGCAAATGCAAGGGAGCGTGAGAGCCCAGCTAGTCAGGAGTTCAAACCAAGAAGCAAAAGAGCAAGAGAGAGAACTCTTTTCTAGGAGCTTAAGTATCTCAGATTTTGTGCTCTTCCAGTGGCCATGCCTACTCTGGCCAATGATTTGTTCCCAGGTGTGACTGAAAGACAAGCAACTTCCCTATGTCACCCAGAGTTTAGTCGGCATGTGTTTATTCTTCCTCTGTCTAGTTCCTTCCCCCAGCGGAGCGACATACTGGTGGCTTTGCAGCTTCCTGGCAAAGCTGCACAAATGGCATACCTATAAAATTTAGGCTTTCCTTTGCTCATTTCCTTTTAATTAATAACCAGGTTTATTATAACAGTATCAAAATTACCCTGAACTGTTTTGCCAAAATTCTTTTAAAAATTGGTGAGAGAGAGAGAGAGAGAGAGAGAGAGAGAGAGAGAGAGAGAAACATTGATTCGTTCTTCTACCCATTTATGGGTTCATTGGTTGATTCCTATATGTGCCTTAACCTGAAACCTTGGTGTACCAGAATGATGCTCAACTGAGCCACTGGGCCAGGCCCTGCCAAAGTTCTTAACTAGTGCTGGTCCCTGGTCAGAGCATGAAACATATTGATTACTAATGTGGTTTTATGATCATGGGACCCAGGAATTTCAGGGTAGTTTGTATTACAATGTTAACATTGTTTTGTTGTCCTAGCTGGTTTGAATCAGTGGATAGAGCGCCAGCCTAGGGACTGAAGGGTCCTGGGTTTGATTCCAGTCAAGGGCACATGCCTGGGTTGTGGGCTCGATCCCGATGGGGGGCGTACAGGAGGCAGCCAATCAATGAGTCCTTCTCATCATTGATGTTTCTATCTCTCTCCTTTTCTCTCTGAAATAAATAAAAAAAAAATTTAAAATTGCTTTATTTATTTTTATTGAGAATAAATTCACATAACATAAAACTTGCCATTTTAAAGTGTACAATTCAATGTTGTTGTCTTTTGTATATTTACAAGGTTGTACAACCAGTGCCATTATCTAATTACAGAATACTTTTATTACCCTAAAAAGAAACTTTATGGCTCCCAATTTTCCTCTCCCTCCATCCCCTGATCTATTCTTGGTTCTATAAATTTTTCTATTTTGGAGGTTTTGTATAAATAGAACCATACAATATTGTGCCCTTTGTGACTGGCGTCTTTCACTTAGCAAAATGCTTTCAAGATTCATTCATGGTGTGGCATGTATCAGTACTTTATTTCTGTGTATGGTGGAATAATATTCCACTTATGGATTTACCACATTTATTTATCCATTCATCCATTATGGACATTTTGGTTGTTTGCCCCTTTTGGCTATTATGAATAATGCTGCTTATGAACATTCACGTACAAATTTTTGTATGAACATATGTTATCAATTTTCTTGGATATATATACACCTAGGAGTGAGATTGCTGGGTCATATGGCAACTGTAACCTATGTAATAAAAGAGTAATATGCAAATTAACCGTCACTCCACAACAAAGCTGGCGGCTCCCATAGTGGCTGGGCAGGACACTAGCTGCGTCACCCCGGCAACATGAGCCCAGCAGGTAAGGGGGGCCGCAGGCAGCACCCAGCAGGGCCTGTTGGGTGATGGCAGCAGCAACCCACTAGCAGGCAAGCAGGGCCAGCAGGCAGCACCCAGCAGGGCCTGCTGGGTGGTCTCCATGATGACCCGTGAGCAGGCAAGGGTCTCCCAAATTGGAGAGGGTGCAGGTTGGTCTGAGGGACCTCCCCACCCGCCCTCCCCCTGCCATGCATGAATTTCGTGCACTGAGCCTCTAGTTTTTAAATATTTTTTTAACATTAAGGAACCATATTATTTTTTCCTTTTTTAAAATATTTTTTATTGATTTCAGAGAGGAAGGGAGAGAGAGAGAGAGAGAGAGAGAGAGAGAGAGAGAGAGAGACATCAATGATGAGAGAGAATCATTTATTGGCTGCCTCCTCCATGCCCTCTACTGGGGGGTGTGGGGGGATCGAGCCCATAACCTGAGCATGTGCCCTTGGCTGGAATTGAACCTGGGACCCTTTATTCCGCAGGCTGACACTCTATCCACTGAGCCAAACTGGCTGCAGTGGTTCTCAACCTTCCTAATGCCGTGACCCTTTAATACAGTTCCTCATGTTGTGGTGACCCCAAACCATAAAATTATTTTTGTTGCTACTTCACAACTATAATTTTGCTACTGTTATGAATCATAATGTAAATATCTGATATGCAGGATGTATTTTCATCATTCGTGACCCACAGGTTGAGAACCGCTGGGCTAGGGTATATATTTAAATGTTTTAAAGGAATTGCCAAACTGTTTACAAAGTGACTGCACTATCTTATATTCCCACCACTGTGCCTGAGGGTTCTAATTTCTCCAGATTCTTGCCAATAGCTATTTTCTTTTTAATATTTCTTTATTGATTTCAGAGAGGGGGAAACATTAATGATGAGAGAGAATCATCAATCGGCTGCCTCCTGCATGCGCCCCACTGCGGATTGAGCCCACAACCCGGGCATGTGCCCTTGGCCCGAATCAAACCCAGGACCCTTCAGTCTGCAGGCCGACGCTCTATCCACGAGACAAACTGGCTAGGGCCCAATAGCTATTTTCCATTAAAAAATTATCACCATATTAGTGGATGGGAAGTGAAATCTTGTGATTTTGGTTGGCAGTTCCCTAATGACTAATGATTTTAAGCATCTTTTCAACAATATGTATATTTTTTGTTGTTTGTTAATCCTCACCAGAGGATATTTTTTCCCATTGATTTTTAGAGAGAGTGGAAGGGGGGGCAGAGACAGAGAGAGAGAGAGAGAGAGAGAGAGATACATTGAGGTGAGAGAGACATATATTCTGGATACTAGAGCATTTATTTTCATTAATAGTAAGATTAATAATTTGCACCTGATCTTGATGCCACACACCCTACTCCTGCTCAGTGCTCCTGCCATGGCCCTTATAGAGAATAACTGGAGCTTGCATCTGCCCTTTCTAGATGCCTTTCTGTGAGATGGCCTTTGCCTGTGATCCATATCCTTACTTTCTTGCTGTATTGCACCCCTCTTCTGTAATAAACTGTACATTTGTAAGCATAGTCATGTTGGGTACTCTGGATATTTTCCCACTGATTTTTAGAGAAAGTGGAAGGGAGGGGGAGAGACATAGAGAAACATCAATGTGAGAGAGACACATTAATTGGTTGCCTCCCACAAGTGCCCTGACCAACTAAAGCTGGGGATTGAACCTGCAACCTAGGCACATGCCCTTGATTGGAATCAAACCCACGACCCTTCAAGTCTGCAGGCTGACACTTTATCCACTGAACAAAACTGGCCAGGGTGGAAGTCTTTGCATTTTATAGCTTTGTCTCTCTTCTGGGAACTGATACTTAGAATGTTTCTTTTCCTTCCTCCTCTCCTTGCCTCCCTCTCCTGCTCCGTACCTACCCTTAGTCCCTCCTCCTTCCTTTCTTCCTTCCCTCTCTTCCTTGCTTCTTTCTTTCCTTCCTTTTTTCATTTATTTCCCTCCCTCCCTCCCTTCTTTCCTTCTCTCCTTCCTTCCTTCCTTCCTTCCTTCCTTCCTTCCTTCCTTCCTTCCTTCCTTCCTTCTTTCCTTCCTTCCTTCCTTCCTTCCTTCCTTCCTTCCTTCCTTCCTTCCTTCCTTCTTTCCTTCCTTCCTCATCTACCATTGGGTTTCTCTGATTGTCTATGCTGTCATCTTGCAGCCCTGGGTTAATCCCACTACTTTACAATATCTTAAAAAAATTGGACCCTAAGATTCATATTAGCCTCCTGCCAGCAACATTGCTGCAAGGGCATGGAAGACACTCCTTAGCCACCTCACAAGTACCTGGCAGGCAGAGTGAGATAGCAAACCAAGAGCTCTACTCATAAGAGGAAAGAGATGGATATTTTTCTTTGGATCTCCTTATATCCCACAATCCATGCTTCACCTTTTTCTGCCTTGTCCTGTGCCCAGGAGGCTGTATCACATGGGCTCCCTTGCCCTCTGGTTTCTGGTTGGGTTTGACCAGTGGCAGACACTGACATGACATTGGATGGTAGGAAGAAAGAGAAGTCCTTAGTAGGGCAGTGTGAGTATTGGGTGTTTCCCTTGTTTTCACTGTTCCCAAGCCAGCTATATGGTATCCTTCATGACCTCCTAGAATGACAATAATCAACTAAGAAGATGCCTATTTTGGGCCTCCTGTTTTGTGTTCATTGTTCCCATGGCTGGAATTGAACATCTGGATTTGTCTCATAACCTGGAGGGGCAAGCAACACAAATATATATATTTGCATCAATATCAAATTGCTTAGGGCACCTGCGTAAAGGAGGTTTGCATGGGCACCTGGGGAGACATGAAAATAAAGAAGATGGTACCTTATCTTTTTCGGGTGTTGATTTCCCTGCCCAGCCTCAAAGACACATATTTGAGCCCTACAGAGAGAGAGGCTAATGGCACCAGCTTATGGATCTAGTTCCAAGCTGAAGTGTGATAGTGTGGGAGAGAGCACGCCCCTGACACTTCAATGATTTGCAATTTCAATGACATAATGAGGCTACACCCTTGACACAGATGTTTTTATGTGGTGGTAAGAAAAAGTATGCAAAACTTGAAAATAAAGCAAAAAGATGTAATTCCCATGTCATATTGGAGCATTGCCTAACAGACCTACCCAAAGATAATTGTATTTTTGAGTAAAATACATTTTGTTTGATTTACTATTTACTATTGTTTAAAGCCAGGTCTCTATTAACTTTCAGACTTTAGTTGATAGATATGCAAATGATTTTGCCCAATAGAAAAGATGGCCCCAGAGGAAACATTTGTATTTACCTGTAAGACATTAACTGGTATTGTATATAATTTAGTAATCTTATTCTAGAACTAGAGGCCGGTGCATGAAATTCATGCACTGGAGTGGGTCCCTCAGCCTGGCCTGCACCCTCTTGCAGTCCAGGACCCCTCCCTCCTTACCACCCACCTTCTCGCTGCTCCTTACTGCTTGGCTCTCTGCTCCTTAGCGCTGCCATGGAGGCTCCATGGAGGCTGTGCTCGCCAGCGGTGGGCCTGGCTTCTGGCTGAGCGGTGCTCCCCCTGTGGAGCACACTGACCACCAGGGGGCAGCTCTTGCATTGAGTGTCTGCCCCCTGGTGGCCAGTGTGCATCATAGCAACTGGTCATTCTGGTCATTCCACCATAATAGTCACTTAGGCTTTTATTATATAGACTAGAGGCCTGGTGCACAAAAATTTGTGTACTCGGGGGGGGTCCCTCAGCCCGGCCTGTGCCCTCTCGCAGTCTGGGACCCCTCGGGAGATAACGACCTGCTGGCTTAGGCCTACTCCCAGGTGGCAGAGGGCAGGCCCAATCCCTAGGTGCAGCCCCTGGTCGGGCTCAGAGCAGGGCCGATTGGGGAGTTGGGGCGCTGCCCCCTGTCATGCACAGAGCAGGGCGGACCGGGAGGTTGCGATGCTACCCTCAGTCACGCTCAGGGTAGGGCCGATTGGGGGGTTGGGGCACCTCCCCCGTCACACTCAAGGCAGGGTCAATGGGGAGGTTGTGGCGCCACCCCCTGTCACGCACAGAGCAGGGCCAATCAGGGGGTTGGGGCGCTGCCCCCTGTCACGCACAGAGCAGGGCCCATCAGGGGAGTTGGGGAGCTCCCCCCGTCACACACAGAGCAGGGCGGATCAGGGGCTTGAGGCGCCGCCCTCTATCACCCACAGAGCAGTGCCAATCAGGGCGTTGGGGCACTGCCACTCTCACACTCAGGGCAGGGCCAATGGGGAGGTTATGGCTCTACCCCGTCACACACAGAGCAGGGCCGATCAGGGGGTTGGGGCGCCGCACCCTGTCACACACAGAGCCGCAGGGTGATCAGGGGGTTTGGGCGCTGCCCCCTGTCACACTGATCCCGGTGCCGGGAGGCCTCTTAGCTCCGCTGATCCCGGTGCTGGGAGGCATATTACCCTTTTACTATATAGGATAGAGGCCTCGTGCATGGGTCGGGGCCGGCTGGTTTGCCCTGAAGGGTGTCCTGGATCAGGGTGGGGGTCCCCACTGGGGTGCCGGGCCAGCCTGGGTGAGGGGATGATGGCTGTTTGCAGCTGGTCACACACCCTTCAGGGTGGGGGTCCCCACTGGGGTGCCTGGCCAGTCTGGGTGAGGGGCTGAGGGCTGTTTTCAGGCTGGCGGGTGACTGAAGCTCCCAACTGCTCCTTTTTTTTCTTATTTTTTAAAATTCTGGGCCAGCTTTAGCTTTGAGGCTTGGCTCCAGCTCTTAGGCCTCCTCTGCTGAAAGCAGGTTTCTGGCCTTTTTTTACCTTCTGTATTTGAAACAATGTTGCGATCCTGCTGGCTGAAGCCCGGCGACTAAAGCAGGTTTCTGGGGTTTTGTTTAGCTTCTATATTTGTAACATAGTTGCTTAGAGTTACAGCTCAGAGGCCTGCAGCGGCAGGCGGGAAACATTGGAGTCCTCCGTCACTGAAGCAAGCAAGCCTCATGTTCGCTTTAAGCTGCCTGGCTGCCGGCCGCCATCTTGGCTGGCAGTTAATTTGCATATCGCCCTGATTAGCCAATGGGAAGGGTAGCGGTCATACGCTAATTACCATGTTTCTCTTTTATTAGATAGGATTCTTTCTTTCAGTACCTATATGTACTTTCTTTCAAATTCTCTTTTGAACCTACTTACCACACTGTTGTTTCTTCATTAATGAGTTAAATAAAATTTACAGGGGCTCACTTTACATTTTGTATGAGTTACATTTTTAGTTTTCTAAAAGTGATACTTGAACAGTGGACACCTACCTGTGCCAAGGGTGAGATACTCTTAAGGTGTTTTATTGAGCAATAGATATTAATGAGAGGGCTTTACAAAGTGAGAAGGAGAATGGTGGGTGCTATATGTTAACTATAGCTAACAAATAAGTTCATGAGGAGTTTAGAAACACCTGCTAGGGACTCCCAGACATCACTTGGTAAAATAAATATTTTACCCAAAGTTCCTGGATTCATCTTGATTATAGAGGCAAGAGGGAGGCTTTTGGAGTGGCCTGTCTTCTTGTCCTCCATGTAAGGGGACCAGTTTCAGATTTCAATGGGAAGCTCCCCAGGTTTGGAACCAACAAAAGGGTATACTCATGTCCTTTATACTATTCTTACTCTAGCACTTTTTTGTTGTTGTTAATCCTCACCTGAGGTTATTTTTTCCATTGATTTTAGAGAGTGGAAGGGTGAGTGAGAGAAACATCAATGTGAGAGAGACACATTTGATTGGTTTCCTTCCACATGTGCCCAGACTGGGGATGGGGATTGAGCCTACAATTGAGGT
Source organism: Myotis nattereri (assembly GCF_964212035.1). Classification (NCBI taxonomy): domain Eukaryota; kingdom Metazoa; phylum Chordata; class Mammalia; order Chiroptera; family Vespertilionidae; genus Myotis; species Myotis nattereri. The sequence continues at coordinate 113,856,258 of NC_138078.1, read as the reverse complement.
ATGTGTCCTTGACAGGAATCAAACCCGAGACCCTTCTGTCCATGGGCTGATACTCTAACCACTGAGTCAAACCAGCTAGGCCTTATTCTAGCACTTTTTTTAAAGGTGAGATTCCTTTTTTTTAAAAATCTTTTTTTAAAATATATTTTTACTAGAGGCCTGGTGCATGAAACTCAAGCATTCGGGGTTGGGGGGGTTCCTCAGCCTGGATTGCGAGAGGGCGCAGGCCAGGCTGAGGGACCCCACTGGTGCATGATCGGGGCCAGAGAGGGATGTGGGAGGTTGGCCAGCCAGGGAGGTACCACGGGAGGGCCCCAGGATGTGTCCAGCCCATCTCACTCAGTCCCAATTGGCAGGACCCCAGCAGCAAGCTAACCTACCGGTTGACTGTCTGCCCTCTGGTGGTCAGTGCACATCATAGCGAGCAGTTGAGCTGCCTTAGCATATCATTAGCATATTAAGCTTTGATTGGTTGAACAGATGACCGGATGACCATATACTTAGCATATTAAGCTTTTATTATATAGGATTGATTTCAGAGAGGAAGGGAGAGAGAGATAGAGATAGAAACATCAATGATGAGAGAAAATCATTGATTGGCTGCCTCCTGCACACTCCCTACTGGGGATCAAGCCCACAACCCAGCATGTGCCTTTGACTGGAATCGAACCTGGGACCTTCCAGTACGCAGGCCAATGCTCTATCCACTGAGCAAAACCAGCTAGAGCTATTCTGGCATTTTTGATGTAAGTTTGAAATGATCTCCAAACAAAAAGTTTAAAACAGAAAACAGTAATGCCTCCATTAGAGTATTTATCATATTATGTTGTGATTGTGGATTCACTAGTCCATGAGCAATCATAAACATGGGCTATGTCTTATTCATTATTGCTACAGAATGGAGTGGGAGGGTGCCTTCACAAGACAGGACAAATAGGTGTGCTATGAATGTTTGTTGATTGACCATAAGCAATTGCAAATGAATAGTCCTCAAATGGTATACTGATGAGTGTTATTTCCTGGATCATGTGTTATATAGGAAGTTAGGAAATCTCTGCTGGTGCTCCTAGCAAAAGCATTTATAGGTTTGTTGATGTTATTGCATCTTCCCTTCAGAGATGCGTTTGATATTATAGGTATACCTCTGCAAAGCACGTGTTATGGATTCCTCAGTTCTGATTATGCTCAGCCTTCCCTAAAGTAAAGCCCAAACAATTCTGTGCAGACTCTTTTGAAGTTTACCATTTCCTACTATGTCTATAATTGAGCAGAAATGGAAACATTTATGAACACTCCCATACCACCTTCACAAAAAGATACAATTGTAAGCCACAAAGAGGTCCCAATTCACTGAGGAATCTATCCAAACAAATACCTGCCTCAGTATATCTGCCTCTACTTAAGAAAATAACTCATTAGTATTCCATAATGGTTAATTATTTTTACTACTGCTTTTGACTACTTTCAAGGAGCCATAGTTCACTCATCATTAAATAAATAAATAAACACTTGGTGAACACCTACTATTTGAGGGGTACTATCTTGGTTGCTGAGAACATAGCAGTGAACCAAACAGATATGTCCCTGGTGTCATGAAGTTTACAGTCTAATAGGGAAGACAGACATTAGATAAGTAAATGCATCAGAGATGACCTTTGTAAAACTCAACATTTCAGAAAAGATATGTGAGGGTGTTTTTTGTTTGTTTGTTTGTTTTTGCGTAAGACTCACTGTTCTTGGAAATTACTTCTTTAGGAAGTTTAGGTGAACATATTTTGTGGTTTAACAAAATGATCGGTTAGGGCAGTGGTTCTCAACCTTGGCTGCACATTAGAATCACCTGGGAATCTTTTTAAAATCCTGGTTTCTGGGCCTCATCCTCCGGAAATTCTGTTTCTTTGTTATGGGGTGAGGCCCAACATTAGTAACAAAGAAACAGAATTTCCGGAGGATGAGGCCCAGAAATCAGGATTTTAAAAAGATTCCCAGATGATTCTAATGTGCAGCCAAGGTTGAGAACCACTGGGTTAGAGAGTTTTTCTATATATCTCCTCCTTGAATTAAAAGTTCATGCTGTTGACTTGTCATTAACAGAATAGAATTAACTTGTCAGGAATTTTCTCAGTAACATAAGAATGAGCCCTGTATCAGTTAACATCCAGCGGGAATAGATGGCACACTCAGATAAAAAACAACAACAACAACATTTAATACAGCAACAATTTACAAAATTTAGGTAGTGTGTAGGGAATCCACAAGTGATATTGCAAACTCCTGGCTAGTAAGGCTGTTAATGCCCTGATACCTGAAGCAGCAAAGGAAAGGAGCGGTTTCTTGAACTTGGGTTGGAGGCGGGGGAGCAAATATCACTTGACAAGGGCTACATGACAGGAAGAACTATGATTTTCAGGTGAGAGAAACAGCTAGCCAGCCTACAGAAACCTCTCAGGGAAAAAGTCATAGAAATCAGTATCCAAATTTTATTCTCTGCCATCCCTGCAATTTCTTTTTTAAAAAAAAATATTTTATTGATTTTTACAGAGAGGAAGGGAGAGGGATAGAGTGTTAGAAACATCGATGAGAGAGAAACATCAACCAGCTGCCTCCTGCACACCCCCTACTGGGGATGTGCCTGCAACTAAGGTACACGCCCTTGACCGGAATCGAACCTGGGACCCTTCAGTCTGCAGGCGGGAGCTCTATCCACTGAGCCAAACCGGTTAGGGCCCCTGCAATTTCTTACCTGTCCACCTCATTGGCCAAACCCAACTAGAAGCAGTGGAGTTCACTGATGTATGTATATATAGGTCAGTACAGAGCAAAGTGGAGAGGGGATCTAGAGGAGCAAATCAATGATGCATGTGCAGCACTGGTCCTTATTACTCTTTTCTCATCACAGCCTAGGTCTTGAACTGTTGGCCTCAACCTAGCTTACATTTTATTTTCTGACCTTACAATCTTGTAATCCTCTTTAAAAGTATGACTGATGATGATCTTGGAAAGCTAATGCTGTCATTGTGTCTTATTTGTGACTTATAGGTTCCTTCCTTACTCATCCTTTTGATCAGATGTTTTTATCTTTAGCCCTAGCTGGGTAGCTCAGTTGGTTAGAACATTGTCCTGATATGCCAAGATTGCTGGTTCAATCCCCGGTCAGGGCACATACAAGAATTAACCAATTAAAAAAAAGAAAAAGAAAAAGAAAGATGTTTTCATTTGCTCTAGGTAGCCTTGCTCAGTTCAAAATACACTTTAGAACACTATTTGAGCAAGGATCCTCATAGCAAGTGCCCCTGCTGTATTTGCTTCGGCCCAGTAAATGGCAATTGGATATGACAATGAGATGGGAAGCACTGATTTGTGTCACACTAATAACTCAGTCATCACTCCAGTTCTGTTTACAGCCACACCCATGAATAGATTAGGATCACGGAGAACAAAGACACTGGACTAAAAACAACCAGGTTCAAAGGATACCTCATCAGAGGAGAGATGCAAACTACATGAACCTGAAGAACTAGTATTTCTTGTCCATGCTGGGTGATGAAATTTTTGAAAAGTCAAGCTAGTAAAGAGTTCTGTCATTCATGGGAAAGATAAACTCCATTTTCAGTACAGTGGATACCTCTGGAGCAGGAAGGAAAAGAGATCCGGGAGAAGTACAGAGAGAGCTCCAACTGGGGCTGTACTTTATTTCTTAATAAGTGAAATTCTGAAGCATATATAAGAAAACGCTAGAATTAAATAATGAATGGTGAGGTGCTACTTATGAACTTCTTTGTATTTTTCTCTTTGTGGAGAGTATGGTTGAGGAGAGGAGAATGGGGGGACCTACACCAAGAAAAGCAGACGAGCCCTTGCCAGTTTGGCTCAGTGGATAGAGCACACAGATTGAAAGGTCTCGGGTTTGATTCCCGGTCAAGGGCACGTACCTGGGTTGCAAGTTCGATCCCAGGCCCTAGTTGGGGCGCATGCAGGAGGCAACCAATCAATGTGTCTTTCTCACATCTCTCTCTCTCTCTCTCTCTCTCTCTCTCTCTCTCTCCCTCTTCCCTTCCACTATCTCTAAAAATCAATAGAAAAAATAACTTTGGGTGAAAATTAACTGAAATAGGAGGAGAAGGAGAAGGAGAAGGAGAAAGGAATGTAGACAAAATGTAAAGAATAGTGAAATCATATGTCTACCAGGGTCCCAGTGGTGCTCTGGGAGCATGTTGCTTCAGTCCAGCCACAGGCTGAGGGTTCAAGGGCTCTGGAATTATGATAACACTAACAGTTTAGAGATGCGACTAAAGGTTGCATTCCTAGTTCTGCCCGACAAAAGAGGTATTTGCCTGTAGTAGTTAGGAGCCAGCCTGCCTGGAGTCAGATCTTGGTTTGGGCACTCATTGGCTATGTCATTCCACCTCTCTGTATCTCAGTTTCTCCATCTATAAAATGTGATTAGACTGTCAATTTATGATCAGTGATGGCGAACCTATGATACGCATGTCAGAGGTGACACGCGAACTCATTTTTTTTGGTTGATTTTTCTTTGTTAAATGGCATTTAAATATATAAAATAAATATCAAAAATATAAGTCTTTGTTTTACTATGGTTGCAAATATCAAAAAATTTCTATATGTGACACGGCACCAGAGTTAAGTTAGGGTTTTTCAAAATGCTGACATGCCGAGCTCAAAAGGTTTGCCATCACTGATCTATGTCAAAGTGTTGTTGAGATGATTTTGGCCACAGACTGAATTTTATGCTATTATTCTCCCAGACAGGCTGACCTAATGGGAACAGTCCTCCAGCACAGGAATTGACAAAGTTTTTCTGTAAAGGGCCAGATAGTAAACAGTTGAGACTTTGAGGGCCTTATGGTCTCTGTCGCAACTACTCAATTCTGGTGTTGTAGTGAGAAAGCAGTGATAGACAATACATAAACAAATAGGTGTAGCTGTGTTATAATAAAACTTAATTCATAAAAACAGGCACTGTAGTGTGCCAACTCTTTCCCTAGCATTTTATTTTATTAATATTTTTATTGATTTCAGAGAGAAAGGGAGAGAGAGAGAGAGACAGAAACATCAGTGATGAGAGATAATCATTGATTCGCTGCCCCCTGCACACCCCATACTGGGGACCAAGCCCACAACCGAGCACATGTCCTGATTGGGAATCGAACCCTGACCTCCAGGTTCATGGGTCGATGCTCAACCACTGAGCCACGCCGGTCAGGCTCCCTAGTATTTTAAATAGTTGGATGCTCCACTTATCTGTCAGAAGGGTGGATGACCGAGGCCAGTGGTCGGCAGACTGCGGCCCCTTGAGTGTGGCTCTTCCACAAAATACCACGTGCAGGCGCGCATGTACAGTGCTATTGGAACTTCGTGGCCACACTCAAGGGGCCAAAGAGCCGCATGTGGCTCGCGAGCCGCAGTTTGCTGACCACTGACCTAGGCTGTTTGGGATGAATGGCACACAATCCTAAGTGCTGGTTGGCCCCTTACAAAAGAGGAGAAATTGTAAATCCTCAACACAAGCTGAGACTACGTCTCAACCTTCCTGAGTAGCTTCTACTTGTGACCCTCCAGTTGAATTATCCCAAGATTCAGGACTTGCTCCCTAGTGAGAGGCTCAAAACAGTTTTCATAGTCACACTAGAGGCCCATTGTGCACGGATGGGGTCCCTCAGCCTGGACAGTGATCAGTCCAATCGGGGCTCTTCTCACTCAGTCCCGATCAGCTGATTGGGGCTGGGGATCGGGGCCCATCGGGTCCAGACTGGGGAAGGGACCGCAGGAGGTTGGCTGTGGGAGTGCACTGACCACCAGGGGGCAGCTCCTGCCTTGAGCGTCTGCCCCTTGGTAGTCAGTGCATGTCATAGCGACCAGTCCACCAGTTGTTTGGTTGACTGGTCATAAAGGTCACTTAGGCTTTTATATATATAGATAGATCATTGGTACTTGAGAAAATTCTCCATCCTTTTTGAGTAATTATGGGAAGCCTTTAACTGGGGTATTTAATACCTTCCCACCACTCAGGGTGCACAGTCTACACAAATTCTACCCAAGATAATAGCATGAGTCAACCATTAGATAGGAGCCAGATACACATTGAAAAGGCCTCTATCTTTAAAAGGGCCAGTTTTTAAAAATCCTTTTTAAAAAATATTTTTTAGTGATTTCAGAGAGGAAGGGAGAAGGAGAGAGAGAGAGACAGACAGAAACATCAATGATGAGAGTGAATCATTGATCGGCTGCCTCCTGCACACCCCACACTGGGGCTTGAACCTGCAACCTGGTCATGTGCCCTAACTGAGAATTGAACCATGACCTCCTGGTTCATAGGTTAATGCTCAACCACTGAGCTATGCCAGTTGGGCAAAAGGGCCAGTTTTAAAATGTTTATTGATTGATTAATTTTAGAAAAAGAGAGGAAAAGGATGTGAAGAAGGAGAGAGAGAGAGAGAGAGAGAGAGAGAGAGAGAGAGAGAGATTTGTTGTTCTCATTTATGCATTCATTGGTTGCTTCTTGTATGTGTCCTGACCATGGATTGAACTTGAAACTTCAGCATGTTGGGACCACACTCTAACCAAATGAGCTACCTGGCCAGGGGAAAAAGGTTCAGTTTGAAAACTACCACTTCTGCTCTAGCAGGTTTGGCTCAGTGGATAAAGTGTCAGCCTGCGGACCAAAGGGTCCCAGGTTTGATTCTGGTCAAGGGCACATACCTCAGTTGCAGGCTCCTCCCTGGCCCAGCCCCTGGTCAGGGCTCCTGCAGGAGGCAACCAATCAATGCACATCTCTCACATAGCTACTTCTCTCTGTCTTTCCCTCTCTCTTACACACTCTATAAAAATCAATGGAAAAATATCCTCAGGTGAGGATTTTTTTAAAAAAAGAATGAAAGAAAATAACCACTTCCCAGTGTGCCAGGAGACAGCCTTAGTTCATACCATTATCTCTAGCAAATACCTCAGGAGACTTCACCAGCCAACATTACATCATCGCTCAGCATCACTGCCAAAGACAGGACCTACGCACATATCCGCAGACAGCACTTACCAAACCAGTTTGTGCTTGGACCACAGTTTATGGCCAATGCTCAGCTAGACACACTGTGAAGACAGCTGTCCCACAGAAACCTGCTCATGCTCCTGCTGAAAGGGCAGGCCTTGCGGAGACCTTCCCACGCAGCACACTGTGAAACTGACTTAACATGGGCCTGAGCATACATCCATGCCTAATCTAGTCCATAGTGCAAGACTATGAACTATCCAAGACAGGCATAGGCCATATCCAGATTCACAGACCCCAGCTCAAGTCCATGCAGAATGATCTTAGCTTACTCCCAGCAATTTAAGTATACACCTATCAAGCACAAGGTTCCCAAACTGGAACTCAGACCTGCTCAGTCTGAGGTCCTCACAGCATACATCTACCAAGCACAGTGACCCCAAACCATAGCTCCTTTAGGATAACCTCTCAAGAAGAGGGCCCAACCCATGCCACCCCTCGGTAGCTCTCCCTCACAGACTGGATGCAGACCCGTTGTCCCACTGGGTACACCCTGATGGGGCTGTGACTCACACCAAGGCCCCCTTACTTTCCACTAAACAGCAGGAAGGAAGAGTGCCCTGCTTTAGACTGACACTCCCTGCAATGCCACCAACAGTGACCAACTGTCCAGGACTCTGTCCTGGTTTGAGAACTGAAAGTATCAGTTCTTGAGAAATCCCCCAGGACCAGGAAAGCTGGGAAAGTTGGTCACCCTGAAGGCCCACCCTCCTTACTCCTGTGATGGAATGTGTATCACCCACTACTGAGGAGAGTGCTCCAGCTCTGAGTGCAGGGAAGGGCCTGGCCCCTCTCAGTGCCCAGAAGTCACCGGAGCCCCGCACTTGACCTGAAACTGTAGGGCTACTGCTGCTCATTCTGTGGCAGCTGGGCACTTCTCCCTACAAGCCGCTGATGCCACCTCCCTCTCTTCTGCCTGCCAGATTATCTTTACTAACATTGGGAATTCAAGGGCCCTTCATGCCTCTCATGATGACTAAGTCTGCACCAACACTTCCCAGCAGATTCTACACACAATTACTGCAGCCTTACAGGGTCATTATAGGTGGCCCTTGCTGCCATTTGCTGGGAGCGAGCCTGATTCAACAGCCCCTCCCTCCTTCTCAGCTGCTTTCCCAGCAGCAATAGGCAGGCCAGGCTGGGGTCTCCTCTCCCACCTGTTCCTGGGAGTTCAGGAATCCCAGGTGCAGGTCTCAGGGCTCCAGGCTTTCAGAAACACAGCCCTCCAGCGTGAGAGGTGCCCAGCTTTATTGAACCCTGTCGTGGGGACCCAGAGGCAAGCAACAGGGGTTTCCTGTCTGTGGGGACCTAAGATCTAGAGGGGTTGAGGTATGCCTGGGAACACAGGGTCACACTGCTAGAGGCAAGTCCAAGGGTGGGATTAGCCAGGGCTTGTTGAGGAAGGGACACTTGAAAGGAGATTCACAGGTCAGTTGTGCAAAGAAGGGGATCTTGGTGGAGGTCTGCTAGGGCCCAGAAAACAGAATCCACAGGGACATGGGATGGCAGAGTGGTGAGAGGGAAAGTAGGTAGAGGCAGGAACAGAATCCAGGGGCCTGAGGGAGGAGAGAGCTTCACAGAGAACATTGGAACCCAGTGTCACATCCCCCAACCAGGTTCAGTAGGGGAGGGCTGGAAAAGCAACCTTTGGTGCTGAATAGTGGGTGTTTCAGAAACTCTAATCTAAGTGTGGATTGCTTGTTGTATGATCAATGATGGCATGATGATGTTGTTTGCCTGGGGGCTATCTCATTCTGTTCTTATTCTTGGCCTGTAAATGGTTCCTCTGTGGAACAGGGGCTGCATTTGAATGTGCTGGACAGCAAATGTGCATGGGTTCTGTTTCTGCAGTGGCTATGATATAGTTTGTTATGTTACAGCAAGGGTATGTGTTTAGGCCTCAGGTGGCTTTCCCATGGTATGCTCAGTGTATGCAGTAGGCATAGGCCCAGTCTTACTGGGAGACTGTCTCCTGGTGGTGCCCTGTATTGGCCCTGATATAGATCAGGTAGTCCATGGCTTCATCCTGTTTGTTAAGTCATGGGGTGGGTATAGGAGTTAGTCTGGTCATGTGGTGTCTCCTTGTGGACTGAACCATTCTGTTGGCAGGGGCTCGGGTTGGCCTCTCTCCTGGTTTGCTGTGTGATGTGTGTATGTATGTTTATTCTATTATAGGTGGTAGCTGCATAAAAGTTTGCTGCTATAGATATATCTGGTATAGATATAAACCCTCATCTGATAGATCCCCTCTTAGTGTGCTGAAGACTGCTCTGTTCTAGGGCTCTCTGTGAAGCAGTGGAGAGGTGTCTTTGATTTTAGGTGCTTTAAAACAGGGAGAAGCATGCAGTGCTCCTCCCCCCGCCCCCACCTCATTTTCATCAATGGGATAAAACTCACCCCTCTCCCTCTGCATTGCCAAGAGCAACTGGGCATGAGAGATGTCTATTGGTATCCAGTGGAAGGCAGAATGGCGGATTTTGCAGGGCTCAAAAAGGGATTGGGAGAACGGGGACTTTATTATCCTGTGGGAAAAAGGCATACATCCCAAGGACAGGATGTGAGGGTGGGTGTGGGGGAATGACTCCTGAATGGGAACAGCTTAAAAGGGGGAGAACACTGCACTGGGGGGGGGGGGGAGGAAGAAGAGAAGAGCTAGGAAGGAGGTTCCTAAATTATGTGCCACTTTACATAGGTGTGCTCCTTCTGGGCTCTAGGGGTCCTCAGTCCTCAGGACTAGTATGGCAGAGCCCCTAGGCTGATCATCTTTGGGCATAAGCAGCCTACCCATTTTCTACCATGTATCCTATAAGTACCAGGACAAGAAAAAGACAGAGAAGCACTTAATTAGGAAATAAGGTGTATCCAGGTGTATCCACTCCTGATCTTTCCACCAGCCTGACTTTGTAGTTTTGAATCACGCACCTGAAAGCTTATGTCAAGAACTGCTTAAGGTCTTACACATCAGGTAAAGGAAGACAGAAGACTAAGTAATTCAGACTAACCCATCTAAAGATAAATAAAAAAGGCGGACAACACATATGAAAAGATATTTTCAAAGCCATCAAAGAGCTACAATGTTGTGAGCAATGATATGAATTAATGAATAGATAGAGGGATGGAGAAATTAATAAATACATGATAGAGCAAGCACAGTGAAATGTTAATGGTAATGCCGAAACCGGTTTGGCTCAGTGGATAGAGCGTCGGCTTGCTGACTGAAAGGTCCCAGGTTCGATTCTGGTCAAGGGCATGTACCTGGGTTGCGGGCACATCCCCAGTAGGAGATGTGTAGGAGGCAGCTGATCGATGTTTCTCTCTCATCGATGTTTCTAACTCTCTATCTCTCTCCCTTCCTCTCTGTAAAAAATAAATAAAATATATTTTAAAAAAATGTTAATGGTAAAATTAAGGTGGTGGGTGTATGGTTGTACATTGTAAAAATCTTTCATTTTTTCTTTCACCTTATTATTTCATAATAAAATGTTGGAAAAACCTTGAAACAAATATAATGGGAGAAGTTTATATACTCCATGGAGGAAAACATAAAACTTGTTTTTTTTAAATATGTATTTTTATTCATTTCAGAGAGGAAAGGAGAGGGCGAGAGAGATAGCAACAGCAATGAGAGAGAATCATTGATTGGCTGCCTCCTGCACGCCCCCTACTGGAGATCGAGCTTGCAACCTGGGCATGTGCCCTTGACTAGAATCGAACCCGGGACCCTTCAGTCCACAGGTCAATGCTCTATCCACTGAGCCAAACCAGCTAGGGCAAATATAAAACTTTTAAAAGGACTATTAAAGAAGACATAAACAAATGAAAAGCTATACTATGTTCAAAGTTTAGAAGACTGAATATTATTGTTGGAAGAGATCATCTGGAGGACATGACCACTAGTTGACAATTGAGCTGGACCTAGGCAGTCTGAGGCTCCTCCCTCCCTGCCCTATCACTGGAATGTACATCTAGCCCATTTCCACATTAGGAGCTGTTTCAAGAACATAGCCTTGGATGGAACTGGAGAGCATTATGCTAAGTAAAATTAGCCAGTCAGAGAAAGATAAATATCACATGATCTCACTCATTTATTGGATACTAGAGGCCTGGTGCACAAAATTTGTGCATGAGTAGGGTTGCTAGGCCTGGCCGTCAATCAGGGCCAATCTCTGGGGAGATCGGCAAGGCAATTGTGGGGCCCCTGCTGGTACCCGCCTTGGCCAGCCTGGGGCCTGTGGGCTGGGTGCAGCTCCTGTGTGGAGTGTATGGCCCCTGGTGGTCAGTGCACATCATAACAACTGATCGTTCTACCATTCGGTTGATTTGCATAGGCTGTTATTATCTACACTAATAAAAGAGAAACATGCAAATTAACCATCACTCTGCACTCTGCTACACCCATCAGCCAATCAGGAGCAAGTATGCAAATTAACCCAACTAAGATGGCGGCAGCCATGAAGCTGGAGCGAGCCGGAAGCTTGGGTTGCCCCCAGAAATGGAGGAAGCCAAGCTTCCTACCTGCCCTGGCCAGCCCTGGGCTCTGCTCAAGGCTACAAAGTTTCAATTATAGAAGATAAATAAATCCCAGATACCTGCTTCCAGCCTGCCCTGGCCTCCACTCAAGGAGGCACAGGAAAAAAAAGAAAAAAGAAAATAAGGAGAGGCTGGGAGCTTGGGTTGCCAGGAGGTGTGGCCAGCCTGAAAAACGGCCCTCGGCCCCTCACCCAGGCTGGCCAAGCACCCCAGTGGGACACCCCCACCCTGAAGGGGCTGTGGCCAGCCTGCAAACAGCCTTCAGCCCCTCACCCAGGCTGGCCACACCCCCATAGGGTGAGGGTCCCCACTGAGGGGCTTGGCCAGACTGCAAACAACCATCAGCTCCTTACTCAGGCTGGCCAGGCACGCCAGTGGGGACACCCATCCTGAAGAGGCTGTGGCCAGCCTGCAAATAACCATCAGCCCCTCACCCAAGTTGGCCAAGCACCCCAGTGGGGACCCCCACCCTGATCCGGGACACCCTTCAGGGCAAACCAGCCAGCCCCCACCCATGCACCAGGCCTCTATCCTATATAATGAAAGGGGTAATATGAAAATTGACCTTAACAGCAGAACGACTGAGAATGACTGGTCACTATGACACACACTGACCACCAGGGGGCAGACACTTAATGCAGGAGCTGCCCCCTGGTGGTCAGTGCGCTCCCACAGGGGTAACTGTGCTCAGCCACAAGCCAGGCTGATGGCTGCCAGCACAGTGGTGGTGGCGGGAGCCTCTCCCTCCTCCTCAGCAGCACTAAGGATGTCCAACTGCAGCTTAGGCCTGCTCCCTGCTGGCAAGTGGACATCCCCCGAGGGCTCCTGGGCTGCCAGAGGGATGTCCGACTGCCAGCTTAGGCCTGATCCCCCAGGGAGTGGGCCTAAGCCAGCAGGTGGACATCCCCGGAGCGGTCCCAGACTGCGAGAGGGCACAGGCCAGGCTGTGGGAACATCCCCCCCCCCCCATAGCACAAATTTTTGTGCACCGTGCCTCTAGTATAGGATAATGAACAACATAAACTGAGGAACAAAAACAGATCCAGAGACAGAGAAGCATTGATCAGACTGTCAAACCTCAGAGGGAAGGTAGGGGAGGGTGGGGGTAAGGGGAAGAAATCAACCAAAAAACTTGTATGCATGCATATAAGACTAACCAATGGACACAGACACGGGGGGGTGGTGAGGGCATTTGTGGGGGGATGGGGGGGCAATGGGGCAATAAGGACATACATGTAACACCTTAATCAATAAAGAAAAAATGGCCGAAACCGGTTTGGCTCAGTGGATAGAGCGTCGGCCTGCGGACTGAAAGGTCCCAGGTTCGATTCCGGTCAAGGGCATGTACCTGGGTTGCGGGCACATCCCCAGTAGGAGATGTGCAGGAGGCAGCTGATCGATGTTTCTCTCTCATCGATGTTTCTAACTATCTCTCTCCCTTCCTCTCTGTAAAAAATCAATAAAATATATTTTAAAAAAAAATAAAGAAAGAAAGAAAAAATGAAAACAAACAAAATAAAACAAAAAAATCAATAAAAACATATTAAAAAAAGAACACAGCCTTGAGAGAGGAAGGTGTTGTTGAGACCAGAATATGTGACTGAACCCAGTAGAGGCCTCTATGTAAACTTTTAAGATTCTGGTGGGCAGATGTGGGGATCTATTAGTCTTGTGGCTGCCCAGGACAAATCTTGTATGTAAGTTTCCTTGCTTATTAAAACTGCCATCTACCAATCTGAAGTGTTCTTCCTCTTTCTGCTGTCTCTCCCTGCCCTCCATGTACAGGGGCCAGTTTCAAATTTCATTTGGAGAATGAACCAACAATTGTAAGAGACAAATGATGTATAGATTCATTGCAATTACAATGAAAACTCAGCAAGTTTTCTTTGTGGAATTTGATAAACTGATTCAAAAACATATATGGAAATCCACAGGGCCAAGGATATTTAAGACACCCATGAAGAACAGGTGGAAAGAATTGCTCTACCAGGTATCAAGACTTATTGTAGGGGTGGCGGGCGGGCGGAGGGAGGGGAGGGGTGGCGGTGGAGGAGGAAGAGAGACTATGGTAGCGGAGGAGGCGAGGAGTGCCGGGTGGTACCTGGCTGGGGGAGCCGCGGGCTCTCGGGGAAGACACGGATGATGTACAAGCTTTACATCGGGAACCTGAGCCCCGCTGTCACCGCCGACGACCTCCGGCAGCTCTTTGGGGACAGGAAGCTGCCCCTGGCGGGACAGGTCCTGCTGAAGTCTGGCTACGCCTTCCTGGACTACCCGGACCAGAACTGGGCCATCCGCGCCATCGAGACCCTCTCGGGTAAAGTGGAATTGCATGGGAAAATCATGAAAGTTGATTACTCAGTCTCTAAAAAGCTCAGGAGCAAAAAAATTCAGATTAGAACTATCCCTCCTCACCTGCAGTGGGAGGTCTTGGATGGACTTTTGGCTCAGTATGGGACAGTGGAGAATCTCGAACAAGTCAACACAGACACAGAAACTGCGGTTGTCAACGTCACATATTCAACAAGAGAAGAAGCAAAAACAGCCATCGAGAAGCTGAGTGGGCATCAGTTTGAGAACTATTCCTTCTAGATTTCCTACATCCTGGATGAAGAGGTGAGCTCCCCTTCGCCCCCTGACCGAGCTCAGCGTGGGGACCACTCTTCCAGGGAGCAAGGCCACGCCCCTGGGGGCTCTTCTCAGGCCAGACAGATTGATTTCCCGCTTCGGATCCTGGTCCCCACCCAGTTTGCTTGTGCCATCATCAGAAAGGAGGGCTTGACCATAAAGAACATCACTAAGCAGACCCAGTCCTGGGTAGACATCCATAGGAAGAAAACTCTGGGGCCGCGAAGAAGCCCATCACCATCTATGCCACCCCAGAGGGGACTTCCGAAGTGGGCTGCATGATTCTTGAAATCATGCATAAGGAGGCTGATGAGACCAAAATTTTGAATATATCATCCCACTCCCTCCTGGCCTGCAAAATTTCTGCCGAGAAATCCACCGATAATATGGAAACTCCGAGAACTGAAGAGACTCCTCTGAAAATATTGGCCCACAATCACTTGGTTGGAAGACTTATCGGAAAAGAAGGCAGAAATTTGAAGAAAATTGAACATAAAACTGGGACCAAGATAACAATTTCATCCTTGCAGGATTTGAGCATATACAATCCTGAAAGAACCATCACTGCGAAGGGCACAGTTGAGGCCTGTGCCAGTACTGAGATGAAGATTATGAAGAAGCTACGTGAGGCCTTTGAAAATGACATGCTGGCTGTAAATCAACAAACCAACCTGATCCCGAGGTTGAACCTCAGCGCACTTGGCATCTTTTCAACAGGATTATCTGTGCTGCCTTCACCTGCAGGGCCCCGAGGACCTCCCTCTGCTTCCCCCTACCACCTGTTCGCTACCCATTCTGGATACTTCTCCAGCTTGTACCCCCCTCACCAGTTCAGCCCGTTCCCACATCATCACTCCTACCCGGAGCAGGAGATCGTGAATCTCTTCATCCCGACCCAGGCCCGCCATCATCGGGAAGAAGGGCGCGCACATCAAGCAGCTGGCTCGGTTTGCAGGGGCCTCCATCAAGATTGCCCCAGCGGAAGGCCCAGACGTCAGTGAAAGGATGGTCATCACCACCGGACCGCCAGAAGCCCACTTCAAGGCTCAGGGGCGGATCTTTGGGAAACTGAAAGAAGAAAACTTCTTTAACTCCAAAGAGGAGGTGAAGTTGGAAGCCCATATCAGTGTGCCCTCTTCCACTGCTGGCCGGGTGATCGGCAAGGGCGGCAAAACCATGAATGAAGTGCAGAACCTAACCAGCGCAGAAGTCATCGTGCCTCATGACCAAATGCTCGATGAAAACGAGGAAGTGATCGTCAGAATTATTGGGCATCTCTTTGCGAGCCAGACCGCACAGCGCAAGATCAGGGAAATCGTACAACAGGTGAAGCAGCAGGAGCAGAAATACCCTCAGGGAGTCGTCTCACAGCGCTGCCAGTGAGGCTCCCACAGGCACCAGCAAAACAACGGATGAATGTAGCCCTTCCAACACCTGACATAACGAGACCAAACACAGCCAGCAAGATCGGGAGCAAACCAAAGACCATCCTGAGGAATGAGAAGTCTGCGGAGGCACAAGGGCTCTGCAGAGGCCCTGAGGACCTGGTGGGCAGGAGAGGGGGCGGGGAGGGGGGGAGGCCAGTGGCTCACGGCCCAGCCTTCCGCCTCCCCGGGCCTCTGCAAGCTGCCCAGCCAGCCACTTCACCGCCCACTCGGATCTCTCCGTAACTCCCACCACGCTATCTCTTTTAGTTGAACTAACATAGGTGAAGGTGTTCAAAGCAAAGCAAAATTCACTTTCCTTTTGTGGAAAATTATCTCTGTACATGTGTATACATACTAGAAGGGGGAAGATGTTAAGATATGTGGCCTGTGGGTTACACAGGGTGCCTGCGGCGTTAATACATTTTAGAAATAATATATCAAAGAACTCAACTAACTCCAATTCTTAATCAAGTATTAATTTTTTTTTCTTTTTAAAGATAAATCAGGCTTTTCTAGACTTTAAAGAATAAAGTCATTCTTTGGGAGGTCTAATTGTTTCAAGGCCACCCACACAAATCCACCAGAGGGAAATCTGGTCAGGACACTCGCGGCAGCTCCGGGTCACCTGTGTACGTCAACAGAAGGGATACCGTCTTCATCCCTGTCAAGCTCACACCCATTTCTCTTTGCTTCACGGGTTTTAAACTGGTTTTGCATACTGTTCTATAAGTCTGTCTCTGTTTATCTCTCCCCGGCCTCCCTCCCTCCCGTCCTTCTCCACACCCATCCTTTTAGTCCCCACACCCCTCTGCCTCAGTCCCACTCTCTATGCACCCCCAGGCAAAGCAGTGCTCTGAGTATCACATCACACAGAAGGAGCAAAAGCGAACACACAAACCAGCCTCAACTTACACTTGGTTACTCAACAGAACAAGAGTCAATGGTACTTGTCCTAGCTTTTCGGAAGAGAAAACAGGAACCCATCGAACCAACCAAAACAAAGAAAAACGCCACAAAGAAAGAATATATTTTGTCTTTTTTACATTTTGTTGTATAAGCCATCCATTTTCAGCAAAATGGTTTCTTTCTTTTGAAAAAAAAAATGTGAAAGAAAATAGCAATTTACATGAGGTCGTTGGCCCAGGGCGTTAAATTTACAGATTTTTTTT
Organism: Myotis nattereri; assembly: GCF_964212035.1. NCBI lineage: Eukaryota > Metazoa > Chordata > Mammalia > Chiroptera > Vespertilionidae > Myotis > Myotis nattereri. The sequence goes on along the minus strand of NC_138078.1, from coordinate 113,839,438 downwards.
TAAAAGAGAAAAACACAAAAAAAGCTACCTCAGGTGTTTTTTGTTTGTTTTTTACCTCAGCACCTTGCTCTTGTGTTTTCCTTAGAGATTTTGTAAAACTGATAGGAGCATTTTTTAATTTCTTTAATAAAAATGAGTTGGAAAAAATACAATATCAGCTGCCAGCCCGGAGGTGACAGTCCAAGTGTGCACTACCCGCTGTGCGTCGCCTCCCGCCAGCCAGGAGCCCACGTGGCCTTCTTTTGGACAAACCTTTGAAAATTTTTATTAAAAAAGAAAGATGACCAAGAGACACAGAGAAGATGTTGGAGATGTCCTGAATCTCACTAGGGTACGTGCCATTAGGGCTTTTGCGCTAAAGGATGGACATGTACTGGTTTCTGTGAACAAGCCATTTTACCATCAGACTGCAGTGCCAGTTTCCTCTACTGCAAACAGTGTTCTGTGACAAAAACAAAAACAAACAAACAAACAAATATATCCAGCTAACAAGAAAAAAAGACTTATTGTAAAGCTATATTGATTAATAGAGTGTGGTATTAATGCAAAGACGATAAGTAAGCCAGTGGAGCAGAATAGAGAGCCCAGAAATTGACTGCTCTATATATGTACATTATATAACAAAGATGGCACTACACAGCAGTGAGGAAAAAATAGTCTTTTCAACAAATGATGCTGGTACAATTATCTAAATGCATTCTTTTTAAAAATGAACTTGTACCCTCTACATCATACCACACACAAAATCAATGCCAGGCGATTAAAATTCTAAATGTAAAAGACGAGCCCAGCCGGAATGGCTCAGTGATTGAACATTGACCTATGAACCAGGAGGTAGGGTTTGACTCCCAGTCAGGGCACATGCCCAGGTTGCAGGCTCGATCCCCAGTGTGGGGCATGCAGGAGGCAGCCAATCAATGATTATCTCTCATCATTACTGTTTCTATCTCTCTCTCCCTCTCCCTTCCTCTGTGAAATCACTAAAAATATCTTTAACAAAAAAAAATCTAAAAAATGATACCATTTGACTCCCACCTATGACTTATGCACCAATCATTGAACTTATTCTACATTTCTCCTTTGATCCCAATTTAAGTTGTATTTCTACTTTGTCAGAGAATGTTCTTCAACTTTTATCTTCATATTTGTTTTAGTCTTAGATTTATAATTAAACCTATTCAATTCTCATTATCTGTTCTTTTGCCAAATTTTCTAATCTTCTCTTAATTGGATAAAACTTGATCTCTAGTGGAAACCTCAGCAAGAGTTCCTGAATACAAAATTTCTTGAATTCTAAAAATTTAAACCTAAAATCCTTGGCTCACACTTTTTACTTGCGTTTTTTAAAAAAATGTTTCCTCACACTTACTCTTCATAATCCTGTCATGTAATTTAATTCCACCTGATTTTCATTTCTTGTAGGTTACTTGTTTTTTTAATTTAATTTAATTTTTTTCTGTAGACACAAAGGGTTTTTTCTTTATCATTAATATCTGTATTACTAAATCAGAGTTGACAGTGAATCTTCCTAGATGTACAATGGGCTCTTTAAATATGTAGAATCAGGTGCTCTTTTTTATGTATTCTTTTATTTTCAAAATGTTTAAAATTTTAATATTAAATATTAGTTCTGCATTATTTGCTTTTTCTTTTTTAGAGATTTCTGATATATTTTATCTATCAGTTTCCTCTTTACCTCTTTACCTTGTTTTGGTTCTCTTGGCTCTTTTTCATTTTCATTCGTTCTTTCCCTTACTGTATTTTTCGACCATATCCTTTCTCCCTTGGTTGCTTTGTCATTTAGTCTTCTGATATGAATTTGTCTTTTTCTTTAATTTCTTTCCTAAGTTCAGTCAGCTCTCACTTTTCATTTTCACGTTTGTGTCTATTGTGAGTTTTTGAATTTCTGATTTATAGTATTCTTTCATATATGTAATTGCTTGTTTAATATATTATAATCCATGCTTTTCTCTGCTCTGTGGTTGTTTTTATTGGGGGTTGATTATTTTTATCAGCTGAAAAGTTTTGATTCTTGCTTTGTTTTCCTTATAGTAGTTTTGTGTGGATGTTGGGTTCCTTTTCCTAATCATTACATAAATGGTGCTGGAACTTTCTGGTTCAGCAGTAAGAGTTGATGTTACATGAAAAAAGGGGTTTGGATGCTTTATTTGGTTTATTGGTTCAAGAGCACCCTCTTCTGTTGATACAATAAAGTACAATTTCATGCCCTGCCAGGTATGACTCAGTTGGTTGGAGCATTGTCCAGTGCACCAAAGGGTCGTGGGTTTGATTCCCCATCAGGGCATATACCCAGGTTGCAGGTTTGATTAATGTTTTTCCCTCTTTCTCTCTTTCTATCCCATCCTCTCTCTCTCTCTCTCTCTCTCTCTCTCTCTCTCTCTCTCTCTCTCTCTCTTTCTTAAAAACAGTACTATTTAATAAGTGATATGTTTGAAGGGAGGATTCACTTGAATTTTTTATTTTGCAATGCTATTCTCCAATGGGTACTTCTCTCTTCCAAGTCACTGCCTTCTTCCTTCTCAAGTCTTCAGTTCTATGCAGTTTTCAGGTCTCCTTTTTTTTGACTCTTAGTGCTCTAATCCAACAGGTCTCAAAACTGTTATTAGTATTTACTTAGTCAGGGTTGGCCTTTTTCCTGAGTGTGAACTCTAAGTGATGGTATCATGTTTTACCTCTGCTGGTAACCTGCAGAAGCCGCCTCTTTTCCTCACAATTCCTACCTGACATTTCATATAAATAAGTAGTCCTTTCTGACTGGCTTCTTTCACTTAGCATGATTTATTCAAAGTTCATCTATATTGTAACAGGTATTGGCACTTCATTCCTTTTTATAGGCAAATAATATTCTGTTATATGGATATACCACAATTGTTTATCCATTATTCGGTTGTTAGACATATGGGTTGTTTCTACTTTTTGGCTATTAAAAACAGTGCTGCTATGAACATTCATGTACAAATTTTTATGAGAACATATGTTTTCTTTTTTTTTATTGCTTAAAGTATTACAAAGGGTATTACATATGTGTCCTTCCCCCCCCCCCCTTGACAGTCCCCTAGCCTCCCCCACCCCCCAGTGTCTTATGTCCATTGGTTATGCTTATATGCACGCATACAAGCCCTTCGGTTGATCTCTTACCCCCTTCCCTCCTGCCCCCCAACCCTCCCCGGCCTTCCCCATGCAGTTTGACAATCTGTTTGAGGCAGCTCTGCCTCTGTATCTATCATTGTTCAAAAGTTTATAATGCTCTCTATTATCCATGAATGAGTGAGATCATGTGATATTTTTCCTTCATTGACTGGCTTATTTCACTTAGCATAATGCTCTCCAGTTCCATCCATGCCTTTGCAAATGGTAAGAGTTCCTTCCTTTTTACAGCAGCATAGTATTCCATCGCGTATATGTACCACAGTTTTCTAATCCATTCATCTACTGATGGGCACTTAGGCTGTTTCCAGATCTTAGCTATGGTGAATTGTGCTGCTATGAACATAGGGGTGCATATATCCTTTCTGATTGGTGTTTCTGGTTTCTTGGGATATATTCCTAGAGGTGGGATCACAGGGTCAAATGGGAGTTCCATTTTCAGTTTTTTGAGGAAACTCCATACTGTCTTCCATAGTGGCTGCACCAGTCTGCATTCCCACCAGCAGTGCACAAGTGTTCCCTTTTCTCCACATCCTCTCCAGCACTTGTCGTTTGTTGATTTGTTGATGATAGCCAGTCTGACAGGTGTGAGATGGTAGAGAACATATGTTTTCATTCCCCTTGTGTATATACCAAGAACTGAAATTCCTGGGGCATAAGGGAATTCTATAACATTTTGAGGAATGGTCAAGTTGTTTTCTAAACTGGCAATAAGTACCATTTTACATTTCCATTTCTTGACACCCTTGCCAAAACTTGTTATTGTCTATCTTTTTTACTATAGCCCTCCTAGTGTGAAGTAGTATCTCAACACGGTTTTGGTTTGCAATTACCTAATGATTTGTGATGCTGACTCTCTTTTCATGCCCACATTGTCCATTTGCATATCTTCTTTGGAGAATGTCTATTCAAGCCCTTTGTCAATTTTTAAATTGGGCAACTTGTTTAAAGTATCTTTATATATTCTGGATACAAGTACCTTGATAGAGAAAACATTTACAGATATTTTCATCCATGCTGTGGGTTGTCTTTTCACTCTCTTGATGATTTATGTCACTCAAAAAATTTAAATTTTTTTTTGCCCTAACCAGTTTTGCTCAGTGGATAGAGTGTCGGCCTGCGGACTGAAGGGTCCCGGGTTCGATTCCGGTCAAGGGCATGTACCTTGGTTGCGGGCACATCCCCAGTTGGGGGTGTGCAGGAGGCAGCTGATCGATGTCTCTCTCTCATCGATGTTTCTGACTCTCTGTCCTTCTCCCTTCCTCTCTGTAAAAAATCAATAAAATATATTTTAAAAAAAATTTAAATTTTTATGAAATCCAAGTTATTTTTCTTTTATCATTTGAGCTTTTAAAAAATTCTCACTATATATATAGTGTTGTTGTTGTTGTTCTTAGAGAGAGAGGAAGGGGGAAAGAGGAAAACATCAATGTGAGAGAAACATTGATTGGTTTACCCCCATATACACCTTATCTGGGATTAAACCCACACCCTAGGTATGTATCCTGACTGGGAGTCGAACCTGCAACCTTTTGGTGTATGGGATGATGCTCCAACAGATTGAACCACCTGGCCAGGGCATTAAAGAAACCATTGCCTCACCCTAGACGGTTTGGCTCAGTGGATAGAGTTTTGGCCTGCAGACTGAAGGGTCCCTATTTTGATTCCGGTCGAGGGCTCATGCCTGGGTTGTGGGCTCAATCCCCAGTGTGGGGCATGCAGGAGGCAGCCAATTGATGATTCTCTCCCATTGTTGTAGAAGACTGGAGAAAAACCAAGCCACGCTTAAAGAAAGGGAGTTACATTTTATTATTAAATTCTGTGCAGTCCCACAGAAAAATGTGTCTTTCAAATTCTGGGCCCCCCAACATGGAGGAAACTTTATTTATACTTTTTCCAGTCCTTGTCTCCCAAATTTGGAATGAGACTTCCGGGCCTTCTGAGAAAGAAGGCCTGTGTGCTGGGAAGGGCCCATGAGACCATATCTCAAGGCCCGGCCTGGTGTCAGCACTGACAACTCTGTCTGGGGCATAGTTTACAGCCTTTCTGGAATGGGAGTAGTCTTATTTTCCTTATTATTTAAGCAAGAAAGCATTTACAGAAGCCAGAATAGCAGGGTTAAAATTTCAAACAGCAGTTTTTATATAAGATGGATGCTTCATCATCATTGATGTTTCCATCTCTCTCTTCCTCTCCCTTCCTCTCTGAAATCAATTAAAAAAAGAAACCATTGCCTAACTCAAGGTCACAAAGATTTACTTCTGTAATATTTCAATAATTTATTTTTGAATATTAATTCTTTACCCAGTAACCTTGCTAAATAAACTCTTTAATTAATTATATTAATTAACTATTTTCCTTTTGGTCTTCTATGCATGTGGATATATAATCTATAAATAATGACAGTTTTAATGTTTTTCTTCCAATCTTTATTTTTTATTTATTTATTTTTTTTGCTTTATAGCATCGTTTATGGCATGAACTAGGAACATCATGTGTTCACACAAACACGACAATTGTACATCATCATCTTTACAATATTAAAGGAGTCATATACAAGTAAGTCTACAGGCATTGTATGCAGGGTGGCTGGGCACCCCATCCACCGAGCAGTTGTCTGCGGTTTCTCCGCCCGGGAAGAGCCAGCTCTGCCAAGTGTGACAAGGCTGGGGTGTCCGTCGTTGGGCCTAAGAGGCAGCAGGTCTGTGAGGACCCCGAGGGGCCAGTCCTTGTTGGAATCTGGGGCAAGAGTCCCAGGTATGCCCATGTCCAGGTCTTACTGGCAAGCTAGTATAACAAATTTCATTAAAATTCAGTGCGCATATTAGTGTGGGAAAATCAGAGCTGGGGACAGCTTCCTGAGGTGGGGACCCAGAGGATGCTACTGGCAGGTGGGCCCCTTCACCGAGGGGCCCATTCCTGAGGTAAGGATGCCCTATGGCCCTGGGGATGGTCTGGATGGGAAGAGACTCCTCCGAGGCCCCAGGGGGACACACAACCGGACTGGAAGCCCCTGGGCTTAGGTCAGGTGATCTACCAAGTGTGGCCCAGGTGACAGCAAAGGTGAGGGTCTCAGGTGATTCCACAGCCATCCATCCCCCACACCCAAACCACCCTCCTCCTAGCAGCCCTGCTCCCTGGGGGCCCTGCTTCAGCTCCGACAGCACTGCCCCCCCTGCATGCCCCTAGAGCAGGGACCAGAGCTCCCCCAGCCCCACTCCTGGACACTTGGGCCAGAGCGCCAGGCCACTCTCCCACCATGCGGGTGGGCATGCGCATGTCTGACTGAGAATGAAGCACCAGATAAAGAAGTGTTGGTCCTTGTCGGCCTCTCTGGCTTGTTTAGTTACAGTTGCTTCTGTTTTAAATACTGTAGAAAAATAAGCCATCTCTGATGCAGAGACCCACTGGAGTCTGCCACATGTGAAGGACAAAGAGCTCCTCTGCAGTGGGCTGTGGAGGCCAGTGCCAACTCTGCCATGGCAGGCCCCAGGGCCTTGGAGGACACTGCGCCAGGCTGGGGAGCCCAGGGGCACCGGGAAACTGGTGGCAGAGTTCCCACCGAGTCATCTTTGGGTCACACCAATCCTTTGGAAAACATGCCTCCAGCACCCCATTCTGTTGCAAGACACCTGGGCCCTGGGGCTCCCTGGGCTGGCCTCGGAACCCCCAGCCTCACCCTCAGTCTCATGAAGATCGAGAAGCAGGTATAGGCAGCACTCCCCAGCACTGTCCGCAGGTCCCTGGCCGTCCCCAGGGCCAGGGGCCTCAGGTGGGCACGGAGGCAGGGCCTAGTCCAGGGGCTCCTGCTTTATCCGGACAGGGGTAGGGGTGGGCTGTGGCCGCCGCTCCTCCAGGCAAAGCACATACTCGCTGAACTGGGAGGAGTCCACGCCACCCCCGCAGGACGCAGCCACGCTGAAACCCCTCTGGAACAGCCTCTCCAGGACCTGCACCCAGTTGAGCCGGCAGTAGCCGTTGAGCAGGAAGCGGATGACGTGTGTGGGGTCCTGGTTCCAGCCAGCGTTGACGGAGTTGCACATGACGTCCCTGGTCTCTGGGAAGACCTCCTCGTGAGGGCCTTCTCGCCGCTGAGCGCAATCCGCTCACCCAGGTCCGGCGTGACCCGCACCACCAGGCAGTCACAGGCCCTGCTGCTGCGCCGCTGCTCTTGCTCCTGCTGCCAGCGCTCCAGCTCCCGCACCATGGGCTGCAGCTGGTAGTAGCGCGCCTCCTCGTACAGCAGGCTGAAGTCCTTGAAGTCATCTGGGAGCAGCAGTTTTGACGTCCGCAGGAAGCTCAGGACATAGCGGAAAATCTCCCCATCCCGGTCAATGAAATAGTGTTGCTTCAAACTGTCCAGGACGATGGGCTCAGTGCCATTGAAGAGGCGGCTTATTCTGGAGTCGGGGTACTTGGTGAGCGTGGCCAGGCTGCTGGTATACATGTGGCCGCCCACGTCGATGTGCACAGGTGCATTGGACTTGGTGAGCTGGGCTGGCAGTGGGATCCCCTGGGCAGCCAGGGGAGACACGGGTGACCGGGTGAGAGGCAACCGGGACATGCTTCCTCCCTCCTCGGTTCAGGCGCTGCCTGGGGCGTGAAGCGAGGACCCACTCGGTCGCTCCTTGCAGTGAGGCATCTAGGCTTCCATCACTGCCAGGAGTATCATTGGAAGCCCCAGGCTTTACGCCTTGACCAGAACCTCCAGTGCTCCCTCTGACCAACGCATCTGTGCTGGACAACGACCCTTTCTCCGAGACCACTGCTCGGAGCCGGAGCGGGGGATCGGGCTCGGGCACAGCCCCCGCCCCCCGCAGCCGCCGGTCTCGAGCGCCTGGCGCAGCCTCGCCGCCTGTGCTCGCTGCGCGGGTCGCTCCGGTCTCGTCCCTCTTCCAATCTTTAAATCTTTTGTTTCTTATTGTTGCTTTCTGCCCAGTATAATGTTGAATAGAAATAGTGACAGTGGAGCCCGGCCGGCATGGCTCTAACCTATGAACCAGGAGGTCATGGTTCGATTCCCGGTCAGGGCATATACCCAGTTGTGGGCTTGATCCACAGTGGGTGACGTGCAGGAGGCAGCTGATCAATGATTCTCTCTCATCATTGATGTTTCTCTCTCTCTCCCCCTCTCTCTTCCTCTCTGAAATCAATAAAAATATATTTTTAAAAAAGAAATAGTGAGAGTGGATATCATTGTCTGATCCTGATCTATAAAAAGCTTTCAGTATTTCTCATTTAAGTTTGACGCTTGTTGTTGAAGGTTTTTTTTGTTTTGTTTTTGTTGTTTTTATTTTATTTATTTATTTTGTTGTTGTTGTTGTTAAGATTAAGGAAGTTTCGGCCCTGGCCAAGTAGCTCAGTTGGTTAAAGTGTTGTTCTGATACACCAAGGTTTCAAGTTTGATCCCCGGCCAGGGCACATACAAGAATCAATCAATGAATGCATAAATAAGTGGAACAACAAATCAATCTCTCTCTCTCTTTCTTTCTCTCTTTTTCTCTCTCTCTCTCTCCCTCTCTCCCTTCTTTTCTCTCTAAAATCTCAATAAAAAATTAAGATTAAGGAAGTTCCAAACTGTGTATTACTTTATAAGATTAAAGAAGTTCCATTCTATTACTGTTTGCTAAGATTTTCTTCCCCCCAATCCCCAGTTTTATTGACAAATAATCAACATACATCACTGTATAAGTTTAAGGCATAAAGCATAATTATTTTATTTCTATATACTGTGAAATGATTACCATAAGAGGTTTAACTAACAAGTATCTTCTCATATAAATACAATAAAAGAAAGAAAAAGAGGGAAAAAGTTTTCTCTTTGTGATGAGAATTCTTAGGACTTACTCTCTTAACTTTCCTGTATATCATACATTAGTGATAGCTATAGTCATCATGTTGCATGTTACATCCCCAGTACTTATTTATACCTTTTGACCATATTCCTCCAATTCTCCCTCCCCCCACTCTAGTTTTTCTTTATCATGAAATTTATCAAATGTTTTTTTCTACATCTACCGATATGATCATATAATTATTCTCCTTTCATCAGTTAATGTGACAAATTACATCGATTGATTTGTAAAATCTAAGTCAAGCATACATTATTGGGATAACCTAATTTACTCATTACTCCTTTTTTATATTGCAGGATTCAATTTGCTAATATTTGTCAAAGATTTTGCAACAGTGTTCATGATACAGATTAACCTATAACTTTTATTTCTTGAACTACCTTTTTTGGGGATTTGGTATCAAGATTATGCTAGATTCATAAAACAAATTGGGAAAGGCATTCCCCATAACTATTGTCTGGAAGATTTTGCATAAATTGCAATGTATTCTTCACTGAATATGTGGTAGAAATCACTTGTGATGACACTGGGGCCTGAAGTTTATGGGAAGCTTTCTTCTTCTTCTTTTTTTTTTTTTTTTAAAAAAAATACTGATTTGATTTCTTTAATATTTATAGACTCATTTATCTATTTTTTTCTTAAATTACTTTCAGCAAGTTATTTTTACTGTAAGAAATTATCAATTTCTCCCAAAACTTTAACTTCATTGGCATAAAGTTCTTTATTTATTATATACTAGGGGCCCGGTGCACGAAATTCGTGCACTGGGTGTGAGGGGGGGGGCGGGGGGAGGAGAGTGTCCCTCAGCCCAGCCTGCCCCCTCTCACATACTGGGAGCCCTCAGGCGTTGACCCCCATCACCCTTCGATCGCCTGATCGGCCCCTTGCCCAGACCTGACGCCTCCGCCAGAGGTGTCAGGCTTGGACAGGGGACCCCCATCTCCCCCCATCACTGGCTCTGGCCCCCGCCCAGGCCTGAGGCCTCTGGCCCAGGAATCATGCCTGGGCAGGGGACCCCCATCTCCCTCTGATCGCTTGCTCCACCCCCCGCCCAAGCCTGACGCCTCTGACCCAGGCTTCAGGCCTGGGCAAGGGGACCATCATATCCCCCCAATCCCCGGCTCCGCCCCCCACCCAGGCCTGATGCCTCGGCCAGAGGAGTTGACCCTCATCACCCTCCGGTCACCAATCACCGGATCGGCCTCTTGACCAGGCCTGAGGCCTCCGGCAGAGGTGTCAGGCCTGGGCAGGGGACCCCCAGCTCCCCGCGGTTGCAGGCTCCGCCCCTGCCCAGGCCTAACGCCTCTGGCCTAGGCGTCCGGCCCAGGCAGCGGGGACCTGCAGTGGCAGCGGGGGGCGCAGCGATCGTGGGCTTCGCTTTAGGCCCAGGCAAGGGGCCCCTAGCTCCTGGGACTGCCAGCTTCGACCGTGCCCAGCTCCCATCGCTGGCTCCACCCCTACTTCCTGCTATCACTGGTCAGAGCGGCAAAGGCGCCTGATTCTCCGATCATGGCTGGAGGGCAGGGCAAAGGCGGCCCCAGGGCCGCCTTTGCCCTGCCCCCCAGCTCTTAGCTCCCCCCTGGGTTTCCGATCACTGTCAGTGGCAGGGGGCTTCTTCCTGCTTTCCCTTTTGCCTCCCTGCATTGTGCCTACATATGCAAATTAGCCGCCATCTTGTTGGCAGTTAACTGCCAATCTTGTTGGCAGTTAACTGCCAATCTTAGTTGGCAGTTAATTTGCATATAGCCCTGATTAGCCAATGAAAAAGGTATCGCCGTACGCCAATTACCATTTTTCTCTTTTATTAGTGTAGATTTTTTAAGATACATTTTTGTTGATTTCAGAGAGGAAGAGAGAGGGAGAGAGAGAACGAAACATCAATGATGAGAGAGAATCATTGTTCGGCTGCCTCCTGCATGGCCCCCACTGGGGATCGAGCCTGCAACCTGGGTATGTGCCCCAACCAGAAATTGAACCGTGACCTCCTGGTTCATAGGTTGACACTCAACCACAGGCCAAGCCTACACAATTTTTTAATATATTATTTATTGGGCACTTGTAATGTGCAAAGCACTGTTTAAGATGCTAGACAGAAAAAATAAACCAAGTCCCTGTTTTCATGGAGCTTACAATCTAATGGCAGAGGAAAACAATATTTTTAAAAAACAAATAAATATATAATATGACAAATGGAGACAAGTGCTATAAAGAAACTAAAGCTGTAATCACTTTGGCAGCACATATACTAAAATCAGAATAATATAGAGAAGATTAGCATGCACAAGGATGACACACAAATTCATGAAATGTTCCATATTAAAAGAAAAAGAAAAAAATATATCTGCATAAATGATAGAGAATAAAGGAAGAGGAATACTATTTTAATTTATTTTGTTTTTTTCTTTAACAATAACTTTTATTTATTTATTTATTTGTTTATTTATTTATGAATGCTATTTTATACTAAGTTGATGGTCAGGGAAGGCCTTTCTGACAGATGAAACTTGAGCAGAAACTTAAAGCAAGTGAATGAACCAGCCATGTGAATATCAGGGAAAGAAGACTGTGGACATTAAGTACAACTCCCAAGCATAATTGCCTTGCCTAATGAACAGCAAAGAAGCTAGTGTGACTCAAATGTAGGTGATAAGATCTGGATGGTAACCAGGGACCAGGTTATATGTCATTATAGATCATGGGAAGGTCTTTGAATTTTATTCTGAGTGGGTTTAAAAAGGCAAAGGGAGGAAAATGGGGGCCATCTGTAATACTCTAAATAAATAAATAAATAAATAAACGGCAGTGGGAGGTTTAAAACAAAGTGTCATATCTGATTTCTTCTTTTAAATGACCGTTATCATTTCTATAAAGAGAATAAGGAGGCAGTGGTGTAAACCGAGAAACCAGTTGAGTCCACAGGATAGATGATAGATTGAGCCAGGGTAGTGAGGGTGTTGTGTGCTCAGAACACAAAGAAATGAGCTAGGGCTCTTGCCAATCTAGAGGTGTTTCTTAAGTGAGGGGGACAGATGAGAAAATGAGTTAGTGACCTGAAAGCCTAGACCCCTGGATCATCTCTCTCTCTCTCTCTCTCTCTCTCTCTCTCTCTCTCTCTCTCTCTCATAGGCACACAAACACACACCACTGGGATCCCACTATAGTCTTTCCTCCAAGGATTATTTGCCCATCCCAGGTAACAGCTGATAGCAAACAGTGCTTATGGGTGGACACTGGGAACTGAAGAGCTGGAGCTGAGTAGCAGCCAAAGGGGAACTCTTGGTGCAACAAAGACTCTCTTCTGGAGAGCAAACTCAGAGGCCTGCACTCTGAAAATGAGAAACAAAAAATCCTCAAGTTTTAGTTTTAGACTGCTAATGCCTTCAGGTGAGCCCTGAGGCAAGATTTGAGAGAGGCAAGAAACCAAGAGAGGTTAGCAAAGCAAGCATGCACTTTGGAAGACAATGATGTGCCAATACTGGTTCATTGATTGTAACAAATGTGTACCACTCTGTGTGCATGTTTTGGGGGAGGAGGTATAGATAATTCTATATTTTCTGTACAGTTTTGCTGTGAACCTAAAAAGTCTCTTTAAAAATAGTCTATTTTAAAAAATATATATTTTATTGATTTTTTACAGAGAGGAAGGGAGAGGGATAGAGAGTTAGAAACATCGATCAGCTGCCTCCTGCACACCTCCTACTAAGGATGTGCTGGGAACCAAGGTATATGCCCTTGACCGGAATCGAACCCAGGACCCCTCAGTCTGCAGGCCAACACTCTATCCACTGAGCCAAACATGTTAGGGCAAAAAATAGTCTATTTTTAAGAGAAAGAGTGAGATGCATAGAGGATTTTGTGAGAGGGGCTAATATGCATTTAATGAAAGTTCAGAAGGAAGAGAAAACAAAAGGTGAGAAGGAATACTTAAAGAGATAAAGACTGAAAATTTCTTAAGACTGATTAAAGAAATCAATCTACTAATTTAAGAAGCCCAATGAAGCTCATGCAGGAAAAAGAAATTTATGCCTGTGTGGACAAAAGGGGCCACATGATAACCTGACAAGCTCAGGGGAGGCCTTTCATGGCAGTTTTGCAGACCTAAAGTAACCACAAAGGATGGTCTGAAATTAAACCTTAACTAAAAGCAGTTATGGTGGGCAGTTACGTCCTAGGCCAGTATCTTCACTGACAAGGTCAACCTTTACCGTAACTGAGCCTGTCTGTCTTTATGCATCTGTGATAACACACCCTTGAAATGTCTGGGTAACTTGTGACTTCCCTGTATCTGGAGCCCCTGGGGCACAACCAGGTGTGCTGGGTCCCAGGACAGATACCACAAATTCCTTCATCAACATGTTAATTGTTCCTGCACCCACCTAAGTCTGTGTCCATCATTTTACTTTTTATCCTATCACAGAGGTTTCCCCGCTTCGCTTAATCCCACCTCCTTAATCTATCACCAATGAATTTCATGTAACCCACCTATGTTCCTCCTTTGATTGGAATGTATAAATACGGATGTAACCCTGTCATTCTCCGGAGCACTATCTCAATTCGTTGGGGTTCTGCTTGACAGTTTGGCTCAAATAAACTTACAAAAATTCTTTACAGGTTTCAATGGTTTTTACGTTAACACCTGATATATTAGATTGAAACTTCAGAAAGTCAAATCAAAGAGAAAAATCTTAAAAGCAGCCAGAAAAGCAAGAAACAGGCCAAAACCAAGTTACTTGAGCTAAGCCATGTCACCAAACCAAAACTTAATAACTAGCCTAATTGCAGTTTCAAACTCTCCCAGGGCAGGAATTTTTAAACCAATCAGTCTGGAATTTCCGGTCAGCGCTAGTGAGGTAATCTGCCTGATAAAGCCCTCTTCCTTCCCCTAAGCCCACCCTAAGGGAAGGTGTCTTTGCCTGAAATAACCCACTCTTTTAACTTCTTAGTCCCAACCTCTTTCTGCCTATAAAAATCTCCCATTTTGTGGAACCTATCACAGCGCCCATCTAGTTGCTAGATGGGATGCTGCCTGATTCGTGAATTGCTTAATAAAGGTAATTAGATCTTCAAATTTACTTGGTTGAATTTTGTTCTTTAACACCCTAAAAGAAACAATAATTAGAATGATAATTGAATTCTCACATGCAACTTTAGGAGCCAGAAGACAGTGAAAGATCCTCAAAATGCTAAAAAGAAGTAACCGACAACTTAGAGTTCTATACAGATGAAAACATATTTCAATAAAGAAAGTAAAATGAAGACATTTTCAGATCAACAAAACCTGAAAGAATTTATTATCAGCAGATTCCTACTAAAGGAAATTTTAAAACACTATTCTTCAGGTAGAATAAAAATGATCCCAGACAGAAACTTAAAAATATAGCAAGGAATGTAGAGCAAAGAAAGTGGTAAATATATGGGTACTAAATAAACACCAGATAAAATAGCAATAATCAATCTTGTAAAATATGACAAAGTTTCAATTTTTCAAGATAAAAAGTTCTAGATATCTGTTGTATAACAATGTGAATATAATTAAAACTACTGAACTGTACATATAAAATGGTTAAGATAGTAAAATAATGTTATATGCTTTTACTACCAAAAAAATCAATGACAATACCACATAAGTTGGGAGGAAGTTAAATGGAGTTAACTTTTCTAAGGTTTGACATTGTATGAGAGGAGAAAGGTAAAGATTAATATTAGACTTTGATAAGTTAAGATGTATGTTGTAATTTCTAACCATGAAAAGAATTTTTAAAAAATTGTATAACCTTGAAACTGATAGGAAAGGAGAATGAATGATTTTTTTTCTAGCCTGCATGTCCATAGCATTCTTTTTGTTTGTTTGTTTTTGTTTTGTTAACCCTCCCTGAGGATACTTTCCCTTGATTTTTAGGGAGAGTAGAAGAGAGAGGGAAAGATAGAAACATCAATGTGAGAGAAACACATCAATTGGTTACCTCCTGCATGAGCCCTAACATCTGTTAGAAAAGGATACAGAAAGCTTCAAAGTTTAAAAATATGGGAAAGCACAACTGGCGTGGCTACATGGTTGAACATCGACCTATGAACCAGGAGGTCAAGGTTTAATTCCTTGTCAGGATACATGCCTGGGTTGTGGGCTCAATCCCTAGTGGGAGCATGCAGGAGAGTCAATGATTCTCTCTCATCATTGATGTTTCTATCTCTCTCTCTCCCTCTCCCTTCCTCTTTAAAATCAATACAAATATATTTTTAAAAATTAATTCAGTTTATTAAATCTTCCACCTTTTTGTGTGCGTACAATTTGCAAAATTGTTTGCAAGTGGAGTATATGTACACAAATCTGCAAAGAGGGGACATTTAAGATACATTAAATGATACATCAGGAAGCAAGTAGCATTCAAAGGACTGTCTTTTATTGTGAGGCCTTTAAATCCCTCATATTTTAAAATTAAACTTTCAATGCCAGCCTTCATTCCACTACCCTGTAAACAAGGAAGGAATTTTTAATGAACTGAAGTTAAGAAAGGCCTGCTCCTAATAGAAAACAGGAAAAGAACATTCTGTTAGTTAAAGGTTTCATTGTCCCCCAAGATCAGGAGCAGTATCTTGGGAAGGGCCTGGTTGGGACCTCAGACAGGATGTGTGGACAAGCAGTGGCACGCCTGAGTATGAGCTTCAGTGGACCCAGAGTGCTTCCAATGCTCAACTCACTGAGATTTCCTGCCAGTTTCCACATTGGCGTGACTGGGTGTAGTTCAAACAGGAAAAGCCTCTTGTAGGTCAAATCTTCTAGAGCTTTGTGATAACATTTAATAACAGCTGGTGGGATATAGTCCACATGTTGCATTATGGAATTTCTATAAGTGACGGCTAAAATATATGGGATCCAATTGTTCTGTAGTACTATGTTTTAGCTACATTAGATTTAAGATAATAGATCCATATACTGCCCTGGAGGTTCAGCAGAGTAGTTGTTCAGAAACTTTGACCTCAATGGCAGAAATAAAAGAAACTGCACTGTAAGATGATGATGATGATGATGATGATGATGATGAAGAAGCTGCATTGTCCAGTATGCTGACCACTAGCCACATGTGGCTACTGAGCACCTGAAATGTGGCTGCTAATCCAATCGGAAATGTGCTGGAAGTGTAAATACACACGAGGTGTCAATGATTTGTTGTGAAATATCTCATAATCATCATACTGATTAATATTGATATATTTTGAATATGTTAGAGCAACTATATTAAAATTTATTTGACCTATTTAACTTTTTAAAATGTGGTTACTTAGGGCATTAAAAATTATACACTTAGCTCACATTCTGTATCTATTGGACAGTGCTGTATTAGATATTTACTACAGAGTTTTCCAAATTCCTATTCTTTTGACTCATTCCAAGTTTTAACCAGTACAGGAATAATGATAAACCTATCCTTATGGTCTGCCATGGCTTTCACAGTATAAGGTCAATAATGTGTTCATTTTCAGTTCTCCATAATCTTTTGGTTAAGAAGGAGGTTGTGCAGAGGTGTCCTGTGTCTATCTACACTACAAAGTTTACATCAAGCATGTCAAACTCACTCCTGTGGGCCGCATGCGGCCACAACAAAAATTTTTGCAGCCCAGCCAACATAACAGTATGCAAGAAATGTTTTAATAAAAAATTCATAGCTTAATTTTTATTATATCCTGTTATATAATTATTAATAACAAACTACAACGTTCACTAATGACTGATTACTATAATCGTGTTGCATTCATTTCCCTTATGTGCCATATGCGCAGGCGCACCATTTCTCTCCACTAACACTAGCAGTGAATATTTTAGCAGCCGATTGCCCCATCATTAGTCTTGGACTGACCTGTTTGGTGTGTGCAACAGGAAATATTTTGCTTTCGGAGAACAAGAAAAATAGGTTTATTTGCATCATGCTTATTAATTTGTGCAGTTATTCAGTGTCTGGTAAGTTAATGTTCAAGAAAAAATATTAATTTTTATTAAAATGTTCTGTTATTTTATGTTAATGATTACTCATTTATTTCAGCCCTTTGTCTTCAGCATGTCTCTATTGAAATAAACCTGTTTCTATGAAAATTGAAGCTTTTGTTATTTTTTGTGGCCCACATAAACTTAAACCTTGTTTACTTGGCCGTGTTAGCCTTTGAGTTTGACATGCTTGCTTTACATCCATGGAGGAGCTCATAATGGGAAGGACACAAGCAAGGGCAACAACAAAACCCTCAGTAAATTATCCTGCACCGGGAGTCTTTTCTGTTGACCGATCCTGCAAAAGCGAACCTTCTAGCTGTGCATTCAGCTGAGGTCCTGGGCTATGTACCTTCGAGTACCACCCGATCACTCGGCTGGACGACTGGTGCAGGAGTACCAGTGGATTGTAAGCAGAGGTAGGAGCGGCTTCAGAAGGGAGCACGCATCACGGGCTGAGCCCGGCAGGGGAGGAGGAGGAGACAGCATCCGGGGTGGCTACGCAGGAAGGTGGGGCCCAGCGGCAGCTTCCCCCAGCCGGGAAAACCTTAGTTCGCTGGCTCCAAGGATTTGCCGCTTATCCATTTGCCGCTTATCCTCAACGGAGCTGATCCCACTGAGCCTCCCAGCTGCCCCCACCGTCCCCTTCCCTCCTCTTCCAGTGACCGGGTCTACAGCGCTCCACACAAGGAGCGCAGCTCCCACCCTCCCGGGGCTAGGCCTGCGTGATCACCTCCCGAAGCCGTTTTTTTTTTTAAAGGACCAGTAAAATAGAAACTCCTGGCTAACCAGACTAAGATAGGATAGAAGAATAGGAGGACGGTAGGGAGGAAAGGGGATAAAATATTAGTAATGGCAAAGCAGATAAAAACACAGATATATAAGATGTTAAAAGACTTTTAAGACAATATCGTGTGCAACAAATGTGAATATATAGAAGGAATCATTAATTTCCTGGCAAACTATAAACTACCAAAATTGACCCAAGAAAACCTGAAGAGAGCAATAACAATAGAAGAGAATTGAAAGTCAGCAAGTCCACTTATTTTGGCAACTAAATTCTAGTTAACTTTTACCAAACATAATTTTAATATTATGTGGTTTTTGAAAATATCTGCAGTGAAAGACCAGTTTTTTAAAATTTACAATTTACAATTATTGTGGATATATGATTTTGTAAAATTCAATAAAATAATTAGAAAAAGCAAAATAATGAACAAATGCAAGCTCAATTTTTAAAATTTAAGATTCATCAGAAATAAATTACATATCATTAAATATAATTTAAAACAAATTTAGCATAGGGACAAAAATAATTACAAAAACTGACTGCATTATTCATCGATGAGTCCACTCCACTGATCACTCTTTAGATGTTATAACGATGTCAAGGTTTCTGAACACGCTCAATATCTGTACTTATCTCATTATGATTCAGTAATAAACAGTTCAGGGACTGGCATCAGTTCTCAGACCAAAAGAAAAGATGGAAAGATCCCAAATTCATTTTGCAAAGTCAGCATATCATTCCATATGATAATATGATTTTAATATTTTTATTGATTTTAGGGAGAGAGAGATAGAGATTTCTTTTTTTTTTTTAAATTTTTTTTTATATATATTTTATTGATTTTTTACAGAGAGGAAGGGAGAGAGATAGAGAGCCAGAAACATCGATGAGAGAGAAACATCAATCAGCTGCCTCCTGCACATCTCCTACTGGGGATGCGCCCGCAACCCAGGCACATGCCCCTGACCGGAATCGAACCCGGGACCTTTCAGTCCGCAGGCCGACGCTCTATCCACTGAGCCAAACCGGTTTCGGCAAGAGATAGAGATTTCTTGTCCCACTTATGTATGCATTCATTTGTTGATTCCTAACCAGGGATCAAACCCAAAACCTTGACATATCAGGACAATGCTCTAACCAACTGAGCACCCTGCCAGGGCTGGTAATATGATTTTTTAAATATGATAATATTTGAACAAAATATACACATAGAAATTCCAAATAAAATGTTAGTAAACTGAATTTAGCAGTGTGGCAAAAGAATAACACACCATGACCAAGTAGGGTTTATTTCAGAAACGCAAAAATAATTCAACATTAGGAAGTCTATCAACATAATTCATGACATGAAACAAGGAGAAAACTCATAGTGTTATGCCAATAGAAACTGAGAAGTTATTTAAAAATTCAGCAGCCATTCCTAATATTCAAAGTAAAATGGAAATTAAAAAGAAATTACTTTAATATGATAAACATTGGCTATCAAAAGTCAATAGCAATCATTATTCTAAATGATAAAATAGTAAGGTCATTTTCATTAAATTCAAAAAATGAAAGAATTGCTATCACCACTATTCAACATAGTTTTAAAGGACCATTTGTATTATGGTTTTTTAAAATTGTATATATTCTTTTCCCATGTTCTACTGGGTTTTTGTTCATTTTCTTACTGATTTTTATTATAACTGCTTATATATTATGGAAATTGATCCTTTGTGATATTAGTTACAAGTATATTTTACCAGATATGAAAACCCCATAAAATCACCATAATCAAAACAGTATGGTATCTGTAGAGGAATAAAAAATAGATCAGTGAAATATAATTGTCCAGATATGCATAGTAAATCCAAATATGGATAGTAAGTTAATATATAACAAAGGCAGCACTTCAATTCAATGGTTTGATACATATATGCTGGCACAATTGGCTATCTACATGAAAGAAAATGGAGCCATATCCCTATATGATACCATATCAAAAATGAAATCTAAATGGATAAACAATTTTTAAAATAAACTTAAACAATTTCAGATTTACAGAAAAATTGCAAAGATAGTAAGTATAAAGTTCCCATATACCTCACACCCAGTTTCTTTGATTAACATCTTATTTAGTATAGATGGTACATTTGTCATAATTTGTTCACAATTAATGAGGCAATATTAATACTTTTTTTATTAACTAAAGTTCATACTTTATTCATATTTCATTACTTTTATCCCAATGTTATTTAGATTTTATTACTTTTATCACAATGTCCTTTTTTCTGTTAATCCTTACCTGAGGATATTTTTCCATTGATTTTTAGAAAGAGTGGAAGGGAAGGGAAGAGACAGAGAGAAACATCTATGTGGGAAAGACACATCAACTGGTTGCCTCCTGCACATGGGGATTGAGCCTGCAACTGAGGGATGCACCCTTGACTGAAATCGAAACTGGGACCCTTCAGTCCACGGACTGATGCTCTATCCACTGAGCCAAACCGGCTAGGCCTCCAATGTCCTTTTTATGTTCCAGGGTCCCATCCAGGAAACCTCGTTACATTTAGTAGTCATATCTCATTGGGATACTCTTGATTGTGACAATTTCTCAAACTTTGTTTTTGATTACCCTGACAGTTTTGAGAAGTACTGATCAGGTATTTTGTAGAATGCTCCTCAATTGGGGTTTTTTTTCTCATCATTAGACTGGTGTAATGGGTTTTGGGGAAGAAGATCACAAAGATAGCAGGCCATTTCATCACATATCAAGAGCACATATTATCATCATAGCTTATTACTGTTGATATTAACCTTGAGCACTTGTTTGAGGTCGTGTTTGTCAGGTTTCTCTACTGAAAAATTATCACTCCCCCCACTCTTTCCATACTGTACTTTTTGGAAGGACATCACAATGCATAGTCCACACGTAAGTAATGGGGAGTTATTATGCACCTCCTCAAGGGCAAAATGTATACATAAGTTGTTTGGAATGCTTCTGAATAGGAGTTTTGTATCTTCTCCCCCATTTATTTATTTAATCATTTATTTGTAAGAGTATTAATGCATAGATACCTATTTTATATTTAGGGTTATAATTTAACAGTACTTTATTTCTTTTGTTATTTACCTTGTTTCTGCTTTGGCTATTGGGAGTTCTTTCAGTTTGGCCCCTCTGTCCCTTTGACATACCTTCACCATTGTGGATTATTTTTTTTAAACATTCTTGCTTTGGAGCACTACAACGTACTCTGCACTCATCTTGTACATTTCCAGCCCAGGTTTAAAATCAGCCATTTCTCTAAGGATCCCTGGTTCCTTTTATTTGGGGAATTGTATCAGAAACCAAGATCTGAGTCAAAGGTATGCTCATTGCTGCTAGTGTGTCATTGCTTCTAGGCCCTCTCAATTGATAGAGCTGAGATATATATGTGTGGGTATATAACAAGAGTATATACACATGTTTATAAATATTTCATATGTGATTATCCATATTATGTTAAACTAAACATGAGTTTATAATGATGTCTCCAGATCTAATCTATTATCACATGAGTCATTCTAGCTTCCTCCCACCTTATTTATCTGCAATGCTGGATGAACAATTTTACCATAAGAAATGAAAAATACTTGAAGAACATTTGGAGAACATTTATTGAGGTTTAGGAGAACATTTTTGAGGTCAGGAAAAACTTTGTAAATGAGACACAAAATCCAAAAGCCAATATAAAATAGACATATTGACTATGTAGATTTTTAAAGTTTGTATGTCCCCAAAGAACATAAATAAACAAAGTCAAATTACACATGCTATATTTAGAAAAGGATTTGTAACACATACAATACATATAGGGAAATATTTCTAACACACAGTTTCTATAAGATAAAAATCTAATTGAAAAAATGGGGAAAATATAAATAAACAATTCATGAAGAGAAAATCTAAATGGCTAATGAATAAAAAGATGTTCTATCTTCCTAGCAGTGATCTGATATTGTTTCCATCCTTAACATTTAAAAGTTAAAGGATAGCTCGGCCGGTGTTGTTCAATGGTTAAGCATCGACCCATGAACCAAGAAGTCCCCAGTTCAATTCCTGATCAGTGTACATGCCTGGGTTGCAGGCTCAATCCCCAGTAGGGGGTGTGCAGGAGGCAGCCAATCAATGATTCTTTCTCATCATTGATGTTTCTATCCCTCTTTCCCTCTCCCTTCCTCTCTGAAATCAATAAAAATATATTTTTTAAGAAGAAAAATAAATTAGTACAGATACACACAGATTGAGGGGCAACTATGCAAGCCAAGAAGAGAGGCCGATGAAGAAGCTGACCCTGCTGACAACTTGAGCTTGCACTTGTAGCCTCTAGAATTGTGAGAAAACAAATTTCTGTGATTTAAGGTACTAAGCCTGTGATATGTTATGTCAGCCCTACCAACTAATCTAGCTTCTCATCTATATTGTTCCTAGGAATGGTATACTTTATTAGCTATCTCTACAGACACCTATAGGTCAAATCCCCATATTTGCCATTCCAGACTTGCTGTCCATTATGGTTAGTACACTCACCTTAACTCTGACAGTTAACTGCTGCCACCTGGCCTCTGCAATTCTAGAATCCTACCATCACCATTGATACCAAAGAGCCTAATTACGTAGCAGTCTCCCCTATCTTGAAACCTGACAGCCACCATGGAGCTTTTCAACATGCTAGTAACACATTTCTTGTTACCTTAATAAGAGACGTGTCCTCTGGGCCCTACCAGGGAATATTGTCAACTGGTGTGTTTTCTGATCCTATATAAAAAAGCCATTTTAGTTTGCCCACCTCTCAATAATTTTTTGACCATTTTCTCAGTCCTCTGTCAAGGCAGTTCCAACAATTCCAATTCATTTACTAAATAGGCTTTGTTGTTTCCAAGTTTCAAGGATCCATTCCAGCAGCATACTAGGACTGGCTCCAATGTCCTTGCCAGGATGTTAAATCCTGAGTCATAGGAGAGTGTTCCAATATCATGGTTCTTGCCCTCATGGGATATAGAGTCAACTAAGGGAGAAAATCATACAATAAGTGTATAATTACAAGCTGTGAGAAGTGCTAGCAAGGTATGGCAGACACTATTGTTCAGCTAACCCAGCTCCCACTTCCAATTCCATTTACTCCAGCCTCCTTTCAGCTAGAATTTTGGCCAGTGAGAAAAAAGGGGGCTGTGGTAGGCAAATCATGCCCCTCCCCCACATCCTAATGCCCAGGATTTGTAAATGCATTACATTGCACGGCAAAGGGGAATTAAGGTTGCAGATGCAATTAGGCTTGCTAACCAGTTAACCTTAAAATAGGGAGCATATCCTGGATTATCCATGTGGGCCCAGTGTAATTATAAGGATCCTTGAATGTGGCAGATGGAGGGGGTAAAGATGAGATGAGGTGTGATGACGAAAGCAGAAGTCAGAGTGATGTGATTGCTGGCTGTGAGGATGGAAGGGAGCCATAAGCCAAGGAATATGGGCAGCCTCTAAAAGCTGGAAAAAGCAAGGGCACTAATACTGCCTGAGAGCATCCAGAAGGAATGCAACTCTGCCAACCCTGCTTTTAGCTGAGTGAGACCCATTTCAGACTATGACTTCCAAAACTGCAAGATAATAAAGTTGTGTTGTTTTTAAGCCACTAAATTTGCAGAGATTTGTTAGAGGGGTCATAGGAAACTAATGGATGGGTTCTTGGGAAAAACTTTTGCTTTCCTGACACAGGTGTCATCCTTTCTTCTTCTTTCTTCTTCTTGCCTTGAATTTGAACCTGTAAAAGTCATGTAGTGACATTGAGGGAAAGGCCAAGAGAACTGTGAGGTCATCAGCTCTGACATCATTGAGCTATTGAACAAACCCCAGCCTCCTAGTTCTGTGAGAAAAAGAAACCCATAGGCCCATATTTTAAAGCCCCAGTAGTTAGATATTCTGTTACATGCAGGAAATAAAAAGCATCCTTGAGTGAGAAGAAGTTAAAAATCTAAGGGGTCATGAGAGAATATCACAGGCACCTTATCTGATCATGAAAGGTATGTATAGTGGATTTTCCTTCTTTTTCTTTTTCCTTTTTGGCTGTCCAACTTCCAATTCCCCTTTCCACTTAGGGAAAAATCCCCAGTGTGTACAGCATTAGTGAACTTCAGAACAAAACCTCCCACTTCAAAGTTTAAAGGAAGATATTTCCTGTCTCCCTGTCCTTTGGCAGCCAGTGCACAGGCACATGCTCACCATTATATTTTCAGCATATAACACACACATAACATGTAGTAGCAGCTCAGTAAATTTTCAGTGGATAAAGGAATGCATGAACAAGGATACAGACACATAGATCTGCACAGACACACACATATGAAAAAGCATACTCACTACTGCATTCTTTTGAGTCATAGTTAAGAACTGGAAACAATCTAAGTCTTCATCTAGAGCAAGCATGTCAAACTCACAGCCAGTGGGCTGCATGCCAGTTTGACATGCTTGATCTATAGGAAAGTGGTTATACAAGTAATTGATTAAAAAAACCCAAACAGATTCTTGGTACATTCCAATAGTAGAATATTCAGCCTTTATAAACATTGAGGCCAATCTTCAATGTAGTGACATAAAAGAATGTTCATGATTTGTCATTCAGGGAAACTGCAAGTTGCAGAACAATATGACTCTATTCATGTGATAGAGAATAAACTGAAGCTGATTGTCCTGGGGAAGGAAGAGCATGGAGAACCAGAAAGAACAAAGAGTCAAATTCTTAACTTTGAATGTCCCAGGAACACACACCCAGCACATTCCTGCCTCATGGTCTGAGCATTGATTGTGATTCCTGCCTAGAATACTCGGCCCTCACATATTAACATATTAATATGAATTATTAATATTAAGATATTAATATGAATTATTAACATATTAATACCTTGCTCTCTCTTCTCATTAAGGTCTCTGTCCAATGTTACATTCTTATATAGGCCTTGACTACTCTATCTTTTTTTTAAAAGATGCTCTCTTTTTAAAAAAATGTTTTATTGATTTTAGAGAGAGAGGAAGGGAGAGGGAGAGAGAGATAGATACATCAATGTTGAGAGAGAATCATTGATCGGCTGCCTCCTGCATGCCCCACATTAGGGATTGAGTCCACAACCTGGGCATGTGCCCCGACCGGGAATCGAACCATAACTTCCAGGTTCATAGGTCAACACTCAACCACTGAGCAACACAAGCCGGGCTAAACTTTCTTTTTAAAGAGAGAGAAACATTGATCAGCTGCCTCCTGTATGTGCCCTGAAAATTGAATCCACAACCTGGGTATGTGCCCTGACCAGGTATGTGTCCTACAGTGCACAGGATGATATTCCAGCCAACTGAGCCATACCAGCCAGGGCCAGCAGTCTGTGTTTTTAACAAGCCCTGTGATTCTGATGCACACTAAAGTTTGAGAAGCACTGACCTTGGTTTTCTTTATTAGTCAGTATACCCTGGTTCTCTTCCTAAGTATCTTTTCCAGGTAGAAATATATCAACTTTTTCCCTTATTCTTTCCTCTATGCTTCACCTAAGAATATTCTAAATAAGACAGGAATGTTGAAATTCTGTGTTTAAGTTACCTTAAATTTAACTTAAATTTTTCTTGAACTTTACTGTCTATAAAAGGGGCTGACAGTAAGTATTTTTTACTTCCCAGGCTATACAGTCTGATGCAAACTATACAACTTTACCATTGTAGTGTGAAAGCAACCATAGACAATATGTAAATGAATGGTATGGCTGTGTTCCAATAAATCTTCACATATAGACACTGAAATTTGAATTGTTGGCAATCTGTGGCATAATGAGTATATAATATGATGTTATTTTGCATTTCCCTGATTACATTCATTTAGCCTCTTCTGTGAAATGCTTGTCCATTTCTTTTTGCCATTTTTCCTATCTGTTGAAGTGAAATCATTCCAGTGGGCAGTACCCTTGGTCATTCACTTTGTATGGAAGGAGATGAAGCATGATATATGGACATACAGTGAATGCTGGGAAGTGGCAAGTATCATTGGAGGCATAAAGGATCAATGTTGGAATACCAGTGGCAACAGTCTAGAAAAGAGATATGTAGATGGATCCTTGGGATTGGGCTCAAAGTACACAGATCTTTGTGTCTCACATTTATACCTGCCAGAGAATATTCAGGTGAGGACTAAACACACACACACACACACACACACACACACACACACACACATGCACAGCCAAGTGGATAAGCCAACCTTTCTCCTTGGCCACCCAGTACTTGTGTGATGGGCCCATGAATAGGTGGTTATGCAGGCAGGAAAGGAGGCTATGCATGGGCCCAGCAACACAGACTTCACAAGCTGAGTTAGCCACTGCCACTGCTGAGTGCCCAAGAAGTCAATGGCAGAAGACAATGGTGAATCCTTTATATAGTACCAGTGACTGAGGGGACACTAGACAGCCACCGATGGCAGGTTAATTATATTGGATTCCTTCTACCTTGGAGGGAACAGTGATCTATCCTTAATGAAATCCATACATACTTTAGATTTGGGTTTGCCTTGCTTACCTATACTGCCTCTGCCTAATTCTCATTGCCTTCAGTTTTCACTCTTCATTAAACCCTTTGCACTCTTAACTGGGTTCAGCTTCTGCTTCTTAAAGAATACAATCTGTGACAACTGCATTAAAAAAATTATTTATTGTGTTTGGGGAGGAAAGGGGGGGCGGGGAGAGAGAGAGAGAGAGAGAGAGAGAGAGAGAGAGAGAGATTTGATGTTCCACTTATTTATGCATTCACTTGTTGATTCTTCTATGTGCCCTGACTATGGATTCAACCTGAAACTTGGCATATCAGGACATTGCTCTAACCAACTGAGCTACCTGGCCAGTGACAATCCCTTTTAGGGGGGAATGGGACACTTGCAATGGGTGGCATGCACTGAATGGTGATTACTCAAATTATTACCCATGATAACTTGGAATGGAATACAAGTGGAGGGCAAAGCTTTGGGAAATCAAGTGGTTAGAGCATTTAGTCCCTATGGTGACGATGATTGCAAAGAATGTGGCTGGGACTAACTACCTCTGATGACCCTAGAGAGCTTCAAGCATGTCAAACTCATGGCCCACAACGAATATTTTTGCGGCCCAGCCAATATAACGGTATGTAAGAAATGTTTTAATAAAAATTTCATAACTTAATTTTTACAATATCTTGTTATACATAATTTTATGTAATAAAAGCCTAATATGCTAAGTCTCTGGCCGTCCAGTGACCGGTTGACTGTTCAACCAATCAAAGTGTAATATGCTAATGATATGCTAAGGCTGCTCAACTGCTCGCTATGACGTGCACTGACCACCAGTAGATTAGCTTGCTGCTGGGGTCCCGCCATTCAGGACTGAGAGAGATAGGCCAGACAAGCCCTGGAGCCCTCCTGCGGTCCCTCCCTGGCTGGCCAACCTCCTGTGTCCCTCCCTGGCTGGCCGACCCTGATTGGGACTGGGCGAGATGGGGCTGGACATGCCCTGGAGCCCTCCTGCGGTCCCTCCCCAGCCATTTCTGCACCAGCCCGATAGTGCACTGGTGGGGTCCCTTGGCCTGGCCTGCGCCCTCTTGCAATCTGGGACCCCTCAGGGGATGTCAGAGAGCCGGTTTCAGCCCAATCCCACAGGCCACTCCCCTTGCGAGGGCACCAGACCCAGGGCTCACGGCTGGTGAGCACTGCTGTAGGCAGCATGAGCCCTCTCCTGATCAGGACTGATTGGGCACGAGCCCGAAGCAGGTGCAGTGGGGCCGAGATGAGCGGGTGCAGCAGGTAGAAGCTGCAGGTGGCATTGGACTGTGGGTTTTGACCTGATCCACGTAGGCCACCCAGAGGGGCCCCACTGTACACGAATTCATGCACTGGGCCTCTAGTTATTAATAATGAACTACAATGTTCGAAAATGACTGATTACTATAATCATGTTGCATTCATTTCCCTTACATGCCATGTGCGCAGGCGCACCATTTCTCTCCACTAATACTAGCAGCGAATATTTTAGCAGCCAATTGCCACGTCATTAGTCTTGGACTGACTTGTTTGGTGTGCGCAACAGGAAATATTTCACTTTCACAGAACAAGAAAAATAGGTTTATTTGCATCATGCTTATTAATTTGTGCAGTTATTCAGTGTCTGGTAAGTTAATGTTCAAGAAAAAATATTAAGTTTTATTAAAATGTTCTGTTATTTTATGATAATGATTACTCATTTATTTCAGCCCTTTGTCTTCAGCATGTCTCTATTGAAATAAACCTGTTTCTATGAAAATTGAAGCTTTTGTGTTTTTTTGTGTGGCCCACATAAACTTAAACCTTGTTTATTTGGCCTGTGTTAGCCTTTGAGTTTGACATGCTTGGCTTACACAGAAAAGAGGACAAATGGAAAGCTTTGAATGCACTGCTCAGATCATAGTAGAAAATCAAAGAGGCCCAGTGCCACCACTAAAGTACTCTTTTTTTTTTTAATATATTTTATTGATTTTTTTACAGAGAGAGGAAGGGAGAGAGACAGAGAGCCAGAAACATTGATGAGAGAGAAACATCGATCAGCCGCCTCCTGCACATCTCCCACTGGGGATGTGCCCGCAACCCAGGCACATGCCCTTGACCGGAATCGAACCTGGGACCCTTCAGTCCACAGGCCGACGCTCTATCCACTGAGCCAAACCGGCTTCGGCTAAAGTACTCTTTATTTTCCTGGAGCTGCAGGACAGCTATGCCTGAAGATCATGCTCAAGGACTGATTATAAATATTGCAGAGGTCCAGCATCAATGAAAGTTACAGCCTTGCTAGGACTCTTAGGCTAAGTTAAGGGCACTTCTGGTGAAAGAACAAGACCCTAACATATTGGATGAAAATGTTAGGGCATAAACAGATGAAGCTGAAATAGGAATTTTTAGGGGTGAAATAGGCAGGTTTAAGAAATTTTTAAAATTAAGGGGATCCATGGAAAAAGCACAGGCTGCAGAGCTGCAAAAGGTTACATTTCTATAAGACAGGGAAGTTGGGAGAGGCAGAAGTTACATTTCCATAAGACAAAGGAGTTTGGAGAGGCAGTAGTTACATTTCCATAAGACAAAGGAGTTTGGAGAGGCAGTAGTTACATTTCCATAAGACAAAGGAGTTGGGAGAGGCAGTAGTTACATTTCCATAAGACAAAGGAGTTTGGAGAGGCAGTAGTTACATTTCCATAAGACAAAGGAGTTGGGAGAGGCAGTAGTTACATTTCCATAAGACAAAGGAGTTTGGAGAGGCAGTAGTTACATTTCCATAAGACAAAGGAGTTGGGAGAGGCAGTAGTTACATTTCCATAAGACAGGGGAATTGGGAGTAGCAAAAGGTCTATATTTATGAAATAAAGGAGGAAGAAAGCCCAGAGGGAATAGGAGGACAATGAGGGAGGAGGTCCTTACATGTCCCATGTGAGGTTTGACCTTTGAGCTCAGGAGTTGCTAAAGTGACCAAATCAGAAGGGGATAGTGACCAATCAGAGGGGATACCAAGGCCCAAAGATCTGCAGCCTTTATAAACTGTAAGGAAAAGGGACTCAGAGGGACTCTTTCCCCCTCCCCATGTGGGAGTCTGTGCTGTGAGATTCTTTCCCCTTCCCCACGTGGGAGTCTGTGCTTGTTTCTCAATAAATTTCCACCTTTGCTGTACCACCTTTTTGTCTGTGGTTTCATTCTTCAACTCCACTGGACAAGAGCCCGGGAGACCATCCTGCCCAGGGAAACACCGTGCATTTCTAGTCTAAAAATCCCATAGCAAGGCTGAGAAAAATTTAGCCTCCAATCCCCCTGAACCTTCTTTGCCAGTAGAAACAGTCATACATTCCTTGTCCAACACTACCACTCTTCATCTACCTGTAAACCTTTTAGCAACTTCCACTTGGGTGTTTCCCTCACAAGGAATGCTGATTCTCCTCAGCACCAACCACCTCCCCCCAGTACTTCATTGACTCCACTCCCATAGGATCTTTAGGTTTCAGTATAGCCTACACACGCAAATGCACAAGGATAAGGGAATGTTGAAGTGTATCTATTATATGCAAGCTGCTCAGTGCCTGCCTTCAACTATACTCACAGAAGGACTGTGTGGTAGAATTCCTTGGGTTGTGGATTTTTCAGTTTATTTAAAAAAATATTTTTGTTGATTTCAGAGAGAGAGGAAGGGAGAGGGAGAGAGAGATAGAAACATCAATGATGAGAAATAATTGATTGGCTGCCTCCTGCATTCCCCCTATTGGGGATCCAGGCTGAAACCCAGGCATGTGCCCTGACCGGGAATCAAACTGTCACCTCTTGGTTCATGTGTTGCCACTCACACTGGTGGTGGTGGTGGTGGTGGTGGGGCGGGGGTGTGTTTCAGTTTAAAAACCATGACAGCTCTCCCTCCTGGGACCAAGCCCCATCCTGTGCCTTTCTCCTTCTCCTTCCCTTCCATCTATTCATTCCCCTCAGGTGCATTTTCCTTCCCCCCTTTCTCCTAAGCTCCAACCGTCCTTCTTTTGCCTCTTGTTTCCCATGCCACCCCCCCTTTTTTTTACCTTTGTGATTTTCTTTTTTCTCTTAATTTATCTTTATTATTGAAAGTATTATAGATGTCCCCTCTTTTCCCCCCCTTGACACCCTCCACCCCGTCCCTACCCCCTTCTCCCAAGGTCTTCCCTGCACTATTGTTTGTCCATGGGCTATGCACCCTATATAATAAAGAGGTAATATGCAAATTGACCATCACACCCTCACACAAGATGGCCGCCCCATGTGGTCACAAGATGGCTGCCCATGTCATCACAAGATGGCCACCACAAGATGGCTGGCAGGGGAGGGCAGTTAGGAGCAATCAGGCTGGCAGACAGAAGCAGTTAGGAGCAATCAGGCAGGCAGGCAGGCGAGCAGTTGGGAGCCAGCAGTCCCCTGTGGGATTGGGCCTAAACCAGCAGCCGGACATCCCCCAAGGGGTCCCAGATTGGAGAGGGTGCAGGCTGGGCTGAGGGACACCCCCTCCAGTGCATGAATTTTGTGCACCGGGCCTCTAGTATATGCATATACTACCTCTGTGATTTTCTAAATAAATGTCTCTTGCCTTGGCCAATGTGGCTAGTTAGTTGAGCATGGTTCCATGCACTAAAAGGTCACTGGTTGGAATCCTGATCTGGACACATACCCAGGTTTCAGGCTTGATCCCCAGTAGGGGGCATGTAGGAGGCAGCCGATAGATGTTTCACACATCAATGTTTTTCTCTCTCTGCCTTTCCCTTCCTCTCCTTCTAAAATTAATAAAACACATATTTAATAAACAGAAATAAATAAACAAGTCTCCTAAAGAAAACAGTCCCAGGAAAATTGGGACAAATTGGTCACTCTACTGGGAGGACACCCTTCACTAAGGCATTAAGAAATACACTGGTGAGAGGAGCACCAGCATTACTGAAAAAGGCTGTGAAATATCTTCTGTCGACCAGATATGATGGTGGGAGATGCTTCAGTGGAAGTGTGCTCCCTGATTTAGATAGGAATAATAGGTCCTAAAGCAGCAGTTCTCAACCTGTAGGTCACGACCCCTTTGAGGGTCGAATGACCCTTTCACAGGGGTCGCCTAAGACCATCGGAAAACACATATATAATTACATATTGTTTTTGTGATTAATCATTATGCTTTAATTATGTTCAATTTGTAACAATGAAATTGGGGGTCACCATAACATGAGAAACTGTATTAAAGGGTCGCGGCATTAGGAAGGTTGAGAATCACTGCCCTAAAGGCTAGAGTCTATTGTAGGCAGTTAGACATGAGCAGAGCAAGGATGACAGGCCAGGTATAGAAGGTCCCCTAAAATCTCCACCTTTAAAATCCTTAGGACAGAGGACCCAATGAGCTTGGTGCTTTCCCTCCAGGAAGCACGCCCATAAACTTTCCTTTCCTTACCCTCCCCTCTTGGCCCCAGGCACTTTACCAGTAGCTTTCTATTTCACTCCCAAGCTCCAAGGGCCCTTCCTTTACCTCCATAACTCGTTTCCTAAGCCTATTTCTTCTAGGAATTACTTTTTATACCTCTATAATTTACCCAATAAATGTTCTCTTACAGTTTGGGTCTGGACTCTGAATTCTTTCCTAGCCAGAACCCAAGTACCAAGGTTGCTGAACTCAGGTTTGTTCAGAGCCCCACCAGTTTAACACCGGGAGCCATTCCTGCTGCCTACAACAAGTCCAGTTGATGGTACTTAACTGTCAGAACTAAGGAGGGCGCAATTAACATAATAAAGCACAAGGAGAGAGTAATCAGAGTGTTTTGACTTTCATCTGATGCAGTGGGTACTTTATTATGGCATTACCTAGGAGTGAAATAGACTGTGGTATATAGAAGCGGAAAAATTCTATGTCCTGTGAGCAGAAACCTTGCAGGCACCTGAACTCCTACTCTGTTTCCAGATCTACTAAGCCAGTTCACAGATCTGGAGCCCCTTGGTTAAGGGGGCTGCTGAATCTCTTTGAGGACCCTGCTACAATACTCTCAAAGATTGCATTGTACAGGGTGAGGCAAAAGTAAGTTTACAGTTGTGAGTATGTGAAAGTTTATTCTTGTATTATTATTTATTAATTACTGTATTATTTTCCATACAAAAAATGTAAAACTACCTTTGCCAAGCCCTGTATACTGCAAGACTTCCAAGTCCTCCACAGACTGGGACCTGTTGTCATTTACTAAGGGACCATGACCATGGAAAAGGAAATATTCAGAAGCTTCTGAGAATTATCAGATTCTGGCTTAGAACTGATGCTAATTCTTGGAGACCCATGGCCAAGAAAGTAAATCAAAGTGTCGTAGGCTGTTAGACAGACAGGAGCAGAGCAAGGACAATGGGCCAGGTACAGACAGTCAGGAGAGTGGAAAAGCCCCAGATGCCTAGCATCAGGCAATCAGTAGTATGATAGCACCTCATCCTCAGGGTAACTTTTCCTTCCTTAGTATGCTGCTGGTCAAGAGGCTTGGACCCCCTGACTTTTCTTCCCTAGAGATAACATCTAGGCCTCAGTTGTATTTCAGCTCCAGACCCATTTAAGCAACAAAACTGACCATGGCTGACATCAGGACCAGCTGTATTGAATAATGACCACTTGCCCTGGTGCCTACCAATCAATCAATGGAGACCACAACCCTGAAAAGACACACCTGAAAAACTGCTGAATATTCTTTGGGAGGCAACATATATCATATTTGGGCATGCTGCCCTAACCCATTTACTGAGTAACCTGTAAGGCTGCCAGTTTTGAATGGGATCTGAAGCAAGAAAAGTTACTGCAGCAAATCTTGCTGCAGTGCATGCTGTCCTGTTACTTGGGCCTTAAGACTCTGCAGAACCAATGGTTTTGGAAGAGTCTATGAAGCCTAAATAGAAGCCTTTACAGCACGGACCCTTAGGGTGTTGGAGTAAGGCCATGATTTCCTTGCTGGGAAAACTTTTCTCCATCTGATGGGCAATGCCTGGATTGCTACTAGGTCCTGGTAGTCACTAGGTCCTCAAGTCACCAAGAGACTATATGACTTGAACTGCCTATCGTGAACTGGATATTATCTAATCCACTCAGTCATCAAAAGGCCATGTGCAGCAGCATTCCATTGTTAAATGGAAATTGTGTATGAAATCAGATCCCAGCAAAATGGAAAGGTAAAAGTAAAGTGAATGAGGAAGTGGCGCAGACTTTCATGGTACTTGCTCCTACTGCATCACTGCCTCTCCATCAGCCTACATGTAGGGCCTCAAGGAGACTTATTCAAGGGCAGGGGTAAGGATTTGGCTGGATAAAAAATGTGGAAAGAACAAGATAGGAGTTTGGTGATAAGGGAGCCTAAGAAGGACGTATATGCATAGGCCTCTTATAATGGGCCAGAGTGTAAAGATGTTGGTGTTCCACATAATTGCCCCCAGAGGACATCCACTGTGAAGGAGGCTCTCAGTAATCAGATGAATAAGATCACCTATTCTGTTGATGTTAGCCTCTTTCTTTGGCTATCCTAGAGCTTGCTCAGTAGGCTAATGTACAAAATGGCTGTGGCAGCTGGGATAGGTTGTATACATGTGGTCTTCCCTCACCAAAGCTAATCTATCTACCACCACTTTGAATTGGCAACCTGGTTATCAGCAGAAATCAAAGGCTGAGGCACCAACATTGCACCATTCCCCCCAGGGGACCAGATAGACATTTGGTGGCAGATTGGTTACACTGAAACCATTCCATCATGGGGGAGGCACCGACTGTCTTTACAAGAACAGATGCATATTCTGAATACTGATTTGCTTTTTATGCCTGAAATGCCTCTGCCAGCACCACCATGTGGACTCACAGAATGCCTGATTCATCACCATGGTATCCCACCCAACACTGCTTCCAACAAAAAATATCAGTTGAGCCTGAAGGAAGTGCAGCGATGGGCTCATCTCCATGTAATTTATTGGTCTTATCTTGTATCCCATCACTCAGAAACATTTGGCTTGATACAATGGTGCAATTTCTTGCTGAAGGCTCAGCTATGGCAGTACAGCCTGAAAGTTTGTGGTACTGTCCTACAGAACCTAGTATATGCTTTCAACCAGTAGGCAATAATATAGGGTGTCCCAAAAATGTATACACACACTTTGAATAGTTATAGAAGTAGTGTTTTTTAAAATACATTTAATTTTCAAAATTGAGCTATCAGCTGTTAAAGTGTGTATACATTTTTTGGGGACACTATGTATTTTCTCCCTTGTAGCAAAAATGTATGGGTCCAGGATTCAAGAGATAGAAGAAGTGAGGCCCTGGCCAGCATGGCTAAGTGGTTCAGGTGTCAGACTGCACACCAGAGGGTCTCAGGTTTGATTCCCTGTCAAGGGCATGACTTGGGTTGTAGGTTTGATCCCCACTTCACCTCCCCGCCCCAGAGGCGCATGTGGGAGGCAATCAATGTGTCTCTTTCACATTGATGTCTCTCTCTCTCTCTCTCTCTCTCTCTCTCTCTTTATCTCTCTCTCTCTCCCCTCTCAGTGTCTCTATATAAAACCCAGGTCTGTATATATAACCTTACTCCTCGAATGGAGAGAGAGAGAGAGAGAGAGAGAGAGAGAGAGAGAGAGAGAGAGAGAGAATGACTGAAGAAATATTTGTTTCCCATCCTTACATCTTGGATTCAGTGGGATAAGAGGTTCTAATGCCCAAGGGAGAAATATATTCCCCCCAACCCCCAGGGAACATGTCAGAGTCTGATGTTTCAGGGGCTGACACTGCCTTTTGGCCATTTTGTGCTCCTCATGCTGTTGAAAGATCAGGCAGACAAGGGGGCATTGTACAGACCAGAGTGGTCTACCCTGATTACCAAAGGCAAATTAGGTTGGTACTACACAATGGAGGCAAGGAGGACTATGTCTAGAACCCAGAGGCTTCACTAGGGTACCTCTTATTACTCCTGTGCTCAATAATACTGGTCCATGAAAACTGGTAACCTAATCAAGGTAAGATTATAAAAGGATGAAGGTTTAGGTCACTCCACTAGGTAATGTATCTTGTTTTACTGTGATGCTGACAGAAGGCAAGGGAAATATGGAGTGCATGGCAGGAAAAGGAAGCTATGATTATCAACTTAGAACATGCTTCCAGCTCCAGAAGCAGGTACTATATCAACTGTGTTTTATGTTTATAGCCTTCTTTTCCCCTTCTACTTTGTATGAAAAGCACAGGTGGTGGCTAATATTTTAGATTTCATGTGGGAGTGAGAATGAATTGACATCACCCTGTAATGATACTGCCTGATGGGACTTTGTACATTCTGTTTGAGGGCCTGGGTTTTTCATCTGGACAAAGGGCAAGAGTAGTGTAGAGGGGCAAAAGGAATGGTCAGTGCTGGAAATTCTGTTTTTCTTTTCAAGTTCTACTTTCCACCCTGCTCTGTTTCCTGTTCCATAACAACTTCACTTGCCAGGCTCCCTTGCATTCTGGCTTCCAGTAGCTATCAGCCAATGGGAGGTATCAGCAGATCAGATGATGGAGGAAGAGAAAGGTCAGGGTATTTATTCCTCAGATTCCCTGCTGGGATGTGAACTAGCAATAATTTTACTATACAAGGTCACAACTCCTGTTGAATGTTCCTTTCCTTATTATTTTGTTTTACTTTACTTTTCCTTATTTCCTTGGTTTTTGCTAAGCATTCCCTCCCCTTGCCCCTTCAGGCTCCAGCCATGTGCATTTGTTTACTCACAGTGATTGGTGAATGCATGCATTATTAGACTTATTCAGTATGAATTTAAAATTACAGTAATACATATAGAAAAGTTTTCTGTGAAATTAAACTTTCTATACACACTTAATTTTAATTACACAAATGTGTTTACATAAGTAAAAACAGGTAAACTAATTTGTCAAATTTTTAACATACACATTCAGAAAACCTACTTTATTATATAATGAACTTTCAGATTTAACAGACACCCCCTCGCCCGAATTAGTCTGTAATATTGAGGTTTTACTGTACTTCCAGTACCTGAGGTGGTGCTTTACCACCCATCTGTTGATGTCTCTTAATCCTACCCACACCCTTATGCATGGTTCCTTCATTAAAATTTCTTTAATAATCTCCTTTGAGTATGCCATCTGTTTGCTGTCAAGAACCCAATCTATACAATTCCTAATATTTCTTTATATGTACCTTCTCTCTTCTTTTTATAATCAGTCTTGCCAGATGTTGGTCAGTTTTATTAGACCTTTCAACCAAACAATTTTTGTTTGTATTGATCTTTTCTATTGGATATTTCTTTTTCTTAATCTCTCTCTCTCTCTCTCTCTCTCTCTCTCTCTCTCTCTCTCTCCCTCTCCCTTCCTCTATGAAATTAATAATAAAAAATATTAAAACAATAAAATAGAAAAGATATTAACACTCTGGCCAAGTAGTAGCTCAGTTGGTTAGGATATCTTCCTGATATGCCAAGGTTAGATCCCTGGTCAAGGCACATACAAGAAGCAACCAGTCAATTCATAAATAAATGGAACAACAAATCGATGTTTTTCTCTTTCTCTCTCCCCCTTCCTCTCTGTCTCTAAAACCAATAAACAAACAAACAAACAAACAAAGAAGTAAAAAATAGCTCCAATAATGCCCTTTTTAGCATAAGAAAATGTTTTTTTTTTTTTTTTCTGGCTGGGGATCAGTTGTCATGTCTGTAGTTTCCATTAATTTGGAAGCGTTTCTCAATTGGTCTTTGTCTTTTTTAAAAATATATTTTATTGATTTGAGAGAGGAAGGGAGAAGGAAAGAGAGATAGAAACATCAGTGACGAGAGAGAATCATTGATTGGCTGCCTCCTGCAAGGCCCCCTACCCTTGGGGGATCCAGCTGGCAATCCAGGCATGTACCCTGACAGGGAATCCAACTGTGACCTCCTGGATCATAGGACGATGCTCAACCACTGAGCCTGGTTGGTTGGACTTCAGTGAACTTGACGATTTTGAATAGTGCAAGCCAGAGATTTTGTAGACTGTTCCTCATGTTTCCCTCACAATTAAATTTAGGTTATGTGAATTTTGGGTATGATTAATACTATAAAATTGGTTAGTGTTTTTCTTAGCATCTTATCAGGAGGCTCATGTTGCCCATTTGTCTACTTTCTGGGGAAGCTTATTTTCATCCCCAGGTGAACCTGTGTCCTCCCCAGTTTCCCACTGTAAAATTACTATTTCACCCTTTGAAACAGTATGTGGGTGGTAGATACTTATTTTTTAATTAAAAAAATTGATTTGAGAGGAAGGAATAAAGAAAGAGAAACATTAACTTGTTGTTTCACATATTCATGCATTTATTGGTTGATTTTTTACATCTGCTCTGACCCAGGATCAAATCCAGAACCTTGGGATATCCAGACGATTTTCGAACCCAGGGAGCTATCCAGCTGGTTAGGGTTTAGTGGGAGATACTTTGTTTAGTGGCAATGTAAGCAAGCTGTTTTCTCATGGTACTTGCATTCCCTAGTTTTGCCTAAGGTGACAATGACACGGGAGACAGTAGTGTTGGTGGCACAGGGGCTTCAAGTGTTCCCAGGGCTGATTTCTCTTTTACTCGTTATATTGTATTCCCTGTAATAGCTGTTTGACACAGTAAATGGATACACTTTCCCTGAGTAATTTCTTTACCTCAGCATGTAGCAAGGATTTGTAATTGACCTGCTTATATGTTTCTCTTTCCCACAAATGGCAAACTTGTTAATCATGGGCATCATGGTTTATTGTTTTCTATTCCCAGTGTCTAGCACATATTAGGTACTTTAGAAATACATGTTTGAATTAGTTGCCTGGTGTTGAGACTACGGAAGAAGATAAGGGCTACGAATTGGCCTGGGGAAAGGGAAGCGAGGGCTAGGGTGGCGGAAGGCGCGGCCCGCGACGTCACTGCGAAGGGACCCACGGGTTTGGGCGACGTCGTTGGCCACGGGCCTCGGGCTTCCGCGGGACGGAGATGACTGACTGGGGCGGGAAAACGAATAGCTAACTCGCAGTTCCCGGCATTCTTAGTGGGCGGGGCTTCACTTTGACCCCTCGCTCGCATGCTACACATCCGGGCTTCTGCTAGTTGTGAGGGGAAGATGGCGGCCGCGACGGTCTTGGTTCCCGTAGAGTGGATAAAGAACTGGGAGAAAACAGGGAGAGGCGAATTGTGAGTGTTGGGACTGGAGGCGGGGATACGGCCGGGCCGGGCCCCGGTGTCACGGCGTTCTCCCCAGTTGGGGGAGGTTGGGGGCGGGGAAGAGGTGTGCCCCCTCCCCCATCCGGGCAGCGGGTGTGGACATTTGGCTAGGAGTTTAGAACTGAGGTAGTAGAGCTGCTGGTAACCATCGCCGACCTCCTTCCCTCCGTGGCCTCCCTTAAATCGCCTCACCCCTCAGTGGGCCGCCTTCCTTTAGTCTGTTAGCAGAACTCCCGTGTCGCCCCTTCGGGTCCCCGCGCTCCCGCTCTGTCGCTTTTTTGTCCCCTTCTTCATTTGAGCTCCCTTGGTTCCTTTCTCTTCACGGGGCCGCGCCGGGGAGGTTCGGACTTTTCCCCTCTCTCTCACGTCCCATTTCTTTACTCTGCACCCGTTCGACTCCGCAGTTCGGAGCCTGGCGCCTCCTCAGTTCGAAGTCTGAGGAGAGCGAACCACCCCGGACTCCCGTCCTCACTGGGGCGTTGCGGAGAGCCCCGCGTTTCACCTCACGGCCTCCCGCGAAGCGGTCTGTCAGACTGTCCCAGCCTCGCGCGGCGCCGCTGCCGAAGGAGGGGTGTAGCGGGGCTTGCCGCTTTCCCGGAAGACCTACCGGCATTTCTTTACTCCGTCTTTTCACCTTAGAGCCATTTCGTGTCGGAGTCAACTTTCGTCATGAAATGTTTCCTAAACCCCATTTTGTCCTGGGACTGCAACTCATTTTGGCAAGTCTCCAAGGTTCTCGAATACCCAGAATAACGCGATTCTTTTAAGTCATAAAACTTTTCCCCCCGAGTCATACATAGCAGTAATTTGTCATACCCGAGGTTTCCTGGCCCAAAATTTCAGCGCTTCCTCTAGAAAATAAAAATGGTTTAAGTAGCAAGACGAACCCCAGGTTAAAAAACAACAACACGCAAATAACTTATTTCTAGTTTCCTTCTTTGAATCGCTTTATTAGCTAAAGCTCGATCCTGTAAGAGTTAACTCGCAAGCCATTTTTACCGTCGTTGCCCACTCCCCCCGCCCTCTCCCCTCAGTGGTTCGTTTACCGTTGCTCGTGCAGTTTACGGTTGGAACTTCGTTACTTAGAATGAAACTAAACGCAGGGAACGCGTGTAACATCGTCTGCCTGTACCCCGCCCTCCTCGGCCCCCCCCCCCCCGCCCTCTCACTGTCTCACTGTCTCACTGTTTTACTTAACTGTATGAGCTCTAGAATTCGATTGGCTGAGTAAGCGGCCGGCTTAGCCACTTAACTAGCAGAGTGACCTTGGATAAGTTCCTTAACCACTTTGACAGTTTCCCCTTGAGTAAATTGGGAAGAAGTACTCAAAGGAGTGTTGTGTAGACTAAATAATGCCTGTAAAGCACTTGGCTTATAATAAGTGCTCAAGTGATAGCTATTAAAAGTAATATTATTCCAATCTTTAGATATTTAAACTTACTGGATAGCTCTTGCACTTAAAGTCTGTACCACTTAGGTTAGCAATTAATTGGTCCCTGACTCATTTATGGGTACTCTTTAACGAATTGAGAGATTCTTGAAGAGTGGGGACTGTCTCATTTATTTTGGTTCAACTGTCCTGCCTTCCGCCTCCCCACACTTTCTAGCATATGCTTAGAGTGCTTATTAGCTTATTAACTGTAAGAGAAGTCAATTAGATATATATTCATTTCTTAACTCTTTGGAACATTTTCTAAATCCTTGTACTGCTAGTTAACACATAGCTATTTAGGACCCTTGTGTGCAGGGAAGGCAGGATGGGAAGTTACCAGAACAAACCAAACCAAACCATCATCTTTATGTATATTAGATTAGGATAAATCAGTTATTAGGATAAATCAGTTCATTGTTGACTACTTTTTAAATTACTTTTTATTGAGTTTTAGAGAGAGGAAGGGAGAGGGGGAGAGACAGAAACATCAATGTGAGAACAATACATTGGCTGCCTCCTGTATGCCCCCACCCCCCACTGCTGATTGAGACCCCAATCTGGGCATGTGCCCTGACCAGGAACCAAACAGGCAACCTTTTGGTGTACTGGACGATGCCCAGCCAACTGAGCCACACTGGCCAGGGCCACTGTTGTTTGCTTTTAAAAGCCAACTTATTTAGGAGCTCTCATTTTTGTAGCTTGTTCAACTTCTTCCTTCCAGCTGTTTTTGACAGTTTTACTATTGTTACTTCCACCTTGGAATGAGTGGTTTTAGGGGTAGGAGGTGAAATTCTGATTGGCAGCCTTTGGAGAAAAACAAAGTGATGTAGTAAAATTGGAGTTTTGGACTCACTTTATGTATATTTACACGATCCATGCTAACTGTCATAGTTCCTGTGATTGAAGACCTGCTCAAAACTTACTTAACATCTATGTAGTTATTCCATGGCTTGTGGAATGTAATTTGAATTAGATACAAATCAGTATAGTCAGTTTTATAATTGTAGTATGTAAAGAGAGTTTAAAGTTGCTAGTTGTGTGACATAATGAAATAATTTAGTCAAACACATCACCATGTAATACTTTTCTTTTATTTGAAACTTTGTTACACATAGTCTAACCTTGGATTTTTTGGATCTTGCAAAAGATAGATGTTAGCATTTTCATTTTATTAGAACAAATGGTATTGTAACTATATTATAAAACATCACTTCCTTTGTCTGAAAACAGACTCTTAAAAATAAACCAGGTACTGGAAATATTAAAAAT
Source organism: Myotis nattereri (assembly GCF_964212035.1). NCBI lineage: Eukaryota > Metazoa > Chordata > Mammalia > Chiroptera > Vespertilionidae > Myotis > Myotis nattereri. The sequence goes on along the minus strand of NC_138078.1, from coordinate 113,798,188 downwards.
GAAAGTAAGCTTTTTCCATGTTTGATAGTGCTCTCAAAAACATAGTGAAAATTCCTGCAACATGCTGGACTTTCTGTAAGAAGTGCTGCAAGCATCAACGCAACAATGTAACACAGTACAAGAAGGGCAAGGATACTCTGTGTGTGCAGAGACTGCGGTGTTATGACAGGAAGTGGAATGGCTATGGTGGACAGACTAAGCAAAAAAGACTAAAACTACAAAGAAGATTGTGCTGAGGCTTGAATGCATTGAGCCCAACTGCAGATCTAAGAGAATGCTGGCAATTAAGAGATGCAAGCATTTTGAACTGGGAGGAAATAAGAGAAAGGGCCAAGTGATCCAGTTCTAAGCTTCATATTTTGTTATGTGACAATAAAACCTTGAGGATATGTTCTCTTCAGAAAGAAAAAACAACAACCCAAAAAACCCAAAGGTAATGTGCCACCAAATTATTAGTGAATCATTTATAGATTTGGCTTTCAGAATATGATCAATATTTAAAATTATATGTAGGGTGGATTTTTTCTTTTTAACAAGATGAATGAGCAGATTAGCTTTAGCTTAACTGAAAATTACCTTTTAAAAAAATGTTGATTTCATGAGGTTCATTTCTTGCTGTCACTTCTTACCAGTATAAGTCTATTCTGGGAGTTGTAGTCAACTTCAGCATCATAGTGGTAAAGTAACATATGTGATATATGGGGCATTTTAAAACTTTAAGAGAGGGCGATTCTTAATTGGGGCTCATGAAAAGCAACTGTCTATTAAGAGGGAAAGTCTTGGCTTTGAAGAATAAGGTTTGTTAGGTAACTAAGTAGAAAAAAACCTGTATTTTGCTTATCTGAATGGTTCATCACATACCTAGCTAACCTTTCAGCGATACTGATTATGTTTTTCATAGTAAATTACAGAACTCTTAAAATGTTTTTTTTTCAAGAGCTATCAAAAAGACAAAGGAGGACTACCAAAACATAATTAAGTGTCCTTTCCAGTAACACTTAGAACTACTCTTACAAGTTTCACATCTAAATGCAAACTCAAATACTGTGAAATATGCAGGATATGGCTTTAATCACTTTAATTTTGGAATTAGAGTTTTACTTTCTTGATAGTTTCGTATTAGCATAGGGCTTGCTATGATTAAGCTAGTAAACTTGTGGTACATCCAATGGAGATTATGTTTTTAGTAAAAATTATTAGCATAGTGAGCTCAGCATTTGTTTGTGTAACAAGGAACCTTGATGTAAAGTTTATGTTACCAGCTCTTACTTAATCTGAAGATGTTAGCCTCATGTCAATACGGAGTCTAATTTTGAAATACTTATATTTGTTGGATATCATCTATTTGTCTGTTTGAAGGACTTAATTCTTTTAAAAATTTACATATCAATTAGAATTTTTAGGTCTTATTAATTGTTGGTAGTTACAATAATATTTTAAAATTTAATCGCCAAATGTTTTGGTTGCCACTTTTATTCTGCTGCTAAATGACTTTACATGTTTCAGAACTTATCTAAGTACATGTGGATGTTCATTAAGTGATGTCTGATCTGAATTTGTTGGAGGGAAATACGAAGAGAGACTTCATGGCAAATAATCATTCTAAGAAATTTTAGTCTTGGTAGTTGAATCTTTTTTTTTGTGATTATTATTTTTTCCTTTTTCTTTAAAAGGTACTCTAAATTCAGCTGAAGCTTTATCTGAAACCTTCATGTCTTAGTTTTCATTTGGCATTTATTTTCTCATTTTGACTTGCATTCACAAGTTATTAGTCTTGGTCTTTTTTCTTGGTAGAGAAATGCATTCTTCAGAAATTGTTGTAGCATTATCAGATTTTATAGGCTATGGCTTTATTAGAAAAATTAAATTAATTCTACAATAAGGTAGAGTGAGAGCTATTAATGCACTTGTGTGCAGGAACTTGTCTTTTTTTTTAATATTTCCTGTTCTCTTTTCTCAATGCATGTTTTCATTTTCATAAATGCATATATTTCAAGATAAAACTACATGTCCCAATATTCATTTTTGTGGTTATGTCTCTCTTCTAACAGTGATAATAGAGGTAGCACTTTGCTTAACCAAATTTACTCTTTTTTTTTGGTTTGTTTTGTTTTTAAGAATTAAAGTGCAGCTTGACATTAGTTTTTTATGTGTGAAACCAACTTTTATTTATTTTTAAAAATATATTTTATTGATTTTTTACAGAGAGGAAGGGAGAGGGATAGAGAGTTAGAAACAAAGATGAGAGAGAAACATCGATTAGCTGCCTCCTGCACACTCCCCACTGGGGATGTGCCTGCAACCAAGGTACATGCCCTTGACCAGAATCGAACCTGGGACCCTTGAGTCTGCAGGCTGATGCTCTATCCGCTGAACCAAACCGGTGAAACCAACTTTTAGATGTTGATTATAATCAAAGTAGTAGTCCAGCTTATGCGGTGTTTTCATTTTTACTGCAAAATGGGAACAACTAAGATGGAAAACTATATATTCATGTTAAGAAGTACTCACAAAAATACTTAAGTCCTTGATAGAATATAAGACATTTTATTCTTTTTTTTCCCCCACAGATCATAACAGAAAGTAGATTCTGTCTTTGTTCTCAGGGACCTAAGACACCATCTCCACAATAGTACCAAACTGTATTAAAAGTGGAAAAAGTGCTGAGGCCGGTTTGGCTCAGTGGATAGAGCGTCGGCCTGCGGACTGAGGGGTCCCAGGTTCGATTCCGGTCAAGGGCATGTACCTGGGTTTCGGGCACATCCCCAGTGGGGAGTGTGCAGGAGGCGGCTGATCAATGTTTCTCTCCCATCGATGTTTCTGACTCTCTATCTCTCTCCTTTCCTCTCTGTGAAAAATCAATAAAATATATATAAAAAAAAGTGGAAAAAGTGGTAAACTCGGTTATTTGGAGGTTATTAAGGGACTGAAATAATTATTTGAATTTGGACTGAGGCAGAATATTCTGTTATTTTTAAAGTCACATTAAAATGGGCAACTGTTAGAGATAGTTTGTTTCTCCCCTAATCATTTAGGACAGAGCACTAAAGTGTTTCAACAGGTGTAGTAAGACATGTAGCATACAGAAACGTAATTGTTTCTTTTTTTTTTTTCGTAATTGTTTCTTTAAGGATACTTTGTGATCTTTTGTTAGTGGATTACTTAGAGAGAAGAGCACATACAAATCTACTGATTGGAGGAAATTTCTTAGTGATTGTTTTTAGTTTTCTCCTACAACAAAGGAAGAACTGTTTTGTACTAGGGAAATAAAAGTACAGTGTCTGTTATGCAAGTTAATTGCCCCTAATGATTCCTTACATAATTTGAGCAAATATTTGAGATGATAATTAGTAACTTATGCTGACATTATTATCTGTATCCTAATGAGTATGTTTGTGGTCTTGTGACTGATAAGATGGCATATTTCAATTCTTAAAATTATGTATCAGTGACTATATCATTAGATTACGTGGGATTTGGACATTTCCAATCCCTCCCCACTGGGAGGATTATCACAAAAGACATATGCATTAAGCTTAACAAACAGAAAAATGAAGCTACTAAAAATGTGAATAAGCACAAATATTCGCCATAAAGACTAGTTGGCCTTGCTTTTTATTATGGGCACAAAGTGAAAGTTGAGTTACTTGATTTCATTACATTCTTCTGTCAAAGACAGTTTTCCTGGTACTACATTCTAAAGCAGTGGTTCTCACCCTTGGCTGCACATTAGAATCACCTGGGAATCTTTTTAAAATCCTGATTTCTGGGCCTCATCCTCCAGAAATTCTGTTTCTTTGTTATGGGGTGAGGCCATAACATTAGTATCAAAGAAACAGAATTTCCGGAGGATGAGGCCCAGAAATCAGGATTTTAAAAAAGGTTCCCAGGTGACTCTAATGTGCAGCCAAGGTTGAGAACCACTGTTTTAAAGAGAATTGAAGCCATGGGTACAGTGAGAACTATAAGGGGAAATTGTTTTAATACTTCATAGGAAATATTAAAGCAGTCTTGATATGCTTTTTTTTTTTTAAAAGGAAACCAGTTGAGTTTGTTTATTTATTCATGTTAATCCTCACCCGAGGATATTTTTCCATTGATTTTTTAGGGAGAGTGGAAGAGAGAGGGAAAGACAGAGAGAAACATCCATGTGAAAAAAATACATTGATTGGTTGCCTCCTGTATGGGCCCGGGCTGGGGAGGATCCTTCAACCAAGGTATGTGCCCTTGACTGGAATCGAACCTGGGACCCTTTGGTCTGCAGGCTGACACTCTGTCCACTGACCCAAACTGGCTAGGGCTTGATGTACTTCCTTATATAATTACTCTTAAAAAGAGCTAGGTTGCAGACATTTTTAGGTTATATTCTCTGATACTAGTCTGAAGTGGATGATATTTTTGTATTACCTACTGGAAGGAAGATTGGTTTTGCTTTCCTATTCCAGGTAAGCTTGTGGCAGGTTTAATATATTTTGAGAAACTAGAAGCTTAACCACTATTCTCAACACATTGGAAAGCCCATCTTTGTTCTCCAGGGAAGTAGTTAAATACTTGGGGTCAAACTTAAATCAGTTTACCATTTTTTAAAGTTCATTTAATTTTAAAAATAGTTTTTATTAATTAAATTTTTTTATTAAGCATCAGTAATGTTTATTAATATTCAGAGCGTGGAAGAGAGAGAGAGAGAGAGAGAGAGAGAGAGAGAGAGAGAGAAACATCAGCAATGAGACAGAAATGTTGATCAGCTGCCTCCTACACTTCCCACACTGGGTATCAAACCTGCAATCCAGGCATGTGGTCTGACCTGGAATCAAACCATGACATCCTGGTTCATAGGTCGATGTTCAACCACTGAGCAACTCTGGCTGGGCTTATTGATTTTTTTTTTTTTTTTTTTAGAGAGAGTGGAAGGGAGACTGAGAGAAACATTGATGTGAGAATGAAGCATTGATTGGCTGCCTCCTGCAGGCCCCCTATCTGCCCCCTACCTGCCCCCTACCCAGGATCATTGTGCCCTGACTCAAATCTAACAGGCAACCTTTTGGGGCATAGGAAGATGCCCAACCAAATGAGCCATACCAGCCAGGGCTAATTTACCATTTCTACAGTGTTCTCTGAAATTTTTTTAAAAAATAGGAGTTGGTTAAAAACAAAACTAAATTATATTTTCAGTTATGAGATTTAATTTAACAACTGTTCTCCATTGGCAAGGCCTTTTTATTCTTTGATTTTTTAAAAAATATATTTTATTGATTTTTTACAGAGAGGAAGGGAGAGAGATAGAGAGTTAGAAACATCGATGAGAGAGAAACATCGATCAGCTGCCTCCTGCACACCTCCTACTGGGGATGTGCCCGCAACCCAGGTACATGCCCTTGACCGGAATTGAACCTGGGACCTTTCAGTCCGCAAGCCGATGCTCTATCCATTGAGCCAAACCGGTTTCGGCAATTCTTTGATTTTGAAAATAATTTTGTAAGACCTACATGTGAATTGTTGACCAGGAAAAGTTGACTGACTTTTAACAACCTTAAACTGCTCATCCTGATGATGGAGGATTGAAATAATCAGAAGACATAGAAGTGAGCTTCAAGGGCATGGATAATCTGCAAAGTAGATAATCTCTCTGGATGATTATAATGTAGCATCATATTTCACCTTAGGTGTGATATATAAGTTTTAAAATTATTTTATTGGCTATAGAAAAAGTATTGCTAGACACAAGAGTAAGAAACATCTGCATTCATTGGTTCTCTTTTTTTTAAAAAAAGATATTTTATTGATTTTACAGAGAGGGTGTTAATCCTCACCTGGGGATATTTTTTTCCATTCATCTTTTTTAGAGAAAGTGGAAGGGAGGGAGGAAAGGGAAGGGAAGGAGGGAAGAAGGAGGAGGAGGAGGAGGGAGGGAGGGAGAGAGAGAAAAGAAAGAAAGAAAGAAAGAAAGAAAGAAAGAAAGAAAGGAAGAAACATCAATTGTGAGGGAGATGGTTCTTTTTTGTTAGAGCCTTGTGCACCTTGTATTTCTTTTCCTAAATTGTGAAATTAAAAAAATACAGAAAATGCATACAACTTAAATGTAAAGTTTAAAGATTCTCTAGGATGCACACCCATGTAACTCATACCCAGGTCAAGACAATAACCACCCTTGCTGATTTTACTCTTCTTTACTTCCCTGAAGTAGCCATTGTCCTGACATTTATGGCTTTCTCGTCCTCATTTTTATTTACAGTTTTACTACCCAGTAAGTTTAAGTTGTTCTTGATATAATTGGAATCATAGGGTGTGTATTCTATTTTATCTGGCTGCTTTTGCTCAACATTATGTCTTTTAGGATCCATTGATGTTTTTGCAAGTGTTTGTGGTTTATTGATTTTCAGTTTCAAGATGATCCATTCCACAATTTGTTGATCTCCTACGCTATTGACAAATTTGTTATTTTGAGTTTTTAGCTATTACCAACAATGCCAATGAAAACATTTCTGTATAAGTATCTTGGTATATATAAGCATGTGTTTTTGTGGGATATATACTTAAGTGTAGAACTGCTGGGTTCTAGATTGTGATTAACCTGAGCTCTACTAGATACTGCCAAACTATTTCAAAATATACTCCTACCAGCAGTATATGGGAGTTCACCTTGCTTCACATCCTGTCTAATCTACACTAATAAAAGAGAAAAATGGTAATTGGCGTACGACGATACCCTTTTCATTGGCTAATCAGGGCTATATGCAAATTAACTGCCAACTATGATTGGCAGTTAACTGCCAACTATGATTGGCAGTTAACTGCCAACTATGATTGGCAGTTAACTGCCAACTATGATTGGCAGTTAACTGCCAACTATGATTGGCAGTTAACTGCCAACTATGATTGGCAGTTAACTGCCAACTAAGATTGGCAGTTAACTGCCAACTAAGATTGGCAGTTAACTGCCAACAAGATGGCGGCTAATTTGCATATGTAGGCACAATGCAGGGAGGCGAAAGGGAAAGCAGGAAGAAGCCCCCTGCCACTGACAGTGATCGGAAACCCAGGGGGGAGCTAAGAGCTGGGGGGCAGGGCAAAGGCTCCCCCCAGCCATGATCGGAGAATCAGGCGCCTTTGCCGCCCTGGCCAGTGATAGCAGGAAGTAGGGGTGGAGTCAGCGATGGGAGCTGGGCACGGTCGAAGCTGGCAGTCCCAGGAGCTAGGGGTCCCTTGCCTGGGCCTAAAGCGAAGCCCACGATCGCGGTGCCCCCCGCTGCCACTGCAGGTCCCCGCTGCCTGGGCCGGACGCCTAGGCCAGAGGCGTTAGGCCTGGGCAAGGGCGGGGCCTGCAACCGCGGGGAGCTGGGGGTCCCCCGCCCAGGCCTGACACCTCTGCCGGAGGCCTCAGGCCTGGTCAAGGGGCCGATCCGGTGATTGGTGATCGGAGGGTGATGAGGGTCAACTCCTCTGGCTGAGGCATTAGGCCTGGGTGGGGGGCGGAGCTGGGGATTGGGGGGATATGATGGTCCCCTTGCCCAGGCCTGAAGCCTGGGTCAGAGGCGTCAGGCTTGGGTGGGGGGTGGAGCAAGCGATCAGAGGGAGATGGGGGTCCCCTGCCCAGGCATGATTCCTGGGCCAGAGGCCTCAGGCCTGGGCGGGGGCCAGAGCCAGTGATGGGGGGGAGATGGGGGTCCCCTGTCCAAGCCTGACACCTCTGGCGGAGGTGTCAGGCCTGGGCAAGGGGCCGATCAGGTGATCGGAGGGTGATGGGGGTCAACTCCTCTGGCTGAGGCATCAGGCCTGGGTGGGGGGCGGAGCCGGAGATTGGGGGGATATGATGGTCCCCTTGCCCAGGCCTGAAGCCTGGGTCAGAGGCGTCAGGCTTGGGCGGGGGGTGGAGCAAGCGATCAGAGGGAGATGGGGGTCCCCTGCCCAGGCATGATTCCTGGGCCAGAGGCCTCAGGCCTGGGCGGGGGCCAGAGCCAGTGATGGGGGGGAGATGGGGGTCCCCTGTCCAAGCCTGACACCTCTGGCGGAGGTGTCAGGCCTGGGCAAGGGGCCGATCAGGTGATCGGAGGGTGATGGGGGTCAACGCCTGAGGGCTCCCAGTATGTGAGAGGGGGCAGGCTGGGCTGAGGGACACTCTCCCCCCCCCCCCACCCAGTGCACGAATTTCGTGCACCGGGCCCCTAGTATTTAATATTGTCAGACTTTAAATTTTTGTCAATATTATAATGTATTAATGGTATTTTATTGGGCCTTATATTTTCATGGACATCTTTTTATGTTATTGGTCATTTGGATTTCTTATTTCTTTTTTTAAAAAAAATATATTTTATTGATTTTTTTACAGAGAGGAAGGGAGAGGGCTAGAGAGTTAGAAACATTGATGAGAGAGAAGCATCGACCAGCTGCCTCCTGCACACCCCCCACCGGGGGATGTGCCCACAACCAAGGTACATGCCCTTGACTGGTATCGAACCTGGGACCTGTCAGTCCACAGGCCGACACTCTATCCACTGAGCTAAACCAGGCAGGGCTGGATTTCTTATTTCTTGTGAAAGGTCTTTGTATCTTTTCCCATTTTTTCTTTTTTTAAAAAATATTTTTTTTTTATTTCAGACAGGAAGGGAGAGAGAGAGAGATAGAAACACCAATGATGAGAGAGAATCATTGATCGGCTGCCTCCTGCACACCCCCTACTGGGGATTGAGCCTGCAACCAGGACGTGTGCCCTTGACCAGAATTAAACTGGGACCCTTCAGTCCACCGGCTGACAGTCTACCCACGGAGCCGAACCAGCTAGGGCATTTCCCCCATTTTTCTATTGCATTTCTTTCATTGTTTTGTAGGCGTTCTTTATATAGTTTGTATTGGCATCTTTTGTGGGTAACACTGTATGTGTGGCAAATATCTTGTTATTCTTTAGCTTGCAGTTCCGTTCTTACAATGGTGACTTTTGATAATGAGAAGTCATGCACTTTAATATAGTCAAATTTGTCACTTTGGCTTTCTGATCAGTACTTTTTTTTCTCTTTAAAAAATGATTTTAGAGATTGGAAGGGGGAGAGAGAAGGAGGTAGAGTGCCGGGAGCTGGTCCATGCTTGCTGTTTCAAGGGACCTGGCATATATGGCATACTGTTCTTAATATGTTTGCTCACCTTCTAGGCACTATGTGTTTTAACCAAGGTCTCTGAGAAAGGTTGTTTCCCCAGGTAGGGATTTTCCCCTGAAGTTAGGGAGGGAATAAAACCTCTTAACTAAGTGCCAGGTGGGTAATTAATCACTTTAACTATGAACAATCATGCTTAAGCTACATAATCTTTACTCCCTGGAATGGAGATAAGAAACGCCCTAACCTTTGTAATAGAGATTGATAAGATTGAATCAACTAGTATAAATACAGATGTAACAAGACAGCAAGAGAGAGAGAGAAGACAGAACCTAGGCATAGAACCTACACAGAACGTTCTCTAGAGACAGAAGAACTTCGCTGGAGAGAACATGGCAAAAGATCCTGGACAGAAACTGGCCTCAGAACCTAGAGACAGAACCTAGCGAGAGAACATGGCAAAAGATCCTGGACTGAACCTGACTACAGAAATTGGCAAGAGAACCTGACTAGAACCTGGTGACTGAACCTGGCTGGAGAACCTGGACAGAACCTGGCTGGAGAACCTAGCGAGGGAACATGGCTACAGAACCTGGCTGGAGAACCTGGAGAACCTGGCTGGAGAACCTAGCAAGAGAACATGGACACAGAACCTGGCTGGAGATCCTAAACAGAACTTCACTGAAGATCCTGACCAGAACTTGGCTAGAGATCCTGGCTAGGCTGCTGATCAACTGAACGCTGTCTCCGTGTCATTCCTTCTTCGCCGACTCCGTCCACACCTCTGGGGACCCCTGGACCCGCTGGGGTTGGACCCCGGCAGTAGAGGAGGAGAAAGAGGGAGAGAGAGATAAAAAAACATTGATGTGACAGAACATTGATTGGTTCCCTCCAACAAGGGCCCAGTCTGGGAATTGAGCCCACAACCTGGCTAGGGCCTTTTGCTCATTTTTAAATTGGGTTGTTTATTTTCTTATTGTTGATTGTTAAGAGTTCTTTGTATATTTTGGATAACAGTCCTTATCAGGTATCTTTATTTTTTTTATAATGTCATTCTTATAAGTATGAAGTGATATTGTGGTTTTGATTTCCCTTTCTCTGATAATAAGTGATGTCAAGCATCTTTTCATGTACATGCTGACCATTTGTATGTCTTCCTTGCAGAAATGTCTGTTCAAGTCCTTTGCCCATGTTTATATCAGTTTTTGTTTTTTTTGCTGTTGAGTTGTAGATATTCCTTATATATTAACCCCTTATCAGATATATGGCTTGCAAGTATTTTCTTCCATTCCATTCTGTTCATTGTCTCCTTTGCTGTGTACACAATTAAAAAAACCTTTATTGTTGAAAGTATTGCATATGTCCCCTTCTTCCACCCCCCAGGCCTTCTAGCTCATTCCTGCCCCCTGCCTCAGGCCTTTACCGCCCTATTGTCTGTGTCCATGGGTTATGCATACAAGTTCTTTGGTTGATCACTTCCTACCCACCCACCCTCTCCTTCCTTCCCTCTGAGATTCACTAGTCTGTTCTATGCTTCTGTGTCTCTGGATCTATTTTGTTCATTAGATTCCACATATGAGTGAGATGTGATACTTGTCTTTCTCTGACTGGCTTATTTCGCTTAGCATAATACTCTTCAGGTCCCTCCATGCTGTCCCAAAGGATAAGAGATCCTTTTTTTTTTTTTTAAATCCTGCATAGTATTCCATAGTATAAATGTACCACAGCTTTTTTTATCCAGTGAAGTCAGTGGGGTGTTAAAGTCCCCTACTATAACTATCTTGCTATTAACCTCTCCCTTAAAGTCCTCTTGAAGTTTTTTCATATATTTAGGTGCTCCTGTATTGGGTGCATATATCTTTACCAGGGTTATATCCTCTTGTTTGATTGATCCTTTTAGTATTATGAAGTGACCTTTGTTGTCTCTTGTGATAGTCTTCATTTTGAAGTCTATTTTGTCAGATTGCTACCCTAGTTTTTTTTTTTTTTTCATTCCATTTGCATGGAAAATTGTTTTCCATTCCTTCACTCTCATCCTGTGTGAGTCTTTTGTTCTGAGGTGGATCTCTTGTAGACAGCATTTAGTTCAGGGGTCCTCAAACTTTTTAAACAGGGGGCCAGTTCACTGTCCCTCAGACTGTTGGAGGGCCGGACTATAGTTTAAAAAAAGACTATGTGCCGAAACCGGTTTGGCTCAGTGGATAGAGCGTCGGCCTGCGGACTGAAAGGTCCCGGGTTCGATTCCGGTCAAGGGCATGTACCTGGGTTGCGGGCATATCCCCAGTAGGAGATGTGCAGGAGGCAGCTGATCGATGTTTCTCTCTCATCGATGTTTCTAACTCTCTATCTCTCTCCCTTCCTCTCTGTAAAAAATCAATAAAATATATTTTTAAAAAAAGACTATGAACAAATTCCTATGCACACTGCACATATCTTATTTTGAAGTAAAAAAACAAAACGGGAACAAATACAATATTTGTATTTGCATGTGGCCCGCAGGCCGTAGTTTGAGGACCCCTGATTTAGTTGGATCATGTTTTTGTATCCATTCAGCTACCCTCTGTCTTTTGATTGGAGCATTTAATCCTTTTACATTTAAGGTTATTACTGATAGGTACTTATTTATTGCCATTTTAATTCTGTATGCCTAGTTTTCTCTCTATATATCTTGTCTGGCCAATCTTGTTTCATCTATATACCACCCATTTCCCCATTCTGTTGAGATAAATATAATTTCATCTGTAAATATTTCAGCATCTATCTCTTAAAGATAGAGTTTTACTCATATATTCAAGTTGACTCATAAATGTTAGGTTATTAAAATTTGTTTTAGAGAGAGAGAAAGAGAGAGGGAAAGGGCAGAAGAGAGAGAGGGAGAGAGAAACCTTGATTTGTTGTCCCACTTATTTATGCATTCATTGGTTGATTTTTGTCTGTTTCCTGAATGGGAATTGCCACAACCTTGGTGTATTAGGACGATGTTCTAACCAACTGGGCTAACTGGCCAGGGTCCATAAATGTTAATTTTTAAAATACTTGTTTCAGACAGGATTCAAATAAGGATCCATACATTGTGATTGATATGTCTCTAAAGCCTTTTTTACTCTGAGGATCCCCCACCATCCTTTATTTTTCCTAGCAATATATTTGTTGAAGAGGTTGGGTCATTGTTCTATAGCAGTGATGGTGAACCTATGACACGCGTGTCAGAGGTGACACGCGAACTCATTTTTTTGGTTGATATTTCTTTGTTAAATGGCATTTAAATATATAAAATAAATATCAAAAATATAAATCTTTGTTTTATTATGGTTGCAAATATCAAAAAAATTCTATATGTGACACGGCACCAGAGTTGAGTTAGGGTTTTTCAAAATGCTGACACGCCGAGCTCAAAAGGTTCGCCATCACTGTCCTATAGACTTTTCCACAGTCTGAATTTAGGTCGTGCCTTTTTTTTTTTTTAAGTCAACATCATAGATGGGTGGTAATATTCCTTTATCAGGATCAGGAAGCACATAATGTGTGATTGTCTCTTTTTGTAATGTGAACAGCCATTCATAGATGCCTAGGTCTTTTAATTTATTAGGAGTCTTAAAATGGTAATGTAATTGTATCATTCCATCATTATTTATTAGCTGAAATACTTAAGTACAGAGACATTTCTTATCAACCGTTGGTTCATATATGAAGGCAGAATAAGTGATTGATTTTTTTAGTTAATTTTACCAGTTTTAAAAATAATGAATTGATTGACTAGCATCCTCTAGTTTTGACCAATTATGGCTTTTAGGTTTGTTTTATTCTCATTCTAAACTAATGGATGTTGACATTGAATACATTTTCAAATATTTTTAGTTGATATAATTTGCTCTGTAAGGATCATCTTTGTTAAGATTTGAAATTAATGCAGACTACTTTTGTTTTATTCTAGTTTGCATTTGTGTCGGATTCTCAGTGAAAATAAAAGCCATGATAGTTCGACTTACAGAGGTAAGACTTTTAAAAGTATCATTGCTATTTTTTTTGCCTTGATCAATTTTAATAAATATCCTGTTTTCATCAAATTGTTATGAATGCAAACAAAAGGTATAAGATAGTTCACATTATGTAAAGCTTTTATGTGAATATATTACAATTCAGATTTAAAACTATAGTTATAGTAAGCCTATACATCTTTGTATAAGGATGCTATTTAACTTGCATAATAGTCATGATATAGCTTGGATTTTATAATACAGTTGCTAGCTATATGAAAAATTACATAGACTAGTTATTAGTCATAAACAGAAGAGAAAAGCTAGTATGGAAAGTAAAATGATTGTGATCTTATTTACACTAGGAAATTTCTAGAAACAGGTTCAGTGTTTTTACTAAAGCTGGTTATGTTTAGATGGTATCCAGGATCTTGTTGAAGGTAGTTGTCATGGAAAACATTAAAAGCAAAGGTGTTGTGTATTGCATACCACAAATATGGCTTATTAATAACTAAAATGTTATGTAATTAAAGAGGATATAAATTTCCAGTTATTTTAATTTTGAATGATGTTACTATTTAACATTCATTAATTTAAAATTGGGCATATGGATTTAGAAAAGGAGGGGCAAAAACAAAAGCAATTATGTTTAGTAAGTTTAAAGTATTTTCCTATGTAGCTTTCATTGAGATAGAAAACATAACATTTTTTTCAATTTGGGAAAAATAATTCACAGCCAATATTCTATTTTAACCCCAAAATTTTTAGATAAAATTCATTGTAGTTATTTAAATTATGCCATTGTGAGTAGAAAATTAAGAACAGAATGATTTTCTGTAGATATGTTTGCTTTTGTTTTTATCAAAAATTATATATTTGTTTTTAAAAATACATTTTTATTGATTTCAGAGAGGAAGGGAGAGGGAGAGAGAGATGGAAACATCAATGATGAGAGAGAATCATTTATTGGCTTCCTTCTGCACTCCCTACACTGGGGATCGAGCCCGCAACCTGGGCATGTGCCCCAACTGGGAATCGAACCATGACATCCTGGTTCATAGGTTGATGGTCAACCACTGAGCCCTGTGGTCGGGTGAGATTATATATGTTTTAAAGAAAATTTGTTTTGTTTTTTTTTTTGAGGGGAAAGCATTTTTTAACAAATGAATGAGCTAGTTTTCTGTCATTTGGGTAAGATCTGTTTTAAAACTTAACATTCCTAGCCTTGAGTCCCCAAACTTATTTTTCAATTCATCCTGTTTATAAAATTGTATGACCATTCATAAAGATTTCTTTTCTTTTTTTTTTTTTTAATTTCTGGGTGTCTCCATAATGCTTTAATGATTTGTGTAATATTCTGAAAAAGCCGGAAATAGTCCATCCTAGCCTCCTGAGGTCAGACCGTCTTTCCTTGATGGGACTCATGCAGGGACACCTGCCTTTAGATGGATCAGAGCTGCTTTAACCTCTAGTCCAAGGGCGGGGGAAGGGGGCTGCCAGTAGACAATGGGGTCGAGAGAGGAAGGAAGGGAAGATGAAGGTGCAAGAAACTTTTGTCAAAGTCGACACAAGGTTGCTTACTAGGAGACAGACGAATGCAACTCTGTATTCACTGCTAGAAACCAGAGCCTTGGGTAAAATCTTGAATTTATGGGGAGGAGAGGGAAGCATGGGCTTATCTGTCCTTTTCCAGACCCCTGTGGTTGGGGACCTGTAGAGTGAGCTGCAGTGCATTTTGCTGGACTGGTGCTCACTCCTCACCTGCTGTCCCTGTGTACCACACGCTGACCCTTTCCCCGAGTCAGCAACAAGCGACCTGCAGTACCCACGGGGACGCATGCAGAAGGCTGGTTAACAGCAGAGCCCCTGCTCTCTGGGCAAGGTGATGTCCACTTCCTCTCTGCCTGGCGCAGTGTGATCTCCGTCTCGGTCAGTGAGTTCACAGAACACTCCCAGAAGGAGGCGCTCGCTTTTCTGCATGCAATCATTCTCTAAAACAGGCCTGCCCTGTGGCTGGTGTGGCTCAGTGAATAGAGCGTCAACCCGTGGACTGAAGGGTCCCAGGTTCGATTCCCGTCAAAGGGCACATGCCCAGCTGCAGGCTCGATCCCCGTCCCCAGTTGGGGTATGTGCAGGAAGCAACCAAAGGACGTCTCTCTCGCATCAATGGTTCTCTCTGTCTCTCCCTGTCTCTTCCACTCTCTCTAAAAATCAATGGAAAAATATCCTCAGGCGAGGATTAACAGGAAAAAAAAATAAAGTAAAACACAAGTCTTACACCTGGATAGCAGCCACTGAGGGTGCGTCTGAAACTGGGGGAACCCGGATCTGTGTGGGGAAAGGCGGAGTCCGGGTGTACTGGCAGGTCCCGGAGAAGGGCCAGGGAAGACTGGGGCAGTGGCACCGGCTCCTAGAGCAGGGTTCTGGCGGGAAGCAGTGCTGGCCCCAGGCACTGAGCTCCGTCTAGAGACGTGTCTGATCCTTCCGAGGTGGGCTCCTGCCTGTGCAGATGACAGGGGTGCCCTAGCTTGGGAGTTCAGAGGTGCTGCTCCTTAACAGTCAACAAGGCTTTTAAGTTGGGAAGTTTTATCCGCCCCCCTCCCCGCCCCAGCACCTGGCTCCTTCTCCCCATGAAGGCCACATCCTGAGTCACCTCGTTCTACTCCTCACCACCTAAAAAGTTGTGCCTGAGAAACTTCCTTCTGCTGTGGCTGCTGGAGGGCAAGCACTCTGGCTGGGTCCTCTGCGGGCCTCTCCCTCCTCCCTGCATCATTTTGTAGATTTTGCTCTGGATGTGGAGCTAAGGGTGTTTGGTTTTGACACATTCAAGCTTGATTGCAAGTTCTTCTCTCGCCACAATGTCCGTATCGAGATAGAGAGATAGATGTCTCGGAAAGAGCCGCTGCCGATCTTCCAGCCCAGCCAGTACCTGTTCCCGACTCTGAGCTCCATGGCAGCGGGTCTGAGCTCTGGGAGGCGGCGCCCGCAGCTGCCGCTACTGCGGGTGGGCTGCTGGCTCCGCCCCCCTCATGGCCTGCTTTCACCATCGCTTTCCAGTCGCCCAGCCGCTCCCAGAGCCACAATAGGGGGCGGATGGGACAATCCAAGCGCCGCCCCTGCTGTGGCTCCCGCCGAACACGCTAGCCCTCTCCCCACCACGGATGGACTCGGACCTTCTGGGCCTAAATTCCCCTTCAGCTGCCCGAAGGAGCTGCCGCCATCGCGCTGTGCCATAAAGATTTCTTTAAAAAAATTTTTTTCATAACGATTTCTGAGGTTGATATAATGCCTTGTTTTTTGAATAAATCAATTGACTGCCAGAAGTGTAAGAAAGTAAAAAAAAAGACTCCTTTCTAAAAGCACTTAGATACTAAATTTTATTTTCTTCTCCTGTTTAAAACAAAATTTTAACTTCTGTTAACTTCGTGTTTGCGATTGAAACCCTAAGTGGGTAAGAGAAAGAATTTTTATAAAAAGTATAAATAGCATAACACAGGCTGATTACTCTTTTAGTTTTATTTATTTATTTATTTATTTATTTATTTACACATCACTCCTTTATTATACTGA
Organism: Myotis nattereri; assembly: GCF_964212035.1. Lineage (NCBI taxonomy): Eukaryota > Metazoa > Chordata > Mammalia > Chiroptera > Vespertilionidae > Myotis > Myotis nattereri. The sequence continues at coordinate 113,781,555 of NC_138078.1, read as the reverse complement.
TCTGAAAAAGACTTGGTAGTTATGCTCAAAATGCTTACTGGGCCCATGTGGCAGGGCCAAGCAACTGGAACATGATTCAGAATTCACACAGTAAAAGACATACCTGGACATGATCAAGAGACATTTCACTGCCATGAGACTATAATACCAATGCCGGGGAGCGATTCTAAAACACAGCAGGATAACTCCTACAAGTCAAGGAGCTCATCCCACCTTGGTGTGACGAATGGCTTATTTTATGACTAGAGGCCCGGTGCACAAAATTTTGTGCACTCGGGGGGGGGGGGGAGGGAGGGGGGTCCCTCAGCCCGGCCTGTGCCCTCTCACAGTCTGGGACCCCTCAGGAGATAACGACCCACTGGCTTAGGCCTGCTCCCGGGTGGCAGAGGGCAGGCCCAATCCCTAGGTGCAGCCCCTGGTCGGGCTCAGAGCAGGGCCGATTGGGGAGTTGGGGCGCCACCCCGTCATGCACAGAGCAGGGCAGATTGGGAGGTTGCGATGCCACCCTCAGTTACGCTCAGGGTAGGGCCAATTGGGGGGTTGGGGCACCTTCCCCTGTCACACTCAAGGCAGGATCGATGGGGAGGTTGCGGCGCCACTCCCTGTCACGCACAGAGCAGGACCCATCAGGGGGTTGGGGCGCTGCCCCCTGTCACGCACAGAGCAGGGCCCATCAGGGGGTTGGGGCTCCATACCCTGTCACGCACAGAGCAGGGCCAATCGGGGTTGGGGAGCTCCCCCCATCACAAACAGAGCAGGGCCCATCAGGGGGTTGGGGCACCACCCCCTGTCACGCACAGAGCAGGGCCGATCAGGGGGTTGGGGCGCTGCCACTCTCACACTCAGGGCAGGGCCGATGGGGAGGTTATGGCTCTACCCCATCACACACAGAGCAAGGCCTGTGGGGGGGGAGGGGTTGGGGAGCTCCCCCCTATCAGGCACAGAGCAGGGCTGCTCAGGGGGTTGGGGCCCCGCCCCCTGTCACACACAGAGCCGCAGGGCGATCAGGGGGTTTGGGCGCTGCCCCCTGTCACGCTGATCCCGGTGCTGGGAGGCATATTACCCTTTTACTATATAGGGTAGAGGCCTGGTGCATGGGTGGGGCCGGCTGGTTTGCCCTGAAGGGTGTCCTGGATCAGGGTGGGGGTCCCCACTGGGGTGCCTGGCCAGTCTGGGTTAAGGGCTCAGGGCTGTTTTCAGGCTGGGGGTGACTGAAGTTCCCAACCGCTCCTTTTCTTCTTCTTTTTTTTTTTTTTTTAATTCTGGGCCAGCTTTAGCTTGAGGCTTGGCTCCAGCTCTTAGGCCTCCGCTTGGCTGAAAATAGGTTTCTGGCCTTTGCATACAATGTTGCCAATCTGCTGGCTGAAGTCTGGCGGTATTTGTTACAATGTTTCTTAAACTGCCCGCTCAGACGTTGGTTTCCTCCGTCACTGAGACAAGCAAGCCTCATGTTAGTTTCAAGCTGCCTGGCTGCCGGCCACCATCTTGGCTGACAGGTAATTTGCATATCTCACCGATTAGCCAATGAAAAGGGTAGCGGTTGTATGCCAATTACCATGTTTCTCTTTTATTAGTGTAGATGACCACATGTGGGAGTAGTTCAACCGCCAGTAAAAACCCCAGAAGGGTTTTTGTTTTGTATTTTATGTAGTTTTTTTTTTTTTTTTTTTTGTAAAGTAAATGCAACATGTAAACATTCGGGGTTGATCCCAATCTTCTGGAGCCAGCTTTTCTGGGGTCAAGGAGGAAATGTTTGTTTGAATCACCAGGCATTCATCTTCCACTGGAATGACTAGAGCCCCCAGTCAGTTCACCTGACTGCAGAATAGCACAGGACTGCTCTCACCAACACAAACAGGCTCTCTTGCCTCTCATTGGTCACGCCTTACATGGCCCCTCCTTACTCCCCTACTTTCAAGCAGGTCCTTAGTAATAAACAAAACTCTAGCCAAAAAAACAAGAGTTATTACCTCTGGACTCTCTTAGATAAGAGTCTCCCTTGGCTTAGACTGAGGACCCATACACCAGAAGGGCCATTCTGACTAAATTGCATGAAGGGAGTGGGTGCAGGAGACAAAATGGCTGACACAAAATTGGGAGCCACCAGTCCCCATCTGCAGCTACAACCTAAGATGCCTACAGATGTGGTCAGTGTGACATGTGCACAGAAGAGATGCAGAGGAATAGGATGGGAGAGAGGATGTCCTTGGGAAGGTTGTCTGCCTGCTCGCCTTCACTTCTTGGCCTTGCCCTGGGCAGCCACAGCCTCCATGGCTTTGTGCATGGTCTCTTCATCCCTCAGGAACTGCATGGGCTTGATGGGCTTCAAGTTCTTGTCTAATTCATAGACAATGGGAATACCAGTCAGCAGGTTCAGCTCCATGATAGCCTCTTCAGAAAGACCTTCCAGATGTTTGACAATGCCCCGAAGGCTGTTGCCATGGGCTGCAGTCAGTACCCGTTTCCCCTCCTTAATCTGGGGCACTATTTCTTCATTCCAAAAGGGCAGAGCTCTGGCAATAGCGTCCTTCAGACTCTCACAGGAGGGTAGCTGATCTCAGTGAGGTCTGCATACCTGTGATCCTTACTGATGTTGCTGTAGAAGGGATGGTCAGGCTCCATGAGTGGTGATGGGATATCATAATAGCGCCTCCAGATCTTTACCTGGGCCTCGCCACGCTTGGCAGCAGTTTCTGCTTTGTTAAGACCAGTCAGACCCCCATAGTGCCGCTCATTGAGACGCCAGGTCCTCACTACAGGCTGCCACATTTGGTCAATGGCATCCAGCACCATCCAGAAGGTCCAAATTGCTCTCTTCTGCACTGAGGTGAAGCAGATGTCAAACTCATAGCCGGCATCTCGCAGCAGCCGGGCTCAGGTCTGTGTTGTACCAGCCGCTGAAGCGGTTCTCCAGGTTCCACGCGCTCTCGCCATGCCAGATCAGCACCAGCTTGTAGGCAGCCATGGTGGCCATTCCGAGTGCGGAGCAGACTCTATTCTTTTAGTTTTAAATGGGGGCTGTGTGGATCTTTAATAACTGTCAGTGCCTGGCCTGTGTCGCTTAGTGGTTGAGTGTTGACCCATGAACCAAGAGGTCACTGGTTTGATTCTGGGTCAGGGCACATGCCCTGTTTATGGGCTCCATCCCTAGCAGGGGGAGTGCAGGAGGCAATGGATGGATGATGTTTTCCTCTCATCCATGTTTTTTTTTTTTTCATCCATGTTTTTATATCTCTATCCTCCCCTCCTTCCTCTCTCTAAAAAGGTCAATAAAGCCGAAGCCGGTTTGGCTCAGTGGATAGAGCGTCGGACTGAAAGGTCCCAGGTTCGAATCCGGTCAAGGGCATGTACCTGGGTTGCGGGCACATCCCCAGTAGGAGATGTGCAGGAGGCGGCTGATGATGTTTCTCTCCCATCGATGTTTCTGACTATCTCTCTCCCTTCCTCTCTGTAAAAAATCAATAAAATATATTAAAAAAATAAAAAAAATAAAAAGGTCAATAAAAACATATTAAAACACACACACACACAGATATTGTTAATTTGCATGGCTGTTCTGATTCACGATTAAAACCAGAAACAGTTATGAGCATCTCATTGGCTTAATTTGCTGGTGCTTCTTTCGCTTGCCATTGCCTGCTTTCTTAACACATACACACTCTTTGGCTGCTATATGCCAACAATCAAGCTTTGGTTTGAGTGCCCCAGTAGGTAGTCCATGCAGGAAACTGTAATTTCTTCAGAATTTCTTTTGTTCTATCTAAGGCAGTGGTTCTCAACCTTCCTAATGCCGTGGCCCTTTAATACAGTTCCTCATGTTGTGGTGACCCCCAATTTCATTGTTACAAATTGAACATAATTAAAGCATAGTGATTAATCACAAAAACAATATGTAATTATATATGTGTTTTCCGATGGTCTTAGGCGTCCCACAGGTTGAGAACCGCTGATCTGAGGGGATTGAGTGTGTGTAGTGTTTTCCTCTGCCCTTTCCCCTTCTGCCCCTCCCTTGAATGATTTCATTTCAGGCAGGCAGTTTCCCTTGCACACACTACTTCACCTTGTTCTTTTTATAAGTCCCTTCCCCCAGTAAAATAACGTTATAATGATGGCTGATAAACACGACTAGTTCTAGTGATACTCCACATAACCAAGAACTGGTGTCTTCAATGTTCAAATCCCACAGTTAACATCTAATATAAGTCCCTTTTACTTGTGGCTATTCTTAAGTCTTTTACTTATTATTTTTAGTGTAAGGGTTGTAAGTTTTCCTCCCCACTGTAAATGTAGTTTTTCAACTTTAGTGTAGGTTTTGCAGGACTTTGTTGGGGCTAACCTGGTAGTATTAAGGCACCACTTACTGTTTCTATAGATAAAATACAATAGGAGTTCCTAACCACTTAAATGGGCATTTAAATAACTTGAGAATTAGGGACCATTTTTTGCTACTTTTGGATTACATTGTGATTGTTTTTATGTAACTTAATATCAGAAAAATGACCTGAGCTATTTGCTTTCTATTTTAATCTTCTGTGATTAAGATTAGAACTCCCTCAGCCCCATGAGCCCATATTCTTATGGGAATTTGGTGTATGCTCAGCTGTTTTGTCCTTGTAAGAGTGATTGCTTTTTAAAAATAATTTAACTATCTAGGTAACTTTAAATGAGTATTATTTGTTGTGAAAACATTTTATTAGTAGAAAGTGAAAGCTGAAATTGACCCCATAATCCTACCATACTAATAAATAGAAAATTTTTCTTTGCATTTTAGTTTTTATAGTTTATTATAAGCACAATGAAACCATATTTGTGCAAAAGGTAGACTATATATAATAAAAAGTAAATATGTTTAATAAAAGGTAAATATATTTAAATATGTCTTCACAAGGAATTAGGATAATCTGGTTATATTTCTTTAACAAATAACTCAATGTGCAGTTTTATTTCATTGTAAAATAATATTTTCATTGTTTAAAGGGGGATTGATAAAAGTTTTTATTTCTACTATATTCCTTTTTTTGTGACCAGTAGTCAGACCAAAGGAGAAGCTTTTTAAATATTTGATTATTATTTTTTTAAATTCTTAACTGAGGATATTTTTGTTGCTTTTAGATAGAGTAGAAGGGGGTGGGGGGATAGTGAGAGGGAGAGAGAAACATCGATGTGAAAGAGACACATTGATTTGTTGCCTCCCACATGCAACTGACTGGGGATCTAGCCTGCAATTGACGTATGTGCCCTTGATGGGAATCAAACTCATGGCCCTTTGATGTGCAGGCTGACATTCTAACCGCTGAGCAAAACTGGCCAGGGCTAAATATTTGATTTTTTTCCTTGCAATTTTGCCTCGAAAGAGTTTTGATTCGCTTCAAAAGGAGATTATAAATTGACTTTGTTTTACATTAATATTTTTAGAGCTCCTGGTTTCCCTGCTTTTAATGAGAGGAAGGAAATAAAAATTTTTAGTATATGGGACTCAAGAAAAAAAAGATAGCTGGAAGGAGGAAGTATTCACTTGCCCATTAACTCCCCCCCCCCAAAATGTTTTTCTTTAGGAAAGGGGGCTATGCTAATTACTAGTGAGTGAGACTTCTTGTGGTTGACAGTTATCATAGAACTGCTGTTTTATGTATGTATGTACGTATGCAATTATTTTAGTTTAAATTCTGATGGAAATAGGAAAAAGATTTAGGTTTGGGGAGAAATTTCTGATAGTAGGGCATGGATAAAACTCAATTTTATATTTACTGCTGTTCCTTACCTGTTGTCAGTGCAGTCCTGAGATTGAATTGACAATAATTTGAATATACTAGGTGAACCAGTTCATAATGCGGATTTTTTTCAATAGATGGAGTTACACATATGTTAATATATATGCGCTTTGAGATGTATGCTATTTTGTTGTATTGACAACAAGCTTCAAAACTTCATATGTCAAATTTGCTGAAGGTGTTGACATCATAGATATTTTTACTCTTAAAAATGTCGAATTTCGCCCTAACTGGTTTGGCTCAGTGGATAGAGCGTCAGCCTGCAGACTCGGGTCCCAGGTTCGATTCCGGTCAAGGGCATGTACCTTGGTTGCGGGCACATCCCCAATAGGGAGTGTGCAGGAGGCAGCTGATCGATGTTTCTCTCTCATCGATGTTTCTAACTCTTTATTCCTCTCCCTTCCTCTCTGTAAAAAACCAATAAAATATATTTAAAAAAAATGTCGAATTTCGTGCCAAAAAAAGAGCATTTGTGGGAAGTTTTAATTCATTACTTTATTTTTTTTTTACTTATTTATTTTTTTAATAGATTTTATTGATTTTTTACAGAGAGGAAGGGAGAGGGATAGAGAGTTAGAAACATCGATGAGAGAGAAACAGAGAAACATCGATCAGCTGCCTCCTGCACACTCCCCACTGGGGATGTGTTTGCAACCAAGGCACATGCCCTTGACCGGAATCGAACCCGGGACCCTTGAGTCCGCAGGCTGACGCTCTATCCACTGAGCCAAACCGGTTAGGGCTCATTACTTTATTTTGAAGTAAAGTGCTGCTGAAAGTTATCGTATACTTCGGGACGCTTATGGTGAACATGCTCCATCTCAAGATACTTGTGAACGCTGGTTTAAACGTTTTAAAAGTGATGATTTCAATGTGAAAGACAAAGACTGTCCAGGTCAACCAAAAAAGTGTGAAGACCAACAATTGCAAGCATTATTGGATGAAGATGCGTGTCAAACTCAAAACCAACTTGCAGAAAGATTAAACTTTTCTCAGCAAACAATTTCAATTGTTTACAAGCAATGGGAAAGATTTTAAAGGAAGGAAAATGGGTGCCACATCAACTGAACGAAAGACAAGTGGAAAACCGAAAAGTCATCAGTAAGCTGTTGCTTCAACGGCACGAAAGAAAGTCTTTTTTGCATCGAATTGTGACTGGCGATGAAAAGTGGATTTATTTTGAGAATCCCAAATGCACAAAATCATGGGTTGATCCAGGTTAACCATCAACATCAACCCAAGGCCTAATTGCTTCGGAAAGAAGACAATGCTCTGCGTTTGGTGGGATCAGGAAGGTGTGGTGTATTATGAGCTTCTAAAACCAGGTGAAACCATTAATACTGATCGGTACCGACAACAAATAATCAATTTGAACCACTCTTTGATCATGAAATGACCAGAATGGGCCAGAAGACACAGCAAAGTAATTTTGCTTCATGATGATGCACCATCACACACTTCAAAACCAGTTAAAGACACGTTGAAAGGTCTTTCTGGGAAGGATTAACCCACCCCCTGTATTCATCAGGCCTTGCTCCTTCAGATTATCACCTGTTCTGATCAATGGCACATGCACTTCCTGAGCAGCCCTTCAAAACGTAGGAAGAAGTGGAAAATTGGGTCTCTGAATGGTTTGCCTCAAAACAAGAAAAGTTCTATTGGGATGATATTCACAAATTACCTGAAAGATGGGGGAAATGTGTAGCTAGTAATGGACATTACTTTGAATAAAGCACTTTTGATGTTTCTTTTGAAATTATTGTGTTTTCTTTGATTACAAAATCCGCCATTAGTAGCAGATATACCCAGTGTTTTTAAAAAATCTGTGAAATTTGCTTCTGAGAGGAATGGTTAATTTAGTTTATATACACTTTCTGGCATTCTGTGAAGTCACTGAAAATGAAAATAATTTTAGAGGCTTTGGATTTTGAGAAAATGCTTTTAAAAGTGGGGGGATGTAAGAATACGAAATGATGAGCACTGTAAATGCAAATATGTAAAATATATAGACATATCGGAAGGAAATTATCAAGCAGTAATTATGTTATAGTAGTGGAGCCAACATTAACTTTTTCCTACTCTTTTAGTATTGTGTTTTTGTGAAAATAAAAGGAAAAAATATGCTAAAGCATTAGAAGTATACTTTTTCTTATTGTTGATGTTCATGATAAATCTGAAAAGTAGGAAATAATATAGGTCTTCCCCAGAGATTCTGCTTTTCTTACATTCTGTGTACTTACATTCTTTCTTTTATGGTCAACAGATTTCCAGCAAGTTCTCTATGAATTATCATACCATGTCATTAAAGGGAACCTAAAGCATGAACTGGCATCTAATGTTTTTAATGACATTAGTGTAAGTATGTATATGCTTTTTAATGTAATAATTGTTGCCTATTTCTTTTGCATTTGATACAAACATCTTTGAAGTGTATAATTTTCATTTCAAAAATGAAATGCTTTAAGGTAATGTTGGTAAGTCATTGTTGCTAGACAAATAAAGATGTTTTAATCTTTTTGTCTGGTTGTGAGTAAAGCAAAAAATGTTATGTAAGATGGGAGGGCAAACACACACACACACACACACACACACACACACACACACACACACAACAAAACCCCGGCATTATAATGAAATCAAGATATAGTTAATTTAAAAGGGTACTATAAAAAATAATTTGACCAGGAATATTTTTCTCCCAATATAGCATATCAAAGCATTTTCTTTGTGGTTATGTTTAGAAATTATATTTTTAAATTGAGAATTTAATTATTTTAAATTGAGGCTGCATAGCTCTAATGTTCACTTGATGCCAATTTTCATGTGTTTACTGGTTTTAGAATACGTTAACTAGATTTTTTCCTAAACTTTATGTGATTATTCTGTTTTACTCTTTTTTAAAAATATGTTTTTATTGATTTCAGAGAGAGGAAGGGAGAGGGAGAGAGAGATAGAAACATCAATAATGAGAGAGAATCATTGATCTGCTGCCTTCTGCATGCCCCCTACTGGGGTTCTAGCCCACAACACAGGCATGTGCCCTGACCAGGAATCACACTGTGACCTCATGGTTTATGGGTCTATGCTCAACCACTGAGCCACCCTGGCTGGGCATCTGTTTCACTTATTAGAGAATTAAAAAAAAATATTGATTTCATAGAGAAAGGGGGTGGGAGAGATAGAAACATCAGTGATGAGAGAGAATCATTGATTGGCTGCCTCCTGCACACCCCACATTGGGGATGAAGCCCGCAACCTGGACATATGCCCTGATCGGGAATCAGACCATGACCTCCTGGTTTATAGGTTGACAATTAACCACTGAGCAACACTGGTCAGGCTGTTTATTAGAGAACTAGAGGACCGTGCACCGGTGTGGTCCCTTGGCCTGGCCTGCAGGGATCTGGCCAAAACCAGCTCTCTGACATACCGCAAGGGGTTCTGGATTGCGAGAGGGTGCAGGCCAGGCTGAGGGACTCCACTGGTGCACCATCAGGGTCGGGGAGGGACCACAGGAGGACTCCAGGGTGTGTCTGGCCCATCTCGCCCAGTCCCAATTGGCCAGACCCCAGCAGCAAGCTAACCTACTGGTTGGAGCTTCTGTCCCCTGGTGGTCAGTGTGCATCATAGCAACTGGTCAAATGTTTGAATGAACAGCCAGACACTTAGCATATTAGGCTTTTATTATATAGGATAGGATTTAAGTTAGATTCAGTCTATATGCTTTTCATGGTGGTTTGGTATTTGAATTGAAAGATTCAAATTGTAAGGGTGTTAGGGTGTTTATTGTAAACCAGTAGTTAAGTTTGAATTTTTACAAGTGGTGTATTATTCTGCTAGGCTGGATTTTAAACTTATTTAAGTAAAATCCTCTGTCCAGTTGAGAACACCTTTAATAATAAGCATTATTGAGATAGGACCTGGAGCTTTTTTGATATTAGTGCAAATTTCCCTTGTGCTGCCTTAAGCTTCTACTCTCTTTCTGTTAGGATAGGTAATCTGCTTTGTATGATTTTTTTTGTGCTTTTCTGGGGATAGTTTTTTTTATGCTTTTTAAGTCTTTATTGTTGAGAGTATTACAGATATTCCCCTCCCCCCACCCCCATTGCCACCCCTCCTCCCGGTTCCTGCCCTGTCCCTCTCCAGACCTTCACCACCCTATTTTCTGTGTCCATAGGTAAGATCTTTGGTTAATCTCTTCCCACCTCCCTCCTCACTTTCCTCTGAGATTTGTCAGTGTGTTCCATGCCTCTGATTTTATTTTATTCACCAGTTTATTTTGTTCATTGTATTTCTTGTTCTTTTATCTTGATTTTTAAATTCAATTGTTAATAGATATGTATTTATTGCTATTTTATTGTTCATATTTTTTATCTTTTTCTTCTTCTTCTTCCACTTCTGAAAGAATACCCTTCAACATTTCATATAATACTGGTTTGGTGGTGATAAATTCTGTTAGCTTTTTCTTGTTTATGAAGCTCTTTATCTGATCTTCAATTCTAAATGATAGCTTTGCTGGGTAGAGTAATCTTGGTTGTAGGTCCTTGCTGTTCATCACTGTGAATATTTCTTGCCTGCAAAGTTTCTGTTGAGAAATCAGCTGACAGTCGTATGGGCACTCCCTTGTAGGTCTCTAACTGTTTTTCTCTTGCTGCTTTTAAGATTCTCTCTTTGCTTTTAATCCTTGGCATTTTAATTATGATGTGTCTTGGTGTGGGCCTCTTTGGGTTCCTCTTGTTTGGGACTCTGCTTTTTGGACTTGTAAGTCTATTTCTTTCACCAGGTAGGGGAAGTTTTCTGTCATTTCTTCAGGTAGGTTTTCAATATTTTGCTCTCTCTCTTCTTCTGCCACCTCCATAATGTGAATGTTGGTAAGCTTGAAGTCCCAGAGGCTCCTTATACTATCTTCATATTTTTGGATTCTTTTTTCCTTTTGCTATTCTAACTGGGTGTTTTTTACTTCCTCATATTCCAAATCGATTTGATTCTTGGAATCATCTACTGTTGAAACCCTGTAAATTATATTTTTAAATGTATTTTTGTTGATTTCAGAGAGAAAGGGAGAGGGAGAGAGAGATAGAAACATCAAAGATGAGACAGAATCATTGATCGGCTGCCTCTTGCACACCCTCCACTGGGCATTGAGCCTGCAACTTGGACATGTGCTTTTGACTGGAATCGAACCCAGGACCCTTCAATCTGTAGGCTGACGCTTTATCTACTTAGCCAAACCAGCCAGGGCTGTAAATTATTCTTTATTTCAGTTAGTGTGTGCTTAATTTCTGACTGGTCCTTTTTCATGTCTTTGACATTCTCACTAGGATCCTTGAAATTCTCACTAAGTCCCTTAAGGTCTCATGGAAATCTTTGAGTAACCTTATAACCATGGTTTTGAACTCTGTATCTAGTAGTTTGCTTGCTTCCATTTCTTTCATTTGTGACATGTTTTTTTGTCTCTGCATTTTGGTTGATTCCCTGTTTGTTTCTGTGTATAGGTAGAGTTGTTATGTCTCCTGGAATTGATGGAGTGGCCTTGTGTATTAGGTGTCCTGTAAGGCCCAGTGGCTCAGCCTCCCCAGTCACCTGGGCTGGGCATTCTAGGTGTACCTCTGTGTACACAGTCTTGTAGTTGAGCCTTTATTGCTGTTGGTGTCACTGGGAGGAATTGATCTCTAGGCCAATTGGCTGTGAGGACCAGCTGTGACTACAGTGGGAGAGCTGCTATGTAGGAAACACCTTGTGGGGCTTTGGTGCTCACTGAATCTGCCCCTTGAGTGTGTCTCTTGTGGATGTGTGGATTTGTAATCTATTATGATCTGAAACTGTTCACTGGGTGCACTGGCTCTGGTGCCTCCAGGGAGGTGCAAAGTCAGCCACTGCCTGGGGCTACCTGGCAGGAGCTACAGAGAGATCTGCAGATGGCTGCTGTTTGTATTATGCTTGAAAGTGCCCAGATGAGGCCCAGCTGTGAAGCAAGGCAGGCTGGTGCTATTGCTGGGTCTTGGGCCTTTTATTGATAGGTATGGGGCACGCTGACACCAGCTGCAGTTTGAGAGATTTTAACGAAGTCTGAAGTCTGAGCCAGGAAAGGCCATTCTTATGGAAAAGCTGCTGCAAAGAGCTTGGATGGGACTGCAAATTGGATAGGGCGGGATCTCAAGGAATCACCAGGGTGGAGCAAACAGTGTTAGCCAGGCTGATGAAGAGTCATATAAGCCTCTGTCCGTCAGCTCTATGATAGGGGAGATTTCAGCACAAGAACAATGATCCCTGCTAGCACTCTTGTCTTGGAGAAAGCCACCCCGAGTTCCTGCCCTGATGTCAGACAGTCCAGTTCCTCCAGATATGTGTCTGGGTCCCCAAAAGCCACCCAGTGCTGGAACTTGGAGGTATCGAGGCCGAGTAAGTTTGTGTGCTGGCCCTTTAAAAGGAACAGTTAGGTCTCCAGCAGCCTCAGTATCACTTAGCTATCATCCCTACTGCTTTTTACTGCCTGTAGTTAGGGGGACTTTTCTTCCCAGCTCTGGAACCCTGGGCTGAGGGTCTGGTGTGGGGCTGGGCCCCTTTGCTCCTCGTAGGCAGCCTCTGCCGAGACAATCTCCAGATTTAAAAAACGGCACACCTGGGTGCCAGCCCAGCCCGTTCCATGCCTCTGCCCCTCCTACCAGTCTCAATGTGCTTTCTTCTTCTCTAGTTGTAGGACTTCCATTCAGCCAGCTTTCAGGCAGTTCTGAATGCTGGTTGTTCAGTATTGTAAATGTAATTTTGATGTGGTTGTGGGAGGTGGCATTTACCTATGCCGCTATCTTGGTTCTCCCCAGGGATACTCTTAAAGAACTTCTATGTTTAGCTGTTGTGATCTCCCCCTGTCATATTGATATGTATTTGAGCAGTAGGGCTTTAATGAGTTTCTCTTTTATCCCTAAACTGTCTATCTGATAATAGCATCATTAGCTATGTTGGAGTAGTCTATTTCTTTCTCTCTCTCTTTTTTTTTGGAATTTATTGGGGTGACACTGGTTAATAAAATTATACAGGTTTCAGGTGCACAACTCTATAACACTGTATAGTTTGTTTACCACCCTAAGTCAAGTTGGAATAGTCTGTTTCTTAACTAATATTTCATCTTTGAAAACTCTTGTCTTGCTCTGTATTTCTGGTTTTCAGGTAGCTCTAGTTTCATTTAAGTAGACATAGCCAAAGTTCATAGCCCTTAAGAAAGTTGAGACTAAAGTCTGGTCTACAATTAAGTTTATTTCATTCTGTAAATTGGGCATCATTGTAGGGTTTAGTGTGGTTATGGAAACTGAGCCTAATACTTTATTGAAAATGAATAGTCCAAGAGAATTTAATGTGTGTTTGGTTCTTACCCTCCCCTTTCCTTTGAGTCTTTAGTGATTTTATATATATACAAATAGCCCATCACGTGATAGCGCACGCAGTAGGCTGCCCGCTGCTTCTGCTGGAGCCAGCGGGAACCACAGTGCACTGCCGGGAGCTGCGCTGCTTCCATGGGAGCTGTGCGGCTTCTGCAGGAGGCGGAAGTGAGCTGCTGGCGTCCATGGGAGCCCCGAGGGACCCGCGCTGATTCCCCGGGAGGCGGGAGGCAGGCCCACCGTCTCCTGTCCAGGCCTGCACTTGGCCACAGAGGCTGTGGACTGGCCCCCCTGTCAGTGTCTGTGTCCGCTCCAGCTCCGGGGCCGACCCGAACCAAGGTACAGTGGCTCACTGGCCCCCCGTTTCTGCTCCAGGCCTCATCTGCACGGACAACCTCCTCCAGTCCGGTCGTGACCCGTTATGGCATCCTGGCCTAATTTTCCATATTTCTTCTTTATATATATACTAGAGGCCCATTGCAGGAATATTCCTGCAAGAATAGGGCTTCCTGTGGCTGGAGCAAAGCAGAGAAGGGAGCGAAACTCGCTGAGGTGGGCTTTGCTCCGGCTTCAAGCCCCTGCAGCTGGTCTTGCCCTCCTGCTCCAAGCCCTGCCCCTTATGCTCCCAAGCCACAGTGGTTGGGCTTGCCCTCCCGATCCCAGTGGCTGGGGCTGGGCTTGCCCTCCTGATCCCAGTCACTGGGGCTGGGCTTGCCCTCCTGCCCCCATCCCCTGCGGCTGGGCTTGCCCTTCCCATCCCAGTGGCTGGGGCTGGGCTTGCCCTCACACTCCCAGCCGCTGCCCCTCAGCTCCCAGCCGCTGCCCCTCCCCCCTACCCCCCAGCCGTTGCCCCTTATACTCCCAGCCACAGTGGTTGGGCTTGCCCTTCCGATCCCAGTCACTGGGGCTGGGCTTGCCCTCCCACCCCCATCCCCTGTGGCTGGGCTTGCCCTCCCACTCCCAGTTGCTGGGGCTGGGCTTGCCCTTCTGATCCCAGTGGCTGGGGCTGGGCTTGCCCTCCCGATCCCAGCTGCTGCCCCTTCCCCTCCAAGCCACTGCCCCTCCCGCTCACAGCGGCTGCAGCTCCGTTTCTGTCCTCCTGGCCTCTACTTGACTTCCTTCTGTACAGCTTGGCCTCCATGTTGTCGTCAGCCTTAGCTCACAGCTAGTATATGCAAATTAACTACCATCTTTTAGCTTCTATAATTGAAACATTGTATCTTTTGGAGCTGCTGCTTCAGGAGCTCAGAGGCGGGCAGCGGCAGGCGGGGAACGTTGGAGTCCTCCATCACTGAAGCAAGCAAGCCTCATGTTCGCTTTAAGCTGCCTGGCTGCCGGCCGCCATCTTGGCTGGCAGTTAATTTGCATATCACCCTGATTAGCCAATGGGAAGGGTAGCGGTCGTATGCTAATTACCATATTTCTCTTTTATTAGATGGGACTAGAAGCCCAATGCATGAAATTTGTGCATGGGAGGGGGGGTGTCCCTCAGCCCGGCCTGCACCCTCTCCAACCTGGGACGCCTTGGGGGATGTGCGACTGCTGGTAGTCGGGCATTGTGAGAGGTCACAATCCGGGACTGCTGGCTCCTAACTCCTTGCCTGCCTGCCACCCTCATTGCCCCCTATACGCTCCCCTGCCGGCCTGATTTCGCCCCCACTGCCCTCCCCTGCCAGCCTGATCGCCCCCATCTGCCTTCTCCCCTGCCGGCCTGGTTGCCCCCAACTGCCCTCCCCTGACGGTCTGGTCACCCCCAACTGCCCTACCCTGCTGGCCTGATCTCACCCACAACTGCACTCCCATGCCAGCCATGTTGTAGTGGGCATCTTGTGGTGGACATCTTGTGATGACATCATGTGAGGGCGTCGCACGAGGGCATCGTGCAAGGGTGTGATGCCTCCTAGGCTTTTATTATATAGGATAGATACTTCTGCAGCTGGATTATATTTGTCATGGCTTCCTCATAGTCGCATTCTCACTATCCCATATCTTAGCCACAGAAACATATCTTGCAAAATCTCTTACAGATGTCAGTTTGTTCTTTAGAATGAAATTTCTTTCCTTTAGTCTCTGAAAATAGGTTAATTTTAGGGTTGCTATCATGCCAGCAAACTAATTGCAGTAGTTGAACTGTGATCCGTATTAATGGAAAATGGCTCTAAAATTGGGCATGGGAGCGGGAAGTGCTGAAGTTTTCATGCAGAAATGAGTGGAGAATTTTGGGCCAGTTTCTCCAAATGCTACAGGCATCAGTGCATAAGGAAAATAAAGATGGATCTAAGGTAATTATTTTCATCTTCAGAGAATCTTGAGTTATTGAACAATAGCTTGTAATTGTTTTTGTATTTTTTAGATTTCTGTTACCACTATGATTTTTGCATATATCAGTGTTGCTTAGGCACAAGCACAGCATTTAAAGTTTTCTTTTTTCTTTTTTTTATTTTAAATCTTTATTGTTCAGATTATTACATTTGTTCCTCTTTATTTCCCCCCATAGCTCCCCTCCACCCAGTTCCCACCCCACCCTCTGCCCTTACCCCTCCACTGTCCTCATCCCTAGGTGCACAATTTTTGTCCAGTCTCTTCCCACATCTCCCACACCCCTTTCCCCACCAAGAATAGTGAGTCCATTCCCTTTCTATGTCCCTGATTCTATTATAATCACCAGTTCATTCTGTTCATCAGATTATTTATTCACTTGATTCTTAGATTCACTTGTTGATAGATGCATATTTGTTTTTCATAATTAGTATCTTTACCTTTTTCTTCTTCTTCCTCTTCTTAAAGGATACCTTTCAGCATTTCATATAATCCTGGTTTGGTGGTGATGAACTCCTTTAGCTTTTCCTTATCTGTGAAGCTCTTTATCTGACCTTCAATTCTGAATGATAGCTTTGCTGGATAAAGTAATCTTGGTTATAGGTTCTTGGCATTCATCACTTTGAATATTTCTTGCCACTCCCTTCTGGCCTGCAAAGTTTCTGTTGAGAAATCAGCTGACAGTCGTATGGGTACCCCCTTGTAGGTAACTGAGTTTCTTTCTCTTGCTGCTTTTAAGATTCTCTCTTTGTCTTTTGCTCTTGGCATTTTAATTATGATGTGTCTTGGTGTGGTCCTCTTTGGATTCCTTTTGTTTGGGGTTCTCTGCGCTTCCTGGACCTGTAAGTCTATTTCTTTCACCAGGTAGGGGAAGTTTTCTGTCATTATTTCTTCAAATAGGTTTTCAATATCTCGCTCTCTCTCATCTTCTGGTACCCCTATAATTTGGATGTTGGTACACTTGAAGCTGTCCCAGAGGCTCCTTACACTATCTTTGTATTTTTGGATTCTTTTTTCATTTTGCTTTTCTGGTTGGGTGTTTTTGGCTTCTTCGCATTTCAAATCTTTGACTTGATTCTTGTGCTCCTCTGGTCTGCTGTTGGGAGTCTGTATAATATTCGTTATTTCAGTCGTGTATGCTTAATTTCTAGTTGGGTCTTTATCACAACATCGAGGGTCTCATTAGATTTCTTGAGGATCTCAATAACTTCATCGGCGGCTTCTAGACAGTTCCCGAGAGACTTTAAAAGTGTGGTTCTGAACTCAATATCCTCCATTGAGAGTTTTGTCCTGTTTCTTTGTCTCCGCATTTTTTATGCTTTCTTGGTGCACCCCCTAGTGGTCTTTGTGCGCAGTCTTGTTGTAGTTAAGCCTTGATTGTTGTAGTTAATACTAGGGGGATTTGATCTCCAGGCCAACTGGCTGTGAGAATCAGCTGTGTCTGCAGTGGGAAAACTTCTGTCCTCTAGGGAGGTGCTAATCTAGCCTTTGCCTGAGGCTGTCTGGCAAATGGCTCTGCACAGGTCTTGGGCGGGGCGGGTCGCATGGGATCAACAGGGCGGGTGGAGGGAGCAGTTATGGCTGCTCTCAGTCCCATCCCCAGAGGCTCTGCCTCTCAGAGTCCCAGCAACCGCTGCAAACCTCGGAGAGAAAGCTGCCCTCGCGTTCTGACCGATGCCAGACAGTCCCGCTTCTCCTGTTTTAGTCTGGGTCCCTAGAGACTCGCCCAGAACTGGAGCTCAGAATCTGAGACTGCCTCCCGATTGAAAATGACAACCGCGCCCTCAGCTACCAGCCCGCTCCGCATGTACCTCCGCACCTTTGTATTTTCCGCACTGTGCCTCCTCTGAGTCTCGTATGCTGTTCTCTTTCCTTCTAGTTAAAGAATTTCCCCTCAGCCAGCCTTCCTGTGGTTCTGGGCAATGTCCGTTCCGTCTTTTAGCTGTATTTGTGAAGTGGTTGTTCGAGGCAGCAAACTCCGGTGTTTACCTATGTCGCCATCTTGGTTTCTCTCCATTTAAAGTTTTGGCTTAAAAATGTACCATTTTAACAGTCTTGCTTTAGGTAGGTGTGAGGTACCCCAGATTCCAGTGGTTTCTAACATGAAACTTCATTGGAAAAATGTTACTTGTTTGTGCTCTTTAATATTTCCTGAGGTGCTTATTTAGGTTTCTGTGTTGTTGTTTTTTTAAAATCAGGTATTTCATGCTAGACATTTAACCATGTTTTCCCATAATTGTCTCCCATTTTTTATTTCTCTTTATTATGAAACTTGAAGAATAGTTTTGTCAACATAGTGGTTTTGAGGTTTTGTTAGTTTTTAAGTTTTATTGCTGAAGAGTGTTAGCCTGAAGCCATAATACTTGCTGGTGTGTTATTGTAGTATTTACTATGAATAATTATATTTTTAAAATTAGGAATTTCGTGAGGATTTGCCTTCCATTCTTGCTGATGTATTCTGCATACTAGGTAGGTATTAATCCTTTATTTTACCTGTAAAGTGCTGTTTGGTAAATTACTGTGTTAAATTGTTTCCTTTCAACCTAAGGATTTTACCAATGTATAAATGTTTCTTAAGATCTAGACTATATTGTTTTTTTTTTTACTTTATAAAGAGTATAATATTCTAAGTCAAATGTAAGTATAATCACTATTTATAAACTAATTTTATAACTCAAATAGTTTGAGTTTCCAAGATTGTATCTTTATATAAAATTGAGCTAAATTAAGTCATTTAAAATAAATAAGCCAAGTTTTCTGAAGCTGTTAGTCTGAGTTATTCCAATTTAGTATAATTAATCTTATGCCATACATGTCAGAATCTCAAACTTAGGACACTCAAGAGATACTTTGCTTTTGTACTCTTGATTACTCTTAATTTTAGAAAGAGCAATAAAAGCCAAAATAATCAAAATTCGTTTTGTTTTGAGGATGAGGAACCAGTTTTGGAAATAGCACCTTCTCTATTTGTTCAGATAAATAAGAATTCATGCAATATAAAAATGGAATATTTCTTTTTTTCCCAAATTATAAGAGAAAGTATATTTAGAAAGTTACAGAGGTAGTACAAGTGAGCCAGTTGGGCTGCGAAGGCTCAGGAAACAAGTGACAGAAGCAAAAGACTGCTTGGAGCTTAGGAGAGGGAAAGGCTAAGAGAACGTACCTGGAGGCAAGAAGAAGGGAATGGGAAAGGCACAGGGCACAGGTGTGCTCGCCAATAAGGATTATTTTCTTTACAAAAGGTAGTATCTCTTCATGGGAAGTATGGATTTAAAAAATAATGTATATTACAAATTTATTTCTCTAATTTTAGATCTGAATTAAAATAACAGCAGTTTTCCCCATCAGTCTTAGGCTTTCTGTAACTTTGATCCACTAGCAAATGTTGCCAGATATTACAATACTCAGTTTAAAATAAGACTTAACCTTTCTGAAATCTGAAGAATATATAATGAGGGGCTGTGACCTGTACAAGACAACAGTGAATATGAATGCTCTTTAGCTACATGCATCCATATGAATAAATCTAAAATAATAATATTGACCAAAATAAGCAACTTACAGAATATTTAAAAAAAGCATAATTCCATTTACATAAAAGAGAAAAGGGGCAAATCCAGAGAAGGCTGCATATAGTTTAGACACATATGCATGTGAATTGGCAAATTGGCCCCTTAAACAGAGGGCAAGGAGAAATTGAAGAGGCCGACTGCTCAAGATTAGTAGGTGGCAGGTTTAATAAGGGAACTTACCTACAAAGCTTGTCTCCTAGGGCTGCAAGACTAGTAGGTCTCCACACCTGCCTGCCAGAATCTTCAAGTTTATGTAGAGGCCCTAATGGGGTTCAGTCACGTTTACTGTGTACTGTTAGTCTCAACAACATGTTGCTCTCTTAAGGCTACCTCCTTGGAAAATGTCCTCCATTATGGGAACAGTGGGGAGAACAACAACAAAAAGACTTAAAAGAGTTTGTCAAACTGGAATGAATTCTTTTAGCTCATTAATTCCTGGAATTAGATAGGTTAGTTAAATGTCTTACTGAGAGTCTGGAATTTGATCTTAACAAATGTAAATGCCTGGTGCTTGATCCTTTCGTATGTTTAAGATTTCATAACAGCAGTAATGCAGAAACCGGTGAAAATGTATGGACTTTGTGAGAAATGAAAAGCGCAGACCATTGATAGGGTGACCATATGTCCCAGTCTTGTTTTGTTTTCCCTGGCATAATTATGAGTAGTGCCTTTTTTCAATCTTAAAACTATCCTGGTTTATACCAACAACAAAAAACCTTTTTAAACTTCATTTTCAAAACAGGCACTATGAATATGACTATGTTACAAACATTACTTTGTTACAAGTTTCAATTTAAAAATTGCTTTTACTGTAAATTTGTAAGACTGAAAATGATTATAGATAACATTTCATGGAAACTGTTATTTTTTGATAGTGTCAGGAGTATATTTTATGTCTATCTCTGAGTATTCATCAATTATCAGCTTAGTAAGTCCAAATAATTTTTTTGATTTATTTTATTGGGATATATTTCCCTTCATAGGTATTTAGTAATATGAATTATTCTTACAAGTCATTGCTTCTTACTAGTAATGTGAATTCATGCAGATGATGTTTGGTTGCTCTTGGGAAATTTCTTTTAGCCTATCCAGCCCATTATTACAGGCAAGATTTAGGACAGCAAACTTAGAAAGAGAATTTCCCTCACCTGCCCCCTCACTCACGTACCCCCACCCTTGGCAGAAAAAATGATCCAAGGGTGACTCCAGATCAAGGTAGGGCAATAGGAGTAAGAACATGAGCTTCTCTAATACTAAAAATGATGATGATGATGATGGTGATGAAAATAGTAATAATGTAGGTGCCATTTTTTGGAAAACCTATGTTCTAGTCATGTGTTAAACATTTAACTTCATCTTAATCCTCACAGCAACTTGTATATGGTAGTTGTAGAGATCACAAAATTGAAGCTCAGAGAAATGATTTTACTTTTTTTTAAGGCCAAGCAGCCTGTAAGGCAGGGTTTGGACCTGGATCTTTTTAGTTCTAGAGCCCATGGTCTTTTTACTACATCATGTTGTCTTTCTAATATTTTAACAGTTATACCACAAATGAGTGCAAATGAAGGCGGACCATAAGACCAGATAACTTTCCTGGTTAAGATATCAATTTTATTTTATTTTTTAAAAACAACAATCATGTAAGGGTGAGGGGATCTGAGACCTCTATTAACCTGAAAAGAGGGGGGCGGGTTGATGTAACTTGACGTGCTGACCTTGGGTCAGTGGTTGGTAATATTGGGACCTAGAGTTGGAAAAGACTGAGTGAGGGCTTTTTAGTAAAACCATACGGGAGATTAAAGTGATAGCACAAGAGGGACGGAGGGAGAGAGAGGGATGAGAGATCAGCTAAGAAATTTACTGATGTCCTATTAAGTATTTCCTAACATGGTTAGAACACAGAGTGGTGTCTTAATCAGGTCAGATGGCTAAGAGGAGGGAGAGCAGAATTCATCTGAAGAAGAACCTGCTACCCAGGTGCTCTATCTTAGGAACCTTGGGAGTAGATCTTAGGGACTTAAGGGCCTTGGATGGTAGGTACATACATGTTGGTTAAAATAATAGGCCCAGTTTAGTCCTGACCTCGCACAATTAGTATCCTTGAAGTTATAGGCTGAGGAGGGACCATAAGACCAGATAACAGGGAGACAACTAGGAGCTCCTGGAAAGGGGGGGGGGGGCGGAAGATGAGCGAGATACCCATGGATTAAAAGTCTTATTGAGAGGTTGAGATTGTACTGCAATTTACATTGCATAAATTACACCTGAAATTCCTTTAATACACTTGAGTTGACTGTGTGCTTATCTAAAGTGGCCAAAATATTGGGAAATGGCACTGTCCAGGAAGGGAAAATGAAGAAGGGCCAGGAAAATGTAGATATCTTTGATGATATATCCTCTTCTCTCTTCATTCTTAGTGATAGCAATAGAATGTAAACTGAAGCAAGCAGTGGTAGGACATCTGTTTGGGAAGACCCTAGAACCCTTATAGGACACTTCTTATTATATTACTAAAATTTGTGACTCCATAGCACATTCTAAATGATGAGTTGACTTTCAAAATAGGAGAATAGTATGCAGTTAGTGAAAGCAACGATCTTGAGATCAGCCTTGTAATCTTGCCAATCCTGTTTGAAATTTTTGATGGTTGGCATTTAGAGCTAATTATTTTATTTCCTCTATACTTCAGACCAGAAAGTTGTTTGAAAGAAATTTTTTGAATAATTTACTGAAACTCATGGAGACCACAGTTTTTATAAATATTTCAGTAGGAAGAAAACAAAATCTTAAATAAATTTTTGTTTGCTAAATAGACTTGTAATTCAAAATAAGATGTTAAAATATATTTTAATACTCTCTTTTTATAGAGTTGGTGGCAAGGTAGCTTGGTTAGAACATGGTACATGCTACCAAGGTAGCCAAGGTCAAAGATTTGATCTTATGAGGAAACTCCATACTGTCTTCCATAGTGGCTGCACCGGTCTGCATTCCCACCAGCAGTGCACAAGTGTTACTTTTTCTCCACATCCTCTCCAGCACTTGTCATTTGTTGATTTGTTGATGATAGCCAGTCTGACAGGTGTGAGATGGTACCTCATTGTTGTTTTGATTTGCATCTCTCGGATGATTAGTGACTTTGAGCATGTTTTCATATGTCTCTTGGCTTTCTGAATGTCCTCTTTTGAAAGGTGTCTATTTAGGTCCTTTGCCCATTTTTTGATTGGATTGTTTATGTTCCTTTTGTTAAGTTGGAGTTTCCTCAAAAAACTGAAAATGGAACTCCCATTTGACCCTGTGATCCCACTTCTAGGAATATATCCCAAGAAACCAGAAACACCAATCAGAAAGGATATATGCACCCCTATGTTCATAGCAGCACAATTCACCATAGCTAAGATCTGGAAACAGCCTAAGTGCCCATTAGTAGATGAATGGATTAGAAAACTGTGGTACATATACACGATGGAATACTATGCTGCTCTAAAATGGAAGGAACTCGTACCATTTGCAACGGCATGGATGGAACTGGAGAGCATTATGCTAAGTGAAATAAGCCAGTCAATGAAGGAAAAATACCACATGATCTCACTCATTCATGGATAATAGAGACCATTATAAACTTTTGAACAATAATAGATACAGAGGCAGAGCTGCCTCAAACAGATTGTCAAACTGCAGAGGGAAGGCCGGGGATGGTTGAGGGGCAGGAGGTAGGGGGGTAAGAGATCAACCAAAGGACTTGTATGCATGCATATAAGCATAACCAATGGACACAAGACACTGGGGCATAGGGGAGGCTAGGGGACTGTCTAGGGCGGGGGGAAAAATGGACACATATGTAATACCCTTTGTAATACTTTAAGCAATAAAAAACAAAACAAAAAACAAACAAACAAAAAAAAAAGATTTGATCTTCATGAGTAATAGGTTCTCTAGTATAAGAAGAAATCTTTATTGTCACCAGTTCAGCTTTCACCCAAGGAAGGAATCTTTTCTTTAGCATCTCTAATGTGGTCATTTAAACTTGGCTTAAACATTTTGGATCTTTTATGTTAAATAAAATATATTATTTAAAAACTTAATATTTCCATTTCTGAAAACAGTATTTTTTAAATATATTTTTATTGTTGATAGAATTACAGATATCTCCCATTTCCCTCCCTTCACACCCCACCTCCCAGGCCCTCCCCACCTCCCAGGCCTTCACTACCCTATTGCCTGTGTCCATGGGAAAACAGTATTTTTTTGAAACTGTTTCTTCCAGTGCCATAGAACACAGCTCATTTTATGAATATGCCATTGATCACAGGATCAGTCTCCAGTATCAGGGGAAATTAATGCTAAGCATTCATATGCATATGAAGGGCAGCTCATACTTTTAACATAGTTAAAAATTTTTTTTTTTCTAAATTCAGAATGAGATATTTTAAAATAAGCTAGTTTTAAAGAAAATAAGTATATTATTATAGTTCTGGAGAGAGTCTAGAAAAATCAGTTAAATTTTCATCTTTTTTTCTCCTCATCGTAGATATTGAGACAAATTGTTTAGAAGAAAAAAGCAAGAGAGACTATTTTACACAATTGGTATTAGCGTGTTTGGTAAGTTTTAAAAAAATACATTCCCTTTCTAAATTTTACATTGAACAATTATAATCACAGCTAATCATGTTAATGGAGAAGGATATTGACATTCAGTTGATTATAAGGTATGATTTGGGTTTTGAAATGGAATGCTTTGTAAAATTAGACATGCTAATTATGTCTATGAAATAGGCATGCTACCATATCACTTCCATTCCTGACCTAGTAGGTTTCTAACTGAGTAAAAAGGTAAGCATCTAGCAAGTGAGAAGAAATGATGTGGGCATCTTTTAAACAAACAATTTTTCATAAACTCTTTATTAGGCTAGGAGAAAAAGAGTGGAGGTAATTTAAAAACAATAGATTCTAGAACTTGTTATAATCATTGTCTATGAAATGATTTTATGTTCATTAATTTAGAACCAGGGAGAAATGCTATTACTCAGAGCTAGAAGAATGTCTTTGTTTTTCTGTATTAGAATTATTTGACCTAAACAGTAGAAATCAAAGAAGGCTTAAGTGCTGTATTGTCTTAAAGAAAATGCAGTTTACAGACTCAATAGGCTGTAAATACCATGCATAGACTTTCTTAGCAAGTTTTTAGAAAAAGCTATGTTGTATTTTTCAATATTTGGAGAGTCATCATTTTTGTTAAAGTTTTTAATTTTGTTATAAATTATAACCTGATATCTAATGTGATATTTTCATTAATTATTTTGAGTGTATTTAAGATTGTGAATGCACAGTTGGAATGCTGAATAATAAATGGCCTTTAATATTTTCAAATACAGTATTTAGTTTCAGACACAGTTCTAAAGGAACGCTTGGATCCAGAAACATTGGAATCATTAGGGCTTATCAAACAATCACAGCAATTCAATCAAAAGTCAGTTAAAATCAAGACAAAACTCTTGTAAGTACATGTATTTTTATGTCGTACATCAAGTACCTGAGTATGTGTTTTAGTTCTCATTTTGAATACTAGAAGTTTCTTTTTTTAATTAAATTTATAGGGTGACATTAGTTAATAGGATCATATAAGTTTCAAGTATATATCTCTTTTTTTAAAAGTTTAAATGTGAAGTTAAGGTTTTATTGTGAATTAAAGGGAAATAATACACCCTTGGGCACCAAGAAGGTGGGGTGGGCAGGCTCTAGAACAGTGGTTCTCAACCTGTGGGTCGCAACCCCTTTGGAGGTTGAACGACCCTTTCACAGGGGTCGCCTAAGACCATCCTGCATATCACATATTTGCATTACAATTCACAACAGTAGCAAAATTACAGTTATGAAGTAGCAACGAAAATAATTTTATGGTTGGGGTCACAACATGAGGAACTGTATTTAAGGGCCAGAAGGTTGAGAACCACTGCTCTAGAAGCACTGCCTCAAGTGTATATTTCTATGGTACATGATCTGTATATTGAATTGTGTGCCCTCCACCCAAAGTCAAATCATCTTCTGTCACCAACTTTCTAAAGGCAGTTTGAAGATTTTATTTTGTTGCTGTTAGCATGTCTTATGTTTCTTTCTTTTTTAAAAATTTTCTTTATTGATTAAGGTATTACATGTGTCCTTGTTTCTTTCTTTTAAAAGTAGCCCATGAGTCAGCAGTGAACATTATCATGTGAAACCAATGTTAATTTTTTTTCATATTAAAAGTTAAAATAACATTCAGTGCTTTCATTATTACCAATAAAATACAGCTATGTCTATACTCTAGGTATATTCTTAGTCAGTGATGGAAATAGTGCTATGTTATTGTTCCTTGGGATTAGCCATATCTTTTCCTTGTGTTACTGGTTTCACCTGTGTAATTAACACTGGGGTATCTCTTATGAACAACAGTAATTTTCTATCCTAAAAGATAAACAAAGAGGTAAACTTTCAACAGCTATTCTTATGATATATATATATATATATATATATATATATATATATATACACACACACATATATATACATACACATATATATATATTAGAGATAAGAAAGTTCAATAGCAGTACATTACTTTTATTCAAGCTTGATAATTGAAATTAATTTTATCTCCTTTATGATGTTTATGTAATTTCAGTTATAAGCAGCAAAAATTCAATTTGTTAAGAGAAGAGAATGAAGGCTATGCCAAGCTGATTGCTGAATTGGGGCAAGATTTATCCGGAAATATTACTAGTGATTTAATCTTAGAAAATATCAAATCTTTAATAGGTAAGACATATATCTATATATAGTATGTGTTACTAACATAAGGTTTTTATTTTTGTTAATCCTCACCCATGGTGTGTGTGTGGGGAGGGGAGGGGAGAAACATCGATGTGAGAGACATCGACTGGTTGCCTCCCGCCCCATACTGGGGCTGGGGATCGAACCTGCAACCGAGGTATGTACCCTTGACCGGAAATTCAACTCGAGACCCTTCAGTGTGTGGGCCAATGCTCTAACTACTGAGCAACACCGGCCAGGGCAAGATAGTTTTTTTTAGCTGTGCAGAATATCCATAAAGAAGAAATGAGTGTATTCTCTATAGGCTTTTTTAAATTAAGAAATGAAAGAAGTGTCCAGCTTGTACTTTAAGATTTTTATCAGTAATAATTAAATTTGTGATGATATTTATGAGAAATCTTTTTTGTCACTATTACCTATGGTGTTTGTATTAGTTTCTGTTCTCTCTAGTATTTCTATTTTTAATTGTAAGTATTTTTTAATAATCTTAACGGGGGCAGATAATAAGTAAGCTAATGTGAAACTACAATAAAATCTTTGGTGTGAACTCCTAAAACTTGAAAATGTTTAGTTCTTTTGAACTTGATTTAAAAATATCTTTACCAGGGACATTGATATGCACCTTATTTTATATTTACAACAGTCTATTAAAGTAAGTGTAGCAGATGCTGTAAAAGTGTAACAGATAGGAAAGTGTTATTCTCCCTATCTTTTAAATAGAATTCACTTTTTAAATTTGCATTGAACATTTGGAGGAAATAGTTGGCTTCTATAGAAAGAGCAATGAGTGGTAGAAAAATAGGGTAATACTGATCTTTCAAGAAAGGAAAGAATTTTTGCTATTATGTTTTAAGTGTTACACTGTTTTAAGGACGATTTTGCAACACTTATATGTCTTAGATTTTGAGACCTCTCAGAGAAGTTATATTCCCTGCTTCACTGGTTATATTTTAGGGGGTGCTTATTCTCAATTTCTCAGTTCTTCTTTGTTTTTGAAATTTATGTATGACTAAGAGAGAGGAGGTATCCCAATCTTTATCCCCTTCCTCTAATGCTGTGTGTAGGGACCCAGCTTTGGCTTTTGGTGATCAACAGGTATGAAAGGTAAGGAGCTTCTGGTTTAAATTTACCCTTTCCTTTGAAGTAAGTCTAGTTCTGGCAGCTGATTGGCTCTCTTTGCTACTTCTTCCTGATGTCAGTGTAACAGCAGGACTAGCCACCCCATAGGTAAGACTTGCTTACCTGTGTGGCAGTGACCCATTTTAAAAAATCCTGTAGTTTCCTTTTTATTCTTTCCAGGGTAGGCTCTACATTTTTCCCTGAAGCATTTTGATCTAGCTTGGGATGCTTGTCAGTGTTGCTTTGCTATAGCTTCGTCTATCCTTATATCCTGCCATGTACTTTCTTAAGATGGTATTCCCACATAAAAATTCTGTCCTGTGTAAGCTCCTCAGTTGTTTTTGTTTTATCTGCCTGTTCATTGACATCTCTTGTCTGTCCTTGTTTCTTTTATTTTTTGTCCTGTGAATTAAAACCTTTGTAGTCCTTTGTTGTTTTGGGAATAGTTTAAGGAGCGATTTTTTTGAATGTGTGCTTTTATCTAAATGGGAAAATGTACACTCCTTTCTTTTCTTGAACTTTTTGCTCTTATAGAAAATGGCTTATGTTACTGTCTCTAAAGAACAATGTGGCAATCACAACTGCAAGCCCACGACACACATGGATATTCCATGAGTATAAACAATTTGTTTCTTGGTTAAACCTCTATTCTAGTCCATCAAGTGTACTGTGAAGCACACTAGTCCAGAAGCACTCAGATGTTGCCTCATCAAGTAGCCTTTGTTGGACACCCCTCTCAACACTCCCTGTCACTCACTATTTTTCTTCTGAGCACTTAGCACTGTATAAAATGCAATATATTTTATTCCTGACCCCCACTGGGGGTCAGTGTAAGTTCCGTGAGGACAACTAATTTTCTTTTGTTTACTACCTCTAACCTCAGTGCCTGGTATATAGATGCTGAATAAATACTTGTTGAAGAATGAATGAATCTTTCTTCCTTTCTGTTAGAGTTTATAGTGATTCTTAGCCTCTTTTCCTTGACATGGAGGATTTTAGAAAGTTCATCTTCCTGGCTCAGTGTTTGTTTCTGTCTGGCTATCTGACTCCCTCATCTCCCCCTTTGTATAAGAAAGAAATTTTTCATTGACATGAAAATTGAGGTTAAGAATTCTAATTCCAATGAGCATTAGAATTTATTGAACTCCTCCTCAATGCAGATTCCATGCAGGCCTTGTCTCATCTGGCCAGAGCAGATCACTGACACAGCATTCTATTTTTCATGGCATTTTTTTAATGTTTCCCCTTGTTTATTCCCATTGTTTTCTCTTTAGGAACAATTTAGACAGATAACACCTCGTACAAATCTATCTCAGGTGTGATCTCTTTCACCAGCCATTGGCAGAACGGATATCTAGTTTGGGAGGTATGCATTTTAGTTACATTTACATTTCAGGGGACTTGGTTGACACAGGATAAATTCTTATATCATCCTGTAATTAGAAGACATTCTCCCTAAATGATTCTGGTGCAGCAAAATGTTTATATCCTAAATATAAAAAAAATGTTTATACCCTGTCAGTTCATCTGGGGCTATTTTCTACATGAACAAACAAGGAAGTAGAACCATTATGAGTCTTCATGGTGGGTGTGATCTCAAGTTTGACATTAAATTTGAAAAACTTGTTAAGTAGGAATTGGTAGTGATTAGTTTAGGGTCTTGAGCTGCCAAGTCATAGACCCCACACAAATGATCCCTGCATCAAGATGGCAAAATGCATCTTTCAGAAATTAGAGGAGAGGATGTTAGATATGGTGTCCTTTTTTCGATGAACTAAACTTATAAGCACTCTATTCTTCTGAATGCCTTTCAAAAAAAGCAATAGCTAGGTGTTCTTTTCTTCTAAATTAGTGCTCAGTAAAATTTTTTTCTAAAGGGTGGTCAAATATTTTGTGTTGTAGGCCATGTGGTTTTTTTTGTTGGCAGTTACACAACTCTGCCATTGTAGTATGAAAGTAGCCATAGGCATTACGCAAATAAATGAGTGTGTGTGTGTTCTAGGAAAACTTTATTTACAAAAGCCTAATGGATTTGACCCAGTATGCTGATCCTACTTTAAATCAAAAGTGCTGGTTAAAAATTAGTTATGGAGCTAGTTTACTTGAGTTAAGTTTAAGAGTGTGAAAATAGTTCTTCTTTTTGGCTTAGACTCTAACCTTTTCCTTCTTATCCAGAATCAAAGCCTACTTCACCAAACCCCCCAGGATCTTTGTTTGTTACCTGTTGTTGAAGGTTGTAGATTTGACGGGATGGGGAAATACAGAGTGATAGCTCTGCCCCTTCAGTCTCACACGTCCTCTTGGTTGCTTGTCAAGTGACCAGAGAAACATTAAAAACAAAATAAAACTCCGAGCCAAATGATTTTATTCTTGAGCAGATTATGGGACATTTAACCTCGTTGATTACATTATCTTGACTGCCTAATATTTAACTTTGGACCAGTTTGATTATAAGGGCCATTTTGCCTAGAAGCATCTTACTGTGTTGATTCTTTCCTATCCCTTTGACTGCCAGTTGACTGTCTTGTTTACCTAAGTTTTTGCTTTATTGAAAGTTTCTTTACTACAGACTAGTTATGAAGTGATTGTTCTCTACTATGAAAAAGATGGCAGCAGTTGTTTATTTTTTAGCATTATGTTTTTATTTTGTTAGGTGCATTTTTCTTCATCTTGGTTCTCTGGTGGTTTTTTGCCTTGACACACGTATTTTTTTTTTTTTTTTGCAAATGCGATTTATTAGAAACTAGTGGCCCAGTGCACAGAATTCATGCATGGAGGGGGTTCCCTCAGCCCAGCCTGCACCCTCTCCAATCGGGGACCCTTTGGGGGATGTCCAACTGCCAGTGGTCAGACATCCCTCTCTCAATCTGGCACCACTGGCTCCTAACTGCTCACCTGCCTGCCTGATCACCTCTTACTGCCTCTGCAAGCCGGCCTGATCTCGCCCCCAACTGCACTCCTCTGCCAGCCTGATCTCACCTCCAACTGCCCTCCCCTGCCTGCCTGGTCACCCCCAACTGCCCTCCCCTGCTGGCCTGATCTCGCCCCCAACGGCCCTCCCCTGCCGGCCTGATTGCCCCTAACCCCCTGCCAGCATGATCTCGCTCCCAACTGCCCTCCCCTGCCGGCCTGATTGCCTCTAACTGCCTCTGCCCCCACCACCATGGTTTTGTCCAGAAGGAAGTCGATGTCTGGAAGATGACTGGTCGACCCAGTCTAATTAACATATTACCCTTTTATTAGTATAGATAGATTATATAGGATAGGATTGCTTAAATGGGGTGTGTGTGGCAAAGCCTTTTTCAGCAGGAGGAGGTGCTCTTGGCAGACAAAAATACATAATCCCTATATCTAGACTGATTGCCAGCCATATGCACTATACTGCCAAACCGGCCATTAAAAAATTGGACGACTTTCTTACACCTTACACCAAACAGCTGTTGCCCTTAAAACCCCTCCTCAGCCCCCACCTTAGGTTCTGCCTTTGCAGTTCACCCAGATTTGGTTCTGATTGGTCAGTTTCTATGCCAGTCAGTGTCAAAAGCTCTGCCTCCTAAGCAGCCATTGGCTCCTCGCACTTTACCCAGATTTGGTTCTGATTGGTCAGTTTCTATGCCAGTCAGTGTCAAAAGCTCCACCTCCTAGGCAGCCATCTTTGTGAGGGTTAATTTGCATATTGCCTCTTTATTATATAGGATAGTCTAGCATAGGTCTTTATGGCCTATTTTAGTTCACTTGATCTGCTATAACAAAATACCACCAACTGGGTGGCTTATAAACAACCGAAAGGTATTTCTCATAATTCTGGAGGCTGGAAGTCCAAGATCAGGGTGCTAGCATGCTTGAATTCTGATGAAGGGCCTCAGTTGCAGACTGATGGCTTCTTGCTGTATCCTCACATGATGGAAGGGTTAAGAAAACTCTGTCTTTAAAGTATATATATTATATTATTGATTTCAGAGAGAGGAAGGGAGAGGGAGAGAGAGATGGAAACATCACTGATACGAGAGCATTGATTGGCTGCCTCCTGCATGCCTCACACTGGGGATGGAGCCCACAACCTGGGCATGTGCCCTGACCAGGAATTGAACTGTGACCTCCAGGTTCATAAGTCGACACTCAGCCACTGAACCATGCCAGCCAGGCGGAAACTCTTTTTTTAAGGGCATTAATCTTATTCATAAGTGCTTTGCTCTCACGACCTAATCACCTCACAAAGGCCCTTACTTTCTGATATCATCACATTTGGCATTAGAATTTTAGCATATGAATTCTGGCGGTGGGTAGGGAGGACAGACACAAGCAATCAGGCCATAGCATTGCCTGTTTCTAAAGTAATTCTAGATGCCAGATCATGTCCTTTTGTTCAAAACATGGTTTTTCTTTGTCTCATAAGGTCCATTCTGTCAGGAACATGATGATTGAAACTGTCATTTTCTTCTCTGAAATGTACAGGCTGGACATCTTATCCAGTCATGTTTACAATATTACCTTGGTCTTTTGTTGTTAAGAATCTCAGTTTGGCCTGTTACTAAAAAAGCCATGGTCAGTTTAATCATATCTTTGCCTGTAGTTGCAGTCACTTGATCTAATATACTGTCCATCTTGTCCATCTTTGGGGGAAACTTCAGTTACTTTTCATTGCATTTTTCTTCAAAGATGTATCATCCAGAAGGTGTGAATTCTGCTTAAGGGTAGGGAAGGCATTTTCTTAATCTCTGTATCACAAGCACCTGGCACACTGGCTAATTATTCAATGTTTATTTAAATGAAAGAATGAATACATGGCTGTTACAGGCCTGCCATTTTCTTATTTTTCCACTTGTTCTCTTTTAATATGGTTCCCTATTTGTTCCTCAAAAGGCATAAAGGCTCTGTGTGTGTGTGTGTGTGTGTGTGTGTGTGTGTGTGTGTGTGTGTTAATGTAGCTGGTGGTAGAGCTAGGGAGCTAGGCTTATGATTTATTTCTAGATCACATGACTGTCGATGCTTGGGCTGGACAAAAGCCTTTCTAAGATGCTTGAGCACAAGAGTGACTATGTTCTGCCACAGCTGCCATTAGAAAAAAATGATTTTGGACACTTCAAGCTTACTGATTGTTATTAGAGTATCATTGTGTATGAAATAGTTTAACTGTTACTTAGCAAATTTATAATGTTTAAAAATTATTTTCTAAGCCTTAGTTTGGTAACTTTTTCCATTTTATGTAGCAAATGTCATTCTAATTGATTGGAGTAACTGATGACAACTGAGACATTTAATAGAAAATTCATAAGCCAGTTTTTCATTTGTGGAAGATGTAAAAGTTGTTATCTATCATAAATAAAAGTACATATCTCTTCTAGATTACTTCCTTAAATTGTACCTAAAAAGAAATTGGTAGTTGATAGTACAGATCATTGATAGATTAGCCTTCATAGAATACTACTATTTTTTTAAAATATGTCTTTATTAGTGAGGGAGAGAGAGAGAGAGAGAGAGAGAGAGAGAGAGAGAGAGAGAGAGAGAGAGAAAGAAACAATGGATGAGAGAGAAACGTTGATTGGCTGCCTCATGCAGTGCCCCTACTGGGGGCCAAGCCCACAACCTGGGCATGTGCCCTGACCAGGTATTGAACCAGTGACGCCTTGGTACATGGGACAATGCTTAATCGACTGAGCCACACTGGCCGGGCAATAGAGTACTACTATTAAATAAAACAATGGTTCACTAGCACAATGAAAATAGAAATTTTAAAGCAATATATATGAAATACATTTCCATGTAACATGTTGCTGTTTTTAGACTTTATTCACAACTTTTGTGTATATGTAACTTAATGGGTAATTATAAGTCAGCCATTTTTTTCAAAATTATATTAATGTGTATTTTGTCTTATTTAGTGACTGAATTTGTATATTTAATGAATGTGGGAATAATTATAAGGTTGGGGAATTTGCAAGACTATGTATATTTTTTGGGGGGGGAATATTTAGTAAATTTACTCAAATGAAGCTTAAATGATATAGAACTGAAAATATGAGAAATCTATATACAATAGAAAGTGAATATAAATTAGCCAACTCTATGAACATTTCCAGTTAAGCACACATACAAATACATATTCACCTCTTTTATATAGGAATAACACATACATGCATGACAGTGATTCTGGCAAAAACATCTCAGATATTA
Organism: Myotis nattereri; assembly: GCF_964212035.1. NCBI lineage: Eukaryota > Metazoa > Chordata > Mammalia > Chiroptera > Vespertilionidae > Myotis > Myotis nattereri. The sequence goes on along the minus strand of NC_138078.1, from coordinate 113,748,417 downwards.
AAAAATATTCATAAGTTTTAAAGACGGTGTGGAACAAGTTTTAACAACATTCTACATGAATGGAAACCTCTGATTTAATTCCAGTAACTTTCATGCCAGAAGCATGGTTGGTTTTACTTTTTTTTTTTTTTAAACAGATCTTGGTTTCATATACATTGGCTTATTAATACTTAAGGCAATTTATTTACACAGTATGTCTGTGGACAAAAAACGTTTAGTATTGATTATTTGCTATGATGTTTAAAACTTTCAAAGTCTTTCAACATAAGAAAATAGCTGCACACATTTGTTTTCTTATAAAACACAATCTTAAAAAAAGTAATGATGATTGGTCATTGCTTTTCTTAGTAATAAGTTTTATCTTATTTTTTCACATAGTATAAAGTATATTCTTATGAAGGATTGCATTAAGATTCAGTAGTTCTTCAACAGTGTTGCCAAGTAACCATATAAATCCTAAATGCAGCAAAGATGAACAACCTTCATAGTGCACTTTCACCTTATTAAAGTTGAAGTTGCTCCTTTTGGATATTTTTCCACTTCAATGTGAAGTAGATTGTTAGGGTTTCATTAGTGGTTTCGTATGTGGCTTAAAAGAAAAAGGTTTTGATTTCTTCCACAGTTCACAGTTCTCCAATGAGACTTGTTTGGAAATCATATAGTCCAGGGATATTTTGAATAACCAAATGCTCTTTAGTAGATGAAGTCTTCCAATGCAACTGTAATAAATAAGCATCTACATCCTTAGCTATATTACCAGTGTATTCTGGAACCAAAGTAAGATGGTTTTCTTGTTCCCACAATCTGCTTAATTGTTGTTTTAAAATCTGAATATTTCCATCATTTATAATTTCTGTTTTGGATGATAGTTCTGACCACCACCTTTTTATGATTGCTTGAAGCCAGTTTAAACCAACTATTATATATTCTTCAAATTTGCTTTTAAGTAGTGACTGTACAAGAGGCAACAAGTCTAAACAGCAGCTGAGTGAGATGTATTGTTTTTCTTCCTGTAAACTATTGGTAAGCTCAGGAAGGCAATCCACCACCACTCCAAGGTCTTCTATCTTCACCAAATGAGTTATAAGTTCACTTATACTTCTCTTTTTCCAGAAAGATAAAGCTATATTCAATCTCAAATTCCTGCTGAACAAAACTTGTGCCATTGTTTCATGATCCTGAGAAACCTCAGGAAAAACCCCACTGTATTTTGATGATGCGCTTTCTGTCTGTGAAGAACCAGAATCAATGGAGTTAAGCAAATTTGTTCGACTATCATGGTGTAATTTTTCAGGCAGGTGGCCTGCACAAGCCAGTTCATTTTCTTTATTTGCCATATCACAGCCCCCACTTCTAGGGGACTGTTCCTTTTTAAAACAAGAATTTGGAAAAGGATAAACTTTCTTTCTGTGGTAGATCGCCTTACGCAGTTTATCTGGGCTTTTAACAGCCTGTCCAACTGTTCTAGTTATGTAAACAGCCAACTGTTTTGGAGATTCTTAACCTCCTTCATGTTCTTAGTGAAATTACAGGTAATATTTCTAGGATGATCAATGGAATGGTCCTCAATATTATTATAAAAGTTCTGTTTTTTTTTTTTAACATTGTGGGTTTCAGATGCCATAATCTCTAAAATACCGGTGTCTCATGGTACTGTGGAGCTTTAGTCCAGCCATGGCTCTGACCAACTGCGCCTAGAAGCCTAGAGAGTCCCCGGGCTCCTGGGCTGAGGCTCACTCAGGGCCATTCAAATGCGGCTGCCAAGACCATACTTTCATAATCTATTGTCAATGTTAGAGCAGTTTGGAGGCATTTTTTTTTCAGCTTTATTCAGGCATAATTGACATACAATAAACTGTGCATATTTAAAGTCTAAATAATGCATATTTCTATCATTCCACTCCTCAATTTCTTCTTGCCCCTTTGTATTTTATTCCCCCTCAACTCACGCTGTCCCCCTGTCCAGGCACCCATTGATCTGCTTTTTGTCACTAGAGATTAGTTCATATTTTCTAGAATTATTTTTATAAATGGAATCATGTAGTGTGTTATTTTGTTGTGTGGCTTATTTCAGCATAATTATTTTGTGATCATTTGTGTTGTTACTTGTATTATTGCTGAGTAGTCCATTACTTATACTACAATTATATTGTACTACAATTTGTCCATTTACATGTTCATGGGCATTTGAGAATGTCCTTTTATAAATCTTTTATGAGTATTTGTGGAAATAGAAATTTATTTCTCTTGGATAAACACCTAGGAATGAAATGGCTGGGGCATATGGTAGGTGTAAGTTTAACTTTTAAGGAAACTGCCAGTTTTATAAAGCAGTTGTACTATTTTACATTTTATATTTACACCAGCAGAAATGGAAGAAAATGTGTTCTTAATGTTGGATTTTATAAAAAGAGAAAAGAGCCCTGGCTGGATAGCTTGGTTGGCTAGAGTGCCATACCAATGCACCAAGGTTATGGGGTTGATCTCCGGTCAGGGCACACTTGAGAATCAACCAATGAATGCATAAATAACTGGAACAATAAATTGAAATGCCTCCCACCCTCCCTCCCTCCCTTCCTCCCTCCTTCCCTCCTTCCCTCCTTTCTCTCTCTTTTGTTAAAAAATATATTTTATTGATTTTTTCACAGAGAGGAAGGGAGAGGGATAGAGAGTAAGAAACATCGATGAGAGAGAAACATCGATCAGCTGCCTCCTGCACACCTCCTACTGGGGATGTGCCCGCAACCAAGGTACATGCCCTTGACTGGAATTGAACCTGGGACCCTTCAGTCCGCAGGTCAATGCTTCATCCACTGAGCCAAACCAGCCAGGGCTCACCTTCTCTTTCTAACATCAACCAATCAATAGAAAAATAAGTATTGCTATTTTTTTAAAAAGAGGAAAGAATTACTTCTTGTATTTGTAGAGTTCAGTTTTCTAGGTGAGTGCTAAGATGCAACAGAGCCTCGAATAACGTGGTTTCCTTCAACATCATTTTATTATAACATTGATGAGATGCTATAGGGACTTAATGCTTGTTTATATCAACCCGTGGTAAAATTGGTTTCATTATATGTCATTTTGGTTAAAGTAGTAAAATAATGACAACATTAAGTGAGGACTTTCTGTACTGTGAATCAGACATTAGTTTTATATGATTTAGTAAAATGAAGTGTAGAGTTTAAAGAAGTAATTCTGGAAATCTTTTATAAAATAGATTATGTAAGAAATTTCTTTGAAAAATCCCCTAAGTCATCCATAAGGTGCAGTGTTTAGACGTAACATCTCTCCTTAATTTCAACACACTTGCTCATTTTTTTCTCTTGAATTAAAATAAATTAATGTTTATTTACTTGCCTCAATGAAGTGGTTAGCTTTGCATTTAGGGGCTACACCTAATTAAAAATATGTAATTTAAAATAGTAGTATTTTATTCAGCTTGATGTGTAAGGCATGTGTGAACTGATAGAAATTGAGGGAACAGCAGATTTATATCTCATGCTCACTCTGGGTCATAAGCATACATTTTATTGAGACGAATGGTGCGTGGAGTGGCCTGTATCACTTAAATTACTTTTCTTTTTGCTGTGTGTAAATAGTTGCATTCTCATAAATTAAATGCATATGTGATGTGATTGCATTATAATTATGGTAACAGCTGAAGCTGAATGCAGAAAGAGGTTATGTGCATATTAAGAGTAGGGTGGCTGGTAGGTTTGTTAAGTCATTGTTCATGGGCCCTTTTTAGTTTTCCATAATAGGTTAGTAAGGATAAGTAGACATCATTAGCACCTATTCAGTGCTTCTTCCTTTCATTTTCCTGCTCTGCCTAGATCGTCTATTTTCTTCTTTTTGCTTGTGTTATCTACACTCCCTTTTTATGTCCTCAACTCCTTGGTATTCATTCATCTCTTTAGAATCAGTAGTATTCCTGTTTTCCCTTTAGAATGCTACCAAAACCCATAAACATAAATCAGTTGTACAATTATATTTTGTAGCTTTGTTGTGTATATAAAATAAACTGCAAAGTGGTTCTAAAAATGGTGGTCTAGGCTGGTGCCATTTTGGGGCTTAGCCCATCTGATATCCAGATTACCTAATAAATTTATAATCCCTTAACAAAATAATGGTGGTCTACTTTTATGAACTCATCAACATTCCAGATTACTTCTGCATAAAACATTTTTAAAAAAACCCTCTTTATTTGCCTAACTTGTAAAATGCACTGTTTCATTTTTATATTTTGCTAAGAGTTAAAAATGTGGATCTCTTTCACTAGCCTGATTAAGAACTGATAGAAGAAAGTTTACTTGACTTAGTGTCATAGGTCCTGGGCTCCAGCACAGTCTTGTCATTATTAACTCACTATGTAATTTTGGGAAAGTAACATTTCTCATCTGTAAAATGTGGGGAATGGACTTGATCTTAAAAATTTTAAAGATTTCCCTCTGGGGCAGGAGAACCAAACTTGTAAAAGAAGTTGTTTTTAAAAATAGTTTTATCGTATAAGTCACCCCTGAAGTTTAATGGCTTTACTAGAAATTATGTGTAATCACTTTTGAATTTTGTATATCTCGTCTGTTGCAGGATGCTTTAATCTGGATCCCAATAGAGTTTTGGATGTCATTTTAGAAGTGTTTGAATGCAGGCCAGAACATGATGACTTCTTTATATCTTTATTAGAATCTTACATGAGTATGTGTGAACCGCAAACACTGTGTCATATTCTTGGGTTCAAATTCAAGTTTTACCAGGTAACAAAATATGTGTGTGTATCTATATCTATCTGTATCTATAGGTTGATTTCATGATTTTATATGTACAATTTAATACGAATTTTATTTGTAAATGATTAGTTTCAGTTACACCATTCTGCCAGAGGAAATAGATAAATGGATAGCTAACAGTGAGGTGTAGTAAGTACTGTATTAGTAATATGAATGATGTGATATGAAAGTCTAGAGGAAAGCATAATAAATATTTTGCTTTTGGAGAGATGGAGTTAGGGAAGATTTTATAAATAATAAACTTTTAAAAACCTGTTACTTGAAGGATGAGTAGGAGTTTGTTGACAGTTGTTAGTGCAGAAGTAATAAATAGTGTGAGAGTGAAGACATAACAGTATGAGATTGAAGAAATGGTATATAGTCATATGTGGCTGGATTGTAAGATGTGGGGAAGAGACAGGAAGTGAAGTTGGAAAGGTAGGTGCATTTTTGATGGTTTAGAATCTTAAATACTGTGTTGAGTTAGAATTTTACTGTGTAGACAGTGAAGATTGGTTAATTTTCACTTAAACCACTACAGTAGTTATCTAGTAAATCTGTGCCTCTGATGATTTCTCTTTCAATCCATCTTTCATATTATTACTACTGTTACATTCTAAAAGAGATCTAATTGATACACTGCTCAAACACATTTGCCTGGAGGATGACATTTAAACTTACAAACATGGCAAGAAAAGGCTAGTCACAATCTAGCTCCATTCTTTCTTTCCAGCCTCATCTTTAGTGATTTCCCCCCTCAAATCTGATATTCTTTTTAAAAAATATATATTTTATTGATTTTTTACAGAGAGGAAGGGAGAGGGATAGAGAGTTAGAAACATCGATGGGAGAGAAACATCGATCAGCTGCCTCCTGCACACTCCCCACTGGGGATGTGCCCGCAATCAAGGTACATGCCCTTGATTGGAATCGAACCCGGGACCCTTGAGTCCGCAGGCCGATGCTCTATCCGCTGAGCCAAACCGGTTAGGGCTCAAATCTGATATTCTAGCGATATTAAAGTAATAGCCATTTCCCGAACTAAGGTATAGACATTGCTATGTATAGACAGACCTTTGTTTACAAGCAGTTTCTTAAACTAGAAAAATATTCTTATGCAGCCGTCTTACCTGTCTTGGTCTTAATCTTGTGAACTATTTATTCTTTAAGATCAAATGCTACTTGCTCTATAAAGTCTTGGCTGATAGTTCAGTCATGCAGAATTAGTAACTTCTTGATCTCTCTCTTCATGAAATGTGACATAGACTTCTGGTACTTACCAGGTTATATTAGAATAAACTATGTCTATCTCCTTTGCCAGATTGTGAGTCATTTAAGGCAAGGTCTATATTTTACTAATTTCTCTTGATTAATTTACTGCTTAGTCTATAGTAAATGCTCACTAATTATAAATGAGTAGTCTATCTCTTGATAGCATGGAGGATTTTAATGTAATAAGGCCTCCATTATTCTTTTGTTATATCTTTCTTAATTTGTCTACTTGGATTGGAGTACTCAGCTAGTCAAGAAATACTCATTTATTGAGTGTTTAAACAGTGGTTCTCAACCTTCTTAATGCTGCGACCGTTTAATACAGTCCCTCATGTTGTGACCCCCAATTTTATTGTTACAAATTGAACATAAGTAAAGCATAGTGATTAATGACAAAAACAATATGTAATTACATATGTGTTTTCCGATGGTCTTAGGCGACCCCTGTGAAAGGGTCATTCGACCCCCAAAGGGGTCGCGACCCACAGGTTGAGAACCGCTGGTTTATGATATGCTGTTGCTTTGCTAGGCACTGAGGAGTCTCTGATGGGGCATGTCTATTCCTGTCCTCTGGAGCTCAAGTTCAGGATAGTAAGACAATTTCTTTTAGCATTCTCAAGTGATATATGACCTACTGCCTCTGCTTGTCTTTTATTTTTCATAATCTGGGATGCTCCAGAATAGAAATCAGATAAGAGCTTGAAAGCATATAGCTTTTTGATACCAAATAAGACACATGGTAGGGTTTTTGGGCAAGAGTACTTCACCTTTGCTTAAAAATTAGTGATGACAGCTGTTCCTGTTCCTACCAGAAACCAGGGAGTCCACTGTTAGTACAGTGAAGGAGAAGTTCAAGTATTTCATCACATTTTAAGAGGCACCATGATAGCTTTGGCTTTAAGAATATGAAGCCAACTGCTAAAGTGACAGGGTAACTGAAATTTAACTTGGGTGGGATTACTTAGAATATAGGTTAGGGTTTTGGAGACTATAGGTTTCAGAGCATAGTGCAGTGAGTAATAACCTACTGCATAACATCAAGTATTACTTGTTAAATGTGAATTTTAGAATTAAATTTGTATGTGAAAATATTCCTCATGGTAGTAACACTTTTTGAGCTGAATTATAATATCCCTAGGGGTTGACAATGTTGGAATAATCATCCTTTTTAAAAAATAGACAGTGGGCCTTTTTATTATATAAGAAATACCCAACCATGAAACATTTGATATAGAAGTAACCTATTATTGGAAAGAGTAACCCTCATATTGCTCTGTATAAAACTATTGCCTTTTTTTCTATTGCCTGAGCTATCTTATTGTTGTGAGAATATGTAGTCTTAAGGACCACTAAGGGCAGGGGAAGAAATGTCAGAGATTTAAGGTAATTTGTGGTCTTGGAGGTAAAGTAAGGATAGCTATGGAAATCAAGAGCCTCTTAGAGAATGTAACCCTGGGAATTGGCTCCTAAGCCCGTATGGTCACTCTTTATGCTAGTCTTTTATCTTACTCTACCCTCCCTTCTTTCAATCGCTACCTGATAATGTTCACTCCTTCTGCCTGCAACCCATATTTTTACCAGTTGGGATTTACTTGGATTAGCAGGCTGCTGCACCTCCAGTGCTTCTGACTTGGAAGTATGGTAAGAGATGAAAGCAATTTTAGAGCACATGATCATTTTGGAAAGTTAGGCAGTCATATCTGCTTGATCCTCCTAACAGGGATTGCTGTGATAGAGGATTTAGAGGCAGCACAAAGGACAGGCAGAATGGAGTACTAGAAAGTGTGAGGGTACCAAAAGACAAACTTGGCTGGAGTTGTCTTGCCATAGGAAAGAGGAAAGTGGTTGTGACTCTCACCCATATCACAGCTCCTTGATTTGTGGATTCCAAATACAGTAGTAGTAACAGTGATACCATGATTAGGTGCTATTATAATCTAAATTCATTAATTTGAGAAATATTGATTGAGCACCTTTTATGTAGTAGGTAATGTTCTAGCCCAGGGGTGGGCAAACTTTTTGACCCAAGGGCCACAATGGGTTCTTAAACTGGACCGGAGGGCCGGAACAAAAGCATGGATGGAGTGTTTGTGTGAACTAATATAAATTCAAAGTAAACATCATTACATAAAAGGGTACGGTCTTTTTTTTCAATAGTTTTATTCATTTCAAACGGGCCATATCCGGCCCGCGGGCCGTAGTTTGCCCACGGCTGTTCTAGGTGCTGGGGCTACACCTAAACAAATATAAATTCTTGCCTTCTTGATGCTGACATTCTAAGCAAATTATATGATATGCTAGAAGTTGATCAGTAAGATGGGGCAAAAAAATATAGAGCAAGTTAAGGAAGATTGGGAGTGCTGGAGTTGTTGGTTGCAATTTTAAATAGAATAGTGAGAGGAGACCTCATTGAGAAGCTGAGACTTAACCAAGAAAGGAAGGATGTGAGGGTGTAAACTGTACAGATATCTGGAGAAAAATCTTCAGGCAAAGAGAACAGCCAAGCAAAGAAAGGCCTCAAGGTGTGAGCATGCTGATGTGTTGAAGAACAGCAGGAAGACTAGTGTAGCTGGATCAGAGTGATTGAGTGGGAGAGCGGTAGGAGATGAGGCCAAAGAAAAGGGACTATATATCAGATCACACAGAGCTAGTACAAAGTTTTTTTTTTTAATATATTTTATTGATTTTTTACAGAGAGGAAGGGAGAGAGATAGAGAGTCAGAAACATCGATGGGAGAGAAACATCGATCAGCCGCCTCCTGCACATCCCCCCACTGGGGATGTGCCCGCAGCCCAGGTACATGCCCTTGACCAGAATCGAACCCGGGACCCCTCAGTCCGCAGGCCGACGCTCTATCCACTGAGCCAAACCGGTTTCGGCAAAGTTTTTTATTGTGATGTTGAGTGAAGCCAGTGGAGGATTCTGAATAAGAGAGTGATGTGATCTGACTTAGGTTTTTCATTTTGTTTCTTTTTACTTTTTCACTTTATTAACATTTTCAAACATATAGGAAAGAGTGTATAATATAATAGATGCCCATAACTCCTTCACCTAAAAGTAAGTTTAGTAACATGTTGGTATACTTTTTTGAAAATATTAATTTATGTTACAGATACCATGAGTGCTTACTCCTCAATGTGTTAGTTTGTACTTTCTAAAAGTAAGGGCATTTTTCTATTTAACCATGATCCATATACCAATTTCATACTTAACTAGATTGCTATCATATAATAAACCCAAACCATATTCATTTCTCAAATTGCCCCCCCCCCCAATGCATTTTACACCTGGTCTGGTCAAATGATGATCCAGTTAAAGACCACACATTGTATTTGTTAGAATTCTTTTTAAAAAAAAATATATTTTATTAATTTTTTACAGAGAGGAAGGGAGAGAGATAGTTAGAAACATCGATGAGAGAGAAACATCGATCAGCTGCCTCCTGCACATCTCCCACTGGGGATATGCCCGCAACCAAGGTACATGCCCTTGACCGGAATCGAACCCGGGACCCTTCAGTCCGCAGGCCGACGCTCTATCCACTGAGCCAAACCGGTTTCGGCTGTTAGAATTCTTTTAATTTACAATAGTATCTCCCCTTTCTTTAAAGGTATCAACTTGTTGAAACTATTCCCATAGAAGACTCCACCTTTTGAATTTATCTAATTGCTTTTTCATGGTTGATTTAATTTTTTTGTCCCCCGTCTTTCTCATATACTCGGAGTTAGGTCTAAAGGCTTGACTTGATTATGTTCAGGCAAAAATACTTCATGGGTTGTGCATTATGTTTTATATTGTATAACATCCAGTATCTGTCTGACTTTTAATGTTCCAGTAAGTTAATGACAGTCTAATCCTTCAATTGTGCAATGACATTTCCTCCCTTATCAATAGCAGGTTATCTGCAAGTTGATACTTGGGTACCATGTAAAACCCACTTTTTCATCACTTACGTTAAGTGATTTAGAATACATGGATGATCCTTTCCTGAGTCAATTAATTCTTTAAAGTTCCAAATTATTGATTTACTAATTTTATCATGCCTTCTAAATTTATTAGCTGTCATTCTTCTATAAAGAAGAGTTATCCCTTGTCAAGTTGGATTGTTTGGTTGTCCTGAAATAAAGTTATACTGGAAAGGCAGGACAAATGCTTTAATTTTTTTTCCTATTAATTACTTGCTATTAAAGTGAGGAATTTCTTTAGTAGCCACTTCTAATGGTTGCATGAGTGGTGTGTGTGTGAGAGAGACAAAAAGAGAAAGTGCATTTGTATTTTGACTTAGGTTTTTAAAGAATCGATATGGTTATAGTAGCAATAGAAGTTGAGTTTCTGAATATATTTTGAAGGTAGAACCAATAGTATTTACTGATGGATTAGGTACAGAATGTGAGAGAGTGGAGTTAAGGACGTTTTTGGATCAAGGAACTAAAACAATGTTGTTATCAACTGAGGGCAGATTTCAGGTAAAATAGATTTGGAATGTTATTGGTCGGAATTAAGTTTTGGACATGTTAAGTTTGAGATGTCTGTTAGATATCCAAGTGGAGATGTTGAGTAAATAACTGGATGTATGGATCTGGTATTCCATGAAAAGGACTGGGTTAGACTAGAAATGTGGGTGTCAAAAGTGTATAGATGATACTTAAAATTGTGATACTGGATGAAATCATCAGGGGTTGGTTATAGAGAGACAAGAGAATGCTGGGCTTCTTGTCCCAGCATCAAGAAGGGTTCAGGAATCTGGAGAAGGGGCTGTGCATAGATGACATAGGAATCCAGAGGCTAATAAAGAGTCTGGAGACAAAATATAATTTTGAAAGGAATTGGGGGTCAGAGGAGCTTAGCTAAAGGAGCTAAGTTCTAAGATCTTAAGCTGATTTCTCTTCGGAAGGTAGTATGAATGCATATATGCTGAAAGAATAAAACTGTCAACCAAGAATTCTATATCCAGCAAAACTATCCTTCAAAAAAATGAGAGATTATGTTATTCCAAGATAAACAAAAGCTGGGGGAGTTCATCACTAGTAGATCTGCCCTACAAGAAATGCTAAAAGTAGTCCTTCAGGCTGAAATGAAAGGCCACTAGACAATAACTTGAAGCTATATGAAGAAATAAAGTACACTAGTTAAAGTAGCTATAGGTAAATATAAAAGCCAATGTTGTGTTTTTTGGTTTGTAGCTCTTCTTTTTTTTCTATGGCTTTTTTTTCTATGGCTCAAAAGGAATTTCCCTAACCGGTTTGGCTCAGTGGATAGAGCGTCGGCCTGCAGACTGAAAGGTCCCAGGTTTGATTCCGGTCAAGGGCATGTGCCTTGGTTGCGGGCACATCCCCAGTGGGAGCTGTGCAGGAGGCAACTGATCGATGTTTCTCTCTCATCGATGTTTCTGACTCTCTATCCCTCTCCCTTCCTCTCTGTAAAAAATCAATAAAATTTATTTAAAAAAAGACAAAGGAATAAAACTATAATTATAAATCGAATCAACACACAAAGTGTAACTATAAAAGAGGGAGGGATAGAAATGTATAGGTGCAGTTTTTGTGTATTATTGAAACTAAGTTGGTATTAATTCAAATTAGGTTATTACAAGTTTAAAATGTTAATTGTAATAATACCCAGGGTAACTACTAAGAAAATAAGAAATAAACAGAAAAGGAAAGAAGGAAATCAAAATGGTATACTACGAAAATAACACAAATGGAGTCAGTAATAGAGGAAATGAGAAATAAAACCTGGTATAAGACATATAGAAAACTTAGCAAAATGGCAGAAGTTCTTCCTTGTCAGTAGTTATTTTAAATGTAAATAGAATAAACTGTAATTAAAAAGACAAGTTCAGCAGAAGTTATAAAAAACCATGATCCAACTGTATGCTATCTGTAAGAGACTCACTTTAGATCCAAAGACCCAAATATGTTGCCCTGACCGGTTTGGCTCAGTGGATAGAGCGTCAGTCTGCGGACTCAACCGTCCCGGGTTCGATTCCTTTCAAGGGCATGTACCTTAGATGCGGGCACATCCCCAGTAGGGGGTGTCCAGGAGGCAGCTGATCGATGTTTCTAACTTTCTATCCCCTCTCCCTTCCTCTCTGTAAAAAGTCAAAATATATTTAAAAAAAAAACAAACCCAAAACAACAACAACAACAAAAAAACAAAGATACAAATATGTTCAAAGTAAAAGTATGGAAATACCTATCTCATACAAACAGTATCCAGGAGAGAACTGCGGTGGCTATTCCAATATTACACAATCTAGACTATAAGATAAATTTTTTATAGTAGACAACAAAGACCATTATATATTGATAAAACTGTCAACCCATCAAGAAGATACAGCAGTTATAAACACACGTGCACTAAACAGAGCCTCAAAATATGTCCAGCAAACATTAAAAGAGTTGAAGGGGGGAAAATAAACAGTTCTATTAAATAATTGTTGGACATTTCTATGCCCCACTCTCATTAATAGATAGAACAATGAGACAGAAGGTCAGTAAGCAAATAGAGCACTTGAACTCTATAAAACAACTAAACTTAACACACATATATAGAACACTCCCTCTAGTGATAATAGATTACACATTATTCTCAAGTGCATATGGAACAGTCCCTAGGTTAGACCCTATTAGAGACCACAAAACAAGCCTCAATTAATTTAAAGCATTGAAAGCATTTAAAAAAACCTTATTTGACAACAATGAAAACAGATCACAGCAGTTGTGTAGGATAGTGAGTAATAGGAGAAATTAAGAGCTGGATGAGCTTTAGAGAGGGTGAATAGTCTGGAAACAACTATAAAAAAGCAAAGATGACTTGTACCCCACCTCTGAGCCTAGTAGTTATTAAGGGTCTGGGGAAAATACTAGTAGCTACCATTTGACTGGGCTACAGTGGGTGTGGTATTCCTAGGGAGTGCTAGGCTCTAAGCATGAAAGTGGAGGGAATAATTAGAGGAGAGTTAGGGGGCTTTGCTGAGAATGGATCATAAATTCCAGAGGATTCCATAGAAGACTTTCAAGAATGCAGAAAGGTGGGATAGTACAGAACAGGATTGTGCAGAGCAATATGAGGATCAGAGTGTGGAAGTTGACGTTTGGCCTGGTGGTTGGGGATTCTGGTAGTGACTCATTTAAACAGAGGTAATAGGAATAATGAAAGCATTCCTGATCATCTTTTGTTTTTATGAGAAAATGTCTTGATACTAATGAACCTTTTATAAATATTTAAACTTAAGTTGAAAATTTACCTTTCTTAAAAATTACAGTGATACAGTGCCTTCTTTATATAACATCTATTAGTTTGATTAGCTTCATATGTTATGTGCATAATACCTATAGCAATTGTAGGGGGAGTCTTACAAATATATCATTTCCAGTGTTAAATAGAAGCAGAAAATAATATATTGTCACTGTTTGCTTTTTATTTGCATTTGGCCATTTAGTAATTGTTGGTTTTCCTCACTTGACTCATCCATTCATCTGACCTCCAATAGTTTAAAAATTAGGGAAAAATCTTTTCGATAGCATTTAAAGATTCTTCTATGTCTTTGCAGGGTTTATTGGACTGGCCTTAATTGGCCATTCCACATTTTATTTATTTATTGTTGATTTATTCATTTGTAATATGTATAGACACCTGTTTTTGAGAAGAAATCAGCTGACAAGCACATATAATTAGCACAAAACCCAAGAAATGAAAGAGTAGGGAAAATAGTATAAAAGCAGACACAGATGGTTCTACACTCCCATGTTTGTCAGTCTTGTTTCTGTGTTTCTACTGAGAACTACTTGGAAAAAGCAAGTTAAGAAAACACACATATAAATACATTCAAATTAAATATTCAGTATAAAATCTCTATTCTATTTAATTTTTAGATTTTATTCAAATATTAGCATGCATTGTAAAATGTGTCTATTTTCAAAACTTCTTTCTTTGAGTTCATTAAAAGATGCTTCAATGTGGAAAGGGATGTAGACATAATTCTCTTTGTCCTGAATTCAGATGTTATGTATGCCCAGGAAGAGCAGTGAAGCTTATTGTTGAACAAGAGTTATTTGAGCTAATTTTTCTTAAATATTGGTAAAGGATATGATTTTTAGTTGTAATTTATGCACTAAATAGAAACTTTTATTTTTCAAGGAACCAAGTGGAGAGACTCCTTCATCCTTATACAGAGTTGCAGCAGTGCTTCTACAAGTTAATCTTATTGATTTAGATGATCTTTATGTACATGTAAGTCAACTGGGCTGCTCAGAATCTTTGGTTGTTCATTCCAGGGTTGGGGGAGAGGACTAGGCAGCCATATAGCACTCTAAGGTTGGTCCTACGCTCTCAAATCTTAATTTTTGAAGCCGTAATGCTTTATTACTTTGTGTTTATAAAGTAAATGACTTTAATTCTTTTACAAAGTATGGAAATCTGATATCTTTTGTTACCCATACAGAGTTCAAGGTTGGATATGAAGTTAAAGTTCTTAATTGTTATCAAGGCATAACACATGGAGAGAGAGGCCAAGTTCTAACCAATGTGGTTTTAGACTTCTCCATTATACACAAATTATGGGAAGTATGGGATTACCTAGATACTTCTTCCTTCTCTTCAAAATGTTAATTTTTGGCATTCAGGATGTATGGAGAAGTCTTCACATGTTTTTTAAAAATGCCTTTTTTTGTGTTTTAACTGGGTAATAAATGACTAGTATTGTGCTTATATTGTTGGATCCAGGATGTAGAAGAGTATGTATGTGAATTTGATTAATGATCTCTAATGTAGCAACAGTTTAGCCTGTCAGTTTGTAAAAACTAGGTTTGTAGCATAGAACTTTGTTTTATTATGTTTTGTATTAGGGTATCTATGGACTTAAAACAAACCTGTCCAATGCTGACATCATCTTTACTGCCTTTGAGATCACTTTGTATCTTTCTTGCCTATCCTATATAATAAAGAGGTAATATGCAAATTGACTGCCATGCCCTTGCACAAGATGGCCATTCCAAGATGGTCGGCAGTGGAGGGCAGTTGGGGGTGACCAGGCCTGCAGGGTAGGGCAGTTGGGGGTGACCAGGCTGGCAGGGGAGGGAAGTTAGGGGCGACTGGGCCGGCAGGGGAGGGCAGTGGGGGGGGGGAGACCAGACCTGCAGGGTAGGGCAGTTGAGGGTGACCAGGCTGGCAGGGGAGGGCAGAGGGGGGTGATCGGGCCGGCAGGGGAGCGGTTAGGGGGTGATCAGGCTGGCAGGAGGAGCAGTTAGGGGCAATGAGGCAGGCAGGCAGGCAAACAGTTGGGAGCCAGCAGTCCCGGATTGTGAGAGGGATGTCCGACTGCCGGTTAGCCGGACATCCCCTGAGGGGTCCCAGATTGGAGAGGGTGCAGGCTGGGCTGAGGGATACCCCCTCAGTGCATGAATTTCATGCACTGGGCCTCTAGTCATTATTATATACTACTAGAGGCCCAATGCATGAAATTCATGCAAGAGTAGGCCTTTGCAGCCCCTGCTGCCTTGGCTCTTGCAGCCTGGGCTTCGTCCAGACAGTCATTCTGCTGTTTGGCCATTTATTCGATTTGCATATTACACTTTTATTATTATAGATGGTTGCAGATCAAAAAAACTTGATTTCTACCTTGGAAGCAGTCACAGTCTAGAAAGAGAGATAACATTTTGCATTATATAATAAGAATTATATTGGAGGTATTTACATAGTGCTGTGGAAGCTCAGAAGAGATAGTGATCATATCTGTGTGGGGGCATTTTGGGAGGTTTTTTCAAACTAGTGATGTCGAACTGGGATTTTGATGATCAGTAAGTGTTGGCCATGCTTAAAAAGGTGGAAAGTTTTATAGGCAGAAATAACTGAGTTTAAGGCAAGAAGTTTGAAAGGGCTTCATTATCACTTTAGGTTGGGGTGGGGAATATCCAACCCCTGTAAAGCCTGTGAAATCATTTGGTCTGGCCCTGCCAAAGCTTTAGGGGTGTGTTAATTAAATGTTTGACCAAATATAGCAGGCTCATTTTTAAGTTGATAATTTTGTGTGGCGGGAGAACGATGCCAAATGGTCCTTGGCAGAGAAAAGGTTCCCCATCCCTGTCATAGGGGAACATTGGAAGCTCAGAGTGATTGGAGCTCAGGGTGGTATATAGGGGTGATGAGGATGGACAAATAGGTTGGGACTAAACTGTGAAGGACCTTAAGTGCCATAGTAAGGTGTTTGTGGTTTTTTTTCTTGTTGGGAGTAGAGAGCCATTCAAAATTTAAAGTAGAGGAATGTTGTACAAACTGAGAACATGGAGAATTGGTCAGAAAAAGGAGAGTTTGAAAACATAGGTATGAGTTTATAGTGTGGACTGGCAGGACAAATGGAAACTACAAAAAATTGATAGATTTATTGCTGATATGTTTGAGTTTAACATTAAATGGTGACAGACTAAGTGTTCCTGTTAAGGTGACAAAGATTTTCAGACAGGATTAAAAACCAGTTTATTATTTACATGATACTTCTAAAATCGAAGGACAAAGAAAGTTTGAAAGTAAAAGGGTGGGGAAAAATATACCAGGGAAATTATTATTAGACAAAATAGACTTTTTGGCAAAAAGAGATAGTCACTTCATACTAATAAAGTTGTGTTCACTAGGAACATGTAACTTTTTTATTTTTTAAATAGATTTTGATTTCAGAGAGGAAGGGAGAGGGAGAGAGAGATAGTAACTTTCAATGATGAGAGTCATCAAGTGGGTGCCTCCTGTATGCCCCCTAGTGGGGACTGAGCCTGCAACCTGGGCATGTGCCCTTGACTGGAATCGAACCTGGGTCCCTTCAGTCTGCAGGCTGACACTCTATCCCAGTGTTGGCGAACCTATGACATGCGTGTCAGAGGTGACACGTGAACTCATTTTTTTGGTTGATTTTTCTTTGTTAAATGGCATTTAAATATATAAAATAAATATCAAAAATATAAATCTTTGTTTAACTATGGTTGCAAATATCAAAAAATTTCTATATGTGTCACGGCACCAGAGTTAAGTTAGGGTTTTTCAAAATGCTGACACGCTGAGCTCAAAAGGTTCGCCATCACTGCTCTATCCATTGAGCCAAACTGGCTAGGGCAGTTTTTGCTTTTTATATGTGAAAATAGTATTAGCTGTTTTATGAAATTTTAATGAATCATTTTTAGCTTCTTCCAGCTGATAATTGCATCATGGATGAACATAAACGAGAAATTGTGGAAGCTAAGCAAATTGTTAGAAAACTTACAATGGTTGTATTGTCTTCTGAAAAAATGGATGAGCGAGACAAAGAAAAGGAAAAAGAAGATGATAAAGTAGAAAAGGTATATAGTTCATTCTAGTAAAGTTAACATTGTTATCTGGATTTATATTCATGAAATTAACTTGTAATAGTTAATTAACTTATATAAAATTTTTTTCCTAATTTTGATTGTGGTGAAACATGATTTTTGGAATAAGAATTTACAAAGGTGGTTTTGCTTTTAATTTGATTGTTGCCTTCCCAAAAGAGGCTGCTATGTTTTTTTAATATAAATTTCAAAATGTATTCTAAGTAAAATCACAAATGTATTGACTATTTGTGCTATGCATATTAATGTCTCTCAAGTCTTAAAGGGATTCTCACAGAATGAATGAAATCTGTGGCCCAATAAAACATTAAGTACAACTCAATATAATTCTGAGTCTGTAAACTGTCATACTGCATGTGCTAAATGAAAAAGCAAATCCTTTTGGTTGTACTTTGAGGAAAATACTGTTGAATTTCCCACAAATGGTAGTTGTTGACATACATTGTTGTGTGTTTAGCCCACGTTTTTAAATGAAAAAAAAATTAAGATTTATTGGTGTTTATATTCTGAGTATCTTTGCTGTAATTATTCATTTGTAGCCACCTGATAACCAAAAACTTGGTTTGTTGGAAGCCTTATTAAAGATTGGTGATTGGCAGCATGCACAGAACATTATGGATCAGATGCCTCCATATTATGCTGCTTCGCATAAGCTAATAGCTCTTGCTATTTGCAAGCTCATTCACATAACTATTGAGCCTCTCTACCGAAGGTATGTTACTGTATGCTTTATTAATCATTGAGGTATAAATAGTTTAGGACTATGACAAAATCTGCATATTTATCTTGTCTCCTCAAACCATGCATTTATTTTAGTGTGTTTTATCAGAAGATAATAATTTATAGTGTATTAGTCGGATATGTCTTAATCAGTGATTTGTCTCCTAATGTCATTGGAGAATGTGTGCTGCAATATACTCTAAAAACTGTAGGTTAGACTTCTAGGCTGGGTTTGCTCCTTTGAGAGTAAAGACTCCATTCTTCTGTTTTTCACTTTCCCCTCCTCTTTTAGGGGCAGAGAATTCCTAAGGCTTTTACTTAGTGTAATTTTCTTCTATTCTGGGTTGAGTAGCTCTCAGTGAGCACCTTGCTTCTCTGCTTGCCTTATCTCTCCCAGCAAATAGGCTGCTGTTTTGGAAATTGATAGTGCAGCTTCTCTCACCCTCCCTAGTTACAATGTTGACCAGTCCTCTAGCTCAGCCTACTTTTTAGGATACTTAAGAGCAGTAATGGCAGCAGTTCTGGCTTCAGTTCCACACATCAGAACCTGCCTCAAAAGCTCCAGCCTTGTGATTCATGCATAGCTGCTGGCTGCTGCCTTTAGTGCCACCTGGGTTGTGGACCATGAAGGTTTCTTCTCAGAGACTGACCCCTGTGACTCCACAGTGGGATACCTGCGCAGCAGGTGAGAACTCCGGGTATGCTGTCCTTTTTAGTGTACCCTCTTTCATTATGGTGCTCACTTTCTCTTTCACCAAACCTACCTCATACGTGGTCTAAATAGTGGAACACAGATTGAGAAATGTTTATTGACTTGAATCAGTGTTGTTATATTCATATCTTCTTGTTTCATCCCCACTGTCTCCGAGGTCGATCCTTTGTTCCCCATTCCCATATGCATTTTGAGTTTTTTTTAATTGTTTGCGGGTAGTTTTTATTACGCGCTAACAGGTGGCGCGGGCCATTTTTGCTAATTTTTTGCGCAAATGGCAACGTTCAGTAAAATTACAATAACTTTAGTTTACGTATTTATACATTACCCGCATTCTACCGCTAGTCTATAAAAAATGTATTAATACGTGTCCCGCGCTCTACTACACTGATAGAACGTATAAATACGTAAAACGTATAAATACATTTCCCGCATACAATGTGTTAATGTTCTTTCAAGGATATGTTTTTTATTGGTTTTAGAGGAAGAGGGAGAGAGAGAGAGAAACATTGATCTATTGCTTCCTGTATACGCCCCAACCAGGGATCGAACCCACAGCCTGGGCATGTGCTCTGACCAGAATCAAACCCGCCACCTTTTGGTGTATGGGATGACACTCCAGCCAACTGAGCCACACCAGCCAGAGCTCCCATATACATTTTCCTGATACTGGCTGAGGTTAACTAAAAAAATAATTCATATGATGTATGTTAAATGTTACTTGGAATCTGCAGTTCTCTGATTTCCTTTTCTTATGCAGTTAATGTGAAACATTCTCTTCTGAGCTCTGATCTTTTTCAAGTGAATATTCTTTTTGTCTTTTTCTACCAGTTAAATTAGCTGGTATAATAAAGTTAGGCACAATAGAAATATAGAAAGAAAGTATGAGCAAAAATTGTTTTACTTTAAGTTGAAATGAGGTATTGTACAGTATACATATAAATTTTGCTTCTTTTTATAGAGTTGGCGTTCCTAAAGGTGCTAAGGGCTCACCTGTTAATGCTTTGCAAAATAAGAGAGCACCAAAACAAGCAGAGAGCTTTGAAGATTTGAGGAGAGATGTCTTCAATATGTTCTGTTACCTTGGTCCTCACCTTTCTCATGATCCCATTTTATTTGCAAAAGTGGTGCGCATAGGCAAATCATTTATGAAGGAGGTTAGTAAGTTTTTTTTCTTTCAAGTAGAAAATTAAATTTTGAAATGTGTATATTTGTGTTATGTGTATCTCTAGAAATAAAAAGAAAATGAACTCTGAGAAAAGGTTATATTGAGTAAGGTTTGTGGAAAGTCCATTGTGTCGTAACCATTTGTATTTATATATATGTATATGTATATGTATGTGTCTATATACACACATAGATATATAGATACAATTATATAGAGTATATGTATATCTATATAATTATATCTCTATTTTTATCTTTACCTAAGTCTATGTCTATATATTTCCATCTCTCTATCTAGCTAGATTATTAGTCAAGTGGTCCACATAGGAAAATATGCTTTAGACAAGTGAAAGCTTTTTTTTTTTTAATATATATTTTATTGATTTTTTACAGAGAGGAAGGGAGAGACATAGAGTAGACAAGTGAAAGCTTTTTGAATCCTCTTGTAATTAGTGGTTAACTCATCATTCTTTCCCTTTGCTTTTCTTCTTCTCAGTTATTTTCTTAGCTGCTATTTTGAATCATTATCATTATTTGTATGAAGGCCCTTGAACCTCAGGCTGTTACAGATTCGTATTTTAATTTTTTTAGTAAACTTTTTATTGAAATAAAACATACCTATAGAAAGTACATAAATCATAATTGTATAGCTCAGTGACATTTTCCAAACTAAAACACCCATGTGTCTACCACCCAGATCAAGAAATAGAGCCGAACCAGCACCCTAGAGTTTTCCTTGTACCCTATCCAGTCACTACCTCCAGGGTAACAATTTATGCTATATTTTTTTCGTTTTTTTTTTTTTTTTTTTGCATTTTTTTTCTTTATTGATTAAGGTATTGCATATGTGTCCTCCACCCCCATTGCCCCCCCCCCCTCTCGTTCATGCCTCACCCCTGGTGTCTGTGTCCATTCGTTATGCTTTTATGCATGCATACAAGTCCTTAGGTTGATCTCTCCCCCTTACCCCCACCCCCCTCTGTCTTCCCTCTAAGGTTTGAGCATTTGATCGATGTTTCTCTGTCTCTGGATCAGCTTTGCTTTTTTTTTTTTATTATTAGTTAAGGTATTACAAATGTGTCCTCATCCCCCCCTTTAACCCCCAACCTCCCCCCCACACACAAACTCATGCTCCCATCCCCCCGTTGTCCATGTCCATTGGTTTGGCTTATATACATGTATACAAGTCCTTCTGTTGATCTCTTCCCCTTACCCCCGCCCTCCCCTACTTTCCTTCTGGGGATTGATAGCCTGATCACTGTTTCTCAGTCTTTGGGTCTGTCCTTTTTCATCAGTCTATGTTGTTCTCTATAATCCACAAATGAGTGAGATCATGTGGTATTTATCTTTCTCTGACTGGCTTATTTCACTTAGCATAATGCTCTCCAGTTCCATCCATGCTGTTGCAAAAGGCAAGAGTTCCTTTTTTTTTACTGCAGCATAGTATTCCATTGTGTATATGTACCACAGTTTTCTAATCCACTCATCTGCTGATGGGCACTTAGGCTGTTTCCAAATCTTAGCTATGGTGAATTGTGCTGCTATGAACATAGGGGTGCATATATCCTTTCTAATTGGCGTTTCTGGTTTCTTGGGATATATTCCTAGGAGTGGGATCACAGGGTCAAATGGGAGTTCCATTTTTAGTCTTCTGAGGTAGCTCCATACTGTTCTCCACAGTGGCTGCACCAGTCTGCATTCCCACCAGCAGTGCAGAAGGGTTCCTTTTTCTCCACATCCTCTCCAACACTTGTTGTTTGTTGATTTGTTGATGATAGCCATTCTGACAGGTGTGAGATGATAACGCATTGTCGTTTTGATTTGCATCTCTCGTATAATTAGTGACTTTGAGCAGGTTTTCATATGTCTTTCTGCCTTCTGTATGTCCTCTTTCGAAAAGTGTCTATCTAGGTCCGTTTCCCATTTTTTTATTGGATTGTTTATCTTCCTTTTGTTAAGTTTCATGAGATCCCTGTATATGTTGGAAATTAAACCCTTATCGGTGGTATCATTGGTAAATATGTTCTCCCATGTAGTGGGTCTTCTTGTTGTTTTTTTGATGGTTTCTTTTGCTGTGCAAAAGCTTTTTATTTTGATGTAGTCCCATTTGTTTATTTTCTCTTTAGTTTCCATTGCCCTAGGAGCATTATCAGAGAAGAAATTTCTTCGGCATATGTTTGCGATTTCGCTGCCTGTGGATTCCTCTAGTATTTTTATGGTTTCCCGTCTTACGTTTAAGTCTTTTATCCATTTTGAGTTTATTTTTGTGTATGGTGTGAGTTGGTGATCTAGTTTCATCCTTTTGCATGTATCTGTCCAATTTTCCCAACACCATTTATTGAAAAGACTGTCTTGACTCCATTGTATGCTCTTGCCTCCTTTGTCGAATATTAATTGGGCATAGTGGTTTGGGTCGATTTCTGGGGTCTCTATTCTATTCCATTGATCTATATGTCTGTTCTTGTGCCAGTACCAAGCTGTTTTAAGAACAGTGGCTTTGTAATACAGTTTGATATCTGGTATTGAGATCCCACCTACTTTGTGTTTTCTCAGGATTGCTGCAGCTATTCGGGGTCTTTTTTTATTCCAGATGAATTTTTGGAACGTTTGTTCTAGATTTGTGAAATATGCCGTTGGTAATTTAATGGGGATTGCATTGAATCTATAAATTGCTTTGGGTAGTATGGACATTTTGATGATGTTGATTCTACCAATCCATGAACACGGTATATTCTTCCATCTGTTTATGTCTTCCTCTATCTCTCTTTTCAGTGTCCTGTAGTTTTCAGCATATAAGTCTTTTACTTCCTTAGTTAAGTTTATTCCTAGGTATTTTAATTTTTTTGGTGCAATGGTAAATGGGATTGCTTTTTTAGTTTCACTTTCTGTAAGTTCACTATTGGTGTAAAGAAATGCCATGGATTTCTTAGCATTAATTTTGTATCCTGCTACATTGCCGAATTCATTTATTAAGTCTAATAATTTTTTGATGGAGTCTTTAGGGTTCTGTATGTACAGTATCATGTCATCTGCAAATAAGGACAGTTTTACTTCTTCTTTTCCAATCTGGATGCCTTTTATTTCTTCTTCGTGTCTGATCGCAATGGCTAGTACTTCCAGTACTGTGTTGAACAGGAGTGGTGAGAGGGGGCATCCCTGTCTTGTTCCTGTTTTTAGGGGGAATGGTTTTAGTTTTTGCCCATTGATTATGATGTTGGCTGTGGGTTTGTCATATGTGGCTTTTATTATGTTGAGGTATGATCCCTCAATTCCTATCTTGCTGAGAGTTTTTATCAAGAAAGGGTGTTGGAAAAAAAAAAAAAAAAAAAAAAAAAAAAAAAAAAAAAAGAAAGGGTGTTGGATTTTGTCAAATGCTTTTTCCGCATCAATTGATATGACTATGTGGTTTTTTTCTCTCAATTTGTTTATGTGATGTATCACGTTTATTGATTTGCGGATATTGTACCATCCTTGCATCCCTGGGATAAATCCTACTTGGTCATGGTGTATGATCTTTTTGATGTACTGCTGGATCCGATTTGCTAGGATTTTGTTGAGGATTTTGGCATCTATGTTCATGAGGGATATTGGCCTATAATTCTCTTTCATTGTATTGTCTTTATCTGGTTTTGGGATTAGGGTGATGTTGGCTTCATAGAATGAGCTGGGAAGTGTTCCTTCCTCTTGGATCTTTCGACATAGTCTGAGGAGGATAGGTTTTAGGTCTTCCTTGAATGTTTGGTAAAACTCCCCTGTGAAGCCATCTGGCCCCGGGCTTTTGTTTGCTGTAAGCTTTTTGATTACTGCTTCGATTTCCTCCATAGTTATTGGCCTATTGAGATTTTTAGATTCTTCCTGGTTAAGTTTTGGAAGGTTGTATTTATCTAGGAATATGTCCATTTCCTCCAGGTTGTCTAGTGTGTTGGAGTAGAGTTGTTCATAGTATTTTCTAACAATCCTTTGTATTTCTATGGGGTCTGTTGTTATTTCTCCTCTTTCATTTCTGATTTTGTTTATTTGGGTCCTCTCTCTTTGTTTCTTGGTGAGCCTGGCTAGAGGTGTATCAATCTTGTTTATCCTTTCAAAGAACCAGCTCTTGGTTTTGTTGATCTTTTGTATTGTTTTTTTGGTCTCTATGTCATTTATCTCCGCTCTGATCTTTGTTATTTCCTTCCTTCTGCTTACAGTGGGCTTTTTTTGTTGCTCTCTTTCTAATTCTTCGAGTTGTAGAGTTAGGTCATTTATTCTCATTGTTTCTTGTTTCTTGCAGTAGGCTTGTAGAGCTATGAACTTCCCTCTCAAGACTGCTTTTGCTGTGTCCCATAGGTTTTGGATTGTTGTGTTTTCATTGTCATTCGTTGCCATGATGTTTTTTATTTCTTCTTTGATCTCACTGGTGACCCAGTCGTTGTTTAATAGCATGCTATTTAGTCTCCATGTGTTTGATTTTTTTGGATTGTTTTTGTTGTAGTTGATTTCCAGTTTTATGCCTTTGTGGTCTGAGAAGATACTTGATATGATTTCAATTTTCTTGAATTTGAAGAGACTTTGTCTGTGACCCAATATATGGTCTATCTTTGAAGATGACAAATGTGCACCTGAGGAGAATGTATATTCTGTGGCTTTGGGGTGAAATGTTCTGAAGATGTCAATTAATTCTATCTGATCTAGTGAGTCATTTAGGATTGATGTTTCTTTGCTGAGTTTCTGTTTAGAGGATTTGTCCAGTGGCGATAATGGGGTGTTAAGGTCCCCTACTATTTGTATTGCTGTCAGTCTCTCCCTTGATCTTCTCCAGAAGATTTCTTACGTATTTGGGTGCTCCTATATTGGGTGCATATATATTTATCAGAGTTATTTCTTCTTGTTGGACTGCTCCCTTTAGTATTATGAAGTGGCCTTCTTGATCTCTTTTTATGTCCTTCACTTTGAGATCTAATTTGTCAGATATAAGTATTGCTACCCCGGCTTTTTTTTCACTTCCATTGGCCTGAAAACCTTTTTCCATCCCTTCACCATCAGTCTGTGTGCGTCTTTTTTTCTGAGGTGGGTTTCCTGTAGACAGCAGATATATGGGTCATGTTTTCTTATCCACTCATTTACCCTATGCCTTTTGACAGGGGAATTTAATCCATTTACATTTAAAGTTATTATTGATAGAAACTTGTTAGTCGCCATTTTTGTTCTTTACCGCTGCGTTCCTTCTTTGTTTCCTGTTTTTTTCTATTTACAGCAGACCCTTTACCATTTCTTGCATTGCTGGTTTGGTTGTAATAAACTCCCGTAGACCATTTTTGTCTGTGAAGCTCCTGATTTGACCCTCAATTTTGATTGATAGCCTCGCTGGGTATAGTATTCTTGGATTCAGACCCTTCCTTTGCATGACTTTGTATATTTCATTCCATTCCCTTCTTGCCTGATGTGTTTCTGTTGAGAAATCGGTCGCTAGTCTGATGGGGGATCCTTTGTAGGTAACTTTCTGTCTCTCTCTGGCTGCTTTTAAGATTCTTGCTTTGTCGTTGGTGTTTGCCAATTTAATTATTATGTGCCTTGGTGTCAGTCTTTTCGGGTTCATTTTGTTTGGGACTCTGTGAGCTTCTTGGATTTGTGTGAGTTTTTTCCTCCCTATATCAGGGAAATTTTCTGTTACTATTTTTTCAAACAGGTTTTCTATTCCTTGCTCAGTTTCCTCTCCTTCTGGCATCCCTATTATTCGGATGTTGTTTCGTTTAGCATTGTACCAGAGTTCTCTTAGGCTCTCTTCCTGCTTTTTAATTTTTTTTTCTAGAAGCTGTTCTGTTTGGGTATTTTTTTCTACCTTGTCTTCTAGCTCGCTGATACGGTCCTCTGCTTCTTCTAGTCTACTGTTGATGCTTTCTATTGAGTTCTTTATGGCAGTGATGTCGTTTTTCATTTCTTCTTGGTTTCTCTTCATTTCCTCTTGGTTCTTCTTCATTTCCTCTTGGTTCCTACACATATTGTTGAATTGGTCTTCCATTCTTTTCATCCACCTTATGACCATTACTCTGAATTCTTTCTCTGACAGGTTGCTTGCCTCCATTGCCTCTATTTCGTTTTCTTCCTTTTCTGATGATGCCTGTTTTTCTTTCATATTTGGGTTGGTTCTTTGTTTCACCATGATTTCTCTTCTCAAGGTGTTTGGTTATGTAGTTCTCTCTCTGTTGCGCTGATTCAAAGGCACAAAATACAACACAACAAGGCACAACGTACAAGGCACCGAACTAAATGCATTCGCGATATTAATAACCCCAAATAAAGGTGACCCCCCCGAGCGAAGAGAATTAGGGGATAAAGAAGAAAAAGAGAAAAATATTAGAGAGAAAAATAAAAAACAAAAAGGAGTGCCGAAATGAGATTGGGAAAAGGGAGAGAAAAAAAAAAACAACACAAAAAGACCAAAAAAAACCCAAAAAACAAAAAAAACCACAACAAAAACAAAAAAAAATTAAGAGAATGAAATAGAGGTGGGGAAGAAGCTATTTGTATGGGGAGAGCGAGGGATTGGAAATTAGATATATAAGTAGGGTGAAATTTAGACAGTGGGTAGAAAGAAGGAATAGGTAAAATCCAAAGCAGGAATAGGGTAAGAGAAACAGGACAACAAAAGGGGAAAAGTGAGGAAGAGAGTTTTGGCTTAAGGGTAAATGTGAGATAGAGAGAAATGATGCTAAAGGAACGATGAAAATAGAGTGTAGAACACTAATCCCAAAATAAAATAAAGAAAAATAAAAAAAATAATGAAAAATAAAATGACCCTTGAAAAAATGGTAAAAGGATAGCAATAATACTGGTTAAAAAATGTAGTAATTAAAAAGGTAAAATCAGGTGATGAAAAAAATAAAAAATAAAAAAATAAATAAAATAGATTCTTAATGAAATGGTGAAAAAAGAATTAAAAAAAAACTATATATAAAAATATTCGGAAGTGAAGGTGCTTCAGATCTTCCACTCTTCTTTTTGGCACACCTCAGTCCTGCCAGGCATTCAGGGGAGTGTTGAACTTCCCTGCGATACACTGTCCCTCAGTGCAGTAAACCACAGATCTGATTTTAAGGCAGGTTGTATTTTTTTACCAGACTGCCTTTATTTGTGATCGCAAAAGAGACAGTTCGTGGCTCTGCCTCTGGGTGGCAGTGTGTCTGGATTTACCTCCGAGGCTCTAAGTCCTCTCTATCAGTAGGGTTTTGTCCTCTATGGTATTTGGAACTGATTCGGGAAAGACCACTGCCCAGAGCTGGTTCCTTGCCACTGTCCGCTGTTTCCCAGGCTCCCCAAAAAGAACTTTCCCCTACAGGCTCTGCGAATGACCCCAACTGGGGAATCCCATGTGCTGGGTTTAATAATCAAATGCACGGATCCAAGGGGAACTGTAACAAGAGCCTGATAGTTGTGCGAATTCGCAAGCCTCCACCTTCCAGGTCTGCGCATAGTCTCCACGCGCAGTCTCCGCGCGCCCACTCGCCCCTGGCACCAAGCAGCCAGCAGATTGGCAAAGTCCAAGGCTGCTCCTTTATATCCAGTCCAGCTATGGGCTCATTTTTCGTGTTCCCTTCTGCCAGCAGCCCTGTGGGGCCCCTTCCCCACTCGCGGGTCACGCTGGTCCCAACGGCTGCGGACTCTGTGGGGCGCAGATTCCGCCCCCCGTGCGCGAGCTCGGTCCTCCCTCCAACCCGAACTGCAAACCGCACCTTTAGGGGATGTCCAACCTTTCCGTGAGAAGAAGCAGTGCTCGTCTGAGTTCACGCAGTCACGCTGCTTGCGATCCCTTGTTTCCAGGTTAGTAGCTGGTCTCTGGATGCCGGCAACAACCACCCAAGATGGCGCAGTCTCCGCTGCTTAGCTGGCGCACCAGGAGAGGCTTCAGCCGCAGTCTCCAACCATCCTTTTTTTTCCCTGGGGGGTTCTCAGTCTTTCCTAGCTGCAGACAATCTCTCAGCTGAAAATCCTCTACCTATTCAGGCTGAATGTTACCCGTTTCAGCTGCTCACCCTTATCTGCTCCAGGACAAGGCACAGGACACGTCCGCTTATACCTCCGCCATTTTCCGAGCTCTTTTTTTCGTTTTTAAAATCAGCTTTGAGTTATAGTTTACATACAATAAACTTCACTGATTTTAAGTATACAATTGATGAGTTTTGAAAAATGTATATAGTTATTCACCAACCACCACAATCATGATATAGAATATTTTCATCACCCAAGAAAATTCCCTCTTCCCTCGTTGTCATCAATTCCCTCCCTTTATTGTTGGTTTCTGGCAACCACTGATAGGAATTCTGTCACTATAGTTTTGCTTTTTTCTAGAACTTCATATAAATGGAATTGTACAGAATGTACTATTTTCTGTCTGTTTTTTTCCAGTTAATGCTTTTGGGATTCTTTCAAGTTGTTGCATGTGTCAGAAGTTCCTTTATTGCCAAGTACTACTTCATTGTATAGGCGTAACCGGAGTTATCTGTTCACCAATTGATGGGCATTTGGGTTGTTTCTAGTTGGGGGCCATTATAAACAAAGCTGCTATGAATATTCTTTTCCATTTTTTGGAGGGGGGAGGGGCACATGTGTTTGTTTTCCCAGGAATGAGATTGCTGGGTCACATGGATAAGTTTCTATTCATCTTTTTGCCAAACTGTTCAACATGTGTGACCATTTTTCATTCCTGAAGCAATGTGTATGACTTCCAATTGCTTCATCTCTGCATCAACACTTGGTATTGTCAGTCTTTAAATTTTATTTTAATTAAAAAATATGTTTTTATTGATTTTTAGAGAGAGAGGAAAAGAGAGAGAGAAAAACATCGATGAGAGAGAAACATCTATTGTTTGCCTCCTGCATGCCTCCCACTGGGGATCGAGCCCGCAAACTAGGCATGTGCCCTGACCGGGAATTGAACTGGTGACCTCTTGGTGCATGGGACGATGTTCAACCAACTGAGCCACATTGGCCAGGCAGTCTTTTAAATTTTAGACATTCTAATGGGTGTATATTTGTTGTGCTTTTCATTTATGTTTTTCTGATGATCAGTGATGTTGAGCATTTTATCATGTCTTAATTTTCTTTTGTAATCATCTCTATCAAATTATCCATTTTTAATTAGGTTGTCTTTTATTATTATTTCCCTGTCTGATTTGCCCTTTTATTTTATTAACTGTCTTTTGAAAAGCAAAATTTTTAAATTTTAATTAATTCCATTTTGGCAGTACTTTTATTTTTTGTATTGCTCTGTGTTCTACAAGATCTTTGCCTAACCCAAGGTCTTGAAACTGAAAAACCCCTACATAATTTCTTTTTAGTTGTGAAACAAGGCAACGAAAAGAATCAAGAAATTGTTATAAGCACAAACTCACTTCTCTCCATTGTTTGATTGCCTGTAATTTTAACTAAAAATGTTTTTGTTTATTTGTATGTGCCCTGACTGGGGATTGAAGCTATAACCTTGGCGTATTGGGATAACACTCTAACCAATTGAGCTGCACATCCAGGGCTTAATTTTTGACAGTAGTGACTGTGTAGAAAATTTAACAACTGTTGTATATTAATCCCTTGACACCTGAAATATTTGATTTGGTTTTTAATGTTTAGCTGGTAGATTAATTTTTTTATACTTACAAATTTACTCTGTTATAAGGTAGCTCTGAAGAAATCTGCTGAGTAGTTTATTATTATAGATACCACTTATTATAGAACATTTATATAAAAGAAAGTATAACAGTGTTTTATTATCTTGATCCATATAGTCTGAAAAGGATGAGTCATGTTAACTAGTGCCTGTTCAAAGAAAAAAGGTTGTATCTTTCCCAGTGCATCATTTTGGGAAGCATGTGAAGTCAACTTGTTTCCCTACTGGTGATGTTTACATTGATCTCTTGGTTAAGATGACAATTGCCAGGTTTCTCCACTGTACAGTTGCTCTTTTCCCCTTTGTTGTTAATGTATCTTGTGGGGAAGATACTTTGAGACAGTATAAATTGCCTCTTTCTCATCCTTAACCCATTAATGGTATTCTTTTTATTTTTCATTGAAAAAAATATATTATTTATTTCAGAGAGGAAGGGAGAATGAGAGAGAGATAGAGACATCAATGATGAGAGAGAATCATTGATTGGCTGCCTCCTGCATGTCCCACTCTGGGAATCGAGGCCACAACCTGGGCATATGCCCTGACCTGGAATTGAACCATGACCTTCTGGTTGTTAGGTTGACACTCAACCACTGAACCATGCCGGATGGGCTCTAATGCTATTCTTTTCAGTTGAAAATCTTTTTTTTTTTCTGTATCCAAAATGTGTTTATTTGGATAGTTCCCCGTTCATCTTGGTTTGAGGTACTTTCAGGGCTGCTTCCTTCTGAAGGAGCATCCTCTGTTAGCCTTGCTTTTCCTCCTGTAGGCTGATAGAGGACAGTGGAGCAGCCAACACACAAATCTTCCATTTGTGCAGGACTAAAGATGGTAGTGATTTTAGCATCCTGGGCATTTCACATCCATGAAGTAGGCATTGGGGCTCTACACCAGGTGCTTCTTCTTGTGTTTCTTTTTCTTCTCTTCTGCAGAGGGATGGAGATCCTTAGTGGAGGCATCCTGTCTTGGGGAGGTCATCACTACTAGAAAGCTAGTTGAAGATCTTAATGTTCAGACCTCTTGTTCTGAAATTCTTTCTTTGGCTACAAGTATCATAAACTTGTAAGCAGGAGACCAAATATCCAACTTGTGGAAGTCCTGTATACATAGACATATGCAGTATTGTTGTCAAGATACACAGGTGCTAGAGCTATCATCCTTCCTCTCCACCATCTCCATTACAGCCCTCTTATACCTCTGTTCTATCCCAGTTGTGCCTGATGCCTCATCTTTATTTTTGCAGAAGTAGAAAGACAGAAGGGAAGAGAAAAATGTTTATTTTGATCACAATGTGGGAAGAAATCTGTCTTCTCTCATTGCTAAGGTTGCGGTAGGAATCTTTCTAAAGATCTGAGAATTTTAGTTCTTTTTTTTACCCATAAAAATATTTCAGTGTAACAAATCATTTGTTTTGTATTTATAGGTTTAAAGGCCTCCTAGCTAGGAATTTAACCAGGGTTTATAAGATTTCTTTTAAAGGGAGAATGTGACCTTAGTTCCAAATAATGTATCTACAATTAAACATCTTTAACAGAGCTCTCATTCATAAGCTTGGGGTTGCTTGTATATATAAATTGTACATATTTTTAGAAAGTAGCTTATTTAGTTACTAGAGGCCCAGTGCATGGATTTGTGCACCAGTGGGGTCCCTCGGCCTGGCCTGTGGGGATCAGCTGAAATTGGCTCTCCGACATCCCCTGAAGGGTCATGGATTGCGAGAGGGCACAGGCCAGGCCCAGGGACCCCACCGGTGCACGATTGGGGCCTTGGGGCTGGGGAGGGATGCAGGAGGTTGGCCAGTTGGGGGAGGGACCGTGGAAGGGCTCCAGGGCATGTTTGGCCCGCCTTGCTCAGTCCCGATCTGCCAGACCCCAGCAGCAAGCTAACCTACCGGTTGGAGTTCTGCCCCCTGGTGGTTAGTGCACGTCATAGTGACTGGTCGATCGGTCAACTGTCTGTTCCCTGGTGGTCAGTGCACATCATAGCGACTGGTCGACTGTCTGCCCCCTGGTGGTCAGTGCACGTCATAGTGAGCGGTTGAGTGGCCTTAGCATATCATTAGCATATTATGCTTTGATTGGTTGAACGGACGACCAATGACCGGACACATAGCATATTAGGCTTTTATTATATAGGATAGCAGCTATCACTTAACAGACTAGTCTTTCGGCCTATAGTTATTAGTAATCATTTATCTCTCTGATTGTGCATGTGTGTGTTTGTGTGTGTATATTTCTTAAATTTGAGGTAGGTAGTATAGGACTAGTGCAGCAGGTCCTTGAATGTTTTGTTTTAACATTGATGATGTAAACATTGTTTTAACATTGTTTACATCAATTAGCGTATGGTAAAATTGGTTTCATTATATGTTGTTTCACTTCAAGTCACAGAACCTATCAATGATGTTAACTGGGGATTTACTGTACAGTGATTTTCAAACTTTAGCATGCAGCAGAGTCACTTGGAAGTCTTAGAACACAGGATGAGGTGGATCCCATCCTCAGTTTCTGATTCAGTAGGTCTGGGGTGGAACCTGAGAATTTTCATTTCTGACAAGTTTCCAGGTGATGCTGCTGCTGCTTATCAAAAGACCAAACTTTGAGAACTGTTGTTCTAGTTTATTAATTACTTCTGGTCTTTATTTTAAGCTTAAAAGAGGGAGTGGCATACCTCTCAATATAAAATATTTGTATATGAATGGAAACATTTTGCTGTCTTTAAATTTTTTTAATTGTAGAACACAACTTTAACAACGTCACCTGACATATTTGAATGTTTTTCATAGCACCTATAAACTTGAAGATGAATTCCTTGGTGCTTTTTTTTTTTTTTAAAAACCAACTGATATTAATAGATTAAGTTGTTTGCCATAGTGATAGCTAATATTGAGCTCTTATTCTGTGCCTGGCCCTATTCTGTGAATCAGCTAATTTAATCTTTTCTTTTTTAAAATTGAATTTATTGGGGTGACATTGATTCACAAAACCATATAGGTTTCAAGTGTACAAGTCAACAAAACATCATCTGTACACTGCATCATGCACCCATCGCCCCATGTGAAGTCTCTTTCTGTCCTCATTTCCCACTCCTTTGCCCACCTCCACCTTCCCTCCACCTCCCTTTTCCCTCTGGCTAACACCATGCTGTTGTCTGTATCTATGTGTGTGTGTGTTTGTGTGTTTGCTTAATCCCTTCACCATCTTTCAGCACCTAACACCCTTTCCACCTGACAACTGTCAGTCTGTTCCATAGTCCATGCCTCTGTTTTTGTTTTGTTCATTAGATTCCACATATAAGTGAGATCATATGGTATTTGTCTCTCTCTGGCTTATTTCACTTAGCATAATAATCTTCAGGTCCATTCATGTTGTCTGAAAGGGTAAGAGATCCTTCTTTTTTTAAAAAAAAAATATGTTTTTATTGATTTTAGAAAGGAAGGAAGAGGGGTAGAGAGATAGAATGAGAGATGAGAGAAAAGCATCAGTCAGCTGTCTCCTGCATGCCCCTCACTGGGGATCGAGCCCACAATCTGGGTTTGTGCCCAGACCGGGAATCTAACTATGACTTCCTGGTTCATGGGTCAACACTCAACCACTGAGCGACACTAGTGGGGCAAGTTTTCCTTTTTTTAATATACTTTATTGATTTTTTACAGAGAGGAAGGGAGAGGGATAGAGAGTTAGAAACATCGATGAGAGAGAAACATCGATCAGCTGCCTCCGGCACACCTCCTACTGGGGATGTGCCTGCCACCAAGGTACATGCCCTTGACCGGAATCGAACCTGGGACCTTTCAGTCTACAGGCTGATGCTCTATCCACTGAGCCAAACTGGTTAGGGCAGTTTTCTTTTCTTTTCTTTCTTTATTTTTTTTTAAAGGGAAAACATTTTTATTTCAAAACCTAACGATGACAATAAAAAGAAAGTGTTCAGTGAAATGGCTGGGTAAACGGCGTGCGACGGCCTCTGAGGAGGAGCGGGGAGCGCACAGCGGCCCCAGGTCTGCGCTGACCTGTCGGCCTCGAGGCTCCGGCGTCACTGCCCGGGGCGGAAGGGTGGTGAGAGCACTTCAGCCTCGACGGGGACCCTGGGCCTGACCAGCACACATGCCACGACGCCTGCTGGCGGGCCACAGTCAGCCCAAAGCCAGCATCTGCTTCTAACCGGGAATAAACAGAGAAGCCACCAAACCAAACCACTCTGCTCACCCTTCTGGAAAGCGGCTGGGCAAAGGGCACGCATTTTGTGAGTAGGACGGAGGCAGGCGGCTCCCAGACTTTGTAATAGGACTGGCCAGCACACCCTGGGTCATGCTCTGCTCACAAGTCCCCAGAGAGAAGACACCACAGAAGTGCAGACCGAAGGCCTCTGCGGGGTGACCGGGTCGCCGTGCAGCCCAAACCCAGCCACTCGCCCGCAGACAGAAGTTCTCGCCTCAGAAAAGCAGAGCCGTTAAAACCAGTCCTGTTTGTGCCACAGAACATCGGGCCGGCTCTGCCCGGGGGGACGACACCCGGACAGCACTAGGCTGCCGACAAGCATGCGCTCAGGGGTTCCCGCGTAGGGGGTCACACGACATCGATGCTGCTGTCCGGCTGCCCGCTGCTCACCAGCGGGGCTTCCAGTTCCACTTCACAGGTGACAAGAGCCGCCTTCAGCTCCACTTGCGCTCGATGGACCACATAGAACATGAGGCCGATGCTGATGATAACCTGTAAACAAAAAACCAACATATCCACTAACAGTCTGCTCCACAATAACATCTTCCATGGTCCGCAGAGTGGTGCCCAGGTATGAGTTCAGGAGCTGGGTGGGCAGCAGCCCCGCCGAGGACGCCAGCAGGTAGCTGGGTAAGGGGAGCTCGGTCATCAAGAACACCGCATTCTGCAGCCCGAACGGGATGGGCGTCAGTCGGGCCAGCGCCACCACCTTGAGGCCGGCGCCCTGCACCGCGCGGACGACGGCGCTGAGCCGCTCGCTGCCTCGCACCCGGGCCGCCACGCGCGCCCCCAGCAGCCGCCGGCAGACCCCGTGCGCCAGGCTGGTGCCGAGCAGCGCGCCCGCGGCCACGAGCGCCAGGCCCGGCGCGAAGCCGTACAGGTAGCCTGCGGCCACGCTGAGCGCCAGGTAGCCCCAGGCGCAGGGGAAGGACACGGCCACGAAGCCCAGCGCGAAGAGCAGCGGGCCCAGCGGCGGCGGCAGGCCCTAGGCCCAGCGCAGCAGGTGCCGCAGCGCGCGGTGGGCCAGCGCCAGCAAGGCCAGGCCCAGCGCCGCCAGCGCGCAGCCCAGCGCCAGGCCCCGGCCGCAGCGCGCGCGCCCCACCGCGGCCAGCCGCCCCCGGGTCGTCCCCTGGCCGCGCGCTCAGCGGCAGCTCCGAGGCCGCGGGTCGGCCCAGACCGGGGTCCCCGTGCCCGCCCGCCCGCCGCAGGGCCCGGCAGCTCGGTGTCGCCCGCAGCTCAGCTGGGCAGCCCCTCTGCCGTGGCGCCCGGCAGGCGGCCCTCCATGGCGCGTCCGCTCGGGGCAGGAGGCCTCGCAGAGGCGGGCGGCGGGCGGCGGGCCGCTGGTCCCACCAAGAGTCCCAGTTTTCTTTTTTTTAATGGCTGAGTAATATTCCATTTTATATGCACCATCACTTTTTAAATCCACTCTTCTATTGATGGGCACTTGAGTGTTTCCAGATTTTGGCTATCAGCTCATTTAATTAATCTTTGTGCTCTAGGTGAAGTAGCTTGTCCCAAGCCACACAGCGTGGGACAGAGCTGTGATTTCAATACCGGCAATCTGGCTCCAGAGGGCAAGCTCAAAATCACCATACTCTACCGCCTATACCCGTGGCCAGCAAACCGCGGCTCGTGAGCCACATGTGGCACTTTGGCCCCTTGAGTGTGGCTCTTCCACAAAATACCGGCTCTTCCACAAAATACCACGTGCAGGCGCGCACGTACAGTGCAATTGAAACTTCGTGGCCCATGCACAGAAGTCGGTATTTTGTGGAAGAGCCACACTCAAGGGGCCAAAGAGCCGCATGTGGCTCGCGAGCCGTGGTTTGCCAAGCCGCAGTTTGCCGACCACTGGCCTATACAAATGTAGTGTATCTGAAATTGAAGAAATAACATTTAAATTTTGCAATTCTGGAAATTTATTGCTATTTCAAATTATGTCTGGTTAGTGGGGTTTAGCTATTTTATTTATATCTGCAATCACTATTTTCATCTCATTCTGTGTATCTCATTTCCAAGCTTTTCTTGTTTTATTGAGTTCATTCCTACTAGTTTTTTCTATAACTGTATATAGATACTTGTGAATCTGTCTCTATCCTTTGTTTTCTACTTTCTTCCAGACTAAGTTCATTTGTCCTTAATATGCTTTTTTTGTGTGGCTATTTATGTTTCTGTAGTAACCCCAGCATTTCTTTTCATGATATGGATAGCTCTGTGCAGATATTCTTTCTGATATAGTGTGAATGAATCCTCATACTCTTTCCACCTTATTTATGACCAGTCCTCCTCCCAAGCTACAGTTTGAATATGGGGTTTTCTTTTCAAGCTTTTCTATAGTCTAGGATATAGGGGAGTGAATGAGATCAATGAGGCTGAGTATAGCTCTCATTTAGGGGAACCTCTGGTTTCTCATTTGAGATCTGATTACCTAGCCTGGTGAACAACGTAGGTACTGGCATGTCCAGCCAAGTGGTGTCCAGTTCCGTTGGCCTTTGACTCTTTCACCCATCTAAGTGTAATTCCTTTAAAAGACAGTAAGCCTTAGCAGCTGGTTCTCTCTTTGGCAGAGTCCCACAGGGCTTCTACTCTCAAGGGTTTTTCCTCAGGTAACTTACTGGTTATTTCTAAGTGTTTATAAACTCTTAAGAGTTTCTGATTGAAAAATGAAACAAGGTTTTGAACCAAAACATTGAAAGATGATTTAGTTATCTCTTCTCCAGGCTTTGTAAACTCATGTCCTGTAACTTATAATCTATAGGTTATATTTTCCTGTTTGTTACTTTGATGGGTTTTATTTGGATCCTTTCTAGCAAAGATTTTACTCATAGAGTAGTTTTAAGACATAAATGTGAAGTTCTTAGCCCCTAGTACATAGCATATAGTGAGTACTCAATAAATGGGAGTTAATAAGACCAAGAATAGATAAGGAAGGTGAAAATAGTGCCATAATTTATTTAGATGTAGCTTAAGGTTTCAATCTAGTCACAAATCTTTGTATTTTTTTTTCTTTTCTGAGATAAAGCATAGTCTACAGTAGCATTTGAAAGAGTCATGGGTTAGAGATGCTAAATATAAAATGTTAGTAATAAAAAAGTAATTTATCTAGTTATAGCTACAACTTTTCCTGGACCCTTTATTTCTTGACTCTTCAAATTGCCCCCTTTTAATTGACTATATTCTTTTTCTGCCCAGTGCTGTTACGCTGCCCGGTCACCTGCTCCATCTTAATAGGGCAATATTGGACCCTGCTTGGGGTCATATATATATCTGATGTTTTGTCTAGGCATAATTGTGAGGGCTCAATGTTATTCAAACTTAAAAATTCACTTCTTAACAGTACTTTGGCAAGCGTAGTTTTGATCTGTAAGAGATCCTCAAAGATAGGAACTCCATCCTGCTTATCTTTGAATTTCCAGTGCCTGGCACATAGTAATTGAAAGAATGAATGAATGTCTTTGTCTTTTTCTTCCTCCCATTTCCTACTGGCCTGGCCAGTCAGTAAAACTTTTAGTGTTGTATTGTGGGAATGGAGAGTTTTATATTTACTTCTGAACTAAAAAGCAAAGTCAACTAAAAGAAAAAGAAAGCATCCGGGGTGTGGAACAAAAGAAAATTACTTTTACCAGTATGTACCTCTTGATTTATTGTTTTGTTCATCTTTGTTATAATTAGCCTTTGATAGAAAGGTTTCTTTCTGTTCTTCTAGATCAGTGATTTTCAACCGGTGTGCCATGGCACACTGTGTGCTGCAAGAATTTTTAAAACATGCACCCTGGCTGGTGTGGCTCAGTTGGTTGGAACGCTGTCCTTTACACCAAAAGGTGGTGGGTTTGATTCCCAGTCAGGGCACATACATACCCAGATTTGGGATTTAAACCCCAACAGGAGACATTTAATCCATGTTTCTCTCTCTCTCAAGAATTTTTAAGGCATGTAATACCTGACTATTTAGTCAAGAGCACTGACCTGTTTTTCCTTAGATTGTCAAATAAAAAAAAAAATGACAACAGCCAACAACAATAGTTGTATGGTGTGAATGAATCAAAATTATACCTATTTTTTTATAAGATTGGCAGAAATAATATTTTTTGGTGTGCAGCGGAATTTTAGTAATTAGTGTATGTGTGCCATGAGATGGAAAAGGTTGAAAATCTCTTCTAGATGGTTTCATTTTACTCTCCATATTTCTCTCTTTCAATTTTTTTGCTTATGAACTCGAGAGAATTGATGTATAGGCATCTGAAACGTATGTAATTATCTGGTAAGGGAATTATGACAGTTTAATAAATAAGAAATGTGTTATTTCTACAGAGAAAACTATGTATAACCTTATTAGGTTTGTTTGAATTATAGTATACTAGAGGCCCGGTGCACAAAAATTTGTGCACTCGGGGTGGGGGGTCCCCTCAGCCCGGCCTTTGCCCTCTTGCAGTCTGGGACACCTCGGGGGATGACCATCTGCTGGCTGAGGCCTGCTCCCCGGGGGATTGGGCCTAAGCTGGCAATCAGACATTCCTCTGGCAGCCCGGCAGTCCTCAGGGGATGTCCACTTGCCAGTGGGGAGCAGACCTAAGCTGCAGCCGGACATCCTTAGCGCTGCTGAGGAGGCAGGAGAGGCTCCCATCACCACTGCTGTACTGGCAGCCATCAGCCTGGCTTGTGGCTGAGCAGAGCTCCTCCATGTGGGAGCTGACTGACCACCAGAGGGCAGCTCCTGCATTGAGCATCTGCCCCCTGGTGGTCAGTGTGTGTCATAGTGACCAGTCATTCCCAGACTTTCTGCTGTTAGGATCAGTTTGCATATTACCCTTTTACTATATAGGATAGAGGCCTGGTGCACGGGTGGGGGCTGGCTGGTTTGCCCTGAATGGTGTCCCAGATCAGGGTGGGGGTCCCCACTGGGGTGCCTGGCCAGGCTGGATGAGGGGCTGAGGGCTGTTTTCAGGCAGGCCAAGCCTGCAACTGAAGCTCCCAGTCTCTCCTTTTTTTTTTTTTTTTTTAATTATTCTGGGATTTATTTACCTTCTGTAATTGAAACTTTGTTGTGGCTCCAGCTCCAAGGCCAGCCAGCTGAAAGCAGGTATCTGGGGTTTGTTTAGCTTCTATAATTGAAACATTGTTGCTTAGAGTGCAGCTTAGAGCTGGGCTGCGGCAGGCGGGGAACCTTGGCTTCCTCCATTGCTGGGGCAACCAAGCCTCATGTTCGCTTCAGCTGCGTGGATGCTGGCTGCCATCTTGGTTGGCAGGTAATTTGCATATCACCCTGATTAGCCAATGGGAAGTGTAGCGGAGGTATGGGTAATTACCATGTTTGTCTATTATTAGATAGGATACCAGGAAAGGAGTAGTTTAACTGTCTTTATACCCAACATAATCCTATATAATAAAAGCCTAATATGCAAATCGACCAAACAGCGGAATGACTGGTCACTATGACATGCACTGACCACCAGGGGGAAGACGCTCAACGCAGGAGCTGCCCCTAGGCCAGCAAAGTCATGTGCCAGCAGAGGCCCCCGATCGCCCCGCAGGGGGAGGCGACTGGTGGTGGTGGGAGCGGGGCTAGTGAGCGGGCAGCGCCAGGCTGGCCAAGGCAGGTGCCAGCAGGCCTTCCTCCCCCCCCCCCGCCCCTCCCCCCCCCATCGCCCTGCTGGTTGCCCCACAGGTTGGCCCTGATTGCCAGGCCCAGGGACATGGCCTGGTGCTCTAGTATACTATAAATCTAGTTCTAATTATGACATACCCTTATTTCTGCCTTTCAGAGTACAGCCAGTAAGTATTAGCCACCCACCCCCAACAAACAAACAAAACAAAAACAACTATCTAGTTTGTTTTCTGCCAGGCCTATCCTTCATAACCTGATTCCTTATTTTCTGACCAGGATATATATTGACTTAATTATTTCTGTGAAAGAGAGCAAAAGCTTTTTATCCTGTCTATTAAAAGAAATGTGATTGTGTTTGTTTTTCCATCAGGATAACATGGCAGTCCCTGAATTAGTATTAGGTGAAAATGTTGCATAGAAGTTAAACTTTCCTTTAGTTACACCCATTAAATTACTTAAGCATGTAAACATACATGCACAGAATACCCTCATCTGCCAAGAAAATAAGAAGCTTCTTAGCTGTATATTAGCTTATACCCTTCCTTCACTTGGTATTTATGCTAAATTCTATCCAGAACTCTAAGATTGTTCTTGAGTATACATGCTTCATTTGTCCTTTGCACACTCCCCCAATCGTCCACCTTCCTACACACACACACAAGTATTACTATTTCATTTTGAAGAGATAGGATTGTCAAACATGGCACTTAAGCTGCGCACGTGAAAATCATTGATGTAATACTGACCCATGTTTTTCCAGTATGTCCAGTTTAGGTAGTGGTTTTGTCTTTGTCAGCAATGTTATTAATATTTTGGGCTTATTTCTCAGTGAGGGCATAAGTAGTAGTGATTTAAAATATACCTTTAAATTTCTTTGGGGTTACTTTTTTGTGGTGGTTTTAGTGTTAGATTTTATTCTGTAAGGAAGAATTGGTTGGAAAATGCAAATGCATTATAACTAACTTGTTTTGGCTACAGTTTTATAATAAATACCTTGAATTAGTTGTAGGATGTTTTGGTTTGTGACAAGATTGAGAAAAGAATTAGCTTATAAACCACATTTAAAACTCATGAATGTTGCAAATGATTTAGGGGTTAGTAATATAAATGAAGTTTAACAACATTAATTGGTAATGCTGGCTATATATAAAACCTATATGTGTGTAAGTAGTAAGGAAATAATTCACAACCATGTGCAAATTAATTTTTTCAAATTAGAAACTAAATTGTGACAGCATATTCTTAACCTTTTTACAGTTTATTTATAGTTTTTTTTTTAAATTTTAGTTTCAGTCTGATGGAAGCAAACAAGAAGATAAAGAGAAAACGGTAAGAGACTGGAAAAATCCAATGTGTCTAATGTTTGTCTAGGTACGGAATACTGCAAATTTTACTGTGGACAAGCTTTCATCACCTGTGTGAATAATTATTATACAAGTTATCTTTTAAGATTGACAATCTCCTGTTTCTGAGGATTACCATCTGAAGAAGGAAGAGGGATAATAAAAGCTCCTCATTCTCTAGCCTACCTCTTTCCTTCCCTCACTTCATTTGCTTTCTTAGATGGAGAAACACAACCATTATATGGAAAAGGACAGTGATAGTGTGGGGGATTAGATACGGTGTGTTATGAGATCAAGAAATGGCAATTTTCCCAAGGCTGACAAATTTATTTGTGGGGGGATTAATATGGACCTCTTACTGAAATAATTTTTCCTCCCTTTTTCTTAGGAAGTTATCCTCAGCTGTTTGCTTAGCATTACTGACCAGGTACTACTTCCATCTCTTTCTTTGATGGACTGCAATGCTTGTATGTCTGAGGAACTATGGGGAATGTTTAAAACATTTCCATATCAGCACAGGTAAATATGTAATATTTTTGTATTTTGAACTACTATTTTAGTGTATTAACCTCAAAGTGTTTAACTTTCCCTAATTCTTCATCTCATTTTTTAAGATATCGTCTGTATGGCCAGTGGAAGAATGAAACTTACAACAGTCACCCACTTTTAGTAAAAGTTAAAGCTCAAACAATAGATAGAGCCAAATATATCATGAAGTAAGTTTTAATTAATTTTCTTTCTATTGATCTAAAGTATAACTGGATCTAATTTACTTTCAGCCAGCTTATGTCGGAGCCTCAGTTTTGAAGAAGCCCAAGAGTATTTCCTAATGGCATAGCTAATTATATACTGCAGATAGAATGACTATAGATTTTTGTGGTTTTTAGCTCATTTTGACTACCAGGTTAGTTTTTGTAGTTGTGTTTGTATAGCTATGAAATCTAATAAAAATCCTTTTTAATGCATTAATTATAGGGTGTTTTTTTTACATTATAGGATTTTTTAAAAGTACAACCTACTGTGGCCTTTGCTTAATTTGCATTATACATTTAATGGCTTGTATAAGGTAGTCAAAGGTCTAGGGATTTCTACTGCTGAAAGTTATTATAAGAAAGATTTTTTTTTCCTTTTGGAAGATCTAATAGAATTATGTAGAACTATCTCCATAAGAAGTCACCTTTAGAAAAATTTAAATTTCTTTTTATTTGTGTGCTTTATTTTCATGTCATTAAAAGCACAAGAGTGATGTTTTTTATTTTTTACTTCCTGGTAAACTGTTTGAAGTTTAGTTATGAAAATTTTATATTTCACATTAGTATTGGTTTAGATATAAATACTGCTCTATTGCAAATATTTTTAGCAAGGCTCTTTATCATTTCTTTATCATTCACACAGTAGTATGATTA
This sequence comes from Myotis nattereri, assembly GCF_964212035.1. Lineage (NCBI taxonomy): Eukaryota > Metazoa > Chordata > Mammalia > Chiroptera > Vespertilionidae > Myotis > Myotis nattereri. The sequence goes on along the minus strand of NC_138078.1, from coordinate 113,706,211 downwards.
TTCTAATTAAAAACAGTGCATTCTCTAGTTTAACTAGATTTCACAGTTTGCCATATTATTGTTTTTGCCCAGTGATATTGTTCCTGGTCACAGTCTACTGGGAAACGTGTGTGCACATTCACATTCTGTTTCAATAGGTGTTGCTATACAGTGTATAAAATTCTATGGGAGGTTAAAGAAGATAGTGAATTATTTCACGCCGTGAAAGTTAGGGAGTGCATGGAAAGAGATTAATATTAGAACTGGTTCTTCTGAAAGAGTTTTGGTCTTAAGAATTCCCCAGGTAGAGTTCCTAGCTTAACAACAACTACTAATATTTATGGAGCCATTATTGTGTGGGCCAGCCACTGAACTAAGTGCTTTATATTGATTATTTAATAATATATTAACTATTATTAAATCTCTTGAATATATTTCTTCCATACTCTACTGCCATTAACTTAGTTCTTTCATCTGGAGTATTACAGCGCCTTATATTCTTTCTTCAAAAGTCCTTTAGTGACTAACCATTGCCACAGGTTGTATGTTAAATTTTATGGTAAGGTAAAATAAGAGGCCCTCCATGACTTGTCCCTCCCTATTTTCAACCTCATTTCCTGCCAGTTCTACCTCCAGCTGTACTGAGCCCACTTATGTTTTCCTGAATGTGCTATGGTCTCCTTTTCCTTTGCAGATATATATATATATATATATATATATATATATATATATATATATATATATGTTTTTCTGTTCGTGTAATTTTTTTCTTATAGCTTTTCTCTCTTTGTCTGGTGACCTCATACTCCATTGGTTGGGTCCAGTGTCACCTCCTCTGTGAAGCTTTCTGTAGTATATACTGCTAAGCATAATTGATCTTTATCTGTGCCACCACTGTCCCATATACATATAATGCTATCACTTAGATACATTATTATTATGATTTTTCTTTTTTAATTATCTACTTTTTGAATTTTGTATATATTTACAATGTTTAAGTTTCAGTATATATAAAAAGGTTGGCAAGAAAATGCCTCTCATCCCATTCCCCTTTCCATTCAGTCCTCCCAAGGGAACAAAGTACCACTGTTTAGTTTCTTATTTATCCTTCCGACATTTTTATGTATATACAAATGAATACAAATATATTCCCCCTTATTATACTATTGATAGCATATAATAAGTACTGTTCTGAGATTTGCTCTGTTTAAGAATATAAACATTTAAAAAATGCTTTTTAACCCTGTCTCTGCAGCTGGACTGAGCATGAAGCAGGAGCTGTTATTCTCCTTTTTCCTAGTGCTTAGCACTTTGCCTATCAATAGAAAACATTAATATGAATGAATAAATTAATCAAAATTTCATAACATATGTGCAGAATTTTAAATGTACTTGGATTTGTGTTAGCTATAACTATTTCACTGGCTTGAATAGTGTGATTCTGATACTGATTGAACTTTTTTTTTTTTTTTTTTTTTTTTTTTTTTTTTTTTTTTTTTAAAAATATATTTTTATTGATTTTTCACAGAGAGGAAGGGAGAGAGACAGAGAGCCAGAAACATCGATGAGAGAGAAACACCGATCAGCCGCCTCCCGCACATCCCCCACTGGGGATGCGCCCGCAACCCTGGCACATGCCCCCGACCGGAATCGAACCCGGGACCCCCCAGTCCGCAGGCCGACGCTCCATCCACTGAGCCAAACCGGCTCCGGCTGATTGAACTTTTTATGTTGAGAATGGAATGTATTAATTTATTACTTGCAGAATTTTACAAGTTTTGATTACTGTTTAAAAAATGAATTTGCTATAGGGTATCTAATACTTCATTCTGCAAATACTCATTGTGTTCCATATGCCAGACACCATGGTAGCTTGAAGGGAAGTTATAGTCAAGAAAGTATACCTTTTATTTTTGTTTCCCCCTTCAGAGTGTGGGAGGCAGAAAGGAACAGGATAAACCATATTTATAGATGAAGGGTTAGCTTTGGCAAGTAGGAGGGCCACCTGAAACGGTATGGTTAGAAGTAAGGACAGATGGTGTTAAGTTTTAAGGTGAAACAGTATAGCCAAAGTTTGAAACTGATGGGTGTCTCTTTTGTGGAAAAAAAAAATCCAAGAAACTAGTCCAAGGAGAATGGGAAAGGGAAGCAGTTGATGATTTTAAAAAATTTTAATTGGAGGGTTAGTTTTGTCATAAGACGCTTTTTAAGATAATTATATCAAGTTTGTTACTTTGAGAATGGCCACATTCCTGAGCTATCAACTGAATTTATTATTGCTTCATTATATTTTCATTTTAGAAAGCTTCCTATCACTTGTAAGCTTTTCATGTTTGAAGTTTCTAGATTTATTATGCAATAATCTTATTGAAAGAGTTTAAGATGGTGTATAATAGACATTTCACAGATATAAATTTCCAGAATGTTAGTAAAAGAATACTGAGCAGAGGAAAAATTAAAGAGGAAGGAAAGGATAATTTACTTTTCAAAAATTCTTTACTTTAGAGACACTTTCTGAGAACCAGAGAACTTCCTGTATCAAGGAATATAGTATTAGCTATTATGGTCACTGAGACAGATGGTGTGAGATATTTCATTACATTATACCAAATTGGATATCTTGATCTCTAAACTGATAAAAATAGCTCTTCTTAATCTAAAATAATTATGATTCTCCATAAGAAGTTTTATGTACTTGTAGAATACCTTAGAGTTTTAATGCTTATTAGACTATTACTACAAAATAGAAATGTGTGTATTATAAATTAAGCATTAAGACAAGATCTTAATGACCTCTGGGAGAATGCCTAATCAAAATAGTCCCAAGTCCTTCATTCAAGTCTGTGATAAATGTGGTTGTTTACATGGATCCATTTTGGATATTTGGCAAGGAATTTTTTTTTCATGATGTATCAAAGCTATTAACATTATGAGGGAAATTACTTAAGATGATCCATGTCACCTTTTTCTCCCCTTGTAGGCGTCTAACCAAGGAAAATGTGAAACCTTCTGGAAGACAGATTGGGAAGCTTAGCCACAGCAATCCAACCATTTTGTTTGATTATGTATGTTTTTGGGTTAATATTATTTTAAGGGTTTTTTTTTTGTCTTTAAGTTAGCATAAGTAGAATGGAATGATCTAGTTTTAAAAGTGTTTCATAGAGGAAAAAACCTTTAGCAAATGAATCATTTTATCATTAATTTTGTTTTTAGAATATATTTAACAAATTGATCTATTTTAATAATAGGTAACAGTGTTGCTGTTATAAACAGTCTAATATCTTTACCACATTTGATTTATAGAAGCAGTAATAGATTCATTATTTGATTGTAGTTAGAAACATTTGAATAACATTTCATTGATTTCATATTTTCATATTTAAATAGAAATTTCAAAAACACATTTGACTAGCCTCTATATGTCTAAAATTCAAATTTAGTATCTTAGAATTATTTCCTAATTGGAAATGTAGCCCAAGAAAATATAATATGCCCCCCCAAAATGTATACATACTTTTAACAGCTGATTTTTATTACATTTTGAAAATGAAATGTATTTTAATAAACACTGCCTTTATAATTATTCAAAGTGTATACATTTTTGGGACACCCAAGGTTTTATATAAATATTAAATGGAAGGAAACTATTTTTGAAAAATAAAATGTATAGCCATTATTTAGTTAGCACAGAAGTTCTCTTTTGATTAGTTAACACCATCAATTCTATGTTGCTATCTTCCAGATTTTGTCACAAATACAGAAGTATGATAACTTAATAACACCTGTAGTAGATTCACTGAAATACCTCACTTCGTTGAATTATGATGTCTTGGCCTGTATCCTTTTAAGTGAAGTAATACATAGATTTCACATTCCATAGATCTTAATGGTGAATGTTTTATTTTCATTCTAAGTTCCTTTTGTAACCATCTGAGATTGATTCAGTTGATTGATCTGAAGGTTGGCCAGTCAGGAGAGAGAGAGAGAGAGAGGGGAAAAGAGAGAGTGTCTGTGTTGTGTATAGGGAAAAACAGTGTTACATTTACTAAGCATTTTTCTTTATCACCCCACTGATTACTCAATGGGAAGAAGAAACATCTTTTTATTTTATTTTAATTATTAAATTTATTGGAGTAACATTGATTAATAAGATCATATAGTTTTCAAATGTATAAACATTTGATATAGGTGGAGTCTATTGCTTGCTGAAAGATGGGAAAAAGCTAAAGAAGAGTTGATACTATAGTGAGTCTAGTTTTCATTAATTTGCAATAACTTGAAGCTAACAATTGTATTTTTTCCTAAGAAATGGCATTTTTGTTGTTGTTTTAAGAGTCTTTGATAGAGATGTAGTGACTTAAATTTTTTCCTTAATGTGTGAAAGATTGTATCATTGAAGCTTTAGCTAATCCAGAAAAAGAGAGAATGAAACATGATGACACAACCATCTCAAGCTGGCTTCAGAGTAAGTATTTTTATTTTTTCCAAGGATGACATTTATGACTGCCATGCGGTGTGCTCCTTTACCTATTCTAAGAGCCTATTGGCAAGAGCTCTTGAGAATAACCGCTCAACTTTTTTTACTGGTGTCCAAGTTCTTGACTGTGTAAGGAAGTTCATATAATACTTGCTCATTTTCCAACTCAAGAGGCCAGTATTGGCTATGATAGAATTGGGCAAGCATTACTGGGGAGATGAAAATGCACTTTTATTATCTTAGAGGAATTAATCTTTTTAAAAATAAATTTTTATTGATTTCAGAGAGGAAGGGAGAGGGAAAGAGAGATAGAAGCATCAGTGATGAGAAAGAATCATTGATCGGTTGCTTCCTGCACGCCCCCTAGCTGGGGATCAAGCCCACTACCCAGGCATATGCCCTGACTAGGAATAGGAATCGAACCATGACCTGGTTCATGGGTCGATGTTCAACCACTGAGCCATACTGGCTGGGCTGGGGAATTAATCTTAAGGGAACTAGTCTCTCTTCTTTCATTTTTATCGTGAGGTTTCAGTCATATTCAAAGAACAAAAACTTGGTTGTTTAATAATAAAAAACTCTAGCCTTAAAAAAAAGTCTTATATCTTTGATTTCTAGCAGCTAGTTCCCCCTTTTTTCAACCTTTCCTATCTGATAGCTGAATCTTGCAGTAGCTCCCCATTGCCTTTTAAAGTCTGCAATCTAGTAAGTCATACAAGTAAGTTCTTTGGGAATCAGGTTCTTACTCACCGTATTAGCCTTGTCTTTTGCTCCTCCTCAGTATTCCATTAATATTGACGTTCTTGCACTTTCCATGTCTCGTTTTCACATTATTCCCTTTACTTGGAATGCCCTTCCTTGCTCACTCACCTCCTCCACTACATCTTAGATTTCAGCTTAGATTTCATCTTAGAGGTCATTTTCTTTGGAAAGCTTTCCCTGTTAATGCTACTACCCCAAAATCAGAATTAGGTGCCTTTTTTTCTGCACTCCCATGGAATGTTTTATTCCTCATAGTTATTTCAGTTTCTTTTCTTTATCCATCATTAGACTGTAAGCTCCTTGAGGGCAGGACCTATGTTTTGTCCATTATCCTTTAGGTGCTCAACAAATAATTGTGAAAAGGCTACAGATAACCTGATTCTACTAGGATCTCCTCTTAAGTTGACTGGGATTTTCTTTCTACTCATGATGTGATAAGGACTATTGGTTAAAATTGGTCTTTTTTTCTGCTTCTTGGTCTGGCATTGCTTTACCTGTTTCCTTACTCCTCCACAACTAGTAGCATGTTTCTAGATAAAAATATTTTTTTTTTTCATGACAAACATTTGAGGGGCAGGTGTTTTGTTGACCATTCAGGTTTACTGACTAATCTGAAAGATTTTGTCATGGCCACAGGTTCTGGAAACAGGCCATATATATTTGAATCACTGCTCTTACTATGGACCAATTATGTGACCATGAGCAAGATACATTATATCTGTGTTCTAAATTTTCATCAAACCTGAGATGATTATTGTAAAGATTAAATGAGATAAGTTAACATAAAGTGCTTATCTAATACAGTGTTTTGCATATGTATCCTCAATAAATATTAGCTATTATCAATTATAAAACTCTTATTAAGTGGTATCAGCAATACAATTATTCCTATCTCATTTTGTTTTAGAAATTGAGTTAGTTGAAGAAATGACTTTCAATATTGTACTTTTTGTTTTATGAATTGTTTTTTAAAAGCCCTTTTTTAATTTCATATAGGTCTGGCTAGTTTCTGTGGTGCAGTTTTTCGTAAATATCCAATTGATCTTGCTGGTCTTCTTCAATATGTGGCTAATCAGCTAAAGGCGGGCAAAAGGTATTCATAGCAAATTATATGTAAATGAAATTCAATAATTAGAGTGCTTCTGGTGACATTGGGATATTAAGATTTCTATTATCCTGAAAAACTATTTGTTGATTGTAGGCTTAAGGAGAATAGTTGCCCACTTATATAGGTGGAATTCTTTAATTAAAATAAATTATAATTTAATGCATAAACACTTTTTTGCCAAAATAAATTAATATTTGGTTATATAGACTAACTCATTTTGACTACCTGTTAGGCTTTTGAATAAATGGTTAATATGGTATATTGTAAATCCTTTTATGACAAAAGTATTGATTATGCTGCTGGACAGCAGTTGGCCTTTACACTGAGCATTTGGTAGGAACATGTTTATTCTGAGGGTGTATATAGTATCTTTAACAAACATTTTTTTTGGAATTTGAACTTTAGAGAGACAAAGCTTACATACCTTTTGAATAGTACTCTCCTTTCTTTATAAATACTGAGTTTTATTATTTTATTCTGGACCAATATCAGTGCTTAGAGTTTGAATTAGTATGTATATTAAACCTTATCAGCAGTAGACTGACTAGAATCAAAGAACTGAAAATTGTTTACAAAAGCTTTCTGGTAGAAAGCAAACAAAAAATCTGTAAAGCTATCTGGTGTTCCAAACAAATATTACCTAAGGAATTCTTGACATTATTATTTTGGTTTAGGGAAAATTTAAAAAAATATTTAGATTCAGGATGTTATGAATATAGCACTTATGCTATGCTCATCTGATTGGCCATTCCTATGTATTTTACTCTTTAGTGTCTATAGGCTAGGAGAACATAATGTTATTTTAAAATCTATAATTTAGTTCTCTGTACTGTAAATTTAGTTTTTGTGACCATCTAATTAAAAGATAGTTTAAAGAAAAATGTTTTATTGGGACTTGTTGCATACTGATTTGCATGAGGGCCCTCTTGTTTTCAAAAATTATGTTTAGGTAAGACAAGGCCAGTTGAAAGAGTAAGCACTTACAAAGAATCTTAGAAAACTGTTTCTTTGTCTATTACTTTGTGTATTGGATATGTCTAGCTTTACCTTTGGGAAAATATCTGCATTTGTTTTATGGGAAAGAATGTTTTCACTTTATGTTCCTTACTTAACTAATTAAAGATGGTCTTGGAAGTCATAGGCATTATTTCCATTGACAGTCCTGAACTTTAAGAATTAAAATGTATAACTGTTGGCACAATAATCAATGTGCTTAAGGCTGGCCACTAAATTGTCATGTTAGGCTTAAATACCACAACATGGAACTTCTGTCCCCTTCTATTTTTAAAAATATATTTTTATTGATTTTAGAGAGGAAGGTAGAGGGGGGAGAGAGAGAGAGAGAGACAGAGAAGCACCAATGATGAGAGAGAATCATTGATCCGCTGCCTCCTGCATGCCTCCCTCCCCTACTGGGGATCGAGTCTGCAACCCTGGCATGTGCCATTGACCGGAATCGAACCCGGGACCCTTCAGTCTGCAGGCTGACACTCTATCCACTGTCCCTTCCTTTTTTTCCATCCCCCCTCCTTCCATCCCTCCATTCTTTCCAAGTGTGTGTGATTATTTAGAGAGATATCTCTATACCATAAAAAACATTTTTTGGCCATTCTATACTGGAGGGTTAAAAAAATGCTATGGAGGACATAATTGGGTCACTGATAAGAATGAAATATGAACTGAAAATTCAGCTGATAAAAATGAAATATGAATTATAGATTAAAGTATTGTATCAATGTTAGATCTACTAAAGTTGATAACTGCTTTGGTTATATAAGAGAATAGCTGTATTTTTAGGAAATGCACTCTTAGGAAATAATAGTCTTAAGAATTTTAGGGGTGAATGTTCTTCTAAAATGATGTTACATACTAAATGAACTCTGAAATGGTTCAAAAGATGTGTGTGTGTGCGTGCGTGTGCGTGCGTGCGTGCGTGTGTGTGTGTGTGTGTGTGTGTAGAGAAAGAGGGAGGAGGGAAAGAGAGAAAACAAATGATAAAACAAATAGGAGTAAAATGTTAATAGGTGAACTTGGGGTAAAGCTTTGGACTGTTTTTATCTTTGCATGTTATCTGTACATTATTTCCAAGTAAAATGTTCAAATAAATGTAAACATATTACATGGCCCACATATTTTTTGTATAGTTCTAGGAATGCAGTTTTTCCTTAAAAAATGCTTTAACCCTTTTCTCCTCATACTTATGTACAAATAGTTTAGGGGTTCTCAGTTACCATATATTGTCACTTTTATGTTTTAAGTTTCAACTATAGGTTGTTTCTTATTTTTTCTAAATAGTTTTGACCTGCTTATATTGAAAGAAGTGGTACAAAAAATGGCAGGAATAGAAATTACAGAGGAAATGACAATGGAGCAACTAGAGGCCATGACTGGTGGAGAGCAACTAAAAGCTGAGGTGAGAGTTGCTATTTTTATTTATTGATTTTTTTAAAGTTCAGAATGTATGTATGCTCATATTAAAGAATCCAAATAGTACATAAATACATAAACCAAACATCAGAGCCATACTTATTCTCCTCTCACAACTGTCCCCACCTTCCTTTTAAAAATTGTGATATATTAGTTATTTTAACCTTTAGTTAAATGTTTTTATTTATTAACTAGAAGCCCATTGTACAAAGATTCGTGCAATAGGCCTTCCTTCCCCTGGCTGCCAGCACCAGTTTTCCTCCTGCACCTGGGACCCAGGCCTTTGGTCTGGCAGCAGCAGAGAAGCCAAGCCTCGAGGCAAGGCTTCTCCCCTCTGGCCGCAGCGAGGCTTGGCTACTCCTCTGCGGCCGCAGTGGAGAAGCCAAGCCTCTTCAGTCTTTGGTCTTCACTCTGGTCAGAGCCTTTCGCTCCGCACCTGCATATGCAAATTAACCGCCATTTTTGTTGGTTTGGTTTGCATAGTCGCTCTGATTGGCTGGTGGGTGTAGCAAAGTGACACCAATTTTGCATGTTTCTCTTTTATTAGTGTAGATTTTTTGAATTTTTAAAAAAATATTTATTGATTTCAGAGAGGAAGAGAGAGGGAGAGACAGATAGAAACATTGATTGGCTGCCTCCTTCACGCCCCCTACTGGGGATCGAGCCCGCAACCTGGGCATGTGCCCTTGGCTGAAATTGAACCTGGGACCCTTTAGTCTGCAGGCTGACGCTCTATACATGAGCCAAACCAGCTAGGGCTATTAATTTTTTTAGAGAGAGAGAAGAAGGGAGAGAGAGTGAGAAAGAGAGAGAGAAACATTGATTTGTTGATCCACTTATTTATGCATGCATTGGTTGATCCTTGTATGTGCCCTCACCAGGGATCAAACCCTCAACCTTGGTATCTCTGGACGATGTTCTAACCAACTGAACTACCTGGCCAGGGCATATTTTAACCTTTTTAAAAAGCTGAAACAAAGTAAAGAAAAGGAATACTTTCTTGATTATATGTTCCCCTCAAGCTACCCTGGTGTCTGTAAGGGAAATAAACCACATCTGTAAAGGAAATAAATATCAAATCTTCTGTGGTTCTTGGTATCCTAACAGGCATAAATCTGAACATAGCTACTCTGTTGTTGAATCTGCTCCACACTGAATAAAGAATAATCCTTTATAAGAGACTGCATGGTAGAAATGGAAAATATGCAGAAGTTTCAAGGCAATTGACAGTTATTTTAAAGTCAGTCACTATAACTAGTAACAGTGTCACTAAAATAAATTTTCAAAGAAAGGGAAGGTAAATTTATGTTTTCTCTTTTGCAGGGTGGTTATTTTGGCCAGATCAGAAACACTAAAAAATCCTCCCAGAGATTAAAGGATGCACTATTAGACCATGATCTTGCTCTTCCCCTCTGTTTGCTTATGGCTCAGCAGAGGAATGGGGTGATCTTTCAAGAAGGTGGAGAGAAACATTTGAAACTTGTGGGAAAGCTCTATGATCAGGCAAGTTAAAGTGGCTTTTGTGTTTATGGTAATTTTTAAAAATCCTGTTAATGGCAAATATAGCATGTTGTATAACTCGAAAAATGTAATTTTGCACATATGAGTGTGAAACATCTCTAATGTAAAGTGTAAAGTAGACATTCTGGAAATGGGCTATATCTGTGCAAATTATATTTAATCAGTGGCTCTAGGAGATGTAATAATATGTATAAGGTTTTCAATTAAGTAGATAACTAAGTTGTTTGCTCTCATATCTTCCCTAATCTCTGAAAATTCAGTCACAGCAAAGTAGATGTGATCTTTATTTATAAAATATAAATATTAAGCACCAAATCTATGGTTAGCTTACAAAATGTGTTTAACAATCACTATATTACAAGGAAAAAGGATTATATATTTTATAAATGAAGTTTTAATCTTTTAAGGACAAGGGAATTGACTTTCGTCTACATAAAATTGTTGTATGTGATTTAAGTAAATATATTCTGCTACTAAAAGTGATGAACAGTAACTTGGAACTTGAGAACTGGTTGATCTTAAAGCCTTAGATTAGTATACTTTCAGTACGTTGGCATCTTTTTTGTTATATGGTTGTAGATTGTCTTTATAGTTCTTTCAATTTGTCAAATTTAAATTCTTGTTAATCAAAATATTGTTTAAATGGCACCTTAATCATTTTGGAAAATGTTTATCTTGTTTTTGTAAAATGATAGCACATTTGTGTTTTTTTGTTTTATTTTTTAAATTTAGTGTCATGATACCCTGGTACAGTTTGGTGGGTTTTTAGCATCTAATCTAAGCACAGAAGATTATATAAAGCGAGTGCCTTCAATTGATGTGCTCTGTAATGAATTTCATACACCCCATGATGCAGCATTTTTCCTGTCTAGGCCAATGTATGCACACCATATTTCAGTAAGTATAAATATCATTGCTGTAATTTACGAACAATTTCAAATAATTTTAACTGTTTCATTTGTAATTGCATTTTACTTTGACATAGATATAGATTGTCTCTTGGAGAGTTACTCTTTTGTTAATACTCATCTCTGAGCAGTATATAATGCAAATGTCCCCTTTAAAAGTAAGTCTTATTAGTTCTTTAATTTTACTGTTACTGTGCCACTAGTTATCCAGGTTGATGTCTTATGGGCCTCTAGAACTATAGCTCTCAAACATTAGTGTAGATGAGACTCACCAACAAAGCATCTTACAAACTGAGTCCCATGTCCCCCAGTTCTAATTTTGTTTTAATCCTCACCCAAGGACATTTTCATTGATTTTTAGAGAGAGGGAGAGAAACAAACACTGCTGCGTGGTTGCCTTCTGCATGTACCCTTACCAGGGCCAGGGGATTAAACCCACAACCTAAATATGTGTCCTCACTGGAAATTGAACCCCAGGCTTTTTGGTGTATGGAACAGTGCTCCAAACAACTGAGCCACACTGGCCAGGGCCCCCAATTCTAATTTAATAACTTGAATGATACCTGGATATGTGTTTGTTTTGTGTTTTTATTTATTTTTTTAATATATTTTATTGATTTTTTATGGAGAGGAAGAGAGAGGGATAGAGAGTTAGAAACATCGATGAGAGAGAAACATTGATCAGCCACCTCCTGTACACTCCCTACTGGGGATGTGCCCGCAACCAAGATACATGCCCTTGACCGGAATCGAATCTGGGACCCTTCAGTCCACAGGCCGGTGCTCTATCCACTGAGCCAAACTGGTTAGGGCTATTTGTTTTTTAAGAAGTACTAGATCAGTGGTTCTCAACCTTCTAGCCCTTTAAATACAGTTACTCATGTTGTGATCCAACCATAAAATTATTTTCGTTGCTACTTCATAACCGTAATGTTGCTACTGTTAGGAATCGTAATGTAAATATCTGCTATGCAGGATGGTCTTAGGCGACCCCTGTGAAAGGGTTGTTCGACTGCCAAAGGGGTCGCGACCCACAGGTTGAGAACCGCTGTACTAGATGTTTCTGAAATTAATGAATGTGGTATGTCATTCCGAGAAGCACTCCTGTTGAATACAGAGTCCTGTTTCCTCAATGACAATATCCCTGTCAGATAGTTGACTTGCTATTATGCATACTGCCTTGAAAGAAATATAGACAGAAAGTCTTAAGTACTCCCAAAAAATCTTAGTGTCTGTTATGTAACTTCTAGGAAAGGTGTATTTATGGTTGTTTTCTCTCCACCTACGTGAAACAACTGAAAACAAAAAACATCATGAAAAGCAAACTAGAGCCTTCTGAAGCAGAGTCTCCCAGTAGTGACTAGGACGAGGAGGCAGCCCTCTCTACTCTATCTGCCACTGTTACCTGCAAAGCAGTGACCTCTAATTTTTCTAATTGGAATTCATTTTTCCTTTTCCCTCAGGGCCATGGTCAATCCTCTGTTTGGAATCTGTGGTACTTTCCCACTCTGACTGGAGTCTCAGCATATTCTTAATTTTGGGTTAGAATTGGATTCTGGCCTTTCTATTTATTGTTTTTAAGTCTGTACTATACAAAGCTTCCTTTACAAATTTGGGGAAAGATCTTAGACTTGTCTCTTAAGCTAGGATAGCTTCTTTGTTCCCAGTAGGGGTACAAGGCTGTGTAGTACAGGCATGGAAAAAAGGCACTGAGAAATTTGGTGTATAATTGATCATTTAACCAACCATTAGCTCTTAGTGTTTACATATCAACTGTCACAGTCTCACAACTCCTTCAACTAACTAAATGTTAATTGATTTAATTATCACTTTATTAGCATGCAGCTATTCTTTGCTGTACTTTCTGGAGGAGATAGGAGAATAAGGGAGAAGGAATAGGCTTTTTCTTCTTATTTATTAATTTTTTAATGAAATCTTTATTGTTGAAAGTGTTACATATGTCCCCTTTACCACCCTCCCCCATTGACCTCTTCTAACCTTTTCTTGTCCTTTAGAATCTCTTAATTCAGAATATCTTACACTCTTTGCATAGTTATGTCTTGTGTTGTCACTCCACCCCACAGTAGATCAGGGAGAATTTCTTCATCTCAGGAATTCTAACCTATCTTGTGCTATACCGAGAACACACTAATCAGCGATATTGAAGCCTAGCAAACAGAAACACATGGTTATGTGACGTTGGCTGAACTTTTCCAGGTCAGAAAATGGAGCAGGTCACTTATACCAATAGCTGCCTTTTCTGTAGCCTGTGTAAAATATTATGACTTTGTCATTTAAGGGATACAAAACTCTAAACAAAAATATTTCCTCAGGGTTGAGGAAGAAAACAACTATACAGAGGTTGCTATACAGAGCCTACATGCTACCCTCTGGAAAGGGAGTTCCTCAGCAACCTTGGTTGCAGTGGATGATATCCAACCTTCCCTGGGATCCTTGCTTTTGCTCTTTTAGTAAAAGCCTCTCTTGAAGAGCCTTCGATGAGAGAATATGAGTATTGGAGGACTGCTAGGTCCCTTCCATAATTTGACTACTAGCAGGCTTTCATGAGAATAATTTAGCCAACCAAACACTGCTTAAATTATTAGGCCAGCAAGAGCTTTTTTAAAACCAATAATTAGAAGTACAGCAATAACTGGATATCAGTTCTATTCCATAGATCTAGTTCCCCAGGTGACTTGAGATGTAGAACTATTGTGCCGCTCCATTTGACTAAAGATGTGAGCTTGATGAGGGAGTTAAACTGACTTTAGACAAGGAAATGTTCATCCTAGGTAAATATGCAATGTAACTGATCAAGCCTAGGGAATAAGGGGTGACAGCAATAGAAGTAACAGATCCAGGATCAGAGGATTGGGGAGACTGGGGCTATCATATAACCCTCTCATACCTATAACCTAATATTTGAATTTTAATTGCTGAGGCCTACCTTGCAACATGGGTCTGAAAGGCTCCCCTCAGTTAATCTAGATCTCACTCAAACCAGCTAGCTAAGTTACCTTATGCAGTAGTTTGATCCTGGATTTATCTTGTTTTGTTAGAACCTTAGCAGATGTCATTCTGCTCATAGGAATTCGTTAGTTACCATCATTAGGACCTGCTCTCAAAATTTTAAAATCCTTTCTTATCTCAGCTACTATTCTCTCAGGTCTCTGATGTAATTGGGACTTCTCTTTCATAAGTAATGTTCTTTGTAACTTTGTCACCTGTGTGGTCTCAGTAGTTATCAGCGTGTTCTGTAAAATGTGAATAACATGAGATAAATCTTCCTACTTCTAGAATAATTGTTCTATTCTCATAGCCTGCTTGAGATACTCTCTGGAACAAAGAGTACTTGGTATGCCTTCAATTCCAGCGAGCCTGGGTAAAGCAGCACTTAGGAAGGAAGGGGTCTTTGCCGTCTTTGCCTATCCTGATGCAGAACCTTTAATTCTGACCTTTTAGTTCTGGGTTTCATGTTTAGCACCAACTGTGAATGATTAAGTGCTTTTCTAACATGAAGAAGAAGCTAGTTTTAGATTTCCTCTCAGGTTCATCTTCATTTGTGCTGCCTAACCCAAACAGAATTTTCTGGGTGAGACCTCTGTCATCCTAAAGAGACTGAGGGACATGAGACAATAGTAATAGCTCCACCTGGTATTATTTTATTTTTGATATTTGGCGTACACTGTGAACTAATAATGTAATTCTTCCCATTGTACTAACATTCTTTTTCTCATACAGTTAAGAGTATGGCCTTTCTCCTCCTACTTAGGATAAATCAACGAGGCCAAAAAAGCTAGTGTCAGTTCCCACACACTTTAAACTCCAATATACCATAACCATTTATAGAAAATCTTATTAGTTTGGCATTAGGGTGACCAGTTGATCTTGGTTTGCCTGGGACTTTCCCAGTTTTAGCACTAAAGTCTTAAATGCTGGGAAACCCCTAAATTACGGGCAAACCTGGACAGTTGGTCAACCTACTTAGTAGTCTTATGGTGACTTTCTCATAACCTTTTTTAGCATTGGTCTAGCTTATTTTTTGTTGTTGTTTTTTTTGTTAATCTTCACCTGAGGATATTTTTCTTTTCTTTTTTTTTTTAGGATATTTTTTTACATTGATTTTTAGAGAGAGTAGAAGGGAGGAGGAGAGACACAGAGAGAGAAACATCGATGTAAGAGAGGCAACATCTATTGGTTGCCTCCAACATGAGCTCTGATGAGGGCCGGGGATGGAGCCTGCAACCAAGGTACATGCCCTTGGCCGGAATTGAACCCAGGACCCTTCAGATGCAGTTCATTGAGCCAAACCAGCTAGGGTTGATCCAGTTTCCTCTACTTTTTAAAAAAAATATGTTTTTACTGATTTCAGAGAGGAAGAGAGAGGGTGAGAGAGAGAGAAAAACATCAATGATGAGAGAGAATCATTGGCTACCTCCTGGATGCCCCCTACTGGGGATCAAGCCCACAACCTGGGCATATGCCCTTGACTGGAATTGAACCTGAGACCCTTCTGTCCTCATGCCGATACTCTATCCATTGAGCCATACCAGCTAGGGCTGATCTAGCTTCTTAATTGACAAATTGTAACAGCTGATAAGGACTACATATAGTGATAAAACATTCTGTCCTTGTTGGCTATAGTAGTTCCATCCTGCCTCTTTACTAGTGTTATAACCTTCTACTTGGTTCACTTGAATATCTCAAATGCAGAAGTGGAAACCCTACATGTCCAATACATGATGCATCAATAAGAGAGAACAGATTAGGGGGAATGGACCGGGGCCATACATACCTTATTCACTTACTCAACAGGTCAGATTCAATAAGAATCTTCTGAAAAACTGCTAGTGAGCATACAGGACTAAAGATTGGAAAAGCTTCCAGGAATGATTTATCTTAAAATAAATGTCTTTTTGATAAGAAACTAGAATTCTTACAACAGTTTTGATTGATCATCTTCTGATATTTGAAAAGGGAACATAGATTTTTTTTCATTTAAAAGTTAATTTATTTTCCCATCAGTATTTATCCCTTCTATGCCCTCTTCCACTTCTACCCACCCCCTTCCTGAACTCAGCAATCACCACACTGTTGTCCAGGTCCATGAGTTCGTTCTCTCTCTCTCTCTCTCTCTCTCTCTCTCTCTCTCTCTCTCTCTCTCTCTCTCTCTCGCTCAGTCCCTCTACCACTACACTCTAAGCTGTCTTCCTGCTCTTTATCTATGAGTCTGTCTCTATTTCACTTGGTAGCTCAGTTTGGGGAACATAGGTTTTTATACACTGAAAGTCAATGCTATAAATTGTGTTGTGTGTGTGTGTTTACTTTTTATTTCCAGTCCAAGTATGACGAACTTAAAAAATCAGAAAAGGGAAGTAAACAGCAACATAAAGTTCACAAGTATATTACATCATGTGAAATGGTGATGGCCCCTGTCCATGAAGCAGTGGTCTCCTTACATGTTTCCAAAGTCTGGGATGACATCAGCCCTCAATTCTATGCCACATTCTGGTCATTGACAATGTATGACCTTGCAGTTCCACACACCAGCTATGAACGGGAAGTCAGTAAACTTAAAGTCCAGATGAAAGCAATTGATGACAATCAGGAAATGGTAGGTTTTTATTATAGTAGCTCAAGTACAATAACATCATGGTATTAATTTAGCATTACCCATACTTTGAAATTGTGTTAGCTCGGGTTCCTTAAAGCCACAATCCTGTTGCTATATAATATTGTCCTAAGTGGGTTTAATAGTGACCTCTCAATGGTTGGGGCCGAGAGCTTGGTAAGTATATGGAAGTTTTGATCATTCAAAAGGTATTTGAGTTTGCTTTTCTACTGAAGTCTATGTTAATGAACTTAAAAATGATCAGTGTGGTTCCAATTGCAAGAGCAATAGTAGTTCCAAAGAGGAGAACTCTTTAGGAGAAGGCTTTATTGAGGAGGTGAGTCTTGAGCTGGGTAGGCCTTGAAGATAGATTAGGTCTGAAAATAATGAAGGCAAATTGGCTACCCTAGAGCTCCAGCAAAGGTATGAAGTAGTCCAAAGTTTAAGGAGACCACTTTTACAGTAGCCAGTGGGCTCAGTGATAAGTTTGAATGGGGCCAGTGTATATAGAGTAGTGAATACTAGAAAAGAGGACTTGATAAAATTGAGGGTTATTTTAGATTTCTGAGGAGGGACTTAACGATAAAAATGCTACTTTAGAAAAATTATAACAATGGTATGAGGGATGCATTTGATAGGGGAAAGGACTAGCAGTAGGTTGAAGATCAGCCAGGTGGCTTTTTAGATAAGTCATTGTGAAGTGCTGAGAGCATAGACTATGGTGGAGGTTGTGGGAATGCATACGACTTGTATTGTGATATTAGAATGAAGGAGACAAAAGAGTCAAAGATGACTCTGTGCCTCAGAATAAAGGTACCAGTGTTGGGAAGGTAGCCCATTTTGATGGTGTACAAAGACTGGGTGACTTTGTCTTAAATTTGTTAAATGGAGGTGAAAGCACATCTAAATAGACTCCTGAACACCCCTGTTGAAGTAATGGATATAAAATAGCATTCATCTCTTTTTGAAATTTTTAATTAAAAGAAAGGGAGACAATGTGCCTGTAGTTAGAAAAATATCTAACTTATACTTTGTAGCCTCCAAATAAAAAGAAAAAAGAGAAGGAGCGCTGTACTGCCCTTCAGGACAAACTTCTTGAAGAAGAAAAGAAACAGATGGAACATGTACAGCGAGTTCTACAGAGACTGAAACTGGAAAAGGACAACTGGCTTTTAGCAAGTATGTTCTTGGAATTGTTACGTTCCTACTACTGCTAAATTACAAAAACAGACCTTTAAAACTGGAGGTGTTCAAGTGTATTATATTTGTATTTCAACTCGGTTCACTATCCCATTCTTTTGTTATTCACTAATGCAGAGTCAACTTCACATGTTCACTGAAGGAATTGATTTAGTTTGCTGATAAAATTAATTAGCTTATAACTACAATTGGTGGATATCATTTAACTTCTTGTATAAAATCTTATTTCTGGAGAAATTATAGATAGAAAAGTGTCCATAGAGTAAAAATGAAAGTCTTATTCTAGTCATGACCCCTTGGTTGCTAACTGTAAGTAGTAGTTTGTGATTGTATAGCATTCTCTACACTAAAGTTAATATGTTGTCATGTTTAGTGGCCTTGAGGCACTTGAGGAAGAAGTTTACCACTTAATATATTCTTACCTTATTTTTAGAATCTACCAAAAATGAGACCATCACAAAATTTCTACAGCTGTGTATATTTCCTCGATGTATTTTTTCAGCAATTGATGCTGTTTACTGTGCCCGTTTTGTTGAATTGGTACATCAACAGAAAACTCCAAATTTTTCCACACTTCTTTGTTATGATCGAGTAAGTTCTTTTTATTGCAAACTTTTTTTAAAAAGTCTCATGCAAAGATAGCTAAACATTATAATCTATATAGGTATTGTGTGTGTGGTTAAAAGCATGAACTCAAGAGCCAAATGCCTGAACTTGAATCCTAACTCTGCTAATTTCTAGCTACATGATCTTTGGCAAGTTTTTTAACCTCTCTGTGCCTCAGTTTTCTTATTGTAAAATGGGATAGTACCTACTTCATAAGATTGTTATGAGTATTAAATGAGTCACTATACACAAAAGCACTTTGAATAATGCCCGATAGATAAAAAGCACCCCTAGTTAATCTATTAACTCAACATTTGGGTTTATATGTTTGCTATACTCATCTCCATTTTTAACCTCCACCCCCTCAAAAACAACAGAAAAGCTTACAACTTTGTATATAACATAACATCAGGGATGCTTTTCAGCATGGTCACATTCATAGATTTTTGCACCTGGCATTTTTCTTAATTACTGCATTTTGTGGTTTAAAATGTAATATGTGTTACAGCATGTCATCTGCCTATTTTTGGTTTCTATCAGACTTGCCTCTGCTTACTGTCCCCCTAACCCCAGTCATATCTATGGCTAAGTCTTTGTCAAAGAAGTTATGATGTAATAATAGTGATAGCTGTTTTCTTCTGTCACTGTAAATCAGCTTTCTTTATAAAAGTTTTGTTGTTGTTGTTGCTTTATGAATGTGCTGTTTCCTCACCAAAGCTAAAATCTTTAAAGGTCTCTGGGATTGTGAATGTAAAAAGGGAAGATAAATTTTGACTAAACTTACCTGTTTGGTATATTATGATTTACTGTAACAAGATCTTTTGATATTTTGAACTAATTTTTACTTGTGTTTGTTTTTTTACTTCTCAAACATTTTTTCCTGTAGGTTTTCTCTGATATAATTTACACAGTTGCAAGTTGTACTGAAAATGAAGCTAGTCGATATGGGAGATTTCTTTGCTGCATGTTAGAGACTGTAACCAGGTGGCACAGTGATAGAGCCACATATGAAAAGGTATGCCTAATATGCTTATATTTTACCCACGCATATAATGACACAGTAAAATCTCTAGGTTGTTCAGTTTTAAAAGGGAAGCTGAGTTTAAGATTCAGTTGTAAAGCAGTGTTTAAAATTTTAACACAATTCATCCATTATTAAAAGTGCTATATATTTTTATCCTATTTCAAACTGATACTATTCCAAATTAATATCATTGAATAAACTGAGCCTTTCTGTGAAAACTACCTATCATCAAATACACATCATGTTTTCACGTAGAATCATTAATCTAGTCTACTTGCGTTTCAGCCTCTGCTACTTTGGGGGGACAGATTTTTATTTAAAAGTAACAACCTAGCCCTCACCGGTTTGGCTCAGTGGATAGAGCGTCGGCCTGCGGACTGAAGGGTCCCAGGTTCGATTCCAGTCAAGGGCATGTACCTTGGTTGCGGGCACATCCCCAGTAGGGAGTGTGCAGGAGGCAGCTGATCGATGTTTCTCTCTCATCGATGTTTCCAACTCTCTATCCCTATCCCTTCCTCTCTGTAAAAAAATCAATAAAATATATTAAAAAAAAAAGTAACAACCTATTTTGCCTCTTAGGAATGTGGAAATTATCCAGGATTCCTTACTATATTACGGGCAACTGGATTCGATGGTGGAAATAAAGCTGATCAATTAGACTATGAAAATTTTCGGCATGTTGTACATAAATGGCATTACAAACTAACCAAGGTAAAAAAAAAAATGTGTTTCTCAAAGGTGTTTTTTTCTCTCTTCATACTTACACTTTTATAATAATGGATCTTAAAATGTTTGTTGTAGGCATCGGTACATTGCCTTGAAACAGGCGAATATACTCACATCAGGAATATCTTGATTGTGCTAACAAAAATACTTCCTTGGTACCCAAAAGTTTTGAATCTGGGTCAGGCTTTGGAAAGAAGAGTGCATAAAATCTGCCAAGAAGAAAAAGAGAAGAGGCCTGATCTATATGCATTGGCTATGGGGTAATGCAATTATACTTTAATGTGATTTATGAGACTAGATAACAGAAGGATTCTGAAGACTTTAAACTGTTTTACAGTGTTGAAGTTTATTTTCTGCTTTACTTCAGGAAATTATGGGAGATTATGCGATCATGTTCCCACAGGCTGGTGAGAGTTGTCACTTCTGATTATCAGCTTCCGGTTTATACTGGATGATAGTTTCACAAGTCATATAATCTGTACTGGTTTTGAGGAAATATAATTTTATCATCAGTTGGGTTATCAGATCTTCAATAGTGAAAAAAAAGGCATCTTAGTTTAAGGATTAATTTACATTGAAATTTTTATTTACCTTGCTAATTTTATTCTTTTAAACCTCATGTTTGTGCTTTTTGATTTGTATTTGTATATTTAAACACTTTGTGCGACTTTCAGCTACTCTGGGCAGTTGAAAAGTAGAAAGTCATACATGATACCTGAAAATGAGTTTCATCACAAAGACCCCCCTCCGAGGAATGCAGTTGCCAGTGTACAAAATGGGCCTGGTGGTGGGTCTTCTTCATCGTCCATAGGAAGTGCATCTAAATCTGATGAAAGCGGTGCTGAGGAGAATGGTATGCTTATTTGTAGAAATTTATCAATAATATGGTTTGTTTCAACAAACTGAAATGTTTTGTATCACATGCCAAGTAAAATGCTGCCTTACAATTACTTCTTTATTCCCCAGGTAGGAGTATGTAACTGTCAAGGAGTAAATCAATCCTTTGTTCTAATTAAACTCTAATCATTTTGCTGTGAAATTGTAGTTTACTTATATTTAGGGGATTGTCAAATAAAATCTTACCTTTATTTCAGATAAATCAAGGGAGAGATCTCAGTGTGGTGTGAAAGCTGTTAATAAAGCTTCTAGTGCCACACCAAAAGGGAATTCAAGCAATGGAAATAGTGGCTCTAACAGGTAGGAACAAGTCAGTAAGAAACCCTTAATGATTAAAAACATGAAATATATTTTATGACTGTTTCTCTTAAAATCTTACATTTTTATTCTTAAGCAGCAAAACCGTTAAAGAAAATGACAAAGAAAAAGGGAAAGAGAAAGAAAAAGAGAAAAAAGAAAAGACTCCAGCTACTACTCCAGAGGCCAGGGTACTTGGTAAAGATGGTAAAGACAAACCGAAGGAAGAACGACCAAATAAAGATGAAAAAGCAAGAGAGACGAAGGAAAGAACACCTAAGTCTGACAAAGAGAAAGAAAAATTCAAGAAGGAAGACAAAGCTAAAGATGAGAAATTCAAGACCACTGTCCCCAACGTAGAATCAAAATCGACTCAAGAAAAGGAAAGAGAGAAGGAGCCATCCAGAGAAAGAGATATAGCAAAGGAAATGAAATCAAAGGAAAATGTAAAAGGAGGAGAAAAAACTCCAGTTTCTGGGTCCTTGAAGTCACCTGTTCCCCGATCAGATATTACTGAGCCTGAAAGGGGCAAGTTTGCCTTTCTTTATATTTGTTTGCCTGTGTAACGTATATTTGGTCTTTGTAACGTATATTTGCGCTTGTCTCCTTGTTTGGCAAGTTATCTAGGAACTTTACTGGGGCAAATAATACTTGATGACCTTAAAAGTTGGTCATATTTTGAAGTGTTTGAAAAAAGTGGAAATATGTCTTATTGTGACTATTGTTTTTTTTCCCTCCCAACAGAACAAAAACGCCGCAAAATTGATACCCATCCTTCTCCATCACATTCCTCAACAGTAAAGGTTAGTATAGCCTGAGGAAGGCAGCGTCCATATTAGGCTCACCTGTTTGGAATACGTGTCCTGACTTCCTTCAAGTCTTATGTCAAGTATTCACTGGAGCCACTGGAGGTTTCATGTTGCATTAGAAAATGAATTTTTTACATATTGGTGGACTGATATTTTTTCCTATTGAGTATTTTTATAATAAAAAATGTTACAACTTCAAGGACTGAGCACTAATTTTATAGTGTTTCAAAGTGCAAGAAATTTTACCCAGAAGTGCCTCACTGCTTTAAGCAGTCTTTTTGGAGTGCAATGGTGGCTACAAGCAAATGAATCTTTTCAGCAGAATGAAGCCTATTTTTCGGCATAAATATTGAAGAATATATAGCACTGAAGACTTCCTGGATGACACAGGATAAACAAGATACCTCTGAATTCATCAAGCTTCTTGATGAGCATCATACCGATGTGTGCCTTCTAAGAAGGAATCTTGAAAGGAGTTCCATTTTAAAGTCTCCTTGGTGATCAGTTCTCCTGTAGTGTATATTCAGTGAGCATGCAGCTTCTGTTGTATCTTCCCTTGGAGGTTTGTTTATACCCATTGGGTTCCCAACAAGTTGAACCTTGCGTTATGATAAAAGCAGATGTGGCATCCAATCCTACCACCAAGCAAAGAGAAACCCCAGGCATTCAACTGCAGCACAAAATCGTGGGTGTAGCCTTCTTGAAGACTCAGGGTAGCCATTCCTTGCTTGATATTTAATTTTAATTCTAAAGCCATCTAATTTCATGGAATCTTTGAATTTGCAATACGTTGAACTTTAAAACTGTAAGTTAACTAATTCTTCATCAAGAGCACTGTGGTGGAATACCGTAATTTATTTCCTTTTCTTTCTTTGAAGTGCTTTTTTTTTTGTTTTTTGGTGTTTTGTTTGTTTTGCTTTGTTTTGTTCTGGGAGGTATGAGATGCACCATCAGAGGCACTTTGCAAAATAAAAAAAAATCAGTCTTTTATAATATTACATTTTGTTTTCTTTTAATATAATGCCACTGAGTTTTCTGGCTAGGATATGAAATATATGTATTTATTTATGTTTGAGTCACAGTAAAGTAAAAATGGAAACCTCCCAATTAAAGAAAAACTATGAAAATGCACGATAGTGTTGTTCTTCCACAGTGACCCCCACTATTTTAAACTTTTTGTGTAGGAAAAAAAATCGCTTGATTTCTTAAGCCTCTTAACATTACCTGTAACTTACAGTGTAATGGAAAATGTGGCATTGACATTTATTTTTAAATTCTGAGCAGAGACAGTTTATTTTTTACATTGAGTACATATAATTTATTTAGTTTTTTTTAACATTACAATTCCATTACATAGTTTTGCTTTTTTTTTATTGTTGATATTCATGTACTAATGACATCACGAGATTTATCCTCACAAGAAGTAGCTGGTTTATTTTCAGGTTACAGCCATATCTCCCAACGTTCTTCTGGGTTCTGAGAACTATGCCAGCTCACCTGTCATCTCCATTCATTTTCTACAGGACAGTCTCATCGAACTCAAGGAGTCTTCAGCAAAGGTTTGAGTCTTTTAAAATCATCATGCCTAAGTAATACAAAACAATTCTTTACCCTTGCCCTAGTAAATTCAGTATGATAACTTTAATGAATACCTATCACAAACTGAAACAATGGATGACAGTGGTCCCTTTTAATGAGATTGTTCTAAAATGTGTGTAATGTGGCAACATTTCTATAATCTCTCCTTGCTTGCTGTGTTATGCATTACCCTTTTATGCTTCAAAATCTGGAAATTAAGGTTTGGGGAAGACATTGTTGGCTTGTTTTGGGGAGTAGGCTTATATAATTTCTTAAAACAAATCTGTCAGGCTGTTTTCTGACTTTTTTAGACAGCCTGAAAGACCAAAACATAAATTTGATGCATTCACATAACCATTCTAAAAACTGAGCCCATCTTAATCCATAAAATTATTTATATTGCCTATGCTGAGCTACCTTTTTGGTAGTTGCAGCATAATATCAAGAAATATGGTCAGTATAAACTAATCATTTTCCTGGAGGTGGAATACTCAACTTGATGGTTGTGTTTACATGTCAGTATTAATTCTTGCCTATTACTCTACTTTCTTGAGTAGTACTGCTACTAAAAATAATGTGCAGTTTGTATATCTTATTACAGAGTTCATTTCATTATTGTAGTTGAATTGTCCATTGTTCATGTTATTTTGTCTTTATTATTATAAAACTTGTACTCTCCTTTACTTTTATATTCTACTTTGCCTCCTCTTATATATCTAAGTATGATTCTTTACTGGTGGACCAATATAAAATGAAATTTTGAAACAAAGCCAGTTGACAGTACTAATTGCTTCTAGATCTATAGCTTTATAATGAAATGTCTGTGGATATTGGGCAAATAAGCATTAATTTTTAACAGTTTAGATTAGCCATTGTGCCTGTGTCCTGAAATTGTAGCATTGTTTTTAGAATATACTGTATTAATCAAAAGAGTGTCAGCTTGTACTGTGAATGTTTTCTTTTAAAGTAAAACTTTTTATTGGCTACATTAAATATGTATTGCAATATAATAGGTTTTCACAACCAGTTTGGGATTGTGTATGTCAGTTTTAATCATCAGTGGCTTGTGTGGGCTACTTTAAATTTATGGGTTTACAATGTTGCCTTGTGAATATTTATTTTCTGAAACATACTTTGAAGCAGTTTGAAACCTGCTGTTATATAAAGTTAACTGGATTTTCTAATCAATGATGAAGATTATGGTTCTTTACATTTGTGAAAACCTTTTGAAAATAAACATATGTGAGAGAAACATATGTTATCTCATTTTGTGCTCATTACAGTGCTATGAGGTAGATAGCATAGGTGTTAGTGTATTTTTGACTAAGAGACTGAAGACGTTCTTGGTCCTTTCCCAGTGGCATATAACTTGTCAGTATCAAAACTTGGACTACAGTTAAGATTCCTCAGATGTTCTTATTACCACAATGAAAACAAATTGCAAGAAAAGACATTATGGTTCCTTGATTCTTAGCACCCATTTCAACAGTCGTTGACAGGGTTCCTAACTCTTTTACCGTGTTTGTCTTGTTTTTTTTTAAACTTATAATGATTTAATTCAATCTTACTACTTCTCTTAAAAAAAAAAAAAGACGGTGACTTTTTGGACATTTAAAATTCAATAGTTTATTACACAGACAACCAGAACATTTTGAAAATGGCATATGAATACACTTGTAAAAATTATGAGTTTCACACCACTTTTCAGATCTTTTGTGCTTTAGTATGGTACCTAGCAATATTATTTGGTGTTAAATAAATATTTGAAATTAATTCTTAGGCCTTTGGACTTTGGTAAAGCATCCAAAGTTTACTGGTCTGCACAGTAATTGATGTTGCATTTTTATGTGTGTGGGAAATTTTAATAGCCTATATTTGTCAGAGGGCAAAAATTACTAGACTTCGAATGATCTCTAAACTTGATCTGTATATACTTACTGCTCCTGGGGTAGCTTTTATTTTTTAGAGGACTCAAAAGAAATGTGTCTATTTTTTCATGCTGTCTTGTCACTTGTACATATAAAATTGTTTCCCTGCTTTAGTTTAACCTTTGAGTTATGCCCTGGGATACTCTTTAAATTTTTTTTTTTTTTACTTACTATTTTCACTTGATTAAAGGGAGAAAAATCTAGCTTAGTATCCAAATATTTTGTCAGTTCACCTTTTACCCCAATTTCCAATTGGCATATTTCCAATTTTGGTCAGTTGTATTTTTACCTAGCAATCCTACTAGTTGCATTTGATAAAGAATGTGTGAAAAGCATGCTCCTTTAACGTAGGTTCTATGTAATTTAGGAGGGCAGCAATACCCACCTCAAAAGAGAATGCTACTTTTAATTTCTGTTACCATTTTAAAACAAGTATTTACAACCAAACCCAATCCTGCAAATGACACTGTCTTTATATATTGTATCCTTAATAAAAATATAGCAGTGTTCTCTTAAACAGATTTTGAAAATCAATCAAATTGTTTTTTGGATCTAATGAACGTAATGTCAAAAATAAAGCAAATAAAACCCAAAATTCAACAATGCTTCATGCAGATCAATTTAACAAATCATTAATTTTATTTGGCAGACATTTATTGAGTACTCACTGTGTGTGTGTACAAGGCACTAGTAAGTGTGTTAAAGCAGAAAAGATACATTAGTTCCTTACCATACTGGAAACTATGGTAAAAAATAAATGACATGAATTTAACAGGGAATTCCTATCACAAAAAGGTTAATATGAAGTAATATGAGTTTACCAGAAAGTGAGTTGCAGAGTCGAGGGACAGTCAAACTGATGATGACTTCTGAGCTGAATTTGAAGGCTAAGTAGGATTTTAAGAGATTAAGGCAGTGGTTCTCAACCTGTGGGTCACGACCCCTTTCATAGAGGTTGAACGACCCTTTCACAGGGGTCGCCTAAGACCATCCTGCATATCAGATATTTACATTACGATTCATAACAGCAACATTACAGTTATGAAGTAGCAACGAAAATAATTTTATGGTTGGGTCACAACATGAGGAACTGTATTTAAAGGGTCAGAAGGTTGAGAACCACTGGATTAAGGTAAAAGTGAACAACCATTTTGGTGAAGAGAACTGGGAAGGGCAGGGTGTTAGGGAACAGTAGTAGCCACAGCATAGAATGTATTGGGTGCTCCCTAGTAGAATATAATTGTGCAAAGATTGCGAAGAGTTTGGAATACCTAAGCTGAAGAGTATGCATTTTATCCCATAGGTAATGAGAGACTTTGTTTTTGTGGAAAAGAGTATTGTGATCAGAACTGTTCTTCTTAAGAGGGTAGAAAGAAGGAATATAATTGAATACATTTCTAAACTAAAATTTTTTAGGTTTCTCAATTTCTAGCAATACAGAATTCAAGTTAGGCACAATTAAAAACTTCATTCTTGTGTATGTGTGTGTGCGTGTGTATGTGTGTGCACATGGGTGCTTATTTGTACCAAAACTATTTTTTTTGTTTCTATTGGGAGAATTAAGCAATACTTCCTTTAGAGAAATCTTTTTCAAGTATTGCAGTAATATATTATTTCCATTGTCTTGTCAGTTTCATGAGTAATATTAAGACTGGAATACAACTTGCATACAGAAAATCATGAAGTGTCATTTAGTGCATTATACCCAGCAAGAGTACATTTTGCACAAACACTTTTATGACTGTTTTTTCATTCTCTTGCTCTTTGTTAATAATGAACATTTTGTTTATTTCAGTTGATCACCAACTTTTAAACATTGAAATTTTAAAGAATCTACTTCTGTATTGCTATAGCACTATTTCTGAGCCAGCTGAATTGAAAATATTTGGTGGTGTTAAAAAAATGTGTTTCTTTAATTCTCAAAGTGATGTTTGTCTTTTTCATGTATTCCTTTGAATATCAAAGGATTTCATTGTGTAACAATATTTGACTTCTGACTCACTGTTCTTTTCATTGCTAAGGTATATCTAGAATTGTGTAGTTATGTAACAAGTTATATTCAGTATTCTGCTGCCTAATACTTTTAATGTCTTAAACATAAGCTTGTAGCACAGTTATAAATGCTGTAAGGTTAGGTATTTGATTGCTTCCTGAATGATTTCTTTTATAGTAGATTTCCATATTTACAACTTGCATAAGTAAAGTTATCTCTTAATTACTAGACAGCAATCCTTGATTTTTAGCTGTTTTATTGTCTATGGGTCGTTTGGCAGAGAAAGAATAAGCAGAGAACATTGATTTATCATTTTTCAGTCTTTGAGGTGTTTCATCATCCGCAGCTGACTAATATAGTTTACTGAATTATTTAGAACTAGTAAGGCAAAATTCACAGTTAGTTGTGATAATTAGATATAAATTTGAGTGCTTTCAGAAGTGGAGACTATGTAGCCTTTACATTTGTAAAAGTAATTTAGGATAATCTATGCATGATATACTCTGAGGTAGAAAAGACTTATTAGTTATGTCTAGGCTTTATTTTATACTTTTGCTCACTGTCATTGATTACCTATCAGTAGATGGTAAAACTATTTAAAATTTCCATGATTTTGTAGAGGTTTGTAATTTTTTTTTACAGTAGAGCAAGTCTAGTCACTATTTTTCACATACGGACTATTGTAATGGTGGTTATAGGTCTTCTCAATAGAGCTGTAAAAGGAACTGTAGCTTGTGAATTTACTAATGAATCTCAGTCGAGGCAGGAATGAACTGGTAATTTTATAAGCCCAAGAATTGAAGTCTTTGCATAATTTGTGCCATGCTCTTTTATTTTACCTCTTGTAATCCAGACAGCTCACCAGTTTTGACTTGGGGTCTCACTACCAATTGTCTTTCATTAAATAAACAATCAAGCAAATGATACCAATACTGGAAAACTAATAATCTTTAGTAATGTTGCCTTAATTTAACAGCTCTACCTTAATCATACTCCTTCACCACTGTCCAAGAGTAAGGAGAGAGAAATGGACAAGAAAGATTTGGACAAGTCAAGGGAAAGATCCAGAGAAAGAGAGAAAAAAGATGAAAAGGACAGGAAGGAACGGAAAAGGGTTTGTAATTTTTTAAAACTAGTTTGGAAAGCTCGTTATTGTGTACAATAGTATGTTTGTTGCCTATTTTTAAAGTACTAGTTTGTTGCATGGCAATCTGTTATTTAGTGTTTTAATTGGTATTTTCATCCTAAAGTGTGTTTGAATCTTCTACAGTAATAAGGATCTTCAGCCTAATAATCTCTCCCAGCTCTGCTTGTCTTTCATGTCATTTTACCAAGTATGTGAAACTATCGCAAATATTCTATAATGCTGTGCGCTTCTTGCATAAAAGTAATACTTTGAAAACAAAACAAAACAAAAAACTCTTGATCAATGTAGTTCACAATTCTTGGTTCTAGGATCACTCAAACAATGACCGTGAAGTGCTACCGGACTTAACCAAGAGGCGAAAAGAGGAAAATGGAACAAGTAGGTAGACTTATCAATACTTTTAAAACAATTGTCAAACTGAATTGGAAATGGCTTTCATGATTCTCTTTTATAATTTTAGTGGCGGTTTCAAAACACAAAAGTGAAAGCCCATGTGAGTCTCCTTATCCAAATGAGAAAGACAAGGAAAAAAATAAGTCCAAATCTTCAGGCAAAGAAAAAGGCGGTGATTCATTTAAATCAGAAAAAATGGATAAAATCTCCTCCAGTGGCAAAAAGGTAAATTGGGACAACAAAGGAACAATGTACTTTACTTAGAAAATTAACCCTTTGAAAATGCAGCAAATATTGAGGTTCTTTTATAGTCAAATAGTCTTTTGTTAATTATTTGGGATGGAAAGATGAGACAGTAAGAGAGGGCAGGTTATCTGGGGAATTCAAACCACCTCAGTCCCAAATTACTGGGAGGGTAGAATTAGTTTACCTCTGAAATTCCTTTCCTCTCCATTCCACTCCCACCTATTTCTGTCCCTTGAGTTTCAGCCCTTCTTTTTGTGTTTTCTTTTTCCTCCACTAACAATGCTTTTAATTTCTCTGTATTCATGAGATTAAAATATGGTTACATGTATTCTCCCTGATCATTAGTGTCATAAAGTAAAAAATGTTTGTGATTCTAAACATTTTTATAACATATTCTCCTAATAACCTTATGTGTTTGCAACTTGTATTTGATTCTCACATTAAGTGTAGTGTGCATTCTCTTAGATACTTACTAATGGATGATATTCAAAATACATCTCATGCATCAGCCATTAAGTAAGCAAGTCATCACTAAAGTGTAAAGCATTATTTTGTTGTATATTCAAAATATGTATATTTTATATATTTATACTTGTTAAATTTATAGTTATTAAAAGCAGTTTTAGAAAATTATAAGGTGATAGTTTAAAGATTTCTATATGCTTTAGAGGGGAGGTTGCTCCTTTTAAATATTTTTTAAATTGAGTTAAAATTTACATAACAAAATTAGTCATTTTAAAGTATACAAGCATTTAGTATCTTTACAGTGTTGTGCAATCACCATCTCTGTCTAGTTCCAAAACATTTTCATCACCTCAAAGGGAGACTCCATACCCATTAAGCTGCATTCCCCATTTTCCCTTCCCTTTATCACGTGAAAAAAACTAATCTGCTTTCTGTCTCTGTGGATTTACCAGTTTTGGATATTTCATATAAATGGAATCATGTAATAAAGTGGCCTTTTGTGTCTGACATCTTTCATTTAGCATAATGTTTTTGAGATTCTCCCATAGTGTAGCATGAATCAGTAGTACTTCATTTCTTTATATGGCTAAATAATATTTCATTGTATGAATATACCACATTTGTTGACCATTTGTTGGACTTTTGTGTTTTCCACCTTTTGGCTATTGTGAATAGTGCTGCTATTAGTATATGTTTGAATACTTGTTTTAAAATCTTGTGTGTATATACCCAGGAGTGGAATTTCTGGGTTATATGGTAATGCTATGTTTAACTTTTTGAGGAACCACCAAACTGTTTTCCACAGTGGCAGCACAATTTATATTTCTACCAGCAATGCATGAGGGTGCCAATTTCTCTACATTCTTTTCAATATTTTTTTAATTTAAATTTTATTTTTTATTACATAGCCATCCTAGTGGGTGTGAAGTGGCATCTCATTGTGGTTTTGATTTTGCATTTCCTTAATGACTAATGATGTTGAGTATCTTTTCATGTGCTTTTTGGCCATTTGTATATCCTCTTTGGAGAAATTTATTCAGATGCTTTGGCCATTTTTAATTGGATTATTTGTCTTTTTGTTGCTCAGTTGTAAGAATCCTGTATATAGTCTGATACTTAGACTCTTATGAGATCTATGATTTGCAAATACTTTCTCCCATTTGGTAGATTGTCTTTTCACTTTCTTGATAGTGTAACTTGATGCATGAAAGTGTTTATTTGATGAAATCCAATTCTTTGTTGTTGCTTGTGCTTTTGGTGTCCTATTAAATAAGTTTTTGAAGAAAAATTTATGACTGGTGGGTGATTGAAAAGAGATTTTGAGCTGATTTTTTAATTTGGTTTTCCCTTCCCCAACTAATTCCACCATTCCTTATAGGAGTCCAGGCATGATAAAGAAAAGATAGAAAAGAAAGAGAAACGGGACAGTTCAGGAGGAAAGGAAGAGAAGAAACAATATCCTTTTCATCTTATTGATGCTTTTAATCAGTGAAATGGAAAGCTTTGATACTGTTCATGTTTAGAATTGTACCCTTGTAGTATGTGCTCTAAATGCTTAAGAGCCTCTTAGCTTTTAAATGGTCTCTCCAGTTAATCCTCTCAAATATAAGAAATGTGGAAGTGGGAGAATTGATATGTTTTTTAAACTTCTTTGTTGACTGAGGTTGTCTTATGCCACCAAGGGATTTTGGAGTCCTTCTGTCTGTATTATCATTGAGAGGAAGAAAAAGAACAGAGTCCTTTGGGCTGGGAGCATGGGGAATTGAAGGGCAAGATGATGCAGCAGACAAGCAGAGCTGGTAGAGTTTGAGGCTACCAGCTAGTTAGAGCCAAATAGGCCTGCAAGCTAAGGGATTGTACTAAAAGATGAGACACCATTCTTTTTTCCCTAGTTTTCCCCTTAATTTGTCATCTACTCATAAGTCCTCGGACAAACACAGATAATGAAGACTTTCCATCAAGGTGAGTGTTCTCTCACCTCCTTTTCATTTAAAGAGAAATTTTATGAAATGAGGTCTGATGATGATGATGATGAAGAAACTAGATCCATTTTGCAAAGTACAAGTAGCATTTTTCACCTAAATATAATGACTAGGTCTTTGGGTATAGATGCAAAACAAAATTCACAGTTATTTTTAAGCTGTTTTCATTTTAAGCTTGCTGATTAGCTATTTTTTTTTTAACACCAAGATGTACTTAAGAACATCTGGTTTTCTTTTCACCACTCATTCCCATCTTCTCTGGATAATTAATTACTTTTTTAAGTGTCATAGCCTTGTAGGTGGTTGTGGCATCTGCATTTTACAGGTGAAAAAACTGAGACTCTGAAAGTTTAAGTTGAGGAGGGTGACAGAGACTCTAGCTAGCAGAGCCAATACTTAAACATAGGTCTTCTTGCCCTTTCGTGTTCTCTGTTCTTTTTTGCCTGTTCATGCAGACATGTTATTTGGAGATTTTTATTTTAAGTTTTTGTGCCTCTTTTTCTACCGGTGCCCAGGTTTTGCAAAGCTGAAAAATCTGGTCTGTGCTTTTAGTTCTAGAATTTAAAATCTGCAGCTTTGTTTTCAAGGTATTCATGCTTTATGTGAGATTTAAAAAGTGTTTTAACCATCTTTAGTAAATTGTATGTGGACGATAGTCCACTGTCTTTGTGGTCAGAGTGTTCAGAACCTAATATAGACTTTTTTTGAGCACTCAGGTCATCATCTAAATAGTTATTGTTTGGTGATGCCTTAGGATTATTGAGGTATGTAGGATGATTTACCCTCTACATTTAATGGTTCAGTGTGACTGTATTTGAAGGTTTTTTACTCTTTTTATAGTCCATTTTCCTGCTTCCATATTAGCTGTCACTTCTTAAAGATATCAAGTATGCTTGCTGTCTGTACCCTCCCCCAAATATTATTTGCTGCTTCCATTTTTTTTTTTTATAAAACCATACAGAAAACCAAGACTCTTTACAGTTGTTTTTGAGAGTGAGAAATGTCTAAGAGCCTGTTCTGTATTAGGGTATAAGCTATAGGGTATAGATTTTTTTGTTGTTATTTTGTCTTCAAAGCAGGGTTTTGCAGTTCCAGATAGGTAACCTCCTGACTAATAGTGTGTTTTTTTCTGCTTCGTTATCTGTGCTTGTTATCTAAGTAGTAGAGTGGGGTAAAATGAGAGTTATGAGAGAGCATTTAGAATTTAGTAATTTTTTATAATTAGAAATATTGTAAAAGTAATATTATTGCCCATTCTTCAGTTTTAGTCATCTCCACCTCAACAACTATCTTCTCTAGTGAACTATAAACTCTTAATCTTTTTTTATTCTTCACCTTAACCTTTTATTTAATTTTCATACGTTTTTATTGATTGCAGAGAGAGGAAAGTAAAGGGAGAGGGAGAAAGAAATAGAAACATCAATGATGACAGAGAACCATCGATCAGCTGCCTCCTGCAGGCCCCCTACTGGGGATCCAGCTCAAGACCCAGGCATGTGCCCTGACTGGGAATCGAACCATGACCTCTGTTTCATAGGTCGATGCTCAATCACTGAGCAACGCCAGCCGGGCTTAGCCTTTCTTTTAGTTTGGCATTTTGCTTTTTACTTCTCCTTTCACACGGTCTCCTTATTAAAGAAAACCAAAAACCCTACCTCTTATATCTTTGTTAGGAATGGGCTAACCATAACTAACAATTTTCACTGTTATTTTATCCATCTCTCTTTACTCAGTACCTAAATATTATTTTTTTGTATGTGAAAGTTATGCTAAAGATTCCTTTGAGTTCTTCACATAGGCCATGGATTATTTGTACTTTACCTCTCTATATAATCTCTCAGGACCAAAGGCAGGAAAAGACTGGCCTGGGGTGTTAGGTTGGTGGTCTTGTAGCAGAGCTTCTTAATTCAGATACCCTTTTAAGGTTCATTTAGCATGATGGTCATTCTGTTCAATTTCTTGCTGACAATTATGTACTGTACTTTCTTCTTGGGTAGTCTCTTAATTTTGTGAGGTTGGTATTTCCTTTTGCCAGCTGCCTCCTATTGGATACATTCTAGGGTTGGTTAGGTCTTTCTGTTGTTCTGCCTTTACCTTTAGAGGTCTCATCATTTCGGATTAGCACCATTTACCGTTAGGCTACCTCAAATCTGCTGCTTCCTGCTGTTTTTAATTTTATTTTACATTCTACAGAAAGGAGAGCTGCTGCGTGTCTCACATTTCTGTGATTCAAAGATGTCATTAATTTTAAGAATCATTGGTTTCTATACCTGTTTTTTGAGAAGAGTGAATAGAGAAAGGACATTTATTATAAGTATCATCCTGATTTCAGAAACATTAAAACGATTGCATTAGAGTTAAGAAATACAATATATAAATGTGACCCAGATTTAATTCCTTGCAAAGTCTTTTGTCTTCTTTTTCTCTCACAGTTTTACTTGCACCATTCTTCCTGCTTGTTTTCTATCTTTTCTCACTTGTTATTGCTAAAGTCTTTGTCCAAATTCCTTATCTCTCCTTGATTTAGTTCCTTGAACACTACTAGCTGCTTTGCCTTTAACCTTTCCTTTAGTTTAATCTTTAAAAATTCATGCCAATTAAATTTTTCTTTTTAGAACCATCCTTTAGCTTCTCAATTTGAATTTGATACATGTGGTCCTCAATTCATGAATGTGGAGCTCAGTTAAGTTAGATCATTGAGAGTCCTTTTAGAACCAGATGCTATGCTATACTAAACTGAGACTGTCTCCCAGATTTTGAGAGGCTCAATCTTGGACTTTATACTTGATTTCAAAGAATATTAGCAGTTAGATCTATCCTCTCCATCTGTATTTGTAATATACTACATTCCTATTCTAATCCTCCACTCCAATAAGGCCTAATATATTTTGTAGGTCCGTCTCAGCTCCAGTCTCATATGTGTAACCTAATCAATTCTTTTATGCTTTAAACCCAGGGTTGTAAATTCCCAGGCCTTGAGCAAAACGTGGCTCATTAGATGTATCTCCTGGAGTCACACAATATTTAACATTTTTAAAAAGTGATCATCTTTAAAAATCAGAAGAGTTGACAAATCAGAATTTCAGTTTCTCTTGAAAAATTGGGACATCTGGCAATATTGTGTTCTGATTTTTGTATGGCAGCAATCAGCTAGACCTGCCAAGGTGCTGTGCCCCCCTCTTCCTTATACAGAGAGTGGGTCTTTTTAAATTTTTATTTTATTTCAATCAGTCCCCACCCAGCTCACTTCATTTGTTTCCATAATATACTAACCCCTATAAACAGTTGATTTTATAATTACTGTTATGAGCCTTATTTCGACTGAAGTGCTCAAAGATTGCTTATTTTAGGACTGTGTAGACTGTGTTGCCATGTCAAGGCATAGTCCTAGATGCTGGTAATGTGTTAGAGTAGAGAGCGTCTAGTTAAGTTTCTTTCTCAGTAGTTTCCCATTGCTTATGTGTGTTTGTGGGCTTTCTTACAGAGTCCTAGTCACTGATTCTTATTTATATATGAGTATGTTACATGTCCCTGTACTTAGGTTGTGATCTTGTTAAAGGCAGTAATTTCATTCCTTCCTTATAATCAAACAACCAAGTATTTTTCTTTATTACTTGCTAGGTTTCAGCAACTCTGTTAACTTCATATGGAGAGCTATGTACAGAAGTGTTAAGTGTATCTCTTTGGGATTGATGTGAAACAGCATTGACTTTTTTTCTCTCTCTCTCAAAAAAAGGTTCTGTTTATTTACAGCATTTGATAATATACTATTTAAAAAGAAGTTGCTTTGTATGCTGCAAAGTGTTTTTTGAGGGCAGGTTTATTATGCTTTCATTTGGGTCTGTATGTAGAATCATTGGATGTGTACAAAAGTTTTGTTAGGAGATTGAACTGATATACACAAACTATTTTTATCTTCATTATCATTCTTTATAATATATATATATTTCAGAGAGGAAGGGAGAGGGAAAGAGAGATAGAAACATCAATGATGAGAGAGAATCATTGATTGGTTGCCTCCTACACACCTCCTACTGGGGATCGAGCCTGCAACCCGGGCATGTGCCCTTGA
Organism: Myotis nattereri; assembly: GCF_964212035.1. Lineage (NCBI taxonomy): Eukaryota > Metazoa > Chordata > Mammalia > Chiroptera > Vespertilionidae > Myotis > Myotis nattereri. The sequence continues at coordinate 113,670,055 of NC_138078.1, read as the reverse complement.
CTGGAATCGAACCTGGGACCCTTCAGTCCACAGGCCGATGCTCTATCCATTGAGCCAAACCAACGAGGGCGTTCTTTATACTTTTAAAAGTACTTGGTGTAAGTTCTTTGCACTGATATTCATAGCCACTGAAAAACTGGAGAACACAGGAGGAATTTTCCATTTCTTTCTTCCACTTAAGGTAGATCAAATATTCACTAAGGTGCTGTGCTGTTTTTATCTGGACATAGACATGAACACTTACAAAAGGCTCTCATACCACATTTACCCCAAGCGTGACTATCCCCAATACATGCATTTATCCTGAGAGTTACCCCTGGGTATGCTAAGATTCAGGTCAACAGATTCCCAGTTTTAACTCTGAGTTACATTTTACCCACATGAAACATCCTAGGTAGCACTGTAGGGGTAAATGAAAGGAGTATAGTGGATGGCTGTCCCTCTAACTTCTTTCTTCCTTTTAAGTGTTCATTTGACTTTTTAGCTGTCAACTTCATCCATATATGCCTTTTTACTTGGAGGGAGGGAGAAAGAGAAAGAGGGGTGAAGGAGAGGGAGAGAAAGAGAAAGAACTTGAGAGCTAGTATCATGAAATCCTGATAACTTCAGTCATTACTGAAAATAAAGGGAACTAAATTCTGGGTTGCCTTCTTTGAGGTGAAGATACTTAACCAAAAACAATCTGTTGATTTGGTGGACATATATTTTCTCTAAAGCAAATTTTGCCACCAAGAGGGCTCTTTTATGAGGAATCTATGAACAATTGAGACTTTTCTTAGGACCTTCTTGGTGACTTAGATCATAAAATTAGATAGTGTGTGTCTATAAAAGCACACCTCCAATAAGAAGGCTGAATTTTTACTTGTCTTTCTTCTCTACTTTCATCATCAGTTTAACTGCTCTTTTCTCCAGACCACCCTACTTTTCAAACTTGTTTCTTGCTGTCATTGGTCTCTGTAAAATAACATCACTTAAAATCAGCTGCCTCAACCCTTAGGGGGTGCTCTTTGGGGTCATTTCATGCAGTTTTCTGATGCCCTAACAAAGGAGGAGGACGTGATAGAACATAGGTAAATGGCAATGTTACTAATTAAGCAGGGCCCATTTCTGGCAACTAAAAAGAAAAAAAAATCAGGATGTTCAGATAATTCTTAATAGAAGGTGATGTTTACAAAGGTAATCTTGTCTTAGCAGAATGGAGGGCCACTTTTTGTTAGACTGTGTTCTGCAGACATGGTGTTACCAATGCAGTTTATGGCACTAATAAAGTAAAGGTGACTATGATGGAGGGCAGCCAACACTGAACTGAGTTTGAAGTAGAAACCCTTTGAGAAACAGCAGCAGTTCTAGGTGTAAAAAAGATAGATCCATGCAATCCATTGCAGTTAGAGCCTGGGGTTACTTATTTACAGTGGTTAAAAGTGGCCCATATTTAAAATAAATAGTTAATTAAAAAACCTTAGAGAATGTTCCAGGTAATGTGGTATAAACTCATTGTTAGTGAGAAGAAAATATTATTTTGCTGGAAGGCTGAGTTTGGCACTGTTTCATCACTATGCGACTTTCTTCTTGATGACAGTTTTCTTTCTGAAATTCACTAAACTTGGGTTGATTTTCAAGTTTGTAATACCAACACTTCAGCATTATTTTATAAATACACTCTGGACACTGCTGAGAGACTGACACCCAGTATCTTCTTTCCACTTGCTTTTGTGCTTGCTGATTTGTCATTCCAGGGTATGGACAGATCCCTAAGCTGAAGGTCTCCCAGAGGAGGATGCCAAAGCTCCATGCGTCACTCTCAGAACGATATCTCCCATAATTAAGAGCTTCTGGTGCTGTCCATTTAATGGGAATCTGCTTTAAGTCAGAAGATGAATACACACCACCATCCTCTTGATGAGACATTCCAAAGTCACTGATTTTCAGAACATTATTTTCACCTCCAGACAGTTCCTTGCAGCAAGGTCCCTGTGTATACAATTTTTACTCGAAATTCACCATCCAGAAGCAGCATCTAATGAAAATTTCACTGTTCTATTAGTTCATCCTTCTTTTCAGAAAGGAGAGGAAATCGCCTCCTGGAACCAGTTCCTTAATGATGTAGATAGACTGCATTTGTGTGTGAACTCCTATTTGAAAATATTGGGATGATTGTATTGCTTGAGGATTTTGGCCTCTTATAAAAATTTTTAATTTCATCTTTACAAGTGGGAAAGATCATCATTACATTTTTACAGCAATAGCAGTTTTATCTTTTAACCCTTAAATATATCACCAAATTTTCCCTTGCTCAGTAATACTCCTGTTGTGACTGACATCTTCATGACTGAGAACCTATTTCTTTTTCTAGTTATGGCCGTCATGATACTCTTAATTGGAACATTGACTTTTTTGCTATTAAGAAAATGAAATGAAATGCACAGAGCATAAAACTTGCCATTTTAAAATGGTTTTTACTATTCAGTATGCTGTATAACCATCACCACTAATTCCAGAACATTTCTATCACCCCCCACCTGTTAGCAGTTGCTCCCAATTCTCCCTTCCCCCAGCTCCTGGAAATGTTATACTTTCTATCTCTATAGAGTTGCCTGTTTTGGACATTTTATAAAAATGTACTTATGCAACATGTGACCTTTTGTGTCTGGCTTCTTTCACATAAAGTTATGAATTCAATGTTCATCCATGATATATATAGCATGTATCAGAACTTCATTTTTTTAATTAACTGAATAATATTCCATTGTATGAATGTGTACCATATTTTGTTTATCCATCCATCAATTATGGACAGAAACAATGATTTTTAAGTATTAAATTGTAAGTTCAACATTAGTGTATCCACAATTATAATTAATTATGATATTAAGATTATACCTGATGTGAACAGAATGCTGTATAGATATGATATGTAAATTATTTGTCAGCATTTCATGGAAGTGTGATTATTTTTTAAGGCTCTCCTAGCTCTGGTTTTATGAAATATGTGAATGTAGTATTTTCATCAATAAAGTTTAATGCGTTAAGCATTAGTTTAAAAATAAATGAGAAAAATGTTAGGCAGATAAGTTATTTGCCACATGTTGTAATGATTGTGTTCTGAATTTATTTCATTATGCAGTATTTGAAAAATGTCAATACATAAAGGAAAGGAAATAAGTATAATTAAGTCAATATATTTTTAAAGCAATTTTTATAATTTAGCAGACATTGCATCTTAATATAAGTCACTATTAAAATCATACCCTTGTGAAAAATGTGATGTCATTTTTTTCTTTTTTTGTTGATCATGTAAAATTGGTTCCTTTTTGTTGCTATGTGTTCTGTTTACTTTTGACAAGCTATTGCTTGTTGCTGAAGAATGTTTTACGTGTTTCTATTTCATTTTTTCCTTCCCCCCTCCCCCACTTGAGGGCTTGCACAGATAAAATGTTCAATGTTTTTTTATATTGAAGTCATCATAATCTGCCTGTCTTGAATGGTTTCTGAGAGTGGGCACTAAGAAACAAAGATATTTCATCCTTATCTAGGGACTTAACTCAAGCCTATGTTGCTGATAGAACTCACTGATTTTTCTTCTTTGTTAAACCAACCTTCCTTCCTTCCTCCCTTCATCCCTCCCGCCCTCCCTCTCTGCTTTCTTTCTTCCTTCCTCCTCCTCTTCTTCCATCTTCTTCCTGCCTATCATCCTTCCTATCTCCCTCCTCCCTCCCTCCTTCCCTCCCCCCCTCCCCCTCCTCCTCTCCCTTCTGTCATCCTTCCCTCCTCCCATTCCTTCTTTTCTTCCTTCTTTTATCTATCAATATAATCACTTTGTTTCTTTCAGATGAGATTGGAATGGAATGGTTCAGCTGTGACCAGAAATTTAGTTTCCTGAGTACATTGCCAAGAATCACAAATGAAGAGGGCCCAGTTGCATCTTCTTAAATTATTCATTTATCTGTTTTATTGCTCCATGCAGGAAACTTTAAATTGTTGAGTTGTACATTACTGTATTTAACTTGTTGCTTAGTTTCTACATATTTATTTTCAGTAAATGGCTGAAAGTGTTAACTATTCCATATTTTTAGCACAATGTGCTGCATATAGTTCCCAAGAAGCAAATGAGGTTTCATGTGTACAGAATTTCACTTCAGGTTTAGTTTTTTTTAAAAAAACTGAAATGTTTCCTTTTTATTGTTTGAAGCTGAAAATAAACAATTATTGAACCATTTTGAATTTACCTCATTTTAAAACTAATTTTAATTTATTATTTGGGCTGTTTTTAATATTAGTCACTAAAAACAAAGTGGGAGCAGTGTCTAATGCAATAATTAGGGATCACTTTATATAGTACATGTACAACATTAAAACCTGTTTAAAAAAAGAAAAAGTTACCAGCACTCACTTGTCCCTTGCCATTTTTTCTTATAATTATATTAGACAAATCTGTGGTGGGGAGTGGGTATCAAAAGTTACTTGTGTTCTAATTCTACAGCTAGAGGAGCTTTGTATTGCTGAACTTTCACCTGGAAAAGTTTCAGTGATATTTTTAAAAGAAAAAGTTTTAATCTACCAAATTCTACCAGTGTAACCTTTTTTCTAAATAAACGATAGTTTTCTCAAAATAATTGTGTATCATTGTGTGTATTGTTGCTTATTCAAAATAACTTAGCAGAGATAATTCAGTAAGTTTCCTAGCCTTTTCTCTTCTCCCTCCTGTCTTAGCTCCTGGACTATGTTTTCAAATGAAATATCATTCAGTGATAAGAAAAAATTCTATTTGCTCACCTCTGCACCTGGCATAAACAGTGGCTGAAATTATGCCAAGAATTACCATTTACTCTTCAGTTCCCTGGAACCAGTGATGCCCATGCAAGTTAAATTTGTTTTTTAGGATGACAACAAAGGCTGTAATTTTAAAAAGGATTGACAGTGTTGAATATATCCTAAAATTGGCAAAGGGATATACTAGTAAATCTTGATGCTCCCTTTCAGGTAATTGTAATTTGCAAAATTTGATGACCACAATAATTATGGGAGAGAGATCCATTCAATGACTTTAACACCCATAATGTCCCTGACATAAAAGATATATGTCTTAGAATTATTTTGACATTGACAAAATAACAATGGTTTACCTCAAAATCATTTTTGTCTGAAATATATCAGGGAAGAGCTTGCCAGTTGTTACGTTGCATTCACATTTTAAAGATTACACGACTGAGTTTGAAAGAAATTTTGCTATTAAGCATTTTATCTCTTCTCCCTACTCCCCAAATTATTAAACATGGGTAATGTTTGCTTGTGGCCTTGGTAGAAATGCATTGAGGATGGAAAATACTAACTTTGATTTTAAGTACAAAAATCATTTATGTTGGAAGTAGCAAATCTGTATGTGTAGTGATATTTTTAAGCATCTACTCTGTTCTAAGTACAAAGGAGTTATCTTGAGAAATGAGGGCCAAATGAATGCTACTGGTGGTCAGCAAACTTTCTGAAAAGGAACAGATAGCAAATGTTTGAGGCTTTGCAGACTATGTGGATCCTGTTGCAACCCCTCATCTCAGCCACTATAGTATGAAAGCAGGCATAGATGATATGAAAGTGAGCGAGCATGACTGAGTTCCAGTAAAACTTTATTTACTAAAACCTGCTATAGAGAATCCTATGGAAGATTTACATAACATATCTGAATGTGTCTTATGCATCACAGATGTAGCCATGAGAAAAACAAAGTCCCTGCCCTTATGGAACTTCTAGTCAAGGGAGGCAAACAAGAAAAACTTAATGTTAGGTGGAAGGAGGTCCTCTGAGGAAAAATAAAACGATAAGGAGGTTGGATGAGGCAGGGCTTTACTTCTTTATATACAGAGTGATCATGTGGAATGACTATATGCAAAACAGGACTATATGAGGCAGTATTCACAAGTATGAATATTTTATTACTAATGTGAGCAGGAACTCTCCTTAATCCTCCGATCTTTGAAACTTTACATGAAAATTGTGTAATACATAGGATTTCTCTCAGGATGTAGGCTCTGAACTCTAGTGGCTGGTGTCTAAGCCATTTTCTAGAAAGGAGCTGTAACTTAAGACTCATAAGTGGACATGGAGGATATCTATGGACCACCCAGGAATTGAATGCAAATTGTGTTATGTGCATTTTTCTGGGTATATAGCTTTCACTGGATTCTCAAAAAGATAGACCTAAGGTGGTGAGTTTGGTTTTCTGCATCTTGTTACAAAGAATTCTAACTTTTATAACTAACCCTGAACCTGTCCTGAGTTGGCAAGAAGTTGGAAGACAGTTGTCCATTCTTACCTTGTTTTAAATCATAGGGGCAGAAATTAGAACATCTTGCCTTGTCAAATGATACAAGTGATTTAAAATTTATTGGGAAGTCACTAGTTCATGGTATAGTGCCATTTTCTATTTCAGGGAAGCACTTTAGCCAAGTATGGGTGGAAATACGAGTAGCGCGCCCCCCGCCCCCCTTCCGCAAATGATTATTTTTTCTATCCTACCATATTCCAAAAAGGATTTATGAAGAAACATGCAGTACATTATAAAAAGTAAATGAGTAAATTTCTGGGTGAAATTAGTACCTAAAATGAGGTTAATACCCCCAAATGCTCTGTACACCTGGGCCATGAATCGGCTCTGAGAGTCCTGACAGGCTACATAGAGAAGGTAATGTGGTCAGTTACAGTGTCCACCATCTAAAAGGCCAGTCATGGTGGAGAACATTTTTCTGGCAGTGAAACTTAAAAGAAACTTATTTGCATTCTCATAAAGAAGAAACCGTGTCTTTTCAGTAAGTAAAGCAAAGGTATGTATCTTGTAATGGATCTAAATGTTAGCTGATGACCAACACCTCAACTCATTCTAGTAAGGCTATTTCTACAAAGGCACCTAAATATGTGGTCCAGGCACCCAGGTCTCTGATGATTTGGTTTAGTACAGGAAAATATTTTTGAATATTTGAGACAAGATTCCTCAACTGGCACTTATGAAGGCCTTACTTTTTCTAAGCATTTTCATAATGATCAGAAACTCATTCAACCGTTGTTTAGTTCCCATGACACAAGTAACATAAGATCTTTGTTATGCAAAGTGCTGAGCTCCCAGAAAACCTCAGTGTATTGTTCATGGATTCTAAAGAAATAATCCGGAGGACTGGCTCTGAAAGACATGGGTTTATTAGAACTTATGTGTGCACCAGTGGCAGCCAATTGGTGAAGTTTACCGCTGTACCGGCTGCCTCCAGTGAAGTTGTCCTGCTAAGTCCCACCCAACCTGTGGACAGGCTGCACTGGGGCGACCAGCTGGTGCTATTGTTTTGCCGCCTCCCAGACTTTCGCAGCATAAGGTTTTATAGCAGGGGTTCTCAACCTGTGGGTCGCGACCCCTTTGGGGGTCTAATGACCCTTTCACAGGGGTCGCCTAAGACCATCGGAAAACACATATATAATTACATATTGTTTTTGTGATTAATCACTATGCTTTAATTATGTTCAGTTTGTAACAATGAAATTGGGGGTCACCACAACATGAGGAACTGTATTAAAGGGTCGCGGCATTAAGTAGGTTGAGAACCACTGTTTTATAGAGTACAGAAAACAGAAAAACAGGGCGTGCAGGGGGAGGGTGACAGGCCTCTGTGCAAGCTGTGTGAGATTAAAACACTAGCTGTTTACAATCCAGGCTCACATCTAGAAGCAATTTCTCTTTGGCTTTTCTTAGACTGAGTGGTTGGCCAGGTTCCCAAGGTCTCACAGTCTGCTTACAGATGGCCTTCACTATATTTCCCACAGGGTGGGAGGAGGAGTTGGAGCATGGGAAGGGACCCATGATCCCGTTTACCGTATAATCTCATTAGCTGAAATTCTGTTCCTGGCCTTTAGATGTTTTTCCATTTTTTAAGTATACTGATCTCTAAGGCTGCCTCTTAGATAGAATGAAACAATATTACAGTTGCTTAATATTTTCATCACTTATCAGAAGCATGGTTCAAGTGTTTAGTTTTTTAAATTGAAGAAACATTTCTAGAGACACTGGCAGGGCCAAAGGGATTTTATTTGGTCTAGAGTTGAGAATAAAAAGAAGAGCTGATTAAAAGATGCTAATTCATGCTAACTGAATTCAGATTTTGTATTTATAGATACAAATGGACATGATAATTAAGAATAATAGAAGGGATATTGGAAATAATGACTAAAGGAAGTGTGGCAACCTGAGAAGATATACTTTAATGTAAGAATAATTGCTTTTTGTTTCTGATTCTTAGGTACTGTTTTTAGCTCAATGACCATTATTTCTATTTATGTCAGGCTAACAAAGTTTAATTCCTGTGATGTTAACTGGAGGTGTTTAATATAAGAGGAAACAGGAAAGAATAATATTTTGATTGAGGACAGGGCACATAAACTTGAGAATGCATTATTGTAAGTCAGAAGTAGCCTTCATTTCAGGGATAGGAGCTTGAAAATGACCCTAACCTCTATTTTAGTCTGAATGCTGGTTTTTGTCAGATGATAGCTAGATGTCCTTGGGCTAGAGTATCAGGTTGATGAAGAGCTACTATTACCCCTGTCCCCACAAAATTCTAACCAGAATGATATTGTACTATATTCAAGACCTTCTTGATCCTAATTTTGTGCATATGTAGTGGTACTCATCTCCTAGGGTTATGTATATCATTATTAAAGTATATGAGTTGTAATTACATATGCCATTGCTAGGTACTATTATGTACTTTCCAGGATAATTGATCCAAGATGTCAGTAATACAGAAAAAGATCATGCTAATAAGTTACAAGTGGGAAATGAAATGTAAAATGAATAAAGTATTCATACCAATGTAACTGGGGCCCTGTTATATTTTAAGATGATGTTGAGTGCTCAGGGTAAGAATGACCTTAGACTAGGTGTGATTTGGAAAGTCTTATTCTCAACAGGTTGATCTGGGAATACTTCATGAAGGATTTGGATGTTCAAGAAGCTAATCTACAGAGTTGGAGGAAAGTAGGTTTATAGTAGTTAGTATGGAAAAATAATACAATAATTTTTTTTTAATATATTTTATTGATTTTTTACAGAGAGGAAGGGAGAGAGATAGAGAGTTAGAAACATCGATGAGAGAGAAACATCGATCAGCTGCCTCCTGCACATCTCCTACTGGGGATATGCCCGCAACCCAGGTACATGCCCTTGACCGGAATCGAACCTGGGACCTTTCAGTCCGCAGGCCGACGCTCTATCCACTGAGCCAAACCGGTTTCGGCAATAATACAATAATTAATAAATAATAATACAAGAAGAAATTCTGTTTTGTGTACTCACAACTGTAAACCTACTTTTGTCCCACCCTGTATTTATACTCAGACTTAGAGGGTGTAGGTTTTTGGGTCTGGTTTAACCCTAAATTGGCACTAGAGGGGAAAGAATGTTGAACTTGGAATTCAGACCCATTCTGGTATAGTGCAGAATCTTTGAAGCCAACCTGTTATCATACTAGCCCAGGATTGGATCATATTTGAGAGGCAAATGTTCCCTACCTCTTTGGATGCTGTTCCATGTTGCCTCAAGACTTTTCCTTTTTCTGTCTTTATCTAATTTCTAAGCTTGACATCAGCCTTTTTATTGCTTTAATCAGTGTTAGTCACATTTTTCATATCTTTACAGGTAATCAAAGTTATTGCCTCTATGTCAAGATTACTTTCCTTGTTTCCTCTAACTGGCCACGAGCTACACTTGCACTTCTGCACCTGGTCTTCACAATGCTCTTTTCTGAATGAATTAAATCTAACAATACAGACACTCAATAACTGTTAGCAATTGTTATTAGTGGTAATATACCAGTAGATTTAAAATGGCAGCGGAATAAATGGATGCTACTCAGACATGCTCCCAAGACCAAACTGGAATTGCAACTAAAATACAAAAAAGCCATCCTGAATAATCAACGACAGAAAGGGGAGACTGCATAGAGACTTGTAGGAAGGGTAGAGGCACGAAAGGGCTGGCTAGGCTTCCACAGACAGCAGCTGAATTTCGGGAGAGATATCTCAGCTGTGGGGGGTTGCCACAGAACTCTGGGGTCTAATACCCAAGCTGCTCCTCCACATCAGAAATGAGAAAGGTTCCCACATAACATCTGGCTGTAAAAAGCAGCAGGGTCACTGTCTGCCAGGGAGAGATGGATGGAAATGCAGGCACCTTCTTAAATGGCCAACACACAAAATTTTGTGTGCAGCCACTCACGTTGGGCTCCAGCAGAGGGAGGGCAGAGAGGACTGGTGCTGTGTAAGCATAAGCCAGGGTTGGGGACTCTGGGATTAAAGTTCAGAAGGCAGACACCCTGGTTTCCTGTGCTGAGTCATTTCCTCACACTGTGGAGGTCATCTTTCATAGACCCTTGCTATCCAGGCGATTCTTGCCTAGGGGGAAGACAGTTGCCCACCCTATTGGAAAACCCCTTGCCACCCTGTGGAGTTTCTGAGGCCCATTAAGAGACTGAGAATAACAATTAGCCTCCACACAGAAGCAATTGTCCCACCCTGTTGGAAAACCTCTCACCCTACCTGTGGAGAATTGCCTGAGGCTACTCAGACTGAATCCAATCAGTCTGCTGGCAGAGTCAGGTCTCTGGAGGCTTTGAGTCTTTGCCTGATCTAATCAGTCAGAAACAGCAGCTGAGTCCCTACCACAGACACCACCCGAGACCATGCGGTGAGGCAAATGCCAGTAGGACCCCAAGTGCCTGCAGCTGACACCTGTAGGACAAGTTCCATGGGGGAAGGGAGTACAGCTCATAACAGAGACAATCTATGTGTGAGACAAGAGAGATTCAATTTCTGGGCTAAAGAGTCCCCAACCACTGGACTACTAGGGGATTCAACCTCTTGGACCTCAATCAGATTGTCTAGGTCCAGAAAGGGACAGTGCCTCATATTCACCTACACTAGAGAAGCTCCTAGGAGGCCCAGGATAGACACACCAAGGGACCAGATTCAACAACATCAGAGCAAAATCCAGCGAGTCCCAAATAGCAGACCCAAAGCACCTGTATAACAGCTGGCACAATGACATCAGGGTTGAAACTCATGGGCAGCAAATAGGAGGGGAGATCCCTCCCATGAGTGGGACATCAACAATCAAGTCCCAATTACAACAGGAGAGCCTAAATAATGCACACAATGGGGCATTCCTAGAGCACCCAGCTCAGATGAACAAAGAGACTGCACCACTGGACTCCTCAAGACACTTTCTACATAAGGCCATCTCACAAAGAGTGGGAGGCATTCTAATACATAGAAGCAAATACAGAGACAGCTAAAATGGGGAGACAAAGAAACAACCCCCAAATGAGAGAAAAGAAATCTCCAGAAAAGGAACTAAATGAAATGGATGTAGGGAAGCACAGGAGATTTGGTTGGAAAGTCAGTAAGGAGGTAATTCTGAAAAGGGTAGTTGGCTAAAAGCAGCCCACACCTGTTTATTGGAATTCCAACTGAGGGGATTTGGCTGAAGGGGGTTTCCCCTAGTTGTTTCTTGACCTTTTCAAACAAGTCTGTGCATGTGTAGACCCTTGGGTGTTTACTGGAATCTTTATGCTTAATCTTTAGGTGTCCTTGCTTAAAGGACACTGCAGACACACATGTCCTCCCAAGAATACTTACCTTACTGATTGTATCTAAAAGATAAACTTTATCTCAAACTGCTGTTACAATAAAAGCCTGAAGAGGCAGTCAATCAAAGCTGTCTGGTTCCTTTAGCCAGGCAGCCCCTTAGCCCTCTCTTTCATAATCAATCATCTGTTGCTCAGGGTCTGCTTGCCAGCCCTGGCAAATGGAGGCAAGCAACCTATCAGATGTAGAGTTCAAAGCAATGGTTATAAAGATGCTTAAAGAAGGCAGTGCAAATTACAACAACATGAAAAGGGAAATAGAAGCCATGAACAAGAACCAGACAGAAATGAAGAATGATATATCTCATGTCAAGAACACACTGGAAGGTATTAAAATAGTTTGGATGTAGCAGAGGATCAAATCAGCGATTTGGAAGACAAAGTAGAAATAAATATTAGAGAAGCAAAAAAGAATTAAAAAGTAGGAAGATAGCTTAAGTGAGCTCTGGGACAACATGAAATGTAACAACATCCACATTATAGGAATACCAAAAGGGGAAGAGGTTGAGCAAGGAACAGAGAACCTATTTAAAGAAATAATGACAGAAAACTTCCCCAACCTGGTTAAGGAAAATGTCACACAAGTTCAGGAGGCACAGAGAGTCCCAATAAAGATGAACCCAAAGAGACCACCTAGACATATCATAATTAAAATGACAAGCATAAAAGACAGAAGAAATCTTAAAGGCAACAAGATAGAGGCAGAATATTACCTACAAAGGAATTCCCATCAGAATTCCAGCTGACTTTTCAATAGAAACACTTCATACCAGAAGGGAGTGGCATGACATACTCAATGTAATGAAAAGCAAGGGCCTAAATTGAAGACTACTGTATCAAGCAAGGCTATCTTTAAAACTGAAGGCAAAATAAAAAGCTTTCCAGACAAAAAGAGGTTAAAGGAGTACATTATCACCAAAACAGCAATGCAAGAAATGTTAAAGGGACTGCTTTAAAAAGAAGAAAAGGAGAGATCATACGCACAAAGAAAATAAAAATGGCAATAAATAAATACCTATACTATCTAATAAGAGTAATATGCAAATTAACCATCACTCCAATGGCCCATAGTCACAAAATGGCGGCGCCCAGTCCTCTCAGCCCTGCTGGAGTCCCCCAGTCCCAGGGGTGGCCGCTGAGAGCAGGGCCTGCTTGGCCATTGCTGTGGCAACCCAGGAGCGGCCAAGCAGGCCCCGCAGACAGCAAAGAACCACGGGGAGTGGGCCTAAGCTGTCAGTGGGACATCCCCTGAGGGCTCCCGGAATGGAAAGGGTGCAGGTCGGGCTGAGGGACCCTCCCTCCCACTCCCTGTGCACGAATTTCGTGCACTGGGCCTCTAGTCAATAATAACCTTAAATGTAAATGGATTAAATGCTCCAGTCAAAAGACATAGGGTGACTGAATGGATAAGAAAACATGACCCATATATATGCTGTCTACAAGAGACCCACCTGAGAACAAAAGACTCACACAGACTGAGAGTGAATGGATGGAAAAATATATTCCATGCAAATGAAAAGGTAAAAAAAACCCAACAAAACCCAAAACTGGGGTAGCAATACTCATATTAGACAAAATAGACTTCAAAACAAAGGCCATACAAGATACAAAGACGGCCACTTCAAAATACTACATATTTTGGCTTATCTCATAGATGTAGTAGTTTAAATACACATGCCAACTTTGGTTCTTCTTTTAAAGAATAAGTATGATAAAATAGTCTGCCTATTATAAGGCTGTTCAAGCTTTGTGGATTTAGTATAATGATATGTTAAGAACTCTAAAATACCTTTGTGAAGACTTGGAAGGAAAACCCAAGCACAAATGAGATACAAAAAATATTCAAAAGGTTAATAAAGCACTAATGCTATTTGGAAATATATTTTGGAACATCTCAGTAAAACAAATGAGAAATTGCAGAATCCTAATAGGAATGTATTTCTAGGTTACTGTGTAAGTTTCCTAAAGCTGCCATAGAAATTTACCACAAAATTAGTGGCATAAAACAACACAAGTAATAAAATCTTACAGTTCTGAAGGCCAGAAGTCTGAAATTAGTTTCACTGGACTAAATTCAAGGTGTTAGCAGGCTTCTACAGGCTCTAGGGAAGAATACAGCCTTTGTCTTGACCAGCATCTTCTGTAAGGTCTGCTTGCATTTCTTAGCTCTTGGCCCCTTCATCTGTAAAGCTGGCAGCATTAGATCTTTAAAAATCTTTCTCTATGACCTCTGCTTCCGTTGTCACATCTCTTTCCTCTGATGTTGATCTTCTTGCTTTCCTCTTATAAGGATTGCTGTATAACCAGAGTATCCAGGGTAATCCCCTTATTTCAAGATCTTTAACTTAGTCATATTTGCAAAGTATTTTTATGCCTTGTAAATGAATATACTAGTATACACAGGTTCTGGGATTTAGGACGTGGACATCTTTGGGTTGCATTATTGTGTCTATCACAGTCTGCCTTCTGGCCCCCTAAGGTTCATGTCCATCTCACATTGAAAAATACATTTACCCCACTTTAAGGCCCCCCACAACAGCTCACCCCATTACAAAGTCAACTCAAACCCAAAATCCCATCTAAGTCTCATCAGTTCAAAAGTCCCAAATATCACATAAAGCATCTAAATGGGTCAGGCTCTGGATGTTATCCATTCTCGGGCAAAATTCCTCTTCATTTGTGGATTCATGAAGATAGAAAGCAAGTTATCTGCTCTGAAAACACAATGGTGGGATGACATAGGATATTAATTATAGACATTCCTATTCAAAGTAGGGACAAATGGAAGGCAAAAGGGAGTCACCAGTTCCAAGCAGATTCAAAATCTTGATGAGCAAACATTAGGTTTCAAAGCCTGTAAATCAAGCATGTCAAACTTTAAGCCTGCAGGCTGCATGCGGCCCACAACGAATATTTTTGAGCCCAGCCAATATAAAGGTATATAAGAAACGTTTTAATAAAAATTTCATAACTGAATCTTTACAATACCCCGTTATACATAATTATTAGTAAAGAACTATAACGTTCACTAATGACTGATTACTATAATCGTGTTGCATTCATTACCCTTACACGCCTTATGCGCAGGTGCATCATTTCTCTCCGCTAATACTAGCGGCTAATATTTTAGCAGGCGATTGCCACATCATTAGTCTTGGACTGATTTGTTTGTTGTGCACAACAGGAAATATTTTGCTTTTGGAGAACAAGAAAAATAGGTTTATTTGCGTTACGCTTATTAATTTTTGCAGTTATTCAGTGTCTGGTAAGTTAATGTTCGGGAAAAATATTGTTTTATTAAAATGTTCTATTATTTTATGTTAACGATTACTCATTTATTTTAGCTCTTTGTATTCAGCATGTCTCTATCAAAATAAACCTACATTTCTATGAAAATTGAAACTTTTGTTTTTTTTTGCGGCCCAAATAAACTTAAACCTTGTTTATTTGGCCTGTGTTAGCCTTTGAGTTTGACATGCTTGCTGTAAATAAACCTCTGTGGTTCATGGTTCTGCCTTCTGGGTCCATGGCTCTATCCTCTGAGACTGCAGGCCTGCCCCCTCTGTCCTTCCTTTGTCATGAAGAGTAGCATGTATTTGCAGCTGAAAATTTTTAATTTAATTTTCTTTATTGATTAAGGTATTACATATGTGTCCTTATCACCCATTGCCCCCAAACCGCCCCCCACTGATGCCCTCAACCCCCTGGTGTCTGTGTCCATTGGTTAGGCTTATATGCATTCATGCAAGTCCTTTGGTTGATCTCTCCCCCTTACCCCCACTATCCCCTATCTTCCCTCTGAGGTTTGATGGTCTGATTGATGCTTCTCTGTCTCTGAATCTGTTTTTGTTCATCAGTTTATATTGTTCATTATAGTCCATAAATGAGTGAGATCATGTGATATTTATCTTTCACTGACTGGCTTATTTCACTTAGCATAATGCTCTCTAGTTCCATCCATGCTATTGCAAATGGTAAGAATTCCTTCTTTTTTACCCCAGTATAGTATTCCATCGTGTAGATGTACCACAGTTTTCTAGTCCACTCATCTGGTGATGGACTCTTAGGTTGTTTCCAAATCTTAGCTATGGTGAATTGTGCTGCTGTGAACACAGGGGTGCATATATCCTTTCTGATGGGTGTTTCTGTTTTCTTGGGATATATTCCTAGAAGTGGGATCACAGGGTCAAATGGGAGTTCCATTTTTAGTTTTTTTTTTTAAAAAATATATTTTTTATTGATTAAGATATTACATATGTGTCCTTGTCCCCACGTTACCCTCTACACACCCCCTCATGCCCTCACCCCCCCGTTGTCCGTGTCCATTGGTTAGGCCTATATGCTTGCATGTAAGTCCTTTGGTTGATCTTTCTCCCTTACCCCCACCCTCCCCTACCTTCCCTCCAAGGTCCGACAGTCCAATCAATGCCTCTCCGTCTCTGGATCAGTCCTTGTTCATCAGTTTATGTTGTTCATTATATTCCACAAATGAGTGAGATCATGTGGTATTTATCCGCTCTCCAGTTCCATCCATGCTGTGGCAAATGGTAAGAGTTCCTTTTTCTTCTTCCTCTTCTTAAAGAATACCTTTCAGCATTTCATATAATGCTGGTTTGGTGGTGATGAACTCCTTTAGCTTTTTCTTATCCGTGAAGCTCTTTATCTGACCTTCTATTCTGAATGATAGCTTTGCTGGATAAAGTAATCTTGGTTGTAGGTTCTTGGTATTCATCACTTTGAATATTTCTTGCCACTCTCTTCTGGCCTGCATGGTTTCTGTTGAGAAATCAGCTGACAGTCGGATGGGTACTCCCTTGTAGGTAACTGACTGTCTTTCTCTTGCTGCTTTTAAGATTCTCTCTTTGTCTTTTGCTCTTGGCATTTTAATTATGATGTGTCTTGGTGTGGTCCTCTTTGGATTCCTTTTGTTTGGGGTTCTCTGCGCTTCCTGGACTTGTAAGTCTATTTTTTTCACCACGTAGGGGAAGTTTTCTGTCATTATTTCTTCAAATAGGTTTTCAATATCTTGCCCTCTCTCTTCTTCTGGTACCCCTATAATTCTGATGTTGGTACGCTTGAAGTTGTCCCAGAGGCTCCTTACACTATCTTCATATTTTTGGAATCTCTTTTCTTTTTTCTTTTTCAGTTGGGTATTTTTTGTTTCTTTGTATTTCAAATCTTTGACTTGATTCTTGGGATCCTCTTGTCTGCTGTTGGATCTCTGTAAATTATTCTTTATTTCAGTCAGTGTATGGTTAATTTCTAGTTGGTCCTTTTTCATGTCCTCCAGGGTCTCACTATACTTATTGAGGGACTGACTAAATTTATTGGCGGTTTCCATAAAATTCTTGAAAAACCTTATAAACGTGGCCTTGAACTCTACATCCAGTCATTTGCTTTCCTCCATTTCTGCCATTTGTGACCTGTTTCTTTGTCTCCGCATTTTGGCTGCTTCCCTGTGTTGATAGAGTGGCTTTGTGTGCTAGATGTCCTGTAGGGCCCAGTGTCTCAGCCTCCCCAGTTACCTGAGGTGGACACTCTTGGTGTACCCCCTTGTGGGCTTTGTGCACAGTCTTGTTGTAGTTATGTCTTGGTTGTTGTAGGATCACTGGGAGGAATTGACCTCCAGGCCAATTGGCAGTGAGAATCAGCTGTGTCTGCAGTGGGAGAACTGCTGTGCTGGAGACACCCTTCTGGGGCAAGACTTGCTTCAGTGGGGCTTTGGTGCTCACTGAGTCTGCACCCTGAGTGTGTCCCTTATGGATCTGAGGAGTTGTGATCTGGATGGTCTCCCTCTGACCACTGGGTACAGTGGCTCTTGGATCTAAGGAGGTGCTAATTTAGCCTCTGCCTGAGGTTACACAGCAGGAGCTACGAAGAGAACTGCAGATTCCCTTTCCTTTTTTTGGAGTTTGGAGGTGCCCTGAAGAGGCTCAGCTGTGAAGCAATGCAAGCCGCTGTGGGGCCTTGGGCCTCCTCTTGGAAGTTCTGGGTCTGTCTGGCCTGGCTGCAGTTAGGTAATTATCAGGTTGCAAAGGGCTGGGGCATTCATATGCAAAAGCCTCTGCCGCAGCCTGGGTGGGGCGGGGTCTCAAGGAATCAAAGGGCGGAGCAAGCAGCTATGGCGGATCCTTAGCCCTGCCCTAAGGAGTCGCGCGACTCGCGTCTCAGTGTCCAGGTAACAGCTGCAAGCACCTCTGAGGGAAAGCCACCCTCAAGTTCACCCACTGCCAGACAGTCCAGTTTCTCCCCGTATGAGTCCTGGGCCCCTAGAGACTTCCCGGAACTGGAGTTCAGAGCCGTCGGGAGCTTGTGACTCCCTCCAGATTCAAAAAGACAGCCGCGTCCTCAGGTGCCAGCCCCTTTCCGCTCGCGCGAGCCCCCGTACCTCTGCACTTTACTTCCGCAGCTCCTCTGGCTCTCAGTGTGCTTTTCTTTCCTTCTAGTTGTAGAATTTACAATCAGCCAGCCTTCCTGTAGTTCTGGATGATGTCTGTTTTGTGTTCCTAGAAGATTTTTCAATTGTGGGAGGCAGCAATTTCCCGGTGTTTATCTATGCCGCCATCTTAGTTTCTCCCCATTTTTAGTTTTTTGAGGAAACTCCATACTGTTCTCCACAGTGGCTGCACCAGTCTGCATTCCCACCAGCAGTGCATAAGGGTTCCTTTTTCTCTGCATCCTCGCCAGCACTTGTTGTTTGTTGATTTCTTGATAATTGCCATTCTGACAGGTGTGAGATGATACCTCACTGTTGTTTTGATTTACATCTCTCGGATGATTAGAGACTTTGAACATGTTTTCATACGTCTTTTGGCCTTCTGTCTTCTTTAGAAAAGTATCTATTTAGGTCTGTTGCCCATTTTTTGATTGGGTTGTTGATCAACCTTTTGTTAAGTTGTATGAGTTCCCTGTAAATGTTGGAGATTGAACCCTTATTGGTGATAACATTGGCAAATATGTTCTCCCATTCAGTGGGCTTTCTTCTTTTGTTGATGGTTTCCTTTGCTGTGCAAAAGCTTTTTAATTTGATGTTGTCCCATTTGTTTATTTTCTCTTTAGTTTCCATTGCCCTAGGACAGTGGTTGGCAAACCGAGGCTCGAGAGCCACATGTGGCTCTTTGGCCCCTTGAGTGTGGTTCTTCCAAAAAATAGCAAGTGCGGGCGCGCATGTACAGTGCGGTTGAAACTTCGTGGCCCATGTGCAGAAGTCGGTATTTCGTGGAAAAGCCATACTCAAGGGGCCAAAGAGCCGCATATGGCTCGTGAGCTGTGGTTTGCAGAGCTGCAGTTTGCCAACCACTGCACTAGCAGTATCAGTGAAAAAATTGCTTCAGCATATGTCTGAGATTTTGCTGCCTGTGGATTCCTATAGTATTTTTATGGTTTCCCATCTTATGTTTAAGTCCTTTATCCATTCTGAGTTTATTTTTGTGTATGGTGTAAGTTGGTGGTCTAGTTTCATTTTTTTGCATGTATCTGTCCAATTTTCCCAACACCATTTATTGAAGAGGCTGTCTTGACTCCATTGTATGTTCATGCCTCCTTTGTTGAATTTTAATTGGGCATAGTGGTTTGGGTCGATTTCTGGGTTCTCTATTCTATTCCATTGATTTATTTGTCTGTTGTGCCAGTACCAGGCAGTTTTGAGAACAGTGGCTTTGTAATACAGCTTGATATCTGGTATTGAGATGCCACCTACGTTGTTCTTCTTTTTCAGGATAGCTGCAGCTATTTGGGGTCTTTTTTTATTCCAGATGAATTTTTGGAAAGTTTGTTCTAGGTCTGTGAAATATGCCATTGGTATTTTAATGGGGAGTGCATTGAATCTATAGATTGCTTTGGGTAGTATGAACATCTTGATGATGTTGATTCTACCAATCCATGAACACGGTATTTTCTTCCATCTATTTATGTCTTCCTCTATCTCCTTTTTCAGTGTCCTGTAGTTTTCTGTGTATAGGTCTTTTACCTCCTTTGTCAAGTTTCTTCCTAAGAATCTTAATTATTTTTATTAGTTAAGGTATTACAAATGTGTCCTCATCCCCCCCATAAACCCTCATTCTCCCCCCACCCCCCGCACACTCATGCTCCCATCCCCCTGTTGTCCATGTCCATTGGTTTGGCTTATATACATGTATGCAAGTCCTTCGGTTGATCTCTTCCCCTTACCCCGCCCTCCCCTACTTTCCTTCTGGGGATTGATAGTCTGATTGCTGTTTCTCAGTCTTTGGGTCTGTCCCTTTTCATCAGTCTATGTTGTTCTCTATAATCCACAAATGAGTGAGATCATGTGGAATTTATCTTTCTCTGACTGGCTTATTTCACTTAGCATAATGCTCTCCAGTTCCATCCATGCTGTTGCAAAAGGCAAGAGTTCCTTTTTTTTTTAACCGCAGCATAGTATTCCATTCTGTATATGTACCACAGTTTTCTAGTCCACTCATCTGCTAATGGGCACTTAGGCTGTTTCCAAATCTTAGCTATGGTGAATTGTGCTGCTATGAACATAGGGGTGCATATATCCTTCCTGATGGGCGTTTCTGGTTACTTGGGATATATTCCTAGAAGTGGGATGACTGGGTCAAATGGGAGTTCCATTTTTAGTTTTTTGAGGTAGCTCCATACTGTTCTCCACAGTGGCTGCACTGGTCTGCATTCCCACCAGCAGTGCAGAAGGGTTCCTTTTTCTCCACATCCTCTCCAACACTTGTTGTTTGTTGATTTGTTGATGATAGTCATTCTGACAGGTGTGAGATGATAACGCATTGTCATTTTGATTTGCATCTCTCGTATAATTAGTGACTTTGAGCATGTTTTCATATGTCTTTCGGCCTTCTGTATGTCCTCTTTCGAAAAGTGTCTATCTAGGTCCATTGCCCATTTTTTTTATTGGATTGTTCATCTTCCTTTTGTTAAGTTTCATGAGATCCCTGTAAATGTTGGAAATTAAACCCTTATCGATGGTAACATTGGCAAATATGTTCTCCCATGTAGTGGGTCTTCATGTTGTTTTGTTGATGGTTTCCTTTGCTGTGCAAAAGCTTTTTATTTTGATGTAGTACCATTTGTTTATTTTCTCTTTAGTTTCCGTTGCCCTAGGAGCATTATCAGAGAAGAAATTCCTTCGGCATATGTTTGCAATTTCACTGCCTGTGGATTCCTCTAGTATTTTTATGGTTTCCCATCTTACGTTTAAATCTTTTATCCATTTTGAGTTTATTTTTGTGTATTGTGTGATTTGGTGGTCTAGTTTCATCTTTTTGCATGTATCTGTCCAATTTTCCCAACACCATTTATTGAAGAGGCTGTCTTGACTCCATTGTATGCTTTTGCCTCCTTTGTCGAATTTTAATTGGGCATAGTGGTTTGGGTCGATTTCTGGGTTCTATATTAGATTCCATTGATCTATATGTCTGTTCTTGTGCCAGTACCAAGCTGTTTTAAGAACAGTGGTTTTGTAATATAGTTTGATATTTGGTATTGAGATCCCACCTACTTTGTTCTTCTTTCTCAGGATTGCTGCAGCTATTCGGGGTCTTTTTTTTTTCCAGATGAATTTTTGGAACGTTCGTTATAGATTTGTGAAATATGCTGTTGGTAATTTAATGGGGATTGCACTGAATCTATAGATTGCTTTGGGTAGTATGGACATTTTGATGATGTTGATTCTACCAATCCAGGAACACGGTATGATCTTCCATCTGTTTATGTCTTCCTCTATCTCTCTTTTCAGTGTCCTGTAGTTTTTTGCATATAAATCTTTTACCTCCTTGGTTAAGTTTATTCCTAGGTATTTTAATTTTTTTGGTGCAATGGTAAATGGGATTGCTTTTTTAGTTTCACTTTCTGTAGGTTCACTATTGGTGTAAAGCAATGCCATGGATTTCTTAGCATTAATTTTGTATCCTGCTACATTGCCGAATTCATTTATTAGGTCTAATAATTTTTTGGTGGAGTCTTTAGGGTTCTCTATTTACAGTATCATGTCATCTGCAAATAAGGACAGTTTTACTTCCTCTTTTCCAATCTGGATGCCTTTTATTTCTTCTTCTTGTCTGATCACAATGGCTAGTACTTCCAGTACTATGTTGAACAGGAGTGGTGAGGGGGGGCATCCCTGTCTTGTTCCTGTTCTTAGGGGGAATGGTTTTAGTTTTTGCCCATTGATTATGATGTTGGCTGTGGGATTGTCATATATGGCTTTTTTTTAAAATATATTTTATTGATTTTTTACAGAGAGGAAGGGAGAGAGATAGAGAGTTAGAAACATCGATGAGAGAGAAACATCGATCAGCCGCCTCCTGCACATCTCCTACTGGGGATGTGCCCGCAACCCAGGTACATGCCCTTGACTGGAATCGAACCTAGGACCCTTCAGTCCGCAGGCCGACGCTCTATCCACTGAGCCAAACCGGTTTCGGCATATATGGCTTTTATTAGTTGAGGTATGATCCCTCAATTCCTATCTTGCTGAGAGTTTTTATCAAGAAAGGGTATTGGATTTTGTCAAATGCTTTTTCCGCATCAATTGATATGACTATGTGGTTTTTTTCTCTCAGTTTGTTTATGTGATGTATCACGTTTATTGATTTGCGGATATTGTACCATCCTTGCATCCCTGGGATAAATCCTACTTGGTCATGGTGTATGATCTTTTTGATGTACTGCTGGATCCGATTTGCTAGGATTTTGTTGAGGATTTTGGCATCTATGTTCATAAGGGATATTGGCCTATAATTCTCTTTCATTGTATTGTCTTTCCCTGGTTTTGGTGTTAGGGTGATGCTGGCTTCATAGAATGAGCTGGGAAGGGTTCCTTCCTCTTGGATCTTTTGACATAGTCTGAGGAGGATAGGTTTTAGGTCTTCCTTGAATGTTTGGTAAAACTCCCCTGTGAAGCCATCTGGCCCCGGGCTTTTGTTTGCTGTAAGCTTTTTGATTACTGCTTCGATTTCCTCCATAGTTATTGGCCTGTTGAGATTTTTAGATTCTTCCTGATTAAGTTTTGGAAGGTTGTATTTTTCTAGGAATATGTCCATTTCCTCCAGGTTGTCTAGTGTGTTGGAGTAGAGTTGTTCATAGTATTTTCTAACAATCCTTTGTATTTCTATGGGGTCTGTTGTTATTTCTCCTCTTTCATTTCTGATTTTGTTTATTTGGGTCCTCTCTCTTTGTTTCTTGGTGAGCCTGGCTAGAGGTGTATCAATCTTGTTTATCCTTTCAAAGAACCAGCTCTTGGTTTGGTTGATCTTTTGTATTGTTTTTTTGGTCTCTATGTCGTTTATCTCTGCTCTGATCTTTGTTATTTCCTTTCTTCTGCTTACAGTGGGCTTTTTTGTTGCTCTCTTTCTAACTCTTCGAGTTGTAGAGTTAGGCCATTCTCATTGTTTCTTGTTTCTTGCAGTAGACTTGTAGAGCTATGAACTTCCCTCTCAAGACTGCTTTCGCTGTGTCCCATAGGTTTTGGATTGTTGTGTTTTCATTGTTGTTTGTTGCCATGATGTTTTTTTATTTCTTCTTTGATCTCACTGGTAACCCAATCGTTGTTTAATAGCATGCTATTTAGTCTCCATGTGTTTGATTCTTTTGGATTGTTTTTGTTGTAGTTGATTTCCAGTTTTATGCCTTTGTGGCCTGAGAATATGCTTGATATGATTTCAATTTTCTTGAATTTGAAGAGATTTTGTCTGTGACCCAATATATGGCCTATCTTTGAAGATGACAAATGTGCACTTGAGGAGAATGTATATTCTGTGGCTTTGCGGTGAAATGTTCTGAAGATGTCAATTAATTCTATCTGATCTAGTGAGTCATTTAGGATTGATGTTTCTTTGCTGAGTTTTTGTTTAGAGGATTTGTCCAGTGGTGATAATGAGGTGTTAAGGTCCCCTACTATGATTGTATTGCTGTCAATCTCTCCCTTGATCTCCTCCAGAAGATTTCTTACGTATTTGGGTGCTCCTATATTGGGTGCATATATATTTACCAGAGTTATTTCTTCTTGTTGGACTGCTCCCTTTAGTATTATGAAGTGGCCTTCTTTTTTTTTTTTAATTTATTGCTTAAAGTATTACAAAGGGTATTACATATGTGTCCATTTTATCCCCCCGCCCTAGACAGTCCCCCAGCCTCCCCTATCCCCCAGTGTCTTATGTCCATTGGTTATGCTTGTATGCATGCATACAAGTCCTTTAGTTGATCTCTTACTCCCCTGCCTCCTGCCCCCCAACCGTCCCCGGCCTTCCCACTGCAGTTTGACAATCTGATTGAGGTAGCTCTGCCTCTGTATCTATTATTGTTCAAAAGTTTATAATGGTCTCTATTATCCATGAATGAGTGAGATCATGTGGTATTTTTCCTTCATTGACTGGCTTATTTCACTTAGCATAATGCTCTCCAGTTCCATCCATGACGTTGCAAATGGTAAGAGTTCCTTCCTTTTTAGAGCAGCATAGTATTCCATCGTGTAGATGTACCACAGTTTTCTAATCCATTCATCTACTGATGGGCACTTAGGCTGTTTCCAGATCTTAGCTATGGTGAATTGTGCTGCTATGAACATAGGGGTGCATATATCCTTTCTGATTGGTGTTTCTGGTTTCTTGGGATATATTCCTAGGAGTGGGATCACAGGGTCAAATGGGAGTTCCATTTTCAGTTTTTTAAGGAAACCCCATACTGTCTTCCATAGTGGCTGCACCAGTCTGCATTCCCACCAGCAGTGCACAAGTGTTCCTTTTTCTCCACATCCTCTCCAGCACTTGTCGTTTGTTGATTTGTTGATGAAAGCCAGTCTGACAGGTGTGAGATGGTACCTCATTGTTGTTTTGATTTGCATCTCTCGGATGATTAGTGACTTTGAGCATGTTTTCAAATGTCTCTTGGCTTTCTGAATGTCCTCTTTTGAAAGGTGTCTATTTAGGTCCTTTGCCCATTTTTTTATTGGATTGTTTATCTTCCTTTTGTTGAGTTGTATGAGTTCCCTATAAATTTTGGAGATTAGGCCCTTATCAGATATGACATTGGCAAATATGTTTTCCCACACAGTGGGTTTTCTCGTTGTTTTGTTGATGGTTTCTTTTGCTGCACAGAAGCTTTTTATTTTGATGTAGTCCCATTTGTTCATTTTCTCTTTAGTTTCAAGTGCCCTAGGAGCTGTATCAGTGAAGAAATTGCTTCGGCATATGTCTGAGATTTTGTTGCCTTTGGATTCTTCTAGAATTTTTATGGTTTCCTGTCGTACATTTAAGTCCTTTATCCATTTTGAGTTTATTTTTGTGTATGGTGTAAGTTGGTGGTCTAGTTTCATTTTCTTGCATATATCTGTCCAATTTTCCCAACACCATTTATTGAAGAGACTATCTTGGCTCCATTGTATGTTCTTGCCTCCTTTGTCAAATATTAATTGAGCATATTGGTTCAGGCCGATTTCTGGGCTCTCTATTCTATTCCATTGATCTATATGCCTATTCTTGTGCCAGTACCAGGCAGTTTTGAGAACAGTGGCTTTGTAATACAACTTAATATCTGGTATTGAGATCCCACCTACTTTGGTCTTTTTCAGGATTGCTGTAGCTATTCGAGGTCTTTTTTTATTCCAGATGAATTTTTGGAGAGTTCGTTCTAGATCTCTGAAGTATGCCGTTGGTATTTTAATGGGAAGTGCGTTGAATTTATAGATTGCTTTGGGTAGTATGGACATTTTAATGATGTTGATTCTACCAATCCATGAACACGGTATGTTCCTCCATCTGTTTATGTCTTCCTCTATATCTTTTTTCAACGTCCTGTAGTTTTCTGAGTAGAGGTCTTTTACCTCTTTAGTTAAGTTTATTCCTAGGTAGCTTAATTTTTTTGGTGCGATGGTAAACGGGATTGTTTTTATAATCTCTCTTTCTGAAAGTTCACTATTGGTGTATAGAAATGCCTCAGATTTCTTAGGGTTAATTTTGTATCCTGCTTCATTGCCAAATTCATGTATTAAGTCTAGTAGCTTTTTCATGGAGTCTCTAGGGTTCTGTATGTATAATATCATGTCGTCTGCAAATAAGGACAGTTTTACTTCCTCTTTTCCAATTTGAATGCCTTTTATTTCTTCTTCTTGCCGAATTGCAATGGCTAACACTTCCAGTACTATGTTGAACAGGAGTGGTGAGAGGGGGCATCCCTGTCTTGTTCCTGTTCTTAGGGGAAACGGTGTTAGTTTTTGTCCATTGAGTATGATGTTGGCTGTGGGCCTGTCATATATGGCTTTTATTATGTTGAGGTATGATCCTTCTACTCCCACCTTGCTGAGAGCTTTTATCAAAAATGGGTGTTGAATTTTGTCAAATGCTTTTTCTGCATCAATTGATATGACCATGTGGTTTTTTTCTTTCAATTTGTTTATGTGATGTATCACGTTTATTGATTTGCGGATATTGTACCATCCTTGCATCCCTGGGATAAATCCTACTTGGTCATGGTGTATGATCTTTCTGATGTACTGCTGGATCCGATTTGCTAAGATTTTGTTGAGGATTTTGGCATCTATGTTCACGAGGGATATTGGCCTGTAATTCTCTTTCATTGTGTTGTCTTTACCTGGTTTTGGTATTAGGGTGATGCTGGCTTCATAGAATGAGCTGGGAAGTGTTCCTTCCTCTTGAATTTTTTGTAGTAGTCTGAGGAGGATAGGTTTTAGTTCTTCCTTGAATGTTTGGTAAAACTCCCCTGTGAAGCCATCTGGTCCTGGGCTTTTGTTTGCTGGAAGCTTTTTGATGACTGCTTCAATTTCTTCCATAGTTATTGGCCTGTTGAGATTTTTAGATTCTTCCTGATTGAGTTTTGGAATGTTGTATTTTTCTAGGAATTTGTCCATTTCCTCCAGGTTGTCTAGTTTGTTGGAGTAGAGCTGTCCATAGTATTTTTTAACAATCATTTGTATTTCTGTGGGGTCTGTTGTTATTTCGCCTCTATCGTTTCTGATTTTGTTTATTTGGGTCCTCTCTCTTTGCTTCTTGGTGAGTCTGGCTAGAGGTTTGTCAATCTTGTTTATCCTTTCAAAGAACCAGCTCTTGGTTTCATTGATTTTCTGTATTGTTTTTTTGGTCTCTATGTCATTTATTTCTGCTCTAATCTTTATTATCTCCTTCCTTCTGCTCACTCTGGGGTTTTCTTGTTGCTCTCTTTCTAATTCTTTGAGTTGTAGAGTTAGCTGATTTACTACCATTTTTTCTTGTTTTTTGAGATAGGCCTGTAGAGCTATAAACTTCCCTCTCAGGACTGCTTTCATTGTGTCCCATAGGTTTTGGATTGTTGTGTTTTCATTGTCATTAGTTTCCAGGATGTTTTGAATTTCTTCTTTGATTTCATTGGTAACCCAATCAATATTTAATAGCATGCTATTCAGCTTCCAGGTGTTTGAGTATTTTGGCTTGTTTTTATTGTAGTTTATTTCTAATATTATGCCATCGTGGTCTGTGAAGACGCTTTTTATGATTTCAATCTTCTTGAATTTGGGGATACTTTGCTTGTGACCCAATATATGGTCTATTTTTGAATATGTCTTATGAGCATTTGAGTAGAATGTATATTCCCTGGCTTTGGGGTGAAGTGTTCTGAAGATGTCTGTTAAGTCCATCTGATCTAGTGAGTCATTTAGGATTGCTGTTTCTTTGCTGATTGTTTGTCTAGAGGATTTATCCAGTGTTGTCAGTGGTGTATTAAAGTCCCCGACTATGATTGTATTGTTGTCGATCTCTCCTTTGATATCTTCCAGGAGTTTTTTTATGAATTTGGGTGCTCCTGCATTGGGTGCATATATGTTTACCAGAGTTATATCTTCTTGTTGTATTGATCCCTTTAGTATTATGAAGTGGCCTTCCTTATCTCTTTTTATGGCCTTCACTTTGAGGTCTATTTTGTCCGATATAAGTATTGCTACCCCAGCTTTCTTTTTCTTTCCATTTGCCTGAAAAATATTTTTCCATCCTTTCACTTTCAGTCTGTGTGAGTCCCTTCTAATGAGGTGGGTTTCTTGTAGACAGCAGATGTATGGGTCATGTTTTTTTATCCATTCAGCCACTCGATGTCTTTTGTTTGGAGCATTTAGTCCGTTTACGTTTAAAGTTATTATTGAAAGGTACTTGTTTGTAGCCATTTCTGTTTTTGTGTGGCTGTTTTCTTTCTTTGCTTTTTATTTCTTATTTTTATACCAGTCCCTTTAGCATTCCTTGCATTGCTGGCTTGGTGGTGATAAACTCCCTTAGCCTTTTTTTTGTCTGTGAAGCTTCTTATTTCCCCTTCAAGTTTGAATGATAGCCTTGCTGGATAGAGTATTCTTGGATTCAGACCTTTGCTTTGCATCACTTTGTAAATTTCTGTCCATTCTTTTCTGGCCTGATGTGTTTCTGTTGAGAAATCATTTGACAATCTAATGGGAGATCCCTTGTATGTAACTTTCCGTCTCTCTCTTGCAGCCTGTAAGATTCTCTCTTTGTCCTGAACATTTGCCATGGTAATTATGATGTGTCTTGTTGTGGGTCTTTTCGGGTTCACCTTGTTTGGGAATCTCTGGGCTTGTGTGACTTTTTTCTTCCCCACCTCAGGGAAGTTTTCTGATATTATTTCTTCTAATAGGTTTTCTAATCCTTGTTCATCCTTCTGTTGTTCTGGTACCCCTATTATTCGTATGTTGTTTCGTTTCATGTTGTCCCAAAGCTCCCTTAGGCTCTCCTCCTGTCTTTTAATTTTTTTCTCCAATTGCAGTACATTTTGGGTGTGTTTTGCTTCCTTGTCTTCTAATTCACTAATTCGGTCCTCCGCTTCTCCTAGTCTACTGTTGATACTTTCAATGGAGTTTTTCATTGCAGCTATATCACTCTTCATTTCTTCTTGGGTCTTACTTAAGTTGTTGATTTTTTCATCTGTTTCTTCTAGCTTCTTCCATATGTTATCGATTTTTTCATCTGTTTCTTCTTGCTTCTTGCAGAGGTTGTCGATTTTTTCCTCCATCCAGTTTATGCACTCTAGGACCCTTATTCTGAATTCTTTGTCTGTCATGTTGCATGCCTCTGTATTACTTAGCTGCTTTTCTGGAGAGTCCTCCTTCTCTTTCCTTTGGGGGTTTCTTTGTCTACCCATGTTTGATCTCACTGACATATCTAGACGTTGAGTCGTTCAGTGGTTGCTCCCTTGGTGGCAGTGACTCCTTGGTCTGTGGTTGCTCTTCGGGCGGTTGCGGTAGCAGCTGCTCTTCAGTTGGCAGCAGCTCCTCTGGTGGGTGCTGTTCACAGCTGTGGTGGCTCTTCTGGCTGGTGGGGCGAGGTTTCACGTACAGCTGCTGTTCCTCAGCAGAGGGTGTTGGTGCTCAGGAGGTTGCTGTTGCTTGCATCTGCTGCGTTGATTTAAAGGCACAAAATACAACACAACAAGGCACCACGTACCAGGCACTATACACAAATATATTCACGATATTAATAACCCCAAATAAAGGTGACCACCTGAATTAAGAGAATTAGGGGATAAGGAAGAAGGAAGAGAAAAAGATAAAAGAGAAAAAAGAAAAGAAAAGTAGGGACCAAAAAAAGGAGTGCAAAAATGAAATTGGGAAAAAGGAGGGGGGAAAATAAAAGTGAGAAAAGAAAAGAAAAGAAAAAAAAAAGAGCGAAAAGAGAGAATGAAGTGGAAGAGGGGAAGAGACTTTTTTATATGAGGAGAATACTCCTATAGAACAGCCATTAATCCCAACAAATTCCAGCAACACCTCCCTGGAGATGAATGCAAACTAGAAACAACCAATAATATAACGATGAAAATAGAATGGAGAACACTAATCCCAAAATAAAATAAAGAGAAAATAAAATGGCACTTTAAAAAAAATGGTAAAATGGTAGCAGTAATAATACTGGTTAAAAATAAGAAGGTAGTAATTAAAAGGGTAAAATCAGGTGATGGAAAAAAGAAGAAAAAAAAAGAAGAAAGAAAAAAAAAGAAGAAAAGAAAAAAAAAAGAAAAAAATTGGTTTCTTAGTTAAAAGGTGAAAAAAGAAAAAAAAAATTGCAGTAGTGAAGGTCCTTCGGTTCTTCTGTTCTTCAGTGTGGCTCGCCTTAGACCTGCCAGGTATTCAGGAGAGTGTTGAGTTTCCCTGTGATACACTGTTCCTCTGTGTTGTAAACCACAGTCCTTATTTTAAAGCAAGCCGCATTTGTTTCCCAGACTGCCTTATTTTGTGTTTAGCAAAGAGTCAGTTTGTGGGTCAGCCTCTGGGTGGCAGTGTTCTGGGGTTGGCCTCTGAGGCTATAGGGCCTCTCTGTCCAGTGGAAGTTCACTGCCCAGAGCTGGCTGCGCAATAGTTAGTTACTGGCGCTGTGTTGTTGCTGGGATTGAAAATCCCTCCATAGGCCTGACCCTGTTAACTCGCAGGGACTGATCAGGTTATTTTAATCCTTGATCTCCTACAGGGTGGAATCTGGGTGTGGCTGTGCTCCTTGCCTGGGGGCTGGGGGGAGGAGTCTCACTCTCCGGAGAGAATGGCTGCCCCAGTCCTGGGCTCAGGGGTGTCTCAGCACTCAATTCGCTGCCACCTCTCCCGGCCCCCCCTCTCTCCTCAGTCTCTCCCCAGATTCCACTCCTCCGCACACTCTCCCTCTCTTCAGCACAGGTGAGTGTCTGTATCTGAAATGTCCCATGAACAGGATTCAGTGAAAACAAACAAACAAACGCCTACCGTGGAAACGGGAAAGGCTTGGTTTCTGTAAGCTTCTTCTCTTACCGGGACTGCGTGGTCTGGTCAGCTCTTCAGGCTGCCCCCTTTAGGCTCAGTCCTCTGTGATCACAGAACCCAGCTCTCAATTCCCCCGGTGGCGCCAGGAATCCCGCGGTTCTCCTTTCCCCCGTCAGGGGCTGTGCCTGTCCCAAGGGACGCGTCTGTCTGCCACGCGGTCTCCCTCCGACTCTCTGGGCTCAGAGGTCTGGCAAACTTTCCTGCCCAAATCCCTGGGTTTTTTTTACCTTTCCAGAGGAGTTCTGCTCTTCCCGGCTGCAAACCGTCTCACCAGCTGAGCAATTTCGCCAATTCGGGGTGGATGTTACTAGTTTCAGCTGCTCACTCCATTTGCTCCGGGACACAACCTGGGACGCGTCTGCCTATACCGCCGCCATCTTCACTCTCCTATTTCTTCTTTTTACACTGGTCCCTTTAGCATTTCTTGCATTGCTGGCTTGGTGGTGATAAACTCCCTAATCCTTTTTTGTTTGTGAAGCTTCTTATTTCCCACTCAATTTTGAATGATAGCCTGGATAGAGTATTCTTGGATTCAGTCCCTTGCTTTGCATCACTTTGTAAATTTCTGTCCATTCTTTTCTGGCCTGATGTGTTTCCGTTGAGAAATCATTTGATAATCTAATGGGAGATCCCTTGAATGTAACTTTCTCTTTCTCTCTTGCAGCCTTTAAGATTCTCTCTTTGTCCTGAACATTTGCCATGGTAATTATGATATGTCTCTGTGTGGCTCTTTCCGGGTTCATCTTGTTTGGGACTCTCTGTGCTTGTGTGACTTTTTTCTTCCCCACCTCAGGGAAGTTTTCTGACATTATTTCTTCAAATAGGCTTTCTAACCCTTGTTCCTCTAGGTTTAATTAATTTTGACAGCCATGATAACATGATTGTTATGGTTATATAAATGAGATTTTTGTGGCTTCCATATCTGTTGCATCTCATGTTCAAATAAATATCTCACACTGGAGCAGAAATATGCTGATTAGATGAATGACATCAAGTACAAAATTGTTTTCTGCTGGGTGCATTTGAATTTTACACAAAGAACAGACTTAGAGTCTAATTATCATAGCCTCTGATTGTTTTGTCATTCCCAGTTTTGATAAATAGTTTAATCATTTAATGAATTGATAATTTGCTATTGAATTAACAAAATATCAAATTACAAGCCTTATGAAAATCTGAAGACTAGTTGGATTCTCATCTGTTGCATTATTTAATAGTGTATATATAATTGTTTTTCTATTGTCCTTAATCACTTCCACTTGATTTGATAAGGCCCTTGCAAGCTTTCTGTAAGATTTTCATTTTGACAGGATGATGATAATACATGGCACATTAAGAATTACAGCAACGCCAATAGAGGAGAATAATGGCTTTGTAGTGTGGAAATGTAGATTCCCTATTTAGAAAATCAAATCAGGAGATAGATAAAATGCATTCCCAGCTTGTTTCCAAATTATCTGTTCAATGAGGCCCATGTCAATCTACAATGTTTTCAGTGTAAAAGAATCCAGAAGAGTAGAGAATCTCAGAATTAAAGATTATTAGAGCTGGAAGGAATTTAGGATTTATTAAACTGAAATTTTTAAAAGGACCAGGCAATTAACATAAACAATTGACATGCAACAAACTGAAGGGGAACTCCTTCCTCCTGTTACCTATGGAAATGTGGGATCAGTGTTTCTAAATATTCTGGTTCTTCAAGAGATTCCCAAATCTGTTCTTCCCTGTTCATCATCTTGCTGAGTACCTACCAGGACCTGGGACCCCTCCTCTGAATCACATTTGATTGTACTAGGGACAGATGCCTGTCTTTAAGGGATGCTGCCCAACCATAGGCTTGAAGCTGACTTTTGTGGCCCAGGCTTAAGATGATCAGATACAGATTATTTCTTCAGGAAGTTTGATTCACAATACATTAAACTTACCAGTTGATAGCAGAACAGAAAGAAGTAGACATAGAAACTGGAGCCAAGTCATGTTAATTGCAGAGAACTTGCCTCAAGGTCACATACTTCTGCAACTGAGGTCCTCAGAGTGACTCAGAATCTAGACCCACCCAACATTCTGGTCCCCATGCTAGGTAAGGTGTTTTTTTTTTTTAAATGTTTTTATTGATTTCAGAGAGAGTAAGGGAGAGGGAGAGACAGATAGAAACATCAATGATGAGAAACATTGATTGGCTACCTCCTCCACCCCCCCCCCCCCCCCGCTTTACTGGGGATCGAGCCTGCAACCCAGGCATGTGCCCTGACCAGGAATCAAACTGTGACCTGGTTCATGGTTTATGCTCAACCATTGAGCCACACTAGCCCAAGGGAAATGGACATTATTATATTCAGAAATGTGTACTATACTCAGAAATATGTATGCACAGGGTTGGGTTAGTTGGGGATAATTGTACATATGTTCCTGACCTATCGTAAGAACTAAATGAGAACATGTGAAAGGGTCTAGGTTAGTAATTGATACATAGTTGACACTTTGTGTTACCTTCCTAGCTCCCTTCCTTTCTACTCCTCCACAGTCATGTATTTACATCTAGTGTTGGCCTTAATCAAGGGCAGTATGCCAGTATTTGTGACTCAAGACAATGATGGATAAAGAGTTTTTTTTTCTAAAAAAAAGAGTTTTTTTCTGCTATATTAGCTGGCTGTTACCTAAAGTGCACCTTTCTATAACCCATATTTTTCCAGAGTCAGGTCTTCTGTGGAATTGGTTAAAGATCTTGGACTCTGACTTTGGCTTCCTGTTTCTGTCAGGATTTGGTATAAGAAACAGAAATCAGTCTAAGCATTTTTGGTAGAAAGGGATTTAATATGGAATTTAGATAGTTTAAAAATCTTTGAAAGGATTGGAAGAGTGGCCTCTAGGCTGGGCCTAAAGAACTTGCTCCCATATTCTTATAGAACTCATCCACTAGTTGGCTACTACCTCTGAGACAGCCACTAGAATGCTTGATTTCAAGAACATAGCATCATTGTTGTGTCCCAGGGAAGAGAAGCTGGAGTCAGGAAATACTGTTGACACTGATGTATTATCTCTTAACACCCAGAAGCTGCAGAATAGATGTTGTTACACTGTTGCAGAACATTCTCATGTGATTGCAAGGGTAAAGGAACCCAAAATGGCAGGGACGGTGGCCTTGGCTTCATTTCTGCCTTCAAATCTCACGTAAGTTCACATATTTGGTAGAAGCTATTTCAAACCCAGAGAAAGATAGTTACCTACAAGGGAGCTCCCATGAAACTGTCAGCTGATTTCTTTTTAAAAATTTATGTTTTTTTAGAGAGAGAAGAGAGAGGGTTAGAGTGAGAGAGAGAGAGAGATTGTTTCTTGATCAGGGATTGAACCTAAAACCTGGGTATGTGCTCTGACTAGCAATTGAACCCACTACCTTCTGGCCAGGGCATTCAGCTGATTTCTCAATAGAAATATTTCAGGTCAGAAGGGATTGGCATGACATATTCAAAGTGATGAAGAGCAAGGACCTACAGCTAAGACTACTTTACTCAGCAAGGCTATCATTTAAAACTAGATGCCCATAAAAAAAAAATAATAAAACTAGAGGCCCAGTGCACAAATTCGTGCATGGGTGGAGGCTAGCTGTCTGCCCCTGATCGGGGTAAGGGGGCTGATTGGGGTGAGGCTGGCTGGGGGGAGGGGCCGCAGGCAGTTGGCTGGCCAGCCCCACCCCCGATCGGAGGTGAGGGGAGGAAATCGGGGGCAGGGCTGGCTGGAGGTAGTTATTAGTGTCAAAGATCTTTGCAGTGTGTATACATATTTGCTGTTGGTTTTCAGATGAGTTGAAGCTTCAAAGGTGCTTTAGTGTCAGGGACACTTACAGCTTCTGTTTCTAAGCCTCTCCCTAGACAGGTAATGTGCTTTAGTTTCTTGCTGACAAGCCCTCTAAAGAGAGGCCATGGTGTGATGTGGCTGCCCTCTTTAGTAGTAAGCAGTAGAGAGAGAACACGGGAAGATGGTGGTTGTTCTGGGCATCTCTTCTGGACACCTGACTGCAATAAGGGGGGGGGGAGGAGCAATTGGGGGCGGGGAAGATGGTGGTTGTGCTGGTTGGACACCTCTCCTGGACACCTGACTGATGGTCCAGACTGTGAGCAGTTTTCCTCCTGATCACTCGTCATTCAGGTTCCTGGTCAATGAAGGCTGGAGAGTGTTTACTTACTTAGAATCTCTGAAGGTCACACTTCAGTGACTGGGGTTGGGGGAGCCAATTGGGGGTGCAGTAGACAGGGGAGAGGGGCAATGGGTGGTTGGCTGGCCAACCCCGCCCCAGGTTGGCCACCACAGTGTCAGTGTGCATTATAGCCACTGGTCATTCTGGTTGTTCTGGTCATTCCACTACTTGATCGTTTAGTATATATATATATATATATAATATATATATATATATATATATATATATATATATATATATATATTATATATATATAT
The DNA here is from genome assembly GCF_964212035.1 of Myotis nattereri. Classification (NCBI taxonomy): domain Eukaryota; kingdom Metazoa; phylum Chordata; class Mammalia; order Chiroptera; family Vespertilionidae; genus Myotis; species Myotis nattereri. The sequence goes on along the minus strand of NC_138078.1, from coordinate 113,635,162 downwards.
CCTATATAATAAAAGAGAAACATGGTAATTAGTGTACGACCGCTACCCTTCCCATTGGCTAATCAGGGCAATATGCAAATTAACTGCCAGCCAAGATGGCAGCCGGCAGCCAGGCAGCTTGAAACTAACATGAGGCTTACTTGCTTCAGTGACGGAGGAAACCAACGTTCCCCGCCTGCCTTGCCGGCCTTTGAGCTTGCAGTTTAAGAAACATTGTAACAAATATAGAAGCTAAACAAAACCCCAGAAACCTGCTTTCAGCGAGCCCGGGATCTCAGAGCTGGAGTTATACATTGTTTCGATTATAGAACCTAAACAAACCAGATACCTGCTTTCAGCAGCAGCAGAGGCCTCAGAGCTGGAGCCTCAGAGCTAAAGGTGGCCCAGAATAAAACAAAAAAAGAAAAAAAGGAGCAGTTGGGAGCTTCAGTCCCAGCCTGAAAACAGCCCTCAGCCCCTCACCCAGACTGGCCAGGCACACCAGTGGGGACCCCACCCTGAAGGGTGTGTGACCAGCTGCAAAAAGCCATCATCCCCTCACCTAGGCTGGCCAGGCACCCCAGTGGGGACCCCCACCCTGATCCAGGACACCCTCCAGGGCAAACCAGCCAGCCCCACCCATGCACCAGGCCTCTATCTTATATAGTAAAAGGGTAATATGCCTCCCAGCACCGGGATAAGCGGAGCCGCGAGGCCTCCCAGCACTGGGATCAGTGGAGCTGAGAGGCCTCCCTGCACCGGGATCAGCATAACAGGGGGCAGTGCCCAAACCCCCTGATCGCCCTGCGGCTCTGTGTGTGACAGGGGGCGGGGCCACAACCTCCTTATCCACCCTGCTCTGTTCATGACAGGGGAAGGCACCCCAACCCCCTGATCGGCCCTGCTCTGTGTGTGACAGGATGCGGCGTTCCCCCCCCCCAACCACCCCCACGGGCCCTGCTCTGTGTGACGGGGTAGAGCCATAACCTCCCCATCGGCCCTGCCCTGAGTGTGAGAGTGGCAGTGCCCCAACCACCTGATCGGCCCTGCTCTTTGGGTGATAGAGGGCGGCGCCCCAACCCCCCCCCCCCCACGGGCCCTGCTCTGTGTGTGATGGGGTAGAGCCATAACCTCCCCATCGGCCCTGCCCTGAGTGTGACAGTGGTGGCGCCCAACCCCCTGATCGGCCCTGCTCTGTGGGTGATAGAGGGTGGCGCCCCTACCCCCTGATCCGCCCTGCCCTGAGTGTGACAGGGGGCGGTGCCCCAACTCCCCTATCGGCCCTACTCTGTGCATGACAGGGGGCAGCTCCCCAACCCCCTGATTGACCCTGCTCTGTGCATGACAGGGTACGGAGCCCCAACCCCCCTGATGGGCCCTGCTCTGTGCGTGACAGGGGGTGGCGCCGCAACCTCCCCATCGACCCTGCCTTGAGTGTGACAGGGGGCGGTGCCCCAACCCCCTAATCGGCCGTACCCTGAGTGTGACTGAGGGTGGCATCGCAACCTCCCAAACTGCCCTGCTCTGTGCATGACAGGGGGTGGCGCCCCAACTCCCCAATCGGCCCTGCTCTGAGCCCGACCAGGGACTGCACCTAGGGATTGGGCCTGCCCTCTGCCAACCGGGAGCAGGCCTAAGCCAGCAGGTCGTTATTTCCCGAGGGGTCCCAGACTGCGAGAGGGCACAGGCCTGGCTGAGGGACACCCCCTCTCCCCCCCGAGTGCACAAATTTTTGTGCACCAGGCCTCTAGTATATATATATGCAGAAATAAAGAGCTTTCTAGACAAGAAAAAGCTAAAGTTATTACCACCAAGCCAGTATAACAAGCAATGTTAAAAGGTCTTCTACAAGAAGAAGAACAGAGTTAGAATAAATAAAATGGCAATAAATACATACCTATTTATAATCACTTTAAGTGTAAATAAATTAAGTTCTCCAATCAAAAGACCTAGGGTAAGCAAAATATCAGACATATCTCATAGCAATATGTTTACTGATACATCTCCTAGGACAATGGAAACTAAGACCATCAAATAAGACTAAATCAAAATAAAAAGCTTCTGCACAACAAAGGAAACCATCAACAAAACAACAAGAAAGCCCACTGCATGGGAGAACATATTTGCCAATATTATCTCAGATAAGGAAGGGTTTAATCTCCAACATTTTCAGGGAACTCATACAACTTAACACAAGGGAGATAAATAATCCAATCAAAAAATGGGCAAAGGACCCAAATAGATACTTCTTGAAAGTGGACACACAGAAGGCCAAAAGACATATGAAAACATGCTAATCGTCCAAGAGATGCAAATCAAAACGACAATGAGGTACCATCTCACACCTGTCAGAATGGCTATCATCAACAAATCAACAAAGGACAAGTGCTGGCGAGGATGTGGAGAAACAGGAACCCTCATGCACTGTTAGTGAGAATGCAGACTGGTACAGCCACTGTGGAAAACAGTATGGAGTTTCCTCAAAAAATTAAAAATGGGACTCCCATGTGACCCAGTAATCCTGATAGGGGGAACCTATAACCTGATAGATAGAGCACCTGACTTAAGCTGAAAAGTAATCATATTATTTTAAATCTTAGAACACATATACTTATGTGAATAGGGGGTTAAGTTTCTAACATGTGAATAGGGGGTTAAGTTTTTCTTAAAGTTTCCTTTTCAAGGCCTGAGCAACGTGACTGGAAAGGTGACTCAGCTGTGAATCCAGCAAGCAGAACAGATAAGCATGGTCAGGCCGACCCACCAGGAGTCAAAATGTCATCTCATCAACATCATCTCATCACCTGATGACTAATTACAATAGCTGATGTCTGTGGACCCCCAGGCCTGCACTTAGTTGCATTCCTCACCCCAACCCCTTCCTCTTCATAATCTTGTCCCCTGAATCTTGCTGGGAGGCAAGGTTTGATGATTGTCCCCTGTCTTCTTGGTTGGGGTGTCTCAATAAACGCCTAATATGATTCAATCCTGCTTTTGTTATTGGACACAGTGACAGGAAGCCTGAGCTCAATCGGGGGTTTCCTGGTAACAATCCCACTTCTAGGAAAATATCCGAAGAACTCAGAAACAGCAATCAGAAAGAATATATGCACCCCCTATGTTCATAGTAGCACAATTTACAATAGCTAAGATTTGGAATCAGCCTAAGTGCCCATCAGCAGATGAGTGGATTAAAACAAAACAAAACTGTGGTATACCTACACAATGGAATACTACACTGCTATAAAAAAGAAAGAACTCTGGGGAGAAACTAAGATGGCGGCATAGATAAACACCGGGAAATAGTCGCCTCCCACAACAATTGAAAATTTTCCCAAAGGACGGAGCAAACATCGTCCAAAACAACAGGAAGGCTGGCTGAGTGTAATTTCTACAACTAGAAGAAAAGAAAAGCACGCTGAGAGCCAGAGGAGCTGTGGAGGTGAAGTGCAGAGGTACGGCGGCGTCTCGCGCGCACGGAAAGGGGGTGGCACCTGAGGACGCGGCTGTCTTTTTGAATCACAAGCTCCCGACTGCTCTGATCTCCGGTTCCGGGAAGTCTCTGGGGACCCAGGACTCATACGGGCAGAGGCTGGTCTGTCAGGCGGCAGCGGGCGAACTTGAGGGCAGATTTCCCTCAGAGGTGCTTGCAGCCATTGCCGGGACACTGAGACGTGCGACTCCGGGCACGGAGAATCAGCCATTGCTTCTTTCTCCGGCCTTTGACTCCCTGAGACCCCGCCCCACCCAGGCTGCGGCAGAGGCTTTTGCATGTGAATGCTCCGGCCCTTTGCAACCTGATAATTACCTAACTGCAGCCCGGCCAGCCAGACCCGGAACTTCCAAGAGAAGGCCCAAGGCCCCGCAGCGGCTTGCATTGCTTCACAGCTGAGCCTCTTCGTGGCTCCTCCGGCTGTGTGGCCTCAGGCAGGGGCTGAATTAGCACCTCCTTAGATCCAGGAGCCACTGTACCCAGTGGTCAGAGGGGGACCATTCTCCCACTTCAGACACAGCTGCTTCCCACAGCCAATTGGCCTGGAGGTCAATTCCTCCCAGTGATCCTACAACAACCAAGGCACCAAGAGTGCACCAAGAGTGCCCACCCCAGGTAACTGGGGAGGCTGAGCCACTGGGCCCTACAGGACACCTGGCGCGCAGGCCACTCTATCAACACAGGGAAGCAGCCAAAATGCGGAGACAAAGAAACAGGTCACAATTGGCAGAAACGGAGGAGGCCAGACGACTGGATATAGAGTTCAAGGCCACGTTTATAAGGTTTGTCAAGAATTTTATGGAAACCGCCGATAAATTTAATGAATCCCTCAAGGAGTATGGTGAGACCATGGAGGTCATGAAAAAGGACCAACTAGAAATTATGCATACACTGACTGAAATAAAGAATACTTTACAGAGATCCAACAGCAGACAAGAGGATCCCAAGAATCAAGTCAAAGATTTGAAATACAAAGAAACAAAAAATACCCAACCGAAAAAGAAAAAAGAAAAGAGATTCAAAAAATATGAAGATAGTGTAAGGAACCTCTGGGACAACTTCAAGCGTACCAACATCAGAATTATAGGGGTACCAGAAGGAGAGAGAGGGCAAGATATTGAAAACCTTTTTGAAGAAATAATGACAGAAAACTTCCCCCACCTGGTGAAAGAAATGGACTTACAAGTCCAGGAAGCGCAGAGAACCCCAAACAAAAGGAATCCAAAGAGGACCACACCAAGACACATCATAATTAAAATGCCAAGAGCAAAAGATAAAGAGAGAATCTTAAAAGCAGCAAGAGAAAGACAGTCAGTTACCTACAAGGGAGTACCCATCCGACTGTCAGCTGATTTCTCAACAGAAACCATGCAGGCCAGAAGAGAGTGGCAAGAAATATTCAAAGAGATGAATAGCAAGAACCTGCAACCAAGATTACTTTATCCAGCAAAGCTATCATTCAGAATGGAAGGTCAGATAAAGAGCTTCACGGATAAGAAAAAGCTAAAGGAGTTCATCACCACCAAACCAGCATTATATGAAATGCTGAAAGGTATTCTTTAAGAAGAGGAAGAAGAAAAAGGAACTCTTACCATTTGCCACAGCATGGATGGAACTGGAGAGCGGATAAATACCACAAGATCTCACTTATTTGGGGAATATAATGAACAACATAAACTGATGAACAAGGACTGATCCAGAGACGGAGAGGCATTGATTGGACTGTCGGGCCTTGGAGGGAAGGTAGGGGAGGGTGGGGGCAAGGGGGAAAGATCAACCAAAGGACTTATATGCAAGCATATAGGCCTAACCAATGGACACGGACAACGGGGGGGGGGTGAGGGGGTGAGCGGGGAGAGGGAGGGTAGAGGGTACACATATGTAATATCTTAATCAATAAAAAATATTAAAAAAAAAAAAGAAAGAACTCTTACCATTTGAAACAGTATGGATGGACCTGGAGAGCATTATGCTAAGTGATATAAGCCAGTTGGAGAAGGATAAGTATCACATGATCTCACTCATTTGTGCAATGTAATGAACAATGTAAACTGATGAACAAAAATAGATCCAGAGACATAGAAACATCAAAAAGACCATCAAATCTCAGAGGGAAGGTGGGGCGGGGGGGTAAGAGATCAACCAAAGATCTTGTATGCATGCATATAAGCATAACCAGTGGACACGGACAGTAGTGGGATGAGGGCATGTGCTGAGGTGTGGTAGTGGCTGGGGAGAGGTCAATGGGGAAAAAAGGAGACATATGTAATACTTTCAACAATAAAGAACTTAAAAAAAGACATAGGATAGATAAACAGATAAGAAAACAAGACCCATACATATGCTGTCTACAGGAGAACTACCTCAGAATGAGAGATACACACCAAGTGAAAGTAAAGGTATGGAAGTGGTATTTCATGCAAATGGAAATGAAAAAAATCTGGGTTAGCAATACTTATATTAGACAAAATAGACTTTAAAACAAAGACAAAGAAGGACACTACATAATGATAAAGTGCTGGAGGCTAATTCCAGCAGGGTCATAATAAATGTGAGAAGTCCTCAAAAGATTGAATGGACTCTTTCAGCAGGGCTGAAAGTCTGCATGTTATTACATGGTGCTGGAATAGCCAAAGGCAATTCCCTCAACCTAATGGTCCTTTACTGTTTACCAAACCTTACCTTTGATATGTATATCTGCTTTGGTAAAGGGCAAAATGTGTGAATAAAAAGCCCTGGGTCCTGAGATTCGGGGAGCTTAGTCACTAGAACTAAGTTTCCGTCTGGCACTCCAAAATGCCTTCCCAATTCATATTTCTTCTCTAGTCTCTTTATTCATTTACATTGCAGCCCCTTCTCCAGATTCCTGAACCCTAGTAGATGCGAAAAGACCCCCGCAATAAGGGAAACAATCCAGAAAGAGGATTGTTTGGATTGAAAACATTTATACATCCAACATAGGAACACCTAAATATATAAAGTAAATCTTGATGGACATAAAGGGAGAGATTGGCAGTAATACAGTCACAGTAGGGGATTTTTAACCCCTCTTTGACATCAATGGATAGATCTTTCAGACAGAAAATCAATAAGGAAATTGCCGGGAGCCGGTCCATGCTTGCTGTTTCAAGGGACCTGGCATATATGGCATACTGTTCTTAATATGTTTGCTCACCTTCTTGGCACTATGTGTTTTAACCAAGGTCTCTGAGAAAGGTTGTTTCCCCAGGTAGGGATTTTCCCCTGAAGTTAGGGAGGGAATAAAACCTCTTAACTAAGTGCCAGGAGGGTAATTAATCACTTTAACTACGAACAATCATGCTTAAGCTACATAATCTTTACTCCCTGTAATGGAGATAAGAAACGCCCTAACCTTTGTAATAGAGATTGATAGGATTGAATCAACTGGTATAAATACAGATGTAACAAGACAGAGAGACAGAGAGAGAGACAGAAATTGGCACAGAACCTACACAGAACATTCTCTAGAGACAGAAGAACTTCGCTGGAGAGAACATGGCAAAAGATCCTGGACAGAAACTGGCCTCAGAACCTAGAGACAGAACCTAGCGAGAGAACATAACAAAAGATCCTGGACTGAACCTGACTACAGAAATTGGCAAGAGAACCTGACTAGAACTTGGTGACTGAACCAGTCTGGAGAACCCGGAGAGAACCTGGCTGGAGAACCTAGCGAGGGAACATGGCCACAGAACCTGGCTGGAGAACCTAGCAAGAGAACATGGACACAGAACCTGGCTGGAGAACTGAACCAAAACTTCGCTGGAGATCCAGACCAGAACTTGGCTGGAGATCCTGGCTAGAGATCCTGGCTAGGCTGCTGATCAACTGATCGCTGCCTCCTTGTCATTCCTTCTTCACCGACTCCGTCCACACCTTTGGGGACCCCTGGACCCGCTGGGGTTGGACCCCAGCAGGAAATGGTGGCCTTAAATGACACACTAGATCAAATGTATTTAATTGATATCTTCAAAGCATTTCACCCCAAAGCGGGACAATATACATTCTTTTCCAGTGTACCTGGAACATTTTCTAGGATAGACCACATGTTAGGACACAAACCAAGTCTCAATAAATTTAAGAAGAGTGAAAAAAATATCAAACATCTTCTCTGACCATAATGGTATAAAACTAGAAATCAATCACTAGGTATTTTATTCTTTTGGTTGCAATTGCAAAAAAAAAAAAAAAAAATGTTCCCCCCGCCCCCGCCAGTGGAAAAAATATCCTTACTACCCAGAGCAATCTATAAATTCAATGCAATTCCCATTAAAATTCCAACGGCATACTTCCAAGACCTAGAACAAACTCTCCAAAAATTCATCTGGAATTAAAAAAAAAAAAAGACCCTAATGAGTGGTCGGCAAACTCATTAGTCAACAGAGCCAAATATCAACAGTACAACGATTGAAATTTCTTTTGAGAGCCAAACTTTTAAAACTTAAACTATATAGGTAGGTACATTGTTATGAACTTAATTAGGCTACTCCTAAGACTTAGGAAGAGCCACACTCAAGGGGCCAAATAGCCACCACAATCCTGAGAAAGAAGAACAAAGTTGAGGGATCACAGTACCAGATATCAAGCTATACTACAAAGCCACTGTTCTTAAAACTGCCTGGTACTGGCACAAGAACAGACATATAGACCAGTGGAACAGAACAGAGAACCCAGAAATTGACCCAAACCATTTTTCCCAATTAATATTTGACAAAGGAGGCAAGAGCATACAATGGAATCAAGAAAGTCTCTTCAATAAATGGTGTTGGGAAAATTGGACAGATTCATGCAAAGAAATGAAACTAGACCACCAACTTACACCATACACAAAAATAAACTCAAAATGGATAAAGGACTTAAATGTAAGATGGGAAACCATAAAAATCTTAGAAGAAGCCATAGGCAACAAAATAGCAGACATTTGTTATAGCAATATCTTTATTGATACAGCTCCTAGGGCAATGGAAACTAAGGAAAAAATAGACAAATGGGACTACATAAAAATAAAAAGCTTCTGCACAGCAAAAGAAACCATCAACAAAACAACAAGAAAGCCCACTGCATGAGAGAACATATTTGCCAATGTTATCACTGATAAGGGTTTAATCTCCAAAATTTATAAGGAACTCATACGATTTAACAGAAGGAAGATAAAAAATCCAATTAAAAAATGGGCAAAGGACCTAAATAGACACTTTTTGAAAGAGGACATACAGAAGGCCAAGAGACACATGAAAAGATACTCAACATCACTAATCATCAGAGAAACATAAATAAAAACCACAATGACATATCATCTCAGACCTGTCAGAATGGCTATCATCAACAAATCAACAAATGACAAATGCTGGAGAGGATGCAGAGAAAAAGGAACCCTCTTGCACTGCTGGTGGGAATGCAGACTGGTGCAGCCACTGTGGAAAACAGTATGGTGTTTCCTCAAAAAATTAAAAATAGAACTTCCATTTGACCCAGTAATTCCACTTCTAGGAATATATCCTAAGAAAACAGAAACACCAATCAGAAAGGATATATGCGTCCCTATGTTTATAGCAGCACCATTTACCATAGCTAAGATTTGGAAACAGCCTAAGTGCCCATCAGCAGATGAGTGGATTAGAAAACTGTGGTACATCTCCACAATGGAATACTATGCTGCTGTAAAAAAGAAGTAATTCTTACCATTTGCAACAACATGGATGGAACTGGAGAGCATTATGCTAAGTGAAATAAGCAAGTCAGAGAAAGATAAATATCACATGATCTCACTCATTTGTGGAATATAATAAACATCCTAAACTGTTGAACAAAAATAGATACAGAGACAAAGAAGCATCAAACAGATGTCAAAGTTGAGTGGGAAGGCAGGGGAAGGTTGGTTGGTGGGGGTAAGTGATCAACCATAGGACTTGTGTGTATGCATATAAACCTAAGCAATGGACACAGACACCAGGGGGGTAAGGGCATGAGTGGGGGGCAATGGGGGGATAAGGACACATATGTAATACTTCAATCAATAAAGGAAAAAAATTAAAAATATTTTTATTGATTTCAGAGAGAAAAGGAGAGGGAATCATTGATTGGCTTTCTCTTGCATGTCCCACACTGGGTATGGAGCCTGCAATCCGGGCATGTGCCCTGACCAGGAATTGAACTGTGACCTCCTGGTTCATAGGTCGATGCTCAACCACTGAGCCATGCCACTCTGGCTTTGTGGATGATTTTAGCGTTTTGCGTTTTTTACATTTTTATTCCTCATTTTTTACATTTAGGAAAAAATTAAAAACCAGTATTAGAATGTAAACTTTTTGATTTATTCTTTTGTCTATAAAGGCAACTGAATGAGGATAGTTTTTTAGGTATAGTCTTTCACTGGGTCCAGCCTATTAACCCAATGTTAAATTTCCATGAGCATTAGCAGGAGCCAATCAGACTGTAGTATTTTAAATGGAAAAGTTTCTGGGAAACTTGCCTTACTCCATCCTGCAGTTTGAAGACAAGTACTTTCTCTCACACTTGTTTTTCAATCTTCAGTGGCCACTAAATGTCACTGTGGTTCCAAGGAAATGCAGTGAAGATTAGACTTCTTTGGTCCTGGTAATGACTGTGGAGAGTGGAGCAGGAAAACTAAATAGGCAAATCAGCCCAGAATCCTCTAGAGGCCTGCACAATACCTACATCCTTCTATTTCTAACAACACATTTGAGCTGATAAATGAGCGATGAGAACAAAGTGTTCCAATCAACATTTCTTAGCCTCTAAGACTTTCTAAGTCCCATGTAGTAAGAACAAAAAGCCCCAGGTTGTGATCGCACTAGCAAAGCAAGGGCACCAACTAGTGATGCCCTTCTTGGAGGCAGAGGCTGTGTGGGAGTCATCTCCATATCACTGGTGTGCAGTACAGAATCTGGCACATAGTAGGTACTCATAAAAGTTGGAATGACATCCCTAACTACTATCTCTTCAGTCTGGATTAGAAGCCCCTCCTAATGTTGCTTGTGCTTACTTCTATCATAACACTCACAGCACTGAGTTACAATGATCCATTTACATGTTGGTTGGATGCTTAGGGTGAGGGAGTGTGTCTTTTAATATATTTCTCAGCACCATTTCTTTTTTAAAAAAATATTTTTTATTGATTTTAGAGAGGAAGGGAAAGGGAGAGAGAGATAGAAACATCAATGATGAGAGACAATCATTGATTGGCTGCCTCCTGCACACCCCCCACTGGGGATGGAGCCCGCAACCCGGGCATGTGCCCTGACAGGGAATTGAACCGTGATCTCCTGGTTCATAGGTTGACGCTCAAACACTGAGTCACACCGGCCAGGCTCAGCACCATTTCTTAGTACAAAGGAAAAAGAGATTTTATTTTTATTTATTTATTTATTTATTTATTAAATATATTTTATTGATTTTTTACAGAGAGGAAGGGAGAGGGACAGAGAGAAACATCGATGAGAGAGAAACATCAATCAGCTGCCTCCTGCACATCTCCCACTGGGCATGTGCCCGCAACCCAGGTACATGCCCTTGACCGGAATCGAACCTGGGACCCTTCAGTCCACAGGCCGATGTTCTATCCACTGAGCCAAACCGTTTTCGGCTATTTATTTATTTATTTTTAAAGTGGTTTTTTTTTTTTTTTTTTTTTTTTTGTGAGTGGTTCGTTGTGTTTTTTTAAAATTTTTTTTCAGTTTTAATTAAATCTTTATTGTTCAGATTATTACATTTGTTCCTCTTTTTCCCCCCATAACTCCCCTCCTCCCAGTTCCCGCCCCACCCTCCGCCCTCACTCCCCACCCACTGTCCTCATCCATAGGTGCACGATTTTTGTCCAGTCTCTTCCCACATCTCCCACACCCCTTTCCCCCCCAAGAATAGTCAGTCCATTCCCTTTCTATGTCCCTGATTCTATTATAATCACCAGTTCATTCTGTTCATCAGATTATTTATTCACTTGATTCTTAGATTCACTTGTTGATAGATGCATATTTGTTGTTCATAATTTGTATCTTTACCTTTTTCTTCCTCTTCCTCTTCTTAAAGGATACCTTTCAGCATTTCATATAATCCTGGTTTGGTGGTGATGAACACCTTTAGCTTCTCCTTATCTGTGAAGCTCTTTATCTGACCTTCAATTCTGAATAATAGCTTTGCTGGATAAAGTAATCTTGGTTGTAGGTTCTTGGTATTCATCACTTTGAATATTTCTTGCCACTCCCTTCTGGCCTGCAAAGTTTCTGATGAGAAATCAGCTGACGGTTGTATGGGTATTCCCTTGTAGGTAACTGAGTTTCTTTCTCTTGCTGCTTTTAAGATTCTTTGTCTTTTGCTCTTGGCATTTTAATTATGATGTGTCTTGGTGTGGTCCTCTTTGGATTCCTTTTGTTTGGGGTTCTCTGCGCTTCTTGGACCTGTAAGTCTATTTCTTTCACCAGGTGGGGGATGTTTTCTGTCATTATTTCTTCAAATAGGTTTTCAATATCTCGCTCTCTCTCATCTTCTGGCACCCCTATAATTCTGATGTTGGTATGCTTGAAGCTGTCCCAGAGGCTCCTTACACTATCTTCGTATTTTCGGATTCTCTTTTCATTTTGCTTTTCCAGTTGGGTGTTTTTTGCTTCTTTGCATTTCAAATCTTTGACTTGATTCTTGCGCTCCTCTGGTCTGCTGTTGGGAGTCTGTATAGTATTCTTTATTGCAGTCGGTGTATGCTTAATTTCTAGTTGGTTCTTTATCACAACATCGAGGGTCTCATTAGATTTCTTGAGGATCTCATTAAGTTTATCGGCAGCTTCTAGACAGTTCTTGAGAGACCTTAAAGTGTGGTTCTGAACTCTATATCTTCCATTGACAATTTTGTCCTGTTTCTTTGTCTCCGCATTTTGTTATGCTTCCTTGGTGCACCCCCTAGTGGTCTTTGTGCACAGTCTTATAGTTAAACCTTGATTGTTGTAGCTAATACTAGGGGGGATTTGACCTCCAGGCCAAGTGGCTGTGAGAATCAGCTGTGTCTGCAGTGAGAGAACTTCTGTCCTCTAGGGAGGTGCTAATCTGGCGTTTGCCTGAGGCTATCCGGCAAATGCCTCTGTGCAGGGCTTGGGCGGGGCGGGTGGGTCACAAGGGATCAACAGGATGGGCCAGAGAGAGCAGTTATGGCTGCTCTCAGTTCTGTTCCCAGGGGCTCTGCGTCTCTGAGTCCCAGCAACCGCTGCAAACCTTGGAGAGAAAGCTGCACTTGCTCCGACCGAAGCCAGACAGTCCCGCTTCTCCCGTTAGAGTCTGGGTCCCTAAAGACTCGCCCGGATCTGGAGCTCAGAATCTGAGACTCCCTCCCGATTGAAAACAACAACCGCGCCCTCCGCTGCCAGCCCGCTCTGTATGCACTCCGCACCTCAGAATTTGACTTCAGCACTGCGCCTCCTCTGAGTGTCCGTATGCGTTTCTCTTTCCTCCTAGTTGTAGGACTTCCACTCAGCCAGTGTTCCTGTGGTTCTGGGTGATGTCCGTTCAGTCTTTTGGTTTCACTTTTGAAGTGGTTGTTCGAGGCAGCAAACTCCGGCGTTAACCTATGCCGCCATCTTGGTTCTTCCGGAAAAAGAGATTTTATAATTCCATCTTGTTCTCCCCCATCCCCCATCCACCCAAGGGGGACGGATCATGGTAACTAGAAAACTTCTTTTGCCAAAATGGGCTGGGTTACAAGTTTGAAGAAGCTAGTTGGGTTAGGAACAGGAATGAGAGCAATAGGAGTAGGGAAGGTTAATGAAGCTAGGCAGCTCTAAGTGGATGAAGGGAAAAAATATTCTGTTGGTGGAATAGTTAAAGAGAGAGACTGAGACTAAAAGACATATCAAGAGGGTGTTGATAAAAATTGTGTGTGATTGATATAGCCCTAACCGGTTTGGCTCAGTGGATAGAGCTGTTGGCCTGTGGACTGAAGGGTCCCAGGTTCAATTCCGGTCAAGGGCATGTACCTTGGTTGCGGGCACATCCCCAGTGGGGAGTGTGCAGGAGGCAGCTGATCGATGTTTCTCTCTCATCGATGTTTCTAACTCTCTATCCCTCTCCCTTCCTCTCTGTAAAAAATAAATGAAATATATTTAAAAAAATAAGAAAAAATTGTGTGTGATGTAAATGTTTCCTCTTTCTCCACTGTGAAATCTTTTGTATAATAATTGCTTTGTCAGTAGATTTTCTTTTGGGGGTATGCAAAGAAGTGTCAAGATAGATGAGCATAAACAGATGCTGCCCATGGGGAACTAATAATCTATGGGTTACAGCAGCCTAGCATAAGTGCCTCTCAGTTTCATGCTCGTTCCTGGAAAGCTGATTTGTCTTATTTACCTAGTTCTGTCATCATTGGCTGTCCTAATATCTGAGTCTCAGAGACCAAATATGACTTTGTATGAAGTCAACTGAAAGTACACACAAGGAGAGTGGCTACATATATGGTACTGACCCTTCTTCTCTTTAGCCTTTTACTGTACTCATTAGTTATTCCTTTTTGGGCAGGGGAAAGGGGTAAATAGACAAAGAATAACCCTGAACTGTGAGTCCCATAGCTCCTTCTTTGGACATTCCCTGTCTGTTCTACAGATCATCCTGTGTCTTATCTGAGCCATCCCCTCTTCATCCTGTCTCACATTCCCTCAGGGACCTGCTCTTCCAGGCCATGTCTCTTCCTGAGTCCAAGCACCTTGTGGGTAGTCTCCTCTCTTTCTCTTACCGCCTTCATATAATTCATTGGCAAATTCTTTTTTATTAAACAAGGCCACATTTTTTAAATTTTTTATTATCTATCTATCTATCTATCTATCTATCTATCTATCATCTATCTACCTACCTACCTATCATCTATCTATCTATTTATTTTTATTGATTTCAGAGAGGAAGAAAAAGGGAAAGAGAGATAAAAGCATCAATGATGAGAATCATTGATTGGCTGCCTCCTGCACACCCCCTACTGGGGATCGAGCCTGAAACCTAGGCATGTGCCTTTGACTGGAATCGAACCTGGGACCTTTCATTCCGCAGGCTGAGGCTCTCTATCCACTGAACAAATCAGCTAGGGCTCATTGGCAAATTCTTTGACTCTATTTCAAAATACATCCAGAATCTGACCTCTTCTCACCACCTCTACTACTACTACCCTGGTCCAAGCCATCATCTCTCTCACATGGATATTGCATAGTCTTCTAAATGTTTTCCTGTCTCCTGTCCTGGTCTTCTAAAATCTATTCTCAATATAGCAGCCAGATGACCCTTTCAAAGCTTAAGTCAAATCATATCACTTCTCTGATTGAATGCCCCAAAAGACCCCATATTCTCAGAGTAAAACCTCAAGTCTTTAGGGGATTTATAAATCTCTCTGTGACCTCACTGACTTCATCTCCTATTTCTCTCACCTCTTTTTTTAAAAAAATATATTTTATTGAGTTTTTACAGAGAGGAAAGGAGAGAGATAGAGAGTTAGAAACATCGATGAGAGAGAAACATCGACCAGATGCCTCCTGCACACTCCCCACTGGGGATGTGCCCGCAACCAAGGTACATGCCCTTGACCGGAATCGAACCTGGGACCTTTCAGTCCGCAGGCCGACGCTCTATCCACAGAGCCAAACCGGTTTCGGCTTCTCTCACCTCTTATTTCTCACTCTACTCTAACTTACTTCTTTGCTGCTTCTGAAACACACCAGGCATGCTCCCACCTCAGCCTTTGCTTACTATTCCCACTGCCTGCAATTATCTTCCCCTAGATATCTGCAGAGATCATTTACCACCTAAGGTCTCTGTTTAAATGCTGACTATAGCAGCTTTTGTGCAAGTCATTTCTTTAGGAATGTGATCTCAGAAATCAGGAGTAAGGGGAAAGGGAAGCAAAACAGGGAAGGAGGGAGAGCTGATATAAGTTTAGGTTATAGAGTTGACCAGAGCTTTATGTAATTATTTTCTCAATCCTCCTGGATATCTGACAAGACTTATGAAATGTGTCTCAACACCATTTTCTGAGAGTTAGAGAGGAAAAAGCATTTCTCCATCAGCTTTCCATTTCCACATGCAGGACTGGGCTACACAATTTGTGGGACCCAGTGCAAAATGAAAATGTAGTGCCCCCTGTGCTAGTTGGCTCAAAGGAAGAACTCAGCAATGTTACTAGTCCCCTCTTTATTCCCCCATAGCTCTATTTTTCCCTATTCCAAAGGACCTAGGGAAAGGTAAAAGCACTCCCTAGCATAATCTGTACCTCCATGGGGTGATAGCATTACTATATTGGGGCATGAACAATGCAGTTTTTCATGCTTATTCTTCCTCATGTCTGTGACTTTTCTTAGAGTGCTATCTTCCTTCCTCTAGTTTGTGGTTTTGGTTGGGTGATGGGTGTTGACTTGAAAAATGACATGCTATCATAGAACTTGTGCTGAAGACAGCTCTTATTCCCAGTGGTTGTTTTGAGTACGCAAACAGCAAATTTAAGGATGGTCTTGGCTTTTCATCTGTGGTTGATTACCGAAATATGTTCTTCCTTTCTTTCTATGAACATGGTGCATGGGTATACCTTCTACAGTCCTTTGTGGAGTATGTTTAGCCATTTGACTAAGTTATTCCTAGTGGAATGAGAATGGAAGTGATGTGTACCACTTCCAGGCCTTAAGAAAATGTATATGGCATTGCTAGTGTGGATCAGTGGTTGTGTCAACCCTTGAACAAGGAGGTCATGGTTTGATTCCAGGTCAAGGCACATGCTCAGGATGTGGGCTTGATCCCCAGTAGGGGACATGCAGGAGGCAGCTGATTGATGGATTCTCTCTCATCATTGATGTTTCTATCTATCTCTTCCTCTCCTTTCATCTCTCTGAAATCAATAAAAAAACATATCTAAAAAATAAGAAAGTGAATATTCTTCCTCCATGCTATTACCCATGACAACCTGACTTGAACCAAACAGATGACATCAAGGGATGGAGGGGCACTCTCATGAAAGGCAACCAGATCCCTAAATGACAGTGGATCAGAGCTGCTTTGCTTACCTAGACTATGAACTTACATCACAAATATTATGAGGCAAATATATAAACTCATTAAAAAAATCACTGTATTGTTAGTACTGTTTTTTATAACAGCTCATCATTTGTCCTAAAACACTGTAAATATGCTCTATGTGTACTCATACCAAAGCCCCAAATTCAAGTTCCTACAATTTTTGCTGCAGTTAAATATGTGGTTATAAAGGCAAGCTTCAGTATACCTATAAAGAGGGACTGAGTTATTTCCATGGTGGGAATATTTGCACAGATGTAGTCATAATATCACTTGTCCTTCTGGAGTGGAATATGACCTGGCCAAAATCAGGGATCAGATTGAACTTAGAGTCAAGGGTGCAGTCTGCCTACGGAAAGCCCAGCTGATCTATACTGGGACTGAATCTACCAAGACTGTAGCTCACTAACAACAAACACAAATCAATTGAGCTAATGATCCCAGGAGAAGAAAACCTGCGAGTGTGATAAGTTGTTTTCTTGAAAAACAGTGAAACAAATCCTTTACAATTTTCTTCCCCCCCCTTTTTTTTATTGATTAAGGTATTACATATATGTCCTTACCCCCCCATTTCTCCCCCCACCCCCCGCTTATGCCCTCACCCCCCTGGTGTCTGTGTCCATTGGTTATGCTTATATGCATGCATACAAGTCCTTTGGTTGATCTCTCCCCCTTACCCCCACTCTCTCCTACCTTCTCTCTGTGGTTGGACAGTCTAATCGATGCTTCTCTGTCTCTGGATCTGTTTTTTGTTCATCAGTTTATGTTGTTCATTATATTCCACAAATAAGTGAGATCATGTGATATTTATCTTTCTCTGATTGGCTTATTTCACTTAGCATAAGGCTCTCCAGTTCCATTCATGTTGTTGCAAATGGTAAGAATTCCTTCTTTTTTATAGCAGCGTAGTATTCCACTGTGTAGATGTACCACTGTTTTTCAATCCACTCATCTGGTGATGGGCTCTTAGGCTGTTTCCAAATCTTAGCTATGATAAATTGTGCTGCTATGAACATAGGGGTTCATATATCCTTTCTGTTTGGTGTTTCTAGTTTCTTGGGATATATTGCTAGAAGTGGGATCACTGGGTCAAATGGGAGTTCCATTTTTAGTTTATTGAAGAAATTCCATACTGTTCTCCAGTCTGCATTCCCACCAGCAGTGCACGGGGGTTCCTTTTTCTCTGCATCCTTGCCAGCACTTATCATTTGTTGATTTGTTGATGATAGCCATTCCAACAGGTGTGAGATGGTGCCACATTGTTGTTTTGATTTGCATCTCTGGGATGATTAGTGACTTTGAGCATGTTTTCATATGTCTCTTGGCCTTCCTTATGTCCTCTTTCGAAAAGTATATATTTAGGTACGTTGTCCATTTTTTGATTGGGTTGTTTATCTTCCTTTTGTTAAGTTGTATGAGTTCCCTATAAATGTTGGAGATAAAACCCTTATTGGTGATAACATTGGCAAATATGTTCTCCCATGCAGTGGGCTTTCTTATTGTTTCGCCCTTTCCAATTTTAATAAAAGATCCTAGACATAGAAAAGAAAAGTCACATTTTTGCCCCAATTTGATTCTATGGGTACTAAAGATTGTATTCTGTGGGAAATTTCATTTGAATGGTTTATTAGAGCTTCAGATTTTCTTGACAAAGAAAAGTAGGGTTGTCAAGGAGTTGCCAAGCCTCAAAGACACTTGATATAAGGTATTCTGAGTCTTCATGGTACAGAAAAGCCACCCTTTCTTTAGGTGGCTAGAAATGGAATCTTTTGTCTTCCTAGAAAGTCACAGAAGGCCTTTGTTGATTTCATGAAAGAGCAGAATTGTGCGTTTAAAAAACATCAGCTGTGTCGCCTCCTTGAAGACACAGAAATGTGCACACTTTAAACATGAAAGAGTGTGAATTATTTTAGCTTAAAGTTTAAAGGGTGATCTTAGAAACAGTTCTTTAGCAAAAAAGATTTACTCCTTTTTATAATTGGGGGGATAGGAGATGAAACTACACAAAGAATTAAGCCCATGTAAGAATTAAATATTTATTTGCCTTCTAAAGGAAATTGAAGCAATAAATCATGAAAATTTATTTGAAAAAAGTCTTTGAAAATCACTTTTCATCTCTTTCAAGGGGGAAAAAGCTACCATCTGGTTAGCACCAGGTGGTATGAAGTAATTGACTGAAGTTTTCCAAATAGGCAGCATGTATTTTGAATTAGGTGGGAACTGTTTCTGTATATTTTCCCTGGAATTGAATGCTGTTCTCTCAGGTATGGAGTAACCAGAGGGGATTGAACCCACAACCAAGGTATGTACCCCTGCCTGGAATTGAACCTGTAACTGGAATTGAACCTGGGACCCTTCAGTCCAAGGGCTGATGCTCTATCCACTGAGCCAAACCAGCTTATAATACTAGTCTTAATTTTTGTGGTAGCTTTTTTTTTTTTTTTTAAAAAAACCACAGCTTTATTGAAGTATAATTGATATTAAACACTGCATATGTTTAATGTATACAATTGATGAGTATGCACCTATGCATACACCCATGATACTATCACTACAATCAAGGTAATAAAACATCCATTACTTCCAAAAGTTCCTTTGTATCCCTCATTTTTTTTTGTTGTGATAAAAATGCTTCAAATGAGAATCATGGATGTTCTGAGTGTTCAGCGGAGGAGAGCTCTTCTTACTGATCTACAGAGAGCTTCTTCCAGAAATATTATTTAAGCATTAAAACCACATCTTTCTGAATAACAAAAGTGTACCTGTGGTCACCTCTGGTATATGCCCGGATGTCAGAAGTACTAGGAATAACAGATGACAATCACGTTCTAGAAACATTCATGACGAAAATTGTTACAAACCTTAAATACTGGGGAAGATGTGAGCCTGTAATTTCGAGGACTCTTCAGTTCCTAAATGACCTTTCTGTTGGATATCCTTTTTACTATATATTTGATCATTTATATGACTAGCCTAACAAGTGCATTCCATTAGCTAGGTATTTTTAATAAGGTCAAAATGTTCTAAAATATTACCTTATAAAAACTGAATTCCTAAGAATCAATATGTCTTCAGTAGTGTTCAGGTGAAAAGAATATTCTTTTCATTAGTTAAGAGGCATAAAGGAATTGGAAGAAAATTTTAAGTGTTTTGAACACTTTTGATTATTGGTCCTATCAACTCAACATCTTATTTACTCTAAAATGAGACTTCCTAGTACACATTAAAATGTTTATAATTTTCTCTCATTAGAAGATTTATAAAATCTAAATCCAGAATCATCTTTTCTTATTAGGTTAATTGATAATACTGTCGTGTTTCTACCAATGAGAGAGAACAGTTTAAAAAATAAATGTTGATTTAGTTTTAAAAAAAATGCTTCAAATGAGATCCACCCTCTTTAAATTTCAAGTGTACAATACTGTGTTTTTAACTATAGCCACTGTGTTGTATATAAGACTTCTAGAACTTACTCACCTTGCATAACTGAAACTTTATACCCATCGAACAATCACTTCCCATTTTCCTCTCCTCCAGCCCTTGGTAACCACCATTCTACTCTCTGTTTCTATGAGTTTGACTATTTTATTTTTTTAAAATTAAATTAAAAAGATTTCATCACCATTTATCCCCTCTATGACCTTTTCCGCCGCCAGAGTTTGACTATTTTAGATACCTCTTGAGACTGGCTTATTTCACTGAGAGTAATACCCTCAAGGTTCATTCATGTTCTTACAAACTGTATAATCTCCTCTCACACAAAGTAGCTGGCCAGGTGCATATCCTATAGTTCTGTCTATTGGGTATTTTTCTGCTCTCCATTGTCTTTAAGGCAAGGGCGGGGGGAAAAAAAGAACACATATGTAATACCCTTTGTAATACTTTAAGCAATAAAAAAAAAAAGGTTAACCCTGAGTGAAGCTGTATTGTAGCCACTTTCCATTTTTTACTTGTCAAGCAAACCATCTGCAAACCAAATTCAGGATTTTTCTTTCTCCTTTAGCTGGTTATATGGGAGCCTGACAGTATGGCCATCAGTGTGAGATGAGTGAGGGGTGCTGGTGTAGCTATACTGGGTGACATGAGAGTCTGGGCTAACTTCTCATGCAGCTGGCTTGTGTTTTGGTGTGGTCCTCTTTGGGTTCCTCTTGTTTGGGAATCTCTGTGCTTCCTGGACTTGTAAGTCTATTTCTTTCACCAGGTAGGGGAAGTTTTCTGTCATTATTTCTTCAAATAGGTTTTTGATATCTTGCTCTCTCTTTTCTTCTCGAACCCCCATAATGCGAATATTGGTACAATTGAAGTTGTCCCAGAGGCTCCTTACATTATCTTCATATATATATTTAAATTTGCATATTTTTTATTGTCTAAAGTTTTACATATGTCTCCTTTTCCCCCAATTGACCTCCCACCAGCCATTCCCATCCCAGGCAAGCCCCAAACGCCCCAGTGTCTGTGTCCATTGTTACACTATCTTCATATTTTTGAATTCTTATTTCTTTTTGCTTTTCTGGTTGGGTGTTTTTTGCTTCCTCATATTTCAAATCGTTGATTTGATTCTTGGAATCCTTTACACTACTGTTGAATCCCTGTATATTATTCTTTGTTTTAGTCAGTGTATGCTTAATTTCTGAATATTCCTTTTCCATTTTTTTTTTTGGCATTCTCACTAAGATCCTTGAAAGTCTCACTAAGTCCCTTGGAGGTTTCTAGAAGATTCTTGAGTAACCTTTTAACTGTGGTTTTGAACTCTATATTCAGTAGTTTGCCTTCTTCCATTTTTTTCATATGTGACATGTTTCTTTGTCTCTGCATTTTGACAGCTTCCCTGTGTTTGTTTCTATGTATTGGGTAGCTGCTAAGTTGCCTTGAGTTTATAGAGTGGCCTTGTGTAGTAGGTGTCCTATAGGGCCCAGTGGCTCAGCATCCCCAGTCACCTGAGCTAGGAACTCTAGGTGCACCCATTTGTGGGCTGTGAGCACAGTCTTGTTGTAGTTGAAATTTGATTGCTGTTGGTGTCACTGGGAGGAATTGACCTCCTGGCCAATTGGCTATGAGGACCAGCTGTGACTACAGTGGGAGAGCTGCTGTGTAGGAGACACCCTTATTGAGCAGGACTTGCTTCAGTGGGGCTTTGGTGCTCACTGAGTCTTCTCTTTGAGTGTGTTGCTTATGGATGTGAAGAGTTGTAATCTGGTACGATCTGACACTGACCACTGGGTACACTGGCTCTTGGGTTTCCAGGGAGGTTCAAAGTTAGCCACTGCCTGGGGTCACCCAGCAGGATCTCCAGAGAGTTCTGAAGATTCCTCCTCTTTGTATTGGGTTTGGAAGTGCCCAGATGAGGACTGGCTATGAAGCAAGGCAGGTTGATGCTGGTGCTGGGTCTTGGGCCTTTTATTGGTATGTTTTGTGACTCCCTGACCCAGCTGCAGCTTGTTTGAGAGATTTTAGCCTAAACAAGGACAGGCCATTCATATGCAGCAGCTGCTGCAGACAGCTTGGGTGGGGTTGTAAATTGGATGAGGTGAGGTCTTAGGGAATCACCAGGCTGAGCAAACAGACATGGCTGCTGCCAGTCAGCCCTGTGACCAGGGAGGTCCCAGCATAGAAACAATGATCACTGCAAGCAACTCTGTCTGGGAGAAAGCCTCCCCCAGGTTCCTGACCTGATGCTAGACAAATGTATTCCTCAGAGCCTCACCCTGGTGCTGGAGCTTAGAAGAAGCATGACCTTGTAAGTTCAGTTCATGGTGCTGGCCTTTTAAAGGAACAGCTGGGTCTCCAGCAGCCTGTGCCACTGAGCCCCAGTCTGCACTGGTTTTTACAGCCTGTAGGTACAGGGACTTATTTTCTCAGCTATGGGATCCTGGGCTGGGCTTCTGGTGTGGGGCTGGGACCCCTTGCTCCTCACCAGCGGCTTCCATAGGGATGATCTCCCTCCCAATTAAAAAAGTGGTACACGTGGGTGTCAGACCCTCTGCATCTCCTACCAGTCTCAGTGTGCTTTCTTCTTCTCTAGTTGTAAGACTTCAATTCAGCCAGTTTTCAGGTGGTTCTGGATGATGGTTATTCTATATTTTAGTTGTAATTTTGATGTGGTTGTGGGAGGCGGCAAGTACAGGTGTTCACCTACGCTGCTATCTCCCATGCATTTTAAATGCTTGAATCATTTCACCAACTAGCACATCCTTTCTACTGGCACTTTCTTCCCAAAAGACCACAGCTAAAAGCTTTAACAACTGGTTTGCCTTGTGCCATGAGCTGTATGTATACAACTTTTCACCTAGTAGTGAGGAATTCAGTCCCAAAATGCCATCTGTCACCCATTTTCTTGGACTCCTTCTGGTACCAAATGTCACAGGTTGAATTCTTAGAGAAACAGGTACTGAAAGGAGTTAGGAGTGCAAAAGGTTAATTAGGGAATAACACCTGTTAAGGAATAGGGAAGAAGAAGCAGAGTTGAGCCACCAGAATGGGATGTGGACCTGAAAAAGTCTTTGCCACCTGAGGGGGCTTTTTGGAGCAAAGATTGCTCATTAGAGAAGTCTTACACTGGATGAAAATGGCTAGGCTTTTGTACCACTGCTTTGCTCTGTCATTAGCTGGGGTTATTCTGAGAGGGTCTGACTTTGATTATAACCATTTTGCTCAGTCATTGGCTGTGGGATGACCCAATAAGAGTGTGACCTTGTTTCAAAAGCTGAGGCAGATTCTGAAATTGCTAACAGCTGGAGGCTTGGCAGTAAATCCTTGCTTGAAGGGGGTATAAGAGGTATATAACTTTGTATATCATGTGGACTGAGTCTAACACTACTGTGTATGAGCTGAATGTGTCTGTTTAGACTAAAATTTATATTGCCCATTCACAATCCAATGGCTGAGTCTGAAAACGATTAGATTTGCACATCTGACTGTCCTATGAGTGAATGACCTTGATAGAGTGCAGTAAATTGGGGTATTGTCCAAGGAAGGTGCCCATAGGATTGGTAATAGTGATTAGTACAGGGGATACTCCACACCCAAAGGAAATTGAGGGCTTGATTGCCTGGATGATGGGCTTCTTTTGGGAGAAGAAAGACATTGAATGGCCAGGCTGTGGAAAACTGCCTTTGCTGATGGATCAATAATGTAGAAAGTAGACCTCTTTGGACAGAAGGTATGAGATTTTTCATTTTTATTTTGTAGAGTATTAGATGGGACTTCCTCTCTGTCCTCAACATTACTTCCTAAGTTATGCCTCTGGTTTTTTCCCCACTCCCACATTTCATTTATTTTGTTTCATTCACTCATTTGTTAATGAAATATTTACAACTCTGTTTCAGTTATGGAAATGACTAAGAGAAACTCTGCTCATGGCCTTAGCCCATGATCTAGTAGGTAAGATGATATATCATTATAATGCTATGAAAGAAGTAAGCACTACTGAGATAGGAACATGGAGGAAGATTCTCTAACTCAGTCCTGTGGGGAGAGGATAGACACGGAAATCTTCCCAAAGAAAATTATGCCAGTTTGGTCTTAAAGACAGAGTATGAAATAGTTAGACATAAAAGTGAGGGAAAGGAGATTCCAGGCAGGTAAGAAGCATGTGCAAAAACATGGAAGCATGAAAACGGATGGCAAAGCCAGAAATTTTAAGTTGTGAAGTATAATTGGGTATTAGTGGATATTTGTGATGGAGTAGAGAATGGAGGTAAAGGAGTGGTAAACAATAAGGCTGAAGACATGGGTAGCAGGCAGATTATGAAGGGCTTTTTGTGAAAAATAAAGGGCATTTACTCTTCTGCCAAAGGGCAATTGGGACTCATTTGATGCCGAAGAGTGATGGGGTGAGCAAAATCACTCTGGCTGCAATATGAAGGAAGAATTGGAGGGACACAGACTAGAAAAAAGAGGGACAGGTAAGAGGCTATTGCTTTAGCCATACAGAAAGTGTTACAAACTCAAACAAAGATAGGGATTCAAAGAAGTAGATAGATTTCAGAGATCAAAGAAGCAGAATCACCAGGATTTGAGTGCCGGTAAGCATGAGGGAGGGAGCTGGCAAGGTTAATTACCAAGTTTCTGGAGTGGGTGAATGGGTTTATGTTAGTGATTGACCCCCGTCCTGTGGCTCAATCTTTTGTGGCAATGGCAAGGGGAAGGAAAAAAAAAATCTAGAGAATTGGCTGTTTAGAGCACTCTGTACACATACAAATATACATACTTGGATATATACAAATATATATCTCTCAAATGCATCCATCCCTTTCTTTTTGTTCTTTCTTTTATTGCATCCAGGTTCCAAACAACATCTCCCTCAAGGTGATCAGAACCATCTCCTTATATTATGCTTCAGGGTGTGGTTTGCAGGTCTTTGGCAAGCTTGTTTGGAGTTTGCATATTCTTTCTTTGGTGATAACACTCATTGATTTTCTTCCACATGAGTGTAAACCATATTATGATTCTGGGATCCAAAAGATAAAAAGAATCATATGCTTACTTTTCACTATATCTTATAGCTATGCAAGTTGATGTGTTTATGGGATAATCCAGGTCACAAGATACCATAGACATTTGGATATACAGATGCCTCTTGACTTACTAAGCGATTAATCCTGACTAAACCATTGTAAGTTGAAAATATTGTAAGTTGAAATGTATTTACTAGCCCTGGAAAAGATTAAAATCCAAAATTTAAAGTACAGTTTCTACTGAATATGTATCACTTTTGCACAATCATAAAGCTGAAAAATTTTAAGTGGAATCATCATAAATTGGGGACTATCTGTATTGGTTTGGAGCTCAGGAGAGAGTTTTGAGATGGAAATGGACACTTGAGAGCAATCATAATATAAGTAGAAATGGAAACCTTGGTATAGCACCATGGGAGAACATAAGAGTGAGGAGAGAGGAATGAACATGGTGGAACTCAGGAGAACATTGATATTAAGAGAAAAGAGGAGACCAGAAAGCAGAAGAAAAATTAGCAGCAGCAGGCTAGGGAGAAAACCAGGGGATAGGGCTGTCACAGAAGTCAAAGGAATGGGGAATAAAAAAATATATGTTTTTTGGTTGTTTCTTTAATGTAATTATTATTGATTTCAGAGAGGAAGGAAGAGGGAGAGAGAGATAGAAATATCAATGATGAGAGAGAATCATTGATCAGCTGTCTCCTGCATGCCCCCCACTGGGGATTGAGTCTGCAACCTGGGCATTTGCCCTGACCAGGAATCAAATCCTGACCTCCTGGTTCGTAGGTCCATGCTCAACCACTGAGCAACACCAGCCAGGCATAAATAGAGATTTTTGAGATGGGAGAAAGTAATAGCACCAAATTCTAGAAAGAGGTCAAATAAGCTAATGACTATGAAGTAAGGTAAAGTAGGAGTTAGCAAGCTTATTCTGTAAAGATTAAGTTAGTAAATATTTTAGGCTTTTTGGGAAATACTGTTGCAACTACTCATCTCTGCCAGTGGAGGGCAAAAGCAGTCACAGATAATATGTAGATGAATGAGAGTGGTATGTTCCAATAAAACTTTATTAACAAAAACAGGTGGTGGGTCTGATTTAGCCTATGGCCTAAAGTCTGCCATTCTTTGCTATAAAGTATAGATTACAGTTTATTGATGACTTTGGGCAGTTTCTATAGGATGGTGGGGCAGTACAATAATTGTGGTAGAGGAGATAGGATGTAACAAGATTTTCTAAAGCTACACTGTAAGTGGGGGAAAATGGAGGCCTCAGATGGTTTCCCCAGGATTGAGAGTGTTGCCATTTGTTCAGGAAAACTAGCACTCTTATGGGGGAAGACTGCAACGTTGTTGGAAATACTTGCAAAATTTCTCCCCCTGTCTGCCTACATTTAAGATTCCTGTGAGCTGCTGCCAGAGCTTTAATTGACTTGTTCAGGCTTAATGAATATTTATTAAGAAAAATTTAAATCAACCATTTGCTACAAGATTGAAACTTAATGAAACCACTGCGGGGGCAATTTTGTCAAAGCTGCTGACATGGGGAGAGGATTATTTCCTAGGCTGTCATTACAGGTTCTTTTGTACTTTTATAGCTTATGCATCATGAGTTAGTAAATAAGCAAATACCTCCTGCTCAGGGGATGGGCAGGCTGTCAAGAATGTGGACATTCTGAAGTTCTCAGCAGCTAGAACAGGGGTGGGCAAACTTTTTGACTCGAGGACCACAATGGGTTCTTAAACTGGACTGGAGGGCCAGAACAAAAGCATGGATGGAGTGTTTGTGTGAACTAGTATAAATTCAAAGTAAACATCATTACATAAAAGGGTATGGTCTTTTTTTTTTTTTTTTAGTTTTATTCATTTCAAACGGGCTGGATCCAGCTGGCCGTAGTTTGCCCATGGCTGAGCTAGAGGCTTACAGGGGCTGGCTATAACTCCTCAGTTGGAAAGGCGCACAGCTTTTGAAGCACAAAGAGAAATTCAGTTAAGCTCCAGGCTAAGGGGAAACCATAGATGATAAGGTAACAAACATGGCTCCTGCCCTCAGGGGGTTTTCAGTCTTGCTGACAAGGTAGATGATGACTTGAAAGAATCTGAATCCATTCATGCCCAATGCTGTGCTCAGAGAAAGAACTATAAGAAATCCAAATGAAGACTCTCCCTCTGCCCCTTCCTAATACAATCAAATGGAGCCTAACTGAATTTAATTGGCAAGTTGCCCAAGTTTTTTGACAGTCATTGTCATTGTAACCAAACATCACCTGGACAAGTGCCCTATTGACAGAATGAGACCAAAGAAACATTCTCATTTTGTGCATAGGAGGAGCATGCTATTTGAAGGTCAAGGTCTTTTTGCAAATCTGGTTGGTGAGTCTGACTCTATGTGTAAACAAGATATATAGCCACCTATAGTCTAATTTAAGAAAGACTAAAAGTACCCCCTTTGCGTCTCCTTTCCTCTAAGGAGAAAAAACACACAAATCCCACCTAAACCTCAACTGTACTTCACCATCATCTACCACAGTACCTGAGATTAGCTTCTCCTTTGGGGTAAGGAAGTAGAGTTCCTGAAAAATATAAATCTATTATTTTGGAAGATCTGGGGACATATTTGGTATAGTAAGTCCTCACTTAATGCTGTTGATTGGTTCTATGATATTAAGCAAAACAATGTATAATGAAACCATAAGCTAATTGATATAAACAAGAGTTAAGTTTCACTCGGCCAGGGTGGCTCAGTGGTTGAGCATTGACCTATGAACCAGGAGGTCACAGTTCAATTCCCGGTCAAGGCACATGCCTCAGTTTTGGGCTCGATCCCTAGTCGAACGTGTGCAGGAGGCAGCCAATCAATGATTCTCTCTCTTCATTGATATTTCTATCTCTCTCTTCCTCTCTGAAATTAATAAAAAATATATTTTAAAAAAGAGAAGTTCCAACAGCATCTCATTAATGTTAAATGAAACAACATTGAACAAAATAATGTTAATCAAAGACTTGCTGTACCTGAACTGACTTCATCAGGCACCATTAGAGTGATGGTCCATCAAGGGGATCATCACTCTAATCTAGTCATTGAATCTGCTCCCTAGATAATCAAGTTCTCTTCTGGTGGGACTGCCAGAAAAGCAGTTGAAGGAAAGCAGTTGAAGAGTTTTAAAGTGCAAGTCATTTACCAGCTAATGGACATTTCAGAGAACATTGAAAATGGCAGTAATATGCTGAAGCCCACAGGCCAAATCAACTACAGTGTGTTATATCAGCCTAATCCTTCAGAATCTTCTAAGAATTTTCCTTTCCCGCATCAAATTGTCTTCCTCTCCAAGGTCTTGTGTTCCTTGTTCTCTTGCTCCCTAACTCCAGATATCGTTCTTCCTTTATCTCTTTAGCATCTCAACTCCACTCTTCTTTTCTTAGTTGCAAACTATCCCCTTTCCTTTTCTCCTATCATTATCCCCTGTTTTCTGTAGTGATCATAGTATAAATCTTCTTTATATTTAAACACTTGCTTTATTTATTGGATAAAACTATATTCCATGTTTAGTATCTACAAATCATATTAGATAATTAACCTTTGCTTCTTTCTCAGAAATAATTTAAAGTCAGTATATCCCTAAGTTCATTATTCTTCCCTCACTCTAGATCAGAGACCCTTGGTGGCGTAAAGATTTTCCAATAGAACATTAGGTTATTGTCAGTAATTAAGACAGTAGTACAAAACTCGGCTAATTAACTAAGTACTAGTACATATGCTTTGTGATTATGTGGGAAAGGAATTAGAAGTGTTTTTGAGGTTTTATCAGTCCTAAGTTTGTGCACATTCATGAGAGATCATATCTGGAAATGGGAGGATTGGACCAAAGTTAGAGTCAAGACAAGTCTCTGAGGAGAGAGTCCCAAAGGGTGGAGGAGGCAGATAGTGGGAATGGAAGGCCCTGAAATCAAACTTTCTTCCTTTGCATATGAACCGAGGTCCTGCTTATTGCTGTTTGTAGAAAACATCTCACTTTTAGTGATCCTGACAAACCTAATTTAAAGTATGGTGGTACCATTCCACTTAGGTGAAGGGGTCTGAGTCTGACTGCAGCTGCAGTTGGGGTGGGGCGAGGCATAATCCGTTGTGAAAATCATCAGTAAGGTGACTTACATTGGCAAAGCTTCTGCTGGGAAGGAAATTAGTGAATAATTACTTCTTGCCATCTGCATCCAAGCCAATTTTACACAAAGCACAGAAACAGAATTCTTTCTTTACAATTTTATTTACAAAATGTATTAAAACTTTGTACAATACCTCATGGCAATGAGGCTCCGTAATTTGTACCCATACATGCAATTTATGCTTTTACAGCCATTAGTTTGCTTGGCAATTTTTCTGTTCACTGAAGTACAGCTTTAACAACAAAAAGAAAAGACTTGGAAAAAAATCCTCAAGTGACTACCGCCAAACTCCCATAGCTTGAAGTTAGTAGCAGAAATTTGAAGCAATCAATGTTTTTTTAAACATGCAAATTTTTAAAAAATAACAAACCAATTTACCCGCCTCTTCATTCCCAATTAAGTTTCTCTCTGAAAAACTGATTTGAATCAATAAACATACATTTCTTTTTATACAGTGCCTATTAAAACATTTGTGTGTAGGTAGGTTGGTTTGTTTTATGTTAACTTCATATTCGCACAGCATTAGCTTCCTGCGCTGGAACATTATAGCATTCAGAAGTTGAAAATTACAGTTTCATGAAAACAAAACAAAAACACAACAGCTTTCTTTTTTTTTCAATACCATTTAAAATTTGACAGATAAGTTATTCACTTATGACACACTTTTTTGGAATGAAAGTTTATATTACACTTTTCTAGAAACATTTTGTTGGAACGAGACTTCTTCCTTTCTTTTCTGAAGACAAGAGCAAATTTGCAGCAAGTCAACTAAAGCATCTAAAGGTCACACTTGGGAAATAAATTCGAGCTCTTAGTTTTTACAGTCTGGAAACTTCCCAATGCATGTCACTGATGAGAGCAAACTATTGAACTACAGAAAGCATACGTCGTTATATAGGAGGTAATTAGTGAGCGACTATTTCCTCTGACTGTTCTGATGATGCCAATGGCAGGTACACAATTAGTGACTTGATAGCCCACGGAGCAGCGGCGCGATCTTCTTAGAGAGTCAGTAGAGACACTGCTCCAAGCAAGGACCAGGGAGTGATGCTGAGGCCCTCAGTTTAGCAGTAGGTTTCGGAATGCATTTTATTCTTTGCAAACTAGAAAAGGACACATGCAGTCTGACGGAGAGCTGCGGGCTGTAACAGGCAACAGCTGGTAAGACAGACCTAGCAAGAGTAAAGTCAGATTGAGATCTGTGGTCTGAACCCACTGGCTTGCCTTGCAACGCAGTACTGTCTCCGTGATGTACACTTGAAAGGCATACTTAGCAGAGAAAGCAGAGCTAAACACAGTGTTGTTTCTGAGAAAGATATTCTAAACACATTTGGGAGTATAGGCAGCATTTCCCTCACCTCAATGCTAGATACTGAGCTATATTGACTTAAAATGCACACTGAAGCAAGAAAAACAGATCTGTGAGCTGAAATTCCAGGCTTCTTGAAAAGCCCTAGGGATTCGTTTTAGGGAAGCACCGAGAGGTATGCCTGATCGTGCCCCATCCCTAGCTACACACAAAAGTCAATTTCGAAAACTCTGTTAATCCCTTCATTGAGTGGGAAGTTATCAAAGCATGTTCACGAAACCATTTCAAGAACACAGAGAAGTAACTGTTGAGTCCCTTTTTTTGAAAGTGTTTGAATTTTCTTAAGTGTTGCATTTACAGTCTAAAGATATACACATTTCAGCAACGTTGAAAAGAAATAGTGTGCACAGAACTTCATCACCAACAGGAAATACCAAAAACATCTGGTCAGCAGATCCTAGAACAAATGCCAGTCTGTCTTCCCACACACAGGGAGTCAAAGAATTTTTATCAGGAGAAATTATTTTAGCTAAGATGGGCCTATTTGCTGAACTGGAATTTTAAATTTGTGTGTGTGTATTAAAGAACATGGTGTTTAAGTACTGTGCAGTGGTATCAAAGAATGGCTTTTGTTGAATTGACTTTTTTTTAGTAAGATTTTTTTTTCACATACTGGAATCTTGCATGTCCATTTTTTTGTTGTTTTTTTTTTTAATTTTTCTCAAGCAAAGCAAAAAGATTTCAATGATGGTTTGTATTGTTGCAAGTCTCAGAGTGTTCCATAAGGCACTGAAGGAAAAAAAAATCAGTTTTTCCTATTGAAAGGTCATTGCACCATCAGCAATATTCGTGTCATGCCCGACACCAAGGAGAGTGAAATCTGGCTCAGGATCCTTGAAGCAGCCACGTTTTCGGTGATTCCTCTCCTCACATGCCTCTAATGGAAAGGGATCTGAAAAGGCAAGGGGGAAATTTAAATTTGAATGGTTTTTTTTTAAAAAATTAGAAATTGAGAAGTTTATTATGGCTCACTCTATCTTGGACAAGAACCACGGCTGTTTTCTCAAATTGGCATCTCTGGGGCTGCACCCAGTTTTACTGGTTTTAGGTAACATGTTAGTTTAAATTATTTTACCTTATGCAAATGTTTTTCAACAAGTTAAATTAAGTTCTTTCTCTGCTATGTATTGTACTAAGGAATATATAGGCATTGCATGAAGTCTAACTCAAGACGTTAATCACTTAGGATGTAGGTATACTAGAAAGTCTTAGTAGCATTTAAATATAGATATTCAGGATAACTGCATTTAGGAGTGTATTCTGATTGCAGAACCTGTGACCAAGGACTGTTTACCTGGTACAGAGGGTAAATAGTGTTCTGTGGCTTGCTTGATTGAAATCCATTTGCCTGTGAGAAGAAAATTTGCTGCTCATTGCCAGAAAGGTGACAGCTTATTTCTCTTAATACCTACAACCTTAGTTATTAAAGTCTGAAAATAGTACAGAGACCTTAAAGAGAAAGCACATTTCAGGGAAAGGCCAGAACAGTGAAACCCATGAAGGGGGTTGGCATTCATGGGGTCTTTGCCCTGATATTGTGGGCCTGATGGAGATGTTGATGCCACTCTCCTCTTGGAGCATTAACTAGTGCAGAGGATTCATTTGCCCCTGGTTCTGAAAACTTAAGGTCACTTTCTTGTCTACTCTTTAATCTCACATCCCTCCTCTTTATCCTTTCCCTCTACACTAATGGACCCTTCTCCTCCTGAGCTAACAATGAATTCTATCCCAAAGGAATTGCATAAAATTTTCTACTACTGGCCCTGGAATAAAAGTAATAAGACTGACAAAGATGCACCTGAAGACCAAAAACCAGAGGGCAGAATAACACTAACATGAAAGTGTTAACAAGAAACCTTTTCTTTGGAATGCCCAGATTCCTGAGTCATATCTGTCTCAGAAACTTAGATAAATTTCACATCTATGGTAGAAAGATCCAAGTCCCCTCCTTGGTTCCCATTGACCATAGCTGCATAACTTTGGGAAAGTGACCTGATCTCTCAGTGCCTGTTTCCTGCTTTAAAATGGCAATAGATGACATTATCTCTGAGGTAAAAGTCCTTTGGGGACAAAGTACATCATTACTCCAGCTATTCCACCTAACATAGGATCAAGTCTGTAAGCAGGAAAATTTCCCCAGCAAGGATGTCTATGAGTAGGCTGCAAAAAAGAAGACTGATGACTTTGAAAATGGCTACACGAACAAAGTTAATATTTTCTAGGAAGAATATCTTAGAGGAAAAATGGAAATCTTCCTTCACTTTAGCATCTTGAAGTCTTGAAAATGAGAAGGATTTCAAAAATATTTTTGAAGAAACCAAAGAAGCCAGAAGTAGTGCTGAACAGCAATGAAAAAAATTAGAAAATGTTTCTTAAAACAATCAGCAGAATTAACCCTAGGGCACAGTGAATCTGGAACACTTGGCAGTCGGTCACCTGCCAAGCTATGCTTGGGGCCCACACTTCCAGTAGTAGGTCAGTAACCCAGAGATGCAGCAGGTAGTCTCTTGACTACCTGCCGCTTAGTGAGTGCTGGATCTGGGGCTGAGGCACATGTTCCCATAAGGAGTTTAAGAATCCTGACTCTACTCTCACCCATAGAGGACTTCCTCCTCTTTCAAGGATGCCTTTTTATTAAGCAGATTTCACCTGGATCACATTTTTTGTAGGTGATTTGCCCTTAAGAATTTTTCCTGAAGAATTACAGGTACCATAAACTCCCAAGGCTGGCTGTGATAATTAGTAATAAAAGTTACACCTCAGGGTGCCTCTTCATTTCTGTGCCCCTGAGTAGACCCTGACATATCTAGGCCAACACATTGAACTGGAAGTCTAATAATTAGGCAACAAATTAGATATTCCAGAACTTCTTGGGAAATAAAGGATGAATGAATGAAGATCTCACTCTTCACTTAACCAACATTTCCCTAACATTACATCACCAAACTAGCCGAAGACAGCAGAGAGGTTTCTACTCTAGGCTCAACCTGCTTTGTGCCTCTTGACTGGAACATGTAAGACTTTTTCCAGTATCCTCTGAAGCTTTTTTTTCTTTTTCATCTGGAGACTTCACAGACTTGGGGGACAGATTTGTTTGCAGAGGCGTTTCCCAGGTTTGCTTTTCATCTGAGGGATGGTTGCCAAGGTGCTAGCTAACTGGGCTGTAACCACATAGGCATCCATGCCAATTAAAATGTGATTTTTTCTTTAATTAGCCTAAGTTTTGTTTCACAAAATGGATCAACCAAGATGACGTAAAGGGAAGCCATAGAACCAGAAGTTGTGTCAAGTTCATTTCTGTGGCTCTTTCCCTACATTTGATGTCCTGGTCTTTTGCTTTAGAACAGCAACATTCTGCCCAAAGGTTTACTGATCTCAGTTTCTTTTCTTTTCTTTCCTTTCCTTTCTTTCCTTTCCTTTCTTTTCTTTTCTTTTTTCTTTTCTTTTCTTTTCTTTTCTTTTCTTTTCTTCTTTCTTTCTTTCTTTCTTTCTTTCTTTCTTTCTTTCTTTCTTTCTTTCTTTCTTCCTTCCTTCCTTCCTTCCTTCCTTCCTTCCTTCCTTCCTTCCTTCCTTCCTTCCTCCCTTCTTCCCTTCCTCCCTCCCTCCTTTTCTCTCTCTCTCTCTCTCTCTCTCTCTCTCTCTCTCTCTCTCTCTTTCCATTCTATCTCTGTTTTCATTTTCTGTCTCTCTGTCCCTTCCTCCTTTCTTCCCTTCTTTCCTTAAGTTATACATTCTGAGATACTTTTCTCTAGCCCTGGACCAGCATCATCAACATGACCTGGGGGCTTGTGAGAAATGTAGACTCTTAGTCCCTATCCCAGACCTGCTGAATCAGGATTTGCACTTTTATAAGATCCCCAGGTGACTTACATGCCCACTGACATTTGAAAAGCACTGCTCTGAGGCTTTAACAAGGGACTGAAGCTATAGTAGTTGGGGAATAGGGACCTAGATTCTCAGATGGAATGGCTGATAATAAAGAGGGCTTGGAGGCTATGTGGCCCTGAGCCCTGATACCCTTGTTTCAAAAGATTATTTCTGGGGAAAGTAGAAGTGAATATACAGCCTCATGTAGAGTCCATAAGTGGGTAATATGGAGGCTTGGTGAAGTCAGTCCCTCAAGACTTTTTATAAACAAGTGGGACATAAACTTGAGATCTGCTTTCTGTTTGGTAGGATCCTACTAG
Organism: Myotis nattereri; assembly: GCF_964212035.1. Taxonomy (NCBI): domain Eukaryota; kingdom Metazoa; phylum Chordata; class Mammalia; order Chiroptera; family Vespertilionidae; genus Myotis; species Myotis nattereri. The sequence continues at coordinate 113,600,452 of NC_138078.1, read as the reverse complement.
GATTTCAAGGTTCTTGGAAACTACCAGGCCTGGGGATTAGAGGTGGCATGGTTCAATAAAGAAAGGACTTGTATGCATGCATATAAGCCTAACCAATGGACACAGACAACAGGGGGGTGAGGGTATAAGTGGGGGGAGGGGTTGGGGGATAATGAGGGGATAAGGACACATATGTAATACCTTAATCAATAAAGAAATTAAAAAAAGAATGTAGCTATAGGAGAAAGAAAGGCTGGGTTCTAGTTTCAGAACTGTCACTATGTAGTTGTGTTGACTTGAACAAGTCACGTGACATGTCTGGGTCTTAGTTGCTTAAAAGGAAATATCTTTCTGATGATGCAATAAAGTTGAGAACTCTTGGAAAAATGCTATGCAGATTTTAGATGTATTTCTTTGGATGCCAGTATCTCAGAATTTGGGATAACTAAACTAGGCCGAAATCACCCATGTACCATTCTATGAAAAAGCAAATAATATGCCCCAAATTGTAATGGGACTATATAACCTACTCAAAAATAAAATATTTTAAGCACATAACACATTAAATGCTTGCATGCAAACAGTGCTAATTACAGACAAATCCATGCATTGTACATTCAACAATGCAATGGGAACACTTTGTTAGTGGGTTAGTTCAGTGTACTTAATACATTGTAGCAAAAGTTTACAGTGTGCAGCAGAAAAAAACAACCAGCAACTTCATCGAACAAGATAATGTTTTCCATGGTGAAGACAAATGATTTATTTGGATGAAATGTTATTTAAAAATCAGCTGAATTTAGTTTCACAATGTCAAATATAAGGAGATCAAAACACAAATAAATAAATTTGTAGAAATTCAAGCACATTGACATTGACTCATGAGGTCAAAAATCTCCCATGTAAAATAAGGGCTATGAAGTTGCTAAATGTTCTGTTCCACTTCAGATAGGTCTGTTAGTGATGACAGATGCACTTGAAGGTAACAAGACTATATTATTTTAAAAACTTCCAGAATAAAGCATTATCCTAATTCAAGCTTGCCTTTGAACACATCTGAGTTATTGGTGATGGTGGTGGTGGGGTTGGCTATAGCTGCCAGAGTCAAGGTGGCATCAGTCAGGTTCATTTAAGTATGAATTTGGGGCAGCCAGCAGCAAGGATCCTAGATTGTTCTTTGGGAGATACTTACCTGAATATTAGTTCCAAGAAAGGGACAACAAAAGAACTCGAAGATTAAAAAAACTTTCTCATGCTTATACTTAAGAGAATACTGTTCCCCTATGGAAGCATTGCATTTCTCAAGGTGGCAGTGCCCCATTTTCACTCCTTATTTTAACATCAGTTCTGGAGCAGCTGATTTCTCTAGGGCTGCACTGTCCAATATGGTAGTCACTAGCCACATATGACTATTGAATATATACTTGATAATGTGGCTAGTACTAGTTGAGATGTGCCATGAGTATAAAATATGACCCAGATTTTAAGACTTAGTATGCAGAAAAGAATGTAAAATATCTCCTTTATTTTTATAATTATGACATGTTGAAAATATACCTTGGATTAAATAAAATATATCATTAAATTAATTTCACTTGTGTTACTTTTTAAACTGTGGCTACTAGGGCACTTGAAATTATGCAGTTCACATATGTGGCTGGCAAATATTTCTATTGAGCTGTGCTGCTCTAGAGAATATTTTGCCTTTTGGGTCACATACCACAGTTTAACCACAACTATACTATTAGAAAAGCACTACGGTCTGACAAGAAAGCACAACCATTGTTTTCAAAGAATCAAGTGGTTGCAAAGAATAGACAATGCTTGAAACAAGAAAAAAAACTAAGAAACAAAAAATAGAAAAGAAAGAGATTAACATACAGCAACGTAAGGCTGATTAGTTTACTAGACCTTAACCGTACCCCTAGATCTTAACACTCTCTGTTCCATACACGTTGTAGCCTTCTCTGTATGTAGCATAATTTTGAGTGTTGGTGGCAGGAGCAGGCTTAAAGTTTTGGGTGTTCTTTGTAAGTTTCATGCGTTTGGACTCTGCCCGTGATTTGTAACAGAATTCTATCAAAGCCACCATCATGGCCAGCCCCAGACCTCCGACAAGTATATAGAAAACGCCTGCCACATTGCTCAGGCTCAGAGCGCTGGTCTTGTCCTAAGAGAAATGAACAATGTTATTAGTTCTTGGGGAAAATAAAGGCAATGGAACATTATAATATATTACAACAGTATAGGATAGTTCTAAGTTGTAAAATAACTAAACATTGATGTAAGTGTTATGACTCAACTCTGGCAATTGACTGATGTTTCACAATGGCAGCAAGATGATCGATTGTTTCTGTTGACAGTTGTGATCCTCACCTATATGTTCTTTTATTTTGACTCCTTAAATCCTCTAGTACTTCAAATAGTGTCAACAACTAAATAAAACAGCACTTGGTTATGGGAGCAAAACTGTAAACATAACCACAATTCATTCCTCTTCCAGTCTCAATAAACACCATTTGCCAGAGTTGAGCTGTGACATAATCTCTATAAATGTAACACTCTTTTCATTTGGGAACTTGAAGCACTCTTTCCCCTCTCTGCCCCGCAACACCCCTTTCTCCCTTGCTCTCCCTGTGATAAACTTGTCAACAACTAGTCTTTAAGATACCAGGTGAAACTATTAAACCGTTCCTGATATTCTTATCTGGGGAGTTACTTCACAAGGGTTTGTTTAAAAAGGATTAACACTCCCCTTTCCTCTGGTGGTTGAGAAATTGCTCCCTTTGGGGACTGGTTGCTAAGTGTTCATCCTTAGGGCAGCAAGTCTTTGTGCTGCTGGAACAAGGGCACAGCACAAAGAATTGGCTCTAATCCATCTTCCTGAGAGTTTAAGGAAACTGTCAGGAGAACTTATTGGTCCTGAATTGGCTCCATACAAATCAGAAAGCTTTTCCAGGAGGCTGAGGATTTTTAAAAAATCCAGCTCATTTTTAACTTTTACTCCAGGAAAGTAGCAAATAATAATAAAAAAGACTACACTTATCTGCTTTCTATTCAAAATAGGGGAAAAATTGAGGAAGCCGGTCAGTGACTTTCAGGTCAAACTCTGCAAATCTGACTAAGCTATCTGCCTGTATGAAAAAGCAAAAACTGAACTGCTGAACCATGGAAAGAAAAAAGTTGGTGCCTTGAGCCCTACCTTGAGGTAGGACACACCAAGGGCCAGGAGCCTCTCTTTGAAACAAACAAAAAAAAAATAGCATTTTGTAGTCTTTTTAGAGTGAATGTAACCATTTTGCTGCTGAATGCAATTGAATGGAATATCCACATTGTTAAATCAGTGAATTGAGAATCTTATTCAAATGATAACATAGTGAGCAGACGATGGTCATTGCTGACACTCAATGCTCTGTGGCTCAGCTAGTCCTGGTACCATTTAAAGAATTAAATGTAGACAATATGGCCTTGTCCTGATTCTATTTTCATAGGAGCCAGTCCTATACTTGTTTACTTTACTAAAACTGCCAATTGGAATTGGATCACATGGTCAGGAAGGGGGTAAGTGAATGCTTCATGTCTAAACAACCTTCCAAATAGTCATTCTTCTAGGATGACTGACAGCTAGACAAGTGGTAACAATTTGTTACTTATGGAACAATGGATCATTTCTTTAAGGAAGCTGGTGAGGCTATCTTCAAATATGTTCCACAGTCCATTAGGAAATGAACCAATTTTTGGTAACCCTCCCTCTGCCATGAGACTTTTATATGTATGTGGCATTTGATGGGGGAAAAGTGTCCTTTGACATAACCCATGTAAGTTGTAGCAACAAGAACAGTTTCAAGTTCCATGTATTTAAGTTTCACAGAATTCCCTGTTGTAGGATGTAAAAAACCAGTAGCAAAATGGTTCACTGCACAGGGAAAATGAGTGGCATTTCATGAAATGAATTAACTGATACCACAATATTAGTTCAAAAAAAAGGAAAGGCAAAAATTGAAACTAAAAAAAAACTTTCTTAGGGGAACAAAGGGGGGCAGGAAGGAGGCAGGGAAGAGTGTTTCATGCTTATCAATGTGATGTTATCCTGACAATGTAAACCCTTAAGGATCATGCGACTGAATTTAAAAAAGTATTATGTACAGAGATTTAAATGACACCTTTGGAAGAGAGAAGTGTGACAGACTTAATGAGATTCGAGATCCAAATAGATGCTGAACTCAATATGACAGCAGCTGGGAGGAAGCTAATCATTCTGCTTACAGAGACCAGTCTTAGTGATTTATTTCTTTGACTGTTTTCAGATAGGATTGACATAATACATTAATAACCAAAGGTATTTACAACTACAAAGTCTCTGACACTGTAACAGGTTAAGACAAAGTACTGTCACAACTGTATCTTTTTTTTTTTTTTGGTTGTTATATTTTCTATTTGAACTTTGGAAATGTAAAATACAGTAAAACCCCCTTATAACACAGTTTCTTCTTTTATAGCTTTGGAAATGCAGTGGGCCAGATTGAATCCCCTAATTATAACAATAGCTCTCTAGAGTTAATGATTGATGTCACATGACAGGCCTCTGAGGCTGGTGTTTGCCTTATTCCTTTAACGCTGGTGTTATAAAGGGGTCCCACTGTGTCAGGGAGTGTGTCTTGGGAAGGAAAGCCTTTTTAGGGCAGAAAATAAACAGGGGTTCAAAATGTGATTGCTAATCAGTACAAAAAGACCTTCAGCGACTGACCTTACTCCCGGAGTCCTTGGCTCCACATTCCCCCTTATCGTACCACCATTTGTTTTTCAGCTTGTCTAAGATGCCTTGTTCACTGAGTTTCAATACTGCAAGGTTTACAGGCGTTCTTCACGTGGGAAATAACATAAATAACATTATATTATGTTATTTTATGTTATTCAAGCTTCAAACTACTTTAAAACTATAGAAAGCGATAAAGCAGGGGGCCCTGGCCACAGAGTAATTTTAGACACTACAGGCAACCTGAGCATTACCTTATAAAAAGTTAACACTACAGCAACGCTATATTTACCAGGGCCTGCCCATATCGCTTTGAGTAATCGGCACACACTGTTAAATAATGAGGATAGAAAAACAGGCACTCCTCAGATAGGCTGTGTGTGGTGAGGAGGGTCTCTCCTCAAGTGACAATCGTCGGCGGCAGCTTGCAGTAGTTTTGTGACGAGATGTATTAGGTTTGATCTAACCGGGTTTCTTGTTGTACTTCCAGACAGAAAGCAAGTTCTATGGAGGAGTGGGGAAGGTGACTGAGCTAGAATGGGCAGCATTTCCATATGTGAAAGGAGACAAAAGGATGAATCCGAACAGAAAAGAGAATAGATTCTTTGTGAATAACATGCCTTCTGATTGATTGTCCTTTATTACACAAATATGTTGCCCAGCCAAAAATGATCTTAGAAAGAACTGTATTCCATACATGTATTCACTCCACAAACTAAATTCTTATACACATCCTAATCTTAGTATTAAAAGTATAATGTGGACCTCTGTGTTTTGGATAAGAGGAATACTTTCAACAGTAGGAGAACTGGCCTATAGTTGTTTTTGAGTTACTGACTAGCTGTCTCTCTGAGATGCTCAATTCAGGTCACCAGAGAGTGAACCAAAATGTTTTAAACTAGATTATTAATACGCATGACCTAAAATGCAAACTGCCTGCCACTGTGGGTAGCACTGTAGAGGAACAGCTTAGTTAAGCTGTTCTGGGAAGATAAGACTTCCTTAACTGAGAGGCTAATATATCTTCAGGAGGCCAGGTCACTGCTACCTAGTCCTCCACACCTTAAAGCATAAGAACTACAGTTGGAGCCACTGGGCAAAATGTAGGAAACCCTACTGGTCCCATGATAAAGATTTTTTCTCTTAAGAAATTTCTTCAGCTATAAAATGGGAATAATGACCATTACCCTGGTGTCTTTCTAGAGCTAATGAATTTTAAATACAGTATCTCTAATAACTTTGGATAATTAATACATTATATATAGAACATGGCATAGTTTTATTACAAGGCAATAAACTACTGGGTGTTCAGACTCATGTGAACAATATTGCCAATACCAGTGCATATTAGTTTGAATGCCATGGATTTACAAGGAGGAAAGCAGACACATTTATACACACTTATGTAACTATGAACATGATAGAAATTTTCCTAGCTTATTTTGGATAAGTTGGACTTCCTATAGTCACAGAGATCTGGTCTCTATCAGACCAAGTCCTCAAAGCTCATTTCCTTTCTTCCCCACTTTGCTGTTGAGAGCAGAGGGAGCATCTCAACCTGAGATATTCTGAGAAATGTATCATCATTTAAAATAATATGTAATTTCAGAGTACTTGAGATTTGAAAAACTAAAAACTTTTAGTGTCAGGGAGGTGACACTTTCTCAGTTAGTGCAGGGCTTGGAAGCCAGAATATCTGCATTTAGTATCTTACCAGGAATTTGAGGTCCTTTTATACTTTAAACAAGTTCCTTCAATCAGTGCTTACAGTCTTAGGCTTTTCAAATGCCAACAGAGATGCTTAGAATGCAAAGAAACACAATATACTCAAAACTTTGAGCCTCTTTAAGATATTATTGGCAGTGAAAGTTAAGTCTTAAGACTTTTAAAGGACAGACAGACCATCTCTTGCCCTGCCATAAGTGTTGGAATTGCCTTCTCCCCTAATCCTCACTGTGTGGCTCTCTTCTCTCCTTTTCCCTATTACTTTTTGTTTTATCACTACCACCTCTCCCCAGTGCTCTATGCCTTAAGCTAGGTGCTGGCACCTAGGCTTAGGATTCTGGCAGTTAGCTCAGATCGCAGGGGAGATGCATATGGGTGACCAATTCCATCAGGACCAAAAAGTACAAAACATTTCCTTTTTCCTTTCTGTATTACCTCTTTTCTTATTACAAAGGGCCCAGATTACTCAGACTGCTTCTCTAAGCCCTTACCAGTCCCTGACCTCCCTCCAGATCAGTGGTTCTCAACCTTCCTAATGCTGCGACCCTTTAATACAGTTCCTCATGTTTGGTGACCCCCAAGCATAAAATTATTTTTGTTGCTACTTCATAACTGTAATGTTGCTACTGTTATGAATCATAATGTAAATATCTGATATGCAGGATGTATTTAGGTGACCCCTGTGAAAGGGTCGTTTGACCCCCAAAGGGGTTGCGACCCACAGGTTGAGAACCACTGCTCCAGATACTATGTTCTTCAAATTCATTCAATTTCTTCAGTACAGCTAGTTTCACTAGGTCTCAGGAACAGAGAAGTCTGATCTCTATTTAGACTCACTCATGTTAAGATCCAAATAGAGACCTCTCCTTAGAGATTCTGGTTTTGTTTGTTTGTGTGTTTTTTTAATATATTTTATTGATTTTTTTACAGAGAGGAAGGGAAAGGGATAGAGAGTTAGAAACATCAATGAGAGAGAAACATCGATCAGCTGCCTCTTGCACACTCCCTCCTGGGGATGTGCCCGCAACCAAGGTACATGCCCTTGACTGGAATTGAACCTGGGACCCTTCAGTCTGCAGGCCGACAGCTCTATCCACTGAGCCAAACCGGTTAGGGCGAGATTCTGGGTTTTAAAGAAGTTTGTCAGCCTTAAATGAAGTAGGCTGATAAAAGTGAGACATATTAGTTTAAAGTAGTGGTTCTCGAAGTGTGGTCCAGGAACCCCTGAAGGATCCCTGAAACCTTTTCATCAAAGGGTCAGCGAGGTCAAAACTATTTTTATAATACTAAGGCACCCTTGCCCTTCTCACTCTTTTTTCCCCATAATCAAAACTTTATTGAAAAATTGACACCAAAATAGATCACTGTTGTATACTTCCAAAATTAAATGTAATTACATTATCCTGGTAGATTAACTAGAATTACTAAACTGATAAGGCTTTTTGTGATATAATCCAATTTCAGGAAGCTGTGTGGATCATTAGTGTTGCTTTCTTCTAAATGAACACCCTTCGGTGAGTCTAGCCTTTCCTCCTGTCGGCTGGCACAGCACTGTTGAACAAACTATGCAAAGAACCACCGTCTGAGCGCGGCTGAAAACCGTGGTGATCTTGTAACAACCTGGACATTTTACATCCATAAAATAAGAATTTGGACTTTGAACTAGCCGTTTCTTTTTATGTTTTTTCTTTTCCTCTTCCAAGGACGCGTGTAGTAAATCTCTAGCCAAAAGCATGTTGATCCTCTGGCAGGCGCAGCCCATCCCGATCTCCCGCCCTTCTCACTGTCACTCTTATTCTTTAACGATGTACAGTGGAGTTCCCTGGAGGCTACATGACATGTGCTATCACAACAGATTGAATAAAGCAGGAGAAATGAGAATCCTATTCTCTTATATTTAGCCAGACATTAACAAGAGTTGCAAGAATATAGGACAATACCACTCCTTGATAATTTATTTTTGTTTTGGAAAAATATAGTTATTTTTCATAAAGTACATTATGTTAACATAGATTTATTATTTTAAAACTGAATCAATGAATATATTCATTTAAAATTATTCAATTTTAATTTTTGATATGCTAAATATTAATAGATATAACACACATAAACAGAATTTTGGGGAGTTCCTATAATTTCTAAGTGTGTAATAGGATCCTGGGACAAAAAATTTTGAGAAGCACTGTTTTTGGAGGAAAGAAGACTTTTCCTGGGCCAGGCCTATTCTGGGCTGCCATCATGCACTCTTGCCAAAACCTAGGCTTAGTATGTAGGCAATTTAGCATCCTACTTCTGATAAATGGCATATCTCTGCCTTAGGCCATCCAGTGGTTTCCACAGAATGGCTGGTAATTCCTCTCCACTCCCACGGCCTCCACAGTTACATTGGAGGTTACCTTAGAGAGCAATGGTTCTCCATTTGGGGTCATTTTGTCCTCCAGGGGATATTTGGCAAAGTCTGGAGTCATTTTTCATTGTCACAACTGGGTCGGGAGGGGGATACTATGGGCATTTAGAGGGTAGAGGCCAAAAATGATGCTAACCACTTTATTGTATACTGGACAGCCCCTCACAACAGAGCTCCAAATGTCAATTGTGCTGAAGTTGAGGAACCCTGCCTTACAGCATCCAGACCTCATTTGATGTTCCAGGACTTTAGATAAATCTGACAAATGATATACTCTAGAAGTTTAGTCTTTGATTGGAAAAAAAAATCACAGGGCTTATGAATTCTGGCAGGGAGCCAATGTGCATTTGGGAGCTTCCAAATAAAAATGAAGGAGAAAAACAAACATTTCAAGCAGCAGCACAGTCAAGGAGCATAAAGCTGTAATCAGAAATCACAGATAATACCACTTAACAAGGTTAGGATAGCTGCCAAGAAAAGAAGGTACTGTAAAGGCCAAATCTCCTAGAACAGTATGTCTCTGTGGGGTGGAATACATTCCCAAGATGGCAGAGAAAAACTGCCATAATTTTCTCTATTACTGTACCTCACTGGATGTACTGCCTAGCCCAACGAAAATCAACCAAATCTATTGACACCTTCCCCCAGCACACACACATGCACATAATTTGATATTTTAAAGGATGTGGAATTAGGTGGGCATTCGGTCATTTTAAATGTCACTTTCTTCATGAAGCCATTTTAACTCTCCACCCCAATATTTTCTCTTTCCTCTTTCATCTCCTACCTTGCTTGTTATTTATGCCCATGTCTTGTAACTCCCACTACACTTTTTACTTCTCAAGAGCAGGAACCATGGCTTATGTATTTTTATCCCCACTTAGAATAACAGTTCTCTCCATAAATATTTATTGAATAGATAACTCTCTTTTAGCATTTTGTTTTTCAGCTTAGTACTTCACATAATTATTATAATAACTATTATTATTGGTCAAGCTTAATGATCACTCTAAGAAGGTAGATTTATGGTCTCTACAAGTAAAGGGATTGAACTATAGATCGGTTAAGCAATCTGCTCAAGCCTGCACAGCAATTACAGGTCAGGCCAGAAGGCAAACTAATATACTGCCAGCTCTGTACTATGCATTCTACAAAGGAACACACATAATGGTAGCAGTCCTCCTTATTTTTGTTCTTTGGGGTTGGATGTTCACAGTGAATTTTTTCTTTAGGGACCGCCGTACTCCAAATAACTATCAACCTAGCAAGGGCATATCTTGCAGCTGGGGCCTGTCACTGTGGTGTAGCAATATGTCTCCAGGGTAATATTTCAGAGCAATTACTGTAGGCCCTTAACTGGTACCTAAGAGAATTACAAGTCAGAAATATTTATTATACTCATCTCAATAGAGAACAGAAAGAATTACACAAAGTAGGTCAGATTCCTTTCATGGAAATTAGTGAGGCATTCTTTCCTTTGAAGGGCTTGCTATGAACTTTTTGCTGAGGAGAGACCTCCTAAGACAAGGGCATGGGTGGCAGGCTTAGGGAGAGAATAGGAGAGCTTTGTGATGCAATTTTCGGGGGTCTGGGACTGCCTCCCCATCCAGAAATATTTTCACCTGAAATTCTCCCATTAGAATTGCACACCTTTAAGTCAGAGCAACATTTCTTGTTAAAATACACAGCTTCCCGATAAATGGGAAATGAAACAAACTCCAAATCTTTGTTCCATATTCTTTAAAAATATTTTGGTGAGAGTGTAAAGTTCTTCTAAGAATAAAATGATTTACTGCACTTAAGTCATAAAAATGTATGTGGATTGTTGATCACATGGAGAGGGTAAGAGTAAATGTGAATAAGAGAGTCATTTATAAGTATGGGAAGGTAGTGCTGACCTGTGGTAGGATAACGATTCTTTAGTGTGGGGAACAGTCATGGAATAATGTCAATTTAAAAAATAGGGGTAGTAATATAATTCATAATGCCTTGAAAATGAGTTCTATTTTTAAAGAAAACATAACTGGCTGATAAAAATTTCTGCTTATCTCTCCCATCCACACCTGGCAATAACTCAGCTACAAAGGACTGTATTCACTAAGCCAAGGTATCAACCCCAGGTGGCAGTTGTTTAGGTTCCCAGCTCACTCCTTGGTTGTACCAACCAGCCATTTAAAAGTTCAATGTTATCTTATTGATGGCCAACATTACAAATGATGATACGGCCATTTTTTTCCCCCTGTGAAAGTAGAAACTGTTTATTCTTTAAAAGTAACTAAAAATTTTGATATATGTGTTTCAAAAGCACTGTCCAAATTTTTTCAATTTTAATTTTAGGGTATACTTAAAATAGGTAGTTGGAACCATGTTGGATTCTTTCTTATCAACATGAAATGTGGTGAGAGTGGTGTGACGGTGCTGAGTTTCCTGATAGCGGCAAAGAAGAAAAAATAGCCTTGTGAATTAACAAGCAAGTTGATTTCTCTAAATGGTGATCCTGGAAGGTCTGAGATAAGAATTTGTACTATAAATATGGCTCTAGGCCTGAAAAATATAGGAACCCAGGGTGTAATATGATTCATTCACCCAGGAGACTATGGGATATATTCTGTTCTGAATGGCTTCACTTAGTAGGGACACCTAAAGAGCAAATGTCTGTTTAATTAATAATGCCAGAAGATCTTCAATAAAGCCCTTAGGAGGCGTACATATATGTGTAAATATGTAGGTTATGGGGAAAGACAAAGAGGTCAGAGAGAAGTAAAAGAAATATGTGCGAGGATGGTGTATTTGCATAGTTAATTAGAAACCTGCTCTAACAACACAATATCTGGATAATGAATATAGAAACTTATCACAACCTAAGCTGGAAGCTCACCCTATGCCTCATTCAAACCTCATTCCTGATTACTAACATTTGCTTCTTGGTATGTACTTGGTAGTGATTTTTTTGAACAATTTATTAGAATATCTTTGGCCCAGTGGAGGGAGGACAGCCATATCTCTCTCAATCTCTCTCTCTCTCTCTCTCTCTCTCTCTCTCTCTCTCTCTCTCCCCCTCTCTCTCTCTCCTGAAGACATTTCAGGTTTTAATGGTGACAAGTCACCTTTTCTAATAGCTCACTTGATTTTCTAGCCTTTTCTGGAGAACTCATAGAATCACTCAGGAAATCACAGGCATGTATAGTAAGACCTCACTTAAAATGTTATTGATGGGTTCTGTGACTTTAAGTGAAATGATATATAACAAAATCAATATTACCAAAGGCTAATTGATATAAACAAGAGTTGTTTCTATGCCATCTCATTGTTATAATGAAACAATGTTGAATGAAATGATGTTATTTGAGGACCAGCTGTATAGTTAGGCAGCTGCACACATCACTGCTCAGGTAGGTCTTGATTTACTAGGCTGAAGCCCATTGAAGGCCAAGCAAGAGAAGAATCTTTGCTGTATGAGAAAATTTATTCTAAGGTCTTTTATATTCTTTTCTCTAGGTTACCTTGGGATATGTGTAGTGAAAGAATTTACCTCTCCATATAGTAGCTGTTGGAGGCTGTGGCATTTCAAAATAGGCCCTAGACCAGCCGCGGGCAAACTACGGCCCGCGGGCCGGATCCGGCCCTTCGGCTGTTCTATCCGGCCCGCATAGCCGAAAGAGCGGAGGGTTCTCTTGCTCTCCCCTCTGCTCCTTCATCAGCAGCAGTGTTAACATGGCAACATCGGGAAACACGGCCGCAGCTCCTTCTTCTGAGTCCAGTTTAAGAACCCATTGTGGCCCTCGAGTCAAAAAATTTGCCCACCCCTGCGGCCTAGACTATACTAGTGTCTGGAGCCCTTTTAAAATATCTCTACCCATTTCTTTGCACAGGGGTTTCTGGGTGCAAGATTCTAAGAGAATGAGGGTTTTAATTATTTCAATCCTTCTACCCTTAGAGAAAGCCCAAGTTTTCTTTACAATAGAGAGCATGCTCATATGACTGTTGGCATTACTGGACTCTGGCCACTCAGATGACCCTCATTTCACAGGGGAAGCTACAATGATTTGCAGAGCTATGCAGTGCTTAGCTGCTAGAAGCTCCCTCTGAGAGAGTATTTATATCTATGTAGTTCACAAATGTAGCTCAAACCTATTTAATTCCTTGCTAATGAGATCATAATTTAATATAAGTGCAAAGAGCAAATTCAATAATGCATGCATGTAACATTAGGAGTTGAAAGCTGTGAATCATTTTACTAAGGGGCTTAAGAATGCTGGTGATTAAAACCTATTGATGAGCATCTATGCTAGAGTAGCAGCCCCAAAGCCACTTGTAGATATGTGGGTAAAACCCACATTTCCAAATGATAACCTCTCAAATTCAAAGTAATAGACCCTTTGATTCTACAAGTTGTGAATTTCACTGATGGATTTCTGCCAAACTGGGCGTTTGTCCAACCTCTCCCTCTAGAACAGGAATCCAAAATAATTATTGGTTATGGACATAACCCAATTTGTCTGAGAGGACTTCTTATTCAATTTGTTCCTGACAGAGAGAAGGAGCTCAGGGAAGATGCTAAGCTCTCAAAGAAGGCAGTTTTGGTTAAAATGTGACTGCAGGTACTTTCCCAAGTTCATAATTGATATGATTTTCTTGATAACTTGTTTTTAAATTCCATTAAAATTAAAACGATAGAATTTGGTTGAGTTTTATTATAAGTGTGTTTTATTTAGATATCCCAATGACCCTGAGAAAGAGGCATAGACATCTAGTTCATTCCCCTGAGTCTAGCCAAATTTTTATTGAGAGTTTAATATGATGGGTGCCAACATTCTCTTTTTCCTCAAAAGCTTTCCCTTGACCATAACCCATAGAAGAATAATCAGTTCAGCTTACACCCCAAAAGATAGAAACAAATGGAGTCAAATATAAGAACTGAAAGTTGGTTGCCATGTCAGGGCACATACTGCCCTCCTCTAGCGAGCATTTTGGCATTCATTTATTTGCATTTTCAGTAGTGAAGCTAGACAGAACACACCAGCAGAGTCAGTCTCTCTCTCTCTCTCTCTCTCTCTCTCTCTCTCTCTCTCTCTCTCTCATTCAACCTCTTTCTATTTTTAAAAAGTGAAAAGTATGCTATTGCCTTATGTCTATATTTTGAGAAACATCTTCTTCAAGGCAAGATGAAATTAAGCTTTAAGATGAATCTAGACTTGGACCACACTTTTGCCACTTCTGACCAATAGGGATTTGCCTCATGTGCCAAGGGCCAAATGCTATACCGCTCTCTAGAAAGTCAAAAGAGAATGGATTTCAATTGTTCTCAGTATGAAATCTGCCCCACCCTGTTCCACCAACCTCTGTTCCCACCCTTGTTGAATGCATTTATTTGTTTCAAATCTTTCATGTTTCTTTTCCATGGGCTGTCCTACTTTTCAGAGAGTGTGGTTCTGTAACCTCCTCTCCAGATGAACGGAAACCAATTGATTTGGTCTTAGAGGGGCAGAAAAGGCATAGACATACATCATTTCACTATGCCATTGCAACAGTGTCTTTCCTTTCGGAAATTATATAACAGCATTCTTACCTTCAGGCTTTTTACTCCTGCTCCTCTTTCTGTAGCTCTGGTGTTGGACACTTGGTCATTATTTTTCAATAAGAAACACATTCAAGTTATCAGGATAACACCAAAGGCAAATAATCATATCTTAATCATAGAAATCATGTTAAGGCCACACAGTCAATTTAAAAATTAAAACATCAGTAGAATGGTTAATTTAACAAAAATGTTTTCTTTTTGGATTACAATTATTTTCCGGTGGTAGAATTTATTCTTTAACACCATCTTGCAAACTCAATGGTTTTGGCAGTCACTGGACTGGTTCAGTTCTTAAGGCAAAGAGGTCCCTTGCTTGAAGCAGTCACTTGAGAGAAAAAGTGAGGATTTGCTCTTGGGAGAAAGACCTGAGTAAGTTCAAGGAGCAAATTTAGTCACTACCAGAAAATAAAATTGTCAGGTTCTTCATACTTCCAGGAGGCAGCACCAGCACAGAGACATGCAAATCAATGAAGAGCATAGTATACTCACCCTACTCTTTGATTCCAAACCAGTCTTGATGATTCACGGAAACTTCTTTCAAGAAGGAACTTCTTCCAAGAAGGAAATGCCATCAATCTGTAATGATTCTTGCCTACACACATAACAGTGTCAGTAAAGAGTCATTGGGATCCATCTTAACCCTGGGTATCCAAAATGTCTACCTTTGGGCATGGCTCCTGCCAATAAAAAGTCCATCTTGTTGCAGGTAAAAGGCAGATGCAGATTCACATCCATTATTCAAGGCCCCAAAATGTCAAAGACTTCTGGGTATGGAAGAGAAGTGGTTAAGAAATGGTGGCATAGGAGAGGAGAATTGAGGACATACATGGAAGAAGAAATACACACAAAACTGAGGATATCATTTATGCATATGGGCAACACAGTATCACCTCAGTCATCTATGTATCACTGAATAGGAAGCCGAAGGCATTTGGAAATGGACTGTCTTAAAAGTATAACTTTTCCCTATCTTTGAGTAGAAGACTCGCTAAGCAAATGTATGGGATTAAAAAAAAAAGATTGCTATTGATAGGGAGGAGAATCATGTTTGAATTTCTTAAGAGAACAAACTGTTTTTAGGTACTTTGAGAGCACCAGTACAAAAGGAAACAATTTCAAATGCAGGTCATGTTTTGAATTTATTAAAACAAGTTCCCTAAGTTCTTTCCTAGCATTACATTAGCTAGTATAATCTAGTCCCTATATATATTTGAAGATAATAAAACTGCATTTCTCTATCAATATTCTACAAATCATAATGATCATCAAATGATTTAGTTAATTAATGGAAGCTTAACTGCATATTCCAGCCTCATCCCTTACTTTCCTATATGCCTTACAAGTTAATGCACCTGTGGTACAATTCTTATTGAAGTCAAGTGGTTCAGAATGGCCCCACTTAAACATTCTGTTCCAATGTCCCCCAAAGCACATAAAGTGTGATGATTTTCAGCTTAGAAAATATGGACACTGGGAGCCTATTTAAATCCCTGGATAGAACTAAAGCCAGGGCAATTCTAGGGTGAGGTGGGATAAGGTTTATAATGCCTTGTCACCCCAGTCACAAAAAGCTTGTTTCACTGACCTGACCCCCTCTAGTAAAGTAGGACTACACCGGAAAGCTAATCTGATACACTTTACCCAAGATTAAGAGAATGAAATATGGTGGTGCTTCTTTCAGAAGTACTTGAAAGTTTGAGATGACGGGCAGCTATAGAGGGAGGCTGATATGTTTATGAGGTAATTCAGCAGCTAAATCCCCATTCTGCTGTGATTTACAGTGACAGACTTACATTGGCTGTGTCACAAACCCCCAGTGAACTGGGTTTAGCACTGAAATAACCTACTGGCTCTTTTTTTTTTTTTTTTTTTACCACAGTTTTTTTTTTTTATATATATATTTTATCGATTTTTTACAGAGAGGAAGGGAGAGAGATAGAGAGTTAGAAACATCGATGAGAGAGAATCATCGATCAGCTGCCTCCTGCACATCTCCTACTGGGGATATGCCCGCAACCCAGGTACATGCCCTTGACCGGAATCGAACCTGGGACCTCTCAGTCCGCAGGCCGACTCTCTATCCACTGAGCCAAACCAGTTTCGGCCCTACTGGCTCTTTTAAAAAATATATTTTTATTGATTTTAGAGAGGGAGAGAGAGATAGAAACATCAGTGAGAGAGAATCATTGATGGGCTGCCTCCTACCCACCCCCTACTGGGGATTGAGCCCACAACCTGGGCATGTGCCCTTGATAAGAATTGAACTCAGGACCCTTTAGTCTGTAGGCTGAGCCAAACCTGGTAGAGCAACCTTCTGGCTCTTAATCACCACATTTGCATGCACATTGTAATAAAGCACTAACACAAAAGGTTGATTTGCAGGTTAAAACCCCCCAAACCACAGCTCTAATTCCATGATCCTTGCCTGCATTTAAAGTCCATCAAGGAAGGATCAATTCTGATTTGTTTAGTCTCTATTAACTCAAGTTCAGAAAAATGATAAAACTAAGAAGTATTTTAGTTCTAGCCTGTAGGTCTGGTTCAGAGGCTACTTTAGTGACTGGCTTTGAATTAATTCCTTCTATTCATAAAATAAATTAAAGTAAAATAAATATCTACTTCATTAGTTTAAGCATGTGCATATTTAAAACAGCCTGAATAGTTGTTGGTTCCTTCCATAGAATTGTGACTTTTTGAGAATAGGCTTAGGATGTGTAATGTCTCATGCCAGGGGGAAAAAGACAACAATTTACCATAATTGCCCATTTATCATTACTTAAAGGTTGCAGGAGACAGACAAAGAGATCAGTAGTGTAGGTTTTTCTCCCTCTCCTGGTTTCAGAGATAATAGGTGTGGAAGTGTTTTTTAACAAGTAAAAGCACTCATAAATGTCAGGCTTTGTGATTGCTGTCATTTTTAGTAATCAGTATGAGGTCTATAATGGCTTCAATATGCCATTTGCATTGTAACCAAGGTAGTTGAGAATGAACCTGATTTTTATGGAAATATGTCACATGCAGACAGATTGACATTGCTCATTGGATGGTTAGATGTGATAAATTGCTATCTGCAATATTATCACAGGAGGTGACCCTGAAAGTCTGAAGAGATTTGTAATAGCATTAGCTGTGTGACCTTCTCAAAGTCACCACCATCTCTGGGTCTCACTTTCTCTATTAGATGATATATTCAGCAGTCAATTGTCATGTTAACTGGGGATGGGATACAATAAAGAACTGTAATTCTCAAGCCATTTTACTAATACATTTAAACCTTACTGATTTGGACTAACAGAGGAGGGGTTGTCTGAATTAAAAAGTCATGAATTACAAAATCTGTTTGAAGAATGGCAATTTTACTACTTTAAGTCTATTTTGTAATTCAAACTCACTATAAAACATTGCTTTGTGGAGGTCTTTGTGAGCACTACTTTAGCAGATATATTTGTAATGAATATAATTATATCTAATAGATGCTTCCAACATTTGAAAAAGGTTTGTTCTCTTAAACAAAAATTCAACTGACAATCTAGTCCCAACTCTCATTTGCTTAACAAATCTCTCTTGGCTGCATCCCTGATAATATGAAGTTAGATTATAGACTGGTCCCTGTCCAGTTTATCACAGATTATATATTAGAGGGCTCCAAATTAATGAGGTTTCACTGCCTTTTCTACTTTCTTCTCCATTGATTTGTTTTTGGCATCACCACTAAATAGTGGTAAAAGAGAGTCAAGTTCATCTCTTGCCCCTTCTCTCACTCATTTTCAGAAAACAGCAGGTAGCAAGAAGGAAGAAGATAAAGGCAAGCTCCTTGGTAATCCAGAAATAGAATAAGCAATCATTGGATATGCAGCACTGATCATACTATTATCCATAGTTGAGAAAACGGTTGACTTATTTCAAAAGATTGGCTGGAACAATGACTGAAAAAAGTGATTTGAAGCATACCTGGCAGGTAGCACTATCATCAAAGAAGTTGAAAACATTTAAGATCTACTGAAATATTTTTCTATTTGCATATAAAAGCCATATAATCTGGAAATTATGGGTCGGCGATTAAGTTACTTGATAACTTTGCATCAGTATCAGCTGAGAAAAGAAAGTTGATTGTTGGTTGTAATT
Organism: Myotis nattereri; assembly: GCF_964212035.1. Taxonomy (NCBI): domain Eukaryota; kingdom Metazoa; phylum Chordata; class Mammalia; order Chiroptera; family Vespertilionidae; genus Myotis; species Myotis nattereri. Next base: position 113,581,879 of record NC_138078.1, on the reverse strand, counting down.
AGTAAATAGCTGGTCTAAAGTTTTATGGGTCTTCATGATACCAAAACATCTGGGTAAAAAGTGAAAATTCAACTAAATGTGTGTAGATTTTTTATGTAACATCAAACATTTGGTTATTTGAAAACTTCTGGGCAGTTGGCATCATGTGGACGTTTTAGAGTCATCTTGAAACAGTCCATAGCTCCTTTTAACCATGCTGAGATGAATTCCTCAGAGTAATGTATCCAATCCAGCTCAATTTTCATTCCACAACTAATTTCAATGATATAATTGGGTTCTCTGTGTCCTGCTATTAACATGAGAAGAAGACCATGAAGAAGGTTCTAAATACTATAGGCATCAGGCTAGCCATTCCAAAACTCAAATAGGCCAAAAGTTTGGCTAAACTGTCAATGTCATTAGTTCACATAGGTGGGAAAGGAAGTTACTGCTTTTTGACACATAGTAAAAACTTGATTAATTGGCATCCATAAGGAATGGATGGAATTTTCAATACTCATTTTGTTTCATTCTTGGTTAATAACATTTTCCCCCTCAAAATGCTTGTATCCACTTTCTTTCCTCAGGGAAGAAGCCTCTAATATTTGAGGGTCAATCCAGATGGAGAGAAGATATAGGAGACAGAGCTGAATGTGATCTAACCACAGGTAATTGCTTGGCAAGTGATTAAAAAGTCAATTCCTTTCAGTCTTCTCTTTTAGTACTATTGCTGCTTTCTCATCATTGTGGATTACTGGGGGGTGCTCAATTTAGTTAATTGGGGTACTGGTTAGGTGAGTTCTGGTTAATCAAGGTTTTATAATAAAAGACCTCGCCAATGCCTGGTAAGATTATGTGCTGAAGAAAGTTATTCTTAAATTTATTTCTTTGAACATACTCTGTATTAGTGTTTCTAAACCCATATTATTCTGCAGACTGGTAAACTAACTTTTCTGTCAGGATGCTGAAGAATGGAGAGGGAAAGAGAGGAACAGAGGTGTAACCATTGTCTTTGAAGGAGAAAAGTTTTGTCTTGCCTATCTGATGATCTGTGGTTGGGAAACACTGTTCTTCACCTTAAGATGCCCATGAATTCTTGGTTGTATAAAAGTCGATCTTACATGTTTCGATATAATTCTCATTCCCTTTGGGCCATGGAGAATTCTGTTTTCAGTTCCTCTCCTGTACTTACCCAATCTGTCCTTCCATCATTTGGTAACTTGGCTTCTGAGCTTGCTTCCATTTCTTGTTGCTTGGAGGAAGAGCATTAAGGAGTCAAAGGAATGCCAAGTAAGATGTGTTTTCTCATAATGGTAGCCTGGATAACAATTTGACCTACCTGAACCAAGAACATGGCTAAGGAAGCCAAATCAGGAATTTATACACAAAGAGTACACAGTTAGGCGACGCACTTGTTTAAATATACAAAATGTCTTTTCAAAGTCTATATATGAGGTGGCCTATTGAAGAAAGACCCCATCTAACTTGAAACCGAGCTTATTTTTGGCTTTCAAGTTAAGTGGGGCCAGCTTAAATAGGCCATCACATATAGAAAAAAACATCTCATCACTCAAACACATAATTGAAGAAGCCAACTCTAATCAACCAACCAACATCTGTGAGCAACATCATGCCTTAAGCGGAAAAAAGAGGCTGTAACCTGACTTTTTAGTAGATGGGTTTGATTTCTCACACCACTCAGCTGAGGCAGGCGGGGGACAGTCTTAAGGAAAGCCTTGGGCTATTGAAAGCCTAAGGCAGTGAAACCCACACCATAGCCTTCATAAGGCAACCAGTCCAGTGTGTGATGGGAAGGAAGGGGTGTGGATAGGGAGCCTCTGTCTGGGAGTTTAAGAAGGGACCCAAGTTAGATCAAAAATGCAGGCAGCGCCCTGAAGTCTTTCTGGTTCCCAAAGCTGCCAGGCAGGGGAATAACCTGGTCATTTCAATTTATGTGTGAGTCTTGTGCTCTCTCCTCAATAATAAGATAACAGTCTTGCCGATTACTCGTCACTAAGGGTACCCGGTTGTGGTGACATTGAGGCTGACCTTGGAGTCACCGCCCCCGCTGCCGCACTCTCCTTTGTCGTACCACCATTTGTTTTTCAATTTGTCCAAGAGGCCTTGCTCATTCAGTTTTAATACTGCCAGGTTAACAGCATTTCTTGAAACGATAAAACATAACTTGTAAGAAAATGCACAAATGCTTAGGAAATCGTTAACGTATAAAAAGGAGCACAAGAGGACAAATTGGCTAAATTTCACAGAACGTGGAGCTATAAAAATGTCTGTACAGCAAATACAGGGTTAAATATTGGAAGGTGGCATGGAGGATAACATTTGCTCAAAACTGAAGTGTGCGGGATGGGGAAATTGTCTTTGAGAAAAAAAGTAACAAGAACACCACATCCATGCAATTAACATTCGTCACATATGGCACCATAACTTGGCTTTTACCATTTAAATTGAAAAAGCCGTTGAACTGTAAAATTAAAACAGCAACAGTCAGAGAGGACAACACAGAGAGAGAACATTAAAAAAAATGGATGCATTAAATAGATGAAACCATAATTTACCGTCTTATTTAACTCCATGGAATATTGTAGATTTTAAACTTTTAAAAGTTACCTCAAAATCCACAAGAAAGAAAACGACAACAAAATGCATCAGGGTAGGTGGAATACTATAACAACACGGATATTGTTATATTATTCCACCCACCTTAATGCTGAGCCTTTAGGGGTTGCCACACCATAGCCTTTGGAATCCAGATTTCCACCAACTTTCATCGTATCACATGGTTTTCTCTGCTCAATGTACTCATTCATGGTTGACTCCAGCAGGAAGGCGAACTTTCCCTTGGACTTCCGCACTCGGGCCACGCCGTCTGCTGTTGTTTTGGTAAACACAGATGGCTCTGCTGATTTCATGTAAGACCACATTTTCTCATAAACAGCAATTTTGGACCTCTGCAACAGAGATAAAACCTCTTAGAGCTACTAGATATTAAAACTGGAAGAGGCTTCAGTGCATTTGAAAAAATTGTTTTTAAACATTTTTTATTGCAATCCATAGTAAGCAAAGCATATTACACTGCAACCCTGTAGATATATTCATATATATGTAAACATGGTTCCAAAATAGAGTTCTTAAACCACACTCATCCTTGCTTTGTGTGATGCTCTCTGATATTTTCTATTCTATCCTAATTCACTTAAAAATGCTGATCAGGACCCACTAAATTGATTTCATGGCTCCACAAATGGGTTGCATTCTAGTTTGAAAACACTTTCTTAGTTCAATCTTCATCTCAATGCAGAAATCTCCCCAACAATATCCTGTTGTGTGATTATCCTTTACCTGCCTGAAAAAAAGGCCATTGAAAGGCAGTGTACAACCATTTAGTCAACCCACTCCAGCACAGAATATTAATTATATATTAATTATTATAATAAATCACTTTCTTATTCTGAACTGAAATTTGGTTCTCTATAACTCTCACCCTTTAGCACTACCCGCTAGAGCTATACAAAGCTGTTCTGTTCCTTCTTCTATGGATGTTTCTTCAAATATTGCAAGGCTGTTACTATGCCCCCTTCTCATCTCTTCATCAGGCTAGCTCTACCTACATCTACTACTATTTACAGAACCCTCACAATTTTGGTCTTTCTTCCATAGACACATTCTAGTTAGCAATCTCTTAAATTGGAGTTTCTAGAAATAAACATGACATTTCAGAAATATGAGAAAGACAGGATAAAATTTAAAACTGATTTTGTCACTAGAGCATTATTTTCTATCAATGCTTCCTGAGTTTGCATTAACATATTTAATCTTTCATCTATTCTTTCACAATTTTAAAGTACTCTACTGGAGGTGTGAAGAATATAACCCAGTGAATGTAGTCCCTCTGTCAACTCAGGTTGAGGTCAAATTAAAACTGTTAATTTTTTCTACCAAGTCAAGTTTCCCTCATCTTTACCCATTTGAAATTTGAATTTAATTATATTAAATTTCATCTCTATTTTGGTGGTCCTTAAACATGTGCTAAATGCTTATAGCTGTATGCTAGATATTCTGGAGAATATAAAGGAAGCATGGTCTCAATGACTCCACGACTTCCAAGTCAGTTGAGATTTAGGTCCTTGGGAGTGAAAACCCTAGAGAAAGAGTCTAAAGTCATATTTGATCAGAGGTAAGATAACATGATAGAAATTATAAACATATGTCATGTTTTCAGTTGTCCTTTTATGGAGTTTCTTTGATCCCACTTCAGCTTTTTTGATTGTTTATTTAGTTGCTTTTTTCTGGACTTTGGCAAGCTACATTGCATCTTTTTTGAGACCTGCTTAGACCTGCTGAAATAATTTCAGAGGGCTGGAATTCCTGGAGCTATCACCATGGAAACTACGCATTGTGTTTATGGCAATCAAATCCTCACTGAGGCCTTCACTGAGTCACTGAAATGATTCACTGAGGCTGGAACATGAGGAACAGAAAAAAAGCCAATATGGCTGAAGCCAAGTGAACAAGAGAGTTTGGTAGGAAATGAGCTTAGGAGAATAATCAGAGGTCAGATCTAGTAGGGCCCTGTAGGTCACGGTAAAAAGCTTGGATTTATTCTACATATGATAAGAAGCTAATGGAGGATTTGAGGTGGGATGGGATAAGATCTGAATTAAAATTTTAAAGGATTACTCTAGTTATTATATGGAGAACCAACTAAGGTGGGCCAGAGTAGAAACAAGGAGATTGGTTAGGTGACTCTTCTCATAGTTCAGGGGAGAGATGTTTGTGGCATGGACTAGGCTGGGAGAAATGGAGGTGGAGGGAAGAGATTGGATTCAAGATATGTTTTAGGGAGAAAGTAAAAAACTTTTGCTGATCGACATTTTCATCTGATTGTCCCATAGATACTTTCAGATTAAACATTTCTAAACCAAATATATTACCTTCCTTGTATAGCCCGTCTCTCCTTCTAAATTCTATCAGTAAAGCACCTAACATCCAAGGTAGGTGCTTTTATTTGTTATGCCATGCTCATTCTAACATAGAAAAATGTCTGTAGAATCTGTACTTTTGTATTCTTTCCATTCTCATTACCATTGTCCTGGGTTAGGCTCCCATCAGTTTTTGGTCTGGACTACATTGCCTCCTAACTGATTTACTGGTTTCATCTCTCTAATTTATCCAGTGATCCTTCCAAATGTAAATCTGATAAGCTACTTCCTTGTTTAAAATTCTGATAGTACCTACAGGACAAAATCCAACTTCTTGTGTATGAGTCTTTAGTATCTTGGCTACATTCTCTTATGATCCAGTCATACTGGACTACTATTCACTGTTCACTGAAATATGCTACACATTTTCACATCTTATGCCTTTGGTTATGCTTTTGCTTCTGCCTGAATTATCCCTATTCACCCTACAAGATCCAGAGCAAACATCATGTCTTCTGTGGAACTTTTTCTGACTCTCCTCTGCCCCACAGATGTGCTTTCTCGGCTATCTGCCAATAGCACTTTACTCATACCTTTGCTATAGAGCTGACTATATTACTTTAAGGTGAGTTGGCTATGTGTCTGTCTTCCCCACATTACTTGGGTGTCCTTGAGGACAAAGTCCATGCCTGATTAATTTTTGTAGCCTTCTTGGCAGCCAGGACAGTGCCTAAATTGTAGGCATTCAAGATATATTTCCTTAATAACTGAAGCTTAGGTCTGATGAGGGTGACAACTAGATTGTTGGTGAAAGATATCAGAAGGTTGGTGAAAAATGGCTATCAGCACTAGTTTTATAGCACTGTAGAATTCTACAGTTAAAGTTACTCTAAAGATCATTGGGACAAATTCTCAGCTAAACCAATCAGGATATATGTTTTATAACCCTCCCCCCACCCTCTGATTACCCTCTTTTGATGTCCACACCAATAATTTTCCCCTATAATTAAGGCTTTATAAGATCAAAACCTCACCCATTGACATTTATGCTCATTTCATATTACATTAGTCTCCTCTGACCCAGAAAACAATTTCTAAGCATCATAATGAAAAATATTTTCAATTACTTTATTTTATTTCAGCAGGAATTTTCTAGTCAGTTGCTCAAAGAATTAAAAAAATAGTAAATAATTCAGATGAACAGAAATTTATTAAAAATGTTAAGAACACCTGTGTACCCACCACAAAACTTAAAAATCAAAAATGCTATGAATTAGTTGAAGTCTGCTTATGTACCCCCTCTCTAATTGCATACTGCTTCTTCCAGGCCCAAAGTATCCACTATATTGAATTTGGTTTTTTATCATTTCTTTTCTTTACTTTTTTTGTTTTGTTAATCCTTACCCAATGATATTTTTCCATTGTTCTTTTTGTTAGAGAGAGTGGAAGAGAGAGGGAAAGACATGGATTTGTTGCCTACTGCATGCACCTGACCAGGGCCTGGGCTGGGGGGTAGCCTGCAACCAAGGTGCATGCCTTTGACCAGAATCGAATCCAGGACCTTTTGGACTGAAGGCCGATGCTCTATCCACTGAGCCAAACCAGCTAGGGCTGGTCTTCATCATTTCCTTGCATATATTTATAATTTTATGAGAATAAACGTAGGGAATATAGTCAATAATATTCTAATAACTATGTGTGGTGTCAGATAGGTATAAGATTTATTGGGATAATAACTTAGTAAGTTATATAATGTCTAATCACTAGGCTATACACCTGAAACTAATATAATATTGTATGCCAACTGTAATTGAAAAGTAAAATTATTAGAATAAACTTATCTCATTTACAATGGCTGCATAGCATTTCAATTAGTAGATATATCATATTTATTTATCCAATTCCCTATTGAAGGACTCTTAAGATCAGTTTCTTTGTTTTTTCTATTGCATTATAGACGACACTGTGGTGTAGTTGTGTCTTTGGGCCATACAAACAGGTATTTTGTGTTCTTCATTTTGGCCTAATCAAACCTGAGTGATAAGGGGAGGGTGTTAGAACAATTTGTCTATTACACTATTTGCAAACAGACCATTGCTTCCAAAGATAAATTTATAAGACAAGGGCAAATGGGTCTATGAATTCTGATCTGAGTGCGCTATAATTTGGACTCATTTACTTCATCATTTACTTGAGCTCTTTGATTGCTGATACAGGTTAAAAGGTTTATTCTTTTAGGTAATGATGCATTTCTAGGAGAATAAATGACAATGCTTAAAGTGTGCATTTTTAACGTGTTTGGTGTACATGCAGCAGATATTAATGAATGCAGTAAATACAAAGTTGGTTAGTGGCAGAAATGATTGGGCCCTGGTTGATGACTTAGTTCTGAAAGCAGGAAGGGGGAAAAGAAATGGCTCATAATTGAGAAAAATTAAGCTGAGATATTTATCTTCCTAACTAGTATTTAAGTGACAGTATAACATTCAGACCAAAAAGAAGAAAACAATCTCTAGCATTTCTTTCTTTCTTTTTGCATTTTTTTTGCAGTCTGTCTTATTTTGGCTGAAATACTGAAGGCAATAAAAGGGATTGAATCTTAACTCAATCATCTGGGAGAAATTAAAAAATTATGTGCAGGATGTGTAATAGCAAGTTCATTTTTCCCCAACCTGCCATGATTCATTTATTTCACCTCAAGGAGCACTATTTTGTATCTAAGAATGAATAAACAATGGTTATGCAGAGAGGCCACAAGAATTTCTCTTAGAACTGCTAGATAATTAGTAAATAAAATCCCTAAGGAAAAATACTAGTACATGAATGGAGGAGGAGCAGATTAATCCAAAAACAGTAAAGTAGAGCTTTAGCATTCATGGATTCAACAGTCACTGTTCCAACTATTTGTAATAAATGATTAAGGTCAACAATATGGAGAAATTTGCCTTTTGTTGAAGTAAAAATTTGAATCAGGCCCAGTGAAACTGGTGCGTGGAACCAAGTGATTATTGAGTACATTTAGCCCACCACTTAAACCTTGTATCTTTTTGCAATGGTGTTGGTCACTGCTCATCACTGTGCATATAAGTATTCCTCTGTAGACCCAGTTAAGTACAAGGTAACTGTATAGTCCAGTGTTTGAGAGCGCAAAGTCATGCTGCTTGGGTTTGAATCCCATTTGGTAGGTGCATAAGTTATCTAGCCCCTATCTGTCTCAATTTCCTCATCCATAAAACGGGATTTTTTAAAGTACCTACTTAAAAGGTTTATTGAGAAAAATTACATGAGTTAATACATGCATCTCACTTAAAACAGTGCCTGGCATACAGGAAGTGCTGAAAAATATCACATATTTTATAGTACAGAAAGTATATTTATTTTAGTGGCAGAATTTAATAGCACTATAAATTACTTCAGTCCATATTTATAGATTCATTACTTCATTTTATGGAGAAAATCATATGCTCAAGCTTTATTCACACATTTGAATCTCCAGACATATCCCTGGTAAATGCTCATGATCTACCATCAACAAAAATCATTATCATTTGACTTCAATTTAAAAAATCTTGTTGGAGGAAAATAGGTAGGATGACAAAATTTCTTTTTAAATTTATGTCTTGTACTTTAGTTTAGGTACATATATTAAAATCCCCATTAACCAAAACACTGCTATTGGGGAGATCTGGGGAATGAAATATTCTGCTTCTCTAAGAGTTAAATTAGAATATCTACTTGATCAATAGAACATCCAGTTGGACTTTAGTAGAATAATAGATTTTTAGAGACAGATGAGACTTTAAAAAACATCTCGTTCAACCTCTTACCCAATTCAGCAATGGCTTCTCTGCTCAAATGTCTCTAGAGGTGAGACACTCCCTAGCTCAGAAGAGGCTCAGGAGGTAGCTCACTCCATGGTGGGACAGTTCAAGTTGGTAGAAAGTTCTTTTTGTTGGGCTGGTGTCCTTCACGAGAGTCTCTCTCCTTTCCAATCTTACTTCTGCCTTTTGCTTGAATTGGTCAGTCCTCCCACGGTGCTTCCATTTCTCCACTGTAGGTAGCACTGATAATATTGCTTTGTAATTGTCATCTCCAGTGGAATCTGAGCTCCTCATTCCTAGTGTTTAGCTTAATGCCTGGCATGTAGGAAACTCACTATGCATCTGTGGAATGAATTCATGCTAAAATTGTAGTTCCACCCACTGGTCCTAATTCTACCCTCTGAAATGATACCAAATAAATATGCTGTCTTTTCCACATGATGTATAGCCTGAAAAGTACCAACACCATGTCACCTGTTTATCATCTTTTGTAAACTAAACTAAGAGCTTTCATATGTTACTTGTATGACACAAATTCTAGTCCTTTCCCCTTCCCTTCTGATATATATATATATATATATATATATATATATATATATATATATATAATTTTTTATTTATTTTTATTTATTTTATTTTTTTTCAAAGTCCCTCCTAAAGTGTAGCCCCCAGAATTGACCACAATATGCACAATATAGTGGCACTAGAACAAAGAACAGTGAAGCCATCTCTTCTCATGATCTGAACATGAGTGTAATTTTTCACTTTGACAAACTTCAACAGACATGTTTAGATATGTTGATAGTGTAGACAACAAAAAAGATATGTAGATAACAAAACAGATCAATAAATTGGAAGCATAACTATCAACAGAGGCATAATATGCTAATGGTATTAATGGTATTACTTTAGTGTCAGCTTGCAGACAAGTATTACATAATTTAAGAAGAGAGTATTGGTGTTTATGATATCTCTATGCCCCAAATACATACAATGTGTTCTGAGTATTGAGAGGATAGAATGAAGGAAATTATCTTTGATAATTTTATGTACTTTGCACTCCACTATTCCTCAAAAGGGAATGGTCTAGCTTCACGTATTTATTTACTTTTTGGCCACTGTTGTCATTATGCCTATGTGTACATTTCTATCACTGTATGTACAAGACTAGCTTTGTACAAACATGTCAAAGAAAGACAAGGTATGACTTCGGGTTCTCAGCCTCTCTCCTTCTCCCCTGATTTCACTGTCTTCCTCCTTCAGAGGTCTATCCTATACCCCTTTTTGCCATTAGTAGGCTTGGTTCTCATGAAGGTGTTCACTGATACTGTAAGAGCTTTTGTTACCCTTGAGCAAGAGATCATTTTTATTTGAATAGGAGACTCATATCTTAAAAAGGAGAGTGGGTTTCTTGGCATTGTAAAAGTTGCCTTTTAGGGGCTGTAGTAGGCCAGCCCTGTGAACAGAACAACAAGAAAGGGGGAAAGGCAAGAGTTTCAAACAGAAATGCTTTCCTTGCACTCCCTTTTGCCTTCTCTAATTTTATTGTGGATTATTTATTATTTAACAATTTAGTCAATTTCTTCTCTGGATTATACCTTTAATTAAGAGAATATCATTAAAAACCATAATGTGCGCATATGTAATACCTTAATAGAGAGAGAGAGAGAGAGAGAGAGAGAGAGAGAGAGAGAGAGAGAAAGAAGCATACCTGACAAAAAAATAAAGACCATAATGTGTGTTTTCTTCTGAATTATTTAGCTGCCTTTGAAACTTTTGCCTTTAATAAAGGTTTAGGTGGCATTGCTAGCTGGTACAAATTTTAAAAAGGTGGCTTTAGGCCTCTGTTTACCTGAACTGAGCGCTTATAGACCCCCTGTGTGCTTCCTGTGTCCTCCCTGATGTTCAGAAGCAAATATTACCTCACTGAGCTTCCCAAATACTGGGATGTGGACAGGTGATCCTTGCAAGGCAAGGCACTGGAAGGAAAGGAAGCTGGCAATGCAACTACTCAAGAGAGCTCCTAAACTCGCCTTTTTTCTCCCTCTCTTTTTTGCCTCTCCTAATATTTCATGGCATTGGAAGAGCACAAGGTACCTAGTGGAGTGGGCTGGGTAGGAGAATGGGGGAAGGGCAAGGCCCAGAGAGATGGGACAATTCTCAACTTCTTTAGTGTGGTTAGAAGTCTCAGGTCTATATAAATTGTTTAAGGTTAGGCCTGTGAAAGGGAGATGTTTGTGGCAAGAATGCTTTGCCTGTCATAGTATTCCCCTTTCTTACTCAGAGAGACCTTGGTTTTGTCATGACCAGAAGCAGGAGATAGCTGGATTTCTTTAAGCCTTATATTTGCATAAGGGTTTCTGGTTGTTAAGGTGATATTACAAACACCATCTCATTTAAACCCCACAGCAACCCTGTGAGGTAGGAGCTGCAGGTATCTTTGTTCAGTGCTTAATCCTTAGCACTTAGAGCAGTGTCTGGCACTCAGGCGCTCAATAAATATTTGTTGAACAAAAGAATGAATGCCCATTTTATAGATGAGAGAATCGAGGGTGAGAGAGGATAAGCCCAGTGGCAATGCCAAGAGGTGCCACAGTGGGCTTTAGGATACCCACTCATTTCCATTAATCCACTCCAAAGTCACCACAATTAAACAAGTCTGGGAGAAACTGTGTGTTTGCTATGCAAACACATTCTCCAAATAAGTCCCACCTAAAATGCCACCCTGAAGGGTCTCTTACTAGTATATAGAAATTTGGATATTGTCATTGGCTCAATAACTTTCCCCAGGTCACACAGCTAATCAGGAACAAAGCTGAAACCCCATCTAAGTTTGTTGAATTCAAGGCTACAGACAGATTTGTTTTTTCTCACAACAAACTTCACCCCTTCAGCTCTAACACTGACAATATTCTTCTTGAACTCACCTTTAAAAATGTTATTTATTTCTTGTTTAAGCTTTTTTCAAGGGGTAAATTGTAAGTTAACTCCAAACCCTTCCTACTAAGGACTGCATAAATGAATGTTCTTGATATACATTGTAACCCTGTAACAGGCCACTACTGTTCACATTTAACCTCATGATGGGAACAGAACAATTTGGGTCAGAAGAAGAAGAGCACATCTGGCTTGCCAAATGCATCTGACACATGTTTTTCTTCCACATCTGATGAGGTGTGTTTGGAAAAACAAATCATTGAATTTTAACTAAAAAATGGTTTCCACCTGATTTGGAGCAAGGCACACAAGAAATTATTTTATTTCTAAAGCATGACCCAAACCTGAATTTCATTGTCTTTCATTCACTTTGGTTGGCACATTTCTAAGCATTCAGACAAGTACTGCTTGTCAATTTCCTTTTGCCTCAATCAGTGACTGCCATATGACTGTGTATTGGTGAAAGCAAGGGAAATAATGAGAAAGAAATAATGTATTAATTCTTGGGCAACAATTGCATGGGCATACATAGGAACTATTTCCTTTAAATTTACTCTATTTGTATAAAATTGAAAATAAATGAACTCCTGGGTCTAGGTATGTCATGAAAGAATATTGTGATTTCTGTCTGAGAACCATATTTTCCTTCAAGAGAGAAGATTAATACAAGGAAATATTTGTGGAAAAGAAAAGAGAGTATATTCCCTTAATTTCCACCAAGCCTGACATTCTTTTTCTGGCTCTTTGAGTTGCTATCTTATGTTGTTTGGAGCCTCTCTCTCTGATTCTCTTTTCCAAGGGAAGAATTCCAATAAAGGTGGGAAGACATTTAACACATTTACAATTTCCCCCAGTTTTTTTTAAAAATAATACTTCCCTGTTTCAGCTCTAATAGATGGGTTGAAGAATTGAATATAATCAAAATTGAAAGTGGTATAATCTCCAGAAATACTTTCCTCTAAAAATTCCAAATAACATTATCAAATACTTATTCCAAATGCCTTTGCTTAACATTTTCAAACCATGTTACAGTTACATTAAGGTCACCACTGTAAATTTGCTTTTTCTGAGTCACCACAAGGAGGACTGTACCTGCATTTCATATGAGGGTCAAGTATAGGGGAATTAGGCAAGTGGAATGGTAGAGCCATTCAGTTTGGTTATTGTCAGACAGTGACTCGGTGCTTGAAGCAAGATATACTAAAAACCCCAAACTAAAACAAATGCTGCCAAATTGCAGATTTGCAAACCTAACCCCATTAGAAAAAAACAACAAACAAAAACCAAAACAAAAAAATCCAGGAAACAGATTAATAAGCTGAAGCAAAGTTGTAGGTGTGTTTTAAAGAATCATCTAGAAAACTAGATTGTTTTATATTAAAGCCTGTGTATTTATTGCCACTATTGAACAAAAACAAAACCAAAATATGAAAATTCTCCAAAGAAAACCTAATCAAACCATTACTTCATTTGACTTGAGTTTCTGATACATACAGTCATCATCTCTATTCAGTAAAGATCAATAGTGAACAGCAAAAGGAAGTCATTGAATCCTAAAGGATTTAAAAGAGTAAAGGGAAATTGGTTGCATTTATAAACATCATGTATTTCCTAGTACCTGTGAAACCTGTGGCCTGTGGGATAGTTTATTAGTAGTCATTGGTCATTTTTGTGCCTGCACCTTATTACCAAAAAAATAAAATAACTTGTAAAACAGGCCCTTTATATATCGAGCAAGACTGTTGCTATCTGTTGATATTCCAGAAAAGTGGAGTAGGACAATAATACTTTTAAAGAATTATATATTTTTTCTTTAAGACTCTCCTGCTTGCTTGCCTTCTATTCCAAATCTGATCAACCAATGGCAGACCTCTGTCATCAGTAATGCTTAATGCCCACTACCTCCCACCCTTCATCTTCACCAGTGTGCCACAAACAGTAGTTAACTAAACAAATTAAAGAATACTTATGCAGACCTGAATGTTTTTCAGAGCCCATTAGGATAAGCTGTAGCTAAGAGTTATCTGCTTTCCATTTTCATAATTAAATAGCTTGTTTCTATGAACCCAAGATTTTAAACGTCGTTTCCATTAAAATGACTTTTCCTCCACAGTCCTTCATCTGTCTTTGAGGCCTGGTTTCTTTACCTTCTGTCTGGAAATTGCTTGTCAGTATTGTGGGGAAAGTGGATTTCTTATCCCTTCTCCACCTAATGGCAATCTGCATTTCTACTGATTTCTATCCAGGTTATTCATTATCTACTCACTGAAAAGCATGTTATTAATGAGAAGCGGATAAGAGTCATGCTGTCCTCCCCAGGTTTAAATGAATCTTTAAGATGGTACAATCAAACAGATATGCAAAATAGGCCATTAATGCAACATTAAGTTTACAAATTTAAACACAAAATCAAGGAACGCAGAATTTTTAGTTTCTCAACATTTCAGCCTTGGCAACATGGGACATCCTAAATATATAGAACAGAGTCAGGAAGGCATGGATGCAAAAGTACTGAAGAAAATGACCCATGTTTGTAGGGGAAACTGAAATTAGTTACCAGACTGGAATGCTGTTTCCACACCTATGTAGATTGGCTCAATCTCAGTTTTTCAACCCCATTTGAATTTTCTTTTCCCTTATTTGTGCTGCTTTGCCTAGATCAGTGGTCAGCAAACTCATTAGTCAACAGAGCCAAATATCAACAGTACAACGATTGAAATTTCTTTTGAGAGCCAAATTTTTAAAATTTAAATTATATAGGTAGGTACATTGTTATTAACTTAATTAGGGTACTCCTAAGGCTTAGGAAGAGCCACACTCAAGGGGCCAAAGAGCCGCATGTGGCTTGCGAGCTGCAGTTTGCCAACCACGGGCCTAGATAATAGTATGCGTTCATCATGTAACAGATTAATTCCTAGGGGGATGAAAATTATGGCATGGATTGGCTTCATTTTTAAAAGTCAAATTTTATTTTGCTATTGATGCATTGGCTGTTTTATATTTATTTCTTAAAGCCTTCCTTTTTGGTTTCTCTGACAAGTAATTAATGATCTGTAAACATCAAAATGCACTTGTAAATTCTATATATTGCTTTTATCAGTTGTGCATTTTCTGATATATAGATTACTTAAGGTAGGGTCCAGTTGTGTTGTGTAGGCAAAGGTTTTGGAAGAAGAGGGAAGCCTTACAAGATAACAAATGATTTTAACTTATCCTAGTAATCTTTGAACTAGAAGAAGGGCAAGCCCAGTAATTTTCTGGGAAGACAAAAAGCCAATACAAAGCAATTCAAGGTGGGAAGTCCTAATACAATGGGTATTGTGCTGCATCCCATAAGTGTCACTGGAACAGTATCTATGGTAATCTATACTAATAAAAGGGTAATATGCTAATTAGACCGGGTCAACCGGCCGTCTTCCAGATGTCCGACTTCCTTCCAGACAAAGCCATGGTGGTGGGGACTGAGGCAGAGGCAGTTAGGGGCTATCAGGCTGGCAGAGGAGGGCAGTTTGGGGTGAGATCAGGCCGGCAGGGGAGGGCAGTTGGGGGCAATCAGGCAGGCAGGCAGGCAGGCAGAGGCAGTTAGGGGTGATCAGGCAGGCAGACAGGTGAGTGGTTAGTAGCCAGCAGTCCCAGATTGCAAGAGGGATGTCCCCGATTGGAAAGGGTGCAGGCTGGGCTGAGGGGTTAAGGGAACCCCCCTTCTTGTTCACAAATTTCATGCACCGGGCCACTAGTAGTGATATAATAGGAGTTAGACAGACCTGAGCAAAATAGGAATTATGGGCCTGGTACAGAAGGTCACCAGGGCAGAAAGCCCAGGGTTACTAGCACTGGATAATTATAAGGTGGAACCTCACCCCAGGATGACCTTTCCTCCCCTAGCATATCGCTGGTCATGCAGTTTAGGCCCCCTGACCTTTCATATCTCTGGTCATGCCATTTGGACCCTCCCCTAACCTTTTTACCCTAGCATATCACTAGTCATGTGGTAGACCCCCTTATAGGAGGAACAAGGTGGCAGGAGAATAGGCTAATATGACTCCCATACAAACCCTTGCATGACCAATCCCTTAAGCATTATGCCCTAGAGATAACATCTAGGCCTCAGTTGTATTTCAGCTCCAGGCCCAGAAAAGCAGCAAGGCCAGGTGGGGCAAAGCCACCTCTGACATCAGGACCAGATGTGATGACTAATGACCCTCTGCCCTGGCACTGACAAATTAGTAGAGACTATGACTCTGAAAGGAAACACCTGGAAAGTTGATGGATATGCTATTGAGATCCTCCCCTGCAACCTCCAGATAAAAACCCTTAAGACAAAGGTCCCAAGCCTTTCCCTGCCCCCTTCTTTCCCAGCAGTCTCTCTCTCTCTCTCTCTCTCTCTCTCTCTCTCTCTCTCTCTCTCTCTCCTCCCTTCCTCTACCTCTCCCTCCCTCCCCCCATCTTTCTACTCTGCACACCTGTGCCTTTCCTCCCTCTTCCTTCCCTCGAGGCATGCACCTTTGCTTTCTTTCACCTAAGATCCAAGGGCCCTTCTTTTGTCTCTGTAACTTGTTTCCTGAGCCCATGTAGCTCAGCTGCCTCACTTGTTCCATGGCTTACGTCTACCTCTGTGACTTTCTAAATAAACTTTTGCTTGTATTTGAGTCTTGACTCTGAATTCTTTCTTAGCCAAACCTTAAGGACTGAGGTTTAACATTCTGGTGCCATTCGCCATTAATAGCAAGGGTCCCAGTAGAACAGAGTGGAAAAAGATTGGACACTAGCCTTACAAAAACTGATCTGGTCTTCAATAAAAGAGAGATAAATTACCTACTCTTCAGCAAGAGGTGGGTGCGTAGAGGTCTCTTTTCTGTATTAATTGGGATACATACTTTTGTTTGGGAGATTATGGCACCGCAAAGGAGGTTAGAAAGGAGGGATGGTTCTTCTTAAATATTCATTAGTGTTACAAATAATTAGTGTTTGGAATACTGTTCCTGCCTTGTTAACAGTTTCCCACACCATCTTCACCCTGTATGAGTCTTGGCAACGCTGACATAGATTGCACTGATTAGTAAATTGACCAACTTCCCCAGGATGAATAGTGTTGATGAAATGCTGGGTAATCTGGCCTCTGGCCTGGAAAGCATTTCTCTCCTTCCTGGGAATTGGAATGCTGCTACTACCACCAAGTGCATCATGTGTCTGTTTACCTAGTACCCATAGTATGTAGAAAAGATAATGGCAATGTAGAATTCACAAAAGGGAGGGAGGAAGAAAAGATCACAGCACTCTCACCTCTTTCTTTAAGGCTTAAAGGGCCAGCACTTTATTCTGGTTACAAATGTCCACCATACCACTTGTTTCTAGAAAGATGAGCTCTCACTAACCCTCCTTGGTAGAGATACTAGAGTAGGGGGGGGGGGGTCCAGCTCAAATTCCCCTCAGCAATGACCTTCACTTACTTCCAGGAGGCATCGCCCTGCCATAGGGGTACTTGGAGCTGTCTACTCAACAAGTCTCACAGGTGGGAAAGGTTGAATCCCTGGTCTACCTAATGCCTCTGCAAGAAACAAATGCAATTGCATTGGCTGCCCAATGTGCAGGCCCAGCAGGTTAAAATAGGAAAATGGAATGGGGGTAAGGATTAGGCAGTGATATATTAGAAAAGCACTTCGAGAAGAAGAGCAGGAGTTTCCTCGCTCCTGGTCTGTCTTTTCCATCTGCACTAGTTTTAAAATATGTTCCTTTTCCTGACGACATTTACATCCTCCTAATGTTGAGCTCTTCCTGGTGATCAAATTCATGTTTACTCAGCTAAAGTCCTCTTGGTTGGAAGTTTTTAGGCATGTGGCTTCCTGAAGCCTTTTAAAAGTATTAACAGGGCACAGCTGCCTCATAATAAAAGGCATGAAAAAGGACAAAGAGGGAGAGAGGTGTGGGGTAATATGATAGTAGGAGAGAGCTTTAGCTAATGGCCAAGAGGTCAAAGCTCTTGTTGCAATTTCTCATTCTGCCCCTTTTAATGTTAAGGACATTTCTCTTGCACATAGCTTCCTACCATATTTTAATACTCTAACTTCCCCATGTGAAGGCCAGTTCTTCTGTTTGTCTACCTACTGTTTTGGGGACTGAGGAATTTTGGAGCTTGGGATTCCTTGAAGCCTCTGTAAAATCACAGAGATAGCAGCCCTGGCCACCTGAGATCCTGGAAGTTAAATGGGGAAGGATATAAGGGGAGGGACCTGTAGGGTAGTTTCGGCCATGTTGTCGGGAGTTATCAAACTCCTGAGCAATCTCTTACTTCTGTCCTATTGTTTTCTCTCTTTATGAAATTTCTGGTGCCCACACTTCTTTCTATTGCTTTTGTTTTCTGATGCTGATTGGCACCTAGGGATGTTCATCTAAATTCTTCTAGGTAGGGACATTTGAGATAAGAGGGTCTCAAGCCTCTGTAAAAGCACTAATATAGCAACCCTGACAACCCCTAGACCCTGCAGGTAAGAGAAGGAAAGAGAAAGGGGGAGGATTAAGGTCAGTTTCAGCTTCTGGTTTATTTTGTACATCTGTCCCATTTTTTCCTTAAGAAATTTCTCTTACCTACAGCCTTTACCTAGGTCATACTGCTTGAAAATCTGGAACAATAACCAACACTTGGATATACCCACCTGCAGTCCTCTAGGATAGGACATTTGAATCATGGGGTTGCTGAAGGACCCATAAAAATATTAATGCAGCAGTACTGGTTACCCAAGACCCACAGTGGAAAAGGAAGGGTGTCATATGAATCATAGGATAATTAGGTCAAAAATATAAACATTTTGAAGCTTCTGGGCATTATTCCCCTGCATTCTCATTTCTCCTCCACTTATAGTTTTCATAACCTTTTATTGTTCATAGTCTCTAGCTAGAGACTATTGTTTGACCTTCCCTATAGAGATCTGCATGTGGGGCACCCTAAAGCCTCAGAGCCAGCTGAACCTCAGATTCTGCCTCCTGGAACAATCATCTCCCATTGGTCCTTGTTGATGCGAGGAAAGTTTTTAATTTCTCTCCCTGTCTCTCAGGAATACTCAGAGGAGGAGGCTACAACTCAGGCAGTCAGCTGTGATCACTCTCAAGATATTTCTTCCTGCCAGACAAGCCCCAGATATATCCTACTCAGGATTCTCTCTGTCTTATAAGCCCAGCCTCTAGCCTCCTCCCTGCAACCTTCACATAGGATTAATAGAAAAAAACAAACACAAATCATCAAGGCAGAAATTCTCTCATATGTTGTATAGTCAAATGTTCCTCAAAGAGCACTCTAAGCCATCTATGCTAGAGTCACTTAGGGTGCTAGTTTAAAAATTCAGATTAATGGAACCTATGGAATCAACATCTTGGAGGGGAGGCATGAGACCCAATAATTTGTATTTTAAAATATCTCCCCAAATGATTTTATATGCAACCAGTGTTCTAGTATAGTATAGTCATTCATCAGATTATTGACTCCGCTATTCAACATCCATGACAAGTGGCCATTAGTCTGTACTTGAATACCTTCAAAGATGAACAGCTCACACTGTACGGAGATAGCCCATTCTATTTTTGAATTGCTCTATTAGAATATTCTTTTTACAATGAGCAAATACCTCTATCCATTTAATATCCATCCTAAGGCCCTACAGACCAAGTATAATTTATCTCTAAAATGTCTACCCTTCAAGTATTTGAAGGCAATCCTATTATATTCTACTGCTACATATTTTCTTCAGACTAAATAGTCTCAATTCTTCTGAAGAGGGAAAAAATCTTGTAAAAAATTGTAGACCAGTCCTTATAGGTTAGATCTTTGAGTAATTCCAGATAGGAACGTTTTAAGAAAGGATTGACAAAGAACGATTAGAAGCCATGGTTATCTACTTGAAGGAGGTGTCCTTCAAACACCTGTCCCTTATCTTTTACTTTCTATGGATGTGTATTTCATGCATTTATCCAAGTCTCATTGAATTTATATTTCTCCTCAATCACTGACCATATTATTTTCAACCTTTTTGTTTGTACAATTGGATGAAACCCCAGGTCAAGAAAATAAAGCAAAAGTGTTCTTCAGGATCTGGTCAGTGGGAGCAGTTTACTCCCTCCTGCTTTCATATATAATTAATTTCAATTACTTGGTAATCACAATTACCCCAATTTTTTTGTGTGTGTGACATTTTAATAATGTTATAAATTAAATCTACTGAATTTCTGTGCACGTGCGCACGCATGTATGTGTGTGTCTGTCTCTCTGGAGGAAAGAGGCAGGATACAAATATTTGGAAATCAAACTTCAAAATTGGTGCATATGGGCTTTAATGTGATTCTCTTTATGACTATCACATTAATGCTACCACATTCAGGAAAGAGACTGTTTATTTTGGCTGAAATAATGCCCAATATAGTGGGGTTGTTTTTAAATATGAAAGGTTGGTTATGAAATCTTCTTTTATCTGGTATTATTAGGCAAACCATAGATGGAGTTTGATTTTCAACACTGGTTCCTTAAACTCATTTTAAAAAGAAAAGTATTTTTTGGAGAGTTCATTTTTAATGAACCCCATATTCACATGCAAATGTAAATTAAGAAATTAGAAATAAGACAGTGCTCAGAGCACCTTGGTCTCAAGCAGTGATTTCCAATTGATCCTTGGAAGTCTACTTATTGATTTGTACTGTTTTACTATTGTTTCAAAGTCATAATTTTTTTTGGAAACTTTTTTTTTCTATCCTAATCTCCCTTAGACAAGACTTTAGGTATTTTTCAACACATACATACACACCTCCTCAACTTCAGTCATGCATCAAGATGAAACTTTGTGATATTAACTAATGTTCTAACTCCAGTAACAGTTACCCAGTGACCCTCTTCCTATTGGGACAGATGTATCTATGGCCTAACAGAAGATTAGAGTTGTTTGAACAAGAATGGAAAGGAAACAGAACAGAAAATGCCTTAATCTTTTGTTTCAAAATAGACTTTAAAAAATTATAGTAGATAAACATAGTATTGCCATATGATCTAGCAATTGCACTCTTAGGCATATACCAGAAGGAGTTGAACACAGAGAGTCAAATAGATGTTTGTACACGAATGTTCATTACAACACTATTTATAATAGTCAAAAGGTGGTAAAAAACCCAAGTGTCCATTAAAAGATGAATGAATAAGCAAAATGTGATACATATATACAATGATATATTAATTCAGCCATAAAAATGAATGAGTTTCTGACATATGCTACAACATGGATGAACTCTGAAGACATTGTGCTAAGTGAAATAAGCCAGGCACAAAAAGACAAATATTGTATGATTCCATAGAGATTCATAGAGATAAAAATAGAGTAGTGGTTACCACTGGTGGGGGAATGGAAAGTTATTGATTGTTATGGAGTTCCTCTTTTCAATGATGAAAATATTTTGAAAGTAAACAGTGGTGGGGTTGCACAACATTGTGAATGTAATTAATGCTATGAATTATGTACTTAAAATGGTTAAAGTGGCAAATTTTGTTATATCTATCTACACTAATAAAAGAGAAAAATGGTAATTGGCGTACGACACTACCCTTTTCATTGGCTAATCAGGGCTATATGCAAATTAACTGCCAACTAAGATTGGCAGTTAACTGCCAACAAGATGGCGGTTAATTTGCATATGTAGGCACAATGCAGGGAGGCGAAAGGGAAAGCAGGAAGAAGCCCCCTGCCACTGACAGTGATCGGAAACCCAGGGGGGAGCTAAGAGCTGGGGGGCAGGGCAAAGGCGGCCCTGGGGCCGCCTTTGCCCTGCCCCCCAGCCATGATCAGAGAATCAGGTGCCTTTGCCGCCCTGGCCAGTGATAGCAGGAAGCAGGGGTGGAGCCAGCGATGGGAGCTGGGCATGGTCGAAGCTGGCAGTCCCAGGAGCTAGGGGTCCCTTGCCTGGGCCTAAAGCGAAGCCCACAATCGCAGCGCCCCCCTGCTGCCACTGCAGGTCCCCGCTGCCCGGGCCAGACGCCTAGGCCAGAGGCGTTAGGCCTGGGTAGGGGCAGAGCCTGCAACCGCGGGGAGCTGGGGGTCCCCTGCCCAGGCCTGACACCTCTGCCGGAGGCCTCAGGCCTGGTCAAGGGGCCGATCCGGTGATTGGTGATCGGAGGGTGATGAGGGTCAACTCCTCTGGCCGAGGCATCAGGCCTGGGCGGGGGGCGGAGCCAGGGATTGGGGGGATATGATGGTCCCCTTGCCCAGGCCTGAAGCCTGGGTCAGAGGCATCAGGCTTGGGCGGGGTGTGGAGCAAGCGATCAGAGGGAGATGGGGGTCCCCTGCCCAGGCATGATTCCTTGGCCAGAGGCCTCAGGCCTGGGCGGGGGCCAGAGCCAGTGATCAGGGGGAGATGGGGGTCCCCTGTCCAAGCCTGACACCTTTGGTAGAGGCGTCAGGCCTGGGCAAGGGGCCAATCAGGCGATCGGAGGGTGATTGGGGTCAACGCCTGAGGGCTCCCAGTATGTGAGAGGGGGCAGGCTGGGCTGAGGGACACTCCCGCCCCCCCCCCCCACACCCAGTGCACGAATTTCGTGCACTGGGCCCCAAGTTTTATTATAATTTAAAAATTTTAATAATGTCATAAATTAAATCCACTGAGTTGTATATTTTAAGTGAGTGAATTTTATGTTATGTGAATTGTACCTCAACCAAACTGTTTTCAAAACTTATAGCAGAGACATTATCTTGAAAGCCAAGTTTTAGATTAAAGTCAGGCTTTTTGAGAAAAAAGGAAATTTTTGAGTTTCAAAATTCTGAGGTATACAAGGGAAATATGAAGTTTATTCCATACTCAATAAAATGGAAAGCAGATAGATAAAAAGCCAGACTAACTACCCTTGGATAAAAGTCAAGGAAGAGAGAAGTAAAAGAGAAGTCAGACATGGCTCTCTAAATGGAGGAGGGATGATGGGACTCCTAGCTATTTGAGGACCTCAGGGTAGAAACAATGAGGTCTCATTTCCCAGACTATAGCACAGAGATGATGAATCTAAGAGAATAATCCACATTTGGTTTAGTGCTGGTGTGATAGAATAGCAATGGCTACATGAGGTCTCTAGGAGAAGTCTGAGTGTCTCCAAACTGGTAGAAGGAGAGAAACTGACTCTTCCAGCAGCCATATAATGGTAGCAGAGAGGAAGGGAGGAAGGGAGGGAGGGAGGGAGGGAGGGAGAGAGAGAGAGAGAGAGAGAGAGAGAGAGAGAGAGAGAGAGAGAGAGAGAGAGAATGAATGAGAATACATGTGTCAGAATAAATACAAGGTCAGGCCTGCAGAGGTCTTGTGGCCTGGATGCAGGGATGCTGAGGATTTGGTTGGTTACATCTCAGATATACTAATGTGGAGGGGAAAGACTACTTAACATCTAAGCAGTGGATATCTGGAAGTGAATATGATGGTCTAGGGTTAGATGGCTTCCCCTGAAGCCATAATGCCACATAAACTTCCTAGAATTTAGATGTCATCCTAGGGAGGATGGAGTGAAAAATCCTGAAATGACTAAGAAATTACTAAATTTGCTTGAATTTATCTGATGTATCTTTTCTGCCAGGTGGCAAAAATGGGGTGCCAGTTATGTTTTTGCAAAATGGAGTTAGTCACCTGTGAATATATCTCTCTATCATAAAGCCATCTTCTAAGACAGGAATATGACACAATAAAGGCGTGAATCATTAGGGGCTTCTGGACTAGGAAAACTTTTTGAGGATTAACCTTAAGACTTCTTATTTTCTGACTTGGAAAAATTTCCTAATTAGTACTAATGTATCTTTTCAGCCCTTGGGAACTGCAGTTTAGCAAGTATCCTTGGGTCATTTAAAGAATGCAGGACTTATAGATTTCACTAGTGATCACTAAGAGGAATATAGGCCAAAAATCTGAGCATCATTCTTGGTTCTTCCCTTTTGCTCACAAATGTTATTCAAACCATCAGCAAATTCTGTGACTTTACTTCCAAAATATATTCTAAACCTGACCACTTTACACAATCTTCATCACTATAACTCAGTTATATAACCTAGTTATATGAACAATTCCATTCTTCAGCCACACTGGTCTTTTCCTATTTCTTAAATGTGCCAGGATTGTTCCTACCCAAGAACCTTGGCATTTGTTATTTCTTCTGTTTGGAACTCTTCCATCAGATTTCCACATGGCTATCTCTTCTTGTTATTCAGGTCTCTAAAAAAAATGTTCTCTCCTTAAAGAGGCTTTCCCTCCCAAACTTCTAGTTAAAACAGTGCTCTCACCCTAGCTGGTTTCGCTCAGTGGATAGTGTGTTAGCCTGTGGATGGAAAGGTCTGGGATTTGATTCTGGTCAAGGGCACATGCCTGGGTTGCGGGTTCGATCCCCAGTAGGGGGCATGCAGGAGGCAGCCGATCAATGATTCTCTCTCATCATTGATGTTTCTCTCTCTCTCTCTCTCTCTCTCTCTCTCTCTCTCTCTCTCTCTCTCCCCCTCTCCCTTCCTCTCTGAAATCAATAAAGATATTGAAAACAAACAAAGAAAAGAAACAGTTCTCTCTAACTCTGTCATTATCATAATATCCTATATTACTTATTGGTATCTGAAATTATTTTATACATGTATTTGTTTACATGTTGATTATTTGTCTCTTTCTAACAGAATGCAAACTCTTTGAAGGAAGAGATTCTGTCATGTTTCCCCTATTGTATCTCTGGTGTCTAACTTGGTGTGTCAGACATGAATATTTATTTACCTACATGAATATTTTATTTAATTAAAAATATAGAAAATGAATCTGAACACAAGACAGTACCTAATAGCCTTTTTGAAAAACAAAACAAAACAAAACAAAACACAAAACAAAACTCATATCAATGTTTTGTTTGTGTGAACTGCCTTTTCCTTTCAAAGTGTACTGCACCAAGCATTCTAGTTAATTGAATATTCTTGTTGAGTTTCAGTAAATTGAAATTTTACTTGATCCTTATGGTCAAGTTTTTAGACTTCGCATGGTGATGAAGGAGAATCCTATATAATAAAATGCTAATATGCAAATCGACCGAACAGCAGAATGACCAGTTACTATGATGTGCACTGACCACCAGGGGGCAGAGACTCAATGCAGGAGCTGCCCCCTGGTGGTCAGTGTGCTCCCACAGAGAGAGCCCTGCTCAGCTAGAAGCTGGGTTCACAGGCTGGTGAGCACAGTGGCGTTGGCAGGAGCCTCTCTCACCTCCGGAGCAGCACTAAGGATGTACAACTGTCAGCTTAGGCCCGCTTGGACATCCCCTGAGGGGTCCCGGACTGCAAGAGGGCGCAGGCCAAGCTGAGGGACTCCCTTCCCCGAGTGCACGAATGTCATGCACTGGGCCTCTAGTTGTAAATAATTAACTTGCTCAAGCTTGTCAGATGAACACAAGGAAAGTTTAATTGAACAGATGGGCTCCTTTCCTCTGACTGGGAGGCTATTAGGTGATTTGACTTTGTCAGATAAGAAAGTGAGATCCTGAGATGAGTTCCTCTAGGGGAGAGAGTTTCAGAGTTCTCACAAAGATTTGGAAATTCTGTTATTTATCCTGGTGTTGTCTGAAAGAGTTGGCAGCCTCAAAGAGAATAAAAACTTAACCCCCTTAGGCTTTCTGGGTTGTGAAATGCTCTCTGTAAGCAAGTAGGTTACCTGGGAGGATTAACAGAGATGGGCTAATGAAATCCATATGGTTGGTTAGTTCTTGGCAGATGGCCTGCATGCCACCTTGGAAGCACCTAAAGTTTCTAGATGGCCTTCAAGAGCAGCTCTAAGTTTTGCATGTTGAATCTGCAGGCCACAAAAATATGGCTAAAGATGGACTGATTGACTAGGGGATGAGGTAAGAAGAATAAAGGAGGATATAAATGAGCTTCTTCTCTTCCCCAAAGCCAGAACCACCCCGCCCCCCACCTCTCTTTCACTGAACCAGCAGAGTTGATTTTATTTTATTTTTTAGTATTACCCCTCCCTCACATCTCCACAGAGCCTTGTCTGGACAGTTTATGTTTTAATTGCGCTATTGAGGCTCTTTTCCTAAAGTCTGCTGGGATTTGAACCCTTTATGCTTTCAAAGAGCTTTCTGTGACATTATCCTCTTACCAACCCCATAAAGAAGGTAGAATAAAGAATATTCCCCTTAACAGATGAGGAAATAGACCAAATTCCCCTTACCCAAAGAAAAACAAGAAAGTCATCATTGGTTGTTGAATAGAAATCATTTTCTTGGTCTTTCCAGTTTTTTCCACACTGACATATCGCTTGGCATATCAGAAACTTTAACAACCCTAAAGTTTCCACCAAAAAACTACTAAAACTGACAAATGAATTCAGTAAATTGACAGGGTACAAAATAAATATTTAGAAATTGTTTGTATTTTAATACACCAATAATGAATTATCAGAAAGAGAACCTAGGAAAACAAACTCATTCACAGTTACATAAAAAACAAAACAAAAACAAAACACCATACACACCTAGGGCTCTGGCCAGTGTGCTCAGTTGGTTGAGTGTTGTTCTGTGCACTGAAAGGTTGCTGGTTTGATTCCTGGTCACAGCACATACCCAGATTACAGGCTCAATCCCCGGTTGGGGTGTGTGCAGGAGGTAGCCGATCAATGTTTCTCTCTCACATTCATGTTCTCTCTCTCTCTCTCTCTCTCTCTCTCTCTCTCTCTCTCTCTCTCTTTCTTTCTCTCTTTCCCTCTCTCTTTTTCTCACTCTTCTTTCCTCTCTCTGAATTCAATACAAACCATAAAAAACACCTAGGAATAAATGTAACCAATGAGGGAAAAGACCTGTCTGTACTCAGAAAATTATGACACTGAAGAAAGGAATTGAAGAAGATATAAATGGAAACATATACCCTGCTTACAGATAGGAAGAATTAGCATCATTAAAATGTACATATTACCCAAAGCAATCTATAGATTCAATGCAATTCCTATCAAAATACCAATGGCGGTTTTCACAAAAATATCTAAAATTATACATGGAACCACAAAAGACCCCCAGATAGCCTCAGCAAAGGAAATCATTAACAAAATGAAAAGACAACCGACTGAATGGAAGAAAATATTCATCGATGATACATCTTGATGACAAGGTTAAGATCCAAAATTTATTAAAAAACCTCATACAACCCAACACCAAAAACCACACAAACAATCCAATTTAAATGGACCTCAAGAGCTTGTTTGGAGGTTCTAGCAGGGGAGCGCAGCTACTCGTATACCCTTGACTGAAGACCGGTCCTCTCCTCAGGGGGTAGGGAAGGTCGTCCTCTTCCACCAAGAGCGCAGCTTTGGGAGTGACGCACATGGATCGGTGAGGGAGGAGGGGGACACCCGCCTAGCCAGCCAGATCAGCCAAATCAACCCTGGCGATCAATGGGGTGACAGATGTCGCAGCCAGATTGCCCTCACATCCACAATCCAATTTAAAAATGGGCAAAGGACCTGCATAGAAACTTCTCCAAAGAGGACATACAGATGGCCAAAAGACATAGGAAAAGATGCTCAACTAATCATCAGAGAAATGCAAATTAAAACCACAATGCGATATCACCTCACACCTGTCAAAATGGCTATCATCAATAAATCAACAAACAACAAGTGTTGGTAAGGATTTGGACAAAAGGGAACCTTTGTTCACTACTGCTGGGAATACAAATTGGTGCAGCCACAATGAAAAGCAGTATGGAGTTTCCTCAAAAAAAGTAAAAATGGAATTGCCTTATGACCCAGCAATTTCACTTCTGGGGGTATATCCAAAGAAGTCCAAAATACTAATTTGAAAAGATATATGTGACCCTATATTCATTACAGCATTATTTATAATAGCCAAGCTATCAAAACAACCCAAGTACCCATCAATAGATGAGTGGATAAAAAATGGGTGGAACATGTATACAATGGAATATAATTCAGCCATGAAAAATTGAAAATCTTACCATTTGCGACCACATGGAGGGTATTCTGCTAAGTGAAATAAGTCAGAGAAAGACAAATGCCATGTGATTTCACTTTGATATTGAATGTAAAGAACAAAATAAATGAACAAACAAAACAGGAACATAGATGCAGAGAACAAATTGATGGTTGCTAGAGGGGATAGGAGTTGGAGGGTTGAGTGAAAAAGGTGAAAGGATTGAAAAGTACAAATTGGTAGTTACAAAATAGTACTGGGGCTGTAAAATACAGCATAGGAAATGTAGTCAATAATCTACACTAATAAAAGAGAAACTTGGTAATTGGCGTACGACCGCTACCCTTCCCATTGGCTAATCAGCAAGATATGCAAATTAACTGCCAGCCAAGATGGCGGCCAGCAGCCAGGCAGCTTGAAACTAACATGAGGCTTGCTTGCTTCAGTGACGGAGGACTCCAATGTTCCCCACCTGCAGCTGCAGGCCTCTGAGCTGGCACTTTGAAACATAGTAACAAAAATAGAAACTAAACAAAACGCCAGAAACCAACTTTCAGCTAGCCGGGATCTCAGATCTGGAGTTGATATAGAGTTTAGATTGTAGAACCTAAACAAACCAGATACCTGCTTTCAGGAGCGGAGGCCTCAGAGCTGGAGCCTCAGAGCTAAAGCTGGCCCAGAATAAAAAAAAAAAGAAAAAAAGGAGCAGTTGGGAGCTTCAGTCCCAGCCTGAAAACAGCCCTCAGCCCCTCACCCAGACTGGCCAGGCACCCCAGTGGGGACCCCCACCCTGAAGGGTGTGTGACCAGCTGCAAACAGCCATCATCCCCTCATCCAGGCTGGCCAGGCACCCCAGTGGGGACCCCCCACCCTGGTCCAGGACACCCTTCAGGGCAAACCAGCCGGCTCCCACACGTGCACCAGGCCTCTATCCTATATAGTAAAAGGGTAATATGCCTCCCAGCACCCGGATCAGCAGAGCCGCGAGGTCTCCCAGCACCGGGATCAGTGTGACAGGGGGCAGCGCCCAAACCCCCTGATAGCCCTGCAGCTCTGTGTGTGACAGGGGGCGGGGCCACAACCTCCCTATTGGCCCTGCTCTGTTCCAGACAGGGGAAGGCACCCCAACCCCCTGATCGGCCCTGCTCTGTGCCTGATAGGGGGGAGTTCCCCAACCCCCTGATAGCCCTGTGGCTCTGTGTGTAACAGGGTGCGGCGCCCCAACCCCCCCACCCCACGGGCCCTGCTCTGTGCGTGACAGGGGGCAGTGCCCCAACACCCTGATTGGCCCTGCTCTGTGCGTGACAGGGGGTGGCGCCACAATCTCCCCATCGACCCTGCCTTGAGTGTGACAGGGGACGGTGCCCCAACCCCCCAATCACCCCTACCCTGAACGTGACTGAGGGTGGCATCGCAACCTCCCGATTTGCCCTGCTCTGTGAATGACAGGATGTGGCGCCCCAACTCCCCAATTGGCCCTGCTCTGAGCCTGACCAGGGGCTGCATCTAGGGATTGGGCCTGCCCTCTGCCAACCGGGAGCAGGCCTAAGCCAGCAGGTCATTATCTCCCGAGGGGTCCCAGACTGCGAGAGGGCACAGGCCGGGCTGAGGGACCCCCCCCTCCCCCCCGAGTGCACAAATTTTTGTGCACCAGGCCTCTAGTATTATAATAACTATGCTAGGCGGGTACTTGAAATATTGAGGAACCATTTTTTAAAGCACATCATTGTTTAATCACTATGCTGTACATCTGAAACTAATATAAAATAATATTGAATGTCAACTGCACTTGAAAAATAAATTTAAAAAAGAAGTACAAATTGACAGTTACAAAAAACAGTCATGGGGATATAAAGTACAGCATAGGGAATATAATCAATAATATTATAATAACTATGTATGGTGTCAGATGGGTACTAGACTTATCAGGGTGATCATTTCACAAGTTATATAAATGTCTAATCACTATGTTGTACACATGAAACTAATATAATATTGTATGTCAACTGTAATTTAAAAAATAATTAAATAAAAATAAAAATGTCAGTGTCAAATGTGACTGTATTAGGTACTGGAGTCTTTGGAAGATGATCAAGTCATGAGAGTAGAGCAATTATGAATGGGATTATTGTACTGATAAAAGAAACCTCACAGAGCTCCCTAACCATTTTCACCATGTGAGGACCCAGGTATGAATCAGCAACCTACAACCTTGAAAAGGGTTCTCACTAGAAACAAAACATGCTGGCACCCTGAACCTGTACTTTCAGCCTCCAGAATTGTGAGAGATACATTTCTGTTGTTAATAAGCCACCAAGTTTGTGGTGGTTTTTTTTTCCCGCTTAATTGAAGTGTAGTTGAAAATAAAATGTAAAGATATTTAAAGTAAAAAAAAAGAATGCTGTCACCTGATTTCTTTTTTGAAGCTTCATTGTTTAAAGTATTACAAATGTCTTCCTTTCCCCCTATTGACCCCCTCCAAATACATTTTATCATGTTATATTTTTGGTTTATTAAGAGTCTGCATAAAAATGGATATTGTGTTTTTATTAATGCTTTATCGAAATCTATGGGGAAAAATTTGACCTTTTTTTTCTTTTTTCTACTGTATAAAAAGATTACATTAATAGATTTTATAAAACTACAAAAAAGAAACTATAATATGCCATGAATAATAGAGGTTTGCTCTGTTTGTGGCATTCACTCTAGTTTTATTGATGTCTTCATTTTCTTTGACTTCTTATAGTGGATCCTTTTGAGGTTTTCAGAGCATAGAAAAATGTCATTTAAAAGGGTGTGTAAACTTCCTTTTCTAATTGATCCAAAATAAAGAGCAATCAGGAGATGATACAGATTCCTTAACATGGGCTGTACTAGAGGCTTGATTCTTGCATAACATCCCATGTTTCTGTGAATATTCATATCAGAAAGTCACTGAGATGGAATGGACAGAGGACCCAATCTGGACTCAGAGCATCAATCTGGGCTCAGAATTCTAGCTCTTCCCCATTAAACTGAGTGACATCAATGTCATCTTGCCTTAGGTGTTTCCTCTCTGAAGTAGGTGTAATAATACCTCTTCTGGTTGCACTGCAGGATTGTTGTGTGAATTGGATATGGTAATGTTTATGAATAGGCATTGAAAATCAACAGCCCACTAGATTTTGAGCTCCCAAAGTGTAGAGACCATTTCTGTTTTATTCATCCCCTAGCTGACCTTTCTGCTGGGGTTGAGGAAGTATCATTAACCCTACTGTTATTCACTATGGAGCAGACCCATACATAGGTTGGCACAGTCCAGGAAGTAACTCTATAGAAATAAACACTGTCAGCTGTCCTGGATGGATATCATATAGTTTTCTGAGATACCTATATTAAAATTTTTTTCTGAGAGTATAATTGGCATACTGTAGTATATGGTTTCAGGTGCACAACATAGTAATTCACCATTTTTATATCTTAGGATGTGATCACCACACTTAGTCTAGTAACCATCTCTCACCATGCCAATATTTTAAGTCAATCTATTCCCCCAAATAACCTATAAATATGGTGAGAAAGCCTGTCTAGGTATTTTCATATGAGTTGGCAAAAGACAAAAATTTAATTTTGTTTATAGAGATGGATCCTCAGTGCTTAGCCTGGAGCATGGCACATAGACCATATTCAAGAAAAGAGTTATTGACAGAGTGATAAATAAATAATGAATAAAAATATCTCAGGCATTATTATTAGCCTGCCTTTGTTGTCACATTTTCTCCTTTCTCTTAGGTGTGCTGTCAGTTGTGTGTATAGTTGTCAGGTCAACCGCACTCTTGGAAACTGTCCTTTCCACCCAGTTTGAGACTTGACTGAAAAAACACGTATGGAACCATAGATCCCTGGGTGTTGAAGGCTAGGAAAGGCCAACAGCTGTCTGACTATACCTTTCCCTCTTCCAGAGGCCTGTTTGGCCAGGCCTCAGCATCCCTTTCCTTGTACCTGCCTCTCTACCTCCAGTCTTGACCTATAAGGTCTATGATTCTTGCTAGGTAAAATAGTATATGACATAAGAAAGTAAGATATTTTTTGATAAGGTGGCATCAAAACATCCATGTAAACATTAAGAAAGACACATTTTTCTTTTTAAAATTGCCAAATAGTATGTCTTTGACATACCATTCCTTGATGTCAGCTTGTCTCTTATTGTTGCTAGTATGTGGTTTGAATATGTCTTCAAACATTTGGCCACATCATATGCGTCTTCAAACCAATTAAATTTGTTTGCAGTTGTCCAGGTACAGTGTCTGTCAAGATCTCAAATTCATCATAGTGCTTGGTGAGAAATTTTTTTAACAAAAGGATTTTTATAGTTCAGGGGTAAGGGAGGTCTGTTGTGTATTGTATATAGCTCAGTTGTAATAAAGCTTAAATATCATGTCAAAATATCATGTCAAATGGTACTCAGCATAGGTACATTTGTGGGGAGATTTTCCTCCTTTTCCCATATTATTAAAAAGCCCTGTAATAGATAACCAATAAATATTGAAAAGTGGACTCCAATTAAAAATGCTTGTATATATCTACACTAATAAAAGAGAAAAATGGTAATTGGTGTACGGCGATACCTTTTTCATTGGCTAATCAGGGCTATATGCAAATTAACTGCCAACTAAGATTGGCAGTTAACTGCCAACAAGATGGCGGCTAATTTGCATATGTAGGCACAATGCAGGGAGGCAAAAGGGAAAGCAGGAAGAAGCCCCCTGCCACTGACAGTGATCTGAAACCCAGGGGGGAGCTAAGAGCTGGGGGGCAGGGCAAAGGCGGCCCTGGGGCCGCCTTTGCCCTGCCCCCCAGCCATGATTGGAGAATCAGGCGCCTTTGCCGCCCTGGCCAGTGATAGCAGGAAGTAGGGGTGGAGCCAGCGATGGGAGCTGGACACGGTCGAAGCTGGCAGTCCCAGGAGCTAGGGGTCCCTTGCCTGGGCCTAAAGCGGAGCCCACGATCGCGGCGCCCCCCGCTGCCACTGCAGGTCCCCGCTGCCTGGGCCGGACGCCTAGGCCAGAGGCGTTAGGCCTGGGCAGGGGCAGAGCCTGCAACCGCGGGGAGCTGGGGGTCCCCTGCCCAGGCCTGACACCTCTGCCGGAGGCTTCAGGCCTGGTCAAGGGGCCGATCCGGTGATTGGTGATCGGAGGGTGATGAGGGTCAACTCCTCTGGCTGAGGCATCAGGCCTGGGCGGGGGGCGGAGCCGGGGATTGGGGGGATATGATGGTCCCCTTGCCCAGGCCTGAAGCCTGGGTCAGAGGCGTCAGGCTTGGGCGGGGGGTGGAGCAAGCGATCCGAGGGAGATGGGGGTCCCCTGGCCAGGCATGATTCCTTGGCCAGAGGCCTCAGGCCTGGGCGGGGGCCAGAGCCAGTGATCGGGGGCAGATGGGGATCCCCTGTCCAAGCCTGACACCTCTGGCGGAGGCATCAGGCCTGGGCAAGGGGCCGATCAGGCGATCGGAGGGTGATGGGGGTCAACGCCTGAGGGCTCCCAGTATGTGAGAGGGGGCAGGCTGGGCTGAGGGACACTCCCCCCCCCCCACATCCAGTGCACGAATTTCGTGCACCGGGCCCCTAGTATATATATATATATATATGATTCTGAATGTTTAAGCAGTATCTGCATTCTTTAGTAGGGACTAGTTCCCAAATCACTTTAGGAGGGCTCTTCTTTTTGCTGCCTGAATTTAAAAAAATCATAAATTTAAATGACAACAGTAATAGTTAAAGTCTAGTGTTGAAACAAAAGCATTCTCCATGAGTAATTCATCTGTGCTTCCTGGGGCTTACAATGCTGCAACTCAGAAGACAGGACAGTCCCCCTGATGGTCTCCAAAGTTTAATTCTTCTGTCCTCTCCTTTTATGTTTATTTTCTAAAATTGGTTTAAATTAGTATTAAACATTTAATTGTAAAAAAGCAACTTTCTTTTATCCATGAACTATCTTCAGTGAGGATAAGTATGTGGAAAAGAAATCAAGAATTGTAGTTGCCTTCTAATATTTCTAGGGGTTTGAAGGCAGGGAGAATTTTGGAATTGCTTTTTCTCCCAGTGCTACTTTTTAACACAAATCTCCATCAGGTTAAATTTCCAAAACCTAGCAGAGAATGATTATTTCAGTGCAGCTTTCCAAATCATAGTGGCATTTCTCTGGGCAATGACAATAAAGCTGTTGATTTCTTTTTTAGCCTGGTGTGCCTCCACTTCTGGTTGGGACATTTCGTTTTGGAGCTGCTGTCTTAGGAAATCAGTTTTCAAGTCAAGAGGGTTGTTGGTAATATTTCAGATGTGTCTTTCAGCTGCTCCCTCCCTCCTTGCCTTTTCTGAAGGAATAAGTCCCTCTGTGCCAGTGACTTTATGTGATTTGTAAGATAAGGGCTAAGGATAGCTCAGAAAATGAGAGAAACAAAGGAATCATTAAAAAATACCATCATTTTAATGGCTGCCTTACTCAGGATGAGTAAAAATGTCTGCAGGGCAATTAGAAAGGAATTTTATTTTATTTATTTCTCTCTCTTAGTGGAATAACTAGAGGGCTGGCCCCAGGCTGTTTTATGGTATTGCTGTTTGATCCCTGTGGTTTTAGTATGGAGTGAAAATGGGAAGAAATGAGCTCATGTAATGTTTGTAAATGTTGCATGTGATCTTGTTTTATCCTCTAAAGTTCAGAAAGCATGCAATCAGAGGTTCCCAATTTTTTCATGTGTGGAGGAGTTACTGTTCTTAAACTTGCCTTGAGATTATCGAAGGTTGAGAGGGAAGTGACGTGCTATGGCAGTTAAGTCCCTGAGAGATGATGTGTTATTGCTGGCTGTCTTATCTGATCTATGGGGCTCAAAGAGTGTGGAGTGGAGGATACAAAGAGGACAAGTGGCTTAGAGACCAACTGGTTGGGCCCCCAGTATTATATGAATACCAAGCTTACCCTTTGTTAGTTTTACATAACATTTTAGTGCAAGCAAACTAAAGAGTTGAATTTTCTATACTGCTCAATTCCACTCTTAGATCATCAACCTTGTGTGCTGCCCTGAAGCACTTTCCTATGGAGTCCCAGTGCTGTCACCAGCAACCAATTGGGGGAAAAGAAAAAGTGGCAGATGCTGGAATTAGAAAATGCTTTGCACTTCCTTATACCTAGAAATATCCACCTCCTTCTCTAGTTAGATTTTCAAAACAGCTCCATTTCCATACAAATTATTCATTGGCTGTAAAGGTCACTAGGAACTGGTGAGCATTAGAAACTGCAAACCAATTAGAATGTGGCAATAGCTTTGTTCAGAATTACATGTTGATTCAAATGGACTCCAGTAATATGATGCTCTTTAATGAAATCATCATTTCATGGATTAGTAGATGCTTTCCTCGTTTTTGAGAATGACACAAAGTGCATGGGGGATGGGGTCTGGGCATGGGGATAATGACTATTTGGTCACACTTTCAAGCCTTTGTACTAATAAATCTTCCCAGAGAGACTCCTTTGCCTGCAATAAGGATGAATGCTTTTGAAAGCTTAATGGGAATTGATGCCATCTATCGATTACCATTTAAAGCACACCTTCCTAATTTCTAATCATTGTTAAAGGAAAAGTGCTTTCCAGTGGAACAAGTATGTCTTATCAGAGGGTCTAAGTCTGGTGTCTTGATAGCGTAAGTGGTCAATTACTTCCTATAGCAACTTGAAGCTTATTGGATGGTGAACGCAAGCTCTGTTGAAGTTGATACCAAACCAGATTTCCATGGAGCAGATTACGTGCTGACTACTCAGCAGATGGAAATCCCTGGCTTCCTGCCCCGAAGTGTGTGAGTGATTTCATGGGGACGGGGAATTATTCCCAGAGAAGCTTCTGGGACTGCCATAGTAGTGAGGGTCAAGGCCAGGTTAGTTCTAGAGCAGCGGTTCTCAACCTGTGAGTCGCGACCCCTTTGGGGGTCGAATGACCCTTTCACAGGGGTCGCCTAAGACCATCGGAAAACACATATATAATTACATATTGTTATGTGATTAATCACTATGCGTTAATTATGTTCAATTTGTGACAATGAAATTGGGGGTCACCACAGCATGAGGAACTGTATTAAAGGGTCGCGGCATTAGGAAGGTTGAGAACCACTGTTCTAGAGGGTCTTTGTATTATTTTGATGCTTCCAATACTGTACCTCTCTCCCTGGTTGGGGATTATGATCTATTTGGTCAACAATGGTAGAAGTGTAAAGAGTATTCAGAGCCAATGAGAATTCTTGAAGGGTTTCAGAACTAACCCTTTCTTCTCCAGGGAATGAAAAACAGCTTTTAGTTAATTGCCATAATTCCAAGAAACACACTCCCTCTGGTTTCCCATGAAATAATTGCACCAATCTCATGATGATATATGCAAAAATATATTTCTTTATGATTTCTTAAAACAAGCTGGTTTATAACCAACATCTGTTTACTCTGGACCTTTGAGGAAAAGTCAGTACCTATACCTGCCTTCCAATAACTTGATTATAGGTTGGCGAGAGTGACTAAAGGCTTCCTCTTTACCTACTACACAGGTGGTTTCTGGATCAATGCTACAACCAGTTGCAGTGATTATAGTAGCAGGCAGTGGTAATGTGTAAAATGGGTTCATTTATTTTTTTAAATATTGCTTTATTGATTTCAGAGAGGAAGGGAGAGGAAGAGAGAGAAACATCAATGATGACAGAGAATCATTGATTGGCTTCCTCCTGTATGCCCCACACTGGGGATCGAGCCCACAACCCAGGCATGTGCCCTGATCAGGAATTGAACTGTAATCTCCTGGTTCATAGATCAACACTCAACCACTGAGCCATGCTGGCCAGGCTAGAATGGTTTCATTTTCTAATCAACCACCATATTTTCCTGGTTGGGGCAACTGAAAAAATATTTGAGTTCTTAAACAGTCCACTGGTAGCCTTTCTTATAGTCCAGTTACTACAGAACAAAGATCTTGATAATTTATGTATAAGTGGTTTGTCCATCACATTATCCTTCTATAATTTTCTGCCTCCATCTCCTTTCATCTTTCCTCTTGATAGTGTTTATGTAACTTTTGCTAGTGAACAATTTACTGTTTCCTCACCAAGAGTTGGCCTCCAGGGAGGGAGTTAGACGGGAAAATAAGTCTTCTCATGAAATTTAAAAACAATTATTGCTTCCCTGAAAATTAAATTATCAGCATGTCCATTAATACTTGAAACAACTGTAATACATTTCAATAGGAAACCAATGTCTAAAATAGAATAGGTAATTTTATAGTTCTTCAGTCTTCAGAGTCCTAGACAGAGTCAATTACCTAACTTCTGTGAACTGCTGAGATTCAAAATCACTGCTTTTGTAAAAGCTAGAAAGGAGAACATATATTACTTAGTTCAATACCCTCATTATTCAAGGAAGGGAACCGAGACTGACAGAAGTTAAATGACTTGCCCAAGGACAAACAATCACTTTGTGGCAGGATTGAGATTCAAACCTGGCAGTTCAAGCTTAGAGCTCTTGGCATGCCACTTATGTCACACACAAGTCTTAGTTCTAAAGGACAATGAATTAAGTCATCAACTAAGGAGTGCTATATTTACTAGTAAGGTTCTCTGCCTTGATAACATTCCCACTCTTTTCTAACCCTCCCTTATAGCACTGTGAATTGGCCTTTGTGAGAAGATGATACAACAAAAACCAGCAAGCCCAATTAAATGTAAAGAACTTACTCTGAAAAATTCTTTTGTTGATCCAGAGTCCAGGGTCCCATATGCAATTTCAGTCTGCTTAGCTAAGTCTTCAGCACTCTCTATGGGAGAAACCATCCTCTCCACAGTCAGGAAAGCAGCGAGATTGGCAGTATAGGAAGAAATTATGATCAGGGTGAAGAACCACCAAACCCCTCCAACAATGCGCCCAGAGAGTGACCTACAAAATGAAACAAAGACAAATTCAGACCCAGAGGGGACAGATTTCAGTTTAAGTAATCCTTTATTTCTGAAAAGAGGACTGGTTTTAGTGTAGCTGATGAGGGAGGGAAGTAAGTGATATTAGGGAATTAACACATCAAACAAAAGTAGCACGTTAATAACAACCACCCATGTTATGATGGCATATGATGATACAAGCATAATGCTCTTTAGGTCTATATGGGTTCAAAGCAGGTTTTTTTTTTTTTTAATTGAAGGAAAATATCTTCTTTTTACCAGCTCCAGGTTACATGTAATAATTGTACTTATTGGATCTTCCTCCTGTGAGGTTTGCTGGGCCACCCATACCTGTGGAAGACTGCATTGTTTCCTTTAAGGCAAGTGATTCTCAGCTTTGTCTGCACAGCAGAATCACCTGAGATCTTTTTAAAAAATCTTATGCTTAGGTCCACCCAAGACCAGTTAACTCAGAACCTGGGAGATCAGACCCAGACATATGTATTTTTTTTAAGCTTGCCAGGTGATTGCAATGTGCAGCCAAGGTTGAGAACCACTGATATAAGGCAATGGCATGGGAAAAAAAGCCACAAATGTTTACATAATTGAAGAGAAATGGGTAGGTGCTGGTAAATATCCACTTTGAGTTTAATAAATCTAATGAAAACATGGCCATTTTGTGGAGTTGGTCACCCATGAGGCAAGGAGGCATAAGGTGGAGCTAATATCTTAATAAACAAAAATTTAAAAAAAGATGGAGCTAGTGGGGCTTAGGAGCTTAGCTCCAGGGATCAAAACTTTTCTCTTTTACTGAGTAAGCCTTAGCTCACCGGAGATGCCTCAAGTGAAGTAGGAAACTACCTGTACAATAGGATTTGAGAGGTACAATAAGGTTTGTCTCCTCCCCTCACCCCATAACCAACCAAACAAAACCACCCTCACTGGCCTACCACAGAAATTCTTCAGGAGACTTTGTCAAAATGTTACAAAATAGTCATGGGATGGTAAAATACAGCATAGGAAATGTAATCAATAATACTGTAATAATTTTATATGGATGGTATCAAGGGAACACTAGACTTATTGGGGGATCACTTTGTAAGTTATATGAATGTCTAACCACTATGCTGCATACCTGAAACTAATATAATATTGAATGTCAAATGTAATTGAAAAATAAAAAACGTAGCACTTGACTTCAACAGCACCCATTCTCACATTGTTTTGGATTAGTCTATCTAATTAGTAGAAAATGGGACAGAAGATGGGTAAGTTTTAATAAGGGAAAAATTTGTTCTTAAATGTAACCTGGGGTGTTTTGTTAAAATGAAGATTCAGAATATCTGAGTACTCAAGAATCTTCACTTTAAAAATTATATTTCAGTTAGAGTTGACATGCAATGTTGTATTAGTTTCAGGTGTACAGGATAGAGATTAGACATTCATATACCTTGTGAAGTGATCACTATGGTAAGTCTAGTACCCATCTGACATCATACATAACTATTATACTATTATTAATTATCTTATCTATGTTGTACTTTACTTTCCTGTAACTAATTTTGTAACTGGCAGTTTGTAATTTCTAATCCTCTTCACCTTTTCCACCCCATCCCTTAAGCATCACTGGTGATTGTAGTGGTCTGCAGACTCAAATGATAAATATTGTTCTTCTACATCAGTGAATCTTAACTCTGCCTGACCAAGAATATCATCTGGGGAGCTGGAGATAAAATAAAGCAAAAGAACAAAAAACTATGCCTAGACTCCACCCCAGACCAATTAAATCAGAATACCTGGGGGTTGTGCCTAAGCAGTGGTATTGTTATAAAGCTTTGGTGCAGCCAGGATTTCAAGTCATAGACCTACATCATGAATGCTACTCAGGGCGAGGGTCTGTGGGAAGTTAGGGTGCAGTGTGAGAGCACTGAATGCTCAGTGATGGGTAACGGCTTGTACTGAGGAAACGCCATCTCCTTCACAATGTGCTGAAGGCTGGCTTTGTCTGCAGAAATGAAAATCTGGCTGCTAGGTTTTACAAAACATTGCCACATTATCCTTAGGATAGTTCTGCTCTGTGGCAAAGCTTCATCTTGGTTAGGATATGTTCTCTCATGCCCAGAAAAGCTCACAGGAAAAGAACACCCTCTGTCATAAAGTCAAGAATAGGCGTAGGAGCCTGGCACATCTCCAGGCTCTGTGGGAAGAGGGCAGTTCTGGGCTGAAAGCTGGCAAATCAAGTTCTTTGTTTGTACTTGCATTTTACCACTTTGAAGGAAATTTGAATTTCCGTGTCCTCAGATAACCTTTTATTAGCCTCTGGAAAATTCAGTTCTTTTAGATTTTACACTCTGATCAAATAATTTTGGTGTTTTGATAGTGTTCTTTATTTATTAACTGTAACAAAACTACTTGATTTTTAAAAGTCTGTAATTCCTATTTGTTCTTGGGTGCCTTAAATAGCCCTTATTTTTTTTTTATTTCTGAACATAATCACATTTAACTTTTCGGATGTGAAAATTTGCTTTGCGACACATTTTTCTAACTAATAGTTGTACTCTCTTAAGATTTCAACTGGGAATATTTTACTTTTAATCAAAAGATGTGAAAACATCTGGGTGAGTGAGAAAGAATATGACACACTTCCAAATCCTAAAAGTTTACAAAATATTTTAATTATGAATTTGGACCTTTCACAGTCTTTCTTCATTTTTGCTATATACATTTAATTTATTCTTGACTGATCTGACTCTGGAAATAATTTAACGTATAAAAGATTAATGCTCCAAAGCAGCATCTGCAGTAATAAGGTAATAAAATGATAACAATAATAATTAACACTTATTGAACACTTCCTATGTGACAGGCTCTGTTTTAATTGCATTACATGTGTCAAATCTTTTAATCCTCTATCCTTACAGTTAGGTACTGCTTTACAGGTAAGATCATAGTGGTATTTTATATATAAAGAAATTGAGTCACAGAGAGGAGAAATAGGAAATAATCTATACTTACACAATCGGAAAGAAAGCCCCAAGTTTTTGTAGTACAAAATACTCATATTTTGTATGAGAAAATTCAGAATGGTGTGCAAATTATAGAAGATGCAAGTTTTCTACAAACACTGAGAAATATAATTGCAGGAAAACCAAACATGTTTGAATTATTTCTTATTATTTGTTGTTTATTTGGAATGAAACTGTAAATGTCATTCTAATTTGGAATGATGGGGTCTTACTGAGACCAAGGGGAAAACTGATTTGGAAGTATTTCCAGACTCATGGTTTGGTATGGAAAGGGGTATGTTCTGCTGCTGTAAATACTAATAGTTTTTTATGCATGTTTACTTGAAATGTGGAGAACATGGTAATTTATGGAAATTACACTTGTGCCATTCTATTGAGGCTAATTGACTATGGCTGTGTCTGTATGATCTAAAATTAGGCCTGCACATCATAATCTGGCTATTTTGGCCCCCTTAATAGCTGACTCAGACAATAATTTACTTGATCAATGTGACTTAGCTGATATTGGCTATTGGCATGACTGAAAATAAACGCAGATGCAAAATGATCATTTTTGTGGCCTCTTGTCCACATGGATATTGACTTGGGCAATTACAGGGTTATGCTATACCTGTAAGTATGAAGAATTTTGGTAAATATCCACATAGAAATGGTATAATAGTATACACAAGCATAAACATGGATGGAAAAAGGAGCTTTCTTAGAATTGATCAGTATTAAATGCTCAAGTTTGATTCAATATTTCCCTCTCAAGATAATAGTAGCTTTGACAAGAGTATTGGTGAAATTTCTATCACTTTATTCCCTTGTTTGGTATGGATGACTAAATCCTTTCACTGAGAAAAGGGGCAGTGGAACTCATGCGGAAGTAACTCTATAAGAATTTATATGTATCCCTTATCTCATTAGTGAAACTATGGCAATTTAAATCCACATTTCACAAAGAAGCTATGTAAAAGTGACTGATGGGTCAGCCCCATCACATATTTTAAAAGATCTATTAAACTAAGACATGACTTTACAGTTGAGTAAAAAGACATGTAATTTTCCAATATCTTCCCCTCCATAATGCAGCTTCAAAATGTTTTAACATTCATTTCAAATACCTTTAAAAATTTTTATTGAATTTATTGGGGTGATATTGGTTAATAAAATTGTATAGGTTTCAGGTGTGCAATTCTATTGTATATTGTATTGTGTGCTTACCACCCCAAGTCAACTCTCCTTCCATCATCATCATATATCCCCCTTTTACCCTCTTCTACCTCTCACCACCCCACTTTCTCTCTTGTAATCACCATACTGTTGTCTGTGTTTATGAGTTTTATTCTTTGCTCAATCCCTTTACTTTTTTAAACGAGTCCCCCAAACCCCCATCTCCTCTGACAACTGTCAGTTTGTTCTCTATATCTATGAGCCTGTTTCTATATTGTTTGTTAGTTAATTTTCTTCCTTAGATTCCACATATAAGTGAAATCATATGGTACTTGTCTTTCTCTGATTGGGTTAGTTCACTTAGCATAATACTCTCCTGGTCCATCCATGATATCACAAAAGGTAAAATTTCCTTCATTTTTACCGCTGAGTAGTATTCCATTGTGTAAACGTACCACAGCTTTTTTATCCACTCAACTACTGATGGACACTTGGGCTGCTTCCAAATCTTGGCTATTGTAAATAATGCTGCAATAAACATAGGGACGCATATATTCTTTCAAATTAATGTTTCAAGGTTCTTCAAATATATTCCCATAAATGGAACCCCTGGGTCATAAGGCAGTTCCATTTTTAATTTTTTGAGGTAACTCCAAACTGCTTTCCACAGTGGCTGCACCAATCTGCTTTCCCACCAACAGTACTTGAGGGTTCTCTATACCCTTCCAGCACTTGTCGTTTGTTGATTTGTTGATAGCCATTCTGTGTAACAACATTTTAGTTTGATGTAGTCCCATTTGTTTATTTTTTCTTTTGTTTCCCTTGCCCAAGGAGATATCTCAGAAAAAAATATTGCTACAAGAAATGTCTGAGATCTTACTGCTTATGTTTTCTTCTAAAATTTTTATAATTTTGAGCCTAACATTTAAGTCTTTAACCCATTTAGAGTTTATCCTTATGTATGGTGTAAGAATGTGGTCCAGTTTCATTCTTTTGCATGTCTGTCCAATTTTTCTAACACCATTTATTGAATAGACTACCTTTACCTCAATTGTATGTTTTTGTTTCCTTTGTCAAATATTGACCATAAAAGTGTGGGTTTATTTCTAAACTCTCTATTCTGTTCCATTGATCTGTATGTATGTTTTTATAGCAGTACCATGCTGTTTTGATTACTATGGCCTTGTAGTAAAGTTTGATGTCAGGTAGCATGATTCCTCTAACTTTCTTCTTCTTTCTCAAGATGTTGTGGCTATTCAGGGTGATTCCATATAAATTTTTGGAATATTTGTTCTAGCTCTGTGACAAACACAACTGGTATTTTAGGAGGAATTGCATTGAATCTATAGATTGCTTTGGGTACTATGGACATTTTAATGATGTTAATTTTTCCTATCCATGACCATGGAGTATGCTCCCATTTATTTGTATCTTCTTCAGTTTCTTTCTTCAGTGTCTTGTAATTTTCCAAGAATAGATCTTTTACATTCTTGGTTAAATTTATTCCTAAGTTTTTTTGTTTTTGTTTGTTTGTTTGTTTTTTTGAAACATGGGTAAATGGGATTGTTTTCTTAGTTTCCCTTTCTGATAGTTCATTATTGGTGTAAAAAAATGCAACTGATTTCTGGATATTTATTTTGTGCCCTGCTACTTTACCGAATTCATCTATCAGTTCTAATAGTTTTTTTTGTGTGTGGAATTATTAGGGCTCTCTCGTATCATCTGCAAATAACTACAGTTTTACTTCTTCCTTTACAATTTGGATGCCTTTAATTTGTTCTTTTAGTCTGACTGCTGTGCTAGGACTTCCAGTACCATGTTGAATAAGAGTGGTGAAAGTGGGCATCCCCGTCTTGTCCCCAATCTTAAGGGAAACACTTTTAGTTTTTGCCCCTTGAGTATGATGTTGGCTGTGGGTTGGTCATATATGGCCTTTATTACATTGAGGTATTTCCATTTCTACTTTGCTGAGATTTTTTAAAAATCATAAATGGATGCTAGATCATGCTTTTTCTGCATCTATTGATATGATTTTTATCCTTCATTTTGTTTATGTGGTGTATCACATTTATTGATTTGTAGACATTGTACCTACCTTGCATCCCCCAAATAAATCCCACTTCATCATGGTGTATAATTTTCTTTATATATTGCTGGATCCAGATTTGGTAATTGTTGAAGATTTTAGCATCTATGTTCTTCAGGGACATTGGCCTATAATTTTCTTTCTTTGTCATGTCTTTATCTAGTTTTGGAATTAGGATAATGCTGGCCTTGTAAAATGAGCTTGGGAGTCTTCCCTCCTGTTAAACTTTTTGGGATAGTTTGAGAAGGATAGATGTTAATTGTTCTTTAAATATTTTAAATATTTGATAAAACTCACCTGTGAAGTCATCT
This sequence comes from Myotis nattereri, assembly GCF_964212035.1. Classification (NCBI taxonomy): domain Eukaryota; kingdom Metazoa; phylum Chordata; class Mammalia; order Chiroptera; family Vespertilionidae; genus Myotis; species Myotis nattereri. Next base: position 113,537,738 of record NC_138078.1, on the reverse strand, counting down.
GGTCTAGGACTTTTCTTTTTTTTACAGCTTTAATTTCATTAGTTGTAATCTATCTATTCAGATTATCTGATTCTTCCTGATTCAGTTTTAGAAGATTGTATGTTTCTTGGATTTTATCTATTTTGCCCACATTGTCCAATTTGTTGGCATATAGCTGTTCATAATGTTTTCTTAAATCCTTTGTATTTCTGTGGTTTCAGTTTTTACTTCTCATCTTTCATTTCTGATTCTATTCATTTGGGTCCTCTCTCTTTGTTTCTTGATGAGTCTGGCTAAAGGTTCATCAATCTTGTTTATCTTTTCAAAGAACCATCTCTTGGTTTCATTGATCTTTTGTATTGTATTTTTAGACCCTATTTTGTTTATTTCTGCTCTAATATTTAATATTTTATTTCTTCTACTTACTTTGGGCTTTACTTGTTCTTTTTCTAGTTCCTTTAAGTGTAAAGTTAGATTGTTTATTTGAGATTTTTCTTATTTCTTGAGATAGGCCTGTAAAGCCATGAATTTCCCTTTTAGGACTGCTTTCACTGTTGGGTTTCAGTGCTTTCAATTTTGGGTTGCTGTGTTCTCATTTTCATTTGTTTCAAGATAGCTTTTGATTTCTTCCTTGATCTCATTGTTAACCCATTCATTGTTTAGTAGCATTTTATTTAGCCTCCATGTCTTTGTGTGTTTTTTAGTTTTTTTTCTTGTGATTAATTTCTAGTTTCATACCATTGTGGTCAGAGAAGATGCTTGATATGACTTCAACCTTCTTAAATTTATTGAGACTTACCTTGTGTTTTAACATGTGGTCTATCCTAGAAAATGTTCCATGTGCACTTGAAAAAGATGTATATTCTGTTGCTTTGGGCTGAAATGCTCTGAAGATATCAGTGAAATCTCTGATCTAGTGTGTAATTTAAGGCTGCAGTTTGTAGATTTTTTTTGTCTGAAAGATCTATCCATTAATGTCCATGAGGTGTTAAAATCCCCTTCTATGACTGTATAGCTTTTGATTTCTCCCTTTATGTCCATCAAGATTTGCATTAAATATTTAGGTTCTCCTATGTTGGGTGCATAAATGTTTACAAGGCTTATATCCTCTTGTTGGATTGCTCCGTTTATCATTATATAGTGTATTTCATTGTCTCTTACTGTGGCCTTTGTTTTAAAGTCTTTTTCTTCTGATATAAGCATTACTACCCCAGTTTTTGTTGCACAAGACAGATTTTGAGGTTAGCATAATGAAATGACTGTACAAAACTGAACATTTAGTATTTATAAAAATGCATTTTAAAGAGCAAATCATACCTTTTGAAGAAATGTAAGAGGAGGTGTGAAGTTAATGAAAGTAAATTAGCAATGAGAGAAAAACAGACATAAAAATAAAACAAAATAATATACAATGCTCTTGTTATCTCTAATAATAAGGAACTAGAGTTTCTTAGTTAATAGTGAAGTGTATTTTATAAGCTATGAAATGATAATAAAAGTAATGGTGATTCAATGGAATACTACGCTGCAGTAAAAAAGAAGGAATTCTTACCATTTGCAATAGCATGGATGGAACTGGAGAGCATTATGCTAAGTGAAATAAGCCAGTCAGAGAAAGATAAATATCACATGATCTCACTCATTTATGGAATATAATGAACAACATAAACTGATGAACAAAAACAGATCCAGACACAGAGAAGCATCGATCAGATGCTCAAACCTCAGAGGGAAGGTACAGGAGGGCGGGGGTAAGGGGGAGAGATCAACCAAAGGACTTGTATGCATGGATATAAGCCTAACCAATGGACACAGACAACAGGGGGTGAGGGCATGAGTGGGGGGGCGTGGGGGGCAATGGGGGGATAAGGACACATATATAATACCTTAATCAATAAAGAAATTTAAAAAAGTAATGGTGATTGTGGGGGGAGGAGGGTGGGTTGAGGTGGAAGAGGGCATAGAGGGGATAAGTGGTGATGGCAAAAATAGAATAAAATAAAAAAAAACAAAAAAGTAAGCTATGTACTATAACCTTCATTTTGTAAGTAAATTTTGAAATTTGCACTTTACTGGCTTTAAAAGATAATGAACTTGAATTACAAACCACTTCTCTTTTGTACAAACTATCATTCCTTACTCTCCCCTTTTTTCTTTCTAAGTCTGCATCATTTCCACATTCCATTCAATGCTGTGTCTATGACAGATTGTTTAAAAATGTGCAGAATCAATCTTTGGCTTTTATAGTCTTTTCTAATGGGAATAAGTAACCATCTCCCAAAGACTGAAAACTATAGCTTTCAGTCAGAAAACTTATGAAATTATTGCAATAAAAATCCTGCTATAATATCATTAATTTATTACCTCATCACTACTACTTTGAAGTGAATTTGTAGTTCGATGAAGACACTGGCTATACATCAGCAAAGGAAAGGATATTGTTTACAATGGAGTAAAAATATCCTGTTGTGTTCGACCCCATTTATTTTATACCCTTCATGTCTTATTATTCTGTACATGCTTTTCATTTTAGAGAAGGATCTATGTATCAATTAACCTGGACAAATCCTCCTCTCTGTTCTTCAAAATATTTGATATCGTGAAAACTTAACAGGAGAGTACTGCCTTTGGAAAAATCTGTATACCACTATCAGGTTCAGTTAGTGTGTTCTCCCCATTTTCTCTGCTGTAATTCCCCCAACCCTCACATCTTCCAACTTGGCCAGCCCTCAGATGTTTCTGCAGCTCTGAAGAAAGTCAGCAGGGGGAGCATTTGTCTGGAAGGATTTGGACTTTGGATAGCTTAGCAGTTCTATTGAAGTTTTACAAATGAAATATACTTCAGATTCAAAAAATTGCAACCTCCTACCAATATCAATAAGTCATCATGGGATAATGTAATAAAACTATTTGCTATTGATGTAATCCTTAAGGAAAGCACTATATGTGTTCACGATGGAGTGCTGTTAGTTATTTATCATCAGAATTCTTCTATTTGGCACTGACTAAAATGTCATCTGTATTTCTACAGAGTTTTAGGAACTAAAAATCAAACGCAATATTAACTATTAGTATTTTTGAAAGTAGGATAATTAAGAGCAGCCAGTTTAAAAATGATAATAGCTAACATTTATTGAGAACCTACATGAGGAACTGAGGTTTAGCAAAGTTTAGTAACCTGCCTCAGGTTACACAACTGCTAAGCAGATTGTGAATCTAGTGAGACTAATTCCAGCACCCACATATTTAACTATTATGCTCTCAATCTGGATATACCCACTATCTATCTCTCTACTCCTCCACCCACTCAGGGAAAGAGGTTGAGTGGAATATCCTCAGACATAAAAACATTGCAAAATAATATACAATGCTCTTGTTATCTGTAATAATAAGAAACTAGACTTTCTTAGTTAATAATGAAGTGTATTATTAACTATACAGACTCCCCCCAGTAAATTAGTTCATGTGTGTATATAACCTCAGCTTATTACATTGATTACCCTTTCTAAAGGTGATTCAGACTCCAGCTGAATTGTTCACCCTATGAGGTAGTTGAAAATATCAAGCCTAATACTGACTAAACTAAGCTTCTAGGTTACTGTCAATAGCTTTGTTTGATGAAAATAGAATGATGCTCAGTTTTCCTCATGATGTCTTATTGCTGATTTCCTAGTCTTTTACTTTGAATGAATACATGCTCAGCATTTTAAATACTCATTGCCTTATTTCTTTAACAACGAGGGCAAAGGCAGAGTTTCATCAGAGTTTAGGGGACTGGAAAACAGCTCTGGTGCATGAACATGAAGAAAAGAATGGAACAAGAGATGCACCTTGAGGTCAGTAATGGGAGGTAGTATATGATTGTGGAAGGAATTACACTGCTGGCTCTTAAAATCTCTATGACATTGGGTTCATTACATTATCTCTCTGGGTATGGCTCCTTTGTCTCTGATATAAGAAATGCACCATGACATGACATGGAAGGGTTTTGGAGTTGGAGTTAGGTTTGAATACTGGCTTTGCCGTTTGTTAGCTGTGTGCCTGGCAAGTTAACCTGAGCATCACCTCCTTCAATTTAAAAATAAGTATAATGCCTACCCTGTGGCAGTGTTTTGAGGATTAAAATCCACATGATAACACAGGTAAAGTGCAGGGGGTAGAGCTCAGTGAAGATTGTTGTCCCTGTGCCTTCAGAAAATGGAAGCAGTTGGGTTCATTTATCTCTGGCATATTTTCATGTCATGATATTTGATCATTTTACTTTAAAACTGTATCTTATAGTTCCTTGAATTACTTCAGTTTTTAGAAAAGTAAAAGTAAAATGCATGCGCATATTCTGGACTCACTGGAGAATTTGCATCCCAAGTGTGGCCATTAAACAGAAATAAAGTATAATACTGGTGTTTGCAATTAAGGCAACAATGAATCTTAGAGCGCAACTATGTTATTATAAGGAATTTCTAAAAGTGCTAATAAAGAAGCACATTTCAGTGGGGTTTGCTGTTATATAATTGAGCACAAATATATAACCAATAGAGCTCTCAAGACAAGGGGAAATATGTTTCCTCCTTACTGGTATATAATAAACATGATAAGAAGTATAACATTTTATCAAGAAACTTAAAGATATAATTTCTTTCAAAGGACACAAAAGGCAGTATTGAAGGAGGGATCACCCATATGGTAGAAAGTATGGAGCTCAGAAAGATAATAATTTATCATTCAAAAGAACAATAAGGATAATACTTCTTACTCTAGACCAGTGTTATTCCATAGGCTGTGTGCCCAATTGAGTTTCTATCAGCATTAAAAAAGAATAGAAAACATTAAACTGCATGGTACACTGTAAGGGTAATGTCTGGTGACACTTTTGTTATATACACATATGTGTACTGAGTCATGATGAAAAATTTTGTACCGAGGGCTATGGTTAAGAAATTTGAAAACCATTGCTCTGTATGACAGTATCCAGTACAGTATAACAAAATCTGTACCTTGAAAAAAAAATGAATTTGACATATTTCAGTGCCTCACAAGAGCCACAGCTTAAATTCTGCTGTAAAAAAAAATTGTTGAGTTTGTCATTTTCAGGCCATTGTCTTTAAACCATCACTTAACAAAGTGATATACATAAATACTTCTAAAAACAAATGACTTTTTAAGAGACCTGTTTAAGTATGCATAGTAGTATGCAGCACTCCAGTGGGGATATCACAAATTTAGTTTTGAAAATTCACTTACAGAAACCGACAAAATCTCCAGCCTTAATGACCTTAGCATTGTCTCAACACAGATTACCAGCCATGTTAAAGATCATTCAATTACAGGATCATTCAGAAACCTTGGTTTCTTGAGGTGAATGTTTAAAAAAAATAGGAAAACCAACTAGCAAAACAAATGTACTCCCAGGTGACAGCACAGAATGACACACATTCTAAGCACAAACGAAACAGAGTGAAATAATTTGGAGAATCTGACCAAACAGATTAAGGGTGGCAAAAAGGTATGACTACAAATGATGCTTACCTCACATGTTATGCTGAAAAGCTGTTGAAGATGGTTACCAGGTGAGTTATACTGCAAAACTTCATTTGAAATGTTTTGTGATCAAAGTGAATAATCTCAAAATGAAGTATACTTTAAAAACCTATCCAGATCATGTAGTATAGAAATCTATACTTGAAAACTATATAATCTTATTAACAAATGTCACCCCAATAAATTTAATAAAAAAATTAAAACCTGGTAGGTGACTTTCTGAGTCCTTATATTCTAAATGAAAATTCCTATATGTTTGTGTAATTGATTCTGATAAGTATTTGAATACATGTTCAATTTTACCAAAGCTGCAACATTTTATTTTAAAGCAAAGCATTTTCTTCTGATTATAAAGATGTTCTATTTGTTTCTGATATTTTATCATTATGAATTAACTACCATTTTTGTTTAGGTGAGTTAAACTAAGTGGGTGAGTCCAGGATATTCACAATATTTTCGGTAGTTTTACTGAGATAACATTTGCATACCATAAAATTCACCATTGTAAATGTACAAATAGTAATTCTAGTAAATTTAGAGTTGTGTAACCATCACCACAATTGTTTTGGAACATATATTCCCCAAAGTTCCCTTAGACCCATTTGTAATTAATCCTGACAAGGCTGGGATTAGGGTGAGGCAAGTGGGGCATTAGTCCCATGCACAAAATTTAAGAGGGTGCAAAAATCTCACTAATCAAGATAAATAGCATTTTAATGCAATATTTAAAAAGCCCAAACTTAATGCAAAACAACTATAACAAACCAAAAGCCAACATTTTAAATAAAAACTGAATCTGACCCCTGAATTTTTTCTATTCAGTCTTGCCTCACCCTAATCCTGGTCCTGATTAGCCTCTCTCTGCTCCCTCCAACTCCCCTGGAAACCACTAATGTACTTTATGCCTCTATAGAGTTGTCTGTTGTGGACAAATGGAATACTACAATGTAAATGGAATTCAACAAATGGGACTCATATAATACATGGTGTTTTGTCTCTGGCCTCTTTCACTTAGCATAATGTTTTCAAAGTTGATCCACATTGTAGTATGTGTCAGTAGTCTGTTTTTTTAAATTGCTGAATAATATTCCATTGTATGGATGTGCCACATTTTGATTATCCATTCATTTTTTGATGGGTATTTGGGTTGTTTCCACTTTTTGGCTATTATGAATAAACCTTCTATGAACACCTGTGTATAGGTTTTTATGTAGATACATGTTTTCGTTTCTGTTAGGTAAATAAGAGTGGAATTGATGTGTCATAGTTTAAATCTATGTAAACTACAAGAAAATGCTGAACCATTTTGTAATTTGGCTGTAGCACTTTGCATTTCACACTATAAATGGATGAGAGCTACAGTCAGTCTATATCTTCACCACCTCTTGTCTTTTTGATTATGGCAATTCTAGAGGATCCTCATTGTGATTTTAATTTGCATTTTCCTAATGACTAATGATGTTGAGCATCTTTGCATATGATTATTAACCATTTGTGTATCTTCTTTGGGAAAAATGTCTACTCACATGTTTTGTCCACTTTAAAAATTGGATTGTTTCTCTTTTTATTGAATAGCAAGATATCTTCATATATTCAGGATATGTCCTTTATGAGATGTACAGTTTGCTAATATTTTCTCCCAGTCTTGGCTTGTCTTTTTATTTTCTTAATAATGTCTTTTGAAATGTAAAATTCTGAATTTTGATGAAGTCTAGTTTATCAATTTTTTAAATGCATTGTGTTTTTTGTGTTCTATAAACTCTTTGTCCAATCCAAGGTCACACAGATTTCCTCTTTTTAAAATTTTTTTTTAATAGTTTTTGTTATAAAGAAAAACTTGGGTAAGACACTAAAATGGATAGTTCTAAGCAGGGTGAGAACAAAATGTAAAAATTAAGGACATTGAAAGTGGAAGGTAAGAGGGTTTTAAAGAAGAGTTCTATCTTCTTTCAAATTTTTGCTAGATCTAATCTCTATAAATGGGAAAATGTTTTAATTCAATGAGGAAACTATTTCTGTTTGCTATAACAAAGATTTAGTATTAGCTTTATCTGAATAAAATTAATGAGTTGGCAATGTTGCTTTTATCCAGAGTTCAAATGTTTGCTATAATGTATATGAATATACTATACCATAGAAATGCACGAAAAACATTCAAAGCAACACCAATAACACACTCACTTCATGGACACAAGCAAACAAAAGGGCTTGATGATAATTTGTCATTGGATGGAATGTTCAATGAAAGAAATCTGGACTTGAGATGTACATGAATGGATCATGGCCATAAAATACAAAGAGGTATTAGGTATGACATGGAAACTAACCTTGGAGAAATATCACATCCTTGCTGCATAAAGGCACCCAAGGAAAACCAAAGACTGTTGAATATCCCAAATTCATTTGGAGGATCAGGAGGGCTTTGTGGGTCACGAGGTTCTTCATTGTTGTCTTCCAAGTGCCATTCATAAGGGCTGAATCTGCTGACTAGGAAAAGAACTACACTGACACCAATGTAAGCGAAGACAATGCACATCCAGATTTCATAAGCCAAGGGATCCAGAAATGAGAATACTCCTGGTTTTGATTTCTGAGGCTTCTTTATCATGATGGAGATGCCCAGGCTCATAAATGGCTTTGAGAAATCGATGACTTCTTCACGGACCAGCGTTATAGTGAGTGGAGCAACAGCTATATCAGCCCTCTAGAAAAAAAAAATTTTAAAAAGTTTAGAGACAGTATTTTCATCAGTCATTTGCCACTTTAATATACCTGTTTGCTGTAAATATAAAGTCTTATATTACTACTAGAGGCCCAGTGCACATAAATTTGTGCACTCGGGGGGGGGGGTCCCTCAGCCCGGCCTATGCCCTCTTGTGGTCTGGGACCCCTCGGAGGATGTCCACCTGCTGGCTTAGGCCCGCTCCCTGGGGGATCGGTTCCAAGCTGGCAGTCAGACATCCCTCTGGCAGCCTGGCAGCCCTCGGGGGATGTCCACTTACCAGCAGGGAGCAGACCTAAGCTGCAGCCGGACACCCTTAGTGCTGCTGAGGAGGCGGGAGAGGCTCCCGCCACCACCACTGTGCTGGCAGCCATCATCCTGGCTTGTGGCTGAGCAGAGCTCCCCCTTTGGGAGTGCACTGACCACCAGGGGATAGCTCCTGCATTGAGCACCTGCCCCCTGTTGGTCGGTGTATGCCATAGTGACCAGTCATTCTCAGTTGTTCTGCTGTTAGGGTCAATTTGCATATTACCCTTTTATTATATAGGCTAGAGGCCTGATGCATGGGTGGGGGCTGGCTGGTTTGCCCTGAAGGGTGTCCCGGATCAGAGTGGAGGTCCCGCTGGGGTGCCTGGCCAGCCTGGGTGAGGGGCTTATGGGTGTTTGCAGGCTGGTCACACCCACTGCAGGGTGGGGGTCCCCACTGGGGGGCCTGGCCAGCTTGGGTGAGGGGATGATGGCTGTTTTCAGGCTGACCACACACCCTTTAGGGTGGGGGGGTCCCCACTGGGGTGCCTGGCCAGTCTGGGTGAGGGGCTGAGGGCTGTTTTCAGGCTGGCCAAGCCCCCCGGCTATGGAAGCTCCCAGCCTCTCTTTTTTAATTTTTTTTTAAATTCTGGGATTTATTTACCTTCTATAATTGAAACTTTGTTGCCTTGAGTAGAGCTCAGAGCTGGCCGCGGCAGGCGGGAAGCTTGGCTTCCTCCATCACTGGGGCAACCAAGCCTCCTGCTTGCTCCAGCTCCATGGCTGCCGACCACCATCTTGGTTGGGTTAATTTGCATATAGTTGCTCTGATTGGCTGGTGGGCGTGGCTTAAGGTGTAGGGAATGTACAGTCAATTTGCATGTTTGTCTTTTATTAGTGTATATAAGCAATTGATTGGTAAGTGCTTAGGTTAGAAAAGTAGTAGCATTCAGTGGGTTCTAAAATACTTTTATCTTGATGGTAAGTTAAGAAAATGACACTGGCTGGCCTTTTGTCCTGAGGCATATTGGCTTAGGGTAACTGACTCAATTTTTTTCCTATTTTTGTTGTTGTCGCTACTTTGCAACTCATCTTATATTCCCTTGTGACATATCACTGTTTAACACTTGTTTTCTTATTTTAATTTCCATGCTCTTATGTTTTATTTCCATCACTTGACTGGAAATTCCTTTTATTTTTTAAACTTACCTTTATTGTTAAAAGTATTACAGTTGTCCCCTCCCCCCATAAACCCTCTCCAACCTGCTCCCACCCCCTTCCGAGGCCTTCACTGCACCATTGTCTGTCCATAGGTTATGCATATAAGTTCTTCGGTTAATCTTTTCCCACCATTCCTTTCCCTCTAAAATACATCAGTCTGTTGTGTGCTTCAATGTCTCTAGATCTATTTTGTTCGTTTATTTTGTTCATTAGATTCCACATAAAAGTGAGATCATGTGATACTTATCTTTCTCTGACTGGCTTATTTGACTGGAAATTCTTGTGGGATGAGTATAATAGTCCATATTTGTTATATGTGCCCCCCCACTGCCACCATGAGGTGTGACATAGGACTACAATACTCAGGACTATGGTACTTGAGTGTTTGCTATTATCCTTGAATTATTTTTGAAGAGTATGTTTACTAAAACACTAGAGGCCTGGTGCATGAAATTCTCAGCCTGGCCTGCATCCTCTCATAATCCAGGACCCCTCAGGGGGTGCCCGACTGCCGGAATCAGGCCTAAATTGGCAGTCGGACATCCCTCTCGCGATCCCGGACCACTGGCTCTTAACCGCTTGCCTATCTGCCTGCCTGATCGTCCCTAACCCCCCTGCCTGCCTACCTGATTGCCCCTAATCACTGGCCTGCTTGCCTGATTGCTCCTAACTGCCTGATTGCTCCTAACCACCTCTGCCTTGGCCCCTGCTGCCACAGCTTCATCCGGAAGGTCGTCCGGAAGGATGTCTGGAATGACTTCCAGAAAGTAGTTCGGCTGTCCAGTCTAATTAGCATATTATGCTTTTCTTATTATAGATTATTATAGATAGGTTCTTTGAAAGCAGTGACTCAATTTTCTATTTCTGTATCTATCATTGCAACAGATCCTAAGTAAAGAAACCATAAATGACTAAAATATAAGTTGTTTATTATTAAATATGATATATGCAAACATGAAATAATCCTGTGTGGGTAATAACAAGGGTAAAATACTTATTAGAACACATATTACTCTATACTAGTATAGTAAGCCATTATTTATAATGATAAATATCAGTGTAGCACTCACATGTATTACATCAATAAAATGTTTTAGTAGTACACTACATAATTACCTCAGGTAAAGGCACGCAATGCTTTTATATTGATCGCATGAAAATAGGTACTAGGACTTTCTGTACTTCTTTTGTCATCCACAATTCTTTCTTTTTTTAAATTTTAATTTAATTTAATTATTTATTTATTATTTATTTATTTATTTATTAAGTTATTACATATGTGTCCTTATTCCCACATTACCCCCCATCCCCCCCACTCATGCCCTCACCCCCCCTGTTATCTGTGTCCATTGGTTAGGCCTATATGCTTGCATATAAGTCCTTTGATTGATCTCTCCCCCTTACCCCCACCCTCCCCTGCCTTCCCTCTGAGGTTTGACGGTCTGATGGATGCTTCTCTGTCTCTGGATCTGTTTTTATTCATCAGTTTATGTTGTTCATTATATTCCATAAATGAGTGAGATCATGTGATATTTATCTTTCTCTGACTGGCTTATTTCACTTAACATAATGCTTTCCAGTTCCATCCATGCTGCTGCAAATGGTAAGAACTCCTTTTTTACCACAGTGTAGTATTCCATTGTGTAGATGTACCACAGTTTTTTTAATCCATTCATCTACTGATGGGCACTTAGGCTGTTTCCAAATCTTAGCTATGGTGAATTGTGCTGCTATGAGCATAGGGGTGCATATATCCTTTCTAATTGGCGTTTTTAGTTTCTTGGGATATATTCCTAGAAGTGGGATCACTGGGTCAAATGGGAGTTCCATTTTTAGTTTTTTGAGGAAACTCCATACTGTTCTCCACATTGGCTGCACCAGTCTGCATTCTCACCAGCAGTGCACACAATAGTAGTAGATTTTAGTCTGGAGGCAGGCCTTAAAATGCATACCTAGAAAAGTGCTTCTGATCAAGGAAAGGCTTTTGGATGGTATATCAGATATGAAGTAAAAACACCAATTTTGATGATCATCTATTCTATATTAAATAGAGTTATGCCTCAATATCCCTACCAGTGGGGAGGTAGGGGGAGAATGATGAAGTCTGAAATAGTTTGTTTTCCAAGAAATGATGTTTTACTACCTTGAATTACGTATGTTGACTCAACCTGGTTAATAAACACTCCTTAAATAATTTCATGAGTAATGTAGATAATAAAGAGCCAACTAACATTTATTCAGTGCTTAATCTGTGTGAGGCACTGTGTTAGGTACTATATATATATATATACACACACATATATACACATATATATGTATATATATAAATTATATTTATATATAAATTATATATAAAATTTATATATATGTGTGTGTATATAAATTATATATAAAATTTATATATATATGTGTGTATATATATATAAAATTTATATATAAATTTATATATATTTATATATATATAAAATTTATATATATAAAATTTAATTCTCACAGCAACCTTGCAGTCTATACACAATCATTCCCCATGTTTGAAGGGAAGAAACTGAGGCACTATGAGACTGGGATTAGATCCATGGTCTTCAGATTCCAGAATTCACTCTCTTAACCACCATAATGTTCTAACTGCATAGATACCTGAAGGTTTCTACTATATACTACTTTCATGTACAATAACCAACCTCTCTCAGGTTCATTCCAATGCATGTTTGAGTGTCTATTCTGTGCCAAGCACTCTATTCTTGGTGCTAGGGATAAGGCACACAAAACAGACAAAAATCCTTACCCTCATGGAGTATATCCTATAGTGGAAGTTGCAGAAAGTAAGCATTTATTTAAGCCAACAGCCTTCTGAGCAAATCTACATTGATGGCTCACTACCATCTCAAACTCACCATTTCTAAAATCAATGCCATCATCTATCACCCTAAAGTTGATTCTCTTCTAAATCTGTAAATAATGCTTATTCTAAACTTTCCCCAGTCCCTAATCCTTAGAGTCCTACCCTCCCTGCATGATCTTGCCTCTTTCTCCTCTTTCTTTACTGAGAAGATGGAAACCATCCGATATGAGCTTTATCACCTCAATGTCCTTCTTCTCTTTCTCAACATATTGCTGTATCTTCATCCATCCCTTATATCATTCCCATCTGATAGAAAATGTACTTTTTCCTAAGATTTAGTCTGTTTATTCCTTACATACCATATTTTGTCTTGTCTTAAAGCTCAGCTCCATTTATTCTCTTTTACTTATTTTTCCTTTTTGATCTATTCCAATGGTTCTAAATGTTTGGTTCCCTGCACTAGTAGCATCAGACTCACCTGGGAATTTGTTAGAAATGCCATTTCTTAGGCACCACTCCAAATGTTTGGAATTTAAAATTCTGGGGGTGGGGCTTAGCTGGCCCTTTTGTGATTCTAATGCTTGCTGTAATTTCAAAACCATCTATTGATCTGTTCACTTAATTGTACTCAGGTGATTCTGTTTACTGATAAACAAAAATGAAACAAAAACCATTCCTCCCACCTCTTTTGATCCTGATACCCTCTTAATCATACATCTCTCCCCATCATCACCAATCTTGAAAAATATACCTTTACTATCTCTTGATTTTAAAACCACTTTGCCCTTATACACCTGTGATCAAATTTTCATTCCCTCCAATTTAATGAAATTGCTTCTTGAACCATATACTTGGTTACCAAATTCAAAGACCTTCCTTCAGACATCAACAGCTCATGTGACACCACTGGCCTTTTGCACTATATAGGCATACTTTGGAGATATCATGGGTTCAGTCCCAGACCACTCTACTAAAGTAAGTACCACAATAAAGGGAGTCCTAATATTTTTGCTGGTAGAGGGTCTTGCCTTCAATTTGTAAAAAAATGCAACATCTGTGAAGTGCAATAAAACGAAGCACAATAAAAAATGGTATGTCTGTATTCACTCTTCCAGTGGCTCTTTGATCCTGAAGGCAGTGGGTTCTCCTCCTACCTCTCTGAATGTTCCTTCTCTGTTTTTTTCTTCTTAGTTCTGCTCTCTTAAAGGAGGTGTACCATTGCACCCCCAGATTCTATCACAGGGTCTGGCTTAGGAGATAATTGATGAAGATTTGTGGAATAAGCAAGACCCCTTTAAGGTTTTGTCCTTCACTTACTTCTCTCAGTGTTATTATCTATGGCTTCAACTCTCCTCTCATTGCAGCTTATTTCCTGAATCACTAGGTATACATTTCTAACTGGAGGGGAGCCAAAGACAATTTTTATCTATTTTACCCTTTGCCGGGGCCAGACCTTGTTATAGAAACAAAAGCTACTAAGAAGAATGAAATTGGTCAGAAAACTAGTGGGTTTTTTTGGAAAAGGTAGTCTGAATCAGCTAGAAAGAGCCTTGTCATGCCAAGATAATACACAGAGAAAGCCACCTTCTGTCTTTGCCAACATATTTCTGCCTCCTGCTTAGAATATGAAAATACCCTGCTGGTTTCATTTCCCATTTGATCTCATTTGAATTTAGTTACTTAATTTAACTAGTTTTGATCTTTCAAGTCTAAATAATTGATAGTTCTAAGAGAAATTGCCATTTATTTGTTTTGAAAGGAAGAAATAAGGGACATTTGTGTGATAAAATCACCTTGGACTGAATTTAGGGGAATTAGGCTCTTTTTTAAACAGGTAAAGAAAGGAGTTTGAGAATCTTGATACCTTTTAAGAGAAAAAACACACAACTAACTCAGTAACTGAAACACCCACCAGATGATAAGCACAGTTAAATGCTAACAAGAGGTGGCCAGATAGACAAAGTGAGACTTCTCATCTGGTTCCCAGGAACATGTAACAGAAGAACAGATTACCGAAGAAGCCATTCCTAGTTTGAAGCACTTTTGACATAAGACAATAGGAAAAACCTGCTTCCCTCAAGCACTTGCCTTTTTTCCCTCAGCCTAACTTTTCTACATTTTCTGAATTGTTTCTTTCTAAGGAGCTTTTTCAAAGATGGTGGAGTTTCTTTTTTGGATGGCACTCCCTCAATTAAAAACAGCATTAAATCTGTGCTCAATTAAGCCTAACTGATGTGGACCTGGCTCCAAATTTCAAACTTCCATGCTGAACCTTATAACGACCCATTACATGTTGGTTGGGTACTAAATTTATTGGGTGATCAATTCACAAGTTATATAAATGTCTAATCACTACATTGTACACTTGAAACTAATATTTTATGTCAACTGTAATTGAAAAATAAAAATACAATTACAGACAAAAAACAAACAAAGGAAAAACAAAAAGCAGGTGGAAGAAGGCTAAACCAATAGAAGGGGAAGAAGTTACTGATCAAGCCTCAAGGACATCCAGCTCTGTAGGGGACTTGGCAACCCCTTCCACCTCGTGTATGCTTTAGTGAGACAAAAGTAGCAGAACTGTCATATCAGCTCATAGGTAGCGTTGGAGAAGCCCTTGCCCTCTGCCACCATTATTTCCTCCTTCATATGAAAAGGAAGTTCTGATAGTTGATTATTTCAGAGCTCAGGATCTGCTTGGCATAATACCTGTGGAAAAATCCACATAATTATTAAGGAAATGGCGAGAGCAGATAACTAACTAGTGTCAGAAAATACCAATTTAACTCTCCTGGGACTGCCATAGCATGCAGATGAGGGGGAATGTCACTGCCAAGGCAAGTTAAAGTTTAGGAGGCCAACTTTGATGAAAAAAGCAATTCCCCAAATTCCTTTCCTGGTCTCTGATCCTTAAGAAAGTCAGTTATGGCTGGGAGAGAGCGTAATTATCCTCGGGGCTAGGAAGTAGGTGAACTTCTGACTCAGTAGTGAAGTGCTTTTCTTGTGGTATACGGAACCAGTCCAGTTGTCTTTTGTCCTCAAGGCTTTGCCTGTGCTATCAGTAGGCAGGCAATTTTCAGAAATGTAGGTGGGTAAGTAGGAGGTATGCGGGTATTCCAGGTGGTGGACAAAACCCAGCAAATGAAAAAAGCTCAAGGTAAGAGTTTGCTAATGCTTTAGCTTACATCTTGACTACTTAAAGGATTTTAATCAAGCGGCTTAAGAGTGGCTGTGTGGGCTCAGTAAACATGCCAAATTAGGTTTGATTTTTCCAGGTCCCAGTGGCAAAACAGAAGAAACTGCATTATTGGAGGGGATTTAGCTTGAGGGAGTTTATAATCCTTTTCATAGGTGGGTTGCCAAAGCTGTAAACTTCATAAAACTTGAAACCCAACAAACTCATACGTGTAGGGATGATGCACTTAAGAGTCTGACAGGTTTGAGACAGAAATGGCAGTTTTATTGTCATTAACTTTTTTTTTGAGCCAGAAGGCTTATTTTATAGCTTAAAAGTAGTTTCACCTGATTATCTGATACAACTGTTGGAACCCACCTGGAGACTACACGTGAGCAGGAGCTTGTCAGCCACCATTTTAAAGCACTTTCTGAAAGCAAAGAGGATGGGAGAAAGGAGGTGGATAATATACTGGGGTGTAATGCATAAGAAGATATTATGTTACCCGAGAGAAGAAGTAGATATGATCTGTCTTATCCCTATATCAACCTGGAGGTTCTAGTGGCCTTTGGCAGATATTTCCTTTGGAAATTTTAAGCATGTTGGAAAAGAAGTGGTGCAGAAGCAAGCTAGACAATAGAAATATAATTGCTGCATGTTGGGGACAGGATGTAAATTGCTTTATTGGCTGTACTGTATGGGATTTTACTGTCAGCAATTGTTAAGATCTGAAGAAAGGAATGTGGCCTATTTAAATCTGTGCAATAACAAGCAGTGTCACAATGGGATCTCCTCATTTCTTTATTCAGAACAGATGTCCCAGTCTGGATCTATTGGTTAGGGAGTGTCCCTGGATCAGAGTAAAGGCCTTGTGATATTAAATTTGGTTGGAAATATTTCCCCACTCTCCGCTCAGAGTGGCAGACTTCCATGTGACATTAATGCTCCTTCCTGGAGTTCATATGCATCATTTGAAAGAAAGGGGCACTTTTATCAAACCATCAGCCCTTCTGCCAAAGCCTAGTGTAATCACCTGAAGAATAAAGGAGAAGATTTGGCATCTGTTACTGCACCTTTGCTTCTCTGTCTTTTAGCTGGAAGGACAGATCGACTTTCTGTCTTTCTTAATGGAAAATGAATCTATCTTAGGATAGTGACAACTTAAGAGATAATTTCTTCTAGGTAGAGAAATGTCAGTGTGAATAATACCTATAAAATTGCCATTTGTCCTGGGAGTGTGAAAGAGTCTGAGGATGCCCAAGGGATGTGACCTGGAATCAACTGTTCCCAATCCCATTTTCATTCCCAAGCGCTCTGCTATATTTCAAGCCAGAGGTATCAATCTGGGCAGTAGTATGTGTGTCTTTTATCAAGGCAACTAACTGCCCCCCTACCCTCTGCCTTTATCCTTAGTTCTAAGTTCTAGAAACATAAGGAACATGGCAGTTGCCCACTGGGAGGTGTCCTTTTGTAAATTAGACCTCAATTTTCTTCCAGCCCTTTTTCAAACTCTCTTTTTGTGTTAGATGATATCTGTTCTCAAAGGGCAGAAAACTCGCAGCTGTCTTCATTGGGTTTTCAAATATTTCAGTGATAACTAAAGATGTATATTGTCTTGGAGGCCACAGATAAGTAGCATTAAATCTTGGATGGAAAAATCTTATAATCCAACTAGATTGCAAACCCCTTGAAGGCAGGTGGAGATGTTATAGCTGATATAACACCAATCTTTCCGTAGTTTCACAAGCTTAGTAAACTGAACTAGGAGTCATGAAACCAGAATTATGTAGTCCAGGTTCTGCCAAGGTGTGTGCTTTTTTTTTTTTTCTTATCACGATCCCTGACACTTTTCCTGTCATTCCTCTCCCACATCAGGCCATAGTTTCCTGGTTTACTCAACAGGAAGTTCTAATGTCCAGTCCTAGCTAGTCCTCATATTTATCTGTAAAGTGAATGAAAAGGTAGGCTAAAGGATGCCTAAGAACAATGTCAGCAACAAAATATTTTCAAACCCACTTTTAAAACACATGCTATTTGGGAGCCATAAAATCTTGTGGTTCTGTAAGTCATTTGAGTTGGAGACAATTACCATGTGGCAATGTTATAGACATACAGTTTGAAATCAAAACTGCTAAAAGCAGGTGGACAGTTTCAAGTCCATAATGTTCTGAAGAGCTTACACAATGGGGTACATTGTGTCCTACTGACATTTGTTTCAAAAATAGACTTCTTAGTGATACAAGGTGCCCCAATATCAATCTTGACTTGATTTTCTTTAAAGGAAAAAAGGACAATTTAGAAATCATTGGTAAAGAGGCTGATTGGATTATTTCTTCTTTATTAAACAATTCATTTTGACTCTTTCTTGAGACTTATGGCAGAAATCTCTTGCAATGCTTTTTTCTTCCATCTTTCTTTATTTAAAAAAAAATCTGATCTGTTTTACATACTTAAAGTATAAGAGAAAATACCCTAAGATAAAGCAGTGCCTATTTGTAAAGTTTTCATGTTCATTTCAAGAAATAGTTCTATGTTCTTTGTCCTTTTGCTTATTAAGCACTTAGGGAAGTTACTGGGGATTTTCTGCCTTTATTTTTCTTAAGTAGCTTGCAAGCCACAAAAGGAGACAGGCCTGCCAGAAACAAATTCCTGTATTTTAACTTTTCTCCATTTCTCCCAATGACAGAGAAGTTGAATACTCCCTCATGCTGAATGATTAAAATTTCTAAATGAAGATGAAGACACATTTAGCTTATGAGATCATCATCTTCCCTAACAGAGAGCTTTCACTCCAAACATGACAAAAACATCCATTTTTTATAGCCACAGGTTTTAGAGGAAAGTAAAATTTGGCACTCTACTCAAATGGATTGCTGTCATTCCCTGGAATAACCTTGTGTTATAATCCCAGAAAGCATCAGAAACTTGTTCTAGGTCATGGGAGAGAAGAGACCATTTCTATAAGCACCTTCCTTAGCTATATTGCTTTTTCTTCAGTAGAAAGAATTGGAAGGAAAAAATGGGAAGATTTCTCCAGGGGAATTTTAACCTATTCAGTAGTAGAGAGATGGATTACTAAACAAATAAGGAACTCTCTAATTCTCAAGCTCCCTCAGTCACACATACACAAATTGGAAATAGGAAAACAATGTGGAGATTAAGTGGGTTCAGTACAGAGGACATGCCAGAAGAGAGATCAAAATCCAGTGAGAAAGCTGGTCTTTGTCTGAACAGTGTCAGGAAATCTGCCTTGATCTACATCACTGTGTCTAATGTCCTGCAATGCCAGGAGGGCACTGAGCTATTTACAGAATGTGGCAGGTTTTCTTTTGAGAAACTAGAGAGCTCTGGCTATTGAGTCATGATGGGCTGGGAGAGTTCATGTCAGTTCTACTCTGGCCCAGTAGAAACTGACACTAAATTCCTTGCCATGCTTCTGTGGCCAAACACTTCTCAGAATGGCTAAGGCACCAAGGGCTTTTGCAATAAATCTCAACTATCTTTTAGGATAGGATGGGTCTGAAACAACACTTTGGCAGTATAGGGCAATGGTTGAAGAACAACTTCTTAATCAGAGACCTGGGTTCAAATCATTGGGTCACTACAAGATGAGTACCATGAACTCAATTTAATGAATACTGGCTGGGCATTACTGCATTCCAGGCATTTATTCATTAGAGCAAAAAGTAAGAGCACTGAAGACCTGTGAGCAATACAGGACCTTTTGGACCCTGAGTATTTGGAAAAAGAGGGACAGGGAAGTGAAGACTTGATCACCAACTTGTAAAATAAGAGCTTAAAGCTTGTTCTTAATGTCAAGACAATTCAGAGCTTCTCAGGGTCCTTGGAAAGTATGATAGGTATTATGTCCCTTGTTCAACTCCCTCTCTCTGGCATTAGAAGTTATTCTCTTTTCTATAACTGGGTTCACTTGAATCTCATCTACAACTCAGCCCTGCCCCAGTTCCCAGGACTAAGCTTTACCCAAGACAGAAGATAATTGGCTCCAGCTCCATAGCTGGGGGCTAAGGTTCAAACTGCTTTGCTGCTTGCCTGACTGGAGGATAGTGCCCTAATTTTTATACTTGAGGTCCAGTCTCATTTTAAGCCTTAATTCCCTTTCTGTGCCCTTATTTTTAGAAATTAGCTTCTGCCTTTGTTCTTGTTCCAGAGGACCTGTTCCAAAAACTTATTAATGACTAAGTTCTATCTTATGATTGAATAGCTACATCATATTCTTGCTGATTTCCATATTCAAGCATTAGAGTCCTTATACTGAACTTTTAGTCCAATAGGTAACCTGGATGTTTGCTTCTTCTTTTAAAAAATATATTTTTACTAAAGGCCAGTGCATGAAATTCGTGCACAGGGGTAGGGTCCCCTCAGCCCAGCCTGCACCTTCTCCAATCCAGGACCCCTCAGGGGCAGTCAGACATCCCTCTCACAATCCAGGACTACTGGCTCCTAACTGCTCACCTGCCTGCCTGCCTGATTGCCCCTAACTGCCCCTCCCTGCCAGCCTGATCACCCCTAACTGCTTCTGCCTGCCGGCCTGATCACCCCTTACTGCCCCCTTGCCAGCTTGGTTGCCCCTTAATGCCCCCCCCCGCCAGCCTGGTCACCCCCAACTGTCACCCCCGCCAGCCTGGTCACCCCTTACTGCCCCCCTGCTGGTCTGGTTGCCCCTTGCTGCCCCCTACCAGCCAAGTTGCCCCCAACTGCCCCCCTCTGCTGGCCTGATTGCCCATAACTGACCCCCTGCCAGCCTGGTCGCCCCCAACTCCCCCCCACCAGCTTGGTTGCCCCCAACTGCCCCCCCCTGCAGTCCTGGTCGCCCCACACAGCCTGCTGTTCAGTTGTTTGGTCATCCCTCACTAACCCCCCTTGCCGGCCTTGTTGCACCACACAACCTGCTGTTTGGTTGTTACTGTGACAGTGTCCTGGACAATTTGCATATTCCTCTATTATTAGTATAGATTGATTACAGAGAGGAAGAGGTAGAGAAAGATGGAAACATAAATGATGACAGTCATTGATTGGCTGCCTCTTACATGCTCCACACTAGAGATTGAGCCCATAACCCAGGTATGTGCCCTGACCGGGAATCGAACCGTGACCTCCTGGTTCATAGGTCGATGCTCAACCACTGAGCCACACCAGCCAGGCAACATTTCCTTCTTGAAAGCTATTTCTCAGTATATTCACCCACTAGACTCCTCTGTGTTCCCCTAACCGATTATCTAGACAGAGACTGGTCATTGCAAACAATCCTTTCTTGTTAAATTAAACCTTTGCTGCCACCACCTGCACTTGGGTTAGTTCTTCAGTAACTGGTTCATCCAGTGGGCTGTTATGGCCAGTTCTACTTTTCTCCATATGCTACACTAGGCAGCCCAAGATCTGATATTCCTAATCGGAGGCCAAAATCTTTTCAAGCAAAGCCACAGAGGAGCTCTAAAGACACTGCTGTACCCTTTTTAAAAGCCCTAATTATCAGTATAATTCTTTTGTACTTGGCCCATGGGCAAGTCCTTGGCAGAACCATTCTGTTCATTCATTAATTTATTCAACAAGTATTTGTTGAACTTACATTATTTGCCAGGCTCATCTAGTTGGGGCAGCTGAACTTGTAAATAGATAATTATAATACAAGTTCAAAAAATACTCTAAGGAAGAAAAAAGCAGGAGCACCTAACCAGACTGCAGGTAGGAAAATGGGTTTAGGGAAACTTCCTTAAAGAGTTGATAGCTCTGAGTTCTGGAGGACTGGTAGATGATGTTAGCTGGCTAAAAGACAAAGATGCTTCCAGGAATGTTTTAAGTGAGAGCTGGGCACCTTCAGGGAACAATAAATACTTCACTGTAGCTGGAACATTGAGTGTGAATGGTAAAGAGTACAAGATGAAACTAAAGAGGTAGGCAGGTGCCAGATTATAAAGTGCCTTATTTGCTATGCTAAGGAATTTGAATGTTATCCTGATTTTTAAAGTGGGAAATTATAATAATGTGGAGAGCTGATTTGCCAGGATAAGAGCAGAAGCAGGGAAACCAGTTAAATGAATGACAAATGGTAAGAATCTTAACTAAGTTGATGATGATGGGAATGAAGAGTGTGTCTAGATTTGAGAGACATTAAGAGTAGAATTTATAGGATACAGCAATTGAATAGATATGAGAGGAACAATGAGAAAAGAGATCATGTTGCTTAGGCAACTATGTGGGTAGTGATTCTGTTGCCTGAGACAGGGAACACAGAAGAAACAGATTTTCAATAGAGGGAAGACTGTACTTAATGTTGCCAGATAGATTTTCCCAATTCTACTTTCCTTTTAGTAATATAATCCTGTTGCCCAAAGGATACTATTGATAAGCTCCTTTTACAGAATTCAACTGTAGAAAACCATTTTTTTACAGACCATATGAAAACTATATAATTGGATAAACATTGCACTTGAGAATTAAATCCTCTATCTTTGTTAACTAGAAAGCATAGAAGTAAATGAAAATAGACTTGAAAAGAACTTACCCCATAGACAAGTTCTCCAACCATGCCATTCCATATTTTAGTCTCCGGATCCCTTGCACCATATTTCCCGTCGGCGACAATGGACAATTTGTACTTGATCCTTACATGTTTGGCTATTTCATAAGCTAAGTCTACACAATAGCCTTCATATCGCTCATTTCCTTCCAGTTGCTCATGGTTCTTCTTATACATTACATATGGTGATTCCTTTGGGACCAGAAAGAAGATCAAATGATTACTCCTATACATTTTTCTAAGAGAAGATAAACGTAATCATGAAGC
Source organism: Myotis nattereri (assembly GCF_964212035.1). NCBI lineage: Eukaryota > Metazoa > Chordata > Mammalia > Chiroptera > Vespertilionidae > Myotis > Myotis nattereri. The sequence continues at coordinate 113,515,207 of NC_138078.1, read as the reverse complement.
TGCCCCTCCCCACCATGGTTATTGCACTTTGGTTTGTAAAAAAGAGCCTTTAAATTTTTTTTTTCTTAATAAACAGAAGAGCGTCAATAAGCCTATTCGTTGGGAAACATATTTCTTGGAGTCTATAACTAATGATTTAAGGAAGCAGAGAAAGATTTAAATTATTTTTGAGAGTTTGAAAGAGAGACCAGTTTCTACTTGTAAAGTCTTTGATTTACTCAAACTGGGTAGAATATTTTCCTTAGTTACATGAAGATGAACTGCCTTTGTCTTCTTGGGATCTACAAGGTAGGAACTATAGACAGCCCAGGGGTCAGGGTCTGTGGTTTATTCATTTTTATATCCTCACAGCCTAGTACAGTACCTATGACTAAGTAAGTATTTGATATGTATGTTTAAATGAAAGGTTAACTCCAGGCAAATCTCTATTCAATTAATCACAATTTCAGACCTACTGGCATACTCATTTCGAACTCAGGTTTGTACTTTAGTCAGTAGGAAAACATACCAGCTTTTAGAAACATTTTAAAACTAAATGAGAATACTATATCACCTTTAAATAGTGCTTTGAATTATTCAATTATTCAGAAAAGCTTTACATAGTGAATATTGCCTTGAAATGGTCTTATGAGAGAGGTAGGAGATTATTATTATACTAGTGGCCTGGTGCATGAAATTCGTGCAGGGAGGAGGGTGTCCCTCAGCCCAGCCTGCACCCTCTCCAATCTCGGACCCTTTGGAGGATGTCGACTGCTGGTTTAGGCCTGATCCCAGGATGTCCAACTGCTGGGATCAGGCCTAAACCGGCAGTTGGACATCCCTTTCACAATCCTGGACCGCTGTCTCCTAACCACTCACCTGCATGCCTGCCTGATTGCCCCTAACTGCTTCAGCCTGCCAGCCTGATCGCCCCCTAACAGCTCCCCTGCCGGCCTGATTGACGCCTAACTACTCCCCTGCCGGCCTGATCATCCCCAACTGCCCTCCCCTGCTAGCCAGATCACCCCCAAGGCTTTTATTAGTATAGATATGACCCTTCACAGAAAATTTCACTAACCCTGCTTTACAATAAGGGATTGACGATTGAATCATTGGGGCCAGGCACCAAGATTTCCTTTCTTTGAATAGTGGAGGGAATAATTATCTTGTCTTTCAATTGCCCTGAACATCAAATGAGATAATGACTTAGAAAAGCATAAATGCACCATATAAAGACAACTGTCTTTTTCATATACTGAAAAGACAATAAAGTGGTAAAATGAAAAACACTATTTTTATTCTCCCCCTTCCTTCCTTTACAGCCTTTATTTAAACTTTGAAATTTAGAAAAATTTCACTCCTATTTTCATTTCTTTACATTCAATATTATTTTGTATTAGTTTCAGGTTTATTAGTTACAGAATAGTGGTTAGGCCATCATATACTTTACAAAGTGTTCCCTGATATTTCCAGTACCCACCTGGCTTCATACCATCATTACAACACTGTTGACGCTATTCCCTATTTAAGTGACAATAGGTTTACAGGTTCCTTTCAATCTTTCTTTTGTGTTGCTTGCCCTTTTCTTTCTCACTTCTTCCCTCATTTTCTTTATATAGTATCTCAATTGGCCCGAAAAGCTCAGTGAAGGCACTGGGACACGCTTAACACATTTTACAGAGCAGGAAGCTGAGGCCAATTCCAGTTGGCTATGGAACTGGACTCCTCGCGCAGGAGCCCTCACAGCCGGCTCTCCGCCTTTCCTAAGGGACAGCCGCAGGGCAAACAGAACAAACCTCCCCGTGAGGCTGCCAAGCCTCATTGTCCAGCTCCTCTTCATCATGGATGCTCCACTTTCTTTCCTCTCCCCCGCCCCGCCCCATTCTTTACTGCCCCCCCCTTCTGGGGAGCAGGTGGTAGGCTTGCACTCACTGTGCAGGTGTGCATCCCCATGGGGTGGGTGAGAACTGGGGGCAGGGCGGGCGCAGACTTGTTTTTGGGCCAAGGTGGGAGCAGGAGTCCTGGCCTCTCAAGTGTGCAGGCCGCGGCGAGGCCCGGTCAGCGCCAGGAGCTTCACCAAACCGCCGCAGTGGGGTACCCAGCAGTGGGGCGCTCCTCCACTGAGGTGGCGCCGCCCCTCCACCCCTGCTTCAGGGCTGCGAGTCTGCGCCCCTCGCCCGGGCGTCCTTCCACACCTGCAGTCATCGCCTCTTGTTTCCCGGTCTTGGAGCCAATACAGAACCTCACTCTCTGCAGGCGAGGCAGATCCCCGCCCGCCAGCACCCTGCCCAGGCCTGAGCCCTCTCCAGTGCACCCCACCTTGGCGCCACTCTGGCCGCTTGGGCCGCCGGCCTCCTGGCCAGCCGCTTCGCCGAAGCCATGGCGCTTGCCCAGAATCTCCCATCAGGAGGAGGCCTGTCCGCGCGCCTGCAGACCCCATGGCCGCGGCTCCTGACAGCCGCTTTGCCAAAGGTTCCTCTACCTTCAGGCTCTCTCCCCAGACTCCCGGGAGCTTGGCTCCCGCGGCCCAGCCCTTCCCTGGCTCCCTGCAGCCCCGCTCTACTCAGCTCTCCTGCTGCCCACCTGTCAGGAAGCTGCCAGGAGCCTTGCTGCAGGCAGCATGGTTCTGGGGCAGGGGCTGGCGTTTGGGGAGCAGCTCCAGTAAAGTTCAGTAAACCCCAGGCCCTCAGCCCCTCCTTGAGCGGAGCCCAGGGCAGGCTGGGGGCCTGGGTCCGAACACTGCAGCTGCAGAGGCCCCGCCCACCCTGGGCCTCACACAGGGGTCCCGGCTGGGGGCGTAGTTTAGGTGGCTTGTTCACACCACCAAGTGCCCCCACAGCCCAGGGCCACACACAGGGCAGCTGGGGGCATGGTTTAGGCGGCTTATTCGTGCAGCCAAGCCCCCCGCCACTCAGGGCCCACACAGGGGTCCCGGCTGGCGTTGGGGCTTAGGCGCCACACAGGCCGGACAGCAGCTTGAGATGGCCCTCCCTGCCTGCAGTATGCAAATTAGCTGCCATCTTGGTTGGCAGTTAATTTGCATATCTCGCTGATTAGCCAATGGGAAGGGTAGCGGATGTACGCTAATTACCATGTTTCTCTTTTATTAGATAGGATTCATCCAATAAATTTAAAAAAGCACAACCTGAGGCTCAGAGAATTTGTGACATACAATGAAGCACAAGTTTACTAGTTTACCAGTAGTAGACTGGACCTAATATAAGAACCATAATCTAGTTTCCTTCACATAATGCTGTTTCCCCCACAATGAAGAATTAGATTTCAAGTCCAGATAAAGCATTGGACCTATAGTGAAAGGAGAGGGTAAAGAGGAGAATAATATCTTAAATTCCCATTATTTTAATTTTAAACATGACATTCAGTTCATAATGTCGGGATACTTTGAGAGGTTCCTAAAATCACCTGTTGGAATTTTTCACTGCTTGAACTTGAGGTCTTTCCTACTGGCTGAATAATGCTTTTCAGAAAGCAGAAGTCTTCATGTATAAAAAGCTCACCTACCATCTGTTCATACTTACCAGAATGGTAGTCACCACTATGGTCCGGTTCTCTGAGGATGCACTGTCATTACTGATTTGCTGATCTGAGAAAGGCACAAACCTTTCATACTCATTCCAGTAGCCAGCCTAGAAAGAACAGACATTTGACCTGGTTGCCCACTTTTCACTCAAAAAGCACGTGAAATTGAAGTGCTATTGTGGAATGAAAATTTTTTTAGTTGCTTTGATACCATTGTGATTAGCTAGTTATTAATAATAGGAAATGAGCATCCTGGCTGGTTTGGCTCAGTGGATAGAGTGTTGGCCTGGGGACTGAGGGGTCCCGGGTTTGGTTCCAGTCAAGGGCACATGTCTGGGTTGCAGGCTCGGTCCCCAGTGGGGGGGCGTGCGGGAGGCAGCTGATCAATGATTCTCTCTCATCATTGATGTTTCTGTCTCTCCCTTTTTCTCTGAAATCAATAAAAATATTAAACAAAGGAAATGAGCAAAAGGGACATGTGGGCAGCTTCACCAGGAAACTGCAATTTCACACTCCCCCAGGAACCATCAACCCATTCCTTGAGGCTTACTGGGGGAAGGGAATGGACAAAGGGGAAGATGGGCACATGCACAGTGAAGTTGGGGTGCCATAGGAAAGATGCCACAGGGGACAGAAATCATTAACCAGAGTTGGCAGGGCACTTCAAGCCCATGAAAATCTGGGAATACATTGTCCCATAAACACTTGGCTCTCTTGCACTTGCTGGTCTGACCCAGGGCTATGTGGACCCCACACATAGTGGACTAATGGACTGCAGTGAGAAAAACAAGCTAAGCTAGTCTGATGCTGGATTGGACACTACTCCAATATAGAAAGGAAACTTTGGACACTGCCTCTGATTCTAGCTCTGCTAAAGCTCCAGCTACACTTCTTCCTTGGCGGAACAATGGGAAATGGGGCAGTTGAAACTCAAGCGTTTAATCCCATAGAAATAGAGCTTTCTATAATACCACATCCTCCCGTGGAAGTCTCAGAAAATTCTTTTTCTCAGGATATGGCAAAAAATCCACCCCCATAAGCAATTGGTGGGGACAAAGACCTGTCCCACTGGTAACAGATGTTGTTCTGTCTTCCTCTGTCTTCCACCCTCACCAGGACCCCAACACGAACACACACATGGATGTGCTGATCCTTCATCCTGGGGGTTCCTATGCCCACATCACCATTACTGACATTTTGTAAAATAATTTAGCCCATGTAGGATGATAAGCCTTTTTTTTCTTTAAACTAATATAGCAGAAAAATTGCTTTGAACTGTAGGAAAGCTGGGATGTGGGTGCAGGAAACCAGTGAGTATACTGTAGAAATGACACAAGATATTTTATGTTCTCAGGTTTTATCAGATGGTTACTAAATCTCCACTTAATGCCTAACTCAACTATTAGTGTGATAGAAGCCAAGTGATCATTATAACATTTAGCTCTAGAGAAAGATTCTTTGTCCAAGTCCTTTTGGTGGGTAAGTTGACAAAACAAAGTGATAACTACTTTCCAGTTCTTTTGCTAAAACTGTATGTACCTTGGCAGTTTCTGTTCAACTAAAAACATGCTGTAAAATTTGTGACTCCTTTCCTTTATTTTAGGAAGCTATTAATAACACTTGAGTCAAACAGAACCAGACTCAGAGGGAAATACTCCTTTTAAACTGTGTAGATGGAACACTGTTCACAAGACAACTCTGTATCATATCTACACTCTTCGCTGAATAAAAAGGCAGAAATGATAGGTGGAAATTTGCTTTTTGTATGTTTTCTAAGACCTGTTTTCTTGCATCGGGGTGCTGTCACCTTTCTAAAAGACATTTTCTTTACATATGGGTTTTGGTTACTTACTTTTCGAGAACCAGTGACTTTCATTTCATACACATCGATAGTATAATTTGTTCTGCGTCCATAAGTGTCAAATTGGATGTTTCCAGTCATTCCCTGTACTTGCACCTGGTATAAAGGAAAATATAAAACTTTAAAAGAGCACCACATTGTTGCCTTCTAGGTCCCTGGGATGAGGTCTGCTGACAGATCTTGGAGTCTTGGAGAACTTTTACCTTGAATCATTGAGCCATTTTTCCACCAGATCATGTCTAGACAGATCTTCATTTTTCTCCCCAGTATTTTCTAGATATACCTTGTAATTATGAAGCTTTGAGTAGGTGTGATAGGCAGTTACCTAGATGATACAGTGAGGGCCCTATCACTACTTTTTCAGGGGCCTGAAATTTCCATTAGTCTCTTCTTAAAGGAGTAGCCTGAAGAGTAGTCCTAACAAGGGTAATGCTTTTTCTAAACTGTAAGTTCCTTTAGGGCTATGGCTTATCTTAGTATTCCCAATATCTGAACATAAACTGGTTTCATAACAGGGCTCTAGAGCTCCTGAATTCATATCCTAGTTTCATCACTTATCAACTGTATGTCCTTAGTACATTTTTATGTCAATGCCCTAGTCTGTAAAATGTGAAATCCTAAAAGTACCTATCTTTTTGAGTTGTTGGGAGGATCAAATGAGTTATACATATGTAATGTTTAGAACAGTGGCTGACATGTAGTAAGCATTGCAATACATGCCAGGTATATTGATAATTATTATTCATCAAAGTGAACTTAGTTCCATTTCTTGAGAGGGTTACAAATTTACCAACTGCCATGGTAACAAGGTGAGTTTTTCCTCTTATTTAATTTATGCCCAGCTGTAGATAGGTAGGAGAGAGTTAGGCCATGGAGGGATAATCTTTACATTGATGAGATTGGTTTTAAGTCTAAGGAATCAGGATTATGGAATGCTAGATAAGAAAGCTAGAGATACTGGAACAGTCTGGAAACCTATTTGGGATGCCAAATGAAGATTCACCTGTGCCACAATTTTTTCTGGATCTGGGCCCAGTATTATGCACTAACTAATAAGAGACCATCTCTGCTGGGTGGAGAGATTTCCTTACTTAACAGTTCAGCGATACTACATGAAGACCCTCTATAGATATAAGTCAATATTGTTATACCCTTGAATTGCTCATTTGGTGAGTAAGGGTTAAGGAATTTGCTTTAAAGAAAAAAGATATGTCTCATTTTCTTAGGAAGAAATAATGGAATACTTTTTCTTTATTTTTTGTTAATTCTCACCTGAGGATATTTTTCTGTTGATTTTTAGAGAAAGTGGGAGGGGGCGAGAGATAGAGAGGAAGGGAGGAAGGGAAGGAGGGAGGGACGGAAGGAGAGAGAGAGAGAGAGAGAGAGAGAGAGAGAGAGAGAGAGAGAGAGAGAGACATTGATGTGAAAGAGACACATCGATTGGTTGCTTCCTGCATGCACCTTGACCGGGGTGGGGAATGAACCTGCAACCCAGGTACAAGCCCTTGACTGGGAATCGAACCCAGAAACTCTTCAGTGCTCAGGTTGATGCTCTACCACTGAGCCATAGCAGCCAGGACTGGAATACTTTTTCATCACTTATTTGTCATAAGTGACATGCCGTTAAGCACATCAGAAGTACTAATAGGCTTGTGCTGCAGAAGGGAAAATTGATGGCAAAATATTAGGGACCATTGTTTTAAAGTGAAGGGGACTTGTTCACCACCAATAGGAAACTGGAATTCCTATTGAAGGAGAAATGCCCCAAAATGACTTCCTGAAGACATGATGATTGTCCTACTGACCCAACAAACCTAAACACTATTGTCAGCTTAGGCTTACAGAGAGGGTGATGTCACACTTCAAGTTAAAGGGTCCTTTGTTGAGATAGAAATTGCTTATGTAGTAGAGTGAATCTGGTGCATTCTGTGATCTATGAATGGTTCTTTACAGTCTATTTTGAACATTGAATTCTAGGAGAGGATATAGGCAGGACAGAGAAACTGGCATAGGAACTTATTAAGGAAATTCTCCATTACTGAAAATAGCAAACTTTTCAAGTCTCATTAAAATTCTATATTTCTAAAGACCCAGCCTATTTAAACATGATATACAAATTGGACAACAATCTAGATATGTCCAATAGATTTCATACCCCACGATTAGAACTTTTGATGAGCAGAAGTAGAAATTGATTCCCACTCAGAGAGAAGTCTATTTTTAAGGATGTGAATGTAAGTGACAGTTTCCCATCATCCTATCATGGGTCTTTTCTTTAATTCTTCCCACCCCTGTCTCAGTCTATATTAGGTATTTCTCTTCTGGGTTCCCACTGCAACCTCTGTAAAACTTAAAATAGCATTTTAATCATCTATGTATTTCCATCCCTACTATGTTGGGAGCATCTCAAGATGAGAGACATTCTTTTTCTGTGTTCTCAGCTCAAATGGGGTAGAGCAGGTGCCCAGTAAATGTTTACTGAACAAGTGGACAAATCTCAATGACTGAACATTGTGACATATTTCAGTAGACTGGGCTTAGGCAGATCTTTTTACTATGTCAATTGTGAGGAGAATGATTACGCAATTTGCAAGTGGCTTTAAGTTCTTTAAAAGCATTTGGTTACACATTAACTATTTAAATGTGAGCTCCCCTCATCTTATTTCATGTTTGCATACTAACTTGGAGCCTGATACATGGTTGTTAGTGCTCAATAAATATTTACTGAATGAATAGTGTGCTTATTTATTCACTAAAACAGGCCCCAGAGGAACCTCTATCAGGCAATGCTTTTACCAGATTTCTGTGAAGGAAGTGACTGATTTATTGAGCAACAACTATGCACTAGTCACAATGAGGGATGTTTTTATATCACACATTCTCACTTTTAATTAACCCAAATAAAATAAGATTTCTTTTAATACAATAAAACCTTTTAGTATTTCAGATCATTCTCCCTTGAAGTTCCTCTGAATAGTGGAGTTTTACTGAGCATTTATCACGAGGGTTCATCCACTATTCAAAAAGGTTGATACTTTCCAGCCTCTGGAGAAATAGGAAGAGGCTGGCCTGTAGAAAGAGATAATCAAAGAGAGCCAGCTAGACAAATTCTTTTGGTTGAGTGTTGGATCATTAGGGCCTGGGGAGAAAGGTTACTTACCTGGCTTATAGCTTGAACTTTATCAGTGAGTTAGACATGTAGGAACTATTTGTGCAATAGTATAATTAATCTTTTTTTATTAATCAAGTTAATTTCTTGTTCTTCATTCTGGTAGCCTGTTTTCTATTTGGGTTATATAGCTGTTTGTGTCATAAGTGGGGAGTCAATTGGAGATGCTGGAACTTGCCCCTTGAGGTTTCGTTGCTGAAAACTCCTTTTGATTCACTCTGAGTTTTATATTTCACTCATCATTATGTTTCACCTGACAATACAAATCTTGTAACTGCTACGAAGGTTGAATTTAATTAACTGCTCTTCAGAATTGTGCTATGCTACCTCCATAAAATGACACTTAGGGCATTTGTTAGGGAACTGACATAATGACATAAAAATATGCATGATGAAAGAATGAGTCATATCTCTTTCTTGGAGAAAGACCCAGGGGCTACTAACCCCTTTTGATTGAATGCTCCCAACTTGGCAAACTTAAGGCAGCAGTGAGAGCCAACTACACAAAATTATGTGTTATGAGGCCATTATAAAATCTTTGTTTCTGGGTTGTGCACAGAATTATCCAACCATTGCCGATCTCTTTGTTTATTTGGATGTCTCAAACATCAAGACAATTAAGTAGAAATAAGAAAGTCTTGTACTCTCAAAGGCTCATTTTAATGCATGTAGGCACATGTAGCATAAATCAAAATATTCAGAGAAGAGCTCTTACTTGGAAAACTGCAATGAGTGGGTGATACTGGTCCTAGTGTAAATAATGGAATCTGTTCAAAGAACACTGCTTGAAGCCTTAAATGACCTCCTACCCTGTACATACCAAAAACAAGTGACCTATTTGACTGTCTATCCATTGATTTCTTGTATTTTTATTTAGTCTTTTTTTGCGGGGCGGGGGGGGGGGGCATTGGGGAAAGCCTCTTAAGTAGTTCTGGAAATGGATCATATTCCTGTGTTTCACCATGTAGAATAGTATAAATAATCTTTTGGCAACAGAAATACTATCACACTGATGTAGTCCAAAGTCCATCCAGGCTAAACATTTGTCTGGTGAGATAGAGGATGTTGTTGTCTTTTGCAATGGTGCACCTTGAAGGTAGGAGCTTCATATAAAATATCTCAGTTCTCCTCAGTAACATATTTCTGGAAAGTTTGAATATTTTGAAGTCATTTATAATGCCAGCCCACAACTTTTGACAGTACTGAGTTTGATTTAATACCTATAGTGTGGCACAGAACTAAATATTCATTTGTCCCAAATTTGCCATTTTTCAAGCTTCAAGGGAGAAACTTCTAGTTTTGGATTTCTAGATTTTGATGAATAAATATACATGCTTAGCTTTCTGCACACTCTGACATTCTATAGACTCTGATCCTATTCCTGTTAGTGTGTATTTTCTCAAGATTGAGGTCTCATTTTTCGTGTGTGTCTTTATAAGTTTCCCCACCCCAATAATCTTTTGTGGTCATTACCATTTTCAGAGCTCTCTCGATATCAATTCCTTGACTCCAGGGCACAGCAGGATTTGCTAAGCAGTCTCCAGCACTGCCTCTCCGGGACACATCCACTCGCTGCCTCCTCAGATAGCGGAAAGCTTCTGCTATGACTAATATTGCATCGTGTGTCAACGCAGATGTATACTGAAATGGATGCATAGAAAACAAGATACCATGATAAATGATGCCCTTGAAACTTGACTTCTTTCTTATCATTTTTGTTCATCCATACCTCTAGCTTTACAAAGCCACCCTTTTAATTATTTGAATCAAGAGATCTCTCTGGACAAGGCCGACTTTGATTCATTCTAGAATAATGTTTCCTACCTCATGTGTGCACATGTTAAGATTACTAAGATCGTATGGCTCAAGGGAATCTTTCTCTTGTTCTTAATACAGTATTTCATATTGAGTGAGTGACTACTAAAAGGTTATATCCTTTAAAAAAAGAAAAACATGTTAAGTTAAAGGATAGTGTATGTAGAATGGAGAGGAAACAGCATATCCTAAAGCAAGACTGGGTTATTGCTGTTTCTAATAGAAATTTCAGATCTGGTGTTTACTTAGGGGAAAATGAAAATAGCTAAGTTAGACAGCTTGAAATTAATTTGGAGGGAAACATTAATCATTTCTGTCTGGACCACATTTCTGGTGAACTAGGACCCCTGGCCAGCAATAAATCAGTTTTTGTTTCCTGGGGGGAGCAAAAACTAAAGCTGGTTTTTGATTGTAGAAAATTACAATTGTTACTGAGTTTTAAATCTGATAACATTGATAATTCACAGGCAATAATGCATGATGTTACCTCTTTCAGGCAAGAACCCTTACTTTCTATTCCTTGGATATAATGGTATGCATCTATTGGAATTGAGGCCAGTTACTTAAAACAAGGGATTGGATTATCTGCGATTTGACATGGTGGATAAATGAACCAACATTTGATTACAATAAGCTGGCCCCTGTTTTGTAGAGGGTGACAAATACTGGTAGAATATATAATTCTGTTGCTTTTTTAAAAAAATGAAACAAAATGTTCTAGGGAGTGTTGTATTATATATAGTACATCCAAATACAATTGGGAGTGAATTCATTGTCATCTTTACAACTATCAATTTACTTTTCTGACTTTTTCATGTCACTGTTCTTTCTGGAGCAAAACATCAAGTATGACTATAATAGGGGGCATATGTTCTTTTCATGAAAAAAAAAAGAGATCTTTATGTCTTCCCATCTTAGCACTCCATAAAGCCAACATGGTGGTGGTTTTACCCCAGCTGCCTTTCCAAGCCATGCCAGAAGAGCTATTTAATATTCTACTGTTTCAGCTTCTACTTACCAATGTGTGAGCATGTAAAAAAAGCCCACAGAGGAAACATTCATAACATATAGAATAAATTAGGCATCAGGGTTTTAATCTCTAGATAATTGTATTTCCTAGTAAAAAAAATTGCACTATATATATATATATATATATATATATATATATATATATATAAATTTCTGAGAGGAAGGAAGAGGGAGAGAGAGATAGAAACATCAATGATGAGAGAGACTCCTTGATTGGTTGTCTTCTGCACGCCCCACAATGGGGATCGAGCCCACAATCCAGGCATCTGCCCTAACCAGGAATCAAACCTCCTGGTTCATAGGTCTACACTCAACCACTGAGCCATGCTGACCTAGCTGTACATCATTTTAATTTTTTTAAAAAAAATTTTAAATATATATTTTATTGATTTTTTACAGAGAGGGAGGGAGAGGGATAGAGAGTTAGAAACATTGATGAGAAAGAAACATCAATCAGTTGCCTCCTGCACATTCCCTACTGGGTGTGTGACCACAACCAAGGTACATGCCCTTGACCGGAATCAAACCTGGGACCCTTGAGTCTGCAGGCCGATGCTCTATCCACTGAGCCAAACTGGTTAGGGCTTTACATCATTTTTTAAAAGTGGGCTTTTGTCTGATTGATATAGAGAAAGGTTTCTTAATGACTAATACTAAGCAAAAGTAATCTGAAAGTTATAGCCATCTATTTAAATATTCCATTATCTTAAGTTATTTGAAGAGTTTTACATGTAAGCCTTAACGGGTTTTTTCAGCAGGTTTGAAGAACTTTACATTATACACACCAGAGCTGAGATTGTTTTCCTTCTCTTTTGTACAACTTCTAGAACTTCTGAAGAGGCATAAATTACTCTGTAGTAGGCTTTTCATACTTTTACCCTGGTCCACTTTTTTGTGTGCCTGACACATTTTAGGTACCCCCTTAAATATTGAATAAATAAAAATTTCTTCTCTATTACCTGCTAAATATAAGGATGGCAAAGCAGCATATAGGCAGTTTTATGAAAACTTAAATTTGTATGAGCTCGCCTGAATGTAGTGGATGGATTTTGTACATAGAAAATATTTGAATCATCAGGGAAATGCAAATTAAAACCACAATGAGATATAACCTCATACCTGTTAGAATGGTATTATAGAAAAGACAAAAATAACATGTGTTGGCAAGGATGTGGAGAAAAGGTAACCCTTGTGCACTGTTGGTGTGAACATAAACTGGTACAGTCATTATGGAAAATAGTATGGAGTTTCCTCAGGAAATTAAAAATAGAACTACCATATGAACCAGCAATTCCATTTCTGAAATATTATTGACTCATAAAAAAGAAGGAAATCCTGCTATTTACAACAACATGAGTGCACCTTGAGGATCTATGCTACGTGAAATAAGTCAGACAATGACAAATACTGTATGATCTTATTTATATGTGGAATCTAAAAAAATCTGAACTCATAAAAATAGAGAACAGATGGGTGGTTGCCAGAGGTGGGGGTGGGGGTGGATGAGGGAACTTAGTGGAAGTGGTCAAAGGGTACAAACTTCCACTTATGAGATAAATAAGTCCTGGGGATGTAATGCATGGCATGGTGACTGTACTGTATTGTATTTTTGTAAGTTGCTAAAGGAGTAATCTTAAAAGTTCACATTATAAGAAAAGAATTGTAACTATGGTGGTGATAGATGTTAACTAAATTTAAGGTGGTTGGTAATCATTTAATAATATACACGTATAGAAAATTATTATGTTGTATACCTAAAACTAAAATGTTATATGCCAATAATGTCTCAACTAAAAATATAAAATAATTATCTTTTATTTATTTATTTATTTATTTATTTTTAAAAATATATTTTATTGATTTTTTACAGAGAGGAAGGGAGAGAGATAGAGAGTTAGAAACATCGATGAGAGAGAAACGTCGATCAGCTGCCTCCTGCACATCTCCTACTGGGGATGTGCCCGCAACCCAGGTACATGCCCTTGACCGGAATCGAACCCGGGACCTTTCAGTCTGCAGGCCGACGCTCTAGCCACTGAGTCAAACCAGTTTCGGCTAAAATAATTATCTTTAAAAAAATTGACTACAAAGGATTCATCGTAGGGATTGTGACCATATTAACAGAGACATATGAGGACACCTGATTTGACCATGGGACAGAATGTTTTGAAATGGGACTTTCCTATAAAAACATGGCACATATAGTTTAATATCTACAGCACAGAATACCACTTAATTAGTGAGTGGATTAAATGAATAAAAATTATGTTTAACTCCAACTTTTCTAGAGCATACCAATTACATAAAGTAAGGTCCTACCAGTATTATGTTCTGACGTGACCCATTCAGGGTGGACCTGCCTAAGTGATACAGAATGTATTTCCTGGTCTGTATCCCCATTTTTCTCCCTCATTCTGTTTTTGCCAGGGAGGATTTGAGGATGGGTATCTTGAAATCATGAGAAAGGAAATATGCCATTCCCCCATCTTTCCTTGTTTAGAGAAGGGTCTTCACTATACTTTGACCCTTTGCTTGATCACAGAAATCCCACAGCCATAGTACATATATATTTTCACTATATCAGGAAGGAAGAACTAAGGTTAGTTTCATACTTGAATCAATGCACAGAGGGAATGGTTACTTAAAAAACAAGTTAAAAATAAAAATAAATACATTTGAAGGATACTTTGTGTAACATGAATAACTTTCCTCTAATTTATCTGTTTTAGTTCCCTATTTTTAAATAATAGAATTTCTAGCCTAGGGGAACACATATGAAAAATGTACACTGTAAAAAAAAAGAAAGAAAAATGTACACTGTAAGCATAGCTTTCTACTTTTAATATTCTTGATTTCATAAAAATGAGCAACTTAGGTAATCTAATTATTTTTTAAGATACTTTTTTTGCAGGCAGGAAAACATTTCCGTTCAATATATGTATAGGCAACACATACTCTGTATTAGAGGCTAACTCACTTGAGTGTGCTGAAATTCATGAAACTTATTAACACAAAACAATCACATAAATAATGTAAAATCTAATTTTCTGCTTCAGATTATCAATTTTCCTTAGCTATTCCCACTGCTCCAAACTTTTGTCTGACTCCAGTTCTTGTTATATTTTAAATTGTTATGAGCATATTATAAATGAAATTCATTACAAAATTAAGTTAACATTCTCCAACACTGGGTTTTAAAAAGACCTACTTTTTGATTGTATTTTTATTTGGGAGTTTAGTTTTCAAATGCAGCAGCATGACCTGCGGTTGTGTTTTAGCATCCTTAAAACACTTTGAGGGAAGACCACTTGATCACAGGATGGCTGTAAATGTATAAAGACCATACTGAGATGCTTTGAAAAGCTGGCCTAAGGTGTCTACATTCTATGGTACATTACCTTTAGTGGTGCATTCTTGGCTTCAGGGAATTCCCTTTCATCCAGCCTCACCCAGCGCTGTATGAACTGCTGAACCATAGGGTTTTCATTGTTGACAATCTGGAATCCTGTAATGTTTGCTCCTCCATGCATGACTCTTTCTAGCAAAATGTCGGTAAAACCCTAAAAAGAGATAGAAAAGAATCATGATTATAGGACGTTGAGTTTTTATTTACAGTGTCTGTTGATTAGAATGTGAAGGGGGGAAATGAAAGTTCCTTCTCTAGGGTCACTCTTTAATATAACAATGAAGAAAACCCTGGACACAGTGTTATATGCCAATTATATCTCAATAAAAACAACAATGACAAACAAAAAACAGAAAACCCTGGATATGGACAAATTCTTAAGGTACTATGTCTCTGAAACTACAAGCATTCTGGAGACGATATGCATTCTTTCATTTTAGTGACTGTGTGTTTATTTAGTGTAGCTGTGCCAAGGACAAACATATGTGCCAACTTCAAGAAGATGTTTTGATTTGTTTAATTTACCTGTATAATTAGGGTTTCTTTATTGAGTACATATACAATGCTTCATGTAACTGGACAATATTGAAAAAGTTTGACCCCAACTAGAGGAATGAAATATTTTCTTCAGCTTAACATGCCAAACACAGAAGATTGCTTTAGATTCTAATGAGGAGTACTTTCAACATTTGTGACATAGAAATACCAAAGAGGAAAACTGATTGTTTGGTTGTATATGATGGTACAAACCCCAAGGTATGTCTCACAGGTGTGTATAAATGAGTCTTTTTTTTTATCTTAGAATTTATATTTTATTTTTTTATTTTTCCTTTATTTTTATTTTTATTTTTTTTTATTGCTTAAAGTATTACAAAGAGTATTACATATGTCTCCTTTCCGCCCCCCCTGCCCTTGACAGTCCCCTGGCCTCCCCTACCCCCCCAGTGTCTTATGTCCATTGGTTATGCTTATATGCATGCATACAAATTCTTCGGTTGATCTCTTACCCACCCCCCTCCTCCCCTCTCACCCTCGCTTCTCGGCCTTTTGGCTAAGACCAAGTGTAGTATCTGTTCTTACCAGTTTAATATAAATGAGTCTTGACATCTACTTCACAGCACCCACCATTTTCTTCTCTTGCTTTGGCTACAGTCTAGTGTCTCTGCTACCTCAGCCTCCTGATGGAATCTCTTCAGGTTCACATCAAGCCATCTCCACCTGGGCACCACCAGTTCTACTGGGCATTGCTATTTTCTAGGAATCCTCTCCCAGGAATTGCACTATTTTTGCTGGATACCTGTCTCTTGCTAATTACTGCTGATGCATTTGAGTCCTCAATGGGCTGAAGCCAACATTTATATTCGTAAAGAAATGAGGAGAACTCTTCCTCCCTTCTTTAGATTCTCCTTCCCAACATTTTAGTATAAGGTTTTCAAATATACAGAAAAGTTGAAAGAACAGTACAGTGAACATCCATATAGTTACTTCTCATATTTTACAATTAGTATTTTTCTATTTATTTATCAATCCATTTCATGTTTTGGATGCATTTCAAAGTAAGTTGTAGACATTTCTTTCTTTCTTTTTTTTTTTTTGCTTTAAAAATTTTTTTAAATCTTTTTTAGGAGGAAAAATCTAGCTTACAAGAAGAGTATGCAAACTTAGCAGTTAACTGAAATTAAAGATGTTCTAAGGGTCTCTTAACCCCAGTCATAACCATCTTGTAATATTTTTTTGCTTTTTATAAAATTTAATAGTTATTAATCACAATTCATCAATTTACCTGTGCCAATTTTGCATTTTCTTATATTTATAGTTTTATATTAAATCATTTCTCATATCCAGAAGTCAGATATTTTCTTTTTTTTTAGGATTTTTATATTTTTATTCCATTTATTTTTCTTTCAATTACAGTTGACATACAATGTTATGTTAGTTTCAGGTGTACAACACAGTGATTAGATACATTATCTCATTTAATCTTTTTCTAAAATTGCTTTTTGATTAAGGTATTACATATGTGTCCTTTTCCCCCTATGTAAACATTTACTTCACAGCAAAAGACTTCTGCATGCTGATCATTAACTAGAATTCAATGTTTGTTTGCAGTTTCCTCCCTCCCTCCCTTCCTTCCTTCCTTCCTTCTTTTTTCTTCTTTGTTGAGTAAAAATTACATTCAACAAAATGCATATATATATATGAATATATATATATATGAATATATATATATATATATATATATATGTATATATATATATATATATATATGTATGTATTTACATTTTCAGTTACAGTTTATATACAATACTAGAGGGCCAGTGCATGAAATTCGTGCACTCGGGGTGGGGGAGGTCCCTTAGCCCGGCCTGCACCCTCTCACAATCTGGGAGCCCTTAGGGGATGTCTGACTCCTGACAGGGAGTGGGCCTAAGGCTAAGCCATCAGTCGGAGATCTTTAGTGCAGCTGCGGAGGCAGGAGAGGCTCCTGCCACTGCCGCTGCGCTCACCAGCCATGAGCCTGGCTTCTGGCTGAGCAGCACTCCCCCTGTGGGAGTGCACTGACCACCAGGGGGCAGCTCCTGCGTTGAACATCTGCCCCCTGGTGGTCAGTGCGCATCATAGCAACCGGTCTTTCCGCTGTTTGGTTGATTTGCATATTAGCCTTTTATTATACAGTAGGTCCTCGGGTTACGTCAGAGATCAGTTTCTATGGTGCGATGTAACGCGATTTTTGCCATAAGTCAGAACCCACTTAAATAAGCACCTACGTCACTCACATGGAGCACATACGCAGCAGTAATGAAGTGAAACAGTAAAAAAAAATTTAGAAGAAAGATAATTTCTGACGGTTACTTGTGGTAAATAAATAATAAAAAACATAAAGCACATATGTACATACATCGAAATTATGAAACTTTTTTTTAATAAATACTCTAAATGGGAGATGGTGATGCAACCACGAAATGACATACATTGAGTCCAATGTAATCTGAGGACTGCCCGTATAGGATTATATTACTTTCAGGTGTACAGCATAGTGAATCAACATATATATGACTTACAAAGTAATCACCTTGATAAGTCTAGTACCCACCCAGCACCATACATAATTATTATCCTTTATTGGCTATATTCCCTAAGCTGTACTTTATACCCCTCTGACTATTTTGTAACTGCTAATTTGTGTTTCTTAATCTCTTCCCCTTTATCATCCATCCCCTCAACCTACAACCTCATCTGGAGACCATCAATTTGTATTCTCTAGCTACGAGTTTGTTTTGTTTGTTTATTTTGTTTTTAAAATTCCCCATGTACGTGAAATAATATGGTATTTATCTTTCTTTTTTTGACTTATTTCACTTTGCATAATGTCCTCTAGGTCCATCCTTGTTGTTGCAAATGGCAAGATTTCACTTTTTGTTATGAATGAGTAATATACCATTGTACATATGTACCAAATCTTCTTTATCCATTTGTCTATTGATGGTCACTTAGGTTACTTCCATATCTTGGCTATTGTAAATAATGCTGCAACGAATATAAGGATGCGTATGTTTTTTTTCAAATTAGGGTTTTGGATTTCTTCAGACATATATCCAGAAGTGGAATATCTGGGTCATATGGTAGTTCTATTTTTTTGAGGAACCTCCACACTGTTTTACATAGTGGCTGCACCAATATACAATCCTACCAACAGTACATGAGGGTTCTCTTTTCTCCAAATTATTGCCAACACTGTTGTTTGTTAGGTTTATTGATAATAGCCAGTCTGACAGGTGCGAGTTATATCTCTTTGTGGGAAATGAAAATCAAAACCACAATGAGATATCACTTGCCCCCTGTATTTTAAAAAATATATTCTTTTATTGATTTCAGAGAGGAAGGGATAGGGAGAGAGATAGAAACATCAATGATGAAAGTGAATCATTGATTGACTGCCTCCTGCTCACCCCCGACTGAGGATCGAGCCTGCAACCTGGCAATATGCCCTGACTGGGAATCAAACTGTGAACTCCTAGTTCATAGGTTGACACTCAACCACTGAGACACACTGGCTGTCATCCTCTTCTATCCCCCGAGTCTTAAATGTACCATTCAATGAATTTTGATAAATGTATATATCCATATTGCTAAAAATTCCTGTTAGTTCCCTAACGTTTTCTTTTTTGCTTTATAAGTTTTTATTGAAGTATAATAATCATATAGAAAAGTGTATCTATCTTTAAGTATATAACCTGATGAATTTTTACAAACTGAACACATGAATGTAACTAATATACAGGACCCCCCCCATCTTGTGTACTTCTCTAGTTGCCACCCCTACCTCTGTTTCTTTTAATTTTACATTTCTTTAACATGGGCAACAAGGTAGTCTTAGAATCCATTTTAGCAAAATAGCTTTTTCAGTTATTACTTACAGCTCGCTTCTTCTTCCTTTTACAAGTGGGATATGAGTCAATGGAGACTGGGCAAAGCCAAATATTTTGCATCACTGAGAGTCATAACTCCTTTCAGATAATCACAAAGTATTTGTAAAATTAATATTAACTTGTTAGGATGAGTTTTCTTCCAAAGGCTTCCTTCATGAAAGAAACTAAGACTCAGTGTTTTCTCCCATTTCTTCCCCCTGCACTGTAATCAGTAGAGAGGCTTGCTTGTGTATGAAACCTACCGCAGGCTCCAGGGGGGGCTTAAGCCTGTTACCCAACTCCTCACTCTTACCCTCTAAACATATTTATACTAATAAAAGGGTAATATGCTAATTAGACTGGTTATCTTCCAGACATCCTTCTGGACAAAACCACGGTGGCAGGGGCCAAGGCAGAGGTGGTAAGGGGTGATCAGGCTGTCAGGGGAGGGAAGTTAGGGGTGATCAGGCCGGCAGGGGAGCAGTTAGGGGCATCAGGCGAGCAGGCAGAGGCAGTTAGGGGCAATCAGGCAGGCAGGCAGGAGAGCTGTTTGGAGCCAGCAGTCTTGGATTGCGAGAGGGATGATTGCAGGATCAGGCCGAAACCAGCAGTTGGACATCCCCTGAGGGGTCCTGGATTGGAGAGGGTGCAGGCTGGGCTGAGGGGCCCCCCCACCCCCTGTGTACGAATTTCATGCACCTGGCCTCTAGTATACAAATAAAGAGCCAAGGACAAAACTTTAGCAAATGTCTTTAATTAATTTACTGTGCCAAACCATATTTGTCAATTAACAAGTATTTATAAAAAAACATTGACCAACTTCCCACCTCCTTGCTGGTGAGGGTAAAGAGGGCTCTCTGGTGCTCTCCCACATCTTAAGAGCCTGGGCTGGAAAAGGGGAGCTCCCTTCCTTGAAAGAAAGGAGCTAAGAATGCTCTGCCACCATCCTGGTCTCCGAAGTCAACCGCCACAGCATGTACTAGGATGCACTATCTCTTGTGTCTCTTACACTTTGAGAAACATCTCACCCCTGTTTACCTAATAGAGTAAGTTAAAATGACAATGGAGAATTAGTTAAAGGGAGGGAGATAAAATATCTCAGAAATCTCACATCTTCCTTACAGCATAAGATCCAGCACTTCTGTCTGTTTACACACCATGGCACACCTTTCCAGAAAGGTTTTCCCTCACTGTCCTTCTCTTGGTGGAGTTACTAAAAGGAAGGGTCCAACTCGAGTTCACCTTACTAATCACCTCAATTTACTCTCAGGAGGCTTCACTCTACCACATAGGCCCCACATATTCCCACTTGGGTGTCTTCCTCTCCAACAAACATATTGAATTTAGAAATATCTTCATAGGCATGCTCTGCACCCATCTTTCTACCACACATAAACCATACTACTGAATACCTAGAAGTTTTTCAGTCAACCAATGTTTATGACAAATATACCTGGAAATGAGTTCTGGCACACCTCAGACTGGAATCAACCTGGCTGTTCTTGGGGGATGAAATGTGTCCATAGCAGCACAAATCAGGCCAAGGGAAGATCACCTCAGACTGTTCTTCTGGAAGGCAAGACCTACACATCACTAGCTCCTACTGACTGCCATGAAGGCTTATCTGTCTATATGGGCAGAAAGCACTAACATAGCCTCATGGACAAAATGGAGAGAGCAGAAGTGTAGTAGAAAAAAGAAATGAGATAACATGTATTTAGGATGATGAAAAGAGAGACTTGTTGCTAACGGGCAAGAGTTGGCTGGCTTCGGTCCTACTTTTCCCTCTGGCCCATTTGTGAACATTTTGCTTGTTTGTAATGTAATCAGATTTTATGGCTTAAATATTGTCCCAGTGGCCAGCATTTAGATGCAGCAAACCACAGGCCTCAAGATTGAGATAATCAAGACTGGACTCTCCCCCAAACTCTGAAAAAAACTAATGCAGCAAAGCTGACCAAGAAACATTAAAGGAAGTAGAAGAGGAAGAGAGGGAAGAGGTGAACAGTAGAAAGGGGGATACTAAAAGAGTTGTTTCTGCTAATAGGAGGGAGTTTGTTAACTCTTCATCATCCCTTCTATTTATGATATCTTGAAAAAGAATTTTATTTTTGTATCAAATATCAAATACTGCTAAATTCCACAGTTCAAGTGGCCACTGACTGCCCCCAATATTGTAAAAATTAAAATTGCTAGATTTCTCTTTTTGAAGTGTTAACACACCAAACTCAGATTTGGATGTAAATGCCAAATATCTCTCAAATCTCTGTAAAAAGACTAACATAAAAGGAACGACCACAAAGCACATAAAATAGGTAAAAGAATAAAAGGGTGAAGAACGACAGTAGAAAGAAAGAAGTTAGGATAGAGTTCTTAGCTGTGGAGCAAAAACTGTCTGCCTCTTAGTCTTCCTTCTGCCTCTGTTCTATTGTTTTAAATCATGTTTTGTTTTCTTTCACATATTGGTATATTCTGTTGTAGTTGTGGACAAGCATAGTCCATGACATTTTGAAAATTGAAGCCTGAATCTCCCTAAAACCTCAGTAAAAACACTAATTCAGCAAAGCTGACCACCAAACCTTCAATAGGTATGTGATGATATGAGCAATTTGGGATAAAAAGGACAAATGGTAGGGAGGTTGTATTAGGGCAGAGGTCTGGCTCTCCTCTGATCCTTGTCTTTAAATCATTATTATTGTTCATATTATATTCCCTCAAAATCTCTTCCTCTTCCTGTATCCCTTCTTTTAATTAATGGCACTTTAGGCTTACTGAGTCACTGGGTGAGGCACAAGCACCTGTATTGAAGCACAAGTAGGTTTGATTATTTTCCTAGCTTCCTAGTTAGTACTCCCTCTTTCAATTCTTTACTTCTCCAGTTTATTCTTCATATAATAAATTTACCTTCCTAAAACACCAGTTAGTGTATAATATTCCTTTCCTCAAATCATTGCAAGGATTTCCTACTTTCTGTAGTTATATTAACAGCTGAAAATCTTGACTTGGCCTTCAAGATTTCCATTTTCTGTTATCTTATGCTCCCCTGGCCTCATCCATACCATTTCTTTCAATAGACCTCATGTGCTAATCACACCATGTCATTTTTAACCTTTATCTAGAAAGGGCCCATACTTTATCACTTCATCTCACCATCTCTCTTGAAATTTTATTCTTCCAGAATCACTTCATTTAGTAAAATAAAGATGAAAAACATTGATATCAAATTTGTTACTGTGATCTCTACCAGGTAGTAAGAGGGCCAATGTGTATCCCCTTTTTTGTGCCCCAATTATTACATAGTGTCTTGAATATTGTTGACCGCCAATGAGCTTTTGTCCTTATTTATTATTACATGCCTTCCTATGCCTTCTGTGTAATAAGTATATGCGTATATGCCACAACATCATTGCTAAATGACTCCAAGGTTCCAAATCCCATACTGTACTAAGTGAAATTTCTGTTGAGCCCATGTTATTTTTATAGGGATTTTAATAGCTAGAAGTGATGATCAGATACTCAATGATATTTGTGTGCTTAGACTAAACTTATCAATTATAGTGTTCCTTACATTTCACCAACTCTCTTTGGTTGCAATTGTTGCTTTTTTAGCTGTTATAGTGGTATCTTTTCCTTTGCTTGGCTCATTAAACTATGTGCAGAAGGAGAGATTAAAAGAGATGAGAGACAAAGAACTTATATGCATATATGCTTGACCCATGGCACAAATAGTGTGGTGAAGGCCTGGGGGTGAGTAGGAGGGGTTTAAAGAGAGACAAAGGGGGACGTCTGTAATACTTTCAACAATAAGGATAAATTAAAAAATAAAGTAGAAAAAAAGGAGATGAGAGAAGACAAAGGTTGGAGGCAATCCTACTGCTCACAGTTAGGGTGATTTGAAACTCTACTTTCTCTGTTTTGTTCATCAGTTTATTTTGTTCATTAGATTCCACATATGAGTGAGATCATGTGATACTTATCTTTCTCTGACTGGCTTATTTTGCTTAGCATAATACTCTCCAGGTCCCTCCATGCTGTCTCAAAGGGTAAGAGATAGATCCAGAGATATAGAAGCATGGAATAGACTGATTAAACTCAGAGGGAATGTGGGGGTGGGAAGAGATTAACCAAAGAACACATATGGATACTAGTGGCCCCATGCACGAAATTCATGCAGGGGGTTGTCCCTCAGCCTGGCCTGCACCCTCTCCAATCTGGGACCCCTTGAAGGATGTCCTACTGCCGATTTACAGGGATAGGGCCTAAACTGGCAGTCAGACATCCCTCTCACAATCTGGGACTGCTGGCTCCTAACTACTCACCTGCCTGCCTGCCTGATTTCCCCAAACTGCCCCCTGCCATCAGCCTGATTACCCCCAACTGCCTCCTGTGCCAGTGTGCTCACCCCCAACTGGCCCCCCCTTCCTTGCCCCCAACTGCCCCCCTGCTGGCCTTCTCACTCCAAATTGCCCCCTCCACTGTCCTGATCACCTCCAACTGACCCCCACTGATGGCCTGCTTGCCCCCAACTGGCCCCCCCTTCTGGTCTGCTTACCCCCAATGGCCCTGCCCCCCATCAGCCTGATGACCCACAACTGCCATCCCATCCTGGCCTGATCACCCCCAACTGCCCTCCTCTCTTGGCCTCTAACTGCCTCTACCCGCTGCCATGGCTTTGTCCAGAAAAACATCTGGAAGGTCTCCCAGTCTAATTAGCATATTACCCTTTTATTAGTATAGATAGAAGCCTGGTGCACAGGTGCTGGTTTGCCCTGAAGGGTGTCCCGGATCAGGGTTGGGGTCCTGATGGGGTGCCTGGCCAGCCTGGGTGAGGGCCTGAGGGCCATTTTCAGGCTGGCCACACCCCCTTCAGGGTTGGGGTCCCTGCTGGGGTGCCTGGCCACCTAGGTAAGGGGCTGAGGGCCATTTTCAGGCTGGCCATACCCCTTCAGGCTGGGCGTCCCTACTGGGGTGCCTGGCCAGCCTGGGTGAGGGGCTGATGGCTGTTGCAGGCTGGTCATGCCCCTCAGTGGAGACCCTCACTCCATGGAAGTGTGGCTAGCCTGGGTGAGGGGCTGAGGGCCATTTTCAGGCTGCCCACAGCCCCTTCAGGGTGGGGGGGGGGATCCCGCTTGGGTGCCTGGCCAGCCTAGGTGAAGGGCTGGTGGCCATTTTCAGGCTGGCCATGCCCCCCGGCAACCCAAGCTCCCAGCCTCTCCTTTTTTTCTTTTTTTTTTTCAGTGCCTCCTTGAGCGGAGGCCAGAGCAGGCTGGAAGCAGGTATCTGGGATTTATTTATCTTCTATAATTGAAACTTTGTAGCCTTGAGCAGAGCCCAGGGCCGGCCAGGGCAGGAGGGAAGCTTAGCTTCCTCCACCACCGGGGGCAACCCAAGCTTTCTGCTCAATCCAGCTCCGTGGCCGCCGCCATCTTAGTTGGGTTAATTTGCATACTCGCTCCTGATTGGCTGGTGGGTGTCGCGGAGTGGCGGAGTGATGGTTAATTTGCATGTTCCTTTTTTATTAGTGTAGATATGCATAACCCATGGACACAGATAATAGTGTGGTGGAGGCCTGGGGGGCAGGTATAGGGTGGATGGGGTCAATGGTGATAAAGGGGGACATCTCTAATACTTTCAACAATAAAGATAAATTAAAAAAAAGAAACTCTACTTTCTCACTTTCTATGTTCTAAGTGCACTTGACTATTTGCCTCTGTGTAACAGTGGTAATATTTGTTGGAAATATGGATATAATCTCCAGAATTTATTCCTTTGAGAGGGAAGCTACTCATATCGATTTATAAGTTCTGCTGTAATTCATTAATTGTATCACTTCTCAATCACATCACATCTGTTTGTTTGATCTAGTGCACTATTGCCCACATCTGAATGCAACTGTATGAAACCAAACATGACCTTTGTGCCTAAACCATTCACATAGGGCCTTGTAAGCTACCTTTGATTAATTCTTCAAGGCCATGTTTTATAGACATTGGTTGTACAACTAGCATCCAAACACAAATTGTCCCTGATTTGAAAACAGCCACACAACCCAGTCCTCCAAAGATACAGATGACTTTATTATTATCATGTCTCTTTTGATTTATACATACTGCAAATCAGTTTCCTTCTGGCAGTGTGAATAATTGAGAGCTGGAAATAAGCATATTCAAGGTTTACTTTCATAGCATTTATTTTTCAGATATTATGTGGAGATTTCCTTCATATCATACTATTGTTAGAGTGTATTTTGTACAGAGAGGGAAACACACAAGATACACTGAGTGACTTTCATTGAGTTGATGGTAGATTATGGGTGAGAAATGGGAAAGGTGGTTTGCCTATAGGGAAGATAAAAGCAGTAGAATGAGGGTTGGAAGGCTGCCAAGGACAAATATCTATCTCACAATTTGGATGAAGCCTGGCTTTGCCTTTAGTGCCATTGGAATTGTTCATTTGGGTGATGCTTTGATAGGGAAATGCATGGTAATTGTGGTGAGTCAAGTTATCAGGTTGATAATGAGAGACACAAATCTTCTTCTAGAAGCAGGTTCATCCTCCTGGGAAGGTGTAATATGTAGGGTTGAAGATTACACCATATAAATTAGCACTTGATTACAAGTTGCTTGTATTATTCACTCACTGTTTTATTCTCTAATCCAATCAGCAAATATACTTTGAAAGCTCTTAAGTGCTATCTGTTGGTACAATGGTGAGCCATATCAAACTTGGTCCTTGAACGCATGACACTTTGGTCTGTGAGAGTTATTTGTATGAATATACAAATACTTACAATAAGTGCTATTAGTGAGAAAAATAGCCCCTGATCTCCTTTTTTTTTAAATTAACAGCTATACTTAGGTATAATTTAAATACCATAAGATCTATCTATTTGACACTGCTTTAATGCAAAAATCAGATCATGTCCCTTCTCTGCTTGAAATTCTTAAATAGTCTTCTGTTACTATTGAAGCTAACACTCCTTAAGCAGGCTTACTACAGCCTTACATAAACTAGATCTTATCACTCACTCTGCTCTAGTCAAAACTGCCTCCTGACAATTCAGAGAAGGTATCAAACTCTTCTTTTGCCCCAGGACCTTGGTACATACTTCTCCCTATGCATTGCGTGAACTTTCCCTGATTCTCATATAACTGGATCTTTATCACCATTCAGATCATTGTTTTAAAGTCACCTTTTCTGAAAGGCCTTCTCTGGCCATGCTATGCAGAGTATTGAATCCCTCACACTCTGATACCTCTTCATTCCCAGTCACAGCACCTATTCTACCACCATGCTAATTGTTATAAGCTGTGCAAGTTTGTTCTGTCCAATACGGTTATAAGGTTCTTATGGATATAGTCTGTCTTTCTTGTAGTGTTGTGGACAAGATATTGGGTATACAAATGGTATAGAGAAAATATAACTTACTATGAAGACCTTTAGAGCAGTATTACCCAAAGTGTGTGTGGAATGGTGCTAGTCTGCTGTTTGTTTCCAGTCTGAGATGATATAAGGAAAGTAATTGAGTTTGAGTTTATAAGCCTTTATAGCAATCTGACAGGGTAATATTATGGCTGTTGAATCTAATACTAAAAAATTGGTTTATATTTTATATATCTTGTTTTATTTATTTTATGTCCTTTTTAGTAATTTATTTTTGTTACACTTTTATTGGTCTGTGAAGATCTGGCAGGGGGCGGGACTTGGCTTTTCTTCACAGATAGTTTGAGAAACACTGCTTTAGAGGATATGTTTGAGGGATCTGGGGAAAAACAGAATTTAATCTTGTTAGAATATTGGATAGGAAGTGATCTTTTCTTATTAATTTCAGGAGGGAGGGAGGGAGGGAGAGAGAGAGAGAGAGAGAGAGAGAGAGAGAGAGAGAGAGAGAAAAGAAGAAGACGAAGAAGAAGAAGAAGAAGAAGAAGAAGAAGAAGAAGAAGAAGAAGAAGAAGAAGAAGAAGAAGAAGAAGAAGGAGGAGGAGGAGGAGGAGGAGGAGGAGGAGGAGGAGGAGGAGGAGGAAGAAGAAGAAGAAGAAGAAGAAGAAGAAGAAGAAGAAGAAGAAGAAGAAGAAAATAGAGGAGGAGAGAAGAGAAGAAAAGAGGAGAGGAGAGGAGAGAGGAGAACAGAGGAGAGGAGAGGAGAGGAGAGGAGAGGAGAGAGGAGAGGAGAACAGAGGAGAGGAGAGGAGAGGAGAGGAGAGAAGAGAAGAGAAGAGAAAAGAAGAGAAGAAGAGTTGATTATAACAAAGGCATTTTTGGACAGAGACAATGAGAGTATCAAAGTTGGCTACTTTAAGCTGACAAGAGCCTGTAGTTTTCTAAATGCATGGTAGAAAGTTGGACCCCAGCCCAGTCCCCACTCCTCATTCCTTTTGTGCTCTGCTGTATTCTATTTCCATTTGGAGAAGAAAGTGAATCCTTCCACCAGAAAGGTTGTGTACTCAGGGGAGGTGACTGGGCTCCTGGCATTTAGGACTAGTGGGAGTTTTCCCCTTTATGCCTACATCCTTTGCCTGAAAGTTCAGGCTCCAGCTCAATGAGCTTTGTGTTTACATGCCATCTGCTGAGGTGTCAGTGATTACAACATGTGGCTTTGAGCATTTGAGTTTTTATTTAGAACATTAAAAATGGAAAACCAAAGGGAGGGAAAGAGTAGGAAAAAGAACAAGGAGACCTGGACAAGGAAGGGAGCATAAGGGAACAATTGTTATTGGCACGCAAAACAGCATGACTCAATTTTATTTGAATTTGTTTTTTCTCTAAACAAAGTGGACCTTTTTCTGTTTCAAGTATATACCAAGATTAGGAAAGCTGCAGAGTTCACTTCTACAAGCTTAGCTTACTCCTAGATGCCTCTTTTGGGTTCTATTTTATGAAAAACTGTTTTTGTTTTAGCAAAAATTTGGAAAAATTATATGTAACCTAATACTCGCCACCATCATTATTTTCTGGCAAACTAATAATATGAATGAAGCAGATGGAGAGGGAGAGAAAAGAAAGCAAGAGAAAGAAGGGGATAAGAGACATAGGAGAGGGAGAGAGAGAGAGAGAGAGAGAGAGAGAGAGAGAGAGAGAGAGAGAGGAGGGGATGTGGCAGGAGAGAAGAGAGTAATGGAAATGTAATTGGTGCCTGTTAAGATAGACCTCATGTTGGATCTTTGGACAAGTTTCAAACCCAGATTCGCAGCTGCCTTTGTTTTTAAAGCCTTTTTCTCTAGAATCACTGTACTCTCATAAATTTATAGTTTATATTTCATTCATATATATTAGTGCTTTTTCAAATGTTTTTACATGACCTTTGTGGGCCGGCATGGCCTTCTGTCTCACTGAAATGCTTGAGTGGGTAAAATGGAAAGAGCATGGTGCTCTACCAGGAGTCTGATCAACTTGGAATGTAAACCCAGTTTGGCAATGAATTAACTATGAGACTTTGTGTAAGTCATGTATCTTTTCTGAGCCCATTTTTCTGATCTCTAAAGACTGGGGAGGTAGGTGGGTAAAAAGTATCTCCTCATAGTTCTGAGACAATTAAATGGGAAGTCTAAAGAAAACCGCTAGCATTGCAGAGGGAAGTCCAAGACACTTACTTCTCCTTTTCTCCACTAGAGCCATGGCCTGCTTAATTGCCTGCTCCTGTGGCCCTCTACCACTGTCAGGGGCAACAACCGCCCCCAACTCTGGGATCAGTCTCAATCTGGGCAAGGAAACGATCAAGTCTTTAAAGGTAGAGGTTAACTGGCTTAACACTGAATGAGTCTTATATTTGGGTACCAAATATCTATGGTTGGACCATCTCAACCAAGTTCAAATTCATTTTGTGTCAACTTCTAGACCAGTGATTTTCAACCCGTGTGCCACAAGAATGTTTAACACATGCAATACTTGACTTTTCCCTTAGATTGTCAAATTAAAAAATGACAACAACCAATGCAACAATAGCTGTTCAGTGTGAATGAATAAAAAGGATACCTATTATTTTTTGTCAGATCAGCAAAAAAAGTATTTTTTTGTGTGCTGCAGAATTTTAGTAATTAGCTTATGTGTGTCATGAAGTTAAAAAGGTTGAAAATTGCTGGTCTAGACTATCGTGATTAATACTTTAAATCCTCAGTTCTGTTACAACTTAGCTACTCACACTCTTTGGCTTTTGCCCATCTAGGCTTATTTTTAGTCTGTCTTATGATTTTATATCCCCAAAGATAACAGGGTTTTGCTCCACCATTTATGTCTTTGGTGTTCATCCAGCTGCTATGTCTACACTCTCACTCCTGGCTTTCCCTGGTCAAACTGATGCTCCATGAAGAAGATATGTAGAGCTGGAAGTTACTTTAGAAGTTTTTTCCAAAGTTTAGTCATTAATATACCACCTTTACGTTTTTTTTTTTTTAAGAGAGAGAGTGGAAGGGAGAAAGATATCGATGTGAGAGAGTCACATTGATTATTTGCCTCCTGAATGTGCCCCAATCAGAGCCAGGGATCCAACCTGCAACCCAAGCATTTGCCCTTGACAGGGAATCAAACCTGTGACCCTTTAGTGCACAGGCCATGCTCTTACCACTGAGCAACACTGGCCAGGGATACATTGAGTAAGTTTTTAAACCTAGATACCTACTTTAGCCTCATTCTTAGGAATGGTATATGTAAAATCACAGAATTGATGGGATAGTTATCTTTTTCTAATACACATTTAATATAAATTCAAAACCAATTAATTTAAGAAGTTTTGCTATATACCTAAAGTCCTCTCATGTACAAATAGCAGGCTTTGGGAAATAGCAATCTGGTCTAACTCTTCATTTTACAGATTAAGAAACAGCTTCAGAGAGGTTTGGTTTGTCATAAGGCTAGCTATATGAATTCTTGGGCTTGAAACCTGTCTCTTAGCTCCTGGTCTAGTGCATTTTTTCATTATGCCTAGGGTTAATATAGGGTTCTGTGCACTATCATTTACATATATTAAATAATTAAATCACGGTACTTAACATGCATGACAATGCAGTATCAAGGTTCCTGATCCAGGACTTTACCATGAAAGAAAGAGGTTGCTTGACTGACAAATTGTATAAATGTTTGTTACCTCTGGTACTTGAGTAGAGCAACATTACCATCTTATAGTCATGGAAGAGAAAACAACAATTAATTATGGAACCACCCATAAGAAGTGGCATCACCAACTGATACAGAATTTGTAAGAGACTTGTTTGCTTTATTGGGATGCCCACTTCTGGACTGACCATATAACATCTCTGGCCCATGCTCCTGATACAATCTTTTGTTTCTTCCAGGGATTTCAACAATTTAGAACTTTCTACAGCTTGTTGTACACTATGAAATGTACACTTTGACATGTGAAACCCTTTGTTGAAGCATTCATGCACTATCCAAGTCTTTCCACTTTAGGATTGCCACCAGGGAAGGTCCATGTAAAAGCACATAGAAATCTTTGCCAGATCCATTGAGCTCATTAGCACAGGGGACACTTGAGGCAATGCTGAAAGTGATTCCAGAAAGCTAAGTTAAACAGCGTGACTGTTTTTTACTTTGCATTTGTAGAAAAAGGCAGTAGTGCTGTACTGTTGTAACACGAAGACTCATATTAGAATTTATTCCCTTCTCTAGCTTTCATTCAGCTGGCTCATCTTGAAAGGCCAGATGGCTCTCTTGAAAGGAAATATCTTCTTAGTTCCACTTACCCTTTTTTGACCATCTAAATGGCTTTTAAACAGTTTGGTTTGCTGTGTGAGTATGTGTATATATGTCTATGGTGGAGAGGTTTGGTGTATTTTTAATTTTCTTAAAAAATCTGGAAACCATGGTAGGGATAATCTGTCTCATCAGAGATTAGCAAACATTCACATCCCTATTGTCTATAAGCAATGTGAGAGTATAGGAGTTGTGAAAACACTAGGCTGTGTTCAAATGAACCGAAGTTCACTAGAGGAAGAGAAAGGATGGCAACTGAAAGCATGGTGATGAGTTCATCTTTTCATTACCCAGGTTGACATGACACTATATATTATATTATTTCTCAAGAAACAGACTTTGCTTGTTGTAGTAGGCATCCTCCCAAGGTTTCATAATTCTCAGTTCTGTCTTAGGCATTCAGTTTACCATTATTTTCCCGAATTTGTCCTAATGATTCTCTCTGACAGTTCTATCACTACACAGGCTTACATTTCTATCACATCTGGGTCTCAAAGTTGAAATCAGAGCTCACCTGAAGGATTGTCAGTAGGATCAGGGAGGCCTAGTTAGAATTATAGAATGGGAAAAGTCCTTATGAACCACCTGGTCATCTTAGGCCAACTGAGACAGCCTGACTCAGATTGCCCTTTAAGACAGAACCTGCCTCAAGGAGTTGAGTTAGATGAAAGACTCAGGTGCCTTCAGGCTCTGCCTCAGCTATCAAGTGGGAGGTGTGTGCTTTCTGGGCAGCTGCCAGCCAATGGCTGAGCAAAGTGGGGGGTACAAAGGCTTGCCATTTGGGATCAGCAGGGGGTTCCTCTATACACAGGAGCTCCCAGTTGTGCTGGCCAATACTTTCTCAGACCTTTACCACAGTCTGAGACTCTTCTTATGAAAATTTCTTCCTTTCCCCCTCCTTTGCTGATATCAGACCTGTATTATGGTCTGAAGCTTTCCCTGCCTACTTGTGTCCCTATCCCCCCCGCCCCAGGTATTACTCTCAATAAATGTTTTGCACTTCTAATTATATCTTAGCATCTCTTTCCAAAGGACCCAACCGATATACCAATAACTCCCCACTCCCATCTGAGTTCTACAGTAAGGAGTCTGAGGTCCACAGAGGTGAAGTGACTTACCCAAGAACCAATAGTTAGTAGCAAAGTCAGTATAACAACTCAAACTTTCTGACTCCCAATTCAATGTTTTCCCAAAGTTCAGTGGTTCAAGTACCACCACAATCATGTATGAAACCTCCCATAGATTTTGTTATCTGTTTATCCCCCATGTTATTATTTGTGTGACATATTATTTCACTTATTAAGTTTCTACTTTAGCCTTATTTGAAGTAATAATATCCATAAAATTTGGATTTTGATGTGCTAGTTTTATATTTTTCTAATACATATTAAATAAATACAATACCACTATAATAAAGTTTGTGTGTATACTACCTAAAGTCATATGATTTACTGTCAGTGATAGGTGAACCCTAGGACTTAGAAGGCAGAGGAGAAGGAAAAGGTAGACAGCGGGAGGAAGGAAGAAAGGAAGAAAGAAAAGCGAAATACTTATTGGTGAGGAAGAAATCGTAAAAACCCATCAGTAACTGCCTCAGGTGCCTTGCTGTGACCCTCCTGTTTCCTACCAAACCCTGGTTTAATCTCCAATTAGTCAACAAACATCCTTTACTTATTGTTCGTCTAAAAAACAAATGGAATGCATTCAGATGTAAATTAAAAATCAAGATTTGTCCTCCTAAACAGTCAATTCATTTATCCCCAAAATGGACTGAAATGGTCCACTTTGAACAATTTATTGAGGAAGACACATACTCCTTTTAAAAGCAATAGCTCTAATCTTCATTTTATAAAGTGTTTGAGTGCATACACTTCCTAAGAAAAATATTTAAGTAGCATTTCCTTTCTCATTTAAAAATATTTATTATTAAAACAAAATAAGATTTTTCTCTGATTTAAGAAATATAAGAATATAATTACAATAATCTTCACCTTTATTGTCATTCTTTTGGTTCAAGAGCTCTGTAATGATTATAATTTTATTGTGCTAATGAAACAAAATTGGGGTTATGTTATAATTTAGTAGATTCCTAGTATCATAGTGATACTTTAATGTTCCTCTTTTGTTCCATGGAAATAGTATTATACAGAACCTCTGTCAAACAGATATTACTGATTTAGAAGCTATTTTGTTAATTCCTAAACCAACTGTCCTTTTAGAGAAAGGAGAGCTAGAACCTAACCTAGAATGTCACAGATTTTAGAGTCATGGGAAGATTGAAGGTAAAGATTCAAGTTGTGTTTTATTATAAGTAGAAAGATTGCTGTACACTTAATGTTCTATGTTTAAACCTATTTCTAGCATCTGGTTTGAAAATATTTGGTAGTAGTCTACTTCTGAAAAGACAAATCCATTACCGATGTGCATGGACACTTGGGTTAATTGGGGAAAGAGTTTCCTGTGTTCCCGTCCCTTGTTTTACATTTCAAACCTGTGTAGAATGATTTACATTTCAAATAAAAATGGAATCTAAGAATATCCAGTGCAGAATTATATCAAATTATTATTTTTTTAAATAAGGAGAGAATATAAGCTTGCAGCTAAAACAGAGACAGCATAATTAAAAATAAGGCTATTACATTCAGGTTTTGGTGTTTACTGACTCATTTCTCCAAATGTCTAGAGAATAAATTAGGTACTTCATGTATTTCTTTTTTGGACCATTACGAATGACACAAACTAAAGATAATATATTGCACTAGGAAACTTAAATTCTGCTTGTTCTTACCAGGTTAGCAAGCATGTAGTGATAACCTCTTGAATGTTTCCCCAGGATCACAACCTGCAGAAACAATAAAGAATATTGTTTATCCAAGAAAGACATTTTCAATTGCACAATCAATGGGATGGCTAGAACAAATTAATTTTAAATGATCAGCAAAGTGTTAGGTTTTCATACAGTATAGTCACAGTTAATTGGACCAGATTTCACTTTCAGGCAGAGAATACAGAGAGAATTGCTAATATCAAAGTTAAAAATGTCAACAACAAGGGAAAAAAGCTCTTTAAATTTCCAGGTCAGTAGCATCATTGTCACTTAAAATAGACGACAAAAGCAATGAAGCTGATGATCCCCTACCCATGAACTGGATTTCTGTATTTAGCTGTTGAGATGGCAAATGGGCTGAACTTTGCATACAAATGAGAAAATAGAATGTACAGTACATTTTTTTGTTATCTGGAATACTTAGGGAATAGAACAGTCAAGAATGGGGTTAATGGGATTTTCAGGTTAATCGAGGTCACTTTTGCTTATTGAAAACACTTTCTTTTTTCCTGTTTTAATACCAAAAGCTTGTGGCCATCTGTACATCTTTTGGTGATGAATGCAATGCCTTAGGACAGTGGGGAAAGGAATTTTCCCCTAGGGGACATTTGGCAATGCCTAGAGACATTTTTAGTTGTCACATTTGGGAGGGGTGATAGCATCTAGTAAATAGAGACAACGTATGTTTCTGAACATTCTACAATGCACAGGACACGCCCCCCCCAAAAAAAAAGAATTTAGCAAAAAATGTCAGTAGGGTTGAGGTTGAGAAACCCTGCCTTAAGGTCATCATTGTTATCATAATACTTTCATGAGTAACACTGTATTAATAATAGCCTTACAATTTAACAAGTGCATTTTTATTTTCTCAAAATATGTAAGTGGATTGAATATTTTCCAACAAAATGTATTGGTTGGCAGTTGGAAGTTTTGACTAAATACCTGACATAAACTTATTTCCAGATAGCTGAGTAGATCAAAAATTCTGGTTAATTGAGGATTTTATAAAATGTCATTTTATTCAGTACTATGTGCAAAATACTTTGCTGAGTGCACGGAGTGGGAATGAGGAGGGGGGTAACATCGAGGTTAAAGACACAACTAGAGGTGGAACCAGGTTTTATACCAGTGGTTCTCAACCTTGGCTGCACATTAGAATCACCTGGGAATCTTTTAAAAATCCTGATTTCTGGGCCTCATCCTCCGGAAATTCTGTTTCTTTGTTACTAATGTTGTGGCCCCACCCCATAACGAAGAAACAGAATTTCCGGAGGATGAGGCCCAGAAATCAGGATTTTAAAAAGATTCCCAGGTGAGCCCTGACCAGTATGGCTCAGTGGATAGAGCGTCGGCCTGCGGACTGAAGGGTCCCAGGTTCGATCCCAGTTAAGGGCATGTACCTTGGTTGCCGGCACATCCTCAGTTGGAGGTGTGCAGGAGGCAGCTGATCGATGTTTCTCTCTCATCGATATTTCTAACTCTCTATTCCTCTCCCTTCCTCTCTGTAAAAAATTAATAAAATATATTTAAAAAAAAGATTCCCAGGTGATTCTAATGTGCAGCCAAGGTTGAGAACCACTGTTTTATACAGACCTGATGTTAATACCTCAAAATTACAAAATTACAAATACAATATTCTCAATAAGGCCTTGGAAAGAACCCATCCAAGTAAAAGGCCATTAAGCTTAAGCTTCACAATAAATTCTATGGTAGACACAGCTATCAAAGGGTTTAAAAACAACTTGTGAAGACAATTAATTGCACACATACCAAGCCAGAACTATATTTAAAGGTCATTATATTAATAATAAAAACTGCCCTTAATTGAGTATCTAATATATGCCAGGCACTGTGCTAGGTGCTTTATGTGTATTTAATCCTTAGAGCAATTTAACAGATTAAGTATCATTAGTTTCATTTTACAGATGAGGAATCGCAACTAAAGAGAGTTTATGACTGTGATTTTCTCGAGGCCACACAACTAGGAAGTAGTAAAGCTGGAATTACAATCTGGGTCTGTCTGCCTTTAGAACCCATATTTCTGACAGTACATTACCTGGTTTCTTAATATGTGCTAAGTGTCAAATACTAATAACTGCTCTAGGTTCTGAGAGAAGGGGTGTCTGAGACCTGCTGGGATGGATAGGGAAGGCTTTTTCTGGAGGAGATGAGGTTTAAACTGGCCCAGAAGTGGAGAGAGAGGGAGAGAGAGAGAGAGAGAGAGAGAGAGAGAGAGAGAGAGAGAGAGAGAGAGAGAGAGAGAGAGAGAGAGATTACGTGAGTAAAGGTGCTGTTTTTGATTAACTTAAAATATGAGCCACATTTCTGACTGATTATTTATGGAGGAAATAAAAGGTTAATGAATGTCTTGAGGAGGTGATTTTTCATGCTGCCATGAAACAAAATGAGCTGTTATGTATCTTCTGGGATGTAT
This sequence comes from Myotis nattereri, assembly GCF_964212035.1. Lineage (NCBI taxonomy): Eukaryota > Metazoa > Chordata > Mammalia > Chiroptera > Vespertilionidae > Myotis > Myotis nattereri. The sequence continues at coordinate 113,479,032 of NC_138078.1, read as the reverse complement.
TTTTCAGTGTCCGCTTGTGAGAAACATCCTTACTGGTGACATTTGTTAACTTTTGATGGCAAGTTGGGACTATACATTTGTTGAATTTTTAATTCACTGACAACCCTCAACATAATAAAATCAGAGGGTTTTGAGTTCTTCCAGAAAAATGAGCTGATTTGTAAAGACATCTGGCAGAGCCTAGAAAAATATAAACAAGCAAGCCCAAAGGAAACAGAGCAAGTCTTTCTCACCAATGGCAGGGCTTAGTTACCTTTTGGACATGGGAAAGGTGAAAGAAAGTCATGGGAAACCTTAGTGTTGTGAGAAGAGCCCTGAATGAGAACCTAGGAACCCAACCTACTGTATGACTGTGGGCAATTCATTCACCTTTCTCCATCTTCCATTTCCTTATCTGTAGTCTGGGACAATGAGCTTGGCCCTTCCTATCTCAACAGTGTTGTTAAGATTAAAGTGAATAACATTCAGAAAAGTATTTGGAATGTGAATTGTGTAATTATGTGATGTTAAATAACTGTGGGAAGGGGTCATTCACTAAGATTTTTTTTTAGGTTCAGAAAAAGAAGCCATTGGAATATCTGCTTTAGTCCATGCCTAGATGGTCTGTTTAGAACAAACTCACTTATTTGAAGGTAGCTCTCTCACAACATCACCCCTTCAAAACTTAGTTTCAACTGGAAGAGATGGGAAAGTTATCTTAAGATAGAAACCTTTAGGTATTACAAAGCTGCTGCCTTGAAGGCTGTAATTATTTCCTCATCCTTATTTTCAGTGCCTTCTTAACTCTTATTTAACATACAGTTCTTACCAATCCTGCTTTTTTCAGTTCACAGTAAAAGAAAAGCTGCAAATTAGAAGGGTTGAACATGGAGGGAGGGGGGATATTAGAAAGAGATACATTAGCAGCAGAGGAAGTGACAGACTGACTTAAAGGAGAAGGAGGGGATTTTTAAAAAAAACAGACAATATTGTACTACTGCACAGTATAATCAGGGATGTTTGCTGTGAATGCCTGAGCCATCAGGGTATAGATTACTACATTCAGTAATTTCTGCTGGAAAAACCCAGGGATATGTATCATATGTTTTAGGGAAGTTTTCCATAAAAAATGCTCAAAGCCTTAATACTTAAGATACTATACTTCAATTATCTTGGAGCAGCCATGATCCTACTGATATGAACTAAGCAAAGCCTCACAGCAAACAGTGTCATGTTTTACTCTTGGTCTTGCCCTTTTATGAATTATTGGCATAGAGCTTGTGGAAGTAAGGATGGGATAGATGGGTTGTGCATTATATGGTGCACAAAAGAAAGTGTTTTTTTTTTTCAGTTAGTCTTAATCTTTATTTTTTTCCATCTGTTATAGATGAACAAAGCATAAATTTACCTTCAGTTATTTAATGACTTGGGTAACCAAGATAATGTTCAACTTTGCTTTTATAGTAATTATAATAGCTTTTTCTGAATTAGTATCAGAACTTCAAGTTTACTGTGAAATTTAAGAAGGAAATACCAAGTTCCCCGATCCATATACTGTATTCACTATACCTTTGTAAGGTTTGTTGGAGGTGATGGATGACTTGATATGATGGCAGATATGATAAATGTAATAAAGGGAAATGTGTGAAATGTAGATAAAATTCATTGTTTTAAAGAAATGTATTTTTATCTTCACAAATAGGACCTGAAAGAAAAAAAAAATGCCACAAAACTCATTCACTGAAACTTAAACAACAATTTCCTTTGCAGAAGAAAAAAGCTCTTGCTACTAACACACTGAGTTGTGCATATAGGAGAACATTAAATTATTTTGTTTTTTTTTTTCTCCCACTTTACAGCTTTATTGGGCTATAGTTTACATAGCATAAAAAGTTTAGATGTACAATTCATGATTTTTAGTAAATTTTCAGTCATACAGAAGTCACCACAATCCAGTTTTAGAACATTTTCATCACCCTCTCCCCCAAGCTTCCCTCAATCCTGTTTTCTTAAGGTGGAAACTGAGCTTATTGTTATGAAACTTTTACTTTTTTTCTAATAAGGGGTGTTTCAAAGTGTACATTTTCCTCTATAAACACTTCTTTAGCTGCATCCCATAAATTTTTATATGCTTTACTTTCATTTTCATTCAGTCCAAAATATTCAAAAATTTCCCTGCAATTTCTTCTTTGACCATGGATTTTTTTTTTTTAAATCTGCTGTTTCACCTGGACAGTGTGGCTCAGTGATTGAGCATCGACCCATGAACCAAGAGGTCACTGGTTCGATTTCTGGTCAGGGAACATGCCCGGACTGTGGGCTTGTTCCCTAGTAGGAGGTATTTCTATCTCTCTATTCCTCACAATTCCTCTCTCTCGAAAGATCAATAAAAATATGAAAGGAGATGGAGAAACCAAGATGGTGGCATAGGCAAACACCGGAGATTGCTGCCTTGCACAACCACTTCAAAAATACAACTAAAAGACGGAATGGACATCACCCAGAATCACAGGAAGGCTGGCTGAGGGGAAATTCTACAAGAAGGAAAGAGAAAAGCATACCGAGACTCAGAGGAGGTGCGGTGCGGAAGTAAAATACAAAGGTGCGGAGGTGTGTGCAGAGTGGGCTGGCGGCTGAGGGCGCGGCTGTCTGTTTCAATCGGGAGGGAGTCTCAGGTTCTGAGCTCCAGTTCTGGGCGAGTCTCTGGGGACCCAGACTCAAATGGGAGAAGCAGAACTGTCTGGCATCGGTCAGAACTCGAGGGCGGCTTTCTCTCCGAGGTTTGCAGCAGTTGCTGGGACACTGAGAGGCAGAGCCTCTGGGGAGGGACTGAGAGCAGCCATAACTGCTCGCTCCGCCTGCCCTGATGATCCCCTGGGACCCGCCCTGTCCAAACCCTGCACAGAGGCATTTGCGGGATAGCCTCGGGCAAAGGCTAGATTAGCACCTCCCTAGAGGACAGAAGTTCTCCCACTGCAGACACAGCTGATTCTCACAGCCAGTTGGCCTGGAGGTCAAAACCCCCAGTATTACCTACAACAATCAAGGCTTAACTATAAGACTGCGCACAAAAACCACAAGGGGGTGCATCAAGAAAGCATAAAAAAATGCGGAGACAAAGAAACAGGACACAAATGACAGAAATGGATGATATAGAGTTCAAAACCACACTTTTAAGGTCTCTCAAGAACTGTCTAGAAGCCGCCGATAAATTTAGTAAGGCCCTCGAAAAGACTGGTGAGACCGCCGATAAATACAGTGAGATCCTCAAGAAATCTAGTGAGACCCTCAATGTTGTGATAAAGAACCAACTAGAAATTAAGCATACACCGACTGAAATAAAGAATATTATACAGACTCCCAACAGCAGACCAGAGGAGCGCAAGAATCAAGTCAAAGATTTGAAATGCGAAGAAGCAAAAAACACCCAACCAGAAAAGCAAAATGAAAAAAGAATCCGAAAATACAAAGATAGTGTAAGGAGCCTCTGGGACAGCTTCAAGTGTACCAACATCAGAATTATAGGGGTGCCAGAATATGAGAGAGAGCAAGATATTGAAAACCTATTTGAAGAAATAATGACAGAAAACTTCCCCTACCTGGTGAAAGAAATAGACTTTCAAATCCAGGAAGCGCAGAGAACCCCAAACAAAAGGAATCCAAAGAGGACCACACCAAGACACATCATAATTAAAATGCCAAGAGCAAAAGAGAAAGAGAGAATCTTAAAAGCAGCAAGAGAAAGAAACTCAGTTACCTACAAGGGAATACCCATACGACTGTCAGCTGATTTCTCATCAGAAACTTTGCAAGCCAGAAGGGAGTGGCAAGAAATATTCAAAGTGATGAATAGCAAGAACCTACAACCAAGATTACTTTACCCGGCAAAGCTATCATTCAGAATTGAAGGTCAGATAAAGAGCTTCACAGATAAGGAAAAGCTAAAGGAGTTCATCACCACCAAACCAGTATTATATGAAATGCTGAAAGGTATCCTTTAAGAAGAGGAAGAAGAAGAAAAAGGTAAAGATACAAATTATGAACAACAAATACGCATCTATCAACAAGTGAATCTAAGAATCAAGTGAATAAATAATCTGATGAACAGAATGAACTGGTGATTGTAATAGAATCAGGGACATAGGAAGGGAATGGACTGACTATTCTTGGGGGGGAAAGGGGTGTGGGAGATGCGTGAAGAGACTGGACAAAAATCGTGCACCTATGGATGAGGACAGTGGATGGGGAGTGAGGGCAGAGGGTGGGGCGGGCACTGGGAGGTGGGGAGTTATGGGGGGGGGGAAAGAGGAACAAGTGTAATAATCTGAACAATAAAGATTTAATTAAAAATCAATAAAATATATTTAAAAAATATGAAAGGAATTTTAGGGGTAAAATAGGCAGGTTTAGGGAGTTTTAGAAATAAAGAGGGTCCATGGGGGAGAGAGGCTTGGAGCCCATAGATGAGGACTTGGAGCTGCCAAAAGACTTACATTCACAGAGAAGAGAAAAAGAGGTGCCACAGGATAAGGGGAGAGGAAAACATCCATCACAGAAGATAGGGAAAAGCCACAGGTTATGGGGAGAAAGAGAAAGCAAACTTTCACAGAGGATAGAGAAATGCTGACAAATGCGAGAAAGAGGAAAACAGATTTTCACAGGACATAGAGAATTCTACCATTGAAGGGTGAGAATGGTAGAGGGGGGCACCATGTGAGTTTTGAGCTTTGAAGCTGTTATTTATTCTACCAATTGGAAGGCAGTATGAAGAAACAAAGAACTTCAGCCTTTATAAACCTTAGAAAAAAGGGGCTTAATGGGTCACCCCCTTTGGGACCCCCTCCCTATGTGGGAGTCTGTATTTGTTTCCAATAAATTTCCACCCTTTTCATCTACCACCTTTTGTCCATGGTTTTATTCTTTGAATCCACCTGAACAAGAGCCCGGGAAAGAAACCACCCTTGCATCCTGCTCAGGAAAAACAATCCGACTTAAATATATTAAAAGTCTGCTGTTTAGTTGCCAAATATTTCTGATTTTCCAGCATTTTCTCTTATGTAGCTCTAATTTCATTCTGTTTTGATCAGATTTACTCTGTATTATTTCAATCTTTTTAAATTTATTGAGCCCTTAAAAAAAATATTGTTGAGATTATTACAGTTGTCCCTCTTCCCCCCTCCCCCATAGCTCCCCTCCTCCTGGTTCCCACCCTGCCCCAGGCCCTTGCCACCCTATTGTCTGTGTCCATAGGTAATGCATATATGCATATAAGATCTTTCTCTAATGTCTTCCTGTCCCCCCACCCCTTTTCCTCTGAGAATCAATAGTCTGTTCCATTTCCATGCCCCTAATTCTATTTCATTCACCAGTTTATTCTGTTCATTAGATTTCTTATTCATTTGGTTTTTAAATTCAGTTGTTGATAGATATGTGTTTATTGTCACTTTGTTCATATTTTTTATCTTTATCATTTTCTATCTCTTCCTCTTCTTAAATTCAGCATTTCATATAATACTGATTTGGTGGTGATGAACTCCTTTAGCTTTTTCTTGTCTGTGAAGCTCTTTATTTGACCTTCAATTCTAAATGATAGCTTTGCTGGGTAGAGTAATCTTGGTTGTAGGTTCTTGCAATTCATCACTTTGAATATTTCTTGCCACTTTCTTCTGGCCTGCATAGTTTCTGTTGAGAAATCAGCTGACAGTCATATGGGCACTCCCTTGTAGGCAACTAACTGCTTTTATCTTGCTGCTTTTAACATTCTCTCCTTGTCTTTTGCCCTTGGCATTTTAATTATGATGTGTCTTGGTGTGTTCCTTTTTGGTTTCCTCTTGTTTGGAGTTCTTTGTGCTTCCTGTACTTGTAAGTCTATTTCTTTCACCAGGTAGGGGAAGTTTTCTGTCATTATTTCTTCAAATAGGTTTTCAATATCTTGCTCTCTCTCTCCTTCTGGCACCTCCATAATTAGAATGTTGGTACGCTTGAAGTTGTCCCAGAGGCTCCTTACACTATCTTCATATTTTTGGATTCTTTTCTCTTTTGGCTCTTCTGGATGGGTATTTTTTTCTTCCTCATATTTCAAATCATTGATTTGATTCTCAGGATCCTGTAATCTACTCCTTGTATTCCTGTATATTATTCTTTATTTCAGTCAGTATTTGCTTCATTTCTGACTGGTCCTTTTGCATTTTTTTTTTTGGCATTATCACTAAGATCCTTGAAAGTTTCACTAAGTCCCTTGGAGGTTTCTAGAAAAATCTTGAGTAACCTTATAACGGTGGTTTTGAACTCTATATCCAGTAGTTTGCTTTCTTCCATTTCTTTCAATTGTGACATGTTTCTTTGTCTCCACATTTTGGCTGCTTCCCTGTGTTTGTTTCTCTGTATTGTGTATTGCTGCTAAGTCTCCTTGAGTTGATAGAGTGGCCTTGTGTAGTAGGTGTCCTATAGGGCCCAGTAGCTCAGCTTCCCCAATCACCTGAGGTGGACACTCTAGGTGCACCCCTTTGTGGGCTGTGCACACAGTCGTGTTGTAGTTGAGCCTTGATTGCTGTTGGTGTCACTGGTAGGAATTCACCTCCAGGCCAATTGACTGTGGGGACCAGCTGCAACTACAGTGGAGAGCTGCTATGGAGGAGACACCCTTATGGAGGAGGACTTGCTTCATGGGACTTTGGTGCTCACTGAGTCTGCCCCTTGACTGTGTCTCTTATGGGTTGTAATCTGGTATGATCTGACACTGACCATGGGCTAGACTGGCTCTTGGGTCTCCAGGGAGGTGCAAAACCAGCCATTGCCTGGGGCCACCCAGCAGGATCTCCAGAGAGATCTGCAGGTGCCTCCTCTTTGTGTCAGGTTTGGAAGTGCCCAGGCGAGGCCAACCTGTGAAGCAAGGCAGGCTGGTGCTCATGCCTAGTCTTGGGCCTTTTAATTATAGGTTGCTGGCTCCCTGACCCAGCTGCAGCTTGTTTGACAGGTTTTAGCCTGAGAAAGGATAGGCTATTTATATGAAAAAGCTGGCACAGCTTGGGTGGGGTTGTAAATTGGGTGAGGTGGGGGGTCTCAGGGAATCAAACAGAAATGGCTGCCAGTCAGTCCTGCAACTGCAGAGGTCCCAGCATGGGAACAATGAGTGCTGCACGCACCTCTGTCTGGAAGAAAGCCACCCCCAGTTCCTGCCCCGGTGCCAGACAGTCCAGTTTCTCCTCATATGTGTCGGGTCCCCCAGAGCCTCGCCTGCCACTGGAGCTCGGAGGAAGCAGGAGCTTGTAAGTTCAGTTCGCGGTGCCGGCCTTTTAAAAGGAGCAGCTGGGTCTCCAGCAGCCTCTGTGTCACTGAGCCCCAATCCCCACTGGTTTTTACAGCCTCTAGTTCTTATTGCCTGTAGGGACTTCTTTTTCCAGCTCTGGGACCCTGGGCTGGGGGTCTGGTGTGGGGCTGGGACCCCTTGCTCCTCTGGGCAGCCTCCGCAGAGGTGATCTCCGCAGAGGCGATCTCCCTCCTGATTAAAAAAGCGGCACACGTGGGGGGCCACACAGGCCCATTCTGCGCCTCTGTACCTACTACCAGCCTCAGTGTGCTTTCTTCTTTACTTCTCTAGTTGTAGGACTTCCATTCAGCCAGCTTCCGACAGTTCTGGATGATGGTTGTTCTGTATTTTAGTTGTAATTTTGATGTGGTTGTGGGAAGCAGCGAGTACAGGTGTTTGCCTATGCCACCATCTTCTCATCTAAATTATTTCTTAAATAAGCCAATGAGCCTGGCCATTATGGCTCAGTGGTTGAGCATTGACCTATGAACCAGGAGGTTACTGTTTGATTCCAGGTCAGGGCACATGCCCGGGTTGTGGGCTTGATTCCCAGTAGGGGGCATGCAGGAGGCATCAAGTAAGTGATTCTCTCTCATCATTGATGTAGAAACATCTCTCTCTCCCTCTTCCTTCATCTCTGAAATCAGTAAAAATACATTTTAAAAAAAGAAGCCAGTGAATCATACTCTACCCATTTGGGAAACACTTCCCTTTATTGATTCCTCCATACACTGATCTATGAAATTGGGGCTTGGGTGTCACTGAAGAATTAAAAATAATTCTTAAAATGTTCATTTGGTTTTCTATGTAAGAGGCCCTTTCTTTTTCAATTTAATGCTTATCTACACATTTTCATAATTTTAGAAACTTGAAGTTAAATTGCTCCACACGACTACAGGAGAGAGGCCCACAGATCCCTTGGGAGCAGAAGCATCTGTTTCTCTATGCTCACATTAAAAATATATATGCATGTGTGTGGAAAAGTGTCTGTGTTTTTTCCCCTTTGATCCATCTGGTATGCAGATTAGGTTATTTGCAGACCAAAGTACCTCCAGGTTTGAATTTTTTACATCAGTACCAAAAAAAAAAAAAGGATCTATGTATAAAGATTGATCTTGCTTTGAGTACAGAACATGCCTTACTATTCATCTTAATCTGCTTCTCTTTGATTTAGGACCTGAGAATGTTTGTGGGGCTGGGGAGAGAAATGAAGGAGGTTTCTGGTTTTCGTTCACCAGATTTACCTATTGAACAGGTATTTTCTCTTTAAGAAAAAGCTATTAGAGCACATTCCTTGTGTTCCAAGACAAGACATTCTAAAGCCCCTCCATTTACTGCTTCTTCAGTTAAGAAGAGATACTATTGTCCTATGGCAACTTATCTAATTTTAACAGTGTTGGGTGTTAAATAGTGCTATGCTACAGAAATCAGCCTTAGAATATGTCATACTTCCCAGAAGAAATATCCCATCAGATATGATAAAAGGCATTCATTTTCTTGAATGAAAATCTGAAGTACTAAATTGGTTTGGTTTTAGTTACCATATACTGCCTCAGAAGTCACTTCCATTAGAATTATTTTCTAATAGTCTTAATTTACACACACATGCTCTCCTATAACTGAATGACAGTGCTTCATATTGCAATCATCTGACTTGAAAAAATGTGCTGAATTAGTGAGGCAGAGAATAGCCAATCTCCTGTATTTAAATCAACCCAATGGCAATGGCGGTGGGGGTGGTACAGATAGGGAAATAATGGCTGAAACTTTTCATGAAGAAGGAAAATGGGAGGATAACCAAGAAATATCACCTGTGCTTATGCTGTCTACAGAGGAAGCTTATGCAGACAGAAGACAATTGAATAACACATCAAATAAAATGCTAGGATGTGAGGATTAGAGGACAAGAATTTCACCAAAGAACATGTCTTTGAAAAGTTTCCCTTCCTAGACTTTAATATTGAATACACTATGACTGAAAGAAATATGTGGAAGATTTAATGCTAAACAGCAGGAGAGGCGAAGAGAACGTACAAATAAGAGGCAATAAATGGCCACAAGTAAGTTTAAAATTTTTTTTTTTAGCTAAAGACAAAATTTTAATGCATTTCCTTCACACTTTTACTATTCATCTTACATAGTTGTTGCATTGCTACATATCACAAGTTAAAAGTGCAACAGATTATTCTTGTTCCTAGGAATAAGGGACCATTTGAATGCATGTTGATCTTGGTGGGAACGCCCAATTGTATTCATTCTAAAATAGTATTTCTCAAATTTCATTCCTTCACAGATTTCCTTAATGATTTATGTCCTAGCCACATACCAGAATACTATTATTTACTTAATATTTATCTTTACAGATAATTCTTTTTTAAAAATATATTTTTATTGATTTCAGAGAGGAAGGGAGAGGGAGAGATAGATATAAATATTAGTGATAAGAGAGAATCATTGATTGACTGCCTCCTGCACGCCCCACATGGGATCACCCAACACTGGGGATTGAGCCCACAATCTGAGAATGTGCCCTGACCTGGAATTGAACCCTGACTTCCTAGTTCATAGGTCAATGCTCAACCACTGAGCTATGCTGATTGGGGAATTCTTTACTTAAATTTAGCCACATCCAAAGTAACAATATCCATGAAATCACATGCAGCAAAATAAATACAACTGTATGAAAATAAAATATATTTATCCAGATGCCATTGGAAATTCTCTGGTGTGCCACCAGGGGTGGTGGGAAATATTGCCTTAAAGCAGTTGTGTCTTTAGGGAAGAGAATGCAGAGCATGTTTTCCTGTCCTGATAAAATAAAGTTACTTTGCCTTATGGTTTAGATCTTAAGACTATCCCCATCTACTTTCAAAGGTTCATGAGTCTTGTAAGGGAGTAAAATGATGGGCAGAGTTTGGGAGGTAGCAAATAATGCCTGGGACTGGGTACAATGACAAATCTATAAATGTATAAAGGCATATTCTAAGGCAAATTACATATCCTTCCCTACCCAGGAAGCCCACCAGCTTTGATCAGCTAGAGCAGTGGTCGGCAAACTCATTAGTCAACAGAGCCAAATATCAACAGTACGATTGAAATTTCTTTTGAGAGCCAAATTTTTTAAACTTAAACTATATAGGTAGGTACATTGTTATTAACTTAATTAGGGTACTCCTAAGGCTTAGGAAGAGCCACACTCAAGGGGCCAAAGAGCTGCATGTGGCTCGAGAGCCACAGTTTGCCGACCACTGAGCTAGAGTTCTTGGTCATGGAGCCATTCATAAATATTAAAAACACCTGAACTTTTCCACCAGCTAACTTCCTATAAAATGATGCATTTCAAAACACAGTGCATTTTCTTATATTACCTCATGTAGAAGACCTTTCACAATACCCTATTTATATTTGGAAATATTCTAGACATTTCTTCAGGGAGGCAAGGCAGGGGTGATTTTAACTGGTACTCAACCTACAATAATACTAGTATGTCAGACTTTTGCAGTCTCTCTGCATTTTGTATTGGTTATCCCCTCCATATTAGAGATAATTTATTTTAAGTAATACATTTTAAATAAGTGTTCTTCATGCATTACTTTATGAAAATTACTGTCAGCTATTTTATGTTCACACTTACAACAACTTTGGTTTGAATATTTACAAGTTTAAGTATCAAGTTGTATATTTTTTTCTCTGCAGATTTGGCAAAATGATTTGGGACCAAAGCACTATAATCCTGGATTTCTGACTAAGATATACTGGAAGGAGTATATAGGTGGTGAGTAGAAGGCTTGGAAGTGCCAGTGTACTTATTATTTGGATTAAAAAAATAGGAATGGCAATATCTGGCATACAACTGGGTAGCACTCAAATATGTGTTGTCTCCAGCCACACCCAGTTGGGGATAGGTGGGATAATGCAATGGCTCAGGAATCACACCTGCTCATTTTTAGGTATTTATTGGGATCAACAGCTCTACATCACACCTAAAATGACAATTTATAGTGTTTAAACTTGTAAGAGTCTAAAACTCTTCATAGATGTGATATGAATCACCCTTAAAACTTGGAACAAATATGTATTTATTAAAGGTGATGTACTAGAAAGAGCCACGAATCTTGAAGTCAGATGGTTTGGATCCAAATCTATCATTGACTCATTAGCCCCATTGCTGTGTGCAAAACTGAACCCTGAATGGATGGGTAGAGTATCAGAGACCCAGATTTAGCCCAGAATGATGGAGCCTCCAAGTTGGAAGGGGAGAGGAAGAAATGTGTGGTGTGGGGATGTAGAGAATAAGAATTTTTCTTAGAACTCCTTGATTATGCCTCTGAGAACACATTTTCTGTTTGTGTAATGCTTCCACCATTTGTCACCTTAATCTATTTGTTGAAGGAAGTTAGTGAATATGTTTATATTTTCTAATAAAAGTAAACATCTCTCAGCAACCCAGTGTGCTTTTTAAGCTTTTGATTTTTAGAATAGTTGCTTACTTGGCAGGTTTCTGGGAGCCATGTCATTTAAAAGTATCTCACTTAGCAAAAGGATGACAAATAAGAGAGTTTTAGTTCATGGGAGGCAAAACAAAATTCTCCTAATTCACAAATGTTTGGTTTGGTCTTTCACTCTTGCTACTTGAATTTGGCATTATCTTCCCCACTCTGATAGCTCATTCACCTTTGTGATTGCACTGACACAATAACAGTTCAAGCATTCTAGGCAGAATTACAGGCTTTCAGCCCAAAATAGGGGGCTCCTGAAAGCTGATTATTAAGTATTCAGGAATTTTATGAGTCAGTTATTAAATCTTGGTAGCTTGAAATCAGCCATGGTGGGAGTATTTCTACAAAAGAAATCAGCCAACACTACAAATAATACCAACATACTATTGGACTCAGAAGGAATATGAGTTGAAGTCTCTAGTGGATGGAAGTGTTGCCTCTCTTAACCATATTTCATTCTTTTAAAAATATAATGGTTTTATGTTTTATTTTTTAATTCAATCTTTATTGTTAAAAGTATTACATATGTCCCCCCCCCCCAATTGGCCCCTTATAGCTACATTTCATTCTTTTTAAATGAATATTTGTTGAGTGTCTGCTTTGTGCTAATCCTGAGGTAAGACACTGGGGAGACAGAAGTCACAAAAACCTGCCCTTGCCTGAAGAATCTCAACACTGAAGTAGGAAAGACTGCCAAGTTGACAGACAATTATAACCCAGCAGGAGAAGTATGAGAACAGAAATATGTACAAGTTACAACTTAGGAGAGAATGATTAACACATAACCTGCTAGAAAATACTTTGTCTCCAACTAAAGACCTAAATAATTATTTTCCTTTGGTTTTTATAAGATGGAACCTTACAAACAGGTAACTTAAAGAGAATCCATGTTGAAAACAAAGAGAGATATATTTCAGAGAAGTAGTTCTCTTGGTTTCAGAAGAATCTTGTTGTTTTATAGTGCTTATGCACTAGAGGAAAGATATTTGTTTGGACCAGTTATACACATTTGTTTTGGTGGTAGCCAGGGCTGCTCCATAAGAAATTGTGACCAAAATGGTTGGTGGGAAAAGCAAAGTTAGAAGGGATATAAATGGTTATATAATAAATATAATTGGATCTGTTAAGGACAATGCACTCCGGCTTTGTCAATTACAAGCTGTGTAACCTTATGCAGGTTATTTAACCTCTCACTTTTCCATATGTAAAAGTGAACACAATACAGTGGTCCAAAATATTAAATGGACAATTCTAGAAATAAACAATTCATATATATTTTAAGTTACATGCTATTCTGTGATGAAATCTCACGCTGTCCACTCCATTCCACTGGGGATGTGAATCATCCCTTTGCCCAGTGGATCCACACTGTATATGCTCCATGCCTAAGTTAGTGACTTAGTAGCCATCTCAGTTATCAGATACACTGTGGTGGTATCATGGTGCTCATGTTCAGATAACCTTTATTTTACTTCATAATGGCCCCCAAATGCAAGAGTAGTGATGCTGGCAATTCAAATATGCCAACAAGAACCTTAAAGCACTTCTTTAAGTGAAAAAAGTATGCATGTGTAAGAAAAAACAGTATGTACATTACTATCCATGGTTTCAAGCATCCAGTGGCGGTCGTAGAAAGTATGCCCTGTGGATAAGGGGAACTCCTATAATTGAGAGGCAGTGGAATAAGGTGGTCAAGACTGCAGATTAGACTGCCTGGGTTAGAGTCCCTATTTGCCCTTTAATAGCTGTGTGAATTTGGACAATTAATTTAGACTCATTTTTTGATAAGGATAATGAAACAGAATTTATCATTAGTACCTACTTCATTGAATTGCAGTGAAGAATAAATGGAATAACAGATCTATAGTTCTTAACAGAGGGTCTAATGCTTACCCGATATTAGTTATGTTTTCTCTTTCCTACATATTGAAATGCCCCCTCCCTCCATTCTTCCCTGTGGAAAGCACATCTATCCTTCAAGGCCCAGCTTATATGCAGCCTTCTCCATGAAGCCTTTTCTGATTTCTTATCTTTCACTCTCAAAATGTAGAGAAGTGGTTTCCTGCTGCTATGGGGTGAGGGATATGCAAAGGCATCAGAGCTTGGTGCTGGGAGGTATTGAGGCCAGTGATTAGGATAACACTGGGTTGATGTGCAGGAAAGCAGCTGGCATTTGCATCTGGAGTTCAGGCATTTGAGTTAAGGGTGAAAAAGGACAAGAATCTGGGGGTAAACCAATAACAAAGTAACCCACAATGCCACCCTCTACTGCCACCTCCTCTCTTTCCCCCAACATTGATCAGAACCATAAATTCAAAACCACACAGAAACCATGGCTGGGAAAATGTGTGTGGGAGGTGGGGGCGAGGGGAAGTTTCCACCCAAAGACAAAGGAGCACAGGCCATGACCTAATTGATCATGTATAGTCTTCATCGTGTTTGTACCACAAGAGAGAATGGGGGTTGGACATGGGCGGTGAGAGCAGAAATTTTGCCAAGTCAATAAGCTAGATATCTCGTCTCCATTATAGACTGTTGCCCAGTAGTCTCAGGCCCTCCTACTCTGATAGTAACAACAGGACCTTGACCTTATCTATGCTTTATTTCGGGAGCAAGGAGGCAAAGCTATTCCAGGCTTTCTTAGGAACTTAAACCCACAGAGGTTTTGGGGTTAGGGAGAACACTAAGGAACACAATGCATACTCCTTGGAGGCCCACGTTATAGGAATGTCTTAGGACAGTCTTTCTCAAAGTGTATGTTATATGGGACACCTTCAGAATCTATGAAATACAAGCGCCTGAACACTTCTCCAGAGAGTCTGATTCAGAATGCCGGGGTTAGGGCCAGCATGTCTTGCATTTTAATCCTCAGGTGATTCTGATGCACACTGAAATTTGAGAACTACCTTTCCATATGATAATAAATACACTTTATAAAGCTAAAAGCAGGACACTCAATGATGGGATTCCCATGAAAAGGGGGAGAAGAGAGACATTGAGCTTATGGGGTGCTCTCTTGAGGAGCTCCCATGGGAAGCCCTGTGCAGGGAGGAGGCAGTATGAGGACACTCATGCAGATTCCTGGGAAAGAGGAATTTCTGAAAGATTCTTGTTTTAGATAGAACTGCATCAGAGGCAGACTTTGAGACAAATATTTCATTTAATTAGGAGATTATTCCAGAAAGTGTTGATAGGGGAGTGAGGAACTGAAACAGCAAAGGGAAAGAAGTCAATACAGGTGCATTAAGAAACAGGTTAGCGCCCTAGCTGGTGTGGCTCAGTGGATAGAGCGTCCGCCTGCGGACTCAAGGGTCCCGGGTTCGATTCCGGTCAAGGGCATGTACCTGGGTTGCGGGCGCATCCCCAGTAGGGGGTGTGCAGGAGGCAGCTGATCGATGTTTCTCTCTCATCGATGTTTCTAACTCTCTATCCCTCTCCCTTCCTCTCTGTGAAAAATCAATAAAATATATTTAAAAAAAAAAAAAAGAAACAGGTTAGCTCTGAGTACCTCTGGGAGTGGTGCGAAACACACCTACCTAAAAGAGCCAGGAAACTGACTCTATATCTTTCAATTCCCATTCACCATTGACTTATAACTTCATCAGGAGTATTAATTTTTCCATAATACTTCCGACTTGTCTCATTCTCAGGCTGAGAGAAAGTCTTCAAGTAGAAAGTAGAATGTGCTTATAACAAGATGCTGTTGGCATGTGTAGAAGAGGCTAGTGCCAAGGGTAGGGCATTGTGTTTGGTATAACTACAATAACCCTTATGTCACATATATTGTACTATACAATTTACATATTGCTTTGATATACATCATTGCAACTGATAAAATATGAGGTAGACAGTGATGGTGGTGGGAGTGGAATCCGGAGTCAGATCAACCTAGAACACAAGTTCTTCCTTTTCATAGCCAAGTGACCTTGGAGAAGTCATTTCACCTCTCTGAAACTCACTTTCTACATCTGTAAAATAGTGACCATAGTGGCATCTACTACTTAAGGTGATTGTTAAACCTAAATGAAGAAATGCTTTTAAAAGTCCTAGCAGAGTGCTTATGATAGAAGGGGATTCAACCAATATTCCTTCCCTTTCTCCCATCCCCATCTCTTGTACCCCATAGCATATAGCCTCAGTGTATGGCACTGAGGTTGTACTCAATAAATATTCCTAACATAGAAGGTTCCTGGAGAAAAGTCCAGATTATTTGTGAAGCAGTAGAAGAAGGTGCCATCAAAAATACAAAATCTAGGAAAGTATACTAAGGAGGTGGGCATTGAACTAGTTCAAATGCAGGAAAGGCTTCCCCCTAAAGAGAAAGCTATCTTTTAGACCAAAATTTGAATGATGGGGGGATACTGTTGCTGGTATGGAGTAGGAAAGAGAGGATCCCTGGTAAGAAGATGCCCTAGAACAAAGCCTGGTGGTGAGATATAACAGAAGACAAACATAAGCTAACATGTATTGAGCACTTACTGTGTAAAAGGCACTATGAAAAATGATTTTTTTACATCCTTTATCTCATTGAGTCCTCATCACAACCCTTTAAGACAGGTGCTATTATTAATTATTATTATTATTATTATTATTATTATTATTATTATTTAGTCCTTACCTGAGGATATTTTTTCCATTGATTTCTAAAGAGAAGAGGGAGGTAGGGAAGAGGAGCGAGAAATATAGATATGAGAGACACATCGATTGATTGCCTCCCAGACACACCCCTGCTGGGGAACCTGCAACCAAGGTATGTGCCCTTGATTGGGATTCAAACTGTGACCCTTTGGTCCACTGGCCAACACTCTAACCATTAAGCAAAAAATGGCCAGGGCAATAGATGCTATTATTAATTTCATCTTCCATGTTAAGAAATTGAAGCACAGAGAAGTTAGGTCACTTGTTTGAGGCCTCACAGGCAGAAAATGATGGAACCTGGAGAGAAAGCTATCTTTTAGACCAAAATTTGAATGATGGGGGGATACTGTTGCTGGTGTGGAGTAGGAAAGAGAGGATCCCTGGTAGGAAGATGCCCTGGAACAGAGTGAAAAGCAGATTTGCCTGACTCCAAAACCCAATTCCTAAGTGTTAGCAGCTATAATAATAATTACTGATTATAAAAACTATCATTATTACTGTGAGATGTTCAGCTCCCACCATGAATTCAATTAAACAAAGACTATCACTATCATGTATTATTAGTTAAGTGGGGAGCAGCTTTGGCTTGAATCTTTGAAAATGCTCCTTTGCTGTGGGGTAACCAGGGAATTTTCCTTTGGTTTCCTCTAATTATTTCTCAAAGCTTTGGGCTTGATTCACATGATCACAACTCCAATATTTGATTCCCTATCAGCATATGACATGGGTTGTCATTGTTTAATCACAAGCTGTACTTGTGATGAATGTTGGATAATCAGAACAAAAGCACAGGAAAAATAATTAGAGGGAACTAAAGGAAAGAGACTCACAGCCTTGAACAACAGGCTGTGTGGAGGTTTCTAGGACAGTCCCTGACTCTGACAATGTATTTTGATCCTTGTCTGAATGCAAATGAACAACTCCATAAAATCATAGGCAGTTTGTCACAGTGCAGGTTATTTAGCTAGTTAATTAAAAGTCTGAGTGAGCTAGTGCCTCTCTGCACTGGGCTCTGAAGATAACCAAGCCTGTGTTCTGACCAGGCAAGTTAATTTAAAATAAGTGACCTCAATTGGGTAATGGCTGCAAGTTCAAATTCAAGAATCGCTATAATTAGTCCCAGATGATCTGAATTGTTCTTTCAGGAAACAGAGTGGAGATGGGGGAAAGAGAAATGTCCAAGCCCAAAGTAAAGGTTATTAGCCATACCTTTCAAAAGTAGAGGAGCTGAATGGGGCAGGGCATAGTTAATGTGGTATAACAAGACTTCCATTGCTACTTTTTCAAATGCATCCTGCTAGATGTAGTACATAAAATGGTTTTAGGTTTTTTGTTTGTTTGTTTGTTTTTAAATAAGGATTAGAATTCAGCACTCTTAACCATGTGGTCTCAGGCAAGTTACTTAATCTTATGTCTGTTTCTTATCTATATAATGGAGAAAACACTATTAAGCCTACCTACTTCAGAGGATTGAAGGAGATAATTTGCAAAAAGAGCTTTGAGAAAACATGAAAAGCTCTACAAGACAGTATTTATACTTGCTTCAATCCAGGAGAGTTTTCTAACCAAAGATTTTAGATTTTAGAATATAAGGCTACTCTAGGCATGTGCCTCTCAATTTTTTTTCCTTACACTCTGCCATAAACCAGTTACCTTCTGAACTATACCCCTTGAAAGGTTAAAGTATCACAGTAGGCAGTACTTTCAGCACTATATCTGTATGGTGATACATAATGTTCTAATTTCTTTTTTTAAAATCTTTATTGATTAAGGTATCACATATGTCTCCTTTTTCACCCATTGACCTCTCCCCAACCACTTCCACCCCCTGGCACATGCCCTCATCCCCGCAAGTGTCTGTGTCCATTGGTTATGTTTATATGCATGCATACAAGTCCTTAAGTTGATCTCTTATCTTCCCCTACCTTCCCTCTGAGGTTTGATGGTCTGTTCGATGCTTCTATGTCTCTGGCTCTATTTTTGTTCATCAGTTTATGTTGTTCATTATATTCCAAAAATGAGTGAGATCATGTGATATTTATTTTTCTCTGACTGGCTTATTTCGCTTAGCATAATGCTGTCCAGGTCTATCCATCCTGTTGCATATGGTAAGAGTTCCTTCTCTTTTACAGCAGTGTAGTATTCCATTATGTAGATATACCACAGTTTTTTAATCCACTCGTCTGCTGATGGGCACTTAGGCTGATTCCAAATCGTAGCTATGGTAAATTGTGCTGCTATGAACATAGGGATGCATATATCCTTTCTAATTGGTGTTTTTAGTTCTTGGGATATATTCCTAGAAGTGGGATCACTGGGTCCAATGGGCGTTCCATTTTTAGTTTTTTGAGGAAACTCCATACTGTCTTCCACAGTGGCTGTACCAGTCTGCATTCCCACCAGCAGTGCACGAGTGTTCCTTTTTCTCCACATTCTCTCCAGCACTTGTCGTTTGTTGATTTGTTGATGATAGCCATTCTGACAGGTGTGAGATGGTACCTCATTGTTGTTTTGATTTGCATTTCTCGGATGATTAGTGACTTTGAGCATGGTTTCATATGTCTCTTGGCTTTCTGAATGTCCTATTTTGAAAAGTGTCTATTTAGGTCCTTTGCCAATTTTTTGATTGGATTGTTTATCTTCCTTTTGTTAAGTTGTATGAGTTCACTATAAATGTTGGAGATTAAACCCTTATCAGTGATAACATTGCCTTTGCCCATTTTTTTGATTGGATTGCTTATCTTCCTTTTGTTAAGTGATATGAGTTCCCTGTAAATTTTGGAGATTAAACCCTTATTGAAGATAACATTGGCAAATATGTTCTCCCATGCAGCGGGCTTTCTTGTTGTTTTGTCGATGGTTTCTTTTGCTGTGCAGAAGATTTTTATTTTGATGTAGTCCCATTTGTTTATTTTCTCCTTAGTTTCCATTGCCCTAGGAGCTGTATTGGTAAAGATAATGCTATGACATATGTCTGATATTTTGCTGCCTGCGGAGTCCTATAAGGTTTTCATGGTTTCCCATCTTACCTTTAAGTCCTTTATTCACTTTGAGTTTATTTTTGTGTATGGTGTAAGTTGGTGGTCTAGTTTTATTTTTTTGCATGTATCTGTCAAATTTTCCCAACACCATTTATTGAAGAGACTGTCTTGACTCCATTGTATGCCCTTGCCTCCTTTGTCAAATATTCATTGAGCATAATGGCTTGGGTCCATTTCTGGGTTCTCTCTTCTGTTCCATTGGTCTATATGTCTGTTCTTGTGCCAGTACCAGGCAGTTTTGAGGACAGTGGCTTTGTAATACAGCTTGATATTTGGTATTGAGATACCTCCTACTTTGTTCTTTTTTCTCAGGATTGCTCTGGCTATTCAGGTCTTTTTGTATTCCATGTGAATTTTTGGAGAGTTTGTTCTAGGTCTGTGAAATATGCCGTTGGTATTAATAGGGATTGATTTGAATCTATAGATTCCTTTGGGTAGTATGGACATTTTAATGATGTTGACTCTACCAATCCATGACCATGTTATGTTCTTCCATCTGTTTATGTCTTTCTTTATCTCTTTTTTCATTGACCTGTAGTTTTCCAAGTACAGGTCTTTTACCTCCTTTAGTTAAGTTTATTTCTAGGTACCTTAATTTTTTTGGTCCAATGGTAAATTGGATTTTTTAAAAATTTCTCTTTCTGTGAGTTCGTTATTTGTGTATAAAAAAGCCATAGATTTCTGGGTTTTAATTTTGTATCCTGCTACATTGCTGAATTCATTTATTAAGTCTAATAGTTTTTGATGGAGTCTTTAGGGTTTTCTATATATAATATTATGTCATCTGCGAAAAATGACAGTTTTACTTCTTCTTTACCAATTTGGATGCCTTTTATTTTTTCTTCTTGTTTGATGGCTATGGCTAGCACTTCCAGTACTATATCTAACAGGAGTAGTCAAAGTGGGCATCCCTGTCTTGTTCCTGTTCTTAGGAGAAATGGTTTTAGGTTTTGCCCATTGAGTAGGATGTTGGCTGTAGGTTTGTCATATGAGGCTTTTATTATGTTGAGGTATGATCCCTCTGTTCACACTTTTCTGAGGGTTTTTATCAAGAAAGGGTGGATTTTGTCAAATGCCTTTTCTGCATCGATTGATATGACTGTGATTTTTTTCTTTCTTTATTGATTAAGGTATTACATATGTGTCCTTATCCTCCCATTGCCCCCCCCCCCCCCCGTCGCCCTTCACTTTCATGTCTTCATTCCCCTGGCGTCTATGTCCATTAGTTCATCCCCCTGGTGTCTATGTCCATTTGACTATGTGATTTTTATCTCTCAATTTGTTTATATGATATATGACATTTATTGATTTGAGGATATTGTACCTTCCTGCATCCCCAGAATAAATCCCACTTGATCATGGTGTATGATTTTTTTAATGTAATGCTGGATCTGATTTGCTAGAATTTTGTTGAGGATCTTAGCATCTATGTTCATCAGGGATATTGGCTTGTAATTCTCTTTCTTTGTATTGTCTTTATCTGGTTTTGGAATTAGGGTAATGCTGGCTTTATAGAAAGAGCTTGGAAGTGTTCCTTCCTCTTGAATTTTTTGGAATAGTCTGAGGAGGATAAGTTTTAGTTCTTCTTTGAATATTTGGTAAAACTCCCCTGTGATGTTCTAATTTCTTAGGAGGTGTACCCACAGAGCTGAAAATGACTTCAGCTTTGTGGGATTTAGAAGTTAGAGAGCACATACTTTTAACATTTTTTATGAACTTGGATCCTTTTCCATTTATGTTAATATGAATCTTTGACTTGAAATTTCATGCCGGTACAACACTGTGGTACCACAAAGTTAGTGGAAGTCACAGTGAGAGCAGGATGGCTTTACCCCCATTTATTTTTATAGGAATGCTTGGGTTTCTCTTCAGTGTTCTCATACATTCTAATTACCCATATTTTCCCAAGCCCTGGAAGCCAAAAGTAATAAGAATTTGTACAATAGTAAAAATAAAATAAGTGAAAGCATTACAACCCAGTACAAAGCTTTGGAAAACCAAGATGCTTTTCTTTCTCAATTTTACTTTTAAAAAGGGAATTGTATTGTGCTTCCCATTTGAGTCCTCCCTGAACAGAATGTAAGCGTCGAAGACAGAGATTTACAACCTGTGCTTGCTGACAGTAATCACAACTGTTTATCCTTCAAGCCTAACCAAACTCATTAAAGGAACTTGCTTTTAAATCAGATTCCATGTTCTGCCTTGTTAGATGAGGAACAAGCAAATATTTCAAGCAAATATTGGAATTGTGTCTCCCAGAATTACATTGCTATAAAAGAACTGTGACTTTTGCTGAAAAGAGCTTGAGGTCATAATGCACATATAAACAAACAAAAAGCCCTGGCTCCACATTATCCTTCATCACTGGGAAACCCCCATCCATGGTAGGGAGCAGTGGAGGACACAACGTTATGAGGGTTGTGCAAAGGTTTCAGTCATAGGCTGAGCAGTCATGTCTAAAACTCTCCCTGGGAGTTCTGTGGTGCACCATGAGTAAAAGCTACAATATAAAGTGCATATAGGACTGGGAATTTTTGTCCAAGTGACAACCATCAGGACTTTTTTTCCTGAACAAAGTCGAGAAGCTATTTATTTAATTCAGCATATGTTTTTGAGTACTTACGAGACTCTAAACTGTTTTAATTGCTGGGTATATATCACTGAACAAAGCATAAAAAATTCTGCCTTCATGAAGCCTATATTCTAGTTTGGTTGTCTAGTGATCACTCTCTCCTGTGAATTCCTATATGGTTTTTATCTCTCATATTTCCCTCAGAATACTAATTATTTACCCAATTTAGGCATGTGTCCTTCCATCCCAATGGATTATAAATCCCCAAGGGCAGGGCCCGGGTTTAAACTTGCTAGTGTGTACATAATTTATTGAATACTCTCTAGGCAGGTATTCAATCAATGTTTGTGGACGATGAGAAAGAGAGACTCCAAATATAGGGAAGGAGGATGAGAAGTGTTATGAACTTCAAATATTATCTTTCTGGTATAGTATGTTTTCATTGGAACAGATTATGTTAACCTAAACACTAATTCCAGGTAATTGGGTGGGAAGTTGGATAGGAATGAGAAAGCAGGTGGCCTATTTAGGCTCATATGTAGATATCTATTTGATCCATGTATTGACATACTCTTGGGTAGTGTGTCACAAAGAGTACATTAGAATCAGATATGGATTTAAATCTTTGCTCTGTCACAATGACTTGTGTGGCCATTGTGTATGTTAGTCCCTCTCTCAGATACCATGGTAATGTATTTACTGAGGGAAAAATTCCGTTTCTATCACAATGTCATGATGAAAGGGAGAGTTCTGTTCTGGCCAATATAACCTGTGTTCTTATTGGTATCAAGTTTCTACCATCCTGCTTTATAACATCTTAGTTTTTCTTAATTTCCCAAATTGGCACTGCTTATTGGCATTCACTCTGACAAGTGAGCAGGGCTGTCCATACATATGCAAATATAAATTCCCACCCCCGTCCACTGAGTCAAATGAACTATTGGTCCTTGAAGACTCAGTTCAAGAAATCACCAGAAGAAAGCCTCCCTGATCTCTGAGTCAGGCGGAGTTATGCATGTTTCTTCTGCATTTCCATTAGGATCTTTTCCCCCCTCTGTAACTGCACTCACCACACTAGACCATAATAATCTATTTACTTGACTTCTTCCCTACTAAACTATGAGCTCCTTGAGGGCTGAAACCATGCCTTACTTGTTTTTCACCTTTTCTTTAAACTTATTACTAGTTCTTATCCAGGACAAGAGACACAGGCAGTGTGAATAGGAATGTTGTCTTCAAAGAGAGCTTGAAACTATCTCTTTACATTTCAGCAGATCTATTGGAATGGATTGTGCATAACATTTTCTGTTTTCTTTTTTCATGCAATTAAAAAGATAAAGTCATTCACTTGTTTCTCTCGCTTGAAAAGTATTCCTGTTTATGTAGATTTTATGAAGAGGAAACTTGAGTAATGGGTCCTTTTCAGGTTCTATAAAGAACTGAGTCTGAGCTAGTCCTCTTTATGCAAAAAGTCTTTGTTAGTTATGTTGGGTGCTGTTGTAATCAGATTGCAAATGAAACCATCCCCATCTTCCTCCGGAGTACAGTTAAGGGAAATTCATCTCCATATGACAATTTTTCAGCTAAGCTCTGAGCAAAGCAAATAATATGGAACTCATGAAGACAGTTTACAGACTGAACAGGTCTGTCCATATTTGGAGAAACCATATCATTTTCTATTGGCTCATAAATCCTCCAATACCTGGACTATTATTAACTAATATATATACTTTGATGGCAAGATTGTCATACATGCATTTTTGGCACGAGTTAAGAAAGTTAAGAGAATTAGCTGCAAGTCACTGAATGATAATGACCATAAAAGAAAGTGGCTAGGATTTTATGTGTCTTTTGGGGGATTCAAGACCACACTGCTGTTTGTGTTCATAAATTTCAGTTTTGTATCCCACATATGACTGAAATCATATGGTTCTTAGCTTTTTCTGTCTGACTTATTTCACTTAGCATAATGTTCTCAAGATCCATCCATGTTGTTGTAAATTATGCTATTTCATCCTTTCTTATGGCTGAGTAGGGGGTGGGGGTAGAGGGGGTCATAATATGAGGTAACAGGAGAAGATTTGACTTTGGGTGGTGGACACATGGTGCTATCTACAGATTTTGTAACTTAGAAATTCACACATTAAAACCTATATGTTCATGTTGACCATTGTCACCCCAATAAAATTTAATTAAAACAAACAAAAAGAAAAGATCACTGGCTCTAGTTTAGCAAGCAGGGTGTTGTGGTGGATAGAGTTGCTGGGGAAGTACACCATAGGAAAGTTTTCTCAAGCAAAAACTGTCCTTGATTTTAATATTTCACAATTAGTGATTTATCTTTAACATGCTGGGTGTTCTAAGAAGCCCATAACTCTTCTAGGGAGGATACATGGAAAATATTTCATCTCCCTCATGAAAGCAAACACCTGAGGATTCAGGGCTGGGCCTGCTGCCACCTGTTATTGATGTAGCTAATGTAGAAAAGCTAATGGCTCTGTTGGGAGATGCACTTTCCTGCCACTCCTTGAAACTTTTTCTGAGCAGCTTTGTGGTGGTTGCCATAGACACCAAATAGTGAAGGGGTTTGGGTCAGAGTTTGAAGAATTGCACTGTGCTTGAGTGGGAGAGACTGAAATTAAGTTAATGCATTTACAAATAAGGTGTGTTTCTTTCCTTTGTGCCTTTGAGAAAACTGCAACAAAGCAGTCTGTCAAGCAACAATTGATTTTATATTGGCCAGGGAAAAGGGAGGAGGAACAATTTATTGAGTAGGAGGTTCTCAAGTTAAGCACAGGCAGTAGTTTGAAATAGGTCAAGAGAAGTGAAAAGGACTCTCAGAGCTGTTGAAGAGATAGCAGTAATGGTAAGACAATGACTTTGGGTGGTGGGCAATGACTTTGGGTGGTGGGCACACAGTACAATATACAGATCTTGTAACATAGAAACCCACACCTGAAACCTATATGATCATATTAACCAATGTCACACCAACAAGTTTAATTTAAAAAGGGGAAGAAAGAATGGTCATTAAGAAGGTTTCTATAGTACTTTTTTTGACTGCCTAGTCCAGTGGTCGGCAAACTGCGGCTCGCGAACCACATGCGGCTCTTTGGCCCCTTAAGTGTGGCCACAAAGTTTCAATTGCACTGTACGTGTGCACCCGCACGTGGTATTTTGTGGAAGAGCCACACTCAAGGGGGCACAGTTTGCCGACCACTGGCCTAGTCCATTGCTTTATTGTCCCTGGATCCTCATCTCTTAATATAAGATACAGTATTACTGATGTCCCATTCTATTTTGGTGCTTCCCTTTTATTTACCTCTATGTGTGTGTGTGTGTGTGTTTTAAATAGCATCATTTCAAGGTTCTGATTTGTGAAGCAGTTCACCCAGTTATCCCTTTTCTGTATCACCTTTCTTAAGATTGACGGACACATTTTCTGCCAATGCTGAACTCTGAAAGACACTGCACCCTTCCTGACCCTGTCCTCAGTAATGATCCTGTTATTCTGACAACTAAAATTTCTGCTGTTGGGACAATTAAAGGCATGAAAACAGCTTAAGTTAAACATACCCTTGTTTAAGACCAATGACACCACTATGATAAGGTGGACCTGTTTGGCCCACAAAACCAAAATCAAAGTATTTGCCACTATCTTTCTGCCACTCACAGATGCAAACCTTTAAGTTGATTATAATAAAGTAACATCAAACTGTCAAAGACAAACATTGAAGACACCACACGTTCGAGGAGCATATCCTAACCACTGAACTTTTCTCTGACTTCATGTTAGTCTCCCTCTCCTGAGACCTACAATAGAGTATAGAGTTTAAATGCTTTTTGAGTTCTCGGGCTCAGTATCCACGTGTTTCTTTCCTTATTCATTTTCTCCTTTAGAAATTAAGTGCAGTTACTCTAATTATAATGCCTGATATTTGCAGACTTGCCCTCTCTGAGGATCTTAGAATAAATTGTTTGTTTCATCCTAACGTCATCCTAGTAAGGCAGAGAAGGACTTTTCTATTTTATATTTGAAGTTGCTAAGATGATGAAAGGTCAGGTGGCTGTGCAAGGTCACACAGTGATCTTGAGATAGCACTCAGCCAGCTTTCTGATCCTTGGACTAGTGCTGGATTACTTCAGAAGATATTGGGCAATTTTCTATTCTTTTTCAGAGTAGGGTGTTGGTGGTACATGTATATTTGAAAAGCTGTTTGGTAACAACATATATATTTTTTAAAAAGGTTGGATCCCACTTCTAGGAATATATCCTGCCGGGAGCCGGTCCATCCTTGCTGTTTCAAAGGACCTGGCATATATGGCAGACTGTTCTTAATATGTTTGCTCACCTTCTTGGCACTATGTGTTTTAACCAAGGTCTCTGAGAAAGGTTGTTTCCCCAGGTAGGGATTTTCCCCTGAAGTTAGGGAGGGAATAAAACCCCTCAACTAAGTGCCAGGCGGGTAATTAATCACTTTAACTACGAACAATCATGCTTAAGCTACATAATCTTTACTCCCTGTAATGGAGATAAGAAACGCCCTAACCTTTGTAATAGAGATTGATAGGATTGAATCAACTGGTATAAATACAGATGTAACAAGACAGCAAGAGAGAGAGAGAGACAGAACCTAGGCACAGAACCTACACAGAACATTCTCTAGAGACAGAAGAACTTCGCTGGAGAGAACATGGCAAAAGATCCTGGACAGAAACTGGCCTCAGAACCTAGCGAGAGAACATGGAAAAAGATCCTGGACTGAACCTGACTATAGAACATGGCAAGAGAACCTGACTAGAACCTGGTGACTGAACCTGGCTGGGGAACCTGGACAGAACCTGGCTGGAGAACCTAGCGAGGGAACATGGCTACAGAGCCTGACTGGAGAACCTGGAGAACCTGGAGAACCTAGCAAGAGAACACGGACACAGAACCTGGCTGGAGATCCTAAGCAGAACCTCTCTGGAGATCCAGACCAGAACTTTGCTGGAGATCCAGACCAGAACTTGGCTGGAGATCCTGGCTAGGTAGCTGATCAACTGAACGCTGTCTGGAGATCCAGACCAGAACTTGGCTGGAGATCCTGGCTAGAGATCCTGGCTAGGCTGCTGATCAACTGAACGCTGTCTCCGTGTCATTCCTTCTTCGCCGACTCCATCCACACCTTTGGGGACCCCTGGACCCGCTGGGGTTGGACCCCAGCATATGGTGCCCGAACAGGGACCCCTAGGTAAGCGCCCCACACTCGGGACGGATAGGACTCCACCGTAGGAAGAGGGTGGATAGTCTTCGCCGACTCCGTCTATGCCTTTGGGAACCCCTGGACCTGCTGGGGTTGGACCCCGGCAATATCCCAAGAAACTAGAAACACTAATTAGAAAGGATATATACACCCCTATGTTCATAGCAGCACAATTTACCATAGCTAAGGTTTGGAAACAGCCTAAGTGCCCATCAGTAGATGAGTGGATTAAAAAACTGTGGTACATCTACACAGTGAAATACTATGCTGTGGTAAAAAAGAAGGAGTTCTTACCATTTGCAACAGCATGGATGGAACTGGAGAGCATTATGCTAAGCGAAATAAGCCAGTCAGAGAAAGATAAATACCACATGATTTCACTAATTTATGGAATATAATGAACAACATAAACTGATGAACAAAAACAGATCCAGAGACAGAGAAACATCTATCAGACCGTCAAACCTCAGAGGGAAGGTAGGGGAAGGTGGAGGTAAGTGGGAGAGATCAACCAAAGGATTTATATGCATGCATATAGGCCTAACCAATGGACACAGACAACAGAGGGGTGAGGGCATGAGTGGGGAGGAATGGGGGGTAATGTGGCAATAAGGACACATATGTAATACCTTAATCAATAAAGAAATTTAAAAAAAAAAAAGGTTGGAGAGAAACTAGTGGTATCTGGCTAATAATCTCTTCCACTTTAGCTCTACCTCTAGTGATGTGATACTAATTGTCATCAATCTCCCCAAGTCTTGGCTCTGGCCCATTGATTGGTGCCTGTTACTTGTTAATTTGTTATAACCTTTGGGCAGAGAGTTTGTTTCTGTTAAATCTGAACTGAAGGAAAGTTTCCTCAACAAGGATGGGATTAATTTGATTGGAAGGGCCCGGTGGGTTGTTAGTAACAGTGGTATTAAACTGGTCAAAGGCTCTTTCCCACACTCAGTCTCATCAAAGTCCAGACCTTGGCATGGATCAATCAATGGCCTTGGCCCTTCAGTGTTATTGTAGTAAAGACCTTGAGTTTGCACATTTTATTTTATTTTTGTTGTTGTTACTACACTTATTTGCATTTGCTTGGTGCCTCTCTGTAGGTAAGTACAGAGTTCTAAATTATTGTAAGTATAAGTGTCCTGTGGCAATGTGAGATTGAACAATAACTAGCTTTTTTGTTGCTATTGTAAACTGTGGTTCTCTCAGCCCTTATGAACTGTTTGTTACAGCATCTGTTAGAATCTAGGGCAAGACTCCTGTAATCATGCAGCTGTGTGATGAACTTTCTAATTACTACATTTTTGTTGCTGTTAAACTGGGGAAATTTCCTAGTAAAACTGGATGATGATTCTAAAAAAATCCATTAATGTTTATAAGCCAGTAATTCTAGCCCATAGGACTTTGTCAACCTCTCAGTATCTTCAGAGGCTTAACTGGGGCCTTCACAGTATAAGCTACACAAAGGAACGGGTATCAGGGTGTTCTTCTCCTATGACAACTGAAAACATATTTATTGCTTGTAGAGAAAGAAACTATGGTTAGTGTTTCCTTTATATT
Organism: Myotis nattereri; assembly: GCF_964212035.1. Classification (NCBI taxonomy): domain Eukaryota; kingdom Metazoa; phylum Chordata; class Mammalia; order Chiroptera; family Vespertilionidae; genus Myotis; species Myotis nattereri. The sequence continues at coordinate 113,450,191 of NC_138078.1, read as the reverse complement.
TTTTTAAAAGAGTGAATCTGAGATCTTACCTGATTTAAGTGATTGAATGAACTCAAAAGGAGAATATTTGTATTAGTTTTATTTTTCCATTTGAATTGATTCATATTTTCATAATTCTAGAATAAAGTATCAGAATTAATATTAAAATGTTAACTTTAATAGAAGGGAGAGAAGGTCTTTTTATTCAATAAATCTTGACTACAATCTACTATAAGTTGCTATGTGCAAAGAGAATCTGAGCAGGAAGGAGTATGACAGTGAATATGGGTACAATGAGGAACTTGTAATAGGCTTGTGATGAACAAACTTCAGTTAATCAGAATCCAACTACTAGAAATTATTAATTAATAAGCATTTTCTCTGGGCATTTCCCAAATATAAGGGCCGATGTGATATTTATATAGACATATGCAGCATAGTTTTGATCAAACAGAGACTACTATTAATGGGTATATTGTTGTGCTGCACTTTAAAGATAGAAGTAAATGATAAACTTCAAGGCTGTGCCCTGGCCTTGGAACATATTATTTCAATCTCTCCCTTCATCTGTGTTTCCAAGTTTAAGCAAAGCTCACTGACATTGAGGACTGCAAGATTCTCAGTCAGCAAAAAATAAAACATTCAGTGATAGTCACTAGCCTGGCAACCTGAGAAAGAAGGAAAGTTGACTCACACATTTTTAGATATATATGACATTCTGCCCTCCAGAATTATGGTGTTTCCTTATCACTTCTACTACTGTAGCATGGAAGACATCCCCTCCCCAGCACCATATCTAGCACTGGGTATGGTAAAATGGGTGGGGTCTCAATCAATATTTATGGAATTGAATTTCCCACCTAGTTTTTTATAGTTCTGGAAATCATAGCCTGTTGAAACTGGAAGGGACCATCATATTCAATACATTAATTTTATAGTTTAGGAAATGGAGGCAGAGAGGTTAAGAAAGTTTTTGAAGTCATACAGCTTGGAGCTAGAACCCATGTATCCTGCCTCAAGGCTTATATATTCTGCTTTATAAAACTCCAGATTGTCTCCAGTCATCCTGAGAACTTTCATGAGGTTCCCTAATAAAAATTAATTGTAATTTGTGTTAATTTTAAAAATAAACCTCCCAAATCTCATAGGAAATAATCAGGCAAATAATGAGATATCATCATTAAAAACCATAGGGGGAGTAAACCTTTGGTTGAATGGGAGTATTTTCTTTTTGAGGCCATTTTCTTTTTGAGACCAAAGCTTCTATCATCTGAAATAAACAAGAGTCTTGCTGTTTCAAACTAATGATCTTGAATGAGTTTTTCCTCTTTATTTTCCCAGAGAGTATTTGCTTCTACATAGTCACAAAGCCAGTCTAGCCAGTCAAGTGTGAAGTATGATCAGAGAGTCAGACCATCTTTTTCAATAAGCCAAAGATAAAATCTCTAAATATAGAATACTGATGTCTGTAACTAACTCTTAGGATAAGTATCTTTGCATTTTAGGGGATAAGTTTATTTAAGGCTACCACTGAGTATTGAAATCAACTAACATGATGACTACTTTTACTGCAAGTATGAAGTCCCCTCACTTAGGGCCTGGAGAACATTAGGTTGGACTTAAGAGAAACCATGTCTATAGTGAGCACATTTAAGAAATCTAACCATAGTTTTTGCTTTTGGGACATTATTATGCAACTAGAAGCCTGGTGCATGAAATTCATGCACAGGAGGGGGGGATCCCTCAGCCCGGCTTACACCTTCTCCAATCTGGGACCTCTTGGAAGATGTCTGACTGCCTCTCGCAATCCGAGACCACTGGCTCCTAACTGCTCACCCGCCTGCCTGCCTGCCTGCCTGATCACCCCTAACCCTTCTGCCTGCCTGCCTAATTGCCCCTAACTACTTCCCTACCAGCCTGATTGCCCCTACTTACTCCACTGTGGGCTTGATCACCCCTAACCACCTCTGCCTCACCTCACACCCGGGACCCAGGATTCCCTCCTCTGGCTGGTTGCAGGCACCCAGGACCCGGGCTTCTCTCCCTCTGGCCAGCCGCAGGCACCTGGGACCCAGGCTGGCTTTGCCCAGGCCAGCTGCAGCTGCAGGGGACTATGGGCAGGTGGATTCACCTGGGCCGCAACCTCAGGCTCCTGGGACCACGGGGCGGGCAACTTGTCCCTCTCCGGGGCCGCAGCCCCAGCTGCTGGTGCCTGGGACCGCAGGGCAGGTGGCTTTTCCCTCTCCAAGGCTGCAGGTGCAGCCACTGGTGCTGGTGCCTAGGACCGCAGGGCAGGTGGCTTGTCCCTCTCCTGATCCCCAGCCCCAGCCGCTGGCACCCGGGACCTTGGGGCGTGTGGCTTGTCCCTCTTCCGGGCTGGGCGACAGGCGCAGGTGCAGCTGCTGGCACCCAGGACCGCGGGGTGGGCGGCTTGTCCCTCTCCCAGGCTGCAGCCTGACTGGTCCCCATTCCTCTCTCATGAGCTCATTTGTGCCTGGCTGGTCCCCTTTCCTCTCTCCCCAGTGTTGAGTGTCTGAGCCATTATGGCATGATGGTGTGAGGGTGTGACAACTATTTGCATATTAGCTCTTTATTATATAGGATTTGTGGGTACATTTTTGCTTCAAAATAGAATAGTCTACTGTATGTTAAGTAATGGCATTACATCACCATGTCATTAGGGTAAGAAGTAGCAACCACTGGACACCATGATTGGTGAGGTGACAAAAACTGAGGCAGCTAATTTACAGAGGAAATCCTGGAATGGTTGCAGGTGGGGAAAGAAAGGGAACATCTAGTAAGATACAGAACAACATGAAGTAAGGCCAATAATATGCTTGGCTACATATTCATCTACATTTGAAAGCATGCCCATTAGGATATTGGAAAACAAGGAAAGCAAAGAGGAATGGGATCTATTATTTTACATATTGGCCCTAACATGTTTCTGGGAGAAGAAGATGGAGAGGCATAGGTATTAGAAATATTTTGACCTTATATTTTATGATTAATACTAGAGGCCCGGTGCACAAAAATTTGTGCACTCGGCGGGGAGGGGGGGCTCCTCAGCCCGGCCTGTGCCCTCTCGCAGTCTGGGACCCCTCGGGAGATAACGACCTGCTGGCTTAGGCCTGCTCCTGGGTGGCAGAGGGCAGGCCCAATCCCTAGGTGCAGCCCCTGGTCGGGCTCAGAGCAGGGCCGATTGGGGAGTTGGGGCGCCGCCCCGTCATGCACAGAGCAGGGCAGATTGGGAGGTTGTGATGCCACCCTCAGTCACGCTCAGGGTAGGGCCAATTGGGGGGTTGGGGCACCGTCCCCTGTCACACTCAAGGCAGGGTCAATGGGGAGGTTGCGGCACCACCCCCTGTCACGCACAGAGCAGGGCCTATCAGGGGGTTGGGGCACCACCCTCTATCACCCACAGAGTAGGGCCGATCAGGGGGTTGGGGCGCCGCCACTCTCACACTCAGGGCAGGGCCGATGGGGAGGTTATGGCTCTACCCCATCACACACAGAGCAGGGCCCATGGGGGGGGTTGGGGAGCTCCCCCCTATCAGGCACAGAGCAGGGCTGCTCAGGGGGTTGGCGCCCCGCCCCCTGTCACACACAGAGCCGCAGGGCGATCAGGGGGTTTGGGCGCTGCCCCCTGTCACGCTGATCCTGGTGCCGGGAGGCATATTACCCTTTTACTATATAGGGTAGAGGCCTGGTGCATGGGTGGGGCCAGCTGGTTTGCCCTGAAGGGTGTCCTGGATCAGGGTGGGGGTCCCCACTGGGGTGCCTGGCCAGTCTGGGTGAAGGGCTGAGGGCCGTTTTCAGGCTGGGGGTGACTGAAGTTCCCAACCGCTCCTTTTTTTCTTTTTCTTTTTTTTATTCTGGGCCAGCTTTACCTTGAAGCTTGGTTCCAGCTCTTAGGCCTCCGTGGCTGAAAGTAGGTTTCTGGCCTTTGCTTATAATGTTGCAAATCTGCTGGCTGAAGTCCGGCGGTATTTGTTACAATGTTTCTTAAACTCCCCGCTCAGAGGCCTGCAGCCGCAGGCGGGGAACGTTGGTTTCCTCCAACGATCCTCTGTCACTGAGGCAAGCAAGCCTTATGTTAGTTTCAAGCTGCCTGGCTGCCGGCTGCCATCTTGGCTGACAGTTAATTTGCATATCTCTCTGATTAGCCAATGAAAAGGGTAGCGGTCGTACGCCAATTACCATGTTTCTCTTTTATTAGTGTAGATAGTCATATGCAAAAAATAAGCTGTAGGTTTTTCTAATTCCTTTATTCTACCAGCATGTGTGTATCTAGTCTTTATTATATTATTTTACATTTGTTAAGATGCTTCTCTCTAACTTGGTTCACATTATTAGGGATTATTAGACATTAAAAAATTACCTTTATTATTGCCCCCCTTTTTTTCTACATTGACCCGCTCCACCATGCACCCACCACTCCCTGGCCTTCACCACACTACTGTGTGTCCATGGGCTATGCATATATGCATATAATTACTGGTTAATCTCTCCCCACCCACCCCCTTCCACCTCACCACCACTTTCCCTCTGAAATTTGTCAGTTTGTTTCATGCTTCTATGCATCTGGATCTATTTTGTTCATTAGTTTATTTTGTTCATTAGATTCCACATATGAGTGAGATCATGTGATACTTATCTTTCTCTGACTGGCTTATTTCACTTAGCATAATACTCTCCAGGTCCATCCATCCGCTGCAAATTGTAAGAGTTCCTTCTTTTTTACCACCTGCCTTCCACATAATATTCCATTGTGTAGATGTACCACAGCTTTTTAAATATATATATTGATTTCAGAGAGGAAGGGAGAGTGAAATAGAAACATCCATGATGAGAGAGAATCACTGATCGGCTGCCTCCTGCACATCCCCAACTGGGGATCGAGCCTGCAACCTGGGCATGTGCCCTTGACCAGAATCGAACCTGGGACACTTCAGTCCACAGTCCAACACTCTATCCACTGAGCAAAACCAGCCAGGGCTGTACCAAGGCTTTTTTATCCACTCCTCTGCTGATGGGCACTGGGGCTGTTTTCAGATCTTAGCTATTTTAGCTGCTATGGACATAGGAGTACCTATATTCTTCCTGATTGGTGTTTCTGGTTTCTTAGGATATATTCCTAGAAGTGGGGTCACTGGGTCAAATGGGAGTTCCATTTTTAGTTTTTTGAGGAAATTCCATACTGTTCTCCACAGTGGCTGCATCAGTCTGCATTCCCACCAGCAGTGCACGAGTGTTCCTTTTTCTCCACATCCTCGCCAGCACTTGTTGCTTGTTGATTTGTTGATGGTAACCATTCTGGCAAGTGTGAGGTGGTACCTCATTGTTGTTTAAATTTTCATCTCTTGGATGATCATTTTGAGCATTTTTTATATGTCTCTTGGCCTTCTGTATGTTCACTTTAGAGAAGTATCTATCTAGGTCATTTGCCCATTTTTTAAATTGGATTGTTTGTCTTCCTTTTGTTAAGTTGTATGAGTTCCTTATATATTTTGGAAATTAACCCCTTATTAGATGTATCATTACTAAGTATATTCTCCCATTCAGTGGGCTCTCTTATTGTTTTGTTGATGGTTTCTTTTGCTGTGCAGAAGCTTTTTATTTTGATGTAGTCCCATTTATTTATTTTCTCCATAGTTTCCTTTGCCCTAGCGGATGTATTGGTAAACATGTTGCTACAAGAGATGTCTGAGATTTTTCTGCCTCTTGTTTCTTCTAGGATTTTTATGGCGTCATGACTTACATTTAAGTCTTTTACCCATTTTAAGTTTACTTTTGTGTATGGTGTAAGTTGGTGATCTAGTTTCATTTTTTTGCATGTATCTGTCCATTTTTTCCAACACCATTTATTGAAGAGACTGTCTCTGCTCCAATGTATGCTCTTGCCTACTTTGTCAAATATTAATTGAGCATAATGGCTTGGGTCCATTTCTGGGGTCTCTATTCTTTTCCATTGATCTATATGCCTGTTCTTGTGCCGGTACCAGGCTATTTTGATTACAGTGGCTCTGTAGTATAACTTGATGTCTGATATTGTGATTCTCCCAACTTTGTTCTTCTTTCTCAAGATTGTGATTCCTCTAACTTTGGTCTGCTTTCAAAAAAAAGATTGCTTTCAAAAGATTCGGGGTCTTTTTAAATTCCATATAAATTTTTGGAGTGTTTGTTCTGACTCTGTGAAATATGTTATTGATATTTTAATAGAGATTGCATTGAATTTATACATTGCTTTGGGAATTATGGACGTTTTAATGATGTTGATTCTACCAATCCATGAACATGGTATATTCTTCCACTTGTTTATATCTTCTTCTATCTCTTTTTTCAATGTCCTGTAGTTTTCTGAGTACAAGTCTTTCCACTCCTTGGTTAAGTTTATTCCTAAGTATCTTAATTTTTTGTTGAAATGGTAAATGAGATTTTTTTAAATTGCTTTTTCTGAGAATTCACTATTGGTGTATAAAAGTGCCATGAATTTCTAGGTATTAATGTTGTATCCTGCTATGTCGCTGAATTCATTTATTAAATCTAGTAGTTTTTTGTGGAGTCTTTAGGGTGTTTTATGTACAATGTCATGTCATCTGTGAATAATCATAGTTTTACTTCCTCCTTTCCAATTTGGATGCCTACTAGACATTTTAAATAGGAAAGACAGAGAACTTTTGTTTTTCTCAATAGTGCCTAGCATAGTGCTCTGAATATAAGCCCTTCTGTGATGTTGACTTCAGAACAATTGACTGGCCTTTCTCTGGGAAGCTTTCTATGTAAATTACAATTCCTGGCCTAGAAGTCTGATCCCTTTGCCTTCCTTCTTCATGATTCATCTCTTGATTATACAGTGATTTCTTAGGTAGCTAACCAATTATTTATCATCTCCAAGAGGCCCCATTCTGTGCAGCCTGATTCTCAATCATTGGAGCATGGCTTCGGATCACCCTTTGAAATCCTAGTAAGTAACACTTGCCAAATACCTTACCTGTCTTTGTCTTTTGTGTTATTCAGTCCACCTGTAGACACAGGCTGGTAATAAATAAATGGCATCCAGTTTTGGTTCAAGAGATCTCTAGTGTAGTTGTACTTCTATCGAGTACTTATCCCACAATATAATTTACTTAATATGAAGGACATACACCTAATTATGAAGTATAGAACCACTGCTATATCGTGGTGAAAGAATGTTTAACCCTCATCTTGTAACCATACCTCTGAAAGCAAGTCTCAGAGGAACTGTGGCAGTAAGCATGGAAAGGAGGAGGAGAAATGTGAATATTTACTTCCCTATTGCTGCACCTCCACACCTATGATTTACCCTAGTCATGTATCTTGATCATCTTTTTGTTTTGTTTTGTTTTTACTTTTGCTAGGGTAAACGTGGATATCTATGGAATAATGTAAAATATATGCAAATTTTCCCTATCAGGAAGATTACCTGAAGTAGCCTATACCACCTCTGATAGATAGAAATAGGGTTAAAATTATTCCAAAATAGTGATGGGAACAAATTCCATTACTGTGCAAAAGCACTCTCCTCAATCCTGCCTTACAAAGCAAATATCATGACAGTTGATTGGAAGACCTACATTTACACTGAATGAGACTAGAATGTTCAGAAAAACCTACTTGCCAGGAATAAATTGGACACTATGACAGGGACATTTATGTTTCTAGGCCATAAGAGATATGGGTGAATAGGAGCAGGCTCACCCCTAACATTTTTGGGATCCATGGCAAGAGTACAAATCAAGGACCACATACTGTATATCTAAATGTTACAAAGTCCAGGTCCAACATAGTGTTGGAGTAGGTGGATGTTATACTCACCTCCTCCCAGGACCAAAGTAGAATTACAACTAAAATATAGAGCCATCAAATTTAATAACCAACTGAAGACTAATTGAAGAGAATTCTTATAACCAAGATTTACAGAAGAAGCCACATTGAGACTGGTAGGAAGTGGAGATGTGAAAAAGGGCTGGCCCAGCAGCCACATGCAGAGGTGTGTGTGTGTGTGTGTGTGTGTGTGTGTGTGTGTGTGTGTGCTGAGATTCCAGAGAGATATTTCAGCCACAAGATTACCTCTGAGGAAACTTAACCCCATGCTGAGCTTCCTATCTGAGAGCACCAGAGCTGGGAAGAGGCACCCATGTAACATCTGACCGTGAAAATCAGCAGGGATCCCGGTTGGTGCTTGAGTGTCAACCCATGAACCAAGAGGTTACCAGTTCAATTCCTGGTCAGGACACATGCCCAGGTTGCGGGCTCAATCCCCAGTAGAGGGCATGCAGGAGGAAGCCAATCGATGTTTCTCTCTCATGGATGTTTCTCCCACTCTCTCCCTCTCAAATCAATAAAAACATATTAAAAAAAAGGAATATCAGTGGGTGTTTTGTCTGACAGAGAGAGATGATTGTCTGCTAGAAACACAGGCGCCCTCTTAAAAAGCCAAAATCTCTGGACTCTATCAGAGGGGCAGGGCAGGGGGAATGGATCAAATGAGTTGTGTGAGTAGAGACTGGGTTTTATAGCTCTGGGGAAAGAGCAGAAGAAACAGTTGCCAGGAACGCTGTGCTGAGTGACTCTTCCACACCACAGATGCCATCTTTCTTGGGTGGAGCACTCTCATCCATGTGGCATTAGCCTTGGGAAAAGCAATAACTCCACCCTCTGGACTCCCTGTAGTGTCACCCTGAGGAGCTTGCACGTTGCTGAGGAATCAGCTGCCTAGATTGGGGTGTAGAGGTCTGGGCAGACTCAGAAGGTGTCAGTGACTGAAGTGAATGGTTCTGGGGCAGGGGTCATTCCCCCCCATTTACCCATCAACCTGACTGGCACCTCTCCTGTACAGAAGATGTGCTACTGGTAGCCCTACCCTCCCAACTCCTGGTAACTCCACCCTGCCAAGGTCAGAATAGAATCCAGGAAAGACTGAGTTGTGTGGCTCTTGGATGGGGGCCACTTACACTTTCCCCAAAGGCTGACCAACACCTCTCCCTTAGGGGGATCCACTAGTACTATCCTCCTGATTCCCAGTGGCCCCTGCTGAGATCAGGCTCCTGGCAGAATTGAGATAGACTGAGTTGTGTGCCTCAAGGACAGGGACCATTTCTCCTTTGCACTCCCTAGCAGTGCAGAGTCCTCTCTTCACATGGCCAAATCTTGGTCTTTTTGGGCCTGATAAACTGCTGGCCTCACCCTGACGACTCCCTGAGACCCCATACCACCACAAAGGTGTGCAAGCACCAAGCATTTGACGACTGGGTTTAATATACCCCGGGACATTTGCTGAGTGGCCTCAGACCCAGCACTGGCACCATGTTTGAACCTGTATCAGTCTGATGAACACCACTCACCCCTACCTGGTGACTCACTGAGAGCCTACCTCATGCAACTCGAATACTACCAGAAGCTCTTTCAGTGACTGAGCCAAACAGAAAGCCAACAGATGGAGGCAGGTGGAAGAGGATTTGGGGGTGCCTTGGAAATTTTGCTGACCTGCCCCCAGGCCTGATGCTGGTAAAAGCTGGCCTTGGTGCACAACATTGGTCCTTTCTTCACATACCCAGGCCCAGCAGAGGCAGCCACAAACTGTGTATCACTATGTAGCTTCAAACAGGCTGCCAAGGGCCAGTCACAGGCAGTGTCTGAAATTGGCCTGAAGCAGAGTTCTTCCCAAAGGCTCTAGAACCAATATACCCAGTGGCTAGTTTCAGATCACATAAAATCAGGATCCAATTAGCTTCACAATTGGTATAACCAAAGGGAAGTCTTGGCAGGCAACACAACCTGATGAAGTGAATTCTCATCCATGTGGTCAGCACCTGCAGCAGCTCATACACTGAAGTACAGGTTGAGTCTCACAATCAACCACCTGGAGGGTCAACCCCACACATGAACAGGTCAATAGAAATCAAGACTGAATGACAACAGGAGGGCTCACATAACAGACATTCCTGGAGCACCCAGCTCAGGTGATAAAGGAGACTATGCCAATGGCTCCCACAGGATACCTACAACATAAGGCCACCCCACCAAGACTGGAAGGTGTAACAGATCTACCTAATACATAGAAACAAACACAGAGGCAGCAAAAATGGGGAGACAAGGAAACATGCCTCAAATGAAACAGGAAAATCTCCAGAAAAAGAACTAAATGAAATGGAAGCAAGCAATTTACCAGATATAGAGTTTAAAAAATGGTTATAAGAATGCTCAAGGAACTTAGTGAGAACTTCAACAAAGAGACAGTAATCTTATTTCGCTTAGCATAGTACTTGAAATAAGCCGGTCAGAGAAAGAGAAATATTACATGATCTCATTTATATGTGGAATCTAATGAACAAAATAAACTGACAAACAAAACATATCAGAGACATGGAAGCATGCAATAGATGAGGATTCTCAGAGAGAAGAGGGGAAGGGGGAGCATTAACCAAAGATCTTATATGCATATATGCAAAACCATGGACTCAGACAATAATTTGGTGAAAGCCTGTAGAGGGGGAGGGAGTGAGAAGGAGAAGGGGAGTGAGTGAAGAGGAGGGGGGTCAATAGGGGAAAAAACGAGGGCATCTGTAATCCTTTCAACAATTAAGATAAAAAAGAGAGATAGCAAAAGCTCATAGAAACCATAAAAAAGAACCAGTCTGAAATGAAAAATACAGTAGAAGGAATAAACAATAGATTGGATGAAGCAGAGATCGAATCAGTATTTTGGAATACAAGGTATCAAAAAACACCCAATCAGAGCAGCAAAACGGAAAAAAAAATTAGTTTAAGGGACCTTTGGGACAACATGAAGCATAACAATATCTGCAATATAGGGGTACCAGGAGAAAAAAGAGAGCAAGGGATCAATAAACTATTTGAAAAAAATAATCACTGAAAACTTTCCTAATCAGGTAAAAGAAAAAGATACACAAGTCTAGGAAGCACAGAAATTCCCAAACAAGATGAACTCAAAGAAGCCCAAACAAGACACTTCATTAAAATGGCAGAGGTTAAAGACAAAGAGAGAATCTTAAAATCAGCAAGAGAAACACAGTTAGTTGCCAACAAGTGAGTTCCCATAACAGTGTAAACTGATTTCTCAACAGAAAGATTTCAGAGCAGAAGGGATTGGCATGAAATATTCAAAGTGATGAAAAGCAAGGACCTACAACCAAGATTACTTTACCCAACAAGGCTACCATTTAAAATTTAAAAAGAAATAGATTCCCAGCACAAGAAAAAGGTAAAGGCATCCGTTACCACCAAAACAGTATTAAGAGAAACGTTAATGGCTCTTCTTCAAGAAGAAGAAAAACACACACCCAGTGGGATGCAGTTAAAAGAAAAAAATGGCAATAAATATGTACCTATGAATAATTACTTTAAATATAAATGGCTTATATGTTCTAATCAAAAGACATAGAGTATACAGCAGAGGATATAATCCTTGAATAAAACACCTACTAATTTTGTAATGAATATCTATGACTTCAGACCTAAGAAAAATCCATTATTTAAAAGACTTAAAAAAAGACATAGGATAGCTGAATGGATAAGAAAACAAGATATATATATATATATTGTCTACAAGAGACCCACCTAAGAACAAAGGTACACACAGACTAAAAGTAAAGGGATACCTGGCCAGATAGCTCAGTTGGTTAGAGCATTTTCCCAATATGACAAGGTTGCAGGTTTGATCCTCAGTCAGGGCACATATAAGAATGCATACCAATGAATGCATAAATAAGTGGAACAACAAATTGATGTTTCTCTCTCAAATCAATAAATGAAAAATTAAAATAAACTTTAAAAAATTAAATGGATGGAAAAATATATTTCATGAAAATGGGAAGAAAAAAGCTGGGTTAGCAATACTTATATTACATTGTATAAGTACATATTAGATTACAACTAATGAAATTAAAGCTGTAATAAAAAAACTACTCCCAGCAAACAAAAGTCCTGGACCAGATGGCTTCACAGGTTATATCAGATAAAATAGACTTTAAAACAAAGGCTATACATAATGGGGAGAGAGAGAAGATTCTTCTCTCTTCTCAGGATCTCAGGTTGGCCTCACAGTGGCCGCTCTTTCTTTGAGGTGAGCAACAGGCCCTCTGAGAAAACAACAACAACAGCAAACCAAAGGCTATAATAAGAGACAAAGAAGAGCTGAGACCGGTTTGGCTCAGTGGATAGAGCGTCGGCCTGCGGACTGAGGGGTCCCGGTTTCGATTCCGGTCAAGGGCATGTACCTGGGTTGCGGGCATATCCCCAGTGGGGGATGTGCAGGAGGCAGCTGGTCTATGTTTCTCTCTCATCGATGTTTCTAACTCTCTATCTCTCCCCCTTCCTCTCTGTAAAAAATCAATAAAATATATTAAAAAAAAAGAGAGACAAAGAAGAACATTACATAATGACAAAGGGAACAATCTAATAAGAAGATATAACCCTTGTAAACATTATGCACCCAACATAAGAGCACCCAAGAATATAAAGCAAGCCTTGATGGAAATAAAGGGAGAGATTGACAGTAATACAGTCATAGTAGGGGATTTTAACAGCCTATTGACATCAATGGATAAATCATTCAGACAGAAAATCAACAAGGAAACAGCAGCCTTAAATGACATACTAGATCAGAGGGATTTAATTGATATCTTCAGAGCATTTCACCCCAAAGCAGCAGAATATACATTTTTTTTCAAGTGCACAAGGAACATTTTCTAGGATAGACCACATGTTAGAACACAAAACAAGTCTCAATAAATTTAAGAAGGTTGAAATCATATCAAGCATCTTCTCTGACTATAATGGCATAAAACTAGAAATTAATCACAAGAAAAAATACTGAAAAAACACAAAATGACATGGTGACTAAATAACATGTTACTAAAGAATGAATGCGTTAACAATGAGATCAAGGAAGAAATCAAAAGATACCTTGAAACAAATGAAAATGAGAACACAACAACCCAGTATCTATGGGACACAGTGAAAGTAGTACTAAGAAGGAAATTCATAACATTGCAGTTCTACATCAATAAAGAAAAACTCAAATAAACAATCTAACTTTATACAAAAAATTACTAGAAGAAGAACAACAAAAAAAGCCCAATGTGATTAGAAAAAAAGAAATAATATAGATCAAAAACAGAAATAAAAGAAATAGAGTCTAAAAGAATACAGTGCAAAAGATTAATGAAACCAAAGCTGGTTCTTTGAAATGATAAGACTGACAAACCTTTAACCAGACTCATCAAGAAGAAAGAGAGAGGATACAAATAAATCAAATCAGAAACAAAAGAGAAATAAAAGAAAAAAGAAAAAAGAAAAAAAGAAAGAGGAGAAGTAACAACCGACACCAAAGAAATACAAAGGATGGTAAGAAAATACTACAAACAACTATATGCCAGCAAATTGGACAATCTGGAAGAAATGAGTAAATTCCTAAAAAAGTACAAATTTCCAAAACTGAATCAGGAAGAATCCAAAAATCCAAATAGATTATAACTAATGAAATTAAAGCTGTAATTAAAAACAACAACCTCCCAACAAACAAAAGTCCTAGACCGAATGGCTTCACAGGTTAATTTTACCAAATATTCAATGAAGAACTATCACCTATCCTTCTTAAACTATTCCAAACAATTCAAGAGGAGGGAAGACTCCCAAGCTCATTTTACAAGGCCAGCATTATCCCAATCCCAAAACTGGATAAAGACACTACAAAGAAAGAAAATTATAGGCCAATATCCCTAAAAAACATAAGTACTAAACTCCTCAACAAAATATTAACAAACAAGATCCACCAATGAATTAAAAGATTATGCACCATGAACAAGTGGGATTTATCCCGGGGATGCAAGGTTGGTACAATGTCTGCAAACCAATAAACATGATACACCACATAAACAAAATGAAGGATAAAAACCACATGGTTATATCAAATAGATGCATAACAAATATTTGATAAATTCCAAAACACATTTATGATTAAAAAAAACTCTTAGCAAAGTGGGAATAGACGAAACATACCTCAAAGTAACATAGGCCATAAATGACAAACACACAGCCAACCTCATACTCAATGGGCAAAAATTAAAAATATTTCCCTTCAGACTGGGAGCAAGACAGGGATATCTGCTTTTACCACTTTTATTCAACATAGTACTGATAGTCCTAGCCACAGGAATCAGACCAGAAGAAGTAAAAGGCATTCAAATTGAAAAGGAAGAAGTGAAACTGTCATTATTTGCAGATCACATGATCCTCTATATAGAGAACCTTAATGATTCCACTAAAACACTATCAGAATTGATAAATGGCCCTAGCCAGTTTGGCTCAGTGGATAGAGAGTCAGTCTGTGGACTGAAAGGTCCCAGGTTCGATTCCAGTCAAGGGCAAGTACCTTGGTTGCGGGCACATCCCCAGTAGGAGATGTGCAGGAGGCAGCTGATCGATGTTTCTCTCTCATCGATGTTTCTCTCTATTCCTCTCCCTTCCTCTCTGTAAAAAATCAATAAAATATATTAAAAAAAGAATCTCATCTTAAAAAAAAAAGAACTGATAAATGAATTCAGGAAAGCAGCAAGATACAAAATAAATATCCAGAAATCAGTTGCTTTTTTATACACCAATAATGAACTATCAGAAAGGGAAACTAAGAAAATAATCTCATTTATAATTGTTTCAAAAAAAATAAAATACCCAGGAATAAATTTAGCCAAGGTTATTAAAGACCTATACTTGGAAAATTACCTGACACTGAAGAAATAAATTTAAGAAGATACAAATAAGTGGAAGCATGTTCCGTGTTCACAGATAGGAAGAATTAGCATAATTAAAATGCCCGTATTACCCAAAGCAATCTATAGATTCAATGGAATTTCTATTAAGATACCAATGGCATATCTCACAGATCTAGAACAAATAATCCAAAAATGTATATGGAACTACAAAAGACCCCAAATAGCAACAGCAATCTTGAGAAAGAAGAACAAAGGTGAAGGAATCACACTACCTAATATCAAACTATCTTACAAGGCCATAGTAATTGAAATAGCATGGTATTGGCATAAAAACAGACATAGATCAATGGAACATAATAGAGAGCCCAGAAATAAACTCATGACTTTATGGTCAATTAATATTTGATGAAGTTGGCAAAAACATACAATGGGGTAAAGATAGTCTATTCAATAAATAGTGTTTGAAAAATTGGACAGGTATGTGCAAAAATAATGAAACTAGACGACCTTCTTACACCATAGATAAGAATAAACTAAAAATGGTTAAAGAGTAAATGTTAGACTTGAAACCATAAATATCCTAAAAGAAAACCTAGGCAGTAAAATCTTGGACATTTCTTGTAGCAATATTTTTTCTGATATATCTCGTCAAGCAAGTGAAATAAAAGAAAATGTAAACAAATGGGACAACATCAAACTAAAAGTTTTTGCACAGCAAAAGAAACCATTGACAAAATGAAAAGACAACCCACTGAATGGGAGAAGATATTGGCCAATGTTACATCTGAAAAAGGGTTAATATACGAAATGCATTAAAAAATCTTATAAAACTCATTCCCCCCCAAAAACAAACAATCCAATTAAACTATGGGCAAAGGACATGAGTAGACACTTCTCCAAAGAGGACATAAAGATTGCAAATAGACATATGAAAAGATGCTCAATGTCACTAATCATCAGAGAAATCCAAATTAAAACCATAATGAGATACTACCTCACATCTGTTAGAATGACTTTCACCAATAAATCAACATACAACAAGTGCAGGCCAGGACATTAAGAAAAGGGAACCCTCATGCACTGTTGGTAGGAATGCAGACTGGTGCAGCCACTGTGGAAAATAGTATGAAGTTATCTCAAAAAATCAAAATGGAACTACCTTATGACACAACAATTTCCCTTTTGGGAATTTATCTGAAGAAACTGGAAACACTAATTTGAAGGAATATCTGCACCCCTATGTTCATTGAAGGAGTGGATTATTTACAATAGCCAAGATTTGGAAGCAGTCCAAGTGCCCATCAGTGGATGAGTGGATAAAAAAGTTGTGGAACACTTATACAATGGAATACTACTCTGCCATAAAAATAAGGAAATCTTCCCTTTTGCAACAGCATGGATGGACCTGGAGAGTATATGCTAAGTGAAATAAGCCAGTCAGAGAAAGACAAGTACCATATGGTTTCACTTATGTGTGGAATGTAATTAACAAAATAAAAACAGACTCATAGATACAGAGAACAGACTGATAGCTGTCAGAGGGTTGTTTACAGGCTGGGTGAAAAAAGTGAAGGGATTAAGCAAAAAAAACCCCTCATAGACACAGACAGTAGTATATTGATTTACAGAGGGAAAGGGGGAAGGGTGGAGGTAGAAGAGGGTAAAGGATGGATAAATGGTGATGAAGAGACCTGACTTGGGGTAGTGAACACATAATACAACATACAGATGCTGTATTATAGAATTGTACACCAGTAACCTACATAATTTTATGAATCAGTGTCACCACAATAAATTCAATAAAAATTTAAAAATTAAAAATAAATAAATGTTAAAAAGTCCAAAAAACAAGGTAGACCTTGGCCTGGCCCACATATCTATCTGTGAACTAAATAAAAATCTGTCACTTAGAATAATTTAGGGAGGCCCATTTTTAAACAAAATTTGTCATTTTCTCATTTCTTATGACCAAAATTGTCATTTTCTCCCTCACTACTCCTGCCCTTGACCCACTGGCCTGCTCGCCCCCTTCTGTGCCTTTGTGCTTTGATCTGGGGAACCCAGTTTTTTATGTGTCCCTCTCCCTTTTTTTCTCCCTAGATACTCACCCAGCTACTATCTTTTCAAACAAACAAACAAACAAAAAAAAAAACACCTCTCAAGAACACATAGGAAAAAAAAAGTCTTTGTGTTTCAGTGTTTGTGGTATGAGGAGCCACCTAAAGCATGGAGCTCAATGCAATGGCCCCTCTCACTTGGGTTTAAGGGTGATACTAAGTGGTAGGGAGAAGCATGCCCCTTGGAGCACTGCTTCTCAAGTCTAGTGGCCTACAAATGCCAAGCACCTACCCAAATCCTTATCCTATGGGCATTCATACTTTCCCAGAACCAGTCCTATTTTATGCTTGGTTTTCTGGGAATTAATGGAGGGAAGGGAAACCGTACCTTCCAGACTTTACCAGTTACATTTAGCATACGCCTTAGAAATGGAAGAAGGAAATGGGCATTACCTAGGGCAGTTTTAGTAAAATAATGAAGACTGTGGTTCTCTTTTTTAATATTTTATTTATTTATTTTTAAATTTCTTTATTGATTAAGTTATTACATATGTGTCCTTATACCCACATTACCCTCCCATCGCCCCCACTCATGCCCTCACCCCCCTGTTGTCTGTGTCCATTGGTTAGGCCTATATGCAAGCATATAAGTCCTTTGGTTGATCTCTCCCACTTACCCCCATCCTCCCCTACCTTCCCTCTGAGGTTTGATGGTCTGATTGATAAGACTGTGGTTCTTTACCTGAGAAGAAATGCATGCAGATGGGAATGCTAGTTGTACTTACATATCACTCTGTGAAAGTACTCCTCATGATTTATTCCTACTCTTGTGGGGCTCATTTCATAGTTAGATTGTTTGGGCACCATAAGTAAATGAACTTGTTCATCATAAATAAGCTTCTCACCAAAGGGCATGTTTAAGTAGCATATTTTCAATTTCATGTGCTGGTGGAATATGCATCATCATCAAATGAAGGAAGTGCCTATGAAATGCTTGTTGTATAACAATGCTTGTTGTAAACAAAGCTGTTCCAAGTCTCAACAGGATGCTTATCTCTTAAAACCTCTGCTTGACTCTGCTCTGATTGAAAACTTCAGTTACACACATGGCTGATTATTGTAGTGACTAACAGACTCCCTGGGTTCAAATTCTGGCTCCACCAATTATAACTGTATGACCTCTAAGTCTCAGTTTCTACATCTGTAAAATGGAGATAATATTCCCATGTACCTTATAGGGCTGATATGAGGATTAACTCACATGAGATATATTAACACATATATCCATGCACATTGATTAAAACAGTAGCTGAACATTGTAAGCACTTAATACATATTTGTTGTTAAAAATATCCAGTTGTCGAGGACCGGCTCCCGGCAGTTCATGGGAAGATTTCAAACTTAATAGACATCTCAAATTCCAAACTCTCAGGAGAGGATAATTTTCCCAGTTTTGGTCAGGTGTCAATCAGCTATGAACAAGGGACAGACTTGTGTAATACAAATATGTCAGTCCAGGGTCCACTCTTTTGTTCTCAGAATAGAGAGGTGGCACTGGACACTCTGAATGATGTCTCCTACATGGTATCACTCCCATCTTCCCCATCTTTTTTGTTCCCATTGCCACAATTCCTGGCCCTTCAAGCCAAGTAGACCTACCCATTTGCTTGCTTCTTGTCATACTTCTTCCTCCTTTCTCTTCTGCCTCTGACTTCTTTCATTTACTTTCATCTCCCTGGTTTTAAATTCTTGGTCCATACCCCAGCTTCTATTTCTGCTCCTGCTCTCTTCCTAATTATGTACCCCTTGCACATTGAACTTCAGCTTTTCTCTATGACTCGCGACTTACATTACTTCTTTTGGCCCAGCAAATACACTCACCATCTCAGATGAAGGGTCCTGTTATAGTCATTAACCTCTCAGAATCCCCTTCCTTGCTCCTTTGCCCATTTCAGCAATGATCCCATGAAAGGGGACAGGGAGAACCCAAGCCTGCAAACTGCTTCCAAATGAGTACAATATTCCTAAAACACTCCTTTGATTATAAAATTTCTTGCCTCGAAAATTCTTACATGATTCTTTAGCCTGACATTTAAATGTCTTTCAGAGTCAGGCTCCAAACTACTTTCCCAACCTTTTCCTCTCACTACTTCCTTTCACAACGGTTCTAATCCATGCACATTCCCTGAATGCTTTGCATAAAATTGTACTGGGGCCTCTTGCATACCTAGCACATGGAAATAAATACATACTTGTTGCCTGTATGAATAAATGCGCAGTAAAAGTTAAAAAAAAAATCCAGTTGTCGAGAGCATTTGAGAGCTTGCTCTTTGGCATGTGTTGTCAGTTTGGCTCAAATAAACATTTGTGTTTTGTTTTTTTAACCAAAAAAAATGTCCAGTTGTCACATGTAGTTCAAGGTTTTTGTGCCTTTAATTACTTTAAGTGATACTGAAAATCTAGTTAATTTTTAAGTAGTCCTTGAGCTTATCAATCAATTTATGTTACCCAATGTTACACTGCAGAAAAACAGAGAAGTCATCTAACATTAAACTCATATTAGTGAGACCTGAGCACAGCTCAAGTCTTAAGACTCTGTTCTCATGATAAAAACTTAGATTAAACTGGTATCTTGGAAAGTCCATGAGGACACTGTTCTTGAGCAATAGTCCCTAAATAACACATTCACATTTCCATAAGCACAAAAACTTACCACTCATGAACAAATAACTATGGTTACTAGTTATTGAGTGCCTATAGGATGCCAATTACCACACATTTGCCCTCCACATATTATCTTATTTGATCCTCACAAAGCATGAGGATCACATAAAGTAGTGAGATCATATTGGGAGACGAGAAAATTGGGTCTCAAAGAAATTATATCACTTTTATCAATGTCATGCAACAGGGAAGTGATTAAGCTAGGTATTGAAGTCATGTCTATTTGGTTCCCAAGATTGTGTTTATTCAACTATACCACAAACAAAATACTTCAAGAAGTAGAGATGCTAACTGGAACTGTCTATGGATTGGTAAGTCAGCTTACTGTTCTATAAGGAACATTGAGAGTAAGGGTTGGGACAAAAAGGGAGCAAAAAGAGGAGAGGAGCTGGACAGTACCATTATGTGCTGAATGGAAGATGAGGCAAGGAGCAGACATAAGGCTATAACATTTTTACTTCACTTGACCTAGGACTAGCTGTTGGCAACAGTATGCTCTAGTGAACACAATTGTTATACATACAGGGTAGGGCAAAAGTAGGTTTACAGTTGTGAGTGCATGAAACACTGCACAGGTGCTCTCCACATATTATCTTATTTGACCCTCACAACACATGAGGATCACATGAAAAGAAGAGTTTAATATTATATTATATTATTTTTTTTAATTATTGTATTATTTTCCAAATGAACAAATGTAAACTTATTTTTGCCCTACCCTATATTTTGGAGTGAGCACTGTTTTCTTTATATTCCAGTCTCATACTTTAGAAAGGCCCCTAATATTGTTCCTCTTGTTTAAAAATAGTTATCTTTGCAAGCCTGACTTACTAACTTGGACGTTTTATTTCTTAAAATGATCATCTTTGAGGTGACAGTCAGGGTTCCTCAAATGAAAGAAACTGTAGAGATTGAGCTGCTTCAGGATTCTGTACTTAAGAAGAGCTAATTTCATATAATCTATGATGAGGTGATTTTACCCTGGAATATTTCCAGGGAAATCACACATTCTATATATTTTTTTCCTGCATAGCACATTGAAATGTATTGGTTTGGCCCCCACACAGATTGCATAAACTGTAATTCAAGTAGGGGCTATGCTGAGATTTACCTTTGAATTATATATGGAAAAAAAATAAAAACATGGTAAAGACTGAAGGGGGATGTTTAAATCTCTTTAAAGAGTCAACCTTTTAGATATCCAGTGCATAGGCAAATTAGAAATACCAGCATCTGTCCATTAAAATAAGTCTTCTATAATGGTATTTACTTGTCAACAAACAGGATTAAATTGGAATATTTGTGTATCATTGAAAATAATCTTAAAACTATTCTATATCTGATTTTTCACTAATACAGAATAGATTCACCTTCATACAGCCTCAGCTGGTGAGATTTTATTTTCTTCCAGTTTCTTCTCTTCTTGTAATGAGTTCTTTCTAATGCTGGATCTCTCTCTAGTCTAGTTAAACTCATTCACTCTGATATTGTCCTTAGGCATGCACTGTAGTTGGTCAGTGTCCTCTTTATGATAACTCATTATACTTAAGGATTGTGTTTAAAGTGCATCTTGGCTCTCTTTCACCAGGTTAAACAATCCCAACTCATTTAGACTTTCCTTGTAGGCCCTATTTTCTAATGCTTTAATCTTTTTCTGCTTTTCTCTGGGTCTTCTCCAATGCTTTGCAACTGTTTTGAGAAGTAACTTGATGAGCAGGCCTAATCTACATTTTGGCATTGGCTAAATATTTAATAAGTGACTTAAAATTAAGAAAGGTGGTTCAGTGTAGGGGCAAGATCACTGGACTAGGAGTCAGAAGACGAGTTCTGTCCTTGTTCTGCCAACTTACTAGGATTGAGCAGAGAGCCACATTGGGTCAAATCACCTAAATGTCTCTAAGCATCAGTTTATCATCTGTAAATCTGGGCTAAGTGCACCTGCCCTGTCTACCTCCCACAGTGAGGCTCAAATGAGATAAATCTGTGTAAAAACACTTTGTTTAGCATCAAAGCACTATTCAAACATTATGTGTCAGGCACCTTTCTAAATGCTATATATATATATATATATATATATATATATATATATATATATATATATATATCAACTTATTAAAATTCAGATACCATTCTATAATGAGGAAATGGGGGCACAGATAATTAAATAATTTGCACCAGGTCACACAGCTAGAAAGTAACAGAATCCATGCAGACTGGCTCCAGAGTCCATGCTCTAAAACTATATGCTATGCTGCCTCTAGAAATAAATATTAAGAGCCATTCATTTTATGGAGTCTAACCTTCAAAAGCAGTCCACAGGTATACACTACTGGAATGGAGGATCTATTCAGTCATGGGTAGATAACTGTATGAGAGGCAACCTTTTTCACAGTTAATGTTTAGATTGGTTGTTGAATTAAGGCAGCTGTCCACCAGTGAGGAGCGCCTCATGAATACAGTAATGCAATAATAGGACTGCTACATCAGGTCAGCTTAATGGTTCATTCATCGTAGTACACATACATCTTCTAGTAGATGGTGCTCTTAATTCTTAGATTCAGGATCTACAGTTTCTCAATATTCTTTGTGAGCCCTGACAACCTTTCATGCTTTTATTTGTCTCTACCTCTGTCCTCTTGTATGTTAATTGTTATAGCTATAAATTTGGAATACTTTTATGCATTTATTTTTAAACTTTTTTATTGTTTATTGTTTAAAGTATTACATATGTGTCATTTCTCCCTCATCAACCCCTCCCTGGCTACTCCCACCCCCCCCCCCCCCCAGAACAAGCTCCCACCACCCCAGTGTCCATGTCCATTGGTTATGCTTGGAATACTTTTAAAAATAGGTTAACTGTTAAGGACAAATATTAAAGACAGATTAATACCTAATGGAGTCTTTTTATTTCTACTGTAGTATTAAAGGTTGAAAGAGATCAAATGAACTTTCTAAAGAAATGTTGGAAGAATTTTGATTTGCCCCATAAGTGTTTAAACATTCACAAGGAAAATTAGAATCTATATCATGAAATGAGGAGGTTATACTATATAATACTGTATTTATGACCTGCTCATATTTGAAATATTGTACAGTATTGAGGTCTTTTCATTATCACCCATTGGATGTAATGTACAATATGAACTTACATTATGTCAAACTGATCTATAGGGAATAGGGTTATAGTGGTGTAAATGGCTCTTCTACCTCAGACAGTGGCATTAAGTGTCATTTTGTGGGAGGCTACAGAAGTTTCCTTCATGAAAATAACCTCCCCCCAAAGCTGAAAACACCATTGGAAATCGGGGCATCTTTTGGGAAGACGGAATACTGACTGAGTTATAAATATTATTCCAACCCATGATCTGTATAGTAAATTATGATAGGTTTACCAAGAATGGTTAGGAACCAATGAGAAAAGTATTATCTCTGTATCTTACTATAAAATTTATTTAAAAATATTTTCTCTAAAGAAATATGTTGAATTCTTTACTTAATTTAAATAAATTTTTTAATGAGAAATCTATTTTTATCCACAAAAACAAAACTTTGGCAATTTTTTTTTTTTTTACTTTGGCAATTTTTTTTTATTTTTTTAAATACATGTATTTTATTTTTTTAATTGTTTTATTGCTTAAAGTATTACAAAGAGTATTATATATGTCTCCTTTTTTTCCCCCTTGACCTTCCCCTAGCCTCCCATACCCTCCAGTGTCTTGTGTCCATTGGTTATGCTTATATGCATGCATACAAGTCCTTCAGTTGATATCTTACCTCCCCCCCCGCCCCCGAACCCTCTCAGGCCTTCCCACTGTAATTTGAGAGTCTGTTGAATGTTGCTCTGCCTCTGTATCTATTTTTGTTCATCAGTTTATAATGGTCTTAATTATCCATAAATGAGTGAGATCATGTGGTATTTTTCTTTCATTGACTGGCTTATTTCACTTAGCATAATGCTCTCCAGTTCCATCCATGCTGTTGCAAATGGTAAGAATTCCTTCTTTTTTACAGCAGCATAGTATTCCATCGTATAGATGTACCACAGTTTTTTAATCCATCCATCTGCTGATAGGCACTTAGGCTGTTTCCAGATCTTAGCTATGGTAAATTGTTCTTCTATGAACATATAGGTGCATATATCCTTTCTTATTGATGTTTTTGTTTTCTTGGGATATATTCCTAGAAGTGGGATCACTGGGTCAAATGGGAGTTCCATTTTTAGTTTTTTGAGGAAACTCCATACTGTCTTCCACAGTGGCTGCACCAGTCTGCATTCCCACCAGCAGTGCACGAGTGTTCCTTTTTCTCCACATCCTCTCCAGCACTTGTCGTTTGTTGATTTGTTGATGATAGCCATTCTGACAGATCTGAGATGGTACCTCACTGTCGTTTTGATTTGCATCTCTTGGATGATTAGTGACTTTGAACATGTTTTCATATGTCTTTTGGCCTTTCTTCTGTCTTCTTTTGAAAGGAGTCTATTTAGGTCCTTTGCCCATTTTTTGATTGGATTGTTTATCTTCCTTTTGTTAAGTTGTATGAGTTTCCTGTAAATGTTGGAGATTAAAGCCTTATCTGTGATAACATTGGCAAATATGTTCTCCCATGCAGTGGGCTTTCTTGTTGTTTTGTTGATGGTTTCTTTTGCTGTGCAGAAGCTTTTTTTTTGATGTAGTCCCATTTGTTTATTTTCTCTTTAGTTTCCAATGCCCTAGGAGCTGTATTGGTGAAGAAATTGCTTGAGCATATGTCTGAGATTTTGTTGCCTTTGGATTCTTCTCGTATTTTTATAGTTTCCCATCTTACATTTAAGTCCTTTATCCATTTCGAGTTTACTTTGTGTATGGTGTAAGTTGGTGGTCTAGTTTCATTTTTTTGCATGTATCTGTCCAATTTTCCCAACACCATTTATTGAAGAGACTGTCTTGACTCCATTGTATGGTCTTGCCTTCTTTGTCAAATATTAATTGAACATATTGTTTCGGGTCGATTTCTGGGCTCTCTATTCTATTCCATTGATCTATATGTCTGTTCTTGTGCCCGTACCAGGCAGTTTTGAGAACAGTGGCTTTGTAATACAACTTGATATCTGGTATTGAGATCCCACCTACTTTGTTCTTCTTTCTCAGGATCGTTGCAGCTATTCAGGGTCTTTTTTTTATTCCAGATGAATTTTTGGAGAGTTCATTCTAGGTCTGTGAAATATGCCGTTGGTATTTTAATGGGAAGTGCGTTGAATTTATAGATTGCTTTGGGTAGTATAGACATTTTAATGATGTTGATTCTACCAATCCAGGAACATGGTATGTTCTTCCATCTGTTTATGTCCTCCTCTATCTCTTTTTTCAACGTCCTGTAGTTTTTGAGTAGAGGTCTTTTACCTCTTTAGTTAAGTTTATTCCTATGTATCTTAATTTTTTTTGGTGAGATGGTAAATGGGGTTGCTTTTTTAGTCTCTCTTTCTGTAAGTTCACTATTGGTGTATAGAAATGCCATAGATTTCTTGGTGTTAACTTTTTATACTGCTACATTGCCGAATTCATTTATTAAGTCTAATAGTTTTTTTTAAAATATATTTTATTGATTTTTTACAGAGAGGAAGGGAGAGAGATAGAGAGTTAGAAACATCGATGAGAGAGAAACATTGATCAGCTGCCTCCTGCACATCCCCCACTGGGGATGAGCCCGCAACCCAGGTACATGCCCTTGACCAGAATCGAACCCGGGACCCCTCAGTCCTCAGGCCGACGCTCTATCTACTGATCCAAACCGGCTTCGGCGAGTCTAATAGTTTTTTGATGGAGTCTTTAGGGTTTTTTATGTACAATATCATGTCATCTGTGAATAAGGATAGTTTTACTTCTTCTTTTCCAATTTGGATGCCTTTTATTTCATCTTCTTGTCTAATTGTAATGGCTAATACTTCCAGTACTATGTTGACCAGGAGTGATGAGAGTGGGCATCCCTGTCTTGTTCCTGTTCTTAGGGAAAATGGTCTTGGTTTTTGTCCATTGAGTATGATGTTGGCTGTGGGTTTGTCATATATGGCGTTTATTATGTTGAGGTATGACCCTTCTATTCCCACCTTGCTGAGAGTTTTTATCAAAAATGGGTGTTGGATTTTGTCAAATGCTTTTTCTGTGTCAATTGATATGACTATGTGGTTTCTTTTCTTTCAATTTGTTTATGTGATGTATCCCATTTATTGATTTGCGGATATTGTACCATCCTTGCATCCCTGGGATAAATCCTACTTGGTCATGGTGTATGATCTTTCTGATGTACTGCTGGATCCGATTTGCTAAGATTTTGTTGAGGATTTTGGCATCTATGTTCATGAGGGATATTGGCCTGTAATTCTCTTTCATTGTGTTGTCTTTCCCTGGTTTTGGTATTAGGGTGATGCTGGCTTCATAGAATGAGCTTGGAAGTGTTCCTTCCTCTTGAATTTTTTGGAATAGTCTGAGGAGGATAGGTTTTAGTTCTTCCTTGAATGTTTGGTAAAACTCCCCTGTGAAGCCATCTGGCCCTGGACTTTTGTTTGCTGGAAGCTTTTTGATGACTGATTCAATTTCTTCCATAGTTATTTGCCTGTTGAGATTTTTAGATTCTTCCTGATTGAGTTTTGGAATGTTGTATTTTTCTAGGAATATGTCCATTTCCTCCAGGTTGTCTAGTTTTTTGGAGTAGAGTTGTTCATACTATTTTTTAACAGTCATTTGTATTTCTGTGGGGTCTGTTGTTATTTCGCCTCTATCATTTCTGATTTTGTTTATTTGGGTCCTCTCTCTGCTTCTTGGTGAGCCTGGCTAGAGGTTCATCAATCTTGTTTATCCTTTCAAAGAACCAGCTCTTGGTTTCATTGATTTTATGTATTGGTTTTTTGGTTTCTATGTCATTTATTTCTGCTTTAATGTTTATTATCTCCTTCCTTCTGCTCACTCTGGGCTTTTCTTGTTGCTCTTTTTTGAATTCTTTGAGATGTAGAGTTAGATGATTTACTACCATTTTTTTCTTGTTTTTTTGAGGTAGGCCTGTAGAGCTATAAACTTCCCTCTCAGGACTGCTTTCATTGTGTCCCATAGGTTTTGGATTGTTGTGTTTTCATTGTCATTAGTTTCCAGGATGTTTTTAATTTCTTCTTTGATCTCATTGGTAACCCAATCAATATTTAATAACATGCTATTCAGCTTCCAAGTGTTTGAGTGTTTTGTGTTGTTTTTATTGTAGTTTATTTCTAATATTATGCCATTGTGGTCTGAGAAGATGCTTGGTATGATTTCAATCTTCTTGAATTTGGGGAGACTTTGCTTGTGACCCAATATGTGGTGTATTTTTGAAAATGTCCCATGTGCACGTGAGAACGTATATTCCGTGGTTTTGGGGTGAAATGCTCTGAAGATGTCAAATAAGTCCATCTGATCTACTGAGTCATTTAGGATTGCTCTTTCTTTGCTGATTTTTTGTCTAGTGAATT
The DNA here is from genome assembly GCF_964212035.1 of Myotis nattereri. Classification (NCBI taxonomy): domain Eukaryota; kingdom Metazoa; phylum Chordata; class Mammalia; order Chiroptera; family Vespertilionidae; genus Myotis; species Myotis nattereri. Next base: position 113,423,195 of record NC_138078.1, on the reverse strand, counting down.
TATCCAGTGATGTCAGTGGTGTATTAAAGTCCCCTACTATGATTGTATTGTTGTCGATCTCTCCCTTGATATCTTCTAGGAGTTTTTTATGTATTTGGGTGCTCCTAAACTTTGGCAATTTTACAATATCATTAGAATAGGCTTGAGCACAGAGCCACCATCTTAAACTTTTGCGAAAAATGTGTGTTTTAATGATCATATCATGGGGCTGCAGGTACTATTTTGCCCCTTGATGGAAGCATAGTAAAATCACAAAACTTATTGAAATATACTTCTTCAATATTCAACCATTTATCTACCCATCCATCTATCCATCCAACACTATGGGCCAGGTATCCTGTTGGACACTGGTGATATAACAGTGAACACGACCAACATGGCCCTTATCTCAAAGTAATTACGGCCTAGTAAAAATTCCTTAAATAGCAGCGAAAACAATCATGAGTTCACAGATTTGTGACAATTTCTTGAAAGAGAGAAAAAATAAGTGAAATTAACTTTTTAGCCTTACCTGGATTTTGCTAAAACATTTATTTGAAAAAAGTGCTTCCTGAAAAATTGTATTTTGAGGGATACTCTAAATGTGCATATAGAAGAAAGAAAGATAGAAAGTGAAACATGAAAAGAGAAAAATTTTGAAAAATGTTACTTTGGTTTTCCTAAAAAGTGTTTAGAAATAATGATTATTTTCCATAGCATTTTATGCTTTTTGAAGCAATTATACCAGCCATGTGAGTTGGAGCAAATATTATTTTCCCCATTATATAGATGAGTCAGCTGAGGCATAGATATTTAAGTGCCCGATATCCCACAGCTATATAGAATTCAGAGTTCTACCCACTTCTTTTTCTATTACATCATGCTGAAAAATCCCAGACTCCAGTATAAGGTCCTATAATTCCCAAAAGATTTAACAAAATGTAAGATATTCAGGAAGCCAAAGTCACTAGCACAAAAGAAGGAAAACAAAGTACCACAAGGAGGATGTTTCTCTGCTATAGGCTATTAAGTAGGTCACCCACTAAAAGGCTATTTTGGTCTAAAATTTTAGAGGGCATGTAGTACATACACCAACATCACTGACCTGATTCTTCACTTTCAAGATCTAAGAAAATCAAAGGCAGTTTTTTTGTTTTTTTTTAAGGGAGGGGTGGGTCATTTGGATAGCTCAAGAGAATGTTAGTTGGGAAATTTGATTTAGTCAGGCTAGTGCTCTAGATTTTCTGTGAGGTGTGATTCACTAGAGGTGATGCTGTTTTAAGAAGGGGACAGCTTTGTATCTCTATAATGCAGAGTCAGCGGTTTCTCTTTCTTCCTTCCTTTCTTTCTTTCTTTCTTTCTTTCTTTCTTTCTTTCTTTCTTTCTTTCTTTCTTTCTTTCTTGATTTCTTGCTTTCTTGCTTTCTTTCATCTCTTTGTCTTCCTCCCCTCCTCTCCCCACTCCTCCCCTCTCCTTTCTCTTCTCCCCTCCCCTTCCTCCCTCCCCTCCCTTCCCTTTTCTCTTCTTTTTTTTTTCTATTCTCTTCTTATGGAAGCACATCTGACAAATTGTTAATATTTAATTTGCTATAAAACAGCTCTCCCAGACAATGGCTGCTCACTATAATTCCAATCTCTGAAGCTGTTTTTGCCCCCAGGTACACTGGGATCAAATTAGAATGGACATTTTTCCCTTACTGTTTATTTATGGAAGCATAGGCACTTTGTTATTAGCTGGCAATGAAACTACTAAGGAAAATAATATACTTTCACCTCATTTCAATTTGACTCTTTACTTCATTGTATCCATCTGGCTTAAGGTAAAACATTTCTTCTAATATTTTAATCTTAAATTTAAATATCCAAGCTTAATGATGATTTTTCCCTAGTCTAAATCTTCTAAATCTTTTTCACTTTGTTCACATTTTAAAAACCATGAACTTTTTTATCATATGCCATCATAAAAATAGTCTTAAATTACATACATATTTGCCTCCTCTCTCTCTCTCTCTCTCTCTCTCTCTCTCTCTCTCTCTCTCTCTCTCCCTTGCCCCCCAAAGAGGGATGGTTTGCAAAAATATACACAAATTTGCAAACCTAGTGAATACTGCAATTAGGCTCCTGAAACAAAACCCCTGCCCTTTTGCCCTGCCTGATTCCTTGTCTGTTCCCTGCTGGAAGGATGGTATAGGGATGGTATAGGAAAGAAAGAGGATTACTTTGAAAGATTCAGCTATCTATGAAACAGAGGTGTGGAAGGATGTGTTTATTTGGTAGGTAGCATTAAATTGCAGAGACCTCCAGATTAATCATGGTAATGCAATTTTCAACAGCTTAGATTTTCTTTCTTTTCCTGCAGCCACTGGGGAGGGAAAAAGGATTAGAAAGACTATCAAAAACCGTTGGCACTTTTAATCTGGTTGGGTACTTAATTTATTAGCAGAAATGCGAACTGCCTCAGGTTGATGATTTAACATGTTGGCTGGGGGTGGAATAAATCTCACACTTACCTGTTCCAAAATTGTGTTAATCCTTTCGACTTCGCAGTCAATCAGGTATCTCTTTTCCTGTCTCCTGTCCATTTCTTCAATGATGCGCCTGAATTCTTGGACGTCCTTTATGTTTCCCACAGACCTTGCTGTCACTTGCCAGTTGTTTTGCACTGCTGCTTCCATAATTGCTTGGAGGATGGAAAATCCTGAATGAAGGAAAGACAGCCATGATGATTTTTTTCCTTTAAAAGTCTTTCTGTAGGTATTAAAAGTTCTATTGAATTTTTATTCACAGCCCATTGAGTCTCTGTGAACCTTATCTGTTGTGGACAGTAGGCTTAGCTATAACCTCAGCCTTAACCTTCCAGTTGGCAACTCTATCTTGTTTTAAAGGGAGGAAGATTCTACAACTTGTGGCCACCAGGCTAGGTGTTCATCAAGCCTGTACTTAATCAATCACAGCTGAATTATTTTTATTGACATGCATTATCAAAATATCTATGGAGCCTTAGCCAGTTTTGCTCAGTGGATAGATCATTGGCCTGCAGACTTCAGAGTCCTGGGTTCAATTCCGGTCAAGGGCACATACCTTGGTTGCAGTTGCAGTCTTAATACCTGGCCCTGGTCAGGGTGTGGGAAGCAACCAACTGATGTGTCTCTCTCATATTGATGTTTCTCTCTCTCTCTGTCTTTTCCCCTCTCTCTAAAAATCAATGGAAAAATATACTTGGGTGAGGATGAACAACAACAAAAATATATATAGAATAAATGCCAAGATCTTCCTTATATCTGAATACAATCTTCCCTATTGTAGTTGAAGCTCATTTCTTTCATCTTCCATAAACATTCTTCAGAATAAAGATAGCTTTAGTAGAGATAGAACCTTATTATAATATAGCTAATCCTTATATAAGCTCAGTTTTCTTTCTCATGGACTGCTACCAAGCCAACAAAGTAAATTATATCTTTCAAGTAAAATAACCCTAAGAAAACCTGACAAAAATGGTCTATTACAAAGATATACTGATTCTTTGATCACAACATGATGAAAAAGTTCAATCATACTAAATCTTCCTGAGTTCTTCCCATTTCTAAATTAAATTTACCAGGGATTCTTGTTTGTTTGTTTTTTTTTTGTTTGTTTGTTTTTTTAGTTAATTTATATCAGACAACCATTAATTACTAATACCCTGGAGCTATGCCAAATGGAAAAGAGAAAAAAATCTGATGCTTGAGTTTTTGGTAACCTTTTTGGAGTCAGGGTTTGAGAAGCTGGGAAAAACAGTATATCTTAAAGTATGAATCACACAATATTACAGGGGTTTCTATGTATTGGTCCTTTAGACTATTCGTGTCTCTATTTTATATCATTCCTCTATTTTTGCTTCTGGTATTAGTCCATAATTTAAGTGTAATTTAATCAACTGCTCACATCATTTTATTGGGCTATGGTCAAAAGCAACTTCCTTTCTCCCATAAATTTAAATAGTTTTCCATTTATATTTAGGTAATGACTAATGGGAGTGGGGGATGAGGATGATTTGCAAAGCCAAAATGATCTGTGGCATAACAGTTTGGCCAAAGAAGTAGAAAATGAAGGAAGCTTGTGCTGCCCTTTAAACATATTCCAGGTTCAGCGCTGTCTTGAGCTCACCCTGTAGTGTAAGCAGACTATGGTTGGGAATCTTCTCCACTGCACCATAGAAAATGGTATTGACATTTGGAGATCACGCTTCAGGGAGATGGCAGCAGTGACTCAGTCGTCATTATGATTCCTTTGTGTGCTGGGTGTATGCAGGAAGAAGATCACAAAAGAGACCCAAGCACTTGGTAATTTCCAAATAGCAATTTCAGCACAGGAGCTCAAAATTACAGATCAGAGTAAATTACCATTGCTTTAAATGTTAATTCTTACTCTTTTTAAGCCAACCACACATATTGTTTCTCAGATTTACATTTTTGTGTGGGTTTTCAATGTGCTGTTTGCTTCAGTGGGAGTTGAGGGCACATGGTAGGCCAAAGCATGGGATTAAGAAATAAGCATAGGAAGAAAGAGATTAAAGTATTTGAAAATCTTTCTTAAGCAGTATACAATAAGGCCTTATTATTTTGAATACCACTAATTAACAACTTATGAAAACTCACCAAGGACTAGTTTGAATTTTACTTCTGTACTATTTATGAAGAAAGTATTGACTGAATAATAATGGCAATGAAATTACACACAGTATCTTAGATATACTTAAATTAAACATTTAAAAAGACCATTTAGCAAAATAAAAGTTTTTTTCTATTGATTCAAAACCTATGTTCTTGTAATCTCTGCTATTTAGTCCAGTTCCATCGTTTTGGGGCCAAAGGTACAAGTTTAATCCCTTTTCCATGTGACAGTACTTCACATTTTAAAAACAATTAACATCTCTCTTTATCTTCTTTTTCTTCAGGCTAAACATGTCCTGATTCTTCAACAATTACTTTTGTGACATGATGATAAGTTCCCTCACTGTTCTGTCTTTTATGGGTATTTGCCAACATTTTATTGATCCTGATAGTTCAGATGTGATCTGACCAGTGTGGATGACAATGAGATATTGCTTGATTTGTTATACACTGTTATTTTAGTAGCCTAGGATTGCTAATGTTTTTCAATAGCCATATTATATCGTTAATTAATATCAAGCTTGGATTCAACTAAAGCATGCGAGTTCTCACTGTAAAAACCTCTGCTCTGTAACAACTCACCATCCATATATCAAGATTCTTCCATATATTCTTCCATTTCAATCTACTTTTATCTTCTTTTCTAATTCCTTACCCTATCCCAATCCTCACTTCTTCCTTGCTTACACATTTGCTCAAATCTGGAAGATGGTCTTTCCCACTTATTCAGTATTCTCCTTGTTACTCAAGGCAATTGCACCTGTATGTCCCCTTTTCTGGCACTTTCTGCTACACATAGACCTTTGTGGAAGATTCTCTACTCATATGAAGCTTCCCATATTGATTTCTCAATTATTTCCCCAGAAATGAGATTTCATTTCAAAATAAAAGTATTATAAGCAATGAAGAAATGGATTTAAAGCACTGTATGACAGAAATTTAAAAATTAAAAATAAAACTGGAGAAATAAATTATATTACACACACATGAAGTACTATACTGCTGTTCAAAAGATAGCTCCATCTCTATAAAATAAAAGAAAGATTTCTGTAATATATTATTACATAGAAAAAAGCCACAAAATAGTATGTTTAGCTTAATTTCATTTTTTGTAAAAAACACATTTTTATATATATATAGAAAAAATTAGAAAGCATTGGCAGTGGTTTTCTCTAAGGTGTAGGATTACCAAGAACTTCGACTTGCACTGTCATTTGTTTATGTAATGTTTGGCTATTTTACAAGAAGGAAGTATCATTTTCTGTAAGAATAAAAACAATAAAGGTTAAAAAATACAACTCAAGCCGTTCTTTCAGAGCATAAGCTCCTAGAAGACATGGATGGTAGATGAGTGCAGCTCTATATGTTGCCTACTGGCACAAATTAGAGACCTCTTACTAAACACTGATTTTATAGATCTTTTTATACTTGTTCCTTGAACTATGTGAATGTATTACCAATTCAAAAGTACTCTGCTTTATTAATGAGCTTGGGTATGGGGCCTCCTGGACTATGAGACTTGCTCACATGTCTGAGCAAGTCACAACTGTGGCTTAATACTGCAGTATCTTTTACCATGCAGTTTCTGTGTCCTCTTGAGTATGTGGCTGTGTACTTGAGAACCCTAGGGGCAGTGATCACCTCAATTCAATACATGTCAGTGAACAATCCAACAAAAGCTTGAATTTGTGCCTAATTTATTATACTTTGACTATTCCCTGTTGCAGCTGACCAAAGAGAATAAATATTAGTTTGAGGGAGAAAAAAGGAAAGAAAAGTTTGTCTCTGGAGAAAGAGGAAAAGCAGGCATTGGTGCTTATAGGAGGTGAAGTGTGTAGTACCTCCTTTATTTTTGGCTTTGTTAAAGTAAGTTTGGTCTTTTAGTAGCTTCAGAATTGTCCTTCACTCTGAGTGAACTTTAACATGTCCAACTATGCAGTACTGAAAGTTACTTTTATTTAAGCAGCAACTTTTCTCATCCTGATTTCAGACCACTGTTGTTACCTACCTTCTTTTTCATCCTTGTCTTAAAGAATGGGAGTTACTACATGATTAACTGGGTGAATGGTATATTGTAATCTGCATTCAACCAAGATAATATAAGAGCCTGACAATAGAAGAGTGGCAAGGTGATTATGGGTGAAGAACTGGGCTGCAACTATGACCAATCCAATCCTACTGGATGGTTGTCAAGCAATTCTTGGTAAACAAGGGTGCCATCTGGGTAAAGGCTAGTGTAAGGATACTTATGCTGTATCACCCAAGTCCCCCTTTAGCACCAAAAGACGTATTTTTCCAGCTTCTGGGATAATAGTTGGCTGAAGAGTGCTGCCTAGCTCAAGGTTATACTTGCTTCCAAGGTCAGCCAGTATCTAATAATTGGTTATATGGAGAATAAAGGCACAGCCCTTTTACCCCAAATGGGGTGACTCTAACTCAACTTCAAAGCTCTTTTAAGGGTAGGCTGAGGTCTTGTTATAACTGCACCACAGCATATCTTCTTCTTCTGCCCAAACCCGCTTTCTTATTTTCCTCCAACAAGTGTCAATAATGAGAGTACTACTCCTCAGTAAACTTTTGCATTCAAATCTCCATCTCAGAATCTGCTTCCAGGGGATTTAATCTGTGGCTGTTAGGTTGACCTCATGACGAGGATGGAAACATACAGAAATATCTCACATCGATAATTGTCAAAACCATTTTCACAGTGGGAAAGAAGGCTAGGATTTTGCTCAATGTGCAAACAAAGTAAACACGGTAACATGCTGAGAAAATTTAGTATTTGATCTGAAGACACAGATTATTATCATATGGAAGTTGGTAATGAAGACACCTAAGGAAATACAGTTGAGGATAATTTTCTTCTTTCTACTTTGCATCTTCCGGCAGGGTTAGCATTACCTATTGTTGCTTGTGAACCTCTATCAGATCTCTCAGAGCCACACCATCTGTAATTTCGACATGGTTTCTAGCAGTTCCCCAAATGATGAGGGTCTCTCATATTAACAGATGGGTTTCTTGTGAGTGTTGACATTTATAGCAGTCTGTGCCTGCCTGGGATTTTCAGAGGATTTTCCACAAAGCCTAAAAAGAGATTGCTGACCCTCTGAAAATTCTCTAGAGAGGCAAGTTGATGAACAGGAATATTCAGAGGGCAGGTCAATATTTGTCCCTTTGGCCTGTGCTAGAAACTGCCTTTTCAGTGTTTGCAGGTTGAAAAAGAGAGGCTCAAATTGGCCCATGAAAATTCTTATGGTCTGTACTTTTCAATCATAGAATCACACAGCATTATAGGCTAGAAGGACTTTTACAGATGACTCAGTAGCAGGATAGAATTTTTAAAGCTCTGGAACTTTTTTCCAAATGAAATTTTTATGGAAGCCCGATTTATGAGATAGATAAAAGTGGAGCTGCTGTGGTTTAGGGGGTAGACATTTAGAGAGAAGTGACTTGGTCAAGATCACACAGCTAGTTCAGAGCCAGATGCAAAACTAAGGAAGCAGGGTTGGGACTAGGGTGAGGAGAGAGAAGCACCTATGGCACAAAAATTTTTTTTGTTTGTTTTTTCCCAACTGTGTTGAGATATAAAAGGAATCCTATATAATAAAGAGCTAATATGCAAATGGTCATCACGCCCTCATGTCATCATGCCCTCACACCATCACACTGTAACTGCTCAGACACTCAACACTGGGAGACCAGCCAGGCACAAATGAGCTCGTGAGAGAGGAATGGGGACCAGCCAGGCACAAATGAGTTTGTGAGAAAGGAATGGGGACAAGCCAGGCACAAATGAGCTTGTGAGAGAGGAATGGGGACCAGCTAGGCACAAATGAGCTCTTGAGAGAGGAATAGGGACCAGCTAGGCTGCAGCCCAGGAGAGGAACAAGCTGCCCGCCCCACGGTCCTGGGCACCTGCGGCTGTGGCCCTGGGCAAAGCCGCCCGCCCATGGTCCCCTGCAGCTGTGGCTGGCCTGGGTGAAGCAGGCCCTGGTCCTGTGTGCCTGCAGCTGGCCAGAGGGAGGGAAGCCTGGGTCCCAGGTATGGGGCGAGGCAGAGGCGGTTAGGGGTGATCAGGCCAGCAGGGGAGCAGTTAGGGGCAATCAGGCAGGCAGCCAGAGGTGGTTAGGGGTGATCAGGGAGGCACAGGTGGTTAGAGGCGATCAGGCAGGCAGGCAGAGGGGTTAGGGGAGATCAGGCAGGCAGGCAGGCAGGCAGGAGAGTGGTTAGGAGCCAGTGGTCCTAGATTGCAAGAGGCAGTCGGACATCCTCTGAGGGGTCCTGGATTGGAGAGGGTGCAGGCCAGGCTGAGGGACCCTCCACCCCCGTGCATGAATTTCGTGCACCGGGCCTCTAGTTGTATATATTTAAGTTGTACAACTTAATGATTTGACATACATATACACTGTGAAATGATCACCACAATGAAGCTAATGAGTATATCCATCACTTCACATAGTTATTTTATTCTCTTTTTTTTGTGAGAACACTTAATATTTACCCTCTTGGTAAATTTCAAATATACAATACAGTATTAATTATCATTACTGTGATGTACATTAGATCTCCAGAACTTCTTCACTTGACATAACTGAAACTTTGTACTCTTTGACCCTTTGCATCTTCCAGCAGGGTTAGCACTACCTATTGTTGCTCATGAACCACTTCCCCCACCCTCTCAAGAAAGTACTTTCTGAGGGTTGTGCAAGTGTAGCCTTGCACAACCCTCAGAGAATGTAGTCCCCATCCTGGAAACAAGTCTCTTCACTTCCAAGTTAGTGCTCTTTCAAGAACTTCATGCTGCCCAACCTATTTTATAGGTCTCATTTCAGGATGCCCCTTGACAATGTTATAAAGTGGACAGAGCTTGTCTCTTTGTGTGCACTTTCAACTTGATGCTACAGCAGATCATGATGTTCCCTATATACTCAGTACCCCAACTAGACCTACCATCATCACTTCCTGCTTTTTCTTTCCTTCTTACCCACATCAAAATTTCCATGTCCTATGTCCCATTCGCTCAGCAGTCTGTCATTTGCCAGGTGCCAAGCATAAGAATGGTTAATGGCTTGGTGAGTTACACTTTCAGCCGAAGTAGTTGGATTTTAACAGTGGCCTTAACACAAGCAAGTTTGGAAGGAAAGAAAAAGGGGATGTTGAACATTGTTTTGAGGGTCTTTCCATTTTATGGGGTCACTCATATGATGAATGTGGAAGTTGATGATGAAGTGCTTTATGGTCTTTAGGGTATGGCATTTAACAAAGGAATAGTTGGTAGCTTGTGTTTATCTCAGGAGTCAGTGTAAAACAGGTGCCCATAGTGTTATTAGTGTCCATCCTGCCTATATCACTCAAATGAATTCAGATGAAAAAAAGTATTGCTCTATTTTTCTGTGTTTTCACTTAACTCTGTGGTTCTCAACTCTGGTTGTACCTTATAATCACCTTGAGAGCTTTTAAAATTAATGTCTAAGCCTCAGCCTGGACCAATTAAATCAGAATCACTGGAAGTGTTTTCTGGGCTTTGTTTTGTTTTGTCTTACATTCCCTGGGTGATTCTCATGTATAATCAGTGTTGAGAACCCCTCATCTATTCTAATGGCTACCCAATATAAGTGAGGTATATAGAAGCAGGTCTGCTTCCTTCATGATTGGCAGAAAGGTGCTGTGTGAGAAAAGTGTGATTTGAGAAGGGTTATATACCATCCTATATAATAAAGAGGTAATATGCAAATTGACCCTCACACAATCGCACACAATGGCCGCTCCCATGTGGTAAAGGATGGCTGCCACAGGATGGCCAGCAGGAGAGGGTAGTTGTGGGCAATCAGGCCAGTAGGGGAGGGCATTTTGGGGGGACCGGGCCTGCAGGGGAGGGCAGTTGGGGGGCCTAGGCCTCTAGGGGTGGGCAGTTGGGGACAACCGGGCTGGCAGGGGAGGATGGTTGGGGGCAATTGGGCTGGCAGGAGAGCAGTTAGGCATCAATCAGGCTGGCAGTGGAGTGGTTAGAGGGTGATCGGGCTGGCAGGCAGGCAAGTGGTTGGGAGCCAGCATTCCCAGATTGTGAGAGGGATGTCCAACTGCTGGTTTAGGTCTGATTCCACATTGGGCCTAAACCAGCAGTCGGACATCCCCCAAGGGGTCCCATATTGGAGAGGGTGCAGGCTGGGATGAGGGACCTCCCCCCATCCCTTGTGCACAAATTTCGTGCACCGGGCCTCTAGTCCAGAAATAAGCAAACAAAGGCACAGAGGCAAGAGTGGGAAGTACTGGCTAGGGTTACAAAACACTTCTTTTGTGGTAAATGAGGAATCTGGAAACATTGATTATATGGGAAGGAGACCCTAAAGTCCTCAAAGCACTTTACAAATAGCTTTCTTCTTCTGAAATAGCACCTGTGTTTTTCTTTTTAAGTATAAATTAATATGTGCTCATTTTAGACATTTGAGAAGACACAAAAGTATTAAAAAATATAGGTGACTCTATTCCTCTGAATAATCACTGTTAACATTTGATGTATTCCTTTTCATTCTATTTTGTATAAATATACAGCATACTTTTTTAGTAAAAGGAATTATACTATTTGTGTTCTGTCTTTAGAAACCTAACATTATATCTTGAACATTTTCTTAGATTATTAAATGTTTTCAAAACATGATTTTAATGGCTACATAACATTCCATCCTGTACAAATACTGTAATTTATATAACCATTCTCCAACATGAACATTTTAATTATTCCCAATTTCTTTCTATTGTGAAAAATGCTGTGATGACAACACTCATACAATATCTCTATAATTTCCATAAGATAAATGCCTGGAGATAGGAATATCAGACCAAACATTTATGAATATTTTAAGGCTTTTGATACATATTACCAAATTGCCCTTCAGAAAGGTTGTACCACTTTATGTTCCCATCAGCAGAATAAGAGAGTACTTGTCTCTCTACTCTCATGCTAGCATTGATAATATATTTGCCCATTTTCTAGGAAAATATAAAAAGATTCCTTTTTGCCAGCATTTGTTTGATTATTAGTAAAGTTTGTGAGTTTTTCATTTTTGTGTCCAATTTTACTCCTTATTTTGAGAATTCCCTGTTTAATTTGTCCACATTTCTATTGTGATGTTAATATTGTTCTTACTGATTTATAAGAAACTTTATTAATTATATTGTGTAATATAGTCATATTTTAATTCAGTTTACTTGACATTTAATATTGCTTGAGATACATTTTGATTAACAGAAGTTAAATATTTTATGAAATTAATATTCCTGTTCATCAAAAATTGTGAGAATTAGGAGGCAAATGAAAATTTCTCTTCTGCACTTATTCTAGTGCAAACTTAAAACTTATGTGAACCATTTCTCACTTCTTTGGTCTCTATGGGATTTCAGATAAATTTCTCTTGTATATAGTGGCAAAGTAAGTGAAAGAGGAAGCTATATATGGATGTGAAGGTGGTTTCTGAGACAAGTGAAGAGCAAAAAATAGAGGCAGAGGAAAGAGAGATTAGCTCCATTCAGTTATTTCATGCTATATTTTGCCATACCTGATAATAAAAAATCTGAACTCAAATCTGATACTTCAAGATATGATTATTCGTGTTATAAAGTATACTTTTCTTTAAAAATAATTTAATAGAAAGATTCCCATAGCATATTTGAATTTGCATTTTGTTGGTTTGTTGTTTGTTTTCATTTTAACTTGATTTGAAAACATTTGGTTTCCACCAAAATCAATATAGTGATTGCCCAAATTTGAGATGCTAATGAAGAAACACTTCTGTGTATGAGGAGCTTGAAATGGGAAGATCAAGGACCCCTCTGTGTTTGCATATGATGTTAGTCTCTGGCTTTTATGGAACAGGATAAAAATAAATATTCACTTGCACCCACCTCAATTTACCCTGAGCAAGTTTAAGATTTCCCTGAGGCCTTCATTCTTCATAATTGTGTTTGTTTAAGTTTCCATTTAATTAAGAGCTTACCCTCTGCAAATCTCTTCTTTGCAGCACCATTATTAAGCTGGGACCTTAGCTAATTTATTAAATCTGTGAACAGAAGGTGGTACCCCCAGTGTCTGAGTTCTGTGCTTTTTCCTCTCTTTAATACAAATCCTTCCTCACTCTAAATTGAATCCTCTACTCATACTAGACTGTTCATGACTGTCCATTATGCTTCAGTTGTGACCACCTCCATGCCTTAAAATCAAGTAAAGGGACAAATTTTAATAGAGAAACCAGAGAAAATGGTAATGAAGGGAATTGTTTGACATCTTGAGGTATTCTGTTATCCAAATATCCCACTTGAGGAGGCAACTACTGAATACTCATCAAGTTTAAAGTTGGCTCTGAAGCTGGCAGTTCATGTAATCCTGCATTTTTCAAGTTTCTCTTTCATCCTGTTCTTCATTATGAACTTTGTTTCCCTGCTGGTGAATTATGTAGCTTCATTCTCCTTACCATAAGCTGAGAAAGCATGCCCAGATAGATATGTCAGTTTTGTTGAGTGAAAGTGAACTTGCTTTGCATTGTCAGCTGAAAGGAAATTTAGAAGACCATCTGGAGTAGATTTGATTAACGTCTGGGAAAAACAGAATAGTCAAGCCTTCTGATCCTCAATCACACAAGGTCTTATATAAAAATGAAAACTACTTAAAGCAACTGGAATTTGGAGTAAAGGAAATACTACAATGCATGTGCACAAATCCTTTGTGTTTCTGTTTGGTATCTACATAATTGTTGGAGATAAGACTACATAAAATCAAACTTACACAGGGTTTGAGCCATCTCAAAGTTGCTCTGTGGACTGCTGCACACTTAATAGATGTCATGTGATGATTGACCATGCCCATTAATTGGGTTTCTTATATAACATTTCCTCACTTGGCTTTTAATCCCCTTGAAATTAGTAATTCCCAGAACTGATCACATGACCTGAGTCTCCTAGCCAAGCAAGTGCTGAGTGGCTTGGGTGTTAGCAAGCACTTTATGGGCACCTGAGGGAGAGAGTTTACTATAGATTTCAACCAAAGAAATAATTCTCTTGCCAGCTCTGGTTGTGTGGTGGTGGTGTTGGGGAAGTCTTTATGCATGGTTTTTAAAAGGCCCCAATTATAGTTTGGAGGAAGAAGTATACCTATCAGCTATATATGTCTTTGTCAAAGGTCCAATTTATTCCAAATAGAACCTAGTGACCACAATTAAGAAGGTGATCTTTCACTCTGCTACCTCTCCTCCAGCAGGAGATGAACTTTGAATCACCTCCCAGAAGTGGGTATATTTTGCATTGAGCATCAACATCTTGGGCTTCCCTTTGTATAAAGTAGTTTACATTGTGGCCTATGCCTATGGAGTAGTAAAGTGAATTGACTGAGGTGGGACTTGAGCTCAGAAAACATGTGCTTGTGTTCCATTAAGCTAAAGACTTCTCTTTAGGAAACTGACTTATCTGGAAATGTTCTTCAGCATTCTCAATTTTGAGAAAGCAAGGCTAAGCCAAACTTCTTAATATCTCTGAGTTCTGGGTATGAGGCATGGAGAATGGATACCAGCAAAAAAGAAAAGAGAGTGGAAAGTGGGCGTGAATTTATGTCAAAGATGAAAGGGTTCTGGATCTGATTGCAGAGGTCTGTGGCTTTCTTTGCCTGCTCAAGTGCTGAGACTTCTTGATTCTGATACTATTGGAAGGCTGTCAAAGGTAATATTAAGTGCAAGCTTTTGCCTAGAGCAGTGGTTGGCAAACTGCGGCTCGCGAGCCACATGCGGCTCTTTGGCCCCTTGAGTGTGGCTCTTCTATAAAATACCACATGTGGGTGCGCACATACAGTGCATTGAAACTTCGTGGCCCATGCGCAGAAGTCGGTATTTTGTGGAAGAGCCACACTCAAGGGGACAAAGAGCCGCGTGTGGCTCGCGAGCTGCAGTTTGCCGACCACTGGCCTAGAGCAGTGATGGCGAACCTTTTGAGCTCAGCGTGTCAGCATTTTGAAAAACCCTAACTTAACTCTGGTACCGTGTCACATATAGAAATTTTTTGATATTCGCAACCATAGTAAAACAAAGACGTATATTTTTTATATTTATTTTATATATATTTAAATGCCATTTAACAAAGAAAAATCAACCAAAAAAATGAGTTCGCGTGTTACCTCTGACACGTGTGTCATAGGTTCGCCATCACTGGCCTAGAGGATACAGAGGGGTCAAAGATATATTCCTGAGGACAACAGAGAACACATTTTTCCCTTGAGGAAAAAGTTTCCTTGACTTAACTCTGTGGTCTAAAAACTGCTTGGGGAACACTCAAAGTAGGATATGCAAAACTTACAAGGTAAATAAGAATTTTCATGTGTCCTTCCCACACTAAAAAAAAGAAACACACACATGAAAACACTACCAAGATCAATGCACTTTGAATAGTTGTTTTCTTTCAATTGAGTTTTTTTTTAAATGGGTACATGAGAATGGGTTTAGCAGTATGAAGGAGGTTTACAGGTTAATGTTTCATTTTGTGCAGGCCTTGGGATCCAGGAAGAGTGGCTGAATATTGCCTGAGCTGCAGAGAAGTTAGGTTGTCTGAGGTGGACAGAGTTCTACTATGCATCTTAGAATTCTCAAATATGAGAGCCAGAATTTCGTGATGGCTCCAATCTCTTTATTGTACAAATTAGAAACTGAAGTCCAGAGAGAGACAGTGGTAGGTCCCAACCTGATCATGACCACAACCCTTTTCTTGTATTAACTTTCAATATGAATTAAAATGACATTTCTGTTGTGTTTTATGGATAAATATCCATTTTGGTATTGAGTAAAAGTTAAAATCCAACAGGAAAATTATGATGGATACCCCTTGTAGCTTTGTCTTCAAGGCTTCTGTGACTTCCTTCAATACCTTTGCATGGAGGAGCCAGTGATTCCAGAAGTAAGTTTGTATATTAGAGCATATATTTTCCCTCAAATCTAGCTGGGACTCCAATTTGGTATTGGGGTTCACTCTAATCTACATAACCTTTGAAGTTCATGGCTTGGTTCATTCTGCCTAATCACATAGTTTTTGGGCAGGGCACTGCCTGCCCCTGCTCCCTCAGTCTCTAGTGATGTACTCTGGCTGCCCTACACAGCTGGAAAAGCCTCACCCTATCCCATAAACCTCCCTTTTTATTAAATCTCAGTTCCAAACAAATCTCACCAAACAGATCACCCTAATTGAAATGGTGGGAAATGAAGGTTCCAAGCTCTCACACCTGTTCTCTATTATCCTGAGAATTTTAAGCTACAGAGAGAGGCCGCTATCTCTCAGGGGTTATGGTTGTACGCAATTTTTAAATCATTGTTTGAATAAGATTCTTCTTTTATATTAGTATTGTCATGTGTAAATTTTTCATCACTCAGATTTTAAATTGAACTGCTTGTCCTTTCACTGTCAAGTTTGCAATAGGAGTATAAACTAATATTTGTTGAATGCCTTCTAGGGCTGAATACTATGTTAAGCGTTTAGACACATTATTACATTTAATCCTCCCACCAATCCCAAGCATAGGTAGTTATCCCCAATTAACAGATGAGGAAAGTGAGCCACATAGAGGCACATGTTTATGAATTATAGCACATACTAGTAACTTTTGGACCTAGGATCTACACCCAGGTCTGGTTGGATATGTGCTGTTGCCCAGGAAAGATGGCATCATACATTTTTCTATGTGTTTTTTGATGACATGGAGGGATCTAAAATGCAGTGTTGTTTGCCGAACTACCTGAAGACATCCCAGGATTTTTCAGGCCCACTGGGAAGCATGTTTTATAATCAACTGTAAGTGAGTGCTTACCCAAAACAAAGTCAGGGTTCTCTAGATAATGGCATATCTCTCATCAGTTAATCATCATTTCTGGAATTGAGCTGGAGTTATTAGACTGGACAGCTTTTATCATTGCTTGTGTTCTTATTTATTTCTCACACTGCCCCCTGACTCCAAAGCAGCTGTTTTTTTAAAAAATTTATTCTTATTTATTTATTTTTAAAATATATTTTTATTGATTTCAGAGAGGAAAGGAGAGGGAGATATGGAAACATCAATTATGAGAGAGAATTATCGATTGGCTGCATCCTGTATGCCCCCTACTGGGGATCGAACCTGCAATCCAGGTGTGTGCCCTTGACCGAATTGAACCTGGGACCCTTTAGTCCACAGGCTGACGCTCTGTCCACTGAACTAAACCAGCTAAGGCAGCAGCTGTTTTTTTTTCTGACTTCCCTATTTCTGTCAAATTTCCTAATTTTAAAATCTGAACATTATCTTTGACTCTTCCATTACTCTAAGCAAAACAAAGTCAAATTAATTAATCTTTTCTGTGTCTTTCCCTTTCTTTACATTCCAAGTTTACTACCAGCTATTTTAAATTTATTATTGGTATTTGCTTGGGCTATTGCAACAGTCCCAGCTGTTCATGAACACCATCTTTAACTTTGTCACTCTTTTGATTATATAATAGCCACGCTCATTCTCAAAAATCTTCAAAAGTTTTTATTTGCCCATAGGATAAAGTTCAAAGGAGGGATTAGAAATGTTTCAACTTGCTTTCAATCCAGGATTTACTTTAGAGGAAAGTCTTAAGGGACTTATTAAACTGGGTAAGCTTATGGTTGGTTGTTCCTTTCCAATTCTGGAACTCAGTTTCTTTTATATTCTATTTTGAAGGGTCCCTTGAAGATTGTATAAATAAGTACTGTTAGGAAGGTGGATCAAGAACATTCTAGTCTGATAATAGAAAAATGGAAGCCAGGACTAGAGGAAAGGAAATAAAATATGAAAGGAAAAATAGAGAAAACATCTTCCTAAAAGTTTCTGCTTACGTTCCCTCATTGTTTCTAATTAGTGTTTCACTTGGAAATTGACACTTTGGCTAGATTTATGGGCATGAAGCAAAGAGATGTAAACAAGGTCAGCCCCACCATTAGGCTCAGTCACCAATGGCACAGATTACTAAGAAGGTTGGCTGGACAAGATGGAGTCTAGACCCATGGACTCAAAGGAAGCTAACTGGCCCTACCAGCCATCAAAATTATGACCTTGGCTTAATTTAGCCAGAAGATGTACCCAACTGAGCTAATTAGCTGAAAAGGACAAACGTCCACATGGCTACAACTGAGTTCAAGAATGCTTCTGCAAACTAGAGTCTGGGAGGTTTACAGAGAGAGAGCCCTGAGTCACTTAAAGTTAAGATGCCTACTACAGGGATGGACTGCTGGGAAACTGCACTGGCTAGGAATTTATTTGAATAAAATAAATTTAATTGGTTACCATGTAGCTAGTCTTCATAATGACTGGATTGGTTTAGGGACTAGTTGACTGTGCCCAGAAAGCTCCTGTGCTCATTCAGGCAAAATGCTCAACATTTTGGTGAACAAAATGGTTAAGTGAGTTCCTCTCAGCTGGAAATTTGATCCCACTGCCAATGTGCTATGGTCTTATGTATCATTTTGAAGGAGAGGGTCCTATGCATATGGAAGTATTTATTAAGCTCTCCAGGAGAGTTAAGTAATCAGTTTAGGATGGCAGAGGCAGTGGACAAGAGGGAAAACGTTAATGACGGATATTTATTTAGCTGGGAGACCCCACTCAAGAAATGGATCAGAGCCTGCAATGGACCACTCCAGCAAGATTTGTTCCCACAAAGCCCCTGGGAAGTGTAGGTGTGAGACTATTCTGAATCTGTAAATAGTCCTACTTTTAAAACCATCTCAAATTTGCCAGTGTGTTTTAAAACACTGTTTGACAACCCCTTTAGGCCATAAAACATGTTTATATTTTGGATTGAAACCACATAATCATAATGGCCAGGAATCTTCTTAGGGGAACCTTCCCATCTGCAGTGTTTAGCTCTATAAATATCAATGCAGCAGAGCATCTTCTAAACAAAATACAAATGTTCTTTAAGGTTTATTTTGAGAAAAAAATACAATCAGCAGAAATGCCGAAGATAAAAGGATTCAGGAATTACTGTAGGAGTGAATTTCTCTATCAAATTTATGTTTTAACAACCCCAGATGTTACTGGCATATACCTCATACCTGAGAAGAGAAATAGGCTTACTCTGTCCAGCACAGCATTGATGTGCTAACAACATCAGGGGCCCCCTTAAGGGGTACATTGCTCTCCACTGAGGAGCTAAATAGTGAAAAAGGCATAATTTTTTATATAACCTTAAAGCTGTGGCAATATCCCAGCTTAGCTGGCCCCACTTGGATAGAAGGTTGTTTTTTTCCAGCATGAAATAAGTGGATTGTGCCTTGGATGATGTAGCTGCTTCCATTGTCTTAACCACTGATGCAGATCATAGCATGAGTGATGTAGCAGCAGCAGCCACGGAGAGCTGCTGTGAAAGTAAATTCAATGAATGGAGTGGCTGGACTCAAAATGAGTTTGGCCTGCATGATTGGCTTCAGGAAGCAGGGCAGGTGCTCAGGAAAGCTTATTCAAGTAACCCAGATCCCAAGAAAGATAGTCTATGCCAAGGTCCACATTTTCCACACCGTCTGCACAGCTCTGGTTACATGAAAGGATTACTTTAGCCTCCATATAAAAGGACAATATTGCTAACTGCTAAGAAGAGAGGTTGTTGTGTCACAAACTCTTACTCTGAGCAGCGCAGTTGGGTTTAACTCATTCAGAAAGATGGTATATGCTCTTGCTACTTTAAGTGTTGTCCCTGGATTAACATAACAATTATACAAAAAGACCCTTAAGATGCTTTGCTGCTTAAGTGTGGTCCATGAATCAGTGGCATTGGCATCACCAACACTGCTTATTAGAAATGCAGGTTCCACCCCAGACTTAAATGAAACAGAACCTGTATTTTAACAAGCTCTCCAGGTGATTCACAGCACATCAAAATTTAAGAAGCGCTAGTTTGGTCATTATTATATATCTACTGAGAACTAGAAGTTAACACAGGTTAGCCTGTTAACACAGTGGGTGATTCAGAAGGAGGGAAAGCCCAGGCTTCAATGAAGGTTATAGATGGGAAGTGAACAGTGTAGGGCTAGGAGAGTGCCTCATTCTCTCAACCTAGGCCCAGGACAGGACTCTTGACAATATGCTAAGCTATTTTTGTTGGTGGTTCTATGACATACTGAGTAGCAAGCCAGAGTCCTCAGTTACTGGGGATATTCCAAGGCTCTAACAAAGATGGACCCATGAAAATTCTAGCATTACTGGGCTGTAAGAAACTCTCTAATACTCAGTCAAAATGGGCAGCCTGACTATATCTATTACTCTGTTGTCTTGCCTTTCCTATCAGCCATAGAGGCTCACAAGGGACTGTGGCCAAACAATACTTGGCAGGGAAACTATAGAGCATACAGTTATGCAGGGCTGCATGTAGGGAAGACCGTGGACTGAATCCTGTAGCAAAGAACAACAAAGATCGAAAGGACTGTACCCAGTCTTGTCTGCCTAAGCAGCATAGAGACTGTAGATACCTGATGGGAAACTCTCAAACCTGCTCAGACATGGGGAACGGGAAGTTAAAACATAAGAGGAAGAACTGCAGTATTGTTACCCCTTACTTGTGTCTTTGTCCTATGTGAAACTCTATTCAAGTCCAGGTTTTGAAATGCTCCACAATTTTTGCCTCCAGTGGTTGTTGCCAAAGAATAAATTTCATAAATACCACATCAAATCCTACCAACTTGAAGCCATCCAATTTTTCTTTGTTTTGAACTAACCATAAAGCCAATATGACTATACAAAGAGAAATGCTATCCTATTAATATCCCCCTCTCCACACACACCCCAACCCCAATTTAGTCAGCAAGTTCTATGTAGAGCCGATGGGATATTTACATTGATGAAAATTCTGAAGATGGCCCTCAAGGCATCCCAAGGTTGTTTCAAAGGTAAAGGTGCTATGAGAACTGTATCCTGATTTTGCCTTGATGGTGGCTACATTGGAGATAAAAGGCTTGTAAACTGTTTCCTGTCTCTAGAGCCTGACAGTCCCCTGTGCCATTTTAATTTGAGCTTTTTGGATTGGACTAGAATGAACGAGCAGGGGAGGTTAATTATCCTAATTAGAAAAGAAGTAAAGCCATGGCCCTTCTAGGTCAGGCACTTGGACAAACCTCCCATGGCTCCAAGCTTTGGGCATTAATTTGTCACTTGAATGCCAGACGATACACAAAACATCCTCCCCAAACTTCTGCCAAAGTCACCAGAGTAAGACAGAGGAGAATTCTTTGCAGGAAATGGTGTGTGATCACCCTGTGCCCCAGGACCAGAGAAAGGGTTATCTATTGGTAGCAGATGTGTGGGCACAGCTGGATGGGTACAAGTGTGTTTGTTGGTCCAACCCCAAACTCCCCTACTCTGTAGTGCCAAGCAAATTCAATGTAGCTTGTAAATACTGCTGTTGTGATCATTTCTAAAAACACACATCATTCCCTGAGCCTCTTGATAGTCTGACTTCAGCTGGCTGATAATATTGGTGTCCTATGGAAGGTAAACTCTGGTATTCTGCTGGTGTTTCTTGGATCAATATTTTGTTGTTGGATTTATTGATTCCCAGATGCAACACCTTCCTTTTCCTCTTCTCCCATGCACTATTTAGTCTCTGAATAGATCAACCCTGTTCCCAATCTAGAACAAGCTTCAGATTATTTATGTGAACATTCTTAACAGTGTCTGGCACATAGTAAGCGTTCACTAAATATTAGTTTATTCTCTTTCTCCTACTAGAATGGAGTGTGTCAGGGACACAGCCACAATAGTCAGTTGTTCTGATCTCTGAGCCTTGCATTTAATGTATGATATCTGGTAATTTTGTGATTTGGTGACAAAAAGAGACATGTAAAGCCTCAGACAAAGCTAAAGTGGTGATTATATAATGTTAAAATCAAACTGAACAATTAGCTAGACATACTAAACAGATATGTCTAGTACTTGCCTTTGAATTATCCATGTACCCAAGGGATAAATAAAAAAGAACTTAAGCTTCATCTTTCAAAATAGGCCTCAGATTGTTGAATGATCAATCTGTGGATCTGTTACAATTTGCCTTATTCATACAGAATGGTCCAAGAACATTAACATGAATGACTACTAACAGAATGATAGAGTGAGTAGAGGTCTCAATAGACCATTTAGTCTATCCATTCCAGCTTCCCCCAGCCTCCCGTCTCTAGCCATCCTAACTACCTGCTCTTTAAAATGAACTCTTTTATAAAAATGTTTTCTTTATTGATTGAAGTATTACATATGTCCTTATCCCCTCATTGCCCCCCACCCCCCGTCATGTCCTCACCCCCCTGGTGTCTGTGTCCATTGGTTATGCTTATATGTATGCATACAAGTCCTTTGGTTGATCTCTCCCCCTTGCCCCCACCCTCCCCTACCTTCCTTCTGAGGTTTGACGGTCTGTTCGATGCTTCTCTGTCTCTGGATCTGTTTTTGTTCATGAGTTTATGTTGTTCATTATATTCCACAAATGAGTGAGATCATGTGATATTTATCTTTCTCCAACTGACTTATTTCGCTTAGCATAGTGCTCTCCAGTTCCATCCACGCTGTTGCAAATGGTAGGAGTTCATTCCTTTTTACAGCAGCGTAGTATTCCATTGTGTAGATGTACCACAGTTTTATAATTCACTCATCTGCTGATGGGCACTTAGGCTGTTTCCAAATCTTAGCTATGGTGAATTGTGCTGCTATAACATAGGGGTGCATACATCCTTTCTGATTGGTGTTTCTAAAATGAACTCTTCCTGATTATTTGCAATAAGGACAGGGAACCAAGGTGTGAATAGTACCAAATAATGGATGCAATTAAATTCACTTGTATTTAATTTTAGAAATGTTTATACTTTATAATTGAATATGTGTCTACATAATATGGGAATGAGTTTAAATATAAAGGCCTGGTGCTAGAAGAAACTTATCTATGGTGCATTTTTACTCACAATTCTCTCCATGCTCATTGCTTAGACTTTACAAAATACTCAACCATGGAGAATTTCCCTTCCCCAAATCTTCCCTAGAGGGGGTGGTTGTCAGTTTTTAAAAAAGAGTGGAAAGTAAATAGAGTACTGTTGACATGTTGGGGATAAAAGTAATTAAGAAAAATGGATGCTAATGATCAAACTCAAAAGCAGTATTGGTATTGTAGATAACTAACCCCTATAATTGGGTAAGGATAATAAAGGAGACAAGTCTTCTGAAGTCTCTCAGTGTTTATTCTTGGTATAAGAAGTAACTTTAGGATCTTTGTAGAAAATCTATGCAGTGGATGTATAACTTAGAAAATAGAGTGCTCATGCAGTCCTTTTTTTTTTTTATTTCTTGTTTTTGTTTATTTTTTACTTTGTTTTGTTCCTGTCTTGGCATCCCAACCTTTAGTAAGTGGAACAAATTACCCTCCAGTAGTCAGAATTGGCAGCAGAAATTTACTTTGTGTTTGGCTGGATGTAAGTTCAAAATCGAGTCATCTGGTGTAAACTTAATTTGAAAATAGGTTTTCCTTAGACTCCTAGAAGCCTAAGTCCCAAGTTTGATGACTGTGGCTCATGAAAGCTTTTAGAGCAAGCTTTTCTTTTGGGAGGAAGTATGCAGGTGCTAGATTTATTTGTGGGGTGATTTATATCCTCAGGAATATTTAACAGCATAGAACTTTTAAGGTTTCTATTTTTTGTCACTGAAGCTTAATATTATCACCATTTAGGAGAGAGAAGACCAGAAATGCATTTTAGACCTGCTGAGAATTGGCAGAGAAAATCTTAAGATAAGGCATTTTTGTTAAGACTGCCACCAAATCCCAAGACTGCCTGTGGCATTATTGACAGTAATATAATCTCTTTATTTATTTTATCTGTTTTATTTCAAGACTCTCTTTTTGCCTTTTGATTAATAACAAACAATTTCAAACTAGCTCTGGGCCAGTGTACCCTCTTAGAAGAAGTTGTGGAACTTTCCTGTATTTAATTTAATGGTTCTATGCTTGTCAGATGGACTTCTGTTTTTACAAGGGAGTTGGTTTCATCAACCCTTTTGAGGATAGTCTTCCAAGGGACTGTGCGAGCCTTTCACAGATGGGATCAGCAAAACCTCTGTCCTTAATCAACTTGGGCTAATAGTCTTGAGACTGCCTCCCTGGCCTTTGATATCTCAAACACACTGAATGAGAGAGGGAGTCTTAGAGGAACTATTTTCCTCTGAGGTAGGGGCTGTTATAATTATGCATAATGCCAAAAATATAGAGGCCTTGCAAAAGATTATAGAGATGACAATCATAGAACATCAGAATGGAAAGGGACGTTGGGTATCATATAACCAAAACTTTTTTATTGTCGATCTTAGAAAGAAGGAGAGAGAGAGGGGGGGGGGGAGAGAGAGAGAGAGAGAGAGAGAGAGAGAGAGAGAGAGAGAGAAGAAACATGCACCCCAACCGAGGATCAGACCTACAACTTGAGTATGTGCCTTGACCTGGAATTGAACCTGCCACACCTTTCGGTGCATACGATGATGCTCAATCAACTGAGCCACACTGGCCAGGGCTAATCTAATTTTTTAACTTTATGGGTGTACAAACTAAGGGCCAGAAGGGAATGTGGCATGCTCAGGGAATTGTAAAGGAAGGGGAATAGTCCCTTCTAAGAACATTTGTAGAATTTTCTAGGTGCTTGAGTACCTGACAAAAAGTCCTTGTTGTTATTGAAATACTATTGGAAATATCTCTGTAACACATGTAGGTCTACTTTTCTTTCTTTCATTTTTTTATAAATATAACCAAGTGAATATGTTTGGTGCCCCGAGATCTTGCAATATCTCACGGCCATCATTCTGCACATAAGGTGTTCATTGCCTAGAGCTGTAGAAGTTGAAAGTGGAAGCAGTTGGCCAAATATTTACTGACCCTGCAGCAGGCCAAAAACAGCCATTTTTACTAAATCTTTGATATCACCTGCTCTTAAAAAACCCACTTTTTTATTTCCTAAAAATTTAGGGCAGGAATTCTGGCTATTTGAAGATTCTGACCCATCAGACTCTGATTGATAGATTGAAATTTTACTGTAATAATATAGCTGAATATTATTTTGGAATCTAAAATTAAGGCAGATACATGGAATGTCTTCATTGGATTATTTGGTTTAGCACTAAAACTGCAACCTTTTGCATTGTGGAAGATCCTTGCCACAGAAGAGTGCCTGAAACAATCCAGAATGCTCCTGGAGCATGGAAGACGGATTCAAGGTAGAGTAGTTGAGATTGTAAGTTTACAGAACATGGCCTTATTGCAAAGAGTGGCACTAGACCAGTACTGTCCCTGCCTGGAACTGGTAACTGCAAAGCATGACACATAGAGGAAATCCGAGGGGAAAGGAAGGACCCTTTAACCACAGTACTTTCCCAGATACCAATTTCCTTAAAATGTTCTTAAAAAGTAAAGCATTTGAGTCTCATAAATGGATGACAGACCACTTTCAGTGGATATCCCAACTGGATGAATTATACATTTTAATTCACCTTAATATACTTTCCTGTATACAGTACATTGTCACCCAAACTATGGTGACAAATATTCATTGGAAGTGTCCTTTTATTTCTCTGTATAGTCCTTGACTAGGGAGAACTAAGCCTTCCTACTTGGACCAAAACAATTCTCTGAAAACCAGTGAGTGGTTTTATGACTTGTTTGGTTGATCAAATGACAAACTTAGATCCTGAATTTTATTCTCATGGAATATACAATAATAGGGAAATTAGAGACTTGTCATAAGTAGCCATTCATTTAGCAAGCCCTTATTAAAAACCTTAATGCATACAAAGCTTTGTACTAACAGCTACTGTGGACAATATGAAGATGAGTTTAAGGTATAGGCTACACAGTGCCATGTGAATTGTCAGCTTTGGTAAAGTTTTCCACTTTCTGCTCCAGTGAATTAAGTGGACTTTGCATATCCAAATTGAAATTTGAAAGGAAAGATAATATAATTATTTATTTGTGTGCAAGAATGAGTAATGCAAATAAAAGCCATTTAGATTTGCTGATTGTACTTAACACTATATCACACACTTTATTACTGTAGTAATTGTTTGTGCCAAAGTAATTTCTGAGGGAACATAGTGATAATTTATCCCAAATCTAAGTTTAATGATATGAATGTTTCAGCCTCTTGAATAGTAGCAGGAGACACAGGCTTTCAAATGGTGTGTAGAGGTAGGGTAGGAGATGGGAAAGGTGCTGTAATGGGGTGGGGGGAGTAGATAGACCAGTGGATTCATGAGCATAGGGTAAAAAAAACAATATCCTAAACATTTATTTATATACTTTTCTCAAAATAAATTAAGAAGCACAGGCTAGAGACAGCACAGTTCAAGAGTAAGAATTTAGGCTGGAAGTCATGAGACCTGCAATCTGTCCCTTATATTGATCTAATTGTGGGACCATGGATAAAATGCTCCTCCTCTCCAAGCCTGCCAAAGTAGAATTAATCATGCCAGTCTTAGTGATCAGAACCAAAGATGATTTCTCTCATGTCTAAAAATTGAAGTGTGCCCAAAACCTAATAAGAACTAAAAATATTTCTGATCAATCTGCTCCTAGCCAACTTGTGTTTTATTGGGACAATTATTTGTTCCCTTTCTTATAGATACTAATTTTGACTCAGTGAGCATCTGCCTCCAATTATGGGCCATGACACTTAAATTATAATGTACTTGGATTGTGCCCTTCTTGCAGGATAACCATAACTCTGAACACATCCTGGATATGTGATTTAAATATCCAACTCAGCATCCTGCGATATAAAGAACCCTTCCATGCCATTTGTTATGATAGGTGCTGTGAGGCACAACTCTGACTCTGGGGACTCAAATGTACAATAAATCTGACTGTACCCTCCTGGCAGTGCACATAATTATAAAATATGCAGAATGCTTGTTATTAACTAGTCTCATGGAGAAGATCTACTGTGCCATGCAGGATATATTTTGGAATAGAGCTACAAGCAGTGATTGATTTTTTAAAATTCACATCTCTCCTATCCTTTTAATCATTCATCCTCTAAGCACTAGCAAACATTTATAGACATTTAATGAATGGGAAGTACGGCCCATTCCCAAAGGCTGATAAAAATTGTTTGCCTCTTAAGTGAAGGTTAAGTTATGGTTTTGTTTTTAATATGAAATTATTTAACATAGCATTTTATGGTGTCTATACAGAAATAGATACCAAGATATAAATCAGCTGGGAATTATTGAAGGAGCCTGCTAATAATTATAAAAAAAATGAAAGCCATTCATAACTTTTAACTGTTTGAATCCAGGTTGGAAGATTATCACTCTGGCCAATATTTATTCCCAGAAGACAAGCTTTCATGCCCATTAAAAATAAAACAACAAAAACGCTAAAAGCATATGCACAATTGCTCCTGTAGTGAAGCTACAGCAATTAATTGTACAACTGTTGAAGAGGAAGGAATGTTCATAGGGAGTGATTAAAAGCCCTAACTAAGGCTGACACCAGATTTCATTATAGGGAGAGGTTATAGGCATGTAAGAGCAGAAATGGGCTTTGCTCAATTGATGCTGGCTCATGAACTTTGGTTTAGCACACATTCCCAGGGTGTGATGCTACTGGTCTCCTGTTCCAGGAAGTATTTCCAGTCATAGCTGCAGAAATATACAGGGTAGAGCAAAAGTAGGTTTATAGTTGTAAGTATAAAAAAACACAGTTTATTCTTGTATTATTATTATTGATGAATTACTGCATTGTTTTTCATAAAACAACTGTAAACCTACTTTTGCGCAACCGTGTAAGCCTTCATTATGACTTCTTCCTTTTCCTATTTAGAAGGCTGTCTCCTTGGGCACAGGAAATTCTAGAGCTAGCTTCTATTAGTGCTAAGTGACTCCTCACCAGAGAATCAAGGTTGCAAGGTATCAGAAATAATGGCTTCCCAAGATTAAGAAGCATCAAAACAGATGCTCATCTGTGTAGCAACTAATTTCTTAGAAATATGAAAGGGTGGCTATAACTTTATCAGATTACTCATAAAAAGGAACTCTTAAACTTTAGCTGCCCTCATTTTTGCCATTTACTGCTGAATGGTGACATTCACTTCTATCTATCTATTTATCCACCAAATATTAATAGAATTGTTACCAAGCACAAAGTATGGAATCAGACTGCAGGAATTTATTTGCTAGCTCTGGTACCTATTAACTGCATGACTCTGGTTAAGTTATTTAACCTCTCTGTGCTTCCATTTCTGCATTTTCAAAATAGGTATCATAATAACAGTAGATAACCCATTGGGTTTCCAGGATTAAATAATGTATATAATGCACTTAACCCAGTGCCTTGTCCATAATAAACAGCCCATAGATGGTTGTTGTATTTTTTTAAGAGAGAGAGAGAGAGAGAGAGAGAGAGAGACAGACAGACAGACAGAGAGAGATGAGAGAGAAACATTGATCAGTTGCTTCCAGCACATGCCCCAATCAGGGATCAAACCTGAAACCTGGGTATGTGTCCTGACAAAAATCGAACACGCCACCTTTTGGTGTACAGGATGATGCTTGAACCAACTGAGCCACACCAATCATGGAGCCAATAGATGTTTTTGTTTGTTTGTTTGTTTGTTTGTTTGTTTGTTTTTATTATCAAGAACTCTTTGGTTACAAGGAGGCCTTAAGTCAGATTGCAAACCTTACTTAAACTGAATTTCATATCACATTTTGACTTAAAAAAAGCATTATTATTGGCTTAAGTAACTTAACGTCTAGAGAGCAAATGACATCAAGGCTGGGTCTCTTTCTTCACCACTTGTCTTTGCTTTATAAATATCAAGTTTTGACTTAAATTCTCTATGCCTCAATTTTTAATCTGAAAAATGGGATAATAATAATAATAAATCTACTTCACAGGATTATTATGAAAATTAAATGACTTAGTGCATGTGAAGTGATTCCAACAGGGCTTGTCATATACCAGCCTTATATAAGTGTTGGCTATTATTTTTATTGTTGTTATTATTATTTTAATATTCAATGTCTCTTCTTTATGTATTTTTCCTTTATCTCTTGACATTCCATCTCCCTCTTGCTTCTGTCCTCAATTGCTTCTTTTATTCTCCTTCCTATGGCCTTTCCCTACCTATTTTATTTATCCTACTCTACAACTTATTATTAGCCTCCCTATTTACCAGTTCCAATGTTTCTTATTCATAGAGATGTTATGGTGGATGGATTTCATAACACATTTTGGCAAGCAAAAGCACAGGGATGTACTGGATGGTAGAGTAGAAACACTTTCATTTATTTCACTGAAGTTCTGCCCTTTCATCAGCCATATCCTCCTCAAACTTCTTCATGTAGTCTTTCATGGTTAGGATTTATTAAATACCTTCTATAAGTGTCTATAAGACACTGCACTGGCCACTTTGCTACACTCTACTTCACTTAAGAAATGGTCTAAATACCCCAGGCTAGATATACCTCTTGATTCAAACAGAAGCTTTTCAAGGACATGTGCCATGATTGTCTGACTCATTTCAAGACTCTGCCATTCTTCTGCTTCTCTCTCAATATCCTTTGTTCCCAGGAGTCCAGTGGCCACCTGCTCTTCCTTGCCCATCCTAGGCTTCCTTTTGGGACACCTCACTGAGTTCTGCCTGGGCCCTAAGCTATAAATAATACCTTTCCTATCTCTCCAAAAAAGCACCTATTGTATGTACCATACCTTTGGGGCTCTGATCTCATCCTGGTAACAATGGGCCAATCAGATAAACTAACCCCAGATAATTGGTTATTCTTCCCTGGGAATGGAATGCACCTGTCACCAAAAGGCCCTTATGAAACAACATTAATGGAACTTTCACCCTGATAGGCTAAGGAAAACAAAATCTGTAGGCAAGAAGTTCCTTTTCAAATCACACCCTGTAGGTAGTTTTGCCAAGCCTGCAGGTAGGTTGATTTTGAAGAGTCTATGCAATATGATCCTACTGGCCACTCTCACACTTCCCCAAATTCCTTTCCATTCTACCTTTACTAAAAGCAAATTGTTACTGAGCTTGGGTTGCAAACTGCAGGGATTATCTGGTTGGTATGATCCACTTCAAAGCAAAGATCCTTTCTTTCCCGAGAGCCATTTATCCATCTTTACTTGGAGAGAGAATCCCCAGGAACAAACCCTTAATAGAAAATCATTCTAGAGCTCTTAATCATTTTGCCTTTGCTTTTTTGAGGGGCAGAAGTCTTCAAAGCTTGTTTTCAGGTCATAAGAAGCCCTTTGTACTGGCCAGTCAGCAAATAGGATGAGATTGCAGACTGTGTGGGAAGGTTAGCTGGCAACTAAGGTGTCTGTGCCATTGCACTGCTGTCCATAGCTGGAACCTATTCTGCAGTCCATCTTCAAAAGCAATTTGTAGTACATCCAGGCACAAATCCAATTTAAAAACAGAGAGGGATTTGCATGCATAAAATAATTCTGATGCATGTTTTTTTTTAAAAAAATGACCCTGATAGCTAAAATTCAAAGACCTTTCTTTGTGAAGGTCCATATCTGGAGAGGTTTAGCTGATGTTTGAGACTGCCCCCAAAGTATATATCTGAAAGATTAGATGAAATACATTCTCAAAGCTTAGTGTGTCTTGGTGACTAGGAACAAAATAAAACTTGACATATAGCTAGACGTTAGTTTTAGTAATTTACCCCTGTAAGGAAGCCTCATTCTTTGAATTCTGGATAGCATGAGGCAAGAGTCAGATGTCAAAGCATGTGGCACAAGGTTTGGCACCTAGTAGGTGCCCAATGTGTATTGGTTAAACTGAATGAGAGTGGCCAAAGCTTTCCTTTGGTCTTTGGTTGGCACTGCTTGTCTACCCAAGAATAATTTACCTCTTCTTTCCTACCATAATCCTGGTTTTGTTTAAGGTGACAATGTGCCCAGCTAAATACTCCCTTTCCCAGTCTTCATTGCAACTGGTATTGAGTAGGTGGGGCATGTAACATAGTTCTAGACAAGGAGATTTAAATAGAAGTCTTTTGGGGGTTTCTGGCAAAGATTTTGTTTTTCTGATAAAAGGTGATAGATGTGGTTGGTAATGCACTTTCCTCATCTTGCTGTTTCTTAGGAGCACTGATGTCACACTCATCTTGTGACTATGAGGCAACAACCATGAAAGTAAAAGTCAATGTGCTAAGAAGGATAGTGAAGCAGAAAGGAAGAGCTTAGGTCTTTGATGGCATTCTTTCTTAAAATATGTTTTTATTGATTTTATTAGAGAGAGAGGAAGGGAGAGGGAGAAACATAGATGAGAGAAATATTGATCAGCTGTCTCCTGCATGACCCCTATTGGGGATCGAACCCACAACCCAGCATGTGCCCTGACCAGGAATTGAATGGTGACCTCCTAGTGCATGGGAAAGTGCTCAATCCACTAAGCCACACCAGCCAGGCTTTGATGGCATTCTTGAACAGTGGAACCAATGCCTAAAACTACCTACTTGGAGGCTTCTGTTTATATATTTTTTAAAATTCCCATTTGTTTAAACCACTGATGGTCAGGATTTTGTTACTTGCAGCTAAATGTCATCCTAATAGATACATATCTCCCTACTACCAAGCCTCCAGGATGTTAAAGTTAGTTCCTGGTTATTCAGTGCGCTTCACTAGGGCACTTAGCCTAAGTCAGCCTGCTACCCAATGTGCCTAGCTTCACATCTTTTCTGACCTTCATCTACTACAACCAATAAATTCTAAGTTTATGGTAACCTATTTTGTGTCCTATTTCCTCAGGGCCTTGCAAAGTGATAGAAGCTAAATGAATAGATAGCCTTGTGTTAACGTTTTAATTTCTAAGAGTTCTCTAATGTGTCAACATCAAATGTTAGCTCCTTCCATTCTAATAACTGGGTTTTAATAGCTGTGGCCTGGACATCAGGAGATACATTTGGGGAAATTTTGGGTGTCCATTGACCCCCACCTTGGAAGTGGTCACCTTCAAAAGGTCTGGTTCCATTTGGAACCATTGTGAGGATGACTTTTTATTCCATTCATAGATTTTACTTACTTGTCAGTAACATTTGAATGATCCTGAAAAGTAATGCAAAAAATAACAGTGGATCTGTTTTTGTTCATCAGATTCAGAGACAGAGAAGCATCAATCAGATGCTCAAACCCCAGAGGGAAGGTAGGGGAGTGGGGGGTAAGGGGGAGAGATCAACCAAAAGACTTTTATGCATGCATATAAGCATAACCAATGGACAGAGACAGCAGGGGGGTGAGGGCATGTATGGGAGTGGGGTGGGGAAGCAATGGGGGAGATGGACACATATGTAATACCTTAATCAATAAAAAAGTCAATTAAAAATTAAAAAATAACAGTGAATATGATCCTCTGCAGAACTGTAAAAGTTATTGTGCTGTATAAATTGAGAACATGATTATTATGTCTAATACAAAAACACTTTTATAAGATATGCATTCTCTTAAACACACACACACACACACACACACACACACACACACACACACACATACTGCTTGATCAAAGAGAACAAGAGAAACAGAATTTACAAGCTAATTAAAGCTGAGCATTGATGAAATGGTGAGGTTGGGTCCTCCCTCCCATACAGAGGACTCTCATGTTTGGCTCTATGTCTCTGTGTCCTAGCAACCTATGCTCCCATGGTGTTTTGTGACCTTCATTAGTTAATCTATTGTTGTGGAACTGTATTGAGAAGGGCATAATGAAAAAAAAAAAATACAAGTTATACAGTGACCAGCCCAGGAAACACAAACTATATACTTGCTCTAACTCAACAGTGAACCAAAAAGCAAAAACACTGGGAGATATATAGCTGCTAATACAAGTGAAAGGATTGCATTTTTTCCTCAAACTTCCAGTCTTCTCTACTCTGGAAAGACAGGAAGAGAAGCATACCAAGTAATAAGCTGATAGTATTTCAGTGATGTAGAATGATAATTCTAACCTTTGTGTTTATCTTTCTAATAAATGGTGCTTTCAGTTGTTTTCCTAATATCTCTCTCTCTCTCTCTCTCTCTCTCTCTCTCTCTCTCTCTCTCTCCCTCACTTCTCCCTCCCCCTCTCATATGTTAGTACATCATTTTAATATAAACTATGACATCTCTCAGAAGATTGAAAGGACTCAAGTCAGTATGGAATACAAATGGCTTTGAAACATCTCCAGAATATGTCATAAAGAAACCAGAGATATTAAAATTTAAAGAGAAAGAAGGTATAAATATAAAATAAAAGCATCTTGAAAAAATAAAAGTCTTTTACTCACTGGGTAGAATTTGTCAGGGATTTAGGTGTGTGTGCTTTAGCAACCTGAGGTATATCTCAGGCAAATGGATTCATATGGGTTGGAAGAGTGGTCATGTGGAAAGGCGAAGGAGAGGAGAACCTAGTGTCTCTTAAATTCATGAGGTTTCTTAAGGGATATGTAGATCCAGGAAAGGGGGAGTCAAGAGAAATGAAACTTTCCCTAAGGTCCTTGTGCAAACCTAACATTGGTTATATGCTTTTTCTAGTGGTTTTCCAAATTTAGCCTGCATCACAAACACCAATAACTTGGGGCATATAGTCCCAGGCCTCACTTCTGGAAATTCTGATATACTAGGTCTGAAGTGGGTCCTGTAATTTCCATTATTAAAAAATACTCCCCACAAGCAGTATTCATTTGGAGATCAGACTTTGAGAAGCACTGCTTGTGGGGAGAGTCGATTCTCTCTGCTGCCCCCTTCTGGACTCCAAAGCAGAGGGCTTTTCTATTTGTAGAGAAACCAGGCCACGAAGGATACATGTTTCCATTTGAAATGGTACCAACAAGTGCATTTGTGGTACAAAAATGGGACTACTTTTCAGAGGTCAGAAAGATTTCTTTCTATGACTGAGGTGCATAGACATATGACCCTGTGTGGTCAGGTGAAGGGAAAGATGAGGAGGACACCAGGGAGGCAATAGAGTGCCACAGGTGATTTTGTTTTTATTTTTTGACACATATATTCTGAAATATTTCTTTTAAACCATAAGACATCCATGAGATTTAAAATAATATCTAGGCTATTGATCCTCAAAGTGTGGTCCTTGGGTTAGCAGCATCGGCATCAGCTGGAAACTTGTTAGAAATACAGATTCTTAGTCTCCACCTGTAGACCTATTGAAGCAGAAACTCCAGGGCTGGTGCCCAGAAATTTGTGTAGTATTTTGCAGCTTTTAAAAAACTTTATTGTTCAAAGTATTACAAATGTCCCCTTTTCTCCCATTGAACCCCTCCAACCCACTTCCCCCCCTTTTCAGGCCTTCCTCCCACTAATATTTGTCCATGGACTATGCATACTATGCGTATATGCATATAAGTTATTTGTTTAGTTTCTTCCTAAATAGCATGGAGGGACCTGGAGAGTATTTTGCTAAATGAAATAAGTCATTCAGAGAAAGACAAGAAATTGGTGTTTTAATCCCTTCATATTATTCTGATGCATGATGGAGTTTGAGATCCATTGACCTAGCAACAAACTGCCTTATAAACACTCCAAGGCCAAAGTCTGAGTCCTCAGCATCTGTGGTCCCCATTCCCATTGTAGCTCTATAAGGGATATGGTGCTGATCACAGAGGATGATCAGAAAATTGTTGTTTTAAGCAGCATCCAGTCTCCAGTATCTTAATTCCTTCATTTTAAGTAATAAAATTAAAATATCAGTTGATCTTGATAATTTTATGAGGTTAATGAAGGAAGACAATATATATATCCATTGTGAGTCTCATCCCTAGAAGTTTTGTCATAGTACGTCTGGGATAGAGCTGGGAAAAATGTATTTGTAACAATCTCCCAGCACATTCTGATGAAAAGTGAGCTTTGGTAAGCACCATAGGAGAAATTATGTGCAGCTATGACAGCCTAGCTGAATCTTAGGCCCACTTCTGTAAAATGGGAACATGACACCCTACTCTACCAACTTTATAAAATTACTAGAAAGATAGGTAGAGATGATTTATTTGTATTACTTAAAGGACATACAAGCAATCTCAGATCACACATTTTCCCTTCTTTTCAAATATTAACCTTCTTTGGTCACTCCAAAGTCCAACAGAGTATCTCTGAAGACACCAAAATCTTTACAAAGAAAATTTATCCTAACAGAAAGTGTTGCCACAGACATGTAAAGTGTCTTCAATATAAAGATGCAAATGAACATTTTGACAAGATCATATTATGCAAAATATATAGCTCTCAACTGGGGTGCTTACGGACACTATTATGGCAACTTATTACTTTAGCAATGACTTTCACCTAAGCTATTCTGAGTGCTACAAAAGTTGAGTTTGCATTCAGATATTTCTCTTAGTGTGGTGAGATTAGCTGAGCCCAGTGTGACCTGCTTGGGAGGAAGTCAACTTAAATATAGTGAAATTACAATTGACATAGATATCACAGTGTGATGTGCTGAAAGGAACATTACACTGAAACTGAAGACACTTGATCAACTAATCTCAGCTTTGGGTAACCCACTGGCATCTCTAGGCCTTAGTTTATAAAACGTGGAATCTACCTATCTATAATAATAAAAGTGTAACATGCAAATCATCTGAACGGCCGAACAGTGGAACCATCATCCAGACGACCTTCTGGACAACTTTCTGGATGAAGCCAGGGCTGTGAGGGCCCAGGCATCTGGGGCTGCGAAGGCCTACTCTTGCATGAATTTCATGCATTGGGCCTCTAGTTAAGAGTATAATGAGGATCAAATGAGATCTACATGTGAAAATGTATGGAAAAGTTAAAAGTATTGTGACATTAAATGTTGTTTAACCATAACTTTCAATTAACAGGATTGTCTACTTCCCATGCCCTTGATTTAAAAGGGCAATAGACAATAAACCTTGGAATTTTCACTAAACCTGTGTCCTGAGCTGACTCTACATTGTAGCTGGATCTATCTTCATTTTCCCCCCGGACATGGAGAACAGATGTACAAAATGATGACCCCCAAACCTCTGCAAGAGTCTCAAATTCCAAACAAAGATTTAATGATATTTCTAAGGCAGGGACACAAAACTAGATACTTCAAAAATTTGCCAGAAGTAGATCAAACTAAACACTCTTTTAATTTCAACTAAAGAGATTATCAGAAGATTCTGTTAATTAGAACAGTCCATTGCCCAAGAATTTGGATGTACTAATCCTCAGCTGCCTTACTTTTATTAAAAAAGTGAGTATATTTAATTTGGCTTTCTGCCATTGAACTGGTTTGATAGCCAAATCCTGAAGCACCACAAACAAAATTTAAATGTTTTCTGTAAAGTTTAGGGGCAACAGTTGAACAAGAAATAAGGGAAGAATATAGTGGAAAGAAGAAACATTTCCATGATCTGTTTTGGTTTCAGTGTCCAAAACTTTATGGTGTCTCTTCAAGGTTGACTCAGGAGTGTGGCTGTGACTGATAATCAAGGAAGTGATGGTTAATTTACCCTGGGATCCTTTTTGGAGCTATGACATTTGTTTGTGAAGTAAGAACTGTGGATCTCCATTTGGTTCTTTTTCTTTGGTTTCAAGATGCAGTTACAAATGCCCACAAATGCAGATTTTGTTTTATGCAGTTGAGAATGGCGTGCCTTGATTCTGAAAATATTCTAGTTAAATAGAGTGCTTCCTTATTCACTCTTCAGGCATTTCTGATTTTCAAAAAGTGAATATATAGACAAAATATAATTAATAATGTTGCATCAGGTTGAGTATAATTTTATTTATTTATTTATTTAGCTAATTTCAGGAGCTACTTCAAGGTCTTTAAGGATATCTAAGCCATGAGGTAGAACCTCAGGACCCCATGTGTTGTTCATGTACAGAAGTGATCACTAACATAGAGGTCTTTGGACAAATAAAATGCTAGGAAATCAGCTATAGCTGTGCTGTTCTACTGGGGTGCAATAGGATGCTCTCTGAATTCCCTTCACATTCCTCTCTACCTTTGCCAGCTCCTCTTGGCTGTCTTCCCCTTGCATATCTCTGTACTTCCATCTGCCTGTTGTTTTGATTATTCCATTTCCTTGAAATAAAGGAATTTTGTGTGATTGAAGAAACCTTTGAACCAACATCTAAACTCTAAATCTGTTGGCACCATTTAAAGATTTATTTTGAGGATAATAAAAATGCATGGCGGCATGGTCCTGGGTTGGAATTTCTGGGTGCATCGGTCACTTCACCAAGAGGGACTCTGCCAAGAAGCCAGCCCTGACCCTGCAATCTCATAAAAAATGGTGCTTAGAAATCTGGGCTATCCATGATTTAGCTGCAACACTGACTCCTTTTGAAGCCTGTTGCCTGCTGTGAGGACCTGGGTAAGTATTTTGTCCAAATTGACTGCTAACCATTCTTACTATGGGTTAATATTTGAAGTTCAAAGTAGAAAGGGACCTTGGAGAACATGCAGTTCAATTCTTTTCAACTTTGGATACTCCCTAGAATCACAATGAAAGAGTTTAAAGTCCAGGTCCCACCACAGACCATTATCTTACTTTATTATCTTACCTGATTATCGCACAAATCTGGAGAGTAAGTATTATAATTGGCCCTATTTTACAGAGAGGTAAACAGAAAGTCAATGATGTTAGTGGCAGTACCCAATATTACACAGCTTATAAGTAGTGGAAGTGTGATTTGAGCACAGGTCCTTGACTCCATTTTGAATGGGAGAGCTTTCTCTTTTCTGTAAGCATTGGAACCATTTCTGTCATTCTGGGGATCACCCAGTCAACAGGGTGACATGATTTTCAGATCTCTCTGGTTATTTACTCAGACTTCCTGAAAGAGGTGAGTTTGAGCCAGGTCCCAACATACGTTGGCTCTATCTATTCTTAGGGAGGAAATCCATCATGTCCTACAGGATGAGACTTCACTTCCTTGGTGAGGCTCCTGGTTCTTTGTCCAGCCTTATTTATTACTTTGAATTTTCTGCTAAAAATATTTATATGAATCCAATGGTAGAACACTTGAAATATTAGGCAGAGGAGTTCAAAGTTTAGTCTCTAGAGCAATACTGTCCAATAGAACTGTCTGCAATGATGGAAATGTTCTCTATTTGTGTGGTTCAATATGGTAGCCATTATTTTGCACGTGGCTTTTTAGCACTTGAAATGTGGCTAGTGGGGCTGAGGAACTGCATTTTAAAATTTCATTTCATTTCATTTTAATTTGAAATTATATTTTTGTCTTGTAGCTTCCATATTGGATAGCACATATCTAGAGGCAGTAGGAAAGGACACAATAATGACATAATTTAGGAAAAGTACTCTGGCAGCAATGTGTCAGATGTTTCAAAGGGGATCATGTAAAGATTAAGAACATGGACACTAAAATTAGACTGCTTGGATTCATACCAGTTGTGTCACTTACTAGTCGTGTAACTCTGGGAACATCAGTTAAGATATCTGAGACTCAGGATCCTCACCTGCAAAATGGGCACAATAATAGTGGCTGCATGATAGATTTATTGTGAGGATGAAATGTAATAAAATTCATGCATTGTTTTAGCATAGTGCCTGGCACACAGTAGGCACACCTCAGTAGAATTTTAGAATTTTCATCTGCTCATGGCTGAATGGGGGAATGAAAGAATGAGAGGTCCGGTGTTCCTCAGCTATTATACAGAACCCATTTGCATCTGTCTTTTAAAAATGTAATATTCAAAAAATATTACCTAGATATGGGAGTTTATGGAGAGGATGGAAAAGTGATCCCAAGGAAGAGGGATAGGTAATGGAAGAAGAAATAGAGTGACTATTATCCAAATAAACGTTAAAAGCATGGAATCAACAGGTTCTAGGTTTTAAATAATGCACTAGAAGAGCAAGAGTGCAGAAATGAGGCCATGGCCTAGACCAATGTCATGAAACTTTTCATATACACGCTTCATACTAGGGATTGAGCCTGTATCCTGGGCATGTGCCCTGACTGGGAATCAAACCAGCAACCTTTCAGTGCATGGGAAGATGCCCAACCAACTGAGCAACACCAGCCAGGGCTCCTCTATATTTTCTTCCAGGAGTTTGACAGTTTTGTATATTATGTTTTTGTCTTTAATGCATTTTGAGTGGATTTTTTAGGTATGGTGTAAGATAAGGGTCCAATTTCATTCTTTTGCACATGCAGATATTCAGTTTTTCCATATCGTTCATTGAAGAAACTATCCTTTCCTCATTGTGTGTTCTTGGCATCCTTGTTGAAGATCAGTTGACTGTATATGCAAAGGATTACTTCTGGGCTCTTTATTCTGTTCCATTCATCTATATGTTTGTTTTCATGCCAGTACTACACTGGTTTTAATTACTATAGCTTTGTAATATATTTTGAAATCAGGAAGTGTGGTGCCACCAGCTTTGTTCTTCTTTTTTAAAATTGCTTTGGCTATTCTAAATCTTTAATAGGTCCATATAAACTTTAGGATTTTTTTTTCCTATTTTTGTAAAAAAAAGGGGGGGGGCCGGAACCGGTTTGGCTCAGTGGATAGAGCGTCAGCCTGCGGACTGAGGGGTCCCAGGTTCGATTTCGGTTGAGGGCATGTACCTGGGTTGCGGGCACATCCCCGGTGGGAGATGTGCGGGAGGCAGCTGATCGGTGTTTCTCTCTCATCGATGTTTCTGTCTCTCTATCCCTCTCCCTTCCTCTCTGTAAAAAATCAATGGAATATGTTTAAAAAAAAGGGGGGGGGAGGGATTGATAAGGATTGCATTGAATTTGTAAATCCTAGGCAATAATTTCCTGGATCTGACACCAAAAGCACAAGCAACAAAAGCAAAAAATAGACACATGGGACTACATCAAACTAAAAACCTTTTGTACAGCAAAAAACAAACAAATAAAAAACCAAAAACACACAACAAAGCAATCAACAGAGTGAAAAGACAACTTATAGAATGAGAGAAAATATTTGCAAATCATATATCTGATATCCAAAGTATATATGGAACTCCTACAACTCAATAGCAAAAAACCCAAATGGGTTTGTTCTAAATGGCCAAAGGACTTGAATAGATATTTCATAAAAGAAGATATACAAATGCCCAGCAAGTATATGAAAAGGTGCTCAATATCACCAATCCTCAGGGAAATGCAAATCCCCACCACAGTGAGATATTACCTCACCTTTAGGATGGCCATTATAAAAAAAAGATGAGCACTGATGAGGATGTGGAGAAATTGAGACTGTTGTACACTGTTGGTAGAAATTTAAAATAGTGCTGATATTGTGAAAAATAATATGGAGTTTCCTCAAATCAAAATAAGATTGGGCAATTCCATTTGTGGATATATATTCAAAAGAATTGAAAGCAAAATCTCAAAGAGATATCTGTACTCTCAAGTTCATTGCAGCATTATTTACAGTAGCCAGGATGCGGAAACAACCTACATATCTATTGACAGATAAATGGATAAACAAAATGTGGTGTGTATGTATAATGAAATATTAATTAGCCTTAACAAAGGAAAGATTCTGCCATATGTGACAACATGGATGAACTTGGAGGACATCTTGCTAAGTGATATAAGCCAGTGTCAGAAGGACAAATACTGCATGACCCCACTTATATGAGATATCTGAAAGAATCAAACAGAGAAAACAGAGTAGAATAGTGGCTGTGTATGGGGGGGGTGGAGTTGATGTTAAAGGGTATAAAATTATACAAGATAAATAACTTTTAGAGATCTGCTGTTAGAGATCTGCTGTATAATACTGCCTATAGTTAACAATACTATATGTGCACTTAAATTTTCTTATGAGGATAAATTTCATGTTAAGTTTACTTACCTCAATAAAAACAAAACTAAGGTAAGCTAAAGGATCAGAAAAAAACCAAAACATAATGTGAAGGAGAAAAACCTAAACTGGTTTAGAATCTCCAGAAAGGCATCTTTGGATAGTGGATGGAGCATTGGATTGGGAGTCAGGAGATAGCCAAGGACTTGCTGTGTGACCTTAGGTAAGTCACTTCCCTTCTCTGGGCCTTTATCTTCTTATCTGTAAAATGATGATTTAGACTAGCTTTCTTTAACACACTCAATGTATGTGTTTGGGGAAATGTATGCTTTAAAGGTTTGCTATTGTTGTAATTATCATTATTGTCATTATTATTACTACTCAAATGCTAAATCTCTGGAGTTTGCATTCCTTAGCCTCTATTAGTATCTTGATTTGGCCATTTTCTAAATTTGAACATCTTAATGTGTGCCTTAGCCACTGGACTTGGCCAACTAGCAAGAGCCTGGTGCTACCCTCCTCTCTTGGGTTCAGTTCAGTGTCCATAGTGTCAGTCCACAAAGCTGCCTGACCCTAGCAAAATTTTAAATTGTAGAGTTGTGCAAATTACTAATTAGGCTTGTAAACATTCTCCACTTCACTTCCCTAATATTTTTTGGTCATGGAACTCTTCCCATTGTTACTCCTGAGATCTGCGCCTGGTACATAATTACACTTGGGCAGCCCCGTTGTCTGTGCATCAGCCTGGCCACTCCCCTTCAGTGCCTTACTGTTTGCTTGAAATATGCCTTCTGAGTTTCTGATCACTCTCAGAGAACACAAGGGTTGACATTTGCCAAAACTTGTTCCTTTCTCGTTTATCAAAGAGCAGAATAGAATAGAGCAGAAAAGCAGAGCAGATGGTTGTGTGTGGGGGGAGGGGGTGGGGGAGTTGATAATGAGAGGCAAATAGGACTAGTTATATTTTCTAAAAAAGCCTAGTGACATTACTTTTGTGTCATGTACAAATGACTAAGATGGGTTGGATGGTATATGCTTCTCTCTCCCACAGCTGCCTTCTCTCTATCTCACCACCTCCTGCTCCTCCAGCACAGTGTTACATGGAAGCAGGTGCTTAAAAGAGATTTTTTTAATGGTAATTCTCAGTGGGCCAGGTCTTACAGTTATGGTAAGTTTGCCAGATGTAGCAAATAAAAAATCAGGAAGCCCAGTAAATTTGAATTTCAGATATACAATGAATAATGGTTACTGCTACTATATCTCAGGGGTCCTCAAACTACGGCCCGCGGGCCACATGCAAATACAAATATTGTATTTATTCCCGTTTTGTTTTTTTACTTCAAAATAAGATATGTGCAGTGTGCATAGGAATTTGTTCATAGTTTTTTTTTTTTTTAACTACAGTCCAGCCCTCCAACGGTCTGAGGGACAGTGAACTGGCCCCCTGTTTAAAAAGTTTGAGGACCCCTGCTATATCTGATGCAATATTTGGTACATACTTACACTAAAAAGTCTGAAAGTCATAATTAACTGGACATTATTTTATCTAGCAACTCTAAATTAGGCAGAATAGATGGTTGCTTAGCTAGCATAAATTTGAGACCTGAAAAGTTTATTTACCCAATAATATTGCCCTCAGTGGCCCAACTCCTTGCTTGAAATCCTTGCCATGTAAGCATACCTTGTTTTATTGCACTACTTTATTGTGCTTCACAGATATTGTGTTTTTTACAAGTCAAAGGCAAGACCCTCCACCAACAAAAATATTACAACTTGCTTTATTGCAATGGTCCGGAAGCGAACCCACAATATCTCTGAGTTATGCCTGTACCCAGTGTCCTTGAGTTAAGACATTAGAAGCTTCTGTCAAAACATATGTATGATCCAGGAGAAGTTGTATTGAGCCATTAGCCAGTATTAATTCCCTAGCCCAAATTAGTTTCTATGGGTGAATTCACTGATCATCTCATGAAGTTTTCATAAAATAATACAAAAAACAGGTGAATTTAATTTGGGAGACAGGAAGATAGGGAAGACTGGGAGCCAGGGTGGTTGGTACCCAAGAATGAACACCACAATGGAGAACCCAGAGTTAACCTCAAACACAAAAGGTTACCTATATGATAAGATTGAATAGATATTGAGTACAGTACAGACATCCAAAATACTTCCCCCTCCTATAGCCACAATGCTCGATAGGTCACCACTAGTTTTTCCTTTGGGTTATCATTGCTTTCTCTGCAGACATCCTACCAGAAAAGAGGCAGCCTTGTGTAATGAAGAGATTCCATATCTAAGAGTCAGACTTGAGTTCAAATTCTAACTGTAACTCACCAGCAATGTACATGTTGGGCAAGCAAAATATTTCCTCCCTTTTATGTCTTTACCTCTAGGACTATAAAAATTATTCTTGCCTTAGAAGTCTTGCAGGATGGTGAGAAATGAATGAAGCACTATATGAAGAAGTGCTTTGAAAATACATACTGACAAAATACTTTAGCAGTATTAAAATGCATGTTCTCTTGGGAAGGGTAGCACAGTCCTGGTTACATGGTGTATTACATAACTATCCTTCCTGAGGGGAAGAGATGAACCCATAGGAAGGCTAGGGATATCAATGATGGTAGCTGCTATGGGGATTGTGTAGTGAAGAGGAAGGATCTAGGCAAAGCAAGCTGTGACTGCCTCCCCCCTACCCTCAAATAAATTTCCAGATCTAGCATTTTGCCAACAATTGACCCTATGGCATGAGTTCAGAGCAGGAAGGCAGGACTGGAGGGAGGAGGTAGGGAAGACTCCCTTGAAATACTGCGGGTGGCATTCACCAGCTCTCAAGGAAGAGCTCCAAGTTTAGGGGGGCAGGTGGCCAGCAGAGGTTTTGAATCTACCAGAGGAAATTATCTTCCCTCTGTGTGCCAGGATAAGATCTCAGAGCCAGGGAATGTTTGTAAATGGGCTCTCTCATTTAAATAAATCCCACTTAAATATTTATCAGATCATGAATATGCATGTTTCTCTCTCAGTGCTGGAAAGAGAACAGGCATGTAATTTTTAGATGGCACATAAATAATGTAAGGGGGGAAAAGGGATCTTTGTTTTGTGTTGACTGTGTATTTACAGCATCTCAAGAGGTATTGAAATAATGAACTGATTTTTCCCTTTCCCAGTCTCAGTGTGTACATGGAGTTTCACCTTTCCTGTTTTTAGGGTGCTTTGCACTCATTTGTATCCTCACAGAAGGATTTCTGAAAGCAAGGATGGTTATTTCAATTATTAGTGAGTTAGTTCGTCATAGCAACCTACATGTTATCCTCTCATTAACTGGCTATCCCCAGGTCAGATTGAGACAGGAGTAGGCAGGGAGCAGAGCTAGTCCTGCATTTCCCAATTCAGATGCTAAAAGGTTAAGGCCTGGCAGGCACTTTTTTAAAAAGTAAATGTTTGTTCATCCTTCTATGTCTCTGGATCTAGTTTTTTTAAATCAAACAATAAAGATAATTAAAAAAATTATTATGCTAAGTGAAATAAGCCAGTCAGAAAAAGACAAATATCATATGATCTCACTTATATGTGGAATCTAATGAACAAAATAAACTGACAGAAAAATAGATCCAGAGGCATGGAAGCATGCAACAGACTGAGGAATCTCAGAGGGAAGGCGGGGGTGGGGGAGTGGGAAGAGATTAACCAAAGAATTTATAAGCATACTAAGGCCTGGTGCATGAAAATTCATGCACTGGAGGGGGTGGTCCCTCAGCTAGGCCTGCTCCCTCACAGTCTGGGAGCCCTCAGGGGCGGAAAGCGACCCGACCCGGCGATCAGGGGAAGGTGACACCCCCATCACATCTCTGCTGCTGCCACTAGCGGCAGCACAAACCTTGGCCAGCCCTGGTTACCTGAGGGTCGGGCAGCCCTGGACGGCTCAGGGGCTGAGGGGACTGGGGGACTCCGGAGGCAGGCGTGCAGCAAGGCCGGGCCTGCCTGGGGCCGGGCCTGGCCTTGCCACATGTCTGCCACCCCAGCAGGGCTAAGAGGACTGGGCGCTGCTATCTTGTGGCTGTGGGTGCTGGGTGGGGCAGTCAATTAGCATATTCCCTCCTTATTGGCTGTGGGTGCCACCATCTTTGCGACAGCATGAGGGTCAATTAGCATATTCCCTCTTTATTAGATAGGATATGCATAACCCATGGACATAGACAATAGGGTGGTAAAGGCTTGGGGAGAGGGTGGGAGCATGGAGGGGCTTTAGTGGGGGGGGAGGTGACATCTGTAAAACCTTCAACAACAAAGATAATAATAATAAAAGCAAATGTCATAGAGGTGTGTAACCATTGTCCTCCCCAGCTATAAAAGCCTGGACTTGGCTCTAGGCATCAAGCATAATTCAAAGGAAAAGGGAACTGGATAATTTTGATAAAGGGAGGTTGGAACGTGAGCAGGAAAAGGAGTACAGACTGATTATGTCTACTTCACCCTTCTATTTGGCTGATAATCTGTTGTGACTGAAGTCCAAGGTGTGAGCATGTGAAAGATGTTCTCCCTACTCCTGATCTGAGTTCTCTTTTCTGGATTTTGTGTCC
Source organism: Myotis nattereri (assembly GCF_964212035.1). Taxonomy (NCBI): domain Eukaryota; kingdom Metazoa; phylum Chordata; class Mammalia; order Chiroptera; family Vespertilionidae; genus Myotis; species Myotis nattereri. The sequence continues at coordinate 113,378,198 of NC_138078.1, read as the reverse complement.
CTAACTGTCCTTTCACAGCTGTATAGTCATGGCTTTGGGATTAGACATGCGTTGCCTGCTTTCTATACTTCTTCCCACTATCAGCATGAGGAATTGAAAGAGGACTGACATCTTGTTGCCCTAAAACATCTTTAAAAAATAACATCCTTTCCTTGTTAATAAGAGTGTTGAAAGTTCCTGTCAGTGTGTAGTAGAAAGAACACTTAACTTCAAGTTAGCAAACAGACATCTATTACTAGCTCCATTACTTACTAGGAGTGTGACATTAAGCAAATCACTTAACCTTTCCATGCCTCTACTTCCTCATCTGTAAAATGAGGCTCATGACAGTACCTCCTTTGTAAATTGTTACAAAGGTTAAAGGAGATGGTGCATTTAAAAGGTATAGTACAGAGCCTGGTACTTAGTGAGTGCTCAGTCAAGGGAGGATATTAGTCTGAAAAACTGATTACTCATTAGCCTCCCAGAATTCCTCCCAAAGCTGAAGTCTTTAATTGTCAGTAAGAAAATAATATCTTGAGGTAAAATCATGTGGCAGTCTGGTGGAATGGAAAGATTTTTGGACTGAGTGTTAGGAAACTTGGGTTTTAATCCTGCTTTTGATATATATTAGCTATGTGACCTTGGACAAGTCACTTCCCCTTACTGGGAATATAGATTTTATTCATCTGTAAATGAGCAATGATACACGGGCACAACCCTTCTCATTGGGTGAAAATGATGATAAAAGACATAGAAAAAGTGCATGGAAGTATGCAATGGGAGGTTTTCATTTGAACAATATTAATTATAATATTGATGTTAATTATAATTTGTTCAAATGAAAACCTACCATTTCAGTAGATTTCAGATAAGCTACAATTTTTTTTAGCTCTCTAACATTTGAAGTAAGATCATGAAAGCAAATAGTTTATGGAAGTATTTCTCTAATTTTGAGTTGAAACATTCAGAGAACAAGAAGGATGGGGGCTAGGAGCAGGAATCAGATCCACAGTTCTCTAAGTAGCTTATTAGCAGCTGTAATGAATTATGGGGTCAGTGAGAAGGTTGCCTTTGCCTTTGCCTCCTATTTTTGTCTTTCTATCTCTTCTTCTAAGATGCCTTATTAAACTGAAGGGGGAAGCAGTACTTATAGATACAGTGATAAGACATCCAGGATTTTCTGGGGCAGTCCAAATTTTATGTATCTTCTTTTCTGATAGGGTTATTCATGAAGTTAGTAACTGAAGAGGTTTCACGTTGATGATTTTGTAAAATTGTAATCATTATTGTAAATAACAGCTACCGTTTATTGGGTACATTTTTGTTTATCAAATACTGTGCTAAGTCCTTCCACCATATCTCATTTAGTTTTGTAAGAGTCGAATTAGGTAGACATTTTAGCCATTGCCATTTTACATATGCTCAGAGAGGTTTTTGCCCAAGATCACACAACTGATTGTTGGTAGAGCTGGCATTGAAATCCTCAGGCCTGCCTTAGTAAAACCAGGAAAAAAAGAGAACACATTGTCAGATGATGTGTCCTATTTTCATGTTCAGAATGTATGGCCACTGTACCATAGAATCTTTAATGTCTGCTTGGTGAGGCCATCCCTTAACAGTGGTTCTCAACCTTCTGGCCCTTTAAATACAGTTCCTCATGCTGTGACCCAACCATAAAAATTATTTTTGTTGCTACTTCATAACTGTAATGTTGCTACTGTTATGAATCATAATGTAAATATCTGATATGCAGGATGGTCTTAGGCGACCCCTGTGAAAGGGTCCTTCGACCACCAAAGGGGTCGTGACCCACAGGTTGAGAACTGCTGCCTTAAGATAAAGTGATGAGGAAGCTGGAGTTTGGGGGATGTGAACTGTAGAGATTTGAAGACCGTCAGTGAGGGTAATAATCATATCTTATCTGTTCATATTTTAAGGCCATGAAAAGAATCTTTCCCACAAACTCACAACATGGCCAGAGATTCCCCCATGCTCTTCAACTGTAGTCCTTTTCTTTTTTTTTCATAAACCTCGTAGTGGGTGGTGCACACACATGACTAGGTCCATCCACTCCTATGACAATGGCATCACAGAATGGGCCTCTGGGTGAAGGGAGAGACTGGAAGGGAACTTGCAACTAGAGACATGGTCATTCCCTCCCCTTTCCCAGTATTTGTCAACATAAGCCAAACAAATGTAGGACCATAAACTGAGCTTTGTTTTATGATTCTAGGATTCAATATGCATACTATAAATCCAAGAGAGCCTAAAATGTGTTAGAGAAGACATATGCTCTACTTTCTGTCAGCTTATTAAAAATAAAAATATAGAGAGATTTTTGGTAGAGATACTGGCTTCAGGATTTTCCAAAGAGGTCATCTGTCCAGTTTAAGTTGCCCTTAGGCATTTTTATTTGCTTATGAGAAAAGAATGCTATTTTCTGTTTTATTTTTTCTAGAACATGTGCCCAGTAAAATAATAAATTGCATTGGTCCAGCTTTTCTAATAACTCCCTTCCCTTCAGCAATGGGTTTAGCTTTAGTAGTATATGGGATTGATGGAGGCCTACCTATGAAGTTAGGATTATGCAAAGCAAATGAACCCCCTCCTTCATCACCAGTATTGCTATTCCAAAGCAAGGTTTCTTTCTTTGGCCTGAGGCTTTCTGCAATTGCCTAAAATGCAAAAATGTCTGAATGAGGTTGTGCATCAACAACAATTTCTATATCCATGTAATGTATATGAGTTTACCAACTCATTTCCCAGGAACAGATTCCAATTTTGATAGAGGAGAACCAAAAACTAGCACATTGAGGAGATGAGCAGGGTGGCCCCAAGGTACAGAGGAGACCAAATAGGGCAGCTAAAGATCTTTATTATGTATATCAGTCATCACCCCTTTTCTGTGACCCTAGTATGAACATAAGAATGGCTAACACTAACTAGGTACCAAGAACTGTTCTAGTTGCCTTTCACATCTGCACATAATCTTATGAATTAGGTACAATTATTATCTCACTTTAAGGGTAAGAAAACAGACATGCATCCCAGAACCTAGTGCCTGTGGTCATTCTTGCTTGTCATGGTATGGCCCAGGGAATATATTATAGGGGCCACTGGTTTGATTAACATTTGTGATGTATTTCCACTTAACACAGGTTGGTTGTTACTTGTGGACTTGCTAATTGATGTGAGAAATGTATAGAACTGGCTGGATCCTCTGGGTGGGTGAGTACATGAGGAATGTGGAAAGGTATATAAACTCTTTCAATTCTTTTGGATAGTCTTATAGAAAGCACTGTGCCTCTGTGGGCATATGGGATGAGCCTGTCTTCTTGTATCTTAACCACCTATCTGCAGAGCAGTTCTTTTAGCTTTAGGCAATTGCTCAGTCATACTCAGCATTTGAATTTAGCTTATGTCACTCTTCTTTATTCCCATGAGATAGGGTGCAAAGTATATTACTGTCATTATGTAGATAATTAAAACAGTAGAAAAGGCTTAATAAGATAATCTGTGACTAGCCTTTAAATTATTGCAATCCCACATTTTAAGTAAAATTACACATCAGGAGACTCACCAACTTGACAAAATATGAGGCCAACCCATTTTTCAGAAGCTGGAATTTCAGACTTAAGAACTTTAAAGATCTTTCTAGCTTTACATGTCTGAGGTCTCTTTTGTTGTTGTTACTCTCCAGCACTGTGCTAGGCGGCTAAAATTGGTGGGACAAAATAATCATTTAGATAAGCCTTAGTCCCTACTCATGAAAGTTATCACCTTATTGATGAGCCATTATTGGAAAGAGTAAAAATATAGAAGAAAACAGCTAGTTTTAGTAAATAATATTGTACTGCTTCATGCCATACTGTGACAAATGGAAACCAATTATTCTTTCTCCAGGATTTTCAGGATAAATGCATACATCACCAAGAGCTTCCCAGGAGAGAAAGAGACCTTACTAATCTTTAGAAGACTTTGAATACTTCTGTGTAACACTTCTGTAGTTTGATTGTTGGAACCTGAAAATTTTATAGTTTATGCAATTCTTTTGTATTTCTCAAGCAATATAAAGCCTCACATCAAATCTCTGTACCAAAAATTACCAGGCCAATGATGCTTATTAATGATTATCTTCATTCCTGATGTGTGTATGTCAGTCATTATGGTTTCAGAAACAAGGCTGGTCATTATAAGACCGGCAAAGTTTATTCAGTGTCACTCTCTTTTCTTCTGTGTCCCCCTTACCCATTTCTATTTTTCCATACAACTATTTTGTATCCTACTTCTGCTAGTCCCTCAAAAGAGTACTTCCTGTCCTTTGGGAATTTATAATTGAAGGGATATATTTAACGATCCTTTTTCCTGGGGCACCTCACTTAATTCTCTTGCTCAGCCAAGCCTAAGTAGGATATTTGTTATGAAAAGACACTATTTCATTGCCTACAGAAATGCTCTTTGGATTGTCTGTACCTGGCTCATTTCATCTGGTACGAATAACTGAGAACTGACTACAACAGCTCTCATGTCACTTTTCATTCTTGTCACATTGCCTACACAGACATTTTGAAATAATTTGCATTAATTACTTTTTTCACTGGGAGCTGTGGAAATTAATATCATACTGCTCTTGTCTTTAGATAATTCATGTGGCTTTCTAAATACCATTGGTTGGTATGAAACAGTGTAGTATTTGCACCTTAGCTTTTGAGATTCCTCAAATGTTAGTTTTCCTTCCAAGTTGGTTGGACCATGAAAGTGATATCTTTTGTAAGGAACTTGGGTCACAGAAAGACTGAAAATCAGGATTATCCTAATGTATAGGAGGTAGGTGAACATCAAATGTATGATCTGGGGACACAATCTACCCAAACCTATCTCCTTCATCAGCACCTCAAGGCCTTTGAAATCTCCCATTTTGTTTTAGTTAAGGTTGTCACTTACTCATTCCTTTGTTCAATTTACAAGTAATAATAATCCAGGCACTTGTATTATACCCAGCACTTAGATAATCATAATACTATAGTATGATCAGTTCTATACTAGAGGTATACACAAAGTACTATGAGGACATAGAGCAGGCAGTGGTGAACACCTAGGCCTGGGGCAGTGAATATTTGAGTAGAGTTTTAAAGGATATATCATTTACCAGATGGAGAATGTGTGTGTTTGTGGGGGGCGGGGGTGGAGTGAAATGAGGGGCCTGAGTATAAGAAAATTGGAACAAAGGTATATGCAAAGGTATGGAGGCAATAAATAAATAAAACTTACTACATGTGACATATTAAAAGTTGTGTAGTTCCGTATGGTGAGAGTATAGAGCACTAGTGAGTGAGGGATGGGAGGAGACAAGGCTAGGAAAACAGGTGGGAGTTTAGTTGGATCATATATGACCTTCTGTGCCATGCTGAGAAGCTAGGGCATAATCCTAGGATTAATGGGGCACCACTGAAAGCTTTTATGTAAGTGAGTGATATGATGGGAAAATTGTCTGATGCCAATGGAGGGGGTGAGGGTTAAGATCAGGGAGATTGGTTAGGAGGATGATGCAGGAGGTGATGGCAGCCTGAACTTGAGTCAGTGGTGGTAGAAATGTAGAATAGGGTTCTTGGTGATGAGATGTGAAAAATCTGAGGAACAGAAAGGCTTTGTGACTTGCCCAGGATCACACAGCTACTTAGTGGCAGAGCTGGGCATGAATCTGAGCTTATGGTTTTATGATGCTTTTTCTTCAACTTCCTTAACTGGGCCAATCACTTCTTACAACAGGGTGTTCTTGGTGTGTGGTTGGAGGCTCTGATTATATGAAAAGAGAAAGAATGTTCCTCGAGAACTTTCTTCTATTTCTCAGCATTTTTATCCACCTCCTAGATCAGGGGTGGGTAACCTTTTTGTGAGTGCGTGCCAAAACCAGCAAAATCTCTGACTCAAAATTCTTCTGTGTGCCAACCCTAATTTTTTGAGAACATGTTACACCTACTTGATATCTCTTAAGGTGTACGTATGTGAAGAACCTTGAAGAAATAATAAAATTCATTCGAGCGACAAAAACACAGTATATGATGATGAAAAATACATTTATTTTTTAATGTATACATGTACACTGATAGTCCGACAGAAAACTTTATGACTCCATTTGATATTATCAGTGGGACTTTTGCTGTTGCATCACTGATGACAGAGATTTTACATCAGGTTTATATTTTGTGACCTTCAGAGATAATGCACAAGCTACTACTTTCATCCGTCAGGCTACTCCTATTATGAGACTTAACAAAATTCATCACTGAGAACAAAGATTCACAAGCGTATGTGGATGAAACCAAAACACTGGTCGGATCTAGGAGTGCAGGGAGAGTTAAGGCAGAGGCATAGAAATTGCTCTTCCCCTCTCTCATCAATCCATGCCTATGGTCTTTAAGATAACTTGTTATGTAAAATTATTTATTTATCTAAGATGCACCTACACTGAATTTATCTGAAAAATGAAAAAGTTGTTGTAACTGGTTTGGCTCAGTGGATAGAGCGTCGCCTGCGGACTGAAGGGTCCTGGGTTCGATTCTGGTCAAGGGTATATACCTTGGTTGCGGGCACATACCCAGTAGGAGGTGTGCAGGAGGCAGCGGATCGATGTTTCTCTCTCATCGATGTTTCTAACTCTCTATCTCTCTCCCTTCCTCTCTGTAAAAGAATCAATAAAATATATTTTTTTAAAAAGTTGATATTAAGAAAAAAATTATAAATGGAAGATTATAGGAGAGGGTTTCGCGTGCCAGCAAAAGTTACTGGCGTGCCATGTTTGACACACGTGCCAGGGGTTGCCCACCCCTGTCCTAGATGCATAGTGGACTCCTGAGATTATTTTTAAAAATTTGAAGCATGGAACACTAGTACTCTGTGTGGCTATTTGCCCATAAGAAGGCTAATATGCCCCCTATGCAATTTGTGTTAATCTCAGGTTAGAGAAGTCTCCAAACATCTTTCCCTTAATAGCTCACTATGGGTCTGTCATCCATGAATTCATCTAAGCCTTTATTTAGGGGGAGGGAGAAGCTGTTTATATTTTCAGTCTAATCTACCACTTAGTGTAATGAGTTCCATATGTTTCCTTCATTTTTCTACCTGCTGTGAGAAGTTGGGCTTCCTTTATTTGTCCTAACCTCACCTCTATGGGCTATATGCTAGTAACAAACAGACACTCACATACACATACATTTTGACTTAGGAGGGAAAATGACCCCATTATTAATTGTTATCTTTGTTCACAAGCATATTAAAAATTCAAATAAAAATAAGCTGAAGTAATGCAATTAAAATGAACACAGTGGCAGCTAATTACCTCAAGGAGAAGGATATAAATCTTTGACAAAATGGATGGAGGCCTGTGATGCAGGAGTTGGTGGAAATATGAGAGACCTGCTATCGCATCAGTGCCTGGCACTGCCTGCCTGTGGTGCAGTTAAAGCACCCTCTAAAAGTTCAGTGTGGCCCAGTGAACATAACCTGCCAGGCTCCTCGCCTGACATGATCTTAATTAGCCTCTGTTCTACTGCAGAGAAAGCCCGCTGAGGCAGTTAGCACCAGAGAATTAATCAGATCGTTTGTGGAGTCGACAAAGCAGGACAGCAGCTGACACTGGCAACTTATTGATTGGAAAGGATCCAGGAAGATTGGGAGTGATTTAGTCTATATTTGTGTCCCTTCTTTTCACCTGAATGAAGATGCTCTACAGAGACTGTAGTGGGAGGGGAAGGGTGGGGTCAAGTGAGCTGTGCTCCACCTTAACCTCTGCCCCTCTCTCCTCCCCCGTCACATTCTGTCTTCCTTCTGGTCAATACACATTTCTGCTAAGGCATCATGTGTAGCCATACTGATGCCAAACAATGTATTCTACTGCAAGAGAGAGAGAGAGAGAGAGAGAGAGAGAGAGAGAGAGAGAGAGAACTGTTGATTTTGTTGCAAATTGCATTTTTGCTACAGGATTACTTGGGAAAATGAAATTTTGCCAGTATTTCCCTCCCTCCCTTTGTTTACTGCCTATTTTCAACAGCTCTGTAATTGCTTTCCACTTAGTAAAAGGAACATCGTTCCTTTTTTGGTTTTTCTTTTAATTGTGTTTCTTGCCTTGAGGTCTGACGTTGGTTGATGGGAATGCCGTTGTTTTGGTTCTAGATACCAACTTGGCCTTAGCAATCAAGACAAGATCATTACTAGGGGAGGCAGTTGGGTGGTGGGCTCAAAAAAATGTGTGACTTCTTCCACACAGCCTTCCCTGATAATTCCAGTATTCCTAATGTGAACTCTCTATTATTTGGAGCCCCACAGTACCTCAAATCTGTATTATACAATCTAGCTTCTGTCTTATGCCTTTTTTGTACTTATCTTTTCTTCATGTACATTAATCGTATTCTCTCTCTGACCATAATGTAAATTTGTATAAACTAAAGGCTCTACCTCAGCTGTGGGCAAACTATGGCCCGTTTGAAATGAATAAAACTATTGAAAAAAAAGACTGTACCCTTTTATGTAATGATGTTTACTTTGAATTTATATTAGTTCACACAAACACTCCATCCATGCTTTTGTTCCGGCCCTCCGGTCCAGTTTAAGAACCCATTGTGGCCCTCAAGTCAAAAAGTTTGCCCACCCCTGCCCTCCTATTGGACATAGCTCTTAACACCAATCTAGGCAGAGTAAGAGACACTTAATAAAAGCCAGATTGGTTCAAAGACAATCTCTTGAGGAGTTTCTGCAGCCATTAGTTTTTTGACTCTGTCACCACCTTAGCACTATTGATATTTTGGCCCAGATAAATCTTTGATTGGGAGGGGGCTACTGTCCTATGCACCATAGGATGTTTTGTAGCATTCCTGGCATTTTTTATACACTATTAAGTATCTCCAGACATAGCCATATGTCCCCAGTAAGGGGGAAAATCACCTACCTTACCCATTAATGACCACTGTGAGATAAAATTATTGAGCACTTTATTGTGTTCAGCTGGTGCTAAAGACATTACATGAACCCTTTTGTCTTACTTCCACAACACTGCTCTGGCTTTAATTATTGTCTGAAGGGGCTCCAGGGGAAAAAAATCTCAAAGTCATAGTTGTAGGTCCACATCACAATATGTCCCTTTCCTGAAAAACATTTAGAAGAGCCTCCTCAAGGACCTCTCAGGCTTAACCCTGAATTTATAGAATATTATCAGTTAACCCTTAATGGTGCAAGGACTACTTATTCATTGAAAACTACATATCCAGCTTAGTGAGGGTTAATTCCTCAAGAAGCTCTGATGAAAAGCAATGAAAGGTTAGAGCAAAAGTAACCCTGCCAGCTGTCACCTTTTTTTCAGAGATGTGAATACCATTTCATACATAGTGTGTGTGTGTGGGAGGGGGAGGGGCGGAAGAGAGAGAGCTATTTATTTTGCTCATTTGATGGCATTTTAGCCCAGGAAGCAGAATTTCTAGCTAGCCCACTGAATTTTCATTCCTACCTTACAATCAGATCAGGTGTCTTGCAAACAATGCCATTGGTCACAAGAGGGACATGGCAAAGAAAGGTGCATAAACGAATGCAAATTTGTCCTTCTATGAGGGAGGGTGATGACTCAAAGCACATCTCCTGCCTGTGGCACGATCTCCAAATATGAAGGACAATCCAAGAAAGAAAATTTGATATTTTAGCTTGGTATTCTCTGGAGAGGAATGTATCTCTCTGGCTGTAAAGTCAGTTCCACCTCAAATTCACTGCCACCAAGGAGTTAACAATACATTAAAATTAGTCATGTCATTTGATGAAGAAATATTCTACTTATAGAAAATACCTTTATGGGAAAACTGCCTTTCTGAGCTGGAAATATTACAGTAAACAGAATCTAATCACAGCGAAGCCTTTTTCAGCTTTGCATGACAGCTGTAAAATATGACAGTATTTATTAATAGTTGCTGCAGTCTAATCTGCAGCATTGGAGAGCTACAGCAAAATATGTTAAGCTACTGAGAGAACAATTTCCACAGTAACTAATATTCAGCTTTTGAAAGGGTAGTTTAATGTCTTGCAATTTTTCGCCCCTACTGATGATCCAACCCAGGAACTAGCTACAAAGCTAATAACCTTTGTGGAGAGGAAGTGTTTAAACGATAATTTATTTCAAGAGCTGACAACAAATTGCTTGGCATTCTCTCTTTATGCCCCAAAGCAGTCAAAGATGTGCAAATCGAAGTATTAAAAATATGACAGCTTTAGTATTTTCATTTTCAATGAAATTCTCATTACAGACATATGTACAGTCTTTTATTCACAATCCAGTCCAAATAGTCATTCACTATTATTATTGTGTAGGCTCTCACAATGCTCTCATAGTTGAACACTCATCACAATAGATTAGGCAGGTTGCAGAAACTACCAAATGTCTCAGGTACTGTCAACCCTTATTATTGCTGCTCAAACAGGGAAATTTAGTATCTGTCTCTCACAGGTTAATGCACTCTCTGGGCCTTCCTAATTTATTCAGATGTAAAAAGTAGTTTGAATTTTAATGAAAACTAGCTTCACTTTTCCCAGAAGGCAGATGGACATGACTAGAAGTGGAGACATCTGTTACCTTTGCACATCCTTTAATCAGTTCTTAAAGTGAACTAGAAAAAAAAAATCCACTGATAATCTTTTTGTTTTTGTAACAGCAAGGTACCTGATACTTTTCCTTTTAAATTGCTGCCATGTAACCATAGCAGAGTCTATCACTGGCCTCTTCTTGCTTTCTACTTCTTCAACTAAAATAGCCCTTAGTGATGAGGACCTCTAGGTTCACATCCTTCCTTCCAGGCTCTGGAAACTGTCTCTGCTCCAGAGAGGAATCTATGAGTTCCCTTCACCTTGGAATCAGGTCCCCATCATAGCACTCCATGAGGGTGCACATTAGCAAACCAACCTGTCTGGCTGCATTTGCTACTTATGCTAGTCATTTGCCTCTTCACCTGGAGTTTTGACCTGCTGCCTATCTGGATCCCTGGACTCTGGGATCACAAGCTCTTGTGTTCATTTGTGGATATCAGGGTTTAAGAAGTAAATTGACAACTGCAGTGCATCCACAGGAAGACAACTAGGATAGTGAGGGTCCAGGAACTAGGTCCTTTGAAGAATGGCTGAAGGAAAGACTAAGGGATGAAGCAATGACAGTTTTCAAATGTTAAAAGTGTGGGAGGCAGCACGTCAGCCTAGTGAACAGCATGCATAGACTGTGAAATGTGGCAGACCTGGGTTGAAATTCTGGTTTCTTACTTTGGCACACTAAGCTGTGTGACCCGAGGAGCCATCATTTAACCTTTTTATGCCTTGGTTTTCTCAGTTATGAAGATGGAGGGAAGCCATGAAGATTAAATGTGATAATCCATAAACTCAGGGCCTAGTGTGTAATAAGTGCTTAAGAAGTGGCAGCTGCTTTTTTCTAAGTTGATAAAATGATGACAATGATAGGGATTTATTTGTGCCACTGATTGGTATTGGGAAGTTTATCTCTCTCTGTGTGTGTGTGTGTGTGTAGAAAGGGAGAGGGTGATAGGGTGAGAGAAAGAGAAAGACAAAGACACAGAGAGATTCTGTGCTTTATTTTGGAAAGTACAACTGAATTAAGGAAAGAAGCCATGTTATGTAAGTAGGTGGTAAATGACAACATGAGGAAGGTGTGAGGAATTGAAGCTCTGCTTGTCTTTCAGTAAAGTCCAGCCAATCTGAAAACATTAGCAGTGTTCTGAGGAAAGGCCCCATTTTCTTTGTCTTAAGGAACCTATTACACCATTTGGGATCTTCCAACATTTTTCCACCTTCCTATCTATCTGGCAACACTTTAATCTTTTTACAAGGTGCCTACCTCAAAGAATGAAAATGTCATTGATGGATGGGGGAACAGTTGAGTTAAAATTTAATTTTTTTCCAGGCCTCTGAGATAAATTACTGTTCCAGCATCAGGATTGTTAACTCTTCAAAGGCAGGGCCTAATTCTGTTTCTCTCAACACTGCCTAGCTAGCACTAGGAGATGCCCAATACATTGCTTATTGACTGACAGACTACTTGTTGGCACTGCCCATTTTCCTGCCACAACCTTCTAGAGCAAATAGAATGGTCTGTTAGAAGGCTGTTGACTTTCAGAGAGTTACTTGGGAACTAAGTAAGGAGTTGCAGGTTAAGAATGGGAAACAGCAGGAGTTTATTGAACACTGGCAAGAAGGTGGGGATTAGTTGCCTCAAAGGGCACTTAGAGCTATTATTTCATTATCTAATCTGAGAGCCACAGCCTGGGCCAGATTCTTTCATCTCTGTGGGCTGTGCCCATTGAAGCCAAAGAGAGTTGTCAGGTGCATGAGAGAGTCTGGCTGCAGTTCTCAAGTATCTTGCTGTTCTGGGGGAAATGTTAGCACCACAGAGAACTAGGTCACTTGCACCCAAAAGACAGATCTAATAGAAAACTGGAAGAGGTGACCACCTCCCTGGCATGGCTTTAGGACTTTCTATATAGGAAGGTATGTAAGCAAAAGACCTCCAAACAGGACTTATGGTGTCTGGGATCCCAGAATTAGAAGGCCCACATTGGATTAGGGTTTTATTTCACAGAAGGACTTTAGCTGAATTGAAATTCTTCCCTGGACACACTAACACATCAAGTCACTAATAGCCATAAAGAAATTAGCATGAATAACTTGGTAAGCTGAACTCTGTCACTAGCAGAGACAGACTATTAATCAGTGGAATAAAAATGTAGGACAGGAAAGTCTTTATAGAGGTGTGAAGGCAAGTTGGGTCAGAGATGTTGAGGCGAGCAAATCTAGGCAGGGCAGGTGTCAACAAATGCCAATAAAAATAAGGGCTGTCAATAAAGAGAAGAGGGTACAGAGGGGGCAGAGATCACACTTAGTCAAACTCATAGTTTTTCCAAGAACTGACTTTTCATGTAATAGCACAAAGAGCATAATTTTGAACTTTGTATTAATGAACCAAAGTAGTAACTTAAGTAACTAAGCAAAGTGATGACCTGTAAGTACAAATCAGACTTCTCTGCAGACAGAAATCAAAGTGTAAACAACACAACCTTGGAGTCCACTCTATGTTTTATAATTTCAAAGATTATATTGACTTGATTGTGCTATAAATCTTTTAAATGACCTCAATGTTTAACCCATTCCTCAGCTCCTTACTCATCTCTGCCCTTATATAGTGGAGTTACATCATTTGTATATTTAGCTTATTAGAATGTAATTATAGGTGTTCCCTTCTGTCTTCCTCTGTTTCCCATTTCTCTCTTAAGTAATTTAAAATATTCTAAAATTGAATTTTGTAGTTATAATTTCTCCCCATAATTTTTATTACTAAAGCAATATATGACCATTGTAGAAAATGAGAATATACAGACTAGACACTTCATTGAATATTTTAAAGAACTGTATTACATGATTTGATTTATAAACTGAATTCTCTTTCTTCCTTTCCTTCTTTCTTCCTTCTCTCCATCCCTCCCTTACCTTCATTGATTTTCTGTCTCTTTATTTCAGCCCAACATTGACAAAAAGACATGGCTTATTCAATAATGGAGTTGGGAAAACACTAAGTATGTATCCACATCAGTGCTATGTACCAGGGTGGGCACAAACATAAATTTATGGACCAACCAATTATTATCATGCTGGAGAGAAGGGCTTAGGAAGGTATGTAGCAGACCCAATGAAATAATAATGGAAAGCAGTTATGTTAAGTGCCAAGTGAATGACATGGACAAAAGGGTTCTGTGGGTGTTTAGAGGCAGGCAAGATCTCTGCTCCTCAAAACGTTTCTCCTCCTGCCTAATCACCTCAGTAAATAGCATCACCATCTAACCCAGTCCATCAAGCCAAAGCTTACTAGTCATCCATGGATCCTTCCTATTTCTCATATCCCACAGTCAATCTGTCCCAAGTTCTGCCGATTCCAGGTTCAAAATGTATTTCAGTTTCATTCACTTTTCTCTATCTCTAGTCTAGTCTAAGACGCCATCATTTTTTTTTCACCTAGATGACCACAATGACCTTTTAGTTGGTTTTCCTTCCTTCACTCTTACACCACACTCCATTCTCTATAGAATTTAAATGAGATCATATAACTCCTTTGCTCAGAATCCTATAATGACTTCTCATTGCAGTTAGAATAAAGTCCATACTCCTTAACATGGCTCCCATCCATATTCCATGGCTATGATCAGGCTCCTCTCTACCTCTACATTCTCATCTCAGGCCACTCTCAACCTCATCACACCTTAATCATACCTGTCTTCTTTCACTTCCTCAAAAGTGCCAAGCTTTTTCCTGCTATAGGGTCTTTGCACTTGCTAATTTTACTCCTATTGAATCTCTTCCCCTCTGTTTCTCACATGGTTGGGTTCTTCTAATCCTTTAATATTCAGTTAATTGTTCCTTCTCAGGGAAACCATCACTGAGATCCTGTCCATTACTGTTTCTTTGTTTCCTTCATAGCACTTTATCTAAATGTGTGATTATTTTGTTGGCTTACATGTTTTTTTTAATTTTTTTCCTTTATTGATTAAGATATTACAAATGTGTCGTTATTCCCCCAATCCTAACCCTAACCCTCACCCCCTGTTGTCCAGATCCATCGCTTATGCTTCTATGCATGCATACAAGTCCTTTGGTTGCTCTCTCCCCTTCACCCCGACCCTCTCTTACCTTCCCTCTGAGTTTTGAGCATCTGATCGATGCTTCTCTGTCTCTACATCTGTTTTTGTTCATCGGTTTATGTTGTTCATTATAATCCACAAATGAGTGAGACCATGTGATATTTATCTTTCTCTGACTTACTTATTTCACTTAGCATAATGCTCACCAGCTCCATCCATGCTGTTGCAGATGGTAGGAGTTCCTTCCTTTTTACAGCAGCATAGTATTTCATTGTGTAAATGTGCCAAAATTTTTTAATTCACTCATCTGCTGATGGGCACTTAGGCTGATTCCAAATCTTAGCTATTGTAAATTGTGCTGCTATGAACATATGGATGCATATATCCTTTCTGATTGGTGTTTCTGGTTTCTTGGGATATACTCCTCGAAGTGGGATCACTGGGTCAAATGGAAGTTTCATTTTTAGTTTTTTGAGGAAACTCCATACTGTTCTCCACAATGGCTGCACCAGTCTGTATTCCCACCAGCAGTGCACTAGGGTTCCTTTTTCTCTGCATCCTTTCCAGCACTTTTCGTTTGTTGAGTTGTTGATGATAGCCATTCTGACAGGTGTGAGGTGGTACCGCATTGTTGTTTTGATTTGCATCTCTCAGATGATTAGTGACTTTGAGCATGTTTTCATATGTCTCTCAGCCTTATGTATGTCCTCTTTCAAAAAGGATCTATTTGGTCCATTGCCCATTTTTTGATTGGGTTGTATATCTTCCTTTTGTTAAGTTGTATGATTTCCCTGTAAATGTTGGAGATTAAACCTTTATCAGAGATATCATTGGCAAATATGTTCTCCCATGCAGTGGGCTTTCTTGTTGTTTTGTTGATGGTTTCTTTTGCTGTGCAGAAGCTTTTAATTTTGATATAGTCCCATTTGTTTATTTTCCCTTTAGTTTCCATTGCCCTAGGAGCTGTGTCAGTGGAGAAATTTCTTTGGCATATATCTGAGATTTTGCTACCTGTGGATTCCTCAAATATTTTTATGGTTTCCCATCTTACATTTAAGTCCTTTATCCATTTTGAGTTTATTTTTGTGTATGGTGTAAGTTGGTGGTCTAGTTTCCCTTTTTTTTTTTTTTTTTTGCATGTGTCTGACCGAATTTCCCAGCACCATTTATTGAAGACACTATCTTGACTCCATTGTATGTTCTTGCCTCCTTTGTCAAATATTCATTGAGCATAGTGGTTTGGGTCAATTTCTGGGTTCTCTATTCTATTCCATTGGTCTATATGTCTGTTCTTGTGCCAGTACCAGGCAGTTTTGAGAACAGTGGCTTTGTAATACAGCTTGATATATGGTATTGAGATCCCTCCTACTTTGTTCTTCTTTTTCAGGATCACAGCAGCTATTCATTTTTTGTTGTTGTTTGTTTTGTTTTGTTTTGATTCCAGATGAATTTTTGGAGAATTCTTTCTGGATCTGTGAAATATGCTGTTGGTATTTTAGTGGGGAGTGCATTGAATCTATAGATTGCTTTGGGTAGTATGGACATTTTGACGATGTTGGTTCTACCAATCCATGAACATGGTATGTTCTTCCATCTGTTTATGTCTTCCTTTATCTCTTTTTTCAATGTCCTGTAGTTTTCTAGGTAGAGGTCTCTTACCTCCGTAGTTAAGTTTATTCCTAGGTATCTTAATGTTTTTGGTGCAGTGGTAAACGGGATTGTTTTTTTTAAATTTCTCTTTCTGTAAGTTCACTATTGGTGTATAAAAATGCCTAGCTTTCTTGGTGTTAATTTTGTATCCTGCTACATTGCCAAATTCATTTATTAGGTCAAATAATTTTTTGATGGTGTCTTTAGGGTTTTCTAAGTACAGTATCATGTCATCTGTGAATAATGACAATTTTACTTCTTCTTTTCCAATTTGGATGCCTTTTATTTCTTCTTCTTGTCTGATTGCTTTGGCTAGCACTTCCAGTACTATGTTGAACAGGAGTGGTGAAAGTGGGCATCCCTGTCTTGTTCCTGTTCTTAAGGGAAATGGTTTTAGTTTTTGCCCATTGAGTATGATGTTGGCTGTAGGTTTGTCATATAAAGCTTTTATTATGTTGAGGTATGATCTCTCTAGTCCCACTTTGCTGAGAGTTTTTATCAAGAAAGGGTGTTGGACTTTGTAAAATGCCTTTTCTGCATCAATTAATATGATAATGTGATTTTTGTCTCTCAACTTGTTTATGTAATGTATCACGTTTATTGATTTGCGGATATTGTACCAGCCTTGTATTCCTGGAATAAATCCCACTTGGTCATGGTGTATGATCTTTCCAATGTAATGCTGGATCCGGTTTGCTAGAATTTTGTTGAGGATTTCAGCATCTATGTTCATCAGGAATATTGGCCTGTAATTCACTTTCTTTGTTGTGTCTTTATCTGGGTTTGGGTTTAGGGTAATGCTGGCTTCATAGAAAGAGCTTGGAAGTGTGCCTTCCTCTTGAATTTTTTGGAATATTCTGAGAAGGATTGGCTTTAGTTCTACTTTGAATGTTCGGTAAAACTCCCCTGTGAAGCCATCTGGAAGCTTTTTGAGTTCGGTTTCAATTTCATCAGTAGTTATTGGCCTATTCAGGTTTTTTTATTCTTCCTGATTGAGTTGGGGAAGCTTGTATTTTTCTAGGAATGTGTCCATTTCTTCGAGGTTTTCCAGTTTGTTGGAGTAGAGTTGTTCGTAGTATTTTTTGACAATCCTTTGTATATCAGTAGGGTCAGTTGTTACTTCACCTCTTTCATTTCTGATTTTGTTTATTTGGGTCCTCTCTCTTTGTTTCTTGGTGAGCCTGGCGAGAGGTTCATCAATCTTGTTAATCCTTTCAAAGAACCAGCTCTTGGTTTCATTGATCATTTGTATTGTTTTTTTTTTTTTGGTCTCTATGTCGTTTATTTCTGCTCTGATCTTTATTATTTCCTTCCTTCTGGATACTGTGGGATTTTCTTGTTGCCTTCTTTCTAACTCTTTGAGTTGTAGGGTTAGATAATTTATTACCAGTTTTTATTGTTTTTTGAGGTAGGCCTGTAGAGCTATGAACGTCCCTCTGAGGACTGCTTTTGTTGTGTCCCATAGATTTTGGATTGTTGTGTTTTCATTGTCATTTGTTTCCAGGATGCTTTTTATTTCTTCTTTGATCTCTCTGGTAAACCAGCCATTGCTTAATAGCATGCTATTTAGCCTCCAAGTGTTTGATTTTTTTCAATGTTTTTATTGTAGTTGATTTCTAGTTTTATGCCATTGTGATCTGAGAAGATGCTTGTTATGATTTCTATTCTCTTGAATTTGAAGAGACTTTGCCTGTGTCCTAATATATGGTCTATCTTTGAAAATGTCTCATGTGCACTGGTGAGGAATGTATATTTTGTAGCTTTGGGGTGAAATATTCTGAAGATGTCAATTAAGTCCATCTGATCTAGGGAGTCATTTAGGATTGCTGTTTCTTTGCTGATTTTTTGTTTAGAGGATTTATCCAGTGGTGTCAGTGAGGTATTAAAGTCCCCTACTATGACTGTATTGCTATCGATCTCTCCCTTGATATCTTCCAGAAGTTGTTTTATGTATTTGGGTGCTTCTGTATTGGGTACATATATGTTTACCAGAGTTATATCTTGTTGTTGAATTGTTCCCTTTAGTATTATGTAGTGGTCTTCCTTATCTCTTGTTATGACCTTTACTTTGAGGTCTATTTTGTCAGATATAAATATTGCAACCCAAGCTTTCTTTGTCATTTCCATTTGCCTGAAAAAATTTTTCCATCACTTCACTCTCAGCCTGTTTGAATCCTTTGTTCTGAGGTGGGTCTCTTGCAGACAGCCAATATATGGGTCATGTTTTCTCATCCAGTCAGCTACCCTGTGTCTTTTGATTGGAGCATTCAATACATTTACATTTAATGTTATTATTGAAAAGTACTTGTTTGTGGTCATTTTGATTCTTAATGTTTATGTTTTTTCTTGTCTTTCTGTTTCTTCTTTTTTACAGCAGTCCCTTTAGCATTTCTTGCATTGCTGGCTTGGTGGTAATAAACTCTCTTAGCCCTTTTTGTCTGTGAAGCTCCTTATTCCACCTTCAATTTTGAATGATAGCCTTGCTGGGTATAGTATTCTTGGATTCGTCCCCTTGCTTTGCATCACTTTGTATATTTCATTCCATTCCCTTCTGCCCTCTGTGTTTCTGTTGAGAATTCAGTTGATATTCTAATAGAAGATCCCTTGTAGGTAACTTTCTGTCTCTCTCTGGCAGCCTTTAAGATTCTTACTTTGTCATTGGTGTTTGCCAGTTTAATTATGATGTGTCTTGGTGTTGGTCTCTTGGGGTTCATCTTGTTTGGCACTCTATGTGCTTCTTGGACTTGTGTAGTTTTTTTCCTTGCCAGTAGCAGGGAAGTTTTCTATCATTATTTCTTCAAACAGGTTTTCTATTCCTTGCTTCTCCTCCTCTCCTTCTGGTGCCCCTATTAAGCAAATATTGTTTCATTTTGCATTGTCCCAAAGATCCCTTAGGCTCTCCTATTGCTTTTTAAGTTTTTTTCCCAGTTGCTGCTGTGTTTGTGTGTTTTTTCCTACCTTGTCTTCTAAATCGCTGATGCGGTCCTCAGCCTCATCTAGTTTGCTGTTTAAGCCTTCCATTGTGTTCTTTATTGCAGCTATGTCGTTCTTCATTTCCTCTTGGTTCCTTTTCATGTTGGTGACATTCTCATTCAGCTCCTTATAATTCTCATTGAGTTGTGTGTATTTGTCATCCAGCCGTCTGAGCATTCTTATAACCATTACTCTGAATTCTTTCTCTGATAAGTTAGTAGCCTCAATTTCATTTAACCCCCTTTCTGGTGACTTCTCTTCATATTTCCTTTGTGGATTGCTTTTTTGTCTTCCCATGTTTTGCTGAAATGTTTTAATTGCAGCTCCGATTGCTCTGCTATCCAGTTTCTTTAGGGTATGGTGCTACTGGTGTGGCCTCTCAGTCTCCTGGGTTTGGTAGTCTAGTGTAGTTCCCTACTTGAGCTATTTGGGTTCTCTTGATGTAGGCCTGTGAGCTGGAAAGGTGCAACTGAAGTGTCTAGAAGTCAGCAGCCACGGAGAGGGTGTCCCAATTTTTGCTGTCTTGCATCCTTGGTTGAAATCACGCGTGCCCAGTGGTGACTCACAGTGGCACCCAGGAACCGTCTATTTGGGTGGTGGTGCTCAGGAGGCCTGCATTCTAGAAAGGCGTGACTGTGGTGTCCAGAGTCCTGTAGTTGTCGGGTGGGCAGACTCAGCTTTTGCTGCTGCCTCCGTGGTTGGATACACGCAATCCCAGCAGCACGCGATCCCAGCGGCAGTTCACAGGGGCACCTGTGGTGTGTTTGCCAGCAGGGTGTACTGACACACTCTCACGGGCCCTGGCACTGAAACCACTGGATTGCAGTGTCTGTGGGCAGGTATCCCAAAAGAGGGATTTCAGAGTTTCTACAGCCCAGCAGTACACCCCTGTTTGTTTAAGTGCATGCCCAGCGGGGTTCACCACAGGGCCCCAGGGCTGCCTTTGGTGTCCAGAGTTCTGCAGTGTGTGGTGGGGAAACTCAGTTTTTGCTGATGCACCTGTGGTGGATAGGTGCGTGTTCCCAGTGGTGGCACACAGGAGAATCTACATTAAGTTTGCTAGCGCAGGTGCACTGAAGCACTCTGAGGGGCCCTGGCATGCTTAATCGAGGTGTCTTTGGGTAGGTATCCAAGATTCGTGAATTTAGAATTTCTACTGCCCAGGCGAGTGCATTCCTATTTGTCCAAGATCGGATCCAGCGGAGGCTCACTGTGGCTTCCCAAAATGCCCTGTGGATAGATGGGCTCAGGGAGAGTGAACAACTGTGGCAGTGCGTTTGCGGGGCTGAGCTCTGACGCACTCTGAAGGGCCCTGGTGCTGAGGTTGAGCAGCTGGGTGTGTGTAGGCAGCTATTCAGGCAGAGGGAATTCAGAATTTCTACTGGGGGGGCAGTGCGCCTGTGTCTGTACAAAATCACACTCAGCTGGGGCTCACAGTGACTCCCAAGAGAAGTGTATGGAGTGGTGTGCCTCAGAGACCTGCGCACTGGACACATAGGAATGCAATGTCGGAGGCTTGCCGCTGGGAGGGGGGAGTTGCACTTACTGCTGCGGGTGTGGTGTACCTTTGGAGGTGGAGATCCCAGGGTCTGCAGGTCCGTGGGTGGGGCTGCAGGATTTTGGCCGAAGTGGCTGCCGAAGTGGCTGCCGGGTTGTGGGCAGTGTCCAAGGCCTGTCTGGGTGGTGGTGCTGATGAGTTCCTAGAAGAGGCCACTCTCCCCTTTAAGATGGCGTGGGCTCCGTGCCCCAGTCTTGCAGTCCGGGGTGTGTCCGCAGAGGTAGTCTCTCCCTGTCCCAGAGAGCCTGGTCTACCAGCCTCTTGCTGCTCCTGCTGGATTTAACTGTCCCTCACTCACTCACACACACACACCACACATCCACATACTCTCCTTTCATCCCCTCTCTCACTCCCTTCCTATCCCTCACCTCCGTCCTGCCAGCCGCCATCTTTTTTTGGCTCACATATATTTTTTTTCTCCTTCATTAGAATGTAAACTTTATAATGGCAGGAAAAATGTCTATCGTGTTCATCATTGTAACCTTAGCATCTACTGAATGAATGAATGAATCACTAGGCTGAAGTGGTTAGGAAAGGTCACCTTGGGAAGAAAGAGCTTCAAGTGGAATTTGAAAAATGGAAGTATAGGCAGAATTTTCATTATCAAGATTAAGGAAAGAATTCAAGGTAGTAGTAAAAGTGAAGTTGTGAGGCAAACATGGTTCTGGCACATTTGGGCAACAGTAAAAAATGAAAGGTGCCTGCAGTGGAAGGTTCTCATTAGATAACATAGGAACAACAGGTTTGTTACTTGGTTAAGGTATAATGATGTTGAGTCTTAAATAATATACTACTTTTTTTTTCCTTTCGATGTGGGAAATAGAAGCTATTGAAAATTTTGGAACAGGGTCATGGTGTAGTGTTTTAAGGACGGTTAAACACCACAGTTAATATGAATATTAACAATATGAATATTCAAAGAGGAGAGCAGATGCCTCTTCTTACCTCTTTCTGTGTCGTAGAGATACACAAACTTCTCCCACTTGTAGTGACCCAGAAGACTCAGAATAGCACCCTTCAAGGCTGGGCGCATCTGGATGACAAACTGCACATCTGCATCAGTGGGAAAGCTGGGCGTGACAAAAGACGTGTGCAGGGCCCCACAGAAGGAGGTCAGAGTGTTCATTGACATCTGGTCATAAAATCCAAAGATGGCATACACCCCTCTTGAGAACTGGGAGCAGACTGCAATGAGAAAAAGAGAAATTTCAATAGCACCATGGTTCCTTGCTTCAACTTACATGGTTGGAAATACAATGTACATTTAGGCTTTGGCTCTAAATGACATGCCTCAAAAAAAACCCCCCAAGATCTCTGAAATCTCTAGAATCTCTTAAAAGCCCAGTTGCACAGCAGAAGAAGAGTAAGGAAGGGAAGAATTTATTTGAACCAGTTGAATATTCTCTCTCTCTCTCTCTCTCTCTCTCTCTCTCTCTCTCTCTCTCTCTTTTTCTCAGAGAGAAAAAACATTGACCAGTTGCTTCCCTTACATAACCCGATCAAACCTGTGCCTAGGTATGTGCCCTGACTGTGAATCAAACCCACAACCCTTTGTTGCATGGAGTGATACTCCAGCCAGCTGAGCCGCCTGGCCAGGGCCAGTTGCATGTACTTTATATCTACCATAAGAAGGAAACTAAGAAAATGTGAGAAGAGGTGAAGGTTGTTTTACCCTCTTTTAGCAACCCTCACAGCTAACCTCCAAGGAACTCGATGCTCTCATACTTCTACCATAGCTGTCTAGAGACCTCACAGTATATCCATGTTCCCATCAAGGCACAACTATCTTGTGTCTTACCCTTTCATTGCATTTTCTACTACGTGACAATAATGACTGATGATTTAGTCAGACAAACTGCTAATGTGTCTGCTAGGAAATGTGTTGATCCTCTTAGGTCACATAATGATTTAATTATAGTTATATTATGACTAATACCCTTAATTAGGTTCCTGATACAGAGGATTTCAGATTCTGGGCAGGTCATTGTGAAGACTGGCCTTTCAGTGCCCAGTGAATCATATGAGGTAGGTGGACCTATTCCGCCCATGTGTAATTGGCAAAGTGCTATCTTGATCCTTTTGCATTTGTCTTCTAGATTTATTAGCCCACATATACAGCTTTCATATCCTCTTCATGATTGTGGTCAGCTTTACTTCATTTCAAAGTGTACCATACCACCATCTCTTCCCTCTTCTGGCCCAGATGAGCTTAAAAAATGTGAACCAATTTCAATATTAGCTTAAGTAGAACGTAATTAGCAAAGCAAATCAACTACAACAACACCGTGTGGTGCATTCCCAAACCAAGTGGAAATGATCTTTAGATTATCTGCACTACTGCTTCCTTCTATTCATGTGAAGCAGACAGAACAGGCAGCTGATAACATGGTGTGATTTAAGGGGTTCTGCATGGTCTCCCTTATCTGCTAAAAAGCTACTGTTAAGGTTACTTCTTCAGGTTTAGTGGTTGAAAAAAGCCTGTGGCTTGGGAGGAGGACTCAATAGAATCTTTTAAACCCATTAGCATGTTAAGATGAAATAACATCTGATTAGATGCTAGGATGAGTGGTAAAGCAGATGGGTAAATTTTGATGGGGATGGATGGGTCATAGAAGAGAATATAAAGAATCTGAAGACCTCCCTGAGGGGAGAAACAATTAAGCCAGTGTGCACCAAAAGAAGGAAGGCATTGAAGGTAGGATAAAGGCAAATGGAAAACCAATTTAATTCATTTCTTGACCTCCTTGTGAGAATCAGAGACTTCTAAGTATCTGTGGTATCTTGCTTTCTATGCATTCCACTTAAACTTATATTGATTAGGGATACTTCCTTTTATCAGCCAAACTCATTAGTCATTGGCTTGAGGATAGCATTTCAAATGTGATTATCAGCAACTGAAGTATTTGCATCAGGGAAGATAATGGCCTCTAACTTGAGGAATTCTAGGTGACCCTCCAAAACACATGCACAAAAATAATTATATTAAAAGGAGAAAGCCAACTGAAGAATGAATCTGGGGCCCCTAACAAAGGAATACTCAGAAACAAAAAGAAAGTGGCTAGATGCCACTTTGCCTTGGTCATCACCAAAAGAGATACTAGGGAGAGCCCCATTCCCAAATTCACCCTGTAAATGGAGAGTTTTGCAGTACTAGGTCAAATCTTGACCAGCTCACATAATGTTCTGTATAAAATTGACAATAATAACAGCCACAGAGTGCTTAATAAGTACCAGGCACTGTGCTAAGTGCTATACAAATATTATCTCATTTGATATTTCCAACAACCTCATGAGGTAGTGCTATTATTTCTATTTCATAGATAATAATTCCGAGAGAAAAAATATTCTATCTCTTGTATGGAGAATCTGCCCGACTCACACTTCTTGGGTCCCAAAACCAATAATGAATGACATTGAAGAGTAATTATTGGTCCAAATGAGATAGAGTTTTCAGGTTTAGCAAATAAAAATATAGGATGTTCAATTAAATTTGATTTTCAGATAAATTATTTTTAGTATAAGTAAGCCTCAAATCATACATATATTAATAATTATTTGTTTATTTGAAATTTAAATTTAACTGAAGATCCTGAATTTTATTTGGCAACCCTAGAAATAATCTGTCCATTTTACTGGCCATGGGGCTGGAAAACTGGAACAAGCAATCATGACCCTTCATCCCAAATGATTCAGGAGGCATCCAGTAATTTTTAGACCCATATCTACTAGCCTGCAGGGCCCAAGTGAAAGATGAGGACCCACGATCCCTATAAAAATAGCCTTATGGGGAAATAAAACTTATTTTCAACAAGGAAAACCCTAACCTGACTAAACTATGAATAATAATTGAGGGGGAAATAAAGTTGGAGAGAGGAAAACCTATAGCTATGATGCACTTAGAATTTCAAAAAGCTCTTGATGCATTATAAAAATACAAACAAAAAAATAAGGATTTTTTATATAAAAGCTCTCAGCAAAGTGGGAATAGAGGGAGCATATCTCAATATGATAAAGGCCATATATGACAGACCAACAGCAAACATCATACTCAATGGGCAAAAACTAAAACCATTTTCCCTTAAGAACAGGAACAAGACAGGGATGTCCACTTTCACCACTCTTAATCAACATAGAATTGGAAGTCCTAGCCACAGTGATCAAACAATAAGAAGAAATAAAAGGCATCCAAATTGGAAAGTAGAAAGTAAAACTCTCATTATTCGTAGATGACATGATATTATACATAAAAACCCTAAGGACTCCACCAAAAAACTACTAGATTTAATAAATGAATTTGGCAGTGTAGCAGGATACAAAATCAACACCCAAAAAATTGATGGGTTTTTTTACACACCAATAATGAATTCTCAGAAAGAGAAACTAACCAAACAATCCCATTTGCTATTACAACAACAACAAAAAAAAAATAAAATAAAACAAAATACTTAGGAATAAACTTAACCAAGGAGGCAAAAGACCTATACTTGAAAACTACAGGACGTTGAAAAAAAGAGATAGAGGAAGATATTAACAAGTGGAAGAATATACCAGGCTCATGGATTAGTAGAATCAATATCATTAAAATGTTCATATTACCCAAGGCAATCTACAGATTCAATACAATCCCTATTAAAATACCAACAGCATGTTTCACAGAGCTAGAAAAAATACTCCAAAATGTATATGGAGTAAAAAAGACCCCAAATAGCTGTAGCGACTTTAAGAAAGAAAAACAAAGTTGGAAGAGTCACAATAGCAGATTTCAAGTTATACTACAAAGTCACCATAATCAAAACAGCCTGGTATTGGCACAAGAACAGGCATATAGATCAATGGAACAGAACAGAGAACTCAGAAATTGACCCAAGCCATTCCGCTCAATTAATATTTGATAAAGGAGGCAAGAACATACAATGGACTCGACAGTCTCATCAATAAATGGTTTTGGGAAAATTGGACAGATACATGCAAAACAATGAAACTAGACCACCAACTTATACCATACACAAGAATAAACTCAAAATGGATAAAAGACTTAAATGTAAGTTGTGAAGCCATAAAAAAATCTAGAAGAAACCATAGGCAGCAAAATCTCAGACATCTCTCATATATTTATGGATATATCTCCTAAGGCAAATGAAACTAAAGAGAAACTAAACAAATGGGACTACATCAAAATAAAAAGTGTCTTTACAGCAAAAGAAACCATCAACAAAATGAAAAGAGAGCCCACTGTATGGGAGAATGTATTTGGCAATGATACATTTGATAAAGGGTTAATATCCAAAATATATAAGGAACTCATACAACTTAACGAAGGGAAGACAAACAATCCAATTAAAAAATGGGCAAAGGACCTTAATAGACACTTCTCCAAAGAAGTCAAGAGACATAAGAAAAAATGCTCAAAGTCATGGATCATCAGAGAGATGCAAATTAAAACGACAATAAGTTTACATCTCACACCTGTCAGAATGGCTACCATCATCAAATCAACAAATGACAAGTGCTGGTGAGGATGTGGAGAAAAGGGAACCCTAGTACACTGCTGGTAGGAATGCGACTGATGCAACCATTATGGAAAACAGTATGGCGTTTCCTCAAAAAATCAAATATGGAACTGCCATTTGACCCAGTGATCCCACTTCTAGGAATATATCCTAAGAAACCCGAAGCACCAATCAGAAATAATGTATGTACCCCTATGTTCAGCACAATTTACAATAGCTAAGATCTGGAAACAACCCAAGTGCCCATCAGTAGATGAGTGGATAAAAAAGCTATGGTACATTTACACAATGGAATACTATGCAGCAGTAAAAAAGAAGAATCTCCTACCCTTTGAGACAACCTGGAGGGACCTGGAGAGTATCATGCTAAGTGAAATAAGTCAGTCAGAGAAAGACAAGTATCACATGATTGCACTCATATGTGGAATCTAAGTAACAAAATAAACATAAACAGAGTGGATCCAGAGACAAAGAAGCATGGAACAGAGTGTGGAATCTCAGAGGGAAGGTGGGGGAAAGTGGGTGGGTGGGAGGTAATCAACGAAAGACCATGCATGCATATATGCATAACCCATGAACACAGACAATAGGGTGCTGAAGGCCTGGGGTGGGTTGTGGGGGGGGGGAGGTGGGAGCAGGCTGGAGGGGGTCAATGGGGAAAAAAGGGGGCATATGTAATACTTTGAACAATAAAGAATTATAAAAAAAGTAAGGATGTTATGGTGGTAAGATGCTAGTTAATAAAAAATCTTGTATTGCTCTTATAATCATTGTTTCTGAACCTCAGGGGTACAGAATTAATTAATCATTACTAGCTCACATATGAACCTTTCATTTTTTATTTACTACATTTAATTATCTATTTTTAAAATAGGGCAAACACCCATAAAACTGTCATGCAACTTGAGAACTATAACATTATTACTGATAACTTATTTTTACCTATGTCTCCCTCCTCTATTATGTCTCTGTTTTGATTCCTTCCTCCCTTCAAGGTAGCTGCTCTGAATTTTATATTTATTATTACTTGGTCTTTTAAATATACAAACACACACACCTAAACAATATGATGTTACTTTTGCTTGTTTGAAAACTTTGTAAGAAGGGAATCATATTGTATAGTTGAAATCCAGACTCAAGGAGGGAGCACCCAGTGAAATTGTTAGACTTGTGTATGATGGCAAGCAGAATGAGACAAAGGAAGACCTTATAAAAATGTGTGAGTGAGCAGGTGTGAAGGAACCCAGAGAAAATACAAAATTCCAAACTAAGTTTACAGCTTTGGTTGTGGTTCAGGCAAGGGATTTAGAAATATAGATCAGCAGCAAGCCTCAGGCTACTGTGGTCCAACAGGCAGATGCATGGTGGTGCACATCAACAAGAGTGTTAGGAGAAAATCAGTAAATGTTTTATTTCCTTCATATGAAACAGGCACAGCTGCTCTGCAAATACTATTGTGCATAGTTACCCTTGCTGTACCTTAACATTTACAGGGAATGAAAGTAGAAGGCCCAGTGGGAAAGACAACTGCCATATGAGATCAGGGTTAATAGCCTCTGAGAGAAGCTGGCGGGTAGGGGGCTTGGGAATGGCCTCTTCTAGTGGATCCCTGGGCTCATTCCTGGCTGCAGAAAGTAAGGCTGAATGGAACACTGAGCTGATCGAAAGAAGAGTGCCTATGTTATTAGATTCTTAGAATGTTTGAGCTATAAGGAACTTAAAAGACTATTCAGTGGTTTTCAAGCATAGTTTTTAGTGTGAAATCCTTTCTCCAAATACAATTTTATGTGGAAAAGTTGAATATAGAAGAGATCAAGTGGAGCTCTTCTGATTTAACAGAGTTCCACTGACGCCTCCCTATTATAATGAAACTGTGACACAAAGGAGGAAGTGTCTTGCACAAGGTCACGTAATGAATTATGAACCAGTCACTTAGAAATGCTTTATCAGCATCTCTACAGCATGCCTACTCCAGAGCTATCTAGGGCAGCATGGGTCAGGTTTTGACAAGCATGAAAGTGACTTACATTCCTAGCTCTCAGCAGAGATGGATCCACCAGGGGTTTCCCATGACTCATCTGCCAGCTGCTTCCCTCACCTTCCACAGCTCCAAATACCAACAATGAGATCAGGTGGCAGAATTGTGATTTTTGGGGACTCAGGATACTTTTGGGCAATGTCTGTTACCTTAATGTGAATCCTTAGTGAGCCACATCCATTTATTTATCTCAGAAGACTAGTCCTTGGTAAAATGATCCTGGAAGAAATAGTTACCTTGGTCATCTTATGAAGCCTCAAAATGCAGAGAAAAGGGAAACAGTTCATGGTTCTTCCAGTTTTAAGCTGCATGACGTTGTGCAAGTTAACCTGTCTGAGCCTCAGTGTAGGGTAGCAATTATGTAGAAAGGTTCTAGAATTATAACATATAGGTTGAAATCCTGAATCTATCACTTGTAAGGCAAATTACTTATCTCTATGCTTCTGACCTAGTTTCTTCATCTGTAAAATGGGGATAATTATGCCTGTCTCAGCATTGGTCGTGAAAGTAAAAATGAGTTCATTCATGGGAAGCATCTCTAACAGTGCCTGGCACATAATTGATACTCAATTAATGCTAGCTATTTAATAATGCTACAAATATTTATTGAGCATCCACTATGTGCCAGGCACTGTTACAGATATTTTGAGATACAGGAGAGAAAAAAGATCCTGTCCTCTTGGAACTTAAATACTAGCGAGGGAGAAAGACAATAATAAATGTGATAAATAAAATATAAACTGTGTCTTAAGTTAAAAGTGAGTAATAAATGAAATGGTACATGGAAATACTCGGCACAATGCCTCCCTACAACTTGGCTGCTAAATAGTTCTCTATTTCTTTCCTCTTGCCACCTCTTTTTGCATATTTTGTCTTCTGTTAACCATATCAGGTTACCCTGCCCACAGTTACCACTGCCCTGGACCTCACACTGAATACCCAGATAGCACAGATTTTCTTCTCTTTCACTTTCCCTCTACAGTTCTTCAGTGCTATTTCCTATTCTCATTCATGGGTAGTAATGGGTTAAGAAAGAAGCCCTGGTAGTTTGGTTGAGAATGTGCTGCTGTCCCCTGACTCATCTCCTCCCTAAGTAATGACTTCCTGCCGATAAAATATTGTCCCCACTTGGGCCCTCTGTATCTTCCCAGTACAAAATATCTTGGTTGTCTCTTTCCTAAGAGTGCCTTTCCTCTAGCAAAGCACCAAGTTCTTCTCATTGAAGATGTCATTTCTGACTACCTCCTGGATTCCTGGGAACTTTAGTGTAGCTCTCTGGCAGCGTTCCCTTCAATGGTGAGTGACAAACAAGGCTGGAGCCAGCTGTCTCGCTTTTATTTATAGTTCCCAAGTCTGTAGGGTCAGGACAGGTATTGTTAATGTACAGTATGGCAGCTAATTACAACGCTCATATTCCAAAAGGCATCATTACAGAAATGCCAAGCAACTTGATTACCCCAATGATCAGAATAACAATATTGCATATCATTTACAGGACACTTTTCATAGCCTTTTGAATCAGGAGAAAAAAGGAACTGAAGTCTCTTGCTGACTTAATGATCACATTTGAAGCAAGCAGGAAAAAGAAAAATATAGCTATGAAGGAACAAATAGAGATATATTACAAGAAGGTTCTCCAGGTAATACCACAGTAGAGGGAATTCCAGGGGCTCAAAGAAGCTTAGAGCTGGGAAGGTCCCTAAGAGAACATGTAATCCAATGCATTCTAAAGCTGGTGTTGGTCCATGGTGAAGCTTTCAGTCTGGTGAAATATGCATATGTGTGTGTATATGTTGACATAAGGTTGAAAACTTTTGTTTTTTTGTGTGCGTGTGTGTGTGTGTTTATTTTTTTTTTAGAAAGAACAATTCTTTTCTCTATATAATTTCTTTTTCTAGTATTGCATGTAGGGTCCTTTTTGTTCTGAAACAATGATCTTGATGATAAATTACATAAATTATATATCGTCAGTTCTAGACCATCACAAAAAAAGTTAGTCGAATCATTTTGCTGGTGGAGGGTCTTGCCTTCAATTTATAAAACACATAACATTTAGGGAAATTAAGGCTGCAGATGGAATTAAGATACAGTGTCAGAGTGATGAGATATGAGAAAAACTTGACCAGCCAGTGTTAGCTTTGAAGGTGGAGTAGGCTATGAGCTAAGGAAAGTGAGTGGCCTCTAGAAGTTGGGAAAGGCAAGAAAATGAATTTTCCCTCTATTACAGCCTTCAGACAGGAACACAGCTGTGCTGGCACTTTGATTTTAACATAGTGAGACCCCTACCAGACTTCTGACCTACAGACCTGGAAGATAATAAACATGTTTTTTTAAAGCACTCAATTTTTGGCAATTTGTTAGAATAGTAAATAGAAAACGAATATACTTAACATAGCAACATTTTAGAGTTGGTAACTCTCTAAGTCAATCTACATTCCACTCACCTTTTTTCCCCTCCTTATAACATTACTCATCTGAGAAGTCCAAAAGTTTGGACCCTAATTATCTAGTTCAACTTCTCATTCAGTATAGGAACCACCTCTCGTGAAGTCATATTACCTCTCCTTGAATACTTCAGTGACAATGGAGCTCAGTACTCATAAGCAGTCCTTCCCTTGCAAGGAAGCTCTGATGGTTAGGGAGCTCTTTCTTAAATTAAACCTAACTTTACTTATTGGGCCTCTTAAGTGCCACATGATATATCAATTTCCAATTCCGCATGACCTCAGCTTAGTTTCACAGGGAGCTTAAAAATACAATCGATATGCTCAGGAGATACATAGTGACTATTAGCTATTCAAATTTGTGCCTTTAGTGTCTCTATGCTGCCTTCTTCCTATCAGGTTAAAATTCTGCTAAAAGACTCCACTGCTGCCTAAATCCCTACCACCTCCATAAGCTATCATTCTAACTCCTTCTTTACCACAATCACTAATGATGGGATGATGAGGACCTTGCAGCCATCTGCATCTGCAACCTAGTTTCTTCTCCTATTACTCTACTGAACCTGCTCTCTCAGGTTTGATGATGACCTGCTCACTGCCAAGTCCAACTCTATTCAGTGACATGATTCAACTTGACTGCTGAGAGGCACTTGATATCATTAGCCAAAGCCTCCCCGCTTAAACTCTCCTCTCTTATTTCGAGACCACTAAACCATGCTGGTTCTAACTCCCTAACTGCTCCTTTTCAGTTTCCTCTTGGTCCACTCCTTTGATGAAGATATGCCCAGAGATTTTGTCCTTGGCCTTCTTTTCTTCTTACAGTCTATTTTTTTTCATTTAACAAATATTTATGGAGCTCCTGGTCTGTGCCAAGCAGGATGAGTTTCATGTAGAAACCTCTAGCTTCAGACACACTCTTGAGTTCCAGATCCACCTTTCTAACTGCCCATAAAACAGCCTCACCTGGAGGCCTTCATGGCATCACACATTCAGCATATTATTTCTCCACTCCCATTCCCCACCCGCGGATCTATTCCTCTTGTTCTGTTTTTCCTAATGTATTAGTTACTCTTCTTCTCATCCCCCAAGTTAGAGTCTTAAGGATCATCTTTGCCTTCTCTTTCTGTCTCATTCCCCTATATTATTGTTTTGTCATACTTCATTGATTCTACCACTACAGCATTTGGGGTATCTCTTTCCTATTCACTTTCAGTTCAGGTTCTCATTCCTTCTCTCTTAGACTATGAGAGTAGTCTCTTAACTGGTCACTTGCTTCCAGTCTTTTCCCTAATCTATTGTTGGCACTGCTATCTGATTACTCTTCTTCCTTTCTGTTCCAAATGTCTGATCAAAATCTACCCATCCCAAATCTCATTTCTGCAAGAATCTGCTCTGTATATGAGTTATTAATGGACTAATAAATGAATCTTGGCAAATGAATCAGCTCAGGATTTTTCAACCTCCACCAGCACTGGTGACATTTTTGACTGGACAATTCTTTGTTGTGGGAGACTGTCCTGTGTATCGTAGCATGTCCTGGACTCTGCCCCTTATATACCAACAGCACCACCACCAGTTGTGAAATCCAAAATGCCTCAAAACATTGTCAAATATCCCTTGTGGGGCAACATCACTCACTGTTCCCTTTGCCTTCCTCACCCTTCATTTGAGATTTACATGGTTACCTGGTGACTTCTCCACAGAGAACAAAACCTTAACCTTATGAAAATGCATACATATCTAGAAGATCCCAAAGGAGTTATCTTAGTGTAGCAAAGTTAGGAAGGTTGAATATCTTGGACTCTTCAAAGCTCACCATATAAGCAGATACCTTCATAGCTTTGCCCTTAAATTGCCTATTTTATTTTTATTGTCTAAAGTTTTACATATGTCTCCTTTTCCCCTAATTAACCACCCTCCCAGCCATTTCCACCCCGGGCAAGCCCCCACCGCCTATGTCTGTGTCCATTGGTTACGCTAATATGCATGCATACAAGTCCTTTGATTGGCCTATTTGTTTTTAACCTGGAGATGTAGCAGAGGGAGAATTATATAAAGAATGGAGGCCGCAGGGTGGGTGTTGGGTAGTAGCTAGCATCAGGGGTGGGCAAACTTTTTGACTCGAGGGCCACAGTGGGTTCTTAAACTGGACCGGAGGGCCGAAACAAAAGCATGGACGGAGTGTTTGTGTGAACTAATATAAATTCAAAGTAAACATCATTACATAAAAGGGTATGGTCTTTTTTGTTTTTTAGTTTTATTCATTTCAAACGGGCCGGATCCGGCCCGCGGGCTGGGTTCATATAGATCATCCTCTCCTTTCCCTGAACACACTTTGGTCTTGAGTTCTAGTAACCACAGTGAATGCTTATATGTACCAGACTCAGAATAAAGTGTCAGCCCTATGCTTCAGCTGATGATTCCATGGTATAATTACCATCTTCCAGTTAATTCCCTTGAACATTTTGTTCAGCTCTCAAGAGTACACTGCCTTCCAACAGTCTAACCAGTTATTTGTGCAATTACATGGCATGTATCTAAATGCTGGCAAAGAAAACACTCATTATCAACATTTGATCCTACTTAAGTATAACGGCTTGCAAATGCAGGCATTAACATATGAACACATGTATTTTGTAAAAATCATTTTGCAACTGTAAGTGCAAATTACTTTTCCATAGTAGTGTCAGAAATGGCAGGAGAGGTGCTATGATGGGTTGAGGTAAGGGTGTACTTGTTAGGCTCTTTTATATCAAGACAATATGATTAATTATTGGAGCTCAGGAGTTTTAAATATTTTGCTTATTCACTAATTAATATATTAATTTATCAAATAAAATTTTGAGTACCTACTGTGTTACAAACACTGTCTAGGTGCTAGGATACAGCAGTGAGCAAAATATTAATTAAATAATCATACAAATGTGTGATTACAATGTGTGATTACCATGTTCTCCCTCATTTGATGCATTTGAAGCACTGAAAGAAGACTAGTCTGACTGGAGTGTGGTCAGTAAGGAAGAGGGTGTGTGATGTGTCTGGTAGAAGGCAGGCACCCAATCATGGAGGACCTTGTAGGACTCTGGTAAGGAATTTAGATTTTATTCATGGGAAGAAATCTTGGAAGGATTTTGATTATGGGTATTCCATGTGCTGATTTGTATTTACTGTTTTTTTTACCTGTACACTAAATCTCCATGGTTTATTTATTTTATAATTGGTGATTTATACTTGTTACTCCATTTCACCTTTATCACCCATCCCCAACCTCCTCCCCTCTGCCAATAATCAGTTTGTTCTCTGTTTCTATAAGTCTATTTTTTTGTCTTGTTTGTTCCTTTGTGGTTTTTTTAGATTCCACATATAAGTGAAATCATACAGTGTTTGTTTTTTCTGTCAGACTTATTTCACTCAGCATAATACCCTCTATTTAGGTCCATCTATATTGTCACCAATGTCAACATTTCATTCTTTTTACGGCTGAGTAATATTCAATTGTATATATATATATACCACATCTTCTTGGGCTAATTATCTACTGATGTACACTTAGGTTGCATCCATGTCTTGGCTACTGTAAATAATGCTGCAATGAACATAGGGATGCATATATCTTTTTGAATTAGTGTTTTTTTTTTCTGGGTTGTATGGTAGTTTTATTTGTAATTTTTTGAGGAATTTCCATACCGTTTTCCATAGTGGCTGCATCATTTACAATCCTACCAACAATGCATGTGAGTTCCCTTTTTTCCACATCCTCACCAACACTTGTTATTTGTTAACTTTTTGATAACAGCCATTCTGACAAGTGTGAGGTGGTATCTAATTGTGGTTTTGAGCTCCAGTTATAAAATAAATAAGTTATGTAAATGTAATGTGGTACAGAGAATATAGTCAATAATATTGTAATAACTTTGGACAGTGACAGATGGTTCCTATACTTGTGGTGATCACATTGTAAGGTTTATAAATGTTGAATAACTACATTGTATGCCTAAAACTAATAAAATATTGTATGTCAACTATACTTTAATAAAAAATTTCAAAGTATGCTAAGTGGTCCTAGCTGGTTTGGCTCAGTGGATAGAGTGTCATCCTGTGGACTAAAGGGTCCCAAGTTTGATTCAGGCCAAGGGCACATGCCCGGGTTGTGGGCTCGATCCCTCCAAGTAGGGAGTGTGCAGGAGGCAGTCAATCAATGGTCCTCTCTCATCACTGATGTTTCTATTTCTTTATCCCTCTCCCTTCTTCTCTGAAATCAATATAAATATTTTAAAAAAGATAAAAGTATGCTAAGTGAAAGAAGCCCAACACATTTTGTGTATATACTGTATGTAGTGTACAGACTATAAATATTGCATACTATACCACTACTGTACTATGTATCATGCTATAATACTGCACATGCTATAATGATTATATTTCTATTAAATTGTATAAAAAGAAAAACTAAGAAATAAATATTCCTCTAAAACATGAAGAAAAAAAGATTTACCTGGCTGCTCTTTGGACAGTTGACTTAAAGTGGCAGCAATGAAAGCATGGAGAACATTTGGGATGCTATTCCTATAGTCTATGTGAGAGATGATAGTAGTTTGGATTTGTTGTGGCAATGGAGGCAGAGAGATTTGGAGTTTATTTTTGAGGTCAAATTATTGGCATTGGGCTAGTTACTTAAATTCCCCAAATCTCATTTCCATATCTATAACCATTGAGATAATAGACCTACCTTATAGCATTGTTCTGTGTATTAAATGACACACAACAATGTGTATTATGACTTTCATACACGTCTGTGCTCAATTGATGAATGTATCTGCTATTAATATTTAAAAATTCATTTTCAGTGCTTTTGCATTGCAATGGGTTTTTATATGGTTCAGATATAATTTTTGTGTGTGAACTTGGGCCACTTACCTCACTGGGTTTCAGGTCTGTTTATCAGAACTCATATATGCCCTGCCCACCTCACAGGATGTGTTGAGAATAAATGGAAATAATAGCTGAAACACTCATTTGAAAAATGATGAAAGCTACTATTAGAGTGTCAGTAAGTACTATTGGTTCTAGACTCCTAGTAATCATCCTCATAACAAATAACTCAACAGAATCTTCATTCTTCCCAGTCTTGCCATTCACCCATGTATCTCCATCACTCATCTAAAGTAGTCAGGGGCCTGTCTTGACTTGAAACTCATTTTACATGGGATTTAGTATAACTCTTAACTGAAAAACTAGTTGATCCAGCCATCCAGTCACAGTCTTGAAACAATTCCTAAAACTGGGCAGAAAGGTGATAAACTCTTGTGATGCTTTCAAAACAGCCCTAAGATTTGTCATGGACAGATAAGTACTTCAAGTTTGTTATAGTGCCATATAGCATTAGAAAGCCATTTTCTTTATATTTTTAAATGTATGTTTTGTGTGCTGGCATTGTTTATTTTTTAAATTAAATTTATTGAGATGAATTAATATCATTATATAAGTCTCAAGTGCACCATTCTATAATACATCATTAGTATATTGCATTGTGCGGTCATCACCCAAAGTCTAGTCTCCTTCTGTCACCGTATATTTGACCCCCTTTACCCACCTCATCCTTCACCCACACCCCTTCCCCTCTGGTAACCACCGTACTGTTGTCAGTGTCTCTGAGTTTTGTTTGTTTGTTTGTTTTGTTTGAATCAACCCAAGTCACCACACTCAATTAATATTTGACAAAGGAGCCAAGAACATACAACGGAGTTAAGACAGTCTCTTCAATAAATGGTGTTGGGAAAATTAGACATGCAAAAAATGAAACTAGACCACCAACTTAACATCATACACAAAAGTAAACTCAAAATGGATAAAAGGCTTTCTGTTTTATTCTACATATGAGTGAAATCATATGGTTCTTGTCCTTTCCTGTCTGACTTATTTAGCTTAGTATGATACTCTCAAGATCCATCCCTGTTACTGCAAACAGTAGTATTTCATCCTTTTATAAATAGGGTGCTATTATTTTGTGTAAGAAAAAAACATACATTTTAATTTTTTATTTGCATAAAGAAATAAAATACCAGAAGAATAAACATTGGAGATACTGGAAGAATACACAATAAATAAATAAAATTGTTCATTACTAGGGAGCTCAGGTGAGAAGATAGGGGTAGGACCAAGACTTCTCAATGAGTACCTACAAAGCATTTTGATTTCATTTTAAAATTTAGAAATAATTTTTGTTCTTTATTGTATTATTTTTTCCCCATCACCATTTATCCCCCATATATCCTCTTCTACCTCCATCCACCCTCTCTACCCCCTATCATCATCACACTGTTTTTCTGTCCATGAGTTTTTTCTCTTCTTTTTTGTCTCTTTTTCTCAATCCCTTCACACACACACACACACACACACACACACACACACCTACTACCAGAGCTGTCAGCCTACTCTATATATCTATGAGTCTGTTTCTATTTTACTTGTTACCTTAGTTTCTTCATTAGATTCCACATATGAGTGAACTCATATGGTACTTGTTTTTCTCTGACTGACTTATTTCACTTAGCATAATGTTCATAAGGTCCATCCATACAGTTGCAAAGGGTAAAATGTTCTTTCTTTTTATGGC
Organism: Myotis nattereri; assembly: GCF_964212035.1. Classification (NCBI taxonomy): domain Eukaryota; kingdom Metazoa; phylum Chordata; class Mammalia; order Chiroptera; family Vespertilionidae; genus Myotis; species Myotis nattereri. The sequence goes on along the minus strand of NC_138078.1, from coordinate 113,340,761 downwards.
CAGGTAGTATTCCATTGTGTAAATGTACCATAGCTGTCTTATCCACTCATCTCCTGATGGACACTTGGGATGCTTCCAAATTTTGACTATCTATATATATAAAAGCCAAGTAACTGGAATGTCAGAATGACTGGAATGACTGGTCGCTATGATGTGCACTGTGGCCAGCCAATGTGATACACCACATAAACAAAATGAAGGATATAAACCACATGATCCTATCAATAAATGCAGAAAAAGCATTTGATAAAATCCAGCACCCATGCATGATAAAAATTCTCAGTAAAGTGGGAATAGAGGAAACATATCTCAGTGTAATAAAAGCCGTGTATGACAAGCCCACAGACAACATCATACTCAATAGTCAAAAACTACAAGCACTTCCGTTAAGATCAGAAATAAGACAGGGATGTCTGCTTTCACCACTCTTATTCAACATTGTACTGAAAGTCTTAGCCTCAACAATCAGATAAGAAGAAATAAAGACCATCCAAGTTGGAAAGGAAGAAATAAAACTGTCATACTTTTCAGATGACATGATACTATATAGAGAGAACCCTAAAGATTTCATGAAAAAACTACTAGAACTGATAAATGAATTCAGTAAAATAGCAGGATACAAAATAAATATCCAGAAATCAGTTGACTTTTTATACACTGATAATGAACTATCAGATAGGGAAACTAAAAAACCCAATCCTATTCACAATTGCTTCAAAAAGAATAAAATACCTAGGAAAAATTTTAACCAAGGATGTAAAAGACCTGTACTCGGAAAATTAAAAGACATTGAAGAAAGAAATTGAAGAAGATATAAATAAGTGGAAGCATATACCATGTTCATGGATAGGAAGAATGAACATCATCAAAATGTCCATATTATCCAAAGCATCCTTTCTTTTTTTTTAAATTAAACCTTTATTGTTCAGATTATTACATTTGTTCCTCTTCCACCCCCATAACTCCCCTCCTCCCAGTTCCCACCCCACCCTCCGCCCTCACTCCCCATCCACTGTCCTCATCCATAGGTGCACGATTTTTGTCCAGTCTCTTCCCCCATCTCCCACACCCCTTTCCCCCGCAAGAATAGTCAGTCCATTCCTTTTCTATGTCCCTGATTCTATTATAATCACCAGTTCATTCTGTTCATCAGATTATTTATTCACTTGATTCTTAGATTCACTTGTTGATAGATGAGTATTTGTTGTTCATAATTTGTATCTTTACCTTTTTCTTCTTCTTCCTCTTCTTAAAGGATACCTTTCAGCATTTCATATAATACTGTTTTGGTGGTGATGAACTCCTTTAGCTTTTCCTTATCTGTGAAGCTCTTTATCTGACCTTCAATTCTGAATGATAGCTTTGCTGGATAAAGTAATCTTGGTTGTAGGTTCTTGCTATTCATCACTTTGAATATTTCTTGCCACTCCCTTCTGGCCTGCAAAGTTTCTGATGAGAAATCAGCTGACAGTCGTATGGGTACCCCCTTGTAGGTAACGGAGTTTCTTTCTCTTGCTGCTTTTAAGATTCTCTCTTTGTCTTTTGCTCTTGGCATTTTAATTATGATGTGTCTTGGTGTGGTCCTCTTTGGATTCCTTTTATTTGGGGTTCTCTGTGCTTCCTGGACTTGTAAGTCTATTTCTTTCACCAGGTAGCGGAAGTTTTCTGTCATTATTTCTTCAAATAGGTTTTCAATATCTTGCTCTCTCTCATCTTCTGGCACCCCTATAATTCAGATGTTGGTACGCTTGAAGCTGTCCCAGAGGCTCCTTACACTATCTTCGTATTTTCGGATTCTTTTTTCATTTTGCTTTTCTGGTTGGGTGTTTTTTGCTTCTTTGCATTTCAAATCTTTGACTTGATTCTTGGGCTCCTATGGTCTGCTGTTGGGAGTCTGTATAGTATTCTTTATTTTAGTCAGTGTATGCTTAATTTCTAGTTGGTTCTTTATCACAACATTGAGGGTGTCATTAGATTTCTTGAGGATCTCACTATATTTATTGGCCGTCTCACTAGTCTTTTCGAAGGCCTTACTAAGTTTATCGGCGGCTTCTAGACAGTTCTTGAGAGACCTTAAAAGTGTGGTTTTGAACTCTATATCCTCCATTTCTGTCATTTTTGTCCTGTTTCTTTGTCTCCGCATTTTTTATGCTTTCTTGGTGCACCCCGTTGTGGTCTTTGTGTGCAGTCTTGTTGTAGTTAAGCCTTGATTGTTGTAGGTAATACTGGGGGGGATTTGACCTCCAGGTCAACTGGCTGTGAGAATTAGCTGTGTCTGCAGTGGGAGAACTTCTGTCCTCTAGGGAGGTTCTAATCTACCCTTTGCCTAAGGCTATCCCGCAAATGCCTCTGTGCAAGGCTTGGGCAGGGCGGGTCCCAGGGATCAACAGGACTGGCAGAGTGAGCAGTTATGGCTGCTCTCAGTCCCGTCCCCAGAGGCTCTGCCTCTCAGAGTCCCAGTAACCACTACAAACCCTGGAGAGAAATCTGCCCTCGAGTTCTGACCGATGCCAGACAGTCCCGCTTTTCCCGTTTGAGTCTGGGTCCTCAGAGACTCACGTGGAACTGGAGCTCAGAGCCTGAGACTCCCTCCCAATTGAAAAAGACAACCATGCCCTCAGCCGCCAGCCTGCTCCGCACGCACCTCCGCACCTTTGTATTCTCCACACTGTGCCTCCTCTGAGTCTCGGTATGCTTTTCTCTTTCCTTCTAGTTGTAGAATTTCTCCTCAGCCAGCCTTCCTGTGGTTCTGGGTGATGTCTGTTCCGTCTTTTAGTTGTATTGTTGAAGTGGTTGTCTGAGGCAGCAATCTCCGGTGTTTACCTATGTCGCCATCTTGGTTTCTCTCCAAAGCATCCTTTCTTATGACTGAGTAGTATTCCATTATATATATGGACCAAATTCTCTTTATCCAATGATCCCTTGGAAGACACTTAGGTTGTTTCCATGTCTTGGTCATGGTGAATAATGCTTGAAAACCATTAAAAATAGTTTTTGTAGCTTGTGCTGGGGGGTGAGAGTGAGCTGGGCTCCTAATAAAAATCATTCTTAAAAGCTAATTAATGGTAGCTTATTACCTTATTTTATATATGTTTGAAATATTTCATAATAAAAAACAAAACCATATAAACATAAAATATTTAGGTACATTGTCAGTCTTGAAGACATGCTTTTATTTCCCATTCTGTTTGAATTTCTTAGCATAAAATACTTAAAATGGAGTGCAATGTCCTAGGTCACCTACTTCTGCCTTCGAAATAGTGCAAAAATCCGCTCTATAGTTTGATTGCCCTTTTTGAGGGTACCTAAACATCTTTTTGGTACCTTTTATGCTTTTAAAATGTCCTCAGAGTTCTGACCCAGCCTTTTAAATCTTGATTTGTTTAATGAGCTTATTAGCTGTCTCTCTAGTTATGTGTTATCTACAAATTTGATTAGCCTGCCTTGGTTAGTATTATCCAAGTTATGACTAAAATGCTGAAGAGAATAGTAAAGGATGGAATTATTTGTCAGGGTACTTAATTCTTTAGCCCTACACTTTCCAGGATGACAATAATTAGGTAATAAATACTCTGGCTAGAGTTGTTCAATTGTTCCAAATGCATCTTTAGCATATTTGCAGTTTAGGCAATACAAATGATTCTTAATACTGACCTTGGTTCTTTCAATATGTTCACAGACCTAGATTTTAGGGAAAGAAATAACTGAAATGATTTTCTTCTCTCCTGGTTTCATCATCTCAAACCATGTATCTTTACTACTTATTAGATTTTATGGGGAGGAAGTAAAAAGGAAGAAGATGCTGAGAGGAGGCAGCTTAATGCTTTCTGGTAAAGAATGAAGCACCAGAAGAATTGGGAAACTATTCTATTCTACCTTCTAACTCAAGCAGTGTGTCATTTTCTAAGGTAAAAAAGCTGATTCATTGCCCTTTGTTGTCAGGAAGCAAATAGCCTACTCATTTTACAAGTAGATTAATTGATTTCTGATGAGCTCCAGAGATCCATAGTCCTTATCATCCCTGACTGCTAGTAGACTTCAAAGAAATTGTAAGCAGCCTTATAAATTTTTCCCAAAGCAATCCTGTATGGGAGGCAGCTCTTGAAAAGCCATCTTCATAATACCCTGGATTGGTAGTTATACAAAACAGTTCACCTTATTGCTGCACTAAAATTCGATATAGTTCTTGAATTCAGTATGGGAGGCAGCTCTTGAAAAGCCATCTTCATAATACCCTGGATTGGTAGTTATACAAAACAGTTCACCTTATTGCTGCACTAAAATTCGATATAGTTCCCTTAAATATGTTCCAAAAGCTTGAAGAGCAAATAACCCATTTTTCCTCTAGGAAAAAAAAGCAAGTTTTTCTAACTTGAATTCAATTGGTTAGAATTTTTTAAAAATAAATACACAACCTTGGTTTGGGAGGAAATTCTGGGTTGGTGCAGAACTTTGTGTCAAGGAAGTCAAGCCAGAGGTATTTGTCTTTTCAAGCATAGGGATTACATTCAGGCAAACCTCAGTGGCTCTTACAGGACATTGCAGGGTCCAGCTACTCTCCATTTTGAAGGAACTTCAATTGGGAGTGACAGGTACTATAGCTTGAACCTGAAAACAAAACCTTCTGAAACAAGGCCCCCCTTTCTTCTAAAACAGAAGGACATCGCTTGGAAGAGAGGAATTTCAGATCTTCAGGCTAACTTAGAAAAAGACCCAGCGTTTTAACAAGGGCACTGATGAGAGATAGGCACTCACTTTAAGTGTTTCCTATGTCTAGTGACTCTCTAGACCCGTGTTGTCCGATTTGGTAGCCATTAGCCATAAATTGCTATTTAAGTTAAAATTATTTGAAATTAAATAAAATTACACTATCCACATTTCAAATGATCCATAGCCACATATGTGACATTGGATAGTACATACAACATGGTACATTTCCATCATCACAGATAGTGCTGGTCTAGTAGGTCCTATGAAAGTTACCTCCTGTGCCTACCCACCTAAATATTTTAGATTCTAATTCAACCAGCATTTATTCAGTACTCACTCTGTTCTAGACATCATACTAGCAACTTTAATACTTTGGGGTGGGAGTCATTGTGTAATAGTTAATGGAAACTGCCAATGTGTAGGCAGAGTAACTAGTTGCCTTATAGTGTGCTTTGATGGCCCTTAGAAAGCCTCCTTGTCTTCAGTTGTTTTCTCCATTGATTACTACAAAGTTTGAAACACCCACCTCTATAGGCTAGGATGGTGAAATTCCCTGTTAAATGACAAATTTGGCCTGCAAGAAGAACATGCAGTCAGTATTACTCATGACTACTTCAGTATGGACTGGTTTGTTAGATGAATTCTGAGAACCAGGCACAGAGGGAATATGACACAGGTCAGATAAATTTTGAGGGCTGGTAATAGTGGTCAGAAAAGATCTGAGTCTTTCATTATCTCCTACAAGAGTGACTGTCTATTTGGGGGCACCATAGAATGGGGGTCTTTTGCCATCTGAAGGCAGTGCTAGGTGCTATTAGGGCTGAGACAAATTGAAGGTAACAACAAACCCTCTGAACACTGCTATTTGCCAAAAGCAGGTTCTGACCTTCACTGTGTTTTTATCAGAGATGAATGTTCAAACAGCCTTTAACTTATGTGTGTCAATTCAGCAGATATATTTTTTATGAAATACTTACTTAACAGTATCTAGTACTGTGCCAGATGCTGGAGAAGTAATGTTCTACTCTTAAGTTCCCTTCCTTCCTTCCTCCCTTCCTTCCTTCCTTCCTTCCTTCCTTCCTTCCTTCCTTCCTTCCTTCCTTCCTTCCTTTTTTTATAGTGTAAAATTTTTATATTTACAATTAGCCAGCTGGACTCCGTTTATATGATCTAAATTTTGTTGACAATATCCAAAGCATCAAAGTCAGGAGCCAGTCAAATACATGCCTTCTTTTCCCCACCAGGGCTGATCAGGGTGCTGACCTTGGCCATGCCAATACCATAGAGTTTTTTCACAGCCTGTTTAATCTGGCGCTTGTTGGCCTTGACACTCACAATGAACACAAATGTATGGTTGTCTTCTATCTTCTTCATGGTTGATTGGTCATCAGGGGAAATTTGATGAGGGCATAGTGGTCAAGCTTGTTTCTCCTGGGGATACTCTTCTGAGGATATTTGGGCTGCCTTTGGAGCCTCAGTGTTTTTGGCTATCAGAAGGTGGGTGACATGTGGATCTTCTCTTTTTTTGTGGCTGTGGATGCCTTTCAACACTGCATTCTTTGCCTTCAAAGCCTTTGCGTTGGCTTTTGGAGGGGCAGGAACTCCCTTTTCTTTTGGTGCCGTCTTTGTGAAAAGGCTAAGTTCCGTTTGATTTGACCTCTTTCTAGGGCTGGCCCAGAGACAGCAAAACCTCACCCTTACTCCCCACTTTTCTCTTCTTATGTATTACCTGGAACCCACCTTCATCACTCTTATCCTAGTCCCAGTTTTTTCAACCACACTTCTGACTTGTTCTAGGTTACAGCCTATGACTGATAAGGGAGGAAGGGAAGGAGGAGGGGAAACTAATCCTCCTTCCCTTTAACTATAGTAGTGTTTTTGCAAACTGTAGTGCACAGGCCACTAGTGGATTATGAAATCAATGTAGTAGTCATGGCCTAGCCTTTAAAAAATAAATGAAATGAAATAGAAAAATGTCTAAGTGTATCCACGTAGTAAGGAAATATTGTTTCATAAAACTTTTAAATTTGTTATCAAGTATATGCATGTGTGTTGAGAGTCACTAATTACATTGTATTTCTTTACCACCTTATACCATTGTAGCTCCATGCCCTGTCACAAACCTAGCACTAGTTTGGTCTAAAACTATTGTGTCCTCACTGTTTATCTTCTGCAGAAGTCCCATCTTATTCCTTCTCCTCTTTTCCCAATCTATCCCTTCTCCCTAGATCTTCCTAGCCTCCATCTGAACTAACCCTCCCTCAATACAGCTTGTGTCATTGAATTGCCTCCTGGGAATGGGCACTGGAGGAATCTGTATCCCCACTATCTCAGATGGGGGTGATTAGGGAATATGTGTTACTGAACTTTTGAGTTGGGACTGTGAATGAATCTCTCAATGGAAGCATGAGCATCCATGGGGTTAGGTTCAGTGTTGTATAGTCCTTCAGTTCCAGCCTAGAGTATATGTGCTTTAATGGACAGCTCTGGCACCCAGGCCACCTGTATGCCAGGCAGATTACACATCTTATTTTAGAACTCAGTCAATTTGGATTTTGAAAAACCAGTGGTGCAAAGCATGATTCCAATAGATTCCTACTTTAATGTCTTGCAACCACACAGAACAGCTGAGTCCTCTTCCTTGGACCTTGCAGATGATCCTTCAGTGGTTTGAAAGTAAGACTGTGTCTCCCAAAGTACTTAACTTGCTCCATGGGAAAGAATCTGACTAAAAATAGATAGAAACAGCTAGAATTAAGTAAACATGTATATCTCATAGAATGTAATTTTACCTGTAGACAAAGAAGCCCCCTCTAGCACTTTGCTGCTCAATCATGTATTAAACTTGTAACTTTTATGTGCTTCCAGTGAATACATCTGACCACGTCAGAGTTGTCTGTTTGCTTCAAAAGGAAGAGAAATTGGGCCTCTAATTCTCTTTGTGCAATGACATGCAAAATTAAAGGCTTCGTATTTTCAGATAACATTGGCATTTCCTGAGAGAAGCTGTATATTTAGTCATAAAAAACACTTCAGTAAGTCCTCAAAGGTTGGCCAAGGACATGTGAGTGAGGTAATTGAGTACACATTGTGTCTTATTTCAGGTATTGGGCTCCTTATGGTCTGAAACCCTTCAGCCTGAAATTCACATTTTAAAAATATGATGTTCAGAGTTGTACATAGTAGATGCTCCATAAATAGTGCATATTTGTTTTCTACCCCATGGTCTGCCATCATTAGGGCTTATGTTCTATACAAAATTGTCTCCTACAATTCTCCAGTAGGAACTTTCCACCCCAGCCTAGTTGATCTTTCTATGCTTGACATACTTCATACTCATTCCTAATGCTGAGCATTTGTCTATACTGTACCCTCATCCTGGAATGCCTTTTCCCAAATGTCTACCATTCCAATTTTTGCCCACCTTTCAAAACCTGCCTGAAGTTTCCTCCTGCATGGAGCTTTTAATGGCCATTTCATTGCTTAAGAGACCTATTCTTTCTCTGAGTGCCAGCAATATTTGGGCTGAGTACCCATTTTGACATTTCATCATAGCATGCCTCAACCAAGCTGTGGACTGCTTGCCTCATAAATGTTAATGTGAACTTCTACCTATGGCAGAGAAGCCTTTGGAGAGCCAGGAAAAATACATAACAAATGTTCTGTTAATATTGTGTTAGGTTCAGTATATGGTTCATAGCATAAGCTCTTAATGCACTGATGATATAAATTGGTACTGGAAAGCAGAATTCTCTAATTCGGTTTTCTTTTCAAAAAAAAAATTTTATTGATTTCAGAGAGGAAGGGAGAGGGGGAGAGAGAGAGAGATAGAAACATCAATGAAGAGAATCATTGATTGGCTGCCTCCTGTATGTCCTCTACTGGGATTGAGCATTCAACCTAGGCATGTGCCCTGACCAGGAATCAAACCCGTGACCTCCTACTTTATAGATCAATACTCAACCACTGAGCCACTGCAGCCAGGCTCCAGTTGTGTTTTCAATGTCATTGCTGACTCAATTTGTGACTTTTACTTTACCTTTTCCTGAGCTCTCACTTCTCTCTAGCAGTTAGATACTGGCAAGGACAGTATTTATATACCCTAAAGAGATGTTTTGTGTATTAGCCATAATGAGTATAAAACATGTAAAAATATGAAGATCTGTAGAAATACTGTTATTATAGGAATAATAATTATTATAACTGCACTTGATTAAATGCTCCAGAAATCATATAGAAGACGCCTTCTCTTGGGGGAAAAGCAGCCAACTGTACCAGCAATTACTCAATTATGAGTATTTAATTTTATATTATTGTTTCTGTTCACAACTGGGACCTAGTTGTCTCTTTTGCCTTTTAAAGGGAACCTCTGATGATGTTGGTTAAAGATCAGTCTTTATGGGGCTTAGGCTCCCCAAAGCAGTACTACAGACCCAGTGGCTCTATGACTATGATTTTCTATCCTTCCCTCTTGAGGCTCCAACTTTGGCCAATGTTCCTTCCCATGTTGGCTTTCATCTGTCTCTAAAGAGTCTCAGTTCCAGAATGGAGTGGGTGGTACTGAATATAAGTGTCGGCCAGGCAGTAATGTCATTTGAGGTCACACCAAGTACAGAGTCCTTTGGTAGGTGCCTGGGAGAGACACAGAGGAAACAAAACATATATTCCCTTTAATTATGGTCTTTTGGTCTGTAGAAGTCTTGAAAAAAACTAAGAGAAGCCCTTAAAAAAGTGAAAGAATTATCCTCTCTGGAAAGCCAATGCACTTTATTTGTTCAGGAAGGCTTCCATGTATTCCTGGTTGAAGGCAGAGAAGGTGATCTGTAGATAATAACCTAAAGCTGTAAGACATTTTAAAGGAAGTATTCTTTGGGACTCATTCTGTGTCCCTATCTTTTTCCTTATTGATCTTGACCACCTGAATCATTCTAAACAATGAATTTCTATGAAGTGTTCTGAGACTTCTAAGTCAAAATTATTTTGTGCATAATTAATAATTTCTCTGATTAGAACATGTGAATATAGTTGATGCAAAAAATAATTGAATGATAATGCAATTTTCCTTCTCTTTCATCTATCCAGTTAATACAGAAAAGTATTATCAATGTGCTGTACTCATTAAATAAATATTTATGTGGCTGACCGTCATCAAAATTAGAAATCAGGAGGAAGGTGTTTGTTTGTTTTTTAAATTTTAATTTACTGTGCTTCATGTTCATCAGTTAGCAGGCACCGACTTTCTTTTCTGGAGGTTGGATTGCTATATGCTTATGTATTGTGAGGTTTTTGTTGTGCATTTCCTCTGAAGATCTCAGCATGAGCAGCTTTGGAAGGATTACAGGGAATATACTTTAAAAGACATTTCGAGGGCCACAAAACATTACTTTTCTCAAGTACTACTTTTGCTTTCAAAGTTTTGTGAATTCCTCTTTGGTGGAGAGTCACCTACTTTCTGGCCTTGCCATGCCCCATCCTTTCCTCCCCTCTTCTGGGTCAACCCCAAAGCCAAGCAGCCTATGCTTTTGAGGAATTGTGGAGCCAGTTGATGACCCTCAGCTTTCAGGAGCAGGAGTGACTGCTCTGGGATCTGCTACACAATGAGGAAGTATTATTTGAACTGCATTATTTTCCTACATTGTTTTTTCTACACTGTTCAAGTTTTTTATTTTTCTACTTTGGTTTTCCCCCTTTTTATGTTTTTGTTATTATTGCTTCAGATTTCTGATTATGTATTCAACACATACCACAGGGTGCCAATTTGATTTTGTTGGTCAATTTAAAGGGCAAATAAACCTTTGCTTTTCTAAGGAGAAGATAAAGGACCAATTATCCTGGCCCTCAATACCTATTTGCTATTTGAGCTTACAATCCAGTTATGCATCTTTAGAAAATATCTTGCCACTTGTATCCGCTTATCGTATTTCCTGGCATATTGTTGTTATAACACATTTTCCAGTGAATACCTTAGCTCTTAAGGAACAGAGTAATTATTGTATTAGCTGCCATTGCCTTATTTATGCTCTGAGATCCTATTAGGAGTGGACCATGTGCTGAGGGAAATACTCCACTCCCCTGAATTGAAGGGTTTCCTAATCCCAATATGTTGCCACAATGTATGTAATGATCAATACATGTAATTGGATTGTCACCCAATCAGTTTCAGAGAGCAGTGATGGCACTGCTTTCTGCCTGCTTGGAATAAAATTTTCTCTAAGAAGCTCGCCCTGAAGTGGGTTATCCAACAGGCAGTTATTGCCTCAACATATCACTTTGCCACTCTAGTTATAATAATACCATCGGTATTCCAGAGTCAGAAACATTTGTGGATTGGATTCTAGAAGAGAAAGTGAAGTCATACCTCATTTTATTACACTTTGCTTCATTGTGATTCACAGATGTTGTGTTTTTGACAAGCTGAAGGCAAGACCAGCAAAAATATGAACTAGAGGCCCAGTGCACAAAATTTGTGCATGGGTAGGTTCCCTAGGCCTGGCTGGTGATCAGGGCTGATCTGTGGGGCAACCAGCGGGGCAATCAGGGGGCCCCCACCGGCACCCACCTTGGCTGGCCTGGCACCACCAACTCGCCGGTCCTGTCCCCAGCCACCGCCACTGGCCACCTCCCTCTGCAGGGTGATCGGGTGAGCCCCTGCTGGCACCTGCTTTGGCTGGCCTGGGGCCTGCGGGCAGGGGGCAGCTCCTGCATTGAGCATCTTCTCCCTGGTGGTCAGTGCGTGTCATAGCAACTGGTTGTTCCATGGGTTGTTCTGCCATTCGGTCGATTTGCATATTAGGCTTTTATTATACAGGATTGTTTTTTTGCAATACTCACTTTATTGCAGTGGTGTGGAACCAAACCTGCAATATCTTTGAGGTCTGACTGTAAAATTCCTTTTGGGTAGAGTCCTTGAGGAGTAGCATGAGGATTAGGAATGTGACATGGGGATGACTCTTTTGTTGTTTGTGAAAGTGATGGGCTCAGAGACAATGAGAGAAGTTGTAAACTGGAAATTCCCTACCCTGCTGAGGCCAAAATCACTGGCCTGTTTTTAAGGGGACCAGTTGGACTTCTGTACAGACCTCTGGCACTCAGATGGTAGCACCTGTGAGGGTTATTGCTCATGCTAGGAGAACAGCATTATTTTCATCTACAAGGATAGCACTATTTTTCTGAAGCCCCATGGTGTTACTCATGAAAATGGAAGGACACAAGAAGAAAATGAATGGAATATTTATGGCTATAAAACAGAGTCAGTTATTTTCCTGATTTTAGTGGAGTGTTTCCTTTCAGAAAAGGAAAACATGAAAGGGATAAATACGTAGGAATTATTCATAGAAGTGCTTCTAGTTTCTACCAACAATCTAACAGCTTTATATAGCTAATACTTCTCAAATACTTATTATTCATGGTTTCAACCTCTGATCATCAAATTCCCTGACAGAAGATATCCTGTTCATTCTTTCATTTCTAGGTCTTAAGCATAAAAAGGCAGAAATAGTACAAATGACTCTTCAACAGAGGTAAGAAATCATTGAATTCTGCATATTTGATAAATGTAGGTAGATTCCTTAGTAATTGTAAAGTCAAGCAAATTCTCAATGCAGGACTTTGGCAAGGGGTGGTAAGCCATTAGGGGTGGAATAGTAGTAGGAAATCTAGGATACCTTTGTGTTAGTCAGGAAGACAAGCAATTTTTCACATGATTCCCATCTTAGAGATAAAAAAAATTGAAACTCAGAGAATTAACATAACTGACCAACATCCTATAGTAACAAATGCCAGAAGTAGGATGTGAAGCAGGAACTATCTGAAATGCCCTAATGGTGACTAAGCAGGGCCTGGGCATCTGGAAGGCTATTCAGTTAGGGGTGTCCCTAAGCTGAAGTATTATGTCAGGAAGATTACAAAATTTGGGAGGCCTGAGAATGGCAATGAAGATGAGCAGTTAGGAGCACACAGTTGTTTCCAGATAAGAGATTACAAGGACTTAAAAGGATAGAGATATTGGGGGCAGTGTGTTTATTGGGTAAGTAGAATCTAGAAGACTGCTTTGGTTAGACTCTAACTCCACCAAATATTTACTTAGCACTTGCTCTGTGCCAATCACTATTCTCGATGCTGGGGGTATGGCAGTGAGCAAGGCAGATACAAATCCCTGGCCTTGTGGAGCTTATATTCTTGTGGGGGAAGATTTATAATCTGTGTGAGCTTGGCCAAATTGTTCAGCTTCTGAGAGGCTTAGTTTGCTCAGCTACAAAAATGGCAAAACTGGAGCCTAGGTCAAAGAGCTGCTGTGAGGATTAAATGATGTGATGCATATAAAACATATAGTGCCTAAAAAAGTAGCTTTTATTATTATTATACTGCATGTAACTGGTCACAATTTTATAGTAGCAGTTTAATTTGAGGTAAAATTGGGTTGTGGGGGATTACTGGATTGTAGGTACCTTCAAGGTGACATGACAGAAACAAGGACTTCTGAGAGCATCAAAATTGTCCTTCCACATCTGGGATGGAGAACTCTCTAAGCCCCTTGTGAGGTTAGCACCTGCTATATCATTTTAGTTGCTTGCCCTTGTGGAAAGGGCACTTCTACTGAAAATTGGAAGGGGTTAAGGCCTGGTCTCAATCTGCTGACATATTGCTATGCATATCCTTTTCTGCATACATCTGTGAAAATGCCACCATTTCTTAGTTCTACTTCAAACTATGGACTTGTTTTCAGTGAGCATCACTTAAAATCTGCCCTATGAATATAAGTTCATTTTATTTTCCAGTGCCATGCAAAAGGATGAGGATGTGACATTTTTAGAAGCTTGAAACACTGATTATCTGCCTGGATGTATGGCACTGATAAGTAAAAATAACTGTTTAATCAGAGAAGTGATTTCATAATTATTTTAATAGGTCCAGGTGGCTATGATATCTTTTTCTCTGGTATACCCACAGAAATAAAATATACTGGAGATCATGCTGCTTTATAAAAAGGGAGGATGTCGGAACTCTGATAAGGGCAGCATGGGGGAGTTGGGATAGCTTTGGCCTGCCTGCACTTTTATATATGCTATCTAAAATGTTCTTGCCCCTTGAATCTCTACCCCCAGCCACATAGACAGTTTTTACCCAGCTAGTGGACTCCACCTCATCTTCTATTTCTTAGTCTAAACCATGACTAACTTCCTCAGGGAGACTTATCTTGCTCCTCAACAAGTCTAGATGGCTTTCATAGAATCCTGTACTTATCCTTCACAGCATGCAAAATATTTAGAAATAATTAACAAGTCAGTCATTCAATGTCTGTCTCCGTCAGCTTTATAAGGGCAGGAATAGAGAGCACTTTAAAGCCCTTACCTCATAAACAGCACAATGCCTGGCATATAGTAGGCACTCAAGAAATTTAGTTGACTGACTAGAACAGGGGTGGGCAAACTTTTTGACTCGAGGGCCACAGTGGGTTCTTAAACTGGACCGGAGGGCCGGAACAAAAGCATGGATGGAGTGTTTGTGTGAACTAATATAAATTCAAAGTAAACATCATTACATAAAAGGATACGGCCTTTTTTTTTTTTTTTAGTTTTATTTATTTCAAATGGGCCGGATTCGGCCCGTGGGTTGTAGTTTGCCCACGGCTGGACTAGAATGATAAATGAATAAGAAGCATGCAAGAGCTCTGGATTCTAGTCCCAGCCCTGTCATTTTCTGGATATGTGGCCACAGGTATGTTACTTGAACTTTTTCAGCCTTAGTCTAGTCATCGAAAAATGAAGATTCAATGATCTTAAGGTTCTTTCTGGTTGAGTAGTTTACCATTCCATCAAAGTCAGGATTTTCTTACCAGTGGGGTAAAATATTCCAGTTAAACTATCTGAGATTTGCTGCCTCTTATTTCCAGGGATCTTGCTAGTGCATAATAATGCTGTGAATTGTCATGGTAAAAACAGGTTTAATTAGCAGATTCCTCTTCGAAGGCCTTGCAGCAGGGACAATATTGGTTTTCTTGGGAAAAGACTAGCAATTTTCCCACTTCAGACTTCACTTATATGATAACTTGCTCTTTGTTTAGCTTTTACCTCTAAGATTAGGTGCTTTCACATAGAGACATTTATCTTTGTGTTTAAAACAAAAAGACGTAGTTGTTAAACTAGGGAAGGAAGTCTCTGTTGCTAAGTGGTTATAAGCAAATAGCTGCCAGCTTTTTCTGCTGTTTTAGTTTCGCTGTCAATCAAATAAGCAGCTCCAAGTTTTGTTAGGGGTCCCAGCTGGACCATAGAACTAGGAGCTCCAAGATGTATCCACAGCAGCAAACACAGTGCCAGGTTCAGAGTAGGTGTTCAAAATGTCTGCAGAACTAGATTAAAGTGACAGCTGGGAGGCCCTCCACATAGATTGAGTAGGCAATTTTTCCATATTTTTATTTTTATAATTTGTACCCATTTGACTTTCCAGAATGATCTAAAGCACAGCTGCCTACATAGTGTGGTTTGAGGACAACTAAAATGCTTCTATATGTCCCTGAATCACTCCCCTACCAGCCTACTCAGGTGCCAGATATTTCTATCAAGTTGCTTTAAATTGGCATGGAGGGTTCATTAGAATGAAAGTATTACATCTGGATCAGCTGGGATAAATTAGTTTTTGTGTTAGCTGATGGCAATGTGCTGGGGCCATAGGACACAGGATGGGTGAGCTTTAATTAGGACCTTAGAGGTGAGAATTAAGTAAATTGTAGAACATGGGTACTATTCAGGAATAGATTAGGAGAGCATCACAATAAGCTTCCCTCAAGTACTAGCTAATATTCAGTTTGAGGGCATTGACCTTCCCCACTAAGGAGTGCACCAAAAGTCCAGCGAGGCACTGAAAACCATCTGGGACTACTCCACAGTGGCAAAAGTGACCTTGCACCTTGAGAAAGTTTGAGCACCTTAGCTTTACTGACAAGTTTTCCTTAAGTATAGAAACTGCAAATTCTTTAGTTTTTTTTTCCTAACCGCCCCCTCCTAAATGTCATGCATTTAGAAGACTCCTAGGTTTTTTAAAAATACATTTTTATTGATTTCAGAGAGGAATGGAGAGGAACAGAGAGATAAAAACATCAATGATGAGAGAGAATCATCGATCGGCTGCCTCCTGCACGCCCCCTACTGGAGATCGAGCCCACAACCGGGGCATGTGCCCTTGGCTGGAATCAAACCCAGGACCCTTCAGTCCACAAGCCGGCGTTCTATCCATTGAGCCAAACCGGCTAGGGCCGTGGTCGGCAAACGCGAGCCACATGCAGCTCTTTGGCCCCTTGAGTGTGGCTCTTCCTAAGCCTTAGGAGTACCCTAATTAAGTTAATAACAATGTACCTACCTATATAGTTTAAGTTTAAAAATTTTGGCTCTCAAAAGAAATTTCAATCATTGTACTGTTGATATTTGGCTCTGTTGACTATTGAGTTTGCCGACCACTGGGCTAGGGCAAGACTCCTAGATTTTATTATCCCCACTTACCCCTCAGCATCTTATTAGTGATCTAGACCCCCTGGGCGGCATTAGTCCTTATGGAATACACTTTTGCTTATAATAATAGTAATAATAAATACCATTTGATGAACACCATGGTAGGCCCCTACATATGTTATCTCAATTATCAGGTTCATGTAAGTACAAAATTATGATCTTTCTATTAAGCTATAATGACTTATTTTACTTAGCCGATGGCCTTTTCTTCTATCTACAGTAGGACATCATAGACTGGGGACCTCTGTGATCAGCCAATCAGCAGTTATGGAAATTACTGTGTGCTCCAAACTGTGCTTAGTGCTATGGAGGCAACAGAAAGAGAAAATAGAGTCCCAAACACCGCACTGTGACAGTTGGCCTCTGTCCTTTACTCCCAGTTTCCTTTCTCTAGTTCTTGGACAGAGAGATATGGATCCCTTAAGTACACCAAGAGATAAATGACGAGGGAATGAGCACATTCCATTTCCTGACAAAATATGTTATTTGGCAGGGCTAGGGAATAGACTATTCAGATTAATTCAAAGTTGTGTTTAATGAAGAGTTCTTATAGATACAAGAGTGCAGAATAGTAAATGCAGTAAAATTCATGGCACACCATGAATGAACAGATGATCATCTTCTCTAATAATTCTTAAGATATCACACCATCTAGGCATCTGTACCTCAGATCATTTTGAAAAGTCAACTGGGTACAAATGACAGGATCATCATGATGAATGCATTATAAACAGTGAGAGGTAGGGTGGTATAATGGAAAGTGCATCCACTTGGGAGTCAGAGGACCTGACTCCCTAGTAATGCAATCTTGGGTACACCGCTGGGTTTCAGTTTCTCCATTTGCAAAGAATAAAGGCCAGTTTCTAATCGCTAAAGAATCTTTCAGCTCTCAGATTTTTCCACTGTGAATTTTCATTACACGGCATGGAGATGGGCAAGGTCCTGGTGGGTTGACTGCCTGAACATAGAGTTTTCAGCATTTCACCCTCAGTGAGACACTACTCCTTTTAAATTAAGCAAGTATGTTGCCTGTGGTGATCAGGCTTCAATAAAGTATATGCCCCATTTCATAATAATGTGTTATATAATAAAACCAAGTGTTTTGTTGACCTCTGGGTAGAACTGTCCTCCTTCTTTGGCAACCCTAACTTTTCTCCATCAACAACATCCTAATTTTCCCATACCTTTGGCAATCCAAATGGGCATAGCTCCTTCCCCAGTGCTGTGAGGATGGGTGTCTGATTTGTATTTTTGGACTGGGTATATTTTACATGTGCTTGCCTAAGTGCTGAGGGGTGGGAGTGAAAGTGAATGATGTTGGACATGGATAGACATTGTAATAAAACCTCAGATTCAGACATCTGCTTTTGAATGGATCCTTAATACTAGAAGGCATCACTGAGGCCAAGCAGTGAAGTCAATGATGTTATTAAATCTCTCCATAAAAATATTCCTTTTTGACTTGCCTGACAAGTGCTTCTACACTAAAAAAGCCCCTAACCAAATTACCAATGACCAAAGTCATGGTCTCATGTCATTGGACCCATTAGTTAGCTTTGGGTTTGCCCCCAGCCCAGTGGTGTTTCAGGGCACTGATTAAAAAGGCTCTCCTCTCTTGGCCCTTTGAGGCCCTCCCAGATACTCTGGAACTCAGTAAGTGTACAATAATACAATTTGCTATAATGTCTTTTCCCTTTTCAAGCAACACAGCTGTCTGTAGTCTCCAAATCCCAGCTCACTATATTTGATGAAGGGTATATTTAAAATGAACAGCTGAAATGGCCCCATATAATGGTTCCTCCATATCCTTTTAATCCCTCATTGACAAGCATAGGGCAGCTCCATCGGGTTGATTGCTGCAAGGCAAATGTCGGGGCAAAAAGCCCATGTTATTATGATAGTTTCCATTCTTTGTTTTTGTGCTATGCTATTGTTATTAAAGCTATTTTTCCCTAAGATGTGCCAGAGGGATAGCAGGAGAACCTGACAGGCTCCAGTCTCTAAAACTGAAGCAAAGACTTAATAGGAGAACACCTTGAATGCAGCTCCTTCTGCATACCCTATGCATTTGCCTATTTATTATTATTTATTGACCAGTGGGCTTACATGATTTTACTGGAACAAAGAATGTCTCTCCAACTACATTCCCTTTGACTGAAAGAGATGATGATAGAATAAGAAAGACATTATATAAGTGACTAAACACCCAAATATTTGAACCATTCAACCCAATGATAAGAAAATCAATCATAAGAAATATAGTGCCTCCCAAATTTGTTCACCTCATGTGGTGGAGAAAAATTCACTGTGCTATACACAGACAACAGTGACACAAAGTCAGACAATTAGTTGACTATGTTTCACTTTGTGTCTTATATACAGTTGATTTTTATTTCTAGGCCTACATTCTCATATTCCCCCAGAATATCTGTGTCTGGCAGATAGTAGGTGCTCAAAAAATAATTGTTGACTGACTGATCAACACTTTAAGACCATCCTTCTTGCTGCCACGTGCTCTGAATTCCATTAATTATCTAGGTACATTTCTTGGGCACTGTATTTTCACCTATTCATCCATTTATTTATTTATTCATTAAATAATTATTTTATTGTACATCTCCACCATCAGGTACTGCAAATAACGCTGGGGAAACAAAGTAATTCACAGTCTATAGACAAGGACCAGAGCAGACAAAAATGAAGTGTGAGGTATTAACTGTCACATAATTCATGATCTAGTTAAGGAGACAAACACATTAAATGATTCAAGAACAATGTAAGATATGGAATTCATCATTAAAACATGTGGCCCAGACAAGTGTGTGTGGAGGGAAGGGTTCAGAAGAAAAGGAAGCTGTGTGGGTTTCAGGAGGTATGGAAAACAATGAGAAAAGATCAATTTGATAAATAAAGGTAAGAAGGCCCTAAAGCTAGGTATTTAGTAATCCTAACATTAGGTTTTCATGAACATTACAAAATGTAATCTAAAGCAAGCATTATCCTGAGTGTGTGTGTGTGTGTGTGTGTGTGTGTGTGTGTGTGTAAGGAGGGACAAGAAGCTAAATGGTGCAGGTTGAAATCATTTAACACACCCCAAAACATCAGCTCATTTCTGTTCTAATGAATCATCAATGATTAACTGCATACAAAAATAAATATTTGCATACTGTATTGTTCTTTTTGGATTGAAATGGGATTTTTCAATGTTTTCTACCTTTTAATTTTTATTTTTAATATCATGAGGGTTGAAGTCATTGTCATTAGGGAATTCCCTTCTCTCCTCATCCCATTTCTTTTTCAGAGTCCAAATTGAAGAAACATCCTGATCCCAGCCTTTGTCCAAGTTAGTAATGGGTATGGTTAGTTATCAGATAGACACCAAAGATCAGCTCATTAGCTGATCCCCAATACCTTGTATTAGAATTGGTAGTTTGTGTGCAGTGAAATAAATATTTTTGTATATTTGGAACATTATTCCATCTTTACTATTAGTGTTTTTCTCTGAAAATCTGAAGCCACCAGAAAACCTTCTAGGAAGTCATACAATTAGAATTATAGTTTTTCTAAAGTCCTTAAAATCTCCTTAGTGTATGGAATGCATGAAAGGCCAGCTTTGAGAAAATGTAAGCAAATGAAAAAATTTATACAAAAATAATTCTAGTTTTATGTGGACAGTGGACTTTTGAATAAATCCTTACCCTAATTTCCCAAACTTCTAATACTTGTTCATATCATGTTTTAATAATAATAATGGCACTTCAAATGTCAGGTTTCCATATTCATTTATAATAGACTTGACAGAAATGTTTTCCTCTGGACATTTTCTAGGACCAAGTAAAGGGAGAGACTATAGGATTTGCTTTTCCCAATGAATAGGGCTTTTTTTGAAAGCATGCCAGAATTTGGGATTTTTGAAGGATATTCCTTATCAAGGTATTTAAACAGATTATTGTGGGATGAATATAAAAGGCAATCTTTTAGGGTTTCATGACTAAAATGGAGGTCAAGAGATTAGGATGGATTATAGGTGAAAAGGGGTAAGAATCAGAAATGCCATTAATTTAAATTTGTATTGGTAGAGGAGTTTGTAATGAATTAAACCTCTAATGTCCCAACTTCAAGACATGTTGCTAAACCTGACTCAGAGAACGGTATTTTCAAGCATGCTGAGCTTAATTACCATTGCATCTTAAAAGTTATTGCTTGCTGTATTAAATAATTACCACAATAATTGAATCATCCTGTTTGTCAAATGTTAAAGTAGAAAAAAAGTCTTTGGACTTATCTAGGAAAAGAAGTTAGAAATGAGCACTTTGAAACTTAAAATTGCTGGAAATAAAGATGTAACAGGTTCAGGTTCAAAACATAAAATGCACATACAAAGCTTTTGGTTTCCCCAGCTGCCGCTGTAATGATCTGACTACAGAAAAAGAAATTCATTTATATAACTCAATTTTTGTGCCTCTGTCAATAATCCCAAGATCCAACAAAGAAGCTATTTATTTAGTAAGTGTTCTTAGGTTTTCCATGCTATGATAAATTTATTAAATAACCATTTATTAAGTATTACTCTCTGCATGACCATATGCCAGACACAGAAAAAATAGTAATAGCTAACATTTATTAAATGTTTATTATCCTATATAATAAAAGCCAAGCAACCGAATGGTGGAATGACCAGAATGACTGGTTGACCAGTTGTTATGATGTGCACTGACCACCGGGGGCATATGCTCAACGCAGGAGCTGCTCCTGGTGGTCAGTGTGCTACCACAGTGGGAGCGCTGCTCGGCTGACTGGGATGAGTGGCTGCTCCCACTGCAAACCTTGGGCCAACAGACAGGAACCTGGGATGCAATCGTTGCCTCCTTGCCCCAGGCTCCTCCTCCTTGCTTCCTGCTGCCTCTTCTAGATGCCCGCAGGCCAAGTGCCACCATGGGGCTCACAGAGCTGACCCCGGAGGCTGGGAGGCAGGTTCGTGGCCGCCAAGGGACTGAGGCCTACTCTGCTGCCTCTCAGTGCTATTGTCCCTGGGCCCAGCCCAGAGTGGGCCCCCTAGAGTGGTGAGTGCTCGGGCTCCATAGAAGATGCTGGACCAGGGAGGAGCCATGTAGAGGGCAGGTCCACAGCCGCTTGGCAGACTGGGATGAGCAGCGCTTCCAGAGTGGCTGATCACCACAGGCCACACCCCCACCAGTGCATGAATCCTGTGCACCAGGCCTCTAGTATGATGAATAAATTAAAATAGAACCAGTGGCATGGAAACATAGAACAGACTGACGAATCTCATGGGAAGAGGGGACAGGGGTGGGAAGGGATTAACCAAAAAATTTATATGTATATATGGACATAGACAATAGTGTGGTGAAGACCTGGGGGGCAGGAATGGGGGAAGGGAGTCATCTTTAATACTTTTAACAATAAAGATAAATTTTAAAATGTTTGTGTCAGGTACTACAAGTCTTTAATATGCATTATCTCATTTATTCTTCCTAAAACACTATTGTTACCTCAGTTTTGCTGATGAAAACACTAGAGAAGTTAGTTAACTTGTCCAAGATAACACTGCTAGTAAGAACATAGCTGGTACTCAAATCCAGGTCTGTCTGATTCCAGAGTTTGAGATATTAAACATGAAGGCTGAGGCAGAATCTTAGCCCTTAAAGCAATCTCACATATCTAATTGTAAAACACTGTGCATGAATAATAGAGTTATGGTCTGTAGAAAGTTCACAGTTCAGAGAAGGCCACAATTAATTCTGCCTGGAGATGTTACACAGGAGATGACATTATAGTTTGACAAGGTGACATTTTAAAAATATGAGTTGGAAATAGGAAGGAGAGAAGATTCTTCCAGCTAGAGGAAGTAGTATGAACAAAGACATTGAGACATGAGCTAGTATAGCATATTTAAGGAGTGGTAGATCATAGAATAGGTGGGATTGAGGTGTTGGGTAGTGGTGAGAATGCCAGGAGTAAACCAAGGAAGGTAAATTAAGGCATCTTATTAGATAGCTGAAATGTTTTGGGGTAAAGATTAGATTTATTCTGTAGGTAGAAGAAAACCTTCCTAAAAGTTTTGAAACAGAGTGACAATATTAGCTATGCTTGTAGTATTTTTAAAGAGAAAACTGGGAACAAGTAAGAGGTTAGAGGTGAGAAGACCAATTATAAAGTTTTTATAACAACTGAAACAATATGAGAGCAAGAGCAGTCTTGGAATGGGTATGAATGTTGGCTGGACTTCCTGGTAAAGATGTCCAAAAGAGAGTTGACTATATGCGTTTGGAGTTTGGGCAAATAACTGGGAAACAAGATAAAGATTTGATAGTCATATAAGTTGTATAATGAGAGTATTCATAAAGTGAGAAAAGGGTCAAGAAAAAATATCCATGATTTAAGGGACGGGAACAGGAAGAATAGCCTAAGAAGGCAGCTGAAAATAAAAGTAGAAAAATAGGAGGATAATCTGGAGAGAGATTGTGTCACAAAGGTCAAAGAAGGAAAAACTGTCAACAGTTAAATAATATAGAGGTATCTATCAGAATGAGGACTGAAAGATGACCACAGGATTTGGCTTTTAGAAGATCAATGCTATGTTTTTTTTCTCACTTTTTCCCCCATTATTGATTAAGGTATTACATAAGTGTCCTTATCTCCCCATTGTCCCCCCACCACACTCCTGTTCATGCCCTCACCCCCCTGGTGTCTGTGTCCATTGGTTATGCATATATGCGTGCATAGAAGTCCTTTGGTTGATCTTTTCCCCTTACCCTCACACTCCCCTACATTCCCTCTGTAGTTTGAGCATTTGATAGATGCTTCTCTGTTTCTGGATCTGTTTTTGTTCATCAGTTTATGTTGTTCATTATAATCCACAAATGAGTGAGAACATATGATATTTATCTTTCTCTGACTGACTTATTTCGCTTAGCGTAATGCTCTCTCCAGTTCCATCTATGCTGTTGCAAATAGTAGGAGTTCCTTCCATTTTAAAGCAGCATAGTATTTCATTGTGTAGATGTACCACAGTTTTTTTTTAATTTCCTTATTGACTAAGATATTATATTTGTGTCCTTATCCCACCATAATCTCCCCCCCCCCCCGAACCTCCCCAACTCATGCCCTCACCACCCTGTTGTATGTGTCCATTAGTTAGGCTTATATGCATGCATACAAATCCTTTGTGTGCCACAGTTTTTTAATCTACTCATCTGCTGATGGGCACTTAGGTTGTTTCCAAATCTAAGATAGTGTAATTTGTGCTGCTATGAACATAGGGGTGCATATATCATTTCTGATTGGTGTTTCTAGTTTCTTGGGATATATTCCTAGAAGTGGGATCACTGGGTCAAATGGAAGTTCCATTTTTAGTGTTTTGAGGAAACTCCATAATGTTCTCCACAGTGGCTGCACCAGTCTGCATTCCCACCAGCAGTGCAAGAGGGTTCCTTTTTCTTTGCATCCTCACCAGCACTTGTCATTTGCTGATTTGTTGATGATAGCCATTCTAACAGGTGTGAGATGGTACCTCATTGATGTTTTCATTTGCATCTCTTGGATGATTAGTGACTTTGAGCAAGTTTTCATATGTCTCTTGGCCTTCCTTATGTCCTCTTTTGAAAAATATCTATTTAGGTCCATTGCCCATTTTTTGATTGGATTATCTTCCTTTTGTTAAGTTGTATGAGTTCCCTATAAATGTTGGAGATTAAACCCTTATCAGA
The DNA here is from genome assembly GCF_964212035.1 of Myotis nattereri. NCBI lineage: Eukaryota > Metazoa > Chordata > Mammalia > Chiroptera > Vespertilionidae > Myotis > Myotis nattereri. Next base: position 113,316,820 of record NC_138078.1, on the reverse strand, counting down.
GATAACATTGGCAAATATGTTCCCCCATGCAGTGGGCTTTCTTGTTGTTTTGTTGATGGTTTCTTTTGCTGTGCAGAAGCTCTGTTTTGATGTAGTCCCATATGTTTATTTTCTCTTTAGTTACCATTGCCCTAGGAGCTATATCGGTTAAGATATTGCTTCGGCATATGTCTGAGATTTTGCTGCCTGTGGATTCCTCTTATATTTTTATGGTTTCCCATCTTATTTTTAAATCATTTATCCATTTTGAGTTTATTTTTGCGTATGGTGTAAGTTGGTGGTCTAGTTTCATTTTTTTGCATATATCTATCCAATTTTCCCAACACCATTTATTGAAGAGCCTGTCTTGACCCCATTGTATGTTCTTGCCTCCTTTGTCAAATATTAATTCAGCATAGTGGTTAGGGTCGATTTCTGAGTTCTCTATTCTATTTCATTGGTCTATATGTCTGTTCTTGTGCCAGTACCAGGCAGTTTTGAGAACAGTGGCTTTGTAATATAGCTTGATATCTGGTATTGAGTTCCCTCCTACTTTGTTCTTCTTTGTATGGATTGCTGCAACTATTCAGGGTCTTTTTTATTCCAGGTGAATTTTTGGAGAGTTCATTCTAGATATGTGAAATATGCCGTTGGTATTTTAGTGGGGAGTGAATTGGATCTATAGATTACTTTGGGTAGTATGGACATTTTAATGATGTTGATTCTACCAATCCATGAACACGGTATGTTCTTCCATCTGTCTTCCTCTATCTCTTTTTTCAACATCCTGTAGTTTTCTGAGTAGAGGTCTTTTACCTTCTTAGTTAAGTTTATACCTAGGTATCTTAATTTTTTTGTGTGCAATGGTAAATGGGATTTTTTAAAATCTCTCTTTCTGTAAGTTCACTATTGGTGTATAAAAATGCCATAGATTTCTTGGCATTAATTTTGTATCCTGCTACATTGCTGAATTATTTTATTAAGTCTAATAATGCTTTGATGGGGTCCTTAGGGTTTTTTATGTATAGTATCATGTCATCTGTGAATAATGACAATTTTACTTCTTCTTTTCCAATTTGGGTGCAATTTATTTCGTCTTGTCTGATCGCTGTGGCTAGCACTTCCAGTACTATGTTAAATAGGAGTGGTGAAAGCAGGCATCCCTGTCTTGTTCCTGTTCTTAGGTGAAATGGTTTTAGTTTTTGCCCATTGAGTATGATGTTGGCTGTAGGTTTTTCATATAAGCTTTTAGTATGTTGAGGTATGATCCTTCTCTTCCCACTTTACTGAGCGTTTGTTTTTTTTTTTTAATCAGAAAAGGATGTTGCACTTTGTCAAATGCCTTTTCTGCATCAATTGATATTATTATGTGATTTTTGTCTTTCAACTTGTTTATGTGATGTATCACGTTTATTGATTTGTGGATATTGTACCAGCCTTGCATCCCTGGAATAAATCCCACTTGGTCATGGTGTATGATCTTTCTAATGTAATGCTGAATTCGATTTGCTAGAATTTTGTTGAGGATTTTAGCATCTATGTTCATCAGGGATATTGGCCTGTAATTATCTTTCTCTGTGGTGCCTTTATCTGGTTTGGGGATTAGGGTAATGCTGGCTTCATAGGAAGAGCTTGGAAGTGTGCCTTCCTCTTGAATTTTTTTGGAATAGTCTGAGAGGAATTGGTTTTAGTTCTTCTTTGAATGTTCGGTAAAACTCCCCTGTGAAGCCATCTGGTATAGGACTTTTGTTTATTGGAAGCTTTTTGATTACTATTACAATTTCTTCTGTAGTTATTGGCCTATTCAGGTTTTTCATTCTTCCTGATTGAGTTTTGGAAGCTTGTATTTTTCTAGGAATGTGTCCATTTCGTTGAGGTTGTCCAGTTTGTTGGAGTGGAGTTATTTGTAGTATTTATTTTACAATACTTTATATATCTATGGGGTCAGTTGTCACTTCACCTCTTCTGTAAGTGTTTCTGATTTTGTTTATTTGGATCCTCTCACTTTGTTTCTTGGTGAGCCTGGCTAGAGGTTTGTCAACCTTGTTTATCCTTTCAAAGTACCAGCTCTTGGTTTCATTAATCTTTTGTATTTTTTCTGTCTCTATGTCATTTATTTCTGCCCTGATCTTTATTATCTCCTTCCTTCTGGTTACTGTGGGATTTTCTTGTTGCTCTTCTTCTAATTATTTAAGTTGCAAGGTTAGATAATTTATTAGCCTTTTTTCTTATTTTTTGGGGGGGTAGGCCTGTAGAGCTATGAACTTCTCTCTCAGGACTTCTTTCATTGTGCCTCATAGATTTTGGATTGTTGTGTTTTCATTGTCATTTGTTTCCAGCATGCTTTTTATTTGTTCTTTGATCTCTTTGGTAACCCAATAATTGTTTAATAGCATGCTATTTAGCCTCCAATTGTTTGATTTTTTTCATTGTCTTTATTGTATTTGATTTCTAGTTTTATGCCATTGTGATTTGAGAAGATTCTTCTGATGATTTCTATCTTCTTGAATTTGAAGAAACTTTGCCTGTGTCCTAATATGTGGTCTATCTTTGAAAATGTCCCATGTGTATTTGAGAAGAATGTATATTCTGTAACTTTGGGGTGAAATGTTCTGAAGATGTCAATTGAGTCCATCTGATCTAGTGAGTCATTTAGGATTGCTACTTCTTGGCTGATTATTTGTTTAGAGGATTTATCTAGTGGTGTCAATGGGGTATTAAAGTCCCCTACTATGATTGTTTTGCTATTGATATCTTCCAGAAATTGTTTTATGTCTTTGGGTGCTCATGTATTGGGTGCATATATGTTGCCAGAGTTATATCCTCTTTTTGAATTGCTCCTTTTAGTTTTATGTAGTGGCCTTCCTTATCGCTTATTATGGCTTTTACTTTGAGGTCTATTTTGTCAGATATAAGTATTTCAACCCCAGCTTTCTTTCTCATTTCCATTTGCATGAAAAAAAATTTTCCATCACTTCACTATCAGTCTGTGTGAATCCTTTGTTCTGAGGTGGGTCTCTTGCAGACAGCAAATATATGGGTCATGTTTTCTTATCCATTCAGCCACCCTATGTCTTTTGATTGGAGCATTTAATCCATTTATGTTTAATGTTATTATTGATAAATACTTGTTTGTCGTCATTTTTATTCTTAACTAGAGGCCCGGTGCATGAAAATTCATGCACTGGCGGGGGGGGGGGGGGTGTCCCTCAGCCCGGTCTGCCCCCTCTCACAGTCCAGGAGCCCTCAGGGGTGGGAGGTGTTCCGGTGATCAGGGGAATGCGATTCCCCATCACACCTCTGCTGCTGCTACTGCTGGACATGCAAGCCTCGGCCTGCCCTAGCTACCTGAACCTCAGGCGGCCCTGGGTGGCTGGGCTTCCACCATCCAAGGCTTGCCTGTGCCTCTGGCCAGCCCTGGGAGGCTGGGGGGCTGAGGGGCTGGGGGTCTCTAGAGGCAGGCCCATGGAGTGGGCCTGGTCTTGCTGCTCTTCTGCCACCCGGACAGGGCTGAGGGGACTGGGCGCCACCATCTTGTGGCTGTGGGCACCACCATCTTTGAGGGTGGGGCAGTCAATTAGCATATTCCCTCCTAATTGGCTGTGTGTGCCACCATCTTTGCAACAGTGTGAGGTTCAATTAGCATATTCCTTCTTTATTAGGATGTTTGTATTTCTTTTTGCCTTCTGTTTCTTCTTTTACAGCAGTCCTGTTAGCATTTCTTGCATTTCTGGCTTTGTGGTAATAAACTTTCTTAGCCCTTTTGTGTCTGTGAAGATCCTGATTCCACCTTTAATTTTGAATGATAGTCTGGCTGGGTATAGTATTCTTGGGTTCAGTCCCTTGCTTTGCATCACTTTATATTTTATTCCATTCCCTTCTGGCCTCATGTGTTTCTGTTGAGAAATCAATTGATTTTCTAATGGGAGATCCCTTGTAGATAACTTTCTGTCTCTCTCTGGCAGCCTTTAAGATTCTTACTTTGTCATTGATGTTTGCCAATTTAATTATAAAGTGTCTTGGTGTTGGTCTTTTTGGGTTCATCTTGTTTGGGACTCCATGTGCTTCTTGGACTTTTGTGGGTTTTTTCTTGCTAATATCAGGGAAGTTTTCTGTTATTTCTTCAAGCAGGTTTTCTATTCCTTGCTCCACGTCCTCTCCTTCTGGGACCCCTATTATGTGGATGTTGTTTCCTTTTGTGTTGTCCCAAAGCTCCCTTAGGCTTACCTCTTGCTTTTTATGTTTTCTTTCCAGTTGCCGCTCTGTTTGTGTGTTTTTTCCTACCTTGTCTTCTAATTTTCTGAAGCAGTCCTCAGCTTCTTCTAGTCTACTGTTTAAGCCTTCCATTGTGTTCTTTATTGCAGCTATGTTATTATTCATTTCCTCTTGGTTCCTTTTCATGTTGGTGACATTCTCATTCAGCTCCTTATAATTCTCATTGATTTGTGTGTATTTGTCATCTAGCCATTTGAGCATCATTATAACCATTACTCTGAATTATTTCTCTGACATATTACTTGTCCCCATTTTATTTAACTCCCTTTGTGGTGATTTCTCTTTTTCTTTCCTTTGGGGATTGTTTTTTTGTTTTTTGTCTCCCCATGTTTTGTTGTAACGTTTTAATTGTTTCTGTGTCCTAGATCCAACTGCTTTGCTACCCAGGTTCTTTTGGGGGTGTTGCTACTGGTGTGATCTCTCAGTTCTCCTGTGATTGGTGATCTAGTGGAGCTCTCTACTTGAGCTACTTGGTGTTTTCTTTATGTAGTTGGATCTTTCATGTTAGTTTCTTATTCGTGGATGAAGTCTCATCATGGGTTGGCAATGTGACTCTCCCACGGCTTCTTTGTACAAGCTGTTTTGGATGTGATTGTGATTCTGGCTCTTGTGGAAAAGGTTGTCCGAGGTCTCACTGGTATGTGCTCACTGTGGGTTCCTAGAGTCCATGGCCTGGTAATAAGGAGTCTTGGATCCTGAGGCTCAGGTGCTGTTACTTTGGCTGGTGTGGTGTGATTCTTGCTGGATTAGCATCACCCTGAAACTCACTACGAGGGTCCCTGACCCCATGACAGTGGGGGTGGGTGTCTCGTACTCTGTGGTTGAGGCAGTGGGACTCTGGCCAAAGTGTTTTCCCTCTCTGAATCACAAGGGGTTTCAGGATTCAGCAGCTGGGAGGGTAAAAATCTCAAGGTCTGTGGCTGAAACAATGTGACCTTGTCCAGGGAGGCAAGTCCTCAGTAACTCACCAGAGGTAGGTAGCCGGGAGGGGGATGTCATGGATCCTACTAAGGGAGCCGTGCGTCCTTGGTTGGAGAGGCACACACCCAGCGGCAGCACACAGAGGGGCTCAGGAGCCGTCTGCAAGGTGTGTGTGCTCATGGGGCCCACACGCTGGATCGGCACCATTGTGGTGTGCCACCGGCCCCATGGAGGGAGAAGTCCCAGTTTCTGCTTCAGGGGATGTGCACCCTTGATTGGATACACACAACCAATGGCTTCTTACAGGGGAGCCCTTGTACTGGAGCAGTGCTACTGTAGAGACTGGATGCCAGCAGCCGGGGTTGTGCCTTGTGGTGGCTCAGAGAAGCACCCAGGGGCTGCCTGCTGGGGCATCGGGTTCAGGGGGCTTTTGCGCTGGATCGGTGTAACTGCAGTGACCAGAGGTCAGTTGCTGAGGAGGGGGAAGTCCGAGTTTCTACTGCCGGGGCTGTGTGTCCTTGTTAGGATATGAGTGCGCCTAGCAGGAACTCACAAAGGCACCCAAGAGCTGCCTTTGGGGCCTTGGGCTCAGGAGGCCTGTGCTCTGGAAAAGCGTGAGTGTGGTATCCAGAGGTCAGCAGCTGTGGAGTGGGAAGACTCAGTTTTTGCTGCTGTTTCCATGGTTGGATTCTCGCGCACCCAGTGGTGGCTCATAGAAGTACCCTGGGGCCGTTTGCCAGGGTGGTGCATTCAGAGAGGCCCTTGTACTGAAGCTGCATGACTGAAGTGTCTGTGGGCAGGCAGCTGGGAGTGGTGGAAGTTCAAAATTCTACTGCTGGAGGCGTTGTGCCCTTGGTTGAGTTCCTGTGCTCTCAGTGGCGGCTTGCATAGTCACCTGCGGTGGGTTTGCTAGGGCAGTGCACTGATGCACTCAGAGGGGCCCTGGCACTGAAGCTGTGTGACCGAGGTGTCTGTGAGCAGGTATCCAGGAAGGGGGAATTCAGAATTTCTACTGCTGGGCCAGTGTGTCCTTGTTTGTATAAGAGCATGCCCAGCAGGGGCTCACAGCAGCACCCAAGAGTGGCCTGTGGAGTGGTGGGCTCAGGAGGCCTGCGTGCTGGAAAAGCCCAACTGTGGTGTCCGGAGGTCTGAAGCTGGGGAGGGGGAAAGTCACACTTACTGCTGCAGGAGCCATGCACCCTTGGAGGTGAAGGTCCTAGGGTCTGCAGGTCTGTGGGTGGGGCAGCAGGATTTTGGCTGGAATGGCTGCAGGGTTGTGGGCAGTGTCCAAGGTGTGTCTGGGTGGTGGTGCTGATGAGTTCCTAGAAGAGGCCGCTCTCCCCTTCAAGATGGCGTGGGCTCCGTGCTTGAGACCCACAGCCTGGGGAGTGTCCGCAGCAGTGGTAGGTGCTCCCTGCCCAGGAGAGTCTGGTTTGCCAGCCCCTGCTACTCCTGTGAGATTTAACTGTCCCTCACTCACTCACACACATACCACACACATCCACACACTCTCCTTTCACCCCCTCACTCACTCACATCCTCTCCATCACCTCGGTCCTGCCAGCCACCATCTTCTTCCCCTCAGATCATTGCTATGTTAATCAGAGCAGTTTTAGCAGAGCAGAGAATATAGGAGGCAATTTGAAGAATGAATGAAAAGATGAAGTAGAGACAAGGTGAATAGATGACTACTCTTCCAAGACATTTGGCAATGAAGGGAAGAATGATCTCATGTACTTTTGGCAGTTTGACCAAGGATCTACAACAAAGCCCCTCTGCACTTTCCCATACTTGAAGGTCACCTAAGCTGTGTATCGTTAAAAGGACATGCCAGATTCTAATATTTCAAACCTGTATTTTAGGATCTTGGTAGTTTGAGAATTTTTCATTCAGATTCCAGACCCATGCTTCCTTCCACCCTTATTCTGCCACATTTTCAGCCCTTTCTATCTACACACAGAGCAGACAAATCTTTATAGTGGAATTATTCTAGAATAAAGCTATCCCTCTTGAGGGACCCTCTGCTTTCTGTATAATATTCATACTGTTCATTTGAGAGAGCGCCTTCCTTTAGAAGCCCTATGTTGTGAAAAAGGATTGTTGATAGAATGCTAGGTATTAAAAAGACTTGCATTTTTAAAAATAGCCCAGAGTATTTTTGACATTTCTAAATCCTTGGCATGTCTGCTCCTCACCAAGCCCAAAGCTCAGGAATGTTTTGACAGGTTAAGAAAATGCTAGGGTGTCATTATATTCATCTTCCTGGATGATGAGGCATTGGATCTTGCTGTAGCATTCAAGGGCCATTATGTGGTTTGTATGTTAAATCGATACCTTATAAAACTCCTGCATAACTGTTGGCTTATTATTTAAAGCAAAGGCAGAACAAATCAATCCCATAAGTGTCAAGGACATTCTTGACAAAGGGCTGAATAGAATGGGCAGGCTCAGTGCCATGAAAAATTCCAGTGAGATGGAAAGTTGTGCATTGTGCTTATGGATTCCTTCCAGATCAGCAGGAGCACTCCAGCCTGCTCATATTTGCTCGTTGGGCTTTCCTAGAATGAAAGCAAGGGCAGGCCAGCTAGTGCTTTAGGGATACATCTTGGGAACGAGGAAAGTTTCTTTGATGTCAAAATAACACTTTAACATTAAAAAGCATTTCTCTATAGTAGGGCTGAGGAACCCCAAAAGTACCCACAAAGTTTTAAGTCAATAGGTAAATAGGATGAAGCAAGATGTTAGACTGTTGAGCAACTCAATTGATAAGTCTTATAGTGTGTGGTATTAGTGAGGGAAGTGAGAATAGGCAGGACAGCCCTGGTATTAAGGGAGACCCAGCTGTAGTCAGTATATTGTTTTTTTATGGTATGACGGAACTCACTGAGGAGCTTTTAAAAAATATTGTTACTCAGGACTCACCCCACCCCAGTTAAATCTGAAACCTTGGGGAGAATATTTAGCAACAGTAGTTTTAAAATCTCCCCAGGTGATTCTAGTGTGAAGTTAGGGATAACAACCACTGATCTAGCTCAACATTGTTCATTTAAAAATGGGGAAACTGAGTCTTAAAGAGAGGCGATGTCTTCTTCTAGTTCCTCTGCCTGGTGATAATAGATTTGAGACCAGAACAAGTGTTATTAGGTTAGTGATTGAAGAAGAAGAGAGCTTCCAAGTAGAAGCTAATCCTTAGCTTCATCTCAGCTTATATTTTTTTTGTGTATAATATTTGACAAAATTTCCCAAAACATCTAATATCACTAAGACATCTAAAACATACTCTTATCATTGCACATGATGGGAGCCTGGTCTTCATTTATTCATTGAGTATTTGGAGTGTCTGATATGTGTCAAATCCTGTGCTGGATGCTATGAAGACTATTTGTATAGAATGCTTAAAAGAGGGTCTTGGATCAAGGAGCACTGTGCCCGGGAAGCTGAGCAAAGAAGAGGGAGACCGCCATGGGCGAGTTTGATCTGCTGAGAGAATCTTTTAGCTTTGTTAATGGAGATTAGCTCTGTTTCTTGGTCACACATTATAACCCTTTTGAACAGGGAAACAGTGATGTTTAGCACTTGTAGGGATTCTTGCAGAAGTTAGTTGTATATGACCAGTGGGGTGGTCATGGTGAGGGGTGCATTAACTAAGAAAGGCCCAAGAGCAGTGTTTCACTATTCCCCAAGAGTTTGGCAGCATTTCTGAGAGAAGGAATGTGGTTTTGGGGAAGTAGTGCATTTTCTTGTAAAAGACATGGGTAGGGAAAATCATATATACTTTGGTTGAATCCCAATTTCCCTCTTATTAGTTGCATGCCTGGGAAACAACTTTCTGAGCCCTATTTTCTTTGTCTAAGATGAGGATAAAAATGTTGACGAATCCCAACTGTCTGCTCCTTACTCTCAGGAGCCTCATCCCTCCTTTGCTTCCTATAAGGAATAAGGTCTAGCTACAGCAGTAGCCTGTCACTGGTCAGGGAAGAAACTACAGGCCTGCTGTAGCCTAAATATTCTCACACATGTGTTTTTGCATTTTCAGTTATACGAATCAACCCTCCTTTCTCTGCCCCCGCTCCCCCCTCCACTTTTTCCTTTTTTAAATCTTCACCTGGGTTTCTATCCAGTACCTACCTCAATATGATATGTATGCTTTCTTGGGAGGCCACACAGTGTTGCTACTTGAAGCCCAATGTAAGTTTGTCTTTCTTCTTTCATGTACTATGTCATTTTAACATGGGTAGTTATTTGGATTTACAGGCTACTTTTTGAGCACTTCTGCATTCCTGCCAGGTGATAATCCTTACTCTAAATGTGTTCCCAGTTTCTACAAACCATATTAATACTTCTGTAATATAAATTGTGGAAAGTATCACATGTTTACTTTCAATTTTATCTTGGAGATGCAATTTGATGCTACACTGACCTGTTGTGTCATTGTTATTTGTACTTTGGATTTTATTTTCAAAGCTTATTTTTCTTTAAGATCAAATCTACTTGTTTCTAAAATAAAATTAGAATTTGAACATACTGGTATATTTTATTGTCATTTTTATTCCTAATTATTTTACAATGCAACAGCTAATATCTACTTCATAGGATTGTTGTTAGGATAAATGAAACTAATGGATGTGAAAGTGATGGGCACATAGGTGTTTTACAAGTGCTGGTTTCCACATACTCATTGAGCATTTCTGAAGACAGTCATATTTCATTATATTTTGGAGGGCATTAGAATGTTAAAATAGTTTTCTTATCTATAATAATATTTTCTTCCTATTCTGACCCATGAGGCAGGTAGTTAGCATCATCTCTGTTTTATAAATTAGAAAAATGACATGATAGAATGTGCCTCCTGTTATGTTACCAAGGGAGTTAGCAGAGTAAAGACTAGAACTGAAACCTTACAAATTCAGACATGGGGCTCATTCTACTTCCTTTTATTAAAAGTCAGATTCCTGCAGTTGTTATGACAGACAGCACTAATCTCATTTGTTAGTGCAAAAAAATAAAAATTAATTGGAAGCTGACCATTTTTATTAGTGTAAGGTTAACAGTAGCCAAGGTGCACTGGAACAAAGAGAGAGCTTTTATCTGAGGCAGAATTAATGAGATCCTTCTTGAATTACAAATAAAGCAAGCAAAAGCTCAGTATATATTCACCTATATCACAAGACTACCACAAGCCTGGGTCTCCAGGACAACAGATTAAAGAGAGACCTACTACCATCATCCTTCTTCCTTCCCTATGCATATTAACATCCTTCCAAGGCAATTCCTCAAGCTATCTATAAATAAAGAATATAAAAGTTTTGGCCCAGTCTTTCTCATAGGTTGAGGCAGCTCAAGTTAACCCTGTTATGGGTTGTTTAGTCTCCCTTTCTTTTCACTCCCCACTCAGTAGCTGACTCATCATATGACCTTGAACGGAGGCTTTTGTTCTAAAGTCAGCATTTGAAGCATGAGGCTAAGAATACAGACCCGCTCCCGGGCTGCTCAGGTGGACTAGATAATTTCTGCTTTTCAAACATAAAGGATTTTCTAGTGAGTCCCGTGGGGCTGAGGATCCCCTGAGGTGATGTGACAGGGGGCTGGCCCATAATGCCCACAGTCTGTGTCTGCTGTCGCTGTCCGAGTCTAGGCTGCCTGCCAAGTGCTATTTTGAAACAGCTCAAGTTGTCTGTCTTTTGAAGGTCATGGACGTTCTGCTCCATGGGAATGCATGTGGCAGAATAGACTGAGAGAAACCTCAGTGTCACTACTAGAGCTTTAAGCAAGTTATTATGGTCTACATTCAGAGCCAAACCCAGTACCTAGTATATGGTAGCTTTGATATTGTGGATGAGATTCACATGATAAGGCATAGGAACCAACACATCTGAATAGGTTCCAGCTATAGTCCTAGGCAGGGGTGGGCAAACTTTTTGACTCGAGGGCCACAATGGGTTCTTAAACTGGACCAGAGGGCCGGAACAAAAGCATGGATGGAGTGTTTGTGTGAACTAATATAAATTCAAAGTAAACATCATTACATAAGAGGGTACGGTCTTTTTTTTCAATAGTTTTATTCATTTCAAACGGGCTGGATCCGGCCCGTGGGCCATAGTTTGCCCACGGCTGTCCTAGAGTAAAGGCTCTTGGCTGTGCCACACATTATTAGTTTTTGGATCTTGTGTAGGTCTCAGAGCAGGGTCCGAAGCAGTCAAAGCAAGGGGTAGTGGCTATTTACCAACTCGTATGGGAATATTTACTATTGTTTAAAAAGATGTGCCTTGCTGATCATTCTGGCCAAAAAATCAGCCTTGTGCTTTTCTTTTAAAATATATTTTTATTGATTTTAGAGAGGAAGAGAAAGGGAGAGATAGAAACATCAATGACGAGAGAGAATCATTGATTGGCTGCCTCCTGCACACTCCCCACTGGGGATCGAGTCCACAACACGGGCATGTGCCCTTGTCCGGAATAGAACCTGGGACCTTTCAGTTTGCAGGCCAATGCTCTATCCACTGAGCCAAACTGGCTAGGGCCAGCCTTATGCTTTTTATTAAATGAATGGATCATATCATTTAGAATTCTTTACATTACAACTTGATTCAATGAGGCATCCCTGCTGGTATTGGCCTTTCTATATACACATCTTTTCAGTAGTGCAATTGTTGGGTAAAATGTCCACTTCTAATGAGTCCTCTGGGGCTGAGAATCCCCTGAGGTAACTTGATAGGCACCTGGCTCATCATGCCAGGTATGGGTATCAAGGGTAGGCTCATTTTAAAACATTGGTAAGGAAGGCAAGTTTTTAGATGACCTAGAGGAAAAATGCAATACCTATTTAGCAACCTCACTTTGCTTCAGGTAGTGTCAGTTTAAAAATAAAAAGGACAGAGGTACAAAGGACAAAACAAAAAACATGGGCAAAATACACAGCCTATTATGGATGCACAATGACCTGTGAATGAATTCTTAGCAACATTAATAGGTTATTTAGGAATTAAACTCATTGCTTCCATCCCCTAAACCAGCCAAGGCAACCCCTCTGTCCTATGTTTAGGGCAAAGTAGGCAGCCATTTCCATTGTGTGATGGGAGGTATGTTAAATGTTGCCCTATCCCCAAGTTCCATCTGTACCAGCCTATTACATGCCTAAAAATCATTAGAAATTCATTCCTTGTCAACCAGTCTGCTGTAATTAGAAGGGCCAGGGTTTTAACTCATTATCAGCCATGACCACTTTAATACATTAGTCCCCCAGATGTCTCTTTGGAAAGTAAGCAATAGGGCCCTCAGAAGAGAGGCTCAGGATTGAAACCTGGGATAGAAGGGAGGAGGTAGAGAAAGTTCTAGAGAATGTAGAGGCATACTGAGCAGTCTGGATTGAGTACAGCCATGGGGAGCTCTAAGATGCCAGGGAAAAGAAGAACATGGTAGCAGAGTGGGGAGACAGAGCTATGAAAAGGAAGGAGAAGGAAACCAAAACACAAGATTGGTCTATTTGCCAGGACTGCTAAGGTAAGTCCACTTGCAACAAGCAACCTGAGATCACAGCATCCTTTGTCTGGGGAAATCTCATTATTAGATAGTAATGCTCATTGGAATCAGCATTACTAGATGCTTTCTTAGTACTCCAGAATTCTGAATTCTTTACTAGATGTTTTTATTCTGAGGAACATAGTCAATAATATTGTAATAACTATGTATGGTGCCAGGTGGGTACTTGAAATATCAGGGGTATCACTTTGTAAAGTGTATGATTGTCCAACCACTATGCTGTATACCTGAAATGAAAACAAAATAATATTGAATGTAAACTGTAATTCAAAAATAAAATGAGAAAACAACAACAAATAAAAACAGCTGTAAATCAGCATAGTATGCTAGGAAGACAGATCCACGCATTACAAGTCAAATGGCGTTCTTAATAGTCTACAGCCTCTAATAAGCTGGATAGCCTAAATGCCAGGTGTTTGTCTTATCTAAGTCATCTTAGAAAAGGCCTCCATTGCCAGTCATCACCTGCTTCCTCCCAGCAAAGTCCAAACCCACTCACATATGCCAGGCACATAAGCTGATGCCATGGACAGGTCTTCCAGGTTCTACACTGTCTAATTTACAACTTTGGGACAATGTAAGGTTTCCAAAACTTCTAAGTGGGCAATTTTTCATAATACTGTGGGTTACTTTAAAATTATTCTTCATCACAGTTTGATAATAGGGCCAGTTCTCTTCTCCCTCCCCACCTCAAGCAATGATATCACAAATTAGCAGTTTGTAATTTGTTGGAAATAGTTCAGATGAAGTTCCTTGGAGTATCTTGGTGTTCTGTACTCTATTTGGTTTTAAGCTTTAGACCAAGTGGATATCTGTTGGGCTGTCTTACACTTAAACAGAGGTAGGTGGGTGTTTCTTTACATAGAATTAAATGTGAGTGGGACTCTCTGTCTGAGCCCCACCCACTTTCATTGGAAATCCCTTCACTACATATAATCTTTGGAGTGAAGGTACTCTGTTACTAATAGACAGCCCTTAATTGCCAATATGAGACTCTAGTGGGGATCACACTAACTCATGAAGAACGATTATTGCATTGGCCCCGATCAGTTATCACAAAGTGACAAGTCAGAGCAGTGCTGAGGGAACAAGACACTGCTTGAAAATATGGTGGAATATTAGGGAAGTTCTGAGGAAGTTGGGCCTATAAGGGGAGGAGGAGACCTGAGGGTGGTAGGAAATGCCTGGTTAGCTGGAATCAGCATGCAGAACTTGGGTGTATTGGGAACAGAGAGGATATGTAAAGTGGGATAAGGACATATCAAGGATAAATCTGGCCTGCTTCCTTCTTTTGCGGGTGCTGAGGACAGGTAGTTTTGTCTTTCTGTTGCTTCTTTCCTTTACCCTCTCCTTCATTATCAGGGTGTTCCAGGTTCTTACAGAGCTTTTTCCTTGGCTGCCTTACGAGAGGCCTGGCTCTGGGGACTGACTGGGCTTTCTCAATTCTCCTGACTCATCCTGCAGACTCATTGTCCTCTCTAGTGACCTTCTGAGGGCCCTGAGCTCAAAGCCTTAACTTTGCTGGCTCAGGGAGGTCTCTGAAGAGGGGGAGTTTGCAGCTGACCTATGCTGTGGTATTGTTGGCTTTGCAAGATCTGAACACTACTTGTTTTGCTGGGGGGAGGGGCATTGCAGAAATGTCCATGGTCCTGTCAGCACCTTTTGCCCTTTAACAGCATCAGATAGTCAGTGCTAAAAGGCTATTTGAGGCATGGAGCAGGTCAACAGGGGCAGGGAGGGAGGGAACATCTGTAATACTTTCAACAATAAACATAAAAAGGCTATTTGAGGAATTGATGTTAGTAATGAAGCACAGCTATTCAGTGGATTAGAGGCTAAACAGCTGAGGCTTGACCAGAGCTTTAAACCTCTTTTATGCTTTCCTTTGAGATGACTTACATAGTTTAGTCTAAGCATTTATTCAGATATGTCTCTTCAATGTAGTCTCTTCCTACACACATTTCTGGAAGAAAATCAGAAGAAAAATGTTTGTGTAATATAATCCCTTCCCTTATCACGTGTTTTTCTATTTAGAAACAACACCGGCACTATTCAAAGAGCCTTCTTAAATTACGTTAGGCCTTCTCCTCAGTGGTGTGGAGGGGCTTGGCATAGGGTTAAATGGAAGGTGCTCCCTGTCCAAGTAAGTCTGTACTTCATCCCCTAGGGTCTAGAGCAGCCGTGGGCAAACTACAGCCCACGGGCCGGATCCGGCCCATTTGAAATGAATAAAACTATTGAAAAAAAAGAGCGTACCCTTTTATGTAATGATGTTTACTTTGAATTTATATTACTTCACACAAACACTCCATCCGTGCTTTTGTTCCAGCCCTCCAGTCCAGTTTAAGAACCCATTGTGGCCCTCGAGTCAAAAAGTTTGCCCACCCCTGGTCTAGAGTGTAGGCCATCCACTTGACCCCTGCTGCCGCCTCCTCCATCTCTGAGAGGTGCCAACCTTGTCAATCCTGAAAGTCCCTATAGATCACTAGATATGGGAAGAGAGCAAGCAGAGAGAGGTACTGCAGCAGCTGCCTGTGGTTTGTCCCATTGACCAAAGAATATGTAGTTTATCACTGGTTCAAAATAAACATTTCAGAAAAATCTAAAAAAAAAAAGGATTGCTAAAAGGAAGAAGAAATATTAGGAAAGCCATATTCCAATTAGTTTGAACACTAATTTTCATGCAACTCTGGTGAAATCAATGTTTTAAAAAATTAATAATGGCCCTGACTGGTTGCTCAGTGGGTAGAGCTTCAGCTTGCGGACTGAAGGGTCCCAGGTTTGATTCCGGTCAAGGGCACATGCTTGGGTTGCGGGCTCTCAATCCCCAGTAGGGGGTGTGTAGAAGGCAGCCAATTAATGATTCTTTCTCATCATTGATGTTTCTATCTCTCTCCCCTTTCCATTCCTCTCTGAAATCAATAAAAATATATTTAAAAATTAGTAATGGCGAGAATCTCCAACTTTCTTAATGATTGTGGAAGTAGGGCTGGCTGTAGACCTGACACTCACTTATTTTGGTCTCATGTAAGCTTTTCCATCATAGAGAAAAATGAATCAGAATGAGAAAAGAACGATGTGAGTGAATGTGGTATTTATCTGTTTGCTTGGTGCTAAGTTTTTATTATTTTAATGTGCTCTAGAGGTTTGCTTTCATCACTTTTTTTTTCTCCTGGAGGGCAGGGGTCACCTCTGCTTTACTGGCTTTGTCCTATATGTAGTACAGGACCAGACACAAAGCACAAAGCAGCCTGAGACTGGGTTTGTGTTGGCTGTTGGAACTGAGCCCTGGAACTACAGCCCTGGGTTAGGTCAGTGCTTGGCTTTTTCTGGGTAGATAAAAATGACATTGGGTGTCCTTGGACTTATTGATTTAACTCAGACATAATGTGTTTTGCATTAGTTTGGCTTGCCTCTATGACCAGCTGCACTCCTCTCTCTGGCCCCCAGTAAGATATTTCCCATTTTATGCCACACTAGGCACACTAAGTATTTTCACTATTATACCATGAACAACTTGAGGGCAGGACTTGCCTTTTTATTTCTGTTTTTATCCAGCACATTGTGATTCCTAGTTAACCGAATTGAATTGAATGGGTTCTTCAGTACCTTGCACTTGACCTTGTATTGCTGACATGGGGATTCATTAAAGAAAACTACCCTTGGAAGAGAGTAGCTACTCCAAAACCAATAGCAAAATTTTCTGTCCTACCTGCACTAATTATGCTAACATTGCAGTGCTATACCCGAGGAAGAAGGGAGGGGAAAAAAAGAAGAAAGAAACTAACATTTTAAAAAATGAAGATGGATTTTATTTTTAAATTAAATTTATTGGGGTGACATTGGTTAATAAAATTGTATAGGTTTCAAGTGTACAATTCTATAATACATCATCTGTATATTGTATTATGTATTCACCAACCCAAGTCAAGTCTCCTTCCATTATCATTTACTGGAGGCCCAGTGCACGAAATTCAGCCTGGCCTGCCCCCTCTCACAGTCTGGGAGCCCTCAAGGGATGTCTGACTGCTGTGGAGGTGGGAGAGGCTCCCATCACCACCACTGCACTCGCCAGCCATGAGCTGGCTCAGGGCTTCTGGCTGAGTGGCACTCCCCCTGTGGGAGTGCACTGACCACCAGGGGGCAGCTCCAGCATTGAGCCTCTGCTCCCTGGTGGCCAGTGTGCATCATAGCGACCGGTCATTCCACTGTTCAGGTGATTTGTATATTAGCCTTTTATTATATAGGATTCCCCTATACCTTCTTCTACCTCCCGCCACCCGCCCCTTTCCCTCTGGTAATCACCATATTGTTGTCTGTGTTTATGAATTGTTTTTTTTTTTTTTGCTTTGTCCCTTCACCTTTTTCACCCAGTTCCCCCCCCCCCAACCCCCATCCCCTCCAACAGCTGTCAGTCTGTTCTCTATCTGTGAGTCTGTTTCTATATTGTTTGTAAGTTCATTTTGTTCATTAGAGTCTACATATGAGTGAAATCATGTGGTACTTGTTTTTCTCTGACTGGCTTATTTCACTTAGCATAATGTTCTCCAGGTCCATCCATGCTGTTGCAAAGGGTAAGATTTTCTTCTTTATTAATTCTTTTTTATTATTGACAGTATTACAGATGTCCTCCATTTTCCCTGCCTTTTACCCACTCCCCCCAACCCCTGCCCCACCTCAGGCCTTCCTTACACTATTGTCTGTGTCCATGGGCTATGCATATATGCATATAAGTTCTTTGGCTAATCTCTTCTTGTCCCCTCCGTCCTCATCCCCACTGAGATCTGTTATTCTGTTCCATGTATCCATACCTCTGGAACTATTTTATTCATCAGTTTATTTTGTAATATTTTCTTCTTTTTTATGGCTGAACAGTATTTTGTGTAAATGTACCACAGCCTTTTTATCCATTCATCTGCTGATGGGCACTTGGGCTGCTTCCAAATATTGGCTATTGCAAATAGTGATACAATGAACATAAGGGTGCATATGTTCTTTCAAATTAGTGTTTTGGATTTCTTCAGATATATTCCTATTTTTAATTTTTTGAGGTAGCTCCATCCTGCTTTCTACAGTGGGTGCACTAATCTGCATCTCCACCAACAGTGCACAAGGGTTCCCTTTTTCTCCACTTCTTCACCAACACTTGTTTGTTGATTTATTGATGATAGCCATTCTGATCAGTCTGAGGTGACATCTCATTGTGGTTTTTATTTATGTTTCTCTGATGATTAGTGATGTTGAGCATCTTTTCATATGTCTGTTGGCCACCTGTATGTCCTCTTTGGAGAAGTGTCCATTCAGGTCTTTTGTCCATTTTTTAATTGGATTGTTTTTTGGTGTTGAGTTTTATAAGTTCTTTGTAAATTTTGGATATTAACTCCTTATCAGATATATCATTGGCAAACATGTTCTCCTATTAAGTGGGTTGTCTTTTCATTTTGTTGATGGTTTCCTTTGCTGCGCAAAAACTTTTTAGTTTGATGTAGTCCCATTTGTTTATTTTTTTTCTTTTGTCCCCCTTGTTTAAGGCAATATATCAGAAAAAATATTGCTAAAAGAAATGTCTGAGGTTTTACTGCCTACATTTTCTTCTAGGATTTTTATGTTTCAAGTGTAACATTTAAGTGTTTAATCCATTTTCAATTCATTCCTGTCTATGGTGTAAGAAGGTGGTCTAGCTTCATTTTTTTGCATGTATCTGTTCAGTTTTCCAAACACCATTTATTGAATAGACAATCTTTACCCAATTGTATGTTTTTGCCTACTTTGTCAAATATTAATTTACTACAAATGTTTAGGTTTATTAGAATCAGACATTTAAAAAAGTTATAGAATTTACTGGAGTGACATTAGTTAATAAAATTATACAGGTTTTAGGTGTACAATTCTATAACACATCATCTATATTGCATTGTGTATTCACCACCCAAAGTCGAGTCTTCTTCTGTCACCATGTATGCCCCTATACCTTCTTCTGTCTCCCTATATCCCTTTTCTCTCTGGTAATCACCACACTGTTGTCTATGTCTATGAGCATTTCTTTTCTTTTTTAAAAAATATATTTTATTGACTTCAGAGAAGAAGGGAGAGAGAGAGAGAGAGAGAGAGAGAGAGAGAGAGAGAGAGAGAGAGAGAAACATCAATGATGGAAGAGAATCATTGACTGGCTGCATCCTACACCCCCTCTACTGGAGATGGAGCCTGCAACCCGGGCATGTGCCCTTGTCCAGAATTGTGATCCTTCAGTCCACAGGCAATGCTCTATCCACTGAGCAAACTGGCCAGGGCTTTTTTAAAAATCCCTTCACCTTTTCACCCAGTCCCCAACCCATAATCCATTCTGATAGCTCTCAGTATGTTCTCTGCGTTTATGAGTCTAAGTAACTAACATTAAAAAAAAATCATGTAAATAGGATTCTTGCAAGGTTGTTGTTTTCTAATCCTTTCCCAAGGATATGTTTATTGATTTGAGAGAGAGGAAAGGAGAAAGCTAGATAGAGGGAAACACCGATGTGAAAGAGAAATATCAATCAGTTGCCTCACGTATGCCCCGACTGGGGATCAAACCTGCAACCTAGGCATGTGCTCTGATCAGGAATCGAACCTGCCATTTTTCAGTGTATAGCACGATGCTCCAACCAACTGAGCAACACTGGCCAGGGAAGAAACTAACATTTTTAATTTTCTTGTTTGTATCAGAAAATTTATATGTCCTGCCTTGTTTAGTTCTTACAATGGCTCTTTTAGGTAAGGATAATCATTCTCATCTTAAAGATCAGAAAGCTGAGTGAGAGAAGTAAAAATCCTACAGCCTAACAAGTGGTAGAGCAAATAAACCAACCTATGTTCTCCTATTATATCGTGAAATAGCAGCAGAATTTTAGGGAACCTTTACTTGGGCTTGTTCTATGCATGTTTTCTGGACTCCAGTTACTTAAGGACAAGCATTTCCACTTGTAAACAGCCCAGTTTTTTCTGACTGGTCAATGGTGAAATGTCAAGTGTCAAAATGCAGTCACCTCATAGTTTCCATCTTTGGAAATTGTTTAATTTTCATTCATCCTTGTCAGTATAACTATAAGGATTCCCCTCAGTTGTCACCTTTGGAACAACCACTGATTCTTTTGGTATAGTCAAGAGTATTGTACCTAAGAGTTATCTAAGAATGCAGATTCCCTATTACCTCTCCCTCCCCAACAATGGATTCTATAGGTCTGTGACTTTGCATTTTGACACCACTGACAACACTTTCAGAAACACTGGTGCATAACAGGACATCCTCGAAGTGTACATCAGATCTTCCTCAATCAAGTGGTATATGATCAAATAGGTTTTGGTAACTCTAAGCCAGGGGTCCTCAAACTATGGCCCGTGGGCCACATGCAAATACAAATATTGTATTTGTTCCCGTTTTGTTTTTTTACTTCAAAATAAGATATGTGCAGTGTGCATAGGAATTTGTTCATAGTTGTTTTTTTTTAAACTATAGTCCGGCCCTCCAACGGTCTGAGGGACAGTGAACTGGCCCCCTGTTTAAAAAGTTTGAGGACCCTTGCTCTAAGCTAACAGAAAGAAATTGAGATATTTTCTGCAAGACCTTCACAGAGCTCTTCATAGTTTCATGTGCATTGTGAATGTTCAAAAAGAAATTACAGAGGCAAAATGATCTCATGATGAAACCTTTTAATCCAGTAGTATTTCATGTCTGTAATAGTGTCTGGTACACAGTAAGCCCTTACTAATTGCTATTTATTACAGAGGCACCTACTCTTGCTTTAGTCTTTATTTCTATTGTGAGAAGAGAAATATAGTTCAAATTCATGATCTATGGCTAAATTTAGGTTAAGATCAGTCTTAAAGTCTGAGTTACAAAATGTTCTTAGGTAAACATTGAACTTTATATAGGAACCTTCAAAGGCTAAAGTAGGACTACTGAGATATTTTGCATGGATAAGTTCCAGATCCTATGTCCTGCTACAATAAATAGGTGAAAGAATATGAACTAACCTTAACCCTATGTTTGCCAGTAAGTGCTTCTTAAGTACCTTAAAAGCACATGCTAAATAGCTTGTTAAAATTAATTACTCAAAAGAGCCTTTCTTTCCTTATATAAGGTGATAATAAATTTAGTTCATCTATGTGTGAACATCCCAAATTTGGAATTGATAAGGCCTAAGAGAGGAGTTTTATTGCTTTGTGATTCTCAAACTATTGTATCTACAAGTGATCTGGGTCACTTGTTAAAATGCACATTCATAGGTCCTGATCTCAAGGATGGGCTTGGGTATTTGCATTTTTTAACAATCACTCCAAGTGATTCCTATGAGAAATGCTTCTAGGAATGTTTCTATTTGGAGAGGCTCTTAAGGTTTTCAGGCCACTGAGAATAGAAGGACTGGCTTCTTGTACTAAGGGGTAGATCTAATGGCAAGGAAAAGTTAATTCATTATCTCAGAGGAAATTGTCCTGCTGAATATGGCTAAGTTTGGGTAATTTTACTTTTTGTGTCTATTTTTTTTCTTTATTTGGCTTGAAATAATTCTGGAGAATGGCTTCAAGCTGTTCCCATTTACTGCTCTGAAAGCTGAAAGTAATCAGAATGCTGTTAACCCTGTGTTTCATAGGATAACAAGCTCTGTGTACAGGAGAAATGGAATTTACTGTTGGCATTGACTTTAGGATTGGCTTTCACCCTAAGGTTTTAGTTCCAAGAAAACAGAATATGGAATTCATTATTAAATTGAATGTATTTTCTCTCTTTTGGTGGTTTGATTTTACTTTATAGTGTAAAGAGCATGACCTTTAGGATTGAACCTATCTAAATTAACATCCCAGCTCTGGTCTTGCTAGTAGCATGGCCTTGGGAAAATGTCTTAACTTTTCTGAACTTCTCTTTATCTTAAAATGTATTTAAAAATAGCAATCTCAAAAGATTGATGGGATTATTAAATGAGGTAACATGTAAAGTACTTGGCCCCGTTTCTTGCACATAATAGATACTCACTAAGTATTAATGATGCTTCATTAGAAACAATTAATGCAATTCTCAATGTGTTTTTCCATGCAGGTCATTTGTCTGAGCAAAAGATCCTGTAGAAACCCCCACTTCTCTAGGCTTCAGTTTCCTTATTTGTAAAATGGGGCTAATCATGGTACCTACATCACAGGTTTGTTGTGAGGATTTAAATGACATAATACTTGTAAAGTTATTTAGCAAATGCCTGGCACAGAATAAAAGGTCAATGTTAGCTGCTATTATTACAGATATTATTGTTACCTATCATACTTCTATTGACGCTGCAAAAACTCCCGAAACTAATTGAACAAATGGTGTTGTTGTTTTAGATAGAAGACTGTTGGAATGATTTGTTTACATAAAATGTTATAAGTAATTATAAATTTCTGCCAGAAACCTAAATATACCTTTTGGCACAGAACAGCAACTTATTTGTCACTGGCACCATACTGCCTAGAGCTCTTGATAGGTAAACTAACATTTTCTTGAACCTATTTAAGCCTATTTAAGCCTGAAATTGTGGCAATGCAACATAGTAAAAGTGACCTCTAAGGATATCTTAAGTGCCCAAAAGATGATGTTTTTAGAGAAGTGAATATTCTGAGTTTCAAAATGAGATACCACATTATTCCTTTAAGAGCAGAACTTTGGAATTTCTCATTTGAAAATAAGGGAAATACAGGTTAGTTTGCAATCTCAAGGTAAGACTTTTTTGCTTTTTATATAATAATTTGGGCAATGCTTACTCACTTTAAAAATAATCTAGGTTGTTTCTTTTTTGAGAGACAGGACTTTCATGGTCCTGTCATTCCATAGGTGGCACCTTTTATTTAAGTACATGAATTCATTCCAGGACAGTACTGGATCATCAATGAAAGATAACTTTATGTGCAGTATGTTTTTAGTCATAAGTAAATTATATTTTTTCTAACTTTTAAAAATTGATAAACTTTGCATGACATATTTAGTGGTTCTCTAGTAACTTGAATACCCAAGTCTATTAATTTTAAAGTTCCAATCCCTGACAATGCTTGATAACAAAACTATATGATACAATAAAATCAGTCTATCAAGCAGATTTTTTGATAAACACTAAGGTGGCATGCGGTATATGTGTGTGAAAGAGAGAAGAAGGAGGGAGGAGGAGAAGAAGAACAAGAGAGCAGAGTAAGAGTGGCAGCCAGCTGTTATCATATTGTGTGTGGTTTTTTACTTTTTGACAGAGATTTAGGGGCCTCTTGACCCAGTCACTAACTCTTACTACTTTGGGCAAGTCACTGAATTTCTCCTGTTGGAGGAGAGATTATCATATATCATGCCTTGTTGATACACTGACACATTTACATTTCATGGATCAAGAGAACTCCTTTGTGTGCAAGGTCTTACAAATTCAGATATTTTTTGGTTTTTGATGATAACAAAACCAAACCCAAACCAAAACCTGAGCTGCTTCTTAAATGTGGCTTGCATTGGGAGCAGATTGAGGACATTTATCATCACTCTTGACTGGCTTCTTTTGCAGGAACAGGCATTTTCTACTTTGTACACTCCAAAGTTTGCTTTTTTTTTAAAAAAAAATGTTTTTATTGATCTTTAGAGAGAGAGGAAGTGACAAGGATAGATAGAAACATTGATAAGAGAATCACTGATCAGCTGCTTCCTGCATGCCCCCTATTGAGGATCAAGCCCACAACCCAAGCATGTTCCCTGACTGGGAATCGAACCAGTGACCTCTTGCTTCATGAGTCGATGCTTGACCACTGAGCAACATCTGCCAGGAAAAAGGTTGCTTTTTTAACCCTTTCATTATCAACATGTATTCATTGTATGCTCCTTGGATTCAGGTATTTCACGACTGCTTTTTAATTGGGACAAGAAAACATTTTTATTCAGGATTTGTGGAGATGGCTTTTAAGGCATGGATTGTCAACCTTTTGCCCTGGGTCTCACTCAGGCAACTCTATTGAAGGTGTCAAGTATAGCACCTAAAGTGTGTGTGAAGGAAAATTATCAGTAGAAATCTTATATAATAACAAGGGAATATGATAATTGGTCCTAACAGTGTCCGAGTCATGACCAGTCAAAGGTGTGCAGGCACAGGAGCTGGGGGGCAGGGACAGGGGTGGGGACTTGCGCCACCTGGATGTGAGGCTGCCTGCCAAGGCGGCCCCCCAGAGGATGGGGGCAGGGCCTCAGCCCAGAGCTCTCAGCACTCCTGCACTGGTGTCTGAAGGTGCAGAGAGGAAGGGGGAGCACATAGGTAGTTAGGGGGTTTAGGCCAGGAGAGGAGTACAGTTAGGCAGTTAGGGGGATCAGGCCCAGCAGGGGAAAGCAGTTAGGCAGTTATGGGGAGCAGGCCAGGAGGGGAGAGTAGTGAGGGCCATTAGGCAGACAGGCAGGTGAGCACTTTAGGAGCCAGTGGTTCTGGATTGCGAGAGGGATCCCAGATTGGAGAGGGTGCAGGCCAGGCTGAGGGACCCCCCCACCCCCCGTGCATGAATTTTGTACAGTGGGCCACTAGTTGTAGTTGTATTATATATAATATTGTGGCCTCTTGAATGTCTTCAAGAGGGTTCATTATACCCCTACAGTCTATTTCTGTGCAATATATGAAGTCAGTATTTGTAGCTCTTTGTTGATGATGTTGAATTCTGCCATTATAATTGGTCATAATGCGTTCACTTGGATTAAAAATTTGTCTCATTTTCTAAATATAAAAATTAAATGAAACAAGGTAAATGATTTCTGACCCATATACATTTTTAAAGACCAATATTATACATAAACAACAGGATATTTTTCTAGAATGTATCATATCTATTTTCAAGAAAGGCACAGTGTGGGCTCCAGGCATCTCAAACATATGTATTCTCACATAAATATAAAAAACAAACACAGATTAAATATGAATAATTCAGTAAAAGCCCAGCTTTATGAAGGTTGTATATTCATATCAATTATTGAAACACTAAAGTGGACAGAAGTAGCTATAAAACCTTCAATATTAAAATAATTGCAACGTGTTTAAGTCAAATGAAGGATCTTAGGTATATCTTATTGACATCCAAAGCTATAGAATGTTAGATATACAAAGTGTTGAAAGTATTACACATGGACTTTGGATATTATCCTGTTTAAACCCTTCATTTTATTGATGAAGAAACTCAAGCTCAAAAGGGAGAAGTGACTTTCCTCATGCCACAAAAGGAATAGGAAGAAAATCAGAGGCGAATCCAGAAAGTGCAATATCAGCAGAAGCTAAGGAAAGAGGGAACTTCAAGAGTGGATAAGTCCAGTGTACCATCATAAACAGATTGAGGATGAATAAATAAAATACTGCTCCTGGATTTGGTAAGAAAGAGATCACTGGTGAACTTAAAAGAGGAATGATGGTAGATCAGTGGGAATGAAAGCAGACTGTGGGAGAGAAAATGAAGGCAATTCAGATTAAAATAATTGAGGAACTGAGAGGAGGAAGATGACTGAAAATAGCAGATCAAAAGAGTGATTCTTTAAAAAATATGAAGCTTTGAACATGTTTTGAAAAGGAAAAAAGGAGCCCTGAGATCCAAAGTTAACCATGTTTCTATGATAGAAAACAATTGTGGCATTGATCAGCCCCTCCAAACAAGCACTACCTCCCAAAGGAAAAAATACAACAATACACAACCTCAAACCTAACAGCATTCAAAATAATTGTGTAGAAGGAAGGGCACAAGTCAAAAGTCAAATGATGGAGACATCAAGGATATTTAGCAGTATGAGGAGAGGCCAAGTACCAACTTTCTTGTAATTATCTTTTTTTCCAGTATTTTTTCTCATTTTATTTATTTATTTTTAAATTTATCTGTTGTTGAAAGTATTACACATGGACACAGACAACAGTGTGGTATAATTATCTTTGATAAGCATATGGACTCAGTACCTTCTCTTAAATTTAAAACTCATATTGAAACAATAACATTTTATTTGTTAACTTTCTTGACACATTGTAAGTTTGAAATATATATCAATAATATTTTTCAAGAAAGGCGCTGAGTATATTTATTCCTGGTTGAATTCCTATTAACTGGGCTAAGTTGGGTGGGCCTGAAAACATGGCTTCCCTCAAATTATGAGCATGAAACACATCTTTTGTGGTTGTAAGTCTTGACCAAGGTTTAGGTTGGCATCAGCTGTTTAACAATTGATATTCTGGATGGTATTTGAATTAGATTTACAGTTAGCTTCATGGATGGTTAAGACAGGTGCAAGTATTATTGATGGCTGCAGACCTGTGCATTAACACCATTCATGCCTGTGAGTTACATCAAAGGCTATCAATCTATGACAACAATGTGAATTTAGGGCTGAAAGTGTATTTAATTTAAGTATGCTGCAATTATACCTTGCAAGATTATCTCATTTAATTCTCAGCAATAGCCATGTGTAGTAGATTTTATTAACCCCATACTACAGTTTAGAAAACTGAGATTCAGGGAGGTTCAGAGACTTGTACATGATAATATAGCAGTTAAGTGGCAGAGTTGAGATGTAAACCAAAATCTGACTCCAAATTGTTACACATTCTATTAGGCTACCACTTTAGGAACTCCATCTTTCTTTCCATTTCTGTTCCATATAATTTTTCCCTATCACTAATTCCATTTCACTCTCTTCAAGAATTCTATATTTGGGCTCTCTTTTTCTATCAAAATCTGCTTTCATGATAGGATCTGCTATGTGAGTCACATACTTCATGATATGAATTTAGACAGTGCCACCTCTTCCAAAGGGATTTGTATCATATATATTCAGTGTAGAATGAAAGTTTGGGCCCTCTGTTAAAGGCAATCTGGGCACCAGTGAGCAGGGAGGAAGAGCTATTTGGGAGCAAGGGTCAGAGAAACCCATCTAAGCACCTGTGATATATAGTCAGGTAAGTAGTACCTCTTCTGCTTATGTATAAAGCTGGCACTGGTCCCTTGCTTAAACTGGGTGTGTCTGGACAACGGGGAACATAGCCCTGAAGGGAGATGGGAAAATATGACCTTTAAGGTCCTTTCTGTCCCAGAGATTCAATGAGCCTATGATTTGATGACTCAGAGGGGTGAGCGATTATCTAGTAATATTAAGTGGAGAGATCAGGCCAAAAAGAAATCTATTTTCTGACTCCAGTGGTCTGAGTTGGTTGCTCAGAAACACCCCAAAATAGCTCAAACCCCTGCTTCATTTGGTCAAGTCATCATCCTCTGAGTATCCTTGTTCCTCTAGGGAGAATCATTGTTCCTTAAAAAGTGTGTGTGTGTGTGTGTGTGTGTGTGTGTGTGTGTGTGTGTGTGTAGGGGAAGGTGGAGGACTAAAATCAGACAATAATTAATTTTGGAAGAGTCCTTATAGCCTATTCAATCTACAAAGGGCCTTCATTTTACAAAGGGCCTGGGACTCAGGAAGGTCATGGTTTATTAGAGACAGAGATGGAGCTGGAATTCTGGACTCCTGGCTTCCAGCCCAGAATTCTATTTAACATACCCTGCTGTCTGCTAATATCCTTTCCTAAACTCTTTTCATTTAGTCCTTAGCAAAACCGGAAAAATACAACCAGCAAAGTGAGGTTTAGCAAGATAAACAACTGTTTTTCCACTCAATCCTTTCCCACTCGGGGTTGTTCTTTTGCACAATTTGATACCCCAGTAAATCGTTAGGCCTGGGATGTATATATATATTTAAATAAAACGAATGAACTCTTGTTTGCTCTTCCAGTTGAACTGGCTTTTGAGCAGTAGGAGAAAGGTTGAACTTCAATGGTGTTTGGTTTGTGTGGTGGCTTTGCCTGCCAGTAGAGGGAAGTACTGAGCCTGAAGTGGTTGACCAGAAGGTGTGTCCCAACACAGTTCCTACCTGGTCAACTGGTGCAGACGGGCGCTTTGTAGGCGGTACTGCTTTTGGCTTTTCCTTTTAGGACTGTTGGGTGGACTAGTGTACAGTGCTGAGAAGATCGATCTAATGACTAGCATCCCTCCTACCTGAAAACCCAGGCTATTCTCGTGTGTGCCTGCTGCCTCAGCTTGATTTGCCTGACTAATTTTAGTCTTAATGGCAGTGACACATGCAAATAGCAAATGCATTTAGCAGGAAGCAAACCCCACTTAAGTAGAAGCCTAATTCTAACTTGCACACTAGTTTGAGCAAAGAAAACCTCCTGCGGATCTGAAAGAATACAGTAGCTTACTTCCAAGGAGATTGGATTTTGTGGCTCTTCCAGCATAACATAGCATGGTAATGTGGTTAAAACTGAAGGCTCTGTGGTCAGGCTGTGTTTATCTCCAGCTCTGTCACTTACTAGTTGTGTAGCCTTGGACAAGTTACTTAACCTCTCTTGTGACTCAGCTTCCTCATCTGTGAAATAGATCTAAGTCATAAGGACGTTTTGATGATTGAAAGAGTAAATAAATGTGAATCACTTAGAAGGGTGCCTGGACATAGACAACACTGTGTTAGCTCTTATTATTTCCAATGCTATTTGTAGCAGTATCTCCAAAGGAGTTATAGGAAGAACAAATGAAGGTGTGGTTTTCTGCAGTTATTTAAAATTACCATTCTTTTGGTTCCTAGAATTTTTGGCAAATTAAAATATTGAGGTGATTTCCCCTCAACCAGGTGTGATAACATATTGTGATCCCTTATTCTCTAAATTGAAGTTGAAAATTCTTGCATAGATAATCTTGCAGGCACATGCATTTTCTCCAAAGAAGGGAGTGGTCCTGTTGCTGCAGTGGAAATGAATACTGTGATGAGTACATAGAAAGTGAAGGGTCCTTGTAAATAAAGTAGCAAATTAGCAATGATTTTGCCAGAAGTTTTAAAACAAATAGATTGAAAGAGTTCTCAATAACTACATGTCTAACTTAGAGCTGCACTCAAAGCATTTAGTAAACATGTCATTCGGCATTGAAAACAACATCTAATCAAAGCATGTTTATAATTAGATATCACATATAATATTGCTCAAAATTATGTTCTGCCAGGTGAGGTGTCATTCCCTGGGATACTGAAATCAACTGTTTGTTAGGCCTTTGTTATTATTAAAATGAACAGGTTGGGGATACCAAGAGAGACTCAGATAAGTGAAAGTACTTAATTTTAATTAGCAAGAGAGAGAGAACAAAACCAATATGAGTAGCCTGTATGGGGAACCTCGTGCCAGTAAAACCTGCTTCAAAAAGTAAGACTCTATATTAATTTAAATCAGACAGACATTGGCACTGCGTTCTTTTATTTTTCATTAACATTTTGATTTAGAACAACAGATTGCTGCAGCGAGGGGACAAGAACAGCAGCCAGTGAGCCATCTGCCTAGCATCTCGCTGACGACTCCACTAGTGAAAGAAGCCAGTGACTCTGGAATGTATGCAAGAGGGACACACACCATTAGCTAAGTGACAGGATGAAAGATGAGAAACTTTGCTGGGTCAGAGAAGACAGAGATGGAAAAGGTAAAGCAGAGCCCATTCTGATTGGAACTTGAAAAGATCCAAGTATTTGAAGCAGACCAATAGGATGGCAATATGTGATGGGTTTGCTTGCATGGATTTCTTTTCTTTGAAACTATGGTTGGGACAAGAAAAGGGAAGTGACAGGCTAAATGCACAGTAATTTGCATTGCAAGTCATATGGGACACGTTTTCCAGATCAGTGAATATTTTCCCCTTTAGACAGACCAATTCATGAGCCATTTGAGATGGAAATCTTTCTAAAATGGAAACCCCCCCTCCTTGACATTTAAAACACAATAGAACAGTGGCACACCAAGGCAGGGTTGGTGGGAGTGTTGTGCCCAGGATGCAAACAATAAGAGGGTGCATTGTGTGTAGAGAATTTAAAGATAGTAATAAACTATCTAAAAATCTGCCTTTTATTAAAATCACTATAAAACAGACAATTAAGTGAAATATCAGTGAAAAAATACCCCTCTCAGCTAGGATGGACCTCTTCCATCACCCCTTTCCCATGGTACACCAATGCAATAGAATTAACACAATTCAGTTTTCTATTCACACATCTGGATATTTACCAGTGCTGGCTGTGTTGCCCAGGAGACTATTTGTCCCTGTACTTGGTAGCCCCAGATCACTGGACCTTTACAGTGGGTAATTCTGCATGCTGTTCCCTCACTATCAACTGACACATTTCAGTATGCCTGCTTCTAAGAGCACCCCATTTCTAATATGTCATCTTTGGTAACCTAAGAAGTATTGAACATTGTCAGCCTCACAATGAGAGAAGAGATAGAAGACTATGAAAATAGAAGATTAAAAGCACAGTAATCTGTATCCTTTGCATAATAAGGCGTGGAGGTGTGGGATGCATTGTAGAAAGTTTTTCTTCAAAAATGGTTAAAATAAAAATAGCACTTGCACTGCTGAAAAATGTGTGCTTCAATTATCTGGAAAATTAGCTTATATGAAGTCATGCACGCCTTTACAATGCTAGTTAAATGGAGACAGTATGGTTATTGGAAAGAGCACAAGATTAGGAAACAGAGTTAGGTCCTACTCCTGCCACTTACTGGGAACAGCACTTAAGGTCTCTGAGCCTCAGTTTTGTTAACTGTCAAGTGAGTATAGTAATAATATTTTTCTTGCTTACTTTACTCTGATGTGGATTTTCCACCAGCCTTTACCTATGCATACTCCCAGTAAAGTGCCATCAGTCAGTGCAGGTCACCATCTCTCACACCCTCCCTCACAGTGGACCTGGTACATACTTTTAGGCATGGTCTGTATCTCTTTACTTCCTTACTTGCTTGACTCAATAAACTCTTAAGATACATTTATATTCATACATGTATCCCAGTTAGTTATTGGGGTATTTCCCCCAAAGATTGAGGGCTTTTCACTCACAAAAACCTAAGAAAAGAAACTATCTTTAAGTAACCTGTATAAGATGAGCCATGGGGTTTCCAGGTCAAAAATGACCCTCTTGAAAATGGTCAACTGGAGTTACATAAAGAAAAGCTATTTTCCCACCTCCCCTCAATCTCCAAACATACCCACATAGCAAAACATAAGGCTTGAGGAATAATTATCCTTTATTAACCTTTCTTGCAATCTCATCAACTTTGATGCTATACCATCTCAGCTTCAGTGAGAACCCAAGAAAGGAGGAGACAGTGGACACTTTAGTGGCCTTTTCCTCACCTCATAGTTTAACTTTACACTCTAAACTAAAAAGGTTACATACTATTCAGCACAATGAGTGGATAAGTCATATCAAAGAGTCACGTTTTGGATCCTCCCTCTCTGTCTGGTGGGGACTGGCTCTACAGGGAGGTAAAAGTAGCATCCATCTAAGTAGTGTGATTTGCCAGATAACCCAACTGCCACCAGGAATAGCCCTCTCATTAGCCTGTGCAGTTTCCAGAATGATCCTGTTAAATTATCAATATGCCATTATAGGAACCAAAATATGAGGGTGCTGAGAAGCTGAACAATTTGCCACTGCTTACAAGTTATGCTCTTGATTATTAACCTGATTTATTGATTTACTGGCTTTGATTTTAAAAGTTTAGCTAAAACGATGTTGAGCTAAAAGTAGACAGTGGGGAAGTACACCCACTCTTGGTATGGTTTACAATGTGCCCATCATTGTGCAGAGCATTTGATATGAATTCTCTCATTTAATATTGATAATCACTCTAGAAGGGAGGCAGAATTGTGACTGTTATTCAATAGATGAGGAAACTGAAGCACTGAGTGTTTAGGTTACTTGCTGAAGGTCACATATCTAGAAGTTGCAGGTCAGCTAACCCAGGTAAGTTCTAGTTCTAAAGCCCACACAACACTGCCTCTAATATTTGGAGCCCAAACATGCCTATTGCACTGAACAAAACAAAATCCTGGTATAGAAGCAGTTTGCCTCCTTACAAAGCAGTTTAGAGTTTAGGGAGTGGGGGAATAGACCATAAAGTATACACTTCAGAGCTCAGGTCTCTGCTGCAGAAGCCTGTATTGACTGAGATACCTTGGTGAAGTCTGGGGCATCTTCTGAGCATACTGAGAACCTTTCTCTCCTGAGCAAGGGAGGTCAAGGAAAGGTTCAGAGGCCCCCCAAGAAACTCTCCAAGAGAACCTTGTGATATAATCTGACTTAAACATTTGAAACTAGAAAGGACATTTGGGGGTCACATAATCGAATACCCTTATTTTATAAATGGGAAGAGGTGAGGCATAGAGAGGGGTAGTTACATAGCTGGTTAGTAGTGGCACGGTGAGGGCAAGGTTTTTTCTTCCATAACATATTGCCTCCATTATATGCATGGAAGAATTAACTCTGAACAAATCAGAGATTTTTAGCAACTCTAAATATCACCACTTTTTTTCTAGTTTAATTGGAACACAAAATTACAATTCTGAGGTCATATTTTCAGGACTCATTCACTGGCTGTCAGAGGATCTGGTTGTCCTCACTGATTTTGAGTTCAGAGATTAAAAATGTCCCCAAGCAGCATAAATGTATTGAACCTTCTCTGACAGTATTTGTATTTTCGTCTGGCACCAGCTCTGGGCTAAGGGGTTCCATCTGTTTACTTCCCACTGTGTAAAGTAGACCTGCCTTTGACTTGCCTGACATTTGTTCCTTCCAACTTCCAGGGGAAGGCCCCTGTTCTAGCATAATAGGGTTTGGTGAACAAGGTCATTTCACCGTCCTATCTATCTTGCTGATTTCAGACTATAGCCACTTCAGACACAAAAGCCTGATTTTGGCTGGCCTCACCTAGTGAACATTTTAGGCGCAGCAGCCAGTGATCTCTGCAGCATGATCAAGAGCTTTCTAACTGCTTTCTCCTCCCTCCCCTCTGTGTTTGATGGCCAAGGCAGGGAGGCCCTCCCTGCAGGAGCTTTTCAGAGGACAAGGAGAGGGTGAGCTACCTCTGGCAATAGTGTTTCCTTCAGCTGAAGATAGGAAGGGGAGCACATCAGGACTGGGGTAGGGGTGAACCTTGATGGACCCTGTCCGGGCCACAGTGGTAGCTGGGGAAGGCAGCCAAAATTTCTGAGCTAAGAATAGTGAGACCTCATTTGGGTTTATCGTATTAACACATTTCACACTACATTTCTTAATGGGCTGCCTTGTTGGATGGCATTTTTAGTCACCTTTGGAGCCTGCTATTGAAAAACTCCTTTCTTGTTTCTTTTAAATAACCTTCTTTGGTGTTGAACTTGAAAAGTTTGTCAGATGGAAATGTTTATGTTCTCTCATCTCAGCTAAAATAGCATAAAGATGAAAGTATCTAACACATATATTTACTGAGTACCTGGAGGGATATAATTCAGAGGATGCAGCAATATCTGAGCTGCCATCAGCGATGTAGCTCCTGCCTGATGTAGGCTGTATGCATGCCAGGATAAAATGAATAGTCCTCTGGCTGTAATCAATTTACTTCATTCAAACAATTGGCAATTGTATTTTCAAGCAACTGCCAATTTCGTCCGCTGTACTAAGTTTTCCCAAAACACACAACTGAGGACCGACAGCAAAGATATTAACAATAAAAAAGGACATCTGCTGCAGTGGTCATTGTGGGGACAACAGAAGTCTCTTGAGAATCTAGCCAAGTCTGAGGGCACTCACCCCACTTGAGACTCTCCACCCCTCATCTTCCTGAACCATTACTCTCCCTTACCTGGAATGAAGTTAGCATTTAAAAATATAGTAGAGATGCAATATGTGGAATGTCCTTGCAAAGAATCCCAACTAATCAGTTCCTACCTACATGGATTCCATGAATAACTGGATTTCTTTCTTATCCCCTTTTTAGACAAAGGTCAATAAATAAAGAGCTGCAGTGATTGCCTTAGGACTCTGCTCAAGACATCTGGATACCTGAGTTTTAGTGCCATTTCTGTGATTGGACCTGTGACCTCAAGCTGTCTCCTCTCTGAATCTCTGTTCTTATAACATTGAGATGTTGTTGAAAGGTCCCCAATTTAATTCCCGGTCAGGGCACATGCCAGGGTTGCAGACTCAATTCTTAGTGGGGGACGTGCAGGAGGCAGCTCATCAATAATTTTCATCATTAATGTTTCTATCTCTCTTTCCCTCTCTCTTCCTCTCCGAAATCAATACAAATATAGTTTAAAAAAATACATGTTGGGCTGGATGATCTGATCTCTAAGGTCTCCTCTGTCTATAACAGTTTATATTTCCAATACCATGGTTTTAATCTTAGAAACATTTTTTTTCTAAGCTCAGTACATTCAGCCTATAGTCTCTTACACCTTCTGTATCTCCAGTCCTGCTTATGAAAATAATATTATATCTAATTTTAAATACTTCAGAATCATACTTTCCTTCATAGTTTTCAGAGCACCTTCACATTCATTCTCTCATTTGATCTTCATAAAATCTCTGTAAGGTACACAGATCAGGCATTATTATTCCCATTTTATAGATGCAGAAATGGAGACCTAGACAAGTAAAATAACTCAAACATCATAGGGCTAGATGATTTCAGAGATGGAATAAGAACCCAGGTATTCTGACTCCAAGTTTTGTGCTTTATTCCTTCGTTAGATGTTATATTAATAATGGCATCTAATATACCAAGCACTTTCCACATATTTTATCATTTAATTTTTACCACAACCCTATGATGTGGGCACTACTATTTACCTGACTTGTCAGACAGAATAACTGAGGTTTGGAGGGGTTAAGTTCCTCCCCTGTGCTTATGCTACAAGAAAGTGATGGATCCAGCATCTAAGCCCAGAGAGTCTGGCTTTGAGCATAACCACCATTGCTATATTGCCTGTATTGAGTTATATAACATGTACCTTAAAGAGGATGGAAGGTCAAGTTCTCACTTTGGTTGCCCTATCTGCTGTGGGAATAATGATCATTCCAGGAGGTCAAAGCATCACTGTAAACCTCAGTGACTTGGAAATCCATTTAAAATGCACAAAATTGGGTAATGATTATAAAAATTATGGCCTATGTATATCATAAAATGACACTATGTGATATAATAATTTATAGACATTAAAAAATAAAAATTTCAAAGAACATTTAAGGGGTCTGGAAAACTGTTCCCTGTATAATATAAAGTTAAAAGGGAAGGATACAAATCTGTGCAAATGGTAAAACCCAATTTTGGGTGATTTTCTACTTCACTTGGATGATTTTTATTATCTATATTTTGAAGGTTTTCTTTTTTTTGCAAGTAGTATGGATAATTTTACATTTTAACTTCTAAATTATTAAAAATGTCATATATTTAAAAATCTATTTGGGGTAATATGACTATAACTTTTATACATGAAATAATTCAGGAAAAGAAGGTATCAGCAATGGTAATTCAATAAAATGTGTGGTGCTGCTTCAGTACAACAGGGTGCTGGTATGATTGTAAAACATGGCGGAAAATACACTGCTTGTGGGAGCCTGGCCCTTTAGATTCTCATCTTGCTTCAGCCACTAGGGAGCCTCATCACCTTTGGCAAATCTCTTCTTTCTTGGCCTCACTTTCCTCATCCGCAAAATGAGGTAGTTGGACTAGAACTACTTGATCTTTCTCCAATAGTGAGATCTATACTAGGATTTCAAAATTTTGTTTTGCTCACTCCTGACTATAAATCAGAGGGTGATCAAATGACAGGTTAACACTGGGGGCACTAATTGGAAGGTACCATTAACCATGGCTCCTGAAACTCATGCTTTACTGCATTGCTAATTCACTTGCTGTGTATTTATTTTTCCTCTCAGCCACCTACTAAAAAAAAGGACAGGGCTGTCATGTGGGAAAATATCCTACATAAGTGCCAAAACTTGGAAGACCTATGTTATAATCTCAGCTCATCCATTCAATAGCTGTGAGACCTTGAGCAAGTCATTTAGTCTCTGTTCCTGTTTCCTCACCCAAGAGGAAAAAAAAAACAATGATCTCATGAGACAACATAGCAGTGGCCTTGGATAGGAAAGGAGAAGAAGTAATGCAGGTGGAGTAAGGGCACTCTGGAATATGAAGGGAAAATTTTCTTTTGTTCATCACCTAGGTTTGGGTCTGCTGAAGATACCATGCCGTTTCCTAGCTGGTTTGCTCAGTGAATAGAGCATTGGCCTGTGGACTGAGGGTCCCAGGTTTGATTCCAGTCAAGGGCACATGCCTGGTTTGTGGGCGTGATCTCCAGTAGGGGGCATGCACGAGGCAGCCGATCAATGATTCTCTTTCATCATTGATGTTTTATCTCTCTCTCCCTCTCCTTTCCTCTCTGAAATCAATAAAAATATATTTTTTTAAAAGATAGCATGCCGGTAAATCAGCTCCAGCATACAAAAAAAGAGAGGGTAGAAAAAAGACTACATTGCCTGGTAGTTCTCAGCAGGATCCTTTCTAGTGAGTCTGTGCTTGTGGAATCAGCTGGTTAACCTTTGCTCTGGAGAGAAATGGAGACTGAAATGCTGGAAAATCACATTAGCAAAATTTCTTTTTTAACCTTTTCCATATCTCTTTCCTTTGCTATTTATGGTCTGACTTAGGCAACAACATCAAAAGAAGAAAATTCATCCACTCAAACTGATATGCTCTAAACTTCTATCCACACATCAACCTTAATTAAAATAACTCAGAAAAATCACGGCTGGGAGAGCTCAACTGGCACCACATTTTCCCACGTCTAAGTGAAGATTCCAGGATACGCTTTTCCACTCTCCCACTTTCAACCACATTAAAATAGACTTTGCATTTGAAGAAAGGTTGTTCTTTCCTTCAAGCCAAGGAAAGTGCCAAGATTCTTATATTACTATCCATGCTGCTTTATTCCAAATGTATCTATTTCAGATAAAAGGCCAGAAGGGATCATGTCCTTCTAGACAATTCCACTTAATAATGTCATGATTAAACCTAGTACTGTGTATACCCTGGCATTGGGGGGCATCGAGTCAATTCTTTCTCCTTTTCTTTGCCCCAAAGCAAATCCCTCATGCCTGAAGCAGCAGTATGAGTATATTCAGTGGTGGCCCCATCTAAACTTGTTCCAGCTAGATTCACAGACAGTACAAATTAGTTTGGAGGGCTTTAGGGATAGTCATAGATGGAAATAATCATTTTGTGGTTTGATTTTGACTAGCTCTATTCCTTTCCTCCACTTACCAATAACCCCAGTACTCTATTAATAATATCTACCATTTATTGAACATTTACTATACACTAGGCATCAGAGTAAATATTTTACATGGATAATCTCATTTAATCTCAACAAGAAAGTTATAGGATATTTACTATTCTGTTCACCTTCATTTCACAGATGAGAAAACTGAAGGTTAAAGAAGTTAAGTAATTTGCCCAAGGTCATATAAACAGTAAGATAAAGAACCAATATTCAAATGCAGGCAGTCCAATTTGAAGCCATTCTTTGCCCTCTGGTTGCTTCCAGACTAAGTAGGAGAAAGAGGCTTCTCTTAGGCAAGGGTCAAACAGCAATCCTGGCTTCAGAGAGTTAGGTGCAAAACCCAAGGGTCATGAGTACATGTATATAGGGCTGGGAAGCTCTAGGTTTCTTTATGCAAGGAAAGTTCAACTTTCCTCACTGTTTTCTTCTCCTTGTGTTCTATTCTATAGGCAGTAGAAAGAGGAACTTGGAATAGTGAGAGTTGGTACCAGAAAGTCAAAGGGCACCCTTGGTAACTCTTGCACAAAGTGGACTGAACTCTTTTAAAAACCAACAACACAAAAAACAACTTTAGCTTTCTTTTTGTTTTGTCAATTCTCACCCGAGCATATTTTTTTTTCCATTGCTTTTTTTAGAGAGAGTGGAAGGGAGGGAGGGAGGGACAGAGGGAGAGAGACAGAAAGAGAAACATCGATGTGAGAGAGACATTCATTTGTTGCCTCTCGCACAGGTCTGAGTGGGTTGGGGATAGAATCTGCAACCCAGGTATGTGCCCTTGACTGGGAATCAAATCTGAGACCCTTTGGTGCATGGGCCGATCTCTTCCACTGAGCCACACTGGCAAGGGCAAAAACTTGTGTGTTTTTTTAATATTGATTTTTAGAGAGTGAGGAAGGGAAAGAGAAAAATATTGATCAGCTGCCTCCTGCATGCACCCCCACCAGATACTGAACTCACAACCCAACTATGTGCACTGACCAGGAATTGAGTCCACCACCTTTTGGTGCATGGGATGATGCTTCAACCAACTGAGCCACAGTGGCCAAGGCTGAACTAAACTCTGGATAGAGGCTGTGATATTTATTCAAAGGGTTGGCTAGACTCAAAGATGCACCAGAAGTGGGTCTCTGTTGAATTATCATCTGGATGGAAAGACACTACAATAATTATCACATACTAAGTGTCACCAGGAAGTAGGTAGGACCAGGGAAAGATATATGCAATGTGTAAATGCCAGGGCAGTGCCTGCTTTAGAGAAGAATTGGTAGTATGGAGTGTCTCTTTTCTCAGTTCCTTGGGGTCTTGACTATGAGGCCCATGGATAAATCTCACTCACTAATGGCCCTGTAGTACCCAAGGAAATTAAGGGGAATCCCCCAGGGAGGCTTTGAGTAGTTCCTTGCTGCTTTTCCTTGTGGCCCTCAGTGGCAGTCCCATTTCTAAGAGAAACTCTAGGGCGGTGATGGCGAACCTTTTGAGCTCGGCGTGTCAGCATTTTGAAAAACCCTAATTTAACTCTGGTGCCGTGTCACATATAGAAATTTTTTGATATTTGCAACCATAGTAAAACAAAGATTTATATTTTTGATATTTATTTTATATATTTAAATGCCATTTAACAAAGAAA
Source organism: Myotis nattereri (assembly GCF_964212035.1). Taxonomy (NCBI): domain Eukaryota; kingdom Metazoa; phylum Chordata; class Mammalia; order Chiroptera; family Vespertilionidae; genus Myotis; species Myotis nattereri. Next base: position 113,278,311 of record NC_138078.1, on the reverse strand, counting down.
AATCAACCAAAAAAATGAGTTCACGTGTCACGTCTGACACGCGTGTCATAGGTTCGCCATCACTGCTCTAGGGCCTTGGCTGCAGAGTCAAGGTGGCTGGGTGGATGGCCTAACTGCTTTTTTTCTAAATGGACGTGGGTGCCTCCTGGGCTTTTTGGAAATCAGGAAGACTACTGTGTACTGTTTAGATATTGGATTGTCACAGGAGAGCAGAAACAATGACTCATATTGTGATTAAAAGTAGATGGAATTAGAGATGAAGATAGTTATTTGGTAAAGAAGACTCTAGGTCTTCCCTTGAATTTGTATCCTTAGATTATGCAGAAAAATGCATCTCTCAGTTCTTTGACAATAGAGTATCTGAGTAGCTTTCACTCACAAGAAGCAAACTGGGTGAGCAAATTTGGATGTATGAATGAGAGATGTAGGAGGTCAGGGTGGTTGCTGGGTGATTTGAAGAAGTGCTCTGATGGCTTTCTTGGCAGAAAAAAATAATCTTGGGCTTGGGAAGGAGCTTGACATTGTAGAAAGGCTCAGAGGGCAGCTGTTCAATAAGGAAGTCTAGCCCCTAAAGTGACAAGAGATTTTACTTTTCAACTGAAACTAGGTTTCTGTTTTTAGGACAAAAAGTTCTAAGGATTTTAGGCTAATGATTATGTTGATAATAATAATATTCAATATGTGCCAGGCACCATTCTAAGTATTTTATGTGAATTTGTGAATTGTCTCATTAAAACTCTCAATAACCCTATGAGGTAAGGACTATTGTTATCCCCTCTTTATAATTAGGAAATTTGAGTCACAATGAAGTTAAATAACTTGCCCTAAGTTCTCACACCTAGTAAGTGGAAGAGTTGAGATGTGGACAAGGAGAAGCTACAACTGGCTAGAATTATTTTCCAATGGTTTCAAGAATTCAGTATTTTATAATCTTATAAAGAAAATAGATGGATATGAAGAGAAATTTTTAGATGTAGAAAAAAGAATTTGAGAGGCTTTGTTTTGGATGAGTCTTCCCTAGTAAGAAATGAAGTGAAACTGTTACTAGAAGAGGAGATAGTAGGAATTGACAAATTAGTGATAATATGTCCAAAATGGCAGTCTCCTCAGAGATTATCTAGGAGAACCTTCCCATAAAAACTAGAACTAGAGAACAGAGTAACTTGTCCAAGGTCATATAGGCAGTGGTGGCAGAGTTGAGACTGGATCCCAGATCTCCTTATTCCTGCTCAGAATATTGTTGTGTCTACTTCAAGTGTACTTATTCCATAGACCCTTAATCCCACTTTTACTGATTCCTAAGGCCATAAGAAACATGGTATCTCAAATTTTATATTTTTCTTATTTACTTTATAAGACCCCAACATAAACTGTGTCATATATGTGGGTTATTTAGTCTGAATATATAACCTTGAGGTGGTCATTTACCCTTGTTGGGAAATACATAGTGCAGGAATGGTTATCTAGCAATTAGAAAATCTAGTCAAGAAGTGGTTCTACCAGCACTTCAGGTATCTTTATCTTTATTGAACACCAGGGGTTTTGTTAATTAACATCCAATGTTTTCATTGGTGAAATTAGTAGTGTTCAACATATGTGGATTGGCTAGAAATATTGTAGAGGAATTCCCAAACTAGCAGAAAGAAGATATAAGGATCTAACAAGATCTATAGTGTTATCCCTTAGAAATTGTACCTTAGGCTTAATTTATAAATTACTCTGTGGGCATCCATGAATAAGGATTCTTAGTTAGCTGCATCCTGACACTAGAATATTGTTTTGTCTACCTCAAGTGTACCTTCATGCAAGGTGCTGTTGGAGCACCTAAAAGGATAGGAGCTGGACTTGACTGAGTCCACAGAACAGGCTGTCCAATTATTTTCATGCCTCTTTGCCATTATTTTAATGAGAAACAGAATTTTGTTTGAGACTTACTTTAATACCTGGTGGTGAGGTTATGGGGGAAAGATCTATAGCCCTCATTCTAACCATGGCAAGCTACTGATATCCAACAAAACATAACCTAATGATTTTGAATGACCAAATTGGCTTAGGTCAATTTACAACTTCAGATAACTCTATTTTGCATCCCAGTCTAAAGTGAGCCTCTTTCCTGGGGGTCTATAGGAAGCTCCTATTCCCCTGTATCATTCCCTTGAATTCCTGTTTCTGACCTGCTGAGCACTCGCTAATAACCCTGTGCCAGCTAATAATCCTGTGCCAGCTTTCTGACCTTGCTGCAGGCCTCAGCATTGCCTAGGGGAAGATTAGTTAGAATAGAGCTTCCACTGACCCATGAAAGGCCACTGGATATACAGTGTATATATGTAGTTCTATAAGTATGTGCACAAAGGAGAGAAGGTTCTGCCATATTGAGGTACCTTGATGATACACTAAGAGGAGAAAGTCAAAATAGGGTTTTGAGTAAGAACAGCTTTTCTGTCTACTCTATGGTTCCTAGTAATTATAACCACCAGTTAATTGAGCTTCCCTCAGCCAGTAACTTAGCTGCTAGAAGGAGGTGGATAGTGTAGGTTAGAGATCAGAAATTTGCACCTACCACCTGCCACAACACAAGTCCTGCTGTAGATGTGTCATGGTACCACAGTGGTTTTAAAAAATGAGGTTGAATGTGTTTGGGTTTGGACATGGACTCTCCAGATTGCCACAGGCCCTACCACTCTATACCTGGACCAATTTCCACATTTATGTGATTTACCTGACTCCTATAATCATTTGCTATTTCAACCCTAGTTGAAACTGAGTCCAAGCTCTATAGGCAGGAAGATCTCAAGTAAAATCTTGGCTTCACTAATTAGCCAGCTGTGTGACCTTGAGCTAGTTGCTTATAATAATTTTGAGCTACCTCTGATTCTTTTTTATAAAATGTTGTGATGATTCCATGAAATAAGTAAAAAGTGCTCAGTGCAGTGTCTTCCACATTTTATGGGCTCAATGAACGGGATTACTATTATTTCACTCCTGATTTTTAAATTTGTTGATAGCAAGTATGGCACAATGAATGCTATAGAAACTGATTGAATTACTGAATGCTTTATAAACTGATTGTAATACATATATTTTTAACAAATGGGTTGGCATTTGCCATGACATCTAGTTTATAGCATGGCTAAGGACCAATCATTAGCTAACATGCAAAGAAGGGAAGAATTATTGTCAAAATAAAAATAATTTCCTTGTTTTTAATTACCTTCTCAAAGAGCATTTTTACTTTACTTCAGAGACTATGACTTGAGACTGGTCTCTTATTTCTTTCAAGTCTCGAATTTCCAACCTGAGAGCCAAACTCACTAATGCTTGCATAGGCCAACAGCATCTCACTTATTTACAGAAGTAACATATGTGTAAGTTCCTGGTACAATGTCTGAAGCTTAGTGGATCCTCAACAAATAATCATTCTGAATCAATATATCTCTATTTGCAGTACCAAGGTTTATTAAACCAGTGATTTCCAAATTGAGTGTGCATTAGAATTACCCACAGAGCTTGTTAAAAAGGCCTATCCTCATTTTTTTCTGATATAATACATATGGAGTGTGACTTAGGAATTCATTGTTTGATAAGCATCTTTAGTGATTCTGATGTAAGTGGTCCAATTCAAGAAACACTGTTTTAAACTAACAAAAATTAGCTTTGGAAATAGCAATGAAATATAAGAATATTTGAGAATCTGTTACAGGTTATGGCTGACTAGCTGTCAACATTCTTTCTACCTTAAATTGACTAAGGTTTTCAACCATACAGAGACCCATACCCACATCTACTCAATTTACTCCTCTGTGGGCTGGGCCCTGATCCATTTCTGTCTCATCTATTGCTGGGAGCCTGATCCCCTTTTGGGCAGCTGAAAGGATGAGAGCCCTGGTTGCAATGAGTAACTGACAAGGTAGAACAGCCAATCATGGATAACTGAAAGAAGACTATTTTTTATTGCAATATTTTTTAAAAGTTAAAAAAATCCTCACCACCTCCATCACAAATTGATTTTACTTCTGAAAATATTCCACAGTAATTGTGGGGAATCCAGAGGCTAGATTTTATTGTAGCTAATAACCATGCACATTAGAGGCAACAGACCCACTAACATCTGAAGGGTGTGACTTGAAGAGTCAAAGGCAACTAAAATCTTAGTCAATAAACTACCAGAATTTATCCATGAAAGTCAAATGTTGCAAAATAGGTGTGTATTTGAGGGACTCTTCCTCATTTTCAAGAGTCTTCCAATGCCCTCTGGATGCATATCATCCATTTGGTGCCCCACTTCCTTGGGGAGATGTTTTATTCTAGGACACTCACCTGTCTTGGAAAGCCTCCTCTGAGGATCCTGAAAAGTAATAGGTGGTAATCTGATGTAAGAATTTTTCTGGAAATATTAATGGCTAATAAGGATTTAACTCATTCCCTTCCAGATAGCATGCTTTCATTTTAGCACAGGCCTTCAGTGCAGTAACACAAATAAAATAATTTGTGGAATTTTAGACTAATGGCAAACTGATAGGGAACAAAATTTTGGGTAATACATTGTCATTTGATAGTCCTCAAATGACGGTGGGTAAGCTCTTAATGGCTTCCCTGTAGCAGTCTTCAGCTTAGATATGTTCGAAAAGTGATATTGCTTCCCTTTCCTCCCCCCTTCCTCACAATGAGTACCTGACATCAGCCTTGAAAATTGAGTCAATTTTGGGGGCTCATGGGGAGGCAGACAGAATTCAGGTTGTGTTGTATTTCTTGTTTCTAACCCTGTTTAAGGAAAGTCAGACAGCTGAGGAGCAGATGCTACTTGTCCCCTTCTGTCGTGCCTTGACCCAGAGAGGCAAAGTGAAAAGGCAGTTGAAACTACTTGCCAACCTTAGCTTTCTTGGGCAGGTTGTTTCTAAAAGGTACACTTTAGGGTGTGTCAAGAAGCCAAGATACTGTCATCCTGGCTCATGAGCTACCTCTCCTCTTAGCCTGTCTTCCACTCTTCACTTCAAATTCCTACAAAAAGCAATTCTAAATAGATGGTCTCATCAGATATCTAATCATGCCACCTACAGACGTGGCTGAAATGAACACAGCATTGTTGGGACTAGATTAGAGATATTCTTGAGTCAGAATAAGTCAAATGTGTCTCTTACAGAATCTTCTGTGTAAGGGAAGAAGGTACAAATGTGGGTAAGAGCTTGTCTGGGAGAGCCATTTTCTTTAGTAATCACATGCTCTCTGCTCTGGACTCTACTTACTCGAAGTGTGGTGTGAGGACCAACAGCACTGGTATTACCTGGAAACTTGGTGGGAATACAAGTTCTTGGACCCCATCCCAGATCTATTGAATCAGAATTTTCATTTTAATAGGATCCCCAAGTGATTGCTGTGCACATGAAAGGTGAGAAGTGCTGCTGTAGACTGACTTGTGCCCCATAAGTTTAAGGGGTCATTACCAGCTGTGTTTCCTCTACCCATCCTTATTCTTGCTCCTGCGCCTCCTCCAAATAAGGGCAGACGATTGTCCTGTTGAGGATAATAGCTAAAGATACCAGTGGTAGTTAGGAACTGAGAAGTTATTTCTCTGACCAATGTTTGAATGGAAATCCAGCAGAGAGTGTTCTGGTTATTTCCATGGGGAGAGAAGCCAAATGTACACTGAGACAAGGCAAGGGAGGGATTGATGGAGTCAAAAGATGACACTACTTGGCTAGGCTTCCAAGTCCCTCCAGAGCTACCTTTAAGCATCTATAAGGGGATGCTGCCTTGTAATCACTGCATTCTACATGCCATCACAGGGAAAGAAAACTCAGTTGGAGATCCAGCTTCCCTACCACATCTCCCCTTCTCTGACCTCCTTTCCATGCCAGGGCATTTCCTGCCAATACCAACATAGGCACCTTCAGACTCTCCAAAAACATGTTATTGTTTTTTTTGTAATAGACATAAATATTTACACTCTTTAAAATAACTTTATTGACATACAAAAATATATACAAACTTACCTCCTTTAGAGAATGAATCCCCATGAACTTTGACTGCTTTCCAAATTACCCCCAAAGACTTTTAAATTCAACATGGTGAAGGTGCCCCAAGGTGTACTTACACCAAACCTCTCAATACAGTTGCTTTTTACTTTGGTCTGTAGAAGTCTTCCACAACCAGAGCCACTTGATCTTTGATTTGGGTAGAATGAACATCCACTCTGTGTATCATGTCCAGAACACCCCTATTTGAGTATCTTTCCTTAAAATTGAGGCATTAGGGTTTCCAGAGCAAATACTTCCCTGTTAGATACATTAACCCTCTTATCACACAATTTAAGCTAGATTTCTATATTATATAAAAAAGCTATCATCCTCAAAGTAGAATGCAGGCCCTGAGGAGGATGGACCAGGAACAGAGATATTCTGATGAAGAAGGAGCATTAGGTCTAGAAAAGTCCATGGTAGAAAACAATCCCTAGGTAAGTTTATTGTGGATGGGGTGCCAGAATCAGGGGCCAGTCAGAGACCAGCAAAAGAGCATAAGCTGGGCAGACAGAGCAGGAGGGGAAAATAATGTCAAGACAAGAGGTAAAAGTGTGAGGGGGACAATTTCTGTTCATGTTAACCTTTTGCCAAATATTGACCCCTTTTGGGGACTGCTGCCCTAATTCAAGGCTCACCCCACACATTGGCTGAGGCTATTTGTAGCTCTCAGCCTGGAGTCCAGCCATTTCTAGAAGAGAGAAGGAGTTCCTTCTGTGTCTGTGGAACTCCCACTTCTGCTGAAGAATATCCATCACCCCCACCTAGGATTTTAATTGCACCCTCTTGTGGACATTTCATCAAATTAGACCCAAAATATCAAAGCCAAAGGAAGAAAGTTGAAGCTTGATTTTTTAAATGAACCAGGTAAAGTATACATATAATTTTCCTGACCTTCAGAGTTTTTGAAAGTTCCTTCACATATATCTGCAGTCTCAATCTAAGAAGTTTAAAGTTAAATCATTGAATAAACAGGTTATTCCCCTCTCTGAAAGTTATGAATTCTATCTTATAAAATTCTGACCCTCTTAAAATTCATGCTTCCTTTTCATCCTTTAACCAATTGTATAAAAATGACAAATCTCTTATTCACAAAGAAGACTAATAATGACGCCTCAGCAGCTTCATTTATATTTTAATCTGTTAAAATGAAACCAGCCTATCACCTCTGACTATCCATAATAATGAAATTTAAAAATATATCAGGAGGCAAAAACTTATGATAAAATTTTCAACCAGCCCCCTTTATTCTCATTTAATATTGGGGGTAGGGAGGGAAATGCAGCATTAAGGAAACTGCCTCTGATGAATTCAGAAGTGGGAGATGTGGAAAATTAGTTTTATTTTAAGGAAAAAGGTTAAAATTGCTGAGATGAAACAAACAAACAAACAAAACAAAACATGGCTCATTTTGCAGTATGCATAGATAGAGAACAAAATAGTGTTCTTTGTTCCTTCCCCTCAAACCCTTCCAGGCTCCCCCATCCCACTTAAAAGATCAACAGGAAGCTGCCTTAGGGGGAGGTAATACACTTTGCTGGAAACTCACCTTTACAACCTGCTGATTGCCATCTATTTTTATGGCCCAAATGAACAGCATCACCTTCCTCCCTCCTCTACACATAAAAATTAGATTTTTAAAATCCATAATAAACCTTGTGAGAAGGTGAATTATAATTTTGACTGGCACCACTGAGGCGACCTCTTGGTGCTTCAGTGGGCTATGCCAGCTGGCCAGAGGGGCTGAGAAGTGAGCTAAGCCAGTGAGCTTATTGAAGCCTGGCCAGCAGACAGAGGAGAGATGGAGAGCAGCAAGGGCACAAAGATGGGGGATTGGGTATGGGAGATGGAGCTGGAGCAGTTGACTTTGGTTAGTATGTGAAGATCTGTTTGAGGGCAAGAGCCGTGGTACTGTGTGTCTTCACCGTGGTTCCAAAGATTACATTAAAAGGACAAACAGGAAACCAAAACAAAATGCACCAAAGAGCAGAGATAGGATAAGGGGAGACATTTCCTTCCCAAATGGACTTAAACAGTTAAATGGATCTTAGCAATTAGAATAATTAGATAATTAGATTGTGACTCTGTGGGCAGGAGACAGAAACCTGTCTTGGCTAAGTACACTTGGTAGCAAAATGCACTCAGTTATGAAAGAAGCTCTCAGTTAGCAGGTATATTTCAAATGGCTTAGACAAAAAATAAAATAAAATAATGCAGCTGATGAGTTAGAGTTAGCCAGCAAAAGGGATTTTGCCTGGGGCTCCATTAGAGTCTACACTCCCAAGTCTCACTCTCAGTCCCACCTTCACTTGTACCTCCATCAACAGATTTTTATTTAAGCCAATGCATTTAGAGCACAATTCCCTGGTGAATAACCTTTAAGGTTACATTTGCCTTTTCCTTGCTTCTTGCAAACAGTGCGTAATCCACGAGCACATTTGTTGGCTGTAAAGGTGTACAACAGCAATTTTTGCAATGACAGTGCGGAGAGGGAATATGAGATCTGTGTGCTAATGAGCTGACACTGCAGAGACTGGGGTGATGTAGTGTGGAGTGCACTACAAGTGCACAGCAGCAAGACACAGGAGGGGACTTCAAGGGAATTGAAGGCATTTCCTGAGGAATCAAGCCACTCCAAAGGACCCTGAAGTCCCTTGGTATTTTCACATCTTGCAAAGCGCTAGGATGATCAAATCTGTTTGGTGTTTTTTGTTTTTTTGTTTTTTTAATTTTGTTTTATTGCTTAAAGTATTACAAAGTGTATTACATATGTCTCCTTTTTTTTTGAACGAACATGTAACTTAAAAAGTGTGTACATCTCTTTTCATATATACTAATTTTGTGTGTTTGAGTGTCTCTGTATGTGTATGAATGTATGTATCTTGAAATCATAATATCCACACCATCCCTCTTTCTGGGGTTATCTGGCCAAACTGAAAAGTATGGTAGCAAACTCAGTTAATCCCTATGAAATGGAAACATGGGCTCCAAATCAGATGAGTCTCTTTGATAAACTGCAATTCACCTCTGAGCTGAGATCCCAAATGAACCACCTTTCAAAGCTAGAGAGGCTTTTATTGTCTTCTTAAGACACAGAATGAAATTGGAGTCTGTCTTAAGCAAACCTCTCAAGGGTTGTGCAAAAATAAAATAAAATAAAAAATAAAATAAAATAAAATGGTTGCTGGTGAAGAAGTGTCTTTAAATAACTGATGCCTGGGATTCCTTGCAATGAGACCTTCAGATTACATTGCAGAGGGAGTGCAGAGAGCAGTGGCATGCAGAAGGCATTAACCTTTGTTTATTTTTTGGGTATTTGTTACTATGCCCTAAAAAATGTATGCCTGTCTCAAGATTGAGGGCGCAGGAAAAATCATGGGAAAATCAATTTTAGTGCTAGGGGAAACTGCAACTAAGAATTCTGAATGAGAACAGGGAAAAGTTTCTTTAATTTTTACCATCCCATTCCACATTGAATCAGATAGGAGAGGTGGGTGACCAGATTTGTACTTAACTGGGATTTTCTCAAATCCTCCCTAGGTCTCCAGGGAGGGGCAGACCAGAGGATCTAGGGGTCGTTTCTCTGTGAAATATTGAGATCAATTGGACGAATGGAACCTGGGATCACCTGCCAAACTCCAGTACTGAACTAGTATTGTATTCTGACACCTGATATATGTGATCTTCACTTCCATTAGAAAAAGAACAATCAAGACCAGGGGAATATATGAAATATACTTCCAGGGCTTTCCTGGCCTTGTGAAATGATTGTTTTCTGCATTCAGAGACTATCAGATTGTGGTTGGACTAGTCATCTTTCTTATACTAAGCTTCTAGGCAGCAGCTGCCAGGAGACAGCTTTGAGATCTGGCCCCCATTCAATGATTGTGACATTCAGAGAGGACTGTTTCAGGGACCAGAGAAGATGAAAGCTTTCCTCCCCTGTCTTCTGAGCTGTAAAGCCAGAGAGTGCAACAGGCAGCTGGGTACATACACATCACTGGTTTTTGGATATTTCTCCTGTGTGTGTCAGTGTATGCATATGTGTGTATCTGGCATAACTGAGGGCAAGGTCACCTTTTTGTTTTGTCTTGTTGCCCAGTGATCCATACCTCTTATCTCACACTTTCAAGCCCCAAACCATAACCCAGCCTTGTAAGCTTGTTAGCAGAAGTTCTGTGGATTTAGGGTGTGTGTGTGGGGGCGGGAGGGGGAGCAGGGGAAAGTTTGACCAATTTATTTTCCTTGCCCTGAGAAGTAAGGCATTAAGGCAATTGAACATCAAAGCTGACTTATTGCCTGTTCTTAAACCTGAGCTTTTCACAAGGCAAGGATCACTTCCTGGTTGCTCTTTGAGTGGGGTTCCTGCGCTGGCTGGTGTCAATCTGATTTGAGCATTAAAAAACAACAACAACAGAGAATTAAAAACCTTGGAAATCAATAATTTCTGAGAAGTCAATTGGCATTCTTATTCCAGTCCTCATCAGTGGGAAGACACTAAAGTGAGTTCAAATGTTATTCGTTATTAATAATAAAAAATCCTGGTGATTTCAAGTATTTGGTTTTAAATCTGTTCTAATTGATACTTAGGCAGCTGCATTTGAGCTTCAGCCTCTTGACAAGATCACAGTGCTGCAGGATTAAGAGTCAGTTGTGTGTTGTAAGTGCTGTAGAGACAGGCTGGGATTACGGAAATAAGATGCAAAATATAGACAGACATTTTGTAACTTTCACACTTAGCTGGAATTAATAAGTTCCTATTTTTGTCAATGTCGGAAAGCCAAAGAATGTCAAATACAGAGTATCACAGAAAATGTTCATATAAGGACCTGTACCTTCAGTTAAAATTTTCTTAAAGTGAATACTGTCACATTTCTTGCAATGTGCTTCACCCCCATCCTCTTGGCCTGAGTCTTAAAAGTCCAAGGAACCTGTGCTCTTGGAGACTCAACAGTTTTTGGAAATCACATATCCTTTGAGGCAGAAGAATTTGAACTCAGTCATATATAAATTTTCACACAACAGAACATAAATATAACTTCTCCCTTGAATGAAAGCCAGAAAATAAAAAATTCCAAACTGCACAAGCCACAAAAGCAAAAACATATTTATGTCATTATCAGCCTCATTGTTGTAAAAACTTTTAGTGCAATAAGCTTAGATAAAGAATTATCAGTCTTTTTCATAAACCATTCCATTCAAGAAAAACCTGTGTCCAACAGGCTGTCATTTGGGTTCCCTTGGTTTTACTCCTCAAAATGTCCCCTTTCTAGAGGAACATTTACCATGGCACAAACAGGCATTTCAGAAATAGCTTTGGGGCTCATGAAATTCCTCCTTTATTATATTATTTGCCTGCTGCAAGACTCCCTCTCCACCTTTTGCTTTAAGTTAAGAAATGTGTTGTCCTTAACAATGAGGTGTCGGGGTGAACAACACTAGGGGAGAAAAAAAAGAAGCAGATTTCCAAATAGTCACCTGAGCTCTGTCCTCTCCTTTCCCCTCAGTTTTCCAGGTGTTCATCACTTGTAATCAGTTTGTAGTCTTATCAGTTCCTATCAGAACTCTCTAGGTAAGAAAGGTGATATTCTAGGATAGAAAAAGGCCAGGGAACTAAGCCTGACCTGTCCTTCAAGGTCACTTGTTTGCAGAATTTCCCATATTTGGCTCCTATTTATTAGGCAATTGTCAAATTCAGCTAATTTCTACAGCCAGGCGCTAGCTTTAACAGTCAAGTAATGTAAATCCTGAATTGACTCAATCAAGAGGCTTCTTTTTTTAATCCCATCTGAAGAAATTTCCCTGAACAACCATGCTATTTTTTCTTTCCTTTTTTTCTGCCAAAAAAAAAAAAAAAGATGTGGGGGAGGAATTGCTGGTTTAGCACGAAGAAAATGAAACTTTTGCATCAAACATGATTCAGGAGAGAGTTTTGTGCACTGTTTTAAGTCCCTCCCTCAGCAAGATCCTCTGGAGTTGGTTTATGCCGCATGAAACCTTGATTGACTAGAGCCCCTAAAATGTCTATTGAGGCAATCACCCTTCCCCAGCACATATGCAGACCCCAAGTCCCACAAGCAAAATGCAAGTGAGGTCCCAAAGGTCCCAAAGGGAGGAAAAGCAGATCTACTTACAAGCATTAGTCACAGAAAAACTATTGGAGGAATCCAAGTGATCTACGTGGTAATTCAAATGGAAGGGCTTCTCGGTGGTGTTCTGGTTGGTGTTGTATAACTGCACGGCAAAGCGGAAAGCGCTGTGCTCCTGCACCGTATTTCTCATGAAAAGTCCACCTATAAGCAAAGGGAACCGAGATTTGGCTTGTGTCCTCCCCCTCGCCCAGGACAGGTTAGAAATTAGAGAGCACTGCAGATAGGAGATCCCTCTCAATGGTATGGGGGTGCGATGATAATTGATTTTCAACCAGTGTGTCTTTCAAGACTCTTGTGAACTCAAATTTTGGCCAAGAGAAACCTGGTTTTCCTCTAGACTGAAGAAAAGTAGGAGAGGCTGGAGAGAAGGGGAAAAGGGGAAAGAGGGAAGAGGGGGCTCCTTTGGGGTAGGACATGGAACCAAGAGTGGGACTTGGCTGTTTCTCAGGCAGTAGCTTCCTCTCCATTGCCCCCTCCTCCCCAACACACATCTCCACAAGCTTGTTAATGTTTATCTGGCATAAAGGGAAAGGTTGAGAAGAAAAACAATTTCTTTCTCCCTGGTGCCCCCATCCTGTTCCCCATTGCCACCCATGTCCACCATTACAATATAAGGGTTTGGCTCGGTAATGACAACAATTTTAACTTTTTGACTTGTAAATACAGACAGAAGATGAGAAAACTCCCTCCCAGCGTCCGGAAACTGGGCTCCAGACAGACACAGCGGCAATTCATGAATTCCTGGTCTGCCTTACTTCGCTGCTTCCTCACTCAGTTCCTTGTTTCACCCCTGCCTCCTACCGCATCCTCCACCTACCCCGACTCCTGAGATTGCTGCCCGGGTGTGGGGGATCCGGAATGGGCTTCCACCTCTCCCAGCACTAGCCTGTCTGGGGTGAACCGAGATGCCGGACAGGGCGCCCCGAGCTGGGTAACGTGCCCTGGCGCGGCCCGACAGGCGGCATCACCCTGGGACAACTTCCAGCGGCAGCACGCACGCCATGGCAAAGTCCAGAGCAGCGAGCCTAAAAACCGCGACTCTTTGCCCCTTTGCAGCATCCAGCATACTTCCCCTGTTCCCCACATCTTGGAAAACCCAGCAGTCCACTCCCCTCCCCAGCCCCAGGAGACCCCTCTCTGGTGCCTGATGCTCCCCAGACCCGCCAGCTCTCTGGGGCTCAAATCTCCGGGATTCCTGCCCGGTCGCGGTCCCTGTCCCCAGTCCCCCTCCCCAGGCGTTGCAGGACTGGGACCCGCGGCCGCAGTAGCCACGCCAGGGCAGTGGTCTCCGGTGCAGGAGAACCCAGCCGGACAGGCTGGCTCGCTAGCGCTTACCTATGCTGATGGTGTTGGGGAATCCTCCGTGAGAATGACCCAAAAGCCCCAGGACTAAAAAGAAGACCGCCTGGAGCATGCTTTGCCCCATTTTCTTCTGCCTGGCCATGCTACGCCTAAAACGAAGCTGACAAGAGCATGGGCGCAACTCGGGAGTCGTCAAAATAATAACAGAAAAAGAAAAAGAATTCGCTGGCTCTTACACCCCCTCCCTTCAACTTGCTCGCGCTCACTCTTCCTTTCCACCCTACACCAGTCCTCCTCCTCCGCCGCCTCCTCCTCCTCTCTCTCTCTCTTTCTCTCTCTCTGATCCCTCTCGCTCTTAGACTCTCTCACATCCCCTCCCTGCCCCCCACCTCACTTCTGTCTTCACACCAATGTGGAAGGCGGGTTCACTGGCTGCAAGCTCGGTTAGCCAAAGAGATCTTTCTCCCTATCACTGAGGAGAGAGAGAGAGAGAGAGAGAGAGAGAGAGAGAGAGAGAGAGAGAGAAAGAGAGAGGAGAGAATAACCTAAAACACAACCCAAAACAAAAAAAAAGGCAAAACACCGAAAAACAAAAACCAAACAAAAGAGAGAGACAGAAAAAAAATTATAAAGAAAATCCAAGACTTTTCTCCCCCAGAAGATGGTGGGTGTAAAGAGGGGAAAAAAGAAGGAAAGAGCGAAAAGGCTCAGCGCCTGTGAATTGGGCTCTTCCAATTGGGCCGGTAGGGGGATATCGATCAAAGTTGATCTGACGTGGAATTAAAGCCGCACACCGCTTAGCTCTACTGCAAACTGCAGCCCCGGACTGCAAAGCCTTGGCGTTGGCGTTTGTCAACATGGGAGATGGGATCAATAGAAATACACTAGTCCCCCTGTGGACCAGCCAATCAAGCTGCAAACTGGCCCTTTAAAAAAGAAAGGAAGATGGAAAAGCTGCATTGTCTCTGCGTTTGTACTTGTGTCTTAAAGAAGGGGGTCGGGGGTGCGGTTAGTGGTTACTCGGGAGTCTTTGTAAGATTTGGAGAAGCAGTTCCCATCACAATGCGCCCAAAGATGCTGCGCATGCCCGGTCCCTACCGCTCAATTTTTTACAGCAGAGATCCCAGGGCTAGTGATCAGCCCCAACGCCCACAGCTTGTGAGGCCAGTGCCTCCCCTTCCGAGTGCAGAGCCAGCCTTGGGGGCGGAAGGGGGCAGTGATGGGCAGTGTGGGGATGACTGCTTTAGAGGACGTAGAAAAGTATGTGCCCGGATGTGGTAACTAAAAGGTTAATTGAAAGGACGCTCAATCCCATTGACGAAGGAGGAGAAAGATGTGGGAATGAGCTGGGATCCCCTAGGGATTGAAAGTTAAGGTTAAGAAAACTGTCTTTAGCTGCCCTGTTTCCTTGGTGTTGCTTCTGAACATAGGCCCTGACTAATGACTACAGAGGCTATAAATCCCCCCCCACCCCCCCCACCCCCGCTCCCACTCTTCTTTTACTCTCCGTTCTAGGGCAGGAAAGACCCTTCCAAGTCAGGCAGTGCAGCTGGATCTCAGTTGGGGGATAGTTCCCTCTATAATCTTGTGGATGAACCTCTTGGTCTATAGACTCCTCTCCCTAGCCCCTTTCTCCAGTGGTGAGAGAAAAGCAGCCTTTTTGTCTTCCAAGTCTTTCACTCCTACATCAGCTATTCTGAAAGTGACAGTTTTAATCTCTCCCCATACCAGCTATTCTCCTTTTCATATCCTCTCCTCTTGGTTTACATGCACCTGCTGCCAGTGTACAGCAAACTGGAATACATGGGGCAGGAGATATGGGACAGGGCCCAGGGGCGCAATTTTGGATTTGGCATGACATAGGTTGGAGTCTGGAGCAGAAAGTTTCCAAATTCTTGGGCAACTAGAAAAATGGTTGTAGGCTCTTCCAAATTTTCTATCCATTTGATAATGCAAAATCTCTTCCTACCTCATCACGCATAGAAATCTTGTCTCCATTTGCTAGTCCATAGCTAGGAATGAGGGAGAAACCTGAGAGTCATAGAAGACTGAACTTACAAATGGTTGGAGCATTGGGGCAAAGAGGGTAGCAGAGAATAGGTTGGTCACCCCTTGACAAATGTGAGGAGTGAGATATCATGGTTCAGGAACATAGACTTAGGAAACAGGTTCAAGTTCAGATCTATGTTCTATCACATATAGGCAGAGTGTAACCTTGAGTGACTTTCTTAATCTGAACCCCAGTTTTCTTATCTGCAATATGGGAGTATTAGTATTTCTTTCCCTATAAAATAATTACGAATTAAATAAGAAATAAGATAGTAGATGTGAAAGCATCTAATTCAGTGCCTGACTCACAGAAGAATCAATAAATGTTAATTTCCCAATTTCCTTCCCTTATTCTCACCTTTTAAAAGTGCTCTTTTCTCCCCAAAAGTTCCTCATGCTGTCAGCCTCCTCTTTCTCCACCAGCACCCAAACCTCAGACTCTGCTACCAATCTTTACTAGTGTTCCACATCAAAATCTTCCCACTGAAGCTTCCCAAGAGCCCCAGGAGATAGTAGAGAATGTGGTAGATAAATCTTTACTAAGGTTCTAACCATGGACAGTGACAATTTAATATTAAAAATGACACATTTAGAAAACCTGAACTTTAATTTTTTTATTTTTAAAAAATTCTTTATTGTTGAAAGTATTACATATGTCTCCTCCCTTCCCCCATTGACCTCTCCCAACCAGCACTCACCCCCACTATTGTCTGTGTCCATTGCATACAAGACCTTTGGTTGATCTCTTACCCCTTCCATCCTCCCCTACCTTCCCTCTGAGGTTTGATGGTCTGTACGATGTTTCTGAGAATCTGTACTTTTAGATAATATATTTACATTTTGTTTTATTTATTTACTTTTTAAATCATTCTTTTTTATTTGTTTGGTTTTAATTGATGAGAGAGAGAGAGAGAGAGAGAGAGAGAGAGAGAGAGAGAGAGATAAAAGAAGAAGAAGAAGGAGAAGGAGAAGGAGGAGAAGAAGAAGGAGAAGAAGAAGAAGAAGAAGAAGAAGAAGAAGAAGAAGAAGAAGAAGAAGAAGAAGAAGAAGAAGAAGAAGAAGAAGAAGAAGGAAATGGAAGGAGAGGAGAGAGGAGAGGAGAGGAGAGGAGAGGAGAGGAGAGGAGAGGAGAGGAAAGAGTACCCCATGGGCAAATATCTATTGGGATCAGGATAGAGTACAGAAGCAAAAGGCATGAGAGGATTTCATTGGTACATTTGAATGTCATTAGGTCCCAGTCAGGGGAAGGCAAGAAGGGGATCTTGTAGCAGGGGCCAGCCTTATCACAAAGGTGTACCTGGTCACCAGGGTGAGGTGCTCACAGCCTATTTGTGGGGATGTTGAGGCAGCAAAAAAATATGAAGTTTTAAGATTTATAATATAAAAGAGAAAATAGTACTTCTCTTCATGAGGTCTCCGTATGTTTCAGGCTTGGGATAAGGGCACTTGTATAAACAGAAAGAAATGTCAGCTTTTGAAGCTTGGGTAGGGGATCTATACCATACATTGAGCCTCATACTTGTCAATTTGATACTTTGCAAATAAGCAAAATAGAGGTAGAAATCAACTCATTTGTTGGAGGGGAAACTACTATCCTCTTAAAGGTAATGAAAGCAAGATACTACAGGCATACCTCAAATATATTGCAGGTTTAGTTCCAGACCACCACAAAAAAGTGAGTCATAATCTTTTTTGCTGGTGGAGGGTCTTGTCTTCAATTTGTAAAACACACAACATTTATGAAGCACAATAAAGCAAAGGACAATAAAATGAGGTTATGCCTGTATATCCTTTGCTTAACGGAAAGATAACCTCACTGTTTCATTTGAAACTCTGATTTCTTCAACACACATCTGACCACCTGCTTTATGATAGACTCTGCTAGACACCAGTGAATAAAGGAGCAAGACAGTTTCTGCTTCCAATGGATTTCAAGTTTAGAGGAAGAGCAGATGTATTCACTGGCAATGAAAATGCAACTCATGGTAAGTGCTGTGAAAACAGTAAGCAGCAGGTACCATGGCAGCACAGAGGAAGGTGTTTAAATATCTGAAATAAGGTGCTTCCCTTATCCCAGATTCAATCCAAAGCCATTAAAAAGAGAAGGTATAACAAGATGTTTTCTAAGGACCCTTCCTGCTCTCCTGTTCTGTGATTCTATGATTCCACAAGGCTGAATTATTTTAGGGTCAGAAAAACTGTCCAAATCTCAGCCCACACACTAATCAAGGAAAGAATCTAGGTACTACTGATTCTTTGTGGTTGTCTTTTGCACTCCCATTCCTGGATTCCTTGGAAAGAATAGAGTCCAGTCTTATCTGGAGACTTAGGTTGGGGGTGACATCTAAGAAAGCTTGGGTCCTCCATCTTAATTCTCTATCATTTCATCTTTATTATACCTCTCCCTCAAGAAACCTCTGTAGAAATCTTCTATGTAGGTATCAAATAAATCCATATCCCTGAGGAGCTTAAATTCCAGGCATGGGACTTGTTGGAACTGCTTCTGGTGGGAGTATATGCAGGGGTCAGAAGAGAAACCTTATGGACTTGGGTTTAATTGGCCCAGAAATGGATCCATGGCAACTTCCAGGAGGAGACAGTCACACTGAGTAAACAGTAGCCATGGAAGCAATTGCTTATTTCAAATTTTATTCAGATTGGCTTGCTTTTTATAGATGGTAATGTTTGGAACTCATTTTTTGCCTTAAAGACATCCATAGAAGCTGTTTAGGGGCACAGTTACTTGGAGATGATCTTTCACTTTTAGTACCCCTCTCCCAAACTTTTCTCTCTGGACTAAGCACTTCACACTGGCTCCTTTAGTTACTCTTAGGGCTAGCGACCATGCTCTTGATTTGTCCAGTTACTATAACAATTAGGATGCTTCATACTAAGGTAGGACAAAACCCACTAAAACTGGTACAAACCGTAAGAGAGGTGCATTGGCTTACATAACTGGAAGGATCAGAAGTAGGAGTGGACTGATAATTGATTACACTCTAGTTCAAAAATTTTATCAAACACCCAATTTCTTTTTCTCTCTCCTTTCTGCTTCCCACATGACAGTAAAATGTTTGTAGCATTTCTTGTCTTCAATCTGCCTTGCATCTTCTTGTATCATTGGTTTAAACTGAATCACCTGACAATTCATGATCAAATCCTGTGGCCAAGTAATGTCATGCTTAGACCTGAGTTGCCTGAACCAATCACTATGGAATGAGGGGCAGGGGCGGTATTATACCCCATTCATAGAGCTGAGAGTAGGGAGTAGTCAGTCCTTCCTGATCCCTCACCAAACCACACAATTAATGCACAGTGGAGGAGGGAAATATAGAGATTGGGAAACAATCACTATAACCATGAAAATCCCCATCCTCCCAAAGGCCTGCTCCCTGAGAATTGTGTGTAGTAATAATTTTGCTCTTGAAATGTCTATAGGCCCCTGATGATTTGCTGAAATGGTCTTGTCTTTGGTCTATTAGAGATAAATTGTTCAATGGTGAGATCCTTTGTTACTTTAGTAATTCAGCCCCCTAAAATCAGCTCATGATGGACCTTTCTGATATTTAATTATGCTCTTAAGAAAGTCATATTATATTGAGTGTCCAGGGTGAGAAACTAATATAGAAATAATTCCTTTCTTAGGGGTAGAGGCAAATAGGCTTCCATATTTTTTCAGATAAGGATTTAGTGACTACTCTGTACATCCTCTTTAGGGTGAACAGAGGTCTAGGTTGTTACTTCATAGGCTATGAAACTGAGGAATCAGAGAGGTTTAGTGAACAGCACAATGTCACACAGGGCTTTATCCACCAGGCTAGAATCTTCTTCATGCTATGAGAGAATTGAATCATAACAAATATATTCCACTGGGATGGGTTCATCTTAGTGAGGAGTAATTATCCCCTGGTGGGCTCTGAATGGACTTGAAAACTGAAGATGTGAATCACATGGCTTTCTACTTCTCAGAAAGTGACATTCTTTTTTTTTTTTTTTTTAAACACATTTTATTGATTTTTTACAGAGAGGAAGGGAGAGAGATAGAGAGTTAGAAATATCGATGAGAGAGAAACATCGATTAGCTGCCTCCTGCACATCTCCTACTGGGGATGTGCCTGCAACCCAGGTACATGCCCTTGACCGGAATCGAACCCGGGACCTTTCAGTCCGCAGGCCGACGCTCTATCCACTGAGCCAAACCGGTTTTGGCACAGAAAGTGACATTCTTATAAGCTGCAAAGTCTCTGATGGGAAGTGTTAATATATTTCAAATTATTTCAGGTTACCTCCCAAAGATAATATTGTTGACATTTTTATTTATGTAAAGTATTTTACTTCTCCAGGAAGGTTAGAAACTGTCACTGTGAAACAGCACAGGTAAGTCAGGGAGAAATTTACCCCCAACCTAAAACCGGCCCTGCCTTATAGCCCTACTTGGGGAGAGGTTGCATGTTTGAGAAAATCTGAGAATTTTATTGAGAAAGTCTGAGTGCTAATTGGTTGAAGAACTATGCTTTATACTCAACTGAAAAAGTTTGTAGTTTTGGAGTACTTATGAAAATTAGAAACTGACTCTAGATTCTGAAATTTATATGTCTGTATGTCAAGAACTGAGTCAACATCATGCCATATCATATGAAGTCAAATAGACCGCCCCCCCCCCTTTGAGGTATGTGTATGTGTCGGGGGTAGTGGTGGTGATCAGATTGGGATGGGTGAAGCACATGCATTAGAGTAAATAAGTGCTCCAATTATTCACTGTTTCCTGCATATATACCTTTATCATGACTTCATTGTGGGAAGTTTATTTGATTTCCTAGATACATTACAAGTATTTCTCTGGGCTCAGCCATGTGACTTGCTTAGGCCAATGACATGTGGGTAGAAGTGATAGAGCATCAATTTCAGCCTATGTCTTAAGAAACCGCATGTATTTCTGCTTGCCATTTTTACCTCTGTCGGCTCCATGAGAAGAATATGTATCAGCTAGTTTTCTGGTACAAGAAGGATGAAAGATATGTAGAGTAGAACTGCCCTAGTTCACTCACAGGCCTGAAATGAGAAGAAGTCATCTCACCTATTACAGTCTGTAGCAGAGCTGCCCAGTTGAGCCCAGTCTAGATCAGCTGAACTACAGCCAACTTGCAGATGGGTGATAAATGATAAATGATTATTATTTTAAGCCACTAAGATTTTGAGCTAATACAGCGGGCATTTGGCAATGGTATGTTTCTATGGATGAACTAAGGCAAGGGTGACTGTGCAACCTGGTTTGCCCAGGACAAGAGAAGAGAGAGAGAGAGAGAGAGAGAGAGAGAGAGAGAGAGAGAGAGAAAGAGAGAGAGGTATCCACATGGCATTCAGGTTGGTAAAGTTGATTAGCCCGATTAATAAAAATGAAGAAATGTGAACTCTCTTAGACTATTTCTACTGATTTTACTTTTCTAGACATTCTACGGCAGTAGTTCCCCGGTGAAGAAACTAATGCAGGACAGAATGTCTGTCACTTCCCCAAGTCTGACACAGAAACCAAGGCTTTCTGACTTCCTTTGTTGTCTCTTTTGTCTTAATTCACTGCAAGGTACCTATGGTGCCTGTTACTAGTCATCAATGCTCCAAGCAATATTATTGTTATAATAACTTTTTTGGTTCACAGAAAATATTAAAGGAGAAGAAGCAGTAGGAAATACCTCTATAGTGATCCTCAGAGCTCAGGTTAGTCAGAAAGCTGGTGTCTACTGAGCCACCATCACTTAGTTGGACTCGAGGGTGAAGAGTGAGATTAATTTTGCTAAGTAGCAGCAGGAAGGAGGGAGATTAAGAACAAGGCTTACTCAGTGTTTAGAAAATCTTTGGTGCAGACATGACTGGCTATATAATTTTAGGGGTCCAATGCAAAATGAAAATTCTGGACCCTTTGTTCAAACATTAAGAATTTCAGAACAGAGATAGCAGAGCATTAAAGCAAGCACAGGAACCTTCTACCATGAGGCCCTGTGTGAGCGCACAGGTCATACTAATGAAGTCGGCCCTGAGGGTAGTTCCTGCCCTAGAGGAGACTGGGCAGTACGGAGAGCATCCTTTCTCAGTTCTCTGGGCTCTTGACTTCAGACCCCAGTGAGAAAGCTCATCGACTAAGGGCCCTACAGGTCCAAAGAAAATGAAGGGGCTTCCTCAAGGTAGGTTTGCAAAGAGTTTCTCACAGCCTCTCCTGCCCTCCTTCCAGGGTAGCTCCAGTCCCAAGAGAATTACTGTTACAAAGGAAGAGAAAAATTACTTAAAATCACTGTATCTTGGCAGGAGGCCAGTCAAAGAGTGGTCTTACAATCTTACCTACCCTGCTATCTAAACTCAAATTGAGTTCCCTAGGGGGAAGATCATTCTATATCCAGAGGTATCATACTAGGGGAAGCCCTTGTGAGGCAATGCCTTTAAATTAAAAACAAAGCAAAAACAAACAAATGTTTCCTCCCTCTTAAAGGTCTGGTTAATAGTTTAGAACATTGCCACATTTCGCTAATACAGGGAAAGCAGTAACTCTTCCTCAATTCTGAATCACCTTTACTCAAATTTCTGATATATAAAGGCTAACTGGGTATTTTTTCCTGGCGGTGATGATGCTGACAATAACAATAATGAAGATAATGATCATGATGACGACAATGATGATGATGATGATGACTAACATATATTTCTTACCACATGCCAGGTATTCTGCTAAGTGATATAAGTGTATTATCTCATTAAATTCTTACAGCAGCTCTTTGAGATAAGTGCTATTATTTCCCCCATATTTAATGCAAACCAAAATTAGAAGCATTTATATAAATTTTAAAGAAAAGAGACCCTGAAAAATATATATTAAACAAGGGATGGTAAATAAAAAGTAATTGCATAGTTCCCATTATTAACAAGTTGGAATGTGAAGTGTCACTGCTTTTTCTTTTTATTTAGGATGATTTCTTAATTGTATATTTTTATAAACATGAACTTATTTTAAAATATTTTTCATAATGCTTAGTACCTTTATTGAGAGCTAGAGGCTCTCAATAAAAATGTGCTGAATTAATAAATGAAAGCTTTCATGGGCTCATTCAAGATCTCAACCTTCTTAAGAAGTTTCGTGAAAATATCCTGCCCTAGCCAGTTTGACTCAGTGGATAGAGCATCAGCCTGCATACTGAAGGGTCCCGGGGTCAGTTCTGGTCAAGAGCACATGCCCAGGTTGTGGGCTCAATCCCTAGTAGGGGGCTTGCAGGAGGAAGCCTATCAATGATTCTCTCTTACCATTGATGTTTCTATCTCTCTCTCCCTCTCTCTTCCTCTCTGAAATCAAGAAAATAAATTTAAAAAAAAACCCCAAAACATCCTAAGTTCTTTAATCATGAATTCTGCCACAAGGGTTTTGAGAAACACAATTTTGTGGTTAGAAAAGTACAGTGTACCTTTATTTCAGGTAAATCATACCTACAATATCAGAATCAATATGCCCATCTGATATGTTTATAAACTAAGGCATCATTACCACCATCTTGTGGATGTTTCCAATAATTGCAGACAAATTACCCAAGCAGAAAGCCAGTGTCTTGACTATTGAACCTTACACTTCTCCTTCAGTACATTCTTTGACTGTTGTTTTAGATTTATGGCTAATAAATTCCAGCAATAAATTCCTGTGTCATTCATTGTAGGTTCCTTCAAATTCTTTTTTGGAGTCAGGAACAGTGTGATAAATAAGTACATGAATGAATGGAATGCTAACATTTCCAAAGTAGTTAATTTTTATAAATTATAAACACTTTATTAGTCTAATGAGAGTGAAACTTCAGGGAATCAACTTCTTTTGTATTGGTATACACTGTAACTATATATTTTAACTCTAACTTGATAGTTTACTAATTTTATTTAAGATTTTGAGCTCTGTGAGGGCAGGGATTTGGGTGTATGGTGTCTAGTTTGTTTATTGCTGTACTCCCAGCACCCAGAGCAATGCCTCAATGTAATTGATGCTAAATACTGTTTACCAAATGAATGAATGCATGAATGACCCAAACAAGATGCAATGGTGCTCTGTTTAACATTATGCTTCATGAGTTAGGAGGAATATAAGGGAGAAAAGATATTTTATTTTATGGTTGGACTAAAAATAGAGACCAATTGTCGTTTTGTCTGTCTGGTTACATTTGGCAAACTTTCAGAGAGCTTTGGGCATATATTTTGCTTAGGACAAGGCCTCATGAGGTGCAGAGCATAGTGAGCTTTGGGCATATATTTTGCTTAGGACAAGGCCTCATGAGGTGCAGAGCATAGTGAAGGGTGGATCTGATGGGAGACAATGAGAATAACTTCTCTTCTTGCCTTCTCGTGGTCAAAACTTGTCTATTCTTTCCATCTTATTTTCAGGATTCTGTTAGATAAGTGGTTGGTATATTCCACAAGGTACTTGGCAGAAAGTTATCCTTATGTTACCATTAAGGAATGGATGTCAGTTGAGAATAATTGAAGGTCTGAGTTAGTATAACATTTCCTGTTTCTTCAGAACATGGAAATTGGCTGACTCTGTCTGTAGCTGGCCACAGAATGATAAGAAGCTGGGTGGCAAATGCCAATAAAGTGGAAATGGACTTCAGCAATTTGCTGCTATACCTTATAATATGGGCAAATATTGCTTTATGCATTGGGCATCCATCTAAAAATTTGTGTGGAAATGAATTTAGATAAATTGAATCCTATTTTAAATCCAGGACAAGTGCTTGCCATTTAAAGGAACCCTGAAGCAAATCATTTTTTTAGTGAAAACTATTAGCTTTTTTGTAATTTATGTGTTTTCTTATGTACTAAAAACACACAGTCCCTTATAATTCAGAGGGCAGACTTCTTTGGATAAAAAGATGTAGTTTGTGGCTATTTGTTTTTTAGAACTTCTGTTACCAAAGCTTAAATCAGGAAATATCTGGCTTCCTCTAAATCCCAATATTCTAATCTGGTATCCTTTCATAGTATACTTCTGAAGCAGAGTCAAATTTTGCCAGATTATCCAAGACAAAGTCAAAGTGTTAATGAAGCATGTATAGTATTGTCCTCCCCTGCCTCAATTACCACCATTCACTTCTTCACTGAAGCCTTGGATATATAACATAAGCTACGAATTTTATGTCAGTGGGAACGGAATTATAATATGAGCTACTTATTATTTATCAAATACTTGCTATGTTCCAAGTGCTAAGTGATTTGATACATTAGATCATCTAATCCTCATAGCCCCTTATGAGTTAGATACTATTATTATTTCAAGTTTATAGCTGAAGAAACTATACCCACAGTGAGATTAAGTGACTTGCCCAAGGACACACAGCTCAAAATTGTGGAGGTGAAATTAAATCCAGGAAGCCCCTATGACAACCTGCTTCCACATTATACTGTGCGTGTTCTGAGATCCCAACAAATTTGTGTCTTTTCAAAGTCACAGAGAGCTGATAGCTGCCTCTATGTCATCATACTCAGTGGCCACTCAACCTACGCTGTAGACTGACTGGGCCAAACAAAGACTTGGGAAAGACTTTTGTTTTTATACATTTTCCTCTCCACCTTAGCTAAATCAGATTTATTTTTTCAGGGGATAAAAGAAGTACTGTTTATATGTCCCAGAAAATAGTTATTTATTAAATGTTGACTACATACCCTAAAGGGGTTATCTTTAATGTCTGAGAGGGGATAAGGCAATGTGTATGGTGGTATACTTGTATTCTTTCATCAGAATCATGGTGATGGTTTTGAGCAATGACCACTCTCCCTGAGTTCAAAATTCTCCATCTGCAACTAGTATTAGAGTAATATGACTTCCTTGGGTCGCACCATCGTCATTGGTATAGCCCACAAAACTATTGTGAGGATCAAATGAGATAATTAAAGTACACAGAATGATGTCTGGCATGTAATAAATGCTCAGTAATGTTAGCTATTATTGTTATTAGCTCCAGGCCCATCAGCATAGTTTAGCACAATTTCCTCTGAGCTTGTTTTGGTTCTGAGGGACTCTGAAAGAGTCCATTTTGCTAAGTTGAAAAAGCAGGAAAAGCTTGTACATTTGCAGAATCTGTCAGCATTTGAGTTTGTTTAGTCCTGGCAAGAAATGGCTTCCTGCTTTGAAAACAAAGAAAACATGTATTTTTTAAAGTGAAGAAACACCTTTTTAAAAACACTCAGAAGACTTATTAGACAGAAAACAGCTTTTGCAGAGCAATACTGTGGTGATTGAGAGGAAAACATTGTCAAGTGCATGAATCAGATTGTCTTTAATGGAAAAGCAGAATTGAGCATGGCAGAGCCAGCAGGGATGGTAGGGGGAGAGGGAAAGGACAGGGGGAATGCAAAAAAGGTTTGCCAAAAAGCCATGAAGATTGGATTGTGGCAGTCCAGAAACCTCTTGCCAAATGAAAGCTGCAGTTGCTCTCACCCACTGCCGCTCTGCAGTAATGAATGCATTCTTGATTAGCTTTGCTGATTACCTGCTCTCTATGCACACAGCAGAAGACAGAATAGCAGAGTCTGGGGCTCTTGCTGAAGAGTTTAGAGGCAAGGGAGGGGGACAGTGGGAGGCTTTGATTATCTTTTTTATTTTTCTTTCCTCACCTGCCTCTCAGTGTACATTGACATAGTGCTGGCTTTTTCTGGGAGCAGCCAAGAGGCCAGAACCTAGGTTTTTTCCACAGGGTAATAAAACTAGTGCCAGAGGGGCAAGGAGCTACATGGAAGCCCCATCCGCTCTTTTCTGAGTTCTTTGTAGCATTTAACTCATCCCCTCAACCACAGGAGATGAATGCCTTTGCATATATTGAAAAAGGAATTATGCCTTTGATTTCCTAGATACATTACAAGTATTTACTGAGAGATGAGAATTAGGTGGGGAAATAGGTTTTAGGCTCAGAAGGCGATGTCTCTAAAGATTTAATGCAATTTGAATGGGAACACAAACTTTGGGAAGGAAAACACAAGTTACAATTTTGGAAAAATGTCCTCTCTGGTGCTGTAAGATGACAACTGAAATTCAATGTTTATAATCAAATAATTCTTTTTTCCACATCAGATGAGGAGGGTTTTTTCATACTGTGTTTTCTTTGTGCATGGGCTATTACTATTACTGTTATTATTTAGGTCATTGTACTTGCTGTTCTGGACTTGGCATTGCATGAGGACCAATCTGTTTTTAACAAGTTTAGGGCTAAGTAGATGGCCAGATCCATCTATGAATTGCAGCCCAGCCCAGGACTGAGTGATCCTATCTAAAATAAATATTATTTCCTTATGGGAATGGAGGGCATGACAACTGTTTGGATACATAAATCAGATCCAACCTTTAGGCAGTGAGTGAGTGCTTCTTTTGGGTGTGATTTGAGGAGCTTTTAGTGATTCCACTTCACCCTTTTTGCATTTTTTTACCACTGGCCTTATTGTGCTTTCTGAAATTCCCATGTTCACCCTCTCCTTTGGAGAACCCTCTGTTAAAATGGAGGAACTGACTGTATTTGGTACATTTCTACATCATGGCACACAGGCAGTTCCATGGAACTGGAG
Organism: Myotis nattereri; assembly: GCF_964212035.1. Taxonomy (NCBI): domain Eukaryota; kingdom Metazoa; phylum Chordata; class Mammalia; order Chiroptera; family Vespertilionidae; genus Myotis; species Myotis nattereri. The sequence continues at coordinate 113,251,220 of NC_138078.1, read as the reverse complement.
TCAACAAGTTAGGAGACTCTGGCTACTTCAAGCCTTGAGCCCTGAAGGCAATTGGTAACTCAGCACACCTCTCATCTATCCACATGATACCATCACCAGTCTTTCATAAGGGCAACCATATCATTTATTGTCCAACCTAGACACTTTCGAGAGTGGAAGGGGACACTATTAATAATTAAGCCAGGACATTAGGCAAACTATATAAGCTAGGAAATTTGGTTACTCTAGTCAATCACACGTTAACCCAGGTTAGTTTTCCAGACTAGCCCTACTGATATCAGACCTCTGAAATGTGTACTTTTCTAGTTTGTTTCCTCCATTAGTCCTTTTCTTTATCTCCCTTTCTATTTATACAGCTGCTATCACCTATTATCATCATGTTTTTCTTTGGCTTCCATTTTACTGATGAAGAGACAGATATGAGACTGAAGGATGTTTTTCCCCCACCTCAGGTTTTCATCAGAAGTTGCAATCAGGTAGCACCACGGTCATTTGGGACACAGGGACAAATCAGTGCTTTTTGGACCTTTGCTAGCTTTTTCTTTTGGCATTTTCTTCAGCTCCTTTACCATTTATCTTTTTGTCTGGCTTTTCAGTGCCCACATTCCCTGCCATGTCCAGAATTTTCTTTCTTTCTCACATCTACTAGAGCTTAACTGTTCTCTACAGTATTCCATTCCCTTAGGACTTTTCCCTCTGTTAAAAAATGAATGCTGAAAAATTAATGTATTAGCCTGTCTAGGTACGATATTCATATTTAAATAGGAGACTTGTGGAGACATAACTGTGTTAGTCCAATGAAACAGTGATAATAGGAATTCAGGAACCTTGGAAAACTGGGTTTCCCAAGTTTGTTTGTTTTGTTTGTTTGTTTGTTTGTTTGTTTAGAATATACAGTGTCTCAGTATGACCTGACTCATACTACATAAGGCCTGTCGTGATCAGGGCTTTCAAAGTTGGACAAGCTATCAAGCTATAATGCCTCTGGACACTACTGCTGCAATCATCTAGATGACACACTCTGTGGAATTGTGCCATCATCTTAGATTTACTTGAAGTAGTAAAAAGGCAATAAAAGTGCCTCTTAAAACAGTCAAAGTTTATCAAAGAGTAAAGAAGTAAAATAATCCAGGTAATGCGCCTGATCTGCTTCAGGCAGGAACGTGAACTCACTTTAGTGTGGTAGAGGTTTGGAAATTATCTTTTGTCTTTCGCCTCCTTGGTATGATAAGGCACAGATTGCATGGAGAATAGAAAGAGCTCTTAGACCTAAAATTTCCATCCCTCCATTTTACTATCTTCCCCAACTGCATCTCTTGGAAACTACAGTTTAAAACATCAGTCATTAAGATTCTTTGGTAAATCACTTTCATTGGACAATTATAATTTATTTCTTAGTGATTGTATATATCCTCTACCTTACCAATCACCATCTAACCAGCGGTTCTCAACCTGTGGTTCATGACCATCGGAAAACATATATAGCATATCAGATATTTACATTATGATTCATAACAGTAGCAAAATTACAGTTATGAAGTAGCAAGGAAAATAATTTTATGGTTGGGGGTCACCACAACATGAGGAACTGTATTAAAGGGTCGTGGCATTACGAAGGTTGAGAACCACTGAACCAACTAGTTGGTTCTCCCTGTGGATGTGAATTTTTTTATATCTTTAACAAATATTTCTTGAGCATCTAGTATGTGTCAGATACTGTGGTAGACCCTGGTGAACATGGTAGATATAGACTCTGCTCTCATGGAGTTAAGCAAATAAAAAAGCAAACAAGTAACAAATATGGTAACACTCATTTTCATTTGTTCAACAAAGCAAACTAATAGGATGCTGCAATAGAGAATAGAAGATTAATACTAAGTTTTGACAGCCAGTAATGGAAAATCAAACTAAAATTAGATCAAGTAATATGGGGTTTATTATCTCACTAATAAGAAGTCTGGAGGTAGGAAGATTCAGGGTCAATTCAGATTCACAATTTAATTATTATGAAAGACCCAGACACATTCCATCTTTCTATTGTATCCTCCTTAGCACACAGGTAAGGCTTCACATGTAGATACACAGAAGTTAGACAAAGCAGTATTTCATCGTTTCTTATGGCTAAGTAGTATTCCATTGTGTAATTATGCCATATCATTTTTATCCAATCTTCTATCGAAGGACACTTTGGTTGTCTACATGTCTTGGCCACTGTGCGTAATGCCGCAATGAACATAAGAATGCATATATCTTTGTAAATAAATGTTTTCAAGAAAAAATAAAAAACATCAATAAATGAAAAACAAACAAAAACACCAAAAAATTTCTTTTGTGTCACATTGGTCAGATCTGGGTCATGTTCTCATTTTTAAAGTAGTCACTGACAAATTGGCAAGATATGATCATGATTGTTTCAAACCAATTATGATCCATCATTTAAAACTGGGAAGGGGCCAACCTCCCTGACCACATGACAGCCATATTCTCAAACAAAATTATCATTGTGCTAGGAAATAAAAAAAGTAGATGGGGGTTGTTGCTAGGAGGGCAGTCAATATTTTCTGTCTTAGGTGGGGTGGTCAGAAAAGGCCCATTTGAAGGAATGATATGTTAACTGAGATGTGAATAATGAAATAGATTCAGAAGGTGCAGGAGATAGGGACTTTTAGGCAGAGGGAAGAACCTGTACCAAGGACCCAAAATTGAAAGCGTTTGGCATCTTTGAGGACCTGAAAGATGTATAGTATAATTAAAATGTAATAAGTGAGGGGAGAGTTCCATGAAATGAAGTTGGGGAGCAATATGTGAGCTGGAACAATTACAATAATGTAAGGGCATGGTATAGAGTTAAGATTTATTCTAAGTACAGTAGGAAACCACTGAAGGGTTTTAAATAGGTTTAGGATATGACCTATATTTTAGGACACTCTTGCTGCTACATAGAGAATAAGTTGAAGGGTATGAAAGAGTAGAATTTGAAGACCATTTAGGAGATTTTTTTTCAAGGATCTAGGCAACAAATGGTGGGAGCCTGGAATAAAGTAGCAATGTCGATGGCGATAAATGGATAGATAAATTGTATAGATAGAACTGACATGACTTATGGCTTATATGTTGAGAGGGAAAAGGAGGGGGAACAAGGACATTTCCTGGGCTTTTGGACTGAGAAACTGGGTAGAGGATGATATCATCCTCCTACTCTTTCACCTGCATCACTACTATCTCCTCCATTTTGTCCTCCTCTCTCTTTTAACTGAGAAGAGAAAGTCTGGGCAAATAATAGGCTTTGGCAAATGTGTGATTGTTGATCCAATAGTTTTGTTAAGTTTGAGATGTTTGAGAGATATCCAAATAGAATGGTCAAGTAGGTAATTGCATAGGAGACTCTGGCTCAGAGGAAAAGTTTGGGCCAGAGATACACATTTAGAAGTCAGCATTGTATAAATGACCTTCAAAGCCAGAAGGTTGGATGAACTCACTTCGGGAAAACAGGTAGGGAGAGAAGATAAGAAGATAGTACCAAGTCCTAAATAATGTGAACATTGAAACATTGGAAAGATGAAGAGGAGTCTGCAAAGGGAATTGCAAAGTAGAATGCATTGAGGTAAGAGGAAAACCGAGGGAGACTACATGATTTTCCTAGGGTTACACAGCTCACATTCTTCTCAAGGGCTCAGGAAAATTGTATGGAAGTCTTTGAAGACACAAGGTAGATGAGAAAAGGAAGACATAATTTTATACACATTAAAAACATAGATTTAAATATAATATTTATATATATTCATTGTTGAAAATTTAGAAGACATAAAAATACATAAATGAGAATCAACCATAAGTCTATTTGTTATTATTTTCATACTAGAGGCCCAGTGCATGAAATTCATGCACGGGTAGGGTCCCTAGGCCTGGCTGGCAATCAGGGCTGATCTGTGGGACAACCACCGGGCAAATGGGGGGCCCCTGCTGGCACCTGCCTTGGCTGGCCTGGGGCCTGCGGGCTAGGGGAAGCTCCTGTGTTGAACATCTGCCCCCTGGTGGTCAGTGTGTGTCATAGTGACCTGTCATTCTGCCAGTTGTTCCACCTTTTGGTTGATTTGCATATTAGGCTTTTATTATATAGCAGCAGTTCTCAACCTGTGGGTCACGACCCCTTTGGCGGTCAAACGACCCTTTCACAGGGGTTGCCTAAGACCATCCTGCATATCAGATATTTACATTACGATTCATAACAGTAGCAACATTACAGTTATGAAGTAGCAACAAAAATAATTTTATGGTTGGGTCACAACATAAGGAACTGTATTTAAACGACCAGAAGGTTGGGAATCACTGTTATATAGGTTATAACTATCTAGTCTTCCTTTTCCTCCTCTCACTCCTCCCTCTTTTCAATCACTCACTCACTCACTCTCTCTCTCTCAGACACACACACACACACACACACACACACACACACACACAGCCTCAGCAAGGATTGGTTGGCTATGTTGCGATAAAAAAAACCCCACAACCAGAAACATCTTCAGGGAGCACATGCCACCATAGTGAATTCCCACACCAGGCCTTCTCACAAGCCCACTGGGACCCAGCATCCTCGGATCTGGCTCCAAGACCCCACAGTGAGTGCAAGCCTGGGGGAACCCTGTGCTCTACCCCCTCCGTGGACCCCAGAACCGTGCTGCTAGCCTGACCCGGAGCCACCAGGTGCCCACTCCACCCCGAGCTCCAGGACCTGCTGCCAGGGTGACCCAGAGCAACCCAGAGCATTCCCCACTCTGGACCACAGGGGAGCTCTGACTGTGCAACCCAGAGCAACCCATGCTAGCTCCCCCTGGCCCTGGGACAGTCCTTCTGGGGCTTTCTAGAGCAACCCAATGCATACCTCACTCCAGGCAACAGGAGAGCACAGACTAAGTGACCCAGGGCAACCCACCCCTGCTCCACACTGAGGAGGGGAAAACTGGAACAACCCAGCACATGTCTCACTCTGGGCTACAAGAAAGCGAGGATTGTGTGACCCAGAGAAACTCATGCCCACTCTACCCTGAGCCTTAGGGTCTTGCTGCTGGGACAACCTGGAGTAACCCAGTGTGCACCCCACTTGGGCCACAGGGGAGCTCTGACTGTGCAATGCAGAGCAACCCTCACCTGCTTCTCCCTGGCCCCTGGGACAGTACAGCAGGGGCTACCTGGAGCAACCCAGCACATGCCTCACTCTGGGCCACCATCCTCATCGGTATAGCCCACAAAACTATTGTGAAGATCAAATGAGATAATTAAAGTACACAGAATGATGTCTGGCATGTAATAAGTGCTTAGTAATGTTAGCTATTATTGTTATTAGCTCCAGACCCATCAGCATAGTTTAGCACAATCAGCATATGAGTGGATAAAAAAGCTGTGGTACATCTACACAATGGAATATTATGCTGCTGTAAAAAACGAAAGAACTCTTACCATTCACAACAGCATAGATGGACATGGAGACCATTATGCTAAGTGAAATAAGCCAGTCAATGAAAGAAAAATACCACATGATCTCACTCATTCATGAAATATAATGAATATCCTAAATTGATGAACAAAAATAGATCCAGAGACAGAGAAGCATCCATCCGTCAAACTTCAGAGGGAAGGCAGAGGAGGATTGGGGTGGGGGGTAAGAGATCAACCAAAGGACTTGTATGCATGCATATAAGCATAACCAATGGACACAGCCACTAGGGGGCTTAAGAGCATGTGCTGGGGGAAGAGGGGATGGGCATGGCCAGAGAGAGGTCAATAGGGAAAAAAGGAGACATAGGTATTACTAAATGTAATAATTTAAACAATAGAGAATTTAAAAAAATCTTTCAGTGGCTTCACACAATGAAATCTTTTTATATATGCGGGCAGGAAGCTAAACAAAAGGAAGATAAACAATCCAATAAAAAAATGGGCAAAGGACTTATATAGACCCTTTTCGAAAGAGGACATAAGGAAGGCCAAGAGACATATGAAAACATGCTCAAAGTGACAAATCATCCAAGATGTGCAAATCAAAACAACAATGAGGTACCATCTCACACCTGTCAGAATGGCTATCATCAACAAATCTACAAAGGACAAGTGCTGGAGAAGTGCTGGGTCTCACTTAGAGACCCAGACTGATAGAGACCCTTGTCTTTTACTTTTCCCCAAAAAACAATTAACATTCAATATTATAGTAATTGTAGGTATACAGCATAATATTTGGACATTTGTGTAATCTATGATGATACCCCGATAAGTCTAGTACCCACCTGACACCATATATAGTTATTATAATATCATTGACTATATTTCCTATGCTGGACATTACATCCCCATGATTATTTTTTAACTACAATTTGTACTTCTTAATCTCTTCACCTTTTTCATCCAGCCTCCCAAACCTCTTCTATGTTGCAACGATCAATTTGTTCCCTGTATCTATACAAGATCCTTTTCTTTTTTATTTTATTTTTTTCAATTATAGTTGACATTAAATATTATTTTATATAGTTTCAGGTACACAGCATAGTTATTATATATTTATATAATTTATGAAGTGACTCCCTCAATTAGTAGAGAAGACCCTTTTCAATGCAGGCTTCCATGATTTTTAAGGAAGGAAGAAGGGTATGTGGCAAATCGAGCACTGGTCCTTAAATGTTCCACTCACATTTCACTTGTCCAGTTGTGTCACTTGGCCATGCCCAATATCAAAAGGGATGGGAAAGCATGGTCAGATCATACTAAATGCCTTGAAGGAGAGTATGAAAGCATTTATGAACAGTCATAATGATTACCACAAATATGCTTGTGTGTGTGTAGTATGTGTGTATGTGTATAATTTTACACTCTACATACTGTTTTGCAGTATATTTTTTAAAATAGGTGTAAAAATTTTTGCATGCCTTTAAATTTCCTATAATGTATTTTAAATAGCTGCATACCATATTTTTCTGTGTATAAGACGCCATTTTTTTCTAAAATCATTCGACTGAAAATCAAGGGGCACCTTATACACGGAAGTCAGCTGAGGAGAGAGCCACGGGGTGCAGGTGTGTAACTGCCCATATATTGTCAAACAGGCTTCCTCCAATCACGAGCCTTATTGTTATGGATGTCAGCTGATGCCATAATTGGAGGTGGAGGTCGAGGTGGAGAGTGCATAGATGCAACAGGGACTGGAGCGTTCTGAGCCCATAAAGATGTCAAAAAATAAAAAAGGTAAATACCGGTAAGCGATTGTCTTACTCTGCAAAATTCAAACTGAATGTAATCAGCTATGCAAAAGGGCATGGATATAGAGCTGCAGAGAGATAATTTGGACCTCCACCCACTGATTGTATGATCAGACAGTGGAGAAAACAGGAAGAACAACACATTAAGATGGCAAAAAAGAAGGCCTGAAGAGGAAAACCAGTAAAATGGGCAAACTTGGAGCAGAGGCTTAAGATTTGGATTATGGAGAAGTGCCAGAGTGGCTTATGTGTGTCAACCAAGCTTATTCAATGTCAGGCAAGAACATTTGCAAGCGAAATGAACATTGTTGATTTTATAGGGAAGGCAAAATAGTGCTTCAATTTCACGAGGAGAGAAGGGTTGGACATGAGAACAAGAACAAAGTTAGCTCAGAAAATGCCACCAGTTTATGAGGATGATCTCACGTACATGTACAGTGACTCAGACAGCAGTGATACAATAGAAGTTGAAGAAATTGATATGTCTGGAACTAATAGTGATGAAGAAGAGAGCAGTGATGCAACAGAGGCTGAATAAAGTGATATGCTGTATAATATCATAGTACTGGTATGTAGACATTACCTGCGGTAATTACTAAATAAAAATGTGTTCTGTTTTATATTGAAAATATTGATTTCTTAATTTGGGGTTGGAAATGTGGGGGGCATATTATACATGGGGGCGTCTTATACATGGAAAAATATGGTATATAGATGTACAATAATTTATTTAATAAATTCACTATAATTGGCTATTTGAGTTATTTCCAATATCTCACTATTATGCTGCAGTGAAGCCAAATTAATATACATCTTTGTTCTTATTTGTTATTGTTTTTTTCAGGATAAGTTTTTAGATATGGTGTTGCAGTCAAAAGATATGAAAAATGTTAAGACGTTTGCTATATATGCTTAAATTTTCCTACAGAAAAGTTTTATCAATTTATGCTCCTACAAGCAATGTGCAAGAGTATACATTTCCCTGAATCTAACAAATTCTGGCTATTATCCATTTTAAAAATACTTGTTAATTTTCTCAATAAAATCACATTGATTTTATTACCACTTTTCATGAATTAATGGTGAGATTGAACATTTAAATGCTTTTTTCACCATTCTTACTTTGTGAATTGCTTACTTGTATCATCTGCACTTGTTTTTCAAGTGACACACCAATATCAATACTTCATTCCTGCACAGCCCCTACTCATAAACATACTTCTTTTCTTCTTTCCCTTTGGAGCTTAAAATGTTTAATAGTAACTAAGACAACAAAAGGTGTTAGGTGGTTGAACTCCAAAATAATAGCAGTGATCATGCTGAAACCCTCAACAATAGTTTTTATTAACTGTGTGTGGTTTAAAGAAAATTATATTGTATGATCTAAGTGTCTCTTAGGGAGACACTAGCCTGTGGGGATTGGGCCAAATCCATGCACCAGGCCTCCAACATCCCCTGAGGGGTCTTGGATTGCTAGAGGGAACAGGCCAGGCTGAGGGACCCCACCGGTGCATGAATCCTTGCGCCAGGCCTCTAGTATGCATATAAGATCTTTGTTTAATCTCTTTCCTCCCCCACCCCCCTTCTTTCTGAGACTCTTCAGTTTGTTCCATTTCCATGCCTCTGATTCTATTTTATTCACTAGTTTATTCTGTTCATTAGATTTCTTATTCATTTCTTTTGATTTTTAGATTCAATTGTTGATAGTATATATTTGTTGCCATTTTGTTGTTCATATTTTTTATCTTTTTATTTTTCTTCTTCCTCTTCTTAAAGAATACCCTTCAACATTTCATATAATACTGGTTTGGTGGTGTTGAACCCCTTTAGCTTTATCTTGTTTGTGAAGCTCTTTATCTGACCTTCAATTCTAAATGATAGCTTTGCTAGGTAGAGTAATCTTGGTTGTAGGGCCTTGCTTTTCATCACCTTGAATATTTCTTGCCACTCCCTTATGGCCTGCATAGTTTCTGTTGAGAAATCAGTTGATAGTCATATGGGCACTCCCTTGTAGGTAACTAACTACTTTTCTCTAGCTGCTTTTAAGATTCTGTCTTTAGCCCTTGGCATTTTAATTATGATGTGTCTGGGTGTGGTCCTCCTTGGGTTCCTCTTGTTTGGGACTCTCTGTGCTTCCTGGACTTGTAAGTCTATTTCTTTCACCAGGAAGGGGAAGTTTTCTGTAATTATTTCTTCAAATATGTTTTCAATATCGTGCTTCCTCTCTCCTTCTGGCACCACCATAATTCAGATGTTGGTATGCTTGAAGTTGTCCCAGAGGCTCCTTACATTATTCATATTTTTGGATTATTTTTTATTTTTGCTCTTCTCGTTGGGTGATTTTTGCTTCCTCACATTTCAAATCATTGATTTGATTCTCTGGATCCTCTACTGTTGAATTTCTGTATATTATTCTTTATATCAGCTAGTGTATGCTTCATTTCTGACTGGTCCTTTTCCTTTTTTTTTTTTTTTTTTTTTTTTTGGCATTCTCACTAAGATCCTTGAAAGTTTCACTAAGTCCCTTGGAGGTTTCTAGAAGATTCTTGAGTAACCTTATAACTGTGGTTTTGAACTCTATATCCAGTAGTTTGCTTTCTTCTATTTCTTCCATTTGTGACATGTTTCTTTTTCTCCGCATTTTGGCTGCTTCCCTGTGTTTGTTTCTCTGTACTGGGTAGAGCTGCTAAGTCTCCTTGAGTTGATAGAGTGGCCTTGTGTAGTAGGTGTCCTATAGGGCCCAGTGGCTCAGCCTCTCCAGTTATCTGATCTGGGAACTCTAGGTGTACCTCTTTGTGGGCTGTGAGCACAATCTTGCTGTAGTTGAGACTTGATTGCTGTTGGCATCATTGGGAGGAATTGACCCCCAGGCCAATTGGCTGTGAGGACCAGCTGTGACTACAGTGGGAGAACTGCTATGCAGGAGACTCCTGTATGGAGCAGGACTTGCTTCAGTGGGGCTTTGGTGCTCACTGAGTCTGCCCCTTGAGTGTGTCTCTTATGGGTGTGTAGAGTTGTAATCTGGTATGGTCTGACACTGACCACTGGCTCTTGGGTCTCCAGGAAGGTGCAAAGTTATCCACTGCCTGGGGCCACTAAAAAGGAGCTCCAAAGAGATATGCAGATCCCTCCTCTTTCTATTGGGCTTGGAAATACCCAGATGAGGTCCATCTGTGAAACAAGACAAGCTGGTGCTGGTGTCGGTTCTTGGGTCTTTTATTGATAGGTTTGGGACTCCCTGACCCATCTGCAGCTTGTTTGAGATTTTCAAGGACAGGCCATTCATATGAAAAAGCTGCTGCAGGTAGCTTGAGTGGGGTTGTAAATTGGATGAGGCAGGGTCTTAGGGAATCACCAGGGTGGAGCAAACAGAAATGGCTGCCAGTCAGCCCTATGACCAGGGAGGTCCCAGCATAGAAACAATGATCCCTGAAAGCATCTCTGTCTTGGAGAAAGCCACCCCCAAGTTCCTGACCTGATGCCAGACAAATGAGTCCCCCAGAGCCTCACCCTGGTGCTGGAGCTCAGAGAAAGCAGAACCTTGTAAGTTCAGTTCATGGTGCTGGGCTTTTAAGAGGAACAGCTGGGTCTCTAGCAGCCTCTGTGTCACTGAGCTCCAATCCTCACTGGGATTTACAGCTCTGGGACCCTGGGCTGGGGGGTCTGGTGTGGGGCTGGGACCTCTTGCTCCTCCGGGCGGCCTCCACACGTGTTCCGCAACTCCGCAAGTTCTACCAGCCTCAGTGTGCTTTCTTCTTTACTTCTCTAGTTGTAGGACTTCCAACCAGCCAGTTTTTCAGCAGTTCTGGATGATGGTTGTTCTGTATTTTAGTTGTAATTTTTAAAAAATATTTTTATTGATTTCAGAGAGGAAGGGAGAGGGAGAGAAAGATAGAAACATCAGTGATGAGAGAGAATCATTGATTGGCTGCCTCCTGCATGCCCCCCACTGGGGATCAAGCCTGCAACCCGGGCATATGCCCTGACCAGGAATCAAACTGGTGACCTCTTGGTTCCTGGGTTGATGCTCAATTGCTGAGCCACACCTGCCTGGGCTTAGTTGTAATTTTGATGTGGTTGTGGGAGGTGGCGAGTACAGGCATTTACCTATGCCGCCATCTTTAGTATTGTACATATTGAACTATCATTAATATTTTATTAAATGCATCAGAAGTTCAGAGGTTCCTTAAAGTTTGAACAAGGCTACTTTATAGAGCTTGATTTAGTAAATTAAAAACTGATAGTTGCCATTTTATCTCCTCCCCATTTCCCCAGAGCTCACCAGTATTTCAAAGAGTTATGAAGAGTACGTCCAATCTGGAAACCACTGTCAATAATGTCCTGAGACCTGGAATGAAACCTACCCACTGGGAAAAAGGCAGTCACTGAGGCAACTTTCCGGGATTCAGACACTGGACTTGACTTGGAGGTACAAAGATCTCAGTATAAGTGAAGCAATAGTCAACACCAGAGTGTATGTTATGTTAGTGAGTTAGAAAGTTAGAATACAACACATGGCAGTAAGTTTGCAGCACTCAGCAAGCAGACAGGTGCATTTGGGGGAATCAGTCTATTGGTAGAAGCAACCTGACCAATTAATAGAAATCCAGGGGAGGGAGCTGAGCCTACCAGGAATATTGGAGCCCTAATCAGAAGAACCTGGAAGAATTTAAAAGTAGGAACCAGTTCAGAAGCCCATGCTAATTGGAGGAGACCTTAGGGTTTTTCAGATGATAAACTTGCACAGGGTGAGTCAAATGCAAAATGGAGATGATAAACAGGGCATAGTTGCTAGAGGAACTAACTAGAAAGAAACTCTTTCAAGCCACTCCCTTCAACCACCAAAGGGTATCTCTTTAGGAAGAATTTAAAATGTATTTTATTGTTACATTTCCTGTGCTCAGTGGTACAAGATACAATGTATAAGGGAAAGAGAATTTATCACTCAAAATGTTTCCCAGATACTAAAGCTATTGTTAATTAAAAAAAAAATTATTGACTTCAGAGAGGAAGGGAGAGGGACAGAGATCTAGAAATCTCAATGATGAGATAGAATCATTGACTGGCTGCCTCCTGCACATCCCACACTGGGGGATGGAGCCCGCAACCCAGCATTTGCCCAGACTGAGAGTCAAACCATGACCTCCTGGTTCATAAGCCAATGCTCAACCACTGAGTTGCACCAGCAGGGTGAGCTGTTGTTGCTTTTAATGACGAAAGGCAATTGAATTCTTTAGGCTGTGATTATGATAATACTGCACTGTTTTCTGTCTGATCCAGAGCAATTAAGACAAAAGGTTCCCAAATTGTCAACTCTCCTTGCTTTCACAATTCAGGATAGAGGATAAATTAAGGTGGGCTAGAGTTGATATGGAGAAACTAGTTGGGTTAGAGAATATTGTAACAATTCAAATGAAAGCTGTTATTAATTTGCCTTAGCACAGTGGTAATAGACAGAATGAAAATAGGTAGGTTGGAGATATATTTTATAAGATAAACAAAACTTGGTGACGGGCTGGATGTGTATGTACTGTGGGAAAAGCACAGTGATGGAAAAATGGTATGAGAGAAAGGGAGGTGTCAAAGACAAGTCTGGGGGCTTTTGGCTCACATACATATCTGAATGTATGATGGTGCCAATAACTAGGGAAAAGGACACTGGAAGCAATGAGGTTTGGGGTAGAAAACTCTGAGTTTATTTTTGGACATATTGAATTTGCAGTGCTTTTGATACCTTAAGAGGGAATATTGGGTGGAAAGTCTGAAGTTCAGGGGAGATGTCTATGTTGGAGACATAAATTAGGTGAGTCATTTATGTATGCATAGTAAGTTACACTATACATATTACTCTTCAATTTTCTTTTCATCTTTAATATGTCCTGTACATCCTCAATTCAATACAAATAGATTAATTTCATTTGAAAGCCATATAATATTCCATAATATGTACAAATGCACTATAATTTATTCAACCATTCTCTTATCAATGGGCATTTAGATTGGCTCCAGTATTTTAAAAAGTATTACAAATGCTGCAATAAATAAACTTATACATATACCTTGATAGACTAGTGCTTTTATGTCTGATGGATACATTTTCAGAAGTGGGATTGCTGGGTCAAAAGCTATGCACATTTTAATTTTAATATGTAATTCCAGGTTGGCAATTTAGTATACTGTTTGAGAACATGAGCTCCAGAATAAGAGCGTCAGTTTTCAAATCTTGACTCCACCACTTGCTAGCTTTATAACCATGGGCAAGTTATTGAATCTCCTCTTCCTTACTCAGTCTTATCTTCTGTAATTAGGAAGTGCCTACCTCATATGGCTATTGTGAGAATAAAATTAGATACTAGACTTATAGGAATAGCTTAGGGATTTTTGAGACAACTGATTTGTGTGTGTTGATTTTGTATTCTGCTACTTTGCTGAATTCATTTATTAGTTCTAATACTCTTTTGTGGATTCTTTAGGGTTTTGTACATATAAGATCATTTAATATGCAAACAGAGATAATTTTACTTTCTCCCCTTCAAATTTGGTTGCCTTTTGTTTCTTTTTCTAATGAGATATAATAGCCTAATTATTCTAATAGCCTAATAATTTCTAAGAGCCTAATTGCTCTGGTTAGGACTTTCAACATTATATTGAATAGAAATGATGAAAGTAGACATCCTTGCCTTATTCCTCATCCTATCTAATAATAGACAAAGATGGTAATTGACCATACCTTTACTAAGCCTCCCATGGGCTAATCAGCAAGATATGCAAATTAGCCACCAACAAAGATGGAGGCTAATTTGCATACTACAGGCAGGGCAGGGCAGCGCCAGCTGCCATCTGGGCCCTGTGTGCAGCCCCGCCCCCATCCGGGGCCCCCGTGTGCTGCCTAAGCTCTGCGCTGCCTAAGCCCCACCCCCAGCCGGGACTCCATGGTGTTCGGTGAGCAGGAAAGGGCGGCCTGCAAGCAGCCCCTGTGTGTGCCTGCTGTTGGGTCACCGCAGCAATCCCAGAGCAGGAAAGGGCGGCCTGCAGGTAGTACCCCTGTGCGCCTGCTCCTGGGTTGCCGCGGCGATCCCTGAGCAAGAAAGAGTGGCCTGCAGGCAGCACCCCACCCTGGCCACAGCTCAAGGGAGAGTACAACACGCAGTGGAGGCCAGGAGCCTGAGAGATCAACACAGACGGGCGCCTGCTCCAAGTCTCCATGGTATGGCTGGGGGCAGGCACACACACATGCACACACACAGCACCTACTCTGAGCCTCCAATGTGGCTGGGGGCAAACCCCCAGTGGGGAAACACACACACACACACACACACACACACACACACACGGCAACTGCTCCGAGCCTATGTGGCGCAGCTGGGGGCAGGCCCCAACAGACACATACACACACACACACACACACACACACACACACACACACACGGGATGCCTGTTCCGAGCCTCTGCTGCCAGACTGTGGCCATCAGTAGGACATCCACTGAGGGCTCCCAGACTGAGGGGCAGGCTGGGATGAGGGAACCCCACCCCCCAGTGCACAAATTTCATGCACCGGGCCTCTAGTCTTATATAAAAAGCTTTCAGTCTTTCACCATTGAGGATGATGTACGCTGATAATTTTTCATATATGACTTTTACTATGTTTACATAGTTTCCTTCTATTCCTAGCTTGCCAATAGCTTTTTAATACAAAGTAAAAAGTACTTTCTTGGGATAAATTTTAGATAATTAAGTATTTCTATTTTCACTCCTTTATCTGAGCATTTCTCAGTTTCCATATGGCTAAGATGTTGTTATGTTTTTTGTTATTGATTTATAATTTGTGTACTGTTGCTATGTAATATAGCTTTAAAAAACTTAATGAATGTATTAAAATTCCTTTATGTCAAGTATATGATTGACTTTTATAAATGTTCCTTAACCATTAGAAGAAATGCATATTTTTTGAAGGGGACAGAAATTTTTGATTGAATGACCCCCATTCTCTATAGTCTTAGTAATGTTTTTCTTTCTTAATCTGTCATATTCTGAAATATATCTATTAACATTCTTCTCTATATTTAGTCATACTGTTTCCTCTTTCTAATTCTGGAAGATTTTGCTGTTATATTATTTGGTGCATAAATATTTGTTATTGTTATATCTTCCTAGTATCGTTTACCATTGCATCTGTTTTTTAAATCTTTATTGCTGAGAATATTACAAATGTCCCTCACTTTTTCTCCCTTGACCCCACCACCAGCCCTGTGCTACCCCAGGCCTTTACCGTGTTTATGGGCAATGCATATATTCATATAAATTCTTTGGTTAATTATTTCCCATTCTCCACTTCCCTCTGAGATTTGTCAGTCTGGTCCATGTTTCCATGCCTCTGGCTCTACTTTATCAGTTTATTGTGTTTACTAGATTTCACATATAAGTGAGGTCATGTGATATTTGTCGTTTTCTACCTGGCTTATTTTGCTTAGCATAATCATTTCCAGGTCCCTCCATGCTGTCTCAAGTGGTAAGAGATCTGCCTTTTTACAGCTGCATAGTATTCCATTGTGTAAATGTACCACAGATTTTTTATCCATTTGTCTACTGGTGGGCATTTGGTCTGTTTCCAGATCTTACCTATTGTAAATAACACTGCAATGAACATAGGGGTCCATATATTTTTTTTCTGACTGATGTTTCAGGATTCTTAGGATATATTCCTTGAAGTGGGATTGCTGGGTCAAATAGTAGCTCTATTTTTAATTTTTTTTGAGAAAACTACATAATGTTTTCCATAGTGGCTGCACCATTCTGCATTCCTACCAGCAGTATACTAGAGTTCCTTTTTCTCCACATCCTCACCAGCATTTGTTTGTTGATTTATTGATGGTAACCATTCTAGCAGGTGTTCGGTGGTACCTCATTGTAGTTTTAATTAGCATCTCCCTGGTTATTAGTGAAGTTGAGCATTTTTTTCATGTCTCTTGGCCATTTGTATGTCCTCCTTGGAGAAGTGTCTATTCAGGTCCTCTGACAATTTTTTAAATTGGGTTGTCTTCCTTTTGTTGAGTTGTATTACCATTACACCTGTTTTACTACTTTATTCAAGTGTTACCTTCTCAGACAGGTTTCTCCCACCCCACCTGAGGCATTCCCCACGATTCTCTGCTGAATTTTTTCTCTCCATAGCATTTATCATATTCTAGTATACTAAATAATTTATTTTGTTTAACATCTGTCTTTTGCTACTATAATGCAAGGTCCACAAGAACAGTTCTTTTATTCTGTTTGCTCATTGTCTTTTCTTTGTATCCCAAGCAATGCCTGAAATATAGTACCAACTCAATGAATAAATTTCAAAATGTTTCTTTTTGTGCCATTTACTACTTTTCACCCTGATTTCCATTTCCTTATATCAATGCCACAACTCTTCCTTTTTGTTAATATTTACCTGATATATTTTCTTATTCCTTTATTTTCAACAATTCTTAACTCAATCTTGGATTTTTGGGGTCTTTTTATAAGGAGTTGAATTCACTCACATTTGGGCTTGGTTGAGATAAATTTGTATTGTTCCTTTTTATTATTTCATGTTTATTTTTTATTATTTCTATTTTTCAGTGATGTATGCTTGCATTTTTGTAGTATTAAAGCTATAGTCCTCTATCATATACCAAAATTAAATAAGTGATACTTTCTAATCCTCAAAATGTTTTACAACTATGTTCAAAATTTTTTTTTTACCAACATGAGATGTTTACAAAGCTTAAAATGTCTCACTCCCTCTTTTCTCCACCAAATCCCAAACTTTGTTAAAATAAAGATTTATTTCAAGCATATGATTATATTTCCCTTTCAAAATGTAAACTATAGTTCAATACACTTTTATTAACATTTATATTATAATTTATGTTTATATTATTATTCATTTACATTTAACTATACATTTTGCAAGAAGCAAACACTGCTCATCAATCTACATTTTATCTTCTCTTATATTGAATTATTTGATCTGCTATAATTTTCATTTGGAAACACTCTTCAAATAATTTATTTATAAAGAGTACATGAGTAATATGTTTTCTCAACTCATGTCCACAAATATTTTTACTCTCACATATGAATATTACTTTGATTGAATCATTTCCCCACTATATATACATATTGTACTATTATCCTCCAACTTTCAGTGTTGAAGAAGAGACGTTTAATGGTAGTCTAATTCTCTTTTTGTTATAAGCAACCTCTTTTATCTGTCTGCAGGTTTATAAGATTTTCCTCTTTTTTTAAGCTTAGATGTTTCAGTAGGCTTTCTAGGTGTGCATCTTTTTACATTAATGTTTCGTGAGATTTGGGGATTACTTTAAATCTGGAAATGAAAGTCTTTGTAATTTAGGAGAGTTTTCTTTTATTCTTTATTTGATTATTAATTTTCATCTTTTTTTCTTCCTATACTGCTATTATTTAGTTATTTGTTAAATATATGTATACACACACACACATATATACATATATACATATTAATACATCCCATTTCAATTTTAAAATAGAGAAAAAAACTCTTTTTTCCCCTGTGTTTTAAAATATTTCTCTTATTTGATCCTCCACTTTTTAGTAGTGGCCATTCTATTTGCCATGTTCACTACGAAATTTTTAAATTGTAAAAAAAAAAAGTGTTTTTGGTCCCCCTTGTTTACATCCTAGTTGTATTTCTTTAAGGGTCCTCCCTATTTTCATGTAAAGTTTCCTTCTTTTACTTATAGTTAGTTCTTCCCCAATAAAAGTCATACATTCTGGTTGTTCAGCTTGATTTTTCTTTCAAGTTACTTATTTGGATTGTGAATTTTTAATGCTTGCTCATGGGTGGGTTAATTCAACACACATATAAGTCAGGTTGATAAGAGTCTCTCTGGCAAAAGTGAACTGGAAGGTCCTAGAAAATAGAGTAAGAATTTTTTTCCCAGTAGTCCCTTAGCAAGTCAAAGAAAAAATGGAATACCTCTCTCTCTCTCTCTCTCTCTCTCTCTCTCTCTCTCTCTCTCTCTCATCTTTCTGTTCTTATCTTCTTTAGGTGCAAGTAGAAAAGTGCATGAAATAGGAGCAATCCAACTATTGCCCTCCAAAGATGCCTGGGGTCAGCATGATGAATTATTCTCATTGTATTCCTCTGGAAAGTGGAAGAACTGGTCAATGACATTCACTCTCTCCTTGACTCCTCCTCTACTGTTCTGAAAAATGATGTCATACACTTGTTATGTCCTGTGGAGATGTGGCATTTTCAGATGCAATTAATATTCTCTCTCAGTTTTTTTCACCATCAAACCATACTTACATAAACTAAGTAACCCTCAAACTTAGCTAGATATTAGAATCACTTTGAGGGCATTTAAAAAATACTGATTATCTACATCCCTTCTCTCTCCCAGGACAATTGGATCAGAATTTGGTGGTAGAACCTGGGCACTCAGGCCACCATTTTTCATAGCTTGATAGTTTCTTCTGCCACATATCTTGTTTGTTGCTCTACTAAGTGTCTTATAAATAAATCAGTGAAATATAATTTAAAAAATATAATAGTCATTTGAATAAGTAGTAATTATCCTATCTAATAATAGACAAAGATTGAAATTAACCATTCCTCCGCTATGCTTCTCATTGGCTAATCAGTGAGATATGCAAATTAACAGCCAACAAAGATGGCAGCCGGCAGCCACGCAGCTGAAGCAAGTAGGAGGCTTGCTTGCTCCAATGATGGAGGAAGCCAAGCTTCCTGCCTGCTGCAGCCGGGCTCTGAGCTCCATTCTAAGCAACAAAGTTGCAATTATAGAAGATAAACAAACCTGCTTTCAGCAGGCCGTGGCCTCGGAGCTGGAGCAGCAACAAAGTTTCAATTATAGAAGGTAAATAAATCCCAGAATAAAGAAAAAGAAAAAAAAGAGAGGCTTGGAGCTTTAGTTGCCAGTGGGCTTGGCCAGCCTGAAAACCCTCAACCCCTCATCCAGACTGGCCAGGCACCCCAGTGGGGACCCCCACCCTGAAGGGGGTGTGACCAGCTGCAAATAGCCATCAGCCCCTCACCCAGGCTGGCCAGGCACCCAAGCAGGACCCTCACCCTGATCCGGGACACCCTTCAGGGCAAACCAGCCAGCCCCCACCCGTGCACCAGGCCTCTATCCTATATAGTAAAAGGGTAATATGCAAACTTACCCTAACAGCAGAAAGACTGGGAATGACTGGTCACTATGGGGGCAGATGCTCAATGCAGGAGCTGCCCTCTGGTGGTCAGTGCGCTCCCACATGGGGGAGCTCTGCTCAGCCACAAGCCAGGCTGATGGCTGCCAGTACAGCGGTGGTGGTGGGAGCCTCTCCTTCCTCCTCAGCAGCACTAAGGATGTCTGACTGCAGCTTAGGCCTGCTCCCTGCTGGCAAGTGGACATCCCCCGAGGGATGCCAGGCTGCCAGAGGGATGTCTTATCGCCAGCTTAGGCCCAATCCCCTGGGGAGCAGGCCTAAGCCATCAGGTGGTCATCCCCCGAGGGGTCCCAGACTGCAAGAGGGCACAGGCTGGGCTGAGGAATCTCCCCCCTCCAGGTGCACAAATTTTTGTGCACCAGACCTCTAGTACATTAAATAAAGCCCCATAGACCCCAAATATATATAGCATTTCTTCCTTTTAGCTTTGTTTCTTAGTCAACTGGTTCTTCTCCCTAGAGGAATCTTCTTGTTGCTAGTTTCTTATATATTCTTCCAGAGACATTTTGTGCATATTGAAGAATATATTATCCATCAGTCTTCTGTTAATGAATCATTACATGGCTTTCCATTTCTTTCCTTTCTATCTCCTTGTCTACTACTTTGTCTTGACTTTGAACCTCGAACTCTTTGGTTGAAGCCCTATGAATTTCCCTGAAGTCCCCCTGTCATTATGTCATTAATAAATGTTTATAGAATAAATGACTTGCCCAAACTTATTTTAAACACTTCTTTAGCCTGTATTTTGTTACACACTTGTTTACAGATATATAGGCAAGAATCTCAGCCCACAAATTCATGTGTAAAAGAAATGAAACTATTTTAAAAAATAAATTTTAGTTTAGAATCTTCATTCCAAAAAGGTTTAGGAACTTAATTATTTTCAATTTGATAATTTCACACATTCTTTCCTTTAGGTTGTGTTTAAATTATTGAGGGGTAGGTGTAGAATGCATATAATGCTAAGATATTGGGAGGTGATCTATTATATCTTCAATATTAACTGTCCATACAGGTATCTGCTGAGATGGCCATGGGTCCATCAGAACCTACATCAATGGTCCATAGACAACACCAGGACAGATAATCTTTGCTCTTATTTTTATGGCTTCTTTAGGTTGACTATTTTTTATTTTATTTATTTTATTTTATTTTTTTGCTGCTTTCATGGAACTCCTGTGCTCACCGAAATCACTCACCTGTTTCTGGACCATGATGGGTTTGTAGTAAAGCTTTGTGAGGCTGTATGAATCTCCTTCTATCTAGAACCATTTGTTCCTCATGTGTCTTATTGTCTCTCATAGGCTTGATATGAAACTAGGGCCTAAATTCCCTATGTCTTGAAAACCAAAAACCTATGTAGCTTTTTTTTTATTGGCCCCCTCTCTTGAACATTTGACTTTGCTACCTTTTCTTAGTTCTCTCATTCTAGGAAATATTTTCCTGATCTGGTGGTAGATAATTGAGGTAATCTTTGGTTTCTCACAAATATTTTTTGTCTATGTTGTGAGCCCTTTGCCAGGCTTTTGAAACACAAATGTCAAATGAGATGCCTTTTGTCCCCCATTGCATTCTGCTGTCTACTGTCTGCCAAAGCAAATGAACACAAAACTGTTTAGTTATTCAATGAGTGGAACAGCAAGAGGAAAAAACTAAATTTTTAGGAAGAAATGACTGATATTTAAAAATATCCTGCCAAAAAGGTACATCATTATCATTTAAGGACCATTAATTAGCATACGTGTGCCTTGTCATTATTTTCTCCTTTCTAGATGCTCTTTTGTCTCTCCTAGTTAGGTCCTGAAGAACCTAACTAACTCTCTTTTGACTTATCAAGAGTTATTTATTAAGCACACATTCTAGGCTTAGCCATACTCCCTTGAAGTGACTCAGTCAGTGAATAAATGTGAAATCTCATTTATTTACTCCTGTGGTTTCTTTAGATACTTATTTTTTTGGAAGGGTCAGTGATTATAAAAGGTTGAGTCTCTGGTGGGTGGAAATGTAAATCTTAGCAGAGAGTAGAAGACAAATCAACTACTAAAAAATAAATAGATGTTAAGAAAATTCACAGCTATTCCTTTAGGTTCCAAGGTTAAGTATCCCATAGAGACAGTAGGTGAAGTTTATATCTTACTTTCAGAATTTATATGCTGAATTCCATATTGTATTAGTCTATTAGGTTTATATGCAAAATGTAGTGAATTAAGAACTGGATAAAAAAGATTTGCCTCCAGAATTCATGTTTGTTTTTCTCCTTTCTGAGCCAGAGCTTTTTCCATTGGTTTGATGTACTGTAGTTACTTGGAGTTTAATCTTGTATAATAATTAACTTCAATTGATCCACTGCAGTGTGTTAGCAAAGTGCCCTAGCCTATTAAATCTAAGAATCCTCCATTGCTTTCCTAATTTCCAGCATCATTATGCTGCCTGGAAAGCTGATTAATGTAAAAGCATTCCAAACTGGGGATTTTACCTGGTGAAAGTTTGGAAAAGGTGCACACTATTCCATTTTACCATATTGCACCTAATAAATAACAACACAAAGGATCTCTATTCTTAGGAGAGCCCTGGATCTGTTAGGTTTATATTTTTATTTATAACAGAATTCTTCTGTTAAAGGGGGAGCCAGAATAATCAGAACTTCACTTCTTAATGAGGCTACATATGGTTGATTTAAAAACAGATAGAAAAATGAAGCATTACTGAAAGTGTGCCATGCTCAATAGGCCTCTGGAAAATAAAATAAAAGACTGCCAATGAGCAAGAGAAAACATCAGAAGAAATTACACAAAAAATGAGATATAGATGTACATGTAGCTGTTAAATTGAAGATTTACAGCAGACATTTTCATCCTTTGAAAAATTTTAAATAAAACATCCAAATTGATCTTTTGAAACACTCTGAGTAGGGGATTTCTAATGAACTAATCCATTTAGAAAACTTTATTAAAACTCTACTGTATGTCAGTAATACATATACATTTTCACTTCAACTGGTTAAGGAGAATTTCAATATATAAAGCACAAAAGACTTAATTCCAGGTTTCAACAAAAAATGCTTACTTTTTTGCAAGTTAATATTCAGATATTTACAATAAATTCATATGATGTGATTTTTTTTTTTTTTTTTTTTATTATTAGTTAAGGAATTACAAATGTGTCCTCATCCCCCCCTTTAACCCCCAACCTCCCCCCCACACACAAACTCGTGCTCCCATCCCCCCATTGTCCATGTCCATTGGTTTGGCTTATATACATGTATACAAGTCCTTCTGTTGATCTCTTCCTCTTACCCCCACCCTCCCCTACTTTCCTTCTAGGGATTGATAGCCTGATCGCTGTTTCTCAGTCTTTGGGTCTGTCCTTTTTCATCAATCTATGTTGTTCTCTATAATCCACAAATGAGTGAGATCATGTGGTATTTATCTTTCTCTGACTGGCTTATTTCACTTAGCATAATGCTCTCCAGTTCCATCCATGCTGTTGCAAAAGGCAAGAGTTCCTTTTTTTTTACCGCAGCATAGTATTCCATTGTGTATATGTACCACAGTTTTCTAATCCACTCATCTGCTGATGGGCACTTAGGCTGTTTCCAAATCTTAGCTATGGTGAATTGTGCTGCTATGAACATAGGGGTGCATATATCCTTTCTAATTGGCGTTTCTGGTTTCTTGGGATATATTCCTAGGAGTGGGATCACAGGGTCAAATGGGAGTTCCATTTTTAGTCTTCTGAGGTAGCTCCATACTGTTCTCCACAGTGGCTGCACCAGTCTGCATTCCCACCAGCAGTGCAGAAGGGTTCCTTTTTCTCCACATCCTCTCCAACACTTGTTGTTTGTTGATTTGTTGATGATAGCCATTCTGACAGGTGTGAGATGATAACGCATTGTCGTTTTGATTTGCATCTCTCGTATAATTAGTGACTTTGAGCAGGTTTTCATATGTCTTTCTGCCTTCTGTATGTCCTCTTTCGAAAAGTGTCTATCTAGGTCCGTTGCCCATTTTTTTATTGGATTGTTTATCTTCCTTTTGTTAAGTTTCATGAGATCCCTGTATATGTTGGAAATTAAACCCTTATCGGTGGTATCATTGGTAAATATGTTCTCCCATGTAGTGGGTCTTCTTGTTGTTTTTTTGATGGTTTCCTTTGCTGTGCAAAAGCTTTTTATTTTGATGTAGTCCCATTTGTTTATTTTCTCTTTAGTTTCCATTGCCCTAGGAGCATTATCAGAGAAGAAATTTCTTCGGCATATGTTTGCGATTTCGCTGCCTGTGGATTCCTCTAGTATTTTTATGGTTTCCCGTCTTACGTTTAAATCTTTTATCCATTTTGAGTTTATTTTTGTGTATGGTGTGAGTTGGTGATCTAGTTTCATCCTTTTGCATGTATCTGTCCAATTTTCCCAACACCATTTATTGAAAAGACTGTCTTGACTCCATTGTATGCTCTTGCCTCCTTTGTCGAATATTAATTGGGCATAGTGGATTGGGTCAATTTCTGGGGTCTCTATTCTATTCCATTGATCTATATGTCTGTTCTTGTGCCAGTACCAAGCTGTTTTAAGAACAGTGGCTTTGTAATACAGTTTGATATCTGGTATTGAGATCCCACCTACTTTGTGTTTTCTCAGGATTGCTGCAGCTATTCGGGGTCTTTTTTTATTCCAGATGAATTTTTGGAACGTTTGTTCTAGATTTGTGAAATATGCCGTTGGTAATTTAATGGGGATTGCATTGAATCTATAAATTGCTTTGGGTAGTATGGACATTTTGATGATGTTGATTCTACCAATCCATGAACACGGTATATTCTTCCATCTGTTTATGTCTTCCTCTATCTCTTTTTTCAGTGTCCTGTAGTTTTCAGCATATAAGTCTTTTACCTCCTTAGTTAAGTTTATTCCTAGGTATTTTAATTTTTTTGGTGCAATGGTAAATGGGATTGCTTCTGTAGTTTCACTTTCTGTAAGTTCACTATTGGTGTAAAGAAATGCCATGGATTTCTTAGCATTAATTTTGTATCCTGCTACATTGCCGAATTCATTTATTAAGTCTAATAATTTTTTGATGGAGTCTTTAGGGTTCTGTATGTACAGTATCATGTCATCTGCAAATAAGGACAGTTTTACTTCTTCTTTTCCAATCTGGATGCCTTTTATTTCTTCTTCGTGTCTGATCGCAATGGCTAGTACTTCCAGTACTATGTTGAACAGGAGTGGTGAGAGGGGGCATCCCTGTCTTGTTCCTGTTTTTAAGGGGAATGGTTTTAGTTTTTGCCCATTGATTATGATGTTGGCTGTGGGTTTGTCATATATGGCTTTTATTATGTTGAGGTATGATCCCTCAATTCCTATCTTGCTGAGAGTTTTTATCAAGAAAGGGTGTTGGATTTTGTCAAATGCTTTTTCCGCATCAATTGATATGACTATGTGGTTTTTTTCTCTCAATTTGTTTATGTGATGTATCACGTTTATTGATTTGCGGATATTGTACCATCCTTGCATCCCTGGGATAAATCCTACTTGGTCATGGTGTATGATCTTTTTGATGTACTGCTGGATCCGATTTGCTAGGATTTTGTTGAGGATTTTGGCATCTATGTTCATGAGGGATATTGGCCTATAATTC
Organism: Myotis nattereri; assembly: GCF_964212035.1. Taxonomy (NCBI): domain Eukaryota; kingdom Metazoa; phylum Chordata; class Mammalia; order Chiroptera; family Vespertilionidae; genus Myotis; species Myotis nattereri. Next base: position 113,226,106 of record NC_138078.1, on the reverse strand, counting down.
TCTTTCATTGTATTGTCTTTATCTGGTTTTGGGATTAGGGTGATGTTGGCTTCATAGAATGAGCTGGGAAGTGTTCCTTCCTCTTGGATCTTTCGACATAGTCTGAGGAGGATAGGTTTTAGGTCTTCCTTGAATGTTTGGTAAAACTCCCCTGTGAAGCCATCTGGCCCCGGGCTTTTGTTTGCTGGAAGCTTTTTGATTACTGCTTCGATTTCCTCCATAGTTATTGGCCTATTGAGATTTTTAGATTCTTCCTGGTTAAGTTTTGGAAGGTTGTATTTATCTAGGAATATGTCCATTTCCTCCAGGTTGTCTAGTGTGTTGGAGTAGAGTTGTTCATAGTATTTTCTAACAATCCTTTGTATTTCTATGGGGTCTGTTGTTATTTCTCCTCTTTCATTTCTGATTTTGTTTATTTGGGTCCTCTCTCTTTGTTTCTTGGTGAGCCTGGCTAGAGGTGTATCAATCTTGTTTATCCTTTCAAAGAACCAGCTCTTGGTTTTGTTGATCTTTTGTATTGTTTTTTTGGTCTCTATGTCGTTTATCTCCGCTCTGATCTTTGTTATTTCCTTCCTTCTGCTTACGGTGGGCTTTTTTTGTTGCTCTCTTTCTAATTCTTCGAGTTGTAGAGTTAGGTCATTTATTCTCATTGTTTCTTGTTTCTTGCAGTAGGCTTGTAGAGCTATGAACTTCCCTCTCAAGACTGCTTTTGCTGTGTCCCATAGGTTTTGGATTGTTGTGTTTTCATTGTCATTCGTTGCCATGATGTTTTTTATTTCTTCTTTGATCTCACTGGTGACCCAGTCGTTGTTTAATAGCATGCTATTTAGTCTCCATGTGTTTGATTTTTTTGGATTATTTTTGTTGTAGTTGATTTCCAGTTTTATGCCTTTGTGGTCTGAGAAGATACTTGATATGATTTCAATTTTCTTGAATTTGAAGAGACTTTGTCTGTGACCCAATATATGGTCTATCTTTGAAGATGACAAATGTGCACCTGAGGAGAATGTATATTCTGTGGCTTTGGGGTGAAATGTTCTGAAGATGTCAATTAATTCCATCTGATCTAGTGAGTCATTTAGGATTGATGTTTCTTTGCTGAGTTTCTGTTTAGAGGATTTGTCCAGTGGCGATAATGGGGTGTTAAGGTCCCCTACTATGATTGTATTGCTGTCAATCTCTCCCTTGATCTTCTCCAGAAGCTTTCTTACGTATTTGGGTGCTCCTATATTGGGTGCATATATATTTACCAGAGTTATTTCTTCTTGTTGGACTGCTCCCTTTAGTATTATGAAGTGGCCTTCTTGATCTCTTTTTATGTCCTTCACTTTGAGATCTAATTTGTCAGATATAAGTATTGCTATCCCAGCTTTTTTTTCACTTCCATTGGCCTGAAAAACCTTTTTCCATCCCTTCACCATCAGTCTGTGTGCGTCTTTTTTTCTGAGGTGGGTTTCCTGTAGACAGCAGATATATGGGTCATGTTTTCTTATCCACTCATTTACCCTATGCCTTTTGACTGGGGAATTTAATCCATTTACATTTAAAGTTATTATTGATAGAAACTTGTTAGTCGCCATTTTTGTTCTTTACCGCTGCGTTCCTTCTTTGTTTCCTGTTTTTTCTATTTACAGCAGACCCTTTAGCATTTCTTGCATTGCTGGTTTGGTTGTAATAAACTCCCGTAGACCATTTTTGTCTGTGAAGCTCCTGATTTGACCCTCAATTTTGATTGATAGCCTCGCTGGGTATAGTATTCTTGGATTCAGACCCTTCCTTTGCATGACTTTGTATATTTCATTCCATTCCCTTCTTGCCTGATGTGTTTCTGTTGAGAAATCGGTCGCTAGTCTGATGGGGGATCCTTTGTAGGTAACTTTCTGTCTCTCTCTGGCTGCTTTTAAGATTCTTGCTTTGTCGTTGGTGTTTGCCAATTTAATTATTATGTGCCTTGGTGTCGGTCTTTTCGGGTTCATTTTGTTTGGGACTCTGTGAGCTTCTTGGATTTGTGTGAGTTTTTTCCTCCCTATATCAGGGAAATTTTCTGTTACTATTTTTTCAAACAGGTTTTCTATTCCTTGCTCAGTTTCCTCTCCTTCTGGCACCCCTATTATTCGGATGTTGTTTCGTTTAGCATTGTCCCAGAGTTCTCTTAGGCTCTCTTCCTGCTTTTTAATTTTTTTTTCTAGAAGCTGTTCTGTTTGGGTATTTTTTTCTACCTTGTCTTCTAGCTCGCTGATACGGTCCTCTGCTTCTTCTAGTCTACTGTTGATGCTTTCTATTGAGTTCTTTATGGCAGTGATGTCGTTTTTCATTTCTTCTTGGTTTCTCTTCATTTCCTCTTGGTTCTTCTTCATTTCCTCTTGGTTCCTACACATATTGTTGAATTGGTCTTCCATTCTTTTCATCCACCTTATGACCATTACTCTGAATTCTTTCTCTGACAGGTTGCTTGCCTCCATTGCCTCTATTTCGTTTACTTCCTTTTCTGATGATGCCTGTTTTTCTTTCATATTTGGGTTGGTTCTTTGTTTCACCATGATTTCTCTTCTCAAGGTGTTTGGTTATGTAGATCTCTCTCTGTTGCGCTTTCCGTGAGAAGAAGCAGTGCTCGTCTGAGTTCACGCAGTCACGCTGCTTGAGATCCCTTGTTTCCAGGTTAGTAGCTGGTCTCTGGATGCCGGCAACAATCACCCAAGATGGCGCAGTCTCCGCTCTTTAGCTGGCGCACCAGGAGAGGCTTCAGCCGCAGTCTCCAACCGTCCTTTTTTTTCCCTGGGGGGTTCTCAGTCTTTCCTAGCTGCAGACAATCTCTCAGCTGAAAATCCTCTACCTATTCGGGCTGAATGTTACCCGTTTCAGCTGCTCACCCTTATCTGCTCCAGGACAAGGCACAGGACACGTCCGCTTATACCTCCGCCATTTTTTCTTCCCCATGATGTGATTTTTTATTGCTGGTATTGGTGTGTCGATTAGATGTGATGGTAACTCAAGTTTAATGACCTTAAATAAGTTTAAGAATGCTAAATATAATGTTGAAGTATGTAGTTGGTCATTTCACCTTGTGAAGTCTGGGGTTGAAGCTCAAGCCAAATATAATTTGCCTGATTATTGAGACTTTGCTGAAATTCTAATATGTATATTCTTGAGGCTCATCCCATGTATACTGCATGCTAGGTTTTAGGTGGTAAGCTTATTTTTTACCTCTGTCCTTTGTATGGTAGGAATTCCTCATCTGTGTATAGGACTGGCTCTTGGTAGAGGTATGGTAGGTGTCCTTCTTGGTTCATTTCCCCTTCCTTTAGACATTTCAGGACGTTTGCATGTCATGCCATCCTAATATACCACCTTCTACCCCTCTTTGTTACTCTTTAAGCCAGTCACTTACTCTCATTTAATAAACACTTTAGTACCTGGCTCACTTTCTTTCTTTTCCTCCCTAATGCTGATAATAATATTCTTGATGACTTCATGGAAAATTTATCTAATCCTCTGGCTCTTTAGTTCCTTGACCTTTTCTTCTCCAGTGATCTTTTTCTTTGTTCTGCTTGATCATCCTAATCTCGGGATCATATCCTTGAACTGTCCTTACCAAAATATGAACCACCTCCAAAATCTTTTTATTTTGTTATTTTTTTTATTGATTTCAGAGAGGAAGGGAAAGGGAGAGAGAGAGATAGAAACATCAATGATGAGAGACAATCATTGATTGGCTGCCTCCTGCATGCTCCACAATGGGGATCAAGCCCACAACCCGGACATGTGCCCTTGACCAGAATCGAACCTGGGACCCTCCGCAGGCTGTTGCTCTATCCACTGAGCCAAACCAGGGCCAAAATCTTTATTTTAATTATCATGAGAGTCATTTCCTTGCATACTTCTTCAATTCTTGCTCATATCACTTTTGTTTGCAAAACCCAATATCCTATTTTCTGCCTATTCAGGTCTGCACATGAGTAGCCAGGCACTATTGGGAAAAATGTACAATAATTCTGTGCTTGGCAGAAAAATCCGCCCCCCCCCCCAACAAAGATATCCATGCCTTAATTCAAATAACCTTTGAATGTTACCATACATGGAGCTTTGCAGATGTGATTAAGGTAACAGACCTTGAGATGGGAAAGTTAACCTTGGATTATCCAGGTAAGCGTAATTTAATTCCATGAGTCCTTAAAAGAGGAGACCATTTCTCAGCTGTGATTAGAGACACAAAAATGGAAGAAGGGTAGAGAGATACAACATAAGAAGGACTCTGCCATTGCTGGATTTGAAAATGAAGGAAGGAGGTCATGAACAAAGGAATGTAGGGAAAGGTAAGGAAATGGAATCTTTTCTAGAGCCTCCAGAAATGAAGGTGGCCTTGCTGATATCTTGACTTTAACCCAGTGAGACCAACAATGGACTTCTGATTTACAGAGCTATGAGATAAATTTGTGTTGTTTTAAAATATTGTTTGTGGTAATTTGTTATAGTATCAATAGAAAACTCATCCACATGCTAACTGGTCCACTTTAAATTCATGTCCTTAAATTTCAAGCTTAACAACTGCCAAAGAATTCCATTATACTATCATTGAATATTTGTTTTTTTACTCTTTGAAAAATTCATTTCATTCATTTTCCTCTCTGCTGAAGCTTTTAAAATACTCTGCCCCTATCAAAAAATACATTATCATATGGGAGTTCCCCCACCTTTCTACTATTAAATATATCTAACCTATTTCTGAATATTCTTTGTTTCTATCAAAGGCAATCTCTCCACTTGTGCTCTGTATCCCATCTGTTCTTGATTTCTCAAGGACTTTCAACTGCCATTGCCTTCTCTGTTCTGCATCAATTTTCCTTTTATTGTGGAATATTCACTCTCTCATATTCTATCTAATAATAGACAAACATGGTAATTAACCGTACCTCTGACACGCTTCCCATTGGCTAATCAGGGCGATATGCAAATTAACTGCCAACCAAGATGGCGGCCGGCAGCCAGGCAGCTGAAGTGAACAGGAGGCTTGGTTGCCCCAGCGATGGAGGAAGCCAAGGTCCCCCACCTGCTGCCGCAACAGCTCCAAAAGATACAATGTTTCAATTATAGAAGCTAAAAGATGATGGTTAATTTGCATACCCAGGCTCCAAGCGGTGGAGCAAAGCCAAACAGCCCTGAAGCTGCAGAGCAGCGAGGCCTCACCACGCAGGATCAGCAGAGCCGTGAGACCTCAGGGCCCTGGGATCAGCGGAGCCACGAGGCCTCCCGGCACCGGGATCAGCATTGCAGAGAGGCCTCCCAGCCCCAGGATCAGCAGAGCTGCGAGGCCTCCCGGCCTCGGCATCAGAGGAGCGGAGAGGCCTCCCGGCCCCTGGAGCAGCGTCATGGGGGCGGCGCCGCAACCCCCAGATAGGCCCTGCTCTGTGGGTGACAGGGGGCGCCACCCCAACCCCCTGATCAGCCCTGCTCTGTGGGTGACAGGGGGCAGCACCCCACCCCCCTGATCGGCCCTGCTCTGTGGGTGACAGGAGGTGGTGCCCAACCCCCCCTACCCCCCATCGGCCCTGCTCTGTGTGACAGGGGCAGCGCCCCAACCCCCTGATGGGCCCTGCTCTGTGCATGTCAGGGGGCAGCACCCCAACTCCCGGATCGGCCCTACTCTGTGTGTGACAGGGGGGAGCTCTCCAACCCCCTGATTTTCCCTGCTCTGTGTGTGATGGGGCAGCGCCCCAACCCTCCAATTGGTCCTGCTCTGTGAGTGACAGGAGGCGGTGCCCAACCCCACCCCATCGACCCTGCTCTGTGCATGACAGGGTGGGGGTGCCACAACCTCCTGATCGGCCCTGCCCTGAGCATGACAGGGGGCTGCGCCCCAACACCCCCCATCAGCCCTGCTCTGTTCCTGACAGGGGGCAGCGCCCCAACCTCCTGATCGGCCAGCTCTGTGTGTGACAGGGGAAGGTGCCCCAACCCCCTGATCTGCTCTGCTCTGTGCATAACGGGGTGGTGCCACAACCTCCCCATCAGCCCTGCCTTGAGTGTGACAGGGGGCAGTGCCCCAACCCCCAATCGGCACTACCCTGAGCGTGACTGGGGGTGGCATCGCAACCTCCCAATCCGCCCTGCTCTGTGCATGACAGGGGCCGGCACCCCAACTCCCCAATCGGCCCTGCTCTGAGCCCGACCAGGGCCTGCGGGACAGGCACCTAGGGATTGGGCCTGCCTTCTGCCGCCCGAAAGCGGGCCTAAGCCAGCAGGTCGTTATCCCCCGAGGGGTCCCAGACTGCGAGAGGGCACAAGTGGGGCTGAAGGACACGCCCCCCGCCAGTGCACAAATTTTTGTGCACCGGGCCTCTAGTATATATTCCTGTATTTTTCTGTATCTCATATCTATCCCTCTCAATACCACCCCATATCTGTGATCCCCTTCATGACAAAACTTCTTTAAAATATTGGTTCATAGTTATTGTCTACATTTCCTCATGATCCATTCTCTCTTTCCAACCTACCAGAATAGAGCTTTAATATTGCAATGACTTCTGTTTCCAAGTTCAGTGGCCAATTTTTAATCCTCATCTTAATAGACCTCCCATAAACTTCAGACACAATTAACCACTATTTTATTCTTAAAACCTTTTTTGTTTGTTTCTAGGGCACCATATTTCCTTCATAACCAGTGGCTGTTCATTCTTGATCTGCTTTGCTGGCTCCTTTCCTCTTCCCTATTTCTAAATATAGAAATGCCCCAGGACTTAGACCTGGCCCAACTTTTCTTCTCTATACTTTCTCTCCAAGTGATTTTATCTTAATTCTACGATTTTCAGTACTGCAATATGCTAATGACCCCAAAATTTGCATCTCCAACACTGATTTCTCTAAACTCAAGATTGATAACTGTTAACTTGAAATCTCCATTTTAATATCTAATTGGTATTTCAAACTTTACATATTCAAAATAATTATTTATAAAAAAATGAATGGATTTGCTACATGCCATCTAGAATTTCCTACCCAATGAAACATATTTTTAAGACTCTTATCTTGAGTAAGAGTTCTAATCTATGACTGCAGAGCCAATTTTTCCTTTTTTATAAAAAAAGTTTTATTGTGGTTTTTTTTTTAGAGAGGAAAGGAGAGAGAGAAAAACATCAATGAGAGAAGGACATCAACAATCTGCTGCCTCCTACACATCCCCTGCTGGGGATTGAGCCTGCAACCTGGGCATGTGCTCAGACAAGGAATCGAACCAGTGACCACTTGGTTCCTGGGTTGACAACTGCTGAGCCACACCAGCCAGACTGAAGAGCCAATTTCATAAAGAATTCTTGTTTTTTCTTACTCTCATTAATATTGTGGGTTAAAACTCTTTTGATTACAAGGAATAGCAGCCCACTCAGGCTAATGCGAGTAATGGGAAGGTGATTTGAGGGTAAAGGAATGTGTAACTTAAATTCCAATAAATAAATAAATAAATAAATAAATAAATAAATAAAATGGTGCCAGGCCTCAGTGGAACTGGTACCTAAACTAAAATATCATCCAGATGAGATTTCTTCTCAGGGGTGGATTCTCTGTTATTATTTCTCTGCTTCTTTATGTGAATCTGCTCTATTTTTTTTTCCTCCCTTCTGTCATCTGCTTACTCATCTTACTCATGGTTCCTAATGACTGTTCAACCAACAAAATCTACATGGTCAGAAGTGAATTTTCTATCAAAAAGATAGTACAGTGATATACTAGCAAATGTTTAGTAACTGACTCTTGGGGTGGTGGAGAGGGACAATGTTCTGATTCATCATGTATGCCAATTTCTTGTGGTTTGAATATCCCCACTCTAGCTCATATCAGGCTACCAATATGACATCAGTAAACTTGCAAAATTCCTTAAAACATAATGTATGTCTTTCATAAGTGGGTATGTGCTGGCTCTAATTCACCACTACTTAAAGAGCTAAAGCTTCATGGTTCCTTACTTGAATGAGTCCTTTCTAGGTCCTTGTCCCTCATTTTAAATTTCATGTTTGGTTTTTATTTCAAGTTCTTCTGTTCTGTCCCAATGGTATAAGCTCTATGCTGGACAAAAACTGGTTCTGCCTTGTTAATCATCTTTCAGCTTAATTCCTGTAGCTAACTTGCAATTTATCTCTCTGACTTTATTTTCTTAAACTAGCAACAGATAAAATTATTGACTTAGTTCACTTCTTTTAGGCCAGCCTGTGCCATAACTCAGTTATAAGTCTATGGTTTAACTGCCCTAATTTAGGTGTCCAACTCTAGTCTAAAGAACTACAGCTAGGAAGGTAAAACCATGTGCTTCACCATCAATTTAATAAGGGCTGTGTGTGGTCCAATTTCTCTTAGAAGAATCTATCAGTGGAAGGTATTTTACCTAGAGAGTCAAACTTCTGGAGTGTCCTAGCCATCAACACAAATGAAATAAGATCTCTAGTACAATAAAGCATACTCTGTCTTTTATATAATAACTAGAGGCCTGGTACACAAAAATTTGTGTATTTGGGGTGTCCCTCAGCCCGGCCTGTGCCCTCTCACAGTCTGGGACCACTTGGGGGATGACCACCTTCTAGCTTAGGCCCGCTTCCCAGGGGATTGGGCCTAAGCTGGCAGTCAGACATCCCTCTGGCAGCCTGCGAGCCCTCGGGGGATGTCCACTTGCCAGTGGGGGGTAGGCCTAAGCTGCAGTCGGACATTCTTAGCACTGCTGAGGTGGCGGAAGAGGCTCCCACCACCACTGCTGTACTGGCAGCCATCAGCCTGGCTTGTGGCTGAGCAGAGCTCCCCCTGTGGAAGTGCACTGACCACCAGGGGGCAGCTCCTGCATTGAGCGTCTGCCCCCCGGTGGTCAGTGTGTGTCATAGTGACCAGTCATTCCCAGTTGTTCTGCTGTTAAAGTCAGTTTGCATATTACCCTTTTATTATATAGGATTAAAAGCCAAAATAATCAGCCTGCCTTTCAAGTAAAACCATGAGGTATATCTTCTAGAGACTAGTTACTTATTAGTTTCTGGTCTAGACTAATCCAAGAGTAATTTAAATTTAAAAAAAAATTAGCAGATAATGTTAGTTAAAATTAACAAATGACCACTTGGGAATTCTAAGTGAAGATGGTAGATATGTTAGCATCTATATAAATTGAATTTTATTGTATTTGTATGATCCAACTCACAGGATCATAACAAAAGGATCTTCCAGTCTTTTGTTCACATAGACTAAGCAGAAATGAAGACAGATGGTAAATGATTAGCCTTGAGGATTCTTTTATGCCATTGCCACTATGAAGAGCTCTTTTTGTTACCGTTGACAGTCAGTTGGAGTGCCAGGGAGTCTCCCCCATTGGCAAAAATGGTGCAGTGAGAGGTTCTTACACTGAATGAACCAAAAGCTAGAAAGATAAATGGACAAGACCCAAATGCTGTGAGAGCTGCAAGATAACTGGATAGAAAAAAAGTTCTCCCCTCCCTATCCTTATAAGAGCCACTGGCTTGGGCTTGAGCAGGAAGGGGAGATGGTCTTTGAGACAGGAGTCCACCATTCTTTCAGGTTGCACAACATCTGACTAAAACCTCTTTCATTTTGCACGAGCACTGCCTCATGAGTTTGGCTTTTGTGTGGCAGGCAGCCGAACTGGTGTTTGTTCAGCTACACATTCTGTGAGCCCTTTTCACAAGAACATTTCCACTTCCAGCTGTCACTTTATAATATGCAAATTCCCGAGTTTCTCCAAACCATCTGAAAAAATGCTATCTAAGGGATGGGCTCAGGAACTTGTCTTTTTAACACAGCCCTAAAAGCTCTATTTTATTAAAGAATTCTGATGCACATGTAAGTTTGAGAACCCTATGCCAGACTATCTGATACTGTTCACCACTGCATCTCCAGCATCTAGAACAGTGGTTCTCAACCTTCCTAATGCCGCGACCCTTTAATGCAGTTCCTCATGTTGTGGTGACCCCCAACCATAAAAGTATTTTCATTGCTACTTCATAACTGTAATTTTGCTACTGTTATGAATAATAATGTAAATATCTGGTATGCAGGATGTATTTTCATTGTTATAAATTGAACATAATTAAAGCATAGTGATTAATCACAAAACAATATGTAATTATAAATGTGTTTTCTGATGGTCTTAGGCAACCCCTGTGAAAGGGTCGTTCGACCCCCAAAGGGGTCGCGACCCACAGGTTGAGAACCGCTGATCTAGAATAACTCCTGAAGTTGAGCAGACACTAAACATAGTTGAATGAATGAATGAATGAATCAATCAATCAATCAATGAATATGTCCTTTGGGGTCTGGGAATTAATCACCTACATCTTTTTAGAAATTACAGGGAAGAGGACATAGAGATATGTACTACGTGCTTTTTGATTGCTGGAAACACCAACCTGTTTTGGATGTTATTCAGGACACATGCATAGAAAATGTAATAATTTTTATTTACTGCCTTCATCTACCTAATCATCCAAATCTCTGCTTTATTCAGCCCATTTAGCTCTGAAGGCTTCCTTGCTCAAGTGATTCACTCTAATTACTCATATCATCAGGGTGGCACTTCTTAACTTGTCATTGTCACCAAGGATAATAGTCAATATTAACAGTTATAACACAGGCACCATCTAATCAGTACACATTTTGGCTGTGAACTGACAGGGCCATATCAGTGCATAATGGCTGAAGATCAGCCTTACTATTATTAGGCTTGTGTAGAAGATCGTGCTTCCAAGCATTTGGCTGTATGGGTCCTTATGAAAAGTTATCTATATAAGATGAGGCTTCCTGGGTTTTGGGTCATAACTCAGATTATCCTGCATCATAGTCCAGAATAATGACCCCTTAACTACCATGTTTGCTTTCTGTGTTCAGTGTTATTTTTCTTAGACATAGAAATGTAAATATATGGGGAAAAAGATATCCATATGCTAATCCATGAAACCTCTGAATGTTACCTTAGATGACAAAAAAGACTTTGTAGGTATGATTCAATTAAGGATCTTGAGTTGGGGAGGTTATCCTGGATTATGTGTGTGAACCCAACATAATCACAAGGGTGATTACAATAGAAAGAGGAAGTCCATATTCTTAGATGTCTTAATGTTGGCAGTTTAAGACAATCCTAGTCAAGTTTGTGATTAAGCATTTTTAAGTAAAAATTCAATAAAAATCAAGGTTTTTTTTCCGATCCCTTCTTATTCTATGGGGTAGCATCTAAGTACCTAAGAGAAAGGGAGGATATTTTGTCCGTGATTATTCTCTGCTTTCTTTTGGTGTCTGAAGGAAGGAATTTAGCTCCTATTATATTTGAGATGTTTGTCTTTATTCCTACTGTAATCTGTTCTAATGTCCATATAACTACATATTTCACTGTTGACATGGAATTCGCTGTCAGTATTTCGTTAAAATTACAAGGTTCCTACACAGCTCTCAGCCATTTGTAACCTTCTTGAAGCACAGATTACTTTAATATTTTCCCATCACCCTGTGGGTTATTAAGAGATTGGGAAGACTTTCTACCTTTCACTGTCTAGACAAGTCTGGCCACCATTTTTGCAAAGCTTGTTACTTTCTTGAACTTCATCAGGGAAATGAAGCACATGACTCTGCTCTCAGTATTCTCCAAATATTTCTGGGATTTCCATCACCCCTCCTCCAAGAAACTATTCTTTTAAAGTTTAATTTATTGGGGGTGATATTGGTTAATAAAAGTAAAAAGGTTTCAGGTGTACAATTCTATAATACATCATCTGTATACTGATTGTGTATTCACCACCCCAAGTCAAGTCTCCTTCCATCACTAACAAACAAAATGAACAGAAACTAGTTTTAACTCTCTTTTTCTCCTTAGCCAATCTAACTTAGTCATTTTGGATGTGGAAAATAGGCTCTTCTTTAATCATAATTTTTTTCTCAAAGTTTATGAGATAAACTTTGTTTTCTAAGTCTTTGCACTGTCTTTAAACTCTGAAGCTCAAAACCTAGTTTTCTCTCTAAATCTTGTACTTTTTAATACAAAGCTTTATCTATTGAGATAGTAACTCTGCCAAGGATTTTTGAGGTCTAATTCTAAAGTAAACTAAGAATCTGACTCTGTTTTATGCATTGGGCTTTTTCCTGAGGTAATAAGTTTCAGAAATCAAGATCTAATTTTAATGGGAAATGTTGAGGGGTAATTAGGGAAATAAAGAGGATGAAAACCCATTCATTAATATTTCAAGATATTATGTCTATATTTTTCTCCCTAGTAAGTCATTGCATTCAGACTCCTCAATGTAAGTGTTCCATCCACTGTTCCCCCTCCACACAAAGGTATGTAAGGCCATGGCAAGACTTATCTGAGCTCTATGGAGGCTCTGCTTTTGGTTATGGCAGAATTCTGAGGTGCACTAAAGGCTTCAACCAGAATCTGTGCATCCAGAATAATAGCTCCCATGTGTAAAGATTCAGAATTCGTAGGGGTACATGCTAGCATAAATTTCAAGAATGAAAGTGGCCAGTTTTTAGCCCTGAAGCTCAAACAAAAAGCCACTGGTTTAAGTATAACTGAGATAAAGTTAAGAAGAATACAAGATCAATCTAAACATGTTTTCACCTGCCTTTTCATATTCTCCTCACACCCATCACATGGACAGCACATATTGTATGCACCTGCGTGCGCACACACACACACAGAATGAGAGAGAGAGAGAGAGAGAGAGAGAGAGAGAGAGAGAGAGAGAGAGAGAGAGAGATCCTATGGGGGGGGAAGAAATATGAACAAAGGAACAAAGGGTTTTAGAAAGTTATAAAGAGACTTGAATGTGTATTTGGATGTTCTTGTATTCATCCTGATGGGCCAAATCTGAGGGATGGTGAAACATGATGTAAATCCCACTCAAAGGTTGAAGAAATCAGTCCTGACCGGTTTGGCTCAGTGGATAGAGTGTCGGCCTGTGGACTGAAGGGTCCCGGGTTAGATTCTGGTCAAGGGCATGTACCTTGGTTGCGGGCACATCCCCAGTAGGGAGTATGCAGGAAGCAGCTGAATCGATGTTTCTCTCTCATCGATGTTCCTAACTCTCTATCCCTGTCCTTCTCCCTTCCTCTCTGTAAAAAAATCAATAAAATGTATATATTTTTAAAAAAGGTTGAAGAAATCAAAGGAGGGATTTAAGCTTTACATCTTGGGTGGGTGGGGATCAATGAGTAGGGAAGCCTGGTTGAGCAATCCACTTCCTTTCAATCTTATAATAGAGGTGTACTGTGTGGCAGGCCTAGGCAAGAAAAGATCAATATCCATAGAACAAGTAATTTCCATATTTTCAATTGTGGCAGGTTGATGCAGTAATGATTTCTAATTTATTTGGGCCTTCCTGTTTCTATAATTTTTTATAGTACCCTTTACATTGATTCCAGACTTGTCCATGTCTCTTGATTTGGCCAGTGAGGTAACATAAAATGTGACAGCAAGTAGAAACTTGAAGGAATGCTTACATATTGGGGTTTCCCTTCTCTTGCTTTTCTTGGAACTTCTGACCACTCTGTAATCAGCCTGTTGTATTATGAAAGATATGTGGTCCAGTTACTCTCTCATTCCAGCTGACAGCCAGCCAATCTCCAGACATGTGAATGAAGTCCTTGACTGACAGCTGACTGTAGATGCAAAAATGAGCCCAGCTGAGTCCAGCCCAAATTGCTTACCCACAGAGTTGTGAGTTAAATAAATGATTGTTATTTGGGACTGCTAAATTTTGAGGTAGCTTGGTAAATAGCAAACATTAACTGCTGCAGAATTCAAGGGAGCATTGCACAACATGTATGCTTAGGAAAAGATGGGATGAGTTACATCTGGAGCAGTAAGAAAGCAAGGCCAACACAGTGGCATTCTATTTAGCTGCCTCACCATTCCCAAACATACCCAGAGCTGATTATTGATCCTTAGAAAGGAGAGAAACAAAGGGGAGAATTGTAATTAGGCCTGAGGATTCCATTTGAACTGACTGAGAAATTACTGAACTTATCTAAACAGAACTGGTTTAAATATGCTTCATTAGGCAGAACAATGGCTCAGAGGAGGATATATCTATATATCTATATCTATATCTATATCTATATCTATATCTATATCTAATCTATCTATATCATCTATATCTATATATTAGCATGTCTGAGCCTGTGACCAGGAAAATTCATGCTTGCTATACCTGGTATTTCTTTACTAATGCCCTAGACCAGTGGTTCTCAACCTTGGCTATACATTAGAATCACCTGGGAATCTTTTAAAATCCTGATTTCTGAGCCTCATCCTCCGGAAATTCTGTTTCTATGTTATGGGGTAGGGCCACAACATTAGTAACAAAGAAACAGAATTTCCGAAGGATGAGGCCTGGAAATCAGGATTTTAAAAAGATTCCCAGGTGATTCTAATGTGCAGCCAAGGTTGAGAACCACTGCCCTAGACTGAACCTGATATAACTGAATGATTAAATCTAGAGCCATGCATTGTACTCATGTACAAATATGCAGCCTTGAATTAAAATCAATTTTGCATTACTTGCAAAGGTGCAGGAAAGGGGCTGCCTAGTTGTGAGTTGGAGAAACATGAGAAAATATAAACACTTGTAATTGATTGTAATTATTTCCTTAGCTTTGCTGTAATGAAGGGCACAATAGAGAGGAAAAAGATAAACATTTCCACAGGTAAAATTTATTAATATTAATTGTGACTCAGCACTGTGCTGAATGCTTTTCATGCATTGCCTCATTTAATCCTTGCAGAACCCTATGAGGTAATATATTATTATTTTCCATTTTATAGGTGAAGAAACTGAGACTCAGATTAAATTACTTAAGTTCATGCAATGAATAAAATGGCTGAAATCCAGAATTGCATGATTCCAAATATTTCATTTTATTTTGGCAAAACCTTGCTTCTTAAATGCATGGTAGCATTTTGAAATTTATTGCTAGCAATGATTTTCCTTGCAAGAGCAAACAAATATTGTGAAGGGCTGGAGAATAAAATTAAGTACTGAAGGACCACTTAAAATATCATTGGGGGACTCAGGACATTGGATCGATGATGATGCTCCAGGGCAGCGGTTCTCAACCTGTGGATCGCGACCCCTTTGGGGGTCGAACGACCCTTTCACAGGGGTCGCCTAAGACCATTGGAAAACACATATATAATTTCATATTGTTTTTGTGATTAATCACTATGCTTTAATTATGTTCAATTTGTAACAATGAAAATACATCCTGCATATCAGATATTTACATTATGATTCATAACAGTAGCAAAATTACAGTTATGGAGTAGCAACGGAAATAATTTTATGGTTGGGGGTCACCACCACATGAGCAGCTGTATTAAAGGGTCGTGGCATTAGGAAGGTTGAGAACCATTGCTCCAGGGGCTTCACATAGACTAAAGATAATGGCAAAAATTGCTATTGAATTTGGCCTGGGAAAGGAAAAGCCAAGTTTTCTCTTAAAGTAATAGTGCTTTGCAATGAATTGCCCTGATAATAGCTTTTTTGTAAAGAAAATAAAGAAGATAGACAATGAGAGAAAGCCCAATTGGTCTTCAGGCCTAGTCCAATATCCAGATAAGTACTAATTCCCAGCATTTAGAAATAGGTATGTTTGATAAAATGAGTTCTGATTGTGATTTTATACATATGATAATTTGCTATGTCTTACAGTAATCACATCTCTCAATGACCACTCCCAGGTTCCAGCAGTGGCCTTGGAAAATATAAGGCTCTTTGCTTTCTATCCATTCAATCTTAGGGTATCACCAGCATGGCACCAAGCTTTGGCAGAGCTGCTCAACTCAGTGCTATTCTGACATTTTTGCAATCTGTGCTGGAGATCAACATGATTTTGTCTTGCAGCACTGACTGTTTTGGCCATTAGGTCACTGGAGCTCCAACTGCCTCAACTGCTGCCAGGCCTGCATTCATCTTCGAATGCCAATCAATACACAGTCATGCAATAGACCTGCTATACTTGACTCCCAGCTTTTTTCTACCAAAGTTAAAAGTGTTCATTAGGAAATAGCTTTCCTGGAGGCAGGAAACAAAATAAATGGGTTACAAGTATGGTATGAAAGCAATCTTTAGACTAAAAAGAGATCACATATGTGGTAGCACCTAGGTAGGAGGCACTTACCAAACATTTTTTCCCTCCATTTTCACTTTTATTCAAAAAATGAATGAATATGATATAGAAAAAAACAAGTACTTTTTTTCTATGACAAAATGAGCTATTTTGAAGATGGTTAGTCAACAATCTAGTTTGTTAAATTTTTTCAATGAAATCATCTCCATAATTTTGTAAAATGTGTGCCCTATGGTTAGGCTAGAGGTTGTCAACATTTATTAAAACCACTTTAAATATCTTTTTAAAAGTATATCAAATTTTCTTTGTTAATACTAAGCAAAATGCATGATTCTGTACGAGATACTGCATCATTTTACAATATAATTTCTGAAATCTTAGAAATTTCATTTTAACTCCAACCAATTTGTTAGTTCCATGTTGCTAAGGAAACCACTGTGTATAAGTCACCAGTAAATACAACTGATGGTAGACTCTTGTTTGGTGGGGGCAAGTGTCTCTCTCCTTTGGGATTAGAAAATTACTACCTTTTGATTGGAAAAAACAAGGCATGTGGGTTTAAGTTATTGCTTTAGAGCAGTGGTTCTCAACCTTGGCTGCACATTAGAATCACCTGGGAATCTTTTTAAAATTCTGATTTCTGGGACCCCACTCCATAACAAAGAAACAGAATTTCCGGAGGATGAGGCCCAGAAATCAAGATTTTAAAAAAAATTCCCAGGTGATTCTAATGTGCAGCCAAGGTTGAGAACCACTGCCTTAGAGAAAAACACCTGCAGGACGCTATCATTTTTTTTCCCTTTCAGTTTTAGTCATGGGTGAATAGACAGGGAACTTAGGCATAGCTTTTAGGAAGAACTGGCAGACAAGTGATACTGTCTTTCTCTTTCCCTGCAGATGTTCCATTCCTAACAGTGAAAAGCTGCAGTGGTCCTCCACCAGTGTTTTTCAGTGTCTTTCTTTTCTACCTCTATCACCCTGATCCAGCCCTCATCATTTTGAATTGAGACTGCAATAATCTCCAAATTGATCTGGTTATGTCTAAACTCTTTCCCCTTTATTTCATCCTTCACATTATGCATCAGATTAATTTCTGAGCCAGACTGGTCGTGCTCAAATCTCAGCTCTGCCACTTATAGATTATATGAACTTTGGGCAAGTTACTTAATATATCTGTCTCAATTTCTTCCTCTGTAATATGGAGATACTAGTGGTATTTATCTCATAAGTTTGTTGTGATTAAGAATAAGTTAATCAATGTAAAGCACTTATTACAATGTCTGACACATAATAAGCACTCAATAAAAGTAGCTCTTACTAGTTTCCCTAAAACATCACTTTCCATAACACTATTATCTATTCCCAGTTCAAACACTTCAATGATTCTTTATCATACTACATGCCCTGACATTTACAGCCTCCTCTGAATGTCAATATATTGCAATATATAATGTGACAAATGGCAATGTATAGTCAATTCTTACATTTCCAAATGTATCTATCTGTTTAAGTAGCTCTGAGCAGTGGCTTGAGAGTAATTCATACCTGAGGTTGAATTTTAACTCGATTACTGTATAATCTTAAGGTATTTGGTCTTTAGTTTTCTCTTCTATAAAATTCAAATAAGTGCCAGTCTCTTGAGAGTTCTTTTGAGAATTAACCAAAAAAAAAACCCAAAAAACTTTTATAGAAGCACCTAGCATAGTACCTTATAAAGCAGGTACTTCACAAATATTTTCCTACCCCCATTCCCTCACCCTTCTTCAGTCATGGTCATTGTTCCTTCTTCAGTCATGGTCATTGTTATATGCGCCCCCCCCCCCGCCCCCAATTCATATGGTGAAGAACTAATCTCCAGTACCTCAGAATATGATTATATTTGGAGATAGTGCATTTAAAGCAGGGATTAAGTGAAAATGGGGCTCTTAGGGTGGGTTCTACTTCAATATGACTGTTTTATTATTTAATCCTCACCCAAGGATATTTTCCCATTGATTTCCAGAGAGAGTGGAAGGGGGCAGAGGAGAAGGGGGAGAGAGAGAGAGATTGGTTTCCCCCAGCATGTGCCCTCACTGGGTCTGGGTAACCTATAACTGAGGTACAGGCCTTTGACCTGGAACCAAACCCAAGACCCTTTGGTCCACAGGCCAACTCTCCAACAACTGAGCCAAACCAGCCAGGGTCAATTTAACTGTTTTTATAAGAAAAAAATTGGACACATGGAGAAAAACTAGGGATGTGCACCTAGTCGAGGAAGACTATGTATCATGTGAGGATATAGTGAGAAGGTCACCATCTGCAAGCCAAGGAAACGAGCTGAGGAGAAACCAAATCTGCTGATACCTTGCTCTTGAACTTCTAGCTTCCAGAACTTTGAGAAAATATTATTTAAGCTACCCAATCTTACGCATTTTGTTATGGCAAACATAACAAACAAATATATTCATCTACTCATTATTTCCCAAGCATGTGTAAATTACTATCTTTTTTGTCATAGCAGACTATATGAAAGGTGGGACCAGACATACTACCCACTGTGAGAAGTCTTTCCCAAGGCTCTTTCTAAGAATTTCTCCATGGATCACCACTATGTTTGTGTCAAATGATCCTATTACCCCAGCCACACTAAATGGGCCTTACTCAAACTTAGTTATCCAGACAGGTGAGTTATCTATGGGTGGCTTAGCACAAGAGTTCTTGTAATAGGGGTGTTCCAAATGTGATAGTTACAGGTCACCCATTTAGATTCTCTGTGTGGTGGCACATGTATGAAAAACACACAGAGTGTCAGTAGATGGTAGAGTGGGCAAGAACCTGGAGACAAACAGAATATTATAAAAATCAGAAGCTACAAATGAGAAAAGAGATAGTTGAGAAAGAGAGACTATCAAGTCATTTGTAGGAGAGTAGAAACATAGAAAGATGTAAGCAGAGAGATAAGCAGAGACAAGGTGAAAATAGTTGATGTGAAATAATTATTAGAGTTAAAAGTAATAGATGCTGACTTGTCTGGTAACTTGTTGAATTTTTAGTTGCTATTTAATTACTAAAATTTCACATCCTAAAAGATATTTATGGTCCACGCAATGCCTTGCTGTGGAGTTGCTGAGACCATTTACTATATTTCCTATTTCCCCAAGTAGTTGTACACTGAAATGTTACTTCTCTTCTTGCTGGAGTAACCTGGTTGTGCCTTTGTTCCTTGAACTTAAAGGGACTAACACACTTGAAAAATTATTGCCTCTCCTCTTTGATTTTCTAAGGCCTGCCCTTTCCTTGAGTCCTAAGTAAAGTTCTATTAATCCAATAGAGCCCCCTTTGACTGCTTCAAGATTGGAAAATACCTATTGCACTTATTGGCTTATGTGTTTGACCCTTGGCAGTTAATGTAAAATGTTTATTTTATTTTGCACTAAAGAATCCCTGGACGGATCCCTTGCTCATGAACTCCTGGGTCACTGGATATGTGTGAATGTCCTAAAGTTCTGTAGGTTCATAAATATGGAATTTAGACTTATACTAATTATTAGTAGTCTTTTCTGTATCATTCAGATTAATGAGGTAAGATTTTGTCAGCCCAACCTCACATCTGGTTTTGTTATTAAGAGAGAGCCTTGCCCTGGCTGA
The DNA here is from genome assembly GCF_964212035.1 of Myotis nattereri. Lineage (NCBI taxonomy): Eukaryota > Metazoa > Chordata > Mammalia > Chiroptera > Vespertilionidae > Myotis > Myotis nattereri. The sequence goes on along the minus strand of NC_138078.1, from coordinate 113,206,381 downwards.
TTTGATCAGTGATTAGAGCATCAGCCTGAGGACCAAAGGGCATGTACCTTGGTTGCAGATTCGATCCCTGGCACAAGTTGTGGTGCGTGTGGGAGGCAACAAATCGATATGTCTCTCTCACGTGGATATTTCTCTCTCCCACCCTCACTCCCTTCCACTCTGTCTGAAAATCAATGGAAAAAATATCCTTGGGTGATGATTTCAAAATATATATAAAAATAAGAGAGGTTCTTATATGGCTTTGTTTGGCACCCAACCTTCTAGAGTCTTAACAGCTGTAGCATTCAGGTGCTGATGTCACATTAATTATATTCAGGTGCTAGATTGAGCTGCAAAGTTATTCTCTAAAGATCAAAATGTCAACATTATGACCTGGAATGATTCTGTTGTGTGTCTTTCATAAGCAGCCATCAGAAATCTTGTCCATTTCCCCCCACTGCCCATTGGTATGGATTTCCCCTGCAGTGGCATGAGGGCACACTGCTGACAATTGTGAGTGCCTGGTTGTCTCAAGTAATAAAGGTGATGGCCAAGTCAAGCTACTAAGCTCCTCTCAGAAAATTACAATTGGCTTATCTATGAATTAAACCTTGGAGGATCAACTTCCTGTCTTAGTAATGAGCTAATGAACAAAGGTGTTTCTAAGCTAATGTCTGACCCTATCTATTCCTGTTCTTTAGATGTATTAGTGCCCAAGAGTTTGTATGAGTTTGTATGAAAATGTCCACAGTAGCAATTCTGAGAAGATGAAGACCTTTGTACAATATTTGAAAAAAGGAGAGATGTGTTATTATCTCTCTGAGGAAGACAGCCTAAATAGATCCGGAGAACTAAAATAACAATGGATTTGTCCTGGAATGACTTTACTTTAAGCTCAGGACCCTCCCTTTACTGTTCTGTATTGTTGCAGTTCCTCAGATGTTGATTAGCTTCACTTATTGCCACCTTATCTGGATAAATTGAAGGCATCAAAAGTCAGTAGAACCTCTGGAATAGGAAATGGAACCATGCTGCAATCTGGTTAATAGGGCATATTTACTGGAATCATATAGGGCTTTTGATTCCTTTGTCATGATCACTGGTTAATCACATGGGTGAAATCAAAACTGAAGGCCATTGAGAGGTAGAAAAAGTAAATTGTTTTGTCAAAAAGTGGAGATTAGGCCCTACTGGTTTGGCTCAGTGGATAGAGCTTCGGCCTGTAGACTGAAGGGTCCCAGGTTTGATTCCAGTCAAGGGCATGTACCTTGGTTGCGGACACATCCCCAGTGGGGGGTGTGCAAGAGGCAGCTGATCGATGTTTCTCTCTCATCGATGTTTCTGACTCTCTATCCCTCTCCCTTCCTCTCTGTAAAAAATCAATAAAATATATTTTTTTTAAAAAGTGGAGATTAGGAAGGAAGGGATAGAAACAACAGATACTGAAAACATTCTCTGGGTCAGGTTTTCCATTTGATTCTTTCTTTTATGTAACACAAAACTCTGTAAGTTAAGTACTACCCAGTTGTTCAGATTAGAGAAACTGAGACACAGAGGGGTTAAATGTTCAAGGTTGCACAGCTTCTAAAAGTGGCAAAGCTGAGATTAGAAACCATATTTATTTTACTCAAGAGCTGATATTTTAAACACAAAGGCAATATTTCTTAACATATTTTCATTTTACTCTTTGGCCTTAAATGCTCACTAACCCATTTGATTGATTTATCAGATTAGCTAGCATTCATTTTGCATGGGCTTCAGTTAATTGTATACAGGACAGGGGATTTTTAAAGGGTGGTTAAAAGAAGGGAAACAGTCCAAAACAAAGTTCTAAGACTGATTTATCTTCCTGGTATGCTGGGAAGTTAGTATAATGTGAACAAGGGACATCTGCAGGGTTAACATGAATAGCCTCAAGAAATAGATCATCTGTTAGTAGGTCTTGCTTGCAACCTTACCTGGTAGGTCTCCAAGTTAGTTGTTATTGTTATACCCTTCTCTTCTATCACAACTTACTCTCCTGATAAATTCAGTTACAATTTAGTGTTTGGTGCTGAGAAGGTTGTAACGTAGTAAGGATTGTAACATTTAGATTCATTGTACTGTATTGTAATGATTTTGTTTTATTTTATTTTTATCATCTTTACAAATAATTCTGAGGCATGGCAGGACTAAATAGTTGGGAAATGTATATTGCATTTGGACAGACTATATTTACTAGAATCAAATTTTGGCTAACCCCAAGGCCAAATTTTGGAAATCCTTTACTGACCTTGTCTACATATCTGCTGATTTAAGCCTTTTATTGACAGGAAGAAGGTCATTATTTATTTTAGCTTGGCAGGAATATAAACATCTCTCTCCCTTCCCCTTATCTGCACCTTTGTTTGCCTTCAGTCTGACTTCCTAATTATATATTAGAATCCTAAAATAAAGCTTATATCTATTGGATATAGAATCTTGGCATTATTAGAAACCTTAGAAATCATTGGCTAATACTATTATATATGCATAGATTGAATACTGAAACCAAAAGAAGTGATGTGACCTATCTAAAGTTATTCAGTCAGTTATTTAATTAATACTAAAATGAAAAATGCCCTATCAGTAATTCAGTGCTGGTATTCTATGAGAGTCTTTTAAGAATAATAACCCAGAAGTCATAGTAGAAACATGATTTCTCCCACTTTATTATTATTAATAATATTATTTACAAAATATCTTCAGCTTTTGAAAAAATGGCTTTAATAATGTGTGATCGTTGTTTCCTAATGTAACTTTTCTGACTTTAAGAATTCATCCTTCAGCCGGAGAGTCAGGAGTGGGAGGGGAGAGGCTCAGGGAGGAAGAACAAATAGTTTTAAAAGGTTTTTTGTTGCTGAAAATCACATTTTCTTCACAAACAGTTTCTGCAGTCACCATTCCTCTAACTTAAATGTCAATGACAGCTCAACGTCTCACAATTTTTGAGTCCCTTGGGACAGAATTTCCTAAGTGGCAGCATAGGCAATTAAAACACAAATTCCCTTTCATGATCAACATCTCAAATTGCAAATAATACATGAGGCTTAAATATTCCCTCTGTCTCAATCTTTGCATTTTTATTTTTCTGAAAAGGCTAGTAAAGGTTTCTCAAAATTCTTTTGCTGAAATATTCATGCCTGGTCTATGAGGCTGAAGGACACATTTACAAGACAGAGGTCTCTCTAACATAAATAGGAGGCTTTGGGCCCAGCTGGTGTTTGACAGTAGGGATATTTATCTTCAGTTAGCCTGTTTTTGAGGAGCTTTCTTACATCACAAAGCCCCCTTTTAGTATTCACTAGTAGAATTAATTAACTCCTTTGGAGCTGGACCATTGCTATTACAAACTAATACCTTAAAAGAAATCAATTTATGGGAATATATCAGACATTAAAATCAGGCAAGACTATATTTTGTTTGGTAAAATTGGACACAAGTCTGCTCTGAAAGTGAAAAATTTGAAATGACCATTTGAAAAGAAACAGTTTTATTTCTTTTGAAGAGAATGTTAAAAATTATCACAGATGAAAATATAAGCCGCATTTTCTACATTACCTAATTTCGTCTTAGAAGCAAAAGGTTTCTAATACAAAAACAGTGTTGAGTTTAGGGTTGTCCTAAGCATTTTGGGAAAAAATGAATTTCTTGAGTCCTTAGAACTGAGAAAGGAAATTGACATGTAAATGCTGCTTTATACTGAAATGGAAAATTTTGACTGGAAACGTGTGGTGTTCCCCTGGGCAGCATGGTTCCCGGGCTCTTGTCTGGTGGAGTAGAAGAATGAAACCATGGATGAAAGGTGGTATAGCAAAAGTGGAAATTTATTGAGAATAAGCACAGACTCACATGTGGGGAGGGGGAAGGAATCTCACAGAACAAACTCCCACATGGGGAGGGGGAAGGGTCCAACTAAGTCCCCTTTTCCATGGATTACAAAGGCTACAGTTTTTTTGTGTGTGTGTCTCAATATCCCCTCTGATTGGTCACTATTCATTCCCCTTAGATTTCGTCACTATAGCAACACCTGAGCTCAAGTACCTGAGGTTCCCTCCTTTTTCTCCCATATTGCTCTCCTATTCCCTTTGAGCTTTTCTTCCTCTTTCTTTGAATGAGGGGTTTCCTTCCCTTTATTCTGTAAATGTATACCTTTTGCTACTCTCAGTTCCCTTGTCTTATGGAAATGTAACTTCTGTTGCTCTCAGCTCCATTGTCTTATAGAAATGTACCCTTTGCAACTCTGTAGCCCTGTGTTTTTTCCATGGACTCCTTATTTTCTTTTTAAATTTCCTAAACCTGACTATTTCACCCCTAAAAATTCCTTTCAATACCAGGCACTATACATATAATTTCTAATTAAATTGTCTCAATAAGTCAGGAAGTAGGCACTATTGTTCCTACTTTATAGGAAGGGAAATAAGTGTGCCAATTCTGGATCTGTTTGCTTTCAGATCCATTTCATGCATTTCCACTACCTGCTAGCAGCACAGGGATGCTAACTCTTTCAGACTACATTTCTCAGGCTCCTATGATAACTAGTTTCAGGCTGTGTTCAACCAAATGAAGATGAAGGTAGGAGGTAAGAGGGCAGAAGGAAGGAAAAGGCCAGAATTTGCTTAACACCCTTTTCTACCCTCAGTCTGAGGCTGCCTTTCCATTGTGGCTCCAGCTCCTACCAAACAGCCGCCCTCCCCTTGTGGTTCTAGCTTTTGGGTGCCTCTGGACCCTGCTTTCTGGAAATACTATCTCCTCCCTTGGCTTTTCCAGTCCTAGGGGTGTTACTGGCCTGCTGCTGTTGCTAATCTCTGGATTGCCTCCCTTTCCTCTATTTAGCTGCTACCATCAACTGTATAATGCATTTGTCTTAAATACCCTCTGTTTCAAAGACTATTTCTAAAATGGTTTCTCATTTTCTGATCGAGTCCTGACTGATACACTGAGGCTTTCCCCAAATCCTGTGGCAAGGAGGTGATTAAGACTAAAAAGTGTATACTCTTTCCTCTTGGTATGAAAATATAACAGATTTATGAGTTCTCTCTCTCAGACTTGAAAATCTTTGACAGGAGAAACAGATTTCAAATATTTACTTAACAAAATCATATTTCCAGTTTCCCAGTAGTCTCCATCCCTACCTTACTAGAGTCCAAATTGACAAGAGTTTGTTCTACTATCTTCTAGCCATTGATGTTCTTATAACTGAGGCTTTCCAAAGACCTTCATTATAGAGCTAACCCTTTGATAGCCCAGTGGAAACATCTTACAGGTTTCTTAATTTCTGAATGCCATCCCATAATACCCTTAGCCAGAACAGTATTCATTTTCTATTTTGCCAGTTTTATTTATTCTAGTTATTTTAAATCAAGTGCAGTAGTACTTTTTTGAGGCCTGGATCTCTGCAAAGAGAAAAGTGCTAAAGGTCATACCCTCAGTCTAGGTCTGAGCTTCTTTTTAAGTCAATGAGAAAGATGGGAATGGAGAAGGATGGATGCAGTGAGGAACAGAAGAAGGGAAGAGAGAAGAAGGGACAGAGGGAAGGAGGGAGGAAGAGAGAGAAAGAGAGAGAGCTAAGGAAGGAAGGAGAGGAGAGAAAAATGGTTTTAATGGATTAAGGAAAATGTTTAGTTGAGTTTTTCAGGACATATTTAAAAAGCTAGAGACTTGTTTTTTAAAAATATTTTAAAATGTTTTAAAATATATATATATATATTTTCTAAAGTTTTACGTATGTCTCCTTTTCCCCGATTGACCCCCCGGCCCCTCCCACCCCCAAGGGCAAGCCCCCACTGTCCCAGTGTCTGTGTCCATTGGTTATGCTAATATGCATGCATACAAGTCCCTTGGTTGATCCCTAACCTCCCCCCCCCCCATCTGCCAGTTGTCTCTGGATCTATTTTTGTTCACCAGTTTATGTTGAGCATTATATTCCACATATGAGTGAGATCATGTGATATTTGTCTTTCTCCCACTGGCTTATTTCGCTTAGCATAATGCTCTCCAGTTCCATCCATGCTGTTGCAAATGGTAAAAGTTCCTTCTTTTTTGTAGTGGCATAGTATTCCATTGTGTGGATGTACCACAGTTTTTTAATTCAGGTTTTTTGGTCAGATACATGCAAACAAAATGAAACTAGATCACCAACTTACACCACACACAAAAACAACCTCAAAATGGCTAAAGGACTTAAATGTAAGATGGGAAACCATAAAAATCCTACAAGACTCCATAGGCAGCAAAACAGCAGACATGTCATAGCAATATCTTTACCAACACAGCTACTAGGGAAATGGAGACTAAGGAGAAAATAAACAAATGATTTTTTTTAGAGAGAGGGGAAGGGAGAAGGATAGAGAGATGGAAACTTCAATGAGAGAGAAACATTAATCGGATGCCTCCTGCAGGGCCCCTACTGGGGATGGAGCCTGAAACCTGGGCATGTGTGCTGACCAGGAATCAAACTGGAGACCTCCTGGTTCATTGGTCTATGTTCAACAACTGAATAACACCACCTGGGCAGAAGATAGAGACTTGTAATTATAGAACATGAAGTTAATAATTGCTATTTTTTCTTCATTACTGAATGTTGCCATTTTCCCCTCATGGAACTGAGGCAATTTTCTAAACAAAGGCACCACCTTGTGTAAATGATAGGTTTTACTTTAAAATAACTTGCCAGATGGAGCCAAAATGGCGACCAGCAGGAAGGTAGGGAGGGAGAGAGTGTGAGAGTGCAAGGAAGTGATAGAGGAGTGTGTGGACCTGTGTGGTGTGTGTGTATGAGCTAGGGACAGTTAGATTCTGCAGGTCTTCTAAGGGGCTGCTAAACCGGGCAGTCTTAGGCATCGGAGTCCCGCTCCCTGCGCGGACACTCCTGGGCAGCCAGCACAGGCACGGTGACCACGCCATCTTGGGAAACAGAGCTGCTTGAGACTAGGATCCTGGCCTCAGCACCACCCAGCCTGATCTCAGATGCATACCAGGACCCTGCAGCCACTGGGGACAGAGACCTGTGACCACAGCTACAGACCTGCGGACACCAAAAGTTCAGTACCCCCCCTCCCCTGGCAGATCCATGAGTAACAGAGCCCATCCCCCCTTCCCGCAGGCTTGTGGGCAGCACCAGAGTAACTAACTGATAGACCCACCCCTTGCCGGGGCCTCAGAGCTCCAGGAATTTTAGCCTGGAAGTGTGCAAGCACCTTGGAACTGATCCTACGCACACTGCCAGCTTCTGAGCCCTGGGCTGGGAGCGAACACTGGGAATTTGTCCCACATATCACAGGCCCAGGGACCCCGATTCTCTGGGCAGGAGGCAGCACCAAGCACCAGTGACTTGACTGTGTTTCTTTTCACCTGCGCCTGAGATCCTGATTTCCTGTGCATTCATACTAAGAGCCAGTGACTCCAATTCCTGGTGCAAGGGCACACAGGGACCCTGATTCTCAAGGCAAGGTCGCGCAAAGCAACAGAGACTCTGATACTGGATTCTGGGTAACTCTGACTCCTGGCACACGCTAGGGGGCTCTGGTTTTCAACACGCTTCAGGGGGGTCTCTGTTTCAGCACAGTGCAGGCAGGGTCTCTGATTCTAAGGGCGCGTGCGAGGCCACATTGAGCGCTGACAACACTGACTCTGAGAGAGCCTAGTTCCCACCAACCCACAACAACCACATATCTTAGTGTCAGAGCTCTTCAGTGACACTAGGGTGGTGGGAGGCTCCCACTGCACATGGCCCAGGCCCACGCAACTCGACGTTTGAACCATCGGGAGATCATCAGAATGAAGAGATGAAACAACACCCAGAGGAAAGACAATGAGGAGTCACCAAGAAAGGACATTAATGAAGTTGAAGCATGCAACATGACAGAAAAAGAATTCAGAATAATGGTTGTACAATTCATTCACCAGATGGATGAGAAAATCAACAACCTATGCAAGAATCAGGAAGAAGTGAAAAGTGATATAGCTACAATCAAAAACACCATGGAAAGTTTCAACAGCAGACTAGAAGAAGCAGAGGACCAAATTAGTGAATTAGAAGATAAGGCAGAGAAAAAAGCTCAATCTGAACAGCAGCTGGAGAAAAAAAATTAAAAAGCAGGAGGAGAGCCTAAGGGAGCTTCGGGACAACATGAAACGAAGTAACATACGCATAATAGGGCTGCAAGAAGGACAAGAACAGCAGCAAGGATTAGAAAATCTATTTGAAGAAATAATGTCAGAAAACTTCCCAGATCTGGGGAAGAAAAAAGTTACACAAGTACAGAGAGTCCCAGGCAAGATGAACCCCAAAAGACCCACACCAAGACACGTCATAATAACGATGGCAAATGTACAAGACAAAGAGAGAATCTTAAAGGCTGCAAGAGAGAAACAGAGAGTTACCTACAAAGGATCCCCCATCAGATTATCAAATGTTTTCTCAACAGAAACACATCAGGCCAGAAAAGAATGGACAGAAATTTACAAAGTGATGCAAAGCAAAGGACTGAATCCAAGAATACTCTATCCAGCAAGGCTATCAATCAAAATTGAAGGGGAAATAAGAAGCTTCACAGACAAAAAAAGGCTAAGGGAGTTTATCACCACCAAGCCAGCAATGCAAGAAATGCTAAAGGGACTGGTGTAAAAAGAAGAACTAAAAAGTCCAGAAAGAAAATAGCCACACACAAAAAAGAAATGGCTACAAACAAGTACCTTTCAATAATAACTTTGAACGTAAATGAACTAAATGGTCCAATCAAAAGACATTGAGTGGCTGAATGGATAAAAAAACATGACCCATATATTTGCTGTCTACAAGAGATCCACCTCATTAGAAGGGACTCACACAGACTGAAAGTGAAGGGATGGAAAAATATCTTTCAGGCAAATGGAAATGAAATGAAGCTGGGGTAGCAATACTTATATCAGACAAAATAGACCTCAAAGTGAAGGCCATAACAAGATATAAGAAAGGCCACTTCATAATACTAAAGGGATCAATACAACAAGAGGATATAACCCTGATAAACATATATGCACCCAATGCAGGAGCACCCACATACATAAGAAAACTCCTGGAAGATATCAGGGGAGAGATCGACAACAATACAATCATAGCAGAGGACTTTAATACACCACTGACATCACTGGATAAATCCACTAGACAAAAACTCAGCAAAGAAACAGCAATCCTAAATGACTCACTAGATCAGATGGACTTAATTGACATCTTCAGAACACTTTACCGCAAAGCTACAAAATATACGTTCTTCTCAAGTGCTCATGGGACATCTTCAAAAATAGACCACATATTGGGTCACAAACAAAGTCTCCCCAAATTCAAGAAGACTGAAATCATACCAAGCATCTTCTCAGACCACAAGGCCATAATATTAGAAATAAACTACAATAAAAACAACCCAAAATACTCAAACACTTGGAAGCTGAATAGCACATTATTAAATATTGATTGGGTTACCAATGAGATCAAAGAAGAAATTAAAAACATCCTGGAAACTAATGACAATGAAAACACAACAATCCAAAACCTTTGGGACGCAATGAAAGCAGTCCTGAGAGGCAAGTTTATAGCTCTACAGGCCTATCTCAACAAACAAGAAAAAAATGGTAGTAAATCATCTAAATCTACAGCTCAAAGAATTAGAAAGAGAGCAACAAGAAAAGCCCAGAGTGAGCAGAAGGAAGGAGATAATAAAGATTAGAGCAGAAATAAATGACATAGAGACCAAAAAAAATACAGAAAATCAATGAAACCAAGAGCTGGTTCTTTGAAAAGATAAAAAAGATTGACAAACCTCTAGCCAGGCTCACCAAGAAGCAGAGAGAAAGGACCCAAATCAAAAAAATCAGAAATGATAGAGGCGAAATAACTACAGATCCCACAGAAATACAAATGATTGTTAAAAAATACTATGGACAACTCTACTCCAACAAACTAGACAACCTGGAGGAAATGGACATATTCCTAGAAAAATACAACATTCCAAAACTTAATCAGGAAGAATCTAAAAATCTCAATAGGCCAATAACTATGGAAGAAATTGAAGCAGTCATCAAAAAGCGTCCAGCAAACAAAAGCCCCGGAACAGATGGCTTCACAGGGGAGTTTTACCAAACATTCAAGGAAGAACTAAAACCTATCCTCCTCAGACTACTACAAAAAATCCAAGAGGAAGGAACACTTCCAAGCTCATTCTATGAAGCCAGCATCACCCTAATACCAAAACCAGGTAAAGACAACACAATGAAAGAGAATTACAGGCCAATATCCCTCATGAACATAGATGCCAAAATCCTCAACAAAATCTTAGCAAATCGGATCCAGCAGTACATCAGAAAGATCATACACCACGACCAAGTAGGATTTATCCCAGGGATGCAAGGATGGTACAATATCCACAAATCAATAAACGTGATACATCACATAAACAAATTGAAAGAAAAAAACCACATAGTCATATCAATTGATGCAGAAAAAGCGTTTGACAAAATTCAACACCCATTTTTGATAAAAACTCTCAGTAAGGTGGGAATTGAAGGATCATACCTCAACATAATAAAAGCCATATATGACAAACCCACAGCCAACATCATACTCAATGGACAAAAACTAACACCATTTGCCCTAAGAACAGGAACAAGACAGGGATGCCCACTCTCACCACTCCTATTTGACATAGTACTGGAAGTATTAGCCATTGCAGTTAGACAAGAAGAAGAAATAAAAGGCATCCAAATTGGAAAAGAAGAAGTAAAACTGTCCTTATTTGCAGATGACATGATATTATACTTAAAAAACCCTAAAGACTCCATCAATAAACTATTAGACTTAATAAATGAATTCGGCAATGTAGCAGGATACAAAATTAACGCCAAGAAAACTATGGCATTTCTATACACCAATAGTGAATGTGCAGAAAGAGAGACTAAAAAAGCAATCCCATTTACCATCGCACCAAAAAAATTAAGCTACCTAGGAATAAACTTAACTAAAGAGGTAAAAGACCTCTTCTCAGAAAACTACAGGACGTTGAAAAAAGTGATAGAGGAAGACATAAAGAGATGGAAGAACATACCATGTTCTTAGATTGGGAGAATCAACATCATTAAAATGTCCATACTGCCCAAAGCAATCTATAAATTCAACGCACTTCCCATTACAATACCAATGGCATATTTCACAGACCTAGAACGTACTCCCCAAAAATTCATCTGGAATAAAAAACGACCCCGAATAGCTGAAGCAATCCTGAGAAAGATCAAAGTAGGTGGGATCTCAATACCAGATATCAAGCTGTATTACAAAGCCACTGTTCTCAAAACTGCCTGGTACTGGCACAAGAACAGACATATAGATCAATGGAATAGAATAGAGAGCCCAGAAATCAGCCCTAACCAATACGCTCAATTAATATTTGACAAAGGAGGCAAGAACATACAATGGAGTCAAGATAGTCTCTTCAATAAATGGTGTTGGGAAAATTGGACAGATACATGCAAGAAAATGAAACTAAACCACCAAGTTACACCATACACAAAAATAAACTCAAAATGGACAAAGGACTTAAATATAAGATGGGAAACCATACAAATTCTAGAAGAATCCAAAGGCAACAAAATCTCAGACATAAGCCGAAGCAATTTCTTCACTGATACAGCTCCTAGGGCACTTGAAACTAAAGAGAAAATAAACAAATGGGACTACATCAAAATAAAAAGCTTCTGCACAGCAAAAGAAACCATCAACAAAACAACAAGAAAACCCACTGCGTGGGAAAACATATTTGCCAATGTCATATCTGATAAGGGCCTAATCTCCAAAATTTATAGGGAACTCATACAACTTAACAAAAGGAAGATAAACAATCCAATCAAAAAATGGGCAAAGGATCTAAGTAGACACCTTTTAAAAGAGGACATTCAGAAAGCCAAGAGACATATGAAAACATGCTCAAAGTCACTAATCATCTGAGAGATGCAAATCAAAACAACAATGAGGTACCATCTCACACCTGTCAGACTGGCTATCATCAACAAATCAACAAACGACAAGTGCTGGAGAGGATGTGGAGAAAAAGGAACACTTGTGCACTGCTGGTGGGAATGCAGACTGGTGCAGCCACTATGGAAGACAGTATGGAGTTTCCTCAAAAAACTAAAAATGGAACTCCCATTTGACCCTGTGATCCCACTTCTAGGAATATATCTCAGGAAACCAGAAACACCAATCAGAAAGGATATATGCACCCCTATGTTCATAGCAGCACAATTCACCATAGCTAAGATCTGGAAACAGCCTAAGTGCCCATCTGTAGATGAATGGATTATTAAACTGTGGTACATCTACACGATGGAATACTATGCTGCTATAAAAAAGAAGGAACTCTTACCATTTGCAACAGCATGGATGGAACTGGAGAGCATTATGCTAAGTGAAATAAGCCAGTCAATGAAGGAAAAATACCACATGATGTCACTCATTTCTGGATAATTAAGACCATTATAAACTTATGAACAAAAATAGATACAGAGGCAGAGCTGCCTCGAACAGACTGTCAAACTACAGCAGGAAGGCCGGGGAGGGTGGCAGGGCAGGAGGGGGGTGGGTAAGTGATCAACCAAAGGACTTGTATGCATGCATATAAGCATAACCAATGGACATAAGACACTGGGGGGTAGTGGAGGCCAGGGTATTGTCAAGGGCAGGGGAAAAAAAAGGAGACATATGTAATACTCTTTGCAATACTTTAAGCAATAAAAAAACATAAAATAAAATAAAATAAAATAACTTGCCATTATTAAAGAGCAAATCAGCAGAAAGTCAACTAGGCCTTCGTCTTGGGAGAGTAGTAAAGATTGGCTTAATTTGCTCAAAATCTCTTTGTCTGAGTTTATTAAAATTAAGTACTGTACCGCCTCCCTCACTCCCTATCTATAATTAGGAAATCTTTTACTTTGGGGCTGATGGTTGGAGTGGGCACAGAAATTTGCAGAAGTTTCATAAGATACCTGCTTAGCTGGATTCTGTTAGTGTCATGTTGGAGGCTGTCAGTCTCTCCAGCTGACACATGACATGGCAAAAACTTGATTAAAATATAGCACAAACCCCATGTTAGAGGCAAGCTCCTCAGCCAGGGACTTGATCCTTCTGGTTGCAAGGCATTGGAAAAACACACAGGTAACAACAGGTAGATGGGACATGCTTTATTATGAACAAAACAGCCAACAATTGGTTAGTCAGTGGCAACTTATGTACACGCTCAAACAAAAGAGGCCTCTTCCAATTTGTAATGCTGATGATACATTAACATAAACAGGTACATAAGGGTGCGCTTACACAGTACATACTAGTATAGTGCAATTGCTGAGTCATTGTCCCCGCACATGCATAGGGCAAAAGGGCCTTTCACCTAGTAATACAGCTGTGTCCTTGCCTGCATGCATGTGCATGGCGAGGAGGCCTTGGACCTCCTGTATACTCTGGTCAGGGCTCCCACACCCCATTTTCAGTTATTTTGAAGATTTATTACTGACTTCTCCTATAAACAGGCATCAGGTGGCTTGACTTAAAAAGCATTTTTATTTTTTATTTATGCTTATTTATTTATTTATTTATTTATTTTAAATTTCTTTATTAAGTTATTACATATGTGTCCTTATCCCCACATTACCCCCACCATACTCATGCCCTCACCCCCCTGTTGTCTGTGTCCATTGGCTAGGTCTACATGCATGCATATAAGTCCTTTGGTTGATCTCTTCCCCTTACCCCCACCCTCTCCTACCTTCCCTCTGAGGTTTGACAGTTTGATCGTTGCTTAAGCAGCATGGAACAGACTGTCAAACTACAGCGAGAAGGCCGGGGAGGGTTGAGGGGTTGGGTAAGAGATCAACCAAAGGACTTGTATGCATGCATATAAGCATAACCAATAGACACAAGACACTGCGGGGTAGGGGAGGCCTGGGGAAGGTCAAGGGGAGGAAAAAAAAGGAGACATATGTAATACTCTTTGTAATACTTTAAGCAATAAAACAAAATTTTTAAAAAAAGCATTTTTAGTGATAGCCTAGTAGAGGGAGCCCTCAAGCCTAAGGAGGGGGCTTTGGGAAGTTTCTAAAAACCTCTTTCATTCACTGGCTGGAAAGATTGGATGTCAATGACCTCTTTCTCAAATGTCCCCTTCTACTTTCAGTGACTCTTCCTTCCTTTCTACATTGTTTATCCACTCTTCTTACAACACACACAAATACACACTTATTCTCTCCCTCCCTCCTTCCCTTCTTCCTTCCCTCCCTCTCTCCTTGTCCAGAACACCAGGGACCCCAGGGCACTCTTCCCTTGAACTGAACCGGATTCTTTCTACTTGTCCATCATGATGTTCATGTGCTGGGCATTTCCCTCAGGTATGACTCCTCAGCACAATCTAATTTGAGATAAAAAATTCTTTCTTTCTTCTTCTTCTTTTTTTTTTTTTTTTTAGAAATGCTTACAATTGTTTCAATGCCATAACTTTCTCAAACATTTTTAAAGGCAAAAGAATAGGAAAGCTGGTGATTTGGAAGTCCTGCAGGAAGTTTTGTTTATTTTTTCATATTCTTCTTAAGTAAGGTCTGCCTTAGGGCTTTGGGGTGGTGGAAAAGTTTTTTTTTTTTTCTACCAGTCCAATGACTGACATTACAGGAGGACTTGAAATCTGGGCCAAAACTGAAGCCAGTGTTAGAAAGTTCTCATCACTTTTTCAGCACAAGTGCTTCCTTTGCTCTTTTTCTTGTGAAGCTTTGGAAGTCCCTCCAGTCAGTAATCTAACATTAAGATCTGGGAGGGATTCTCAATTAGCAAGTTAGTGGCTATCATTATTTAAACTGCATCTTAGAAACTGAGACAATCTTATTGTCTGACAGGTCTCTATTAGTGACACTTCTTTGGGCAAAAGCAGTTTTTCTGTTGCCCAGTGTTGCTCTGGGCTTGAAAGACCTTGTTTTGCTTTGGAACACCTACAAATTTGTCGGTAAAATTGTGTCACTCTTGCTTGGATTGTGAGGCATTAGCAGCAACCTTGAATCATTGTCCTTTAAATGTCACATCCTGAGCCTGGCAATGTGGGGCATGTTGAACTCTCACAAGTGGTGCCTCAGTCCAACATTACCCCTCATCTTGAAAGGTTCCCATTTTAAGGGATTCTAATACATAAATACACAAACATAATCAGAGGGGAAATTATTCACATAACACTAGAGATTCTAAACTTCATAAAAGGCTTAACTTCATGGTTTACTTAAATAGCAAGTCCCCATAGTGGACTTAAAATGATTTGATTTTCAAAAGAGAAATTTATAGTTTTCAAGGACATTTACGGTGATAAATGCTTTAAGTGTGTATTAACTCTGTAAATGCTATGAAAAATTAAATATATATTTGAATTCTCTTAATTGACTTGATGATGCATCTCTGATCTTACAAAGTACTACGTTCCAAGGAAACAGTACATTTTATAGTTATCTCATCTAATTTTACATTCATCTGAGAGGTAGATTACCACCCAAACAGTCATCCACATGGACTTGATGCTAATTGGCAATCCTTTGCATTCCTTTTATTCTCTGTGCCAGGTCCATTCCTTCTTATCCTTCCTTCCATCAGCAACAGGGGGCAGTTCATTTTGACTCTAGGATGTATCCTTGCCAGAGGCTTTTAGCAGTTCCAGACAAATATTCTTGTACTCATCCTCAATTCTCTTTATTGCCAGGCTAGCCCTGACCTTTCCCTTCCATTCTGATAATTGGCCAGCTGTCTTATTTTGAGAGCCAGTCCTTACTTTGTATCTTGGCTCTGATTAATGTCTTGTTTCCTGTGCTTGAGACCATATCTTGGTAGCTTGCCCAACATCCTCATTTCTCTAGGACTGACTCCTATCATGATTTTGTCAGCACTATTGCCCTTCCCACAA
This sequence comes from Myotis nattereri, assembly GCF_964212035.1. Classification (NCBI taxonomy): domain Eukaryota; kingdom Metazoa; phylum Chordata; class Mammalia; order Chiroptera; family Vespertilionidae; genus Myotis; species Myotis nattereri. The sequence goes on along the minus strand of NC_138078.1, from coordinate 113,190,431 downwards.
TGTTATGAGCACTCCCTCAATTGCAGTCCAGTTTCTGGGTCTTGCTAAGCTGCTAACATGTCAATAGAAAGCCATCTTTAAGGATTATCTAAATATCATCCTTTCTTAGATTTTCTGTTGCCATTTTCCATCTAAAAAATTTAAGGACAGGAATTATGTCTCACTCATCTCAACTTCTCAAGTACTCACCTCAAGGCTTTTCAGTAAAGTTTACTCAATAGGTGAGAAACTAAATAAATTAATGAGTAAGTGAATTAATAAATGAAATACCAATCAGGAAATAGCTATCACTTTGGTATTGGGCTCCCTAATACCATTTGATTATCTAGACTACTGCACATTACTTACTCCCTATTGTTTTTTTTTTATTAGTTAAGGTATTACAAATGTGTCCTCATCCCCCCGTTTAACCCCCAACCTCCCCCCCCCACACAAACTCCTGCTCCCATCCCCCCGTTGTCCATGTCCATTGGTTTGGCTTATATACATGTATACAAGTCCTTCTGTTGATCTCTTCCCCTTACCCCCGCCCTCCCCTACTTTCCTTCTGGGGATTGATAGCCTGATCGCTGTTTCTCAGTCTTTGGGTCTGTCCCTTTTCATCAGTCTATGTTGTTCTCTATAATCCACAAATGAGTGAGATCATGTGGTATTTATCTTTCTCTGACTGGCTTATTTCACTTAGCATAATGCTCTCCAGTTCTATCCATGCTGTTGCAAAAGGCAAGAGTTCCTTTTTTTTTTCCGCAGCATAGTATTCCATTGTGTATATGTACCACAGTTTTCTAATCCACTCATCTGCTGATGGGCACTTAGGCTGTTTCCAAATCTTAGCTATGGTGAATTGTGCTGCTATAAACATAGGGGTGCATATATCCTTTCTAATTGGCGTTTCTGGTTTCTTGGGATATATTCCTAGGAGTGGGATCACAGGGTCAAATGGGAGTTCCATTTTTAGTCTTCTGAGGTAGCTCCATACTGTTCTCCACAGTGGCTGCACCAGTCTGCATTCCCACCAGCAGTGCAGAAGGGTTCCTTTTTCTCCACATCCTCTCCAACACTTGTTGTTTGTTGATTTGTTGATGATAGTCATTCTGACAGGTGTGAGATGATAACGCATTGTCGTTTTAATTTGCATCTCTCGTATAATTAGTGACTTTGAGCAGGTTTTCATATGTCTTTCTGCCTTCTGTATGTCCTCTTTCGAAAAGTGTCTATCTAGGTCCGTTGCCCATTTTTGTATTGGATTGTTTATCTTCCTTTTGTTAAGTTTCATGAGATCCCTGTAAATGTTGGAAATTAAACCCTTATCGATGGTATCATTGGTAAATATGTTCTCCCATGTAGTGGGTCTTCTTGTTGTTTTTTTGATGGTTTCCTTTGCTGTGCAAAAGCTTTTTATTTTGATGTAGTCCCATTTGTTTATTTTCTCTTTAGTTTCCATTGCCCTAGGAGCATTATCAGAGAAGAAATTTCTTCGGCATATGTTTGCGATTTCACTGCCTGTGGATTCCTCTAGTATTTTTATGGTTTCCCGTCTTACGTTTAAGTCTTTTATCCATTTTGAGTTTATTTTTGTGTATGGTGTGAGTTGGTGATCTAGTTTCATCCTTTTGCATGTATCTGTCCAATTTTCCCAACACCATTTATTGAAAAGACTGTCTTGACTCCATTGTATGTTCTTGCCTCCTTTGTCGAATATTAATTGGGCATAGTGGTTTGGGTCGATTTCTGGGGTCTCTATTCTATTCCATTGATCTATATGTCTGTTCTTGTGCCAGTACCAAGCTGTTTTAAGAACAGTGGCTTTATAATACAGTTTGATATCTGGTATTGAGATCCCACCTACTTTGTTCTTTCTCAGGATTGCTGCAGCTATTCGGGGTCTTTTTTTATTCCAAATGAATTTTTGGAACGTTCGTTCTAGATTTGTGAAATATGCCGTTGGTAATTTAATGGGGATTGCATTGAATCTATAAATTGCTTTGGGTAGTATGGACATTTTGATGATGTTGATTCTACCAATCCATGGACACGGTATATTCTTCCATCTGTTTATGTCTTCCTCTATCTCTTTTTTCAATGTCCTGTAGTTTTCAGCATATAAGTCTTTTACCTCCTTTGTTAAGTTTATTCCTAGGTATTTTAATATTTTTGGTGCAATGGTAAATGGGATTGCTTCTGTAGTTTCACTTTCTGTAAGTTCACTATTGGTGTAAAGAAATGCCATGGATTTCTTAGCATTAATTTTGTATCCTGCTACATTGCCGAATTCATTTATTAAATCTAATAATTTTTTGATGGAGTCTTTAGGGTTCTGTATGTACAGTATCATGTCATCTGCAAATAAGGACAGTTTTACTTCTTCTTTTCCAATCTGGATGCCTTTTATTTCTTCTTCGTGTCTGATCGCAATGGCTAGTACTTCCAGTACTATGTTGAACAGGAGTGGTGAGAGGGGGCATCCCTGTCTTGTTCCTGTTTTAGGGGGAATGGTTTTAGTTTTTGCCCATTGATTATGATGTTGGCTGTGGGTTTGTCATATATGGCTTTTATTATGTTGAGGTATGATCCTTCTATTCCCACCTTGCTGAGAGTTTTTATCAAGAAAGGGTGTTGGATTTTGTCAAATGCTTTTTCTGTATCAATTGATATGACTATGTGGTTTTTTTCTCTCAATTTGTTTATGTGATCTATCACGTTTATTGATTTGCGGATATTGTACCATCCTTGCATCCCTGGGATAAATCCTACTTGGTCATGGTGTATGATCTTTTTGATGTACTGCTGGATCCGATTTGCTAGGATTTTGTTGAGGATTTTGGCATCTATGTTCATGAGGGATATTGGCCTATAATTCTCTTTCATTGTATTGTCTTTATCTGGTTTTGGGATTAGGGCGATGTTGGCTTCATAGAATGAGCTGGAAAGTGTTCCTTCCTCTTGGATCTTTCGACATAGTCTGAGGAGGATAGGTTTTGGTCTTCCTTGAATGTTTGGTAAAACTCCCCTGTGAAGCCATCTGGCCCCGGGCTTTTGTTTGCTGGAAGCTTTTTGATTACTGCTTCGATTTCCTCCATAGTTATTGGCCTATTGAGATTTTTAGATTCTTCCTGGTTAAGTTTTGGAAGGTTGTATTTATCTAGGAATATGTCCATTTCCTCCAGGTTGTCTAGTGTGTTGGAGTAGAGTTGTTCATAGTATTTTCTAACAATCCTTTGTATTTCTATGGGGTCTGTTGTTATTTCTCCTCTTTCATTTCTGATTTTGTTTATTTGGGTCCTCTCTCTTTGTTTCTTGGTGAGCCTGGCTAGAGGTGTATCAATCTTGTTTATCCTTTCAAAGAACCAGCTCTTGGTTTGGTTGATCTTTTGTATTGTTTTTTTGGTCTCTATGTCATTTATCTCTGCTCTGATCTTTTTTATTTCCTTCCTTCTGCTTACAGTGGGCTTTTTTTGTTGCTCTCTTTCTCATTCTTCGAGTTGTAGAGTTAGGTCATTTATTCTCATTGTTTCTTGTTTCCTGCAGTAGGCTTGTAGAGCTATGAACTTCCCTCTCAAGACTGCTTTTGCTGTGTCCCATAGGTTTTGGATTGTTGTGTTTTCATTGTCATTCGTTGCCATGATGTTTTTTATTTCTTCTTTGATCTCACTGGTGACCCAGTCATTGTTTAATAGCATGCTATTTAGTCTCCATGTGTTTGATTTTTTTGGGTTGTTTTTGTTGTAGTTGATTTCCAGTTTTATGCCTTTGTGGTCTGAGAAGATACTTGATATGATTTCAATTTTCTTGAATTTGAAGAGACTTTGTCTGTGACCCAATATATGGTCTGTCTTTGAAGATGACAAATGTGCACCTGAGGAGAATGTATATTCTGTGGCTTTGGGGGAAATGTTCTGAAGATGTCAATTAATTCCATCTGATCTAGTGAGTCATTTAGGATTGATGTTTCTTTGCTGAGTTTCTGTTTAGAGGATTTGTCCAGTGGCGATAATGGGGTGTTAAGGTCCCCTACTATGATTGTATTGCTGTCAATCTCTCCCTTGATCTTCTCCAGAAGATTTCTTACGTATTTGGGTGCTCCTATATTGGGTGCATATATATTTACCAGAGTTATTTCTTCTTGTTGGATTGCTCCCTTTAGTATTATGAAGTGGCCTTCTTGATCTCTTTTTATGTCCTTCACTTTGAGATCTAATTTGTCAGATATAAGTATTGCTACCCCGGCTTTTTTTTCACTTCCATTGGCCTGAAAAACCTTTTTCCATCCCTTCACCATCAGTCTGTGTGTGTCTTTTTTTCTGAGGTGAGTTTCCTGTAGACAGCAGATATATGGGTCATGTTTTCTTATCCACTCATTTACCCTATGCCTTTTGACTGGGGAATTTAATCCATTTACATTTAAATTTATTATTGATAGAAACTTGTTAGTCGCCATTTTTGTTCTTTACCGCTGCGTTCCTTCTTTGTTTCCTGTTTTTTCTATTTACAGCAGACCCTTTACCATTTCTTGCATTGCTGGTTTGGTTGTAATAAACTCCCGTAGACCATTTTTGTCTGTGAAGCTCCTGATTTGACCCTCAATTTTGATTGATAGCCTCGCTGGGTATAGTATTCTTGGATTCAGACCCTTCCTTTGCATGACTTTGTATATTTCATTCCATTCCCTTCTTGCCTGATGTGTTTCTGTTGAGAAATCGGTCGCTAGTCTGATGGGGGATCCTTTGTAGGTAACTTTCTGTCTCTCTCTGGCTGCTTTTAAGATTCTTGCTTTGTCGTTGGTGTTTGCCAATTTAATTATTATGTGCCTTGGTGTCGGTCTTTTCAGGTTCATTTTGTTTGGGACTCTGTGAGCTTCTTGGATTTGTGTGAGTTTTTTCCTCCCTATATCAGGGAAATTTTCTGTTACTATTTTTTCAAACAGGTTTTCTATTCCTTGCTCAGTTTCCTCTCCTTCTGGCACCCCTATTATTCGGATGTTGTTTTGTTTAGCATTGTCCCAGAGTTCTCTTAGGCTCTCTTCCTGCTTTTTAATTTTTTTTCTAGAAGCTGTTCTGTTTGGGTATTTTTTTCTACCTTGTCTTCTAGCTCACTGATATGGTCCTCTGCTTCTTCTAGTCTACTGTTGATGCTTTCTATTGAGTTCTTTATGGCAGTGATGTCGTTTTTCATTTCTTCTTGGTTTCTCTTCATTTCCTCTTGGTTCTTCTTCATTTCCTCTTGGTTCCTACACATATTGTTGAATTGGTCTTCCATTCTTTTCATCCACCTTATGACCATTACTCTGAATTCTTTCTCTGACAGGTTGCTTGCCTCCATTGCCTCTATTTCGTTTACTTCCTTTTCTGATGATGCCTGTTTTTCTTTCATATTTGGGTTGGTTCTTTGTTTCACCATGATTTCTCTTCTCAAGGTGTTTGGTTATGTAGATCTCTCTCTGTTTCGCTGATTCAAAGGCACAAAATACAACACAACAAGGCACAACGTACAAGGCACCAAACTAAATGCATTCACAATATTAATAACCCCAAATAAAGGTGATCCCCCCGAGCGAAGAGAATTAGGGGATAAAGAAGAAAAAAGAGAAAAATATTAGAGAGAAAAATAAAAAACAAAAAGGAGTGCCGAAATGAGATTGGGAAAAGGGAGAGAAAAAAACAACACAAAAAGACCAAGAAAAAAAAAAAACAACAACAACAACAAAAACAAAAAAAAATTAAGAGAATGAAATAGAGGTGGGGAAGAGGCTATTTGTATGGGGAGAGCGAGGGATTGGAAATTAGATATATAAGTAGGGTGAAATTTAGACAGTGGGTAGAAAGAAGGAATAGGTAAAATCCAAAGCAGGAATAGGGTAAGAGAAACAGGACAACAAAAGGGGAAAAGTGAGGAAGAGAGTTTTGGCTTAAGGGTAAATGTGAGATAGAGAGAAATGATGCTAAAGGAATGATGAAAATAGAGTGTAGAACACTAATCCCAAAATAAAATAAAGAAAAATAAAAAAAAATAATAATAAATAATAAAAAATAAAATGACCCTTGAAAAAATGGTAAAAGGATAGCAATAATACTGGTTAAAAAATGTAGTAATTAAAAAGGTAAAATCAGGTGATGAAAAAAATAAAAAATAAAAAAATAAATAAAATAGGTTCTTAATGAAATGGTGAAAAAAGAATTAAAAATATATATATATAAAAATATTCGGAAGTGAAGGTGCTTCAGATCTTCCACTCTTCTTTTTGGCACGCCTCAGTCCTGCCAGGCATTCAGGGGAGTGTTGAACTTCCCTGCGATACACTGTCCCTCCGTGCAGTAAACCACAGACCTGATTTTAAGGCAGGTTGTATTTTTTTACCAGACTGCCTTTATTTGTGATCGCAAACGAGACAGTTCGTGGCTCTGCCTCTGGGTGGCAGTGTGTCTGGATTTACCTCCGAGGCTCTAAGTCCTCTCTATCAGTAGGGTTTTGTCCTCTATGGTATTTGGAACTGATTCGGGAAAGACCACTGCCCAGAGCTGGTTCCTTGCCACTGTCCGCTGTTTCCCAGGCTCCCCAAAAAGAACTTTCCCCTACAGGCTCTGCGAATGACCCCAACTGGGGAATCCCATGCGCTGGGTTTAATAATCAAATGCACGGATCTAAGGGGAACTGTAACAAGAGCCTGATAGTTGTGCGAATTCCCAAGCCTCCACCTTCCAGGTCTCCGCACAGTCTCCGCGCGCAGTCTCCACACGCCCACTCGCCCCTGGCACCAAGCAGCCAGCAGATTGGCAAAGTCCAAGGCTGCTCCTTTACATCCAGTCCAGCTATGGGCTCATTTTTCGCGTTCCCTTCTGCCAGCAGCCCTGTGGGGCCCCTTCCCCACTCACGGGTCACGCTGGTCCCAACGGCTGCGGACTCTGTGGGGCGCAGATTCCGCCCCGCAAGCGCACGAGCTCGGTCCTCCCTCCAACCCGCACTGCAAACCGCACCTTTAGGGGATGTCCAACCTTTCCGTGAGAAGAAGCAGTGCTCGTCTGAGTTCACGCAGTCACGCTGCTTGAGATCCCTTGTTTCCAGGTTAGTAGCTGGACTCTGGATGCCGGCAACAACCACCCAAGATGGCGCAGTCTCCGCTGCTTAGCTGGCGCACTTATTCCCTATTGTTAACGTAAAAAAAAACCATTGAAACCTGTAAAGAATTTTTGTGAGTTTAATTGAGCCAAACTGTCTACATATGCCAGGAAGCAGAACCTCAACGAATTGAGATAGTGCTCTGGAGAATGGCAGGGTTACATCCATATTTATACATGAAATTCATTGGTGACAGATTTAAGGAGGTGGGATTAAGCGAAGCGGGGAAACCTCTGTGATAGGATAAAAAGTAAAATGATGGACACATACTTAGGTGGGTGCAGGAACAATTAACATGATGATGAAGGAATTTGTGGTATCTGTCCTGGGACACAGTACACCTGGCTGTGCCCCAGGGGCTCCATAAAAAGGGAAGTCACAAGTTACCCAGACATCCCAAGGACATGTTATCATAGATGCAAAAAGACAGATAGGCTCAGTTAAGGTAAAGGTTGACCTTATCAGTGAAGATATCGGCTTAGGACGTAACTGCCCACCATAACTGCTTTTAGTTAAGGTTTAATTTCAGACCATCCTTTGTGGTTACTGTAGGTCTCCGAGTCTGCAAAACTGCCATGCAGGCCTCTCCTGAGCTTGTCAGGTCAGCATGTGGCCCCTTTCGTCCACACTGTTTTACATACAAAGGAACTAATTAAAAAGGTACAGATAAGGTGTAGGGAACCATAAGGGCTACCAAGAAATGAGGGGCTAGTAGTTATGCAGCTGTTGCTATCCTTAGGCCCAAAACATGAAGGGAAGATGTGTATACTGGAACTTGAAGGAGAGATTGGAGTAGAAGAAGACATGCTGAGAGGAACTGTGACCTTTTGAGAGACACAACCAGCCCAAGATGACTCTGTAGTGAGGAAGCCAGGGAAATAAGTACTGTGAGCTTACTCTTTTTCCACTTCCAATTTCCTACTGGAACTCCTCTTTAGCTACGTTCAGCTGGAAGCCAGAGGGCAAAGGACCCCTCCTGTGGCAGAGAGGAGGATGAAGAAGCATAGAGTGGCTTTGGAGGGTTAAAAGTAACATAGCTAGTACATTTGCTATGTGCTGAGAGGAATCAAGTCTCCAATGGAAATTTGAAGAAGAGAAAACCATCAATTATGTGACAGAAAAAAGAAGGTACATTAATACTGTTTTTTTTTTAGAAAGTTTTAATTAACTCAAAATAATACACATGTATAAATAAGATAATTCAAGACACTACCTGTCTCACACAATTTCAAGCCCAGTATTCCTTTTATTAGCTTAACATTCTCCTTATGCTCAGATTTCATCTCTAAATCTCCCCTGAGGACCAAATGTGAATGAAACTTTTGATTTAGTCACTTTGTCTGACTCTCTGTAGCTAAAGACAAGTGTCCAAACTAGCCAAGGTTTCTACCTTGACCTTCCCTCCCAAAAGCTGACAATTGGTGGATTGGATACCAGTCTTTCTGGTTTTGTATAATCTGTGGGATGTGAATCTGACCTCTGTGGACTCATAATACTAATATGCTAATGAGTTTCCTTAGGAGTGCTGGTTCCTTCATTCCCCTTTTCTGCTTACTCTGTGTTGATATTTAGGAAGACAATTAGCAATGAAAATCAATAGCAAAAGGAACATGGAGCCCATTGGGATGAAATCACTGGGGTTTAGTTAGAAGGTTCTATGATTGCCCTGAGGTCTACAGAAAGATTGAGACTACTACAAGCCCTGTAGTTAGAGTAAACCAGCAACAAAACTCGGGTAAAATAAAATACTTACTGGACAATACATAATGTGATGTTGAATGTTGGCTAGTTCTGCAATAGGAACTTGTGCAAATCAGAGAACACCCATCCATCTTAGAGTGTTCACATACACAATTTAGAACAATACTGTACAAGACAAACAAAACATGTCTGAGGGCACCATCTGGCCTTTAGGTCTATATTTTGTGACTTTGAATTCTGCTCAACTAATAACTGTGAGGGTGATTAGTGGCCAAGTTTAGAATGGACGAAGTATAATAAGAGGGCTATACTGTGGATAGCCAAAGAGGGGAGGGATTTTTTAAAATTTCTTTATTGATTAAGATATTACATATGTGTCTTCATCCCCCATTACCCACATAACCCCCCTCACTCATGCACTCACGCCCCTGTTGCCTGTGTCCATTGGTTAGGCCTATATATGCTTGCATATAAGTCCTTCGGTTAATCTCTCTCCCTTACCCCCACCCTCCCCTACCTTCCCTTTGAGGTTTGACAGATTGATTGATGCTTCTCTGTCTCTGGATCTGTTTTTTTTTCATCAGTATATGTTGTTCATTATATTCCATAAATGAGTGAGATCATGTGATATTTATCTTTCTCTGACTGGCTTGTTTCACTTAGCATAATGCTCTCCAGTTCCATCCATGCTGTTGCAAATGGAAAGAATTCCTTCTTTTTTACCACCACATAGTATTTCATTACATAGATGTACCACGGTTTTTTAATCCACTCATCTGCTGATGGGCATTTAGGCTGTTTCCAAATCTTAACTGTGGTGATTTGTGCGCTATGAACATAGGGGTGCATATATCCTTTCTGATTGGTGTTTCTAGCTTCTTGGGATATATTCCTAGAAGTGGGATCACTGGGTCAAATGGGAGTTCCATTTTTATTTTTTTGAGGAAACTCCATACTGTTCTCCACAGTGGCTCCACCAGTCTGCATTCCCACCAGCAGTGCATGAGGGTTCCTTTTTCTCCGCAACCTTGCCAACACTTGTCATTTGTTAATTTGTTGATGATAGCCATTATGACAGGTGTGAGATGGTACCGCATTGTCATTTTGTTTTGCATCTCTCAGATAATTACTAACTTTGAGCATGTTTTCATATGTCTCTTGGCCTTCCTTTATCAACAAAACAACAAGAATGCCCACTGCATGGGAGAACATATTTGCCAATGTTATCACCAATAAGGATTTAATCTCCAACATTTAAAGGGAACTCATACAACTTAACAAAAGGAAGATAAACAACCCAATCAAAAAATGGGCAACGGACCTAAATAGATACTTTTCAAAAGAAGACAGAAGAAAGGCCAAGAGACATATGAAAAAATGCTCAAAGTCACTAATTATCCGAGAGATGCAAATCAAAATGACAATGCAATACCATCTCACACCTGTCAAAGGGATTCTTAATACTCAATTAAAGAAACACCCAGAAAAAAATTCTCAGAGAATCTGACTGACATGTTGTTAGAGGATTCTGATGCTTTCCTGGCACCAGTAAGCTCTGCTTACTGCTATGCTTCTGGGAGCAGTTTACTAATGAACAATATATCCTTCTCTCACTGACTTTTACACAGGAGATGTTTGGGGGGAATTGGGCCTAACCAATTAAGAGACAGCTTAACCTATTTTCATTACTATTATTTTGAAAATCCATATAAATTCTCAGAGAATATAATTTATGAGTTAGGTATTTATATTACTTTTAAATTTAGTATATTATTTATTCTTCTAAGCTGCCTTTATCTTAGTAAATCATGGTGAAATTAGCATTAATCTTACAGTAATATATTGAGCTATCCAATTCTATGTTAATTCTGTTAGGCCAAAATTCCCACCTCACTCTTTAAAAACAAAACAAAACATGTTTTTATTGATTTCAGAGAGAGAAAGAAAGAGGGAGAGAGATATATAAACATCAATGACGAAAATCATCAATTGGCTGCCTCCTGCATGCCCTCTCCTGGGGATCAAGCCTAAAACTCAGGTATGTACTGACCAGGAATTGAACCAGTGATATCCTGGTTCATGGATTGATGCTCAACCACTGAGCCATACCAGCCAGGCCCACCTCATTCTTCAATATGCTCTCTTTGATGACCAAATGTATGGCTACTCTAGTAGTTTAAGAAATATGAATATAGAAAAAACAGGATAGGACTGTTAGAATTTGGAGCTGAGGCTGGCCAGGAAAAGACTTAGATGCTGAGCGTAGCCAAACAGTGGAGTCTGGCAGATGCCATAAATCAATGCAGAAATGGGATAAAGTCCAAAAAGGGCAACATAAGCCATGGGGTGTCAGGCAAGTTCTAGGGGTTCTAACAATACAAATGGCTGGAGGTGTCAATCCTGAGACTAATAGCACTCTGCTATCTCAAAGCCATTTGTAAATCCACAGAGCTAGTCTGCTGGTGAGATCAGGTAGACAAAGGCAGAGGTAGATCAAAGGCAGAGACAGTGGGGTCATTAGAGATTTTTAACCCCTGGTTTCTTATCATGTACTAGTAGCCCAGTGCAAGAAATTCATGCACATTAAAAGGGAATTAATTGCCCTATCCCAGTGGTCGGCAAACTCATTAGTCAACAGAGCCAAGTATCAACAGTACAATGATTAAAATTTCTTTTGAGAGTCAAATTTTTTAAAGTTAAACTATATAGGTAGGTACATTGTTATTAACTTAATTAGGGTACTCCTAAGGCTTAGGAAGAGCCACACTCAAGGGGTCAAAGAGCCGCATGTGACTCTCGAGCTGCAGTTTGCCGACCACGGCCCTAGATTCTGGTCACGGGCATATACCTTGGTTGCAGGCACACCCCTAGTGGGGAGTGTGCAGGAGGCAGCTGATCGATGATTCTCTCTCATTGATGTTTCTAACTCTCTATCCTTCTCCCTTCCTCTCTGTAAAAAATCAATAAAATATATTTTTTTTAAAAAAAGGGAATTAATTAGCGGAGATATTTTAATATTGCTATTTGCCCTTTCTATATAATAGAAGTGTGAGAGATGAAAGGAAATTAGTAAAATGTATATGAAAATAATATATAAATTTATTAATAAATAAACAGTAACAAAAGGATATAATAACAACAGAGGTATGATATAAAAACAACAAAAACATGTTATGAAAACAACAAAAACATGATATAAAAACAACAGTGATTCAATGACTGATAAAGTGATTAAACTTATTCTAATATCTCCCTGTATACCACATTAAGAGTGAAAACACTTTCAGAGTGCTTGACTAATTTCCCTTGTGATGAAGTACTTAGAACTTCAACTGTAACATCACGTGCTCTTCAAACTCGAGAGAAAGCAACATATAACTGACCACGTGCAAAAACGGGTTCAGGTAGGAATATGCCTACTTTGTCTAGAGTTTGTCCTTGTGATTTATCAATAGTCATCACAAATGCTGGCATCGCAGGTAATCATCGTCGAATCAATTTAAATGGGGTGCCAGTGTCAGATGGGTACAAATTAATTCTTGGAATGAGAACAACCTCTCCCTCTGCAGATCATGTTAATACTTCAGCTTTGATAATATTAGGTCATAATCTTTTGATAATAAATCTGGTACCATTACAAAGACCCCATTTACTATTGAGATTTCTCAATAGCGTGATGATTGCAACCACTTTCAATTTTAATCATGACACGGCATTCCTGAAGGAATAATACTATTAAGAAATTCAATGGGAAAATTTTCCTTTTCAGCATCATCTGTGGAATCAATGGAATCATCACTCAAATATGTGTGAAAATCTCCATCGAGTATATCCAAATTTTCTTCATTTAATTATTGAACATGCTCATTTTTTGGACAAAGAATTACACATTTAGATATATTTTTAATATTATCTATAGTAGTGGTTCTCAACCTTGGCTGCACATTAGAATCACCTGGGAATCTTTTTAAAATCCTGATTCCTGGGCCTCATCCTCCGGAAATTGTTTTTTGTTATGGGGTGGGGCCACAACATTAGTAACAAAGAAACAGAATTTCTGGAGGATGAGGCCCAGAAATCAGGATTTTAAAAAGATTCCCGGGTGATTCTAATGTGCAGCCAAGGTTGAGAACCACTGATCTATAGATATAGTATTTCCAAAGTTAGCTTCAATAATAGATCCATTACAAATCATTTCACTTCCATGCTCTGCTCCGAGGGCGGGTTCCTTCCTGAACCTCGCCCTCCAGGAAACAGCTGGGGGAGGGTGAAGCTGTTTCCAAGGTGACCGCTGCAGGACTGACTTCCTTCTGGTTGGACGAGCTTCTGGCCGTGATGTTACACCCAGGGTTTTTATATAAGTAGATGTCCTAGATAATATGATGGACAACTGAGAATAAAAACCTGGCTCTCAAATAGCCTATCTACCCTATTAGACAATTATTCAAAAATTGACTGGGGACAGCTTTATATGCAGATATAAATTGGCTAATGCTGATGTCTTCCCAGAAATGAAGGAAATTTCCCAAATTTAGGCAGTGACATTGAGTGAGCTTCTTATGAGCATTCCAGAATATAACTCTTGGAAATTATCCAGTTGTCATGGCATCTTGCCATTGGCTCTAAAGGAATGGCAGGCATTGAAAACTATGTATTTTAATAGTTTTCCAGAGGAATAGAAATAAACTTACATGTTACAGTGTCTAAGTGACATAATCAGGTTTTATTCCACTGAATTCAACTATTTTAATTCTTTTTACTTAGTTCAATCACACACATTTGATTTGTTTACTTTCTTTGTGTAATAAGTATGGAAGAAAAAAAAGAAACCAAATGTTTATTGAGCATTTATGAAGTGCCAGGTATTGTACTGTTTACCTACATCATTGCCTTAGCAACCTAGTTGAGTAGGAAGTGTTATCTACATTTTACAAATAAGGCAACTGAGGTTCAGAGAGATTAAGTAGCTTGTCAAAATTACAGAGATAGTAAATGGAGCCAAGATTGGAACTGAGTGTGTTTGTCTTCAAAATATACCTTCTTTTCATCATAAGGTGTCCTTGAGCAGATTTTGTTATAGTCACACAATTTGAATCCCACTCAATAGCAATAGAAGTGCAATTCATTTTGTAAAATGGCACAATGCATGCAAAGACACACAATAAATATTTGTCACATTAGTAATGTTAAAACTAAAATTCTTACACTTGAAGCTAATAAAAAATAATATTAAATGTAAATTATAATTTAAAAATAAAATTTAAACAATTCAACTGAGTAATTTTGAAGATCTTATTGGCTATATTCAACAATTCATGAATCAAGCAGCATCTAATCCAGCAGATAAAGGAGCTCTGAGGTGCAATTTAAAATGAAAGACTTTTTATAAGCAGAAGGGCACATGAACAAAGACATTATACTACGCAAAAAAGGGATTGGTTATGGCAAGATTACTTTCCTATAGGAGATGGCAGGCGTCTATGAGGCAGATTACCTTACTAGGCTGATCAGGAGCTTCCTGATTGACTGATTCAAGATTCCGTTTTTGGAAGAGCTGAAACTGTAATTAAGTTAAATTTCAGCATAAGTGACTCCATTTGGGGCCTGTTGTCTTGTTTTTAATGGTAAAAAGCTGAATAATTGAAAATCCAATGGTTTAACAGTAATGTTCATATTTGATATTTTTGTATAGAACCATGAGTAAAATAAAACCTTTCTGAATTTAGTGTGAAATTTTACCATCTGGATTTTAATTACTGTATTTTTATTACCTGATGGTGCTTCTGCATTTTAATAATCATCAGTTTTCAGTAACTAATACCAGTGTGTATCAGTAATACATTTTGCTTTATGAATGTATTAATGGATGTGTTGGCCATCTCTTCCTCAAAGGAGATGTTAATGACATTTCCTAAAACCCAATGAGGCTAGCAAGTCTTCAAAATGTGAAATTTTAAATATGGATTTTATTCTGGAAATTGTGCGTTTTATCTCACTCTGGGAGAACTCTATGTTGCTTTATTGTTATTTTCTTAGTTGTTTCTTTTGAATCTCAAGATTCAAGTGATGCTTTGGAAAATATGAGAAGCTAAATGCCACATTTACAATTGTTTTTGAAAGCTCTAACCTTTATTAAAGTAACTTGGTAAATACAATTCAAAAGGGTTTACTTCTCTTGTAAATTAAATGGTATGTTTATAGACTAAAAGGTCAATTTTTCATCAGAGTCTCATTTTCAAAAACTATCACTTTTTGTCTACGATAAATCAAGAAAGCTAATTTGTTTTACATGTATGATACATAAGCCACCATGCTGTTCATCTCATTTTAAGGTCAGTTACCTATGGCATGAGAGCACTTTTTATGATGAAGTGTAAATGTTGGTTTCTGAAGACAGATGTGAAAGAACTTTGGATTGAAAGATTTGACTTCCTACACTCAAAGAACTGAATTCATCTTCTGAGATATGTAACCCAATCATGTCCTATGTGTCACTTTGGGTCTATTGAGACATTTCATACTGTGCTACAGAAAATATTATTTTTCCTCTTTTCATTAGAGAGAAAAATTACCTTTTCGTTTTCATTATCCAAAAAATTCTTCGAAAATGTTATAATCTGGTTTAAAAACTCACCTTCTCTCATTCCTTTCCCTCCTTTTCCCCTCTCCTCCATCCCTCTCCATCCCCCCTCGCCCCCCACTACACATGGCACACACAGTACAGAAACACACCTCCACATAAGGTGAGGTTCCTCCTCTTGGCTTTGGTTTCAGATATTTGTTTTGGCTCCAGAGTCTATTTTTAATTCCTGTTAAAGAAGTAATGCATGAATGAAGTCATGCTTTGAGACTGTAGCTTTGAGAAGAGCCTGCCAGAGCAAATTTAATTGAGACATGGAGTCTTAGGTCGGATTTATTCCTTGAGTTTTAAAGATTTTGGTTGATTTTACACAAATGAATAGGTAGCCATTTATAAAATGGTGGAACAACATGAATAATAATGGCAGATACTAAATGTTATGTAAATGCTAAATACAAAGAATAGTAAATCTTGTTCCAACAAGGGTATTTGAGCAATTTTTTTCTTAGTATGCTTTATTTTTTTGTCAGTGTAGGAGTTCAGCTCAGTTCAACAT
Source organism: Myotis nattereri (assembly GCF_964212035.1). Lineage (NCBI taxonomy): Eukaryota > Metazoa > Chordata > Mammalia > Chiroptera > Vespertilionidae > Myotis > Myotis nattereri. Next base: position 113,174,481 of record NC_138078.1, on the reverse strand, counting down.
GTTAATTAAGTACTTATGTGATAGGCTTTGTCCTCAGGACTGAGAGTTCAGAGAAAATACAAATACCACCAGCTAGCTGTCCCTTCTTTTCCTGTTTTCTTAATTCTGTTTTTCTGTGAGTGTTTGGCCACAGAAGTGTTTTCTTCTTCTTCCCCTTCTCCTTCTCCTTCTCCTTCTCCTTCTCCTTCTCCTTCTCCTTCTCCTTCTCCTTCTCCTTCTCCTTCTCCTTCCCCTTCCCCTTCCCCTTCCCCTTCCCCTTCCCCTTCCCCTTCCCCTTCCCCTTCCCCTTCCCCTTCCCCTTCCCCTTTCCTCCTCCTCCTCCTCCTCCTCCTCCTCCTCTTCTTCTTCTTCTTCTTCTTCTTCTTCTTCTTCTTCTTCTTCTTCTTCTTCTTCTTCTTCTGACAAATCTGTAAAAAATTTTATTCTAGAATTTTAGGTGGGGCGATTGTTGGAATTTTTCCCCAGTTTTTGATTCTTACAGGCTTGCCTTGAGGATATACAAGTATGTAGAAAGCTCATACAATAGCCCTATTGATAAGTGAAAGTCAGGGGTTTTACAAATCATTTTTACCTTCTTGAACTTGTATTGAATTAGCTTATTTTTTTTTACAGTTCTCACCTTGTCTTGTTGATCTAAAATATTTGCTTTAGGTTCCTCATAGTCTATGTTTGTTGCAACATCATTGGATTTAATTGAACTAGTTTTTCTATAAAAAGCATTTTGCTTAGTGATATAATCAATGATTAAGATCCAATCCCATCCTTTAGGCTCTCCCAGTCTTGGCTGGGGAGAAGATAATTAGATAGGTAATTATAATAAGGCAGGATATAAGATGCCATAACAGAAGAATAAATAAAACACTGTAGTAATTTGAAGGAGGGAGAGGAGTATATGTAGCTGGAAACATCTGCAAAGTTTCCTGGAAGTTGTGGTACTTGAGATGGGCTTTAAAGAATGAGTATGATTTGAAAGCAGGGATGCACAAAAGGAATAAGAGAAAGAACCTGTGATGGAACACAGAAGGAATTTTTATCTGCAAAGCAGGGCTCCTGTAGGGAGTGGTGGGAGATAAGACTGGAAAGAGAATTTGGAATCATACTGAGGAGGATTTGATTGCCAGACTGAGGCATTTTCCCTCAATTCTGTAGGCTGTATTGGGATGACAGTAAAGTTTTTAAAACATTTCTATCATCTATCTATCTATCTATCTATCTATCTATCTATCTATCTATAATCTATCTAGTAGTGACATGACTTTGCATGGAAAATAATTTTACAGTTTGTGTAAGCAGGACTGAAAGGGAAAAGTCAATTAGAAATAACTTATAAAACCTTTTCCTTCTGATTTCAGCAGTAATGCAAGGTCGCTATAGAAACTCCAGAATATAAGAGAAGCACAAAGAAACAAAAAATCACTTGCAATTTCATCATCTAGCTCTACTCATTATTTACATTTTAAAAATGTAAATAATTTCACTCAGCTTTTCATATTATAATCTCATCTGCTATTCTGCTCCTTCATATGTTAGGAACAATTACCCAGGTCATTCAATTGAATTGAAAAGTCTCTTTTAAAAAGGCAAATGTGGACCAGGAAAAAGAAGTGCCTGTCCCCAGTCTACAGGCTTGCTGGCACCACCCCTAATGGAAGCTGCTACCCCCTGAGTCTTGGTGGACCCACCCTGCTGAGCTCAGTTCCACAAGGGGAAGGAAGGCTGCTCTGAGCTGGGACATTTAGAATGTCTTCATCAGAGGCTATTGTCTCGATCGGGAGGAAGTGTTTGGACCCCTCCTATGGACTTGGCCAGCACCACCCTAAATGGGAGACACCTTTGATCTGTCTTCCTGAGCACTGGTGGCTCCACCCTGCTAAGCTTGCTCCTGCAGAGGGAATGGCTGGCTGTACCCAACCTGAACCTGTGTTGTGCTCTTCCTAGGGGAGCTAGAGTTGAAGACTCTGGCAGAGACTGAGTAGTATGGCTCTGGAGTAGGGGCCAATTTGTTTTCATTGAGTGCCTGACTGCATACCCCCCAAGTAGGGGATCCACAAGCCCAGTCCTCCTGACACCTCTTTCCCCACCCCACCTGAGCTCATGGTCTGTGGGTGACAGCAAGCCTGGGCCTACTCTATAGTCTTTCTTTGGGAGCCTCTAGAGCAGCGGTTCTCAACCTGTGGGTCGCGACCCCTTTGGAGGTTGAACGACCCTTTCACAGAGGTCGCCTAAGACCATCAGAAAACACATATATAATGACATATTGTTTTTGTGATTAATCACTATGCTTTAATTATGTTCAATTTGTAACAATGAAAATACATCCTGCATATCAGATATTTACATTATGATTCATAACAGTAGCAAAATTACAGTTATGAAGTAGCAACGAAAATAATTTTATGGTTGGGGGTCACCACAACATGAAGAACTGTATTAAAGGGTCGTGGAATTAGGAAGGTTGAGAACCACGGCTCCAGAGCTGTGGTTGGCAAACTATGGCTCGCAAGCCACATGCGGCTCTTTGGCTCCTTGAGTGTGGCTGTTCCTAAGCCTTAGGAGTACCCTAATTAAGTTAATAACAATGTACCTTCCTATTTAGTTTAAGTTTAAAAAATTTGGCTCTCAAAAGAAATTTCAATCATTGTACTGTTGATATTTGGCTCTGTTGACTAATGAGTTTGCCGACCACTGCTCTAGAGGAAGACCAAGCAACTTCAGGGGGAGACAGAATACCTGATTGGTGGAGGCAAATCTCAGTGAACCTCAAACCTTTTATAGATCTGCCCCTGGCTATAAGGTGGAGGAAGACAACCTTTATACACAGATTGGCCCCTCCTGTGCACACCCAACCCCAGTAGATGCAGTCACAAACAGTGAGTAGTGTGGTAGCTCTAGACAGGTAGCCCAAGGCTGGTTATACACAACATTTGGCATAAAACTGTACCTAAACCTGTGAACTCATGAACAACACAACCAGTGGTGGGCTTTAAACTACACCAGAGCTCGACTAAACTAGCCATACAAATGGAACACCCTAAAGGATAGTCCAGCAGGCACCAGACCCTACTGGGAACAACTCCACCTCAGGAGGCAGCCCTTGCACAATGACTAATACATAGTGGTTGAGGTTCATCCTTATAGTAAGCCATCCTAAAAAGTTAACTTCAGCCATGGAAAGGTCAACAGTATTCAAGACTCAACTACAATAGGAGGATGCACATAACCTACAAGGAACTTTCCTGGAGCTCCAAGCTCAGGTGATCTGGGAGATTGCACCACTGGCCCAACAACACACCTACACAATAAAGCCATCATACCAAGTTCAGGAGTCACAGCAGATCTACTTATTACACAGAGACAAAATATGGAAGTAAAGAAATATGTCCCAAAAGAAAGACCAAGAGAAATCCAAGAAAAAGAATTAAATGAAATGGAAACAACCAAGATACCAGATGCAGAGTTTAAAACAATGGTTATAAGGATGATTGAGGAACTTAGGGGAAGAATGGGTGATCTCAATGAGAACTTAAAGAGAGTAAGCATTAAAAAGGACATAGAAACCATATAAAAGAACCAATCAGAAATGAAGAATACAATCACTGAAGCAAAGAATACACTAGAAGGAGTCAACAGCACGTTAGATGAAGCAGAGGATTTGATTCAGCAATTTGGAAGACAAGATAATAGTAAGCACCTAAGCAGAGCATCCTATATAATAAAAGCCTAATATGCAAATTGTACCATTGACTGGGAGTTTGACCACTTGCTATGACTTGCGCTGACCACCAAGGGGCGGCGCAAAACATGGCGGGCATCAGTGACACAGCACTGGCAGTAGGCGGCAACGGGTGGCAGTGGAGGTGCTGCCAGCCCCGATGTGCCCTGACAAGAGCAGGACCACAGCAGGATGGTGAAGCAGGTGAGCGGGCGATGCCAGGCCAAGGTGGGTGTGAGTCAGACATGATTGCCCCACTGATTGCCCCCCTCCCCCCAGACAGCTACCAGTGTCCATTACAGAGAAAGGGCACATAATAATGTTAAAATATTTCTTCTAATTATTTTCCTTTCAATGTGTATGAATCCATGCACCAGGCCACTAGTAAAAAATAAAAGAGAATTAAGAAATGAGGAAAGTCAAAGGACCTCTAGGAGAACATCAAGCATAACAACATTTATATCATAAGGCGGCTGACAAAGGAGAAGAGAGTGAACAAGTGATTGAGAACCTGTTTGAGGAAATAATGGCTGTAAACTTCTCTAACCTGGTGAACAAAAAAGTCACACAAGCTCACGAAGCACAGAGTCCCTATCAGGAAGAACCCAATGAGGCCCATACCAAGTCACATCATAGTTAAAAGACCACCAGTTAAAGACAAAGAAAGGATCTTAAAAGCAGCCAGAGGAAGAAAGGCAGACAAGGGACTTCCATAAAACTGTCAGTTGATTTCTCAACAGAAAATATTCAGGCCAGAAAAGAATGGCATAAAATATTCAAAGTAATGAGAATCAGGGACCTACAACCAAGACTAGTCTATTCAGGAAAGCTATCATTTAAAATTGAAAGTGAGCTGCCTCCTTAGCGCAGTAGGCAGCGCGTCAGTCTCATAAAATTGAAAGTGAAATGAAGAGCTTCCCAGACCAAAAGAAAAAAAAAAAAAAGGCTTAAGGAGGTGACTACCACCAAACCATTATTGCAAAAAAAAAAGTTAAAGGGCCTGCTTTAAGAAGAAGAAAAATAAGAGAAATAAAGAGGAGCATAGGTATAAAGAATAAAATGGCAATAAATAAGTACCTATCTATATATATAAAAGCCTAAGCAACTAATCGACCATTCAACTGTTCAACCGGACACGATGATGTGCACTGACTACCAGGGGGCAGATGCTCAATGCAGGAGCTGCCCCCAGGTGGTCAGTGCACTCCCACAGCGGGAGCGCCGCTCAGCTGACCGACAGGCACCAGACACTGGGCTCACAGTTGGTGAGCACACCTGCTGAGGCATGAGCCTCTCCCATGGACACTCCCCCTGCATGCCTCTCCCCCATCCAGACTGGGACCGGGATCAGTACCAGCATCAGGACTGACTGGGTGTGAGCCCACAGCTGCTTCTCAGTCATGGGTGCACCAATATTGACCTAGGACAAGCACGTGGAGACCACAGTGGAGCAGCAGCAAGCCTGTGGAACAGTGGTGGTGGCAGCAGGCACAGCGGGGCCAGGATGAGCAGGAGCCACCTGACGCCTGGCCCAGGCTCAGGCTTCTCCCCGGCCTCCTGCCACTTCATGCACTACTACATCCCTTGGGGGTTGTTGGACTGCTGGTTTCAGCCAGATCCCCACAGGCTAGGCCGAGGGACCCCACTGGTACACGAATCCATGCACTGGGCCTCTAGTCAATAATAACCTTAAATGTAAACAGATTAAATGGTCCAATCAAAAGACATAGGGTAGCTGAATGGATAAGAAAAAATTACCTCTATATATGCTGGCTACAAGGGACCCACCTTAGAAAAAAAGATACACAGAGACTGAAAGTGAAGGGATAGAAAAAAATATTCCATGCAAATGGGAAAAAAAGGTGAGGTAGCAATACTTATATATAACAAATTAGACTTCAACAAAACAAAGGTCATATCAACATACAAAGAAAGCCATTACATAAAATTAAAGGGATCAGTCCCAAAAGAGCACATAACCCTTGTAAACATATATGCACCTAATATAGGAGCAACTAAATGTATAAAGAAAATCATGGTGGACATTAAGGAAGACATTGACATCAATACAGTTATAGTAAGGGATTTTAACATCCCACTGACATAAATGAATAGATATTCTAGACAAAAAATCAACAAGGCCATAGCAACACACTAAATCAAATGGATTTAATTAATATTTAAAGAACATTTTATACAAAAGCAGTAGAATAGACATTCTTCTCAAGTGCACATGGAACATTCTCAATGATAGAACACATGTTAGGAGACAAAATAAGTGTTAAAAATTTCAAGAAGATTGAAATCATATCAAGCATCCTCTCTGATCATAATGGTATGAAACTAGAAATCAATTGCAATGAAAACTGAAAACTTAAAAAACATAGAGGCTAAATAGCATGTTATTAAACAATGAGTTAACAACGAGATCAGGGAAGAAATCAAAGTTATCTGGAGATAAATGAAAATAAACACACAAGCAACCTCAAATCTATAGGGCACAGCTAAAGTAATCCTGAGAGGAAAGATCATAGCATCACTGGCCTACCTCAAGAAGCAAGAAAAATCTCAAATAAACAAAATAACCCTATACCTAAAAGAAATAAAAAAAATAACAACAAACAAAGCCCAGATTAAGTAGAAGTAAGGCAATAATAAATATTAGAGCAGAAATCAATGACATAGAGTCTAAAATACTAATACAAAAGATCAATGAAACCAAGATCTGGTTATTTCAATAGATAAATGAGACTGAAAAACCTTTAACCAGACTCATGAAGAAACACAGAGAGAGGACTCAAATAAAATCTGAAATGAAAGAGAAGTAACAACTGATACCAAAGAAATACAAATGATTGTAAGGTGGCATAATGAAGAACTATAAGCCAACAAACTGGACAACCTAAGTGAAATGGATAAATTCCTGGAAACATACCATCTTCCGCAAGTGAATGAGGAAGAATCAGAAAATCTTAAAAGACCAATTACGAATAACAAAATCAAAGTAACAATAAAAAAACTTCCAGTCAACAAAAGTCCTGGATCAGATGGCTTCACAGGTGAATTTTACCAAACATTTAAAGAACTAACACCTACTCATCACAAAATATTCCAAAAAATTTAAGAGGAGGGAAGACTTCCAAGCTCTTTTCAGGAGGCCAGTATTATCCTAATTTGAAAACCAGATAAAAAAATACTACAAAAAAGAAAATTGGAGGCCAATATATTAAAAAAATCACACATCATGATTAAGTGGGTTTTATTCCAAGATTGCAAAGTTTGTACAATATTTGCAAATCAATAAACGTAATACATTGCATAAACAAAATGAAGGATAAAAATAACTTGATCTTATCAATAGATGCAGAAAAAGCATTTGATAAAATCTAGTACCCATTTATGATATTCTCAGTAAAGTGTGAATAGAGGGTTTAAACATCAACATAATAAAGGCTTTATATGACAAACCCACAGCCAACATCATTGTTGATTGTAAAATACTAAGAGCATTTTCCTTAAGATCAGGAACAAGACAGGGATGTTTGCTTTCACTATTCTTATTCAACATAGTACTGGAAATACTAGCCACAGAATCAGACAAGAAGAAAAAAAAAACCCACACATCTAAATTGGAAAGGAAGAATTAAAACTTTCATTATTTGCAGATGACATGATATTGTACATAGAAAACCCTAAAGACTCTATAAAAAAACTAATACACCTAATAAATGAATTCAGCAAAGTAGCAGGATACAAAATTGATATTTAGAAGTTGGTAGCATTTGTATACACCGTAATGAACTATCAAAAAGAGAAACTAAGAAAACTATCCCATTTACTATTGCAACATAAAAATAAGATACCTAGAAATAAACTTATCCAAGGAGGTAAAATACCTGTAGTTGGAAAATTATAAGATACTGAAGAAAGAAACTGAGGAAGATACAGATAACTGGAAGCATATGCCATGTTCAAGGACAGGAAGAATTAACATCCTTAAAATGTCTATACTACCCAAAGCAATCTATAGATTCAATGCAATTCCTATTAAAATGCCAGTGGCATATCTTACAGATCTGGAACAAATACTCCAAAAATTAATATGGAACCACAAAAGACCTTGAATAGTCTAAGAACTTGAATAGCCTCAGCTATCATGAAAAAGAAGAACAAAGTTGGAGGGATAACAATACCTGATATCAAAGTATACCACAGGGCCATAATAACAAAAACAGCATTGTATTGGCACAAGAACAGGCATATAGAGCAATGGAATAGAATAGAGAACCCAGCAATAAGTCCAGGCCTTTATGTTCAATTAATATTTGACAAAGAAGCCAACAGCATTCATTCAATAAACAGCCTCTTCAATAAAGACAAGTATCACATGATCTCATTCATATGTGAAATCTAATGAACAAAATAAACTGATGAAGAAAGTAGATCCAGAGATATAGAAACATGGAACAGACTGATGAATCTCAGAGGGAAAGGAATGGGGGAGTGGGAGGAGATTAACAAAATAACTTGTATGCATATATGCATAACCCATGGACAAGGACAATAGTGCAGTGAAAGCCTGGGGGGTTAGGAAAGGATGGGGTCAATGAGGAAAACAAAGGGCACATCTGTAATACTCTCAACAATAAAGATAAATTAAAAAAAAATGGTGCTGGGAAAATTGGACAGGTAAATGCAAAAAAAAAAAAAAAGAAAAGAAAAGAAAAGAAAGAAAAAAAATAAAAAAGAAACTAGACAGCCAACTTATACCACACACAAGAATAAACTCAAAATGGGTAAAAGATGTCAATGTAAGTCACAAAGTCATAAAAATCCTAGAAGAAAACATGGGCAGTTAAATTTCAGACATTTCTTGTAGAAATATTTCTGCAGATATGTCTCTTTGGGCAAGGTAAACAAGGGAAAGGTTATAAACAAATGAGACTACATCAAACTAAAAAGCTTTTGCATAGCAAAAGAACCCACCAACAAAATGATGAGGAAACCCCCTGAATGGGAGAACATATTTGCCAATGATACATCTCATAATAGGTTAATTTCCAAAATAAATATAGAACTTATGTAACTCAACACCAAGAAGACAAACAACCCAATTAAGAAATGGGCAAATGATCTGAATAGACACTTCTCCAAAGAGAACCTACAGATGGCCGATAGACATGAAAAAATGCTCAAGATCACTAATCATCAGGGAGGTGCAAATTAAAACCACAATGAGATATCACCTCACATCTGTCATGATGGCTATCATCAATAAATCAACAAACAGCAAGTGCTGGCAAGTGCATAAAAAATGGAAATGGAACCCTCATGCACTGTTTGTGGGGACACAAACTTGTGCAGCCACTGTAGAAAGCAGTATGGACTTTCCTAAAATTATTAAAGGTGAAACTTCATTTTGACCCAGTGATCCCACTTCTGGAAATATATCCAAAGAAATAAAAACACTAATTTGAAAGACTATATGCACCCCCATGTATAATTGCAGCATTATTCATAGTAGCCAAAATCTGGAAATAGCCCATGTCCATCAGTAGATGAGTGGATAAAAAAAGGTGTGGTAAGAAAAGAAAAGAAAGCAAACAAATAAACAAACAACAAAAAGCTGTGGTACATTTACCATACACAGTGTTATACTATCTATAATAATAAAAGGGTAATATGCTAATTAGACCAGATGTCTTCCAGACATCATTCCGGACGTCCTTCCTGACCAAGGCGGGGCAGGAGGGAAGCCAGCCAGGTCCCAGGTTCCTGCCAGTGGCCCGAGGGAAGCCAGTCTGGGTCCCTGGTGCCTGTGGGTGGGGTCTCGGGTGCCTTCCGGAGGCCGGAGGAGGGAAGCCTGGTTCCCTCCAGGTGGCGGAGGGAAGCCGGTGCCGACAGCCCAGGGAAGGAAGGCCTACTCTTGCATGAATTTTCGTGCATCTGGGCCTCTAGGTCAGCCATAAAAAAGAAGGAAATCTTACCTTCTGCAATAGCATGATGCACCTGGAGATTCCTTCTATTCTTTCATTTGGGTTTTGGCTCCCCCCCCCCCATTTTAGTTGTCTCTTTGCCTTTGCTTCTATGTATTAGATAGATCTGCTATGACTCCCAGTTTTCATGGTGTGGCCTTATGTAGTAGATGTCCTTTGGGACCCAGTGGTGCACTCTCTGATATCCTGAGGTGCATGTTCTAGGAATGCCCCTTGTGTGAGTTATGTGGTCCCTCCTGTTGTAATTGAGTTTGACTGTTGTTGGCCCATTTGTGGGTGGGACCTACCCTCTGGCCGGTTAATTGTGAGGCTCAACTCTGACCATGTCATGCAAGTTGTTGTATAGGTGCTGACAAAGCAAAACAAAACAAAATAAAAAACAATAACCACCACCACCACCACCACAAAAAGTATTAAAGATAAAAGAAAAAAAAAGAATATTAAAAGAAAAAAGAATACAAGAAGAAAAAAAAGAAAAGAATATGAAAGGTAAGAAGGAAGAGAAAAAATAAAATTAAATAATTGAGAAAGAAAAAGAATGGGGAAAGGTAGGAGAATATAAGAAAAAGGAAAAAAGAAAAAATAGAGTAAGATAAAGAGAAAAATAAGAGACATGAAAGAAGTGAAAAAAAAGAAATGAAAAATAATAGAATAAAGATAAGAATAAAAAAGAAATAAGTAGAGTTCAACTCAGCAGAGTTTAGTGCATGCTGCGATCTCCCTTTGGATATACTGTTAGTGAAGCTTGTTGGATCCTGCACAGATATTGTCTGAAGCTGGCCACTTGGTGTGGTAGTTCCAGGCCTCCCGCGGAGTTTTCTGGTGCATGCCTGGCTCTCAGCAACCTGTCTGAAACTACAAATGATTTACAGTTTGTGGCTACTTCTGTTGGGCTTGGCTGCAAAAGGAAAAAGCTCACCAATATTAAAAAAATATTAGTATAATATTAATATATAACTTTATTTCTGTCTAGCTTTTTGAGAATTCCAAATTAGTATGTTTCAAATTAATGATTTTTCAGTATATTTAGCAAATTTATTTAGAAAGAGAACTTTTTCATCAATCCTTTTTTTCTCTTTTTAATAGTCACTGAATTGATCTTTTCATATTGGTTTCCCCTTATTATAAATGTTTCTGTTATTTGGAGGGACTATTTTTATATTCCAACTGAATTTTAAAACACCCAAACAGTGACAGAATTTTTTTTTATTGTACTTATTTATTAGAAAAATGTAGCTGTTAAGGGTCCTGGAAACTTTAATATCATAAATATCCTTTTTAAAATGAGATTTGTTTTCTAATGTTTTATTATTTGATAGACAAATTACAAAAAAATCACTCCCCCATACCTCTTTTGTTCATTAATTTTTAAATTCAATTTTAGGTACTAGTAATGCCTTTGTTCTATACATTAGTGTTCTTATCAGTCACTGACTTTCAAATAATGTGATATTTCAGTGCTGCTTTCTCAGTTTAGCTTGACAACAGCCTTCTCTGGACCCCCATCTTCTTTATAGCCCTGTATTTCAAAACCAGGATGTAGCTCCAACAGGTTTTTATGTATGATACTATCAACTGTGTTGTAACGGCTCATAGGATTAGATAGAGGCTATTATACATTTAGCCTAGAGTACTACTGTCCAAAATTAGACCTGGATTTTGTAAAACTGTAATGAAATGGAAACAAATGACTTTAAGATGTATTTTGGCCCTGTGCTATTCAATCACAACTCTAACGTATCAGGGAACCTTGTCCTTCTTCCCCTCTTGATTAAATGCTGTACTCTTTCTCAGCTAGACTATTGAATTGTATATGTAAATCTCAGTGTCCCTTAAGTGTTATTAATGCCATAAAGCTGGAATGTTATAATTATCAATATTTCTCCTTTCTTGAATTATTTGCTATTTCTGGGCTGTCTCAGTGACTTCAGTGCATTAGTGGCTGACCTGATTTCAGACCTCTGGCCTTTCCCACCTAATATGATTTGTTTTGTTTAAAGAGGTGATAGGAATGCATTTAGAACATTTCACTTAAATGATAGGGTTGAGAAGATGGAGTCATTTCTGTTCAAAATGTCTCTGAAGGAGAAAAGTCTGTAAATTGTTATTTAGGATAATCTTTTATAAAGTAATTAAAGTAGACGCAACATGTTTGAACATAGAAATGCATGAGCATAGAATATCAATTAGTGATTGATTCACAAGAGGAATTTTTTTGGAAAGGGGTTTATTACAAAGTTCTTAAAATGGGGAACACTTCTTAGGGCATGTGAGTTTTTATTGACAAATTATTGCTCTTTGGCAACCACTAAGCCTATCAGCTAAGAGAAAATATAGAAATTTCTGTGGAAGATCTAACCACAGGAAACATTTTATTTTTCAAAGGAGAACATAAGCCAATGGTAAAAACAAGAAGTCATTAAATTTTTATTTCTTGAGCACTTACTATGTTCCAGGCACTTATGTGCTATCTCATCTAATTATCACATCGTTTCTATGAATTATAAACTAGCTTCACAGATGGAGTGAAGCTTGCTCAGTGTCATACAGCAAATAAAATTGATAAAAATGGATTCATATTCATTTCTATCTTTAGGGTTTATACTCTTTATACATAACTAGAGGCCCAGTGCACAAAATTTGTGCAAGACAGGGTGTCCCTCAGCCCAGCCTGCACCCTCTTACAATCTAAGACCCCTCGGGTAGGGTCCCTAGGCCTGGCCGGTGATCAGGGACTATCGGGTCTTTCCTTTCCCCTTCACCAGCTGCTGGCAGCTGGCCCCACCCCTGCTGCTACTACTGCTTGCCATCTGTGCAGTGCTGCCCCCCGCTCCTCCACCACTGGTAGCTTCCCTTTGTGGGCAACAGGCATGAGGTGCGATCACTTAGCTGACCTCGGCCTCCCTCTGTGGGTTGATTGATCGTGGGGGCCTCCAGATTGATCACTCTGCAGAGGGAGGCTCCACCCACCCATTGCAGCACTGCAGGCCAGATAGCCTGGGCCTCCCTCTTTGGGGTGATCATAGGGCAATGGCGGGCCCCCCTGACCAATTGCATTGCACCCGCCTTGGCTGGCCTGATGCCAGTGTGTGTCACAGAGTGGTCATCTGGAAGGTCATCCGGGCAGTCGTTCTGTGGTTCAGTCATTTGGTCGATTTGCATATTACGCTTTTATTGTAGATAAGCCAATGGAATTGATTTAGAAAATGGCCATGTATGTTTATTTTTTCAGACTTGGAACTAATATACTATATAATAAAAGCCTAATATGCTAAGTGTCTGGTTGACTGGTCAGCTGTTCAACCAATCAAAGCATAATATGCTAATGACATGCTAAGGCTGCTCAACTGCTCACTATGACGTGCACTGACCACCAGGGGGAAGACAGTTGATTGGTTGACCAGTTGCTATGAGGTGCACTGACCACCAGGGGGCAAACGCTCAACCGATGGGTTAGCTTGCTGCTGGGGTCTGGCTGATCAGGACTGAGTTTTATGGGCCAGACATGCCCTGGAGCCCTCCCGAGGTCCCTCCCCAGTTGGCCAACCTCCCATGTTCATCCCTGGCCACCAATTGTGCACTGGTGGGGTTCCTCAGCCTGGCCTGTGACCTCTCACAATCCAGGACCCCTCAGGGAAAGTCAGAGAGCTGTTTTTGGCCTGATGGCGGAACGACTGGTGGCTATGACATGCACTGACCACCAGCAGGGAGGTGCTCAATGCAGGATCTGCCTCCTGGGGGTCAGTGCACTCCCACAGAGGGAGCGCTGCTCAGCCAGAAGCCAGGCACATGGCTGGTAAGTGTAGCGGTGGTGGTGGGATCCTGCCTCTACAGAAGTCAGACATCCCCCAAGGGCTCCTGGACCACGAAAAGGTGCAGACTGGGCTGAGGGACCCACCAAGTGCACGGATTTTGTGCACCAGGCCTCTAATATATTATGAAAGACACATGTGTAGATAAATATGATTTAAAATACTTGAACTTCATTCAGTAAATAGCCCAAGAATCTTTCTTTGGCTGTTCATTCACTTTGGTCTCCAAGAACTTTCATTAATAAGAAGGTCCATCTGCTTTGACAGTGATTTTATAAAACAGCCCAAAGCCAAACAGAGAAGGTTTCTGAATTTGTTTCCTCAAATTGAGATGATCTGAGTTGGTCCTCCGTTCCATTAGGGTGACAGATTGGTATTATGTATAACTTTAGGTTTTGAATTTTCTTGATAAGACCAATTAAAGAGCATTTATTTTTGACAATGTGGTATGGTAAAAGGAACATGGATACTGCAATTAAGCAAGAGTAGGTTATAATTTCTCCTTTTCCAGTTACTAGCTATAAAACTTGGTGAAATCACCTAACCTCTCTGGGCCTCAGTTTCCTCATCTTCTGAGTGAAGTTCAAGTATTTAAATTTTCTATTTAAAAAGAACATCAAACTTACTTGAATCGAATCACTTCTCCTATGCTTTCACTACAAATAATAGAGTTTTAGCCAATCATACCCCTATTCACATGGATGAGTTCTTGGATGAAGATATAATCAGATTAACGAGAGTCATACCCAAGACTTTTGTGGAAGAGAAACTGTTTTCCATTGAATTTGAAGCTGAAGTGATATGAGTCTGGAGCTGCTGTGTCCATTTTATGATTGCACTAGGAGAGACTATCTCAGACTAAGCCAGACACAAACCAAGACTCAGGGAATCTGGTCCTGGTGACATCATTTGAGATCCCATTTTGAACTTTGCTTGAAGTTAGCAAGATTCATCCTTAGGTTTTCATTTATATAAATCAGTAAGTTTCCCTTCCCATTTGTTTGTTTTCATTTTTTAAAAGGCCAGTTTGAATTTTCTATCCATTCAAATCAAAATAGTCCTAATTATTACACAATCTACTAAGGCTGAGTCTGTAATGATTAAATAAAATATTGTTTGAAAAAATGCTTTGTACAGAATATAACATATAAAGGTTACTTCTGTTTCTTTAGTAGCATCCTCAGGGTCTGGGACCAATAGGAGCCTATGATGCTGTTTGTGTTTCTATATGACTTAGCAGACCTTTGCACAGGGAGAAATGAGGATCATTCAGCAGTGATTAGTAGTTGAACTTTACCACTTTCTCTCCCGAATCTTTGTACACAGGCCGTAGACCAACTCAGTGAATTCTCATCAATGCCCAAATGCTGAAGTTAACCTTTATTTCTCTTCATACAGAAGCTGTCTAAACAAAGGGCCACTTCAAGTCTTGGGCATTGAGATGATTTATGGCTTATATTTATCAGGAATAGAGAGAAGTGTAGGTCAGATCCTAATCACTGCTGCTGAATTTCTGTAGTCACAGATTTAGGTGAATCTATTCTTTATTCATTTTTAATTTAATTTAATTTAATTTTAATTTTTAATTTCTTTATTGATTAAGGTATTACATATGTGTAATCCCCCCCCCCATTAAACCCCACGCATGACCTCACTCCCCTGTTGTCTGTGTCCATTGGTTAGGCTTATAAGCATGCATATAAGTCCTTTGGTTGATCTCTCCCCCTTACCCCCACCCTCCCTTACCTTCCCTCTGAGGTTTGACGTTCTGATCAATGATTCTCTGTCTCTGGATCTGTTTTTGCTCATCAGTTTATGTTGTTAATTATATTCCATAAATGAGTGAGATCATGTGATATTTATCTTTCTCTGACTGACTTATTTCACTTAGCATAATGCTCTCCAGTCCCATCCATGCTGTTGCAAATGGTAAGAATTCTTTCTTTTTTACCACAGCGTAGTATTCCATTGTGTAGATGTACCACTGTTTTTTAATTCACTCATCTGCTGATGGGCACTTAGGCTCTTTCCAAATCATAGCTATGGTGAATTGTACTGCTATGAACATAGGGGTGCATATATCCTTTCTAATCGGTGTTTCTAGTTTCTTGGAATATATTCCTAGATGTGGGATCACTGGATCAAATGGGAGTTCCATTTTTAGTTTTTTTGAGGACACTCCATACTGTTGTCAGTGGCTGCACTAGTCTGCATTCCCATCAGCAGTGCACGAGGGTTTCTTTTTCTCCACATCCTCGCCAGCACTTGTCGTTTATTGATTTGTTGAAGATAGCCATTCTGACAGGTGTGAGATGGTACCTCATTGTCATTTTGATTTGCATCTCTTGGATGATTAGTGACTTTGAGCATGTTTTTATATATCTCTTGGCCTTCCTTCTGTCTTCTTTTGAAAAGTGTCTATCTAGGTCCTTTGCCCATTTTTTGATTGGGTTGTTTATCTACCTTTTGTTAAGTAGTATGAGTTCCCTGTAAATGTTGGAGATTAAACCCTTATCGGTGATAACCTTGGCAAATATGTTCTCCCATGCAGTGGGATTTCTTGTTGTTTTATTGATGGTTTCTTTTGCTGTGCACATTTTTAATTTTAAATTATTTTGTATAAAATTTTATTATTTTGGATACTTTCTTCTAAGTTTGTTGGACTGGCATGATTAGTAGAATCAGATCATGTCACTTCCCTATTTAAAACCCTGTAGCTTTCTATTACTTTCAGAACAAAACTCAAGCATTTTACTGTTACATATAATGCCCTTCATGAACTGGCTTCTGTCTACTTCCCAAGCTTCATATCTTGCTATTTTGTAATACAAACACCATGCTTCAATCTAGCCAAATGGCTGGCAATTTCTTCAACATCTCTGGCTCTCATGTGTGCTGCCTGGAATGACCTTTCCTCACCTTTTTTATTCTGTTAATTCCCACGTGCCATTTAAAACTTAAGTCAAGCTACAGTGTTTCTGTGGAAGTCATAATGATCCCACCTCTCTCCATCTGATTTAGATGTACCCTGTACAATCCTCTATCAGCCCACATCATCATCAAGTCTGACTTACTTTTCTGTCCCCTTCTCTACAATGTGAACTCCTTTGAGGGCGGGGGACCACATGTATTCATTTATGTTCCTAACACCTAGCATAGTACCCAGAACAGAGAAGATGGTCAATACATGTTCGATGCTGCAACATCATTTAATTTGTAGTAAATAGTAGAATTCAAATTATGGTCCTACAAGCCCTCAGGAATAGAAGTATTGTTGTGTTAATATAAATGTGAATGACTGTTTTATATTAAAAATGGAATATTTTAGATGAAGTTTAAAAAAATCTGAATTGAGAACTTACTTTGTTTAAAAGGATACAGTTATTTCAAGGCAGACTGATATCAGCACAGGGATAGACATATTGATTGAACAGAATAATAAAAAGCCAAGAAAGCAATTCAAGATATGTAAAACTTTAGTATTTCCTAAAGTTTGCTTTAAGAATGATTATTCCCATCAATGGAGAAAAAAAGGAGACTCATATAATACTTTAAACAATAAAGATTTTTTTTTAAAAAAGAATGATTATTGGAACAATTGATATTGGAACAATTTAATAACCACTTAGGCAAAAAACAACAACCCAAATCCTTTCATAGTATGCACCAAAGAGTTGCAGATAAACAGCTCTTGGTTTCATTGATCTTTTGTATTGTTTTCTTGGTCTCTATGTCATTGATATCTGCTCTGATCTTTATTATGTCCTTCCTTCTGCTCACTCTGGGCTTTTCTTGTTGCTCTCTTTCTGATTCTTTAAGCTGTAGAGTTAGATAATTCATTACCATTTCTTCTTTTCATTTTCAGGTAGGCTTATAATGGTATGAACTTCCCTCTCCAGACTTCTTTCCCATAGTTTTTGGGTTGTTGGGTTTACATTGTCATTAATTTCCAGGAAGTTTTTAATTTGTTATTTGATATATTTGGTAACCCAATCATTGTTTAATAACACACTATTTAGCCTCCAAGTGTATTGATTTTTTGATTATTTTTATTGTAGTTGATTTCTAATATTATGCCATTGTGGTCTGAGAAAATGCTTGATATGATTTCAGTCTTCTTTAATTTGAAGAGACATTGCTTGTGACCCAATATGTGGTCTATCTTTGAAAATGTCCCATGTGTACTTGAGAAAAATGTATATTCTGTAGCTTTGTGGTGAAATGTTCTGAAGATGTCAATTAAGTCCATCTGATCTAGTGAGTCATTTAGGATTGCTGTTTCTTTACTAATTTTTTGTCTAGATGATTTATCTAGTCATGTCAGTGGAGTATTAAACTCCCCTACTCTGACTGTATTGCTGTCAATCTCTCCCTTGATATCTTTCAGAAGTTTTTTAATGTATTTGGTGCTCCTGCATTGGGTGCATATATGTTTATCAGAATTATATCCTCTTGTTGCATCGACCCCTTTAGTATTATGAAGTAGCTTTCTTTATCTCTTGTTATGGCCTTCACTTTGAGTTCTATTTTGTCAGATATAAATATTGCTTTCCCAGCTTTTTTTTTCTTTTCCATTTGCCTGAAATATATTTTCCCATCCCTTAACTTTCTGTCTATGTGAGTATCTTTGTTCTGAGGTGGGTGTCTTGTGGACATCATATGTGTGGGTCTTGTTTTCTTATCTATTCATCCATTCAAAGCTTTTTGATGGGATCATTTAGTCTGCTTACATTCAAAGTAATTATTGATAGATATTTGTTTGTATCCATTATTATTTTTTTGTGTGCCTGTGTTCTTTCTTCCCTTTTTACTTCTTGTTTTTACAGCAGTCCCTTTAGCATTTCTTGCATTGCTGGCTTGGTGGTGATAAACTCCCTTAGCCTTTTTTTGTCTGTAAAGCTCCTGATTTCCCCTTCAATTTTGAATGATAGCCTTGCTGGATAGAGTATTCTTGGATTCAGTCCCTTGCTTTGGGACTAATGGGAGATCCTTTGTACATAATTTTCTGTCTCTCTCTTGCAGCCTTTAAGATTCTCTCTTTGTCCTGAACATTTGCCATCGTAATTATTATGTGTCTTGGTGTGGATCTTTTTGGGTTCATCTTGTTTGGGACTCTCTGTGCTTGTGTGACTTTTTTCTTCCCCACATGAGGGGAGTTTTCTGACATTATTTTTTCAAATAGGTTTTCTAACCCTTGTTCCTCTTCCTGTCATTCTGGCACCCCTATTATTCATATGTTGCTTAATTTAATGTTGTCCCAAAGCTCCCTAGGCTCTCCTCATGTCCTTTAATTTTTTCCTCCAATTTCAGTTCAGATTGGGTGTGTTTTCCTTCCCTGTCTTCTAATTCACTAATTCATCCCTCCACTTATCCTAGTCTACTATTGAAACCTCCCAATTTTTTTTTTGTTGCAGCTACATCACTCTATTTCTTCTTGATTCTTACACAAGTTTTGACTTTCTCATCCATCCAGTTTATGAACTGTATGACCCCTATTCTGAATTCTTTTTCTGACATACTACATACCTCCATTTCACTTAGCTGCCTTTCTGGTGATCTCCTTTTCTTTCTTTTTGGGGTATCTTTTTCTACCCACTTTTCATCTCATCGAAGGTTCTAGGTGCTGAGTCATGCAGGGGCTTCTCCTTGGGTGGCAGTGGCTCTTTGAGTATCCACCTCAGGTAATTCAGGAGGCTGAGCCACTTGGCCCTATAGGACAACTAGCACAGAAAGCCACTCTATCAACACAGGGAAGCAGCCAAAATGTGGAGACAAAGAAACATGTTACAAATGAAAGAAATGGAGGAAAACAAACTACTGGATATAGAGTTCAAAACCACGGTTATAAGGTTACTCAAGAATCTTCTAGAAACCTTCAAGAAATTTAGTGAGACCCTCAAGTTATGAAAAAGGACCAATTAGAAATTAAGCATAGACTGACTGAAATAAAGAATAATATACAGAGATCCAACAGCAGACTAGAGGATCCCAAGAATCAAGTCAAAGATTTGAAATATGAAGAAGCCAAAGACACCCAACTGGAAAAGCAAAAAGAAAAAAGAATCCAAAAATATGAAGATAGTGTAAGGAGCCTCTGGGACAACTTCAAACATACCAACATCTGAATTATGGGGGTGCCAGAAGAAGAGAGAGAGCAAGATATTGAAAACCTATTTGAAGAAATAATGACAGAAAACTTCCCCTTCCTGGTGAAAGAAATAGACTTACAATTCCAGGAAGTGCAGAGAACCCCTAACAAAAGGAATCTAAAGAGGACCACACCAAGACACAGCATACTTAAAATGCCAAGAGCAAAAGACAAAGAGAGAATATTAAAAGCAGCAAGAAGAGAAAAACAGTTACCTACAAGGGAGTACCCATACAACTGTCAGCTGATTTCTCAACAGAAACTATGCAGGCCAGAAGGAAGTGGCAAGGAATATTCAAAGTGATGAATAGCAAGAACCGACAACCAAGATTACTCTACCTAGCAAAGCTATCATTTAGAATTGAAGGTGAGATAAAGAGCTTCACAGATAAGAAAAAGCTAAAGGAGTTCATCACCACCAAAGTAGTATTATATGAAATGCTAAAGGGTATTCTTTAAGAAGAGGAAGAAGAAAAAGGTAATGATAAAAGTTATGAACAACAAAGTGACAACAAATACATATCTATCAACAAGTGAATCTAAAAATCAAGTGAATAAAAAGTCTGATGAACAGAACAAACTGGTGAATATAATAGAATCAGGGGCATAGAAAGGGAGTGGACTGACAATTCTCAGGGGTATGGGGGTGTGGGGAGTGTGGGAAGAGATTGGACAAAAATCATACACCTATGAATGAGGACAGTGAGAGGGGTAAGGGCATGGGGTGGGGTGGGAACCGGGTGGAGGGGAGCTATAGGGGGGAAAAAGTGGAACTGTAATAATCTGAACAATAAAGATTTATTTTAAAAAAGACAGGCAAGAGAATAACAAAAGCTAAATTCAGTGATTATCTGGGGGATCAGGAAGGGCCACTCTAAAGGTATCATTCCTTTTTATAAACTTAGTAATGGGTACAAGCATGTTCCTTGAATCTTATTCTTTATATTGTATATACTTTATACTTTGTATCTACTCAATGTTTCCCAAATAAACTTTTACAAATTTTTTTAAAAAAAGGAATTGGATGAATTTGAGGAGGACCTCAGTTCAGTATAGAGGAAGTAGAAAAAGGATAAGTAGATAAGAAGCACGAGAAAGAGAAGAAAATAAGTAATAATAATAAATTAAAAATTGATTAAAAAATAGGATAAAAATAATAAATTAGAATGATGAAAAAATAATGCCAAATGAAATAGAAAATAAAGAAACACATGAAAAAAGGAAAATAAAGAAAAAAGAGATAACAAAATAATAATAAAATAAAAACATAAAGATGAAAAAGTGAAGTGTCATTTCTTTGGCTGGTTCAAGATCCCACTCTTCTGTAATAACTGTGGCTTCTCAGTTTCCTGTTGCTGGGACTGAAGGCCTCTCTTTAGGCCAGTCCTTGTGGACTCTCAGGAACTATTCAGGTTTTTTGTATCCTTTGTGCCCCTCAGGGTATAGTCTGGGTGTGGCTGTATTGGTTGCCTGGAGACTACAGGGAGGGGCTATCTATTCGTGAAAAAATAGCTGCCTAGGTCTCACACATCAGGTATGACTCAGTGCCAGACTCACAGCCATCTCTTCCCAACCCTCTCCTCTCCCCAGCCTCTCCCCAGACTCCACAAGTCCATACCTCCACCTGCACCTCAGTCATGGATGAGTGTCTGTATTTGAAAGGTCCTATAAACTAGGTTCAGTGAACAAAAGCAAAGACCAAAAAGAGGGGAAAGAGCTACGCCACTGCAAGCCCCTCTCCTCCTGGCACAGCGTGGTCTGGGCAGCTATCCAGGTTGCCTCCTCTGGGCTCAGTCTTTCGTGACTGTGGACCCAGATCTAGACACCCCCCCCCCCCCGCTACCAGCTGTCCTGTGGACCTCCTTTCCACAGTCAGATGCTATGTCTGTCCCAAGGCACACGGCCTCGGTGCCATGTAGTTTCCCATTCTCTCCAGCCCAGAAACCTGATTTTACCATTCTACAGGTTTCCTCTGCCCTTCCTGGCTGCGAATTGTCTAACCAACTGTGTCTACTTCGCCAATTCAGGGTGGATGCTATTTGATTTAGTTGCTCGTTCTATCTGCTCTGGGACAAGGCTTGGGACACGTTCTCTGTTTTTTTTTTTGTATCCCCATTTTTGCTGTTTCTTTCTGACCCTGGGCTACCTGCTTGGTGTCCAAGGGGTTAAGGCTCCTCACAGTCCAATGTTCCTGGACTCACTAGCCCCAGGGGCTGGGTCTGCCTTGACTTTCACACTTTTATTGTCTCTGCTCTGAGTTGTACACCCTTCTCCCACAGTTTCGGTCCCACAATTATTATTTCTTGGGGTCAGTGGGGTTGGGTGCACAGTACCCTTAGCGTGCGACTCTCTGTGATGGCCCAGAGCCCTCTGACATGCAGTTTGTTGTACTCCTCCAGCCCCTAAGGTGGGATGGAGCCCTAGGTCCCTCTGGCAGTGCACTTGTAGTGTGGACCTGTGACCTGTGGTTTCGCACATCAGGTCGCATAAGCAGCTCTGACCTGGGCTGTGGGTAGAGCGTGTGTTAGGTGATAGATCTGTGCTGGGGGCAGGGTGTGCACCAGCCAAAGGCTCTGTCTGTCCTGGTGGCAGAGCACCCACCGGCTCAAGGCCCTTTCTCTGCTGGGTGCATAGCATACATTAGGCTGCAGCTCTATTTGTGCCAGAGTTTGGTGCACCCCAGCCAAAGGGTCTATCTGTGCTTACAGCAGAGCCTGCTCTGTCTTTGTTGGGGTGTGGGGCACTCACCTAAGGAAGACTCTGTCTGCCAATGGAGCACACTCAGTCTATGCTGGGGGCTGGGCCCTCTCCTTGTGAGGGCTCCGCCTATGCTGGCAGTGGAGCATGCTCAGTCTGTGCCATGGGTGGGGCGCTCTCCTTGCCAGGGTTCTGTCTGGGCAGGGGTGTAAAACACACTGGCCTGAGGTTGTGTAGTGGGATCAGGGATGGAGCGGGGAGTGGGGAACCCATGGCTTTCGCTCACAGCGTGAGGACCAAAAGCATGGGATCATGGGATGTTGAGTTTGGCCTCCAGTTGAGGCTCAGCTTCGGAGGTCTGTGTGACGCACTCTCACTGAACACATCTGGGACTCATGTCACAGTATGACGTTGCTCACTGCGGGGTCATGGTGGTGGTTCCATGCAGGTTATGACTGGCAAGCAACTCCCTGCACAGGTCGGGGGTGCTGTCTGAGGTCAGTCCAGATGTTGGTGTGGTAGCACTCCTAGCCTCCTTTGCTTCCCTCTACAACATGGCGTGCTTTCCGTGCCAAAGCCGATCTGGCATTGGGATACCCATGGCAGTAGCAAGAGATCCCAGTCTAGGCAAGCCTTATCTGCCAGTCCTTGGGACTCCTGAGATAACTATCTGTCGCTCACTCACCCACCCACCACACTCATCCACACATCCTCCTCTCGCTTCTTTACTCTGTCACACTCTCTCCCTCCCTGCAGTCCTGTAGGCCTCCATCTTCTTCTCCATGTATTTCTCTTGCTAGGGGAAAATATAGGCAAATCTTTACAGCATCTTGAGGTGAAGAAAGGCTATCAAGGAATAATGAATTGCAAAGGCAGACTTGAGGAAGGATGGATTCATATATTTGATTACATAGAAAATAATTGCCTGACTCAGTACTTGCTACAACTTCACTGATTTTTAGGGCTTAGCTAACTTATTCTTCAGTCAGCGGCCTTCATTGATGTTCCTTTTAAATTATATGTCCTTCTCCATTTTCCTTTCACATACTATCCTATTATTTCCCCTTCAAGGTATTCATCACAACAGTCATTATATACTGTATGTGTTTGTTTATATGCTCAGTGCCTCCCTAGACACTCCCATCTAGCAGACTGTTTCTTGAGATAAGGAACCATATTTGTTTTTTCACCATCCTTTTTAGCTATGGCATGCACAGCACCTGCTATATAATAAGTATTTTGCACATTTTTCTGAATTATTGAATTTACTGTAGTAAAATCTTATTTTAATGACTATGCTCAAGTTTGTGTGCCAGAGGAGTTTGAGCATGCATTATTTGAGAGGCAGCATAGTGTAGTGGTGAAGAGTGTCGACTGTAGATCCAGATATCTTGAGTTCAAAGCTGGGTTTTGCCCTTTAGTAGCTGTATAGCTTTTAGGCAAAGTAATTCACTTCACTCTACCTTAATTTTCTCATCTACAAATTAGGCTAATATTAATGATTTATATACAGGTCTGAAGACGGACATGGAAGAAGAGAAGGAAAATTTGTAAGAGGTAGAGTTAATGCCTCTTCAACTCAGAAAATATACTGAAGCTTATTTTCTCTCTTTTATCTATTGATTTTTATTGAATTTATTGGTGTTATATTATTTAATAATATTGTATAGGTTTTAAGTGTACAATTCTATAATACCTCATCTTTATTATAGACTGCATTAATTGTGTGTTCACCACTCAAAGTCTAGTCTTCTTCCATCACGATTTATCCCCCTTTTTAAAGTCCTGGATTTTTTCTTGTTTTATTCTGAGTGATATTGTGTTGATGATTAAATTACCAACTGAATTAATGAATAAATTCTTTTGATATCTGATAGAACATCTCATTGATCCTCTTTTAAAAAGAAATTGGCTATTTTACCTTTTTTTTCAAATAAATATTATCATTCTGTCATGGTTCTGAAAACTTTTATTGAAAAATTTGATTGTTACTTCCTTTAGTTTATAGACTTAATTTGGGAATGAATTGACATTTATATACTCTTGAGTCTTTTTATTTATGAACATGGTATGCATCTTCATTTTACAAAGTTTATTGCTATTGTTTAATCATAACGTTTTAGTTTTTAACTGATTATTTTCTGTTTGTTTATAAGGAAGATATAGATTTTAAGTAATCAGTTTTATAACAAGCCATCTTCACTCTTTTTTAAAAAATTTTGTTTTATTGCTTAAAGTATTACAAAGAGTATTACATATGTCTCCTTTTTCCCTCCTTGACATTCTCCCAGCCTCCCCTACCCCCCAGTGTCTTATACTTCACTCTTATTAATTCTAATAAATTTCAGTTGGTTTTCCAGGTAAATGGTAATATCTATAATAAAGAAAACTTTTTTTCTACTATTTATCTTTTTTAAAAAAAAATATATATTTTTTTTACAGAGAGGAAGGGAAAGGGATAGAGAGTTAGAAACATCAATGAGAGAGAAACATTGATCAGCTGCCTCCTGCACACTCCCTACTGGGTATGTGCCCGCAACCAAGGTACATGCCCTTGACCGGACTCGAACCTGGGACCCTTGAGTCCACAGGCTGACACTCTATCCACTGAGCCAAACCAGTTAAGGCTCTAATATTTATCTTTATCTCATTGAAATATCTAGAATTTCTGTAAAGAATATTAAATGATAATGGTTATATTGTCTATCTTGCCTTCATCCTTACTGTTATGGTAATGCTTCTAGAGTTTTATGGTCAAGTATATTATGTTCTATCATGTTAAGGAAATCCTATATAAGAAAGGCATAATAAGCAAATTGTCCCCTCGGGCGGTTGTTTGACTGGGAGTTTGACCACTCACTATGATGTGCGCTGACTACCAGGGGGCAGCGTGGAACACGGTGGGTGTTGACAACACAGCGCTGGCAGTGGGCAACAGTGGAGGCGCTGCCGGCCCCAGTGGGCCCCAACAGGAGTGAGACCATGGTGGGATGGTGGAGCAGGTGAGCGGGCAATGCCAAGCCAATGTGGGTGCGAGCAGGACCCAATCACCCTGCCGATTACCCCGCAGACAGCGACCATTGGTGGCAGGGGCGGGGCTGCTGCCCAGCTCCCAGGCTCTGAGGAAGCTGGGCAGGGGGCCTGGCCCCTGATTGATCACCCCACAGGCGGGATGGTGGAGCAGGTGAAGGGACGATGCCAAGTCAAGGCGGGGTGACAGGTGGGAATGCAGGGCTGTGAGGCTGGGGACATGAGAGGGGCCCCGATCCCTAGAGGCCACCCAAGGTACCCCACCCATGCACAAATTCGTGCACCAGGCCTCTAGTATATGCATAATCATTAAGAGTTGCTTTTATTTAGAAATTCATGTTGAATTTTTATCATTTTTTCTCTTTGTGCTATTGATAGAATAAAATTTATTTACCACATATCAGTAAAATGGAATATTGTTGATATGAATTCCATAAATTTTTTATCATAGATGAATTCCTGGGAAAAGGCAAACTTGGTAATAATTACTACTCTTTTGTAACTTTAAAAAAAAAAATCAGTGCTTTACTCCATAGTTTTTCATTCATAGTGATAAATGAGTTTGCTCTGTCAGTTTTCTTTTCTTATGCTTTCATTAGACAATTACTTATTGAATGTCTATTGTATTTCAGGCACTATGTTAGGCCTGGGGTGCTTTTTTTAAAACTTTTCAAACCACAGACCTCTCATGTGTTAGGGGAATGTAAAAGCACCACACACTGTTGGGGTTATTATAAGTTTACTAGAGTCCTGGTACATGAATTCGTGCACCAGTGGGGTCCCTTGGCCTGGCCTGTGCCCTCTCACAATCTGGGACCCCCTCTAGGGATGTCAGACTGCCAGTTTTAGCCTGATCCCTGCAGGTCAGGCTGAGGGACCCCACCAGTGCACAGATGCACTGGGCCTCTAGTATGCATATAAGATCTTTGGTTAATCTCTTCCCGCCCTCCCCTCCCCCTTTCCTCTGAGATTCATCAGTCTGTTCCATGTTTCCATGCCTGTGCATTGAGCATCTTCCCCTTGGTGGTCAGTATACTTCATAGCTACTGGTCGAATGGTCAAACTGTCAAACAGTTGAATGGTTGCTTAGGCTTGTTGTACAAGTAGATAAGAAGAACGAGGAAGAAATGGAGGAAAGCAAACTACTGGATATGTTGTACAAGGCTTGTACAATCTATATATATAAAGTGAGTTAGACCATTTTATATTCTTTTCAATGGTTTGTAACAATTTAAGTAGCATAGGAATTTTCTACATTTTGGATGCATGAACTAACAAACTTGTAAAATCACCAAATGTTTTATTTTGAAGTAAATGACTAACTTTCACCTAACCCCTTTTTAGCTATAATTAATTTTGGGGGTTATTCTGACATAAAAATATGGCAGGTCACATTATACTTGAAAGTCAACTATATTTTGAGGATTATTATGATAATAAAGATTTCTCCATATGGAAAGAAACATTAGGAGCAGAGAGGAACACTCCTCTCCCTACCCAACAATATATTTATATTGTATTCTTTATTTTAAAGCATTTGTTTATATTTTCTACATTTCCTACAACAAATTTTTAAAATAAGAAAAACATTTAAGAATTGAAATAAAGATTCAAAATAATGTTTAATTGATCAGGTATTTTATTAATTCAACTAGATGGTAAACTTTAAGAGTACTGGCTAATAAGCTACCTTTAAATATAGCAACAATTAGATCATCTGAGAAGGAAAAAAATGAATACAAAGAAGATTCGGTGAAGATTATGCTATGTGTTCTGATTTGATAAATAGAAACCCTGAACACTTGACATTTATTATGACTTTTCAAGGAGAAAAAAGATCAAATAACTTGCCTTTTAGGAAGATAGTAACTCAGGATAAAGCATGTCATTTTCAGTCTGAGCTAGAAAGACTGTCATGGAAAAAACAGCATTTTTAAGTCTCCAAAATGGCCAATAAGACTAAACAAGTGAGGACTGGGCTACTGTACCTTTGTTACCTGTAGTCTTCCTATAGAACCAAGCATTCAGTTTGGATAATTGCATATTGAGCATGTAACAAGGAGAGAGTATCAGACCACTTGGGGAATTGCAATGTATTTTGTATGTGTTTTCTGTTCAAGCTATACACTCACACCTAACTTATGAGTCAAGTACTATTATGGTTATTTCTTCATATAGGAAAACTAGAGGCCCAGTGCATAAAAATTCATGCACTGGAGGGGGGGGGTCCCTCAGCCTAGCCTGCCCCCTCTCACAGTCTGAGAGCCCTCAGTGGTGGGAGGCGACACCCCCTCACACCACTGCTACCAGCCACTGCCAGCAGTGCAAGCCTTGGATGGCCCTGGTTACCTGCATTTTGGGCCAGCCCTGGGCAGCTGGGCAGCCAACATTGGAGGCTTGCCTGCACCTTTGGCCAGCCCTGGGTGGCTGAGGGACTGAGGGGCTGAGGGGTCTGGCGAACTCTGGAGGCAGGTGCATGGCATGGCCAGGCCCACCCGGGCCCAGCCTTGGGGCATGCCTGCCGTCCCAGCAGAGCTGAGGGAACTGGGCGCCACCATCTTGTGGCTGTGGGCCCCACCATCTTTGAGGGAGGGGCAGTCAATTAACATATTCCTTCCTTATTGGCTGTGGGTGCTGCCATCTTTGTGATGGTGTGAGGGTCAATTAGCATATTCTCTCTTTATTACATAGGGTAAGATCACAAACAGGTCAAGTAAGTTGTTTAAGGTCATACAGCTAGTAATTGGCAGGGTTGAGTTTTGAACCTAGGCTGTCTGACTCCAGGTTCTGAGTCCGTTAACCTCCAGGCTTCCCTCGGTATGGAGAGTGCTCAGGGTAATGTGAGTAGACATTGCTAATGTGGCCAGATCCTTCTGGCATATTTTTTCTCCATATTTTGGCAGCCCCAATTAGTTTGTAGAGGGTACTTTCTCCCTTCTCTAATAGATCTTCCCAGTAACTTCTCTCCTTCCTATTGGCAACTGCAACACTGCCAGAATATAGTCCTATTAACAGAAACCAAAAGAGGATTTCATTGGTGGAGCAGTTGTTAGGGAGAATCAGGGGAGACAAACATTTTTCAAAAATGCCACCAAAACTCTGTCCTCCAAGCAACTGTTTAGAGTATTCACTGTCGGCCATAGCCCTCTGGAAGTCCCTGCTCTAAAATGGGCGGATCTATCAAGGGTAATTAGTAATCTGTACAGTCATTGCAGAATACACAACAGCTATCAATGCTAATCAATTTGTGACTTTCTTTATAAATATGAACAGAAAATGAAAAGTCACTAGACATATGAACAGAATCCACAGTTTGATGAAGGGTGATTAAGCTGAATGATCATCACATTCAGGCCCACTAAAATAGCTAATGTAGGAAACAGGAAATAACTGAGAAAATTAGAATCTAGTTTCCTAGTGACATTTGAGAGATATTGCATCAATAAAATAAGAGCGAGATGCCATGACAAAGAGGAATTGGGGAATTAAAATTACTTTCTCAGGCCCTTTACTCACCCTCTGCTAAACTTTATCTTAGTGGCTTATTTTTTTCTAGCACTTAATAGCTTTAGCAAGCATTTTATTTTATTTATTTTTCTGCTTACTTTTCCTCCACTTTCTTCCTCATATTCTATTAATATACACTTTCATGAGAATAATGATGAGATCAGTTTTATTCATTTTTTAAATTCTCATCCTAATTTTATATTGCACTGTACTTGATATGGAGTAAGCAATCAGAAAATATTTGACAGATGAATTAGAATTAAAAAAACCATTAATAATATAAAATAAACAGAATGACTCATAGAGGTGGCAAATAGAAGAAAGGACACTGCTGAAACCCAAAGTGCTGAATTGTAATACACACTCAACAAATTTCCCCATAAAATTAGGATGGAGATAAAATACAACAGAAAACATAGTGTTGGAAATTATAGATTTAAACAATTCATCAGTTATCGGGAAGGTAGTATATAATGTTTGAATTTTGCTATTGATAAAGAGGTATAGGTATCTATCTGTACTAATGTCAATAATAAATTTAAAAATTTAAAAAGGGACATAATGAGGGCTATGCAGAAGATATATCTATATCTATAGATATATAGATATAGATATAGATAGATATACCTTAATCTATTTTCTCCCCTTTCCCCCCATTGGTAACCCCCACACCCCAGCACATGCCCCCAATCCTTAGCGTCTGTGTCCATTGGTTATGCTTATATGCATGCACACAAGTCCTTTGGTTGATCTCTTACCCCCACCCTACCCCACCTTCCCTCTGAGGATTGACAGACTGTTTGATGTTTCTATGTTTCTGGATCTATTTTTGTTCATCAGTTTATGTTGTTCATTATATTCCAAAAAAGAGTGAGATCATGTAATATTTTCCTTTCTCCAACTGACTTATTTCGCTTAGCATAATGCTCTCCAGGTCCATCCATACTGTTGCAAATGGTAAGAGTTCTTTCTTTTTAAAACAGCATAGTATTCCATTGTGTATCAGTGATGGCGAACCTATGACACGCGTGTCAGAGGTGACATGCGAACTCATTTTTTGGCTGATTTTTCTTTGTTAAATGGCATTTAAATATATAAAATAAATGTAAAAAATATAAGTCTTTGTTTTACTATGGTTTCAAATATAAAAAAATTTCTATATGTGACACAGCACCAGCGTTAAGTTAGGGTTTTTCAAAATGCTGACACACCGAGCTGAAAAGGTTCACCATCACTGGTGTAGATATACCACAATGTTTTTTAATCCACTCATATGCTGATGGGCACTTAGGTTGCTTCCAAATCTTAGCTATTATAAATTGTGCTGCTATGAACATAGGGGTGCATATATTCTTTCTGACTGGTCTTTCTGATTTCTTGGGATATATTCCTAGAAGTGGGACTCTGGGTCAAATGGGAGTTCCCTTTATAATTTTTGAGAAAACTCCATACTGTTTTCCACAGTGGCTACACCATTCTGCATTCCCACCAGCAGTGCAGGAGGGTTCCTTTTTCTTCACATCCTTGCCAGCACTTGTTCTTTGTCAATTTGTTGAAGATAGCCATTCTCACAGGTGTAAGATAGTACCTCATTGTCATTTTGATTTGCATCTCTCAGATGATTAGTGACTTTGAGCATGTTTTCATACGTCTCATGGCCTTCTGTATATCCACTTTCAAAAAGTGTCTATTTAATTCCTTTGCCTATTTTTTGATTGGATTGTTTATTTTCCTTGTGTTAAGATGTATGAGTTCCCTATAAATTTTGAGATTAAGCTCTTATCAGAGATAACATTGGCAAATATGTTCTCCCATGCAGTGGGCTTTCTTGTTTTGTAGATGGTTTCTTTTGCTGTGCAAAAGCTTTTTATTTTGATACTAGAGGCCTGGTGCACAAAAATTTGTGCACTCTGCGGGGGGGGGGGGGGGGCGGAAGGTCCCTCAGCCCGTTCTGTGCCCTCTCGCAGTCTGGGACCCCTCGGGAGATAATGACCTGCTGGCTTAGGCCTGCTCCCGGGTGGCAGAGGGCAGGCCCAATCCCTAGGTGCAGCCCCTGGTCGGGCTCAGAGCAGGGCCGATTGGGGAGTTGGGGCGCCTTCCCCTGTCATGCACAGAGCAGGGTGGATTGGGAGGTTGTGATGCCACCCTCAGTCACACTCAGGGTAGGGCCAATTGGGGGGTTGGGGCACCACCCCCTGTCACACTCAAGGCAGGGTTGATGGGGAGGTTGCAGCGCCACCCCCTGTCATGCACAGAGCAGGGCCCGTCAAGGGGTTGGGGAGCTCCCCCCTGTCTCTCACAGAGCAGGGCCCATCAGGGAGTTGAGGGGCTCCCCCCTGTCACTCACAGAGTAGGGCCGATAGGGGAGTTGGGGCACTGCCCTCTGTCACACACAGAGCAGGGCAGATCAGGGGGTTGGGGCGCCACCCTCTATCACCCACAGAGCAGGGCCAATCAGGGGGTTGGGGCGCCGCCACTGTCACACTCAGGGCAGGGCCGATGGGGAGGTTATGGCTCTACCCCATCACACACAGAGCAGGGCCCGTGGGGGGGGGGCGGGTTGGAGCACCACCCTCTATCACCCACAGAGCAGGGCCGATCAGGGGGTTGGGGCTCCGCCACTGTCACACTCAGGGCAAGGCCGATGAGGAGGTTATGGCTCTACCCCGTCACACACAGAGCAGGGCCTGTGGGGTGGGGGGGTTGGGGTGCCGCACCCTGTCACACACAGAGCCGCAGGGTGATCAGGGGGTTGGGGCACCTTCCCCTGTCAGGAACAGAGCAGGGCAGATAGGGAGGTTGTGGCCCTGCCCCCTGTCACACACCGAGCCACAGGGTGATCAGGGGGTATGTGCGCTGCCCCCTGTCATGCTGATCCCGGTGGTGGGAGGCCTCTCGGCTCTGCTGACCCCGGTGCTGGGAGGCATATTACCCTTTTACTATATTGAATAGAGGCCTGGTGCATGGGTGGGGCTGGCTGGTTTGCCCTGAAGGGTGTCCTGGATCAGGGTGGGGGTCGCCACTGGGGTGCCTGGCCAGTCTGGGTAAGGGGCTGAGGGCTGTTTTCAGGCTGGGACTGAAACTCCCAACTGCTCCTTTTTTTTCTTTTTCTTTTTTTTTTTTTTTTTTTTTTTTTTTATTATTAGTTAAGGTATTACAAATGTGTCCTCATCCCCCCCCCCATTAACCCCCAACCTCCCCCCCCACACACAAACTCATGCTCCCATCCCCCCGTTGTCCATGTCCATTGGTTTGGCTTATATACATGTATACAAGTCCTTCGGTTGATCTCTTCCCCTTACCCCTGCCCTCCCCTACTTTCCTTCTGGGGATTGATAGCCTGATCGCTGTTTCTCAGTCTTTGGGTCTGTCCCTTTTCATCAGTCTATGTTGTTCTCTATAATCCACAAATGAGCGAGATCATGTGGTATTTATCTTTCTCTGACTGGCTTATTTCACTTAGCATAATGCTCTCCAGTCCCATCCAAGCTGTTGCAAAAGGCAAGAGTTCCTTTTTTTTTACCGCAACATAGTATTCCATTGTGTATATGTACCACAGTTTTCTAATCCACTCATCTGCTGATGGGCACTTAGGCTGTTTCCAAATCTTAGCTATGGTGAATTGTGCTGCTATGAACATAGGGGTGCATATATCCTTTCTAATTGGCGTTTCTGGTTTCTTGGGATATATTCCTAGTAGTGGGATCACTGGGTCAAATGGGAGTTCCATTTTTAGTCTTCTGAGGTAGCTCCATACTGTTCTCCACAGTGGCTGCACCAGTCTGCATTCCCACCAGCAGTGCAGAAGGGTTCCTTTTTCTCCACATCCTCTCCAACACTTGTTGTTTGTTGATTTGTAGATGATAGCCATTCTGACAGGTGTGAGATGATAACGCATTGTCGTTTTGATTTGCATCTCTCGTATAATTAGTGACTTTGAGCAGGTTTTCATATGTCTTTCTGCCTTCTGTATGTCCTCTTTCGAAAAGTGTCTATCTAGGTCCGTTGCCCATTTTTTTATTGGATTGTTTATCTTCCTTTTGTTAAGTTTCATGAGATCCCTGTAAATGTTGGAAATTAAACCCTTATCGGTGGTATCATTGGCAAATATGTTCTCCCATGTAGTGGGTCTTCTTGTTGTTTTGTTGATGGTTTCCTTTGCTGTGCAAAAGCTTTTTATTTTGATGTAGTCCCATTTGTTTATTTTCTCTTTAGTTTCCATTGCCCTAGGAGCATTATCAGAGAAGAAATTTCTTCGGCATATGTTTGCGATTTCGCTGCCTGTGGATTCCTCTAGTATTTTTATGGTTTCCCGTCTTACGTTTAAGTCTTTTATCCATTTTGAGTTTATTTTTGTGTATGGTGTGAGTTGGTGATCTAGTTTCATCCTTTTGCATGTATCTGTCCAATTTTCCCAACACCATTTATTGAAAAGACTGTCTTGACTCCATTGTATGCTCTTGCCTCCTTTGTCGAATATTAATTGGCCATAGTGGTTTGGGTCGATTTCTGGGGTCTCTATTCTGTTCCATTGATCTATATGTCTGTTCTTGTGCCAGTACCAAGCTGTTTTAAGAACAGTGGCTTTGTAATACAGTTTGATATCTGGTATTGAGATCCCACCTACTTTGTTCTTTCTCAGGATTGCTGCAGCTATTAGGGGTCTTTTTTTATTCCAGATGAATTTTTGGAACGTTCGTTCTAGATTTGTGAAATATGCCGTTGGTAATTTAATGGGGATTGCATTGAATCTATAAATTGCTTTGGGTAGTATGGACATTTTGATGATGTTGATTCTACCAATCCATGAACACGGTATATTCTTCCATCTGTTTATGTCTTCCTCTATCTCTTTTTTCAGTGTCCTGTAGTTTTCAGCATATAAGTCTTTTACCTCCTTAGTTAAGTTTATACCTAGGTATTTTAATTTTTTTGGTGCAATAGTAAATGGGATTGCTTCTGTAGTTTCACTTTCTATAAGTTCACTATTGGTGTAAAGAAATGCCATGGATTTCTTAGCATTAATTTTGTATCCTGCTACATTGCCGAATTCATTTATTAAGTCTAATAATTTTTTGATGGAGTCTTTAGGGTTCTGTATGTACAGTATCATGTCATCTGCAAATAAGGACAGTTTTACTTCTTCTTTTCCAATCTGGATGCCTTTTATTTCTTCTTCGTGTCTGATTGCAATGGCTAGTACTTCCAGTACTATGTTGAACAGGAGTGGTGAGAGGGGGCATCCCTGTCTTGTTCCTGTTTTTAGGGGGAATGGTTTTAGTTTTTGCCCATTGATTATGATGTTGGCTGTGGGTTTGTCATATATGGCTTTTATTATGTTGAGGTATGATCCCTCAATTCCTATCTTGCTGAGAGTTTTTATCAAGAAAGGGTGTTGGATTTTGTCAAATGCTTTTTCCGCATCAATTGATATGACTATGTGGTTTTTTTCTCTCAATTTGTTTATGTGATGTATCACGTTTATTGATTTGCGGATATTGTACCATCCTTGCATCCCTGGGATAAATCCTACTTGGTCATGGTGTATGATCTTTTTGATGTACTGCTGGATCCGATTTGCTAGGATTTTGTTGAGGATTTTGGCATCTATGTTCATAAGGGATATTGGCCTATAATTCTCTTTCATTGTATTGTCTTTATCTGGTTTTGGGATTAGGGTGATGTTGGCTTCATAGAATGAGCTGGGAAGTGTTCCTTCCTCTTGGATCTTTCGACATAGTCTGAGGAGGATAGGTTTTAGGTCTTCCTTGAATGTTTGGTAAAACTCCCCTGTGAAGCCATCTGGCCCCGGGCTTTTGTTTGCTGGAAGCTTTTTGATTACTGCTTCGATTTCCTCCATAGTTATTGGCCTATTGAGATTTTTAGATTCTTCCTGGTTAAGTTTTGGAAGGTTGCATTTATCTAGGAATATGTCCATTTCCTCCAGGTTGTCTAGTGTGTTGGAGTAGAGTTGTTCATAGTATTTTCTAACAATCCTTTGTATTTCTATGGGGTCTGTTGTTATTTCTCCTCTTTCATTTCTGATTTTGTTTATTTGGGTCCTCTCTCTTTGTTTCTTGGTGAGCCTGGCTAGAGGTGTATCAATCTTGTTTATCCTTTCAAAGAACCAGCTCTTGGTTTCGTTGATCTTTTGTATTGTTTTTTTGGTCTCTATGTCATTTATCTCCGCTCTGATCTTTGTTATTTCCTTCCTTCTGCTTACAGTGGGCTTTTTTTGTTGCTCTCTTTCTAATTCTTCGAGTTGTAGAGTTAGGTCATTTATTCTCATTGTTTCTTGTTTCTTGCAGTAGGCTTGTAGAGCTATGAACTTCCCTCTCAAGACTGCTTTTGCTGTGTCCCATAGGTTTTGGATTGTTGTGTTTTCATTGTCATTTGTTGCCATGATGTTTTTTATTTCTTCTTTGATCTCACTGGTGACCCAGTCATTGTTTAATAGCATGCTATTTAGTCTCCATGTGTTTGATTTTTTTGGATTGTTTTTGTTGTAGTTGATTTCCAGTTTAATGCCTTTGTGGTCTGAGAAGATACTTGATATGATTTCAATTTTCTTGAATTTGAAGAGACTTTGTCTGTGACCCAATATATGGTCTATCTTTGAAGATGACAGATGTGCACCTGAGGAGAATGTATATTCTGTGGCTTTGGGGTGAAATGTTCTGAAGATGTCAATTAATTCCATCTGATCTAGTGAGTCATTTAGGATTGATGTTTCTTTGCTGAGTTTCTGTTTAGTGGATTTGTCCAGTGGCGATAAAGGGGTGTTTAGGTCCCCTACTATGATTGTATTGCTGTCAATCTCTCCCTTGATCTTCTCCAGAAGATTTCTTACGTATTTGGGTGCTCCTATATTGGGTGCATATATATTTACCAGAGTTATTTCTTCTTGTTGGACTGCTCCCTTTAGTATTATGAAGTGGCCTTCTTGATCTCTTTTTATGTCCTTCACTTTGAGATCTAATTTGTCAGATATAAGTATTGCTACCCCGGCTTTTTTTTCACTTCCATTGGCCTGAAAAACCTTTTTCCATCCCTTCACCATCAGTCTGTGTGCGTCTTTTTTTCTGAGGTGGGTTTCCTGTAGACAGCAGATATATGGGTCATGTTTTCTTATCCACTCATTTACCCTATGCCTTTTGACTGGGGAATTTAATCCATTTACATTTAAAGTTATTATTGATAGAAACTTGTTAGTCGCCATTTTTGTTCTTTACCGCTGCGTTCCTTCTTTGTTTCCTGTTTTTTCTATTTACAGCAGACCCTTTAGCATTTCTTGCATTGCTGGTTTGGTTGTAATAAACTCTCGTAGACCATTTTTGTCTGTGAAGCACCTGATTTGACCCTCAATTTTGATTGATAGCCTCGCTGGGTATAGTATTCTTGGATTCAGACCCTTCCTTTGCATGACTTTGTATATTTCATTCCATTCCCTTCTTGCCTGATGTGTTTCTGTTGAGAAATCGGTCGCTAGTCTGATGGGGGATCCTTTGTAGGTAACTTTCTGTCTCTCTCTGGCTGCTTTTAAGATTCTTGCTTTGTCGTTGGTGTTTGCCAATTTAATTATTATGTGCCTTGGTGTCGGTCTTTTCGGGTTCATTTTGTTTGGGACTCTGTGAGCTTCTTGGATTTGTGTGAGTTTTTTCCTCCCTATATCAGGGAAATTTTCTGTTACTATTTTTTCAAACAGGTTTTCTATTCCTTGCTCAGTTTCCTCTCCTTCTGGCACCCCTATTATTCGGATGTTGTTTCGTTTAGCATTGTCCCAGAGTTCTCTTAGGCTCTCCTCCTGCTTTTTAATTTTTTTTTCTAGAAGCTGTTTTGTTTGGGTATTTTTTTCTACCTTGTCTTCTAGCTCGCTGATGCGGTCCTCTGCTTCTTCTAGTCTACTGTTGATGCTTTCTATTGAGTTCTTTATGGCAGTGATGTCGTTTTTCAATTCTTCATGGTTTCTCTTCATTTCCTCTTGGTTCCTCTTCATTTCCTCTTGGTTCTTCTTCATTTCCTCTTGGTTCCTACACATATTGTTGAATTGGTCTTCCATTCTTTTCATCCACCTTATGGCCATTACTCTGAATTCTTTCTCTGACAGGTTGCTTGCCTCCATTGCCTCTATTTCGTTTACTTCCTTTTCTGATGATGCCTGTTTTTCTTTCATATTTGGGTTGGTTCTTTGTTTCACCATGATTTCTCTTCTCAAGGTGTTTGGTTATGTAGTTCTCTCTCTGCTGCGCTGATTCAAAGGCACAAAATACAACACAACAAGGCACAACGTACAAGGCAACAAACTAAATGCATTCACGATATTAATAACCCCAAATAAAGGTGACCCCCTGAGTGAAGAGAATTAGGGGACAAAGAAGAAAAAAGAGAAAAAGATTAAAGAGAAAAATAAAAAACAAAAAGGAGTGCTGCAATGAGATTGGGAAAAGGGAGAGAAGAAAAAAACAAAAAGGCAAAAAAAAAAAAAAAAAGAAAGAAAGAAAAAAGTAAGAGAATGAAATAGAGGTGGGGAAGAGGCTATTTGTATGGGGAGAGCGAGGGATTGGAAATTAGATATAGAAGTAGGGTGAAATTTAGACAGTGGGTAGAAAGAAGGAATAGGTAAAATCCAAAGCAAGAATAGGGTAAGAGAAACAGGACAACAAAAGGGGAAAAGTAAGGAAGAGAGTTTTGGCTTAAGGGTAAATGTGAAATAGAGAGAAATGATGCTAAAGGAATGATGAAAATAGAGTGTAGAACACTAATCCCAAAATAAAATAAAGAAAAATAAAAAAAAATATTAAAAAATAAAATGACCCTTGAAAAAATGGTAAAAGGATTGCAATAATATTGGTTAAAAAAATGTAGTAATTAAAAAGGTAAAATCAGGTGATGAAAAAAATAAAAAATAAAAAATAAAAAAATAAAATATGTTCTTAATGAAATGGTGAAAAAAGAATTAAAAAAAAAATATATATAAAAACATTCGGAAGTGAAGGTGCTTCAAATCTTCCACTCTTCTTTTTGGCACGCCTCAGTCCTGCCAGGCATTCAGGGGAGTGTTGACCTTCCCTGCGATACACTGTCCCTCCTTGCAGTAAACCACAGACCTGACTTTAAGGCAGGTTGTATTTTTTTTACCAGACTGCCTTTATTTGTGATCGCAAAAGAGACAGTTCGTGGCTCTGCCTCTGGGTGGCAGTGTGTCTGGATTTACCTCCAAGGCTCTAAGTCCTCTCTATCAGTAGGGTTTTGTTTTTTTTTTTTTTTTTTCCTCTATGGTATTTGGAACTGATTCGGGAAAGACCACTGCCCAGAGCTGGTTCCTTGCCACTGTCCGCTGTTCCCAGGCTCCCCAAAAAGAGCTTTCCCCTACAGGCTCTGCGAATGACCCCAACTGGGGAATCCCATGCACTGGGTTTAATAATCAAATGCACGGATCTAAGGGGGACTGTAACAAGAGCCTGATAGTTGTGCGAATTCACAAGCCTCCACCTTCCAGGTCTGCGCACAGTCTCCGCGCGCAGTCTCCGCGCGCCCACTCGCCCCTGGCACCAAGCAGCCAGCAGATTGGCAAAGTCCAAGGCTGCTCCTTTACATCCAGTCCAGCTATGGGCTCATTTTTCGCGTTCCCTTCTGCCAGCAGCCCTGTGGGGCCCCTTCCCCACTCACGGGTCACGCTGGTCCCAAAGGCTGCGGACTCTGTGGGGCGCAGATTCCGCCCCGCGCTCGCGCGAGCTGGGTCCTCCCTCCAACCCGAACTGCAAACCGCACCTTTAGGGGTGTCCAACCTTTCCGTGAGAAGAAGCAGTGCTCGTCTGAGTTCAGGCAGTCACGCGGCTTGAGATCCCTTGTTTCCAGGTTAGTAGCTGGTCTCTGGATGCCGGCAAAGACGACCCAAGATGGCGCAGTCTCCGCTGCTTAGCTGGCGCACCACTCTTTTTCTTTTTTTTATTCTTGGCCACTTTTAGCTCTGAGGCTCCAGCTCTTAGGTGTCTGCTCCTGAAAGCAGGTATCTGGTTTGTTTTGGTTCTATAATCGAAACTCTGTATCATCTCCAGCTCTGAGATCCCAGCCAGCTGAAAGCTGGTTTCTGGGGTTTTGTTTAGCTTCTATATGTTACAATGTTTCTTAAACTGCAAGCTCAGAGGCCGGCAAGGCAGGCGGGGAATGTTGCAGTCCTCTGTCACTGAAGCAAGCAAGCCTCATGTTCATTTTAAGTTGCCTGGCTGCCGGCCGCCATCTTGGCTGGCAGTTAATTTGCATATCGCCCTGATTTGCCAATGGGAAGGGTAGCGGTCGTACGCCAATTACCATGTTTCTCTTTTATTAGATAGGATAGTCCCATTTGTTTATTTTCTCCTTTGTTTCCATTGCCCTAGGAGCTGTATCAGTAAATATATTACTACAACATATGCCTGATATATTGTTGCCTTTGTATTCCTCTAGTATTTTTATGGTTTCCTGTCTTACATTTAAGTCCTTTATCCACTTTGAGTTTATTGTTATGTATGGTGTAAATTTGTGTTCTACTTTCATTTTTTTGCATTTATCTGTCCAATTTTCCCAACACCATTTATTGAAGAGACTGTCTTGACTCCATTGTATGCTCTTGCCTTGTTTGTCAAATATTAATTGAGCATAATAGCTTGGGTCAATTCTGGTTCTCTGTTCTGTTCCATTGGTCTATATGTCTGTTCTTGTGCCAGTACCAGGCAGTTCTGAGAACAGTGGCCTTGTAATATAGCTTGATATCTGGTATTGTGATCCTTCCAACTTTGTTTTTCTTTCTCAAGATTGCTGCAGCTATTCGGGGTCTTTTTTTGTTCCATATGAATTTTTGGAGAGTTTTTTCTAGGTATGTGAAATATGCCCTTGGTATTTTAATGGGGAGTGCATTAAATCTATAGATTGCTTTGGGTGGTATGGACATGTTAATGATATTGATTCTACCAATCCATGAACACAGTATGTTCTTTCATTTATTTATGTCTTCTTCTATCTCTTTTTTCAATGTCATATAGTTTTCTGAGTACAGATCTTTTACCTCCTTAGTTAAGTTTATTCCTAGGTATCTTAATTTTTTGGTGCAATGGTAAATGGGAGTGTTATTGTAGTTTCTGTGAGTTCATTATTGGTGTATAAAAAAGCCACAGATTTCTAGGTGTTAATTTTGTATCCTGCTACATTGCCAGATTCATTTATTAAGTCTAGTAGTTTTTTGGAGTCTTTGGGGTTTTCAATGTACAATATTGTGTCATCTGCAAATTAGGACAGTCTTACTTCTTCTTTTCCAATTTGGATGCCTTTATTTCCTCTTCTTGTCTGATCACTATGGCTAGCACTTCCAGTACTATGTTGAACAGTAGTGGTGAGAGTGGCCATCCCTGTCTTGTTCCTATTCTTAGGGGAAATTATTCTAGCTTTTGCCCATTGAGTATTTGTTGGCTGTAGGGTTGTCATATAAGGTTTTTATAATGTTGAAGTATGATCCCTTTATTCCCACTTTGCTGAGAGTTTTTGTTAAGAAAGGGTGTTGGATTTTATCAAATGATTTTTCTGCATCAATTGATATGACTATGTGGTTTTGTCTCTCAAGTCGTTTATGTGATGTATCACGTTTATTGATCTGTGGATATTGTACCCGCCTTGCATTCCCGGAATAAATTCCACTTGGTCATAGTGTATGATCTTTCTAAAGTAATGCTGGATCCAATTTTCTAGAATTTTGTTGAAGATTTTAGCATCTATGTTCACCAGGGATATTGGCCTGTAATTCTCTTTCTTTGTAGTTTCTTTATCTGGTTTTGGGCTTAGGGTAATGCTGACTTCATAGAAAGAGTTTGGGAGTGTTCCTTCCTCTTGAATTTTTTGGAATAGTCTGAGGAGTATAGGTTTTAATTCTTCTTCAAATGTTTGGTAAACTCCCCTGTGAAGCTGTCTCACCCAGGGCTTTTGTTTGCTGGAATTGTTTTGATGACTGCTCCAATTTCCTCCTTTGTAATCAACGTATTCAGATTTTTAGATTCTTCCTGATTGAGTTTTGGAAGGTCGTATTTTTCTTGGAATATGTCCATTTCTTCGAGGTTGAAAAGTTTGTTGGAATAGAATTGCTCATAGTATTTTTTTTACAATCCTTTGTATTTCTGTGGGATCTCATGTTATTTCGCCTCTTTCATTTCTGATTTTGTTTATTTGGGTCATCTCTCTTTGCTCCTTGGTGAGCCTAGTTAGAGGCTCATCAGTCTTGTTTATCCTTTCAAAGGACCAGCTCTTGGTTTCATTGATCTTTTTTATTTTTTTTATTTTTGTGGTCTCTATGTCATTTATTTCTTCTCTGATCTTTATTATTTCCTTCCTTCTGCTCATTCTGGGCTTTTCTTGTTACTCTCTTTCTAATTCTTTAAGTTGTAGAGTTTGATAGTTTGCTACCAGCTTTTCTTGTTTTATGAGGTCGGCCCATAATGCTATGAACTTCGCTCTTAGGACTGCTTTCACTGTGTCCTGTAGATTTTGGATAGTTTTGTTTTCATTTTCATTCATTTCCAGGATTTTAAAAAAATTTTCTTCTTTGATCTCTTTGGTAACCCAATCATTGTTGAATAGCATGCTATTTAGCCTCCAAGTGTTTTTTTTTTTTTATTGCTCTTTTTGTAGTTGTTCCCAATATTATGCCATTGTGATCTGAGAAGATGCTTCATATGATTTCTATCTTCTTGAATTTGTTGTAATATTTTTCTTCCCCAAAGCAGGGAAGTTTTCTGCCATTATTTCTTCAAATTGGTTTTCTAATTCTTCCTCCTCTTCTTGTCCTTCTGGCACCCCTGTTATATTGATGTTACTTTGTTTCATGGTGTCCCAAAGCTCCCTTAGGCTCTCCTCCTGCTTTCTAATTTTTTTCTCCAATTATTGTTCAGATTAGATGTGTTTTACTGCCCTAGCCTCTAACTCACTAATTTGGTCCTCCACTTCTTCTAGTCTACTGTTGAAACTCTCCATCATGTTTTTTTTTATTTTTTATTTATTGTAGCTATATGATTTTTTATTTCCTCTTGATTCTTACATAAGTTTTGATTTTCTCATTCATCTGCTTTATGAACTGTTTGACCCTTACTGTGAAATCTATTTCTGACATATTTCATGCCTCTGTTTTACTTCATTCCTTTTCTGGCAATTCTTCCTTGTCTTTCCTTTGGGAGTTGTTTCTTTGTCTCCCCATTTTTTGCTGTCTCTTTCTGGCCCTGGTCTCCCTGCTTGGAGTCTGAGGGGTTGAAGCCCCTCTCAGTCCAATAGTCCTGGACTTGGTAGCCCTGGGATCTGGGTCTGCCTGGAGTTTCACACTTTTATTGTCTCTGCTCTGTGTTGTAACCCTTCTCCCACAGTTCTGGTCCCTCAATTATCCATTTCTTGGGATTGGCAGGGGTGGGTGCACAGTGCCTCTGTTGTGTGACTCTCTGTGAGGGCCCAGAGCCCTCTGGCATGCAATTCTCTGTGTGGTCCAGTCCCTAAGGTGGGATGGTGCCCTAGGTCCCTCTGGCAAACCACTTGCAGCGTGGTCTTGTGACCTGTGGTTGGGCACACCAGGTTGCACCAGCAGCTCTGACTTGGGCTTAAGGTAGGGGATGTGCCAAGTGACAGCTCTATCTGTGCTGGGGGTGGGGTACACATCAGCCAAAGATTCTGTGTGTGCTGGTGGCAGAGCACCCATTGGCCCACGTCTCTGTCTCTGCCAGGTGCATAGCACACACTGGTGCTGCAGCTCTGCCTGAGCTGGCCAAGGAGTGTGTTCAATCTGTGCCAGTGGCAGGGCACTTGCCCGGTTTGGACTCTCTCTGCTGTGGAGCAAGCTCAGTCTGTGATGGGGGCAGGGAACTCACTGGGCAAAGGTTCTGTCTGGGCTTGGGTGTAACACACACCCTGGTGTGGTTCTGTATTGGGATCATGGATGGAGTTGGGCATGGGGTACCTATGGCTTGCACTCACAGTGCGGGTACCTGAAGTGTGGGATCCTGGAATGCTCGGTTTGGGCTTCAGCTAGGAGGCACAGCTCAGGAGGTCTGTCTGGTGCACTTTCACTGCAGGCATCTGGAACCCAAGTCACAGTACCATGTTGCTCATTGCCTGAGCACGTTGGTGGTTCCACAAGGGTTATGGCTGGCAAGCGGCTCCCTGCATAGGTCGGAGGGTGCTGTCCGAGGTCAGTTCAGATGTTGGTGTGGCAGCGCACCTGGCCTCCGTTGCTCCCCTGTACAAGATGGCATGTGTTCTGCGCCAAAGCCGAGCTGGCCTGGGTTGCCCAAGGTGGTAGCAAGGTCTCCCTGTCTAGGCAAGCTTTATCTACCAGTCCCTGGGACTCTTGAGATATCTATCTGTCGCTCACTCTCTCCATTCCCCACCACACCACATGTCCACACATGCTCCTTTAACTTCTTTACGGTTACACTTTCTTCCTCCCAGGCATCCTGTTGGTGTCATGTTGTCTTTCTGGTTTTAATTCTTAAGTGAGGTGACACACTCCCCCTGAGGACCAGGATTGGTTTTGAAGGAGAATGAAAAGAAGAAACAACTTGAGAGAGGAACAAAAACTTAGTAGAAATAGTTTGGTTTTTCCAAGAACAATGATCCATTGCCCTGTAGAGATTTTCTTACAGAATTTGTCCTCTGCTCCCAAGAGAATGTTTTGCTTGTTTCTGTGTGCAAATACTTTGGAAAGGCAAAGGAGTTGGTTTGCCTGTAGCAGAGAGTCTGTTTTGGGAAATATGATAAGACATGAGGCTGAAAGAAGCTAAGGCACTTGCTGGAGACCCCTAACTTTATTGCCAGAGAATTTGTCATTGAGACAACTGACAATGTAATAATCCCATTTAAGCCAAACATTCTGGAATGCCTAGCACGCAGGTAACTATGAGTATTGCATAATAGCCAACTGTATTTACTCCTATTATAAACTTTCAACCTGCCATCAGGCATGAGCTACAATGCTTCTTATGGCCCTCCATACCTGGAGCCAGCAAACTTGGCATAGGTCTTGGGCACACAGAAGTCCATTGAATTGAAGCCCTTCTTTCCTCCCACACTTATGATGCTCCACTGATTTTTTTTTTATTAGCTTTCTATTTAGTAGTATGATTCTCTGCTGGGACTGGAGTCTTGCCCTGATTTTCAGCTGACTTTCCTGAGCCCATGATTTTCTTCCTGGTTATTGCCACCCTTCCCCTGAACTTAGTTTTCTTACATGTAAAATGGGGTTGCATAATATAGGAATAATGATGACATTTTATATAGGCTTCTTATGATGACTAAAATAAATGTAAAGTGCTGGATGTAGTAGGTATAAAACAACTAGTAAGCACTTTCATTGCTCTTATAATTATTATTACTACTACTTAAATTTGTACTTTATCTCCCAGTCACATATTTAAGGATATCTTGGTTCCAAATAGACTGATTATTGAGTCCTAAGATATCACTTTTATTGCTTATTCTTGTCATTCCCCATCCACAGGCCTCTGGGAGATAGATATTGGACTACCTAATCTCTGAATTGGTCATAATTTTTTTGTATATTATTTATTAGACTACTTATGAGACTACTACTATTAGTTTCCTATTGCTGCTATACTGAATACCACCAACTTCATGGTTTAAAACACAGAGATTTATTATCTTATAGTTCTGGAGGTCAGACGTTTGAAATGGGTCATAGTGAGCTAAAATCAAGGTGTCAGCAGGGCTGTATGCCTTTTGGAGGCTCTAGGGGAACATCAATTTCTTTGCCTATTCATTTTCTAGAGGTTGCCTGCATTTTTTGGCTCATGAGTGCCTTCTATCTTTAAAGCCAGTGATTGCATTACTATGACCTCTGCTTTTGTCATTATGTCTCCTCTAACTCTGACACTCCTACCTCCCTCTTTTACTTAGGAGGACCCTCGTTATTACTTTGGGGAATTCAAATAATTCAGGAAAATCTTCTCATCT
Organism: Myotis nattereri; assembly: GCF_964212035.1. NCBI lineage: Eukaryota > Metazoa > Chordata > Mammalia > Chiroptera > Vespertilionidae > Myotis > Myotis nattereri. The sequence continues at coordinate 113,129,604 of NC_138078.1, read as the reverse complement.
CAAGTTTCTTTTTTTTTTCCTTAGAACTTCATTTCATTTATTTATTTTTTAAAATTCTTTATTAGTTAAGGTATTAAAAATGTGTCCTCATCTCCTCATTAACTCCCCCCCCCCAACTCATGCTCTCATCCCCCTGTTGTCCATGTCCATTGGTTTGGCTTATATGCATGCATACAAGTCCTTTGGTTGATCTCTTCCCCTTACCCCCTCCCTCCCCTACTTTCCTTCTGGGGATTGATAGTCTGATTGCTATTTCTCTGTCTTTGGATCTGTCCCTGTTCATCAGTCTATGTTTTTCTCTATAATCCACAAACGAGTGAGATCATGTGGTATTTATCTTTCTCCGACTGGCTTATTTCACTTAGCATAATGCTCTCCAGTTCAATCCATGCTGTTGCAAAAGGCAAGAGTTCCTTCTTTTTTACCGCAGCATAGTATTCCATTGTGTAGATGTACCACAGTTTTCTAATCCACTCATCTGATGATGGGCACTTACGCTGTTTCCAAATCTAAGCTATGGTGAATTGTGCTGCTATGAACATAGGGGTGCATATATCCTTTCTGATTGGTGTTTCTGGTTTCTTGGGATATATTCCTAGAAGTGGGATTACTGGGTCAAATGGGAATTCCATTTTTAGTTTTTTTGAGGAAACTCCATACTGTTCTCCACAGTGGCTGCACCAGTCTGCATTCCCACCAGCAGTGCAGAAGGGTTCCTTTTTTTCCACATCCTCTCCAACACTTATTGTTTGTTGATTTGTTGATGATAGCCATTCTGACAGGTGTGAGATGATATCACATTGTCGTTTTGATTTGCATCTCTCGTATAATTAGTGACTTTGAGCAGGTTTTCATATGTCTTTCGGCCTTCTGTATGTCCTCTTTCAAAAAGTGTCTATCTAGGTCCGTTGCCCATTTTTTGATTGGATTGTTTATCTTCCTATTGTTACGTTTCATGAGTTCCCTGTAAATGTTGAAGATTAAACCCTTATCGGTGATATCATTGGCAAATATGTTCTCCCATGTAGTGGGTCTTCTTGTTGTTTTGTTGATGGTTTCCTTTGCTGTGCAAAAGCTTTTTATTTTGATGTAGTCCCATTTGTTTATTTTCTCTTTAGTTCCCATTGCCCTAGGAGCATTATCAGAGAAGAAATTCCTTCAGCATATGTTTGTGATTTCACTGCCTGTGGATCCTCAAGTTTCTTTTAACATGTGAGGTAACATATTCACTGGTTCTGGGTATTAGGACTTGGAAATCATTGGGGGCAATTATTCTGTCTACCATATATCAAAATCCATATCTCAGTGGCTGAATCAAATGGAAATGGAAAGCCAGATCAATGTGTAATAGTGTTTTTAAATCTTGGATTTCCTGAGAAATCTTTACTACTACCATTTATAGTTTGAAGCAGTAGGGACCATCTACATCATCTAGTCCAACTATTTATTCTCATGATACTTGTTCTATCCTGCAGGCCTTTGCTCACACCTTAAATTCCTTTTTGCCAATTCAGCTTCTACCCATCCCTCATGTTTTAGCTTAAGGCCCAGCTTCTATGTGGACTCTTCCCTTAATATTATTTTTTATAGTAATATTCAACTCTGTGCATTTTATTACCTAGAATTTTATTTTTTCTTTCTCTCTGCTGTTTACTTTTTGGGGGTGGGTAGGAGGGAGGAAGTTACATGGAAGACAGACTGGCATTGCTGTGAAAGTGGGAATTTCAACTGTCATTTCAAAGTAAGGAAGAGAAAGAGTAAGAGATTATTTTGCCTCTAAGTCCCTATGCATTTTGGGCAGCAGAGAAGCTGAAAAATCTAGTCCATTGCTTCAAATCTAATAATCCTTTGAGGCTGAGCATTTTCTCTTGGTTACTATAACTACAGGTTTGTAGGCGAACGTTAGAACATAAAAAGATGTGAGTCTTTCAGCTAGTTTAAGGAAATCTTCCTGAAAGCCAGACCTTAGGACTAATCTTGTCAAATGTTTATAATAATTGTGCCAGCCTATGCCTAGGGGGTCTTCTTTAAAGATAGGCATCAAAACCACTGGGAAATTTGTTAGGAAATATGCATCAAAGCAGTTGCTTGACTAAACTAACAAGTAAGTTCAGAGTTCAATCACTTTCTAAATTAATGATTGCTTCATAAATGTCTGATAAATAATCATCAAGATATATAATAGTATAGCTAAAAAAACTATTGAATTTGTTGTTGCTTCATCTGCAGAAATCTCCTGGAAATGTTTTAAGTATCTATGTATTTCTGAACAAGCCATAGGCAAACTGATGCAAACCAGCCCCAAAAGGCAAACATGTAAGAGCAGTGGTGGAAACAGCAAGCAACTGGATTAAAATGGAAAAAAAATTATGAAGCATTTAAATCTTCTTGACACCACCGTGTTCAAGTATCTAAATGATTGTTTGGCTTTTCTGCTTTCTTATGGAAGTCCCTTGGCTTACAGTTACCATTTAGTTATCAAAATAGCCAGTGTTCTGCATGAGCCAGGCATTTACTAATTACTTGGATTATTTCTAAATGTCTGGCTTTTGGGGCTTGAACAAGGCAAAGTAAAACCCACTGCAGCAGGGATGAAAATATAACAATGGGAATTAAGTTAATACATGTAAGAGACTGGTTAAAATGATAAGCTGAAGCATATGCCTCATTGATTCTATTTCTAATTTTTTGAGCATCAGTCTCAGCGGTAAACAGTTTTTTTTGTGTTTTTTTTTTTACAAGGATCTTAATGTATTGGTGTTAAAAATTCTTTATTTCTTTTTGGCCAGTTGCCATATGAACATCATTACTCAGTGTGCATCATAGGTAATATTTCCATTTGAGAATATAAATATTTTATGAAAAGGGATTTTGGATAAAGGCACACTATAACCTTTCTGCTCTTTTGGATTGAATTATCACTCATATTTATGCTCCTTTCTTCATCACTTTTCTTGGAATTGTTAAGTTTTAATTTGTATCTAAATGTCACCAAAAGTATTTAAAAGTGAAAAATCTAGTCTCTAACTCAGGATTTATTTTGGTTGGTTTGTTGAAACAAATACACCAATTTGACAAAGAAAGCAACTGAATCAAATGGAACAGTTAGGTGAACATAAAATCCCTGAGAAAGACATGCCAATTTTTCCGTTCTGAAAATACTGCTTAAGTATACTCATTTATATCCCACTTCACTGCTCCCACCCTATTTTAAAACTCTTTCTCCTGGGCTATTGTAATGGTCTCTTTTTGGGCTCTCAGTTACCTCTTGCTCAAAAGCAGGCTGGCATTAAACAATACAAAACCAGGCATTAGTACAAGGTCCAAGAAGCATACATTTTTTAAGTCCAAGTGACTGACTGAAGGTCCAGGATCTCCATGGGACAGTTTCAGGAACCAATCTCAAAGGTTGCTGTTGTAGCACTCTCTGGAACCTGTCTGAATAGTGGCCAGTAGAACTAAGGCCATAGTTGTGATGGCTATCTGAAGGTTTCTATAATCCTTGATGCCAGAACATCTAATCCTCATGGTTTCACTTCTACCCCTCCTGGCCAAACCCTCTGGGTTTAAAGAACTCTTGTTGGTTTCTGATGGAATTGTCTCATTACCAGTTTCCTAAATAAGATTATGCTCCATAAACACTTAGCACAGGGCCTAGTATAGAATAGTGCTCAATAACTATTATCTATAAAATATTATAATATGAACACAATATACACATTATGTAAATGGTATAAATAGTATCTGTAGAAACATTATCTATATATTATCTTCTCTGGCTAAAGGAGTTCAGAGAGGCATGTGGATGCTCTGGGACCCAGATCTTCACCATTATTAACTGCTATTCCCCTCTGAGGTCTGATCAAAGAGTTTAAAAACTGGCTGTATTTTCCATAGTGTAGAAGGTAGCAAGAATATTCTGGAAATTTGAAGTTTGTATTTATAGAGTTCTGGTTAATCAAAGTTTTACTGGATGTTACTGAAAACACTACCCCCCCTCACCCCCCCCCCCCATACAAACAAAATGGTACCCATCTTGTCTTCTCCAAAGCATTTGGTTAATGTTTAATATAGATATTTCAGTAGACATGTTTTTCTCCCCTAAACAATCCTTATGAAGTATGTTTCCAGTTCTCTCTTCCTAGATTATCAGGAGGAATTGAATTGTATGGTATTTCAGAGCATTTCCAAAGATAACTTCTCACCTGAAGTAACAGCGTAGGCTGCTTAAAGACAGTGTTGTTTTACTAAATTAAACTCCTTTTCTGGAGTAGAGGGCATTTATTGAGGATTCTGATTTGATTTTATTCTTCTCTAAATTTTGGTAATCATATTATCAATCACTTTACAGTGATGTTATATCAAATTAGAGGCCTGGTGCATGAATTTGTGCATGAGTGGGGTCCGGCTGGCCCACCCCAATGGGGTCTGATTGGGGTGGGGCTGGCTGGAGGAGGGAAAGCAGGAGGTTGGGGGGGGCTGATTGGGGTCCCCATTGGGCCGGTTGGCCACTGCAGTGCGCATCATAGTGACTGGTCATTCTGTTTGTTCTGGTCGTTTTAGTCGTTCTGCTGTTCCAGTCACTTGGCTTTTATATATATATATAGATTACTCAGGCCCCAGACAAGATGAGAACAATAAAAAAGGTAGAGGAGAAAATTATTTCCATAGCTTTATTTGGAGTTGATTTTGCTAACAGCAATAGTTGCAAAAATCTCAGCTTTTCTGCCCTTGTGGATATTGCAAAATTATTATAATTCTCAAGTAGAACCACAGAATATTATAGCCAATTGTCACATTTTACATATAGAGAATCCTATAGAGGTGAAGTTGCATGGTCATGGTCACACAGTAAGAGAGAGAGATTTTAGAGATTTACAGAATTGCAATTTGAAGGGAATTAGAGGTTATCTAGGTCAACTTCCAACCCTTCAGACATCCCCTCTATTTATCATTGCTCCTGCTGAATTCTTTGTTTATTGGAACATGCAACCCTAAAAAGAAGTAGGTAGAAGAACATCAAATAATTGGTTCAAGTCAATTGTAGAGTCACCACTAGACTAAGTATATGCAGTGATAACACAACCAGCAAACAGGAATAATTTCTTCAATAACTCTTTTGGTCTGTGCTGCTCAAATATCATTGGGTTGAATGTACAACTTTCTTTTGGTTTTATTTCATACATATTTACTAAATTGACTTTTTATAAAAATCAGATGGCCCAAATCAGCTATTATAACAGCCCTAAGGATTTTTTCCTTCTTTCTTTAGGCCTGGCTAAGGCTTCTGTTTGAATTCAATACAGTGGGGCCTTGACTTACAAGTTTAGTTTGTTCCATGATGGAGCTCGTAACTCAAATTACTCATATGTCAAATCATGAGTGAGACACGTGATGCTGGGCTGATGTTGTGGCATTCACTGTGACGTTTGCTGCGCCAACTAGCGGTGGGGTATCTGAAGCTGGCTCATAACCCGAATTTTAGCTCGCAACTCAAAGCAAAAAATCGGCCGAGAGATGGCTCGTATCTCGAAAAACTCGTTAGTCGGGACACTCCTAAGTCAAGGCCCCACTGTACAAGTATACTTCATTATTAAATAAATAATAATGGTAGATAGAAAAATAACAGTAACTACCGTTTTCGAAGATTTTCAGTGTATCAGAATCTATGATAAAAAAGCACTTCAACATGTTACTTCAATCTTCCCAACAACTTCCAGGAGGTAGGATTTTTACTAAATCCATTTTGTAGATAAGAAAGTTAAAGCTCAGTAATGTTAAACAACTTGTTTAATGTGAAACAATAAGTAGAGGAAATGGGACTTGAATCAGTGCTGTCTGATGCAAAAGCCTATATACTCAGCAATAGCATGCTGCTAAAAAATAAATAGGAAATTCAAAAATTAATACAATAAAATAATATAAAGTGCCAGTCACAAAAAGTGGGATTCATGGAGAGCCTTGAATTTACCAAATACTTTACCCTTATTATCTCATGTAATCATTCCAGCAGCTGTAGGAAGTAGTCATTTGTATTATCCCCATGTTATATATGAAAAAATTGGGCAAGTTATTTAATCTTTTTGAACCTCAGACTTGCACATATATAAGTGGCAGAGTGGCAAGCAGAAGAATTGGGATTGAAATCCCTCATCTTTGAAGCTTATGCTCTTTCTACCATCCTAAATAATATTACCAAGAACTTACATTTAAAAGGATAGTTGTAAATATAATGCAATTTCCAAAGCACTAGGGATACTCACTACCTAAGCATAAGCATCCTATTATAAACTTGTTTGATAAATAATGAATATATATTTCTGTTTCTTTTTAAACAATTTTGTGGAGCAAATAACCATTTACTTTTTGATATTTTTAATGTAGTCAAACATTTTATATATTGCCTTAATTTAATTAGGGCACATATGTGATATTAAATTGTTCTTTATTTCATGTTAAAGGGCATTGAATCTTTAATAGGAGGCTAAAACTGATAAATAGTGTTACTTCTGGTTTGCCTCAGTTGCACTGTGTATCAAATGGGAGCTCATTTTGGCCAAAGATTGAAGACCTATTAGAAAATCCAGGGTTGTAATGTTGTAACATCTGAGTATAAAACAGGTCTTGCAGGAGTGTTGGTTTCTCTTATATTATAGCCTTCTCTGTAGAAGGTGTGATAATAGCAACTGACTCATAATAATATTTGAGAGAGCAAATTTGTGTGTTGGGTTGGTGGAGAGCAGTTAATCATACATTGGGCTTCATTTATTACCTCAATGCTCATATAATAATTTTCTATTTTGATCCATTTCTTCATTAACTATGAATACAGTAAAGGGGGAAATAAAAGTTCTGAATAACTTTTATGATGTTGGAGAGAAAACCAAGAGCAAAAAATTCTTGTTTAGGTTTCTTTTGCTAATTGTGAAATGTCTGAAAGTTTGACTGATTCAGCTTGGGGGCCAAGTATGAGTTGTTTGGTCCCAGTGATACATGTGTTCATCTATTAATTCATTCATTAATTTGATGAATTAATTAAAAAAATCCACTAATTCACTCAACAGATGTTTATTTGAAACCTAATATGTGTTACCCACTCTTCTAGGTACTACAGCTTCAATAGTGAAGCATATATACTGTGACCTAATTGACGTCAGCACCATATATAACAGAAGAGAAATGTAAATAGATGATAATTAGAGTAGAATGTGGTAACTACTATAATGTGGGATGTACAAAGTGCTCTGGGAAATAAGAGAGACACAGAATACAGAATCTAAGGTTCAGGAAATGCTTCCTGGAGAAGATCAATTTTAAGAGAAAATTTGGATATAAGTAAAAATTAGCTAAGCAATTTGGTAGAATAGGGAATAGATAGGCAGAGGAAGTAGGCAGGGAGTAGAAGTGAATAGTCTAGATGGGTTCAGAAAGTATTTCAATAGGATTGGGACTAGAGTGCAATGAAGGGAGTAGTAACATACATGATAAAAGAGGTAAGCAGGAGAAGATTATAAAGCACCCTTTAAACTATGTTCAAAAGTTTTTGCTTCACCTTAAGGAAAATATAAAACCATTAAGGAGTTATAAGCATTTGGTTTGGAACTATTACCTGATGATTCTGGAGAGTAATTGTAGAGTCTGAGGCAAATTTTTGTCCCCAAAGAAGATACTGCACTTGCCATTTATGTCCATGTTCTTTGCTTATCCCATATCTCATTGCCTTTCTTGTGATTAAAGGAATGTCTGGTTGCAAAGATTATCACAATTATGGCACTCAGAGGAACGATTTTTGCTCTAGGCATCATTGGTGTGCTGGCTTAGTATCCTGATCTCCTTTTATAGGTCCAATCTTCTCTCACTTTATTTCTTTTCTTTTCTTTTTAAATTCTCACCCAAGGATATTTTCCATTGATTTTTAGGATGAGTGAGAGAGAGAGGGAAAGCCAGAAACATTGATGTGAGAGAAACACATTGATTGGTTGCTTCTTGCACACGCTATGACCAGGGCCAAGGCCGGGGAGCCTAGCCTGCAACCAAGGTATGTGCCCTTGATTGGAATTGAAACTGGAATTATCTACACTAATAAAAGAGAAACATGGTAACTGGCGTACAACCGCTACCCTTCCCATTGGCTAATCAGCGAGATATGCAAATTAACTGTCAGCCAAGATGGCGGCCGGCAGCCAAGCAGCTGAGAACAGGAGGCTTGGGTGCCCCAGCAATGGAGGAAGCCAAGGTTCCCCGTCTGCAGCTGCGGGGCTCTGAGCTCCTGAAGCAACAACTCCAAAAGATACAATGTTCCAATTATAGAAGCTAAAAGATGGAGGTTAATTTGCATACTCAGGCTCCAAGCAGAGCGAAGCCAAACAGCCCTGAAGTGGCAGGGGAGAGAGGCCTCAGGGACCCAGGATCAACGGAGCCGACAGGCCTCCCACCCGGGATCAGCCGAGCCGAGAGGCCTCCCGGCCCTGGAATCAGCGGAGCCGAGAGGCCTCAGGACCCTGGGATCAGCAGAGCCGAGAGGCCTCCCGGCCCCGGTTATCAGTGGAGCCACTAGGCCTCCTGGCCAGGGATCAGCGGAGCCGAGAGGCCTCCTGGCCCCAGTTATCAGCGGAGCCGAGAGGCCTACCGGCCAGGGATCAGCGGAGCCGAGAGGCCTCAGGACCCCCGGATCAGCAGAGCTGAGAGGCGTCCTGGCCCCTGGATCAGTGGGGCAGCGAGGCCTCCCAGCACCGGGATCAGTGTGACAGGAGGCAGCGACCAAACCCCTGATCGCCCTGCTGGCTCTGGGTGTGACAGGGTGCGGAGCCCCAACCCTCTGATCGGCCCTGCTCTGTGTGTGACAGGGGGGAGCTCCCCAACCCCTCTCATGGGCCCTGCTCTGTGTGTGACAGGGGGCAGCGCCCCAACCCCCTGATTGGCCCTGCTCTGTGCGTGACAGGGGGCGGTGCCCCAACTCCCCAATCGGCCCTGCTCCGAGCCTGACCAGGGGCTGCACCTAGGGATTGGGCCTGCCCTCTGCCACCCGGGAGCAGGCCTAAGCCAGCAGGTCGTTATCTCCCGAGGGGTCCCAGACTGCAAGAGAGGGCACAGGCTGGGCTGAGGGACCTCCTCTCCCTACCCCGAGTGCACAAATTTTTGTGCACCAGGCCTCTAGTATATATATAATCTCCACAACCAGAGATTTTGAGTCAGAATGTTAGTAGTGCCTAGGAATTTGGCAATTAACTGCACTACGTGTTCTTTTTCCCCCTCACCTGAGGATATGTTTTTATTGATTTTAGAGAGAGAGGAAGGAGGAGAGAAAGAGAGAGAAACATTAATCAGATGCCTCCAGTACACGCTCTAACCAGGGATCAAATCTGCAACCTAGATATGTGCCCTGACCTGGAGTCAAAACCCCAACCTTTTTGTGTACTGGATGATGCTCCAACCAACTGAGCCAACTGGCCAGGGCTGTTATGTAGATTATTAGTGGCCTGGTGCATGAAATTTGTGCACATTAAAAGGGGATTAATTAGAAGAAATATTTTAATATTGCTATTTGCCCTTTCTCTATAATAGAAGTGTCAGAGATGAAAGAAAATTAGTGAAATGTATGTGAAAATCGTCCCCCTGTCCGAGTCTGGGGTGCACCATGGGAGCCATAGTCAAGTCCCCACCCACCCATGTGCACCTCAAAATTGTGTGAGACCCAGACCCAGCTACCCGCCCCCCCCCACCATTGGGCTAGATTCAGACCCGGCCAGTCCCACCCTTGTCCAGCCCTGCCAGGTGTGTGTGGGGGGCACAGCCTCAGGTCCCTGGTCAAGCCCTGCTGGGCAGTGGGCATGGCCTGAGGTTCCTTGTCAAACCCTGCCAGGTGGGGGACATGACCTCAGTTCCCCTGCCCTGGTGCTGCATCAAGGGGCGTGGCCTGAGGTTCCCCATCAAGCCCTGCCAGGTGGGGGGTATGGCATGAGGTCCCCCATCAAGCTATGCTGGGTGATGGGCATGGCCTGAGGTCCCCTGTCAAGCCCCAGTGGGCAGGGGGTGTGGCCTGAAGTCCTCCAGCCAGGTGCTAGGCTGGGGGGCATGGACTGAGGTCCCCTGTCAAGCCCCACAGGGAGGGGGTTAGAGGGCACAGCCTCAGATCCCTGCTGATTGCTTGTTAAGGCTCATTATGGGAACTCAGCCTCCGTTACAGGTGCAGCCATCTTGTGTTATGGAAACCCCGCCTCTGCTGTGGGCGCAGCCATCTTGGGTTATGAAACCCCTCAACCCCTCCGCTGTGGGTGCAGGCATCTGTGTGATGGTCAATTTGCATATTCCCTCTTTATTATATAGGACTAGAGGCCTGGTGCACAAAAATTTGTGCACTCATTGGGGGTCCCTCAGCCTGGCCTGTGCCCTCTCACAGTCTGGGACCCCTGGGGGATGACCACCTGCTGGCTTAGGCCTGCTCCCCGGCAGATTGGGCTTAAGCTGGCAATCAGACATCCCTCTGGCAGCCTGGGAGCCCTCAGGGGATGTCCACTTGCCAGTGGGGGCAGGCCTAAGCTGCAGTCTGGCATCCTTAGTGCTGCTGAGGAGGCGGGAGAGGCTCCCACCACCACCTCTGTACTGGCAGCCATCAGCCTGGCTTGTGGCTGAGCAGAGCTCCCCGTGTGGGAGTGCACTGACGACCAGGGGGCAGCTCCTGCATTGAGCATCTGCCCCCTGGTGGTCAGTGTGTGTCATAGTGACCAATCATTCCCAGTCTTTCTGCTGTTAGGGTCAGTTTACATATTACCCTTTTATTATATAGGATAGAGGCCTGATACATGTGTGGGGGCCGGCTGTTTTGCCCTGAAGGGTGTCCCGGATCAGGGTGGGGGTCCCGATGGGGTGTCTGGCCAGCCTGGGTGAGGGTCTGAGGGACGTTTTCAGGCTGGCCAAGCCCCCCGGTGATGGAAGCTCCCAGCCTTTCCTTTTTTTCCTTTTTCTTTTTTTAATTCTGAGATTTATTTACCTTCTATAATTGAAACTTTGTTGCCTTCAGTAGTGCTCAGAGCTGGCCAGGACAGGTGGGAAGCTTGGCTTCCTCCGTCACTGGAGCAACCAAGCCTCCTGCTAGCTCCAGCTCCATGGCCATGGCTGGCTGAAAGCAGGTATCTGGGGTTTATTTACCTTCTATAATTGAAACTTTGTTGCCTTCAGTGGAGCTCAGAGCCGGCCAGGACAGGCGGGAAGCTTGGCTTCCTCCATCACTGGAGCAACCAAGCCTCCTGCTCGCTCCAGCTCTGTGGCTGCCGGCCACCATGTTGGTTGGGTTAATTTGCATATAGCCGCTCTGATTGGCTGGTGGGTGTGGCTTAAGGCATAGTGAAGGTATGGTCAATTTACATCTTTGTCTTTTATTAGATTAAATTTTTTCCTCTGGATCTAGATTGAGGTTCCTTGAGCTTACAGTAAATACTTGTTGACTTGATTCCCTCATCTCATTACTTATTCTGTTATTTCTTGGTATTTGGTTATCATTTACTCTCATTTCTCATATCTAGGTGAAAAAATATAGTGTGCAGTAAATATGCCAACATATTTGTGTGTGTGTGTGTTTTGTTTGGAGTTGAGATGACAAATTTCAATTTCAAAGATTTCTCAGGCCTTCTTGTTGAAATACATGAGACCATACCTGCCTCCCTAGACACTTTCATTTTGCATACTTCCTAGTAATACTGCAAGCATCATTACTCACTATTCCAAAGAGCACTGCAAAATGTTCTTTGTATTGGGAGTTTCTCTTTAATACAATTTGGAAAAAGAAACAATAGTCTTCGAAAGGAATTATATTTTTATAACCCAGGAGGGTTTTCTCACTGTGGGTTGTTGCACATAAGAATCTGCAATATTGAAATATGAAACCCGCTGCTCTGTTGCTGAAGACGGTAAGTGTGTGTAACATAAAATGCACCTTTCTGAGTATTTCCAGAATGTCAAACTAAGCCTTTTGGAGATATATTTATCGTACCCAATCTTTGTGCAAGGAAACTGTGCTTTAGACTCTTTATGGATTCTATAACCTTAGGGTTAAATGATTTTTAGATCTCTTTTTCTCTCTCACATCTATGTGTATGTGCATATGTATGTATATATCATCTATGTATGTACCTATCTATATCTATATGTTTTGAAAAAGGAGAATGTATCTATAAAAAGCAGGAAAACATAGTTTGAAAAATGAATTAAAATACAAACACAGAATACATAAAACAGTGAGACTTGGGTTTTGAAATATAGATTAAATCATTCTAACTGGCCAATTACTATATTCTAACTCAGATGGTTGGTTGTGGTAATGACCTTGGTTTTCATGATGTTCTGGATTTTCTCACTCACTGATGATTTTTGATAAGTGGCTTGAAGGTGATGGCGAGAGGGCAGGTGTGTGTGGTATTGTATGCACATAGGCCTGTATGTTAGATGTATTTGAGGAGAGTGGCTGCATATTCATCCATGGTAGTAGATGTCTGATGGGCTTAAGTGAAGGTAATTTCTTGCATCAAATAATGAGTCCTAGCAGATTTACAGGTATGCAAAATTTTGAATAAAGAGGGGAAGCTTTGGCTCAATATGTCTCTGATACAGGGACCACAGATAACAATAGCTTAGGTCATTATTTTTTACCTTTCACTATTTTCCTTTTTTTTTAAAAAAATATATTTTATTGATTTTTTACAGAGAGGAAGGGAGAGAGATAGAGAGTTAGAAACATCGATGAGAGAGAAACATCGATCAGCTGCCTCCTGCACATCTCCTACCGGGGATGTGCCCGCAACCCAGGTACATGCCCTTGACCGGAATCGAACCTGGGACCTTTCAGTCCGCAAGCCGACGCTCTATCCACTGAGCCAAACCGGTTTCGGCAACTATTTTCCTTTTTTATTGTACAAATAATATAGGAACACATACTTGTTATAAAAATAATCAAAGATACAGAAGAATATACAGTAAAAGTTGAAAGTCTACCTTAAACCCCTTTCCCAATCTCACTCCCCTCTTTAAAATAAACATTGTTAACCAGTGTTTATGTTTTTCATTGTGTTTTTAAGTGAATTTCTATATACAGGGAAAAGAGAAGGTCAATCCTTTATAATTTAATAGGTCATGACATTTTGCTTTTGGTTTCTGTACTTAGGCTTCTAGATTGAGAAATGTTTTTTCTTTTGTGAAGTGTGTGTGTGTGTGTGTGTGTGTGTGTGTGTGTGTACCTGTGAACAGTTGTGCATTTTGGATGAATGTGTGCCCAATAAATATTTTAAAATAAAATTTTACTTATATTTTCCAAACCTGTGTCAATGGATAAATTTAAATCTTCATGGAGTGGGAGTAGGAATGGAAGGTTGTTTCTATTTCAGTTGAAGTCACTGTAAACAATCATCTTATAGTTCTGTGGGTTTTATGGTTTGTTCTGCTATCTTCTGACTTCTCCAGGGCTTAATCTTTTAAACAAGACCCAAGGAAGCTCAGGGCTGCCCTTTGCTCTCCAGGGTCTGTTAAGTGGTTTTAGAATGATATTTTGAGAGAAGGGCAGTCATCACAACTACAGATTCACCATAAGATTATTTTTTACTATCCTATGGCTGAATAGTGATTTAGGTGCTTTTTTCTTTCTTTTAACAGTAGTAAAGCTTCCAAAGCCACCTGAAAACTTTTCCCCAAATATCAATGCAATGTGGTAGAAATGACTGTCTCTTTGGTTTGACACGTGGTTGGTGATTCAGTTCATCATGAACTCCATTCTACTTGCAAGAATGTATTTGCCTAAGTAAGGAAGTTTCTAAGTAGTTAGTAGTTAAAACTGGTTGTGTCACTGCTGCATCTCTTGAAATTAAAATAATTTAAAATGCCAATTGAGTCATGGCAAAGAGTTTTGTATCTGCCAAATCATCATAAATAACTGTATAAATGGGGATGAATTAAGGAGCTCAGAATAGAAGACCTAAAAAAGGAAACTAATGAAAATCATGGTTCCAAGAACAAGGAAACCTGGGGAAGGGGGAGTTGTGACAATTTGCTTGCATCTGACTAGGTTTTCATTTTGAAAAAGTTTGTCCTTAACGTGGGTTAATGTGATTAGTGTACAAGACCGAAGTTATGGGTAAGGATTTATTTCCCAACTGGACTAGTCAGATATACCTTTTCCCCCTTGTTTGTCCATAGTCTATTCCTAATATAGACACACCAACTGGCAAAAATATTATCAGTCACTCAAAAAAGTCCAAGCCAGAGATTCTGTGTACTGAGGGAAAATCCATGCTCACCCACAAATATCATAAATTCCACCATCTTTCTGAGTCTGTACTCTTTGCCAGGCATTTTGTTAAACCCTTAGTAATATTAAATGCATATGAAATAGGTTCAGTTTCAAGGAGGTATATACATGTGTGTGTATGTGTATGCATATCACATTGCTGAGCTTACATGGTGTGCAGTGTTAGAATATGTTGGAATCGCTGTAGTGGTTGTAAACAAGGAAAAATAATGACTACCTAGTGATGTTGGGATGGCTTCCCAAGGTTAAGTCTTAAATAATGACTAGAGAAGAGGAGAAAAATGGGGGAAAGAGCATATGTGAAGGTGAAGAGGCCTGAAAGTGCCTAGCATGTTTGATGTTTGGAAGGTATTTCCGGGTGTCAGGGGTAAAGTATTTTGGAGTAGGTTTGGGGGAATAATAGGAGATGAGGCAATAAAGTAGGAGGGAGCAGCATTGTGAAAGACTTTATACACTGTAATAAGTAAGGGCTACATCCTGAAGAATATTGGGAGCCACTTATGTTTTTGTGTGTGGTTTTGTGTTTTTTGTTTTGTTTTGTTTTGTTTTTTAGTGAGTGGAGCTATGGTGCATCAGTAGTGCCATTTGCTGATGTAACAATCATGTACATTTTAAAATAAAGCTTTTGGCCCGGCCAGCATGGCTTAGTGGTTGAGCATTGACCTATGAACCGGGACGTCACGGTTCAATTCCTGGGCAGGGCACATGGTTTGGTTCCAGGCTCAGTCTCCAGTGTGGGCCATGCAAGAGGCAGCCTATCAATGCTTCTCTCTCATCATTGATGTTTCTATCCCTCTCTCCCTCTCCCTTCCTCTCTAAAATCAATAAAAATATATTTTAAAATGTTTAAAATAAAGCTTTTGCTTCAGCCAATAAAAAACTTTATGTGGGGCCCTAGCAAGTTTGGCTCAGTGGATAGAGCATCGGCCTGTGGACTGAAGGGTCCCGGGTTCGATTCTGATCAAGGGCATGTACCTTGGTTGCGGGCACATCCCCAGTAGGATGTGTGCAGGAGGCAGCTGATCGATGTTCCTCTCTGATCGATGTTTCTAACTCTCTATCCCTTTCCCTTCCTCTCTGTGAAAAATCAATAAAATATATTTTTAAAAAAACTTTAATTGGGGCTAGCATTCCCCACAATCTGTCTCCAGTCTATTGCTTTTTAAACAGAAAGGTTACTTTCAGTCATTGCACCTGACACTGATGTCTGCTGTAAGCCAGTTAGGACATCCAAGCATTTGGGCTTCACTTCCACTGTTATTGCAGTAGGAAAAGGCTGCTCACAAAAGTTTTCATAGAACTCTTGGGCTTTTTGGATCCTAGGATTTTTCTAAGTGGTTGATTTAAATCCTCTCATCTTCCTTCTCCAGGAGAAAAAATAATAATCAAAATATTCCAGTGTTCCCTCATCTTTGCTCCTCTCCTCTAATGCATTCTTTAATCTTGACAAGAGAAGATTTTTATATGTGATAAAAGGACTTGATTAATACTATTAACACTTATTTCAGTCTTGTGACTTTAACTGAAGAGATTTTATTTATTGTCTCCCTGAGCAAAGTTACTTAAGTAGTCTGTGAATTAAAGGAATGAGCTGTATTTGCATATTGGCTTGAAATAATTGCTAATAAATCATTTATGAAAACATACACTCTGCCTTGGACTGTGTTTCTTGTGCTTCCTCTTTGCCATAGAAATATGTTGCTGAGGCTCTGGGTAACCAATCAAATCAGTGGGATGCCTGCCAAAGCAGAAAATGCAAGAATATATAGCATTCTATGATGCTGTAGTTTCAGATGTTACAGCTAAAGCCATGAGTAAATCTGAATTATTTTGTGAGAGAACTATAGGCTGGATGGAAAATATTGTGTTACAGCTAGGATAATTTCATGTTGGCTTGTGATACTCATTGGGACTTAGGTTTGGGAAGAGGCACAACCCAAACCAATTACCTTGAGATTTTCTCATTAATGGTAATAATGCAAAATTTCCCAGAATTTAGATCCCTCAGACTGTTTATTTCATCACACCTAGATAACTCCCAGCAGCGGAGGGTGTTTAGAAGCCCCATAAGCAGTCTCTATTAAACGATACATTAATAAGTGTTGATGGGAAGAGAGTCCATGTAAAGAGGTTTTAGTGAGTCTTTGGGAGTGTTCAAAGCT
Organism: Myotis nattereri; assembly: GCF_964212035.1. Classification (NCBI taxonomy): domain Eukaryota; kingdom Metazoa; phylum Chordata; class Mammalia; order Chiroptera; family Vespertilionidae; genus Myotis; species Myotis nattereri. Next base: position 113,113,149 of record NC_138078.1, on the reverse strand, counting down.
TTGGACATGTTTTAGCAGATGATTCAAGATTAGCTCAGGTGGGTGGGGAGCTACAGATGCTCAAAGCTCTGAGAGCCAAGATTTTTCTGAATCAAAGCTGGAAATCAGCACAACGTATCCCTACTCTTTACATGTTCTGCAAAGAGAAGAAATGTGCAGATCTATTCTGGTCACTAAGTCTCATTGAATATTTATGGAAGTTCTGAAGCGAGTGAATATTCCCAGATATCTCTTGAAGCTGAAACAGGCAGCTTGGAAACAGATAACTGGCAGTACAGAGTTTGTCAGTGCAGGGCAGCATAAATTTTTAAAAGTCACACAGAAATTGTCAAATGTGCCATGTCTTGGTGCTATACTGTAAAATTAGTGAATTATTCTAAAATCCAGCAGATTATGAGGAAAGAAAAGCAAAATGAAAAATGAAAAATGCAGTTTTAAACAACTTTATCAGTGATTTAATGATGCAACTACTTGATTTAGTTGACCAATGGAATAGAGGTTTCTGTTTTAGTCCAACTCCTTGCCATTTAAAAAAATAAATTTTTATTGATTTTAGAGAAGAAGGGAGAGAGATAGAAACATCAATGATGAGAGAATAATTGGCCATCTGCCTCCTACATGCTCCCTACTGGGGATTGAGTCCACAATCCAGGCATGTGCCCTTGACCAGAATAGAATCTGGAACCCTTCAGTCCACAGGCCAACGCTCTATCCACTGAGCCAAACTGGCTAGGGCCTCCTTGCCTTTTTGTACCACACTTGTATTTGGTTGTACCTAAATTATTTACACTAAATTTATGAGTCTTATTATGGATCTCTTGAGGGTAAAGAAAAGAAATCTATTCAAGAAAGTTCAGATAAGGAGGATTTATTATAAGAAAACTGTAGCCAATGTCACAGATTTAGGAACCAGAGTACAACTCTTGGGAAGTGGAGTTGTGAAGTGGAGTTGTGAAGGTACTAAGCCAAAGCCAATCTTTTTTTTCTCAGGGACTGTGGTAGACTATTTGCTTTATGGTTCTAATTAATGGTCTTCCTCTATCCTCATGCTGTGCTCATAACTTTGAAGCCCCCTCTCACTCTGAATCTGGACTTGGCCGTTTGACTTACTTTGGCCAATGCAGTATTAGCATACATGATAAAACAGAGACTTGAAAAGCATGTACATATTTCCTGTCTGACTTCTCTGACTTTGCCATGAGAACATGCCCAGGCTAGCCTGTGAGACAATTATATACATGAGCAGAATCAAGTGAGCTCAATTGTCTCAGCTTATCTGACCTAGGCCAACACAGACACTCAAGAGCAAAATTAGATATATACTGTTGTATGCTACTAATGTTTTCTGGCCATTAAGTATGCAGCAATATTGTGGCAAATAGTTAATGAAAACAAGGCCTAAATTGTCTTTTTCATCTGTTTCTCCCTCCTTCCTTGTTACTGAGTCCCCAGCTTGTACTACCAGATCTCTGTCTGCCTAACCTTACAGGTTAAATGCACATTAAAAACTAAGAATTTATATACATAAATACATAATCCATGAACACAGACAATAATGTGGTAAGCCTGGGGATTGTGTGGGGGTGGAGACGGGTCAATGGGAGACATCTGTAATGCTTTGATTAGTCTATGGAAAGTCATTGAATTGGTTTGTTTTGGGTTAGGTGTCTATCTGGTCTAATCAGACATGGTTGAGGTGGTGGTTAAATGTAGCAGTTCTTTTCAGAAAGGAGCTCTGTCCATAAACCACTGTAATTTATATCTGTAGTTAAAGGGCAAACCTAAACAGTAGCAAAATACACAGTAAATTTGATTTGTGGCTCAGCATACCATCTTGAAATAAAATGCTAATAAATTCTTTCAAATGCGCTGATAATAATACTCATAGCTTACATCATTTAGTCTTGGCTACATTATGTATTGGCTAAATTTTTTAGTCTTCACTACAGTATTACAAATATAAGACTACAATTATAATTTCCATTTTATAGATGGGAACTGAGGCTTAAGGAGGTTAAGTTGCTCTGTCATACAACTAGATAAAAGTAGAGTCAGGAATAGGATCTAAGTTAAGCTGACTCCAAAGCCCATGACTTTTATCCTTCTTTAATTACTGCCTTTACCATTTATAGAATAACTAGGAGAGTAAGACTATGTAAATGAATATCTAATGATAAGGCTTACCAGATGCATAGTTAGGCAGGTGGTGGTCAATGAACATGTGATTCAGTAGGTGATTAAGCGATAGAGCTTCTGGATATGATAAGGTTCTTTCTTGCTTGTTTCCTTCCTTAGAGATCTAGTCAACCACTTATGGAGGGCTAAATCAGCTTCTGTACTGAGATTTCACTATTCTGTAGGCAGATAGACATTCACTTAATGTCCCTATTTTCAGCCTTATACCTCATCCTGGCCTTCCATGATGTCTTGTGTTACCACACTCAAAGTATCTTTAATGAGTAAACCTCTTGTGTCCTTTGGTGGAGAAGGTAGTGACTTGGCTGCTCAACATAGAGGTTTGAGACTCGGAGGTCCAATTGCTCAGTAGAAAAACTGAATCAATCTCACTGTTTCCTGTACTTTGTGTGCATTATCTTTGCCTACTGTGGCAACTGCTGCCTCCAAGACATGGCATTTCCTTTGTTCTTCAAGGAAAACTGATTTTTCTCTAAAGAATATCATCTCCCTATGTAGGTTTTTAGATTGTGACATCCTTCATTCTGCTAAATTAATTACCTCCCTTCCATCTACTTTGTCTTCAAAAATTTCATTAGGATGTCTAATATACTGTTCCTTTTTTTGTCCTTATGAGTTTATCTATTTTGAAAATTTGTTTACTACATTATAGTTGGGTTTGAGGAGGAGAGGAAAACTATATGTGATTAATCAACTATGTTTAGGAAATTATCCCTCTCCCATGAACTTTTAAATGGAATCTTTTTCATTGGGTTGTTTCAAGCTTTATTTGAAAATTTTATCAGCAACATTAGTTAATATTAAATTCTAGCATTACTTCCTTATGAAGCTTCCAAACAAATAAATTTAACATTTAATAAATTCTAGTCCTAAGTACAGTGAGGTGATATTTTTCCACGGTTCAAATTTGAACTTGATAGTATTCTAATTTTAATAGTATTCTCACTTCCAAAATTTCCCAATTTTGGGCTAGTATTGTTTGTGAAGTAGTCATTTGGCTTGTTTTCTTCCAGGGAAAAGGAATAACCCCTTGGGAGAAATTGAAGGACAGTCCTGGGCTGAAGAGTTGACATCTAAGCACAAGATATTCTGATGTGTTGCTAATTCCTAACAACAATATTATCCCTAGTTCATGATTTGAAATTCATCTAGGTTACTTTGGCCTCTTCTGCTTTTGTAGTTTGTATATTTTGATGAGATTTTACCATTTAAAATATTAATTAGTATTGGTTTCACAGAAATCCTTGGAAATGTGACTTATGGCAAGAACCCACTCATTTAAGTGGCATTGGAAATGTTCAGTTCTGCCTAGGAGGAACGCTCTTAAGAAGAACTGCCAGGTTTTGTGAGGGTTGGTATATACATTCCAGTATACAGAATTCTTTTTTTGACAAGAATCAACCTACTATTTTTGCTGCTTACAAACAAGACAGGCCTGAACAAGACCTCATGGTTGCAGTCCCTATGCCAATTATGGAAAATTAATTCAATATTCATAGAAGTTGTAGGCACATAGGCATTTAAAATATTATTCTATTACTAGAGGCCTGAAGCACAAAGATTCATGCAAGACTAGGCCTTCCTTCCCCTGGCTGCTGGCATGGGCTTACCTCTGACACCCAGGACCCAGGCCTTTGCTCTGGCCACTGCCTTCTGCCTTCACTCTGGCCCTGCCGCCCACCTGTAGCTCCCTCCACCCCCCACCCTCCCCTAGCAGGTCCCCTGCCCCAGCTGCTCCGCACCTGCGTGTGCACACTGCCCAGAGGCCCGGAGTGGCCACCGCCATCTTTGTCACGTCAATTTGCATAGTCCCTCCTTATTATCTTTGGGCGCTGCCATCTTTGTTGTGGAATGATGGTCAATTTGCATATTCTGTCTTTTTTAGGTAGGATTGTGGCTATTGGTTTCTGGGAAACACTAAAACCAATACTTAAAATTTATATCAATCTCTCTATAAACTGAGGCCTCTCTCAAATCTCTATAAATCATCTGATGGCATTCTTGCCAGATTCTCTAAAAAATCTTAAGAAGTCAAGATTATATGGCATTAAATTAGTTCTTTGATAAGGAATGCACAGGTGACTTACTTAGCCAGATAAATTTTCCTATAAAAGTTATATCTTGTTGAAGGGAATTTTCTATATAAAATCCACATTATTGGCTTTTAGAAAATTACTTAATTCATTTAGCATATATGCCTTAAAGTTCTACCCTGTCCCAGGCTATTTGTTCGGTCATTATAAGCTCAAAAATGTATAGCTTAGTGTGGGTATATGAGATATGTGCTTAAATAAATATAAAACAATGCGTTATAAGATACATGCTGCCCTGGCCAGTTTGGCTCAGTGGATACAGCGTAGGCCTGTGGACTGAGGGGTCCCAGGTTTTATTCCAGCCAGGGGCACATGCCTGTGTTGCGGGCTCAGTCTGCAGTGTTGGGCATGCAGGAGTTAGCCAATCGGTGATTCTCTCTCATCATTGATGTTTCTCTCTCTCCCTCACCCTTACTCTCTTAAATCAATAAAAATATACTTTAAAAAGAGTTACATGCTAAGTGAGCAATATAAATGATGTGTCAGGGAAGGGAACAAAGAGAAAAGAGCCTAGAAAGAGAGAATGTCATAATCAAAGCCATAGAAACAAAAAAGCACCAGGGATTTTGGTAAATAGTGGGTAGGAAACTTTAATTGGGGATTATAATTCATACTGGGGATTAATGGAAAATAAGACTGGAAAGGTAGGTCAAGGCTACCCTATATGGAACTTAAATGTGAAGTAAAATAAGGTTTTAATTTGTACTTGGCAGAGCTATAGAAGTTTTTGAATAGCATTATTAGTAATGTTAAACAAGTAGACATTTGCTGGATAATTTATGGAAGAGAGTCTAAGAGGCTAGCAGGTCAACTAGGAGTTTGAAGAAGTCATCTGGACATGAGAGGATTGGGACCTGAACTACAGAGATAACATTGAGAATTCCAAGGAAGAGGGAAAAAAAAGTATAAATAGCCAACTTACAGGTTGAGGCAACTGACTGGATATTGGGAGAGAGAAATAATGAAGAATCCATAATCATTAAAGTTTTAAGGTGACATATGATACTTTCAACAAATAATTATTTCCTAATTTAGTGGGAAAATAATGAATTTAACTTGTTTAGCTTAAGATTTCTGTAAAATCCAGGTGGAGATGTCCAGCAAATAGGCAGATATATAAATTTAGAGTTTGGGAGAGTGGATGAATTTAGAAATAAAGATACCTATCTTCATAAAAGTGTTAGTTAAGCTAGGGGAGTCAGAAAACTCTTCAAGTGAGAGAGTATACAGAGAGGGATCTGTCAAACCTTGGGAAAAGAAATCAGCCAAGGAGGCACAGAAGGAGCAGCAACACAGGTGAGAGTAGACCCAAGAGAATGCACAGAAGACAATGAAGGAGTAAGTGGTTCGTCTGGAGTGCCAAATGCAGAAGAGAAGCAACTTTTCTAGTTGTTCTGGGTTAGAGGATTGATCTGCTATAAACTAATCTATGATGGCCAGAGTAGTTATTTTGTTTTTTATTTGACTACTGCAAAGTACTTTCTCCTAAGAGTATACAATTTATACTTAAATCATAACTTTGTTATGATTATAAAATAGTATATGCTTTTAATAAATATTTGAAAAAAGTATAAATGAACAAAATTACTCATAATGCTAACAAAATTAATAAAATTACTCATTATTGTTTGTCTTTCCTTCTTTTAATATTCCTGTTTATCATAAAATTGGGACCCATATATATCTACTTGCCAACATTATTCATGAATCAGACATAAAAACACAATTCTCTCAAGTATCACAAATATTTGTGAAGTATTTTTTTAAAGGGACTTTTAAAAAAATATATTTTATTGATATTTTACAGAGATGAAGGGAGAGAGATAGAGAGTTAGACACATCGATCAGCTGCCTCCTGCACACCTCCTACTGGGGATGTGCCCGCAACCAAGGTACATGCCCTTGACCGGAATCGAACCTGGGACCTTTCAGTCCGCAGGCGGACGCTCTATTTACTGAGCCAAACCGGTTACGGCTGTCAAGTATTTTTTTCTCTAAAGTTATTTGATGAGTTTTCTATGTTTATTGTTGTAAGCACTATTTGTAATGACTGAATAATATTCCTTTTATAGCTGTATAAAGATGTATGGGTTACCTCATTCATAGACATTCGTTTTCAAATTTTGCTCTTGTAAAATAATAATTTCTATTAAATTATTTTGCAATTTGGTTTATACACTTAACAATGAGTTTACTAGGCTAAAAATTAAGCACATAATTTTAAAGGGCTATGATACACTTACCAAATGACTTTCCCTAAAAGTTGTTGCAGTTTGCTTTTACCTTTATAGATAGTATGTTTCATAGTTATTGAGCAAAGTGACTCCTGATTTGGCTGAAGGTTGTATTTAGTTCTCCATCTCCCTGCACTCCCATTTTCCCACAAAACATTTTAACGAGCATAATTAAGAAATATCACCAATCAGCACACATGGTAGTGATGTGTAATTTAATGTAGAATGATTTATATAGTCCTGCAATCACTCTTACATTTTTTTCAATCATAAATTGTAGACAATGAATCTAATAAAATTCCCATGTATATGCCTATCGAATGCTAAAGTCATTAACTAGTTTGCAACTGAAAAAGTTTGTAAAGCCTTTCAATTTGGGCAATAGAAAAATATTTAAATTCACTTAACGAGAGCCAATGAAATGTTCACAGTCATATCCATCTTTTATTCATTTTTCTTACTCATCTCTAGGTTTTCCATTCTCTAGAACTAGGTTCATAGAACTAGGTCTCTAGAACTAGGTTCATAGTCAACTCACATAAAACTTTGATAACATATTATTTAAATAAAATATTAATTTTAACAGTAAAAAGCATGAAATCTGTTGTGTAATACAGTGTTTTGTGATTAGTTGGTGCTGGATGAGGGTTATATTGAGTGGTTTCTGAATGGATGGAGTGGATAAAACTTTGTTCTTATTAAAGCTTTTGTCTAATGATTTAATTATCTGGAATCTTTGTGAGTCTGTTTCTGCAGACCATTGTTTCTTTTAATTTTTATTCATGTTTTGTTCTTTTTTATTTTTTATTAAATTTACAATGGAATACTACTCAGACATAAAAAGAGGGATCTCTTACCATTTGGTGGATTCAGAGTCCAAAGTGCTAACCATTACACCATGGGACATCTTTCCCTTGGGGACAGCATGAATTGACAGGGAGAACATTATACTATGGTATTCAAAAAGTAAATTAAAATTGTAGGATCATAATTTTATGATTTTTAAAATAGCAAAGAGACATGTAAAAGAATGTCTATTGCAGTATCATTTAAAAAAATTGGGAAAACATAAATATTTATTGAATGGAGAAGGGATAATTAAATTATTGTATAGTAAAAAATAAGATTTGGTAACCAAATGAATGAAAGATATAAATTCCAGATTTCTAGCTTGGGTGGGTGTTGGTACATTAGCTAAGAAAGGGAGCAGAGGAGATGTGGTTGAGAGTTTAATTTTGGACATGCATAAGAAGGGTTTGTGGAACATCTAGGTAGATATGACTAGTAGGTATTTGAATATTGATTTGAGTCTAGAACTTAGAAGAGAGTTCAAGACTGAATTTATAGATGTGTGAGTCATTGGCATGAAAGTGATAAAGTCACATACATAGTTTGATTTCCAGGGAGAGAAAAGGGATTGAAGACATGTTGCATTGCTGAAGACATTACTTCCATGGAGCAAAGAAAATAATGAATACTATTTTGTAAAATCATACATGATTGTTAAGATCACTAGCATTTTTAATGTTTGTATTTGTTTCTATTTTATTTCTTAGGTGTTTTGTGCATTTTCATTATTCTGTATTTAATATAAAGACAGTGATTTGTGACTAATTAGTGCTGGACGAGGGTTATACTATACCTTCTTGAGGGCAGGAATAAGGGTTTTGAAAGATTTAGTACTAAGAAACTGTAAAACCATAGTATTGGATGACTGGGTCAGTTACTCTAAAGGCAGGCTTTAGGACAAGAGAAAAAATGGGGAAAAAATGAACAGACATTTTATTTTATTTTTTTAAAATATATTTTATTGATATTTTACAGAGAGGAAGGGAGAGGGATAGAGAGTCAGAAACATCGATGAGAGAGAAACATCGGTCAGCTGCCTCCTGCACACCCCCTACTAGAGATGTGCCTGCAACCAAGGTACATGCCCTTGGCCGGAATCGAACCTGGGACCTTTCAGTCCGCAGGCTGACACTCTTTTCACTGAGCCAAACCGGTTAGGGCAACAGACATTTTATTGAGCACCTTTCATGTGTCAGAAGCTACCCTATTTAATTTTAACAATAGAAAGTCATGCTAGAATCTACCCACAGTTTAAGATATTATAACTGAGGTATAACGTGGTTAATGACTTACCAAAAGTCACTATTGAATTACTTTTGTATAACAAAAGCCATTATTATTATTATTATCATTATTATTAAATATATTTTTATTGATTTCAGAGAGGGAGAGATATGAAAACATTAATGATGAGAGAGAATCATTGATCATGCAGTAGGGGCCTCCTGCATGTCCCCTACTGGGGATTGAGCCCACAACCCGGGCATGTGCCCTTGACCAGAATCAAACCCAGGAATTTTCATTCTGCAGGCTGACGCTCTATCCACTGAGCCAAACCAGCTAGGACAAAAGCCATTAATTCCTAACTCTGGTGTACACCAGAGTCATCTGTGGAACTTTAAAAATATATACATTTCTGAGTTCCCTGGGAAATTTTGATTCAGTAGCTTTTTGGTGTGTCCCTAGGTGATACAATTTTACAATGCTCTATGGGTGATTCTGCTGTGCAGTTAGGATAATGGTCAAGAGCATCAGCTCTGAATTGAGATAGACTATGGTATGAATCTTGACTCCAGTTACTGGCCTTGTGATCTTCAGCAAATTAATCTCTGTAAACCTCAGTTTATTTATCTGTAAAGTGAGGATTATAGTAAACCTACCTTATGCCAATGCTGTAGATATTCAAAACACATCTGCTGAATAGTTTCCTGTTTTCCCTCCAAATCTCTGCTTGAACTTGTTCTGTGTTGTGAGAGACTGGCTTGTAGTGTTTGCACCAAGGGGCTCCCTTGCCTTCTAGTTTCTGGTTGGGTTTGGTCAGCAGGAAGTCAGAAACCAGGAGGACAGTGTGGGTATTTATTCCCCCAGTTCCCTCTATGATGGTTTGTCATGAGTTGATAGTGGCTGTGTTCTTTAACTAAGGTCATAGTTTCTTGTAGATGGCTCTCTCCTAGAGCTACAGCTAAAGCGAACATATTTTCTGATCCCATTAAATGCCCTCTACCTCTTGTCCCTTTAGCAAAGATGGTAAAGAGTTTCTGGCTACTGATATCCCTGGAGTACTGCATCATACTTTAACCTTGTTCACCCTTTTGCGAATAGTCTCTTCATTAAATTCTTAATTATCCCATTTGACTGTGCCATCTGTTTCCTACTTGGACCCTGATAGGTACTACACATAGAGTGCTTAGCACAGTTCCCAGCACACAGTAGATTATACATAAATGTTTATAATTAAAGAAATATATTGTGTAATACATGTATTCATTTTGTTATCTCATTTGAAGTTTATTCTTCATTTGGTTTTTAAAATTTCATTTTAGTAGAATCTTGTTTAAATAGAATTCAGGTAACAAGGTTATTTTTTTCTCTTTTTCCCCTGCTACAATTTGCCTTTTAGAAAAGGAGATAAATGGTGGCAAGATAAACTTCTATTTAGGATTTTGTAAAAAAGAGAAACAACTTCTTAGAGGATGCTGTATAATAAGTATACATTCAACCAACGTGAAATAGACTTGGGATTGAGTCCTGGCTCCAACTCTAGTTCACTTAATTTCTCCTAATTCATAGGGTTGCTGTAAGAATCCAATGAAACAAAGTATATAAAGTGCTTATCACAATCCCTAAAATATTATAAAAGTGATCATTTTCACTCCAAGGCTTTGGCAGATTGATGGTCCTGAATACCTACAAGGTAACCAGTCTTGACCCTCGTGTTCTAAATAGTTTCTAGACTGGATTTCTTTAGGCAGAAAAATGGGTAGTATTTTTACATTTTTAATGTTAATTTTTTTCAGTTGACATTAAATATTGCTTTGTATTAGTTTCAGGTGTACATATAGTGGTTAGACATTTATATAACTTAAAAACTGATCCCCCAATGTATAATACCCACCTGGCACCATACATAGTTATTACAATGTTATTGACTATATTCCCCATGCTGTACTTTATATATGTGACTATATTCTAACTGCCAATTTGTACTTCTTAATCCCTTCACCTTTTTAATCCAATCTCCCCAAATCCCCTCCCATCTGGCAACCATCATTTTTTTCTCTGTATCTATAAGTCTGTTTCTGTTTTGTTTGTTCATTTATTTTTGTGTTTTACTTTTTTAGATTCCACATATAAGTGAAATCATATGGTATTTGTCTTTCTCTGACTTATTTTGCTTAACATAATACTCTCTAGGTCCAATCATGTTGTAAATGGCAAGATTTCATTCTTTTTTATGGTGGAGATATGGAAGCAACCTGAGTCCCTATTAATAGAATGAGTAGCATGTTTTAAAAAGATGTTCACCAATAATGCAAAATTCAAATATAGGATTTGGGTTATTTCTAAAAAAACTTAAAATTTTTAATAAGATTCTTCATTTTTTTTCAGAATTTTGTCTAAAACAATTTTGTTTTGTTATTAAAACTTAAGGTAATTGTTAAACTCCAAGCTCATATTTTATTTTATTTTATTCTTTGTTTAGAATAGCAAAATTTCAGAAATGCCAGTTCTGTGTTCTCCATTGTACTAAACTCTTCCATGAAATAAGAATTGTAATTTTGTTAAGATCTGATGGAATGGAGATAGGGTCATAGCCAGAAAATAGCATTATGCATTTTGAATTTTTATTTTCATTACACCTACGAGTTGCAGGCATTAATTAAAGAGACAGAGCTCTATCTCCCTTTAGGGAATACACGTAAAAATATGCAACCTAGCCCAGCCAGCATGGCTCAGTGGTTGAGCACTGAACAATGAACCAGGAGACCATGGTTAGATTCCCAGTCAGGACACATGCCTGGGCTCTGGGCTCGATACCCAGTAGGGAACATACAGGAGGCAGCTGATTGATGATTCTCTGTCATCATTGATGTTTATATCTCTCCCCCTCCCTTCCTCTCTCTAAAATCAATAAAAATATATTTAAAAAAATATGCAACCTATGTTTTATCCCCCTGTTTAATGGAAAGGATAGTAAGAAATGTTACCTCAAGGTGATATGTGATTTATTCTCCAAATATGATTCTTTCTTTGTACTAGATAAAATGAAGCTTGAAGACACTGACTGACCAGCAACGATGGTGATTTTAATTATTTTTTGTTATTAAAGGCCTCATTACATTATAACTACTGAACATCAACCTTTCTTAATGCATTCCGTCTAAAAATAGGTAAAATTGGTAGGATGTGTAAGTGAGCAAAGTTGACAGTGATAGGCAGTCAGTATTTTTTCCTCTCTCTTCACAAAGTGATTTAACAATTAAAAATTCTGTAAAGTCCCTATCTTTCCAAATGCATTTAGGTGTTCATTTAGCAATCTACTTCTGGAAGTTATGGTAAAAACTAAAGTGATGGGAGCCACTACCCTTTTAAAGTCCTTCAGAAAAAATAAAGTAACTCTAAAATGAATATGCAGACCAATGAGAAATATGATTGAAATAACAAAAGCCCCATTTATTCATGCACTTTTGGTAACACATTACAAGTGTATACATAGACTTCTGTCTTCTCTCATGAGCATAGGATTAGAGACCAAGGCTTTCCCTCTTTTCTAAACTTGAGTCTGGTTGGTGATTCTGTATTATATCCCTATTTACCTGAATATTCTATCTTCTTTTTAGGTAATTCACATTGCACATCATTATATTAAGGATTCTGATGTTCTACAGGAAAAAAAAAAACAAAACCACACACACACACACACACACACACACACACACACACAACCCTCTTTAACCTTGTTGAGCCCAGCTGTTCTGAAACTTATTTGACTGTATGATCTCTTTTCCCACCAATGCTGATTTTGACACATTTGCATTGTGGTTATATAAGAGAATGTCCTCAATTTAAAATTTTTAAATTAAAACAAAAAAGGGCTGCTGTTAACACAACAAATGTCTAATATCTTGTTCAATCCAATGATGAATATCTTTCATCTTGACTTGCCTCTCAATGTCATTGAAACAATTAATCTTTATCTGACAGCAAGAATGCTTGGATGAGCAGATGCCAAGATGGGATTAAAGGTATACAAGAATTATTGAGGACAATACCTATGAATGATAAAACAGAGTGAACAGAAGAAGGTAGGGAAAACTACAGCCTGCGATCTAGGTTATACACCCATGAAAGGAAAAAACTGAAGGAGTATAAAGAAGGAAGAAGCTCAGAGGAGTCACTGAACCACGGTTGTCCATTTTAAGAGTCTCACATCCTAAAGTAGAACCATGCACTATGCTCAGTCATTGACTGGAAAGAACACAAGGGAAACATGGCCTCAACACAAATGACATAATAGATACAGAAAGATGTAAGCTGGGGTTGTTGGTTAACTACCCCTGCAAAGTAGTTCTATCTGAGTGGAGCCTCAGCATGACCACATACAGTCCTTTCTTCTGGAAATCCATTCTTTATTTGGTCTCTGGGATGCTATACTCTGTTGATTTTCCACCTTCTCAATACTTCTTGTTGAATCCTCCTCTTCTTTCTAAACTCTAATGATTAGAGTATTTCCAGGACTAAACTGACCACCCTCTTCTTTTATGTATACCACTTTGGAGAATTCATCTAATTTGCTTTACTATAACTTGTAACTCCTATATTTGGATATATAAAAAAAATACCTCAAACTTAACATATCCAAGCAAGAATTATTGACTTTCTACTACACCACATCCCATAAAACCTCTCCTACCAAAATATTACTTAACACTATAAAAGGCAACACAACCATTCATTAGTTATTCAAGCCAAAGGACTTGGAGTAATCTGTAAGTCCTCTCTTTCTCTCACACTACAAAATTTAATTTATCACCATGTTCTGTTAGCTTTGGGTTCAAAATATGTCCTAGTATGACAATTTCTAACCACCTGCACCTCTGTCATCTAGTACCAAGGTAATGCTCCAGGCTCCATCTTTTATAGTAGAATTCTATTGTTTTGTCCTAATGTTTCAGACTTCTGTCCTAATCTTTGTATTACTCTTCCCATGCCTCTGAGACTGATGGTTCATTTGACATATCTGGCTCTTTCTTTAAGCCTTACCCCTGAGCACTCTTTTTAAAAAATCCCTCCTGGCTCTGCACTGTGAGTCTAGCAACTCTTTCATTAATTCCACGGACATTTATAGAGTACTAGAGGCCCGGTGCACACAAATTTGTGCACTCGTGGAAAGGGGGGTCCCTCAGACCGGCCTGTGCCCTCTTACAGTCTGGGACCCCTCGGGAGATAATGACCTGCTGGCTTAGGCCTGCTCAAGGGTGGCAGAGGACAGGCCCAATCCCTAGGTGCAGCCCCTGGTCGGGCTCAGAGCAGGGCTGATTGGGGAGTTGGGGCGCCTTCCCCTGTCATGCACAGAGCAGGGCAGATTGGGAGGTTGCAATGCCACCCTCAGTCATGCTCAGGGTAGGGCCGATTGGGGGGTTGGGGCACCGCCCCCTGTCACACTCAAGGCAGGGTCGATGGGGAGGTTGCAGGCCACGCCCTGTCACGCACAGAGCAGGGCCCATCAGTGGGGTTGGGGCTCCATACCCTGTCACGCACAGAGCAGGGTCAATCAGGGGGTTGGGGAGCTCCCCCCTGTCACTCACAGAGTAGGGCCGATAGGGGAGTTGGGGCACCGCCCCCTGTCACACTCAGGGCAGGGCGGATCATGGGGTTGGGGTGCCGCCTTCTATCACCCACAGAGCAGGGCCGATCAGGGTGTTGAGGCGCCGCCACTGTCACACTCAGAGCAGGACCGATGGGGAGGTTATGGCTCTACCCCATCACACACAGAGCAGGGCCCATGGGGGGGGGGGCACCGCCCTCTATCACCCACAGAGCAGGGCCGATCAGGGGATTGGGGCGCCACCACTCTCACACTCAGGGCAGGGCCAATGGGGAGGTTATGGCTCTACCCTGTCACACACAGAACCGCAGGGCGAACAGGGGGTTGGGGAGCTCCCCCCTATCAGGCACAAAGCAGGGCTGATCAGGGGGTTGGGACACCTTCCCCTGTCACGAACAGAGCAGGGCCAATAGGGAGGTTGTGGCCCCACCCCCTGTCACACACAGAGCTGCAGGGCGATCAGAGGGTTTGAGCACTGCCCCCTTTCATGCTGATCCCAGTGCCGGGAGGCCTCTTGGCTCCACTGATCCCGGTGCTGGGAGGCCTCGCGGCTCCGCTGATCCCAGTGCTGGGAGGCATATTACCCTTTTACTATATAGGATAGAGGCCTGGTGCATGGGTGGGGCTGGCTGGTTTGCCCTGAAGGGTGTCCTGGATCAGGGTGGGGGTCCCCACTTGGGTGCCTGGCCAGCCTGGGTTAGGGGATGATGGCTGTTTGAAGCTGGTCACACACCCTTCAGGGTGGGGGTCCCCACTGGGGTGCCTGGCCAGTCTGGGTGAGGGGCTGAAGGCTGTTTTCAGGCTGGGCGGGTGACTGAAGCTCCCAACTGCTCCTTTTTTTCTTTTTTTTTTAATTCTGCGCCAGCTTTAGCTCTGGCTCCAGCTCTGAAGCCTCTGCTGTTGAAAGCAGGTATCTGGTTTGTTTCGGTTCTATAATTGAAACTCTGTATCAACTCCAGCTCTGAGATCCCGGGCTCGCTGAAAGCAGGTTTCTGGGGTTTTGTTTAGCTTCTATATTCATTACAATGTTTCTTAAACTGCAAGCTCAGAGGCCGGCAAGGCAGGTGGGGAACGTTGCAGTCCTCTGTCACTGAAGCAAGCAAGCCTTATATTAGTTTCAAGCTGCCTGGCTGCCGGCCACCATCTTGGCTGGCAGTTAATTTGCATATCTCGCTGATTAGCCAATGGGAAGAGTAACAGTCGTACACCAATTACCATGTTTCTCTTTTATTAGATAGGATTCCTCCTATGTATAAGGAATAGTTATATGTAATGGGGATATAGCATGAAAAAAATAACGTCACATTCCTCTACAAAACTTATATTCTACCGGAGGTAGAGAGACAATAAATTAATAAGTACATAATTTGTTACATGGGAGTAAGATATAGAAAAATAATAACCGATATGGGGGTATCAGAAGCACTGGGGAGTGTCTGTTGTTTTTATAAATGATGATTAAGAAAGGCTACTGTGAGAAGTTGACATTTGAGCAAAGCTGGAGGGAGAGAACCATGCAATTATCTGGAGAAGGTGTGTTCTAGGGAGAGAGAATAGTTTGTACAAAATTCTTAAAGTAGGAGTGTTCCTGGTGTTTTCACAAATTGAGGATGCATTAGTTATCTATTATTTTGTAATACATTACCCAAAAACCTATGACAAAAAATATTTATTTTCTCACTGTATCTGTAGGTAAAAAAAAAAGTGTGATTTAACTATGTACCTTTGTCTTGAAAGGCTACAATCAAAGGGTTAGCTGGGATGCATTCATCTTAAGAACTGTTTCCGGGAGGTTCCACTTCTTAGCTTTCCCACATGGCTGCTGTCAGGATTCAGTTTTTGCAGGGTGGTGGACTGAAGACTTAAGTTCCTTCCTGGTTATTAGTCAGAGGGTTCCCTCAGTCTCTTTTCATATGGTCCTCTCCAAAGGAAAACTCACCATGTGGCAGCTGGCTTTCATCAGAGTAAGCACTTGAGAGAACAAGAAAGGGAAGATGGCATCCAAATTCTGTAACCCATCTCTGAAGTGATATCCCATCACTTTATAATATTCTATCTGTTAGAAACAAGTCACTATGTCCAGTCTCCACTCGAGGGGAGAAGATTACACAAGGATGTGAATACCAAGAGGCAAGGATCATGGGGGCCATTTAAAAAAGACTACTTACTATAGAGGTCATTCTGAGTGAAGAGAATGAGCATGGTTATATTGGTAGAAAATGAGGGCAGAGAGGTTAAGGAGTTATCAGATCATGTACAGCTTATAGCCCCTTATATGGATCTGAATTTAAAAGAATCACCCTGGCTGGTTTTGGGAGAATGGATTATATGAGAACAAGGGCAGGAAGGACCATTAGGAGACTATTGTAACAACTCAGGTAAGATATGAGGGTGGCCTGGACATGGGTAGTAGCAGTGGAGGCTTGATAATATAGATATTTTCTGATATAGATTGTGAAACAGAAGAGTCAAGGATGACTCCAAAATTTTTTTATCTTAACAACTGGATACATAAAATAAGCATTAATTAATATGAGGGATGCTTTGGGAGAAGCAGGTTTAGAGAGAAAAAAAAAGACTGGTTTTGGACACAGTAATTTGGGATGCTTATTAGACAATGTCAAGTAAGAAGTTGCATATATGAATGTGGTGTTCAGGGAAAAGTCCAGGGTGGATATATAAAATTGGGCAGCATCAGCATAAATATAGCATTTAATGCCAGGAGACTGGATGACATCACCTATGGAGAGCAGAGGTCTTAGAATTGAGCTGTGGGACACCTCATTTGGAAGTCTGGAAGAGCAGGGGGGGGGGCACCAAAAGAGATCGAAAATAAGCAGCCAATGAGTTAAAAAAATTAGGAGGAATTTCCTGAGAGGATAGCATTTATTTGTAATACCATTTAAGTCTTGTGGGGTCAGGCAGGGGTGTGCCTTGAGGATATAAAGATAAAAGTAAAAGGATAACGCAGTTAAGCTGATTTCTGCTCAGCCTCCTAAGCAGAAGTTGAAAAGTGAATATTTCTACTCCCAATATGAGAGAGGGGAGATAATAGAAAGATAGATGATAGATGATAGATGATAGATAGATAATATATCCTGAATTTGAATATGTATAGTTTGGCAGAAGAACCATCCCTCTCTATTGCATTATTGTATTCTTCTTAACCCAATTCACAAATTAACATCCCTTACCAGGGTCCTGGAGATATTTGATTTTGAGAGGGATAAAGTTGGAATCACTTAAAATATTTCACATTTCTAAATTTATCACATTCGGTTCAATTTAACAAAAAAAACAGAAATAAATAATTCATTTCAATTAAAAATACCATCCAACTCAGTTTCCTAACATTGATGAAATTAAATATTTTTCTCTCTAGAAAAAATCAATAACATTAATGGTAATTGATATTTGTATAGCACTTACCCTACATTAACTCATTTAACTCCCACTGCAAAAAAGTGATATTATTATTATTTTATAGATGAGATAAATAAAGTTCAGAGAGCTTAAGCAGCTTGCTCAATGTCAGGCAGTGAGTAGAAGGCAGAACTGGGTCTTGAATCCAGTTTGTGATCAATTTTTCAGGTTCAAAGAATTATGGTGCTTGCAAGAAGGGTCATCCTCAGCAAGGGCTGTGAGAACGAATTCTGAGGAGGACCTTGGGGAGGTACAGGCAAAGCAACTACTAGTGTGCTGCATAGATAAAATCGTTATCTCTGAATGTGAGGTTAAATAAAATTTTGCTATAACTAGATTGAAAGAAGCTGTGCTTTTTGCAGCTAGATGAATTTCTAAACTCCCACTGGTTTCTCCTAGAAGAGAATCAGACATCACTGTGTATTCAGTGGAACACTCTCCCCCCATGGTGGCATCCACTTTAGATTCTCAGGTCTAAAACCTCTCTTGGATATTTACAGGAAGACATTATCTTTAGGGAGCCAGATCCATTTATCTCAGACTTATATAGCCAAATGTCATACGTATTTTCTTTCCTGAAACCATTGCTCTCCTGCCTCACATCCCTTTAGCATGAAAGAAATTAGGAAGCCGCAGTGGCTCCACTTGACATCCATGTCTCCATCTTTCTTTTCCCCAGGCTTCAAGGAGAGTTTAAGTTAAAGGAGGTTTAAATTATGGTGTGACAAGGATGCTATTACCACTCATAGTTACATACTGCAATATTTCAAATGTCAGCACCTTGGTTGGTTACAGAAATAAATTTTTAATATTATTATTACACTAGTAGCCCAGTGCACAAATTTGTGCACATTGAAAGGAAATTAGTTAGAAGGTGGCCAGTGGGGCAGGACTGGGAGAGACAGGTGGCCAGACACGCCCTGGAGCCAACCCTCCATGGCTCCTTCCTAGCTGGCCGCACCTGGGATGGCACCGTGGCCCAAAAGGCATCTGTGGAGTGAGTGGGGTCCCTCTGGCAGGTGGGGTCTCTCAGCCTGGCCTGGGTGGATTTGGCTGAAACTGACTCTCCGACATCCCCCGAGGGGTCCCAGAGTGCGAGAAGGCATGCTGCAAAGTTGCTGTCGTACAGGATGTGGAACACAAATGCAAATGTGCAGTAAACCAGAATCAGAGCTGACAGTGCCCCAGCAACAACATAACCCATGGCCAAAGTGGAATTGCGTGGCCCCACAAGGAATCGGGCTCCCTCCTTTCTGGTTCCGGGGTGCATCATCCGAGAACCGCTGCTGCCAAGTCACTGCAGCTCAGCAGTTCCTGCTTTGAGCATCTGTCCCCTGCTGGTCAGTGCACATCATAGCGACCGGTTGGACGGCAGGAGGGAAACTTAGCATACTAGCCATATATATATATATATATATATATATATATATATATATATATATTATGTATTATATATATATGTATTATTTTTTTAAAGATACCAAAAGCTTACCCTTTGTCCAATGATGCAGCATTTATTAGAAATTTCAGATCTACCCATATGATTTTTTCTTTGAAATTAAGCAAAATTCAACATTATCAAATGTTGAAAGCATGGAGCTCAAACCCATCATCTGTTTTGAGCTGATGTCCTATTTTTGTTTAGAGTAATTTGTAGCTTGTTACCTGCCAGCACCAGGATTGTGGATTGAGTGATCAATTGAAGATAGAATTACTAAGTCTAGGCTAATGGTAAAAAGTATAAATATATAGATTTCAAACTTTTTAGCATATTTTATGATTCAAATAAAATTTTCTGTGATACTCAATATTTTTTTAAAAAGATACACATGGAGCTACTGTGGTTAAAGTTCTTTATGAGTCATGTCCCTTGAGTCTCCCACTTCCTCCATAGTGGCCTTGGAGTAATTTAATAGAACTCCTAAGACTTCTAGTAATCTGGAAATCTCAAGTATAGGATTAGCACAAGGGTACGCAGCACTCAAGGTAGTGCTCAAAAACTTATGGTCAAGGATGGAGCTGGGGAATAGAATAGTGGGAATACTCTGGAATGGAAACTCTTTTAAGAATTGAGGGAATGTATAGATATGGCTAGGAGTAAGACCCGTACAGGCAATTCAATCATAGCTTCCTACAAGGAGGAAAGGTTAAGGTAAGTGGTACCTTCAAGACAGGAAAACAGAGTGAACTACAGACATGCCAGCAAAGAGAGAAATGAAAGTCATTAGGTTAGAAACAAGAAGATTCCCTAAGGCCTAGAGAATGCATAGAAGCAAGTAGGAAATGGGGAGGGAGGGGTGGAGGGAAAAAGATAAGGGATGAGAGAGAGAGAGAGAGAGAGAGAGAGAGAGAGAGAGAGAGAGAGAGAGAAGTGACTGAAGTCCCAACCTCAGGTTAAGAACTTGTATAAATAAATAAGGGATAGATTGCAGGAAAAAGTCCTGCTGGGGAAGCATTTAAATGACTGTGCGTATAAAAAGCTGACCTATTATTTATGAAATTAGAATACACTATGGTGTCTATTAAAATGTCAAGTCCCACAAGGCTCTGGATAAAAATTGCCTTTGGAGGAAAAGGAAAACTGTTTTGTTTTGTTTTGTTTTGTTTTGTGTGTGTGTGTGTGTGTGTGTGTGTGTGTGTGTGTGTGTGTGTTAGGGACCAGGCAGGATAGGGTTAAATAAATAAAATATGCTGAGGAGAGTCTAATGCGGAGAGGAACCATCTGGCAAAAATCTCCAGTATGCCCAGACTTCCTTCTTTCTCAGTGCCCTTCCCTTGGGGCCTTGGAACAGCTGTGTTGAGATACTAGACCCAGAGTTTTCACATTCATATCAAAAGTGAAACCCAAAATGTCTGCACTGCTGCTGATTAGAGAGAACATTTGAGTGGTTCAATATTGAAAAGATTTGTGGCACATTGGGCTCCTTTGCTCTGAAACACCAAACTTGTTATGAGTTTTTTCTCAATGCTACTTGGCTCAGATTTTATTTTCAAATCTTCTTGCTTTACTGCTGTATTGTCTCTGCTGATGATAAATACAGAATTTCAAGGAAATGCTTTTTAGACAGTCTATTGAGCCAGTATTTCAGTGCTGCATGGATGTTAAAAAGAAAAAAAGGCTTTAGGATCAGTGAGGCTTGTGTGAAAATCTATCGCTTGGGAAAACTGCTTAACCTCTCCAACCCCAGTTTCATCATCTGTAAAATGGGAGCAGACATACTTATCCTACATGGTTGCTGTGAACAGTAAATGTGACATAAATGGTAAAGTGCTTAACATGGTACCCTGAGATAATCTTTGCCCTATGAATATTAGCTGCTAATTATTATTGTCATTATTATTCACTGTTCCTAATGGACATATACTATACTTCCTAACGATGCACAGATTTGTGTGTGTGGGCACACGTGTGTGAGTGTAAAACACAACTGTTTTTGATTAATGATAGTTATCTGATTATTGTGACAGAATTTAATTTAGCCCTGAATGATCTGAAATGCAAGTAATATATGTATCACCTAGAAATGTTCTTAGGACACATTTTCTCATAGTTTGTACTTTTCAAGCTTCTAAAAGCCTTGGGATTATATTGAATTAGTGGAAGGCCATTATGGGTAAGAGAAAGCAAATGGGAGGCTCAGGGAGCACTGTTCAGGGCTCCCAACTATTTCTGCTTCAATCTGAGAAATTCCATTTTTACCAGAAAAGCATGAAAGTTTTGTGCTCAAAGGCAAAGGAAGAAAATGTTTTAAGAAGGAAGGAGGGATCAACCATTTCAAATGCTAAGTGCATTCAAATAGCCTTCAAGGAAAATGTGGAGCTTCAAAAGTCTATAGGCTCTGTAGAAAGGGTAGGAATCTTAAGCAGCAGTGATTTTATAGCCATGGGCCAGAGTGTTGGAGACAGTGGCCCAAGAGTTTGATCACTGGGATGCTATGAAACGGTCTATCTGGAGCCATAGATAGAATCAAGAAACCAGGTTAGGAAGAAAAACCAAGATGGCGGCATAGGTAAACACCTGAAATTGCTGCCTCACACAACCACTTCAAAAAAACAACTAAAAGACAAAACAGACATCATCCAGAATCACAAGAAGGCTGACTGAGTGGAAATTCTACAACTAGAAGGAAAGAGAAAAGCACACTGAGACTCAGAGTAGGTGCGGAAGTAAAGTGCAGAGGTATGGAGGCGCACTTGGAAGGGCTGGCAACTGAGGATGCGGCTGTCTTTTTCAATCGGGAGGGAGACTCAAGCTCCCGACTGCTCTGAACTCCAGTTCTGGGTGAGTCTCTGGGGACCCATACTCATACGGGGAGAAACTGGACTGTCTGGCAGTGGGCAGAACTCGAGGGCGGCTTTCTCTCAGAGGCGCTTGCAATGATTACCATGGAACAGTAAGACCCGGGTCATCTTAGGGCAGGGCTGAGGATCAGCCATAGCTATTTGCTCCGCACTGTTGATTCCCTGAGATCCCGCCCCACGCAAGCTGTGCTCAGAGGCTTTTGCATATGAATGACCTGGCCCTTTGCAATCTAAAATTACCTAACTAACTGCAGCTGGGTCAGAGAGACCCAGAACATCCAAAGAGAAGGCCCAAGGCCCCACAGCAGCTTGCATTGCTTCACAGCTGGGCCTCATCTGGGCACCTCCAAATCCCAAACAAAGAAAAGGAATCTGCAGATCTCTCCATAGCTCCTGCTGGGTAGCCTCAGGCAGAGGCTAAATTAGCACCTCCTTAGAAATCCAACAGCCAGTATACCCATTGGTCAGAGTGGACCATCCAGATTACAACTCCTCAGATCCATAAGGGACACACTCAGGGGGCAGACTCAGTGAGCACCAAAGCCCCACTGAAACAAGTCTTGCCCCAGAAGGGTGTCTCCAGCACAGAAGTTCTCCCACCATAACAAAAGCTGATTCTCACAGCCAATTGGCCTGGGGTCAATTCCTCCCAGTGATACCTACAACAATCAAGGCTTAACTGCAATAAGACTGCGCACAAAGCCCACAAAGAGGTGCACCAAGAGTGTCTACCTCAGGTAATTGGGGAGGCTGAGCCACTGTAGGACACCTAACACAGAAAGCCACTCTATTGACACAGGGAAGCAGCCAAAATGCAGAGACAAAGAAACAGGTCACAAATGACAGAAATGGAGGAAAGAAAATGACTGTATATAGAGTTCAAAACCACGGTTATAAGGTTTTTCAAGAATTTTCTAGAAACCGCCAATAAATTTAGTGAGACCCTTGAGGATATGAAAAAGGACCAACTAGAAATTAAGCATACACTGACTGAAATAAAGAATATTATACAGAGACCCAACAGCAGACTAGAGGATCCCAAGAATCAAGTCAAAGATTTGAAATACGAAGAAGCAAAAAATGCCCAACCGGAAAAACAAAAAGAAAAAAGAATCCAAAAACATGAGGATAGTTTAAGGAGCCTCTGGGACAACTTCAAGTGAACCAACATCTGAATTATGGGGGTGCCAGAAGAAGAGAGAGAGCAAGATATTGAAAACCTATTTGAAGAAATAATGACAGAAAACTTCCCCTACCTGGTGAAAGAAATAGACTTACAATTCCAGGTTGCACAGAGAACCCCTAACAAAAGGAATCCAAAGAGGACCACACCAAGACACAGCATACTTAAAATGCCAAGAGCAAAAGACAAAGAGAGAATCTTAAAAGCAGCAAGAGAAAGAAAGTCAGTTACCTACAAGGGAGTACCCATACGACTGTCAGCTGATTTCTCAACAGAAACTATGCAGGCCAGAAGGGAGTGGCAAGAAATATTCAAAATGATGAATAGCAAGAACCTACAACCAAGATTACTTTACCCGGCAAAGCTATCATTCAGAATTGAAGGTCACATAAAGAGCTTCACAGACAAGAAAAAGCTAAAGGAGTTCATCACCACCAAACCAGTATTATATGAAATGCTGAAAGGTATCCTTTAAGAAGATAAATAATTTGATGAACAGAATAAACTGGTGAATATAATAGAATCAGGGACATAGAAAGGGTGTGGACTGACAATTCTCAGGGTGGAAGCGGTGTGGAGGGTGCAGGAAAAGACTGGACAAAAATCATACACCTATGGATGAGGACAGTGGAAGGGGTAAGGACAGAAGGTGGGGTGGGAACTGGGTGGAAGGGAGCTATTGGGGGATAAAAGAGGAACAACTGTAATAATCTGAACAATAAAGATTTAATTTGAAAAGTATTAAAAAAAAAAAGAAACCAGGTTAATCTCTTCCCACCCCACCCCCTACCCCCTATCCCTTCCCTTTGAGATTCTTCAGTCTGTTGCATGCCTCCATGTTTCTGGATCTATTTTGTTCATCAGTTTATTTATTTCATTATATTCTATATACAAGTGAGATCATCAATGGGGGAAAAGGGGGGACATCTGTAATACTTTCAACAATAAAGATAAATTTAAAAAAAAGAAACCAGTGCCCTAGATAGTTTTTCTCAGTGGCTAGAGTATCAGCCTGCGGACCAAAGGGTTCCAGGATCAATTCCGGTCAAAGGCACGGTTGCAGGCTCATCTCCCACCCAGGCCCTAGTTAGGGCTTGTGCAGGAGGCAACCAATCAATGTGTTTCTCTAACATCGATGTTTCTGTCTTTCCTTCTCTCTTCCACTCTCCCTAAAACTCAATGGAAAACTATCCTCTGGTGAGTATTAACAACAACAAAAAAGAAACAAAAAGAAATTGGGAATGGAAGAGTAGCCTTCCTACCTCCTGGAACCCTATTCTCTGTGGAAAGTGAGACCTTTTACTTTCTCTCATTTATCCAAAGAGGGTAATTAAACCCTATGACATTTCTACAAGGTGTTAATTTCAGAAAAAAAATCATGGTAGAATGTTATACAAGAGCAGCTATAGAGTATTAGGCAAAGTGGTGAAAGATCAGTGGCTGGAAAATTAGATGGGTCAGTGATCAAGCAAGTTATTAAACAGCAGCTAGATCATGCTACTGAAAACCAGGGATGGAAAGTGGCTAGTTCCAAGGAGGTTATCAAAAGTAGTAATCAAGAAATGAGATTATCAAAGTGAGACAAAAGGGATAAAATTATTAGACAAAGGGGAAGCACCCAGGCAGCAGCCCAGTGGAGAGTAGGGGTAGACATCAAATAATTAGATTGGACTCCATAGTCCCTCAGTACCTCTATTGTTCTGACATGTTATCATTTTCTGTCTACTGAACATATTATGAAGCATTACCTTTGACATTTTTTTCTTAGATGTGACCATGCCTTCAAGGACTATGTAGTCCAATGGGAGGAATAGAACAGGATCTAAGCAACAAATTAGGAGATGTGTACAGTTTGCCTTCCAGGTATCCAGTGTTCCTTTCCCAACTAAATCTGCTGTCCAAATGAAAAGAATATTATACCCTTTGGCATAATGTCTGCTGTGGTACTCCAAGGAAATCTGACCTTATATTTTAACTTTCAAATGACAAACTTCTAGCGTTAGTGATAAGTCAGTGACCTTTTTATGCTACTTCAATCATGCATAGTGTATTTGCTGGTGTTTCTCAAATGGTGGACCACTCATAAGCTACACTAACTCAATTTAAGGGCTGTATTAAACATTTAGACCAATTGGTCCTATGCCAAATTAGCTGATTCAGACTGTTGAGGGCAAGGTCAGGGAATCTGCTTTTTAACATACATACCAGGTGATATTTATCCACAAGTTTGAGAACTACTTTTTTGTAAAATCTTTACAACAGATTCATGCAAACAAAATTTCAAGCAGAGATATAGTTATTTTCTTATTGCTTTTGATGTTATCAGACTGCAGGTGTAACCAATTTTATGGAATTGGTCCTGAAACTTGATTCATATGTTGAATCACTTTATATCACTAAGAAAACAAACAAATCTTTAGTTGAATACCCAACAGAGGAAAATATTTTATAGTATAAATGCTCACTTCTATTTTGTTAGGATTTCTGTTTTTATTGTTTTGAAACTTAATGGTTTCTAACATGAACTCACCTATAAAGAACACATTCTCTTTTTAAAATGAGCTGATTTAAAAAAAATCAATATTGTTGATAGTATTACATATTTCCACTTTTTCCCCCATTGACCTCCTCTAGCCCACCCCTGCAACCCACCCCAGGCTATTACCACCCTATTATGTGTGTCCAGGGGTTATGCATATACGGATATGTGTTCTTTAGTTGATCTCTTCTCACCCACCCACCCTCCCATGCCTTCCCTCTGAGATTCCACAGCCTGTTCCATGCTTTTATGTCTCTGGATCTATTTTGTTCCTCAGTTTATTTTGTTGCTTAGTTTCCACATATAAGTGAGATCATGTGACACTTATCTTTCTCTGATTGGCTTATTTCACTTAGCATAATACTATCCAGGTCTCTCCATGCTGTCTCAAGGGTAAGAGATCCTTCTTTTTTTTATAGCTGCATAATATTCCATGGTGTAAATGTACCACTCATCTACTGATTGACACTTGGACTATTTCCAGAATTTAGCTATTATAAATTATGCTGCTATGGACATAGTGGTGCCACACATTCTTTCTGATTGGTGTTTTGGATTTGTTAGGATATATTCCTAGCAATGGGATCACTGGTTCAAATGGCAGTTCTGTATTTAATTTTTTGAGGAAACTCCATACTGTTTTCCATAATGGCTGTACCAGTATTCATCCCCACTAGCAGTGTACTATGGTCCCGTTTTCCACATCCTCGCTAACACTTGTCATTTGTTGATTTGTTGATGGTAGCCATTCTGAAAGGTATGAGGTGATACATCATTGTCATTTTAATTTGCATCTCTCTGATGATCAGTGACTGAGCATTTTTTCATATGTCTCTTGGCCATCTGTATGTCCCTTTTGGAGAAGTGTCTATTTAGGTTCTTGGCCCATTTTTAATTGGATTGCTTGTCTTTTCTTAAGTTGTATGAGTTCCTTATATACTTTGGATGTTAACCCTTTATCAGATGTATCATAGCCAAATATGTTCTCCCATACAGTGGGCTCCCTTTTCATTTTGTTGATAGTTGCTTTGCTGTGCAGAAACTTTTTGTTTTGATGTAGTACCATTTATTTTCTCCTTAATTACCCTTGCCTTAGGAGATGTATCCATAAACATATTGCTACAAGGGATGTCTGAGATTTTGCTGACTGGTTTCTTCTTGGATTTTTATGATTTTACAACTTGCATTTACATCTGTGATCCATTTTGAATTTATTCTTGTGTATGGTGTAAGTTGATGGTCTAGATTCATTTTTTTTGTATGTATCTGTCCAATTTCCCAGAACCATTTATTGAAGAGACTGTCTTGAGTCCATTGTATGCTCTTGCCTCCTTTGTCAAATATTATTTGAGCATAATGGCTTGGCCCGATTTCTGGGTTCTCTGTTTTGTCCCATTGATCTATATGCCTGTTCTTGTGCCAGTACCAGGCTGGTTTGATTATGGTGGCTTTGTGGTGTAACTTGATATCTGGTATTGTGATTCCCTCCAACTTTGCTCTTCTTTCTCAAGATTGTTGTGGCTATTCGGGGGTCTTTTGTGATACCATATACATCTTTGGAGTATTTGTTCTAGATCTGTGAAATATGTAATTGGCATTTTAATAGGGATTGCATTGAATGTATTGTTTTGGGTAGTATGAACATTTTAATGATGTTAGTTTTACCAATCCATGATCATGATATATTCTTCCACTTGTTTATACCTTTCTCTATCTCTTTTTTCAAAGTCCTATAGTTTTTTTATTACAAGTCTTTCACTTCCTTGGTTAAGTTTATTCCTAAATATCTTGATTTTTTTTGTTGCAATGGTAAATGGGATTGTTTGTTTAGTTACTCTTTCTGAGAATCATTATTGGTGTATAAAAATTCCATTGATTGCTGGGTGTTAATTTTGCATTCTGCTACAGTGCCAAATTCATTTATTAAATCTAATAGTTTTTTGGTGGAGTCTTTAGGGTTTTCTGCATACACCGTCGTGTCATCTGCGAATAATGAAAATTTTACTTCCTCCTTTTCCAATTTAGATGCCTTTTGTCTTTTCTTCTTGTTTGATCAGTGTGGCTAGCACTTCCAGTACTATGTTGAGTAAGAGTGGTGAAAACAGACATCTTTGTCTTGTTACTGTTCTTAAGAGAAAAGGTTTTCGTTTTTGCTAATTGAGTCTGATGTTGGTTGTATGCTTGTTATATACGGCCTTTATTATGTTGAGGTATGTTCCCTCTATTCCCAGTTTGCTGAGAGTTTTTATCAAAATTAGGTGTTGGATTTTGTTGAATGCTTTTTCTGCATCTATTGATATGATCATGTGATTTTTTTTGTTTTTCAATTTATTTATGTGACATATCACATTTATTGATTTGCAAATATTGAACCAGCCTTGCATCCCTGGTATAAATCCCACTTGGTTATGGTGGGATTTTTAATATATTGCTAGATTTGATTTGATAATGTTTTGTTGAGGATTTTAGCAACTTTGTTCACCAGGGATATTGGCCTATAATTATCTTTCTTTGTTGTGTCTTTACTTGGTTTTGGAATTAGGATAATGCTGGCTTCCTAAAAAGAGCTTGGAAGTGTTTCTTCCTCTTGAACTTTTTGGAATAGTTTGAGGAGGGTAGGTGTTAGTTCTTCTTTGAATGTTTGGTAAAACTCCCCTGAGAAGTCATCCAGACCTGGACTTTGTTTGTTGGGAGTTTATTGATTACTGCTTCTATTTTATCAGTTGTTATTGTTCTATTCAGGTTTTCTGATTCTTCCTGATTCAGTTTTGAAATATTGTATTTGTATAGGAATTTGTCCTTTTCATCCACATTGTCCCACTTGTTGGCATATAGTTGTTCATATTATTTTCTTACATTCCTTTGTATTTCTATTGGTTCAGTTGTTAGCTTGCCTCTTTTGTTTCTGATTTTATTTATTTGGGTTCCTTCTCTTCGTTTCTTGATAAGTCTGGCTAGAGCAGTGGTTCTCAACCTTCCTAATGCTGCGACCCTTTAATATAGTTCCTCATGTTGTGATGACCCCAACCATGAAATTATTTTTGTTGCTACTTCATAACTGTAATTTTGCTACTGTTATGAATAGTAATGTAAATATCTGATATGGAGGATGTATTTTCATTGTTACAAATTAAACATAATTAAAGCATAGTGATTAATCACAAAACAATATGTAATTATATATGTGTTTTCTGATGGTCTTAGGCAACCCTTGTGAAAGGGTCGTTCGACCCCCAAAGGGGTCGCGACCCACAGGTTGAGAACCGCTGGGCTAGAGGTTCAACAATCTTGTTTATCCTTACCAAGAACCAGTTCTTGGTTTCATTGATCTTTTGTATGTTTTTTTTTTTTTTGTATGTGTGCCTCTATGTCATTTATTTTCTCTCTAATTTTTATTATTTCCTTCCTTCTACTTACTCTGGGCTTTTCTTATTCTCTAATTCTTTAAGTTGTAGGGTTAAATAGTTTATTATTAATCTTTCTCTTTTTTTTAGTTTGCTTTTTTGTTTTATTTATTTATTTATTTATTTATTTATTTATTTATTTATTTATTTATTTTAGGTAGGCTTGTAATGCTATGAACTTTCCTCTCAGGACTGCTTTTTCTGTGTCCCAGAGATATTAGGTTGTTGTGTGTTCATTATCATTTGTTTCCAATAAGTTTTTTAATTTCTTTCTTGATTTTTTGGTAACCCATTCATTATTTAATAACATACTATTTGGGCTCCGGGTGTTTGAATGTTTTTGAGTGTTTTCACTGCAATTGATTTCCAATTTCATTCCATTGTGATCTGAGAGGATGCTTGATATAATTTCAATCTTTTTGAACTTGTAGAGACTTGTTTTGTGTCCTAACATGTGGTCTAGATTTGAGAATGACCCATTTGAGAAGAATGAATATTCTGCAGCTTTGGGGTAAAATGTTCTATAAATGTAAATTACATCCATCTGATTCATTGTGTCATTTAGAGTCACTATTTCCTTGTTAAATTTTTTGTCTGGAAGATCTATGCAGTGAAGCCAGTGGGGTGTTAAAGTCATTTACTATGATTGTATTACTGTTGATCTCTCCCTTAAAGTCCTCAAGAAGTTTTTTTTTTTTAAATATATTTAGGTGCTCCTATATTGGGTACATATATGTTTACCAGGATTATATCCTCTTATTGGATTGATCCCTTTAGTACCATATTATGTAGTGACCTCTGTTGTCTCTTGTGATGGCCTGCATTTTGAAGTCCATTATGTTAGATAAGAGTATTGTTACCCCAGCCTTTTTTCCTTTCCATTTGTATGGAAAATTTGTTCCATCCCTTCACTTTCATTCTGTGTAAATGTTTTTTTTTATTGTTTAAAGTATTACAGATAGTAGTACATATGTCTCCTTTTATTCCCGCCCCCCCTATTGACCTTACCCCATCCTCCCCTACCTCCCGGCACATGCCCTTATCCCCCCACAGTGTCTTGTGTCCATTTGTTATGCTTATATACACATATACAAGTCCTTCGGCTCTGTACCTATTTTTGTTTCATCAGGTTATAATGTTCTTTATTATCCATAAATGAGTGAGATCATGTGGTGTTTTTCTTTCACTTCCTGGCTTATTTCACTTAGCATAATGCTATCCAGTTCCATCCATGCTGCTACAAATGGTAAGAATTCATTCTTTTTTATAGCAGCATAGTATTCCATTGTGTAGATGTACCATAGTTTTCTAATCCACTCATCTGTTAATGGGCATTTAGGCTGTTTCCAAATCTTGGCTATTGTAAATTGTGCTGCTATGAATATAGGGGTGCATATATCCTTTGTGATTGGTTTTTCCAGTTTCTTGGGATATATTCCTGGAAGTGGGATCACTGGGTCAAATGGGAGTTCCATTTTTAGTTTTTTGAGGAAACTCCATACTGTTCTTCACAGTGGCTGCACCAGTTTGCATTCCCAGCAGCAATGCATGAGTGTTCCCTTTTCTCCACATCCTCTCCAGCACTTGTCCTTTGTTGATTTGTTGATGATAGCCATTCTGACAGGTGTGAGGTGGTACCTCATTGTCATTTTGATTTGCATCTCTTAGATGATTCGTGACTTTGAGCATGTTTTCATGTGTCTCTTGACTTCTGAAAGTCCTCTTTTGAAAAGATTCTATTTAGGTCCTTTGCCCATTTTTTGATTGGGTTGTTTATTTCCCTTTTTTGAGTTGTATGAGTTCCCTGTAAATGTTGGAGATTAAACACTTATCGGAGATAACATTGGCAAATATGTTCTCCCATGCAGTGGGCTTTTTTGTTGTGGTGTTGATGGTTTCTTTTGCCGTGCAGAAGCTTTTTATTTTGATGAAATCCCATTTGTTGATTTCCTCCTTAGTCTCTCTTGCCCTAGGATCTGTGTCTGTAAAGATGTTGCTACGACATATGTCTGCCATTTTGCTGCCTATGGAGTCTTGTAGGATTTTCATGGTTTTCCGTCTTATATGCAAGTCCTTTAGCCATTTTGAGTTTGTTTTTGTGTATGGTGTAAGGTGGTGATCTAGTTTCATTTTTTTTGCATATATCTGACCAAATTTCCCAGCACCATTTATTAAAGAGACTGTTTTGACTCCATTGTATGTTCTTGCCTCCCTTGTCAAATATTAATTGAGCATAGTGGTTTGGGTTGATTTCTGGGTTCTCTATTTTACTCCATTGGTCTATATGTCTGTTCTTGTGCCAGTACCAGGCAGTTTTGAGAACAGTGGCTTTGTAATACAGCTTGATATCTAGTATTGAGATCCCTCCTATTTTGTTTTCTTTCTCAGGATTGCTGCAGCTATTTAGGTTGTTTTTGTTTTCCAGAATAATTTTTGGAGAGTTCTTTCTAGATCTGTGAAATATGCTGTTGGTATTTTAATGGGAAGTGCATTGAATTTATAGATTTCTTTGGGTAGTATGGACATTTTAATCCATGAACACGATATGTTCTTCCATCTATTATGTCTTCGTCTATCTCTTTTTTCAACGTCTTGTAGTTTTCTGAGTACAGGTCTTTTACCTCCTTAGTTAAGTTTATTCCTAGGTATCTTAATATTTTTTGTGAAATGGTAAATAGGATTGTTTTTGTAATTTCTCATTCTGTAAGTTCACTACTGGTGTATAAAAATGCCATAGATTTCTTGGTGTTAATTTTGTATCCTGCTACATTTCCAAATTCATTTTTTAAGGTCTAGTGTTTTTTTTGATGGAGTCTGGGATTTTCTTTGTATAATATCATGTCATCTGCAAATAAGGACAATTTTACTTTTTCTTTTCCTATTTGGATGCCTTTTTTTTTCTTCTTGTCTGATTGCTATGGCTAGTACTTCTAGTACTATGCTGAACAGGAGTGGTGAAAGGGGGCATCCTTGTCTTGTTCCTTTTCTTAGGGGAAATGGATTTAGTTTTTGCTCATTGAATATGATGTTGGTTGTAGGTTTGTCATATAGGGCTTTTATTATTATGAGGTATAATCCTTCTATTCCCACTTTGCTGAGCGTTTTTATCAGAAAAGTGTCCTGGACTTTGTCAAATGTCTTTTCTGCATCAATTGATTTGATTATGTGATTTTTGTCTCTCAATTTGTTTATGTGATGTATTATGTTTATTGATTTGACGATATTGTTGAGGATTTTAGCATCTATGTTCATCTGTTATATTGGCCTTTAATTCTCTTTCTTTGTAGTGTCTTTATCTGGTTTTGGGCTAAGGGTAATGCTGGCTTCATAGAAAGTGCTTGGAAGTGTGCCTATCTCTTGAATTTTTTGGAGTAGTTTGGAAAGGATTGGCTTTAGTTCTTCTTTGAATGTTCTGTAAAATTCCCCTGTGAAGCCATCTGGTCCAGCGCCTTTGTTTGCTAGAAGCTTTTTGATTACTATTTCAATTTCATCAGTAGGTATAGGCCTATTCTGAGGACCCCTGGTTTAGAGGATTTATCCAGTGGTGTCAGTGGGGTATTAAAGTCCCCTACTATGACTGTATTGCTATTGATCTCTCCCTTGATATCTTCCAGAAGTTGTTTCATGTATTTGGTTGCTCCTGTATTTGGTGCATATATGTTTACTAGAGTTATATCTTCTTGTTGAATTGCTCCCTTTAGTATTGTGTAGTGACTTTCCTTATCTGTCGTTATGGCCTTTAATTTGAGGTCTATTTTATCAGATATAAGTATGGCAACCTCAGCTTTTTCTCATTTCCATTTGCCTGAACATTTTTTTTTCCATTCCTTCACTCTCAGTCTGTGTGAATCCTTTGTTCTGGGGTGGGTCTCTTGTAGATAGAAAATATATGGTTCATGTTTTCTTATCCATTCAGCTACCTTATGTTTTTTGATTGGAACATTTAATCAATTTATGTTTAATGTTATTATTAATAAGTACTTGATTTTCATCATTTTTAGTCTTAATATTTGTGTTTCTTGTCTTTCTGTTTCTTCTTTTTACAGCAGTCCCTTTAGCATTTCTTGCATTACTGACTTGGTGGTAATAAACTCTCTTAGCCCTTTTTTGTCTGTGAAGCTCCTGATTCCACCTTCAATTTTGAATGATAGCCTTGCTGGGTATAGTATTCTTGGATTCAGTTCCCTTGCTTTGCATCACTTTGTATATTTCATTCCATTCCCTTCTGGCCTGGTGTGTTTCTGTTGAAAAATCAGTTGATATTCTTATAGGAGCTCTCTTGTAAGTAACCTTCTCTCTCTCTCTCTCTCTCTCTCTCTCTCTCTCTCTCTCTCTCTCAGCCTTTAAGATTCTTACTTTGTTGTTGGTGTTTGTCAATTTAATTATGATGTGTCTTGGTGTCAGTCTTTTGGGGTTCATCTTGTTTGGGACTCTATGTGCTTCTTGGACTTGCATAGTTTTTTCTTGCCAATATCAGGGAAGTTTTCTGTCATTATTTCTTCAAACAGGTTTTCTATTCCTTGCTTCTCTTCCTCTCCTTCTGGTACCCCTATTATGTGAATATTGTTTCGTTTTGTGTTGTCCCACGCAAATGTTCGAAACGCGTGAATGTTGGAAACACACAAATGTGGTGTCCGGAGGTCTGCCGCTGGGGAGGGGGGAAAATGCACTTACTGCTGTGGGAGAAGTGCACCTTTGGAGGTGGAAGTCCCAGGGTCCGCAGGCTGTGGGTGGGGCAACAGGATTTTGTCTGGAGTGGCTGTTGGATCACGGGCAGTCTCCAAGGTCTGTCTGGGTGGTGGTGCTGATGAGTTCCTAGAAGAGGCCGCTCTCCCCTTCAAGATGGCATGTATTCCTTGCCTGAGTCCTGCAGTCCTGGGAGTGCCAACAGCAGTGGTAGTCTCTCCCTGTCCAACAGAGCCTGGTCTGCCAGCCTCTGCTGCTCCTGCCAGATTTAACTCTCCCTTACTCACTCACACACACACCAAACACATCCAAACACTCTCCTTTCATCCCCTCACTCACTCACTTTCTATCCCTCACCTCCATGCTGCCAGCCGCCATCCTTTCTCCCTGTCATTATTATTTTGAACTCTATATCTGATAAATTTCTCATCTTCATTTTATTTATTTATTTATTTATTTATTTATTTAGTAAGGCCATAATATATATATATATATATATATATATATATATATATATATATATATTTGATTTCAGAGAGGAAGGGAGAGTAAGAGAGAGATAGAAACATCAATGATGAATCATTGATTAGTTGCCTCCTGCACACCCCCTACTGGGGATGAAGCTCACAACCTGGGCATGTGCCCTTGACCGGAATCGAACCTGGGATCCTTCAGTACACAGGCCAACGCTCTATCCACTGAGCCAAACCGGCTAGGGCTCATCTCCATTTTATTAGCTTTTCTTCTTGAAAATTCTCTTGTTCTTTAATTTGGGTCTTATTTTTTTGTCTCCCCATTTTGGTTGCCTGTTTGGGTTTGGTAGATCTGCTACAATTCCCAATCTCTAGTGCAGGATAATGTCAGATGCTGTTTGTGACTGGCCCTAAATACCCTATTTTGAGCTGTCAGCAATCCACAACTTGTGGCTCCCTCTGCTCGGGCTTAGTGCCTTTGGAAAGGACCAAAATGTGCACCAGAGTCTGCTTTTCTTAGCCTTGGGACCAGAAGGAGTTCAGGCAAAGACTCAAAGCCTCCAGAGAGCCACCTCTGCTTGTATTTTGATTGACACTCAGTCTTGATTAGCCTCAGGCTATTGACCTCAGGGTTGAGCAACTACCTTCCCCGTAGGCAAAAATCTCCTGGATGGCAAAGGTCCACCAGAGAAAGATATCCTCCACAGTATGAGGAAATGATTCATGAGCTCCCTCTGTGCTGCCACCCCACAGCCACCAATCCTGGACTCTCCTCACACACCTCCGGTTCACTTTGCCTACCTCAGCCAGAGCCCAAAGTGAGTGGCTGCACAGGGAATTTTGTATGTTGGCCCTTTAAGAGGGTGCCTGCATTTTCAGCCATCTCTCCCTGGCAGACAGCAGCCCTACTCCTTTTCACAGGCAGATGTTACGTGGGCACCTTTCTCAGTTCTGGTCCTCTGGGCTGGGGCACCGAGCTTGGGGTTTAGACACCAGATTTCTCAGTGGGCACCCCCACAGCTGAGATATCCCTCTGGAATTTCAGCACTGTCTGTGGGAGCTTGGCAAGCCCTTTCACACCTCCATACTTCCTACTGGTCTCTATGGGATTTCCACTTTCTGTCCTTGGTTATCAGGGTTCTCTTCAGCTAGTCTTCAGCTGATTATTTAAGGTGTTTTTTCCTGAATTTTAGTTGTAATTCCAGTTTGGTCCTGAGAGAGTGTCAGTGTAGCTTCCACTTACTCTGCTGACATTTTGGAATCCACATTTGAAAACTATTGATGTGTCAAATCATGCACTCAGCCAAGCTAACATGGCTCAGTGGTTGAATGATGGCCTATAAACCAGAAGGTCATGATTCAATTCTTGGTCAGGGCACATGCCCGGGTTGCGAGCTCGATCCACTGTGTGGGGCATGCAGGAGGCAGCCGATCAATGATTTTTTTCTTACTATTGATGTTGCTATTTCTCTGTCCCTCCCCCTTCCTCTCTGAAATCAATAAAAATATATTTTAAATTAAATTAAATTAAATTATGCACTCAACTTCTTCATTTAGGCTAGTGTTAAGATGTGATAAATGTGATCAGCTTAAATGGGTTCATTCCTTGGAGTGGATAATATACATGTGTGACATCCAAAATATAGTTATTTAACCTAAAATTAGTGTAGATTGTCTGCTATCGAATGACACTCTTGTTTCTCAATGCTTTTAAACAGTTTTCATATACCTCTGAACCCCATTTTTACTTTTGTTTAAATATGTTTTGAGTGCAGAATTTAGGGTGGTCATTTTTTTGAATCATCTTTTTTATAGTGGACCTAAGATTTATCATTATAGCTCCTGTGAGCGTGGGCAACATACCAGTTAGACCTTATTTTTCTATGAAATGCAATGTGGGAGAAGCTGAGGGAAATGCACTCCAAATTTCTTTTCATCCATAATCGTGTTATCTGGAGTTTGGGGAAATATCTGGGAGAACACACTAGATATAACAAAGGCGTCTAAATCATATCCCAGTACTAAATAATGAAAACATTGACCTCTATATGGCTAGGATTGATCTTATAATAGTGCAGAAGAACAAAACTGTCATTATCATAAAGGTGATTTAGGGATAGAAGTCTGACCTTTTTTCATTCTGCAAAACTTACATTATTAAAAATCCAGAAAATTATGACACTGCTGAAGTAAAATATTATTATTAGGTTCTGTGCTTTCTTCTCTAAAGAAATTATTCATCCTATTGTTTGCATCTTCTTGAAGTCTAATTATCCTGCTAACAAAAAGTAGATACATTATGAAATGCTAAGTGGCAGAAACCAGGCAGAGAAATAAAATGTTTCTAGAAAAATAAACAACCCTTCCCAAAAGACTATTTTACTTTCTCTCTGTCCCTGGAAATATGACTAAGCTTCCGCTCTCATCCCCCACTATCTTCTAGAGTGGCAGTTGGAGAGGCTGTGAGAGGTTAGGTTATTGTTCTAAAGCAGTATTCTGGCAGTTTAATTGTTCAACGATTATTTACTGAATGCCTCAAGTATGCCTGTTATTGTGGTGGATGCTATATTAAGATCACCCCAATTTATTCCTTTGTGCATTTTCTTTTTCTTGAAAAGAAAGACGTTAATGCAGACATTTGCTTTGCCTATAAAACACCTGAAACAAGTATTCAATGGGTTCAACAATTTAGCCACATTGGATTTTTGGCATTTATTAAAATTACCTCCACCCCTTTCCACTCACTGCCTTTAATTAGTTGAGCTCAACCCATCAACATTCTGAATTTGGTCAGCCTGATTTGTGTATGTAGACATAGACTTTGATATTAAAAATAAATAATGCTTAACAAAATATCCCAAGCTACTCTACTTTGATTGAATTGCTTGAGCCACTCAACAAACCAAATCGGTAACAGGAAAAACCTGACATTGGTTCATTCAACTCAAGGATTGAACTCCCAGCCAATATCAACCCTGATAAAATATGAGGATCATTTAGAAGATTGATCAATGTGCTTTTTATCGCTATTGAGATTGCAAGGCAGAACAGAAACTACTAGTCTCTTTGGTAGTTATCTTTGGGTAGATGTGACTTCAGGGTCATAAATAAATAAACATCATTACCTTCTCTATACCCACATGCTGTGCAGTCTCTCAACTCTGTGAATTCCCATTATGCCCATCCAAAAAGATTTTATTACAGGTCAATAACTAAGAGGGAAGAAGAGAGATTGTAGCTGGTGCTCTGAGGCGGAAGGAGAAGAACAGGGCTGCATTTAATTGTGTGGTGACTGTTGTGTTTGACTTCAGGTTTGCATTCAGTTAATCATAATTTGTTTCTCAAGCAAGTTTTAGGTCTCCCTTCATACAGAACTCTTCAATCTACCCCCTCAAATGTCTTTTTAGTGCTTAACAAGCTTACTACCTTGGTCTCTTGTGAGGTAACAGCAGTAAGGTTAAAAGGAGGAAATCATGAATCAAAAATTTTGTTCACAGGCCATGGTTTTTCCTGGATGTTAGCCTTAGGATGCTAATTAATCAGTACCTCATCAATCAGCTAGGTAGATAGACACTTATCTGCTTGTTCAGCCCAAAGGAGGATCTAGCCTACTGCATCTGTTGTACCATACCACTTAGCGTTAACATAAATCTAACTGCTATGCCTTCTTCTTTATTTTTTCTGGTGGAATAAGAAGGGGATGCCATTCTGGAAGAATGATAAAATATGAGTATAGGAAGGAAAGAATTCATGTATAGAAAAGAATAATAAGGCTACTCACTGTCAGCCTTTTGGTTGATAGGTAAGAAAGGGATATTTAGAGAGCCTGGAAACTTGTGTGAACATGATAATGAGCCTGTGAAAACACACATATGTCCTATTATCTTGGAACACTGGATTCTTAAAAATATATTCTTAAAAGAAAAAAGAAAACAAAAAAATAAAAGAGCATGGCATAATGATTTTAATGCTATTTTCAACTCAGATCTTTGCCACTACGACTGGAAATCCCAGAGGGTGGTGGCCCAGTTATCAGAGGCCTTCTTGTAGTGGAAATATTAAAGTGAGGAAGTAATTATTATGCTCTCATTGTAGACTCAGAACTGTTTTATACACAGTAGGGATCTGGGGAATAAAATGATAAGAAAGGCAAGATTCTTGCTCACAGTTAGCTTCCAGTGTAAATGGAAAGGGGTATGTGTGCCTTATATACATAAAGTAGAGAACGATGCACAAAACTGTTGATTCTTAGAACCTTAAGGGACCAACCTTAAAAAAATTATACTTCAACCTAAATTCTGATGCTTAAATATTCCTAAGTCACAACAGTCAAGCGGTTACCGGTATCTGTTTGAATACTCATAGTAACAGGGATCTCATTAATTCTGGAGGTCATCACTTGGTATTCTGACAGCTGACTTTTACAAGGTAGTTGCTTAGGTAGGCCCAAAATCTGCTTACCTGGAGTAGCCACCAAGTTCTCCTTGAGACCACCCATCACAAGTATACTTTCTCCTTCCACATAGTATTGAAAATAGCAGCTATGCCTCATGGAATCTTCTCTTCTTTTTTTAAAAAAAACTATGTTTTTGTTGATTTTAAAGAGAGGAAGAGAGAGGGAGAGAGGAACACCAATCAGTTGCCTCCTGTACACACCCCAACCAGGGATTGAACCTGCAACCTGGGTATATGCCCTGACCGGGAATCGAACTGGCGACCACTTGGTGCACGGGCTGAACACTCAACCAACTGAGCCACACCAGCCAGGGCAGAAGCTTCTCTTCTTATTTTTCAAAAAACTATCTTATTCCTTCAACAATTCTATTATAAGACAGTGAATAATTAAGCACATAATTTTGGGACACAAACAGTCATTAATATAGAAGTTTAGAGGAAGAAGAGTTGAATTGGACTTCAGTGGCTGGCAAACTCATTAGTCAACAGAGCCAAATATCAACAGTGCAATGATTGAAATTTCTTTTGAGAACCAAATTTTTTAAACTTAAACTATATAGGTAAGGACATTGTTATTAACTTAATTAGGGTACTCCTAAGGCTTAAGAAGAGCCACACTCAAGGGGCCAAAGAGCCGCATGTGGCTCTCGAGCCGCAGTTTGCCAACCACGGGACTAAGTTGTCAAGAAAAATGAGAAAGTGGTATGTGAGCTTATCTATTTACTTATTTATTTTCTGTCCCTCTCACTAGAATGTAAGCTTCATAAGGGTAAATACTTTGTCTTATTTACCATTGTGTTTCCAGAACCTAACATTGTGCTTGGTACTGGGAGCTCAATAAGAATGAAATAATTTGGCCCTAACCGGTTTGGCTCAGTGGATAGAGTGTCGGCCTGCGGACTCAAGGGTCCCAGGTTCGATTCCAGTCAAGGGCATGTACCTTGGTTGTGGGCACATCCCCAGTGGGGAGTGTGCAGGAGGCAGCTGATCGGTGTTTCTCTCTCATCGATGTTTCTAACTCTCCATCCCTCTCCCTTCCTCTCTGTAAAAAATCAATAAAATATATATTTTTTTAAAAAAGAGAATGAAATAATTTGGAGAAAATAATCGGAGAAAAGTCTCTTTAGGCTATCTTACCAGAAGATTAACCATAAATTTAAAAACCACTGTGTGAAAAGATACTTACTGAGATAGGCTTGCTGCATATAGTGAGTAACTGATATAACAACCAAAGCCAGAGTTCCCTGGGAAGTGAACACTGATTTATAAAGTCTATATATTAATGGCTATAAAGTTTGTCAAAACATCTTATTGGCTGAGAATCTCCAAAGAAGAATAACAAAATAATTTATTATAGTTTTTGTATTCATTTAAATTTGTGTAGATTCTTACTGATTTGGAAATCATGAAAGGAGAAGAGCATAAAATAGGGGGATCAGAGTTTGTTGTTTTAGCCACTCTACCAACCTTTGCCCCTCAAGATCCTCCATTTCTTTCTAAAGGCAGTATCTTGTTGTTTAGCCAAAGACCACCAGGAATGCACTTATAATTGAGTAAATTGGATTTAATACCAATTGCAATGAAGGAAATCACAAACCATGGGGAGCCATGAGGTGCCTCAGTGAGAGAGCATTAGAAAGGACATATTCTGGAATTTGGGCTTTGATTAAGTGATTTGGGCGAGGATCCAATGAAGCAGGGATTCTCTCTAGATTGGGTGCTATCAGGAAGAGGGGATAATTCTATCATTGGCTATCTCAATAAGTCTTTTATTTTTTATTTTTTGTTAATCCTCACCTGAGGATATTTTTTCCATTGAATTTTAGAGAGAGTGAAAGAGAGAGGGAAGGACATAGAGAAACATCGATGTGAGAGAAACACATTGGTTGCCTCCTGCATGTGCCCAGACCAGGACCTGGGTCAGGGAGGAGCTTGCAACTGAAGTACATGCTCTTAACTGGAATCAAACTTGGGACCCTTTGGTCTGCAGGCTGAGGCTCTATCCACTGAGCCAAATCAGCTAAGGCTCAACAAATCTTATCTCTAAAGAGTGCAGAATATATTAAAGCTAAGGCTGCAATTGGTAAAGAAGTAGAAGTCACTCAGATTAGTCAAGATAGAAAGATATTTGGTATTTTGTAGTTTGGGAAATATTCACGTTTTTGTTAATTCTTGATGCAAATTATGACATGTCCTTGTTTTTTCTTTCTTTCTTTCTTTCTTTTTTTCTTTTCTCTATTGTGGTTGCAGAGTGACCTTGTCTGATGTTAGTATTCTGTGAGATTGTTTATGATCAACAGATCAGCAACATGGCCTAGCTGTAAGCATCAGGCCAGCTTCTAACAGCACTAAAGCCTAAATGTCAGATTTGTTTACAGATATCAGGGCTGCTTCCCCCTGCCCCTTTCTTAGCAGCAAAATATTATAGAAGGAGGAGGTGGCTCCTACAATAACAATATTTTCTCTTTTCTAAATTAATCATAGGGAATATAGTCAATAATATTATAATAACTATCTATGATATAAGGTGGATACTAGACTTATCAGGGGTATCACTATGTAAATTATATAAATATCTAATCACTATGCTGTATAAACTAGTATAGTATTGAATGTCATTGAAAAAAAGTCATTCAGCAGGCTTGCCCGGAGGATTTTGCCAATGCATGATCTTGATTTTCTAGATTATTCTTTGCTCTTCACATGATCCATACATACCCACAGGTGCTACCACAATATTTTGCCACAGTTTATCTGTGGTCTTCAAGATGATTTTGATGTGCATTCACAGAATTGCTCAGTGTGGCCACTTTGTTCCTATTTACTGTCCCAATTTTTGTTCTTTTTCTCAATCATTTTTGAATGAAAGGAGACACAAATACTTTTCACTCTGCACACCGGGCTCCATCAAACTGAGTACAAAGTAATTGCTGTATTTACCTACACAGCGTCTGCTGCTGCAGTTATAAAGACTCTTAGTGTTCAATGGGAATTCATTCTGAGTAATATATTTGGTCACATTCTACTTTTCAGTTCATGAAGGTACATCCTTCCCTTTGTTGTGGATAATTAAGATCATATGATCACCTGCAAAACATTTTAAAATGGCTAGTAAAGAGGGAAAAAATAATTTTTACTTATGGTAGGTCTTCTGGGTAAGACTTGCTTGGTCTTTTATGATGCTGCTGTTTGGACAATGATTATTTAACAGAACAGAAAACATATCTAATGAAACAACCTCCTCCTCCTTCCCCAATTTTCCATGGTTTTAGGAGCACAGGATAATTTCATTGTGTACCCGTTGTTAAGGTTGCTGAAGGAGGGACACACGAGGCCAAAGTGGTAAGAGATTATAAATTTATTAGGTCACCCGTCTCATCAAGAATGAGGTTTCCAAAGCTAGGCAGAATCTATGTTAACCATAGGGAATCTTCTAATTCTCATGCACAAAGACAGAGATGTTTCCATAAATAAAGTCCTCACAAATATAATTGAGCCTTAGGAAGGTTTGTAGCAGGGAAGAGAAAATGAGTGAGGTGACAGAGTTACTGGAAGTTGCAGACTGGGTTTAAGAAAGAAGAGTTTACTTGCATATAAGTGATCAGATTGATTCCATGCAGCTCTGGAATAGCAAACTAATGTTTCTCAGTTTTTACCTCTCACCACACCATTGAAATGAGCCACAGAAAATGTTATTGACTGAATTGCTTGGCCAGTTTTGATTTACCTAGTCATACAATCAGTTATCTTAATGTATTCCAAAATCATCTTGGAGACCACAGATAGACTGTGACAGAATATTGTAGTAGCACCTGTGGGTATCTATTGACCTGGGAAGACCAAAAATTAATCAGCAATTCAGAAAAATGATAAAATAGTACATATCATTGATTTATTCATACTTGTCCTTTGAGTACTATTTTCAGGCCTCCTGACTATCTTCCGTATTTCTAATTGCCCTCAGTTGCCCCTAGAATAAATACCTCAGGATCAACCACTCCCATACACATACACACTGTAATTATACTCATGACTGAGACTTGTCCCCAAACTTTCCTTTCCCATTTCCCATTTATAAAGGGATATCTTATTTATTTATTTTTATTTTAAAATTTATTTTATTTGTATTGAATTTATTGGGATGATATTGGCTCAGAAAACAATACAGGTTTCAAGTGACTTTTTCCTTCACCAGGTTATGGAAGTTTTCAGCAATTATTTTTTTCTAAGAGGTACTTTATTCATTGTTCACTCTCTTTACTTTATAACACCCCTATTATGTGGATGTTGTGATGCTTAATGTTATCTCAGAGGTCTCTTACATTTTCCTCATTTTAAAAAATTATCTTTTCTTTTTCGATGCTGTGTTTGGTTGCTTACTGTTATCTTGTCCTCAAAATCACTGATTT
The DNA here is from genome assembly GCF_964212035.1 of Myotis nattereri. Lineage (NCBI taxonomy): Eukaryota > Metazoa > Chordata > Mammalia > Chiroptera > Vespertilionidae > Myotis > Myotis nattereri. The sequence goes on along the minus strand of NC_138078.1, from coordinate 113,070,074 downwards.
GATCCTCTGCTTCATCTTACCTGCCATTGATTCCTTCTACTGTATTCTTCATTTCAGACATTGTATTCTTCATTTCTGACTGGTTCTTTTTAATGAGTTATACATTCTCTTTTTTTTTTTTTTGGAGGATTAAAAAAATTATTTATTTATTTATTTTTTAAATCTTTATTGTTCAGATTATTACAGTTGTTCCTCTTTTCCCCCCCATAACTTCCCTCCACTCATTTCACACCCCACCATCCTCCCTCACTCCCCACCCACTGTCCTCATCCATAGGTGCACGATTTTTGTCCAGTCTCTTCCCGCATCCCCCTCACCCCTTTCCCCCCCAAGAATAGTCAGTCCACTCTCTTACTATGCCCCTGATTCTATTATAAACACCAGTTCATTCTGTTCATCAGATTATTCACTTGATTTTCAGATTCACTTGTTGATAGATGTGTATTTGTTGTTTATAATTTGTATCTTTACCTTTTTCTTCTTCTTCCTCTTCTTTTTTTTTAATATATTTTATTGAGTTTTTACAGAGAGGAAGGGAGAGAGATAGAGAGTTAGAAACATCTATGAGAGAGAAACATCAATCAGCTGCCTCTTGCACATCTCCTACTGGGGATGTGCCCACAACCCAGGTACATGCCCTTGACTGGAATCAAACCCAGAATCTTTCAGTCCGCAGGCTGACGCTTTATCCACTGAGCCAAACCGGTTTCGGCTTCTTCCTCTTCTTAAAGGATACCTTTTAGCATTTCATATAATACTGGTTTGGTGGTGATGAACTTCTTTAGCTTTTTCTTATCTGTGAAGCTTTTTATCTGACCTTCCATTCTGAATGATAGCTTTGCTGGATAAAGTAATCTTGGTTGTAGGTTCTTGGCATTCATCACTTTGAATATTTCTTGCTACTCCCTTCTGGCCTGCAAAGTTTCTGTTGAGAAGTCAGCTGACAGTCATATGGGTACTCCCTTGTAGGTAACTGACTGTTTTTCTCTTGCTGCTTTAAAGATTCTCTCTTTGTCTTTTGCTCTTGGCATTTTAAGTATGCTGTGTCTTGGTGTGGTCCTCTTTGGATTCCTTTTGTTTGGGGTTCTCTGCACTTCCTGGAACTGTAAGTCTATTTCTTTCACCAGGTAGGGGAAATTTTCTATTATTATTTCTTCAAATAGGTTTTCAATATCTTGCTCTCTCTCTTCTTCTGGCACCCCTGTAATTCGGATGTTGGTACGCTTAAAGCTGTCCCAGAGGCTCCTTACACTATCTTCGTATTTTTGGATTCTTTTTTCATTTTGCTTTTCCGGTTGGGTGTTTTTTGCTTCTTCGTATTTCCAATCGTTGACTTGATTCTTGCGATCCTCTAGTCTGCTCTTGGGATTCTGTATAATATTCTCTATTTCAGTCAGTGTATGCTTAATTTTTAGTTGGTCCTTTATCACAACCTTGAGGGTCTCATTAGATTTCCTGTAGGTCTCATTAAGTTTATCGGCAGTTTCTAGAAAATTCTTGAAAAACCTTAAAAATGTGGTTTTGAACTCTATATCCAGTAGTTTGCTATCCTCCATTTCTGTCATTTGTGTCCTTTTTCTTTGTCTCCGCATTTTTTATGCTTCCCTGTGGTGATAAAGTGGTTTTCTGTGCTAAGTGTCCTCTAGGGTCCAGTGGTTCAGCCTCCCCAATTACCTGAGGAGGACACTTTTGGTGCACCCCCTTGTGGTCTTTGTGCACAGTCTTGTTGTAGTTAAGTCTTGATTGTTGTAGGTATCACTGGGAGGAATTGACCTCAAGGCCAATTTGCTGTGGGAATCAGCTGTGTCTGCAGTGGGAGAACTTCTGTGCTGGAGACACCCCTTCGGGGTAAGACTTGCTTCAATGGGGCTTTGGTGCTTACTGAGTCTGCTCCCTGATTGTGTCCTTTATGGTTCCATGGAGTTGCAAACTGGATGGTCCCACTCTGACCTCTGGGTACACTGGCTCCTGGATCTCTAGGGAGGTGCTAATCTAGCCTCTGCCTTAGGCTATCCACCAAAAGCCTCCCTGCAGGGCTTGGGCGGGGCGGGTCCCACGGGATCAACAGGGTGGGGCTAGCAGTTATGGCTGCTCTCAGAGGTTCCACTTCTCAGTGTCTCGGCATTTGCTGCAAGCCCCTCTGAGAGAAAGCTGCCCTCGAGTTCTGACCGATGCTAGACAGTCTCACCTCTCTCGTATGAGTCTGGGTCCCTAGAGACTTGCCCGGAACTGGAGGTCAGAGCCTCAGACTCCCTCCTGATTGAAAACAACAACCGCGCCCTCAGCCGCCAGCCCGCTCCGCGTGCACCTGTGTACTTTAGTATTTTACTTCCACACTGCACCTCCTCTGAGTCTTGGTATGCTTTACTCTTTCCTTCTAGTTGTAGAATTTCCACTCAGCCAGCCTTCCTGTGGTTCTGGATGATGTCCGTTCCGTCTTTTAGTTGTATTTTTGAAGTGGTTTTTCGAGGCAGCAAACTCCGGTGTTTACCTATGCCGCCATCTTGGTTTGTCTGTATACATTCTTTTTAATGCTTACTAGCTCTCTGCTTAAGTTCTCACTGAGATCATCCATTCATCCCCTAAGGTCCTTGAGCATCTTTATATCCATTGTTTTAAACTCTACATCTGGTATTTTGGTTGCTTTCATTTCATTTAATCTTTTTTTGAGGGGATCTCTCTCTCTCTCTCTCTCTCTCTCTCTCTCTCTCTCTCTCTCTCTCTCTCTCTTCCATTTTGGGCATATTTGTTTATCTCCCCATTTTGTCTCTATGTATTAGGTATATCTGCTATGACTCCCAAACTTGTTATGATGGCTTTTTGATATAGGTTTCTTGTTGGGTTAAATGGTACAATCTTTCAGATCAACTGAGCTTGGTGCTCCAAGAATGTTTCTTGTGGTTTATGTGCCTCCTCCTGTTGTAGTTGAGTCCTGAATTCTTTGGCCCTTTTGTGAGTAGAATTAACCCTTCAGGTTGGTTGACTATAAGGATAAACCTGATCACTGTGTATGAATCGCTGTATAGGGGTTTTCCCCTCAAGGCAGAGTTGTTCCCAGAAGGGACTGGTGCCTGCCAGACTCCCCCTTTGGGTGTGCTACTATTGTGCCTAGTTGCATGAAGCTGTTGTATTGTCTGGAGCCTACCACTGTTTTTTTTTGGTTCTGGATCCATTTAGATGGGGTTCAGGTAGAGGTCAATGTCAAATGTCTTGTGTAAACAGCCTTTGGCTACCTCTCTGCAGTTACCACACTAATCACTGTTTGTGGTTGCATCTACCAGGCCTGGTTGTGCATGGATGGGGCCAATCTATGTATAAATATTGGTTTCCTACAGCTTAGAATTTGGGACAGATCTATAAAAGGTTCGAGGCTTACTGAGGTCCACCTCCATCTATAAGCTATTCTGCCTCTCCCTGAGATTGCCTGGTCTTCCTCCAGAGCCTTCTAAAAAAATACTGCAGAGTGGGCCCAATCTGGTCAGGACTTACATACTCTTCCACAAGTTATAAACTCAGCAGTGCAGGGTGACTAGGGTCAGGAGGATGAGGCTCATGGGTCCCCTTCTTGGGAACCATGTGGTCAGGTTCTCAATGAGAGGAAAATGGCCCCTATTACAGAGGCAAACCACTCAGTCTATGCCAGAGTCTTCAACTCTACTCCCCAGGAGGAACATGCTGTAGGTTCAATTTGGGTGCAGACATCCAACTCCCCCGCCCCCCACATGAGCAAGTTCAGCAGGATGGAACCACTGGGGCTTGATAGGACAGATCAAAATTGTCCCCAACTGAGGGTGGTGCTGGCTGAGCCCCAAGGAGGGGGCCAAACACAATCACTTCTGAAGGAGACACACTTCAAAAATCCCAGCTATAAGAAGCCCTTCCTTCTCCCTGTGGAACTGAGCTCAACAGTGTGGGCTACTAGGACATGGGAAGACAGATCTTTTCTCCCTTTCTGAGATAGCTTGCACTGAGCTAGCAGAAGAGATAGGAGTGACCTCCCCCCACAATGTAGCCACACAACCCAGTAAATGCCCATTTGATCCTAGACAAAAACCTCCCAGGGAGATGGTGCTCAGAAATTACCAGCTCTGTGGGGCACCCTGATCCCCCTGAATGAATAAACCCAGCAGGGCAGGGACACAGAATTGTGGGGCATACCAAGTGATTCAACAGGTGGAAGGTGGGGATGGCACCAGCTTTGTGCTCAAGGTGGGGAAGAATGGTATAAAGGGACATTTTTTTAAAATCATCTGAAAAAATTTACACAAACTAATTTATGTCAATGGAGATACAGAGTTACTGTTTGCCTTCCATGGACATATTACTTTTGTTTCATTTGAGAACCCTGTCTACTACAGAGTTTACTGTTTTCTCAAAAATTATGACTATGTATAATTAAAGAATGCAGTAAAATGATTTTTCAGGTTTTCCTACTTAGAATAGTCCTTTCAACTTGATTCTATTGACTACTCAATTTAGGAAAAAATTTTATTTTTACTTTTTAATTAACTTATTTATTCTTATTTAATTTACTTATCAGGATACTTAATGTTTACAAAGTTTAACACACATGTCATAGCATTTAGCATCATGTTAAGCACTTCACATAAACTGATTAATTTCCAAGGTTCAAACATAATTTTTTCCAGGGTTCAAATATTGTTTTTAATTTTTATATATTTTATTGTGGTGACATTAGATTAATATGATTATATAGATTTCAGATGTACAATTATATAATACGTCATCTGTATATTGTATTGTGTGTTCACCACCCAAAATCAAGTCTCCTTTTGTTACCATATATCCTCCCTTGACACTCTTCTATCTCCTCTCACCCCCCACTTTCCCTCTGGTAATCATCATACTGTTGTCTATGTGTATGAAATTTTTTATTTTTTAGGCAAAAATTGATTTGGTCAAATAGCTGACTGGTTGTAGTGCAACAACCAAGAAATTCAGGCAAGTTAGTCATTTTAATCAATCCACTATTTATCTTAGTTCTTATTAACTTGTTCAAACCTTCCTAAGCTGGTCAAGACAGTCAAAATGAATCAGTGAGGTAGTTTGAATTCATCTATCCTAGGTTGGACTGTATAAACTAGTTAATGGACATAACAAATCTTCATCGGGGAGCAAAGGGCAAGCTTTGGCTGACATGGCTGACTGAATCAAGCATGGCAGTCACAATGGCTTGTCAAGTTTCATCCAGCCTTGGATAAATTAAGTCCATCTTTTAATTTTATTTATTTTGAATTATTTGACTGATCATTTTGGTTCAATTAACCAACCAATCGCATAGTTTCATAAAGACACATTTAGAATGGGTTGAATTTATTTAAAGCTCTAAGAAATAAAGGACCATAGACATAGGTAGTGCATAAAGCAGTCTATGAACCTCTAAGATGGTCAAAGGAAATTATTACATGATTGAACCAAATGTGACACAAGTGTGACCTGGTTTCTTTATCTGCCCACATAGAAAAGACCCTGCTGAATAGAATTTACCCAGAAAATGGTATTACACAGTAAAACTGCTTTGTTGGCCATCTCTCACTGCCAGTATAAAACCAAGTATTCAAAGTAACATAATGGAAAAAATAATAAAAGAGAAAAATGGTTACAACTTCCTACCTGATCTCAAAAGATTTTATTCATATGAAGATAATCCTATATCCTGTAGAAACATTAATTCAATTCATGTTCTACTCCTCTGAGGATTACAGTATAAATTCTTTACTCATTGCCTGGCTCCTGACCTGAATAAATTTCAAAGATCTTTTTTCCCTCAAAGAAAAGCAAATTAAGATTTTTGCTTCTCCCTTAAGAGCTAACCATATCACTGTAGTCCAGAATGGTATCACAATGTATGCTGAATACCATAGATAGGCTGAAACACACACACACACACACACACACACACACACACACACACCAAAACATCAGCTTTTTGTTCAAGGTTTTTGGTTTAGGTGAATAAAAGCTATTTGGAACATAATATCGATAAAAATCAATCAGAGGCAGAGTGTGCAGATGCAGTTCTGCAGTTTTTCTATTTTGAAAATTCCTATGGTTAATGCTTAACCCCTGGCTGACATCTCCCTGCCATCCCACATTCTGCCAACCTGTATCTGAAAGTGATAATACACTATTTTTCAAACTGTGGATCAAAGCTTATTAGGGGTTGTGAAAATAAATTTAGTAGGAAAAGATCCACTTATTTTTCCCTTTTCTTTTTTTAGTGAAGCAGAATAGAGTAGAAAATATTAGAATGCATTGCCCACAGTAATGCTAGTATTATTTTATGAATTTTTGTGTCAGTTATGTGATCATAGCCTGTGTATGTGTGTATGGATATCTGTGTCATGTATGTGGTGTGTGTGTGTGTGTGTAATTGGCCATATGTAATATACATATTTTTAATGAGCCCTGTGGTGGTAAAAGTTTGAAACACTGTTGTAATGGAAAATACATGAGTTTTACAGTCACACAAATCTGGATTCCAGAAGTATACCCAGGGTTGGAGGTGGAAGGAAGATTGATAGGAATGATCCTCCCAGGCAGGTATAGAAATTATTTCTCTGACGTGTTTAGAATTACCATATCATGTTAATAATAGAAAAACTCCTAAAGTCAGTGTTATTACTCTTTTAAAATTCTTACTGATGATGTACTTCCTTATTGTCTGAACCCAGAATATAGTACCTGAAACATTGTAGGTGCATAACAAATATTTTTCAGTAAATAAACCTGAGATTTCTTTGGGCTCTTTTACCAGTCATATCATATGGGCTCATTTTGACTTCGTGGCCAACACAGGCTTTCTGTCTTTTTTGTGCATGAATTTCTGAAAAGTCTTCTCTCAGTTTGCCTTTGTTCACTTGATTTTTGAACAAACATAAGAATTATTATTAATTTGACTCTGTTGATTTTGGATACTTATTATACCCTGTTCAATAATTTTAATCTTAATTCTGCCTTAACTTTATTTCACAGCTTCATGAACTCTGGGGCAGAAAATAAAACAACAAGAAAAACAAAACAAAAGCAACCAATCATCAATAAAAATCACACTAAAGTAATGAAAACAAAATGCCTTTTATATCTTTATCCAAACATGACTCAGAACTAATTTAAACCAAATAAAATAAAAGAATGTGCTGCAAAAATAATATGAATTATAAACCTAGGATTCAGTTATTTTGCATTTAGTTCACTAATTTTTAATTGATAATTCTGTTGGCTGTCTATAAAATGAATTCTCAAAGATTTATGATAGCTCCTTTTGCCCTATCTGGTTGTACCCCAAATGAACACTTTCAGTTATAAAGGGCATGCCATATTCAGCACAGAGTTAGCTACACTACTAGGCACTATTGATAGGGACCCAAAGGGCAAAAATGTGGTCTGTGCATTACAGAGTGAATCAGAAGATGTCTGATGTAGAGAGATTTGCTGAGAATATTTCCAGAAGTTTAAGAATAAGCTAATTTAGTGTGGTGAGCAAAATATAAGATATGTAAATGTCAAATCACCATGTTATTTGTTAAACCCCTGAAACTAGTATAATAACTATGCTTTAATAATAATTAAATAAATACAACAACTCACCTCCTCCCAAAAGTAAACTGACTTTTTTAGGATTTTAATTTATTTTTATTTTATTTTATTTTTATCCTCACCCAAGGATATGTTTACTGATTTTAGAGAGAGGAAGAGACATAGAGAAATATCGATATGAGAAGGAAACATTGATCCTGATCCTGAGAGAGAACCATTGATTGGCCACCTCCCTAATGAGCCCCAAATGAGGATAGAACCCACAATATTTTGGTATATAGGACACTACAACCGACTGAGCAACACAGCTGGGGTGAGTAAACAAATTATTTTTAATCTTTTATATTGTTTAAAGTATTACATATGTCTTCATTTTCCCTGATTGACCCCGCCCCCAAACACTCCCACCTCCGAGGGCAAGCCCCCACTGCCCCAGTGTCTGTGACCATTGGTCATGCTAATATACATGCATACAAGTCCTTTGGTTGAACTCTGATCCCCCAACCCCCTGTCCTGCCATTTGTCTCTGGATCTATTTTTGGTCACCAGTTTATATTGATCATTATATCCCACATATGAGTGAAATCACGTGATATTTATCTTACTCCCACTGGCTTATTGCACTTATCATAATGCTCTCCAGTTCCATCAATGCTGTCGCAAATGGTAAAAGTTCCTTATTTTTTATTATAGTGTAGTATTCCATTGGTGTAGATGTATCACAGTTTTTTAATCCACTCATCTGCTGATGGGCACTTAGGCTGTTTACAAATATTAGCTATTCTAAATTGTGCTGCTATGAGCATAGGGGTGCATATATTCTTTCTGATTGGTGTTTCTTGTTTTTTGGGATATATTCCTAGAAGTGGTACTACTGGATCAAATGGCAGTTCCATTTTTAAATTTTTGAGGAAATGCCATACTGTTTTCCATAATGACTGCACCAGTCTGCATTCCCACCAGCAGTGAAGAAGGGTTCCTTTTTCTCTGCATCCTCTCCAGCACTTGTCATTTGTTGATTTGTTGTTGATAGCCTTTCTGACAGGTGTGAGATGGTACCTCATTGTTGTTTTGATTTGCATCTCTCAGATGATTAGTGACTTTGAGCATATTTTCATATGTCTCTTGGCTTTCTGAATGCCCTCTTTCGAAAAGTATCTATTTAGGTCCTTTGCCCATTTTTTCATTGGATCGTTTATCTTCCTTTTGTTAAGTTGTATGAGTTCCCTGTAAATGTTAGAGATTAAATCATTATCAGAGCTAACATTGGCGACTATGTTCTCCCATGCAGTGGGCTTTCTTGTTGTTTTGTTGATGGTTTCTTTTGCTGTGCAGAAGCTTTTTTATTTTGATGTAGTCCCACTTGTTTATTTTCTCCTTAGTCTCTCTTGCCCTAGGCTCTGTGTCTGTAAAGATGTTGCTACAACATATGTCTGCAATTTTGCTGCCTATGGAGTCTTGTAGGATTTTTATGGTTTCCCGTCTTACATTCAAGTCCTTTAGCCATTTTGAATTTGTTCTTGTGTATAGTGTAAGTTGGTGACCTAGTTTCATTTTTTTTGCTTGTATCTGACCAAATTTCCCAGCACCATTTATTAAAGAGACTGTTTTGACTCCATTGTATGCTCTTGCCTTCTTTGTCAAATATTAATTTAGCATAATGGCTGGGGTCAATTTCTGGATCCTCTATTCTATTCCATTGGTCTATATGTCTGTTCTTGTGCCAGTATCAGGCAGTTTTGAGAACCATGGCTTGGTAATATAGCTTGATATCTGGTATTGTGATCCCTCTAACTTTTTTCTTCTTTCTCAGGATAGCTGTGGCTATTTGAGGTCTTTTTTTAATTCCAGCTGTGCAGAAGCGTTTTATTTTGATGTAGTCCCATTTGATCATTTTCTCTTTAGTTTCAAGTGCCCTGGGAGCTGTATCAGTGAAGAAATTGCTTCGGCATATGTCTGAGATTTTGTTGCCTTTGGATTCTTCTAGTATTTTTATGGTTTCCCATTGTATATTTAAGTCCTTTATCCATTTTTAGTTTATTTTTGTGTATGGTGTAAGTTGGTGGTCTAGTTTCATTTTTTTGCATGTATCTGTCCAATTTTCCCAACACCATTTATTGAAGAGACTATCTTGGCTCCATTGTATGTTCTTGCCTCCTTTGTCAAATATTAATTGAGTGTATTGATTGGGGCTGATTTCTGGGCTCTCTATTCTATTCCATTGATCTATATGCTTGCTCTTGTGCCAGTACCAGGCAGTTTTGAGAACAGTGGCTTTGTAATACAGCTTGATATCTGGTATTGAGATCCCACCTACTTTGATCTTTCTCAGGATCACTGCAGCTATTCGGGGTTGTTTTTTATTCCAGATGAATTTTTGGAGAGTATGTTCTAGGTCTGTGAAATATGCTATTGGTATTTTAATGGGAAGTACGTTGAATTTATAGATTGCTTTGGGCAGTATGGACATTTTAATGATGTTGATTCTACCAATCCAAGAACATGGTATGTTCTTCCATCTCTTTATGTCTTCCTCTATCTCTTTTTTCAACGTCCTGTAGTTTTCTGAGTAGAGGTCTTTTACCTCTTTAGTTAAGTTTATTCCTAGGTAGCTTAATTTTTTTGGTGCGATGGTAAATGGGATTGCTTTTTTAGTCTCTCTTTCTGCACATTCACTATTGGTGTATAGAAATGCCATAGATTTCTTGGCGTTAATTTTGTATCCTGCTACATTGCCGAATTCATGTATTAAGTCTCGTAGCTTTTTGATGGAGTCTCTAGGGTTTTTTAAGTATAATATCATGTCATCTGCAAATAAGGACAGTTTTACTTCTTCTTTTCCAATTTGGATGCCTTTTATTTCTTCTTCTTGTTTAATTGCAATGGCTAATACTTCCAGTACTATGTCGAACAGCAGTGGTGAGAGTGGGCATCCCTGTCTTGTTCCTGTTCTTAGGGCAAATAGTGTTAGTTTTTGTCCATTGAGTATGATGTTGACTGTGGGCCTGTCATATATGGCTTTTATTATGTTGAGGTATGATCCTTCAATTCCCACCTTGCTGAGAGTTTTTATCAAAAATGGGTGTTGAATTTTGTCAAACGCTTTTTCTGCATCAATTGATATGACCATGTGGTTTTTTTCTTTCAATTTGTTTATGTGATGTACCACGTTTATTGATTTGCGGATATTGTACCATCCTTGCATCCCTGGGATAAATCCTACTTGGTCATGGTGTATGATCTTTCTGATGTACTGCTGGATCCGATTTGCTAAGATTTTGTTGAGGATTTTGGCATCTATGTTCATGAGGGATATTGGCCTGTAATTCTCTTTCATTGTGTTGTCTTTACCTGGTTTTGGTATTAGGGTGATGCTGGCTTCATAGAATGAGCTTGGAAGTGTTCCTTCCTCTTGAATTTTTTGTAGTAGTCTGAGGAGGATAGGTTTTAGTTCTTCCTTGAATGTTTGGTAAAACTCCCCTGTGAAGCCGTCTGGTCCTGGGCTTTTGTTTGCTGGAAGCTTTTTGATGACTGCTTCAATTTCTTCCATAGTTATTGGCCTGTTGAGATTTTTAGATTCTTCCTGATTAAGTTTTGGAATGTTGTATTTTTCTAGGAATATGCCCATTTCCTCCAGGTTGTCTAGTTTGTTGGATTAGAGTTGTCCATAGTATTTTTTAACAATCATTTGTATTTCTGTGGGATCTGTAGTTATTTCGCCTCTATCATTTCTGATTTTGTTGATTTGGGTCCTTTCTCTTTGCTTCTTGGGGAGCCTGGCCAGAGGTTTGTCAATCTTGTTTATCCTTTCAAAGAACCAGCTCTTGGTTTCATTGATTTTCTGTATTGTTTTTTTGGTCTCTATGTCATTTATTTCTGCTCTAATCTTTATTATCTCCTTCCTTCTGCTCACTCTGGGGTTTTCTTGTTGCTCTCTTTCTAATTCTTGGAGCTGTAGATTTAGATGATTTACTACCATTTTTTCTTGTTTTTTGGGATAGGCCTGTAGAGCTACAAACTTCCCTCTCAGGACTGCTTTCGTTGTGTCCCAAAGGTTTTGCATTGTTGTGTTTTCATTGTCATTAGTTTCCAGGGTGTTTTTAATTTCTTCTTTGATCTCATTGGTAACCCAATCAATATTTAATAATGTGCTATTCAGCTTCCAAGTGTTTGAGTATTTTGGGTTGTTTTTATTGTAGTTTATTTTTAATATTATGGCCTTGTGGTCTGAGAAGATGCTTGGTATGATTTCAATCTTCTTGAATTTGGGGAGACTTTGTTTGTGACCCAATATGTGGTCTATTTTTGAAGATGTCCCGTGAGCAGTTGAGAAGAACGTATATTCTGTGGCTTTGGGGTGAAGTGTTCTGAAGATGTCGATTAAGTCCATCTGATCTAGTGAGTCATTTAGGATTGCTGTTTCTTTGCTGAGTTTTTGTCTAGTGGATTTATCCAGTGATGTCAGTGGTGTATTAAAGTCCCCTACTATGATTGTATTGTTGTCGATCTCTCCCCTGATATCTTCCAGGAGTTTTCTTATGTATGTGGGTGCTCCTGCATTGGGTGCATATATGTTTATCAGGTTTATACCCTCTTGTTGTATTGATCCCTTTAGTATTATGAAGTGGCCTTCCTTATCTCTTGTTATGGCCTTCGCTTTGAGGTCTATTTTGTCTGATATAAGTATTGCTACCCCAGCTTTTTTTTCATTTCCATTTGCCTAAAGATATTTTTCCATCCCTTCACTTTCAGTCTGTGTGAGTCCCTTCTAATGAGGTGGGTCTCTTGTAGACAGAAAATATATGCGTCGTGTTTTTTTATCAGCCACTCGATATCTTTTGATTGCACCATTTAGTCCATTTATGTTTAAAGTTATTATTGAAAGGTACTTGTTTGTAGCCATTTTTATTTTTATTTTTTTGTGGCTGTTTTCTTTCTGGGCTTTTTAGTTCTTCTTTTTACAACAGTCCCTTTAGCATTTCTTGCATTGCTGGCTTGGTGGTGATAAACTCCTTTAGCCTTTTTTTGTATGTGAAGCTTCTTATTTCCCCTTCAATTTTGAATGATAGCCTAGCTGGATAGAATATTCTTGGATTCAGTCCTTTGCTTTGCATCACTTTGTAAATTTCTGTTCATTCTTTTCTGGCTGATGTATTTCTGTTGAGAAATCATTTGATAATCTGATGGGGGATCCTTTGTAGGTAACTCTCTGTTTCTCTCTTGCAGCCTTTAAGATTCTCTCTTTGTCTTGTACATTTGCCATCATTATTATGACATGTCTTGGTGTGGGTCTTTGGGGTTTATCTTCCCTGGGACTCTCTGTACTTGTGTAACTTTTTTCTTCCCCACCTCAGGGAAGTTTTCTGACATTATTTCTTCAAATAGATTTTCTAATCCTTGCTGCTCTTCTTGTCCTTCTTTCAGCCCTATTATGCGTATGTAGTAATTATTTCATGGGAATTCCTTGTCTACTCACTAGGTTGTAGGTTCTTTGTTTGTAAAGACCATGTGTTATACATTATTATACCCCTCATAATGTCTGATATTGTGCTACATACTCAAACATATTTATGGATTGAATAATTTAAAATGGGACAAAGTTGATGATAATAAAACATAAAAGGTCTGCAATTCTCCTTAAACATGAGAACCTCCAGGGAAATCTTAAGGATTTTAGAAGTTTTCCAGCAATCCTATTGTTTTTTTTCTTCTGTATTCATTTTTTCTGCATGTCATCTTCAGACTTTGAGATGGAATTCTGCTGCTGAAGCAAAGCCCAAGGAAAGTTAATTTTATGATAAATGAGTGTCATTTTCCAATTTCTCCACAACATTTTTAGAAGCTTGTATTGTGGTCACCTTGTAACTCTTCGTTCTGATCTCTAAGCTATCTTGAAACCTTTATCACTTGTTCTCTTCAATCCTATGCTTTTTTTACACATGTAGTGCTTGTCACAATAGGAGACACATAGTAGGTACTTAATAAAAGTTTGTTGGATGATATTTTAATATTTAAATCTTTTGCTATAAGAAAAACTTTTGCTATAGCATAGGAGAGTGACTAAGAGCATACTCTGGAGCCTTACTATCTAGATTCAAGTACCAGCTCTAGTACTTATTAAATCCCGTGACCTTAGGAAAGTCATTTTATCATTCTCTGTTTTCAGTTTCCTAATAGATAAAATGGTATTGGTAATACTAACTATATCCCAGGTATTTTGTGTATATTAGCTACAAAAATTTACATAATAAAATTAATGTAATAAATCCAGTGCCTGGAACATACCAAGTATTTGTTATTATTAACATTTTCCTTTTATCTAAAGTCAACATCTCTGTCACATTTCACTACATGTGCATTTCTTCCATATCATACATAATTTATAAAAGTGTGACTAGTGTTTGTATATATAGGATCTTCTGTGTCCCACGAAGCCTGTCTCTCATTGAGATTTTTCCTCTGTGTGTTGAATCCTTAATATCTGTAATTACTGTAGAATGAACTGATGAAATGCACCCTTATATAGCAGTGTTAATCTGCAGCTGAAAGTTGGGCTATTAGAAAAACAATAAGAAAAAAGCAATAAACTTGAATTGATTTGCATTATTCATGCGTCATCTTTAATGTCTTTAAACAGTTCCACTTATTGGGTTTTGTAAACTCAGTAAGGTTGATGCATTGCCTGGATATTTAGTAATTTTGCAGCTTTAAACTAACTGTTCTCTAAATCTTTCTTTGCAGTTGTTAGTTGAAGCAAGTCTAATGCATTATTAGATAGATATTAGACTAAATCATTTTCTGGATTGAAAAACCCCAAAAAGTCCTATATTAAAAACCATATTTTATTTTTTTGAGTGAGGCATTTGAGTGATAGATACTATATATGTACTCATACTACATTCTCCCTCCCAGTTTTGAAGAGTTAATATGATACATTTCCTGTTTTCCTTGTAATGTTCTCAATAAATATGAGTGATCCTATGTGCAGAAAAGCAAAAAAATAACTGTGTTTTAACTACTGTTCACACCTCTTCAGTTACTCTAACAAACCCTGTTGTAGAAATGCTTATGACAAATGATACTGCAGACTGTAACTTCTGGTTTCATGAAGAAAGAATAAAGGGATTTAACCCAATAATTATATCTTACCATTTGAGTATTAGAATTTCTGTTAGAGCCCTAACCGGTTTGGCTCACTGGATAGAGCGTCGGCCTGCGGACTCAAGGGTCCCGGGTTCGATTCTGGTCAAGGGCATGTACCTTGGTTGCGGGTGCATCCCCAGTAGGGGGTGTGCAGGAGGCAGCTGATCAATGTTTCTCTCATCGATGTTTCTAACTCTCTATCTCTCTCCCTTCCTCTCTGTAAAAAATCAATAAAATATATATAAAAAAATTTCTGTTAGAGTGGGATTGAGGATGAGACTAGATAATGCAAGTAAATATGGGGTAGCATAGCATAATTGCTAAGCTCATGGTCTTTAGAGCCAGTCTGCCTAAAGGAACCCTGGCTTTACCATTATCTTTGTAGCTTTTGGCAAGTTACTTAACCTCTTTGTGCCTCAGTTTCTACATCTATAAATGAATTAATAAATTTAAAGCATTCACCGGAGTACCTGTCAAATGGTAAATATATGATAGTTGGATCTGTTATAACTCATGAGTAATATATGGAGCTTTGTTGATGAGAGTAAGTTATATATAGACTAGGGGCCTGGTGCACGAAATTCGTGCACTGGGTGTGTGTGTCGGGGGAGTGTCCCTCAGCCCAGCCTGCCCCCTCTCACATACTGGGAGCCCTCAGGCATTGACCCCCATCACCTTCCAATCGCAGGATCGGCCCCGCTGACAGAGGCGTCAGGCCTGGGCAGGGGACCCTCATTTCCCCCCATCACTGGTTCTGCCCCCAGCCCAGGCCTGATGCCTCTGGCCCAGGCATCAGGCCTGGGCAGGGGACCCCCAGAACCCTCCGATTGCTGACTCTGCCCCTTGCCCAGGCCTGATGCCTCGGCCAGAGGCGTAGACCCCCATCACCCTCGGATCGCCTGATCAGCCCCTTGCCCAGGCCTGACGCCTCCGCCAGAGGTGTCAGGCTTGGACAGGGGACCCCCATCTCCCCCCGATCACTTGCTCTGGACCCCGCCCAGGCCTGAGGCCTCTGGCCCAGGAATCATGCCTGGGCAGGGGACCCCCATCTCCCTCTGATCGCTTGCTCCACCCCCTGCCCAAGCCTGACGCCTCTGACCAGGCTTCAGGCCTGGGCAAGGGGACCATCATATCCCCCCAATCCCCGGCTCCGCCCCCCACCCAAGCCTGATGCCTCTGGCCCAGGCATCAGGCCTGGGCAGGGGACCCCCAGCCCCCCGCCCAGGCCTGATGCCTCGGCCAGAGGAGTTGACCCTCATCACCCTCTGATCACCAGTCACCGGATCGGCCCCTTGACCAGGCCTGAGGCCTCCGGCAGAGGTATCAGGCCTGGGCAGGGGACCTCCAGCTCCCCGTGGTTGCAGGCTCCATCCCTGCCCAGGCCTAATGCCTCTGGCCTAGGCGTCCGGCCCGGGCAGCGGGGACCCGCAGTGGTAACGGGGGGCCGCGATCGCACGGGCTCTGCCCCTGCCCCTGCAGGACGCCTCTGGCTGAGGCGTCCGGCCTGGGCAGCGGGGACCCGCAGCTGCAGCGCCCCGCGATCGTGGGCTTCACTTTAGGCCCAGGCAAGGGACCCCTAGCTCCCGGGACTGCCAGCTTCGATCGTGCCCAGCTCCCATCACTGGCTCCACCCCTACTTCCTGCTATCACTGGCCAGGGCGGAAAAGGCACCTGATTCTCAGATCATGGCTGGGGGGCAGGGCAAAGGTGGCCCCAGGGCCGCCTTTACCCTGCCCCCCAGCTCTTAGCTCACCCCTCGGTTTCCAATCACTGTCAGTGGCAAGGGGCTTCTTCCTGCTTTCCCTTTCGCCTCCCTGCATTGTGCCTACATATGCAAATTAACCGCCATCTTGTTGGCAGTTAACTGCCAATCTTAGTTGGCAGTTAATTTGCATATAGCCCTGATTAGCCAATGAAAAGGGTAGCGTCGTGCCATTTTTCTCTTTTATTAGTATAGATAACTTTTTAAAGGAAGCTTCTGGCAAGCTCTGAATTCTCAGTTGGTGCTGAATTAGAATTTACCTATAGGCATAATCTATTTGCTCTGTACCTACGCTATTGGAGAATTTGATTTCTCAATAGAATGGTGGTTAAGATGAGACTGAAGAGATTATTTCTCTCTAGATATTTCGTGTTCACTCTTACTAAATTGTAGTTGTCATATGCTAACATTAGAATCACATTCTGAAAAATCTCATAGTAGCTGTAAACATGAATGATAGCATAGTACAGTGGAATCGGCATGAATTTGACATGCATTTCTAACAGTATCATGTACCATGTAACCTGGGAACTTTCACCCCATTCCTAGCTACAAAACAGCAGAAATGCTGAGTAAAATTAACTTATTCATTCACCAAATATTATTGAACACTTTTCCTATGTGTCAGGCAGTATTCTAGACACTGCAGAAGTAAACCAAATGGACACAATTGCTGACCTTGTGGAGTTTCCATTCTGGTGAATAGAACAAATGTAGTCTTCAAGGCATAGTCACGTTTCAAGACAGAAGACATTTTCAGGAGTCAAACACAAAAAGGAAAGTGTAAACTAGAATGATATCCATGAGTTAACACTGTGGTTTCCCTGGGTTTTTGGAAGTATAGATATTAGTAACCAAGGTTTGTGTTTTAACAACCATGCATAGTGTGGGAGTTGAGACTGAGAACTCCACATAAAACTGGGTTTCTCAAAGTGCTTTAAGTGCAGTGAAAGAAAACTCTTCTATTTTTCAGAGGAAGATGGCAAAGGAGTTATCTTTCTCAGGCTGCATTCTTGGCAGAGAAAAAATATCTTTCCTGGAAATTTGTAATCATGGGCCTGCCTTCACATGGCTTTAGAGTTTAAATTCAAAACTTCTGAATAGTCCAAAAATATATAAGCAAAACAATGACATAAAAGTGCTGGAATTTGCTGTTAGGTGTTTCATGTGAGAAATTCTGTCATCATGTTCAAATTTCAGCCAGCAGGAATAAGGACAGGGAGAGAAGGTCAGCAATCCCCCTGTGATGGCTAGAGGTACAGTAGAATTTTGAATCATAAGGTAGAAGCCTAAAGTTGAGAATTAAGGAACAAGATAGATTTGAAATCTTGGTTCTTTTATTTATTTATTTGTTTGCTTGTTTGTTTATTGTCTAAAGTTTTACATATGTTTCCGTTTTCCCCAATTTAACGCCCCCCAGCCATTCACACCCCATGCAAGCCCCTACCGCCCCAGTGGCTGTGTCCATTGGTTATGCTAATATAAATGCCTACAAGTCCTTTGGTTGGTCTCTAACCACCCCTCCCCTACCATTTGTCTCTGGATCTATTCTTGTTCATCAAATCGTGTTGATCATTATATCCCACATATGAGTGACATCATGCGATATTTATCTTTCTCCGACTGGCTTATTTCGCTTAGCATAATGTTCTCCAGTTCCATCCATACTGTTGTAAATGGTAAAAGTTCCTTCTTTTTTATAGTGGCACAGTATTCCATTGTGTAGATGTACACAGTTTTTGAATCCACTCATCTGGTGATGGGCACTTAGGCTGTTTCCAAATATTAGCTTTTCTAAATTGTGCTGCTATGAACATAGGGGTGCATATATCCTTTCTGATTGGTGTTTCTGGTTTCGTGGGATTACTGGGTCAAATGGGAGTTCCATTTTTAACTTTTTGAGGAAACTCCATACTGTCTTTCACAGTGGCTGCACCAGTCTGCATTCCCACCAGCAGTGCAGGAGGGTTCCTTTTTCTCCACATCCTCAACAGCACTTGTCATGTGTTGATTTGTTGATGATACCCATTCTGACAGGTGTGAGGTAGTATCTCATTGTTGTTTTGATTTGCATCTCTCAGATGATACGTGACTTTGAGCATGTTTTCATATATCTCTCAGCTTTCTGTATGTCTTCTTTCAAAAAGTGTCTAGGTCCCTTGCCCATTTTTTGATTGGATCATTCATCTTCCTTTTGTTAAGTTGTATGAGTTCTCTGTAAATTTTGGAGATTAAATTCTTATCGGAAATATCATTGGCAAATATGTTCTCCCATGCAGTGGGCTTTCTTGTTGTTTTGTTGATGGTTTCTTTTGCTGTGCAGAAGCTTTTTATTTTGATGTAGTCCCATTTGTTTATTTTCTCCTTAGTCTTCATTGCCCTAGGAGCTGGGTTAGTAAACATATTGCTATGACATGTGTCTGATATTTTGTTGTCTATGGAGTCTTGTAGGATTTTTATGGTTTCCTGTCTTACATTTAAGTCCTTTAGCCATTTTGAGTTTGTTTTTGTTGAAATCTGTGTTCTTGATGATCATGGAGCCACTATGCTGGCCTTTGATTTCCTACATTGATATAAGAAATTAATATACTTCTATTTTGATTATATTATTTTTGTTATTTTAGCTGACTGTAATGTTGATCAATACAAATACTGTAAGTAAAACAAAAGCATTTTCAAATAAACATCATCTTAGAGTTTACATCTAAAAGACCATCACTGAAAGAAGTACTAAGAGATGCATTTCAGGAATAAGAAAATTAAGCTTAGAAGAAAGGCATGAGATGCAAAACAGACTTTGAGCAAATAAATTGGTATATATGTGAGTAAATAAAAAGTAGCACTGGTGACATAAAATTTATAATAATTTTGAAATTTGAAAAAGTATGGACTTTAGAGTTAGAGAATAGGCATAAAATTCAAACCTGATGATTTACTTTCTTTGGGACCAAAAACAAATTATTTAAACTTTATGAGCCTCAGTTTCCTTGTTTGCAAATTGGTAAAATTAAAATACCCACAAAACACACTTAAATATTGGAAATAAGTTATGTAAGACTCTTGACATGGTACTTAATTCATGCTCTTAAAGTATGACAAATTATAATATGAACAGTTATAGAGATTCAAAAAATGTTTGCTAGTAATCATAAATGAAATTGCAGATGGCTGGGTAATGGCTAATTGACTGTCTCCTAAAACATCACATAGGGTAGTATTTCATATGTTTTTGTATTTTGGTTTGAGACCTCGCCTTCAGCCTATTTTCATAGACATCTGGTATTGTCAGTATATTGGAAATGGATCTCTTACTTAGAGGCAGATGCATAATATTGTCTCAAGAGTATATATAAAACTAGAATGTCAGTGTATTAATGAGTGATGAACACCATGATTGTTAACACAGACCAAAATACTTGTTTTTGCATGACTAGAAATTCTCTGCCTTTAGGGTAATCTACATGGGAATCCAAATCATGATCATAGTACCAGTGTATTAAATCACAATAAGAGATAAATTTTACAGAAATTGGATGTATAAAGTCTTTTTGACCAACATTATCCTCTCTTTCTAAGCAGATAGATATGGGAAATCAAGTCAAAATTGTGGGACCTTTAGCAAGTAACTTAATCATGACCCTTGGTGAACTTTGAATTAGGTCAAGGTGAGTTAGATGAAATGAATATTTAACAACATAAAACTAAGATAGACTGTAGACTGATACATCTCAAATAAGGGAAACTTTTTTTTTTTTTTTGGTTAATCCTCACCTGAAGATATTTTTTCATTGATTTTTAGAGAAAGCGGAATGGAAAGGGAGAGACAGAGAGAAATATCAGTGTGAGAGAGACACATTGATTGGTTGCCTCCTGCATGCACACCAATCAGGGCCAGGGAACCTGCAACCGAGGTACGTGCCCTTGACCAGAATCAAACCCAAGATCCTTTCATCTACGGGCCGACGCTCTATCCACTGAGCCAAACCAGCTAGGGCTCAAAAAAGGGAAACTCTTAACAATATAGGAAGCTTTGCATTGTCTCAAGCTTCCTATATTCATTATTATAACAGAGACTGCTAATGAAGTTAGATTGCGAAATCTCTTGGCTAAGGTATTTTCCTCCTGGACAGTACTAAAATGGGCACTGTCAGCAGTTAATATTTATTCACTGACCATAATTTTTTCTATGTCTGACAGACAAGGAAAAATCCCCCCATCTCAATTCCCCCATCTCATAGACACATTCTTCCTCTAGCTATATAACAAAGTTAATCAGGTTAAGGTCTAATTCTGCTGGCCTACAAAAATTCAGCTTCTTGAAAATAATTTTGCCTATTATGTCTTCTCATTTATTATTTCTTCTTATTAATTCTGAAGGCAATCTTATTGCTCTCATTTCCAAATTCTTGCATATGTATGTGAGGTGTGAAGAACATAATTGTAGGTGCCTATGTGATCATCAAGAACTGATCAAACCTCAGAGGGAAGGAAGAGGGTAGGTGGGTGGGAAGATATTAAACAATGAACTTGCATGCCTGGTATGGGTGGTTAGGGTGGGCTGGAAGAGGTCAATGGGGAAAAAAGGGGGATAGATATAATGCTTTCAACAATAAAGATGAAAATAATAAATAAATAAATAAATAAATAAATAAATAAATAAATAAGAACTGCTCCACCACTGATTATTCAATTAAAATGCATTTTGGCTTAACTTCATCACTGTGGTAAATACAGGTGGAATATACATTGTTCTAATAGTGGGGAATACATTTGCACTGAGTCATTCATACATTTGTTGACAAATTTCTAGTGGCTCAACTGATAGCTGTGCATAATATTTCAAGCCCAAACCAGTGGGGAAAGAGAAGCTCATAATGTGGCAGTGCCAAGACCTAAGATGAATGACACATTTGTAATACTGCACTATGTAAGAGGGGACCCAGAGTCTAAAGTGAACTGGTTTGGTGGATTTTGGCTTCATCGGCAATCATCATTAATATTCAAGGATGATCTTACTGGTATAACTTGGCAATAAGGAGTTAGCGAAACCAAGTCACGCAGGAGACTGGGCTATAGTTTGAAAAACACTTCAGGTTTGAATCAGGCTATAGCTGAAAGTACACAAACAAAATTCAAATCCTAAGTAAAAGAAACAAGTTGACAATTGTTCAATAAGTAATTGGGATCCCAGTCATATGAGCTGAGATCCATACAGTATCTGCAAGGTGTTATTTAGCACCCACCTGCACACCCTCAGAAATGGAAAGATTGACTAGATGACTTGAAGGTAACACTTTAAACTTCTATACCATAATCTTCCTAAGAGGGTAGAACATAGAGTGAGAGATGGGAATCTGGGAGGCCCAACTTATTCAACTACTTCTGATAAGATGAACTCCTTAATATAAATGGAGTTACAGGGAGAATATTGTTTCTGAGAGTATTTTTAAGAAATTTTTGAGACTCAAATAATTTATAATGTAATTCAAAAAGTATGGAAGAGCTTCAGCTGACAATGATAGAAAATAAAAATTGTATATATAATCTAGTTACATCTTTCACTAGAGATGTTTGGCTTCTGCAATGAGAGGAGCTACATGGTTTTAGTGGCTAAAAAGGTTGCATATTTTTGTTCCATTTTCTTTATCCTCACCCGAAGATATGGAGAGAGGGAGAGAAGGAGAGAAAAAAAAAAGAGAGAGAGAGAGAGACAGACACTGATCGGCCACCCTCTGCACATGCCCCGGGGACTGGGGGATCAAACCCACAATCTGGCCCTACCGAATGGAGCCAGCAACCCTTTGGTGCACAGGACAATGATCAAAAAATTGATGCTCAACCAACTGAGCCACTCTGGCTGGGCAAGGTTGCATATGTTTGGAATTGGTTTGGGCAGCTAGTATTTCCATGGCTACAAGAGTATTCAGCAGCAGCAGAAGGCTAATAGTGAAAGGACAGCCTGAGATTACTTTTGCTCTTCAAATACATTTCTTGAACTGACTCTAAATTGATCAAAAGCATTTTTGAACCAGTATTTTTCAGGTACATTGATCACTACTTCTCTTTACTTAAAAATTATGAGTTTAAATATCAGTTCTGCACTTATGAGTACTAAATCAATTTATAACCTCCCTCTACTTCTTTTAATTCCCGAAATATAGCTGTGCTGTTCATTGGGCATCTCTACTTGGATGTCATATGAGGTTCTCAAATTTGACAGATATAAAAATGAACTCACCATCTTCCCTTTTTCCCTTGCTGTAATTTTTCATTCTTGTATACTAGAGCCCCAGTGCACAAATTTGTGCACGGGTGGGGTCTGGCCGGCCTGGCACCAATTGGGGCAGATCGGGGCTGGGCCTGTCCGGAGGAAGAGATGGTGGGAGGTTGGCCAGCTGGCCTTCCCTGATTGGGGCACGATCAGGGCAGGGCTGGCTGGGGGAAGGGGCTGCAGGTGATTGGATAGTGGGCCCCAACCCTGATTGGGGTTGGGGGGCTGTCTGGAGGTGAGGTCGGCCATGGGGAGGGGCTATGGGTGGTGGGCCAGCTGCCCCCCCCTGAATTTTATGGGGGCTGCTGACTGGAGGCCAGTGGCCTGGGGGAGGGGCCATGGGTGGTTGGTCAGTCAGTCCTGCCCCTTATTGGAGTGGGGGGAGGGCAATCTGGGGTGGGGCCAGGTGAGGGGAGGAGCTGCAGGTGATTGACTGGTCAGCCCCACCCTCTATTGGGGTCGGGGGTATGATCATGGGCGGGCCAGCCAGGGGGAGGGGCTGTGGGCCTATCATGGTGGGGCTGGCTGATTGGGGGTAGGGCTGGCAGGGGTTGGGGGGGAAGGGAGGGGGCATTTGGCTGGCCGCCATGCTCTTGATGCGAGTGGGAGAGTCCGATCAGGAGCAGGCCAGCAGCGGGGAGGGGCTGCAAGATTGGCCAGCCGGCCTCACCCCCTGATCAGGCCAGTTCACTGGCCGCAGTGGGCGTCATAGAGATTGGTCATTATGGTCATCATGGCCATTACCGTTGCTAGCTTTTTATATACCTAGATTGTATCAATGATTCACAGGCTCAGACCACCAGAGTTTGTTTTCCTTAAGTTACATAGGTGACAATTGGCAGAGCTAAGACTAGAATCTAGATCTTCTGATTTCAAATCATGTGTGTTATAGTGAATTGGAATAGGTGTCAGATGATCAAACCCCAGTCTGACAATCATGGCCCATCCACTTCAGCACTTAATCTATCTTTCCAACCTCACCTTCCACTATTGCTTCTCATTTTCTTTGTCTAGTCACACTGCACTCCTTTTAGTTGAACAAGCATATCTGGCATTTTTCCATGCCTTTGTTCACACTGTTCACATCACTTGGCATGTCTTCCCTCATGCCCACATCTTATCTTGTGTGATCTTCATAGACCAGCACAAAAATAATCTTCTACCAAACCTTCTCTGATTCATCTTAGTTAGAAGTGCCCTCTGCCTCCAATAAATGAGTATAACAATTTATCTAAGTCACTGATGATACTTTTGTTTTTACTTTGTATTTTTAATTCATCACTTATTGAATGCCCATCATGTGCCATTTCTTTTGAAATGTGGAGATACCTCAGTGGACAAGTTGGCCAGTCTCACTGTCCTTATGGGACTCATTGTCTAGTCAGAGAAGAAAGCCAAGTTAAAAAGCAATGGTCATAGAGACTAGAGTCTCTAGAGTCACAGTGTCATGGAATGAAGAGCAGGTGCAATTGGACTCTAAAAAGGGTGTTTTTCCCAGACTTGGAATGGTGAGGACAATTAGGAAAGACCTCTTAGAGTACAAAAACACACAATACTGTAACTTTTTTAGGGCAGAATCCTTGCTTGATCAGTGTTCTCTTACAGATACTTCATCCCTGTGCTGTGACTGAGCATGCTCTTTATTGCATTGTTGTATTTCTTTTCTGGGGCTACTCCATTATTTTAATGTAGTCACTTACACTTCATTATTGGAATGCAGTTATAATTAACTAGTAGTCCATTGTGTGATGTCGCGTGCAGTAGGCCACCTGCCGCTTCCATGGGAGCTGGTGGGAACTGCAGTGTACTGCCAGGAGCTGCACTGCTTCTGTGGGAGCAGTGGGGCTTCCACAGGAGATGAAAGTGAGCTGCTGGCACCCACGAGAGCCAGGAGGGAACCCTGCTGCTTCCACGGGAGCCGGCGGGAACTCTGCTCTAGGCCTCACCTACATGTGCAACCTCCTCCTGTGTGGTAGTGACCCATTACGGCATCCTGGCCTAATTTGCATATTGCCTCTTTATATTTATATAGATACTTGACAGTGGATATCTAATGATTGAATATCTGAGTTAAGGTCTTTCTGAGCTTTCCCCTTTTACATGTGCCCTACTCCTAAAATGGCAATGTAAATGACCAGATACTCATTGCAAATTCATTCATATAAGAAATAAACCTTGAAGAGCAGGCTATTTTTTCCTTCATAACACTTATCATGGTTTCTGATTATATATGTGTATAATTATTTCATAGATATCCATCTTCCACATAAGATTAAAAAAATCATGAAAGAAGGTATTATTTAAGTTTTGCTCAGATTTGTATCCCTGGGGTATAGAGCAGTACATGGCACTTAGTAGCCACTCAATAAATATTTGTTGAATGAATGAATGAATGAGTTGCCTAAATAGCCAAAATTTGGTATAAGTTTTAACTATGTACTCTGAATGATTATTTTATTGCTCTACATTGGAACAAAAATGATGAGTGATAAAGTATATTATAGGTTCCCTTTTTTTTTTTTTTTTGGTTAGGGAGAAACATTGTTTTGCCACAAAAAGACAAGAGACATACAGATATACATGTGTATTTATAGCTTCCTAACAAATTTCCCTGGTTCTACGCCAGCCCCTCTAGAGTCTATTTTCAGCACAACATCCAGAGTGATCCTTTTAAAATGTAAACTAAACCATGTTACTTACTTTTTAAAAAAATCCTCAATTTAGGATATTTTTCCATTGATTTTTAGAGAAAGTGGAAGAGAGAGGGAAAGACAGAGAGAAATATTGATGTGAGAGAAACACACCAATTGGTTACCTCCTGCATGAGCCTGGACCAGGCCTGGGCTAGGGAGGAGCCTACAACCGAGGTATGTGCCCTTGACAGGAATCAAACCCGGGATCTTTCAGTCCACAGGCTGACACTCTCTCCACTGAGCAAAACTGGCTAGAGCCCATGTTACTTACTTTTTAAAATCCTCAATACACTCAGGGTGAAACAGAATTTCTTACCATGACATATAGAACCTGTTATGATCCTGCCCTACCTACGTTTCTTCCTCTTGCTCATTCTATTCCAGCCACATGAACTTTGTTTCTCTCCCTTGAACTTGCCACTGTGTTGTCTTTCTGAGGAACTTGGTACTTGCTCATTCCTCTGCCTGGAGTGTTCTCCCCCAGGATATTTTGCATGATTTGCTCCCCCCTCAAAGAGCCCATCACTGGACATCCCATCACCCCTGCCACTATCTCCTGTTACCTAGTTCCATTTTTAAAAAATCTTTATTGTTCAGATTATTATAGTTGTTCCTCTTTTTTTCCCCCATAGCTCCCCTCCACCCGGGTCCCACCCCACCCTCTGCCCTTACTCCCCCCACTGTCCTCATCCATAGGTGTATGATTTTTGTCCAGTCTCTTCCTGCACCCCCTACACCCCTCCCCCCCTGAGAATTGTCAGCCCACTCCCTTTCTATGCCCCTGATTCTATTATATTCACCAGTTTATTCTGTTCATCAGATTTTTTATTCACTTGATTTTTAGATTCACTTGTTGATAGATATGTATTTGTGGTTCATAATTTTTATCTTTACCTTTTCCTTCTTCTTACTCTTCTTAAAGAATACCTTTCAGCATTTCATATAATACTGGTTGGGTGGTGGTGAACTCCTTTAGCTTTTTCTTATCTGTGAAGCTCTTTATCTGACCTTCCATCCTGAATGATAGCTTTGCTGGGTAAAGTAATCTTGGTTGTAGGTTCTTAATATTCATCACTTTGAATATTTCTTGCCACTCCCTTCTGGCCTGCATAGTTTCTGTTGAGAAATCAGCTGACAATCTTATGGGTACTCTCTTGTAGGTAACTGACTGTTTTTCTCTTGCTGCTTTTAAGATTCTCTCTTTGTCTTTTGCTCTTGGCATTTTAATTATGATGTGTCTTGGTGTGGTCCTCTTTGGGTTCCTTTTGTTTGGGGTTGTCTGTGCTTCCTGGAATTGTAAGTCTATTTCTTTCACCAGGTAGGGGAAGTTTTCTGTCATTATTTCTTCAAATAGGTTTTCAATATCTTGCTCTCTCTCTTCTTCTGGCACCCCCATAATTCAGATGTTGGTTCACTTGAAGTTGTCCCAGAGGCTCCTTACACTATCTTCATATTTTTGGATTCTTTTTTTCTTTTTGTTTTTTCGGGTGGGTGTTTTTTACTTCTTCATACTTCAAATCTTTGACTTGATTCTTGTGATCCTCTAGTTTGCTGTTGGAACTCTGTATAATATTCCTAATTTCAGTCAGTGTATGCTTAATTTCTAGTTGGTCCTTTTTCACATCCTCGAGGGTCTCATTAGACTTATTGAGGGTCTCACTAAATTTATCGGTGGTTTCTAGAAAATTCTTGAAAAACCTTATAACTGTGGTTTTGAACTCTATATCCAGTAGTTTGCTTTCCTCCCTTTCTTTCATTCGTGACTTATTTCTTTGTCTCCATATTTTGGCTGCTTCCCTGTGTTGATAGAGTGGCTTTCTATGCTAGGTGTCCTATAGGCCCAGTGGCTCAACTTCCCCAATTACCTGAGGTGGATGCTCTTGGTGCACCCCTTTGTGGGCTGTGTGCACAATCTGGTTGTAGTTATGCCTTGATTGTTGTAGGTATCAACGGGAGGAATTGACCTCCAGGCCAATTGGCTGTGAGAATCAGCTGTGTCTACAGTGGGAGAGCTTTTGTTTTGGAAACACCCTTATGGCGCAAGACTTGCTTCAGTGCGGCTTTGGTGCTCACTGAGTCTGCCCCCGAGTGTGTCCCTTATTGATCTGAGGAGTTGTAATCTGGATGGTCCCACTCTGACCATTGGGTACACTGGCACTTGGATCTCTAAGGAGGTGCTAATTTAGCCTCTTCCTGAGGATACCCAGCAGGAGCTATGGAGGGATCTGCAGATTCCTCTTCTTTGTTTGGGATTTGGAGGTGCCCAGATGAGGCCCAGCTGTGAAGCAATGCAAGCTGCTGTGGGGCCTTGGGCCTTCTTTTGCATGTTCTGGGTCTCTCTGACCCAGCTTCAGTTTGTTAGGTAATTGTAGATTGCAGAGGGCCTGGTCATTCATATGCAAAAGCCTCTGCCACAGCTTGGGTGGGGCAGGGTCTCAGGGAATCAACTGGGTGGAGCAAATAGCTATGGCTGATCCTCAGTCCTGCCCTAAGAAGTTCCGGGTCTCAGTGTCCCGCGGTAATCACTGCAAGCACCTCTGAGAGAAATCTGCCCTCGAGTTCCTCCTGCTGCCAGACATTCCAGTTTCTCCCCGTATGAGTCTGGGTCTCCAGAGACTCTCCCAGAACTGGAGTCCAGGGCCATCGGGAGCTTGTGTCTCCCTCCGGATTGAAAAAGACAACCACATCCTCAGTTGCCAGCCCTTTCTGCGTGTGCCTCCATACCTCTGCACTTTACTTACGCACTTCCTCTGAGTCTCAGTGTGCTTTTCTCTTTTCTTCTAGTTGTAGACTTTCCACTCAGCCAGCCTTCCTGTGGTTTTGGTTGATGTCCAGTTTGTGTTTTAGTTGTATTTTTGAAGTGGTTTTGCGAGGCAGCAATTTCAGGTGTTTACCTATGCCGCCATCTTGGTTTCCTCTCACCTAGTTCCATTTTTAATAGCAATTATCATTATCTGAAATAATATTACTTGTTTACTTTTGAGGGGTCAGTCTCCTTTACTGAAATATAATCTCCATGAGTTTAGAGAACTTTTTCATTGTTGTATTTTCAGCACTTACAACAGGGTCTAATTCAAAAGTCTCTAAGCTTGTAGGGGAAGGAACCATGCTACTTTCCTTCACCATTTTATTCTCAGTGTCTGAAGGGTGCTTAGGACATAGCAGTTGTCCAATAAACATGTGTTGAAATGAACATAGTCATACTCATAAATATATGAATTAAATGGATTCAAAATTTATTTTCAATATTGATGAAGCCTTTCTGAAAAGATAAGCTCTCTATAGAACCCACAGAAATTGAAAAAAAAAACTTTCTTTGCAAACCTTTAATCTTTAATGTACAAAATATGATTAAGTTTTTTCTACCCAACCTTTGGTATCCTCTTTGATTTCTCCTACTTAAAATCAGTGATTAACCAAGTCAGGCAAATTGTACTTTGGATCCATCTACTCCTTTTCATGCCCACTGACACTCTCCTAATAAAGGCTCTTGTTGTCTTATCTAGCCTTTTACAGAAACATTCTAACACATCTTCCTGACTCCTGTCTTTCTCACCTCCTAGCCATCCAATGTAAAGATTCCACATTAGTCTCCTGAGAGTATATATTTGGTAAAATCATTTCTTTATTCCAAAAAAACCCGAGTATACCTTGAAGGCATGAGTAGCCCTGTATATCTGCTGAATTAACTATAGAATTCTCACCCTAGCATTCAAAGCTCTTATTGGTATTCTACCAATCTAATGTTCCATATTTAGTTTTTAAAAATCAGATTTGAAGGGGTTTCCAAGATGACTGCTGACAGGATGGTAGGCTACAAGATAGCATGTGAGTGAGAGAACAAAAGGAGAGTGTGTAGACGTGCTGGGAGTGTCTGTATTTGTGAGTGAGGGACACTATATTCCAAGGGACTGTTGGGGCCTGGTGTACCAGGCTCTTCTGGCCGGGCAGCCTCTAGTGCTGCTGAAATCTCACCCTGAGCAGCCGGTTATGCTGCAGAGATTGCACCATCTTGAAGTATAGAGTGGCTGTGATCTGAAGCCAAGCCTTAACTTCACCTGGGGAGACCTCAGATACATCCCAGAACTCTACAACCACAATGCCCAGGGACCAGCTGCCTCATCTGCAAACCCAGGAACACCGGGATTAAAGCCTTCTTGACTGCAGGCACCTAAAAAGTCTGTCAAGTGGAAGACAAAGTGGCACAAAATGCAGAAGAGCCCTGTGCCTTCTCATAGAGCAAATAGAAAGAACAACTGAATTGAATAATATCCACAAGGAATTGGCGAATTAAACACAGTTGATAAGGCAATCCATGGATGGAAAGATCAGATATTGCCTAGAGAAAGTAAATGCAGGAGAAAGAGCACTACATAACCAGACACCCAGAGAGGAGCCATCATGGGGAGACAAAGAAACAGCCCGTATATGAAAGAAAAGGAGAAATCACCAGCAAGGGAAGTATATGAAATGGAAGCAAGCAATATGTCAGAGAAAGAATTCAGAGGGATGGTCATAGGATCACTGAAAAGGATGGAAGACAAATTCAACCAAGAGGAAATGAAGAAGAACCAAGAAGAAATGAAAAAATGACATCACTTCTATAAAGAACTCAATAGAAAACATCAAAAGTAGACTAGAAGTAGTGGAGGACCACATCAGTGAGCAAGAAGACAAGGTAGGAAAAAATACCCAGTAGAGCAGCAACTAGAAAAACAAAAACTTAAAAAAACAGTAGGAGAGCCTAAGGCAACTTTGAGACAACAAAAAACAAAACAACATCTGCATAATAGGGGTGTCAGAAGGAGAGGAAACTGAGCAAGGCAAAGATAACCTGTTTGAAGAAATAATGACAGAAAACTTCCCTGATATATGGAAGAAAAAACTCACACAAGTCCAAGAAGCTCACAGAGTCCCAAACAAGATGAACCCCAAAAGACCGACACTAAGAAACATTATAATTAAATTGGCAAACACCAACGACAAAGTAGGAATCTTAAAAAGTTGCCAAAGAGAGACAGAAAATTACCTACAAAGGATCTCCCATCAGACTATTGACATATTTCTCAATAGAAACACAACAGGTCAGAAGGGAATGAAATGAAATATACAAAGTCATGCAAAGCAAGGGTCTGAATCCAAGAATACTGTACCCAGCAAGGCTATCAATAAAAGTTGAAATCAGGAGCTTCACAGACAATAAAAGACAGAGGGAGTTTATTACCATCAAACGAGCAATGCAAGGAATGCTAAAGGGTCTGCTGTAAAAAGAATATGAAGCAGAGGGAATACATGGACTCAGATGAGCCCTGCTCCTCCTCACGGAAAGGTCAGATTTTGCCTAGGGAAAGGTGAGGTCTGCAATCCAGGTTGGAGAGAGGAACACACCCAGGGGACGTCTGCACCCCACAAAGTCTGCAGCTGTTGGGGCCATTATGATTCGTGAGTGTGGAAGTGGATCCACAAGGCTGCTGGCAGAAAGGAACACTAAAATTCAGCCCATAGCTGTACTAGGCACAAAATGGCAGCCTCGAATTTTACTAGTGTGCCGGCTGCTTAGTGTCAGGAGAAAAAGGACATGCAGAAGAGACATTTGGAGAATTAGGCACAGAGCTGGACGGAGAGAGAGAGCTACATAACCACTCACCCGGAGAAGAGATATCATGGGGAGACAAAGAAACAGCCTGCAAATGAAAGAAAGGTGGCATCACCAGAAAAGGAGGTAAAAGGAAAGGAGGCAAGCAATATGTCATAAGGTGGCTGAAAAAAATGGGAGACAAATTTAACAATGTGTGTAAGAAATAAGAGGAAATGAAGAAGAACCAAGAAGAAATGAAAAATGGCATCACTGCTATAAAGAACCCAATAGAAAGCATCAACAGTAGACTAGAAGAAGCAGAGGACTGCATCAGTGAGCTAGAAGACAAGGTAGGAAAAAATAACCAAGCAGAGCAGCATCTAGAAAAAAAAAAAACACAAAAAACTTAAAAAACAGGAGGAGAGCCTAAGGGAACTTTGGGACAACATGAAATGAAACAACATAAAAGGGTGCCAGAAGAAGAGGAAACTGAGCAAGGAATAGAAAACATATTTGAAGAAATAATGACAGAAAACTTCCCTGATTGTGAAGAAAAAACTCACAGAAATCCAAGAAACTCACAGAGTCCCAAACAAAATGAACCCCAAAAGACCGATGCCAGGGCACATTATAATTATATTGGCAAACACCAATGACAAAGTAAGAATCTTAAAAGTGGCCAGAGAGAGACAGAAAGTTACCTACAAAGGATCCCCCATTAGATTAGCGACTGATTTCTCAACAGAAACACATTAGGCCAGAAGGGAATGGCATGAAATATGCAAAGTCATGCAAAGAAAGGGTCTGAATCCAAGAATACTGTACCCAGCAAGGCTATCAATCAAAATTGAGGGTGAAATGAGGAGTTTCACAGACAAAAAAGGACTAAGGGAGTTTATTACCACCAAACCAGCAATGCAAGAAATGCTAGAGCGTCTGCTGTAATAAGAAGAAATAGGAAACGAAGAAGGAACACAGGTGAAAAGAATAAAAATGGTGACAAATAAGTACCCATCAATAATAACTTTAAAGGTTAATGAATTAAATGCCCCAATCAAAAGTCATAGGTTAGCTAGGTGGATAAGAAAATATGACCCATATATCTGCTGCTACAGTAAACCCACCCTAGAGAAAAGGACTCACACAGACTGATGGTGAAGGGATGGAAAAAGATTTTTCAGGCGAAGGGAAATGAAAGAAAAGCTTGGGTAGCAATACTTATATTGGACAAATTAGATCTCAAAGTGAAGGACTTAACAAGAGATAAGGAAGGCCACTTCATAATACGAAAGGGAGCAATCCAACAAGAAAATATAACTCTGGTAAACATATATGCGCTGAATACAGGAGCACCCAAATACATTAAAAAAACAACAACAAAAAACAAAAAACATTTAGAGGATATCAAGGGAGAGATTTATAGCAATACACTTATAGTAGAGGGCTTTAATGCCTCACTATCACCACTGGACAAATCCTCTAAACAGAAAATCAGCAAATAAACATCAATCCTAAATGAGGCATAAGATCAGATGGAATTAATTGACACCTTCAGAACATTTCACCCCAAAGCCACAGAATATAGATTGCTCTCAAGTGCACATGGGTCATTTTCAAAGATAGACCATATATTGAGACACAGGCAAAGTCTCTTCAAATTCAAGAAGATAGAAATCATATCAAGCACCATCTCAGACCACAATATCATAAAACTATAAATAAACTATAATGAAAACAATAAAAACCCAAACACCTGGAGGCTAAATAGCATGCTATTAAACAATGACTGGGTTACCAGAGAGATCAAAGAAGAAATAAAAAGCATCATGGCAAAAATGACAATGAAAACACAACAATCCAAAAATCTATAGGACACAGTGGAAGAAGTCTTGAGAGGGAAGTTCATAGCTCTACAGGCCTGCCTCAAAAAATAAGAAACAATGGTAATAAATTATCTAACCCTACAACTCAAAGAGTTAGAAAGAGAGCAACAAGAAAAGCCCAGCATAAGCAGAAGGAAGGAAATAATAAAGATCAGAGTGGAGATAAATGACATAGAGACCAAAAACAAAAACAAAAACACACAATACAAAAGATCAACAAAACCAAGAGCTGGTTCTTTGAAAGGATAAACAAGATTGACGAACCTCTAGTCAGGCTTACCAAGAAGCAAAGAGAGAGGACCAAAATAAACAAAATCAGAAATGAAAGAGGTGAAATAACTACTGATCCCACAGAAATACAAACGATTATGAAAAAATACTATGAACAACTCTATTCCAACAAAATGGACAACTTAGATGAAATGGACATATTCTTAGAAAAATACAAGCTCCCAAAACTCAACCAAGAAGAGTAAAAAACCTGCATAGGTCGATAACTACAAAAGAAATTGAATCAGTCATCAAAAGTCTTCCAGCAAACAAAGCCCTGGTCCGGATGGCTTTATAGGGGAGTTCTACCAAGCATTCAAAGAAGAACTAAAACCTATCTTCCTCAGAATATTCAAAAAAATTAAAGAGATAGGCACACTTCTAAGCTCTTTCTATGAAGCCAGCATTACCCTAATCCCAAAACCAGATAAAGACACCACAAAAAAAGAGAACTACAGGCCAATATCCTTGATGAACATAGATGCTATAATACTCAACAAAACCCTAGCAAATCGGATTCAGAAATACATTAGAATATCATACAACATGACCAAGTGGGATTTATTCCAGTGATGCAAGGATGGTTCAATATCCGCAAATCAGTAAATGTGATACATCACATAAACAAACTGAGAGACAAAAATCACATAATCATATCAATCCATGCAGAAAAAGCATTTGACAAAATACAACATCCTTTCTTGATAAAAACTCTCAGTAAAATGGGAATAGAGATATCATACCTCATCATAATAAAAGCCCTATATGACAAAACTACAGCCCACATCATACTCAATGGGCAAAAAATAAATCCATTTCCCCTAAGAACAGGAACAAGACAAGTATGCCCACTTTCACCACTCCTGTTCAACACAGTACTAGAAGTACTATCCATAGCGATCAGACAAGAAGAAAAAATAATAGGCATCCATTGGAAAAGAAGTAAAACTGTCCTTATTTGCATATGACATGATACTATACATAGAAAACCCCAAAGACTCCATCAAAAAACTACTAGACCTAATAAATGAATTTGGCAATGTAGCAGGATACAAAATTAACACCCAGAAATCTATGGCCTTTTTATACACCAATAGTGAACTCACAGAAAGAGAAATGGGAAAAAAAAACACAATCCAATTTACCATTGCACAAAAAAATTAACATACCTAATAATAAACTTTATTAAGGATATAAAAGTCATGTACTTGGAAAACTACAGAACATTGAAAAAAAGAAATAGTGGAAGACATAAACAAATGGAAGGACATACCCTGTTCATGGATTGGTAGAATCAACAACATTAAAAATGTCCACACTACCCAAAGCAATCTACAGATTCAAAGCAATCCCCTTTAAAATACCAAGAGCGCCGAAACCGGTTTGGCTCAGTGGATAGAGCGTCGGCCTGCGGACTGAAAGGTCCCAGGTTCGATTCCGGTCAAGGGCATGTACCTGGGTTGCGGGCATATCCCCAGTGGGAGATGTGCAGGAGGCAGCTGATCGATGTTTCTCTCTCATCGATGTTTCTAACTCTCTATCTCTCTCCCTTCCTCTCTGTAAAAAATCAATAAAATATATTTAAAAAAATAAATAAATAAAATAAAATAAAATACCAAGAGCATATTTCAAAGATCTAGAACAAGGTCTCCAAAAATTCATCTGGAATAAAAAAAATACTCCGAATAGCCACAGCAATCCTGAGAAAGAAGAACAAAGTTGGAGGGATCACATTACCAGATAACAAGCTATATTACCAAGCCACGGTTCTCAAAACTGCCTGGTACTGGCAGAAGAACAGACATATAGACCAATGGAACAGAACAGAGGACCCAGAAATAGACCCAAGCCATTATGCTCAATTAATATTTGACAAAGGAGCCAAGAGCATACAATGGAGCCAAGACAGTCTCTTCAATAAATGGTGCTGGGAAATTTGGTCAGATACATGCAAAAAAATGAAACTAGATCACCAACTTACACCATACACAAAAACAAACTCAAAATGCTAAAGGACTTGAATGTAAGACAATAACCATAAAAATCCTACAAGACTCCATAGGTAGCAAAACAGCAGATATATGTCCTAGCAATATCTTTACAGACACAGTTCCTAGGGCAATGGAGACTAAGGAGAAAATAAACAAAGGGGCTACATCAAAATAAAAAGCTTCTGCACAGCAAAAGAAACCATCAACAAAACAATAAGAAAGCCCACTGCATGGGAGAACATATTTGCCAATGATATTTCCAATAAGGGTTTAATCTCCAAAATTTACAGAGAACTCATACAACTTAACAAAAGAAAGATAAATGATCCAATCAAAAAATGGGCAAAGGATCTAAATAGATACTTTTCGAAAGAAGACATACGAAAGGCCGATAGACATATGAAAACATGCTCAGAGTCACTGATCATCTGAGAGATGCAAATCAAAACAACAATGAGATACTACCTCACACCTGTCAGAATGGGTATCATCAACAAATCAACACATGACAAGTGCTGTTGAGGATGTGGAGAAAAAGGAACCCTCCTGCACTGCTGGTGGGAATGCAGACTGGTGCAGCCACTGTGGAAGACAGTATGGAGTTTCCTCAGAAAGTTAAAAATGGAACTCCCATTTGACCCAGTAATCCCACTTCTAGGAATATATCCCAAGAAACCAGAAACACCAATCAGAAAGGATATATGCACCCCTATGTTCATAGCAGCACAATTTAGAAAAGCTAATATTTGGAAACAGCCTAAGTGCCCATCACCAGATGAGTAGATTAAAAAACTGTGGTACATCTACACATGGAATACTATGCCACTATTAAAAAAAAGGAACTCTTACCATTTACAACAGCATGGATGTAACTGGAGAGCATTATGCTATGCAAAATAAGCCAGTTGGAGAAAGAGAAATACCACATGATTTCACTAATATGTGGGATATAATGATTAACATAATTTGATGAACAAGAATAGATCCAGAGACAAATGGTAGGGGAGGGGAGTTAGTGAGCAACCAAAGGACTTTTATGAATGCATATTAGCATAACCAATGGACACAGTCACTGGGGCGGTGGGGGCTTGCCCGGGGTGAGGGTGGCTGGGGGTGTTAATTGGGGAAAAAGGGTACATATGTAAAACTTTATTCAATAAAAACAATCAGATTTGATTTTTTTAAAAATCCTCCTCATGAACTCTACTGTCCTCCCAAACTTCACTTTCATATCTTGGACAGTTACATGTCTCTATTTATGCTGTGTGGTTTTTTGTTTTCTTTTTTCCTGACTCAGATGCTCTCGTTTTTGTACTTGTTTTCTAAATATTTCCAAACCTATGTTAAATATTATCTCTTCTTTTCATGCCTTTCCTAAGGGAAACATAAGACAAATAACCAAATAAGTGGCTTTTGTGCTAGGCAAACTAAGATAAGCTGAGCCTTACACCAAAATAAATTACAAATGACTGTGGGATGCAAAGCTCTCTGAGGGTAGGGAATGTGCCTATATTGTTCTATATCACCTGCAAAATTCCTAGCATAGTTGATTGCAGTAGATACTAAATAGGAATGTGATAAATAAATAATGAATAACCTAGAGAAGAGTAAGATCATATTCCATAGCATATGCTTCTTAGAGACAAGAATTCATTTTTAAATTTATGTTCAAGCCGTACATAGTTGATACTCAAGAATTGTTTGTTAAACTTAATGGAAAACATAGCATTTTATAAACAATGCCATTACTTGAATACTGACTACATTTGAACTCAGTTTGTACTGGGCCAGCATCATTAACAAGATGTAGGTCTGGGGCAAAATGATGTATTGCTATTTTACTGACAGATTCAGGGAAGATGGAGTCAAAAGAGGCCAAACTGGTGGCTACATGGAGTTAATTAAAGTCTTCACATAAAGAAGATTGACTGGAAAAGACTCAAAGGGCAAATAAAGTTCTAAGGAAGTTGATTAGCCCAATGAAACATTAGCTTTTTACTGTTTACCACCTGTAAATCATTTCAGTCCATTGTCTGTGAAGGGAGTTAGAACAGCTTTATCTTGTGGCTTCTGGACCCTGTAACTGGGTCCAACCATTTGAAACAATGAAGCAACAAAGCAATTCCATTGTGGAGAGGCAAAATCTTAAAATTTTGTTAACATTGGTGTTATCTGATGCCCTTCTTCAGTTGTCTCTTTTTGTTTCCTGTGAAGATGCACAGGGCTGCTGTACTTAATCTTTTGTGGTATTCCATGCTAGGCACCAGACACTTCATGATCTGGGCCTTTCCCCATGTACTCTTTGCAAATCCAAACTGACATAGTACCAGGTCCTTAGACTCCAATGTGAAGAAAGTAAGTCAAGATGGTAAGTGGTTGCTTCTGGCTTCCAATGTGACATACTTGCATTTTAATGGGTTTCTAAAAGCAAAGCCTTTACTCAACATAAAACTCTAATCACAGGGGTTTTAAGTGCTAAGGCAGGCTAGGACAAATCAGGATACTTCAGAGTGCTTAATCTGACCCTGAGTCTCCTGAAGACTAAATGTAGTTACATTAGCCAAGACTCTCTGGAGAAGAATTGACATGTTCACTTCTCATTGGGTAATCTGAGGGATATCTTCAAAGCACTTGGAACTTGTCAAAGACAAGTACTATTACTTGGAACTGGAGAAGATCGCGTGAAAGCAACAAAGTAGAAAAACCTCTTTATCCAGAAGGTGGTAAATGTATAAAACCCATTACCTTAGGACACAATGCAGTTTGAAAATAGAAAAAGGGTCAAGAAATGATGAGAGAAATTACTGGATTCTAGATATAAGATAAAGGTACATATGTGGTTGAGGGTCATGGGTGACATCCTCATGCAGTATTCCTATTTGGTTGGATGATAGAACCAAGGATTTTTTATGTTCTCATCTTAATTCTTTTGGAAGCTTCATTCCTTATGTTTGTCTCCCCTTTTAATCTACTTTCTTCTCTTTGCTCCTTCCCCTTCCAAATCCAAAGGCATTTCAACCGTTTTTCTCTCCACATAAGTTCCCTAATTCTGAGCACCCATAGCTGCACTGACCAATACAGTAACTAGTAGATACTCATGGCTGCTTAAGTTTAAATTAATTAAAATTAAAAAATTAATATTTCAGTTCCTCAGTTGCACTAGAAATATTTCAAGAACTCAATGGTTTCATGTGGTGGCTAGTAGCTGAGCTACTACAGCTCAAATAAAGGATATTTCCATTGTTATGAAAACTTCTCTTTGACAGCACTGATCTCCATTTACATTTCTCTCTCCTAAAGACCTAGGCATTAATAAATTTGACAACAGACACATTTTATAATGCATACTATACCAGGCAAAGCACTCAACTCTTTAAATATATAAACTCATTTAATCCCCTCAACATTATTATGTGCTAAATACCATATCATCTTCATTTCATTCATGAGAAAAATAAGTCTCAGAGGGATTAAACAACTTATCTGATGCCACACAGCTAGTAACTAGAATAGCTGGGTCTGAAACCTAAGCCTGGTTTCAATGCCCATGGTTTTAACCACTCAACTCAACTGTCACCCATCAAGTCCTCATTCTTCTTCTCAAGTTTATCTTTCTAATATCCTCCTAATATCCCACAAGGAGATGACATTGCTTGCTGGCATCCGTCATGTTTTGAGCCCCACAGATTCAACTGGAAAATACCCTTTCTCTTACTTACTACTCAGCTGTCTCTTCTTACTCATTTTCCCACTTCTCCTTTCCTATTCTGAGATACATATTGTGAAAAATAATGCTGTATTACTGATTTGTTTTTTTTTTAATCCTCTCCCAAGGATATTTTCCCATTGATTTTTAGAGAGTGGAAGAGAGAGGGAAAGACAGAGAGAAATATCAATAATGAGAGAGACACATCAATTGGTTGCCTCCTACAAGTGCCCCCACTGGGGCCTGGGCTGGGAGGAGCCTGCAACCAAGGTACATGCCCTTGATGGGAATCCAACTGGGGGCCCTTGGCTGATCTGTTCTTAAAGTGAACCATGCAAACATTGCTCTAGTTTCAATTACTTTTCCTTCAGAACCCTCTATGAGCAAAGCTTGGATAAAGGACAAAGAAATTGAAGTCCTCCTGACAACAATTAGTGTCAGTGTTTGAGAAGAGAAAATGTGCTTATTTTGCAAGAATATAAAAGAACCCTAACCTACCTTCTGCCCAAACCTAACCCAACTCTATAATCTACTGTGCACCTTTTCTAAAACTATGGGGGAAATGTCTGTATTTATCCCCATTATCTGCCTGCCTGTACCCATTTGTATTTTCAGTATATCCTCAAGCATCCCATAATATTGCAAAATGGTCATTTCACTCAAAAATGTATTTCAAGTATTTCCTAAACTGGTGTGCTATGGGATGCTGCTATATAATATGTTAAAAATGTGTTCTATAGGGATAAAACTCTGTAATGATCAAATGTGCTTGGGAATTACTAGATGAAAAATGCTAAGCAGCCCTAGCCGGTTTGGCTCAGTGGATAGAGCTGAAGGGTCCAAGGTTCAATTCTGGTCAAGGGCACGCCCCTTAGTTGCAGGTTCCCTGGCCCTTGTTGGGGTGCGTGCAGGAGGCAACCATTCGATGTGTCTCTCTCACATTGATATTTCTGTCTCTTCCTCTCCCTTCCACTCTCTCTGAAAATCAATGGAAAAATATCCTCAGTTGAGGATTAACAAAAACAACAACAACAAACAAGCAAAAAAAAAAAAATGCTAAGCAGATTTCCTTAAGGTAGGACTTTTCAAAGTCTTGATGTAAATTGAGTTAAGCCACTTTCTTACTCAAAACCATTTAATCCCTACCCACAGCCCCCACAGCCCCCCAACCTGGTTAAGCAGCTGTAATGATTGACTTAGTCTTAAAGGAAAAGTGGAGTCCATTCGATAAAAGAAAAAGGGGTGAGGAAGAGCATTTTAGCAAGAGAAGAGCCTGTGCAAAGGCCCTGAGGCAGGAGAAACCAACCCTGAGGGGTAGGCAAGACTGTATTCATCATATCCCCATTTAAAAAAAAATTCTTTATTGTTGAAAGTATTATATATATCTCCTTTTCCCCCTATTGATCTCTCCCCATCAGCTCCTGTCCCCCAGCACTGGCCCTCACACCCCTACTGCCTGTGTCCATTGGTTATGCTTATATGCATGCATATAAGTCCTTTGGTTGATCTCTTACCCTAACACAGTTTACATGGCCCTACATGAGCTGGCCCCTACCTTCATTTCCAATATCGCTGGGACTCCTCTTTCCCTTAACACTCTGCTCCAATCACTTCAGCTTCCTTGCTGTTCCTTGAACACACTAAACTCCTTCCTGCCTCAGAGCATTTCAGATCAATATCACCTCCTTGGAGAGCCCTTCCCTGAAGATTCTATCTAAAGTTCCAATACATCCTCCTGCCATGCTCAATCTCATCACTCTATTTAATTTAATTCAAAGCATTTATTATTATCTAAGACTATCTAATGTATTTATTAATTGACTTGTATATTTTCTGTCTCTCCAACTAGGATATTAGCTCCATTAGGGCAGGGATTACATTTGCCTTATTCACCTTTCAATCACTAGCCTGCAGCAGTTTCTGAAATACAGAGGGTCACTAGCAAACATTTGCTAAATTAAAATTGTAAATAGTAATTGAAATTGTAAATATTGAAATATTGTTGGTTGAAATTATAAATTATGTCCACTTATGTAGAAAATGTACAGTTTTCCCAAAACTTGTTTGAGCATACAACTTCCTTCCTCCTACACACCCTTAAAATTAACTCTGCGTTCATGGTCCACAGTACACAAGTTGGAAAATGACGGTCAATTTTTTTTTAGGATTTACTTTTTCAATTTTGGGGGTTTATAATGTTCCATAAAACTTATAGGGACCTGAACAATTTTGACCAAAATATTGCCACAGTGCACAACCAAGAATAAAAGCCAGCAATTTATTTCCTACTTCCCACTTTCCCACTCCCTGCCTAATTGAATGTTCACATAAAGTTTCTCCATAGAAAGTTAGCAGGAAGATGAAAAGAAAAACCATAAAAAGAGATAGCAATAAATAGCTTTTTCTGGGGGCGATTGGTAACAGACCCTATTAGGGACAAGGAAATAAAAACAGAAGGTTCACTCTACTTTCTCAAAATGTCAGTGAAATTAAATAGCAATGTAGAGGATCCCTACCTGCAGGCATATAAGAAGAGATTGTAACTAACAGGAATAGCAAGCCAGCACACCAACAGTTTTAATTTCATCTTGTGAACAGAAGGTGGCTAGACAGATGCGTGGTCCAATGTGATAATTACCAGTGTCTGCTTAGAATATAAACTTTTTTGTGTGTCTTCTGCTTAATTTCATTTCCTAGTGAATGTGTTTAAAGAGCCATTTTTAATATTTTAGTTAGGCTTTCTGCTTTTCTGCCAAGGACACTAATTAAATATTTAATAAAATTCTGGAAGTTGACTTTTAATTATGATATGCAGCTAGGCTGCTTAGTCATAGGTTAGAGAAAAATCATATTAATTCAATGAGAGGAGTCTCTGACTGAATGCAATAAAAAATAATGCTAATTTGATTTTTTACAAAGAGGTGGTTAGATTCTAAAAATTATAGGCCAGTAATGTTAACATTAATCCTTTGTGGAAATCTTTAATGAGTTCATAAAGAAATGGGTTGCAATCACTAAGAAAAGGCCATGGTGATCACACAGGCCTAGTATAGCTTCACTGAGGGTTAAATTATGGCTACTTAATTCCATTTCATTTTTTCAATAACAAGTAAAGGAACATCTCATTGATTACATTTGGGTTTTAGCACTAGACTTCAAGTTTAAAATCAAAGCTCTACCACTTATTAGCTGTTGAATCTCAGGGAAGTGACATCACCTCACAGTTTTCCAGTATTCTGATCTATAAAATCAAACAGAAGTAGTGAAATCAATTATTTCTAGAATTGTTGTGAGGATAAGATGGGTTTATACATACAAAATTTTTGGAACAATATCTAAGGACTTTAAAGCAGCATCTTATAATTGATCAATAAGTATTAGCTATTATTATTTGAGTGTCATACAGCTCACATTTCAGGCATCCAAATAATAATAGCTAATGTTTATTGATCAATTACTAACTACTGTTTTAAAGTCCTTAGATACTGTTTCAAAATACTTTGTGAAGTATATGATTGTCTAACTACAATGCTGTAATGTACACCTGAATGTGTAGACAGCATGCCCAGTAACTCTAAATACTTAAAAGGTTTCACAGTTTAGAAAGATGGGATGAAAATATAGTAGTGTTTGTGAAATGTTTGATGAATTAAAGAGTGAATAACCAAATATACCACATCCCTAAATTATGACCAAGATGATGGAGAAGCCATAGCTATGTGATATAAGAAGCTGTTCAAAACACTGGATCTGTTAAGCCCGGGGGGTAAGCGATAAGCTTTCTCCAGACATTGTTGTATAGATGAGGTGTTAGCCTTTTCTGTGCAGTCTGAGTTTAGTTTTAGAACTAACAGATTTCAACTAAATCAACTAAATGATTACATTTATATGGCATTTTATAGTTGATTGAGCACTTTATCATACATCATTTCATATAATTTTTATTTTTATACCAACCCTCTGAGGTAGTTACTGCAGTAATTTTACCCCAATATAGTAGAATATAGTAATAGTTAATACCTTTATTGTGCTTACTATGTGCCAACCACTTGCCCATATAAACTCATTTAAATTTCACCACATGAGTTATTTCCACGTATTATCAGGTACACTGTACAGACAACAAACCTGAAAAATGAAGGAGTGAAGTAAGATGCCCAAGATCATACATCTAACAACTAGCAGAGCCAAGGTTTGATCCCCCTTCAGTCTGGGCTCTGGTCCATAACTTAACTGTTACACTACACTGCCTTTCACATTACCACCTTAATACAGAGGAGGGAACTGTGTTGCAGACAGATCAAATGATTTGCTTAAAATCACAAAGCTAAAAAGTGGCAGTCTGGATCTAAATTCTGATAAATGATCCAGTGCTCTTTCCACTACTCCTGGATGTTTCTCTCATTGGATGCAATTTGGACTTTTTAGAGCCATTCAAAAGTGTGATTAGTTACAGAGATTGGAGATGTATCTATGAGACTGTGATGGGAATGCCTACATAGAGTGATTTTCTAAGTCCATGAACACAATATATCAGGAAGAGCAGAGGGAGTCAGTTGAGGAGAAGGAGAAAATGAGGGCAGGTCAGTCCATACCACCACAAGGAAGTACTTCTCAAAGTGTGGTGCTTAGAATATGTGTCAGAATAATCTAAGGCATGGTTCTATTACAGATTTCCAGGCTTCTCCTCAGTCTTACCAAACCTGTTTCTGGAGTAGGACAAACATACCGATTTGTTGACACAAATTTTGAGAACCACTCATTTACAGTTTACCAGAACCATTTTAGGGTCTTTGAAGTCATACCAAGGATAAACAAATTTTAAAAAATGGTTTTAAGGAAATGTGTATTATGAACATATTTTTAAAGTAGAAAGTTAACTCTAGTTATAATAAGAAGGATGGGCAAAAAAGGCGTAAATGGAGATGAGAGGAATAGACAGATGTCTATTTTAGTAATTTAGGCAAGATATATTTACAATTTCAGAATAGTATTACAGGTAGAGTTTTGATAGTCTT
The DNA here is from genome assembly GCF_964212035.1 of Myotis nattereri. Taxonomy (NCBI): domain Eukaryota; kingdom Metazoa; phylum Chordata; class Mammalia; order Chiroptera; family Vespertilionidae; genus Myotis; species Myotis nattereri. Next base: position 113,026,199 of record NC_138078.1, on the reverse strand, counting down.
GGATTGGTATTTTAGCATTGGACTCTAAAATTAACTGGTTCCTGTTCTTTCAGTGACCCCTCTTCTTCTTGTAGTATTCTGTATCAAGGAAGCTATGTGCAAAGAACAATAACCAAATGGGAATCTAATTACTATTTCATTAAAAGCTGAGCCAGTACTTGATAATCTTTGAGTAAAACTAAGTGAGATGATGGGGCTTAAGATGACGGCTTAATAGAATATCTTTCTCATCTCCACTCCCTAATCCTAATTTGGGACTTGTGCACTTCAATGTGCCTGCTTGGGGCAGGGAACAAGGAGAGAGCTAGAGCTAGAGCTAGAGCTAGAGCTAGAGCTAGAGCTAGAGCTAGAGCTAGAGCTAGAGCTAGAGCTAGAGCGCCAGATCTCAAGAACAGCCCTGAGCCGAAACCAGTTTGGCTCAGTGGATGGAGCGTCGGCCTGCGGACTGAGGGGTCCCGGGTTCGATTCCGGTCAAGGACATGTGCCTGGGTTGCGGGCACATCCCCAGTGGGGGATGTGCAGGAGGCAGCTGATCGATGTTTTTCTCTCATCGATGTTTCTAACTCTCTATCTCTCTCCCTTCCTCTCTGTGGAAAATCAATGAAATATATTTGAAAAAAAAAGAAAGAACAGCCCTGAGTACATTGATCCAACCACCTACAAGGAGTGGCACAAAGAGAAGACAAAAAGAATGCGTACTTTTGTTCCTGAGGCAGGAAAGTAAGAAATAGGAAGGCATGGAAGAAGAGGAAAACTTAAATCTGCATCAACTATAGACCCTTTACAGAAGTATAAGTGAGAGAGTATTATGAATGGGTACTGAAACAATAACTATATCCTCTGATCAAACATGACCCAAAAATTTCAGGTGTACAGCTCAGAGTTTGACCAATAAGCATATCAACTCCTCTTCCCTTGTAGAGGTGCAGTGAAGGGGACAGACAGAGGCAGACATTTGGAGAGAAGGGTGGAATTTTCCTCTGCAACACTCAAAACAAGAAAACTTATTGTATAGTGACAATATGTTCTTTAGCTCCTGGCCATGGTTCTAACAAGGAGATAATTTGGAGAATGTGTATGATGCTTTTGAGCCAGTATCTCATTGGAGAAAAAAAAGAAGTCTGTCTATCGAGTTCTGCATTTCCAATCATTATGCTGTATAACAAGAATAAGTCAGTAGCTATTCTACATGACCTATTCAACCAGAGTTTTACAATTTTTTCGTCAAATTCAACCACTGTGAAATCAAGATGCAGGCCCAAGTCACTGGGCCCTCAGTAACATTACAGAAAATACCCCTCTCTATTCCCTTTACTCTTTGCCATGTGTTCATTGAAATGAGTCACTCTTTACCAGGGAGAAGATATCGATCTCATGTTCCATTTGTGAACTTGGCTGCAGTGGTTTGGAGCTATATCCCAGTTTAAACCCCAATCCAAATTCCACCCACAAGTTTTCTTTCTTGAGAGCATAGTCTTTTCGGGCATGAGCCTGGGAATCATTGCAGCCTAATCAGCTTGTCATTCCCTTAGTGCCACATATTCTTGTTTTTGGCAAGCATTCATTTTAGGGGGCATAATGTAAATCTCATGATGCCATCTTCATTGATCTCATGCTTATAAGAAGAAAATAAAGGGCTATGGAAAACTTATTTTTAAATTGAATTTAAGTAGTTTTGCCACATTTTAAATGTCAGACGGAACTGTTCCACGGTACAAATCTGCCAAGTTTATGCAGGCGGCTGTTTTCAATAGGACTCTTTGTGCCCTATTGTACTAATCTTTTTTTAAATGCACACCTTGCTGGAGAAAAGACCAAGAACACCCACACAGGCAGTGGGCACTGTTATTTTTCTTGCTCCAAGTGGATGAATAGGCTCTTATTCTATTTGGTGTGTTGCACTGAGAAGTGTTTCCCAATCATTTTTATCTCCTTGATGGACACTGAGCTTTCCTGCGATACAGCATGCAACAGTCCTTGTACTCTCCCACATGGCCATCTACTCCTCCAGCCATCTGCCCATCTATCTGCCTCCTTTTGATCACCCTCTCCTCTTCTCCCACATAGATTGGATCCTCACTTCAAGAATAATCAGAAATAACATTCAGTGGATAAGTGTGGAGATGGTCTCATAAACTAAAACTCCCTGTGTTGTTGTTGTTGTTTCCCCACCATGAATGCTGAAAATATTATTGTATACACATTTTCACCTTAGCCAAGTCCAGTCTGGGTATCAATAGTGAAATGACCTCTGAAAATTTGTAAAGTCCTTTGGACAGTATCTGTACCTTAATAAGGCATTATGCCTGTTGGTTTAGAACTCAGAAGCTGGAGTCAAATGATTTAGGTCCTGGATCCCAGAAATATGTTGGAGAGATTCAGTTTCCTCATCTGTGAAATGGAACTAATAATACCTACCTCACAGTGTTGTTGTGAGGACGAAATGCCATATCTGTCAAGTGCCTGGCAGAGTGTCTTCCATATAATAAATACTTGATGCATATTGTTTTTACTAACTGTAAGTGTTCAATAAAATGTTAGTTGTAAGAACATAATTTATTATTTAATTTTATTATCTTTCAAGCCCTTTATCATCATCTTACCAACCAATGCCTACTAATTCTGCATCTATAATCTTAGACACTCAACATATATTTTGGGGGTTCTACTGTATAAAAATTTATCTGGAATGATTCAGAAAAGGTTGGCATAATTTTAGCTCTAAATAAGCTTTCAGTGTACTTGGGTAGAAACAGTATTTGCACCTACAAATAAAACTAATATTAAAGTACCAGGCATGTGATATAGATGTAGTAAAATATTGGACTTTAGATAAATTGGATATACCTGTGAGCTAGGCTGAAGATTGAGCCATGGACTATGTCTTAAAAAATGAAAAGGGCAATGATGATGATGTTATATCCTATTTGTTGGAAAGCTAATATGGGCTAAGTACATTACATGCATTATCTCACTTAACCCACAGAAAATTCCTGTAAGGTAGGCAACATTATCATCCTTACATTTTTTTTCTTTATTTATTTTAAATTTATTTTTAATTTTTATTTTTTTAAATATTCTTTTTTATTGATTTCAGAGAGGAAGGGAGAGGGAGAAAGAAATGGAAACATCAATGATGAGACAGAATCATTGACTGGTTGCCTCCTGCATGCCCCCTACTGGGGATCAAGCTGGCAACCCAGGCCTGTGCCCTGACCTGGAATCAAACCCTAACCTATTGGTTCATAGGTTGATGCTCAACCACTGAACCACCATGGCTGGGCTCATCCTCACTTTTCAGGTGAGGAAACTAAAGTTTAAGAAACTTTGCCTAAAGGCGCATGACTATTAAATGGCAGAACCAAGATTTAAACCTGGATTTGTCACACTCTAGAATTCATTCTCCTTTCAAGGTATCAGACTGACTCCTGATAGTGAAGAGAAGCAGTCTGAGACAATCAGACAGAGGAGATAAGGTGTTAAGGGACCAATGAAGGGAATATCTGTTATGAAGGATCTATGTTTAGGAAGAAAGAGGAGCCTGGAAAGTTAAACTGGGGTCTGATTGTGAAGGTCCATGTACATCAGGCAAAAAAGATCAATCTGTTCTCCAGGCACCAAGGAGAGGAGGTGGGGATGAATTTGTGTGGGAACTGGAGAGCATTATGCTAAGTGAAATAAGCCAGTCAATGAAGGAAAAATACCACATGATCTCACTCATTCATGGATAATAAAGACCATTATAAACTTATGAACAATTGCCGAAACCGGTTTGGCTCAGTGGATAGAGCATCGGCCTGCGGACTGAAAGGTCCCAGGTTCGATTCTGGTCAAGGGCATGTACCTGGGTTGCGGGCATATCCCCAGTAGGAAATGTGCAGGAGGCAGCTGATCGATGTTTCTCTCTCATCGATGTTTCTAACTCTCTATCTCTCTCCCTTCCTCTCTGTAAAAAATCAATAAAATATATTTTTTAAAAAATAAATAAACTTATGAACAATAATAGATACAGAGGCAGAGCTGCCTCAAACTGATTGTCAAACTGCAGTGGGAAGGCCAGGGAGGGTTGGGGGGCAGGAGGGAGGGGGGTAAGAGATCAACCGAAGGATTGTATGCATGCATATAAGCATAACCAATGGGCATAAGACACTGGGGGGTAGGGGAGGTCAGGGGATTGTCAAGGGCGGGGGAAAAAAAAAAGGACACATATGTAATGCCCTTTGTAATACTTTAAGCAATAAAACAATTAAAAAAAAAAGATTCCCTGACTAAATCTTTAATTTGGGCTTTGGTTTTGTTTCTTTCCTTTTTAAGAAAGATAATGATACTAATAATGCATTTTTTTTATGTTTTGAGGTGGATTTTGTTTATTTAGGGGTCTCCTGGGAAAGTGTGTACATGTGTGAGGCAAAAGAGACTGAGGCAATTCAATATGTATTGACCTACTGAGGATATTTTTGCAATACACCAAAACATTCTTATATCCAGCCTGGGAGCTGGTGGTGTATGTCTCTCACTATATATTGATGAGATGAAGAAAATATCACCATGAAAATGATTTGGATTCCTTTTGATTAGCAAAGTACCACAGGATCTTTTCTAGCATAATGTTCAAAAACTGGAAAAATGCCACACACATAACATAAGCAATTCCTAACTAGAAAAATAGCTAATTTCTAAAAGTTCATTTATCAAGCAATTTTTCATAACTTGGAACAAACCATGCCTTGGAAACAATGCTGTATGAAAATTATAGTTGAATTTTCTCTACAATGGAGATGATGCAATACTGATGATTCTTTTGGGTGATCTTATATTCTATAGCAACTTGGTAGTTAGCAGTAATTGTGTTTTTAAAGTTCTAAAAAGGCACCTATCAGAGAATGTCTGGACAATAAGCAAAGTTGTACTTTTCAATCTATTATATACTATTGCAAAAAATTAGAAGACTTTTAGATAAACTCCTGGTTTTCTAAGGATATGTCCAAATATTTAGAGCTGTATATGTAAAAACAACTTCAGCACTCAATGTGATGAGATGCTTTTCTTAGGGCAATTTTTTTCTAGCTTATATAGTAGTTCCTTTCTTATTCACAGTTTCACTTTCCAGGGTTTCAGTTACCCATGGCCAACCATAGTTAGAAAACACTAAAGGAAAAATTCTAGAAATAAACATTTAATAAATTTTAAAAGAAAATACATACAATGGACATGGTAAAAGGAAGTTAGTAAAACTAGATTTAGAGACGTGATGATAATAAAAGCTGATTTAAATGTATTAGGTAGTGAAAGTATAGACAACTCATTCTGCAAGTGTGTTTTAAGAGGAGGAGAATGATACAGGGCAATTGTTAGAAGGCAGTATGGGTTGACTTATATTCTCCAAAATGATATGTTGAAGTCCTTAACCCTCAGTATGTCAGAATGTGACCTTATTTGGAAGTTGTCATTGCAGATGTAATTAGTCAAGATGAGATCATACTGGAATAAGATTGGCCCTTAATCCAAGATAATAGGTGCCCTTATAAGAAGAATAAAATGTCATGTGAAGGCAGACACACGGGGAGAATATCATGAGAAAACAGAGGGAGAGATCAGAGTGATGCAGCAAATGTAAGTTTGTAGGTTTAGAGAGAGTGGTTGAGGAAATTCTGATGTCTTCTATTTGTTGTTTAATGTGGGAGTTGGCATGTTTTACTGAGAATTTATATGAAAATATTGTAGGTTCAAGAAGAGTGAAGAAGTGGAGAATAACAACTTGTGTGGTGAACAAGAGAAAGAACTGAGCAGGGAAACACATTGGTAAGTATCAATGAAGACCCATAGTGTTATGTTCACTGAACCAACATTTACTGACCTACTCAATGCAAAGCACCTGTTCTAGGAGCTGGTGTTATGACAGGAAACATGACAAACAAGATCCCTACTCTTATGAAGCTTGCATTTTCATGGGGGGAAAAAGAGATAAATAAAAAGGAAAATATACAATAAAATTATTTATTGAATGAAATAATTTCATTTAAGTCAGATATTAATGGCCATATATCTTACTTGAATCTAGAAGCAGCTTGGCTAATTCTAGTAAATGAGAAATCTGTCCTGACAGCTCTCTTCTATACATTCACTTGTAGAGGACATGGCTCTTACCTGCTTATCACAAATCTCCAATGAACAAAGTAATTAGAAGAGTTCTTATAGGCCACACATGTCCCAAAGATCATGGTGATTTGCACCATGTCACTCATTAATTGACTGGGCCATGGATGTGCACCTAATTTAAATGCAACTATTGCTTCTGGCCTACAAGAGATCTTGGCATGAATGCAACCATGCTTTATCATCTACCTAGCTTCAAGTTCTTTTGAAAGTTCTGCATGTTTGAGCCTCAAGGTAGGAGAGACTAATTGTCCTTGGTTTTCAGTCTCAAATTTTAAGGAGAGCTTTAATATCCCTAGTTTCTCATAATGACTTTATGTACTAAGACTTTACCTAAGGTTGTCTTGAACTTGCATAGGTATACAATAGTCCCTCCTTATTTGTGGTTTTGCTTTCCCTGGTTTCAGTTACCAACAGCCAACCTCAGTAAAAAATATTAAATGGAAAATTCCAGAAATAAACAATCATAGTTTTAAATTGTGAACCATTCTGAGTATTGTGATGAAATCTGTGTCATTCCACTTCATCCCACCTGGGATGTGAATCATCTCTTTGTCCACCATATCCACTATGTATATTTTCTTTGTCTATTAGTCATTTCTTAGTGATTTTAGCTAGCAGGGTGATTGTCATGGTATTACAGGACTAGTATTCATGTAATCTTTATTTTACTTAATGATGGTCTCAAATCAACAAGAATAGTGATGCTGGAAAAGTGGAGAGGCCAAAGAGAAACCACAAAGTAATTCCTTTATGTGAAAAAGTATGTATGTATAGGAAAAACCTTGGAATTATCCAAGGTTTCAGACATCCACTGGGTATCTTGGAACATAACCCTGATGAATATGTTCTATGAAGGACTGATCTTTTGCATAAATGAAGCAGGGGAGCACCAAGAGTGTAACTTGAAAGGTATTACTATTATGCTCTTATATTAGAAGTAATAATCCCACTATTCTGACATAGTGCCAGAAATTCTACCATAGCTATTCACTTTGTGCTCTAGCAGTTTTTCTTCAGTAACTAAAGTGGGAGTCCTGTATAGTGTAACTTATCAAGGTATTCTCAGCAATCAACAACTCAGCATGACTTAGTTTATCAGGTAGAGAGTGCTAAGGACACTGGCCAGGGAACAGGTATATTTGATGGTAGAGGTAGGGAGTTGGGAAGAATATTTTCAAGTATGATACAGAGCCTAAACAGGACAGGCTTGGGTAAGGCTGTAACAAGGAGTCTGTGCCCAAAGTAATAATTTTCCTGATAGAGGCAGAGGATTTGCTCAAAGTGAAAAAGGGTAGGCTTCATAATATGGAATAATTGTTGGCGGGACAGAAGATACCAGGAGGGAGCAGAACTTGTGGTTTGGTTAGATAAAATGAAATCTGAAAAAAATTGCAGTTTGGAGGAACAAACCGTCCAAGAAAAATCAAGTTGACTTTGCTGATAGACAAGCGTAATTAACCACAGGCAGTAGTGGCAGACAGCTAAGTAGCTCAGAGGTCAATACCTATTAGGCCAATTAAAACAGGAAGAAAGAGTTGAAATCCATAGTCCAGAAAATTTTTTTCACAAGTGTTACTTATATATAATATTTAGAAGGCTGTGGATGTACCTGATTCCCCTTAAGGCAGGGGAAAAAGTGTCATCAGCCTTGTCTATTTAAAATTCCCCACATAATCTGCTATTATTTCCCTATATGTGTGCCTTAAAGGAACTGACTTGGGTCTCAGAAAAGAAAAATCCCTTATGCCAGGCAAGATTAGTTAGGGAAATCTTCCTGGATTTGAGTCAAGAGGTAGCTTTTGAAGGATGAAACAGAAATGAAGAGTTAAGGAAGGAACAAGATAGTTTTATAGCACTTTTTAAAAACCTGTCTGGCAAAAACTACAAATAAAGGCACAAATGAAATGAATGAAAATCATAGATATGTAAGTAAAATCTTAATGTACCTTGCATTATTAGACTTAGTGTCTGATCCTCAGTATAGGAATCTCTTCTAAATGTAGTGGTGTAGAATACTCTAGTACTTGAAAGCAACAAATCAGACTAATGATCTACTGTCAGAACCATTGCAGAGCTTCCTGCCTTTGGATGATGTTAGAGATTGTGCTAGACAGATTCTAAGATCCCTAACTCCTGGTATTAATGTCCTTTATAGTTCACCCCCTTTAAGTATAAGTTAAACTTATTGACTCTCTTCTAACAAATAAAATATGTCAGAAGTTAAGCAATGTCCACTGCCTAGATTAGGTTATAAAAAGATGGTGACTTCTGTCTTAGAAGCTTGTTTTCTTTTTTTAAAAAATATATTTTATTGATCTTTTTACAGAGAGGAAGGGAGAGGGATAGAGAGTTAGAAACATCAATGAGAGAGAAACATCGATCAGATGCCTCCTGCACACCCCGTACTGGGGATGTGCCCACAACCAAGGTACATGCCCTTGACCGGAATCAAACCTGGGACCCTTCAGTCTACAGGCTGACACTCTATCCACTGAGCCAAACAGGCTAGGGCTGAAGCTTGTTTTCTTTATCTCTCTTGCTTACTTACTCTGAGGGAAGCCAGAAGCCATGTTGTGAGTTTCCCTATGGGAGAAGCACAGGAAGGAGCTGAGGTAGACATCAAGGACTTGAGCCCTCTGACCAATAGTTTGAGGAATTGAATCCTGCTAACCACCACATCAGTGAGCTCAGAAGCAGATCCTCCCTCAGTTGAGCCTTCATATGAGACTGCAATCCTGGCTGACAGTTTGTGACCTCATAAAATATCTTGAGACAGAGGCACCTAGCTAAGCTATGCATAAATTCCTGACTTACAGAAACTGTGAGATGATAAATATTTATTATTTTAAGCTGTTGAATTTTGGGATAATTATTAATGCAGCAAAAGGTAACTAATACAAAGACAAATTCCTATATTTTTGCTTATTCTATGAGTAGGTACACCAAAATTCATTTTTTAGTGTCCTGGTTATCCTCCGATTTGTGATCAGGGAATTTGCCATTTCTTAGAGGATAGTAACATGCAACAATCCTTTAGTGTTTCTGGAGCTTTTTGGGACTCTCACTCATCAACAGGAGGTTCTCCCATCAGTGTATCTGTAACAAGAAGTCTTGTTGGAGTGCAGTAGTATAGTGGGGTATGTTAAAATCCTGGCTCTGCCATTTATTCTCAGCATGACCTTGTAAAAGTTATTCTGTGTCATTGTCTCAGCGTCCTCATCTGTAAAATAGGAATAATAATAACTACTTCATTGTGCTGATATGAGACTTCAATGTGTAGTTAAAAGAGTATCTGGCACAAAAGAAATGCCACATAAGTATTGGCTAAGTAGAACAATCTTCCCTATTTCTTCTCTTTCTGCCACACCTGCAAATCCATTAGACTAGCAGCTGATTAAAGGCAAGATGATACCTTATTATTTCCTATAATTTTAATACCTAACACAGGATCTGATACAGAAATAGCTTTTGAAGAGTAAAACATGAAAATTTAATTGAACTAATGACATAGTAGTCTCTTACTACACAATACTAATAGTACTAAAATGATGGCGAGAACACACACCATTGGTTTCTGCTCTATGTTTTAGGCCTATTTAGCTTTAAAATGCTAGTTCCTGAGTACAAGCTCTACCCAGTGGATTCTACAGACATGGCTGTGTCTGTGCTTGAGCAGTTAATTCCAGTTTGGAGACCAGTCAGAGCTCCCAGAATGCCTGCTGAAGTATTCTGCTCAGACTGAGGCCACAATAGCCAGTCTTGAAGGTTTCTGTAACTGTTGTATATAGCTCACTTTTGTATATTCTGGTCTAGTGTTTCCTCATATTACCTTTTTAATCCTTAAAACCATCCCTTAGCAATTATTTCAATTTTACAGTTTAAGAAACTAAAGTTCAGAAAACTTAGTTGATGTGCTCAAGGTCACAGAGCAGAGGTTTGAACCTAAGTGTTCTGACTTCAAAGTTTATTCCATGGAGCCAGAAGACTGGGCCACTTCCTTAATGCTTCTTTACAAGAGCCATTGATCTAATAAATCATGTTCACCTAGGGCAAGGGCAAGTAAAGGTAGCTATTTAATCTAGAGTAGAAATGATAGACCAATACTTTCAGAAACTGTTCCAGAAATTTAATTGATTTTGGAGGTGGTTCAGGAGCCAAGGACCCTAAACAAATAGAGACATTGCCCTATAGGACTCAGTGGGTTAAAAATGGCTCCATAGAGTTTAAGGCTGGGTAATCACTTGGTTATACTTGCAATAATTCAGGTGAAGTTAGGACAGAGCAATATACTGAATCCCAGCTTTGCCTTTTATTATCTGTGTAACTTTGGGCAAGTTACTTGACATCTCTGATCTTCATATTTACCATCTATAAAATGACAGCAATATTAAATTACCTACATGGTTTTTGTGATGGTTATGTAAGATAAATATGTATGCAAATGCTCATTATAATGCCTGTCATACAAGAATGACTTAATAAATGATAGCTATAGTTATTACTAATAATAATAAGTATAGAGGTGTAATAAGTATATAATAGTATTAATAAGTATTAATGTTGTAATATAATAAGCATACAGACACTTGAAGTATTCCTATGAGATTTCTCAGGATCACACAATTTTTAAAAATAGATTCAGACAGCTTAGAGGAAGCAGAGGATGGGATGAGTGGTTTGGAGTTGTCTGATTATTTATAATTGCAGCTGTTGTGACCTTGAGCAACTTGCTTAACTATTTTAAATATCATTATTCATCTGTCAAAGTGGTCTATCAGTCACTGTTCTTCAGAGAAACAGAAGCAGTAGGATATATATATATATTTCAAGGAATCGGTTCACTTGATTGTGGGGGCTGGCACATCTGAAATCTGATGAACAGTCTGGCAGGCTGGAAATTCAGGCAGAAGTTGATGCTACAGTTATGAGGCATAATTTCTTCTCTGAGAAAACTTAGTTTTGCTTTTAAGGCCTTCTAACTGATAGGATGAGGTCCATGCACATTATTATGAATAACCTTCTTTACTTAAAGTAAACTGATCTGTATGTTAAACACATCTGCAAAAAATACCTTTACAGTAATGCCTAGATTAGTGTTTGAATAACTTGGTTCTATGGTCTAGTCAGGTTGACACATAACACTAACCATGACAAGTGAGTAAAAATAAAATATATGTCATAGGTTTGTTGAAAAAGTTTAAATAAAATCATGTTTTAGAGAATTTTTGTACAATGATTGCCATATAACTAGCAATCAAAATAATATTACAATAAAATAGTTTCTCTACTTAGGGCTATCGAAGGCAATGGCACTCGTCTGTGCTGTGGGAGTGGGAGTAGCTTCTTGAGTTTCTTTGGGCCAACACCTAATGTCTCATGGGTTGGTTTATGGTTTATGAGAGCAAGCGTGTTTCTAGTTTCTTGGTTAAAGGACAACACTGCAGCATATTTATCAGTCTCCAGGCACAGAACATGGATCAGTCCAGAAGTATCTGGAAATAGACTAAGGCTGGACTATTAATTGGTTGGGTTTGGAGAGAGCAACAAAAGAGGATGTTTTCTATAAAACTAAGTAGCAGTAAGGTCAGTAGAGGCATGCCCAGGAATTCTTGCTGTGTGCTAGTCAGCAGAGGCAATGACCTTTGACAACCTTCCTGAAGTTGAGCCTCTGCCCCCTCTCACCTGGATTAAAGTAATAATCTCCTTACTGATTTCCTGCCTTTTCCCTTTGCCCACCTTCAAACTATTATTCACTTAGCAGCCAGAGTGGTACTATTAAAATATAAGTCAACTTCTGTTACTTCTCTGTTGAAAACCTCCATGGCTTTCTATCTCATTTGCAGTACAATCCAAAATCCTCATAATGGACTATGATTGGGACTTTAGTTCCTTAATTCATGCCTTTGCTACTCTCCATTTAGTTCACAACACTTCAACCACACTGGCCTCCTTGCTCTTTCTTAAATACACCAAGCACCCCTTGCTCCAGGTTTTTTGTCCTGCCTGTATCCTTTGCCTGGAAGACTTCCCCCTCAGATATCCATGAGTTTTACTACGTGATGTGCTTCAGGTCCTTCTTTTATATATATATATTTATATAAAAGAATATATAAAGAAAATAAAAGAATTTAATTTAAATTCTTTATTGTTTAAGGTATTACACGAGTCTCCTTTTTCCCCCATTGACTTCTCCCCAGTCTCTCCCATCCCCCAGCACATGCCCACAGCCCCTTACTGTGTCCATTGATTATGCTCATATGCATACATACAAGTCCTTTGGTTGATCTCTTACTCCACAATCCACACCTTTCCTCATAGGTTGGACAGTCTATTCTATGCTTCGATGTATCTGATTCTATTTTTGTTCATCAGTTTATGTTGTTCATTATCTTCCACAAATGAGTGAGATCACATGATATTTATCTTTCTCTGACTGACTAATTTTGCTTAGCATAATGCTTTCCTGTTCCATCCATGCTGTTGCGAATGGTAAGAATTCCTTCTTTTTTTACAGCAGTGTAGTATTCCATTGTGCAGATGTACCTCAGTTTTGTTAATCCACTCATCTGCTGATGGGCATTTAGGCTGTTTCCAAATCTCAACTACTGTAAATTGTGCTGCTATGGACATAGGGGTGCATATATCCTTTCTGACTGGTGTTTCTGTTTTCTTGGGATTTATTCCTGGAAGTGGGATTACCAGGTCAAATGGAAGTTCCATTTTTAATTTTTTTTTAGTGTATTTTCTTTCTTTTTTTTATTATTAGTTAAGGTATTACAAATGTGTCCTCATCCCCCTATTAACCCCTAACCTCCCCCTCTCCGCCCCCCCCCCCGCCCCGCACACTCATGCTCCCATCCCCCTGTTGTCCATGTCCATTGGTTTGGCTTATATACATGTATACAAGTCCTTCGGTTGATCTCTTCCCCTTACCCCTGCCCTCCCCTACTTTCCTTCTGGGGATTGATAGCCTGATCGCTGTTTCTCAGTCTTTGGGTCTGTTCCTTTTCATCAGTCTATGTTGTTCTCTATAATCCACAAATGAGTGAGATCATGTGGTATTTATCTTTCTCTGACTGGCTTATTTCACTTAGCATAATGCTCTCCAGTTCCATCCATGCTGTTGCAAAAGGCAAGAGTTCCTTTTTTTTTTACTGCAGCATAATATTCCATTGTGTATATGTACCACAGTTTTCTAATCCACTCATCTGCTGATGGGCACTTAGGCTGTTTCCAAATCTTAGCTATGGTGAATTGTGCTGCTATGAACATAGGGGTGCATATATCCTTTCTGATTGGCGTTTCTGGTTTCTTGGGATATATTCCTAGTAGTGGGATCACTGGGTCAAATGGGAGTTCCATTTTTAATTTTTTGAGGAAACTCCATACTGTTTTCCATAGTAACTGCACCAGTCTGCATACCCACCAGCAGTGCATGAGGGTTCCTTTTTCTCTGCATCCTCTTCAGCATTTGTCATTTGTTGATTTGTTGATGATAGCCATTCTGACAGGTGTGAAATAGTACCTCATTGTCGTTTTGATTTGCATCTCTTGGATGATTAGTGACTTTGGGCTTGTTTTCATGTCTCTTGGCCTTCTGTAGGTCTTCTTTCAAAAATTGTCTATTTAGGTCCTTTGCCCATTTTTTATTGGATTGCTTATCTTCCTATTGTTAACTTGTATGACTTCTGTATAAATTTTGTAGATTAAGCTCTTATCGGAGATAACATTGGCAATTGTGTTCTCCCATGCAGTAGCCTTTCTTACTGTTTTGTTGATGATTTATTTTGCTGTGCAGAAGCTTTTTGTTTTGATGTAGTCCCATTTGTTTATTTTCACCTTAGTTTCCATTGTCCTAGAAGCTGTATTGGTAAATATTTTGCTACGACCTATGTCTGATATTTTGCTGCCTATGGATTCTTCTAAGATTTTTATGATATCCCATCTTAAGTTTAAATCCTTTATCGATTTTGAGTTTATTTTATTGTATGGTGTAAGTTGGTGGCCTAGTTTCATTTTTTTGCATATATCTGACCAAATTTCCCAACACCATTTATTAAAGAGACTGTCTTGACTCCTTGTATGCTCTTGCCTCCTTTGTCAAATATTAATTTAACATAATAGCTTGGGTTGATTTTGGGGTTCTATGTTCTGTTCAATTTTTCTATAGGTCTGTTCTTATGCCAGTATTAGGCAGTTTTGAGTACAGTGGCTTTGTAGTATAGCTTGATTTCTGGTATTGTGATCCCTCCAAATTTGATTTTCTTTCCCAAGATTGCTTCAGCTATTTGAGGTCATTTTTAATCCAGATTAATTTTTGAGAGTATGTTCTAGGTCTTTGAGATATGCCATTGGTATTTTAATGGGGATTTCATTAAATCTATAGATTGCTTTGAGTAGTATGGATATTTTAAGGATGTCGATTCTACCAATCCATGAACACTGTGTATCTTCTATTTGTTTATATCTTCCTCTATCTCTTTTATCAGCATCCTGTAATTTTCTGGGTACAGGTCCTTTACCTGCTTGGTTAAGTTTATTCCTTGGTATCTTAATTTTTTTGTTGTAATAGTAAATGGGATTGGTTTTTTAGTTTCTCTTTCTGTGAGTTCATTATTGGTATAAAAGAAGCCATAGATTTTGGGGTGTTAATTTTGTATCCTGCTACATTCCTGAATTTATTTATTAAGTCTAGTAGTTTCTTGATGGAGTCTTTAGGGTTTTATATGTACAATATCATGCCATCTGCAAATAATGACAGTTTTGTTTCTCCCTTTTCAATTTGGATGCCTTTGATTTCTTCTTGTCTGATTGCTATGGCTAGTACTTCTAGTACTATGTTGAACAGGAGTGGTGAAAGTGGGCATCCTTGTTTTGTTCCTGTTCTTAGGGGAAATGGATTTAGTTTTTGCCCATTGAGTATGATGTTGGCCGTAGGTTTGTCATAGAAGGCTTTTATTATGTTGAGGTATGATCCCTCTATTCCCACTTTGCTGAGAGTTTTTATCAAGAAAGGGTGTTGGATTTTGTCAAATGCTTTTTCTGCATCAATTGATATGATTATGTGATTTTTATCTCTCAATTTATTTGTGATGTATCACCTTTATTTATTTGAGGATATTGTACCCACCTTGCATCCCTGGAATAAATTTCACTTGGTCATGGTGTATGATCTTTCTAATATAATGGTGGATCCAATTTGCTAGAATTATGTTGAGGATTTTAGCATCTTTGTCCATCAGGTATATTGGCCTGTAATTCCCTTTCTTTGTAGTGTCTTTATCTGGTTTTGGGACTAGGGTAATGCTGGCTTCATAGATAGAGCTTGGAAGTGTGCCTTCCTCTTTAATTTTTTGGAATAGTCTGAGAAGGATAAGTTTTAGTTCTTGTTTGAATATTTGGTAAAACTCCCATGTGAAGCTGTTTGGTCCAGGGCTTTTGTTTGCTGGAAGTTTTTTTTTTTTTTAATTACTGTTTTAATTTCATCAGGTTGTTTTATTCTTGCTGATTGAATATTGGAAGGTCATATTTTTCTAGGAATATGTCCATTTCATGTAGTTACTCCAATTTGTTGGAATAGAGTGGTTCATAGTATTTTGTTTTTTAACAATCCTTTGTATTTCTCTGGGTTTGGTTTTTATTTCACCTCTTTCTTTTCTAATTTTGTTTATTTGAGTCCTCTCTCTTTGCTTCTTGGTGAGCCTGGCTAGAAGTTCATCAATCTTGTTTTTCCTTTCAAAGAACCAGCTCTAGGTTTTATTGATCTTTTGTATTTTTTTTGTCTCTATGTTGTTTATTTCCACTCTAATCTTTATTATTTCATTTTTTTCTGCTTACTCTTGGTTTTCTTCTTGCTCTCTTTCTAATTCTTTATGTTGCAGGGTTAGATAATTTATTACCTATTTTTCTTTCTTTCCTTTTTTTTTTTTTTTTTTTTTTTTTTTTTTTAGGTAAGCCTGTAGAGCTGTGCCCTTTTCTCTCTCAGGACTTCTTTCACTGTATCCCATGAAATTTGGATTGTTGTGTTTTCATTGTCATTTGATTCCAGGATGCTTTTTATTTCTTCTTTGATCTCTTTGGTAACCCCATTATTGTTTATAGCATGCTATTTAGCCTCCAATTGTTTGATTTTTTTCATTGTTTTTATTGTAGTTGATTTCTAATTTTATGCCATTGTGATCTGAGAAGATACTTGATATGAAATGATTTCTATCTTCTTGAATTTCAAGAGACTTTGCCTGTGTCCTAATATGTGGTCTATCTTTGAAAATGCCTTGTGTGCACTTGAGAAGAATGTGTATTCTGTAGCTTTGGGGTGAAATGTTCTGAAGATGTGAACTAATTCCATCTGATCTACTGAGTCATTTAGGATTGCTGTATCTTTGCTGATTTTTTTTGTTTGTTTGTTTAGAGGATTTATCCAGTGGTGTCAATGGGGTAGTAATGTCCCCTACTATGATTGTATTGCTGTTGATATCTCCCTTGATATTTTCCAGAATTATTTTTTATGTATTTGGGTGCATATATGTTTACCAGAGTTATATCTTCTTGTTGAATTGACACCTTTAATATGAAGTGGCCCTCCTTATCTCTTGTTATGGCCTTCATTTTGAGTTCTCTTTTGTCAGATATAAGTGTTGCTACCCCAACTTTTTTCTCATTTCCATTTGCCTGAAAAATTTTTTTCCATCCCTTCACTATCAGTGTGTGAGTCCTTTGTTTTTAGGTGGGTCTCTGGTAGACAGCAAATATATGTGTCATTTTTTTTGTATCCATTCAGCTACTCTATGTCTTTTGATTGGAGCATTTAATCCATTTACGTTTAAGGTTATTATTCATAGCTACTTGTTTGTCACCATTTTTATTCTTTATGCCTGTGTTCCTTCTTTCCTTTCTATTTCTTCTTTTCACAACAGTCCCTTTAGCATTTCTTGCATTGCTGGCTTGATAGTGAGAAACTCCCTTAGCCTTTTTTTTTTTTGTCTTTGAAGCTCCTGATTTCTCCTTCAATTTTGAATGAGAGCTTTTCTAGATAGAGTATTCTTGGATTCAGTCCCTTGCTTTGCATCACTTTGTATATTTCATTCCATTCCCTTCTGGCCTGATGTGTTTCTGTTGAGAAATCAGTTGATATTCTAATGTAGATCCATTATGGGTAACTTTCTGTGTCTCTCTGGAAGCCTTTAAGATTCTTACTTTTTGGTTGATGTTTGCCAATTTGATTATGATGTGTCTTGGTGTTGGTCTTTTTGGGTTAATCTTGTTTGGGACTCTATGTGCTTCTTGGACTTGTGTAGCTTTTTTCTTCCCAACATCAGGGAAGTTTTCTGTCATTATTTCTTCAAACAGCTTTCTGTTCCTTGTTCAGTTTCCTCTCCTTCTGGCACCCCTATCATGTGGATGTGGTTTAGTTTTGTGTTGTCCCAAATCTCCATAAGGCTCTCCTGCTTTTTAAGTTTGTTTGTTTGTTTTCCAGTTGCTGCTGTGCTTGTGTGGTTTTTCCTACCTTGTCTTCTAACTCACTGATGCAGTCCTCAGCTTCTTCTAGTGTATTGTTGATAATTTCCATGGTGTTCTTTATTGTGGCTATGTCATTCTTCATTTCCCCTTGATTCTTCTTCATTTTTTCTTGATTCTTACACATGTTGTTGAATTTGTCTTCCATCATTTTCAGTGTCCTTATATCCATTGCTCTGAATTCTTTGTCTGACAAATTGCTTGCCTACATTTTGTTCATTTCCTATTCTGGTGATTCCTCCTTTACTTTCAAATGGGGTTATTTCTTTCTCTCCCCATTTTGCTGTTCTTTTGTGATTGTTTCTATGTATCAGATCAAACTGCTATGCCACTCAAGATTTTTTGAGTTTGTCTTGTATAGTAGATGTTTAGTGAGACTGAGTGGTGCAATCTCTCTCTAGTCTTCTGGGCTGGACAATCTAGGGATGCCTCCTACTTGGGATATTTGGGTTCTCTTATTGTAGTTGGGTATTGAGTGTTATTGTCCTGTTCATGGATGGAGTCTCCTCTCAGGGTGTCTGGTTATGTGGCTTGCTCTCTACCACATTGACCAAAAAGCACAAAATACACCTCAACAAGACACAACGCAAAGGGAACAAAACACAAATATACTCACAACTCCAATAACCCCGTATAAGTGACCACCAAAGAAAATAGAATTAAGAGAGAGAAAAGAGAGCAAAAATTATATTGAGGAAAGAAAAAAATGGTAAGAGAGAAAAGAAAAGAAGAAAAAGGAAGAATAAGAAAAAAATCTATAAAAATAAAATCATAATATGCAAATCAACTAAATGACTGGACAGCAGAACAACCATCTGGATGACCTTATGGACGACCATGCTATGACACGCACTGGTGCCAGGGTAGCCAAGGCAGGTGTGATGCAATTGGTCAGGGGGCCTGCCATCACATCACAATTGCCCCACAGAGGGAGGCCCAGGCCACCAGCCAGCAGAGTGATCAATCAGGGGTCTCCGTGTTCACCCCAAAGTGGGAGGCCCAGGCCACCCCCTGAGGGTCGATCAATCAGGGTTCTCCACAGAACCGGGGAGCCAGGGGTGTTAGGTGGGGAAGTGCCAGGCCAAGGTGGTTATGGGAGGAGAGTGGGGCTGTGATGCAACCAAGTCTGTGAGGCAGCCAGGGCCATGAGGGCCCTGACAGCCAGGGTTGCGAAGGTGTACCCTTGCACAAATTTTATGCATCAGACCTCTAGAACAAACAGATAAACCAAAAAATGCAAAAAATAAACACCCAGAAAAGAGGTTGGGGTCAGAATTTGTAGAGGCAGAGCTTATATACAGAATGTAAAGTTAAAGAATTGAATGAATATGGGGAGGTCCTCAGTTCAATATAGAGGAGGTAGAAAGAGGATGAGTGGATAAGAAGAAAGAAAAGTTAAAAAAAATAAAAGTAAGATAAAATAACAATAAAAAATAAAAATAGAACAAATAAAAATAATGTGAAAAAGTAAACAAAGAACAAAATTTTAATAAAAAATAAAAAAAGTGAAGTGTCTTTCATTTCAGCTGAGTTTTAATGCCCCTTGCAGGATGGTTTAAGATCCCACTCTTCTGTATTATTTGCCACTTCTCAGTTTCTTATTTCAACACTGTGTTAAAGTTCCAAACCACTCCTTTGTTTGTGTCTATCTCCACCTACTTGACTGCCAGCAGGTGGGACCAACCTGCCCACTTAGCCTATCTTCCCGCTATCAATCTTAATCTCTCAAGCAGCTGTTTCTGACAGGGCCATAGTTATGGAGGTTGCTGTATCGCTTTCCGTGACTGAACAGCCTCTCTTCAACCCAGTCCCTGAGGGCTCTTAGGGGCTATTCAGGAATTTTGTTTCCTTTGTACAGCTCTGTACATGGCTGTGTTGTCTGTATGTGGCTGTGTTGGTTGCCAGGAGACTGCTGGGAGGGGCTAGCTCTTCAAAGAAAATGGCTGCTTAGGTCCAGAGTGTCAGGGATGTCCCAGTGCCAGACTCCCAGTCACCTCTCCCTGATTTGCTCTTCTCCACAGCCTCTCCCCAGACTCCACAAGTCTGCACCTCCACCTGCACCTCAGCCATGGGTGAGTGTTTGTATTTGAAAGGTCTTATGAACTGGGTTTAGTGAATAAAAGCAAAGACCAAAAATAGGGGAAACAACTGCGCCACTGCGAGTTTCTCGTGGCTGTGGACTTGGATGACGAATTCCCTTCCACCAGCAGTCCTGTGGACTTCCTTTCCACAGGCAGATGTTATGCCTGTCCCCAAGGTACATGGACTTGGTGCCATGTAGCTTCCTTCTGACCCTCTCAGCTCAAAGGTCTCACAACTCTCTCCAGCCCAGATCCCTGATCCTATGAGTTGTACTGGTTAATAATGTGGATATTTTAATCAAAGAAAACACGATAATTTCAAGAGAAACATCAAAAGTGCTTTATTCAAAGTAAAATCCATCACTAGCTACATATTTCTCACATCTTTCAGGTAATTTGTGGATACCATCCCAATAGAACTTTTCTTGTTTTGAGGCAAACCATTCAGAAACCCAATTTTCCACTTCTTCGTACGTTTTAAAGTGCTGCTTAGAAAGTGTGTGTGCCATCGACCAGAACAAGTGGTAATCTGAAGGAGCAAGGTCTGGTGAATATGGCGGGTGGGTTAATACTTCCCAGGCAAGGTCTTTTAACGTGTCTTTAACTGGTTTTGAGTGTGTGATGACGCGTTATCATGAAGCAAAATTACTTTGCCGAGTCTTCTGGCCCATTCTGGTCGTTTTATGATGAAAGCATGGTTCAAATTGATTATTTGTTGTCAGTAGCAATCAGTATTAACGGTTTCACCTGGTTTTAGAAGCTCATAATACATCACACCTTCCTGATCCCACAAAACTCGGAGCATTGTCTTTTTTCCAAAGTGATTTGGCCTTTCAGTCGATATTGATGGTCGATCTGGATCAACTCATGATTTTGTGCATTTGGGATTCTCAACATAAATCCACTTTTCATCGCCAGTCACAATTCGGTGCAAAAAAGACTTTCTTTCGTGACATTGAAGCAACGTTTTAGTGATGGCTTTTCGGTTTTCCATTTGTCTTTCATTCAGTTGATGTGGCACCCATTTTCCAGTGGTTCTCAACCTTCTGGCCCTTTAAATACAGTTCCTCATGTTGTGACCCAACCATAAAATTATTTTCATTGCTACTTCATAACTGTAATGCTGTTACTGTTATGAATCGTAATGTAAATATCTGATATGCAGGATGGTCTTAGGTGACCCCTGTGAAAGGGCCGTTCCACCACCAAAGGGGTTGCGACCCACAGGTTGATAAACCGCTGCTTAAAATCTTTCCCATTGTTTGTAAATGATCAGAAATTGTTTACTGAGCAACATTTAATCTTTCTGCAAGTTGTTTTCGAGTTTGGCACGCCTCTTCATCCAATAATGCTTGTCATTGTTGGTCTTCAAAGTTTTTCGGTTGACCTAGACATTCTTTATCTTTCACATCAAAATCATCACTTTTAAAGCATTTAAGCCAGCGTTCACAAGTATCTTGAGATGGAGCTTGTTCATAAGCTTCCCAAAGTATACAATAACTTCTAGCAGCACTTTTCTTCAAAATAATGAGTGAAAACTTCCCGCAAATGCTCTATTTTATGCATGAAATTCGACATTTTTTTCTTTATTGTTTAAGGTATTACAAATGTGTCTTTATCCCGCTATTGTCCCCCCATCCCTCCACTCATGCCCCCACCCCCCAGGTGTCTGTATCCATTGGTTATGTTTATACGCACACATAAAAGTCCTTTGGTTGATCTTTCCCCCTTACCCCACCCTCCCCTGCCTTCCCTCTGAGGTTTGAGCATCTGATCAATGCTTCTCTGTCTCTAGATCTATTTTTGTTTATTGATTTATGTTATTCATTATAATCCAAAATGAGTGATATCATGTGATATTTATCTTTCTATGACTGACTTATTTCACTTAGCATAATGATCTCCAGCTCCATCCATGCTGTTGCAACTGGTAGGAGTTCCTTCCTTTTTACAGCAGCATAGTATTCCATTGTGTAGATGTGCCAAAGTTTTTTAATTCACTCATCTGCAGATGGGCACTTAGGCTGATTCCAAATCTTAGCTATTATAAATTGTGCTGCTATGAACATAGGGGTGCATATATCCTTTCTGATTGGTGTTTCTGGTTTCTTGGGATATATTGCTAAAAGTGGGATCACTGGGTCAAATGGAAGTTCCATTTTTAGTACAAAGTCAATAATCATCTGAGAGATGCAAATCAAAATGACAATGAGGTACCATCTCACTCCTGTCAGAATGGCTATCATCAACAAATCAACAAATGACAAATGCTGGAGAGGATTCGGAGAAAAAGGAACCCTTGTGCACTGCTGGTGGGATTGCAGACTGGTGCAGCCACTGTGGAGAAATTCGACATTTTTAAGCGTAAAAATATCTATGATGTTAACACCTTTAACAAATTTGACATATGAAGTTTTGAAGTTTGCTATCAATATAACAAAATAGCATACAGATCAAATTACATATATATCAACATATGTGTAACTACATCTATTGAAAAAAATCCGCATTGTTAACTGGTACACCTGGTACAGTTCTCGAGACATCCTCTGTCCTTTCAGGCTTCGAATTGTCTCACCAGCTGTGTCCACTTTGCCAATTCTGGGAGGATGTCATTTGATTTAGATGTTCCTTCTATCTGTTCTGTGATAAGGCTTGGGACATGTCTGCCTATTTGGCCACCATTTTGTTTCTCCTGCTTCAGGTCTTAAACACCACATTGTTAGTGACCTACCCTGACTACACTATTTAAAACTGAACTCCTTTCCCACAACACACAATTCTTCTTTCTGGACCTGATTAATTATTTTCCTATAGTTCTTATCACAATATGTTATTAATTAGTTAATTAATTTCACTTCTTTAATGTCTGCCTACTCTGGTGACATTCTGAGCTTCATGATGGTAGGGATTACGTGTTTTTTTTTATCCTGCTGAATCCCCAGTGAATGGTACATATTAGGTGTTTAATATTTGTTGAATGATTGAATGAATGAATGAATGAATACACGGTTATCTATTAATTTTATATCAGTATTTCAGATCTGAACCAAAGGACTATGTGTCTTTAGTATATGTGCTGCCAAAGTGAGCACATATGTGTCTTTATATTAGAATTTAAGATTATGAGAAACAAAAGGCTGGATTTCCTCTGCAGGGACATGCCTGAATCTCTCAGAAAGAGAAGTTTCTGGTCTTATGTCCAGAGTCTGAGTCAAAAGAGAGTCACTGATAATTCTGGGCTTCCATCAGATATTTGACATTTTCTGGACATTCACACACTAGAGAAGATCCTCATATTTAAATGATCACCAGGCTAGAATTGCCATTACAAAAGAGTGAAGTGATAAGATCTGATTAGAATGGATGGAGATTGAATAGAACCTAGGCAATGAGGACATATCGTTTTACTTTGGTGTTTAGGTCCTTATAGGGAATCACTACTGTCCCAAAGCACATAATAGGGTATATGATAGGATCCTGTATTCTCCCAGGAGTCATGAAAACAAGCCTTAAGTTATTGATACAGGACTCAAGGATAATTGTCTTATTTTCACAACCAAAGGTTTCCTTTCCCTATGTCTCAACCAACCCCATGCTCCTTCTCCCACATCACTTGGAAGGCAGTCAGATGACCAATCTAGCTTATAAGCCACTAATAGTGAGTAATATTACCTATGGACCACTCTGAATCACTCTGAGACTTTTTGGACTGGGTCTTGAGTGGTGGTGAAATAAGCCAGAACAAAGAAGGTTAAGGTCTATCTAGAGCAGGGGTGGGCAAACTTTTTGACTCGAGGGCCACAATGGGTTCTTAAACTGGACCGGAGGGCCGGAAAAAAAGCATGGATGGAGTGTTTGTGTGAACTAATATAAATTCAAAGTAAACATCATTACATAAAAGGGTACGGTCTTTTTTTTTTTTTTAGTTTTATTCATTTCAAACGGGCCGGATGCGGCCCGCAGGCCGTAGTTTGCCCACGGCTGATCTAGAGTCTAAATAGACCTATTCGGAAACAGAAAGTGATCCTAGTGGTTCTTAGCAGTAGGCCACAGAATAAGCATATAGAACATGGGAATAGTGTACAGTGGGGCCTTGACTTATGAGTGTCCTGACTAACGAGTTTTTTGAGATACCAGCTGTCTCTCAGCCGATGTTTTGCATTGAGTTGACAGAGTAATTTGAGTTAACGAGCTCCTTAATGAGCTCCTTAATGAGCTCGGTCTCGGAACGAATTAAACTCGTAAGTCAAGGCCCCACTGTAGTTATAGGTAATAGACTGATACTCCTGGGAATATTAGGTACTTGACATTGAAAGACATATACAAAGGGCCCAGTTATTGGAACAAGGAAATAAAACAGAACTTGATCATAAGGAACAAACCATTAAAACAGTTTTATATCAGAGAAAGATTTAGAACAGGGGATACTGGTTATAAGTTTCTTAAATTCCCTTGAACTAGAATTCTGTTTGATCCTAGAGGTTGGAACAACATTGAGGCCGAAGGATGGGACTAACTGATTTCAGCAGAGAGGATTGAAAGTCTTTGTGGATAAAGGGTTGGGTAAGTGGTTATGTTGATTAATTCATACCTTACCCTGTTGGTCTGAGAACAGACATTTTTAACAAGGTATTTATTCTCTATTTCAGATTATGCCCTTTAACCTGGGTCTTTAGAATACAGATAAGACCCTAGACTATGGGAAGTTCTGCCCCCAAGGAAAAATTATTTTCAAGGTCATTTCACTCCCCCTCCCCACAAGGGCCCATTAGCCTTTTGGGTGTACATTAGAATTAGCAGAACCTTAAGTATCAGGGTTTTTTGGGTTTTTTTTATGACTTTTAGAATTATGGCAATGGTAACCCAAAGAGTAAAAAAAAAAAATAGTCCATCCATTACAGTAATACAGGTATGGTAAATTTGTGCTGACACTGTGGGCAATCAGATTTTGTGGCTTCTTGGAAATGTAGCCTCATTTGGTGATGAGAAATAACATTTTTTTTTCTGGTAAAGTATCATGTGCTATGTTGGCAATTTGCATCAGCACCCATGAAACCATGTCTCCCTAACTATGCCATTCAGTTGTATGATATATTTAGGATTAGGTCTTAACCTCTGGAAACAGTGTTATAAAAGAATACTTGTATGCTTTTGGGGAAAATGGGTTTCCCATGGCTTCTTCTGTTATTTATGAGCTTTCAGCAGAAGCAGCAAAGATGTTGTCGTGATGTTTTATGTGGCTGGTTAGCTTTATAGTGTGAGAAACTTGCACTATGATTTTGGGACCAAAATAATACACTCACTTCCTCCTGCCAACCTACACCAGAAAAATTAAAAATTAAAAAAAGAATCACTACCCCCAAACCAAACAGAAATCTGTGCCTGTGCTTTGGCCAGAAAGAGAATATTTTTTAGCAGAAATGATAATCCCAAATAATTGGGAAACTAGCAGCAAAGAGAATATGGAAAACAAATAAATTATCTGAGTGAGACAAAGTAAAAGAAGGACCCAGATAGTAAGGAATAAGGAGAGAGAGAGAGAGAGAGAGAGAGAGAGAGAGAGAGAGAGAGAGAGAATCCTTCTATAAAGTTTGAGTGAACCCATTGACCACCTACTATGTTAATTTGGTCTTTCCAGTAACCTTTGTAACATTTCCTTTGGCATTCATGGAATTGAATTATGTTAAAAGTCATGGGTTTTCGAATAGGCACTCTCAGGCTGTGAGAGGCAATGTTACAGACTATTTTCTCTGGCTCCCTTGCCTTGTGGCTGGGTAGCTTACTGGCCAAGATGGTGGGTCCAGTGACAGTTGAAGTGGGATGAAAAGTTGGAAGTTCTTTTAGAAAATTTAATTAATTTTTTTAAAAAATATGTTTTTATTGATTTTTAGAGAGAGAGGAAGGGAGTGGGGAGAGAGAAGCAATGATGTGAGAGCAGAACATTCCTGCCTGCCTTCTTCCAGTGATCAAACCCCCAATCCAGGCTTGTTCCCTGACAAGGAATCGAACCAGCAACCTTTTGGTGCATGGGACAATGGCCAACCAACTGAGACACCAGACAATAGACCCCTTAGAAGTCCAGAACCCATACTACAAATGACCTTACTGGGTTCAATTAAAAATTAGTGCTATAATTCTAAAAAAACTTAAGTTTAATTCTTTTATTTTATAGACATGAAAACTAAGATTCGGAGAGGAAAAGTGATTTATTGAAGATCATCAAATGGGTGTCTCCAGACTGAAAATGCAGTATTCATTGTAGTATATCAGAAAATGATATTCTATGGTCTATATTTGAAAGTTGCATTCAAAGATGATTGTCTAGGGTAGAGGAAGCTGTTCTGGCTGAGGGTAAAAGGATTGTTGTGGCTCAACCACTGTGATGCTTAGCCTGGTAATTTGCCCAACAAAATTTATAGTCATCTACTCTGGAAAATTCTAGGCATTTACCTGAGAATGTTTCTGTTTATAGTTAGTCGATTATGAATTGGTATTTAAATTTTGGTACTGACCCCATGTTGTCTAGCACATTAAGCTGAAGAAATGGGGGAATTCTAGACTATTTTCTAGTGTATAAGGTAAAATTAAATTAAGAACTAGGAAGGTTAATTTGCTTGAGCTGAAGCAAAGGAAAACACATTACTCATATTGATCATAAGAATGTGATAAACTGGACCCTGTCTTCCAGACAGGAAAATTAGGAACAGAAATAAATAGGACCTAATAATCATTTGTTACTTAGGTCTCCTCTATCAATATGCATTGAGTTCCTCAGAAATATACCAACCATATGGAATTGCTCAGTGTGGCTCTGTTGTCTTGACAATCTCTAAAATGGATTTGGACTAGACCAGTATTTTCAAAACTGGTTAATCATCAAAATCCACTGTGGGGAGGGGTTCTTACTGAATTGTATCTAGAATTGTAATGTTTTTCAGAATACTGATTCTTAGGTCCTACCTCCAGGGATTCAATACTGTAACTCTGAGGTGTTGCCTGGTAATCTATATACTTAACCAGGTGATTTTGATGATTACCTAAATCTGAGAACTACTGCATTAGGCTGTTTTTTTTTTCTTTTTGTACAGCTCTGCTTGTAAAAGGCTCTGTTGTGAAAAACCCATGGGATGACAGATTTGCTCTGCTTATAAAAACCAATGCCTGCAGATGCATAAGGGAGGGATAATTCACATAGCCAGATTCATGGTTTAAGAGAAAAGAGTCATAGTGGCAAACCATTAAATAAAAGACTTTCCTACTGTTTTAAAATTATTTATTTACATAATTACATTTAAGTAGTTGACAGAGAAACTAGAGGAGGAGGCAGATATTTGAAACTAGTGTTAAAAGATCATAGCACATTGAAGATCTAGGATATAAAATATAAAACATTTCTGAAGTGATATTGAACCCAAAGAGAAAACAGAATTTGCTTGATAAAAATTTGATCCTCTCACCCTCATACCCTGGATATTTTCACAGGCATGTTGATTTGCCTAAGTGACATTTCACCTTGCTAAGCTGAAACCAGATACAAATTGGAATATGTCTGGGAAGGAAAGCATCTGAGTTTGTATTCCTTTCCATAATTATCCACACACTAACCATTTCTTCTCAGTCTTCCTGTAACTTGTGGCAAAGTAGACAATCAAGTTCTATTGAGATTACCTCACTATTTGTGTAGATTTCTAAAGTAATAAATCACCAGGAGAGCCTGCTTTTAATTTGAGATGTTGTGAACTGCTTTGAGAGAGTGCCACTAGAAGAGGTGCTATGACACCAAGCCAAGGCCCTTGAGGTAAAAGTCAGCGGTAGTCAGCAGGCCCTCCTCTCTACATGCAAGTTAGAACTGATTAAATTTGCCTCTCTATTTACTGTCTGTTAATTCTGTAATTTTTCACAAACACAGGGCCTTTACCCTCAGGATTGGTAATTCCTAATGGGATACCCTAGTCATCTCTGCCTTTCCTGGCCATGTCAGCTCCATGTAACACTCCCTTCTCCTCAGAAAAAGCCTAGTTCCTTCAGTCCCATCTTTAGCTATCTATAGAAGAGAAAAACACCTGCCTCAAGTGTTAATTAAGATAACAATAATACTTAACATGGTACCCAGAAGAGTTTCCTTTACAAAATATGAATTAGAGGTGATAGCTTTCTATGATGGCACTTCGGATTCTGTGGTAGTGGGATGGGGAGATAATATTTTGGGATAAAATATGCCTTTTAAAAATCACATTAAATAATAAACTTTTAATTTTAGTAGTTTTAGATATACAAATCAGTTGCGAGAATATTACAAAGTTCCCATACACTCCATACTGTTTTGTTAACATGTATTTAAACCATTCACAATTAAATTTTATATGATTTTATTTTAAATCCTTCCTTGGAATATCATTATTACTTCTTTTTAAAACACTTTAAATAATGTTAATTATTTATTAATAATTATAGCCATTACCATGAGGAGATCTTTTTCAACTTCACTGTGAGAACCTGATAGGCTTTCACTCCAGAAACTACTCCCAAGTAGTCTGCACTTAACCTTTAGAAATTTGGCTAAATAATCATTTAAGTTTCCCTACTAGCTTATGGGTTTTAGTGGCTTTTGTTCCTGCTCAGCACATTTTGAAGATATGTCACTCTGGGTGTAACTGTCCCTCTAGATTTTGGGTAATATTTGCTCTGTGACTTTGGTTCTGTGATAGGCCCAAGAAAACATCATTGATTTTTTTGTTTGTCCATCTTTTTATTTGTTTCAAGGACAGGAGTGACAATTTTAAAGATCTTTTAATGATCTGAAACCAGAACCCAAAGCTTGCTTTTTTATGCTTCAAATCATAACCCCAAGCTACCCGCTCACTTCATTACTTCTGCTAATTTTGAGTAAGGCTGATTCTAATGACCATACCTATATGTGTCTAGAACAGCCGTGGGCAAACTACAGCCCGCGGGCCGGATCCGGCCCGTTTGAAATGAATAAAACTAAAAAAAAAAAAAAAAGACCGTACCCTTTTATGTAATGATGTTTACTTTGAATTTATATTAGTTCACACAAACACTCCATCCATGCTTTTGTTCTGGCCCTCCGGTCCAGTTTAAGAACCCATTGTGGCCCTCGAGTCAAAAAGTTTGCCCACCCCTGGTCTAGAATCTAATTATGTTCATAATAAAAGAATGAAAGATAGGCCAGTGTCTGGTAAAACTTTAAGTGGATTATTAACTTTAAGTACATTATTTTATTTTTGGTAGCTAGGATCAAGTTAAGAAAGTGTAGAATTCTAAACTCAACCTCTCAGTGATGAATGTATGCTTTTTTGTAAGTATTATAAATAAATAGATCCCCAAAAGAATTTAGAGGAAATTAAAAGTGAAACATGTTTTCTCTAAGATGATTACAGAAAGGCATGTGAGTGGACATAAGAATGGTCACTGAGCTTCACTGGAAAACTTGGGTGAGGGGCTAGCTTGGGGAAGGTAAGTTTTCAGTACAAGGCAATCCACTCTATGCTGTGGGGTTTCACCCTTTATAGACTCATTAATCCTTTTGAAAATCTGATGAAATACTCCTGAAAACTTTTTTTGTATACTCCTGCAACATTTTTAAGACAAATCCATGTTCTGTAGATAGAATCTTCTTTTGGACTTTGGTTATCTAGAGAACTAGTTATGGCCTGTGACATAGCCGACTTAGATGCCTTTTAGGGAAGCCTTTCACTTTCTCTTGCCTCAACTGACCAGGAACCTTAGCCTTCCTGCTCATAGAGCTTTTGTTTAGATCAGGGATTGGCGAAATTTGACTGGCCGATTTGTTTTGGTAGATAAAGTTTTTTGGAATACTTCTTCACCTATTTGTTTATACACTATGACTGCTTTTCTCCTTATAACTGCAGAGTTGAATAGTCATGGTAAAACTAAAAATATTTGCCCTCTGGTCTTTTACAGGCAACTTTTCATGATCCTGTTGTAGATGAAAAATTTTAGAAAACACAGCTGACAAGAGTTAACTTGTAAAAGAGTTACCCTGACCAAATATGTTTACATTTAAAAGAACTCAAAATGTTTTTCAATTGAATGGATTTAATGTTAAAGATGAATTTTATGTTTCAATGAGAAAATACCTAAAATCAATTGATAAAACCCTAATTCAGATCATTTACATGTGTTGTCAGCCATGATAGTAAACAGAAAAGACTTTATCTGGCCAATTTCCATAATTAAAGAATTACCAACCAATACCAAATTTGCTAACACAAAATTTTATGGTAATTTTTTTGGGGGGGGCCTTATGCTGGGCTTCCTTTTTTTCTTCCTCAGGCAATGCTCTTGAAAAGCATCTCAGATTTCCGGAAAAAAAAAGGGAAGCTCTCTCTGATGCACTTTTCCTTAGGGCAGTGGTCAGCAAACTGTGGCTCGCGAGCCACATGCAGCTCTTTGACCCCTTGAGTGTAGCTCTTCCTAAGCCTTAGGAGTACCCTAATGAAGTTAATAACAATGTACCTACCTATATAGTTTAAGTTTTAAAAATTTGTCTCTCAAAAGAAATTTCAATCGTTGTACTGTTGATATTTGGTTCTGTTGACTAATGAGTTTGCCGACCACTGCCTTAGGGTGGCTTTCTAATACAAATACTAATTCTTCTGGTGCTCTTTGCTTAGAGGACCAGAATAAGCCAATGTAAACAGCTTTTTCTATAAACATTAATGTTCAGTGGGCCAGCAGAGGAACAAACATAGAGTTCACACAATGGCATTTATCTCCAGTTTAATATTTACAAAAGCTACTCACTAGATTGGAAGGCCAAAAGAGCCAGTTGTGCTAATATCTACATAAAGGCCATATCAGGGAAGAGCCTATGACACAGAATGCTTTGAATATAGGGCCCAGCTGGCCAGAAAGTGGTGATGAACATTTAGTTTTATGTCTCTATTTGTCCTCTTCAAGGTTACAGGTCAGTCTCACACAGGATTGATTTTTACCTGAGAGAGAGGGCAATGTAATGACAATCTGCAGTGTTCTTTTGCTCTTTGTGCTACTTTTTTTTCTAGCTTTTCCTATTTTCTGACTTGCACCTTTACCTCACCTTACCCCATCGTTTATTTCCTATGAACTTTCTGTGTACTGTTTGCCTGGCCGTTTTCCTCAAATATCTTGTTTATGTGGAGGTAACATGCTGTGGTGGAAGGATATAGACTTTGGATTCAGAGAGAACTAAGCTCAATTTTATGGCATACTAGCTGGTGTCACCAAGGCAAGGTTCAATGAGTCTCAGTTTCTTTATCTGTAAAATAGGAATAAAATACTGTATATCCCATAAAGTTATTAAGAGGATTACTTGAGATAATGCTTACAAAACACCTAGCATAGCACTTGATATATTGCAGACACTCAGTAACACCAGTTATCTTCCCTTTTGTCTATTCTTCCCAATGGGGACTCTCGATTTCTGTGGCTTACCTGGCCTCTGATTCCTTTTTGTTTAGGCCTTTGTGATTTCTAGATGCCCTTCCTTCCTGGGTTCACAGTCTTGCTAACCTTTGTTTCTTGATTTGATGGAGCATACCAACTGGACTTTATTGA
Organism: Myotis nattereri; assembly: GCF_964212035.1. Lineage (NCBI taxonomy): Eukaryota > Metazoa > Chordata > Mammalia > Chiroptera > Vespertilionidae > Myotis > Myotis nattereri. The sequence goes on along the minus strand of NC_138078.1, from coordinate 112,994,859 downwards.
GTGGCTAACTATAATTTCTAGGGACTTGTAAAGCCTGCACCCACTAATACACACTTCAGTTATTTAGAAGTGTACTAGAATCATAATGTGGTGATTTTCACATAAATGGTGCTGTGTTTTATTTAGCCATGACAGAAAAGGATGTGTAAACAACAGCATCAGCATGAATATACATGTTGCTTAATGACACCATTATTTAATTTGCTCTTTCATCAGGACTCACCTCACAGATAGTTCTAGGAAGGGCCCAGGATTTCAATGGAAATCACCAAATACTCATTCTGTTCTTGCTATCTCACTTAGTTTTTTTTTGTGTGTGTTTTTTAAGAAAAGTTAGGGCATTTATAAACAATAGAGCTATCTTACATTGATACAGATTGTTCTTTTAAGAAAATAATTTAGAGCTAAACTATTCTAAGTACAATGTCCTAGAAATAAGAAACATCCGAAACTAAGATGGCGGCATAGGTAAATACCGGGAAATTGCTGCCTCCCACAAGAACTTCAAAAATACAACAAAAAACAAAACAGACATCATCCAGAACTACAGGAAGGCTGGCTGAGTGGAAATTCTACAACTAGAAGGAAAGGAAAGCACACTGAGAGCCAGAGGAGCTGGGGAAGTAAAGTGCAGAGGTATGGAGGCTCTCGCGCGTGGAAAGGGGCTGGTACCTGAGAACGCGGCTGTCTTTTTGAATCGGGAGGGAGTCACAAGCTCCCAACTGCTCTGAACTCTGGTTCCGGGAAGTCTCTGGGGACCCAGGACTCATACAGGGAGAAAATGGACTGTCTGGCTGCAGGCAGAACTCTGAACTTGAGGGCGGCTTTCCCTCAGAGGTGCTTGCAGCAATTACGGGGACACTGAGATGCGCAGCCCCTTAGGGCAGGGCTGAGGATCTGCCATAGCTGCTTGCTCTGCCCTTTGATTCCAAGAGACCCCGCCCCACCCAGGCTGCTGCAGAGGCTTTTGCATATGAATGCCCCGGCCCTTTGCAACCTGAAAATTACCTAAAAAATTGCAGCTAGGCCAGACTCAGAACTTCCAAGAGAAGGCCGAAGGCCCCACAGCAGCTTGCATTGCTTCACAGATGGGCCTCAGCAGGGCACCTCCAAACTCCAAAAAGGAAGGGGAATCTGCAGTTCTCTTCATAGCTCCTGCCGGGTAACCTCAGGCCGAGGCTAAATTAGCACCTCCTTAGATCCAAGAGCCAGTGTACCCAGTTGTCAGAGGGGGACCATCCGGATTACAACTCCTCAGATCCATAAGGGACACACTCAGGGGGCAGACTCAGTGAGCACCAAAGCCCCACTGAAGCAAGTCTTGCCCCAGAAGGGTGTCTTCAGCACAGAAGTTCTCTCACTGCAGACACAGCTGATTCTCACTGCCAACTGGCCTGGAGGTCAATTCCTCCCAGTGATCCTCCAACAATCAAGGCATAACTACAACAAGACTGTGCGCAAAGCCCACAAGGGGGTGCACCAAGAGTATCTACCTCAGGTAACTGGCGAGGCTGAGCCACTGGGCCCTACAGGACACCTAGCACACAAAACCACTCTACCAACACGGAAGCATAAAAAAATGCAGAGACAAAGAAACAGGTCACAAATGACAGAAATGGAGGAAAGCAAACGACTGGATATAGAGTTCAAAACCACGTTTATAAGGTTTTTCAAGAATTTTATGGAACCCGCTGATAAATTTAGTGAGACCCTGGAGGATATGAAAAAAGACCAACTAGAAATTAAGCATACACTGACTGAAATAAAGAATAATATACAGAGATCCAACAGCAGACAAGAGGATCCCAAGAATCAAGTCAAAGATTTGAAATTTAAAGAAACAAAAAATACCCAACCAAAAAAGAAAAAAGAAAAAAGATTCCAAAAATATGAAGATAGTGTAAGGAGCCTCTGGGACAGCTTTAAGCGGACCAACATCAGAATTATAGGGGTACCAGAAGAAGAGAGAGGGCAAGATATTGAAAACCTATTTGAAGAAATAATGACAGAAAACTTCCCCTACCTGGTGAAAGAAATAGACTTACAATTCCAGGAAACGCAGAGAACCCCAAACAAAAGGAACCTAAAGAGGACCACACCAAGACACATCATAATTAAAATGCCAAGAGCAAAAGACAAAGAGATAATCTTAAAAGCAGCAAGAGAAAGACAGTCAGTTACCTACAAGGGAGTACCCATACGACTGTCAGCTGATTTCTCAACAGAAACCATGCAGGCCAGAAGAGAGTGGCAAGAAATATTCAAAGTGATGAATAGCAAGAACCTACAACCAAGATTACTTTATCCAGCAAAGCTATCATTCAGAATAGAAGGTCAGATAAAGAGCTTCACAGATAAGAAAAAGCTAAAGGAGTTCATCACCACCAAACCAGCATTATATGAAATGCTGAAAGGTATTCTTTAAGAGGAGGAGAATAAAAAGGAACTCTTACCATTTGCCACAGCATGGATGGAACTGGAGAGCGGATAAATACCACATGATCTCACTCATTTGTGGAATATAATGAACAACATAAACTGATGAACAAGGACTGATCCAGAGACGGAGAGGCATTTACTGAACTGTCTGGCCTTGGAGGGAAGGTAGGGGAGGGTGGGGGTAAGGGGGTAAGGGGGAAGGATCAACCAAAGGACTTATACGCAAGCATATAGGCCTAACCAATGGACACGGGCAACGGGAGGGTGAGGGCATGAGCAGGGGTGGGGGGTATGGGTAACGTGGGGATAAGGGCACATATGTAATATCTTAATCAATAAAAAATATATTAAAAAAAGAAACATCCATAATATAGCCCTGTGTTACATCTTGTGTGAACGCCTCTCTCTACAATTCTTGTCCCTTTCTCCACCTCATGCCCCATATATATTATTGACCTAAGCTCCAGTTTTCCATGCCCTTTCTATTGTATTAGATGGAATTGTTGACCATGATTCTTTGTTCCCTTATAGTGGAATCATGTGTTCACATATGTACAAAAACTTAGAACTTTGACCTTGACAGGTCACCTGGCTCTAATTATTATGCTACTGTTTCTCTTGATGGCCAAAGAAAAGTGGAAAGGTCCTTTGCTTCTCTCAACACTCCACCAAAACCCATTTTTATTGCTCTATATTTTTCCTGAATCATCCATTGGTAATTAATAATTTTTTCAACTTGAGAAAGTAAAAGACTATTAAAATGTATTCATGCTCTATGTTGGGGAGAACACATAAACATAGTGATCATTATCATCTGAAGTGACATATGTTTATTATGGACTTCAGATTCAATAGAAATTTAAATATATATATTGAACTAGATGTTTTGCAGTTGCTTTATTACCTCTTGAATCCTTATACAGGTATTGTAAGATAAATTTTATTATTTTCCCCAATTTATATAGGAAGCAACTGAGACCCAGAAAGGTTCAAGTTATGTGTTCATAGTCACAACTGCTTAGTAGTATATTTAAGACTCAATACCAAGCTAAGGAAAATGACAAGTCCTTGAGAAGGGATTTTAATGTGGGAATGGGAGACATCTTAAAAATATACTTCCTACATCGACATAGTGTCAGGCCTTTCTTTCCCTTCCCTCCCTCAAATTTTAGATTTTATGAGTATTTATACCTTATTTTCTCTCCTTCCTTAGTCCCAGAGTGGATGGAATTCAAATGGTGGTCACATTTGCTAAGCAGTTTTTGAGAAAAAGGTAATTCTAGTGTGGTGACCTGCCTCAGTGTTTCTCTTCACCTTCATGGTATATCTTTTAGGAGAGTAAAACAATTTCTGAATGGGAAGCCGCTTAGAACCACGAAAACATAGAATTAGCAGGTTTGGCTTCTCTTCCAGAAAGTTGAGATGATACTTGGTAATCTTGTATCAGAAAGGTGAGTCTCAAGGTTGAATGTATGGGTTTTCCTTGTTTCAAAACTGCTCAGAGTAGAGCTCTGCAACAGTCTACTATCTACTACACTTTGTAGACTTTGAGCAAGGAGCAGAATGTTTTAATGCAAAAAATATTTTGGGTCCATTTTAAAGGCATATAAGTCTTGAAAGTGCACTTAAGGTGAAAAATTTGAGGGCTCTATTGTATTCTAAAATTTAGGACCTATGGAATCAGGCCCAAGTCAAAACATTCCCTCTACCCCCACAGCTGGAGATATGAAAAATACTATTGAATTTCATAACTAGACTAAAACATGATATTATCTTTAAGGTTGAGTATTACTTCAAAAATTGTTTTGTATCACAGATAATTTTTAAAAATCAAAAAACTTTTAAACATATACTGTATAGACCAATTTTTTTTCAAGTACCAGTTTGGTTCTACTCTAGTGTTTTCCCAACTGAATATGGGCTAACTGTGGATTGTGTATGCCTGAACAAAGTGAGATCCTCCTCCTCATTATCATAAAAATCACCACTAATACCAACGTTTAACAGAAGTTGAAAGGCAATTGATGTTGATGTTTATGGAAAATCTATAATGTGCCAAGAGTTATGTTAGATACTTTATATACATTACCTCTAATTCTATATACATGATGTCATTATGTCTAACTCTCAAGATAAAATTATGAAGTAGAAACTGTTATTCTCATCTAACAAATGAGAAAATGAAGGTCAGAAAAATTAAAAATTTTACCTAAGATCACTTAATAACTAAATGGCAGAGCTAAAGATAAAAAAAAAACAGTTTTATTGCAGTATAATTTGTATGTTATAAAATGTACGCATTTTAAATGTACAGTTTTAAATTTTTCAATAAATTAACAGAATTGTGCATCTATTACCAAACTCCAATTTGGTCTAGACTATAGGAAGTTGTGCACCCAAGAAAAAATTATTTTTGATTTTTTATGAACATTTTAATAATTATAAAAGATCCCACTTACCTATTTGAAGTCATTCTCAATTTTCATCCACCACTAGGCAGCCACTTATCTACTTTCTATCTCTGTAGAGAAAAGAAAGTAATAAATATTAGATCAGACATAAGTGAAATGTATAATAAAAAACAAAAGAAAGAATTAACAAACCTCAAAGTTGATTCTTTAAAACATAAACAAATTTAAAAAACCTTTAGCTAGATTTACAAAGAAAATAAAACAGAATACTGAAGTCACTAAAATCAGAACGGGAAGTGAGGTCATAACAATTGACATTGCAGAAATAAATATGTTTATAAGAAAATAGTAGAAACAATTGCATGTCATAATCTAGATGAAATGGAAAAATTCCTAATGACACACAAACCACTAAAACTTATACAAGAAGTAGAAATCTGAATAGCATTATAACAAGAGGTTGAATTAGTAATTAAAAAAAAACCCTCTAAACAAATAACCAGGACCAGGTAACTTCACAGCTGAATTCTAGCAAATGTCTAAAAAATTAACACCAATCATTCACAGACTCTCCCAAAATATAGAAGGGGAAGAAACACTTCTAATTCTATGAGGCCAATATTATTCTGACCAAATCCAGACAAAGATATTATAATAAAAGAAACAATAGACTAATATCTCTTATGAATATCAATGAAAAATTTCTCAACAAATACTAGAAAACCAAATCCAGCAACACATGAAAAGGATTATATACCATTACCAGAATAGGATTTATCCTAGGAGTGCAAGGCTGGTTCAACATATGAAGTTCATTGGATGTAATACACCGGATTAATATAATAAAATAAAACACTATATGATCATCTCATTAGATGCAGAAAAGTCATTTGACAAAACCCAATACCTATTCATGATAAAAATACTCAGTAAACTAGGAATAGAAGGGAACTTCCTCAAAATGATCAAGGGCATTTATGAAATACCTACAGTTAACATCATGCTTAGTGGTGAAATACTAAAAGCCTTCTCCTTAATATTAGAAACAAGATGATGTCTGCTTTTACCACTTCTATTCAATATTGTACTGGAAGTTCTAGTCATGGTAGTTTGGCATGAAAAAGAAAGAAAAGACACCCCAATCACAAAGGAAAAAATAAAACTATGTCTATTTGTAGTTGATATGATCTTTTATATAAAACTTATAATAAAATTACAGAATATCTTAATGTTAATAAGCAAACTCAGCACAATTGCAGGAAACAATAACAGTTTACAAAAAAATCTGTATAGCTATACACTAGCAACAAGCAATCCATAAATTAAATTAAGAAAAAAAATGATTTATAGTAGCATCCAAAAGAAAAATATGCTTAGGAATAACGTTAGTGAAGGATGTGCAAGACCAAAATACTGAAAACCATGAAACCTTGTTAAAAAAATTAAATAGAGATACCATGTTCATAGATAGGAAGATGGTATTACTCTCCAAATTTATCTATGGGTTTAATACAATTCCTATTAAATTTAATATTTTATTTTTTGATTCTAGAATGGATAAGTTTATCCTAAAATTTATATGAAATTGAAAGGGGTGTAAAATAAGAAAACAATCATGAGACAAAAGAAAGAAGTGAGAGGATTCACATTTCTCAATTTCAATTATTACTACAAAGCTACAGTAATCAAAACATTGTGACCTGGCATAAGGATAGCTATAGAGATTAATAGAATGAAATGGAGGATTCAGAGTTAAACCAATGCATTGCTGGTCAATTGATCTTTGATAAGGACTCCAAATTATTCAATGAGGGAAGAGTCTTATCAATAAGTGGCCTTTGGACAACTGAATATTCATATGCAAAATAATACATTTTTGAACCCTATCTCATACTATATGAAAAATTAACTAAAAATGGATCAAAGACCTCAATGTAAGAGCTAAAGTTAAAGAAAACTATAAGGAAATATAGGTATAAATCTCCATGACCTTTTACTAGTCAACATTTTTCTTAAATATAACACCAAAAGCATAAGTAACTAAAAAAACAAAAAAACAAAAGCATAACTTTTATGCTTCAAAGGACACTACCAAGACAATTAAAATACAACTGACAGAATGCAAATCATATATTTGATAAGGGTTAGGTGTCCAGAATATATAAAGATCTCTTATAACTTAGCAATGCTAAGTGAAATAAGCCAGGCAGTGAAAGAAAAATACCACATGATCTTACTCACTTATGGATAATAAAGAACATTATAACCTGATGAACAAAAAGATAAGAGGCAGAGAAGCATCGAACAGACTGTCAAATTACAGCAGGAAGGCTGGGAAGTGTTGTGGGGGTAAGAGATCAACTGAGGACTTCTAGGCATGTATATAAGCATTACCAATGGACACAAGACACTGGGGGTGGGGGTGGGGTGAGGGCATGTGCCGGTGGGTAGAAGAGGCCAGGGGAAGGTCAATGGGGAAATAAAGGAGACATGTGTACTACTATTTGTAATACTTTAAACAATAAAAAAATAACAAGTTAAAAAAAAAGACAAATGAACCAACCCAATTAAAACATGGGGAAAACACTTTATTAGACACATCTCCAAAGAATGTATAAAAATGTTCAACAAGCTGATGAAAAAATGCTCAGTATTATTAGCCATCAGTGAAACGTAAGTAAAAACCACAATGAGATATGACTTCCCATTCACTACAATGGCTAGAATAAAAATAGATGAAAATGACAATTGTTGGTGAGGATATGGATAGATTGGAACCCTCATACATTGCTAGCTGGAATGTAAAATTTTGAGACCACTGTGAAAAACAGTATAGCAGTTTCATAAATAGTTAAACATTAAATTTCCACGTGGCCCAGAAAGTCCTCCCCTAGGCATATACCTAGAGACTTGGAAACATATGTTCAAACAAAATTTTGTGTACAAATGTTTGTGGCAGAATTATTCATAATAGACCAAAGTGTAAATTATCCAAATGTTCATCAACTAATGAATAGATAAACACAATGTGGTAAATCCATTTAGTGGACTAATTTGGCCATAAAAGAATGAAGTACTGATACAGGCTACCACATGGATGAAATTTTGAAAACACACTAAATGAAAGAAGCCAGGTTACATATGGCATGTGCAATGGTCTGAATGTTTGTGTTTCCCCAAAATTCATATGTTGAGATCCTAACCTCTAAAGATGTTGGTATTAGGAGGTAGGGCCTTTGGGAGATGCTTAAGTCATGAGGATGGAGCTCTCATAAAAGGGATTACTGCTTTATAAAAGAGACTTCAACCAAAGGACTTCTATGCATACATATGAGCATAACCAATGGACACAGACAGTAGGGGATGAGGGCATGTGCTGGGGGGTGGGAGCGGCTGGGGAGAGTTCAATAGGGGGAAAAGGAGACTCATGTAATACTTTAAACAATAAAGAATTTAAATTAATAAAAAAAGAGAGAGACTTCAGAGAGATCTCTAGCCCCTTCCACCATGTGAGGACACAATGAAAGGAGTTATATATAAATCACAAAGAGGGCTTTTATCAGAACACAACCATGCTGTCACCTTGATCTTGGACTTCCTAGGCTCCAGAACTGTGAGAAGTAAATGTTTGTTGTTTACAAGCCACCCAGTCTGTGGTATTTTGTTATAGCAGTCCTAATAGACTAAGACAGTATGATTCCAATTCTATGAAATATTCAGAATAGGTAAATCTGTAGAGACAGAAAACAAATGAGTGATTACCAGGGATTTGGGGAGTGGGGAATTAAAAGCAAGTGTTAATGAGTACAGGGTTGCTACATATGGTGTAAAAATGCAATTATTTATTGGTGATGGTTCACATTATTTTGAATATACTAAAAAACACTCAGTTGTACATTTTAAAAAATATCCTCACCTGAGGAAAGTTTATAGGAGAGAGAGAGAGAGAGAGAGAGAGAGAGAGAGAGAGAGAGAGAGAGAGAAACACTGATTGATTGCATCCCCAACCTAGGTATGTGCCCTGACCAGAAATCAAACCTACAACCTTTTTGGTATATGGGATAATGTTCCAACTGACTGAGCCACCAGGCCCGAGCCAGTTGTGCATTTCAAAATGGCTAAAATTATGAATTTCATGTTATGTGAACTTTATCTTAATTTTTAAAGTCTTAAAAAAAACCTCAATTCTGGAAAATCCAACCCATTACCCAAGAAACAGGTTCAGCCTGGAGCAGAGAAAGGTTCCCTGAGCAGAGGGTAAAGATCAGATAGCAATGATCCTGCTAGCTATGATAGAGGTTACATAGAAGAGATTCTTAGTTTGCATTATATATGCTCATGGGTTATACCAAAAGTGAGATACAGTAGCTCTTGGAATGACCATATTGTGGCAATCTCTGATTAATTGGTTGTGAAGCCCAACAGGTTGTCCTGTAATCTCAGTCTGGTATCATTCTTACCTGACTGAATAGATAACACAGTTTTTACCCACTGTCTTAGTTTGGGCTGCTATAACAAAGTACTATAGACTGGTTGGCTTATAAACAACAGACATTTATTTCTCACACTTCTGGAGTCTGAAAGTCCTCAGAGATCAGGGTGCCTGATGGTTGAATTCTGTTGAGGATGCTCTTTCCAGTTGCAGACTGCCAACTTATTGTATCCTCATATGGCAGAGAGGGGAAGCATTCTCTGTTATGACTCTTAAAAGATTACTGTTCTCATTAATGAGGACTCCACCTTCATGAGTTCATTTAATTTTAATAACCCCTCAAATGTCCTACCTCCTAATACCATCACATTCAGAGGGGTAGGTTTTCAACATATAAATTTTGCAGGCACACAAGCATTCAGTCCATAATACCTACTTATGAATAACTCCCTCTCAAGGAAATACACCTGATGTTTTTATGAATTAAGATATCTCTATGGGAAGTTAGCTTTATTCAGTCTAGTTACCAAATATTTATCAAGCATCTAATGCTATTTATTGGTATTTATTAACTACTATACGTAAGCATTATATTTCTTATATATATTAACTCACTTAGTCTACCCAAGAAACATAGTAAATAGATTTTAATGTTCCCATTTTAAAGATGCGGAGACTATAATGGAGAGAGGTTAAGTAACTTGCTTAAGGCTACACTGTCACTAAGTGGCAGATCTGAGAAATTAATTGAGTTCTATATGACTTCCTGCCCCATGCTCTTTAACACTGTATTATAATGGAAGTTAGCTTGGTGTGGGGGGTGGGGTGTGTGGGGATTGGAGAGAAAGAAGTCTAACAAAATTCTGGGTATTATGCCAGACCAATTGATTGACTTTCTCACATGTAAGCCAATTGTTTGGCTTCATAAAGGCAGGGACTAAAATAACCTATACTCTCTCTTTCATTCTTACAAAAATAAAATGTTTTATCCTTTATTGTTTTCACAATTTCACTATGTAGTAAATTGGGCCTGTTGAAATTTCATGATATTGCAAGGATGGGGTGAGGCATTTGCACTATGTGTTCTGGTTTGTTTATTAACTGTAAAAACATATTGCTCAAGCATTACATTGAGATGGATCTGTAGCTTCTGACTTAAAAAAAGGGACATTGTAAATGTGGCTGTTGACAGGATGACAGGATTTTATGCTTTTACAATTAAAGATGTCTAAACATTCTGTGTAATAGCCAATAATTAAATGTTTGGCAAGTGTCATTAAACACAATTTATATACCAAAGGTGTTAGTTTTTAAATAATGAAGTTAGGAAAAATAGATTTGTGTGTACACAACTGCATTTACTTGAATAACTCCCTCATTTTATTTACTCTCTTTTCAAAATTATAAAATATATCTCTATCACATAATAAAGCATTGCATTTGCTGTTCTGCAAATAACTATGAAGGCAGATGGATAAATTAAGATTATATTATTTAATTGCCATATAGTATTAGTTGTGATCATCTTAACTATATAAACCAGGGGTCCTCAAACTATGGCCTGCGGGCCACATGCGGCCCGCTGAAAATATTTATCCGGCCCGCCAGGTGTTTTTGCCGCCGCTGCCTGTTGCTTAGCAGCCTACTAGTTTTTTTTTTAAACTACAGTCCGGCCCTCCAACGGTCTGAGGGACAGTGAACTGGCCCCCTGTTTAAAAAGTTTGAGGACCCCTGATATAAACCTTAATCCAAATCACCTTTCTTCAAGGACCATGCCAGGTCATGCCTCCTCTTAGAAGCCTTCTCTTACTAAGCTGGCATGCTCAGAATTTACTTTTCATATATGTCATGTGTTTATAGAGTGGTATATTGTTTAAACTTATTAATATTGTTTTTAAATGATTATTCTGGCTCTTTCAAAAGTATTTATTTTCTCTTTCACTATCTTGAAGGCTCCCCATGTCACTGACTTCTTTTTATAGTCACAGAATGTTTGTTCTCTACATATAATATGTTCCCAGTAAATATTCCTGAAAATTTAGACTGCATTTATAATTGCCAAGCTTATTTAATCTTTAAAGCAGTGGTTCTCAACCTTGGCTGCACATTAGAACCAGCTGGGAATCTTTTTAAAATCCTGATTTCTGGGCCTCATCCTCTGGAAATTCTGTTTCTTTGTTATGGGGTAGGGCCACAACATTAGTAACATTGTTCAGAGCAGTAATATTCATTTAAAGTCTTGGCTTGGACTTTAGAATTTGTTTCTAATCTCATTTACATAGATGCTGACTGGACTGAAAAAAATTGGCTTCTATCTCATTTATATGGTTGCCATCAGACTTTGGTTCCTCATCAGATGGACCTGAATATTCTTAAAGTATTCTTAAAACATGGCAACTGATGATGACAACTGAGAGAATGCTCAACATTGTTCAAGATGAAACCCATAGTCTTTTGTAACCAAATCTTAAAAATGAAATCCCATAATTTCTGTATTCTACTCATTACAAGAAGCCAATAATTCCACCTACACTCAAGAGAAGGTGTGGCTGAAACCGGTTTGGCTCAGTGGATAGAGCGTCGGCCTGTGGACTGAAAGGTCCCAGGTTCGATTCTGGTCAAGGGCATGTACCTGGGTTGCGGGTACATCCCCAGTAGGAGATGTGCAGGAGGCAGCTAATCGATGTTTCTCTCTCATTGATGTTTCTAACTCTCTATCTCTCTCCCTTCCTCTCTGTAAAAAATCAATAAAATATATATTAAAAAAAAAGAGCAGGTGTGGATACCAGGTGTGGATACCAGGTGTGGATACCAGGAAGTGGGGATTATTGGGCATCATATAAGAGGCTGTCTGCCACAGAGAAGATATTCCAGGCTATAGATGTTCTATTTTCTCTTTTCTGACTATGTTTGTGGAGAATAATACGTTTATAGAAAAAAGGTAAAGTATAACTTAATGTAATATGTGATGTGATTGGGATTGTATAGGGAGCCATGGTAGCATCAAGGAGGCACTTTAATCCAGTCCTGGGAGGAACCTTGATATATAGTCAAAGAATTGGTCTTTGAAGATGTAATGTCTTATCCTTCTTTTGAAGTGTGGTGTTACATTGGTTAGAAGGCAGAGCACACTAAGGGGAAAGGTATAGAGACATTATACCTTTAAGAACTGCAGGCAACCTGGTAAAATTGAAAAAAAGGTAATGTGTGTGTGTGTGTATGCGTGTGTGTGCATGCACACGTGCACATATAAACTTGTGTGTGTTCAGGAGATTAAATATGTGGAAGGTCTAGATCCTGAAGGTCTGTGTATGACATGCTAAGAAGTTGGAATTTTTAAACTGAAAGAAAGTCACTTGATTCTTATGGAAGCAGAGCAAAAAGTCTGTTTATTTTGCATTAAAATGAAAGGAATCTATAAGTTCTGACTTTGAAAAAGGAACAAATATAGATAGGAATCTCTAGTAACTATTTTCTAAACATATCCCATCCTACCTTTGTACCATTACTAAGTATTTCCACTGCTTTCACTGCCTTTTTTTCCTGTTCTAAATTACCCCCTTTCTTCAGAGACTTAAGAAACACCTACCTCCAGGAAAAATTCCATCATTTTAACTATAAGATTACCATTCTATGAGCTTCACAGCACTTGAATATTATTCTGCTTCTTTTATCCTTTAAACAGATAACCTGGTACATTTAGTTATTTCACATTTATTCTACCATTGAACAATCTATTATGTGCATATCTACACTAATAAAAGACAAAGATGCTAATTGACCATACCTTCACTATGCCCAAGCCATGCCGACCAGCCAATCGAGTGACTATATGCAAATTAACCCAACCAAGATGGCGGCCAGCAGCCACAGAGCTGGAGCAAGCAGGAGGCTTGGTTGCCCCAGCGATGGAGGAAGCCAAGCTTCCCGCCTGCTCTGGCTGGCTGTGGCCTCTTCAAAAGGCAACAAAATAAATTCCAGATACCTGCTTCCAGCCAGCCTCCACTGGGAGCTTGGGTGGCTGGAGGCTGTGGCCAGACTGCAAACAGCCATCAGCCCCTCACCCAGGCTGACCAGGCACCCCAGTGGGGACCCCCACCATGAAGGGGGTGTGGCCAGTCTGAAAACATCCCTCAGCCCCTCACACAGGCTGGCCAGGCACCCCAGCAGAACCCGACCCTGATCTGGGACACCCTTCAGGGCAAACCAGCCGGCCCCACCCATGCACCAGGCCTCTAGCCTATATAATAAAAGGGTAATATGCAAATTGACCCTAACAGCAGAGCTGCTAGGAATCACCGGTAACTATGACATACACTGACCACCAGGGGGCAGACACTCAATGCAGGAGCTGCCCCCTGGTGGTCAGTGTGCTCCCACAGAGGGAGCTCTGCTCAGCCACAAGCCAGGCTGATGGCTGCCAGTACAGTGGTGGTGGTGGGAGCCTCTCCCGCCTCCTCAGCAGCACTAAGGATGTCTGACTGCAGCTAGGCCTGCTCCCCGCTGGCAAGTGGACATCCCCCAAGGGGTCCCAGACTGTGAGAGGGCACAGGACTGGCTGAGGGACCCTCCCGAGTGCACAAATTTTTGTGCACTGGGCCTCTAGTTCTATATAATAGAAGCCTAATATGCAAATTGTTCAAACAGGAATTTGACCACTTGCTATGTGATCAGCAGCCTCTGTGGAGACCCAGAGAGAAAGAGAGGCGTGGCTGCTGGCCAGGCCCAGAGAGAAAGAGGCTGATCAACAGCTGCCACGGAGGCTATGGGTCAGACCCTGCTTCTCTCTCAAGACCTCTCTCTGGGCCTGATCTGCAGCCCCCTTGGCAGTCAGTGCTGGGTCGCCACAGCAACCCAGTACTGACTGCAGGACTGACTTCCAGTTAGTTGTGCCTTCGGTCGCTTTGGACATTACAGACCCTGGATTTTTATATATTAGGATGCTTCAATAATATTTAGATGTGCCCTGACCGGTTTGGCTCAGCGGATGGAGCATCAGCCTGCGGACTAAAAGGTCCCAGGTTTGATTCTGGTCAAGGGCATGCACCTTGGGTTGCGAGCACATCCCCAGTAGGGGGTGTGTGCAGGAGGCAGCTGATCGATGTTTCTCTCTCATTGATGTTTCTCTCTCTCTATCCCTCTCCCTTCCTCTCTGTAAAAAATCAATAAAATATATTTTTAAAAATATTCAGATGTATATGATGTGGAATGATGTCCCTGCCCTCAAAAAGTCATAGTCTAGGCCCACTTAAGACTCACTGAAAAAGAATCTCTGACAGAAGGCCCTCAAATCTAGATTTTAATACCTTTCTACTGTGATTCTAAAGAATACTAAGTTTGGGATTAGTGGTCTGATGAGATAGGAATATATATATGAATATTCCCAACACAAGTAGAATGTGCTAATGTGCGCCTCATAAAACCTTTGCAAAACCTTTTCAGGAGTTCAGAGATCACTTGTAGCTGGGACAATTTAGGAAAATTTCATGAACAAAGTAGTATTTTAATTGTAATAACTGAAGGACAGTTACTGATATAGCCTCTTATATGTTTATTTATGATTCCCTTCTCTTTGACACATAAGGCGTGACTTTATTTTGAGAATGCTGCCCCTTTCACAGAAATAGCAAAATAATTTTTGAAATACATGTCCATGAGGAGCTTTTTCAAATTGGTCTTAAAATCTTGATTTTCAATTTGCCAGTCTCTTCTGTCACATCTTTTTAAATCCGGACTTGGAAAACCAAAACTACATTTACTTCTTCATCCACTTAAATATGCTATTCACATTCACATTGTGCTTGTGGGAGGATGAGAGATATATAAATCCAAGGTCTTATTATTATTTTTATGATCTCTCACTGCTGTTCCCTTTTGGTCCTTTATTCTAGGCTTTCAACTTGACTTAGTTTGAATTCTTCTTATATTTAATTTAATTCTGTTTTAATAAAGCTGTCTATAAATAATAACGATGATAATTATTATAAGAAACAAAGGAGATCTGTTTACTGAAATCGTTAGTGGACTAAGACTAATTTCCCCTGCGTACTCAGGGTTCTGAAGACAATCAAATTCAACATCTCTATTTAGGTACATGTCTGTTGGGTGGATGGTTTGAAGTTCATAGGGTTGATTAGTGCTGGCAATTTTTGTTTCCTTACAGATGTACATACAGAGCTCTTGATATTGAAGCAAAGAGGTACTGCCAGTGAAGAGCTTAAAGAAAAACTGAATGTTAGCCCATACAATAATGTGCAACCCTATTCAGGAGATTGTGTTGCCTTTGGCATCTCATAGCAGGCATGTATCATCATCTCCTGATACTAAATCCTGTATCAATCAGTGCCCATTCAGAAAAGAAGAAGCCATTAGAATATTTGACATATATAGAGAGTGTTCTAGGGAATTGAACACTTTTATACCATTGAAAAGACTGTAATAAAGAATGTTATGAGGTTGCCTTCAGGAAACATGGACATCAGGGGATCCCAGGAAAGTCACCGCCAATGATATTAGCTGCCTGTGCACAAAGGATATGATCCGAACTGCCTGTATTGTATCAGCAGCACAAGCCTGCTGTAGTGGGAAAGTTGGACAGAGAAAGCTTGCTCCTGTCTCTGCTTTTTCCATTATCATCTGTTGACTCAGATATATGCATTTTTTTGTTTGTTTCTGTACCCTTAGAATCATGTACATTTAAAAATATGTGAGCATGTGCTCCAAAATGCAAAACATTTTCACTTAGTAAATTATGAGCATATTCCTGTCACTAAATATGATGCACTATGATTTTAATGGCTATATGCCATTTTTTCATATAGTTATACCGTAATTTATTAACCACTAGTGTACAAGCTCAGGCTGTGGAGGTTCACAAGTCTTTATTTGAATCCTGTTTTTGTTGCTTCCTGGCTTTGTGATCTTGGCAAGTCACTTAATTTTTTTTAACTATTATATCCTTCATTTGTAAAATGAAATTGAAAATATTAATAACCTTTGGGTTGTTGAGGACATTAAAAGAGATCATGTACAGAAAGTACTTCACATAGTGTCTGGCATATTAAAAGCTCTCAATAAATGTTGAGGATTGTTATATCATAGCTCTTAAGAATATCTCATTATTTGTTTTTTATAAATTCTTAGTGATTGCACTGCTTGGTCAAAAATATGTGCTTTTTTTTTGATAGGGATTGGGTGGGTACATAAAACAAATTTCTTTTCAGAAATATTAGGCAATTTGTATTCCTACCAATGGTTGTATAATTAACTGTTTCACTTAACCCTCACAATTACAAGATATTATAATTTCAAATCATAATATGGCATTTTGACAGTCAAATTGGTCTTGTTTAAATTTGTATTTTCTTTTTTTAATGTGTTTCTACTTTATGCATTGTTTGTTCATTTCCATTTCTCATGTGTCCATCGGTATAAACTATTTCTTACTGATTGGTAAGATGTTATTATATATTCAATTATATCTTACCTAATAATAGACAAACCTGTAAATTGACCATCCCTCTGCTATGCTCACCAGCCAGTCAGGACAGTATGCAAAGTAACCCAACAAAGATGGTGCTTAATTTGCATACATAGGTGGGCGGAGTGAAGACTGAAGGCTCCGGCCAGAGCGAAGGCCTGGGTCCTGGGTGCCAGAGGAAAACCAGTGCTGGCAGCCAGGGGAAGGGAAGGCCTATTGCACAAATCTCTTCATGCAATGGGCCTCTAGTAAATACTATAAATTATATATAAAATAGTAATATAATATTATTTTGGCATATTCTGTCAATTTTTTTCAAATATCAGTCACTTTTAATATTTTAAATAACATTGCAAATTTGATATTCTATGGTATTAGTTTATCTGTTTATGGTAAACAAAATGCAAAATTGGGCCCTAAATACATTCATTTGTCATAATTTCTTTTGTTACAGACTACAAAAGTGCATTAACTCAACCAATTATAATAATTCTTAGGAGTCCACATTTTAAGTTATCTAAAAACATAAACACTACAGAATCTAAAATGATTTTGATATTTTTAATTCTCTTTTAAGAGATGATTTTGATATTTTTCATTCTCTTTTATTTAAGCAACCTGAAGAACTTCTAAATTTTAAGCAATGCTAATCCTTTTCCTTGAAGATTACTTTTTATAGTTATTTATAAAGCTTGGTAAAAAAAAAAAAAAGAAAAAGAAAAAGAAACCTGTAGCATTTGTATTGATGGTCCTTAAGAAGGAAATGAAAAGATAATTGGGAGGTTATGTGAAAGCTTAATTAGTAGGAAATGAGTTTATTGCATTTTATAAAACTGAAATCCTGTTTCCTTGAACTATGGTCATAAAACTCATAAAACCCTAGAGCTTGGGGTTGTTGACGTTGTGAGAATATTTTCTCATTTATTATTCGCCTTTTAAGTTTGTTGTGATGCCATTTCACATAAAGAACTTTTAAATTATATTAGGTCAAATTTGTCATTGATCGACTGCCTCCTGCACGCCTCACACTGGGGATCGAGCCCATAACCCAGGCATGTGCCCTGACTGGGAATTGAACTGTGACCTCTTGGTTCATGGGTCAAAGCTCAACCACTGAGCCAAGCCAGCCAGGCTATTGTTTAAATTTTAATATTTCTACTTTTTTCCTCTTTATTTTTTATTTTCTAAAATATAATTTTATTGTTGATACCATTATAGATATTTCCTAATTGCCACTCTCTTACCCTCCCCATGTCTTCACTACCCTATTGCCCATGTCCATGGGCTGTGCATATAAGTATATAAATTTTTTAGTTGATCTCTTCTCATCCCCGGAACCCCACATCGAGGTATGTCAGCCTGTTCCATGCCTCCATGCTTAGAGTCTTATTTTGTTGGTCAATTATTTTGTTCATTAGATTCCACAAATAAGTGAGATCATGTGATATTTGTCTTTCTCAGATTGGCTTATTTCACAGCATAACAAATATCCCAAGTTCCCATCAGTAGATGAATGAATTTAAAAAGCTATGGGATATTTACACAATGTAATAGTATGCAGCTGTAAAAAAGAGGGATCTCTTACCCTTTGGGACAGCATGGATGGACGTGGAAAATACTTTTTTAATATTTCTGAATCATTTAATTTTTATACATCTATCTTACAGTAAACATGTAGTCTATTCAAAGTTGTTCAGTTTTGCAGAGGAAAAACACTAGCTCTCTTTCTTTATAGATTATCAACTTTTAAAAAATGTGTCTAGCTATTTATAAGGTCCTTTCTTTGTCTGTGGAGTTGAAAAAAACAAAACACCATTTACATATGTTTAGGTATCAGTCCCTTAAAAATCATTTCAGTCTGGTATTCAGTAAGCCTTTTTCCATCTGCTGACTTAAGTCTTTGTCCATTTAAGGAAATCTTTCTTCCTTATATCTTTGCTTCTTGCTTATTTCTATTTACCCCACTCCTTTTTCAGGTATACTAAGTGTTCTTCATCCTCTATATAGTGCTTCTTTAATTTATTTTTCATTTTTTATTTACCCTGAGTTATAGAGTAACTTTACTTTGGTTATCATGCCACTTATCTACCCTACTGAATGCCACCTACTGAACTGCTGAACTGTATGTGCATTTTTACCTGTATGTTTTCTTCACTTGGTATTGCAGGGGTCATCCTATCTTCTCTGCTGTTGTAACTCCAATACTCAGAACACAGTCATCATCTTTTAAACCTTTTCTGTGGACAGAGGCAGAAATATATGTGTTGATTTAATACTCATATTTTCAATTCAAATTCATGAGTTTTATTTAGTTTATATTTTTAATGTATTTTTATTTTCAATTACAGTTTACATTCAATATTATTTTGTGTTAGTTTCTGATATACAGCATAATGGCTATACAGACAATCATAAATTTTAAAAAGTGTTGCAATGATATTTCCAGTACCCACCTGGCACCATATATAGTTATTACAATGTTATTTACTATATTCCCTATGCTGTACTTTATATCCCTGTGACTATTTTATAACTACCAATCTGTACTTCGCAATCTCTTCACCTCTTTCACCCAGTCCACCATTATTTAATTTCTTTAGTATATGGCTCTTTTATACCAAAATCTTGAGTTCTTATCACACTAAGAATTTCTTTGGTATCTATACTTTTAAAACAATAATATAAATATACTAGAGATTTGTGCAATAGGCCTTCCTTCCCCTGGCTGCTGGCACCGGTTTTCCTCCGGCACCCAGGACCCAGGTCTTCACTCTGGCCACAGCGGAGAAGCCAAGCCTCTTCAGTCTTCAGTCCTCTTCAGGCTTCAGTCTTCAGTCTTCACTCAGGCAGAACCTTCATTCTTTGCTCTGTGCATGCATATGCAAATTAACTGTCATCTTTGTTGGGTTAATTTGTATACTCATCCTGATTGTCTGGTGGGCGTAGCAGAGTGACACCAATTTGCATGTTTCTCTTTTATTAGTGTAGTTTACTAAAAATTGATTATTGAAAGCAATCGATATTATTACTAACACAGTGATTATTGAAAGCAATTTAAAATCCTTTGCAGATTAAAAAAAAATGTTCTTAGGCTGCATACCATTGGGAAAGTATAATTAAACTATTGACATAATTATTTTTGTAGTTATGCCAGCATTTGATAGGTCATTAAGTTACATTGTTTTATTTCTTTTTCCTTTTTAAATAATTGAGTTTTGCATTTTATTTTGTTTTACAATTATGTAAAACATTTACATTTTTTCCAAAGTAAAAACAAAAGTAGTTACATTATGAGGCAGAAGTGGGGAGATGCCAGGAGAATGCAAGATCAGCCGGAGGTGATTCGAGGGTGGGCAGAGCTGCGGGAGCAGGCAGAAGGGAGAAGGTGAGAAGGTCGGCATCATTCAGGAGCAGGCAGAAGGGAGAAGGTGAGAAGGCCAGTGCTGTGCACAAGCAGGTAGAAGGGAGAAGGTGAAAAGGCCGGTGCCATGAACAAGAAGGCAGAGGGAAAGGGTGAAAAGGCTGGTGCCTCAGGAGAAGGCAGAAGAAAGAAGGTGAGAAGGCCAGTGCCGTGGGAGAATGGAAAAGGTGAGAAGGCCGGTGCCATGCACGAGAAGGCAGAAAGGAGAAAGCAGAAGGGAGAAGGTGGCAGTTAGGTGGGGTGATCAGGCCAGGAGGGGAGAGCAGATAGGCAGTTAGGGCGATCAGTTCATGAGGGGAGAGCAATTAGGCAGTTAGGGTGATCAGTCTGGCAGGAGAGAGCAGTTAGGGGCATCAGGCAGGCAGGCAGGTGAGCGTTAGGTAGCTAGTGGTTCCAGATTATGAGAGAGATCCCAGATTGGAGAAGGTACAGGCCTGGCTGAGGAACCCCGCCCACCCCCACCCCGTGCACAAATTTTGTGCACTTGGCCTCTAGTATATATATTAGCTTTATATATGTTCTACCACTTGTGAAAATATTCTGAGATATTTTTTAAAAATTTTAAATTCTTTATTGTTTAAAGTATTACATAAGTCTCCTTTTCCCCCCATTGATCTCTCTCCAGCAGCCCTCATCCCCCCAGCACATGCCGTCACTCCCATTCCATGTCTGTGTCCATTGGTTATGCTCATTTATGCATGCATACAAGTCCTTTGGTTGTTCTCTTACCCCCTCAACCTCTGTGACTTCCCACAGAGGTTGGACAGTCTTCTCATTGCTTCTATGACTCTGGTTCTATTTTTGTTCATCAGTTTATGTTGTTCATTATATTCCACAAATAAGTAAGATCATGTGATATTTATTTTTCTCTGACAGACTTATTTCGCTTAGCATAATGCTCTCCAGTTCCATCCATGCTGTTGCAAATGGTAAAAGTTCCTTCTTTTTTTACCGCAGCGTAGTATACCATTGTGTAGCTATACCACAGTTTTTTAATCCACTCATCTGCTGATGGGCACTTAGGCTGTCTCCAAATCTTAGCTATGGTAAATTGTGCTGCTATGAGCATAGGGGTGCATATATCTTACCTGAATGGAGTTTCTGGTTTCTTGGGATATATTCCTAGAAGTGGGATTACTGGGTCAAATGGAAGTTCCATTTTTAATTTTTTGAGAAAACACCATACTGGTGTTTTCCACAGTGGCTGCACCAGTTTGCATTCCCACCAGCAGTGCAAGAGTGTTCCTTTTTCTCCTCATCCTAGCTAGCACTTGTGATTCATTGATTTGTTGATGATAGCCATTCTGACAGGTGTGAGATGGCACCTCATTGTCATTTTGATTTGCATCTCTTGGATGATAAGTGACTTTGAGCATGTTTTCATATGTCTCTTGGCCTTCTGTTTGTCTTCTTTTGAAAAGTGTCTATTTAGGTCCTTATCCCATTTTTTTTATTGGATTGCTCATCTTACTTTTGTTAACTTATATGAGTTCCCTATAAATTTTGGAGATTAAATCCTTATCGAAGATAACATTGGCAAATATGTTCTCCTATGCAGGGCTTTCTTGTTGTTTTGTTGATGGTTTCTTTTGCTGTGCAGAAGCTTTTTATTTTGATGTAGTCCCATTTGTTTGTTTTCTCCTTAGTTTCCATTGCCCTGGGAGCTGTATTGGTAAAGATATTGCTATGACAATCATCTACTATTTTGATGCCCATGGCTTCTTCTGGGATTTTCATGGTTTCCCGTCTTACACTTAAGTGTTTTATCCATTTTGAGTTTATTTTTGTGTATAGTATAAGTTGGTGGTCTAGTTTCATTTTTTTGCATGCATCTGCCCAACTTTCCCAACACCATTTATTGAAGAGACAGTCTTGACTCCATTGTCTGCTCTTGCCTCCTTTGTAAAATATTAATTGAGCATAATGGCTTGGGTGAATTTCTGGGCTCTCTGTTCTATTCCATTGGTCTATATGTCTGTTCTTATGCCAGTACCAGGCAGTTTTGAGAATCGTGGCTTTGTAATATACCTTGATATCTGGTATTGTGATCCCTCCAACTTTGCTCTTCTTTCTCAGGATTGCTGTGGCTATTAGGGGGTCTTTTTATAGTCCATACGAATTTTTTGAGGCTTTGTTCTAGGTCTTTGAAGTATGCCATTGGTATTTTAATGGGGATTATATTAAATCTATAGTTTGCTTTGGGCAGTATGATCATTTTTGTGATGTTGATTCTACCAATCCATGAACACGCTATATTCTTCCATTTGTTCATATCTTCCTCTATCTCTTTTTTCAGCATCCTGTAATTTTCTGAGTACGGGTCCTTTATATTCTTGGTTAAATTTATTACTAAGTATCTTAATATTTTTTGTTGCAATGGTAAATGGGATTGTTTTTAATTTTTGTTGTTGTTGTTGTTGTTGTTTTGAGTTTCTCTTTCTGTGAGTTCATTATTGGTGTGTAAAAAAGCCATAGACTTCTGGGTGTTAATTTTGTATCCTGCTACATTGCTGAATTCATTTATTAATACTGGTAGTTTTTTTATAGAGTCTTTAGAGTTTTTGATGTACAATATCATGTCATCTGCAAATAATGACAATTTTACTTCTTTTCCAATTTGGATGCCTTTTATTTCGTCTTCTTGTCTGGTCATTATGGCTAACACTTCTTGTCTGAACATT
Organism: Myotis nattereri; assembly: GCF_964212035.1. Taxonomy (NCBI): domain Eukaryota; kingdom Metazoa; phylum Chordata; class Mammalia; order Chiroptera; family Vespertilionidae; genus Myotis; species Myotis nattereri. The sequence continues at coordinate 112,971,995 of NC_138078.1, read as the reverse complement.
ATGGCTAGCACTATGTTGAATAGGAATGGTGAAAGTGGCCATCCCTCTCTTGTTCCTGTATTTAGGGGAAATGGTTTTAGTTTTTGCCCATTGAGTATGATGTTGGCTGTAGGTTTGTCATATAGGGCTTTTATTATGTTGAGGTATGATCCCTTTATTCCCACCTTACTGAGTGTTTTTATCAGAAATGGGTGTTGGATTTTTCAAATGCTTTTTCTGCATCAATTGATAGGATTATGTTATTTTTTGTCTCTCCCTTTGTTTATGTGATGTATCACTATTATTGATTTGCAGATATTATACCAGCCTTGCATCCCAAGAACAAATCATGGTGTATGATCTTTCTAATGCAATTCTGGATTCAATTTGCTAGAATTTTGTTGAGGATCTTAGCATCTATGCTCATCAGAGATATTGGCCTGTAATTCTCTTTCTTTGTGATGTCTTTATCTGGTTTTGGGATTAGGTTAATGCTGGCTTCATAGAAAGTGCTTGAAAGTGTGTCTTCCTCTTGAATTTTTTTGAATAGTCTGACAAGGATAGGTTTTAGTTCTTGTTTGAATATTTGGTAAAACTCCCCTGTGAAGCTGGCTGGTCTTGAGCTTTTGTTTGCTGGAAGTTTCATGATGACTGCTTCCATTTCCTCCTTAGTTATCGGCCTGTTGAGGTTTTTTATTCTTCTTGATTGAGTGTTTGAAGGTCGTATTTTTCTAGGAATATATCCATTTCCTCTAAGTTGCTTAGTTTGTTGGAATAGAGTTGTCCATAGTATCTATTTCACAATCTTTTGTATTTCTGTGGAGTCTGTTGTCCATAATTTTAAAATTTACACTATGTTCTATAAACACAATATAACCCGCAGGTTTGTACACCAATATTATTATAAAATAATATATTATTGAGATCACTTCATCTATATCCTATCTAGTAAAAGAGAAACGTGGTAATTAGCGTACGACCACCACCCTTCCCATTGACTAATCAGGGTGATATGCAAATTAACTGCCAGCCAAGATGGTGGCCGGAAGCCAGGCAGCTGGAAGCTAACATGAGGCTTGCTTGCTTCAGTGATGGAGGACTCCAAAGTTCCCCGCCTGCTGCTGCAGGCCTCTTAGCTGCAACGCTAAGCAACTATGTTACAAATACAGAAGCTAAACAAAACCCCAGAAACCTGCTTTAGTCTGCTGGACTTCAGCCAGCAGGATCGCAACATTGTAAGCAAAGGCTAGAAACCTACTTTCAGCAGCGGAGGCCTAAGAGCTGGAGCCAAGCCTCAAAGCTAAACCTGGCCCAGAATTAAAAAAAAAAAAAAGAAAAAAAGGAGCGGTTGGGAGCTTCAGTCACCCCCAGCCTGAAAACAGCCCTCAGCCCCTCACCCAGACTGGCCAGGCACCCCAGTGGGGACCCCCACTCTGAAGGCTGTGTGACCAGCTGCAAACAGCCATCATCCTCTCACCCAGGATGGCCAGGCACCCCAGTGGGGACCCCCACCCTGAAGGATGTGTGACCAGCTGCAAACAGCCATCATCCCTTCACCCAGACTGGCTAGGCACCCCAGTGGGGACCCACACCCTGAAGGATGTGTGACCAGCTGTAAACAGCCATCATCCCCTCACACAGGATGGCCAGGCACCCCAGTGGGCACCTCCACCCTGATCCAGGACACCCTTCAGGGCAAGCCAGCTGGCACCCACCTGTGCACCAGGCCTCTACCCTATATAGTAAAAGGGTAATATGCCTCCCAGCACCGGGATCATCAGAGCCTCGAGGCCTCCCGGCACCAGGATCAGCATGACAGGGGGCAGTGCCCAAACCCCTGATTTCCCTGCAGCTCTGTGTGTGACAGGGGGCGGGGCCACAATGTCCCTATCCACCCTGCCCTGTTCGTGACAGGGGAAGGCGCCCAAACCCCCTGATCAGCCCGGTACTGTGCCTGATGGGGGGAGCTCCCCAACCCCCTGATCGCCCTGTGGCTCTGTGTGTGACAGGGTGCGGCGTTCCACACCCCCCACACCCCAAGATCCCTGCTCTGTGTGTGACGGGGTAGAGTCATAACCTCCCCATTTGCCCTGCCCTGAGTGTGAGAGTGGCGGTGCCCCAACCCCCTGATTAGCCCTGCTCTGTGCGTGACAGGGTATGGAGCCCCAAGCCCCCTGAAGGGTCCTGCTCTGTGAGTGACAGGGGGAAGTGCCCCAACCCCCTGATTGGCCCTGCTCTCTGCGTGACAGGGGGTGGCGCCGCAACCTCCCCATTGACTCTGCCTTGAGTGTGACAGGGGACGGTGTCCCAACCCCCCAATCAGCCCTACCCTGAGCGTGACTGAGGGTGGCATCACAACCTCCCAATCACCCTGCTCTGAGTACGACCAGGGGCTGCACCTAGGGACTGGGCCTGCCCTCTGCCACACGGGAGCAGGCCTAAGCCAGCAGGTTGTTATCTCCCAAGGGGTCCCAGACTGCCAGAGGGCACAGGCCAGGCTGAGGGACCCCCCTCCCCCCGAGTGCACAAATTTTTGTGCACTGGGCCTCTAGTATATGTATAAAAGGCTAAAGGATGGACCATCCGTCCATCTGACCGACCGACTGAGTGGCTGGTACATTTAAAAATAAACGTTGACTTGCACATGCACAATACATATAAAGCTCTCGCTGGCACCAATTTCACGTGTGTGCTTAGATCTGTCATTGTTGATTGTGAATTTGGTTGTTTTTGTTTACATTCTGAAGCTGAAAGAGAGTGTCATCATCATGTTTTTGTTGTTTTTATATCATGTTTTCATTGTTATATCATGTTGTTATTGTTTATTTATTAATCTATTTATATGTTATTGTTTATTTATTAATCAATGTATATATTATTTTCATATACATTTTACTAATTTTCTTTAATCTCTGACACTGCTATTATAAAGGGCACATAGTGATATTAAAGTATTTTTTCTCATTAATTTCCTTTCAATGTATACGAATCTGTGCACCAGGCCACTAGTAGTAATATAAGGAGCTCTGCCTCATTTATTTCTCATGGCTGCAAGGTATTTCATTATGTGGATGTTCCAGTTTATTAAAATAGTTATTTATTAATAGACATTTGAGGTGCACCAGTATTTTACTATTAAAAACATAGTTGACCCTTGAAGAGTGCAGGTTTGAACTGCATGAGTTTCACTTATATGTGGATTAAAAAAAAAAAATACCTGTAGTTTTCCAACCACATTTGGGAGTCTACAGATGTAGGAGGGCTGACTATATGCAATGATCTAAACCTCTTTATATATGGGTCCTCAGTTCTGCAGAACTTTTGTATCCACAGGGGTCCTGGAACCAATTTCCTATGAATATCAAGAGAGAATTTCAGAATCAAAAGTTATACGTGAATTTCTTACTGTGCAGGGTCAGTGCCCCTAACTGACATGTTGTTCATGAGTTAACTGTTGTCCTGCATTGAATAGCTGTCAGCATATTTCATTTTATATTTTTTACAATGTGTCTTTGGGAAAGACTCCTAGAGGTATGATTGCTGGGTCAAAGGGTAAATGCATTTGTAATTTGCTAAATTTTGCCTAATTTCCTTCTGTAAGAGGTGTATAATCTTGCAATTTCATTAGCCTTGTATGAGAGTGCCTGCTTTCCTTTAGTCCCACAAATAGAGTAATACTATTAAACTCTTAGATTTTTGACAGTTTGATAGATGAAATATGGTGTCACCATATTGTTTTAATTTTCATTTTGTTATATTTCAAACTAGTGGCTCAGTTCACAAAATTCATGCACATTAAAAGGGGATTAATTAGAGGAAATATTTTAATATTGATATTTTCCCTTTCTTTATAATAGAAGTGTCAGAGATGAAAAAATTTAGTAAAATGTATATGAAAATCTTTCTCCTGTTAGAGTCTGGGGTGCACCATGGGACCCAGAGTCAAGTCCCCGCCCACCCACGTGCACCTCAAAATCATGTGAGACCCAGACCTAGCCAGCCCCCACCCCTGCCCCATTGGGCTAGATCCAGACCCAGCCAGTCCCACCCTTGGCATGGCCTGAGATCCCCCAGCCTGGTGCCAGGGCAGGGGGCATGGTCTGATGTCCCCCATCTAGCCCTGCTGGGTGGGGGGCATGACTTGAGGTCCCCTGTCAAGCCCCATGGGGCGGGGGTTGGGGGGCACAGCTTCAGGTCCCTGCTGATTGCTTGTTAAGTCTTGTTATGGGAACTCGGCCTCTGCTGTGGGCGCCACAATCTTTGTGGTGGAGTGACAGTCAATTTGCATGTACCCTCTTTATTATATAGGCTGTTTAAGGAGTATTTGCATTTTTGTAAGAATTATCTTATTTATCTTTCCTATCCTATATAATAAAGAGGTAATATACAAATTAATCATCATGCCCTCGCACAAGATGGCTGCCCCCATGTGGTTACAAGATGGCTACCACAAGATGGCCTGTAGGGGAGAGCAGTTGGGGGTGACCAGGCCTGCAGGGGAGGGCAGTTGGGGGCGACCAGGCTTGCAGGGGAGAGCAGTCGGGGGCTATCAGGCCAGCACGGTAGGATAGTTGGGGGCAATCTTGCCATTAGGGGAACAGTTAGGTGTCAATCAGTCTGGCAGGGAAGTGGTTAAGGGGAAATCAGGCAGGCAAGCAGGTGAGCTGTTCAGAGCCATCAGTCCCGGATTGTGAGGTGGATATCCAACTGCCAGTTTAGACCCGATCCATGTGGGGTCCCAGATTGGAGAGGGTGCAGGCTGGGCTGAGGGACACCCCCCAGTTCCAGTGCATGAATTTCGTGCACTGGGCCTCTAGTTTTTTATAAGGTTGTGGAAAAAATGTTTTTCAAGAATGCAAAGAGCTAGGCCACTTATCATTCTTTGTTGTAAAGGTAAGAACTAGCTGGATTATATTTACAAATCAGGTACAAGAAACAATACGAGCATTAGCTGAGTGTGACAAAGTACCAGCTAAAGTTAAATCTGTACTTAATTTGTATCTTGTCATCATAAAATTGTATTCTTGACTAGTTTGTGTGTGCAAAACTCTCCTGAAATATTTCACCTTGAAAAGATTGGTCTTATCACCAATTAAATGTAACCTCTAACCCTGAGATAATTTTAATGACAATGATTATTTCACCATGTTTGTCAAAATAAATTGAAATTGCTGTCAACCTTTTAATACTTAATCTACTGACAATGATCTCACAGATATTGTTACTATTTTCCCAACTTGTGTGCACATTTGCATATTTTCTTGCTAGTCAGGAAAGTATCTTTATTTATTTTTAGTGTTTTTGTTTTTGCATATCTCTATGTAAGTAACATAAAATGATTTTTAGGAGCAGATTGTGTGGTGGTTGCCAGAGAGAAGGTGCGGGGGGAGACGGGGGTCCTAATATATTGTGACAGGAGAAGATTTGACTTTGGGTGGTAGGCGCACGTGTAATATACAGATCTTCTAACAAAGAAACCCACACCTAAAACCTATATGTTCATGTTGACCAATGTCACTCCAATAAATTAAAAAAAAATAAAAGAGCAGATTCACTATTAAATGCCAAAGCAAAATCTAATATTACCCTTAATATCAGTTATAGCATTATTTGATTCCTTCCATCCTTTGGCTCAGCTAATGTCCTTTTTAAATCTAATTGTTTTATCTTTTTAATCAATCTGCAATAAGCGTAGCGTTAAAATTTCCTTGAATTTCATTCTGTACAAAGCAGATACTATTTTAAATTAACTTCTGTTTCCTATAGTAAATCTTTTACAAAAATATGCTCCTCTTCTACCACTTGGGTCACTTTTTTCACCCATTTCTTTTTATGTGGTAGCAGAATTTCTTTGACCTTGTGTGGGTTTCAAGTCTGTTTAATTCATTTTTGAAAGATGAGTATTATCTCAGCTTGGTATATGCCACTCAAAGATGTGGGTAGATTCTTATTGCATTCTTTATTTTGTTTTGTGTTTTCATGATGATCTTAACCTACTTTAACCTGAATGGCTAACCGATATAAGTTTAAATTAGTGCTATGTTTCAGTTGGAAGAAATACATGAGAAGGGAATTGAGATCTTTGAGAATCCCATTATATAGACTTGTTTGATTATTTCAGCTAGAATTTGTGAAGGAGATTTTTAATGCCTTTGTTCAAGTCACATCCTTACTTGAAAGGCAGTTTGTAAACTTTTTGCCAATAATTCTTTAAGTAAAGCTAACTAATCAGTGTTTGAGGTAATCAATCACTTGTGTTCTTTGAGACTGACTCTTTTCCATAATGGCCAACAGAACACTTCTGAAGCATCTGATTGCTCTTTATTCTAGCCTAGATGGTTAAAAATGAAATGACTTCTGCCACATAAAAATATTTAATTGGCCCTAGCTGGTTTTGCTCAGTGGATAGAGCGTCATCCTGCAGACTGAAAGATCCCGGGTTCGATTCCAGCCAAGGGCACTTGCCTGGGTTTGCGGGCTCAGTCCCCAGTGGGGGGCGTGCAGAAGGCAGCCAATCAATGATTCTCTCTCATCATTGATGTTTCTATCTCTCTCTGCCTCTTCCTTCCTCTCTGAAATCAATAAAGAAATATATTTAAAAATATTTAATTGGATAAAAACTAAATCAAAGGAGTTAAACCATCAAACACATTAGACCCCAAAATGATAATATTAGACTCTGATTAAACAACTTTTACTTATTTCTGATCTCTGCTAAATAGTCATTTCTGCTGAAAGGCCCTTCCTGAACATTTTAAACCAAATTATTCCCCCTGTTATACAGTTATATACCCTGTAGTACTCCTTAATTACGTTCATAGTTGGTAGTTATCTACTTGTTGATCATTCCTTTAATGTCTATGCTGCTCACTAGACTTTATATGTCAAGAGAACTAGAATTTTGTGTTGTTTATTTTGTTCTTTATTCTGGTTCTAGTGCCTAGCACAGTCCTGACAATCAATAAATATTATTTGAATAAATGGATGAATATAAGCTACAGATATTAAATCATATTCTACAGACAAATTTGAAGTAAAGAGTAAAGGGACATATTTGAGGTAGAGTGATTGGATTTGGGGTGAAAAAGAAAGGAACTTAAAATAGCGGGTAGAGTACTAGATTTAGAGTTAGAAGAACTAAGGTCTTGATCCTGCTACTTAGTTGCTGTGTGACTATTAAAAATACCTTTCCTCTTTGATCCTTACTTTATGTATTTATAAAATTAATGGGGAAAATAAATAATATAAATTTTTCTTATAATTCTAGTCATCTTGGATTTTCCTAAGTTCTGTTTTTTTTTCATCATTAATATGGGTGCAATAATAGTACCTATCTCATAGAGTTATTGTAAATATCAACTGAGATAATGTGTATTGGGTTTTATCCTTCTACCTGTTTTTCACGAAACAATTTTCAAAAATGCTTTGAGCCTCTTTGCCTTACTGCAGCAGTTTTATTTTTGGATAGTTACAATATATAATCAGAATTCCACAAAATACCAAAGTACAATGTATGGCAATGTCTTACCTGTTAAAGGGTCTGCTCTGTATTAATGGACCATTTAAAAATGAACAATTTAGAAAAGAAACTAAGGTCCAGTGGGTAAAAGCAACGTGTTTGGAGTCTGCTAGAATTAGGTTTGAAATCTTGGCTTCTTGACCACTTCTTCTTGGTAAGTCACTTAACCCTTTTTCTAGGCTTCTTATAAGATAGCACTATTAATACCCATCTCATCTTGTTGGGGGACATATGTGACATAAATGCATAAAGCACCTGACACACAAGTAGCACTCACTACATAGCAATTAGTATTCTTATTTTGAGTTGGTGTATAGAATAAGTCCAAAATTGTGAACTCTAACCTCCATGTAGGTCGGTTTATATATTCATGTCTTTATTTAACTATTTTTCTCTTTGACCCAGGCACCCAGGGATCAATCCTAAGAGTCCCTTCCCTTTTGGAACTCACAGTGTAAAGGGCATTAGTGAGAGGTGTTTACCATATTGGCATAATAAATGCTATGATAGATTATACATAGTGCAATAGAGCTTAAAGGTTTCTTAAAGTAGATGGGGCCTTCGTTTAGTTAGAGTAGCTATTTCCAGAATGGAGAAAAGGAATAAACGAGGCTTTTGCATGAACAAAGACTAGCTGATTTTTCTGTTTCAACAGACTGGATTCTCACTTCCACCAGTGTCTCATAAGTCCCTTAGAGAATAGCTGAATCAGGGAAAACCCATCCTGTTCCTGGGAGACTAAGTTAGACCATTCACCCTTCTGGTTGAATAAGGAGCTTATGACATTAGCTTTATATAACTAGTATAGCAAATTATTTACATCAGCTTCTCAAAGACCTTTAAGATGCCAATAAACATAGCACTTAATAGGAAAAAAGACAAAGCCATTTCAGTTAAACTTAGTAAATTGAAGACATAGTCAACTTACTAATAATTAGAGATTTTATGATGCATGTAGATTGAGCTGCCTGGAAAAAAAACTACTATATGGGTCTGAATCAAGTGGATAATCTTTGTCAACTCTTGTTTAGATCAAAGAGCTTTTCAATGTGTGTGTAAGGGATACAGGTTTGCTGAGTATTGACCATCTCCAGCACTTAATAGACCAGGATGGGCCCAGGGCAACCAATTCAACTCTGGCAGTAAAACGTCTTTTCCTGTTACTTTATGTGAAATTAATATTCTTCTGTCCATCATAAAAAGAAAATAAGTGAGGAACATGGCTATGGAGATCTATCTCTAAAGGAACTTCTCTAAAGAAATTCCAGCCCAAATTATATGGGGGCTAGAAAGGTAAAGACATCATTATCATTGTCAATGTTGTCATTGTTATCATCATCAGTAGTATTTCTATTATTAAAGCAAAAAGATTTCTTATTATGAAAATGTCACTTGGCTTCTCTAAAATATCTTGCTCTGTTCATGGTGTAGAGTGCTAACCATGATAAATATCATGGGATTATAATTTATAATATAGAGAAGACAATCAATTTTAATCAGAAGACATTGTGACTGTGGCTAATTCTTGACACTATCACCCATAAAATGAGCATGTGTTTCAAGTAGGTATTCATCTCTCACCATGTGAAGAAGCCCCAAATAAGGCTATGCATGTATGTGGAGGCATCATGGAGAAATGATCTCTCTTTACACAAGAGCAAATAAATATTCCATCTAGAAAGAGAATGATGGAAGCAGAAGAAATCATGACATGTTTTCACTGCCCCTTCTTTTCTACTTAAAAGAAAACAAAAACTAAGCAAATGACCTTTCTATAATTTGGGCTCCCCCCACACCACCAAAAGCTTGTTTTGAGGGTCATTAGGGGAATGTTTCAACCTTGTCAGGTTACTCTGGATTTGCAGCTCTGCTGTCAGTCCAAGGCTGACTTCCAGGAGAAGCCTCCTAATTGGCTGTCAGTGAGTCACTTTTATGCACAGCCTTTTCTTTGAAACCTTTTCCACTCCAGTAACACAACCTCTCTACAACAGCCCAAAACATTTTGGAGGTGGAGGTGTGGGAGTGGGAGTAAGTAGGGTTTGAAATCACTAAACTGGTGCTTCGACACTTGTGAATATTCCAAAATATTTTCACTGTAAACCTGCTTCAATCATGTTAAGACAGTCAAAACAGTTTGACAAGTTTCTGATTGGTTCTGGTTTTGGCTACTGTGTTCATGACCTGATTAGCTAGTGCCTAGAAGGGATTGACAAGAGTGGCAAATCCACCGAGACAGCTCTTTGTAAAGGGAATTTATGGCTGTGTAATGCAGTGATTAACCCTAAGCTCCCACAAGCTGTTACTCAGGGCACATCTACTTCAGAGCCAAGGAAAGGAGAAGAGTGAAATCAAACATTTTCTGCATGTAAATGTGTCCACCCTCCAAACACATGTGCTTGCCTTTGAATATGACCTTAATTTTTTCAATTGAAATTTGGAGCTGAATTCAAATCCTTGCTCTGCCAACTAATAGATGTGTGACACTGAATAAAATACTTAATCTCTCTTGTCTTTGTTCTTGTCTATAAAAACTGAACTATTGTTTCCCAACTCCCAGGATTATTGTGAGTTTACATGTAAAAACAACACAGTGCCTGGTTCATAGTAGGCAATCAACACATGTTGTTTTCCTTCCATACCTTGACTAAAATGTTTTAAGTAGGACTTGTTAACACTCTATCACAAGACATGCAATACAGAGAAGGCAGTCTGCCAAAATGGTATCCCAAATCTTAAAGCTCTCTTTCAACTAGCTTGCGCTGGTTTTCTCAACAGGATGCAATCTGCCACCACATCAGTCATCCATAAGGAAGTCACCTCTAGAACTTAATATTTTTTTGGTTGCTCTTGGTTACTAATCTCTGAAGATGAGATCTCTGAACAGAATTCTTTAATACTATTTTTGCACATGCAGCACTTATCCTTCTTAAAGGTCTTCCCTCTGCTGGTACTGACTGGCTCTCTGGCATGTAAGTGCCAACAATTGCCCTTGCTCTTGAAATATCTTAGTTTTTCAAATAATATTGCCTGGAGAAATGGAGCACTGAGAAAGGAAATAGGGTATAACAGAAAATTAAATTGAGCCCATGTTTTCTCATCATTAAAATTTTTATTTGTAAGTTTGAGATGCCACTATAAATCCTGAGAATAGGTTGAGCTCTTCTTCTGTTTCCTATCCCTGCTTTTGCTTAGCTCATTGATGTACTTACCTTACTGCATTGTTATTAACTCCTGAGATCCTTTCAGCCAAGGACTATGTTTTCAACTTTGTCATAAACCCAGAAAATTGCATAATTCCTGGAAAATTATAGGTGCCCAGCTAATATTTGTTAAGTGAGAATAAATGAATAAAGTAAAAAAAAATGTCGGCAAACCAGTTTATAAATGTTTTCAGCAAGACTTTCAAAAAGCTTCATAGCCTCATCTTCTAATCCCTAATTCTTTGCCCAAATGTACAGAATCAAATATGAGGAGCCTGGTCTGTGTGGCTCAGCAGTTGAACATTGACCGACCCAAGAACCAAGATGTCACCGGTTCGATTCCCAGTCAGAGCACATGCTCCTGTTGGGGGCTCCATCCCTAGTAGGGGGCATACAGGAGGCAGCCAATTGATTATGTTTCTCTCTTATCGATGTTTCTATCTCTCTATCCCTCTCCCTTCCTCTCTCTCTAAAAATCAGTAAAGACACATTCAAAAAATAAATATGAGGAAATAAACCTTTATCCTCCTGAGAAAAAAATAAATGAATTCTGACAAGTCCTAATATGCCCCCAGCTAAATATACAGTACATTATTTAATTTCAGGAAAACGAGAAAACAAATAACCAAAACCCGTACACTTGACACTCTCTGCTGTGTGCCATTTTACTTATTGGACTCTCTTCTCACTGTTCCTCAGCTGGAAAATATATTGCAAATGTGCCATTCTTCTCTAGATCTAGTTTGCAATGCCAACCCCACTGAGAATGATTGTCACCGGATAGCCTGCAAATCCAAAGTTGAGAATGGCAATAACTTGGAGTTGACATCAGAGGTTCAATAGGAAGACTATCTCCACAGGACTTCTGAGAGCTTTAAACGAAGTAACATATACAAGGCACCCAGCATAGTGCTTGGCATGTTTTATATATGTGAGTTAGCTAGCTAATTTCTTGCTCCTCCAAGTAAGAGGGCATCAGGTGGTTTTCTTAACACTTCAGCTCATGCTTCAGTACACCTTCATAGAAAGATCCAAAACAGAGTCACATTTCTTTTGCACATGATTCTTCATCTATTGTTGTTTTAATCCAGAAAAGATTACAAAACAAACCACAATTGTATAAAATGCCAATTCATTCCCTTTTGTCCAGCCCCTCCCCAATGCTCCTCATTTTTCAACCGATGTTTTATTTTCATTTGAGAGGCCATTGACCTTCCTACCAGAGCTTTTCAGCTTTTTAAATTGAATTTATTGGGGTGATATTGGTTTGTAAAACCACACAGGTTTCAAGTGTACATAAAAAAAAAAACACCATCTGCACACTGCATGGTGTGCCCACCACCTCAAGAAAAGTATCTTTCCATTTTACCCCCTTTGCCCATTTCCACCTAGACCCCACCCCCTTTTCCTTCTTATCACCACACTGTTGTCTGTGTCTATATGATATATTAGAGGCCCGATGCACAAAATTTGTGCAAAGGGCTCAGCCCTCACAGCCCTGGCTTCATCCAGAAGGATGTCCGGAAGGTCATTTGGCTGTACAGTCTAATTAGCATATTACACTTTTATATATATATCCTATATAATAAAAGCCTAATATGCTAAGTGTCCGGTCATCCAGTTGGGCATTCAACCAATCAAAGCGTAATATGCTAATGATATGCTAAGGACACTCAACTGCTCACTATGATGTGCACTGACCACCAAGGGGCAGACACTCTGACCAGTAGGTTAGTTTGCGGCTGGGGTCCGGCCAATCGGGACTGAGCAAGACAGGCTGGACATGCCCTGGAGCCCTCCTGTGGTCCCTCCCAAGCTGGCCAACCTTCCATGTCCCTCCCCAGCCCCAATAATGCCCCAGTGGGGTCCCTCAGCCTGGCCTGTGCCCCCCCCTCACAATCTGGGACCACTCAGGGATGTCAGAGAGCCTGTTTCAGCCTAATGGCAGAACAACCAGTTGCTATGATGCGCACTGACCACCAGGGGGCAGACGCTCAATGCAGGAGCTGCCTCCTGGTGGCCAATGCACTCCCATGGGTGAGCACCACTCAGCCAGAAGTTGGGCTCATGGCTGGTGAGTGCAGTGGCAGTGGCGGGAGCCTTTCCTGCCTCTGTGGCAGCACTAAGGATGTTCAACTGATGTCTCCCTATGGGGAGCAGGCCTAAGCCGTCAGTTGGACATCCCCCAAGGGCTCCCAAACTGCGAGAGGGTGCAGGCTTGGCTGAGGTACTCCAGCCCCCGAGTACCGATTGGGCCGGGTCAGTGGGGAAGAGGGGCTGCGGGAGGTCTGACGGAGAGGCCATGGGAGGTAGGCTGGCCGGGGGAGGGGTTGCGGCCAGCGGGAGGAGGGGCCATGGGCAGTTGGCCGGCTGACCTCGCCACCAATCGGGGTGGTGGAGCCAATTGGGGGAGGCGTTGTGGGCAGTTGGCTGGCCGGCCCCACCCCTGATCGGGATGGGGGGGCTGATCGGGGGCAGGGCTGGCTGGGGGGAGGGGCCGTAGGCAGTTGACCAGGTGGCCTTGCCCCTGATCAGGGTAAGGGGCTGATCAGGGGCTGGGCCAGCTGAAGGGAGGGTCCACAGGAGGTTGGACAGGGCCGATGGGGGCCCCAATTGGGCCCATTGGCCACTGCAGTGCGCATCATAATGACCGTTCTTCTGGTCGTTCTGTTGTTCCGGTTGCTTGGTTTTTATATCCTATATAATAAAAGCCTAATATGCAAATTGTCCCCTCGGCCGATTGTTCAACCAGGAGACCAGGAGTTCAATCACTTGCTATGACGTGCGCTGACCACCAGGGGGTAGCACAGAAAATGGTGGGTGTTGGTGACGCACTGTGACCTCTCACCGGCTACCTGGGGGGGCGATGATGGGGACGGAGGTATTGTGAGAATGCAGGGTGTCCACCAAACTTTCTCTTACTCCTCCTGCTACCCTCTCCCGAGACACCAGGGCTCGCACACTCACTCTCAGGTGCGCGCCCATGCAGCCTCTTCTAGGTGAGCTGGGCCACAGCCACTGGGACTATAGGGACCAGTTGGGCTCCCTGTGGGTTCATGCAGGAGCTGGTCTGCGAGGCCAGCTGGGAGAGAGCGCACAGCCCACCCAGCTTCCATGCAGCACCCAGAGGCCCACGCTGCACCCCAGCCCATGGCATCTCCATGTGGGGACTCAGGCACCATGACTCAGGTGGAGGGGGTTGTGTGGGGGCCTGGAGGCCCAGGTGCTGCCCAGGGCCCAGAGGTCAGCTAGGACCTGCCCTTCCACACCAGACACTCACGCTTCGATCGCTGGCCAGGTCTAGGGACCACACTTTGCATGAATTTCATTCACTGAGCCTCTAGTACAGGGGTGGGCAAACTTTTTGACCCAAGGGCCACAATGGGTTCTTAAACTTGACCGGAGGGCTGGAACAAAAGCATGGATGGAGTGTTTGTGTGAACTAATATAAATTCAAAGTAAACATCATTACATAAAAGGGTACGGTCTTTATTTTTTTTAGTTTTATTCATTTCAAATGCCGTAGTTTGCCCATGGCTGCTATAGATCAGGGGTCCTCAAACTTTTTAAACAGGGGGTCAGTTCACTGTCCCTCAGACCGTTGGAGGGCCAGACTATAGTTTAAAAAAGAAACTATGGACAAATTCCTATGCACACTGCACATATCTTATTTTGAAGTAAAAAAACAAAACGGGAACAAATACAATATTTGTATTTGCATGTGGCCCACAGGCCATAGTTTGAGGACCCCTGATAAAGATAGTTGGTTAATCCCTTCACCTTCTTTCATCCAGTTCCCCCAACCCCTCTCCCCTCTGTTAGCTGTCAGTCTGTTCCATGTATCATGTATCAGTTTCTATTTTGTTCATTTTGTTTATTTTGCTTATTTTGTTCATTAGATTTCATACATAAGTGAGATCATATGGTATTTGTCTTTCTCTGACTGGCTTATTTCACTTAGCATAACACTCTCCAAGTCCATCCATGCTGTCTCAAAAGGTAAGATTTCCTTCTTTTTGATGGCCTCATAGTATTTCATTGTGTAAATGTACCACTGTTTTTTTTTATCCACTCATCTACTGATGATCTGTTGTGGGCTTTGCCTATCTTAAAGGACAGAATCTTGAAAACAAGATTGAAACAAAACTGTATACAGTGGTAGTTTCCTTGCATACCATGTGCTTGTCATACCTGCTATGCATACCCTCTACACCTAAATTTGTAATGAAGCTGTGGTTGCTAACACTGATTCACACTTTTCTTCCCTTTTCTTGGTCTCTGCCAGTGCTGGCTATACAATGCCCACAACTTAGCCCTTGGTTCCAATTTCATAGTTTCTTGGAGGTCCCTGGAGTTTCCTCAGATTAGGTGCTCATTTTGTTTCTCTTTCTTTGGAATTTCCATTAACATTTTCCCTTTAGATAGTTCTTGACACTGAAAAGGGACTTTGTACCATGTTGATGAACACAATTTTAGGTGGAGGAATAATCCCTAGAATGTGTGGGGCTGAAATAAGGGTGGCTCCATTCTCTTTGTACTCTATTCCCCAGTGTAGCTACTTCTGTACCATCTGGTGGCTTTGAATTCAAGGAAACTTCCTCAGTGCAGTTCTACCAGACCTAGGCAGAGCTGAGAAGATATGTCTCTCTTAGAGGATTTTCTTTCAAGTTCAGTGAGAAAGACAAGGAAGCAGATGCTCATCCCTTCATGTTTGCTTGTTTTCCTGCCTGCAAAAGACAGACTTTCATCAGCTAAATATTCTCTAATATAGCCAGCACCTGGCAACATGAAAACAGGAAAATTCGCTGCCTTAATGGGAAAAAGAAATTTTTATTTAGCCTGGAAAAACAACTTAATAGTTAATGAATACATTTAGACCATAATGGGAAACATCTATGATAAATGGGAAAAGAAAAGAACCACAATTTAGAGATTAGAAAGAACCATTCATAATTAGGTCAGTGTTGGATACCATTTAATATTCAAACTAAGGGGGTGGGGGCTATTTTTTTCCACAGAAGGTTTTTATAAGCCAGGTAGTCAAACTATAGCCCACAGGGCAAATTCAGCCTGTTACTTGATTTTGTATGACTCACAAGTTAAAACTGTCTTTTTATAATTTTTTTATCTTTTAAAAATAATTATTATTTAATTACTAAATTTTAAAAACTAATTTAATTGTTTTTATTTTTCAATTGCAGTTTACATTCAATATTATTCTGCATTAATTTTACATGACAGTAAAGTGGTTAGAAAAATCATGCTAGAGTGCTCCCCCCACTTCATGTACCCACCTGTCTCTATATATAGTTATCAAGGAGGGAACTATTTAATAAGGGCATTTATTTCTCTTTGTGTGATGCTCTTACATACCATCAGAGTTTACTAAAGAATGAGGAATGCATTCCATGACTAAGTGCCTCCAACCTGACACACTGTTCTAGAAATGTCTTGGGCGACTGAAATTTCTGGGTCTTTATGATTTTTAGAAGCTTCTTGGACTGTAATCATTCTATGACTGAAGCATTATCAAATGAGATCAATACTTTAAAAAAATGAGTTTCCATAAATGATGTTATCCAGAACACATACCAACTTCAAGCTAGAGCTCCAAACTATTATTACTATAAACTGTTATTATAAAAATATTTCCATTTGTTTCTCTACTCAGAAGACTGCCTTAAGCTTAATATTCATGATGTTTTATTGAAACATGGGTAATAGTTTTCAAAAACAATCTGCTGTTTATCTCTATTATTATGTTGGGAATTATTAATGCTTACCAGAATGGAGTCACTTTAAATTTGAAGGGTGAATTAATGATGACAAGCCCTTATGACAGGCTGTCCACTGTGCTTTATATACAGACATTTTTTAATATATTTGTCTAAGACTGCAGTGAGATAGGCCTGTGTAATCCTAAGATTATCTCACCTGATGGCTTCTCCAACTTGTCAAATTATGTGGCTGACTTACTTGCTGGTTACAGGCTACTTATAGTGAGGTAAAGATTTGTGGGTTCAGTTCCCTACCCAGGTCATTTACTGGGCTGGGTTATGGATGCTGGAACACAGATAGGCCTCTAAAATCCATCCATACATAAAGCACATGTGGCTCCATGGGTTTCTTTTTTTAAAATTGAGGTATAATTGACATACAAGATTATATTAGTTTCAAGTGTGCAACATAATGATTCAATATTTGTGTACATTGCAAAATGATCACCACAGTAAGTCTAGTTAACATCCAGCACCATATGTACTTACAAATTTCTTCTTATGATGAGAACTTTTAAAATTAACTCTTGTATGTTGCTTTAAATTTTATATCTCACATATGAGTGAAATCATATGGTTCTTAACTTTTTATGTCTGACATGTCATTAAGCATGATATTCTCAAGATCCATCCATGTTTTTGGGAATGGCAGTATTTCATCTTTTCTTCTTTATTCCATGAGATCAGAAATGCAAGTCACCCTGTTCTCCAAGACAGGTAATCTGGAGCATCTCCTGGGTGGCAGCTGCAAAAACTGGGGCATTAGACATGTGTGGAAGCTCCCCTTCAGATACTGGTGCTCTGGAGCATGGTAGAGAAAGAGTTCAAAGATGGTGCCTTAATGGCTGGAGCGAGGCAGAGGGAGTGTTTAAAAATCATATTCACACACACACAAAAAAAAAAAGGAAAAGAAAAAGAAAGATAATAATAAAATAATAAAGAGAAAAAATAAAGATTAAAATACAAAATGATGGTGTTCCTCAGCTTTAGCAAGGCAGAGGGAGAGCATAGAAGATAGTGTCCACTAACATATGTCCCAGAAGGTATTCCAGCAGGCTCCTACCCTTTAGAACTGGCTATCATCAACAAATCAACAAACGACAAGTGCTGGAGAGGATGTGGAGAAAAAGAAACACTCGTGCACTGCTGGTGGGAATGCAGACTGGTGCAGCCACTATGGAAGACAGTATGGAGTTTCCTCAAAAAACTAAAAATGGAACTCCCATTTGACCCTGTGATCCCACTTCTAGGAATATATCCCAAGAAACCAGAAACACCAATCAGAAAGGATATATGCATCCCTATGTTCATAGCAGCACAATTCATCATAGCTAAGATCTGGAAACAGCCTAAGTGCCCATCAGTGGATGAATGGATTAGAAAACTGTGGTACATCTACACGATGGAATACTATGCTGCTGTAAAAAAGAAGGAACTCTTACCATTTGCAATAGCATGGATGGAACTGGAGAGCATTATGCTAAGTGAAATTAGCCAGTCAATGAAGGAAAAATACCACATGATCTCACTCATTTATGGATAAGAAAGACCATTATAAACTTAAAAAAACAAACAAACAACAAAAAACAAAAAACAAACAAACAAATACTTTAAAATAAGAAAATGAGTCTTTTTCATGTAAATTCCGGGCACTTTTCAAAGGGCTGCTTCTGCACTGGGCCCTGAGTGGGTGAATCTGTACATGTGCTCTTTAAGAGATGTTACATAGTTCACCACAGCCCTATGGGTCTTGTGGGTATGAACTTGATTCATCATTAAAGCCAATTTCAGGGGTTCATATATCTGGTGCCAATATTAAAAGCTGGAATCCCTGATGTTGACTATGAACCCTTTGGTCCTCAGGAAGAAGTTTCCTTTTGATTTGTGTCTCCATGCCAGGGATGGGGTTTATGTTGAGATTGTGTCTCAGCCTTTCCTACCTGCTTTGATATGTTTTCCCTCTTGTTTCCCCAAAGTGAATGGGTTATTTATCAGTTTTTAGTTCTGTTTGTCTTCAGAGGAAATTGTCCCTTATGTAGCTATAGATTTGGTGTGTCTGTGGGAGGAGGTGAGTTCAGGGGCTTCCTATGTCACCATATTTAACCAGAACTTCATGTATTTCTTTGATGAAAAGAGTTGCAGAGATTATACGTGTGCGAGTGGGCACGTACACAACCACACACACACACACACACACACACACACACACACACACGTCTTCCTGAGTTCCTACCATATATAAAACCCTATGTTTGATTCTGTGGGCAATTTATAAAAACATATAGGATCTTCCTTGTCCTCAAATGGCTTATAATACAGTCCATGAGAAAGATAGATATAGATATAGATATAGATATAGATATAGATATAGATATAGATATATAGATATACAGATATATATCTATATATACATATATATAGATATCTATGGAAAGCTCCATAATAGAGGTAAAATTTAGATGCTGTGGGATTAGAGGGGAAAGAAATTTCCACTGAGACCTTTTAAGATGGTCATGTGTTTGAGGTGGGATTTTAGAAAGCTTAAAGTATGAGTGTGCATTTGAATCATGGGTGTTTTTGAAGGAAGGGGGACTTGTGCAGGACAGTCTAAGCAGAGAATAACTTAAAATATAAAATTCTGCAATAAAGGTTAGGTCAGTTTTGGAAAATACTAAGGGGAAAATATTATAAGTTTATAAGGAGGTTAAATTGGTAAAATACTTTGAGGGCAAGAATTGTCAATTAAGGTTTTGAAATTTTAAATTTAACTATAAAATTGAGTTCTGGCATGCTTGTAGATAGACCTGGGAGTGGTTTTGTTAGGTCTATGAAACTAGGGTCAGCTGAACGATAGGATAAAGCAGGTTAGGCAGGAATCAGTGAGGCTTATTTGGTAATTACTATTCTAGTTTGGGCAAGAAATAATGATGAAAACTGAAAGGAATTACTTGGGTGGTAATACCATTCATTGAAAACAAGAAACATAGGAGGAGGTATTTGTTTAATGAGGACGAAATGAGAGCTTGCTGAGCTTGACATCCAATAAAAGATAAAGATCCAGGATTCAAGCTCAGTTAAGGTTAAGGTCAGAGTCATAAATTTGGGGTTATCCACACAGAGTGAGCTCTTTTAGCTGTGAGATTTGATGTTATTGCCCAGTAAGATTGGGCTTAGTGAGAAGTAAAGTGTGCCAGGACTAGAACCTTGCAAAGTATCTACTGAAAGGGTTGGCAGAGAGAAACTTCTAGTATAATAGATATTACTCTAAGCATCAGAAACAGAATGCATTTTTAGAGTAACCAAGAAGGGAGAAATTTAAGACAGAGGAGCAGTCAATTATGATAAAATGTAGCAGACAGGGCAAGCAGGATGAAACTTGAGAAAAGAACATTAGAATTGACATTTTGGAAGTTACAGGTGACCTTTTAAAGAGTAGTTTCAGTATGATGGTAAGTCTACAGTTGGATTCCTAGTCTAGGAAGATAAAATAGGATGAACAGGAAGGCAGTAGTGTAAGATACTGTTGCTGGCCTCCCTCAGTTCTCACAACAATCTTGGTAGATATTTAGAAGAGTCCCTGTTTTTTAGAGAAAGAAAATAAATCCCACAGATAACACTAACATCTGTTGAACATTCCCTCTGTGCCAGGCACTGCATTCAGCATTTTACATAGTTTACTGCCTTTGGTGCTCATATCATTCTTTGAGATAGATACTATTAGCATCCCTTATAGACAAGAAACTGTTATTTAGAGTTTAGGTATTTTGTTTAAGCTCTCTTCAGTAATAAATGTTAGAGCTGGTATTCAAATCCAGTTTTGTCTGCCAGAGCCCAATCTAAGATAATTTACCCAAGGTAAAATTATAATCTGACTCAACTACAGGTCTTCATGTACAGAATTTAGGATGACACTTTTACAGAGCAACCAAAACATATTAGGCCCAGGAGTACAGCTCCAAGGGATAGGGTCATGTTTCCCAAGGAGTAAACAGTCAAATGTAATAGAATTTTAGGGCCTAGACTTAGGAAAATATGGTGGCTCTTGAGTTATCAGCAATTTATTTTGGGACAAAAATCAATAAGGGCCTTTGTACTTTTAAGATTTACCCAGGTTATTAAGAGCCATTGAATCTACACTGCTTGGGTACAAATTTCAGCTCTAACACCTTCTAGCTGAATGAGCTTGGATTAGTCATTAAACCTCTCTATACCTCACTTTCCTGGGGATAGTAATAGTGCTTACATCATAGGATTGTTTTAAGGGTTCTATGAATCAGATATAAAATTATTTAGAATAGTACCTGATACATAGCATGTGCCAATTAAGAGTTATGGATGTTTTTTGGGTCAATGGGGTCCTGATTTCCAGTTTCTTATAATGCTTTAGCCAGACCAATTCACTCCTGTGTCTCTTCTTCTGAGAAGAGAGAGGAATTGATTTTCCAACCATAATTTTATTTGTACATTTATTAATTTTTCAACCAACACCCATTGAGTACCTATTCTTTACCAACCACTATATTAGGCACTGCAAGTGTAAGGGTAAAATGACAAGTATGGTCTCTTATGGAGCTCACAATCTAGATGGAAGACACAGGCAGATAATAAAAATAATTACAACATAGTGGGGTCAGTGTTGTGGTAGGGGGAGCAAAGGGCTCTGCGGAAGCATACAAGATGGGCACTAAGCTCAAGTTTGGGTAATGGGTGAAGACTTCCCTGAGGAAGTGACATCCAAACTGAGATCTAACCTCTAGGTTCCTCTCAGTGGCAACAAAATTGCTGCCACTCTTTGATCTTCTGGGATTAATTCCATAATGTCATTTTTTCCTTCATTTAGTTTTCCTTATAGTTGCTGAATCTAGTGAAGTCCTGTGTACTGAAAAAAGAGAATTCAGAGACTGCCAATGGCCTCATAGCCTGTTCTACTTTGGCTGTACCCTTCATTAGGGGATGTTAGGGAAATTTTTTGTGGAAGGATCCTGAAGCCAGAGATACAGTCCTTTGCTCTCATGACACAAAGTCAGACTGGGCAGTGAATTAAGACTTGTGCGCCATGACCTTATTTTGAGAGAGGCACCATCTATAACGGGCAATAGAACCTCAGCTTACAGTGATTAAAGATTCTTTTGATGTTTTCTTGGCAAAAATCACATCAGAAAATTACATTATGTCTGGCCTACATATTGTGGCTTGAAATGGGAAACTTTGTTTTTCTTGCCTGGTTTATATTTAAAATTCCTACCATTAGCCATAAGAGACCTTGGACTAGTGGGGTAAAATGAGGATTTGAATCTTAGGTCAAGCTCTTACTATCAGACCTTGGCCAAATCACAGGTTTTCTCTGGGTTTCAGTTTCCTTGACAAGTAATCATAATACACTTTATGTCATAGTACTGTTGTAGAAATAACTTGTGCTTAAAACACATTGGTACTCAATAAATGACAGCTTAATATCTTTCTACTTGCTTTCCTTTGGGTCATTGATGGCCAAGTTACTTTACAAGCATGTTACATGCAAGAGTAAATATGTTGTCATTTTCAGCCACAGACACATTAGCTCATAGTAGGTGATCAATTAATACTTGTTCCTTTCATATTTACCTTGATTTAATTTAACAGATTTTTCTGACAAAGAAAAGAGGGTTGCAACATAAGGCAGAAAAGGTACCAATCTTTTCCATTCTGACCCTTCCTTTATATTTAACCCCATTATATAATGTCTGGAAATTTTTAAGCATCACTACATATTTGTCAAATCTTTGACTGGATGACTGAATGAATAAATGAATGAGTCAGCAATTGACAAGTAAGCTGTGATGAGAATGGACGATGGCTGGAGCATGAAATAGTGACTGTTAATGGCATGGCTGTACTTAAGTAGAGACATCAAGTAATTGGGAGCTACAAGTGCAGATGAAGAAGTATAACATACAAAGATGAATGTCATGTGCCTCACCATTTTGTCCTAAAGTTGGCTGAACTGATAAGTAGGAGCTTAAAATTAATTTGGATTCCCAAGTGGACCCCTACTAATTGGGTTGACTGGCTTGGGACCATGTTTTCAATTTTTTTCAACTATATAGAAACTGAACAAACAAGTAATGTTGAAGTAACAAAGTAATAACTTTCTGAGAGGAAAAAAAAAAAAACAACTTTTGAAAAATATGCAACCAAAACCCTTTTGTGCTGCTGGTGGGCATGTAAATTGGTGCAATCACGCTGGAAAACAGTATGGCATTATTTAGTAAAGCTGGAGCTGTGCACATACTCTACAGTACAGAAATTTCATGCCTAGATGTACACCCTATAGAAACTCCTGAACATAAATGTCAGGAATCATTCTCACAGGAGCATTATTTGTAATAGAAAGAAAGGTGAAAACAACCTGAATTTCCATCTATAGAGAAATGATTATAAACTTGTGCTATATGAATACAGTGGAATTCATACAGAAGTATAAGTGATTCCATTTGAACTATGCAAATCAACATGGATGAATCCCAAACATCACGATGTTGAATGAATACAAGAACACAATTTATGAAAACATACATTTATTATGGTCCCATAAAGCACAAATAATATTATATGTTATTTATTAATATACTAGAGGCCCGATGCACAAAAATTTGTGCACTTGGGGGGTCCCTCAGCCCAGCCTGTGCCCTCTCACAGTCTGGGACCCCTTGGGGGATGACCACCTGCTGGCTTAGGCCCGCTCCCTGGGGGAATGGGCCTAAGCTGGCAGTCAGACATCCCTCTGCCAGCCCAGGAGCCCTCGGGGGATGTCAACTTGCCAGCGGGGAGCAGGCCTAAGCTGCAGTTGGACATCCTTAGCACTGCTGAGGAGGCGAGAGAGACTCCCACTATCACCACTGTACTGGAAGCCATCAGCCTGGCTTGTGGCAGAACAAAGCTCCCCCTGTGGAAGTGCACTGACCACCAGGGGGCAACTCCTGCATTGAGCATCTGCCCCCTGGTGGTCAGTGTGTGTCATAGTGACCAGTCATTCCCAGTCGTTCTGCTGTGAGGGTCAATTTGCATATTACCCTTTTATTATATAGGAGTGCCTGGCCAGCCTGGGTGAGGGGCTGATGGCTGTTTGCAGGCTGGCCACAGCCCCTTCAGGTGGGGGTTCCCACTGAGGTGCTTGGCCAGCCTGGGTGAGGGGCTGATGGCTCTTTGAAGGCTGGCCACAGCCCCTTCAGGGTGGGGGGGGGGGTGCCTGGCCAGTCTGGGTGAGGGGCTGAGGGCGGTTTTCAGGCTGTCTAAACTCCCCAGTGGGGACCCTCACCCCATGAGGGTATGGTCAGCCTGGGTGAGGAGCTGATGGCTATTTTCAGGCTGGCCACAGCCCCTTCAGGGTGAGGGTCCCCACTGGGGTGCCTGGCCAGCCTGGGTGAGGGGCTGATGGCTGTTTGCAGGATGGCCACAGCCCCCAGCCACCCAAGCTCCCAGTGGAGGCTGGCTGGAAGCAGGTATGTGGGTTTTATTTATCTTCTATAATTGAAACTTTGTAGCCTTTAGCGGAGGCCACAGCCGGCTCAGGGCTAGCGGGAAGCATGGCTTCCTCCATCTCCCGGGCAACCAAGCCTCCTGCTTGCTCCAGTTCTGTGGCTGTCGGCCACCATCTTGGTTGGGTTAATTTGCATATAGTTGCTCTGATTGGCTGGTGGGCATGGCTTAGGGCATAGCAAAGGTATGGTCAATTAGCATCTTTGTCTTTTATTAGTGTAGATATGTATTAAAATAGCATAAAACATATATGGAAATAGAAAATACCAAATTTATAATAGTGTTTATTTCTGAGAAGGGTGAGAGGGAATAGAGACAGGAAGAGGTGCACTGCACAGGTGTCTTCATTTATGTGTGATGTTTTATTTCATATACTGAGTGGTGAATAGGAGAGTGTTGGAATTATTTGATTTGCCTCTTGCAGTTCTTATACAGGGAAACATAAATTTAAAAATGGTATACCTGGGACATTTTCTGGCAATCTAGGAATTAGCATTTCTGGGCATGGCTTATTTATATTGTGGTTCATGCTTTTCAAAAGAGGAAGTAAATGTGGGCGGTACTGACCCTAGAATATTTTACAATTCACAGAACCAGGAGTTTTCGTGATGACATCTGAAGCAGAAAAATAGCTTCAGTTTTGAGTAAGATTGTTTTAAACAGCAAGGACTCCAATTGTCCAACACATTTTTTAAAATGGACTTTGCATGGCCCTAGCTGGTTTGATTCAGTGGATAGAGTGTCATCCTATGGACTGAAGGGTCCCGGGTTCAATTCTGGTCAAGGGCACATGCCCAGGTTGCAGGCTTAATCCCCAGTAGGATGCGTGCAGGAGGCAGCCAATCAATGATTCTCTCTCATCATTGATGTTTCTATATCTGTCTCCCTCTCCCTTCCTCTCTGAAATCAATAAAAATATAACAAAATAAAGTGGACTTTGCATGGTTCTAAATACATTTCTCCTGAATTTAATTTGTGGTCATATAGAAATTGTCCTGTTTTCTTTTCTCCCTGACAGTGAGTGTAAAAATAAATGAACAACTTGCAAAATTAAATTTTTATCTAACTGGTTTCCATCAAGCCTGGCACCTCCTGTTCCAAGATAAGATTTATTTCTGAGAAACGTGAAGCTTACTTGGAATATTTCAACACAGTATCAGTACTCCAGTTCTTCTGAGAATTAAGTGTTATGGGAAAGGCCAGAGTCCCATTCCTGAGGATCCAGGGGCTCATACATCTCTATCTTAAGACAACTTTGCCAATGCTGAGATAATTTTAATTCACTTGGCTTGGGGTGACAAGTGCATTAAGGACTCATTCTCCAAGGACTTGGAGAACTCATTCTCTGGTAGAACAGGATAAAGAGGGCCCTTTTCTAATTCCATAAGAAGTTCATATAAAGCATTGCAGCTATGTCTAAGCTTGGCTTCTGGTCTATTGATCACTTTGGCTGAGCAACTAATGTTTGCATGCACCATTAGTAATTTATTATAATTAGTTCCACCAAAGCAGCTTTCCATTATTAAAAATAACTTGCATATGAATATGGCCTAAATAAATATCTAAATAGCCTTCCAGTTAAAGTACACATTATGTATATTATGTCATTGGAGATGTTTTCTCCTTAGTTATTTATAAAATAAGTTATTAAGAAAAATTCTTATAGTGTTGAGATGGAATCTGGTGATTAATTACCTATTGACAAAGAAAGATACAAATGTGATGAGGTCTTCTGCTCTTGAAAGATTTGCCTGGTCATATCCTAGTTACTCTGGATTGGATTAGACATTCTGAATGGATTGTGAGCTGTATTAGAGAGGGCAGCTGCTGACCTGAAGGGTGGTCTGAAATCATACTCATTTTATTTTCTTGCATTACAAAATGTTGTCAAATGTCTGACTTGATGAGACCAATTAATGTGATAATTAGTTCTTCCATTCTTAAATAGAACCAAATCAATAGATGCTTTGACATTTAGAGCACAGTTTTTGTGTGAAATGAGAATAATTATTTTCCCTTAGTACTGATAACTTTTTGTGTGGGTGTGTGAATGAATAAGGTTGTTCATTAGTTTTATTTCTGATGTTACTAACAGCACAAAATTCACTTTTTTGGAAGGAATCATTGTGTAAGCCAGTTGATTAGTGATATATTATCTTTGAAATAATTTTCTAGAAGCATAAAGAGAACAAGAGGCCTAGAAATCTTCAGAAAGTTTTCTTCTTGAACCACAACTCTTCAGATGGTAAGCTCCTAGAGGTTATAGATTTTTTATTCTGCACTGTATCTCCTGTTCCTAGTAGGATACACATAGAAGGTAATCAATAAATATTTGCTGTAAGGGGGGATAGGAGACATCTGTAATACTATCAAAGATAAAAAGTATTTGCTGAAGGAAGGAGGGAAGGAAGGAAGGAAAGAAAGAAGGAAGGAAGAAAGGAAGGAAGGAAGGAAGGAAGGAAGGAAGGAAGAAGGAAGGGAGAAACAATAGAAGGAAGGAAGGGAAGAAGAAATGCAGAGAAGTGACCAAATGAGGATACTTAGCTGCATGGTTTGCAGTACAATAGATCCAGCATTCTCATTTCCAAAACTGTGGGATATATCTAGCTTCATATAGTCCTGGGTAAACACTGTTACAGTGGGGCCTTGACTTACGAGTTTAATTCGTTCCGAGACCGAGCTCGTTAACAAATTACTCTGTCAACTCAATGCAAAAAATCGGCCAAGAGACAGCTGGTATCTCAAAAAACTCCTTAGTCGGGACACTCGTAAGTCAAGGCCCCACTGTATAATCTTTTTATGCTGGTCTACAAAACCCACTAGGATTTTAGAGGGCCAGTAGAGGAGGATAATAATCCAGAAGAGACCATGGACAGGGCTATGGAACTAAATCAATTTAGCAATAGTTTCTAAAGGACCAAGTTAGCAGTTAATGTCATCCTGTCCATAACAGTGTAGCAAGTTCAGGCCCAATTGCCATAGATCTCCAATATGATTAGATGATATTTGGATGCTCATTAGCAGATGTTTCCAAACAATGGTTAGCTTTACATGCAGAAATATGATAGCACTGTGGTTCTATAAGATCCATTTGATTGAAAGCAAGGAATGAGAATTATGTCCCCACTAGAGGCCCAGTGCATGAATTCATGCACAGGTGGGGTCCCTCAGCCTGGCTGGTGATCAGGGCTGATCAGGGCTGGCTGGCCGGGGCCAGGGACCACAGAAGGTGGGCCAGCCAAGGGAGGTTGTCTGTGGAAGCACACTGACTACCAGGGGATAGCTCCTGTGTTGAGCGTCTGCCCCCTGGTGGTCAGTGCATATCATAGCGACTGGTTGTCCGGTTGTTTGATTGACTGGTTGTAATGGTCACTTAGGTATATATATATATTAGTAAAGGGTAATGACAGAGTCAGAGATGAGATTCAGGCTCTGGAGTCACTAGAGAAGTGGAAGTACAATATGGAAACAGAAGTAGAATTCTGGTTATATATACCAGCTAAACCTTGAAAAAAGCAGTAAGGAAGTTAAGGCTCATGGAGTAATGTGCTAAGAATGAGCTGGTGTTAGGCTTAGGATAGATAAAATAATTCAAAATCTTCTCCATTAATAGTGAGACTCAAGTCTGTAATTTAAAGACCTTCAGATTGTATGGCAGGGAGGCATCAAGAAAGCACAGGCTGAAGGGTCTTGTAGACAGAAAATCTGTTTAAGAACCAGTCTCTAAGCCCAGCTGGTATAGCTCAGTGGTTGAGTGTCAACCTAGGAAACAGGAGGTCACAGTTCAATTCCCAGTCAGGGCACAAACCCGGGTTGCAGGCTCTATCCCCAGTGTGGGATGTGCAGGAGGCAGCTGATCAATGATACTCTCTTATCATTGATGTTTCTATCTCTCTCTCCCTCTCCCTTACTCTCTGAAATCAATAAAAATATATTTTTCAAAAAAGCAGTCTTGAATCCTGAGGAAATGTTCCAAGATAAACATTCATTTCATAAAGGGGAAAAGATAAATAATAACTATGATTGTAACAATAATAGTAACAACACAACAATAATAGTAATAGCAACATCTGCTTCCACTTAATAACTAATAACCATTTCAGGACTATACTAGGCACTTTACATATATTATCTCATTTAATTTTTATAGGAACCCTATAAAATATATCCCACATTATTCTCATTTTAGCAGGTCAGAAAGATTAAGCAACATGCCCAAACTGAAGTAGCTAGGAAATGGCAGGACTGGAATTTGAACCCAGTTCTGGGTTCAAATATATATAAAAGCATAAGTGACTGAACGATTGAATAACCAAAAGACTGGTCGACTGGGTGCTATTATGCGCACTGACCACCAGGGGGCAGACACTCAATGCAAGAGCTGGCCCCTGGTGGTCAGTGTGCTCCCGCAGTCAACCTCCTGTGGCTCCTTACCCCCTGGCTGGCTGGCCTGATGGCTCTGATTGGGGCAGCCAACCTCCTGCAGCCCCTTCCCCCAGCTGGCAAACCTCCTGCATCTCCTTCCCCCAGCCAGCTGGCCAACCTCCCACAGCCCCTCCTCCCAGTTGGCTGGCCAACCTCCCACCACCCCGATTGTCCCTGATTGCCGGCCATGCCACCCATGCATGAATTCGTGCACTGGGCCTCTAGTTAATACATATAATGCACATATAATGTCTTATCATATTTAAAATGCTGAATAAATATTATGAAAAATATTTTATTATTAGTTTTACTTACATGAGAACAAAAGGAAATGGATATCAAATGGTGATTCAACAAACATGTATTGTGTACTACTATGTGCCAGGCATTGTGTCATGTACTAGGGATACAGCAATGAACAAAAGATGCACAATTGCTGTCCTCACAGAGCTAACAGTCTAGTGCGGGGACCTGGAGATATTTATGGGCTACACTTGACTTACCATAATTTAAAGAAGTTAGTTTCCAAGTTGGATTGTTCATCTCTTAGAACCTTTGGGACATTTCATGGAATGAAACTCTTCTATGGAAGAACAAAATAGTATAGTGTTTTAAAGTCCATGGATTCTAGGGCTAGACTAGTTGAAAGTTTTATCCGTTAGGGTCTTGCCAAAAACATAAACAACTCTAGATCTTTCAGCTAAGGGGACTTTAATATAGGGGGTAGATTAAACGAGTAGTAGACTTGTTGAAAAATCAAGCAGAGGATGGTGAGGCCACCAAGAGATTAAGATTAATAATAACAGTTAAGTTGCTTCCACTTTTAGGTCTAGATGGCTAATGGGAGGAGGCAATGTTATCAGAACCTTGATGCCAGGCTATTTGGTTGAAGCTAAAATCCAGGCAAGGGCTTCTCAGATAGACCTGAGGCTATGGAAGAAGAACTGTTAACATGTAGGTGGAAGAGACACAGCTGTTTCCAGAGATTCTATAAGAAAAGGGGGGGAGACGGAAGATGGCGGCGGTATAGGCAGACGTGTCCCAGGTCGTGTCCCGGAGCAAATGGAGTGACCAGCTGAAACTAGTAACATCCACCCCGAATTGGCGAAATTGCTCAGCTGGTGAGACAGTTTGCAGCCAGGAAGAGCAGAACTCCCCTGGAAAGGTAAAAAAAAACCAGGGATTTGGGCAGGAAAGTTTGCCAGACCTCTGAGCCCAGAGAGTCGGAGGGAGACCGCGTGGCAGACAGCCGCGTCCCTTGGGACAGGCACAGCCCCTGACAGGGGAAAGGAGAACCGCGGGATTCCTGGCGCCGCCAGGGGAATTGAGAGCTGGGTTCTGTGATCACAGAGGACTGAGCCTAAAGGGGGCAGCCTGAAGAGCTGACCAGACCATGCAGTCCAGGTAAGAGAAGAAGCTTACAGAAACCAAGCCTTTCCCGTTTCTGCGGCCAGCGTTTGTTTGTTTGTTTTTACTGAATCCTGTTCATGGGACATTTCGGATACAGACACTCACCTGTGCTGAAGAGAGGGAGAGGGTGCGGAGGAGTGGAATCTGGGGAGAGACTGAGGAGAGAAGGGGGGCCTGGAGAGGTGGCAGCGAATTGAGTGCTGAGACACTCCCGAGCCCAGGTCTGGGGCAGCCATTCTCTCAGGAGAGTGAGACTCCTCCCCCCAGCCCCCAGGCAAGGAGCACAGCCACACCCAGATTCCACCCTGTAGGAGATCAAGGATTAAAATAACCTGATTAGTCCCTGGTGAAAGACATAAGTAAAATCAGAGTGTCTAGGAAAAACTAATGGGAAAATATCCTAAAACTTCCAGAAAATCTCCACCAATGAAGCAAAGAAAAAAAAAATGCCTCTATTATTCTGTGAGCAACAAACCAAACTGAGTTGGGGTCTCAGACAATTCACTAGTATGATTGCAAAGACAGACAGAAAGTCCCAGATTGGAGGGGGATCCCCTGAGGGCTCCCAGATTGGAGAGGGTGTAGGTTGTGCTGAGGGACCCCCACACCGCCCAGTGCACGAATGTCGTGCACCAGGCCTCTAGTAGTATTATAAAATTAAAACACACATGAAATTGGCACCAGCAAGAGCTTTATATGCATTGTGCATGTGCGAGTCAACGTTTATTTTTAAATTGCCAGTGCACGTCATATGTACTGGCTGGTTGGTAGCTTGGATGGTCGGACAGATGGCCTTTTATATATATAGATAGTATAAATACTAATAAGATCTACTATTTTATTTTTATCATATATGATATTGCCAGCTCATTATATTTAATAAAGGCCTCATAGTTATAGGAGCTCATAATTCAAGTGTCTTAGCAAATTCTAGCTATAAATGAGTGAGTTTGACTATTCTGATCCCTCTGTAAAAGCCATTCTTGTAAAGGTAAGCAGTATTTAGGCCGGAATTTAGGAAAGCTTATGAATCACTTGATAAACGCAGTACCCACCAGCATACTCAGCAAGCACTCAACATAATCTGCTGGGTTAAGTTAGAACGGCTCCATTAGATTGAAAATAAGAAACACAAGAAAATGTTATTTAGAATCTACCACATAAACAAGTGTCCCCTGGCACTTTAACAAAATATGTACACTGTCCTGAATCCTCTTTTCAAATTACCATTATATAAGTTCTGGAATCAGTAATGGAACCTAGTGGCAAAATGGGGAATGAAAATAAGGTGGAGATAGGAGCAAAACAATAATTCATAGAAATGAGATAAAGCGAGTTCACTTGGTTTATAGATATCTAAAAAAAATTATAGCAGATCATTTAAGGGTGAACAGAACATTAAATATTCAATCAATGAAGGGAGTTATTAGATTAAGGTGCCCATCTGTATAAAAATGGGGAAGCATATCAGGAGCATATAAATTACAAGAAGAAAGAAAGAAAGCTCCAGGCAGCAGAGTAGTGTTTAATGCTTTAATGCTGTGAGGGACCCAGTGATTCTGTTGCTTTTTGGCACTGGCTGGGAAACAGATTGGTAGAAGTCAGCAGGTATTTTATATCTTTAATTTCCTTATGATGAGCCCATTGGATTACTAAACTTTGAGAAATTTCCAATATCTGAACTGAACAATTGTTCATCAGGAACTGGCAGGTAGACTTAAGTAAATACATTTAAAAATATTTGTTCTTTATTGTGAGTAAAGATAAAATTGTGTGGCATTAGTGAAGATGTTGAATATTTTTGTTTGTGTTTGCAATGGGATGGCACTGGAAAGAGTAGCACTTTGTTGACAATGCAAATAGGAGTGCTGGGCCAGTTATTCTATTAAGTTAAACCATTGGCTCTACTTTGTTATTCCTGATTCATTTACTTCAGACTGAGACTTTTGGGGGCATGAATTATGTAGGTAAATATTCGGTGCTCTAGCATCACTTTGCATGTCCAGACTTGACTGAGTATTTATTAGATGTATTTTGTATATAATTTTTTGCTAAACTAGACTATGGGCATCATGACAGCAGGGATTGATCTGTTCTTTTTACTCATATCTCTAGCATTCAGGTAGTACCTGGTAAATGCTAGACTCTCAGGGATTATTTGTTAAATGGATGACTAAAACTTATAGCTATTAGTAGACATTTTTATAAGTGCTACTGAGAAATATGGAAAAATCTGCCAGGCATTTTCAAGGATATTACTGTCTCAAAAGGCAGGCAAATATTTTATTTCCAGTGGGAGGTTGACTTTAGAGAACACATTGTTTTTAGGTTATATTTATTATTTGACAAATGTCAGAATAGTACTGCTTTGGTTCATGTGACTATGTAGATGGCTACTTCCTCAGGTTTTCTTGAATGAAACTTCTCACTTCAGCATTCTTAATAGCCAAATTGAATTGAGTTAGGCAACATGAGCTACCACTTAGTGCTTTACCATACATAATCTTTGAAATTTACAATTAACAAACTGGAAGTTGTAGTTCAAGCCTTTTGGAGGTTGAAGAAATTTTACCATGGTATGGTTTAATTTTATAAAGTGTATAACAGAGCACTAGTTCCACAAGACACTGTATAAGAGGGAGAAAAAGTTCTATGGTCAAATAACTTTGTGCAATGTTGTATAGTCTTATTTTGGAAATTCATGCAGTACATTAATTAGCATAGTTAAAACTCTGAGAAGATACACAGTAAAGAAGCCTATTTATTTCTTACTCAGAGTTTCTCAAATTAAGTACAGAAGCTTTCCCCCCATTATCAACATTCCTACAAGATTATTATTTTATCGAATAGACATTAGGAAAATTTAGTGGAATAAAAAGAAGACTTACCTACCTATCAAAAGCATCAAGTTCCTCTGGATCTCCCACTTAACAGCTATGTTCTAGGCCTCATTTTTACCATTTTCAAAATGGAATCATACCATGTGTCCTCAGGTCTAAGACAAAAGGTTTGTTTTCACACATCAAAGTGTGAAATGGATCAGAAGAAGACTCTGATTCATTTAACATGGCATTTATTTTCCCTGAAAAGTTATAATTAAATTGATAGTTTCTTTTATAATTTATGGCATATTAGAGACAAAGAAATAGGTTAAATTTCTCTGCCAATTTATCAGGGTTATTGCGAAAACCAAATGAGTTAATGAATAAAGAAAGCAGCAGGTAAAATCCATAATAATGGATTATTATTATGCTCAGTTTGTCTGGCTTAAGTGGCAGTGGCAAGCTATCAGGCTGACTATGTGTTTTTTTTTTTTCAATATAATTTCCTCAGGTAGATAAGAACATACCAAATCTAGGTTTCATAACTGATTTGTCTATTTTCATTCGTTTGCTTAACTTGATTTAAATGAAATTCTGCTTTAGGTACATAGTCACAGCCTCAATTACAAAAACAAAATTAGAAAAAGGTAATGTTTAATAATAATTTATGGCAAAACAAATAATTTTAGAATGTGTTATAACTTTATTTGCCATTGAAAGAATTTAGAATGAAGTAGGTGATTCTAGGAACTTATCCGGGGAATTAATTCTTCAACAAGCATTATGCCCACTTTTGCATTAAGAGCTGTGAAAAAAAAAAAACAACAGTTGGTAAGCTCTAAGTGGATGTTTTAAGAATGACTTTTTTTTAAATATATTTTATTGATTTTTCACAGAGAGGAAGGGATAGAGATAGAAAGTTAGAAACATCGATGAGAGAGAAACATCGATCAGCTGCCTCCTGCACATCTCCCACTGGGGATGTGCCCGCAACCCAGGCACATGCCCTTGACCAGAACCGAACCTGGGACCCTTCAGTCCGCAGGCCGACGCTCTATCCACTGAGCCAAACCGGTTTCGGCTAAGAATGACTTTTGATTAGGTTCTGTGATAGGTGCTGACTGAAATATGTTAACCCTAATCATAGCCCTACCAGGGGTGGGCAAACTTTTTTGACTCAAGGGCCATAATGGGTTCTTAAACTGGACCGGAGGGCCGGAACAAAAGCATGGATGGAGTGTTTATGTGAACTAATATAAATTCAAAGTAAACATCATTACATAAAAGGGTACGGTCTTTTTTTTTTTTTTTTTTTTTTTTTAGTTTTATTCATTTCAAATGGGCCGGATCCGGCCCGTGGGCCGTAGTTTGCCCACGCCTGTGGCCTAGGCTTAATCCTAGCCTTAGAATTTGCCATAGCATTGGTCCCAGCTCTAAATTTTACTGCAACCCTAACTCTTATTCCAACAGTAATGTTAACCCTAACACAGGTTAACCTAGTGTGTGGAATGCTTCTAATTTCATTGAGGTATTATAATATAATATTATTTCCTGGCAGAACATGAGAGAACATAGTTTTCCTTGTTAATTTTAGTCTATGCTAAAAACAGTGTGCTAAAGCCCAGCTTGGTACCAAATAATTTTACAAGTGATCAAATACTTCACTGCAGGCTTTACAGTGAATAAAGGCAGATCACTACCTCGGAGCAGCTCATAGACTAATGAGGAATACAGATTGGAAAACAGATAATTGCCATGATATAAGTATTTACAGAGATTGCTTGAAGAACTGAAGAAATGGCTATTGTAAACTAACTCAGCTTTGTGGGGTTTGAATGGGACTGGAAGCTTCATAAAATGAGGGAATATGGGCTGGATAATAAAGGAGCAGTAAGTACTGGGCAGAAAACATGGAGAAGCAGTGAAGAACAGTTGGATAAAATTGCATTTGTGGGCCAGCTGACATGGCTCAGTGGTTGATCATTGACCTATGAACCAGGAGGTAACAGTTTGATTCCCAATCAGGGCACATGCATGCCTGGGTTGCGGGCTCCATCCCCAGAAAGGGGCATGCAGGAGGCAGCCTATCAATGATTCTCATCATTGATGTTTTTTTCTTTCTCTTCCTCTTCCTTCTCTGGTATCAATAAAAATATATTTTAAAAAGATTGCATTTGTTCCCCACAATCTCTGAAAAACATTGGGTTTATCTGCTATAAACATTTCATTGGGTCATAGCAAAAGGTAAACCTGGAAATGAGCCTGGCAAGTGTGAAGGGCCACTGCATACCATGATAACAATTTTGGCCATATAGTGAGGGTGATGGGGAGCCATTAGAGGATTCTGAGTTGGCAAGTAGCATGATCAGTTTTACATTTAAAAACAATTACTCTGGTAGCAGCCTGGAGCATGGATTAAAAGGCAGTAAGACTGTTTAGGAGACTGTTGTAATAATCCAGTCAAGAGGTGATGCTAATGGAGATGGGACAATAATAATACATTTGAGAGATAATTCTAAGGTAAAAGCTACATAATTTAGAGGTTAAGTAGAATGTGTGAGATGGAAGGAGAAGGGAAAATCGGAATAAAGTCTATGCTTTTGAGCTTACAAGATTGAGTAGATGGTGATGTCATAATTCATAATTAGGGAATTTGAAAGAGTAGTGTGCTGAGGGAAAAAATTACTTTAGTGCCAGTGTTATTTTCCACGGTCAATAGGATGTATGGGAAAAAGATAATATTTCTGCCTTTCTACAGCCATTATTTTTTAGTATGACAGAATTACAAATATCATTCAAGTGGATTCTTCTACAGAATAGTCATGAGTCCAGGGAGAGAATTCCAGCAACTCTCCAGCATTGTGTGTGTGTGTGTGTGTGTGTGTGTGTGCGCGCGCGCATGCGTGCCAGGGAAGACTTAATAAAAGAGGTGACATTTAAGGGGAGATGTGAAAGATCATAGAATGTATGAGAATTATAAGAAGTTCAAAACAGCTAAAGTGTGTGTGGTGAAAATGGGGGGAGAAGAGATTTAATGAGTCCATGACCACAACTCCCTCCAGAAATTGCAATGCAGTGGCTATGCACCACATCTAGTGTGAGGAGAACAGTTTTTCCCCATGAGGCCTGCCAAGCAAAACCTTGTAATCATCTTCAGCCAGGCCTAAAACACCAACACAGGATTTTAGCCTGGAGCTGAACTTCTCAAGGACTTTATTGGAAACCAGTAAATTGGATTTCTAAAGCTTATTTTACCAGTGATTCACTGGGGAAAGTCAACTTTTCTCTTTGGGCCTCTGTTTCCTTTGTCATAATAAGGGGACTCTATTTTAATATCCTCATGCTCAGCCTCTAAGGGTCCTTTCATCTCTGATGTTTGTAGTTTCATTTCTGAGAGAAGGCAGTTGATGTCCAAAGGTGACAGGTGATAGTACCTGGATTACACCTCCTGCCACAAGAGCTGCTCTCATGTAAACTGGGGAGAATAGTTAATGACCACCAGGCAGTCTCTTAGTGCTCAGCCTGAGGATGGTAGAATCTTCCTTATCTTAGAAAACTGGGACAGCTTTTGAACAGTTTTTTTGCTTTCTGGGGATTCTATTTAGGAA
Organism: Myotis nattereri; assembly: GCF_964212035.1. Classification (NCBI taxonomy): domain Eukaryota; kingdom Metazoa; phylum Chordata; class Mammalia; order Chiroptera; family Vespertilionidae; genus Myotis; species Myotis nattereri. Next base: position 112,935,737 of record NC_138078.1, on the reverse strand, counting down.
ATACTTGGTAAAAGTCAAAGGCAGTGGTAACTCTATTAAATGTAACTGTTGACAAAAGTTTCTCTCTCCCATCTGCCTTATCATTTATGATCTGAAGGCATGGGCCAATTTGTTATGGTGGAAAGGGCTGGTAGAACACAAAAAATAATATATAGATGAGGATTTATATTTAATAGGTCCTCAGTGGCAGGTTTTAGATGATATTAACAATCTAAGGTGTGACGATATAGATGATTAACTGCTCCAGAGCAGGTATGTTGCTTATACCACCCTGTACCCCGATCCAAGAGGATGTAGTGTGTAAGGAAAGATATCTTGTTATATAGCTAAATGATAATTCATTTCAGATGCTTTAAATATATGCTCTTGTTTAATTCAACCTTCACAAGCCACCCTATGAGGTAAACACTATTATTATCCACATTTTACAAGTGAGAAAACTGAGCCTCAAAGAGACTACATGGCCTAATGAGGGTTATATAGCTAGTAACTGGCTGACTCGGGATTTGAATCTAAGTGTGTGTGGCTTCAGAAAGTGTATTCTTAGCCACTATCCTATGACACCTCTCTTTTTGTCAAGATAATTCAACCAGAGATAGTCACATCCTTGTGGCAAATTACCTAGGTAGATAATTACCCACATGGTTTGATTTGAGGATTGCTAAAATATTCAGCCAAGTCAACCATTAGCATTCCTTTCTATGTTGGACTTTAAAAGTAGGTTCATTTATAGTTTAACAAAGATATTTAATTTTTCCAGAGAAACAAATCATCAAGGTCAATGTGCCTGCACATTTATTAATGTACCTTTTCCCATCAAAAACCTATGTTATTGGATGGTCTGAGCTAAATGAGACAGTCTGGACAGGTTGAGAATGGATGATTCAGGGAGGAATTTGAAATCTGACCATTGAAAGATGTTAGTAACACCCAAGGGTACAATACTGGAGGAGTTAGCTACTTTTGCTTTAGAAAGATATTAATGACAATTTGTCATACAAATGAATGTGACCTTCAGGATTGGGAATCTGTACTCCTAGATGTTGATTATTGTTGGGGCAGAAGACCAGACTAACTTGTACTTTCTCCAACCTGTCTCTCTTTTTGTGTGTCTATTCTCAGTCACAATAGGAGAATCTAAGGCAGCTTTGAAAAATTCCCCATCTTTGGACTAAGGCATGGTATTGTTAGAAGTTTATTATTAAAATGTCGGTACCCTTTGGGAGAGGCATTAGATGCCATCATTTCCTTACTGGTAGTTTATTCAGTAATGCAAAGTCTGAGAACACCCTGTGTTACTTAATTTCAGACAAGGGTTTAATCTGAAACATGAACCAGGAGGGTGAGAGAATCACCCTCTATATGTGTTTTGGAAGGTGGTGGGAAGGAGGAGATTGTAGGCAAAGTTAACACTTGAACTCTGGATAACTGAGAGAGATAACACCTCCAACTCCTGGGAGAGAGGCAAGTAAGAGGGTAGAAAACTGATGTTACCTCCCTTTAATCCACAACCTGATCTTGATTCCTTGACAGGGACAGAATTTCAGGGTAGCCAATTTGTGTTGTTTCTTTAGCATTCATTATTTCCCTCTGAGCTCACTGATACTTGCATCCCAAGCAGTGAGACAAGGGGCTATAATTGAATCCTCAGCAGCCTGAACAAAGTTCAAAGAAAGTTCACCAAACAAGCCTAAAACCTTGTAGTGAAAAGAGAAAACCCTTTTGAAATGTCTTTCTAACTTCAGAAACACAGAACAGCACTTTGCTCACACTGGGAATTAATTGGTTGATGAATTCATTTTGAAAAATATTTCATCCAGGTGTTCTGAAATAAAAACTCTGGTGATGCAAAAATATGAAAGCTTCCAGAAAATTTAAAGATCCTGTGATGCAGTGGAAACAGATAGCCTTGAGCAAGTTAATCACTCTGTGCCTCACTTTCAGTTTTCTCATCTGCAAAATGAGAATAACAGTATTTGCCCTACTTCAGAGTTATTATGAGGCTTCAGTATGAAAATATATGTAAAATGCCTAATACAGTTCACGCTAGTTCCATTATTTCACCTTGGTGGAAGAACTATGTTGGGGTAGAAAAGAGAGACTAAAATATCGAAGGACAGGTGCCATGAAATCAATTTGAATGAAGATAAAGCAGCACTAAAAGTATGTGGCAATTCTGTAGACAAAAATAATACAATCTCTACAAATAGTTTGTGCCCAGTCTATCAGGAAACAAACTTACTGGTATAAAGACACAGCCTCCAAAAGATGATGGCAGTATGGGACACCTGATCCAGTTGACATTGGCACTCTTGTCACTATCAAACATGGCAAGAGACCCTTCAGCACACACCTATTGTACCAGAGCCATCCCTGTTTACTAGAAAAGTGGCTGTTTACTTGTACTAAATTTTCAATGTGGGTGGGTTGTCACTAGCAATCAGGGGAATTTTTTTCATTCAAAAACACCATAACATTGTAACCCTTCAAACAGATAAAAATAAACAGTCTTCAATGTTGGAGAGGATGTGGGGGGAAATACACTCACATTGCTGGTGATAATGAAAATAGTCACAACTCTTTGGAAGATGGTTTGGTAGTTCCTATAAAATATTAAAATGGGCCTTTGCATCAGCCCAGCAATCTGCTTCTATGTATATATTTCAAAAAATACCTCCACGTACATCTGGGGACATATACAAAGGGTGGTTATTATAGATTTCTTTGGTAATAGCCAGACTGCTCATTAGTTGGAGAATGGTTAAACATTACAGTGCATTCATGTAATGAAATATGAAATAATTTAAAAACTAGAGGCCCAGTTTTCAGGGGGGTGTCCCTCAGCCTGGCCTGTGCCCTCTCGCAGTCTGGGACCCCTCGGGGGATGACCACCTGCTGGCTTAGGCCCGCTCCCTGGGGGAACGGGCCTAAGCTGGCAGTCAGACATCCCTCTGGCAGCCCGGGAACCCTCGGGCGATGTCCACTTGCCAGCAGAGAGCAGGCCTAAGCTTCAGTCGGACATCCTTAGTTCTGCTAAGGAGGCGGGAGAGGGTCCCGCCACCACCACTGTACTGGCAGCCGTCAGCCTGGCTTGTGGCTGGGCAGAGCTCCCCCTGTGGGAGCACACTGACCACCAGGGGGCATCTCCTACATTGAGTGTCTGTCTCATGGTGGTCAGTGTGTGTCATAGTGACCAGTCATTCCCAGTCGTTCTGCTGTGAGGGTCAGTTTGCATATTACCCTTTTATTATATAGGATAGAGGCCTGGTGCATGGGTGGGGGCTGGCTGGTTTACCCTGAGGGTGTCCCGGATCAGGGTGGGGGTCCCACTGGGGTGCCTGGCCAGCCTGGGTGAGGGCCTGAGGGCTGTTTGCAGGCTGGTCACACTCTCTTCAGGGTGGGGGTCCCCACTGGAGTGCCTGGCCAGCCTGGGTGAGGGGCTGAGGGCCGTTTTCAGGTTGGCCACACCCATGGGCTGGAAGCAGGTATCTGGGATTTATTTATCATTTATAACTGAAACTTTGTACCCTTGAGCAGAGCTCAGGGCCAGCCAGGGTGGGCGGGAAGCTTGGCTTCCTCCATCACCAGGGCAACCCAAGCCTCCTGCTTGCTCCAGCTCTGTGGCCACTGCCATCTTTGTGATGGAGTGACGGAGTGAGGGAGTGACAGTTAATTTGCATATTACTCTTTTATTAGATAGGATGAGGTGTATTAGATGAAGGGACATGGCAGTATTTCTATGATACATTGTTGAGATTTAACAGGAAGTTGAAGTACAGTGTTTATGGCATAATATAAATTTTAATTTGTAAAATTTTAAAAATGGTTTATATTTATATTTGCATATGAAAAAGTCTGGAAGGATAGAAGTTAACCCTGTGCAATGGGGATGGCGATACTGTTGTTGGGGAGAGTCTTAAAGGGTCACATTCCCAGTTTACTTTATAGATGTCTGCATTTTTGAAATTCTTTAGATGAACATGTTTTACTGTTATAGCCTTAAAAAATCATAAAGTGATAAAACAAATGTATAGATTGGCTCAGTCACTTCTACCCTCTGCTTGGTGTGCATTTTCCTAGAGATTTCAGTAATAATAATGATAGTAGCTAACATTTCTTAAGTGCTTATTTTGTGCCAGGAAGTGTTCCAAGCACTTTACATATACTAGTAGCCCTATGCACAAATCTGTGCATGAGTAGCTTGCTGCCGCTTGCCTCACCTGGCCACCCACCCACTGCTACTGGTAGCTCTCCACTGCTTGTAGCTCACTGCCACACTCTCCTGTAGCTCTCTCAGCTTGCAGCTCACTGCCCCGCCCTCCTGTAGCTCTCCACCACTTGTAGATTGGTCATGACATTACAGCGTAATGGATAATTAGCATATTACTATATAGGATTAGCTCATATAATCTTCACAAAATCCTTAAAAGGTTGTTTTAGACTGTTCGGGCTGCTATAACAAAAATTCCATACACTGGGTGGTTTAAAAACAATAGATATTTTTTCCGCACAGTTCTGGAGGCTGAGTCCAAGATCAAGTTACTAGAAGATTAAGCATCAGGTGAGAGTCCACTTTCTGGTTCATAAATGACTGTCTTCTTGCTGTCCTGAAAGGGTGAGGGAACTCTCTGGGGTATCTCTAAGGGCACTAATCCACCCTCATGACCTAATCACTTCCCAAAGGTCACACCTCCAAATACCATCACACTGGGGATTAGGATTTTAACATATGGATGAGGGGGTGGTGACACACAAACATTCAGCTCATAAAATTGAAGATTACTAGTAGAAAAATTAAAAAAAATAAAAATAAATTGAGGATTAGAGATGTTAGAAAACTAGTGAAATCTCCTCTGTCTCATAAGTATGAAATGGGAATTTGAAAGCAGAGAACCTGACTTCAGAGCCAGTATGCTTAAGCAGTATTCCACATTATCACTTAGAGGAAAGAGGTAGATTACATAGTGTATGCTCTCAAAGAATTTAGAGTCTGGTTGGGGAGATGTACACTTAGCTCTCTCTTTTTTTAAAATTTATCTTTATTGTTGAAAATCTTACAGATGTCCATTTTGAGTTCTTGTTTGTTTGTTTATTTTCCCATTGACCCCCCTCAGCCTTCACCACACTATTGTCTGTGTCCATGGGCTTTGCATATATGCATATAAATTCTCCAGTTAATCTCTCCTCCTCAACCCCTCCACCCCAACCTTCCCTCTGAAATTCATCAGTCTATTCCATGGTTCTATGTCTCTGGATCTATTTTCTTCATTAGATTCTACATATGTGTGAGATCATGTGATACATGTCTTTCTCTGATTGGCTTATTTCCCTTAGCATAATATTCTCAAGGTCCAACCATGCTGTTGCAAATGGTAAAGTTCTTTCCTTTTTATAGCAGCATAGTATTCTGTTGTGAAGATGTACCACTGTTTTTTAATCCACTCCTCTGCTGATGGGCACTTAGGCTGTTTCCAAATCTTAGCTATTGTAAATTGTGCTACTATGAACATAGGGGTGCATATGTCCTTTCTGATTGGTGTTTCTGGTTTCTTGGGATTTATTCCTAAAAGGGGAATCACTGGGTCAAATGGCAGTTCCATTTTTAACACTTTGAGGAAACTCCATACTGTTTTCCACAGTGGCTGCACCAGTCTGCATTCCCATCAGCAGTGCACAAGAGTTCCCGTTTCTCTGCATCCTCGCCAGCACTTGTCATTTGTTGATTTGTTGATGATAGCCATACTGACAGGTGTGAGATGGTACCTCATTGTTGTTTTGATTTGCATTTCTCAGATGATTAGTGACTTTGAGCATGTTTTTATATGTCTCTTGGCCTTCTGTATGTCCTCTTTCAAAAAGTGTATATTTAGGTCTGTTGCCCATTTTTTTGATTGGGTTGTTTATCTTCCTTTTGTTAAGTTGTATGAGTTCCCTGTAAATTTTGGAGATTAAATTCTTATTGGATATAACATTGGCAAATATGTTCTCCCATGCAGTGGGCTTTCTTATTGTGTTTTTAAAAAATATATGTTTATTGATCAGAGAGGAAGGGAGAGGGAGAGAGAGATAGAAACATCAATGATAAGAGAGAATCATTGATAGGCTTCCTCTTGCATGACCCTGACTCGGGATCCAGCCCACAACCAGGCATATACCCTTGGCCAGAATCAAACCCAGGACCCTTCAGTCCGCAGGCTGACACTTTTTCCTGTGAGCCAACCCAGCTAGGGCCTTTCTTGTTGTTTTGTTGATGGTTTCTTTTGCAGTGCAGAAGCTTTTTATTTTGATATAGTCCCATTTGTTTATTTTCTCCTTAGTTGCCATTGCACTAGGAGCTGTATCGGTAAATATATTGCTACAACATATGTCTGATATTTTCCTGCCTGTGGATTCTTCTAAGATTTTTATGGTTTCCCATTTATGTTTAAGTCCTTTATCCATTTTGAGTTTATTTTTGTGTATGGTGTAAGTTGGTGGTCTAGTTTCACTTTTTTTGCATGTATCTTTCCAATTTTCCCAACACCATTTATTGAAGAGACTGTCTTGACTCCAGTGTATGCTCTTGCCTCCTTTGTCAAATATTAATTGAGCATAATGGCTGGGTCAATTTCTGGGTTCTCTGTTCTGTTTCATTGGTCTATATGTCTGTTCTTGTGCTAGTACCAGGCAGTTTTGAGGACAGCTGCTTTGTAATATAGCTTGATATCTGGTATTGTGATCCTTCCAACTTTGTTCTTCTTTCTCAGGATCACTGTGGCTATTCGAGGTCTTTTTTTATTCCATATGAATTTTTGGAGAGTTTGTTCTAGGTTTATGAAATATGCCGTTGGTATTTTAATGGGGATTTCATTGACTTTATAGATTGCTTTGGGTAGTATGGATGTTTTAATGATGATGATTCTAGCAATTCATGAACACGGTATATTCTTCCATTTGTTTATGTCTTCCACTATTTCTTTTTTCAACATCCTGTAGTTTTCCTAGTACAGGTCTTTTAACTCCTTAGTTAAGTTTATTCCTAGGTATCTTAATTTTTATTTTTGCGATGGTAATTGGGATTGATTTTTTAGTTTCTCTTTTTGTAAGTTCAATGTTGGTGTATAAAAAAGCTACAGATTTCTGGGTGTTAATTTTGTATCCTGCTACATTGTCGAATTCATTTATTAAGCCTAATAGTTCTTTTTAAATTAAATTTATTCAAACTAAAAACAAATCAACAAGCAGTTCACCCATTTCTCCCACCTCTACCTCTGGCAACCACCAATCTGTTCTTGGTATCTATGAGCTTGTTTTGTTTGTTTGATTGTTTACGATTTCACATATTAGACCATATGGTATTTGTCTTTCTCTTAGTTATTTCACGTAGCATAACACTCTCATGTTTCATCCACATTGTTGCAAATGACAGGACTTCCTTCTTTTTTATGGCTGGATAATATTCCATTATATATATATATATATATATATATATATATATATATATATATATATATATATATATGCCACAATTTCTTTATCCATTCATCCATCGATGGTACTTAGGTGATTTAAACATCTTGGCTATTGTGAGTAATGAATGGATGTTTCAAAACATTCCAGGCCTTGGCCCAGCGCCCATGCCTGGGCCTGTGCTGCTTCCACTGCTCATCTTCTGACCAGGTCTGTCTTGTTGCCCACTAACACACCTGGGAGGGAGGTGCCTGGCACCTGTGACCATGCCTTCTCTAGCCACTTGCTGCAGTTAATGAAGGACTGTTCATTGGTCAATTCATAGATGAGACACAGGACAATAGGACTCTCCCACAATTTATCCAGCATTTCCAAAATCAGCTCCTTGCTGGCAGAGTCAAAAATAAAGAGCTCCACACTGTCCCCCATGTCAGGAACTGGCAGGGTCTTCAACATCAAATCTACCCCCATTGCCAGGGTGTAGCTCTAGAAGTGGGCTCCTTTGCTGCAGAAGATTTGTGCCAGGGCGGTCTTGCCCACTGCAGGGTCCCCTGCCAGAAGGCATTTGGCTGAAAGCTTCCCCATGGTAACCAACCATCTCTATGGTCCAGACAGGGGAAGACTGGAAGCTAGAGTCATTGGGCCTGTGGCCGCGGTGGGGATTTCTAGATGGGCCCCGGACCCTCTGGGCTGCACGGGGAGGGGCGGCTACTGGCGCTAAGGTTGGGGCAGGGGCACTCGGGAGCTCCAGATGGAACCCACTCAAGGCCTCAGTAGGTCACCTGGAAGGTGCCAGCGAGGTGGCACAGCTCCCATTCCAGGCCCAGCCCCCGCCAGATGGGGATAATCAGGAGTAGTGACCCCACAACCCTGGAGCCCTAAGTATCGTGCCGGATGTGCTCAAGTCTAATAGTTTTTTGATGGAGTCTCTAGGGTTTTGTATGTATAATATCATGTCATCTGCCAATAATGACAGTTTTACTTCTTCTTTTCCAATTTTGATGCCTTTTATTTCTTCTTCTTGTCTAATCCCCAAAGCTAGAATTTACAATACTGTGTCGAACATGAATGGTGAGAGTTAGCATCCCTGTCTTGTTCCTGTTCTTAGGTGAAATGGTTTTAGTTTTTGCCCATTGAGTATGATGTTGGCTGTAGGTTTGCCATATGAGCCTTTTATTATGTTGAGGTATGATCCCTCTATTCCCACTTTGCTGAGAGTTTGTTTGTTTTTTTTATCAAGAAAGGGTGTTGGATTTTGTCAAATGCTTTTTCTGTGTCAATTGATATGACTATGAGATGTTTACCTCTCAATTTGTTTAGGTGATGTATCACATTTATTGATTTGTGGATAGTGTACCATCCTTGCATCACCAGGATAAATCCTACTTGGTCATGGTGTATGATCTTTCTAATGCAATGCTGGATCTGATTTGATAGAATTTTGTTGAGGATTTTGGCATCTATGTTCATGAGGGATATTGGCCTGTAATTCTCTTTCTTTGTAGTGTCTTTATCTGGTTTTCAGATTAGGTTAATGCTGGCTTCATAGAAAGATCTTGGAAGTGTTTATTACTCTTCAATTTTTTTGGAATAGTCTGAGGAATATAGGTTTTAGTTCTTTGCTAAATGTTTGGTAAAATTCCCCTGTGCAATTGCCTGGCCCATGGCTTTTGTTTGCTGGAAATTTTTTTTATTACTGCTTCAATTTCCTCCATACTTATCAGCCTATTCAGATATTTTTATTCTTCCTCATTGAGTTTTGGAAGGTTATATTTTTCTAGGAATATGCCCATTTCTTCTAGGTTGTCCAGTTTGTTGGAATAGAGTGGTTCATAGTATTTTTTTTTTTTACAATCCTTTGTATTATTGTGGGGTCTGTTGTTAAATTGCCTCTTTCATTTCTGATTTTGTTTATTTGAGTTCTCTCTCTTTGTTTCTTGGTGAGCCTGGCTAGAGGTTCAACAATCTTGTTTCAAAGAACCAGCTCTTGGTTTTATTGATCTTTTTATTGTACTTTTTTTGGTTTCTATATCATTTATTTCTGCTCTTATCTTTATTATCTCCTTCTTTCTGCTCACCCTGGACTTTTCTTGTTGCTCTCTTTCTAATTCTTTACATTGTAGAGTTAGATAATGTATTACCAGTTTTTCTTGTTTTTTTTTTTTTTTTGAGATGGTCCTGTAATGCTATGAACTTCCCTCTCAGGACTGCTTTTACTATGTCCCATAGATTTTGGATTGCTGTGTTTTCATTGTCATTTGTTTCCAATACGCTTTTAATTTCTTCTTTGATCTCTTTGGTAACTCAATCATTATTTAATAGCATGCTATTTAGCATGCAAGTGTTTGAATTTTTTAATTGTTTTTATTGTAGTTGATTTCTAATATTATTCCATTGTGCTCTGAGAAGATGCTTGATATGATTTCAATCTTCTTAAATTTCAAGAGACTTTGCCTGTGACCCAGTATGTCATCTATCTTTTAAAATGTCCTGTGAGCACTTGAGAAGAATGTATATTCCATAGCTTTGGGGTGAAATGTTCTGAAGATGTCAATTAAGTCTTTTTCATCTAGTGAGTTATTTAAGATTGCTGTTTCTTTGTTGATTTTTTTGTCTAGAGGATTTTTCCAGTGATGTCAATGAGGTATTAAAGTCCTATACTATGATTTTATTGCTGTCAACCTCTCCCTTGATATCTTCCATAATTTTTTTTAATGTATTTGGATGCTCCTGTATTGGGTGCATATATGTTTACTAGAGTTATATACTCTTGTTGTATTGATCCCTTTAGTATTATGAAGTGGCTTTCCTTATCTCTTGTTATGGCCTTCACTTTGAGGTCTAATTTTTTCAGATATAAGTATTGCTACCCCAGCTTTTTTTAAATTTCCATTTGCCTGAAAGATATTTTTCCATCCCTTCACTTTCAGTCTGTATGAGTCCCTTGTTCTGAACTGGGTCTCTTGTAGACAGCATGTAATATTTTTATAACCATTCAGCCACTTGATGTCTTTTGATTGGAGTACTTAATCCATTTACATTTAAGGTTATTATTGATAGGTACTTGTTTGTAGCCATATTTATTTTTTGTACCTGTGTTCCCTCTTCCCTTTCTTTTTCTCCTTTTTACAATAGTCCCTTTTAGCATTTCTTGCATTGGTGGCTTGGTAGTAATAAACTCCTTTAGCCTTTTTTTTGTTTGTGAAGTTCCTGATTTCCCCTTCAATTTTGAATGATAGCCTGGCTTGATAGAGTATTGTATTCAGTCCCTTGCTTTGCAGCATTTTGTATACTTCATTCCATTGCCTTCTGGCCTGATGTGTTTCTGTTGAGAAATCATTTGTTACTCTAATGGAAGATGCCTTTTAGGTAACTTTCTGTCTCTCACAGCCTTTAAGATTTTCTCTTTGTTGTAAATGTTTGTCAATGTAATTACAACGTGTCTGGTGTAGGTCTTTTCAGGTTCATCTTGTTTGGGACTTTCTGTGCCTGTGTGACTTTCTTCTTCCCCAGATCAGGGAAGTTTTCTGTCATTATTTCTTCAAATAGATTTTTGAATCCTTCCTCCCCTTCTTGTAATTCTGGCACCCCTATTATACATATGATACATTGTTTCATCTTGTCCCAAAGCTCCCTTATGCTCTCTTTCTGATTTCTAATTTTTTCTCCAATTGCTGTTCAGATTTGTTTGTTTTTCTGCCCTGTCTTCTAATTTGCTAATTTGGTCTGCTTCTTCTAGTCTAAAGTTGAAACCTTCCATTGTGTTTTTTATTGTAGCTATATCACTCTTTATTTACTGTTTATTCTTACACTAGAAGCCCAGTGCATGAAATTCGTGCACAGGAAGGGGGGTCTCCTCAACCCAGCCTGCACCCTCTCCAATCCAGGAACCCTCGGGGGATGTCAGACATCCCTCTCACAATCCTGGACTGCTGGCTCCAAATCACTCACCTGCCTACCTTCCTGGTCGCTCCAAACTGCCCCTCCTGCCAGCCTGATTGCCCCTCACTGCCTTTGCATACTGGCCTGATCACCCCTAACTGCCCCCTGCTGCCAACCAGGTTGCCCCCAACTGCCCCCTCCATGCCAGTGTGGTCACTCCTAACTGCCCCCCCACAGCCTAGTCACCCCTTCCTGCCACCCTATCAGCCTGGTCACCCCCAACTGCCCCCCCCCCTTGCTGGCCTGGTTGCATCTCATGGCCCCCGCCAACTGGCCTGATTGCCCCAATGCAGTCTGCTCTTCAGTCATTTGGTCATCCCTCACTAACGCCCCTGCCAGCCTGGTTGCCCCACGCAGCCTGCTGTTCAGTCGTTTGGTCATCCCTCACTAATACCCCTGCTGGCCTGGTCATAGGCAGCCATATTGTGAGGGGATGAGGGTTAATTTGCATATTACCTCTTTATTATATAGGATAAGTTGTTGATTTTCTCATCCAGCTGGTTTAGAAACTCTGACCCTTACTCTGAATTCTTTTTCTGGCATAATGCATGTCCCCATTTCATTTAGTACCTTTTCTGATGCCTCCTTTTCTTTCCTTTGGGATTTTTCTTTGTCTCCCCAATTTTGTTTTCATCAAAAGATCTAGGTGCTGAGTTGCACAGGGCCTGTGGCTGCAGCAGCCGGCTCGGCAGGAGGGTCGGACTCTCTGAGACTCCCTGGAGGGCCCAGGCCCCCAGTTTCACAGGGACTGTGTCTTAAGCAGTGGGCTTGGCTGGAGGGTAACCTAGTCCCATACTCACTGGTGGGCCCAGTCGCCAGGATACACAAGGCTCAGAGTTGAAGTGGCTCACTTGGTGGGCGAATCATGCAGTCATGGGATATGGGTTGAAGTGTCACTATCTCTTTTTATTTCTCTCATTCTCTCCATCTCTCTCTCTCTCTCTCTCTCTCTCTCTCTCTCTCTCCCTCTCTCTCTCTTTTTCTCCCTTTCTCTCTCTCTCTCTCTCTCTCTCTCTCTCTCTCTCTCTCTCACACACACACACACACAGAAATACACATGAAAAAATGCAATAGACAAGTGTTACAGAGAATGAATGCTACAGAAGCATCTAGGAGAAAGAGTATTGTAGGCTCAAGGACTCAATGACCAGTGCTTAGATTTGGACTACAGCTCATTTTCTTGCCTGATTCTTCAGTGGCCAAGAATATACTTAATGGAGCAGCTGGTAGAGAGACTTTAACAGCTTATGACTAAAGAATAACACAAAGTGTAGAAATCCATTCATACCCCTGTATATATGTTAATCTCCAGATCTGAGATAGGACATTACAGCAGTCCTGAACCCAACCATGGTAACAAAAGTGGTTCTGTTGGCCTATGCTGTAAGTAAAGCATATGCTATAAGAAGAGCCATTGTAGTATTTTGTGCCTCAGGCTCATCTCTTATTAATATGGAATAACTCCAGTGTAAGGTTATATGAAACATTGCAGCTGAAAGGGCCTTTCAGTGCTCTCCCTTTACTCTTTTTGAGTAAAGCCCAGAAAACTGAATTAACTTGATCAAGGTCACACTGCTATTTTAGTGCCCAAAATACATATAGAGCATAGGCAGCAGGAAGTTACTTTCCTTTGAGGTAAAACATGTTACCTGGCTAAATGTATCTCATTGCCTTGTGATTGAGGTAAAGTATTTAGGGGCTTTCATATAGGGTTTGTTTTCTCCCTCCCTCTTTCTCTAAACACACACACACACACACACACACACACACACACACACACACACACCTGTATAACAATTTTATTCCTGATGTTTTTATTTGTTTTTCTCTATTGATTATCACCTACCCTTCATATAAATTATTATGGAATTTGGCCAGCCTTTTTCCTCCCTGTACATGGGTGGAGAGGCAAAATTTTTAATTTGCCCATACACAGCTTTCAAAGGTTATCATTTTCATGACCAGATGATGAATGATTAGACTCCTAATAGAATCTTGAGAGTGGTTCCCAGTTTTCAGGATGGCATTTCACGTGTTGGCTTGGAGGATGGTGAGTTAGTACCTCTGTGACATGATCAATTATATGGGGCCAGGGTTAGGATTACATAACAAGCTTGCCTGCAGGAAACACCTTATAAAACAAAGGGGTGGAAAAGTATACAATTGCATAATAATCTTGTAAAAAATGCCTTACTCATTTTAATAAAAACACTGGGAAAATGATGAGTTTTCATTCTGTCTAATTAATTGAAGGGTTTCATAATAAAAGCAAAGTTATTTTTCTCCATTAATAAGCATAAATCAATCTTCAAAAGCAACATATTTTATTGTACCTATTCTTGGCTCTTCAACTCCCCAATTTATAATTTCCCCCCCCCCCTTAGTTGGGAAGAGCAGAGGAGGACTCAGAGTTGTCAATAGTTTTCTGAGCTTTGTATCATGGGACTGTTTTCAAAGTCCTCAGTTCAGTTCATTTGAGGGTTAATTTGGGAGTTGAGTCATATAAGTAGAAATATATTAAAAAGTATAAAAGAAGAGTCTTGATTCAACTCTGTTCTAGATAAGCTCTGACACTTGACAAAATGGCTAGATCTGTGTTTGTTTTTAGACCCAACCAGGCCCATCATTCTGTAATCATCTTCTGGGATATTTCATACCAGCCAGTACATAAAATCTGGCTTTAAACTTCCTTTCCCATCTCCATCCAAACATCCAAATGTCACCTTGTTTCTTTTGATTCCTTTATGCTGAAATGAGCTCTTGCCTTCACCTAGTTTCTGATTCTAAAGATCTTAAAAGGTGATTTCTCCCAGTAAGCATTTCGTAACACTCCCCATACTCCTTTCCTTCCCATAAAGATTTAGATACTTCTATTCAGTCTCACTTTAATACATCATGCTTTATCTATCATTGTATACTTATGTGGCTTTCTTACTCCATTCATAGAATGCTCAAGGACAGGGATCAGGTGCTTTAGGTCTGTACCTGTATCAGGAAGCACTGTGCTTCACACAGACAAAGGGCTTAGTCAGTATTTCTGGCATCTTACTAAATGCTTTGGTTTATCTAATATCGTGAGATGAGGAGGCAGTGATTAGTTAATCAGAAAAACATCCCTATTAGAATGAATTTCAAGAACTATCAGTATATAAGAAGCCTAAAAGCAACATATATATGGAGGCTTGGAGTTGCAGCACATTGAAAATAGGGGCAAGGGGCTTGAATCTGTGGTCTGGACATGTTTGCCTTTAATTTGTGTCCTTGGAGCTAACCACTGCCTGGATTATTTCCTCAGAGAAGTGTCTTCATTGAGCCATATTTATAGTCTATTTCCCTAATTTGAATTGGATTTCATGGGTGGTTTATCTAGTCCAGGGACTTTCAGTAACATTCAGGGAACACTCTGTGCCCATGGTGAGAACCAACGTGCACCTGTCTCAATTGATATAGCTGCTCATTTGCTGAGCAGGAAGGCAGGTGGTTCCAGGCCAGGGCCTTCTGGCATTATTATAGAGAAATAAATAGTTTTGTTTCAGTAGAAACTCCACTAGTCAAGGTGATATAAAAGAATGAGGACTTTTCTAAGATGAAGAATGTTAATACAAATACAGAAGAGGGATAGGAGTGTGTTAGTGTGTGTCTGCGCATGTGCATGGTGGGTGGGGGGAGGAGAAAAGAAAGAAACATTAACTCCTAAATCAAAACTTTAAATCTAAACTAAATCCCTTTAATTTAGATTCATGTTTAAAAATAAGCAAACATTTATCATATTTATTATGTGCCAAGCATTGTGCTCAGCACCTTACAAGAATCTCTTATTCAGTTCTCACAACAACCTTTTGAGGCAGTACTATTATGAACCCTATTATATATATAGTAAGGCTTGGGTATGTGCAATAACTTGCCAATGTCACAGGACTGGTAAGTGGCAGAGCCTGGAATTTAAACTTCTCTTGTTTGATTCCAAAGCTCACAGTCTTTCCTCTAATTAAAGGTATACTCTACATGCAGTAAAAGACACAAATCTGAAGTATACAACTGGATAATATTTTACCTATGTATATACCTACATGACCACCACTCAATTCAAGTTATAGAACATTTCTATCATCCCAGAACGTTATTTTGTGCCCCTTTCTAGTCAACACCAACTCTCCTGCCCCCACCCAAGTAACCATTACCTGACTTCTAGCACCATATATTAGTGCTTCTCAAAATGTGGACCCAGGACCAATAGCATCAGTACCACTCGAGAACTTTTTAGAAATGCAAATTCTGAGGTCACACCCCAGATCAACTGAATTGGAAACCCTTGGAATGGGTCCCATAAATCTATACTTTAACAAGATTTCCAGGTAATTCTGTTTCACAACCAAGTTTGAGAACTTCTGTATATAGGAATCTATTCATATTTGTTGCTTGTATCAGTAATGCTTTCATTTTAAATTGTTGGTTAGTATTCCACTGCATAAATATACAATGTTATCTCTTTGATGGGTTGTTAGTGGAGCTTTTATGAAGGGACGTTTATTAAAGGAAATTTTAATATATATTTATTTATTTCAGAACAGAAAGGAGAGGGAGAAAGCGATAGAAACATCGGAGATGAGAGAGAATCATTGATTGGCTGCCTCCTGCATGCCCCTTACGGGGGATGAAGCCCACAAGCCAGGCATGTGCCCTGACCAGCAATCGAACCAAGACCTCCTGGTTCATAGGTCAATGCTCAACTACTGAGCCACACCGGCCAGGCTATTAAAGGGAAATTTATATTTGCCTAAGGAAAATAGATTTGCGGAATCACAAATATTAAGGAGCAACTTAAACAGAAGTAAAGCCAGTCATTGTATCATATGATAAAGAGTTAGAAAGGAATGCTGTCCTCCCAACAAATATCTCTTACTTGCTTCCTAATGCTGGAAAATTTATTTAATAGGAAGCTAAGACTTTTATTCCACTATAAACACTAAAACTTAAAAAAACATGTGTGTGCTCCAAAAATAAAAGAATAAAGACAAGCTAAATGTCATACTGAAGTGTTAAATGGTCTATATACTTTCTTGCCAGTAGAGTTAAAGGCCCACATGCCAAATATAAACCATGTATGCTACCACTTTACCACTTACATATCCAACTCTTGACAGGAATTACCAATCTATCATGCTACTTTTAAGTGTTGATTCCCATTTCAATGTCAGGATCCTTCTCAACAAATTATCCCAGGCAGCAACTATTAATCCTTTACAGCTGGTGTTCCATCTTGGTCCTAATTCATGTGTGTGTGTGTGTGTGTGTGTGTGTGTGTGGTAGTGTTTAGAACTATGGAGGGAAAAAACACCACAGAGAAGAAGTATAGCACAAGCAGGCGAACCAAAGGAATATTTTTTTTTTTCTGTGACATGTCTTCTCTTGTGTTTACATTGGAAAGCCCATTAGGTATGGGTGGCCAGGATATAACAAATTATTAGTTAACTGAATTTATGGAAAGTCAGCCCAACAGCACCAAAAACAATAACAACAATAACTACTACTCCTTTCACTGAGACCTATGTGTTGGGCCTTATAGTAAGTACTTTCCGTGCATTGTCTCATTTAATTTGTAGAACCCTGCTAGGCCAGTATTATTATCTCCATTTTAAACCAGAAATTGAGGCTTAAGGAGGTGCCCAAATCCATATTACAGAGCTAAAATAGAAATCCAGGCTATCTGACTCCCTAGCTCCTGTTCTTTCAAACACACTATTTCATACTTACTCTGAAGTAAATTTATTTAGGGCTACTTAGAACCGCTTTACTTCCCAATTCTTGTTAAAAGTATCTGAGTCCACTTTCCCACCTTAATATCGTGATCATCATTGAGGATATCAGGGTTATCATTCTTACCATAAATAGTCACATTTATAACTAGAGCTGTCATAGCACAAGTGTAGGAGATTAAAAGATTAGGTGTATGAGATACATCCCTCATGATGTTTACTACCTCTCTTTAGTTATAAGCAACATTATGATTACAAAACCACACACACACACACACACACACACACACACACACACACACGTATACACAGAATGAAATTAGGGTATTCCTTAGAAATTGACTTTTGAACTATAGTTGAACAAATAAATTTATCACACATGCAACATATGTCTACTATGTACCATTCACTACCTTAAGCTCCATAAGGGCAAGGACGCATCTGGTTCATTGCTATATTCTCATTATTATGTACTTGATAAAAGGTAGACACTCAATAAACATGTGTTGAATGAATGGAGGGATGAATGAATAAATGCATGTATAAATGCCAGGCATTGTACTGAGCTCTTGGATATGAGCTTGACTTCTAATTTTGGTTTTTAGCCTCAAAGGGAGGAGACCCTATTAGTTGGGAAAAAGTTATATGTGTCTATTAGAGTAGAATTTCCTGACAATTAAATCGGGAATTTCCATATATTGCACAGTAAGTAAGAAAAATATAAAGTCTGTTCTCAGGGTATATCTGTTATTTTTCCCCAGTAACTTCATGGTTAAGATTTTATTTCCAACAGAAAGAAGTTTGCTTATTTAAAAAGTAAAGCTGACAGCTTGCAGGGGGAGGCATCCAGCTTCAGCACAACTACAATAATATTGGCAAAATTAAAATCAACACACAACACCGAACAGCCCAACATGGGCCACGGCAGATGGAGGTGAAACATCTGCCCACAGTACGAAAAACTGAAGGAAATAGTCTACTTCCCCAAACAGGAATGTTGTGGGAATGTGATGACAACTCAAGAAGAGGGGCTCCTGTTTTAGTTACTTTTATTTATTTTATTTTATTTATTTATTTTTTTGCAGATTTATAACTTTATTTGACAATTAGCAGTTAGTTCTTATCTCCATTAACTGTTTGTTGATTTCTTTTTTCAACTCAATCCATTAATGTTTTTTAATTTCTTTATTGATTAAGGTATTACATATGTGTCCTTATCCCCATATTACCCCCACCCTCCCACTCATGCCCTCACCCCCCTGTTGTCTGTGTCCATTGGTTAGACTTATATGCATGCATACAAGTCCTTTGGTTGATCTCTTCCCATTACCCCTCCCCGCCCCTACCATCCTTCTGAGGTTTGACTGTCTGATCAATGCTTCTCTGATTCTGGATCTGTTTTTGTTCATCAGTTTGTGTTGTTCATTATATTCCATAAATGAGTGAGATCATGTGATATTTATCTTTCTTTAACTGGCTTATTTCACTTAGCATAATGCTCTCCAGATTCATCCATGCTGTTGCAAATGGTAAGAATTCCTTCTTTTTTTACTGCAGCATAGTATTCCATGGTGTAGATGTACCACTGTTTTTTAATCCACTCATCTGCTGATGGGCACTTAGGCTGTTTCCAAACCTTAGCTATTGTAAATTGTGCTGCTATGAACATAGGGGTGCATATATCCTTTCTGATTAGTGTTTCTAGTTTCTTGGGATATATTCCTAGAAGTGGGATTACTGGGTCAAATGGGAGTTCCATTTTTAATTTTCTGAGGAAACTCCATATTGTTCTCCACAGTAGCTGCACCACTCTGCATTCCCACCAGCAGTGCACGAGGGTTCTTTTTTCTCCCAATCCTTGCCAGCACTTGTCGTTTGTTGATTAGTTGTTGATAGCCATTCTGACAGGTGTGAGATGGTACTGCATTGTTTTGATTTGCATCTCTCAGATAATTAGTGAGTTTGAGCATGTTTTCATATGTCTTTTGGCCTTTCTTATGTATTCTTTCAAAAAGTATCTATTTAGGTCCCTTGCCCATTTTTTGATTGGGTTGTTTATCTTTCTATTGTTAAGTTGTATGAGTTCCCTGTAGATGTTGAAGATTAAACTCTTATCAGATATAATATTGACAAATATGTTCTCCCATGCAGTGGGCTTTCTTGTTTTGTTGATGGTTTCTTTTTCTGTGCAAAAGCTTTTTATTTTGATGTAGTCCCATTTGTTTATTTTTTCTTTAGTTTCCATTGTCCTTGCAGCAATATCGGTGAAGAAATTGCTTCAGGACATGTCTGAGATTTTGCTGCCTGTGGATTCCTTTAGTATTTTAAGGTTTCCCATCTCTTGTTTAAGTCCTTTATCCATTTTGTGTTAATTTTTGTGTATGGTATAAGTTGGTGGTCTAGTTTCATTTTTTTGCACGTATCTGTCCAATTTTCCCAACATCATTTATTGAAGAGACTGCCGTGACTTCATTGTATGTTCATGCCTCCTTTGTCGAATATTAATTGAGCATGGTGGTTTGGGTCAATTTATGGGTTCTCTATTCTATTCCATTGGTCTATATGTCTGTTCTTATGTCAGTACCAGGCAGTTTTGAGAACAGTGGCTTTTTAATATAGCTTAATATCTGGTATTGAGATCCCGCCTACTTTGTTCTTCTTTCTCAGGATTGCTGCAGCTATTCGGGGTCTTTTTTTATTCCAGATGAATTTTTGGAATATTCGTTCTAGGTCTGGGATATATGCTGCTGGCATTTTAATGGGGAGTGCATTGAATCTATAGATTGCTTTGGGTAGTATGGACATTTCAATGATGTTGATTCTACCAATCCATGAACATGGTATGTTCTTCCATCTGTTTATGTCTTCCTCTAGCTCTTTTTTCAGTGACCTGTAGTTTTCTTCATATTGGTGTTTTACCTCCTTAGTTAAGTTTTTTCCTAGATATCTTATTTTTTTGGTGTGATGGTAACTGGGATTGATGTTTTAGTCCTTCTTTCTGTAAGTTCACTATTGGTGTATAGAAATGTCATAGATTTATTAGTGTTAATTTTGTGTCCTGCTACATTGCTAAATTCATTTATTAAGTCTAATAATTTTTTGATGGAGTCTTTAGGGTTTTCTATTTACAGTATCATGTCATCTGCAAATAGGACAATTTTACTTCTTTTCAATTTAGATGCCTTTCATTTCTTATTCTTGTCTGATTGCAATGGCTAGTATTTCCAGTACTATGTTGAACAGGAGTGGTGAGAGTGGACATCCCTGTCTTGTTCCTGTTCTTAGGGGAAATGGTTTTAGTTTTTCCCGATTGAGTGTGATGTTGGCTGTGGGTTTATCATATATGGCTTTTATTATGCTGAGGTATGATCCTTCTATTTTCACCTTGCTGAGAGTTTTTATCAAGAAAGGGTGTTGCATTTTGTCAAATGCTTTTTCTGTGTCAATTGATATGACTATGTGATTTTTATCTCTCAAGTTTTTTTATGTGATATCATGTTTATTGATTTGCGGATATTGTACCATCCTTGCATCCCCGGGATAAATCCTACTTGGTCATGATGTATGTTTCTCATGTACTGCTGGATCTGATTTGCTAGAATTTTGTTGAGGATTTTGGCATCTATGTTTATGAAGGATATTGGCCGGTAATTCTCTTTTATTGTGTTGTCTTGACCTGGTTTTGGTATTAGGGTGATGCTGGCTTCATAGAATGTGCTTGGAAGTATCCCTTTCTCATGGATTTTTTGGAATAGTCTGAAGAGGGTAGGTTTTAGTTCTTCCTTGAATGTTTGGTAGAACTCCCCTGTGAAGCCGTCTGGCCCTGGGATTTTGTTTGCTGGAAGCTTTTCTTTTTTTAAATTACCAAAGTTCCTGAAAAAGAGGACTAGTTTATTTTTAGTATTAAAGAGGTTAACATTAGTTCTCATTATTCTGACTCATCCATAATGAAAGTCACCAGCTTAGAATGTTGCAAACCCGTACAGTTTCTAACAACTCCCAGTAACTGTTAAGGTCTGGCAACAATAAATGTTATGTGCGTAGGAAAGATCAAAGAGTAGAAAATGCCAATCAGAGGTATCCAGCGAGAAAGAAGGCTTTCTGTGACTGAAATAATATTTCATGCCCATGGTTCCGGAATAAGACACTTCTATTAGGAGCTGAGAAATCAAAATGAAAAACCTTTGGTATCCCGGCTGGATGCCTGAGTTCTCTGCCATGCCAGTTTTGGCCAGCCTAATGCAATCAGTTGGAGAAATAGGCCTGAAGAAGAGCAGGAAGAAATGCTCAACTTCTGATCAATCTCCAGCCCCAAGGGTAGGAATGAAGACTGAATACAAATATGCTCAAGGGTTGACCTTCAATGGCTGTGGGACAACTTAGAAAATGAACCAGTTTGTACTTGAGTCAAATCTGTTCTGAATAGCGAGGTTGCTTCTATTCCAGGGCCCTTGTAGCTTTTTGATAACTGCTTCAATTTCTTCCATAGTTATCGACCTATTGAGATTTTTAGATTCTTCCTGATTGATTTTTGGAAGGCTGTATTTTTCTAGGAATATGTCCATTTCTTCCAGGTTGTCCAGTGTGTTGGAGTAGAGTTGTTCACAATATTTTTTAACAATCCTTTGTATTTCTGTGGGGTCTGTTGTTATTATGCCTCTTTCATTTTTAATTTTGTTTATTTGGGTCCTCTCTCTTTTTGGTCTTGGTGAGCCTGGCTAGAGGTTGATCAATCTTGTTTATCCTTTCAAGGAACCAGGTCCTGGTTTCATTTATCTGTTGTATTGATTTTTTGGTCTCTATGTCATTTATTTATTTTTTTTATTGCTTAAAGTATTACAAAGAGTATTACATATGTCTGCTTTTTTTTTCCCCCCACCCTTGACAATCCCCTGGCCTCCCCTACCCATCAGTGTCTTATGTCCATTGGTTATGCTTATATGCATGCATACAAGTCCTTCGGTTGAACTCTTACCGCCACTCCTCCTGCCCCCGCCCCCACCCTCTCCGGCCTTCCTGCTGTAGTTTGACAGTCTGTTCAACGCAGCTCTGCCTCTGTATCTATTTTTGTTCATGAGATTTTTTAAAAAATATATTTTTTATTGATTACGATATTACATATGTGTCCTTATCCCCACATTGCCCCCTACCCCCTCCCAAGCCCTCACCCGCCCCCTTGTCCATATCCATTGGTTAGGCCTATATGCTTGCATATAAGTCCTTTGGTTGATCTTTCCCCTTATCCCCACCCTCCCCTACCTTCCCTCCGATGCCCGACAGTCCAGTCAATGCCTCTCCGTCTCTGGATTAGTCCTTGTTCATCAGTTTATGTTGTTCATTATATTCCACAAATGAGTGAGATCATGTGGTATTTACCCACTCTCCAGTTCCATCCATGCTGTGGCAAATGGTAAGAGTTCCTTTTTCTTCTTCCTCTTCTTAAAGAATACCTTTCAGCATTTCATATAATGCTGGTTTGGTGGTGATGAACTCCTTTAGCTTTTTCTTATCTGTGAAGCTCTTTATCTGACCTTAATTCTGAATGATAGCTTTGCTAGGTAGAGTAATCTTGGTTGTCAGTTCTTGCTATTCATCACTTTGAATGTATCTTGCCACTCTCTTCTGGCCTGCATGGTTTCTGTTGAGAAATCAGCTGACAGTCGTATGGGTACCCCCTTGTAGGTAACTGACTGTCTTTCTCTTGCTGCTTTTAAGATTCTCTCTTTGTCTTTTGCTCTTGGCATTTTAATTATGATGTGTCTTGGTGTGGTCCTCTTTGGATTGCTTTTGTTTGGGGCTCTCTGTGCTTCCTGGACTTGTAAGTCTAATTCTTTGACAAGGTAGGGGAAGTTCTCTGTCATTATTTCTTCAAATAGGTTTTCAATATCTTGTCCTCTCTTCTTCTGGTACCCCTATAATTCTGATGTTGGTACGCTTGAAGTTGTCCCAGAGGCTCCTTACACTATCTTCATATTTTTGGAATCTTTTTTCTTTTTTGGTTGGGTATTTTTTGTTTCTTTGTATTTCAAATCTTTGACTTGATTCTTGGGATCCTCTTGTCTGCTGTTGGATCTCTGTATATTATTCTTTATTTCAGTCAGTGTATGCTTAATTTCTAGTTGGTCTTTTTTCATATCCTCCAGGGTCTCACTAAATTTATCGGCGGTTTTCATAAAATTATTGAAAAACCTTATAAACGTGGTTTTGAACTCTATATCCAGTCGTTTGCTTTCCTCAATTTCTGTCATTTGTGACCTGTTTCTTTGTCTCCCATTTTTTATGCTTCCCTGTGTTGGTAGAGTGGTTTTGTGTGGTAGGTGTCCTGTAGGGCCCAGTGGCTCAGCCTCCCCAGTTACCTGAGGTGGACCCTCTTGGTGCATCCCCTTTTGGGCTTTGTGCATAGTCTTGTTGTAGTTATGCCTTGATTGTTGTAGGATCACTGGGAGGAATTGACCTCCAGGCCAATTGGCAGTGAGAATCAGCTGTGTCTGCAGTGGGAGAACTTCTGTGCTGAAGACACCCTTCTGGGGCAAGACTTGCTTCAGTGGGGCTTTGGTGCTCACTGAGTCTGCCCCCTGAGTGTGTCCCTTATGGATCTGAGGAGTTGTAGTCTGGATGGTCCCCCTCTGACCACTGGGTGCACTGGCTCTTGGATCTAAGGAGGTGCTAATTTAGCCTCTGCCTGAGGTTACCCAGCAAGAGCTATGAAGAGAACTTCAGATTCCCCTTCCTTTTTTGGAGTTTGGAGGTGCCCTGATGAGGCCCATCTGTGAAGCAATGCAAGCTGCTGTGGGGCCTTGGGCCTTCTCTTGGAAGTTCTGGGTCTGTCTGGCCCCACTGCAATTTGTTAGGTAATTTTCAGGTTGCAAAGGGCCAGGGCATTCATATGCAAAAGCCTCTGCCACAGCCTGGGTGGGGCAGGGTCTCAGGGAATCAAAGGGTGGAGCAAGCAGCTATGGCTGGTACTTAGCCCTGCCCTAAGGGGCCTTGCGTCTCAGTGTCCCAGTAATTGCTGCAAGCACCTCTGAGGGAAAGGCGCCCTCAAGTTCAGAGTTCTGCCTGCTGCCAGACAGTCCAGTTTCTCCCCGTATGAGTCCTGGGCCCACAGAGACTTCCCGGAACCGGAGTTCAGAGCAGTTGGGAGCTTGTGACTCCCTTCTGATACAAAAATACAGCCATGTCCTCAGGTACCAGCCCCTTTCTGCACGCACAATCGAGCCTCTGTACCTATATATATTACATCCGCAGCTCCTCTGAGTCTCAGTGTGCTTTTCTCTTTTCTTCTAGTTGTAGAATTTACACTCAGCCAGCCTTCCTGTAGTTCTGGATGATGTCCGTTTTGTCTTTTTGTTGTATTTTTGAAGTTGTTGTGGGAGGCAGCAATTTCCTGGTGTTTACCTATGCCGCCATCTTAGTTTCTTTGTTCATAAGTTTATAATGGTCTTTATTATCCATAAATGAGGGAGATCATGTGGTATTTTTCCTTCATTGACTGGCTTATTTCACTTAGCATAATGCTCTCCAGTTCCATCCATGCTGTTGCAAATGGTAAGAGTTCCTTCTTTTTTACAGCAGCATAGTATTCCATCGTGTAGATGTACCACAGTTTAATAATCCATTCATCTACAGATGGGCACTTAGGCTGTTTCCAGATCTTAGCTACGGTGAATTGTGCTGCTATGAACATAGGGGTGCATATATCCTTTCTGATTGGTGTTTTTGGTTTCTTGGGATATATTCTTAGAAGTGGGATCACAGGGTCAAATGGGAGTTCCATTTTTAGTTTTTTGAGGAAACTCCATACTGTCTTCCATAGTGGCTGCACCAGTCTGCATTCCCACCAGCAGTGCACAAGTGTTCCTTTTTCTCCACATCCTCTCCAGCACTTGTAGTTTGTTGATTTTTTGATGATAGCCATACTGACAGGTGTGAGATGGTACCTCATTGTGGTTTTGATTTGCATCTCTCAGATGATTAGCGACTTTGAGCATGTTTTCATATGTCTCTTGGCTTTCTGAATGTCCTCTTTTAAAAAGTGTCTATTTAGGTCCGTTGCCCATTTTTTTTTATTGGATTGTTTATCTTCCCTTTGTTGAGTTGTATGAGTTCCCTATAAATGTTGGAGGTTAAACCCGTATCAGTGATAGCATTGGCAAATATGTTCTCCCATGTAGTGGGCTTTCTTGTTGTTTTGTTGATGGTTTCATTTGCTGTGCAGAAGCTTTTTCGTTTGATGTAGTCCAATTTGTTTATTTTCTCTTTATTTTCCAATGCCCTAGGAGCTGTATCGGTGAAGAAATTCCTTCGTCATATGTCTGAGATTTTGTTGCTTTTGGATTCTTCTAGTATTTGTATGGTTTCCCGTCGTATATTTAAGTCCTTTATCCATTTTGAGTTTATTTTTGTGTATGGTGTAAGTTGGTAGTCTAGTTTAATTTTCTTGCATGTATCTGTCCAATTTTCCCAACACCATTTATTGAAGAGACTATCTTTTTTTTTTTTATATAACATTAGAGGTGTCACTAATCTTTTTTTTTTAAATATATTTTATTGATTTTTTACAGAGAGGAAGGGAGAGAGATAGAGAGTTAGAAACATCGATGAGAGAGAAACATCGATCAGCCGCCCCCCGCACATCTCCTACTGGGGATGTGCCCGCAACCCAGGTACATGCCCTTGACCGGAATCGAACCTGGGACCCTTCAGTCCGCAAGCCGACACTCTATCCACTGAGCCAAACCGGTTTTGGCTGAAGAGACTATCTTGACTCCATTGTATGTTCTTGCCTCCTTCGTCAAATATTAATTGAGCATATTGGTTCGAGTCGATTTCTGGGCTCTCTATTCTATTCCATTGATCAATATGTCTGTTCTTGTGCCAGAACCAGGAAGTTTTGGGAACAGTGGCTTTGTAATACAACTTGATATCTGGTATTGAGATCCCACCTACTTTCTTCTTTCTCAGGATTGCTGCAGCTATTCGAGGTCGTTTTTTATTCCAGATGAATTTTTGGAGTGTTCCTTCTAGGTCTGTGAAGTATGCCGTTGGTATTTTAATGGGAAGTGCGTTGAATTTATAGATTGCTTTGGGCAGTATGGACATTTTACTGATGTTGATTCTAGCAATCCAAGAACATGGAATGTTCTTCCATCTCTTTATGTCTTCCTACATCTCTTTTTTGAACGTCCTGTAGTTTTCTGAGTAGAGGTCTTTTACCTCTTTAGTTAAGTTCATTCCTAGGTAGCTTAAATTTTGGTGCGATGGTTAATGGGATTCCTTTTTTAGTGTCTTTCTTCAAGTTCACTATTGGTGTATAGAAATGCCATAGATTTCTTGGCGTTAATTTTGTATGCTGCTACATTGCTGAATTCTTTTATTAAGTCTAATAGTTTTTTGATGGAATCTTTAGGGTTTTTTAAGTATAATATCATATCATCTGCAAATAAGGACAGTTTTACTTCTTCTTTTCCAATTTGGATGCCTTTTATGTCTTCTTCTTGTCTAATTGCAATGGCTAATACTTCTAGTACTATGTCAAACAGGAGTGGTGAGAGTGGGCATCCCTGTCTTGTTCCTGTTCTTAGGGCAAATGGTGTTAGTTTTTCTCCATTGAGTATGATGTTGGCTGTAGGTTTGTCATATATGGTTTTTATTATGTTGAGGTATGATTCTTCTATTCCCACTTTGCTGAGAGTTTTTATCAAAAATGGGTGTTGAATTTTGTCAGATGCTTTTTCTGCATCAATTGATATGACTATGTTGTTTTTTTCTTTCAATTTGTATATGTGATGTATCACGTTTATTGATTTTCAGATATTGTACCATCCTTTCATCCCTGGAATAAATCCTACTTGCTCATGGTGTATGACCTTTCTGATGTACTGCTGGATCTGATTTGCTAAGATTTTGTTGAGGATTTTGGCATCTATGTTCATGAGGGTTATTGGCCTGTAATTCTCTTTCATTGTGTTGTCTTTACCTGGTTTGGGTATTGGGGTGATGCTGGTTTCATAGAATCAGCTTGGAAGTGTTCCTACCTCTTGGATTTTTTGTAGTAGTCTGAGGAGGACAGGTTTTAGTTCTTCCTTGAAGTTTGGTAAAACTCCCCTGTGAAGCTGTCTGGTCCTGGGCTTTTGTTTGCTGGAAGCTTTTTGATGACTGCTTCAATTTCTTCCATAGTTATTGGCCTGTTGAGATTTTTAGATTCTTCCTGATTAAGTTTTGGAATGTTATATTTTTATAGAAATATGTCCATTTCCTCCAGGTTGTCTATTTTGTTGGAGTAGAGTTGTCCATAGTATTTTTTAACAATCATTTGTATTTCTCTGGGATCTGTTGTTATTTCGCCTCTACCATTTCTGATTTTGTTTATTTGGGTCCTCTTACTGCTTCTTGGTGAGCCTGGCTAGAGGTTTGTCAATCTTGTTTATCCTTTCAAAGAACCAGCTCTTGGTTTCATTGATTTCCTGTATTATTTTTTGGGTCTCTATGTCATTTATTTCTGCTCTAATCTTTATTATCTCCTTCCTTCTGCTCACTCTGGGGTTTTCTTGTTGCTCTCTTTCTAATTCTTTGAGCTGTAGATTTAGATAATTCACTACCATTTTCTCTTGTTTGTTGAGATAGGCCTGTAGAGCTACAAACTTCCCTCTCAGGACTGCTTTCGTTGTGTCCCAAAGGTTTTGCATTGTTGTGTTTTCATTGTCATTAGTTTCCAGGGTGTTTTTAATTTCTTCTTTGATCTCATTGGTAACCCAATCAATATTTAATAATGTGTTTTTCAGCTTCCAAGTGTTTGAGTATTTTGAGTTGTTTTTATTGTAGTTTATTTCTAATATTATGCCCTTGTGGTCTGAGAAGATGCTTGGTATGATTTCAATCTTCTTGAATCTGAGGAGACTTTGTTTTTGACCCAATATGTGGTCTATTTTTGAAGATGTCCCATGAGCACTTGAGAAGAACGTATATTTTGTGGCTTTGGGGTGAAGTGTTCTGAAGATGTCGATTAAGTCCATCTGATCTAGTGAGTCATTTGGGATTGCTGTTTCTTTGCTGAGTTTTTGTCTAGCGGATTTATCCAGTTATGTCAGTGGTGTATTAAAGTCCCCTACTATGATTGTATTGTTGTCGATCTCTCCCCTGATATCTTCCAGGAGTTTTCTTATGTATGTGGGTGCTCTGCATTGGGTGCATATATGTTTATCAGGGTTATATCTTCTTGTTGTATTGATCCCTTTAGTAATATGAAGTGGCCTTCCTTATCTCTTATTATGGCCTTCATTTTGAGGTCTATTTTGTCTGATATATGTATTGCTACCCCAGCTTTTTTTTCATTTCCATTTGTCTGAAAGATATTTTTCCATCCCTTCACTTTCAGTCTGTGTGAGTCCCTTCTAATGAGGTGGGTCTCTTGTAGACAGCAAATATATGGGTCATGTTTTTTTATACATTCAGCCACTCGATGTCTTTTGATTGGACCATTTATTCCATTTACATTTAAAGTTTTTATTGTGGGGTACTTGTTTGTAGCCATTTCTATTTTTTTGTGGCTGTTTTCTTTCTGGGATTTTTAGTTCTTCTTTTTACAACAGTCCCTTTAGCATTTCTTGCATTGCTGGCTTGGTGGTGATAAACTCTCTTAGTCTTTTTTTGTCTGTGAAGCTTCTTATTTCCCCTTCTATTTTGAATGATAGCCTGGCTGGATAGAGTATTCTTGGTTTCAGTCCTTTGCTTTGCATCACTTTGTAAATTTCTGTCCATTCTTTTCTGGCCTGATGTGTTTCTGTTGAGAAATCATTTGACAATCAAATGGGAGATCCCTTGTATGTAACTTTCCGTCTCTCTCTTGCAGCCTGTAAGATTCTCTCTTTGTCCTGAACATTTGCCATGGTAATTATGATGTGTCTTGGTGTGGGTCTTTTCGGGTTCACCTTGTTTGGGACTCTCTGGGCTTGTGTGACTTTTTTCTTCCCCACCTCAGGGAAGTTTTCTGATATTATTTCTTCGAATAGGCTTTTTATTCCTTTTTCCTCTTCCTGTTGTTCTGGCACCCCTATTATTCATATGTTGCTTTATTTCAAGTTTTCTCAAAGCTCCCTTAGGCTCTTTTCCTATCTTTTAATTTTTTTCTCCAATTGAAGTTCAGTTTGGGTGTGTTTTGCTTCCCTGTCTCCTAGTTCGTTAATTTGGTCCTCCGCTTCTCCTAGTCTACTGTTGAATCTTTCCATGGTGTTTTTTATTGCAGCTATATCACTCTTCATTTCTTCTTGATTCCTAGATAAGTTGTTGATTTTTTTATCCATCTGGTTTATGAAGTGTGTGACCCTTAAGCTGAATTTTTCTGACATATTGCATACCTCTGTTTCACTTAGCTGTTTTTCTGGTGATTTCTCCTTTTCTTTCTTTTGGGCGTTTCTTTGTCTACCCATTTTTTATCTCATGGACAGATCTAGATTTCGAGTAGTGAATGTGGCTGCTCCTCAGTTGGCAGCAGCTCCTCTGGTGGGTGCTGTTCGCAGCAGTGGTGGCTCCTCTGGCTGGTGGGGGGAGGGTACTCGCAAAGCTGCTGTTCTTCAGACGGGGTTGGGCTGATCATGAGGCTGCTGCTCCTTGAATGGGGGTGGCCTGCACATGGCTGCTACTCCTTGGTCGGAGGTGGGCTGCTCGCCTGGCTCCAGATCTTCAGATGGGGGTGGATTGCTCACATGGCTATTGCTCCTTGAATGGGGCCTGACTCTGCTTTGCTGCTGTTCCCTGAATGGGGTGAGCTGCTTGTGAGGCTGCTGCTCCTTGAACAGGGGCAGGCTTCTTGAGTAGCTGCTGCTCCTTAGATGGGGGATGGGCTGCTTGCGTGACTGCTGCTCCTCAGACGGGAGTGAGCTGCATGTGCGGCTGCTGCTCCCCAGACAGAGGTGGGCTGCTCACCTGCTGCTGCTCATCCGATGGGTGCAGGCTGCATGTGGTTGCCGTTCCTTGGACCAGTGTGTGCTGCATAGAGCTGCCACACCTCAGACATGGGTGGTCTGATCTTGTGGCTGCTGCTCCTCAAATGGGGGCAGGCTGCTCACACAGCTGTTGCTCCTTGGATGGGGGAAGGTTGCTCATGCAACTGCTGCTCCTCGGTTGGGTGCAGGGTGTGGGCTGTGCTCAGTTGCTGCTCCTCGGATGGGGGCAGGCCACACAGGGCTGCCGCTCCTCCATCTTTGGAAGGCTGCTCGTGTAGCTGCTGCTCCTTGGACAGGGGCGGGCTGCTCATGTGGTTGCCGCTCTTTGATCAGGGGCAGGCCATGTGAGGCTGTGGCTCTTTGGCCTTGGGTGGGCTGCTCTCAGGGCTTCTGCTTCTTGGACAAGAGCAGGCTGCTCACATGTATGCTGCTCACATGGTCACAGTACCCTGGGCTAAAGTGTTGGTCTGGTCAGAGGGGAGCACGCTTCAGAACTCACTAGAGCCTGCGCCCAGGGTGGCTGGAGAGTCCCAGGTGTTATCTGAGGGCACCCTAGGTGGAGGTGAGGCTGGGCTCCCAGTCACAGCAGGTCTCCCCTTCAAAAAGGCGAGGCCTCTGAGGAAGAGCCAGCCTCCCAGTACTGTTTGCAATGGTAGCAGAGGCTGCCTAGTTAGGTGAGCCTGGTTAGCCTGCCCTTGAAGGTCCTGCAGGATCTAACTGTGACACACACACACACACACACACACACACATCCCACACAACCACACACTCCTCTTTTGCTCCCTCACTCACTCACACACTCTCTCTCACTGCCGCCTTCTTACTGCCTCTGTAGTTGGGTCTGGGGTGTTATTGACCCATTGGTGGATGGAGTTTTGTCTTCAGGTGTCTGGTTATGTGGCTCACTCTCTAGCACATTGGCCGGACAGGATAAAACTCATCTCAACAAGACGCGACACAAAAGGAACAAAACACGAATGTACTCACGACACCAATAACCCCAATATAAGTGACTACCTGAGAAAAGAGAATTAGGGGAGAGAAAAGAGAGCACAAATGATATTTAAGAGAGAAAAAAGGATAAGGGAGAAAGAGGAAGAGGACATACAGATGGCAAACAGGCACAGGAAAAAGTATACTCAACATCAATAATCATCAGGGAAATGCAAATTGAAGCCACATGAGATATCACCTTACACCTGTTAGGATGGCTACTTTGGCTACTCTCAAAACAAAACAAAACAAAACAAAACAAAAACAAATTTTGCTGAGGATGTGGAGAAATTAGAACCTTCATGTACTGTTGGTGGGAATGCACACTGGTGCAGCCACTGTGGAAAACAGTATGGAGGTTCCTCAAAATATTAAAAGTAGAACTACCATATGACCCAGGTATTCCACTTCTGGGCATATCTACAAAAGAACTGAAGTCAGGGTCTCAAACAGATATTTATACACCACTGTTAACAGCAGCATTTTTCACAATAGCAAAAATGTGGAAGCAACCCAACTGTCCGTACATAGATGAAGGGGAACAAAATGTAGTTTATCCACACAATGGAATATTATTTACCTTAAAAAGGAAGGAAATTATGACACCTGCTACAACATGGATAAATCTTGAGGACACTATTCTCAGTGAAATAAGCCAGTCACAGAGTATGAACACTGTATAATTTCACTTATATGAGGCCCATACAGTTGTCAAATCATAGAGACAGAAATTAGCATGATAGGTGCTGGGGGAGGGGTAAGGGAGCTAGTGTTTAATGGGGACAGAGTGTCAGTTTTGGAAGATGAGAAAGTCCTGGAGATGATGGTGGTGGTGCCACTGAACTGTACACACACACAAAAAAATGGTTAGGATGGTAAATTTTGTTATGTGCGTTTTACCACAGGAGAAGATTTGACTTTGTGTGGTGGATCCATGGTGCAATATACGGATCTTGTAACAAAAAGCCATACCTGAAACTTTTATGTTTAGGTTGATCAATGTCACCCCAATTAATTTAATAAAAAATAAAAATAATAAATAAAAAGTAAAGCTGATTATATTGATACTGGTAGGAGATGTAAACATTGTGTCCATAGTGATTTTTACATTGGATGCTACATTTAAAAAAATGCAAAATAATGAAAGATGGAGCAGAATTCTTCACCATCCTCTGCACAGTTAAAATGCATTACTTGCCGAAACCGGTTTGGCTCAGTGGATAGAGCATCGGCCTGCGGACTGAAAGGTCCCAGGTTTGATTCCGGTCAAGGGCATGTACCTGGGTTGCGGGCACATCCCCAGTAGGAGATGTGCAGGAGGCAGCTGATTGATGTTTCTCTCTCATCGATGTTTCTAACTCTCTATCTCTCTCCCTTCCTCTCTGTAAAAAATCAATAAAAAAATATATTTAAAAAAATTAAAAAAAATAAAATGCATTACTTGGTAAGGTGGCCATTTTAAAAAGTAAGTCAGTGTTAGTTCAGTATTGAGCGAAATGCTTCAGTGGATTTTGTAAAATTGAAAGTAATACATTCCTCATCTAGTAAAAGTGAAAATTCAAAAATGTCTTGTTTTCTGAAATTATGTACATAACCTGGGACAATGGCAAGCAACTTACTCAAGCATATTTTTATGGAAGTTCAGATATCCTGTCTCTCTGTTTTATACTAAAGCAGTACAAATGGCATACTTGCAGAGTTGGAATAGTGCCCATGTCACCTCAGCATCAAATGCAATTGGATTCTGTTGAGCAGGAACCATAAGGCTTGCATTATCCATAGAACAGTGCCAGCCAGTCACTCAGTTGAAACCACCTCTTAGGCACAGGTGGGTGAAGCAGGCCATTTTTCCTTAAAGGGTAAAAAGAATGATGATCAGCCTTCTTTCTGTCACTTGTGGCTTCAGAGTAAGCATCATCCACAGGAAGGTAAAAATTAATACAAATTTCTAATTTTGGCCCATATAGCTATTCTAAGACCATGTCCTAAGAAAAGTTACCAGTGGCAAAAACCAAGGACTTGTATTCCAGAGATACACTGTGTGACCTATAAGAAATTCAGGGGTTTTTTTGTTTGTTTGTTTTTGATTTTGCAGTTTTATGGGCAATGGATGCCATGGTGCCAGGCTTTGGAGGTACTTAGTGATACCAGTCCTAAAGCTGTTTATTTTTAGGATGCTGAGAGTATAATTTTTTTCACCAAATCTAAATTTACTTATTCTAATTAAAGGGAATGTAGAAAGGGACATTTTGAATATAGTCATGCTACTTCTGGATTAACCAGCCTTCTATGGTCCACAATTGTCCTTCTACCACTATAGGACCAGGGATACTGCTTATCTCAGGGACTATCTTTTGAACAGTTAGAAAATTCACAAAACTATCTCTTATCTCCAGGAGATATATGATTTTCTGAGTTAAAGGAGCTTAGGAAACTTGGTAATTTCCCAGTGGCAAGGCATAACCTTTCCTCTGAACTGCTTAAGAGCCATCTGCTCCCTTCTTCCCTTAGAGATAACCATGAAATGATATGGCTGAAGTTTAATTCTCTGACAATATCAGTATGGCCCAAATAAGTTATCACCATCAGAGAGGCATGGACTTTCCACAGGGTGCAGGCATACACTAATGCTTAATAAATATTTCTGGGATTAAACTGAATTATATTTGTGGTAGTGTTGAAAAATTTTCTCTGACATGGCTACTTGTGGCCAAAGGCACCCAGCTGTGATATTTCTGGTCAAGGTTTAGGTATATACAGTAGCCAGAAAATGAAGCAAGTAAATGTAGCAAAATTAATGAGGCAGAGTGGGTAACTAGAAATTTCATGGACGTTAGAGTAAGATATACCTGAATTTGAATCCTGACTTTACTTCGTAGTTATGTAAACTGGGCAAGTTTATTAACTTCCATAAGCTCCACTACTGCTTCTTCAAAGTGAGATTGTAATAATGTTTACCATATATAGTTGCTATTAGGATTATATTACATAATCCATAATCATAAGTATTGTATTTATGAGTATCAAACAAGCAATATTTGCCCCATGAGCTTAGTTACCCTAACCAAGTGAGTGAGGCATTGTTATTATCTTTTCAAGGACAGTGGAATGTCAAATCCAAAGCTGATAGTCACTGTGACATTAATCTGATTGTTTAATCGGCCAATGAATGCTTTACTCTTTCAGAACCCCCTGTTCTTTAAGTATTGAATCTCAGGTTATCTGATACCCCCTGCCATTTCATACACCAGATACTTGATCTGTGTCCATAGTTTAAGCTCCAACTGATTACTCCTGTGTCCCATTCTTAAATGGGGCTCTTTTCCTTATAGTTTTTATAATAATTTTATGCCATATTATTAAAATTATAGCTTTAATATCCATCTCAAATAATAAGTTTTTGAGAGAAGGGGGAACAGAGAAAGAGTAAGGGAGAGGTGGAGAGAGCTGAGGCATGGGGAGAGGAGGAGGGGGGGGAGAGGAGAAAAGAGAGATGTATTTAGAGACAGAGAGGAAAAAGAGAATAGGATAGAAAGGAGAGGAGAGAGAGAGAGAGAGAGAGAGAGAGAGAGAGAGAGAGAGAGAGAGAGCTGGTAGAAATCTGAATTTACATTTAGAGGCACTATAAAAATTGGTGTCCTATTGTCAGAATGCAAAGTGAAAAAGTTAGAAGCTGATAGAGACTTGCTGTTACATGACACATTAAAACTGTTAGGAAGTGTTAAAATCTGTAAATAAGTGCCTGGAGATGAAGAAGGAGAGAAAGGAGAGAGAGAGAGAGGGGGAGAGAGAGAGAGAGAGAGAGAGAGAGAGAGAGAGAGAGAGAGAGAGAGAGAGCTGGTAGAAATCTGAATTTACATTTAGAGGCACTATAAAAATTGGTGTCCTATTGTCAGAATGCAAAGTGAAAAAGTTAGAAGCTGATAGAGACTTGCTGTTACATGACACATTAAAACTGTTAGGAAGTGTTAAAATCTGTAAATAAGTGCCTGGAGATGAAGAAGGAGAGAAAGGAGAGAGAGAGAGAGGGGGAGAGAGAGAGAGAGAGAGAGAGAGAGAGAGAGAGAGAGAGAGAGAGAGAGAGAGAGAGAGAATATCATTTGCATGAAGAATAAGTAGAAACTTCTTTATTTCATATAGAAGAAAGAATGACATTTCACAAACAACTTGGTAAATGTAAAAACAAAGTGCTGTGGGAACAAGTGCAGGGGAGCCATTAGTTCCTTTGAGAGGTTCATAAATCTGTTGCAAGTTGAATCTGCAAAACTAAATATATAAAGTGATGGCAGTGAACACTATTTTTTTTTACAAATCTCCATAAAAGGCTTGTGAGCTGATGTCAAGGTTAAGAGGACCTAATCAGGGATGCTTCTTGATTTCCTGGAATAAATGTGAGGTTATGAAGAATAATCTTTTTCCTGTCCCTGTTGGACTCAATCTAGGAGGTACAATCTCTTAGCACTCTGGCTAACTTGGCCCACTGGCCCATGAGCATATTTATTGTGATTCACAGTTTTCTTTAAAATAAAGGAGAAAGAAAAGTAAAGCAAATTTAAAAAAAAAATAAAAAGGAAAATAGAGGAGAAAGCAGATAGACCCAAAATAAGAAAAGGAAGAAAAATATGAGAAAGCAGGAGAAAAAGAAAAGAGAAAAATAATTGAATAGTGAAAAAAAGAAAGAAGAAAAAAAATGAATAGGAAAAGAGGAAAATTAGATATATGAATGAACCAACAGAGACTAGAATAAGAAATCAATAAAGGAGATAGATAAAGAAGATAAATTTAAAAAGGGAAAACAGAAAGAAAAGGAAAATTAACAAAGAAAAGAAGAAAAGGGAAGAAAAATAGAAAAGAAAAAAAAATGAAGTGGCTTTTGTTTCAACAGAATTTAATGCCCCATGGGACCCCCCTCTGGATCCTACTCTTCTGTTCTATCTCCCAAAATTGGGCTTCTTGTGAGGTACTTAGATGCTAATCCTGTCAGGAACTTTCTTCCTTTGGCTTTCATCAATCTGCTTGAAGCTCCAAGCAATCCACCAATCCACCATTTTTGCCTGTCTCCACAGGACTTATTTGTAAGCAGGAGGGGCCAATCTGCCCTCTAAATTAGGATTGTTAGCAGCATGGGGCTGTGGATGAAAGGGGCCACATGCTAACCTGACAAGCCCAGGGAAAGCCTGCATGAGGATCTTGTAAACTCAGAAACCTAAAGTAACCACAAAGGATGATCTGAAATTAAACTTTAAAGCAGTTATGGTGGGTAGTTATGTCCTAGGCTGGTATCTTCACTGACAAGGTCAACCTTTACCTTAACTGAGCCCATCTGTCTTTTTGTATCTATGATAACATACCCTTGAAATGACTGGGTAATTTGTAACTTCCCTTTTTCCAGACCCTTTGGGGCCCAACCTAATGTGCTGGGCACCAGGACAGATACCACAAATTCCTTCATTGTTATCATGTTAATGTCGACTGTTGGCTATCCTACACCCAACTAAGTATGTGTCTATCATTTTACTTTTTATCCAATCCCAGAGGTCCCCTCCCCCTCACGATCTGCCCCACCCCCATCGCTTTGCTTTCTCCTGCATTTCTAATCTATTACCAATGGATTTCATGTAAACCCACCTAAGTCTCCTCTTTTGATTGCAATGCATAAAAATAGATGAAAACTCTCCCTTCTCCGGAGCACTAACCCAAACCATTGAGATTCTGCTTCCCAGCAATTGTCGACAGTCTCAAATAAACTTACAAAAATTCTTTACAGGTTTCAATAGTTTTACATTAACAGGGCCCAGGGCTGGATCAGCAAACTTCCCCTGGTTCCCTGGGCTCTGCCTCAACCTGCCTTTGCCAGCTAGCCAGCTGTCAATCTTTTTTTTTTTTTTAAATATATTTTATTGATTTTTTACAGAGAGGAAAGGAGAGGGATAGAGAGTTAGAAACATCGATGAGAGAGAAACATCGATCAGCTGCCTCCTGCACATCTCCCACTGGGGATGTGCCCGCAACCCAGGTACATGCCCTTGACCGGAATCGAACCTGGGACCTTTCAGTCCGCAGGCCGACGCTCTATGCACTGAGCCAAACCGGTTTCGGCCAGCTGTCAATCTTAATCACTCAAAAGTATGTTTCTAAAAGGGCTTTATGTGGGGTGGGTACTGTTTAGCTTTCAGGGAATGTGGTGGATGTGTTTCCCTATCCCAGAGCTACTCCTTCGCAAGTTGCCCAAAATATTACTCTGCCCTTGGCTGAACAGAGATCCTTGTACGGAGATTGGTGGTGTCTTCTGGAAACCTGGAGTTTTATTAGCTCTCCCAAACAGGGAAAGTACCAGTCTAGTTCCCAGGATAGTGGAGCAGACAGCCCTTCCCCAGTCCAGTCACTGATGCTTCTAAGACTGTTCAGATCAGTAGGCTTGGCCTTTGCTTTTGTTTCCTCTGAAAACATCTAAATACAGGATGTGTCTTGCAGGGCTACTGAGGTGGGTAGGCTGCATCACCTGGGACAGGGTTTTTTCCTTTTCCTACACTGTGGCTACTGGGATCAGCTAGTTCCTCTCAGGAGAAATGACCCTTTTGGTTTGGGGGGGCCTATGATCAAATACTTCTGACTTCTTTTTTTCCACATCTCCCTGCAATGCTTCCCACCACAGCCTCTCCTGGAATCCGTGTCTCCCTCCCTGCACCAAAACCTTGGGTGAGTAGCTGCAAATGTAAACTCCTATGCACTGGGTTTAAACACACACACACACACACACACACACACACACACACACACACACCAACAACAACAACAACAAACAAACAAACAAAAAAACAAAAACAAAATGAAATTGTGGTTTTCTCTCTGACCAGCTCTGGTCTACCAGCTCCAGGCTCTCCTGCGACCAGCAGTCCTGCAGCCTTTCATGGCTGGATATTTTGTGGACAACTGGTCTAGGCTCTGGTGCCCCTGGCTGTGGAGTTCAGCCTGGGTTCCAGGCCTCTATCTTCTGAGGGAACAGACCCTCCCCTAGCCGGGAGCTCCCTCCTCGCTCTTGGCTTCCTGCCCCTGGAAGCTGGCTTAGCTCCTCTTGTGACCTTGCTCTTCTTACGGTCTCCAGGTGTTTTCTGTCCTTCCTTGATATATCTCATCCTCTGTTGGTAATTCCAGCTGAATGTTCTCCAATTTAGTTGTATTTCCAGTCTGGCCCTGGGACATGATGCATGGCAGGTCTGCCTATTTGGCAGCCTTTTTTTTTTTCTCCCTTTCTTACCTATTTTTAATTACCTATTATGTTACAGCATTATACTAGATGCTGTATATACAATGATGAATAAAAAAGTGTCCCCTGCCCTTATGGTGTGAAGTTTCATAGTGATATAGATGTTAAATAAGCAATTATGCAAATAAATTTATAGTAACAAATTCTGAGGTGATCTAATTTAAATTAGATGTTATGAAAATCTACTCTGAATAAGAAATATTTAAGCTGAGTCTTAAATAATAAGTAGAAGTTAGTTAGAAATAATTTTGTTTTATGTGGTAGTTAATAAAGCATCTTTGAGGACTGATTATAATGGTAGTAGAGAGGTGGGAAGAGATGGGTAACAGAGCACTTACTCAGGATCTGGTCTTTGTTCGAAATGAGCGCTACTTTCTATTACAATTAATGGGAAGAGGAAAAAGATGAACAGAGGTGCAAGGTGGGGTAATGCCTATTTGAGTGCTACTTCTATATGAGGTATGAGGCAAGATCATTTTCCAGAAAGATTAGTAGTGGGGCAGGTGAGTTTGGTGAGTTAAAAGGAAGAAAAAAATATAAAAACTAGTCCTTGTAAAAAAAGAAAGAGCAAACTTTTTAGTTGCAGTCAGAGATAATGGGAGTGTTAGGCTTCATACAGTGTTGTATTTTACGGGTGGTGTAAAAGGAAAGAAAAGAGCAATGATAGCATTTTACAAAGGCTGATAGTAATTCTGAAGCATCAGATATATTATAAATAGGGAGAATGTGAAGTAGGAGGCAAGTGAGAAATAAAAAATGAAGAGGTCAATGGAGACCTTAATGAAAAAAAGACATGTTTCAGCAAAGCTCTGTGAGCAAGCAAACTAGAAAAATAAGATGTTGTGCTGGATAGTGGGATATCTAAATTAGTGATTTCAAGGATACAGATTCTTATGATAGAGAGGTAGATCTAAAATGTGACTGGAAATGGATGGCTGAGATAAAGAGAAGAGTATGTTTCTGTTCTTTAGCAAAGGGAAAGTAGGAGTCCCAAAATTGCCCCTTTATGAGTGGTGAAAAATCCCCTTGGTAATTTTCATTTTCCTTGCCAATGATTTTTAAAAATTTTTATTGAGAAAAGAGAGCAGAGGAGAGGAGAGATAGATTAGATTTGTTGTTCCACTTATTTATGCATTCATTGGTTGATTCTTGTAAGTACTTTGACCAGGGATTGAACCTGCAACCTTGGTGTATTGGGACAACACTCTAACCAACCAAACTACCCAGATGACCAGGGCCTTTGCCAGTGTGATTTGACATTTGCTTTAAGGAAGTAACAACAAGTACTTTTGCACCTAGGTGTCGTGTAAGACTCCCTCCACGTTCTGTGTGGAGTAGGGTTTGGTATCTGAAAGAGGGGCCGCACACAAATGAGAGAGAAATGACACGAGATAATTTTGAAATATTGGGGGACCAGGCGGGCAAGTCCCGAAGGACTTCCACTGATGCTCAGGCCACTCCAATCTTTTATTGATTTGGAGTAGCCCTTAGGGTAAGGAGGTTTCAATGACACACAGATCAGCAGACAATTTCCAGGAATATACAGAGTATCTGATTAGCTCATCAGTAGACAATTTCCAGGAATAGGCAGAGTATCTGATCAACAATAATCAACAAGGATCTACACAAGTATCTAAGGAATTAAGTGAACTAAGGTGGGGATGATGCTTTAGCTACCATTATCTAGATTAACTGGGTGGTGTCTAAATTAACTGGGTGGTTAACAGTCCTGACCTTTGCTAGGACTTTCAAAGGTTACTAGCATTTGGGGGGTCTCTGTCTATACTCAGCTAATGAAGACAGTAAATGGTTTCCAGCACCTAGGTGCCTGGAATAGGTACTCTCTGAAGGAAACTTCATATTATGCAGAAGATTCCCCAATCTATAATTTTCTATGAGAACCGGAACATGATTTCCTACTTTGAGTCCTTTGAAACCTGTGTTCCAAACTTTCTGTTCCTTCATGACTTCTTGCTTTTTAAAAAAGAAAAGTTTTTATTGAGAGGGAGAGGGAGAGGGAAAGGGAAAAGAAGAGGGAGAGAGAGAAACACATTGACATGAGAGAGAAACATAGATCGGTTGCCTCCTGTATACAACCTGACTGAGACTGAACCCACACCCTGGGCATGTGACCTGACTATGAATTGAGCCGGTGATATTTCGATGCATGGGGCTATACTCAACCAATTCACCCACACTGGCCAGGGATCTTCTTGCTTTTTTGTTCCAAGAATTGGCCTGTTTTAAAACTCAAAAATGAAAACAAAAATCCCTGTTATTTTTTTAAAAAAAAATCTATCTCAGCATGTAAAATTTCAGTATTAAAATGGTCCTGTAGAATTTCCAGGTACTTTTTTATACATTTTATTTTGTTTTTTATATTTTTATTGAATTTATTGGGGTGTCATTGGTTAATAAAATAGTATAGGCATTAATTTTCTTCCTTTGCTTAGCAGAAACCAAACTCACTGCAGAATGATTGGTGGGTGTTCTGGAAACAAAGTATAGGATTAGGTATTCAGAGACTTTTCTCTGAGCTAGCAAAGCAAGACAGGGAACTTGAACTCTTCCCGAAATCTTGTTTCTCAACTCCACAAATGCCAATGCCCTGACCTACCATTTCCTTAATTTTACTAATTTTCCTTTGAGGCTAAAACTTGTTTCCTTAATTGTGGCTATAATAAAGCTCTTCTCCACTTCTTCCTGAAATTAGCCTTAAAAGAAGATGGCAGCAGGATTCTGAGTGGATAATTCTGCATGCTTTGACTAGTACACTCCAACTCATGTCTCTAGCCCAGTCTACTTTCTTCCCTTGTGAGTCTGCCAACATACACAATTTTCCTCTAGTCCCATCTCTGATCTTACTGATGTTGAACGTTCCCCTACTACATTTATGTATACAGTTGGCACTTTAAAGCATTCGTTCCCATATATCCTACAATATCTAGTTCGTTTTTTTTTTTTTAATATATTTTATTGATTTTTTACAGAGAGGAAGGGAGAGAGATAGAGAGTTAGAAACATCGATGAGAGAGAAACATCGATCAGCTGCCTCCTGCACATCTCCCACTGGGGATGTGCCCGCAACCCAGGTACATGCCCTTGACCGGAATCGAACCTGGGACCTTTCAGTCCGCAGGCCGACGCTCTATCCACTGAGCCAAACCGGTTTCGGCTCTAGTTCGTTTTTATGTTAAACCGATTTCTCAATCTCAGCTGGAATCTTCTCAAGTGCAAGATCTATGTTGTCTATGTTTTGAATCCCCTATGCAATACAAACTGGAGGCAAACTGAATAAGAACTTTGTTATCTCACTTTCCTATAAATATGCCCGCTGCTTTAAGGAGATAGAATCAAGTTATTAGAAAACTAGTTCACATCAGGAATTTAGGCAAAGTTACAAATATTAAACTCTCCATAGTCTGTTTTAAGCTCCATTCACAATTAGCCCAATTTGATACCATGTTACTTTCTCTTTGTATGCTGATCAATAGTAGTTAATGGAGAATGTAGTGAAGTTCTCCCTTGGGAACCTAACTCTTAACTTTGGTTTCGTTACTGACCCTTCATTATACTAATTTGTGCTATCCAGTTATACTAATTTGGGGCTTAAAAATATAAAGGAAGCTCTGGACTTCATGAAGCAGAAGTTAGAAAATTCTGTGGCTACACACAACAGCCCTATCCTTCTCTCTTGCAACTTTTTTTGAAGATTATTATAATGCATACTAATGGCCTGGTGCACGGATTCATGTGCATTGAAAGGAAAATAATATACATTATTTTAATATTGCTATTTGCCCTTTCTATGTAATGGGCGCTGGTCACCGTCTACAGGGCAATTGGCAGGGAAATCAACCCTGCTTGCACCCACCATAGCCAGGCGCTGCCCACTCACCTGCTCCACCATCCTGCCACAGTTCCGCTCTCATCGGGGCCCATCAGGGCCAGCAGCACCCCCAATGCCACCCGCTGCCAGTGCCACCTCGCCAATGCTGACCATGTTTCATGCCACCCCCTGGTGGTCAGCGCACATCATAGTGAGCAGTCGAACTCCCAGTTGAGGGGACAATTTGCATATTAGGCTTTTATTATATAGGACTAGAGGCCCAGTGCATGAAATTCATGCAGGGGGGTGTCCCTCAGCCCAGCCTGCACCCTCTCCAACCTGGGACCCCTTGGGGGATGCCCGACTGCCAGTTTAGGCCCGATCCAACAATCTGGGACTGCTGGCTCCTAACTGCTCACCTGCCTGCCTGCCTAATTGCCCCTAACCACTTCTGCCTGCTAGCCTGATTGCTCCCTAACCGCTCCCCTGCTGGCCTGATTGATGCCTAACTGCTCCTCTGCCAGCCTGATCGCCCCCAACTGCCCTCCCCTGCAGGCCTGGTAGCCCCTAACTGCCCTTCCCTGCAGGCCTGGTTGCCCCCAACTGCCCTCCCCTGCCAGCCATCTTGTGGCGGCCATCTTTTGGTGGCCATCTTGTGGTAGCCATCTTGTGGTGGCCATCTTATGATGTCGCATGTGATGCCACCTAGACTTTTATTATATAGGATAGTAAATAATGCCATCAGGTTTATGCTTGTCTAGAGCACAGAGACTGTTGTCCTCACCAATCTGTTTCCTATAGATCACCTAGAATGGGTTAATAAACTCAATTCACATAAACAAATATTTATTGAGTACCTATTAGAAGATAGGTACAGTTTTAAGGCTTTGTATACAAGAGAAGCAAGATGCTTGCCCTTACTAAGCTCACAGTCCCATAAGGGAAATAGGTAAGCAAACTATCACAATGCACTATGGTAAGTACTTTGATAAGGAAAAGCACAGATGATAGCCACTTGATCTAGATAAGGAGACACAGTGGGTCACAGAAATCTTTCAGGACTAAATTTTATAAAATCAACGAATCTACACCAACCTAATTTAGGCTCCACCAGTAAAACTGTATGACCTTAAGGAAGTCATGTAACCTCTCTATGCATCAGTTTTCTCATTTGTAAAACTAGACCAATGCCATTGATGAATAAATCAAGTGAAAGAAGGAATATAAAAGTGCTTTGAAAAGTTAATGCCAATTTATTTGATGTTATTATTAAAGGTAATTACCTGGACTGGTAGATAAATAGTGAACACATTTCTTAGGCTTTGTAATCCAATATTTATGGATTCAAGGCTTGGTTCTGACATATGTGACTTTGGGCAAGTTACTTAATGTCTCTAAGCCTCATTTTCATTAGTTATATAATAGGGACCTCATAGGATTGTTGTGAAGATTAAATGAGAAAAATGAGTATAAGTTACCACATATTAATCATTCAGTGACTGTTG
The DNA here is from genome assembly GCF_964212035.1 of Myotis nattereri. NCBI lineage: Eukaryota > Metazoa > Chordata > Mammalia > Chiroptera > Vespertilionidae > Myotis > Myotis nattereri. The sequence continues at coordinate 112,892,052 of NC_138078.1, read as the reverse complement.
GATAATATTGATGATGATGATGATGCTTATGATGGTGATATTGATAATGACATAAAGTGATTACTATAGTGTTTGGCACACAGAAAGTATTATAATTATTAATATTAGTGAGAAGGGCTCCTGGACATTAGTTTGGTAGTTTCATTCTGTCTGTGGCCAGAGGCTGCATCCATCACTCTATTTGTCCATCATTTATTACTTTCTTGTAGCAAACAAGGAGACAGGAATCCTCCAAAGCTCTGCCCTCTATTATTCTCTTATTATACCTGCTAAGCAATTACCAATGCTCTCATTATCTTCCATAATCATCTTTATGTGTATTAGTCATACATTTTCATCTTTAACCTCTACAACAGTTTCCTCTTCTCCATGATTTTGCTTTTCATGGTTTCAGTTACTCATGATCAATCATGATCTAAAAATATTAAATTGAAAATTCCAGAAATAAATAATTAAGTTTTAAATTGCACACCATTCTCTGTAGCATGATGAAATCTTGTGTTATCCCAATCTGTCCTGCCTGAGATGTAAGTCATTCCTCTGTCCAGCATATCTATGTTCTATATGCTACCTGCATGTTAGTCATTTAGTAGCCATCTTGGTTATCAGATTGATTATCAGAGAGTGAAAGAGAGTACATTCACATAACTTTTATTTTTGTATATTGCTATGATTGTTCTATTTTATTATTTATTGTTGTTAGTCTCATTATGACTAATTGATAAATTAAACTTTATCATAGGTATGTATGTATAGGAAAAAGAAACATAGGATATATAGGGTTTTATACTGTTTGCAGTTTCAGACATCCACTGAGGGTCTTGGAATGTATCTCCTGCTAATAAGGGGAGACTGCTGTATTTCTCTGCCTGTGTCAGTGGTTCCCAAAGTTGTTAATTAGAGATCTTATAAAACTCTCATTGTCAAGGTTAAATGCAATACTAATTAAATAATAATAACCAAATACCATTATTTTAAAAGATCCCCCAAGTGTCTCCAATGTGCAGCAAAGTTTGGGAACCACTGACCTATGCCCAGGTCCACACTTAAAATATTCTGTTGGAATACAAACTGTTGCAGTCACTATGGAAAACAGTATGGGGATTCCTCAAAAAATTAAAAATAGAACTACCATATGCCCCAGAAATTCCACTTCTGGGTATTTACCTGAAGAAATTGAAAACACTAATTTGAAAGGATAGATGCACCCTAATGTTCACTGCAGCATTATTTACAACAGCCAAGATATGGAAGCAACCTAGGTGTGCATCGATAGACAAATGGATAAAGATGATGTGGTATGTGTATACAATAGAATATTACTCAGCAATAAAAAATAAAAAAATAAAAAAAAATATTCTGTTAGAAATCTGAATGATCCATTAGCTCTTCAAACTCAATTTGTTTAAGACTCACCCCATTACCTCCCCACCATCTGCTGTTTCTCTCAAATGCTATATTTCTATATGTTATCCAGGTCTCAAATTTAGGAGTTATCAATCAGCTGAACAACTATTATAAATTATATTTCTGATATAGAACTTTTTCTACTCCCACTACTACCAGACTCACTCAGTACCCCATTACATAGCATATAAGTAATCACATGATACTAGAATCACAACTTTTATAGAGTTTAGGTTATAAAAGTCAGTGTATAAGACAAGCACTTAAAACTCTCTTAGGAATGCATCACTTGGGAAACTGAAATGTTGCAAATTATCAGGGCAGCCAATAGCTGCCCTAAGATTGGAATGGCTCACTCTTCTTTTGAGCACTAGATAAAATTTAGGTCGAGTTTAGGAGTAATGTTATACCAAAACAAAATGTATATATTTTAAGTATAGAATGGCACTCAGTGTGGTGAGATGCTCACAGTATGAGAGTCCCACAAGAACTGAGAGACCTGCTAAGGAAAGACTTAACTCATGCTCTCATCTCAAACTCACACCAGGGTCCAGGTTTCTTGAGTGAAGTAGCAGACAAAACACACACACACACACACACACACACACACACACACACACACAAATCACAATGTTTTAAATATATCATTTCCTTTTTCTATTGAATACATATAATTAAATATGTATAGGTTTAATGTTGAGGTGAGTGTGTGTGCCCATCTGTGTGTGTGTGTGATGTGCCTCCACTTTAGTTTACAGTGATTTCCACAGCCTCCCATATTCTTTCTCACCTCTAATCCATCATGCACACTGCTGCCAAGTTAACCTTCCTACAACACAGTCTCATCATATAACTTCCCAGTTCAAAAATCATCAATGGCACTTCATAACTTACTGAATTAAGTCAGAATTTGTCAGTCTATCATTCAGGGACCTCTGTGATCTGGCTCTAAGTCTGACTTTATAGTCTTATCAACTACTACTCCTTTTCATGGGTCATATTCTCCAGGGAACCAAAAGTATTATTTACTTTTATTTTGCCACCTTTATACTTTTGCTCATGCTATTTATTCCCTTTTCCTGAAATATTTCACCACTGTCCTGTCTATATTTGATGAAATACTAATTTTCTTTCAAGAACTACTTTGAATGGAAATTGGCTAATTTTTTCTAGTTCTTTCCTGTTGCATTTCCCCCTGGAAAACTATGAGTATATCTTCATCATATAACTGTGTATCACTGACTATGCCTAAAGCTGTCACACATCACGAACACCCAATGAATAAATAAGAAGGTAAAGCATTATAGTTAAATAAAAATAACTTCATGATTCCTTATCCTCTTGTCTCTTTGTGATCCCTACCACTTATTCATTATATTGTCTTTCTGTGTTATTTTAGCAACCATGTTAGTAGTTTCTTTATTAAATGACTCATATTTTTTTGAAATAAATGGAAATCAAAGCACAGCAATTACATGAAACACTGGGGATGGGTGGGTGGGAAAGAAACTATTAATGTTAATTTAATTACAGCATATGAAAGAACATGATTTAAATGCCATTATTGGGCCCAAATGTGCTGAATAATTTTGAAGGAAATCTGAGCACTGAACACTCTTCCTTCATCTTGCTCAATGTGAATGGTCATGCTCATGTAGGTAAGGGACTATAATAAATGGGACAATTTATCCCCAAGAGTAAATGGGGGAAAACAAGAAATGCATTTTGGCAATTCATCTTGTATTTTGGGACTCTGGGATGCTTTTGTATGACTTTCACAAATGTACATTGGAAATTTTTCACCAAGATGCCTCAAGCACCAAATCTTCTTGAACAGGGTGTAATATCCTGCTACCTGGGAAGCCTCCAGATGCCTTAATGGAAGTAAAATTCTCAGTGAGTTTTCTATTTCTGTCTCTGTAGAATTTGCTCCATTGGTGTCAGTGCTGAGTAGAAATAAAAAAATAAAAAGCAGGCCTGAGAGGGTCAGGTAAACAAAATCTGACCTATGAAGAAAAACTAAATTTAGGGGTTTGGTCAGAATCATATACCTCATCAGGAACAGAAACCATCATGGTTGAGTTGGCAACCATGGGAAAATATATAGATGTTATAAAAAGATGAATCCCAGATGAGGAGTTGAAAAAAATGCAATTTTTTTGATGGATAGACACATGAACAAGTGTTGGATGGTTTTCTCTTGTTTTATTTAGTTCATTGGGTTGACATTGATTTGCAAAACCTTACAGATTTCAAGTGTACAACTCAACAGGACGTCATCTGCACACTGCATCATGCACCCACTACTCCAAGCGAATGTTTTTCCATCCCATTTCCCCACCTCCACCTAACTCCCACCCCTCTTTCCCTCTGGCTATCACCACACCGTTGTCTGGAGATTATATATATTTGGTTAATTCCTGCACCTTCTTCCAACTAATCCCTCAACCCCTCTCCTGTCTGACAGCTGTCAGGCTGTTCCATGTATCCATGCCTCAGTTTCTATTTGTCAGTTTATTTTGTTCATTAGATTCCGCATATAAGTGAGATCATATGGTATTTGTCTTTCTCTGACTGGCTTATTTCACCTAGCAAAATAATCTCCAAGTTCATTCAGCCTGTCACAAAAGGTAAGATTTCCTTCATTTTATGGCTGCATAGTATTTCATTGTGTAAATGTACCACAGCTTTGTTATCCACTCATCTACTGATGGACACTTGGCAACCAGATCCAGCAATACACTAACAAGATCATACACCACAATCAAGTGGGATTTATTCTGGAATGCAACATTGGTACAATATTTACAAATCAATAAACATGCTACATCATATAAACAATATTACATGATCATATAAATAAATGCAGAAAAGCATTTGATAAAATCCAACACCCATTTATGATAGAAACTCTCAGCAAAATGGGAATAGATGGATGGTTTTCTTTATTGCTATATTGAAGTACTGGCATGAGGTGCAAATGTTTCAACCACAGCAGAGCAGTTTTTATCAATCTATAGTTTGAATGAGGCTAATTTTTTTAATGATTAGAGTATGATGATAATGATTTCCAGAATATATATCCAGTCTTCACATAAGCTTTATTTTTTACTCTGCTCACAGATTTCAGCCCTAACAGTAACCAAATTCATGAAAAAATATATTGCTGTTCATACTGGAGACTAGTTTAGGCTATGTTGCTATAATAAACAATATTTCAAATGTCTGTGGCTTAAAACAACAGAATTTATTTCTTGTTTAGAGAAAGTTTACTGTGGGTCCTAGATGATTCCAAAAGACAGTTGCTTCCCTATATGATAACTCTGTAATACAGGGTGCTATGGTCTTTCCATCTTAAATCTTCCTAAATTGATCCTAAGGCAGGGAAAAAGAGGTACTGGAGAATTCCACATGAGCTTTTAATTGCCTCAGACTTGAATTTATAGGATATTAGTCCTCATATTTTATTTTCACATGGCTCCCCTGTTGCATAAAAGCTGAGAAATGCACCCTTTCCCTTCTCTGTTCAGAAATGGAAGATAACTAGATATTGGTGAACAGTAGTATAGCAGATACTTGCAATGTCCCATCTGACATCCCTTGATTTCAGCACAGCGATGGTGGACAACTCATCTCATCTAATATTCTCTGCAGAGCCTTTCTGCTTTTGCACCTTAGTACTGTCTCTAAAAGGTTGGAAGGCTTCTTAAGACACAAAAAGGTGCAGCCTGGGAAGGTGATGAAGTTAAAAATCTTGAGGCTAACTTTCAACAAATGGGGAATAAGAAGTCAGTGGATAAATGTTTCAACCATCTAATTCTTCATAGGGAATAATATTCTGAGGTGCTTTCTAAATGATTTCTCACAGGTCTCCAGGGGGACTTGAGCCCCATTGTTCACAGATAACAAACCCAATAGCATACACATTATTGTTTTTTTCTCTTCTCTGTCTCCCCACTTACTTGTGCTCCTTAGGATCAGTTGCCATATAAACTATCTGTACCCATGTTGTTATCTCAGGCTCCCCTATGAGGACAACCCAAACTAAGATGACTAGTAATATCTACCACAGAGCCAACATGTCACAGAATAGATTGGGAGCCAGGAAACTTGTATTCCAGGCTGAGTCCACCATTCACTAACTTCATGACTTTAGGCATATCAGTTCTCATGACAGCTTCAGTTTGTTTTCCCATCTTGAAAATAAATTCTTCAGACTAGCAAATCTCTAATACATTTCTAAATTTAATGCCCATAATTCTGTGATTAAATTCTGGCTCTGTTAAGGTTATTAAAATAATCATGAAGATCAGTGTTTCTTCATCATCAAAGAAGAAGAGGAAATTATTTTAAATATTAACCATAGGGTTTCCAATGAGATCCAAGAAAGAGCTGATTGAATATAAAATTCTTTATTGGTGGTTTGGGGGGGGCGGTAAGAGATAAACCGAAGGACTTGTATGCATGCATATAAGCATAACCAATGGACACAAGACACTGGCGGGGGGGGGTGTGGGGGAGGCGGGGGAATGTCAAGGGGGGTGGGGAGGAGACATATGTAATACTCTTTGTAATACTTTAAGCAATAAAACAAAATTTAAAAAATAAATTTAATTAGTTAGTTTCAAAATATAAAGTGAAAACCCAATAAAAAATTCTTTATTGGTGGTTTGTAAGATTACTGCATATATTTGAAATAGTTTTAAACTAGGTGATTCTTAAGTGCTTTCCTACATTTGATTCCATGAAGCTATTGTGTTTGTGATGAAAATGATTAGAGAGTAGATTTGATGATTTGGTTACCCTGTAATGGCCTCTCCATTCCCCACTTTTTTAGGGAATCAAAGAGCCAAATATCAATAAGTAAGCTCATATCAAAGTCTTGATTGAAATAGCAATTTTCCAGAGGATAGCTATACTTAGCTCCTGCTCTTATATTAATAAAATTAGCTAACATTCAATAAATACTTACCATATACAATATATTATGATAAACCCTTAACATGAATTATATTAATGTCCACAAGGATAAATGCAATTAACACTGATATAAGATATATTTTATTGGTAGGGAAACTAAAACCCAGAGCAGTTAAGTTTATCTTTCCAGGATCGCATAGTAGTGAGTGACATAGTAAGGACTAAAGCAGGAATGTGTGGATATGAACTTAGAAAAGTCTTTACCACAATTAGGAGAAAAGAGGGCAATTTCTGTTTCCTACGCACAGCGTTATGACTATTTGTAGAATCACTTAATGATATGAAAGTACTTCAAAATTCGAATGGGTTGGAGTTGGGGTTAACCTTGGGAAATTTTTTCAAAGCTTTCAATAAAACATTAAGGTTATATAATTATTTAGTCTTTTAGTAAATATCCATTTATGTTCACATCAAATTATCACACCCAACCATTAGATTACAAAAATACTGAAAAGTAAAAGAATTATTCTTTGTTTACTTTAAAAAATCTAAAAATATAAATGAACAAAGAAAGAGGAATTCACTGAATGGTTGCTTTCATGTTTGCATACCATACAACTGTAGAATGGATTGATGCTCTTATCTTCTTTGGATCCTACATTCTGGAAAGAGGAAAGCATATGCTGAACAGGTTATCTTAGGAAAGAGTGGTTGGATGAGGTTAATAGAAATCCTACTTTTTTTGGTCTCATAGAGACGTATCTGCATAGAAAACCACATTTTAAGGAATTTGTCCTGAAGGAAGTGAGAGTGTCATTTCTAAACTGGAAACACACTGGTTGTATGTGCCATTGTTTTGAAGATTGTTGAGAAAGCAACACATTTTGATCCTGTCTAGAGCCCACAAGAGACAGCTGGTTGAGATGTTTGTGCAAATACTTTGAAAAGTGAAAATTTGTGTGTGTAAAGGTCAGTCAGGGTTTTTTTTTCTGTTGGCAAGAACAATTTTTCCTCATTTTTTGGCATGGCATGTGCATAAAAAGGTCCCAGATTATGGTGGAATGGCAAATGTCCTTTCAACTTTTAAAGAACATCTCCATGTGGAAGTATTGAATCAGAATCACAGAAGAAAGAAAAAAGAAAAAGCAAAAAAAAAAAAAAAAGAAAAGAAAAAGAAAAAAAGAAAAAAAAAGCATGCAAAGACAAACACCTTTCTTGGCCAGTAAAACTGAAGCCTTTTATCTTTTTATGGTTAATTTACATTTAAATGGGAGACTCTTTAGTGCTGAAGGAGGTGATGGGGGGAATGTTGTCAGTATCATGAATAATAAACAATAAACATTAGGAGAATATGTCAGTTTTTCAGCCTACTAGCACGTTTTGTTGCTATGACAACAGAATACAAAGTATTCTCTTAAAGGGAAACGTGCGATTTGTTGGGGATTAAAGTAAAACTCAACCAACAAGGTATCTATATATATACAAAAGAATAAGTGACCTTCTGACCATCCGACAGTCCGAACAGCTGGTACATATGGCACACACTGACCACCAGGAGGCAGATTTTTTAAAAATTGTTTTATTGCTTAAAGTATTACAAAGAATATTACATGTCTCCTTTTTTCCCCGCCCTTGACAATCCCCTGGCCTCCCCTACCCCCCAGTGTCTTATGTCCATTGGTTATGCTTATATGAATGCATACAAGTCCTTCAGTTGATCTCGTACCCTCCCCTCCTATCCCCCAACCCTCCCCCGCCTTCCCGCTGTAGTTTGACAATCTGTTCGAGGCTGCTCTGCCTCTGTATCTATTTTTGTTCATCAGTTTATAGTGGACTTTATTATCCATAAATGAGTGAGATCATATGGTATTTTTCCTTCATTGACTGGCTTATTTCACTTAGCATAATGCTCTCCAGTTCCATCCATGCTATTGCAAATGGTAAGAATTCCTTCTTTTTTACAGCAGCTTAGTATTCCATCATGTAGATGTTCCACAGTTTTCTAATCCATTCATCTACTGATGGGCACTTAGGCTGTTTCCAGATCTTAGCTATGGTGAATTGTGCTGGTATGAACATAGGGGTGCATATATCCTTTCTGATTGGTGTTTCTGTTTTCTTGGGATATATTCCTAGAAGTGGGATCATGGGGTCAAATGGGAGTTCCATTTTCAGTTTTTTGAGGAAACTCCATACTGTCGTCCACAGTGGCTGCACCAGTCTGCATTCCCACCAGCAGTGCACAAGTGTTCCTTTTTCTCCACATCCTCTCCTGCACTTGTCCTTTGTTGATTTGTTGATGATAGCCATTCTGACAGGTATGAGATGGTACCTCATTGTTGTTTTGATTTGCATTTCTTGGATGATTAGTGACTGTGAGCATGTTTTCATATGTCTCGGCTTTGTAAATGTCCTCTTTTGAAAAGTGTCTATTTAGGTCCTTTGCCCATTTTTTTGATTGGGTTGTTTATCTTCCTTTTGTTAAGTTGTATGAGTTCCCTATAAATGTTGGAGATTAAACCCTTATCGGTGATAACATTGGAAAATATGTTCTCCCATGCAGTGGGCTTTCTTGTTGTTTTGTTGATGGTTTCTTTTGATGTGCAGAAGCTTTTTAATTTGATGTAGTCCCATTTCTTTATTTTCTCTTTAGTTTCCAGTGCCCTAGGAGCTGTATCAGTGAAGAAATTGCTTCAGCATATGTCTGAGATTTTGTTGCCTTTGGATTCTTCTAGTATTTTTATGGTTTCCCATCATACATTTAAGTCCTTTATCCATTTTGAGTTTATTTTTGTGTATGGTGTAAGTTGGTGGTCTAGTTTCATTTTCTTGCATGTATCTGTCCAATTTTCCCAACACCATTTATTGAAGAGACTATCTTGACTCCATTGTATGTTCTTGTCTCCTTCGTCAAATATTAATTGAGCATATTGGTTCGGGTCGATTACTGGGCTCTCTATTCTATTCCATTGATCTATATGTCTGTTCTTGTGCCAGTACCAGGAAGTTTTGAAAACAGTGGCTTTGTAAGACAGCTCGATATCTGGTATTGAGATCCCACCTACTTTGTTCTTTTCAGGATCGCTGCAGCTCTTCGGGGTCTTTTTTTTTATTCCAGTTGAATTTTTGGAGAGTTCGTTCTAGGTCTGTGAAATATGCCATTAGTATTTTAATGGGAAGTGCATTGAATTTATAGATTGCTTTGGGTAGTATGGACATTTTACTGATGTTGATTCTACCAATCCAAGAACATGGTATGTTCTTCCATCTGTTTATGTCTTCCTCTATCTCTTTTTTCAATGTCCTGTAGTTTTCTGAATAGAGGTCTTTTACCTCTTTAGTTAAGTTTATTCCTAGGTATCTTAATTTTTTTCGTGTGGTGGTAAACGGGATTTTTTTTTTAGTCTCTCTTTCTGTCAGTTCACTCTTGGTGCATAGAAATGCCATAGATTTCTTGGCGTTAATTTTGTATCCTGCCACATTGCCAAATTCATTTATTAAGTCTAATAGTTTTTTGATGGAGTCTTTAGGGTTTTTTACGTATAATATCATGTCATCTGCAAATAAGGACAGTTTTATTTCTTCTTTTCCAATTTGGGTGCCTTTTATTTCTTCTTCTTGTCTAATTCAGGGGGCAGATGTTGAACGCAGGAGCTGCCGAGCTGCTGTGGCAGCGATGGTTCTCGGGTGACACATCTTGGAACCAGAAAGGAGGGAGCTCGATTCCTCCTGGGGCCACACAACTCCACCTTTGGTTGAGCCATGGGTTATGTTGTTGCTGGGGCACTGTTGTCCCTGAACTGGTTTATTGCCAAGCTGTGGTGACTTGGCAATGGTGGTTCTCGGGTGACACACCCCAGAACCAGAGATGAGGGAGTGCAGCCCTGCTTCCTTTCAATGTGCATGAATCCATGCACCAGGCCACTAGTATGTTATATAATAAAAGCATAATTTGCAAATCAACCAAATGGCTGAACAACAGAACAACCATCCGGACAACCATCCGGGACCACCCTATGACACCCACTGTTGCCAGGCCAGCCAAGGCGGGTGCGATATGAGTAGTTGGGGGCCTGGCCAACACCCCATAATTGCCCGCAGAGGGAGGCCCAGGCCACTGGCTGGTGGGCTGTGGCAGATGGGCAGGGCCTCCCTCTGCAAAGGAATCCCGGGTCCGGGGTGCCGCAGCAAGAGGGAAGCCGATGCCGGCAGTCGGAAAGGAAGGCCTACTCTTGTACGAATTTCATGCATTGTGCCTCTAGTTTAAATATAATCTGAGATTCATGCATACCAAAGATATACTGAAAAGGACTTAAGAGTTCTTTGATTTTTGAGAAGATGTCATTTTGAGAAGAGCCATGCTGAAAGTAGTGAGGAGAAGCATTAAGAGGAAACTTTTCCTTCTCTCCAATTCCTCTTAGAACCCACAGAACTGTAGCCATTAGTAGGCCCATCTGGTGTGGAGCCAGAAATTGGCACCAAATGGACGTAGATCCTTTTAGTTCTCAGACATTTAAGCAGGCTGTGTTTTAACATTCTCACTGCATACCTAATTTTCTATCTGAGCCCATGTTAATTATTTTTTAAACCAAAAATTAAAATTTTCAACTAAATCAAAAATTAAAATTTTCCATGTTACAAGGTGGCACCTGCCAACCTGTTAAAAAAGGCAATTCTGAGAGACGGTAATGAAGATTTTCTTTTAAATTTCTGTAAGTGTAGGGAATAAGACTTTTCCAGTGGTGGGGAATATATTCTATTGGTTTCTACTAGCCCAAGTGGGGTTATGGTATTTGATCTTATTACTATCAGCTCAAAATTGTCTTTGGAGAGCTTTTGCTTCCATACCCAGATAAGGTAGTTGTATCCCATGCCAGATATCACTTAATTAACCATGCTACTCTTTTATGCCAAGCCTGTAAACAGTTTCAACATCCTTTTTGACACAGTGCTCTGGGAAGCCAGCAGCCACTATCTATTTTTTGTAATTAGCATAAGAGGTGAACCCAATTTGAGAACTCTGCTTGATCCTATGAAACAACTACGACTGCTGTATCTCATTCTGGGTTGGGAGACTCAAAATGTCAGCTCAAGTCTTTCCTCTTCCAGTAAGTTTTCCTGATTTTCCTAGTCCACACTTATTTCTTCTTTCTTGGAAAATTTTATTACTTTTATAGTTAGTATCACATATTTTGGCCCTTAGTTATGCCACAGATCTTAATTATTTCCCTAAATATGTATTTGAGAAGCTTTTCCAAATGACAGTTATGGCAGAGCTATTCTCAAAACTGTGATTTATGCCTCCTTCTACATTGGCCATGACACTAGAGGGTTAAGATTGCTGGTCTGGTTTTCTATCCATAGCTATATAGGTTGCTAGCTATTAGGGAAGAGAAAAAAGAAGAGGCTGAGGGAGGCATTTTTGTTTGTTTTGTTTTGTTGATTGTTTTTGTTTGGCTCAGTGGCTATGGTCAAATTAAGAAGTAGTTAAAGTTTTTCTTTGCTGTTCTACAACAAACCATTTTCTCATTCCCATATGTGGGACCCAGTTTCTCTTATCACAGAAGAAAAATACCTCATAAATAAGTTCCATATAGAGTTTTGTATGCTACTCTTCCAGAGGTATTTTCATTCCTAAATGGTTATTTACAAGTGGCCATGCTTAACCCAAATAATATATTCTCAGTGTCAGAATTCCAGGTATGATTTCTTGGGGGTATGGAAGGACGATATTTGAGAGAAGGATGGAACAAATCATGATATTTGAACAGCCACCTGCTCTAAATATACATGAGACTGATACTGGTAAATGAATGGCAGCTATACTCATTCAGTTTGGTCTATGTAGGCATAATACCATCAGTTCTTTGTGGCTTGGCCACCTGCATTTGGTTTATTGAATGCTATTGTCACATACAGAAACAATGAGAAGAGTTGTTATTGAATTGTCACTGGTCTCACTGAAATAATCACGGAAACAAATTCATTACTCCAATTTGTCGCTAGCCATCACATATTAGTCTAGAAAAATAAAACTGTATGTTGAGTGACCAGAATACAAAAGTCTTACTTCATTTATATTTCTTCAAGTGCAGTCAACCCTAAGCAAAATTTTAAAATAGGCAGTTTGTTAGAGAGGTTCTGGATTCCCTGAACTCTTTCATTTTTGAAGACAACTTCTTCGCTCCAAGGTACACAAGTACTTTTCCCTCTTTCTTTAGGAAACCTGCTTCTCTTCCTTCACCCTGGGTATACTAGTAGATCACTGAAACAAAACAGAACATTAATTCTCAAGCTGGTGTTCTGTTGACCAAATCTGGTAAAGTAAGTTCCTGCAGAAAGATACATTTAGGAGACCTATGTTTCCATAGTGCCTTTTAGAATGTTGCTATCCATATCAACATATTAAAATCTTGGAAAAGTTTAACAGTGAAGAAATCTGCTTAACTCTGTTTATCCCAGCATCTTGCCAAACTAAGTTAACTCCTTTGTCAGATAACAATCTTTTTAAAAATCCCCCAGGCCCTAGCTGGTTTGGCTCAGTGGATAGGGCATCAACCTGCCGACTGAAGGGTCCCAGGTTCAATTCTGGTCAGGCAGGCTTGATCCCCAGTGATGGGTAGGCAGGAGGCAGCCAATCAATGATTCTCTCTCATCATTGATGTTTCTATCTCTCCCCCTCTCCCTTCCTCTCTGATATATATATATATATCTACACTAATAAAAGAGAAAAATGGTAATTGGCGTACGACGCTACCCTTTTCATTGGCTAATCAGGGCTATATGCAAATTAACTGCCAACTATGATTGACAGTTAACTGCCAACTAAGATTGGCAGTTCACTGCCAACAAGATGGCGGCTAATTTGCATATGTAGGCACAATGCAGGGAGGCAAAAGGGAAAGCAGGAAGAAGCCCCCTGCCACTGACAGTGATCGGAAACCCAGGGGGGAGCTAAGAGCTGGGGGGCAGGGCAAAGGTGGCCCTGGGGTCGCCTTTGCCCTGCCCCCCAGCCATGATCGGAGAATCAGGCGCCTTTGCCGCCCTGGCCAGTGATAGCAGGAAGTAGGGGTGGAGCCAGAGATGGGAGCTGGGCACGGTCAAAGCTGGCAGTCCCAGGAGCTAGGGGTCGCTTGCCTGGGCCTAAAGCGAAGCCCACGATCGCGGCGCCCCCCGCTGCCACTGCAGGTCCCGGCTGCCCGGGCCGGACGCCTAGGCCAGAGGCATTAGGCCTGGGCAGGGGCGGAGCCTGCAACCACGGGGAGCTGGGGGTCCCCTGCCCAGGCCTGACACTTCTGCTGGAGGCCTCAGGCCTGGTCAAGGGGCCGATCCGGTGATTGGTGATCGGAGGGTGATGAGGGTCAACTCCTCTGGCTGAGGCATCAGGCCTGGGTGGGGGACGGAGCCGGGGATTGGGGGGATATGTTGGTCCCCTTGCCCAGGCCTGAAGCCTGGGTCAGAGGCGTCAGGCTTGGGCGGGGGGTGGAGCAAGCGATCAGAGGGAGATGGGGGTCCCCTGCCCAGGCATGATTCCTGGGCCAGAGGCCTCAGGCCTGGGCGGGGGCCAGAGCCAGTGATCGGGGGGAGATGGGGGTCCCCTGTCCAAGCCTGACACCTCTGGCGGAGGCGTCAGGCCTGGGCAAGGGGCCGATCAGGCGATCGGAGGGTGATGGGGGTCAACGCCTGAGGGCTCCCCGTATGTGAGAGGGAGCAGGCTGGGCTGAGGGACACTCTCCCCCCCACACACACACCCAGTGCACGAATTTCGTGCACCGGGCCCCTAATATATATATATATATATATATATATATATATATATATATATATATCCCTCAGATATAATGTCCTAGGGACCAAAATGTGGAGAATTCTGGCCCACATGTTGTGCTCTCCAAGGTTTCTTCCTTCCTTCCTTTCTTTTTTAGTGGTATGAAGGATCAAAAGAAAAAGATATATTTATAAGGGCAACTTTTTAGCATTCTTTCAGGGGTTGGTTAAGGTGATAATCTTCTCTTTTTCTTTTTTTAGTTTTTATTCATTTTTAATAATCTAAATTTTCATAATGACCTTTAACCTTGGATAATATCAGCCTACATTGATTGAGGAATAGCTTAAACAGTGGTTCTCAACCTTCTGGCCCTTTTAATACAGTTCCTCATTTTGTGACCGAACCATAAAATTATTTTCGTTGCTACTTCATAACTGTAATGTTGCTACTGTTATGAATCATAATGTAAATATCTGATATGCAGGATGGTCTTAGGTGACCCCTGTGAAAGGGTCGTTCGACCGCCAAAAGGGTCTCGACCCACAGGTTGAGAACCGCTTGCTTAATATAATAGAAGTTATACAGGCTTTGTAATTGGACAAACCTGTTTTTAAATCCAATTAATTAACTAAGTTGTGTCATCTTTTACAACTATATTAGTGTTCTTATAACCTCATTTTTTAAAAAAAATTGTAAAACCAATATTATAAGTTTGTTTTAAGGATTAAATAATATAATACATATAAAGTCTTTGGAATATTTTATTTCCCCCTTTTCATCTTCATCACATAAATAAGTTTAATACTTTCTATAAGTATGCTTTACTGGAAAATGAGTATTTCATAAGTTCTTTGTTTTCATAGACAGTCTTAATTTTTAAAAGGAAATGTTTGTTTGCAGAACTAAGAAAGCAACTTTTTCTGTGAGTTGTCATATATATATAAAGAGCCATCACTTTTTGTACTATTAAACTCCAAGCCTCAAAAACCAGTAAGTTGTTATGACCCTGCCAGTAATAGCTCAAGTTCTTACTATTAAATGTGGGATGCCTCACATACCATTCCAAAGTATTGGCTTTAGCAACAAATGAATTATTAAACCTCAAATTGTTATTTCTTGTGACAGTTTCCAAATGGACTGGGTCTTCACTAACAAGTAGTGAAATGTGCCTCCAGCTGCCTCGCAGCTGTGGAAGAAACGGATAGCAACTCCAGTGGACTCATTTTACCTGGCAGCAGAGCACTGGAAGGCTCACCCATCTGTCAACACACATTTCTCTTCCAATTTCTTCAAGACCCTTCTTGAATTCTTTCTTGTTTAAAGACAAAATCAAGAGCTATTCAAAGCAGCAGCTTTTTTATAAGGGCATTTCAAGTACAGTCAATTCCTGATAGTTGACTTATAGGGTGTGAATGTTGTTGATTAAAATCAATTGACCCACCTGGCCTGTGTGGTTCAGTGGTTGAACATTGACTTATGAACCAGGAAGTCAGGGTTTGATTCCCTGTCACAGTACATTCCCTGGGTCTCAGGCTCAATCCAGTAGTGGGTGGGAAGGGGGAAACCCATCAATGATTCTCTCTTATCACTGATGTTTCTATCTCCCTCTCACTTCCTCTTTGAAATCCATAAAAAAAAATGTGGGTTTTTTTTGTTGTTTAAAGTATGACATATGTCTCCTTTTTCCCAGATTGACCCTTCCCTGGCTACTCCCACCCTCAGGACAAGCCCCCACTGCCCCAGTGTCTGTGTCCATTGATTATGCTAATATGCATGCATACAAGTCCTTTGGTTGCTCTCTTACACCACCACCCCCCCATTCCCTGCTTTCCCTCTGAGGTTGGACAGTCTGTTCAGTGTTTCTTTGACTCTGGATCTATTTTTATTCATCAGTTTATGTTGTTCATTATAATCCACAAATGAGGGAGTTCATGTGATATTTATCTTTCTCTGACTAGTTTATTTCCTTTAGCATAATGCTCCTCAGGTCCTTCCGTGCTGTTGCAAATGGTAAAAGTTCCTTCTTTTTTATAGTGGTGTAGTATTCCATTGTGTAGATGTACCTCAGTTATTGTATCCACTCATCTGCTGATGGGCACTTACTAGTAGGTTGTTTCCAGATCTTAGCTATGGTAAATTGTGCTGAACATAGGGGTGCATATGTCCTTTCTGATTGGTGTTTCTGGTTTCTTGGGGTATATTCCTAGGAGTGGGGTTACTAGGTCAAATGGGAGTTCCATTTTTAACTTTTTGAAGAAACTCCATACTGTTCCCCACAGTGGCTGCACCAATCTACATTCCCACCAGAAGTGCACGAGGGGTCTTTTTTCTTTGCATCCTCGCCAGCACTTGTTGTTTATTGATTTGTTGATGATAGCCATTCTGACAGGTGTGAGATGGTACCTCGTTGTTGTTTTGATTTGCATCTCTCAGATGATTAGTGTTTGAGCATGTTTTTATATGTCTCTTGGCCTTCTGTATGTCCTCTTTTGAAAGGGGTCTATTTAGGTCCTTTGCCCATTTTTTTTTTATTGGATTGTTTATCTTCCTTTAGTTAAGTTGTGTGAGATCCCTATAAATTTTGGAGATTAAACCCTTATTAGAGATAACATTGGCAAATATGTTCTTCCATGCAGAGGGATTTCTTGTTGTTTTGTTGATGGTTTCTTTTGCTGTGCAGAAGCTTTTTATTTTGATGTAGTCCTAGTTGTTTATTTTCTCCTTAGTTTCCATGGCCCTAGGAGCTGTATTGGCAAAGATATTGCTACAAGATAGGTCTCATTTTTTGCTGCCTAGGGATTCTTCTAAGATTGTTATGGTTTCCCATGTTACCTTTAAGTTCTTTATCCATTTTGAGTTTATTTTTGTGTATGGTGTAATTTGGTGATCTAAGTTTCTTTTTTCTTTTTTTGCATGTAAAGGGTGTCCCAAAATTCACGCAAGAAGTAATTTTGATAGAAAACACAAGTTTATAATTAAAAATTGTAAATATTTTTGATTCATAAAGTATGCAATATGTGGTTATGTACGGAAGAGCATATTGGGTAATTTAGGCAAAAAAAAAAAATCCGATTATCATGTCGTGATAGCGAGTACCATTAATTGTTATTGCCTGAGCAGCCGCATTTTCGAAGAAGAATGGTCCAATGATGCTTCCAGCCCAAAATCCGCATCAAACAGTGACACGTTGTAGATGCATTTGTTTCTCAACAATCACTCGTGGATTTTCTGAATCACAAATGTGACAATTTTGTCGATTAACCAAGCCATCAAGATGAAAATGAGCCTCATCGCTGAAGATGATTTTGTTTGAAAAATCAGCACCCTCTTGTTGTTGTTCCATAATCCATTCAACGAACTCTATTCTCTGTGCATGGTCAGTAGGCTTCAGTTCTTGAGTCAACTGAACTTTGTAAGCATGAAGATGCAAATCTTTCGTGAGAATACACTGTAGAGAGCTTCTCGAAATGTCCAATTCTTGACCACAGTGCCGAATTTATGTCCCTAGACTCTCAGCAACACTCTCACAAACTGCTTCGATGTTTTGTGTTGAATGACTTGTTAAAGGATGGCCAGAGTGTTTATGATCACTAATTGATCCAGTCTTCCTAAATGTTTTAATTAATCTCTTCACAGTTGATGTAGTTAAATCGCTATTCTGACCATATTTTGCACGAAAATTGCGAACTGTAGCTGCCAAACCTTCATTATTTTTAAAATATTGCTGAACAATGAAAACGCATTGTTCTTTCATGTAGCATGCCATTTTTAATAACCCTGAAATATCAGCTGTCACGCTTTTTTCTCATTGGCAACAGTTTACAGCACAAATGGTGTAAAATTCAAATCTTGCATGAATTTTGGGACACTCTTTATCTGACCAGTTTTCCCAACACCATTTATTAAAGTTCTGTCTTTACTCCATTGTATGCTCTTGCCTCCTTTGTCAAATATTAATTGAGCATAATGGCTTGGGTCAATTTTGGGTTGTCTATATGTCTGTTCTTGTGCCAGTACCAGGCAGTTTTGAGAACTGTGGCTTTGTAATATAGCTTGATATCTGGTATTGTGATCCCTCCAAATTTGCTTTTCTTTCTCAGGATCACTGTGGCTATTTGAGGTCTTTTTTTATTCCATATGACTTTTTGGAGAGTTTGTTCTAGGTCTTTGATGTTTGTCGATGGCATTTTAATGGGGATTGTATTGAATCTGTAGATTGCTTTGAGTAGTATGAACATTTTAATGATGTTGATTCTACCAATCCATGAACATGGTATGTTCTTCCATTTGTTTACATCATCCTCTATCTCTTTTTCAATGTCCTGTAGTTTTCTGAGTATAGGTCTTTTACCTCCTTAGTTAAGTTTATTCCTAGGTATCTTGATTCTTTTGTTGCAATGGTAAATGGAACTTTTTTTTTTTAGTTTTTCTTTCTGTGAGTTCATTATTGGTGTATAAAAAAGCCATAGATTGTCCTAAAGGGTTTGGCTCAGTGGATAGCACGTCGGCCTGCGGACTTAAGGGCCCCAGGTTCGATTCTGGTCACAGACATGTACCTTGGTTGCAGGCACATCCCCAGTAGGGAGTGTGCAGGAGGCAGCTGATCGATGTTTCTCTCTCATTGATGTTTCTAACTCTCTATCCCTCTCCCTTCCTCTCTGTAAAAAATCAATAAAATATATATATATTTAAAAAGCCATAGATTTCTGGGTGTTAATTTTGTATCCTGCTACATTGCCAAATTCATTTATTAAGTCCAGTAGTTTTTTGATTGAATGTTTAGGGTTTTCTATGTACAATATCATGTCATCTGCAAATAATGACAGTTTTACTTCTTCTTTTCCAATTTGGATGCCTTTTATTTCTTCTTCTTGTCTGATTGCTATGGCTAGGACTTCCAGTACTATGTTGAACAGGAATGGCAAAAGTAGGCATTCCTGTCTTGTTCTTGTTCTTAGGGGAAATGGTGTTAGTTTTCGCCCATTGAGTATGATGTTGGCTGTAGGTTTGTCATACGAAGCTTTTATTATGTTGAGGTATGATCCCTCTATTCCCATTTTGCTGAGATTTTTATCAAGAAAGGGTGTTGGATTTTGTCAAATGCTTTTTCTGCATCAATTGATGTGATTATGTAATTTTTGTCTCTCAATTTGTGTATTTGATGTATCATATTTATTGATTTGCAGATATTGTACCATCCTTGCATTCCTGGAATAAATCTCACTTGGTCATGGCGTATGATCTTTCTAATGCAATGTTGGATCTGATTTTCTAGAATTTTGTTGAGGATTTTAGCATCTATGGTCATCAGGGAAATTGACCTATAGTTCTCTTTCTTTGTGGTGTCTATCGGGTATTGGAATTATTGTAATGCTGGCTTCATAAAAAGAGCTTGGAAGTGTGCCTTCCTCTTGAATTTTTTGAAATAGTCTGAGGAGAATGAGTTTCAGTTTTCCTTTGAATGTTCACTAGAACTCCCCCCATGAAGCCGTCCAGACCAGGGCTTTTGTTTGCTGGAAGATTTTTTATTACTTCTTCAATTTCATCGGTAGTTATTGGCCTATTCAGGTTTTTTGCTTCTTCCTGATAGAGTTTTGGAAGGTTGCATTTTTCTAAGAATATTTCCATTTCTTCTAGGTTGTCCAGTTTGTTGCAGTAGAGTTGTTCATACTATTTTTGTACCCCTTTTTATTTCTGTGGGGTCTGTTGTTACTTCACCTCTTTCATTTCTAATTTTGCTTATTTGGTTCCTCTCTCTTTGTTCTTGGTGAGCCCAGCTAAAGTTTCATCAGTCTTGTTTATCCTTTCAAAG